>NC_090439.1:556829629-559355879 GCF_031143425.1 Pleurodeles waltl | reverse complement strand
GTCTGCAAGTCGGGTGAGTGTGGTGCATGAGTCAACTACAGTGGAAGTGGTGAGTGCAGGTCTGGTGTATGGGGTGCATGTATGGCTGTCTTTTATTGTGGTGAGTGCAGGAAGAGGAGCAGTAGCAGTGAGTGACGGTGCAGTGCACGAGGGTGTGCATCTAGAGGGGACAGACAGGTAGGCGGAAGAGGCGGGCACACTGGGGACGTTGTTGTGTGTGCAGGTGTAGGTTGACTGTGTGAATGCTTGTGGTGGGAGGTGTGGTGTTTGTGTTTGGAAGTGTGTTTTTTGTGTGTTGAAGTGCTTGACTGCATGTCTGAATGTGTGCCTTGGACGGGTGAAGGGAGTGGGGTGCTGGAAGGGGCAGAGGAGGTTGGGGGGGACGGAATGGCCAGTGAAACTGGCTGACGTCCAAGAGGAGGCCAGAGCCTGAAAAGATCCCTGTAGGGCAGACACGTCACCGTGAATGCCATCCAGCTAGGCATTAGTCTGCTGCACCTCTGATGCTAGCCCCTGGATGGCATTGACGATGGTTGTCTGCCCTACAGAGATGGTTCTCAGGAGGTCAATAGCCTCCTCTGTGAGGGCAGCAGGGCTGACTGGTGCAGGGAAGGAGGTGCCTGGGGCGAAGGAGACGCCCACCTTTCTGGGTGGGTGGGCACGGCCAACTCGGTGGGGAGCAGAAGGGAGGGCACTGATGGTATGGGTGGTGGCGGAAGATGTCACAGTCGTGATTTGTCCACTAGTGTCCACCACCGCTGGAAGACCCCCATCAGAGGAGGTTTCAGAGTCACTACCACCAGTGGTAGTAACCTCCCCCGTGGAAGTCCCCTCTCCCTCCCACCCACTGGTCCCCTGGGCATCCATTGTCTCTGCCTCCTAAGATCCGTGGGCCGCTGTCTCCCCACTAGCCAGTGCCTCAGCTCCCTCACCTGATGTTGCTGCTGTACCAGACACACAAAAGAGAACAGGGATGGGGAGACAAAACAGGAGAGACACTTGTAAGTAGTGCTGATACACAATGGCCAGACATACACCTACCCAGCAGACACACCCAACAGGCTGCACCGTGCACTAGGCCCATGACCATGGCCCTGACTACTAAGCTGTATAGTGACCTACACCCATATCCTGTCATTGCATTGAAGCCGAGGTAGGTGAAACCTGACAGGGACACCCCTACACTCTTTGGGGAGCAGGCAGTAGCTGGACACCTGTCAAAACCCTGCTTTAAGCCCCATGACCCTATCGCACACACTCATCTTTCCAGGCTGAAGTATGGGCTGTGAGTACTCACCCCCTTGTGACTGCTGTGCAGCCTTAAAGCGCCCATCCAGGTCTGGGTATGCCACTTCCAGGATCCTTCGCATTAAGGGGGTCAGTGCCCGATGGGCACCCCTACCACGTTGGGAAGACTTCCCCAGCTGGGCCTCACTGATCTTCCGCGCCCAGCACAAAGGTCCTCCCACCTCTTCCGACAGTGGGTGCTCCACCGGTTGTAGACCCTCAGGGTCCATACCTCCTTAGCGATGGCATGCCAATGTGCCCTCTTCTGGTGGGTGCTGACCTAGTAGGGAGACACAGAGAAGAAACACAGAGGTCAGGCAACTGCACAATGGCACTAGCTGGCTGATTGTTAGACATAGGACAGATAGTACTCCCAGACATGCAGGACAGTGGCATGAAGCATTCCATGCACCAAGCCCCATCCTGGCTCACAGGAACGCACATCAGAGCAATCCACTCCATCCATCACACACACAGTGCCCCCCAAACCCGGACTCACCTGTACCTCTGGCCGGCCGTAGAGTCTGCTGTACAGGGGCAGGACCCCTTCCACCAGTTTCTCCAGTTCTTCCTGGGTGAAGGCCGGGGCTCTTTCCCCTGCACCACGTGGAACATCCATAGCCAGAGGCAGGCCACAGCAGTACACGGAGTGGAGTACTTCTCCACACAAGATCAGGGAGTCAAGTGAGCACACGATGACGAACGCACGTACGTTCCGTGGCGGAATGCACCGGCACCGCCGGCAGCGATCATGACACGCCTAGATTCCCCATTGGCATCCATGTTATCCAATGAGGGTGCGAACAGCGGTAAACACCGCCGAACGCTGTGACATCAATCGCTAGCGGTCTTAGGTCACTTTGACAATGAAGGGGCAGAACTGCAGTGGGCAGACATTTTGCCATCACCTACGCATCTTGAAATTCAATTTAGTCACAATGGAGGGCCTACTAACCATATGGTTCACATATGTCTCTAGCCATAGAGTATATTATCACACATGATTTACTCAGCATGCCATTCCAACTGAGGTGCAGGTACTCTCCGCACTCCTTTTCCTGGCCAGCGGCTCCTTTCAAGTGACAGTGTGCATGGGTGCTGGTTTCTCACAACCAATGTTCAACCAGGTACTAACAAGATTTCTAAATGCATTTGTACAACATCTGCAAGTGCTGAGCTCCCTGCCATCAAGTCAGACTTCTATGCCTTTGCAAACATTCCCCATGTTATTGGTGCCATCGATGGAACCCACATACCCATCATCCCCCCAAAAGTGAGTGAACAGGTGTACAGAAACAGGAAGAACTTTCACTGCATGAACATCCAATTGGTATGTACAGCAGACCAGTACATATCCCATGTGAATGCCATGTTACCTGGTTCAGTCCATGATTAATTTGTTTTGAGGAACAGTAGTGTGCCACAAAAGATTGAACAACTATAAGAGGACAGAGGGTGGATCATAGGTAAGTGTGCCTGTCACTAACTGACACATTGCTGAAAAACAGTCTGTCAGACTAAGGACATTCCAATGACGACTCTGTATTGACCATTTCTCTAGGTGATTCTGGCTACCCAAACTTGCATTAGCTCCTGACACCAGTGAGGAATCCCAGGACGGATGCAGAGAGGAAATACAATGAGGCCCATGGACGTATTAGGAGGGTGATAGAGCGCACTATAGGTCTCCTGAAGGCTAGATTTTGGTGCCTACATATCTCTGGGGGTTCCCTGACCTATGGGCCTGATAAGGTGTGTAGGATAGTGGTGGCCTGCTGCACAACGTGGCAGTGAGACACTCGATCCCCCTCTTGGAGGTGGAGGGGGCTATAGGTCCTGATCTGTTACTTCAGAGAGGTGAGGAGAGTGATGGTGAGGATGAGAAAGGGGAAGATGTAAATTCCAGAAAACAACTGGTACAACTCTACTTCCAATAACTGTCTGGGACTTCAGCCTGTATATGTGGTTAGTGACTGATACTGTAAGTGTGCCATGTCAACTCGGGGGAATTGGTCATGATAGGCGAGTCATGGACCTCTTCAGCATGGTACAGACAGACAACATAAGCATTCCCTTCTTGACCTTTTAGAAACACACTATACCATCAGCATGCACAATTTGACAATAAAGGTTATCCCTGCCTGTTGCATCATTACTCCACTTTGTTCAACATTGAAGACAGGGGAGAGTGTTACATGTGAGATATGTTGTTTATTGGTGGAATACAGTGAAATGTGCTATGTACAGTGATGAAAGTCGTTATGGTTGGTTGGCCTCAGAACCAACTTGATGTCAGGCCTGTTCGATTTCATAGGTGGGTCCTATTTGTAGTTCTGTTCATCATTTAGCCCTCAGCTAAGCGCAGTTTGTGAATGGGTGTATTGGTTGCTTGGCAGTAGCAGCAGTGTCAATTGTTGGTAGGGGGCTTGTTCTTTGCTGGGTTTCCAGTGCCATATCTTGGCCTGAGGCTATGTTTGGGTGCCTGCTGTGGAGCTACTTGGGGTGACATTGTCGGCTCTTGTGATTCCTGAGAGGGTTTTTCCTGTGCAGTTTCAGGTGCTTGGGACAACTGTTGCTGGGTGTCCAGGGCTGTTGTGGGGGTCTCTTGTCCAGTGTGGGTGTCTGAGGGTTTGTTGACCAACTGCAGCAGTGCTCCAGAAATGGTGGCCATTGTGGCATTGTGTTCTTTCCACTGCTCCATGGCGTGTTGGTGGTGTTCCAGCTGCATCCTCTGACTTTGCTCCTGGGTGGTTACAATCTGTGCCAACCTGTCTTGGGTATGTTGGTATGCCCCCAATACCTCTGCAATGACGTCCTGGGCTGCTGCATCTATCTGGTGCCCTACACCCTTACCCCTTGGGGCACTTGACCTTGCCCTGGCCCCCTGTGCATGTGTCCCCTGCACAGGTCTTGATGTGCCACTAGTACTGGGCCCCTCGTCTTCCTGCATGTTGGGGGTAGGAGACTGTGGCCTCTGTTGCTGTGTTCCACCTGTTTGTGCCCTGGGTCCACTGGTGTGGGCACGCCTCCTCTGGCCTGCTGGTCTTGACTGGGTGTTAGGGGTGACAGTGTTTTCCTGGGTGGGGCTGCTGCATGGTGAGCATCCAGGGCTGTGTGAAGGGCCTGCCTGCTCATCAGTGTCCAGGGATCCTTCATCAGTGTCCTGTGATGTGCCTCTGTCTCCCTGGAATGCTGTGGCAATCCTTGTCCCCTCCATTAGTTTTGCATGGGTGGTGGTGCCTGTTGGGGATACAGAAGTGTTTGTTACATATGCATGAGGGTTTGAGGTGGGCAGTACTGTACAATTTAGTGCTAGCGTGCCTTTCAGTGGCCTTCAGGGGTGCCTTTGTGAGGTGGACATAGCATCTAGTGCCATTGGTGGCGTTACATTGTGGTGGGGGTTATTATTCCATTGTGGGAACGTGCAGGGTTGGGTGGCTGTGCACATCGGAAGTGATGTGGGCCTGGTAGTGAGTTGTGGGTGATGCAGGTTGGTGGATATGGTGGGTACTGGCTGGGAGGGGTGTGGGTCTAGGTGGGTGTGGGTGGGGTGGGGTGGGGTGGTGCATGCATTACAGGTATGGTGTATATGGGGTAAATGTAGACGACTTACCGAGTCCATTCCTCCAGTGAGTCCAGTGAGCCCCTCTGGGTGCAGGATGGCAAGTACCTTTTCCTCCCGGTCGGTGTAGTCAGTTGGTGTTGGTGGTGGCCCTCCCCCAGTCTTCTGCACTGCGATGTGGTACCTTGATGCCATGGCCCGGACCTTCCCCCGCAGGTCATTACATCTCTTGCGGATATCATCCCTGGTGCGTGGATGGTTTCCCACTGCATTCACCCTGTTGACAATGGTCTGCCACAACTCCATTTTCTGGGCGATGTGTGTGTGCTGCACCTCGGAGCTGAATATTTGTGGTTCCACTTTTAGGATCTCGTCCACAATGGTCCTTAGCTCCCTTTTGGTGAAGCGTGGATTTTTTTGGGGGGACATGGTGAGGGTGGTGGATGGCGTCGGGACTGAGGACGGTGTTTGGGTGCTCCTGTGTGGGTCGATGTGCGTGTCCTGTCTGCTGGCGTTCTCTGTCTAGCTCTGTTGCTCTCCGTCTTCTGGTCCTGGTTTCGTTGCAAGGGATTGTGGGGTGTGTCTGGGGGTGTTTTATGGTATTCTGGATGTGTGTCAGGTGTGTGGGTGCTAAGCCTAGCCAATGTGTGCAGTGTTTGCACTTGGGCCCACTTGCCACCCGTGGCAGTCGCAGCCGCCAATGGTCATCCGGCCTCCACTGTCCGCCGAGGTGAATTGTGCATCTTTCTTTGGAGGGCGGGATATGGGTGTGCTTGGCGGTGGCGGGGTGGGGTGGGCTGTGATTCCCGCCGACAGGGTCCTGGTGGGGAGTGGTGGTGTGGGAATGTTGGGCGCCGTTGTTTTTTCTGTTCATTATATGGCGGGTTTCCATTCGCCGCCGCCAGCGGGATTCTGTTCAATGCCACAACGGCAGTCGGCGGTCTTTACCATCATGTTCATAATGACCACCTATGTTTTTTTCCCAGTCTTTAATTCTCTATTCCAAATGAGTTTATTTGGGTAGATATACATCCTTGTTTGCAAAGTCTTTACCAGTGTTTTAAAATAAATTAAATATATGTGAGAGAGGGGCTACGGAGGACAGGGCTGGCTTTAAAATGACAGCAGACACCACAGCAGTGAACTTAAGTGCATTAGCTCCACTGGGTTCCCTATACCTACATGCCCTACTATATACTAGGGAATTACAGATAGGTTCTAAGAGTGAGCCAATTGCAATTATACCAATTACCATATACCATTTCAACAGAGCAATGGCCCACGGCCTGGTTAGAAGAGCCACTGGGTGCAGCACCACTTTCCTTAAATCTTCCCCTTGTTGTCCTCACATTTCTCATGACATGCTATAATGTTCCCTATGCACTACGGTCATGCAAATGCAAAGGAGGATGTAGCAATTTTACCGGTTTACTTACCAAGACCGAAACCACTAGGTGACCCAGGAGATCGCTTTCTTTGGCACTGAGTTCTTCCCACCGGTGCTTGATCTGGTGTTCCATATGGTCCCTCTTGAAGAACCTACACAGCTGGAAAAGGACTTCCCCCAGCACAGCTTCCTAGCCTCCATAGGGTAGCCCACGATCATACAGCCACCAATTCTCAACATATTAGGAAGGTAGTGGTACACTGACCAAATGAACCCGCCCAGGTCATATGGATTCATGCGCTGAGCCCTTCCCTTGCCAGACATCCTGCTGCCTCCCTCTACAGCAACCAATGACCCCCCTAAGAAAATAATCCCACCTAATCTCAAATATTCCAACAAACTACACTACCCCCAGACAAACACCAGACAATAGAAATACAATGACAGGACAGTTACACTACACAATACTTACAAATACAAAAAAATGGACTGAACAGCAACAGGACACAGCACAATACTTTTAGCAACCACCATTCCTCAACCAGCACCAACCCCACACAACCTCTCTCAACCAGAGACAGCACAGACTGCAAAGTAAAAGTGAAAGTAAATTCACTTTATCAAGTTTGCAGCAAGGAAGTCCTGTTACATCACTTCCTGTACAAATGTGTCATGTTTCCTGATATGCATCTTTTTTTGACCCATAACAGCCACGTGTGGATTCTTTCCATGAAGGCTGACAAGGCCCGTTGACTTGCAATTGACGGGTAGAGGCCAGGTGTCATGTTTGGAATTTGCAATGTTTGTAGGACAATAGTATGCGTCAAACTTTTTGATGCATACCAGGCATGTGTGGATTTTTGAGGGAAGGCTGAGACAGGAAGACAGTTCAGACGCACATGGTGCCAGGCGTCACTTTAGTGATTTGCACTACATGGAGCTGTACCATATGCGTCAACATTTTTGACACATAGGGGGTCATTACAACCCTGGCGATCAGTGTTAAAGCACCGGTAAGAAAAATGTAATTACGACCGTGGCGGAAACCGCCAACATAGACAGCTACGTTAACACTCCGATCGCCACGGCGGTACAAACAAACACCGCGGCGGTAACCGCCAACAGACAGGCGGGAGACAATGTACCGTCCACAGTATTACAACCCACCAATCCGCCACCTTCTCTGGGGCGGATTCACCACGAACAAAAACACGGCGGAAACAGGACTTCGAAGGGAAAACGCTCACCTCTACACACCCCACGAGGAACCAGGACACCATGGAACCCGAGCTCCAGATTCTGCCAGCCTTTATCTTCCTGCTCCTCTTCCAGGAGCACGAACGCCGGCGGTGAAGACAACGGTGAGTACTGCACCGACGACACAGGGGAAGGGGGGATGGAAAAGAGAGTCACACACACACAACACGCAAAACCCCCACCCTCACCCACTATAACACACACACGTTAATACATATTGATACATCACAGTTACACTCCTGAATCCCCCCTGGAAGAATGCAAGGACAAAAGGAAAAGAGTCGAAAAATTGTGATATATTCAATTACATACATCAAAAATATTTACAAATATATACATTTATACTATATACAATTATATACACCAAGAACACAAGTCCAAGGGAGTCCACCATCATAGTCCGTGGCTCACTGGACCCAAAAGGCATGGGTGAGGCCCACACAAGATACCCGAACAAGACAAAGAGAACACTGCAGGGGCATTGGATAGAAGTAAAACAGGCACCTCAGGGGGAAGGGAAGCGGGGGCACCTCAGCTGGTTGAGTGCATGACGCCAAATCCACGGGGGGGCCCATGCCCACTGTTCAATCCTGGGGAGTGCAAAGCCACAGTCTCTCAAGTCTCTACAGTGGGTGGTTTGCCCACTGTTAAGTCCTGGGGAGGGCAAAGCCACAGTCTCTCAAGTCCCTACAGTGGGTGGGTTGCCCACTGTTCAATCCTGGGGAGTGCAAAGCCACAGTCTCTCAAGTCTCCACAGTGGGTGGTTTGCCCACTGTTCAATCCTGGGGAGTGCAAAGCCACAGTCTCTCAAGTGGATGTCAATCTCCACTGGTTCTGGAGGGGGCCTTGGGCCCAGAGTGCTTCATCCTGCCAAGGACTGAGGTAGTGGATGACAATCTCCACTGGTTCTGGAGGGGGCCTTGTGCCCAGAGTGCTTCATCCTGCCAAGGACTGGGGTAGTGTATGTCTATCTCCACTGGTTCTGGAGGGGGCCTTGTGCCCAGAGTGCTTCATCCTGGCAAGGACTGAAGGAGTGGACGCCTTTCTCCACTGGTTCTGTAGGGGGCCTTGTGCCCAGAGTGCTTCATCCTGCCAAGGACTGAGGTAGTGGATGCCTTTCTTCACTGGTTCTGGAGGGGGTCTTGTGCTCAGAGTGCTTCATCCTGCCAAGGACTGAGGTAGTGGATGTGCCCAGAGTGCTTCATCCTGCCAAGGACTGAGGTAGTGGATGTCAATCTCCTCTGGTTATGGAGGGGGTCTTGTGCCCAGAGTGCTTCATCCTGCTCGTGGCGGCCTCAGTAGCATCAGAGATTTTTGTGCTCATGGGCCTGCGGTGCTTGTGGTGGCGGCGTCCTTGGTAGCGATGCTTATGGCGGCGGTGTCCTTGGCAGACGTGCTTGTGGCGTTGGTGTCCTTGGCAGCGGTGCTTGTGGCGGCAGGGACCTTGGCAACGGTGCTTGTGGCGGCGGTGTCCTTGGCAGCGGTTCAGCTGCTGGCAGTCCTGTCTGTGGCAGTGGGGCTGCTGTCGATAGCCTCCTGGGTAGCGGGCTGCTGCTGGCGGTCCTGTCTGTGGCAGTGTGGCTGCTGGCAGTCGCCTCCTGGGCAGCTGGGCTGCTGCTGGCGGTCCTGTCTGTGGCAGAGTGGTGGCTGGCGGTCACCACCTGGGCAGCGGGGCTGCTGCTGGCAGTCCTGTCTGGGGCAGTGTGGCTGCTGGCGGTCGCCTCCTGGGCAGCGGGGCTGATGGCGGTCTTGTCCACCGTGCTGATCTTCCCAGACTTGCCGGTTTTCTTGTGCCCCTTCCTCACCTTGGATGGTGTCACAGCTGTCTCCACAATATCAACTGTACCCCTGGCTTTGGTGGCTGGTGTCTTTCCCCTCTCCCGCCGGGCACTGGACAACTTTTGATGCTTGACAGGTGGGGGACTGTCTGTGCTGTGGCTCCTTGCCACACTGCCTGCCCTGCTGCCTGGTGCACTCCATAATCCGGTGACTACTGGCACCACTGGTCCCGCCAATGTTGTGGCTGAGGTGCCAGGTTGGGCCTTGGAGAGTCGGGCCCTAGGAGACTGATGGGGTGGGGGAGGTGAGAGAAAGGTTTGACAGGAAAAGTTTCTTAGGAACACTGGGACGGGTAGCTGGAGGGGGTTTGGGAGTGGAGGAAGAGGTTGTGGTGGTAGGAGGTGTACGCTTGCTGACTTTGGGTGAAGGTGCATGGGCTGGAGGCTGTCGTGAGGTGGATGGCTGTTGGGTGGGTGTGTGGCTGCGTTTGTGTACCTTGGGAGGTGGCTTCACAGACATACTGGGAGAGGACACAGGGGATGTGTGAATGGTAGTGGGGGTGGTGACTGCACGTGAGCGGGGTGTGGTGGTGGGTGTGCTGGTGATGGACGTAGTGGCTGAAGATGTAGTGCATGCAGGTGTGAGTGGAGACGAGACAGGGAGGGAGGAGGGAGACGAGGAGGAGGGGGACACAGTGGATGCAGTGGATGTTGGTTTGTCTGCATGGGTGTGATGCTTGCGTGAGTGCCTGTGGGATGTGTGGTGCTTATGTTTGCCTGAGCTTCCTTTCTGTGTTGAGGTGTGTGCATGCTGGTCTGATGGTGTGCTTGGGATAGGCTTGTGGGTCTGGGTGGAGGAAGTTGGAGGGGGGAGGCTAGAGACAGGGACAATGGCTGCCATCAGTGCTGAGGCCAGAGTCTGAAAAGCGTGCTGAAGGGCTGCCTGACCAGAATGAATGCCCTCCAGGAATGCATTGGTTTGTTGCAACTGCCTCTCTACACCCTGGATGGCATTCAAAATTGTAGACTGCCCAACAGTGAGGGACCTGAGGAGGTCAATGGCCTCCTCACTGAGGGCAGCAGGGGTGACAGGGGCAGGGGCTGAGGTGCCTGGGGCGAAGGTGATGCCCACGCTCACGGATGAGCGTGCATGGGGCAAAGGCTTAGGGGCTGCTGGGAGGGTGGTGCTGGTAGGGGCGGTGGCGGCTGTACCTGTAGATGTGGGGGGCACAGATGGGGCCACCACCGGAAGGGAGCTCCCATCAGAGGAAGAGTCCGTATCGCTGATGTCAGCTCCTGTCCCCGCCGTGGAGCTCCCCTCGCCCTCCGTCCCACTGGTGAATTCGGAGTCCGTTGTGTCGCCCTCCAGGGCCATGTGGGATGCAGCTACCTCCTGCTCCGGTGCCACTGCTTCTTCACCTGATGATGCTAATGCACACAAGTACTGGGAGACCACAAAAAGGGGGGGGGGAGATAGATGAAAGACATGTCCAGTGCATGCAATACCACTACCGTTGGCGGGCACTACAGACACAGAAGCCCCCTGCACTTCACCGCACACTTGGGGTCCACTATTCAATCCCTGGGACATGGCTTACAAGGCTATGGCCGATTTCTGCACACATGGATGTCACAGGAGCCTGACTAGGTGTAGTTGGCACTGTACACAGTTGGGGTGGTGTGCCACAGGGTCTGCCTTAAGAAGGGTCCTTGCCTACTAAACTCTCCCTGGCCTAGGGGAACCCACAGCCCACCTCTCCCAGCCAGACACCTCCAATGCACGCTGAATCAGCTGAATGAGAGTGTACTCACCCCCTTGTTGCTGCTGTAATGCCTTCAAGCGCCCATCCAACTCCAGGTACGCCACCACCAGGATCCTGAACATCAGGGGGGTCATGGTGCGACTGGCACCCCTCCCACGTTGGGAGGCCATCCCCAGCTGGGCCTCCATCGTCTTCTTGCTCCAGCGGCGAATGTCCTCCCATCTTTTCCGGCAGTGGGTGCTCCGTCTGTGGTAGACCCCCAGGGTCCGGACTTCCTTGGCGATGGCACGCCAAATATCCTTCTTCTGGTGGGCGCTGACCTACAGGAATTGTACAGGGGAAAAAGAGAAGTAATTACCAACTGCACCATCACAGTCATTGGCCCGCATCCCTACCCTTGCCATGTGGCTCATGCACTCACTGTGTTTCATGCACGCCTCATTCTCCCCCCCATTCTTTCATCCACCCCACTCCACACAGGCATTGCCCATACAGCATGGTAACGGTGTACTTACCTGTTTGTCTGGAGGACTGTAGAGTAGCATGTACTGGGGGAGGACCCCATCCACGAGTTTCTCCAACTCCTCCGTGCTGAAGGCAGGGGCCCTTTCCCCAGACGCACAAGCCATTGTCTCTTCCAGACAGAGGTCACAGCAGCACTTGCAGTGTAGGTCCTCTCCTGTCGAAGATCAGGTATCAAGTGACTGAACAGTGAGAAAATGGCGGTCACGTCCGCGGCGGTGCGTCACCGCCGGCGTACATCGTAATTGCCTCCTGGGACCCATAGGGTCCAATGTTAACCAATGCAGAATTGCGCCGCCGTCTTTGACTGCCTACTGCGACGGTGTACAACGTCAGCGCAGTTACCTCATATCCCCTTTACAGGTCAGGCAGCCGCGATTTCAGGGCCCCACATGGCTTTATTTTTGACTGCGTCACACATACCTAGGCCTTGGCTAAACACTCATACAGGCAAAATTCAATTTAGGAATATTTTTCGGAGTAAGCTGTGTTAACGAACCTCAGAGTTGGTTGATTCTGTGCTCGCTGTTCTCCTCCATAAGCACTGTCCGCTGGGGCATGTGAGGAGATGGCGGCATCCTCTGGTGTACAGACTGCTGGTGGACCTGTCGACAATGGAGGAAAGACATGTGATCATCACCTACAGGATTGATCGTGCCACAATCCAGGAACTGTGTGCCCAGTTGGAGCCAGACCTGATGTCAGCTATCCGCCATCCCACAGGAATCACCCCTCAAGTGCAGGTGCTGTCAGTACTCCATTTCCTGGCAAGTGGGTCCTTTCAAACTACAGTGGCCATAGCATCAGGGATGACCCAGCCTATGTTTTCCAATGTGTTGTCCAGAGTGTTGTCTGCCCTGCTGAAACACATGCAGAGCTACATCGTTTTCCCTCAGGGGGAGGATTTTCCTAAAGTGAAAGGTGATTTCTATGCCCTGGGACATATCCCCAACATCATAGGTGCCATTGATGGGACACATGTGGCCTTGGTACCCCCCGCAGGAGTGAACAGGTGTACAGAAACCGGAAGAGTTATCATTCGATGAATATGCAGATGGTGTGTTTGGCAAACCAGTACATCTCCCATGTTAATGCAAAATTCCCTGGCTCAGTGCATGATGCTTACATCCTGCGGAATAGCAGCATCCCATATGTGATGGGGCAACTCCAGAGGCACCGGGTGTGGCTATTAGGTGAGCACCTGGACCCAAATCAGTGGGAATAGTTGTCTGGGTCTGGGGATGTCCCTAAGAGTTAGTGTGTGTCTAACAGTTGTCCCTCGCCATTTGCAGGTGACTCTGGTTACCCCAACCTCTCATGGCTACTGACCTCAGTGAGGAATCCCAGGACAAGGGCAGAGGAATGCTACAATGAGGCACTTGGGTGAACTAGGAGGGTTATAGAGCTGACCTTCAGTGTCAGGGGCCCCTTGTTGTGCCATAGTGTCCCTCCTGGTGTTGAGGACTTCCTTCACCACCCCTTCAATGGTGCCCAGGGTGGAATTGATGGATTAGAGTTCCTCCCTAAAGCCCAAATACTGTTCCTCCTGCAGCCGCTGGGTCTCCTGAAACTTGGCCAGTACCGTTGCCATCATCTCCTGGGAATGGTGGTATGCTCCCATGATGTTGGAGAGGGCCTCGTGGAGAGTGGGTTCCCTGGGCTTGTTCTCCCCCTGTCGCACAGCAGGCCTCCCAGTTCCCCTGATTACCTGGGCCTCTGTCCCCTGAACGGTGTGCCCACTGCCACTGCCCCCAGGTCCCTGTTGTTGTTGGGGTGGTGGGTTAGCCTGGGTTCCCTGTAGTGGTGGACACACTGCTGATTGACGTGTCCTGGGGACAGAGGTATGGGCCCGCTGGGTGGGTGCTGTGCTGGTGTTTCCAGAGGGGGGAAGCTCTGTGGTGGCCTATGCCAGTGTGAGGGGAACAGACTGTCCCGAGGTCCCAGATGGGCCGGGCTGGTCATCTAGATCCAGTTGGACAGAGCTGCTGTCATCACTGTGGGCCTCTATTGTGGGTATGTGGACATTGGGTAGGGGCCCTGCAGGGGTATAAAAGCATGATTATTGCATCTGTGTGTGCCATGGTGTGCAATGGGTGGTTGACCGTGTACCCCAGTGCTTGCGTTCCTGTGTGGGACCTTGTGTGATGATGGTTTAGGGGGGTGTATGGATATCTGTAGTGGACATGCTTTGGTGATGGGTGTCCATTCTTTGGTGGTGCATGCAGGGCTTGGGTTTGGGATGGGTGGTTTGTGATATTGGGACATTTGTGAGGAGTAGGAGTGATGGGGGTGAGGGCAAGGGTGGGGGTATGTGATGGCATGCAGGTAGGGTGGGGGATATAGTAGTGAAGATTTGACTTACCAGAGTCCATTCCTCCAGCTACTCCTGCGAGGCCCTCAGGATGCAGAATAGCCAAGACCTGCTCCTCCCATGTTGTTAACTGTGGGGGAGGAGGTGGGGGTCCGCCGCCAGTCCTCTGTACCGCTATGTGGTGTCTTGAGACCACGGAACGCACCATCCCTCGTAGGTCGTTCCACCACTTCCTGATGTCATCCCTATTTCTTGGGTGCTGTCCCACTGCGTTGACCCTGTCCACGATACTTCGCCATAGCTCCATCTTACTAGCTATGGAGGTGTGCTGCACCTGTGATCCGAATAGCTGTGGCTCTACCCAAATAATTTCCTCCACCATGACCCTGAGCTTCTCAGAGAACCTGGGGTGTCTTTGCCGTGCCATGGGGTGGTGTGGGTGATGTGTGGGTTGGTGTGTGTTGTGATGTGTGGGGTGATATTTAGTGGTGTGTTGTGTGAGGTGCGTGGATGTTATGTGGGTGATGGTGTTGAGTTCCTGTGGATGCTCGTTTGTAGATGGTGGTGTCTCTCTCTGGCCTTCAGTCACAGTTGTTGTCGTAGGGGTTTGTGGGTGATGTAGGTGTGTGTTTTATATTGTATTGGGTGCGTGGGAGTGATGTGTGTATGTGTATCAGGTGTGTGTATTTGCAATTGTCCAATGTGGATGTGTTTTGTAAGAGTGTGTGTATTTTGAGAGCGGCGGTGTGTACCGCCAATGGAATACCGCGGTTGAAAGACCGCTGCGTCGATTCATGGGTCGTGATAGTGTGGGCGTATTCCTGTTGGCGTGTCGGTGGAGGTTTTGTTTTCGCCAGTTTATCACTGACCTTTGGTGTGGCGGACTTGTGTGGGTGTCTAAATTTTGGTGGATTCCGACCTGTGGGTCATATTGACCGTGGTGGAATTCCGCAGACGCAGCGGTGTGTTGGTGGTCTTCTGCACGGCGGTAAGCAGCTTTTACCGCCAATGTTGTAATGACCCCCATAATGTCCTTGCAATGATTTTGGTGGAAAGGCTGACAGTGCACCCACATTCACAATCCTTATTACAGAGGCTATGCATCTATGTAGTTTGTATGATATGGTTACATGTATGTGCATGTTCATTTTATTGTGTACCTGTAACATATGAATGTGTTACCTTGTGTATGTAGATGTGTGAGATGCATATGAGGACTGATACAGTTTGTAAATGTGCCTGTGTATGAAGGCTCTTAGCCACATACATGTGAACACATGTGTACTGAGTGTACATGTGAGATGCTACTCATGTTCTGGGTGAACCACATTGTCATGCAACAATTCCAACTGTATGTTACCATACACCACATAAGATGGGAATACCCATGTGCAATACATGTTCAGGCATTTCATTCCCTTACCAAATCTTTAGCAAAGGATGCTGTTGACTAAGGCTGGTATAAGATCCTGTCAGCCATTTAAATGTGAGTGCACATATGTGCACATTCTGGTTGGTTGCAAGGTGTAGAGTTAATGATGCAGAGCAACACATGTAATGTATGGTTCCCCACATATGGAAAATGTTGGAGATGGTGTGCTGACACGTGTCATTGTAGGTATATATGTGACATGTATTTTGTGTGATAATATATGTACCATGTCTGATAAGTGCTGTATGATACAGTGGTGTGTTTAGGGATTGGACACATACCAAATCTCAAATACAGCTATCTTATATGTAGGCCATTGTTACAAAGCAGTGTACTCATATCTGTATGAATCATGTTTCACAATGGGGAGACATTTGTACAGGTCATGATAAGTTGTAAGTAATCATGGACGCATACACATTTTATGATGTTAATTGTACTCATTTGTCCATTCGCAAAATAACAGTAACAAGGCTGGTCCACCTACCTGGGTCATTTGTGGATACATCTAGGTATGTTGTCTTAACAACATACGTTTTCTAAGATCAATTACCCATACACATATGTTAGTGGCAGATTGATGAAAGCAGAGGTGCTCTCATGCAGTGATGGCACACTAGTCATCAGTGCTCCTGTTACAATTTGAATGGCAATACAGGACAATGGTTGCATGTATGAACATAGGCTGACTGTGGTCTCTACAGCTCAGTTCACTGTACGCAATCAGCAGGCTTCTGACTGTGTCACGGGTCAATGTAGCCTACTCAGGAGTTCGAGGGGGCGTTCGGTGGGGATCTCCCATCCTAATAATAGATCATCTACACTGCGATGCACAGTTGCCTGCAGGCATACACTTGCACATTTGTGATCCCTTGGCCAAGTGTACATATTTGCCTTTCTACTACATGATGTCAGGCTTACCCTATCATATACTGGGGAATGGCAGATTGATGTGTAGGACATGCCCCATCAGTTCCCATTATTTCACATGATTTGCCAATAATCTGTGTGGTTATTCCCTGGATGCTTGGTTAGGTCATTGCATTTTTTTGTAACTGTGTCTTGTCTGTAGACTCAGAGTACAGATACTATCCTCCCTGGGCTTTCCTACTTTGTGGATGACCACTATGGAAGCCTGACACTAGCCTAACAGGAGTACTCACCCCTTCTGGATCTTCTCATACATCTGCTTCAGATGTGAGGCATGCTAAGTAGCTGTCAACTATTAGGGTTCCATTGTTAACCAGTGTGGGCCCTGATGCTTTGAAGCGCTTCAGATCTTTGATGGCTCTTACAATTTCCTCCAGGAAAAGTGGTGCATCTTCTAAGGCTTCCCTATCAGCTGTAGTGATGCTTGGGTGAGGGATGTCACCCAGGAACTCACCTGCTTTGTTTTTTGTGGCAAAATACCTTGCATAATCAATATCCCACAGTGATGAACAGACATTTGGGCTATGGTGTGTCTTCTACTAATAGGTTCCCCTGGGTCCTTCTGGATCCCTGGTACCCATTATTGCCTGTCTAGCCAGGCCAATGTTTTTCCTGTTGGGTGCCCTATTACATTGATCTTGTGCATCGTTGCTTGATGGTGAATATTTGCACCTTCTGGGCCACGTCTCAGTACTGATTTTGCTTCGGGGTTGGAATGTGGGCTTCCTCTGATCCCTCGTCATCAGGTATGCCAGCCTCAAGGTCCTAAAACTCACATTCAAGAGCCTTCAAATTGTCCCATTTTAGTTGTTTCCCTTGTGCCATCATGGTGAGACCCACCCCCTTGACTGCTGTCTCATAGGCCTCCCACAATGTGAGTGGAGACTCAACTGATGTGCTGTTTCCCTGAAAATAATGTTTTTTGCGGCTAACATCCATTCTCTTCTTTTTGGATCTTTAAGGTACCAAGGGCTCAATATGATGTGGGTAGTGTTTGTCCTCTCGGCCAAACCATACACCAGCCACAGGGAAGAATAGTCAGAAATACCCCTGGTTAAGTTAGTGACCTCACTGACTTTTTACATCTGGTGAGTTGGCATGAGAAAGTGATCAATTCAGGAGAGACTATCATGCACCTCCAAGTAAAAGGATGAAGTGCTGACTTGCTGGGATAAGGGTACACCATACATATGCCAGTCCCTGGGCATTGAGGAGGTCTGCTAATTGTTGTCTGACTGAGTCCAGAGGCCTGGGGGGCTGTTGGTGAATGCTATCACTCAGCGTTGCATTGAGGTCCCCTCACATGATCACTTCCCCATCTGGAAGACTGTGTAGCAGAGTGGTCATGGCTGGTAGTACTGAGTTGTGAAGTCCTGTTGTGATATCTACTGAAGGTATGTTTAAGATGCCCCCCCTCACCGGTCATAGAGAGCACCACATAGGGACCCAGCGGATCGGGCCATATTTGCCAAATGACCTGGGGCAGCATTCTCCTCACAAACATTACTACTTCTCTAGAGCAGGTTGTGTGGCCCACATTAGTGGACTTTTTATTTCCCAAATGGTAAAGGGCAGTACACCTATGGCCTAGGATGTGAGTCTCTTGTAGGATAAGCATCTCAGGGGATTCTGGTGTGATGTACTGGGGCACCACTCGACGTTTGATATTGTTGGGTAGGCCATTGATATTCCAGGATACTATCCTTAGGGTTGATGTACTAACTTTGTACATCCCACTGTATGGTTAAAGGACCACACACTGGGGGTGCCAGCCCTAAGCTGGTTGGGGTTCAGACTGTGAGAGTAAATATCCTGTGTGCCTCAGCTTTGTTGACTGGCCGTATATCTTGCTTGAACATTAACTACAACAATCCAATTATCCCTCTTCAATCATCACTCCTCCCCTCCCTTCTACACTGCACTGCAAATTCCAAACTGCCCACCTACCAACTGTGTATAGCGCCTGTTACCCCAACCAAACATACTGCTAACTAGAATGCCTCACTACCACCTTCTGGCCCCCACCCAGTCCCTTACTGGAATATCTTGACCAAGTTTGTGTCTCATATCCTCTGTCTCAATCTTGTTCCCAATGACTGATTTAGGACCATCGCAGCCTGCTCCCATCCCACCCACAAGATGCTTTGGAAGCATATCCAGTGGCACATTTGCGATCTCACAAGCCTTCTCGTCTCCCTATGGGTCCCAAGATCTGTTTGGGTAATCTGGACAATGCCTCAGACTAGGGGATATATGTTGTGACCCGCACCTCCACTTCAAGTGTTTTACTATATTCCTGCCACCCAGGCTCCTCTTAGGGTGGTTGCAGTGTCTTGACCCTCCTGCCACCTGACATTCAATCCAGCCAATCACAACCAGCTTCTGTGCTTGATAAAAAGTGAGTTTTGCATGCTGCGACTAATCAAAGGTGCACCAGATAAGTAACTGTTTACTTGTGGTCCCGTTCCCTCAGAGACGTCTTCACCTAGAGGGTACTGTGATGCAGCCTCTGGAACCAATGACAGAAATTGTGGACAAAGGTAACGGACGCTTTACCTATAGGCAATGGAGGGGCACAGTGAGCTGATTGGTGACTCACTTCCCGGCTCACTTCCCGGTGTCCGACGTTTATGAGTCTTGCCATGATGCACCAAGGTTATGCTCCAGGCTTTCATGGTGCACCTGAGATGCAGTGGGCTCCCTCCACCTTAAAGATTTTTGGGAGTCCACATGTTTGCACCTGTTTCAGGATGAGATTATCCAATAACAGGTCCACAGCTGGACCCTTGAAATTTTGAGGTACCATTAGCATCCATAGATCATTTCTGCAGGACCAGCCCTCCAAGTCTTCCAACTTCTCTCACAACTGTTCTACTCTGACTTTACATAATTTTTCATACATGGCTACATGCTCACATTTGTTTTCCACAACCTATGTAACATTCCAAATGAGTGTATTTTGGTACTGTGATTACTCATGTCAGCTATGAGTAGAGGGAATGACATAATCACATACAATTTGGCAAGAGTCTGTGACATGTTAGTTCATTGCTTGACTGGCTAATTCCAAGTTGATTGGATGTAATACACCTAGACATTTGTGTGTATTAGTCTCTGTTTGTCACTCTCTTGCTAATGCATAAGTGGCACTGAGAAGTGTGTTCCCAGTACTCACATGTGATCCTGTTATTCAGTCATTGCTAGGTTACCTAGCATACACAAACCTGCCATTGTAGGTACTTGCTAGCCTTTTCCTACTCGACCATACATCTGTACCGCAGCTTCACATATATTTCCTGGATTGCTATAGGCATATGTCAAGCCACATACTTTGGTGATATGTGTGTGACAACGTGAATTGTATTAGGTGGAGATAATACCTGCATTCCACCAACACCTTCATGTGGTAGTGAATTATTTAGGAGATGTTTGTTGTTCCTGGCTATAGGACAGATTAAAGTAAAGTGGTGCAGAAGCCAGTCCAGGACCACTTTTCTTCCCCCCTTAGCATTCCCCCACCACAACCATGTGTGCGCCGTATTTTGCAGACTCCACACCATGGTCCAGGGTAGGGGACAATAGCATATGAGGTATTTGATGCAATTGATGTACTGTTAAGGGTCCGAGTTAAGGTTCAGGCCCTTACTGTGAACAGTACTCAGGGTCCCACTGGTACCAAGGGTACCTCTATAAACAGCTGCTCAGAGCAGGTGTCATAAGTTACAGCAAAACATGGGACAGTTGATTTTGTTAGATTCAACTGTCCCATTTTGGCTCCCCCGGACCAGCTGTACACCCTACTTGCATACTTAGGCCTACATTACAACCCTGGCGGACGGCAGTATTTTGGAGAAAGGTACTGCCAACAGGCTGGTGGTACCTCTCCCCAAAACATAAAATTGGCAGTTTGGCTCAAGCTAAACCACCAATGTACTACTCCATCCGCACTACTCCATTCGCCAGGGCGGTAACAACTGCCGGGCTGGAGACTTCAGTCTCCAGCCAGGCGAACATCACTGTCCCACCCGCGGGATTATGACCCCACCTACCGCCATGGTTTTCGTGGCTTTCTTACTGCCACGAAAACCATGGCGGTAGGCACTATCAGTGCCAGGGAGTTCCTCCCCTGACAATGATAAGGGTCTCCCCGCCCGACCCCACACGACATACAGGCACATTCACGCACCAACATACACACGCATACACACACTCATACCCACATTCACCCACACATGCATACATACATTCACACACTCATCCACACACACTGACATACAGACAAGCACACACGCATTCACACAACACAACATACACGCACATTTACACCCATTCATGCACACACGCATTCCACATGCCACAAACACTCATGCACGCACACACAAACATAAACCCCCACACAACATCCTCCACCCCTCTCCCCTGTTGGAGCACCCGACTTATCTGCTTGCAGGGGATCCTCTGGCAGGAGACGGAACGTGGCGCTGCTGCCAGCACCAGCGTCAGCCAGTAGAACAGCACCAGGCCTTATCATGCATCATGATACGTTCTGCGGTGGTCTACCGGCATGACGCTGCTGCTGGCAGCTGCGCCACCTTACCGCCATCAGCTGCCATGACCGTAGCCAGACTTCCGTCAGCCGTCTGACATTGACATAATGAGGGCCTTAATGCCTGTTGCTGGCATTTTGTGGCACAATGCCTGCTTGCTCCATTATGAGTTTCTGCTGCTAAGATATTTGCATGGTTGGGCCACAGTAGCGTAAGTTGTTTGATGCTAATGTTGCACAAGGATGCACTAGGCCCTCTTAAATCAGGACCTATGTCCCAAAGTTGTTTACAAGTGTTGTGGTGTAGTCATGCTCTCTGAGATATGTGCAAGTTACAATTGGTTACAATTGGTGTGTGGTGGTATAAAAGAGTGTGTGATGTACATTCTGAATTTACGTGATCTTATTTAATTATTTATGTGGTGATTTTTGGAGTACAGTTATATGTGGAAAAGTTTTGCACTATTAGTTCTCTTCTGTGTACTCCAGGAGCAGTATTTTGTTGTTCCACCCTCCTCCAGTTGCACATCATTGTTTTTATCCTCCTCATTGGGGACATCTACTTGATCATCCCAGGGGACATGTGTACTTAGCAAAATGTTGTTCAAAATGGCACACACAAGGATCATTTTGCTGACACGGGGAGGTGCATATAACTGTCCTCCTCCTGTAAGATGTAGGCACTTGAACCTTGATTTAAGGAGGCCAAGTGTCCGCTCCAAGACATTTCAGGCCCTTATGTGGGCTTCATTTTAGACCTGCTGTGTATCCGTTGTAAGATTTCCAAACGGTGTCCTGACCCATGGCTGGATGCCATAACCTTGGTCGGCAGCAAAGGAATGTGAGAACATTTGTCAGTCATGCACATTAGTCAATTTATAGGTGCCATGGACCATTTGTTTTGAGTGGAGTGGTGTATCAGACTAACATCTGGTATTGTGTTTGTGTGTTCCTGTTTGGATGTATGGTGGCATTGGGCTGCAGTGATGCACCTTCCGATCATGAGTTGTGGCTTAGGTACATGGTGGTTCTATTTGGAATTTTTGTCTGACAGGTCACACATGCCAAATGTGTACGGTGTTCTCTATATTCTAGGCAGAGGACCAACATTACAATGCCCTAGAACATCCTTGCACCACATTAGCCTAATTTCTGTAGGCAATATTGTGGGCCAACTAAGCAAATAATCGCAGTGCCATGTTTAGACCCATGCTGTGAAACAAATAGTGTACCTTAGCAACACATTATGCCTGTGCAAAGCATCATGTATGCACGGGGTGTGTTCCCCTATTGGGCTAAAACTAAAATGGTGCAGAGGTATAGAAGAGGTTTGAATGCATATATTTTATTTGGTACTTTTGATGCCTGCACAGAGCAGGCATAAAAATGGAGCACACCATTGCTTTAAATGTGGGCCTATGTACTTTGCAGGATTTGCAACATACATTTGGAATTTATCCTATACAATCCATCAATGGCATCTGTCATGTTAACACTGTTGTAACTACTATGCGCCATGGTGCGCCATATATTGTCTACGGCACACACATGTTGGGTGTAGGGGGAGCTAAAGTGCCCAAGTGAGGTAGCATTGCTTTAGATGCTGTCCCACCTTTCTGAAATGTGGTCCCTAGTGCCTTCACTTTAGACCTGCAGAAGAGTGATGTAGTAGACATGTGTACCTATTCTGAGTGTTGTATGCCATATAACAGGTGTAGGTCCATGTGTGTTGCATGTGAATCCCACCCCTTGCTCTAGAAATTCCTCCTTTGCACAAAGTGTTGTGGCTGGCAATTGCTGGCAGGTACATATGTATGCATGAGGTTCATATGCTCAGTGTGGGACAGTTGTAGGGGATGTGTTGTGATTGCGATATATGAATGATTTTTCAGACTGCTGTGGGACAGGACAGGGCATGCTGTGCTTTTCAGCAGTGCCCCGCATCATGAGTCCAGGCCTGCTAAGTTCCATGTATCCTCATCCGTTTGCATTTCTGGCCTCTCCTTGTGCATTGTCAGTAGTACATCAGGAACAGTCCATTGTTGGTACCCTTGTGTCATGCAATGGAGATGTGGGACTTACCTATATGTTTGTTGGTGAGATGTGAGGTGTTCATTCCTGCATATAATCTTTAATTGATGGTGATGTTGTATTTCAATGTGTGCTGCACTATGCCCCACACAAGGGAAAGTTGTAGACAATGAGTATATCAGTCATATTTGGGTGATATGTAGATGGTGATAGAACCACTCGGGTGGCAATAGATATCAGTGCTGGCTGAGGCTTCTACAGCAAAGTAAATGTGGAGCAGTGCCAATATGTGAGTTGTTTGATGTTTGAATGCCCAATCCAAATCACATAGAAGAGTGATTCCATGGTAAGCGTTTCATGTGTTTAGGATCTATGTTTTGTTGGGAACCTGTGGACACACGTATTTGTTTGAGTCCAGCTTTTGTGTTTATAAGGGGCATTGCTCCACTTGTCCGTCGTGATGTGTCAGTCAGGTGGTGCCAGGGACTTGTAGATTTGGGTGTATGTGAGGGTGATGTGCATTGCATACAGTATAGTGTGGCATGTGGCTTATGTGTTGTGGTCTATACATCTCTGTTTCCCTGTCCATGTATGTTTGGTGTTGTATTTAGATTGTTTGTACTACAAGTTTGTTGTGTTGTTTATGTTGTGAATTGTAAGTTATCTTACCTACAAGTAGGCCATTGCCAAATTGTCCATCATGGAATTGTTGGTTTATAGTTGAGTGCCTGAAAATGTAAGAATCATGGATGCTTCCGGGATATTTAGTAGGATTGTTTGTGATAATTCCACGGTGGTCCACGATGACCTGCACATTGATGAAGAAGGTATGCTTTTGGTTCCTGTAGAGGTGTTTGGTTGCTGCAGGAGACATAGTTTGGACATGGGTGGAGTCCATTGCACCCAGCACATGCGTGAAGTCATCAATCTGGTACAAACCTTGCTTGGTCTCCTGCATCAGTTCCTGGGTGTTGGGGAACCAGATGTGGTGGGGTGTGAGTCTGATGATTGTGTTTAGAAACTTCAGAAGGAAGGCAGCGAGGGATGGTTGTGAGATCCCACCCACTTGTGCTGCAGATGTTTGGAATGAACCTGATGCCAGCAAGTGGAGGACAGTCAGGAGTTTGGTCATGGATGGAATTGCTGGGTGACCCTGCACTCTTGCTGGGATGTCTGGTGCAATGTGGTGGAGTAGGCATGCAATAGACTCACGCCTCAGATGGGATAGTCTGATCACCTCTTCTTCCCTGAGGGCTAGGATGCTTGCATGCTGGCAAAATATCCTCTCCGGTCTTTACACTGCATTTGTGGCTGCTGTTGTGGTATTGCGGTTGCTGAGGTGGAGTAGTAGCACTTGGCATCATCGCTGTTGTCTTCTACTGGTGCCAAGCTGTAGGATTATGCTTTTCAATGCTCTTTTTCTGTGTGTTTCCCTTAAATAGTAGTGTGTGGGTCTCATTTTAATGCCTGGTCTGACTAGGTGTCAAAATGTTGATGCTAATCAGACTTAGCATGCTTTTTGGAGCCAGTCCTTTGCATATGTCATTTGTCCGTCAGGTCGTAAATTTGGCGCTATCACCCTAGCACCATTATTTAGAAGGGAATGCCACGGCATTGAATTTGATTAAAACCATGGTCCCCGGGCTACATGGGGGGGTATGTAGCTGCCTGCATTCGATTTGATTAAAGGCCCAGGGAGGTGGCAGTCTCCGGAGCTTTGGGTGGGCCAGGTGACCCTCCAGATTGATTTTGTTTAAAGCCCCAGGTAGGTGGAGGTCCCCAGGGTCTGCAGGGAAGCCACATGGCCCCTCACATTGAATAACAATTAACCCTTGGGAAGTGCCTGCCCCCGGTTCTGCAAGGGGGCCTGCACAACCCCCCCTACATTCAATTTTATTAAAGCACCATGGAGGTGGTGGTCCCTGGGGCTGCGGGGGGCTGTAAGCCAGCTGCATTGCTTTTCTTTAAAGCAACAGGGAAGTTGCGGTTTTCAGGGCTGCGGGGGGCTGCACGGCTCGCCGTATATAATAACAATTAGGCCCAGGGCAGATAGCAGATCCCGGAGCTGCAGGAAGTCTGTTTGGCCCCTGCATCTAATAGCAATTAAGCCCCTGGCCCCGCATCTAATAACAACTAAGCCCTGGGGATGTAGCAGTCCGTGGGGCAGAGTTAAGCCCAGGAGGTGGACCCCATGCACCCCACTCCTTTATTTCAAATATTCCCCTGGGTCCTGGTCCAAAAGGTGCTTTAGTCAAACAAGTGCGGGAGACTGCACCTGTTTTTTAAAAACCTTTTTATTGTGAATTTGCAATGACATTGTGGAATCACAGTAAACAATTTTTTTTAAAGTGCTTTTTTGCCGGATCCCTCTTGGGCCACAGCACCAGAATTAAGGGGTCAGGGCGTCCCTAGCTTGACTCCTTTTCCTTTTATTTACATTTTTTTATGTCCCAAGATGGTTGCCAACAATTCCTGGTTGGGGTGTTGGCAGCCAATCAGAGCCGTGCATTTCCCGGCACAAGTTCATTATTATTTGCAAATTAATCACAAAGAAGCCACAGCCCTAGATATCTAAACATATTTTCCCTTTAAAATCTCAAAAGCCACAGAACTGTTTTAGACCACATAGCTAGCTTCCTGCTAAATTTGGTGTAATTATGTCCAGTGTTTAGGACTGTAGTCTTGATCAAATGTCCTATGGGAATTGACATACGAAACACACTTTTATTTCCCCACCCCTTTTTTCTCGGCCCCTGCTTGATGGATAAGCCCGCAGCAGCAAAAAAAAAGATTTTTGTATTCTTACGTGGAAAAATGATCCTAACTATAACTATCTAGTGGTGACCGCTACTATGGAACTAGGTAAAATACATATATATATATATATATATATATATAAATATATCTATCTATCTATAGATAGATATATTTATATATATTCACTTAAAAACCAAAGATTACAGAGACGTTATAGTTATGCTCGCATTTTAAACATACAAAACCATAGTGATTCATCTGTTATATTTAGAGTTATCTCAAGTAGCTATAACTTGTGCCCTATTACGAAAAACATTTTACTGCAAATATAGCATTGATATCATCATTGATGTTATGAAAGATGTCATGAGTGCTATAATTTGTGGGGTAATTAGAAGTGCATGGCGAGCGTGCAAGCTATAGTTACCGTAGGGCACGAGTTTTAGTTACTTGAGATAACTCTACTGCAACACATGAACTATGGTTTTGCTCATTTGAAATGTGAGCCTAATTATAATGTCCCAGTAACATTTGTTTTTTTCAGTGAATTTCTATGTTTTTTTAACGTTAACTAATTTTCATTACTATTTATTAAGCAAACCACCACCGTGCACAGCCTTATGCTGTGCACAGCTGTAGTTGGCCTCAGGGTCTTTGGCCAGTCCCTGCAGCCAACACCTATAACCATCCAACTCCGTGCTGCACACAGCATTTGTCATGTGCAGTGGGGGTTGGTCGCAGGGCCTGGCCTGTGGCTAGGCCCTGCGTCCGAACCCTATAACAACCCATCCCCACATGGCTCCCCTCCCCAGGACAATCTTGGACGCTATGCTCCAGGGCCCAACATAATATTTTCATATTTTTTTAGGGGGAGGGACCGTGTGCCCCCCCAGGTCGATCTCGGCCCAGGGATCCCATTCCCCAGGGCCTGGCCTAAAAATATTTTTTTTGTTTTGAGGGGGGCCATGTGGCCCCCCTCGGCAGGCTAATCTCAATCCGAGGACCCCATCCCCAGAGTCTAGCGCAAACATTTAGGCCCTCACTACAACCCTGGCGGTCGGTGATAGAGCTGCGGTAATACCGCCAACAAGCCGGCAGTAAAAAAAGGGAATTATGACCACGGCAGAAACTGCCCACACAGACAGCCACTTTAACACACCGACTGCCATGGCGGTAGCAACAAGCACCGCAGCGGTATCCACCAACAGCCAGGAGGAGAACAATGTACCGCCCACACTATTACAACAGGCCTATCAGCCACCTTTTCCGGGGCGGTACCAATGACCTCAAAAGCACGGTGGAGACAGAACACAGAAGTCAAAGGACACACCTCTGGAGACTCAGGGAAGAACCACGCCGCCATGGAGCCCGGATTGCAGCTGTTCCTCATTCTGGTCTACCTCCTCCTATTCCAGGAATACCAACGCCGGCGACGACGACCACAGTGAGTACTGCCACCTAGCACAAGGGGGAGGGAGGACGAGAAAGAGAGTGACACACACTTGCAACCGCAACACCCCCACCCCCAACAGCATACACACAAACAGATGCAACAACATTACACATCCACCCCGTACCCCTCAGGAATAATGCAAGGACAAAAGGAAGTGATTGAAGTGAGTGAAATAAGATAAAATATGAGAAATACGTCTTCAAAAATCAAATCGGGATGGGGACTGGGGGGCACCTCAGCTGGAAGATGGTACAACCCCACTTGTCCTGGAGGGGGAAAATTGCTTGTGCTCGGTCCTGGGGAGTGCAAAGCCACAGTCTCTCAAGTGGGTGGTTGCCCACTGCTTGGTCCTGGAGAGTGCAAAGCCACAGTCTTTCTAGTGGGTGGTGTTCCCACTGCTTGGTCCTGGGGAGTGCAAAGCCACAGTCTTTCAAGTGGGTGGTTTGCCCACTACTTAGTCCTGGGGAGTGGAAAGCCACAGCCTCTCAAGTGGGTGGTTTACCCACTGCTTGGTCCTGGGGAGTGCAAAGCCACAGCCTCTCAAGTGGGTGGTTTGCCCACTGCTTGCTCCTGGGGAGTGCAAAGCCACAGTCTCTCTAGTGGATGGCTTCTCCATTGCTTGGTCCTGGGGAGTGCAAAGCCACAGTCTCTCAAGTGGGTGATTTGCCCACTGGTTCTGAAGGGGGCCTTGTGCTCAGTGTGCTTCATCCTGGCAAGGAGGGGGTGAGTGGATGCCTTCTTCCACTGGTTCTGGAGGGGGCTTTGTGCCCTGTGATGCAGCACATGGGGAGTGCAAGGTCACAGTCACTCACCTGGGTGTCAGACCCACATGATTTGCAGTGGTCAGGATGCATTACAGTCCATGGAGGCAGGACTACACACTGCCGGCCGGCAGCGATGGCTGCTCAGTGGTGGCAGTACCGGTGCTGGTGTTGGTGCTGCCAGTGGTGGGGGGAGGCTGCCCGCTGAGGGTGCTGCTGCTGGCAGTGGTGCTGATGGCGGTGCAGGTGGCAGTGCAGGTGCTGGTGTCGGTGCTGGTGTTGGTGCAGCCAGTGGTGGGGGGAAGCTCCAGCCCTTCCCCTGCAGCCTCGGACGGCTGCCCACTTGGGCTGCTGTTGCTGGCAGTGGTACTGGTGGTGGTGCAGGTGTCGGTGCAGGTGGTTGTGCAGGTGGCGGTGCAGGTGGCGGTGCAGGTGGTGGTGCAGGTGGCGGTGCGGGTGGCGGTGCTGGTGGCAGTGAGGTGTTGGTGCTGGCAGTGGTGGGGGAAGGCTCCAGCCCTTCCCCTGCAGCCTTCAGACTTCTGCCCACTGGGGATGCTGCTGCTGGTAGTGGTGCTGGTGGAGGTGAATGCAGTGGCGAGGGGAGGCTCTAGCCCTTTCCCTACACCCTCGGATGGCTGCCCACTGCAGCTGCTGCTGCTGGCAGTGGAGCTGGTGGCAGTGCAGGTAGTGGTGGGAGGAGGCTCCAGCCCTTCCCCTGCAGTCTCGGATGGCTGAAGCTCAGATTCAGTACCAGCACCAGGCCTCCTGTCCTTCCTTCCTGCAGGGGCAGGCCCTTTGCCCTTGCCGTCTGGTGGTACCTCCTTGCCCTTGCCATCTGGTGGTGCCTCTTTGACCTTGACCTTGCCAGCTGGTGGTGCCTCCTTGCCCTTTCCCTTGTAAGCTGGTGGTGCCTCCTTGCCCTTGCCAGCTGGTGGCACATCCTTGCCTTTCCCCTTGGCAGCTGGTGGTACATTCTTGCTCTTCCCCTAGGCAGCTGGTGGTACATCCTTGCCCTTCCCCTTGGCAGCTGGTGCAGCACAATGCCGGTGCTGATGTGTGTTTCCTTGAAGCCTCTCACACCTGCAGTAGCTGCCAAAACTACTGTGTCTGTGGACTGGGTGGCTGAGGTGCTAGCCTGGGTTCAGCCCACCCTGGCCCGACGTGAAGGATGGGGGATAAGGGGGTAGGGAAGAGGTCAACAGCGGAGAGGAAAAGCTTATTAGGGACACTTGGGCGGGAAGAGGGTGAAGGTTTGGGAGTGGTTGTTGGAGGTGTCTGTCTGTTGTGTTTGGGTGGAGGTGCATGGGATGGATGCTGTTGTGAGGTGGATGGCTGTTGGGTGTCTGAGTGCTTGCGTTTGTGTACTTTGGGAGGAGGGGGCACAGACACAGTGGGAAAGGACACAGAGGACATGTGCATGGATGTGGGGGTGGTGACTGCAATAAGGGGCGTGTAGTGATAGGAGTGATGGTGAAGGAGGCAGTGGGTGTGGATGTAGTGCATGCGGGTGTGAGTGGAGACGCAACTGGGAGGGAGGTGGACAACAAGGAGGAGGGGAACACAGTGGAGGCAGTGGATATTGGTGTGTCTGCATCTGGGTGGTGTTTGTGTGAGTGCCTGTGGGATGATGTGTGGTGCTTGAGTTTGCCTGAGCCACTCCTGTGTGTTGTCTTGGGTGCATGCTGGTCTGAAAGTGTACTTGGGATAGGTTGGGGTTCAGGGGAATGGGACTGGGCAGAGGAAGTTGGAGGGTGGAGGCTGGAGACAGGAACAATGGCTTCCATCAGGAAGGAGGCCAGAGCCTGGAATGATCTCTGTTGGGCTGCCATGCCAGAGTGAATGCCCTCCAGGAATGCATTTGTTTGTTGAAAATGCCCTGCCAGCCCCTGGATGGCATTCACTATGGTTGACTGCCCAAGAGAGATGGATCGCAGGGTATCACTTTCAGAAATGTTCCCTCCTGTCGCCAACATGGTGCTCCCTTCGCCCTCTGTCCCACTGGTTCCCTCACCATTGGTGGATTCAGCTTCATGGGCCCTGTGGGATGCAGCTCCCTCCGTTGCCGGTGCATCTACTCCTCCACTAGATGATGCTAATGCACATAAGGGCAGGATGACAAAAGAAAAAGAGACAGAGTATACACTTGGTCAATGCCAGCAACAACACTATCATTGGTGTACACAACACACAGGGAACAGCCCTATGCACTAGGTAATGCACTACGAGTCACCATTCCATTGGCAATAATACCTAACGCCAGTTGCAGCATACCTGAGACCCACAGAGCCCTGCCCAGTAGAGGATGCCCACTAGCTTGGTTGGAGGTGGAGTTCATCAGCCCCTGCCCAACATGGAACCTACCCTGAAATGCCCAGCCTGGACTAGGGGCACCAACACGTCCACATCCCCCACCCGGAGATCACCCCACCACGTGCAAGTAGTATATTGGGAAACTGTACTCACCCCCTTGTGGCTGCTGTGATGGCCTAAAGCTCCCATCCAGCTCCGGATAGGCCACCGCCAGTATGTGGAACATCAGGGGGGACAGGATTTGACGGGCACCCCTTCCTCGTTTGGAGGTCATCCCCAGCTGGGCCTCTGCCCAGCGTCTAAGGTCCTCCCACTATTTGCGACAGTGGGTGCTCCGCCTGCCGTAGACCCCCAGGATCCGCACATCCTTGGTGATGGCACACCATATACCCTTTTTCTGATGGGTGCTGACCGCCAGAGGAAATATATATAGAAAAGGGCATAATTCATACCGCCTGGCCTGTTACACTAATGGCCCACCATATCCATCCCATCCCCTTACGCACATATATTGCCCACCATACATGCAGCACACTGCCTAGGACCCTTCAACCACCCCCCTTACACGAGGCCCTCACATACAGCACCCCATGCCTTCATGTCCCATGCATCGTGCTCACAGTGTACTCATCTGTTGGTCTGGAGGCGCATACAGCATTCAGTACTGGCTTAGGACCCCATCCACCAGCCTCTCCAACTCCGCAGCGGTGAAGGCAGGGACCCCTTCCCCAGTCACACGAGCCATGGTTGGTTCCAAACACAGGTCACAGCAGCACATGCAATGTAGGTACTCTACTGTTGAAGGTCAGGTAGCAAGGAAGAGAACAGAATGAAAATGTCGGTCCTGTCCGCAGCAGTGCCTACCGTCACTGCCGACGTACATCACCATTGGCTACTGTAACCCATAGGGCCGAATGACAACCAATGAGGAGTTGCACGGCGGTACTCGACCGCATCCCGAAATGGCGCACAACGTCAGCGCCATTACCTAATTTCCACATGTCCATCCACACAGGACAGACAGGCGCCATTTCAGGGGGGGAAGGCCATGGCACCTAAATGCATCACAGCACACATAGGCACCATTTGGGCCTATACAACATACCGTTTCTGTCACAACATTCAATGCACTGTACAGTTTGGAAATGTTGAATACTGACCAGATGCTCATCGTTTTGCCCTAGATTACAACCGCTGAGGATGAATAGGAGATGGAGACATCCCCACATGACCAGACCCCTGGTGGACTTGGCAACAATGGAGGACAGGCACATTATCCTCACCTACAGACTTGACAGGGCCACAATCCAAGAGCTGGGTGCCCAATTGTATCCAGACCTGATCTCTGCTATCCTACAGCCCACTGGGAACCCCCCTCTTGTGCAAGTCCTATCTTTGCTCCATTTTTTGGCAACTGGCTCCTTGCAAGTGACAGTGGGCTTGGCAGCAGGAATGTCTCAGCCAGTGTTCTCAATGGAGCTGACCAAAGTGTTGTCTGCCCTGATGAAACACATGCTCAGCCACTTTTTTTCCCCCAGGTGGAGGATTTGGCCACAGTGAAAGCTGACTTCTATGCAATGGGATATATCCCCAACTTCACTGGGGCAACTGATGGTACACATATTGCATTTGTACGCCCCAGAGAAATGAACAGGTGTTCAGTAGATAGTGTGCCTGACGGAACAGTACATCTCCCATGTCAATGCAAAGTATCCTGGCTCTGTGCATGATGACTATATCCTGAGGGGTAGCAGCATTCCATATGTGATGGCTCAACTCCAGAGGGTGTTGCTAATAGGTGAGCCCATGGTTCTCACCCAGTATATGTTGGTGTATGGGTATGGGGTTGGCCCTAAGGGTTAGTATCTGGCTAACAGGTATCCCTCGGTATTTGCAGGTGACTCTGGTTGCCCCAACCTCTCATGGCTACTGACCCTAGTGAGGAATCCCAGGACAATGGGCAGAGGAAAGTTACAATGAGGCACATGGGTGAACAAGAAGAATTATAGAGCAAACCTTCGGCCTCCTGAAGGCCAGGTTTCAGTGCCTCCATCTAACAGGTGGTTCCCTGTGCTACTCACCCAAGAAGGTGTGCCAGATTCTCATGGCATGTTGCATGTTGCACAACATTGCCTTACGTCGCTAGGTGCCTTTTCTGCAAGGGGATGAGGCTGGAGATGGGCGTGTGGCAGCGGTGGAGCCTGTGGACAGTAATGAAGATGAGGCAGAGGATGAGCATGTGGACAATAGAACATCATAAGACACTGTAACCACACCTTCCATTGCAGTTTTGTATTGTAAATGTTTACTGGCAGGCTGATATTCCCACTACTATGGCCACTTACTGTACCCTTTGACATGTCTATTTACAGATATCTGTGCTCCACTCTGGCTCCTGGTGTATTGACTGCAGCAAAATACAGGCCATACCTATGTATACATTACTGTACAGTTGATGTGCAATGTCTGCAGATTGTTAAACAAATACATAGTTCAATCACTTGACAGACTCAATACTTGTATTTTTTACAAGGATGTTTATTTATGTGCTAATAAGTGGATGGGGTATTGCTATAGGCTGGGGTGGTGGTGGAGGAGAGTCCATGTAAGAGTTCCAGTCTATTTATATCACAGGTGCATTGTCCAAGGGGGCATAGGAAGTGGAGCAATGGCAGTTCAAGATGAATAGGGTGACAGGGTGGGACACAAGGGTGACAATCAGGAGAGTCTTATTTCCTGGTGGGGGTCTTGGCAATGTTCTCTGGCTTCTGCCTAGATCACAAGGACCGTTTGTTGGGAGGTACTCCTTCTGCAGGGGGTGGGGTGCTGGTGGCCTGTTGTTTCTGTGGCGGAGCCTCCTGTCCACTAGTGTCAGCGGAGGTGGAGGGCTGTTCATCAGTGTGGCTAGTGTCAGGGGCCCATTGGTGTGCCACTGCCTCCCTCATGGTGTTGGCCATGTCTGCCAGCACCCCTGCAATGGAGACCAGAGCGGTGTTGATGTCCCTCAGGTCCTCCCTGATCCCCAGGTACTGTCCATCCTGCAGCCATTGGGTCTCCTACAACTTGTCCAGTAGCTGGCCCATCGTCTCCTGGGAATGGTGCTATGCTCCCAGGATGTTGGTGAGTGCCTTGTGGAGAGACGGTTCCCTCGGCCTGTCCTCCCCCTGTTGCACAGCAGTCCTCCCAGCTTTCCTGTTGTCCTGTGCCTCTGTCCCCTGAACAGTGTGCCCACTGCCACTGACCCCAGGTCCTTGATTGTCCCGTGTTTTTGGGATGTCCTGGGGTCCCTGTAGTTGTGGGCACTCTGCTGATTGGTGTGTCCTGGGGACAGAGGTATGGGTCCTCTGGGTGGGTGCTGTGGTGGTGTTTCCTGATGGGGAAGGCTCTGTGGTGGTATGGGACTGTGCCTGGGTAACCTACTGTCTGGAGATCCCTGATGGGCCAGGTCGGTCTTCCAGATCCAGGCATCCAGAGCTGCTGTCATCACTGTGGGCCTCTTATGGGGGGACTGGATGTTGCTGGCACCTCCTCTCCGGTGACATTGTGTGGGGGACCTGTGGGATGTAAATGCAGTGTGATTGTTTCTGCGTGTGACATCTTATGCATGGGTGTGTTGCCTTGTAAGATTGTGATTGCCCTGGCAGCTTAGGCTTGTGTGAGTGGTGATTTGGTTGGCTAGGTGATTGTCTCAAGTGTGCATGCTTTGGTGATGTGTGTCCATGCAGATCTGTGATGAGTGTCCATGCATTGGTGTTGTTTGCAGGGCTTAGTAGTGGGAGGGGTGGGTTGTGATGGTGGGGTGTATGTGAGGTGGTAGAGTGATGAGAGTGAGGGTGAGGGTGGGGGTGTGTGATGGCATGCAGGGAGGGAGGACCACTGGGGGACACTGAAGGCCCGCGGTCCCAGCTGGATCCCCAACTCCTGTGGAGGATGGCGTGACTGTCACAGGGAGGGAGCTGCTAACGCAGATCCCTGTTTGTGAGAACAGTTTTCCCTGTTTCCCTGCCTGCATCTTTAGTTTAAGTCTTTAGCCCTTATGAGTGGTGGTCCCTGGGGCTTAGCCTCCGCATTAGATTAAAAAAGTTTCCCAGGGAGGTGGGGGTCCCCAGTGCTGCAGAGGGCTATGCAGTCCCCCAAATTGTGTTAGTATTTAGCCCAGGGGAGGTGATGGACCCTGGAGCTGTGGGGGGCAGGCAGTCACACAGCATTGTTTAAGTCATTAGCCCCAGGGAGGTGGTGGTACCTGGGGCTGTAGAGGGGCCACGGAGTCCCCACAAAGAAATTGTGAATGCCCCCGGGACCTGGCCAACCCAGGGGCTTGAAAACAACAATCATGGGTAGCTATGCTTGTTTTAAAAAAAAAATTGGCAAAATTGAGATATCATCACAGAAGCACAGCAAACGTAAACAAAAAGGGGCATATTTATACTCTGTTTGCGCTGAATGTGTGTCAAAACATTTTGCCGCACATTCGGTGCAAACCTCGCCCCATATTTAAACTTGCCACTCGAGCCCGCGGACGTCAAAATTCCTCCGTGTGTGTCATTTTTTGGATGCGGGAAACTGCCTTGCGTTAATGACATGCAAGATAGGAGTTCCGGCCCAAAAAATGACTTTAAGGCCTGTGCGCCTTATTTATACTCCAGCGTCATCTTGACGCACAGGAGGGGGCAGGCCTTAAAGCCTGATGTGCACAGTTTTTTAACGCCTGTGTTAGGGCAGGCGTTAAGAGTCCTGTGGGCTCACTTCCATGGTCTCTGACCATAGAAGGAGTACAGAGGTGCCCTTCCCTGCCCCCAGGGACACACCTGCCACCCTCGCACACCCCTGGAGGACACCCATGGATGGGGGGACCCATCCCAGGTAAGTACAGGTAAGGTGAGGTAAGTATTTTTTTAATTTTGTTTAAAGTGGCATTGGGGGGCCTAATTTGGGCCCCCCTACATGCCACTGTGCCCAATAACCATGCCTAGGGGACATAGGTCCCCTGGGCATGGCCACTGGGCAAGGGGGCATGACTCCTATTTTTGCTAAGACAGGAGTCATTTCAATGGGGGTTGTGCGTCAAAAAATGGTGCAAGTCCAGTTTGAGGCATGGTTTTTGCCTCAAACCTGACTTGCACCATTTTTTGACGCACAACCCCCATTTTCTCCTACGCTGTCTGGTTTGAGTAATTTTTTTTACTCTGACCAGTCCGCAGCGCCTGCTAACGTCATTCCTTAAATAAGAGGCCCGCATGTTGCATAGGAACGGCGTTAGCCGGCGATAAAATCTTTGACGCAAACCAGTGCCGGCGCTGGGTTACTCTACCCTGGCTCCTTGTCTTCTTTTTTACTTTTTTGGCTGCCAACACTTCCTGGTTTGAAGTGTTAGCAGACAATCAGAGCTGTGCATTTACCTGCACAAGCAAATCATTACTCGCAACTACATCACAAAGGATCCTTGTCCTTAGATATACACATTTTTTCTTTTAATATCTCAAAAACTACTGAACGGATTTATACCAAATAAGAGAAAACACAATCTGCGTACCGAAAACTAACTTTCTGCCAAGTTTTGGGCAAATCTGTCTAGTGGTTTGGGCTGTAGTCATGCTCAAAGGTCCTGCGGAAACTAACATGGCAAATGCATCTTTTTTGACCCCACCTTTTTCTCGGCCCCGCTTGAAGGATCACCCCAAAACCTTCAGTGCACATCAAGAATCACAGGCACACTTTTTCTTTTTTTTTAAACATTTTGTGAAGATTCGTGAAACGGTGCCTTAGATATAGGAAAGTCATAAAATGCTTTTTCTATGGATAATTGGTTCTAACTGTAACTACTAAGTGGCAACTGCCATATATATCTATATAGATATATGTTACCTAGTCACCATTATGTTGTTATGGTTAGGACCTACTTTGTACAGAAAAGCATTGTTTTACTTGCCTATATCTTTGGCGACGGTTGACGAATCTTCACAAAATTGTCCAAAAAAATGAGATCCCCATGTTGCCTGGTCAGGGGGTGGATGAGAAAAATGGGGGTGTCCCAAAGCATGTTTTCTCCATTTTTATTTCCATAGTGATTTTGAACAGGAAGAACGGTCGAATCACTCAACAGATTTACATCAAAATTGCCAGAGACCTAGCTCTTGGTCCAGAAAGCAAAGTTTTTTGTGATTTGGTGTAAATCCATTCAGTGGTTTTCTAGTTAATAAATGAAAACCACATTTGTATATAAAGGGACCCAGATCCTCTGTGGATTCTCTGCTTATTCGGGGGGAAAGCAAGGCCCTGATTGGCTGGGAGCAACCTTACAGAAAAATTGTGGCCACCATTTTGTGCCCCTCATGGGCAAAAAATTGCCCATTTTATTTTTTCGCCCATTCTATGGACTGGAGGATCTTCCTTGGATCCTCCTCAGACCCTGGGGAAAAGCAAGGCCCTAATTGGCTTACTGCAACCTGAAACACACATTAACGTATGCATTAAAAAAGCATAGAAATTCACAGAAAAAAAACAAAGGTTACAGAAACATTATAGTTAAGTTGATGTTTTACCCATACTAAACCATAGAAATTCTGCTGTTATAGTTATGGTTACACTTATCTGGAGAAACTATAACTAGTGCCAGAAAGTAACTTTGGGCAATGAGTTATATTTTGACTACATAAGTATAACTATAAGTAAAACTATAAATATAACTGTAACTGCTGAATTTCTATGGGTTTGTGCAGGTAAAACGTCAACCTAATTTTAACATCCCTGTAACCTTTGTTTTTTTCATTAAATATATATATATTCTGTACACCGTAATCTACATTGTTTCTAAATTTTACATAAATCTGTGTGCCACGCCACTGTAGCCACTCTATACATCTCCACTCTATGTCTCTCCACTGTACAAAACTCTTCTGTACCCACTTGAATCTATGCTAATCCACTGTGCACAATGCAACTGTATGCAATTCCAGTTTATGTCTCTCCATTTTATGCCAAGCTACTTGATGCTACTTGACTAAATGCTATTCCACTCTACTCCATTCTACTGTATGCCATGCCACTCTACTCTAATTCACTGTATGCCCCACCACTCTACAACACTCCACTGTGGTCTAGTCCATTATATGCCACTCCACTGTACACTACTCTGCTCTATGTCACTCCAGTGTATGGCACTCCCCTCTACATCACTTCATTCTATGCTAATCAATTGGACCCCACTCCAGTGTGCATCACTCCAGTGTATGCTATTACACTCTACCCCACACCACTGCATGCCACTCCAGCCTACACCAGTCCATTATGCACCACTCCACTGTATGCTACTCCATGATACACTATCACACTCTATGTCACTCCACTGTACAACACTCCACTCTATGCCACATCACTCTGTACTACTGCACTGTACACACTTCCACTTTATCCCAGCCACCTCTATATTATTACACTATATGTAACTCAATTCTACTCCTCTTTAGTATTTGCCACTTCACTGTAGTCCACACCACTCTATGCTATTCCACTTTATACCACTCCACTGTAAGCTGCTAAACTCTGTACCACTCCAGTGTATTTCACTCTGCTCTAGCCCACTCCATTCTATGCTATTCCATTGGACACCACTCAACCGTATGCCTTTTCACCATATGCCACTCCACTAACTACTACTACACTCTACCCCATTCTGGTGTATGCCACTCCAGTCTACACCACTTCACTGTACACCACTGTACTATACGCTACTCCACTACATGCTATTCGGGTCTACTCCATTCTACTCTATACCACTCCATTCTATTCCATTCCAGTGTATGTAACTCCACTATACGATACTCCACTCTGCACCACTCAAGTGTACACCATTCCACTTCACAACACTCCATTCTACGCTAGACCATTAAACACCAGTCCACTCTAAGCCACTCCAATATATTATTTTAGACTCTACATCATGTCACTGTACACTACTCAGTCTACTCCACTCCACTGTATGCCACTCCACTCTATGCTATCCTAAGCTATGCTATTCCAATTTGCGTTATTCTATTTGAAGCCAATCAACTGTACTTCAATCTGCTATACACCAGTACATTCTACACTATTACACTGTACGCAACTTCAACAATTGCTCCTCTACTGTATTATATTCCACTTTACCCTACTCCACTCTATGCCACTCCACTGTATGCTGGTGCTCTCCACCTCACCCTACAAAATACCACTCCAGTCTAAACCACTTCACTGTATTCCAATCCACTGAATGTTACTACACTGTACACTATTACACTTTATGTTACCAGACTAGCCACTATTACACTCTGAGCCACTCATGCTACTCCGTTCAATGCTAGTCGACTTTATGTTACTCCACTGTAGGTTAATCTACTCAAAGCCACTCCAGTGTAGTCTCCTCCAATCTATATACCTCCATTCTACAAAACTCTTATACACTCTATGCCGCTCTAATAGACTCTACTCCGCTCTATCCCCGTACACTCCACTGTCCAAATATGCACTCAGCTCTATGCCCTCACACTCTATTGCAGAACACTGTTTTCTACTTTTCAACAGTTTCCAACACTGTACAACCCAGCATTCTACTCTTCTGCATGAGACTCCACTGCAATTTATAACAGTTTCCTCAACTCTATTCAACTTTAATTTATGCCACACCACTCTACACAAATCCACTCTACCCTACTCCATTTTATGCCACTCTAATGTACACCACTCCACTCTATGCTATTCTACTCTATGCCACTCACTGTTCTACACTCCACTGTACAGTATTCCACTGCATGCTATTCCATTGTATGCTATTCCACTGCATGCTACTCTACGTTATGGTAATTCACTCTATGCCACTACAGTGTACCGCACTCCACTCAATACTGCTCTATTGTATGATACTCTCCTTCACTGTATATGACTCCACTCTATAAAAGTCTACCACACTTCATGACACTCTATGACATTCTTCTCAACTCAATGCACATACACTCCAATATACAACACTCTATTCCACTTTAGAACAATGGTCTATATACTACAGCCCTCAACTCTACAGTATGAGACTCTACTCCAGTTTATAACAGTTTATGACCTACACTACACCACATGCCACTCTGCTCGATGACACACCAATACACTCTGTTGTACTTTACTCCACACTGTTACACTGTTACACCACTCCACTGGACACTACTTTACTGTACCAGGCTTTACCTCACTCGACCCTACTGAACAACCATGTACTTTATGCAATTCTACTGTTTCACTCTACAACCACCTACTACACTATATGACTCTCTCTGGCACTTTACTCCTGCCTATACATCTTTACTGCACTGTAAAAGACTGTACTATACTGTATGCCACTACACAACACTCATCCACTTAACTCTATGATACTGTAGTCCACTATACAACACTGTATGGAGCTTGTTGTAGGCCACTGCACCACACTTTACTCTACTCTACTCTGACAGTACTCCACTCTACTTCACTACTCCACTGTATGCCACTCCACTATATGGCACTCTAAGCCATTCTGCTCTATAACACTGTATGTCAATTCACTGTACCACATGCTACAACACTGTACTGTACTGTACACCACTCCACTCTACAAAAATCGACTAGACTGTATGCCACTCTACACTCTACTGTATAACACAGTACTTTAATTTATGCCATTTTAATTGACTGTATGCTGTGCCACTCCACTCAACTGCACTCCACACAACTACAGTCTATGAGATGTCACTCTACTTTATGACATTTCAGTCAGCTCCACACTACTTCACTTCATATTATTACACTTTACTATACTCTACTGTACTACACTTTACCTGACTTTACACCACTGTACTTTATTCTGCTCTGCACCACTCCACTGTCCAACCCTCTATTCCACTGCATGCTACTCCACTCTACAGCACTGTACTACACTATATGCAACTGTATGACACTCTACTCCACTCTATGCCCATCCTCTCTACGCCATTGCACTACATTCTATGCCACTCAATCACATGCCAATCAACCTCTCTCTATATGCCACTCCACTATATGACACAGCACTCCACTCTTCGATACTGTCCTTCACTCTACTCTACAACACTCCTCTTGAAAATATTCCACTCTATGACACTTTGCTTTAACCTACTCCACTCTAAAACAGCCTACTCTACTCTATGACAGTCTATGACACTCTACTCTGCTGTTCAACATGCCATTCCATTGTAGAACTCGCTGTTCCAGTCCACGATACTTGACTCCACTATATGAGACTCCATGGTACTACACTATGTAACACTTTACTATGGTGCATGATATGCTACTACATTCTACTCCAGTCCTCTCAATTCCAATTTAAAATATTCTGGTCCATGACAATGGACGTTGCAGAATTCTTCTCCACTGTAGGGTACGACACTCCACTCCCTGCAAGGGCTCCTCACTGTTTTTTTTTTTTTTTCAGCTTGGTGATGTCCCTTGCAGGGGCAGAGCCCCACCAAGCATTTTTCAAATGTTGTGGGGTGTTGCAGGGTGTGCATCTACTCCTCAGCCATATATAAAAAAAAAAAACAGTAAGTCTCCTAGGTCATTAAATCCATGACCCCAAAAGAACTTTCCTTACTTTTCAGAAACACTCCTAGTAGAGCTGCAGGCTCTTGAGTTAGAATTCAACTCCCTCTTACTTTGTTTTTATGTGGGCTGAAAATGTTAAAAGGAAAACTTTCACAGAGGCATTGTTTTTATTTTTTCTAAGTTAAAACTGTACTTTTTTTATAATAGTCAATATTATTAAACATTACATTGTGTGAAATACTGAAATACATTTTTGGAGAAAGATGATAGATCTGCTTTATCTGTATTGATGTTCTCACCCCTTGATTAAGCCAATAGGTCCACCTTTTATATTTTGATGTCGTGACAGTCAGTAAGTCTGCCTCAATGGGACTAGGATCTTTGAGAAAAAAACACGTGCTGCTCATGTCAAAGTGCTGAGCGGTGTGTGAGGTAGGGCACTTGCAGGGGCTTGAGTGCACCTAACCTAATGCCATGCACAGCCAAAGTGGCATTCAGAAAGGGTAGGGTACTCATAGGGGGGTGAGCCAAAGGCCAGGCCCTGTGCCCAACTCAAAGATGTGCACAGCTGAAGGCTGTGTGGGGTGTAGGGTTACTTGCCTGTGATGGATTGGATGCAGGGCCTGGACTGGCCGTTGTGAGAAAATACTCTTTTTGACATGGTTAGCCCCCCCGCTTTTTGTCTGATGTTTGATGTTGCCTAGAAGTTGTGGTCCCCAGGGCCCCTGCTAACCAGGTTCCCTGGGCCAGAGCTCTTTCCCTAAAACAGTTGTGATACATTGGCACAATTGGATACACCCTTAACTACCACTATAAGTCCCTAGTAAATGGGTACCTAGGTACCCAGGGCATGAGGTACTATGGGTAGGCCAATGAAGGCAGCAGCACTGATTGTGCTTCCCTCTAGGGCCATGCATTCAAATGCACCCAGCACTGCCATTGCAGGCTGAGTGTCCTGGTGCAAACCTAAAACACAAACGCAACATAGCACACTGCCTGTGTGCCCTGTCCACCATACACTGCATTTACTATGGGTAAGACACCCCTCTAGAAAGCCTTACAGCCCTCAGGCAGGGTGCACCATATTATATGTGATGGCATAACTGCATGAGCAATTTGTCCCCACAGTGTCCTTACCAAACCTGGGACATAGTGAGTGAACAGAACAGCCATTTTAATACACGTGCTGGATACTGGTCAACACGAGTTTCCCAGCTACATGATGGCAACTCTGAACCCTGGGTTGTTTGGCATCAAACAACTCAGAATGATGAATCCAAAATAGTACCAGTATTGGATGTATCCCTAAATGCACCTAGGGGTCACCTTAGAGGTCCCCACTGCAAAAGCTAACTACCCTGGCATGGTTCCTGACTGGTTCTATCCAGCCTGCCACCTCCAGACAACCAATATAAAAACCTTGGTTAGAGCCCTGCCTCTATGGTTTGTAAAACAATGCCCTTCCTGGGTAGAGGTGTTGCCTGCAAGGTGGACACTCCATTTCATTAGCCTCCATCTTAGATGGAAGAAAAATCTCCAATCAGGGTTAATGAAGTGACTCTTCCACATGAAGTGGGCACTATAGTGGGTGTAGCCACCCAAAGATAAGTGTCCATTGGACACCACCAGGTACGCCCTAAATCACCCACTACATTCTGTATTTAGTGGGCATCCCTAGACCAAGAAATCAGATTTGAAAGACACAAAGGAGACCAGCACAAAGAAGATCCAAGCAAGACAACTGTGGACCTGCTGTAGAAAGAAAAGGTGCCAAACCCTGCCTGCTGCACCCAGGACTCAAAAATTGCCACTGAGGAGCTGCTGGACAACTGGACTGAACTCAAGAAACTCAGAGGACCGCCAGACTTCACCAATCATCCAAGAACTCCCTCCACAGTGGAGGTACCACTTTGCAACAACCAAAGAACTAGCAACCCAGTAAGAGTCACTTCACTGACCATCTGCTAACTCCTGAACCGGAAGTTGCAGTCAGGCCTGACAAAACACCAACTATCACAAGGACAATCCCTACAAGTGTGCCAAGTTTGGTGTCACTCTGCCCTGGAGTGGCTGGACCATAAGAATACCCTGAGTAGTGGTCTGTTGACATCGGATACCAGGAAAACCAGCCCCCCTGGGGCTGAAAAAGGACTAAAAGGAAGCTCCAGTCAAGGGACTTCAGAAACACCCTGGACCTCCTGCCAGAGTGCCCCCATTGTCCTGCAAGTAACCCTTAAAGAGACTTACCTCCAGATCCAAAGGGCATCTTTCTGTACAGCTCCTAGATCACCAATTCACTCTGCACCCGGCTGCCCTGTGCCCTGCTGTGGTTTAAAGGTGCCTCACCAACTGAAACCTCGACACTCCAAGGGGACCCCAAGGACCCAGCTCTAAACTTATCTGTGCAGTGCTTTTCCAATCGGTCCCCCGCAGTGACCCTGCACCAGATCCATAGATTTTTGCCAGCTGCTCCTACCGAAACCAGAAGCCACCTGAACTTCTTCAGCTGACACAGTATGCCCACAACAGCCTCGACCAACCTGCAAAATGAGAACGTGGTAACTCAACTGTACGATTTTATATGTATTTTTAAATTTGACTTTGCATTGATTCCTATAGTGTGTAATTACGCACAGAAAGACTGTTTTACTTAAAACGTCAAAAAATGACATATCCAAAAGTACTTAGCTAATTTTTATAAATTTGGTCTTAAAATGTATATAAATATCTGATAGAATTTTTATAAATTATTCTTGAGTTATTCCTTCGAATGTGTGATTTGCATGATTGATACTGTGAGTATAACAAATGATTTGCACTTCTCCAAGATTGGCCTAACTGCTTAACCAAGGTACCATAAAAGTGAGAGCATTAGGTGATATCATTTTTACCTCTGTAAAACAATGTGTGTTTGTGTCAGAGTCACCAGATCCTCGGGGTCTGTGCACGTTCCCAACACGTCCACCACTGAACAGCTCCAAGACTCTGATAGATAAATCACAGAGACTGAGAGAGTTCAAGAGGGGTAGAGGGGATTAGGAATGGAACAGCTGGGAAGGAGACCTGCAGTAAGAAAAAGGTTAGAACACACAATAAGAAAATTATATCTCCTGAAATCAATACTAGACTATGATTCTAAGCCTAGTCACTCTGAAAACATGAACAATCTAAGAGTTAAGTTTAAAGTGACTAAGTTTCAAGATGGCCGGATACCTGTAGGGGAATCAAGATGAATTAAATTAAAACTTTCTTATTCAAGTACTTTCCTTTACACGAGAATCAGAAAAAACATTCTGACTAAATTTTAAACCAGTCATATAAATCCTGTTTTGAGAATGTATACTAGGACCATACAGTATTGCATCTAGAAACTCTGGCCTTCTGTGTACTCTTAAAATGTTTCAACACAAATTTTGCATATTGCAGATATATATATATATATATATATATATATATATATATATATATATATATATATATATATATATATATATATATATATACACATATATAACACCATAAAAGGATTGTGCACCATGAATAACACAATATGGATTCAGGAAACAAATCACATAACTTGTCAACTCAAATATTATATAATAAATATCTTAGAATAGTGGCATACATTAAACAACATGAATTAAACTCGAGGCAAGAATAGTGCGTCTTGTCGATTCGAGTGTCACCATGTAAAATACCAAGAAATGGTAGCACGCAATGAATATCAAAGTCAAATCATCACTAATTGAATCGCGCGTCTTGCCGATTCGTAAAACAGGATGTAAATGTCAAGAAGTAACAGCTCACAATAAATAACAAGTTCAAAGTACAATGAAACGAATAGCGCTTCTTTTGCCGATTCTTAAGCCACCATGTAAATGTCAAGAAATGGTAGCGCGCATTAAAAAACAAAGTTAAATCCTCATGAAACGAGTTGCACGTCTTGTCAATTCGTAAAACATCATGTAAATGTCAAGAAATAGTAGCGCTCAATGGACAACAATGTTTAAACACCATAAAACGAATCGCACGTCTTGCCGATTCTTAAGCCACCATGCCAAGTGTCAAGAAATGGTAGCACGCAATGAATAACAAAGTCGGACCTTTATGAAACAAATCGTGCATCTTGCCTATTTGTAAACTACCATATAAATGTCAAGAAATGGTAGCGTGCAAGTAATCTGTTACTCATTTAAGAATTAAACCAAGAATATGAAAATTCCAAATAACGGTGTCGGGATAGTCCAACAACAGGTTACTGCCTGGAACAATGATCACCAATGAAGGATGAAGGGCAGAAGACTGGAAGATCCAAATAGGCCGCTGGGACAGGAGCTCAGGAAGAAGCTGCTGCTCTGCACCGGAACCTCCGGATAGTGAGCACTGGGAGTTGGGCTGGCTCTCTTTTATAGAGTCTTGGCACAGCCCAGAACCACGCCCAGGCATGTTGCAGGGAAAGTCTCTGGAAGGCCCTGGAAAGGGACCACACCCTAACACACTCTGAAAACCTGCAGCAATACATTGCAAAGGAACAGTATTCGCAAGCATATTAAAAATACGTTTTCAGGATTGAACTCTGCAATGCAAAAGGTTAAACCACAACATATCAGCACACTGCATAAATTACGTTGCTTTGAGAGTGCTGGGTTTTTGCATTTTTGTCGTCAATAGAGCGCGTACTGCTCTGGTGTTGACAGTTTGCCAGGACTCCCTGCACAGTGTATCTTGCTTTGCACGCTACATAGAGGGCCAGTCTCCTACAGCCATTGGTTGTGTGCAGCTAAGGGTTATCTGCCAACAAGGGGTTGGATGCAGAGCTTGGCCTGTGGCCAACCCCATGAAGTATATGGCCAAAGGCCATGCAAGGTGTGGGCTTGGAGTACATTTGAAGATTAAATATTACTTTATGTAAAAGAAAATATAATGGAAGTTCACTGAACAAATTATGGGTTAAATTGTTATAGTTAGGTATGGTAATAATACCTTAATTTCCATAAAACAAACCTCAGAAATTCACTGAAAAAAACAAAGGGTAAAACAATGTTAGCGTTCTGCAGCACACATAGAAGAAGCAAAATGCCATGGTTGATTGTTTATGTGCAGGAAGGTGCTCTTCCTGCTTATAAACAATCACTAAATAATGATGCTTTGGTACTTCTATGTGTGCTGCATTTTAAAATGGATTATGCAAATTAGGCTCATTATAATTGGCTGTACCAACCTACCTATAAGTGCTTAGTACATGGTAGGGCATACAGGTTTAGGTACCCCACCATAGAGAGTACACCCATAGGTGCACTGCTGTGGTGCCCAGTGTCATTTTAAGAACAGGCCTGCCTTTCTGACTGTTTTTAAGTTAACGTTATCCCCAAATTTGACTTTGGAATTAAAAGTAGTTGCAAAGTCCTAATCTACCTTATCTTTATATATACATCTCCCTAAGGTATGCCCTAAGTGCCCCCAGGGCTGGGTGCAGTGTAACTATAAGCAGGGACTTTATAAAACATTTTTTATAAGCCATGGTGAGGGAAACATAGCCACATCCATTTTCCTCATTATAGTGAATGGTCTCCATAGGCTAACAAAGAGACTTTATTTATAAATTATTGAAGTCATATTCTCCGTAGGAAGGAGTTAAATATGGCAAGTTTGGTATCAAATTAAAAGCTATAATAGATCCAACAACTTGCTTCTGTTGAATTAAATATAATTTGTACCTAGAAGAGCTTTAGAATCCCTGTAGTGACTTTTCTCCTTGGTCAGCCTCTGGTAGCTAGGGTCTGGCTGCCTTGATGAGGTGTGAAGTGGCCTGGGCTGAAACAAAGGAGGCATCTGGTAGGAGAAGATCTGCCTCAGCAGATGGTAGAACAGGATGGGGGAAGAGAAGCCAAAGAGGACTTCAAAGGAAGAAAGGACATTTGGGACAGCAACTGTACCTCCCCCATTTCCTGCAAACCCGGACCAGGTGTCCCGGATTAGATTAAGAGAGGTCTGGAAAGGGTGAGTTAAGGGAAACTTAGCCACACCAGTGGGTGGACTCAGCCCGATCTAAACTCTAAGATTTAATATTTGCCATCTTGGAATTTGGAGGAATGTTTCTCCCTGGGATGGATTTTTGCCACATTTCCCAGGAAGTGGTCAATCCAAAAGGTGGTGGCCTGCACATGATTGGACAGAGGACTCTCCCTACTTGCCACCCCAGGAGCACAGATAATTATGGAAAAGCTGCACCCCACTTCAGATCCCTACTGGAACAAGACAAGAAGAAGAAGGCTGCCCTGCTGGACCCTTGGCCTGCACCTGGACCCTGCACTCAAAAGGACTGTACCAGCTGCACACTTGGACTTCACCAAGAAAAGAACTTTGCCTTGCTTCTACTACTGCAAGAAGGGACTCCCTGTAGGATATTGGTAGAAAAGAGCTGACCAGAGTCCTCAACATCAAGCCCAGTGGTCATTTTTGTATTTGAGCAAGGTGCATTTTGGGAGTTGGAGTGCTAGCCCCCAAGGAGCAATTAAGATCTTCTGAATCATTGGGGTGAGATGTGGACATCTAAAGAACATTAAAAGTACTTATGGATGAAGATCCAGAAGTTTGGAGAAGTTTGGAGCAACTTTGGAAAAAAGCTCCATAACTGGACTGACCCGATGTCATAAGTCAAGCCTGCCAACGTCGACCATGACCCGGCCTGACTTGCAGGTTTGTCCTGATGAAAAGCTCCAGAGCCCCAGACTTCCAGGATTTCACAGAGGGCTTGTGGAAAGGCAATCTGCTGACATTGCTTCGAAATCGGCTTGCTGTGGAGGATCGTCCAACGTCGGGGAAGAAAAGCTCCAAAAAAGTATGAAGATAAGAACATGAACGAGGCCTCCTGGGCAGTGTATCCAAGGAGGGTTCCAGCGAAGTCAGCTTCAACTTCGACTTGGTTCTGGACAAATATTTCCATCACAAAAAATCATTTAAGTCTGAATGTAGAATTCTTGATCGAGCCCTCCTGCGACGCATATACCAAGAGGGCTCTAGCAAGGTCTGCCTCAACTATTGACTCTGTCCCGAGTGGTTAGAGATCTTCAAAAATTCTTCTAAGTCCAAAGGTAAAACTTTGTCAGAGGCCCCAAGTCAGTGTAGCCTAGCAGGGCTCCATCAAGGTCAGCCTTAACTTTTGACTTTGCCCCGGTCGAGTGCGACCAGATGTCCACATTGGTGCTTTTGATTTCTAAGCACTAGAAAACATTTATTCTTTAAAAATGCATATCTCTAATTCCTTTTATTGGATTTTTGTCATGTTAGGGTCATTTTAGAGACAAACATGAAATCTATTTTTATAAATTGGTGTTGGATTTTAATTGTGTTTTATGTTTTATTTATTTACTGTTTTGTGGTTATTAAATGCTTTACACACCGGTCTCCTAAATTAAGCCTACCTTCTAATTGCCAATCCACCAAGGGTTTAGCGGGGATTAATTTATTTAGACCTTGACTAGATCTAGTGGGGGTTTGTGGTCGGTTGCTAGGAGTAGGTACTTACCCACCTTTACCAATAATCCACTTTCCAACAAGGATGCAATTTATCAATCCATAGTGAACAATGTAAACTCCATTGCACAATAAAGGACAGTACTGGAGTGTAAGAAGAGGTGGCATGACCACAAACATAGGACCAAAGAAAAACTGGCCAGGAACCTAAAGGCTACCATGAGAACTGGAGCAGGACCTGATGTCCAGGAGGAGTTGGACCCACTGGAGGAGCACGTGGAATCCCACATTCCAACCGCTGGTAGCTGGAGTGGAAGGTCAGGGAAGTGCTGATGTAGAGGACAAGCCAGAAGTACAGGGTGAATGAAATCAAGGGCCCATATACATCAAAGTATCATGCAGGTTAAGGAAGCAAGATACCTTTTTGTGCTGTGCTGCATGAAAGGGAAAGGGCAGAAATGCCCCACATGTAACCTCATCCTACACATAACTTTGGGCAGTTGCAATTTTTGCAACGAGTGTCAGTGTAGGCTCTCTTGCAGCATGACACAAGTGTGCTTGTGTTGGGGCTAGGCAACCAAAGATCTGATGTGATGTAATTTCATGTAATGTGTCTTTGTAGTGGGTCAGCGGGTCAACTTGTCACCAAGGAGGTATCCAGGAGCAGAGTAGGTGAATGCTCTGTAAGCATAATCAGTTGAAGAGCCAGGTGTTCAGTTTCTTGCAAGTATTTTTCTGAGGTGCTGTATAATGTGCTTGCAATGAGGAAGGATGAGGAACAGAATGATTAAAGTAAGAAAACACAAACTTTTTAAAAGTGACATTCTCAGACTTGCAAATTAAATTCCAAATTTACCATAAGGTCCCAATTGAAAATTATTGTAGTAAAACGTACTAAGATGTTCCCAATGTAAACCTAAGGGAGAGATAGGCCTTGAAGAGGTGAAAAAACACATTTAAGAGTTTTTCACTACCTGGGCATGTACATCTTTCAAGTACATGTCCATTTTTAAAAGGAAGGTATGAGCCTGTCAGTTGAGATAACTTGCCAGGGTGACATGGTAGTTTAAAATTGCACACATAGGCTCTGCAATGGCACGCCTGAGACATGTTTAAAGGACTACTAAAAGTGAGTGGCACAATCAATGCTGCAGGTCCACTAGGTAAATAAACAAAGTTTGCCATTGTTGACTGAAAGTATTTAATTTACCTGATCACATGTTGTCGTAGTTGGACTCTTGCTTTAGGCAAGACTGCTTGTTTAGGGATAACAGCACTTTTGTTTGTAGGCGACTAGGTAAATCCTACAGCAAGTCACAACTGTCGGTTCAACCCTCCCGGCTCACAAGCAGTACCTCACCAAAACCCAAATAGTAAAAGGTGATTTGTGGCAGCCTTTGAGCATGAGCTCAAGAGAACAACATCTCAGGGGAGTCATGGTTAAATAGAGATTACCCTTTTCTCACATGAGCATTAAGTCACAGCCGCACCAGGCAAGGAAGGAGATGCAGTAAAGTTTTCAATAGGTTTTATTAACAAGACTGCAATCAATTCTAAAATGCATCTGCTGCAGTGATCAGGATAATGAACAATCAAGATACAGAATTGTTAAAATGAGAGTCCTGAATATAAAGACCCCCACCATCTTGCAATGACATTTAAAATTTAAATTGAAAGTCTGAAAATGCCACTATTTAGAACTGCTGATGTTAGAAATTGGGTATTTGGTTGGCAGTCAGGTTACCCCCTGTCCAAGCAAGGACTCACTCTAGTCAGGGTAAGTCACACACAATCCAGAGTATCCTGTGCCCACCACCTGGTAGCTTGCCACTGAGCAGTCAGGCTTAGCTTAGAAGGCAATTTGTAAAGTATTTGTGCACAAAATCATGCAATAACACATTATAAAGACCAGAAAAATGCACTGCACAGGTTTAGAAAAATATGGAATATTTATCTGGATAGAACAAGGGCAAAACGATCAAGATTGGATAGGTACACATTGAAATATCACTTTAGAGAATGATAAAAAAGAGTCTTAAGTTCTTCAAAGCAATAAGTGTTTCTTGCAAGCACAAAGTACCTGGTTTGTGTCCGTAAGGGCCCGCAGAGGAGGAGATGCATGGAAAATGTGGAGGTGTGCGTTGGTTTTTTTCTGGGCGTACACAGACAATGGCCCTCATTCTGACCTTGGCGGTCTTTTCGCAAGACCGCCGAGTTACCGCCGCGGTGAAGACCGCCGACCGCGGCGGTATGCCGCTGTGCGCATTCTGACCGCTGGGAGCGTTCCGCCGGAAAACCGCCAGCAGCCACACTGGCGGTCGGCGGGAAAGTGGAGACTGGTCAACCTCCACCGCCACGCCAGCAGAACACCGCCCACAGAATTACGACCCACATTTCTGTGTGGCGGTCTTCTGTTGGCGGTTTTCTGTTGGCGGTCACCTCCCCATGGCTCCCGTCGCCTCCCGGAGGACCAACGCACAAGGTAAGTTGACCGTCCGTGAGGGGAGGGGGTGGGGGGGTGTTGTGTGATGTGGGCGTGCATGGGGGTGTGCGTGTGAGTGTGTAGAGGGGGTGTGTGAGTGCGTGTATGCGGGCGGGGGGTGCTGCTGTGTCTATGGGTAATGTGTGCTGTTCGGCAGGTGCGCATGTCTGCATGTATGTGTGCGGTTATGTGTCCCCGTTGTGCATGTGTGTGTAGGGGGTGTGTATATGTGCATGTTGGGGGTGTGTGCATGTCGGGGTGCATGTATGTGCATGTCGGGGTGGGGGTGGGGAGGGGGTTCGTACCACCTCTGGGGGGTGGCAGGGGGGTGGAGGGTGTGGGGGGAGGACTCGGGTGGGTAGTGGGGGGTGGGGGAGACCCCTATCAGTGCCAGGGAAGGAATTCCCTGGCCCCGATAGTGCTTACCGCCATGGTTCGCACGGCGGTTCCCGCCTGCAAGAAACCGCGGCGGTAGGCAGGGTCATAATACCCTTGGTGGTCTTGGGACGACCGCCGGGCCGGAGTGCGCAAACTCCAGCCCCGCGGTCATGACCGCCGTGGCGGTCGGAGTGGAGAAGTGGCGGTCGGTCGCGGCGGGGACCGCCGCGGTCAGAATGCCATTTTTAATACCGCCGGTCTGTTCGCGGTCCGACCGCCGTCTCTCCGCCGACCGCCAGGGTCAGAATGAGGGCCAATGTGTCAATATTTTTCATTCAGCCAGGGCCATGCGTCGATTTCCGGTGTGCGGTCTTGGATCCTCTTCAGGTTGCGGGGTATTTGGACACCCCGGGGATGATGCAGAGAAATCCTGGGCGTGCAGGATGGAGTCACAGGAGCTGCGTCAATCTGGCGGGCGATGAGGGGAAATTTCTGATGCTGAATCGATTCTTCTCGCAGGAAGTTGGGCTGCATAGTGCTGGCTCAGCTATGCGTCAATCCATGGGGCCGTGCGTCAAAGTTACGGTCACAACGCTGGCACTGCCTCAATCTCCACTCAGGGAGCTGGGCTGTGTTGTTCCGGTTTGGCGTGCAGTGATTTTCTAACCTCAATGTAGGCTGTGCGTCCTTTCTGGCAGGTTGTGTGTCTAAATTTCAAAGCATAAGAAGTTCTTTGTAGAGATGAAGTCTTTTTGTCCCTGAGACTTCAGAAAACAGAAGGCAAGCTCAATCCAAGCCCCACGAGAGCACTTCTCAGCAGAGCCAGAGGGCAGCAAGGCAGCAGGGCAACAGCAAGTCAGCAGTCCTTTGCAGAAAAGCAGTCAGGTGCGCCCTTTGGGCAGCCAGGCAGCTTCTCTTGGCAGATTGCAGGTTCTGGTTCAGAGTTTCTTTACCAATGGTATCCTGTTCAGAAGTGTCTGAGTTGGTAGGGTCAGAGACCCAGTTTAAATACCCAAATGTGCCTTTGAAGTGGGTGAAACTTAAAAGAGTGGCTTAGAAGTGTACAAGGTCCCCTTTCAGTTCCATCTTGTCTGCCAGGGTCCCAGTAGGGGGGTTGGCAGTCCATTGTGTGAGGATAAGCCATTGTCTTTCGAGAAGTAAGTTTCAGGCCCTCCGCCCTCCCAGCCCAGGAATACCCATTCACTATTCAGATGAGTGCAGGTGTGACTGAGCATCCTGTGTTTGCGGTTGTCTGAGTGAAATGCACAAGGTAGCTGTCAACTAGCCTAGCCAGATGTGGATTGAAAGGAACAGAAGTATTTAAGTGTAGAAAGATGCTTACTTTATAAAAGTGACATTTCTAGAATAGTAATATTACATCCAACTTCACCAATAAGCAGGATTCTCTATTACCATTCTGGCCATACTAAATATGACCTAGTTACACCTTTCAGATCAGAATCTACCACTAAAACAGTATATGAGGGTATCCCTAATGCTATCCTCTGAAAGGAGCAGGCCTCACAGCACTGTAAAACTAATGTATGAGTTTTACACTACCAGAACACATAGAACACACATGTTTATGTCCTGCCTTTTACCTACGTAGCACCCTGCCCCATGGGCTACCTAGGGCCTACCTTAGGGGTGTCTTATATGTAGAAAAAGAGGAGTTTAAGGCTTGGCAATTACGTTTAAATGCCAAGTCGAAGTGGCAGGGAAACTGTACACACAGGCCTTGCAGTGTCAGGCCTGAGACATGGTTAAGGGCTACTTATGTGGGTGGCACAGCCAGTGCTGCAGGCCCACTAGTAGTATTTAATTTACAGGCCCTGGGCACATGTAGTGCACTTTTACTAGGGATTTTTCAAGTAAATAAAAAATGCCAATAGAGTAGGAGCCAATGTCACCATGTTTTAGGGAGAGAACATCTGCACTTTAGCACTGATTAGCAGTGGTAAAGTGTGCAGAGTCCTAAAGCCAGCAAAAATGAGATCAGAAAAAAAGAGACGGAGGAAGGCAAAAAGTTTGGGGGTGACCCTACAGAAAGGCCATTTCCAACAGTTGACATTTTGCTAATTTAACTATTCTGTGACTGTGCCTGTTTCTGAATACACATCTATGTGGGTGACAGCTAGTCTCTTGTGCATTACCTCCATACAGCCACATGCAAAGAGAGTGTAGGTGTGAATGAATGGCCATCTGCATGTTGATGGCCTATAATGGGCAGGATGGGAGGGAGGAGCTGATACTTACACATGAATAGGCTGGGCCCTGAGCTCTCAGAAAGGGCTACATAACTCCCTGTAGTGTGTCTGGAGCCATCAAAGGGAGGGCAGGGGCTTTGTGCACTTCAAAGGCCTGTCTTTTATGTCTCCTTCACTTCAAAGACATAACTGGGTATAGGTTCAGAGCCCCAAAGGCCACCTGATCAGTACACCTCTGGACCTGAGGACATTCTGTTAAGAAGAAGGACTGCTGTGCTGAAGGGACTGTAACTCTGCTGCAACTCTGCTGGACTTTGCTGGACTCCCGCTTTGCTGCAGCTGCCCTGCTGCCTTCTGCCTCCTTGCCTGGTAGTGAGAAGGACTGGCCCTGAATTTTTACATCCCCAGAACTGAGTGACTCTATGGGCTTGCTGGCTTGCCTCCTATTCTGCTATCTCAGGGACATCAAATACTGCCTGCAACTCTCCTACAGCACCTGGACTCTGTCACCTGTGAGTTTCGCCCATCCAAGTGGTACCAATCCCGTCCTGGGTCCTTGGAAGTAGGTTTTTTGTGCTGCAATTCTCGACTTCAATCCATCTTCGTTGTTGCACTGATCAGAACTGCTGCATCTCTCCTCTATGCTGACGCATCACTGCTGCCGCTGAGGACAGACATTGCTACACCAACTGCATGGCTTGGAACCAGTACATTGCCTTCAGCCCCAATGTTTTGCCTTCTCATCATATGGCTGCATGGCTCGACAACAACAAATTGCCTTCACAAATGGATTTGATGTTGCACTAACATTTGAGGATTGGCAACTGTGCAGCTTGATGATGGCACATCCCCTGACTGCAGATTGGAACCAATGCATTGCCTTCACTTTGTCTCCTCTGCTCCTCACATCGTATCCTTGACATTGAGACAGCCCTCCAAACAAGGTACTCTTTCAGCAGGAAAAGGATGGTGCATGTGGCAAGTCAGCACTTCACTGCAGTAGCATGAACTTAAGATTTATCCCAGTGAATTGTACCAAAATAGCCCAGGTTACCGCTTTTTGCTTGTAAGCACTACAGTTACATTTAATCTTTCAAAATTCATATGCCGACTTCTACTTAATGGATTTTTGTCATTTTGGTATTGTTTTACTCATACAAATATAATCCATGTTTCTAACTTGGTGTGGGCACTTTTTGTGGTGTTTTTACAATGTTACTATTTTGAGTGTTGCACAAATACTTAAACAATGCCTATTAAGTTAAGCCTGACTGCTCTGTGCCAAGCTACCTATGGGTAAGCATTGGGTTATTTATGGTGTGCATCTGACCTACCCTGACTGACAGTGTTGCTATGTTTTAAGGAAAAAGCACATGCACTTTAGCAAGGATCAGCAGCGTCAAGTGCCCAGAATCCTACAGCTAGCAAAAAGGAAGTCAGCTAAACAAGAGGTCAGAGGCCAAACACTCAAGGGGAAACCACACCAGGGATGCCAGGTCTAACATTTTGCTAATGACAATTTGTTTCTCCCCACTTTTCACATGTAACACATGTAAATGTGAAGTCACATTTCTAGCTACATGTTTTTTAGAAGCACTAAACATTGTAATTTGGCAGTATGCGTTGATAGCTAATAAGTATACTTCTCACATGATATAATGTAAGAATCCTAACCTTGTTAAGATGAAAACATTTAAAAATGTGTCATGGTAAATGTGGAGTAATGCAGCATATCTCAAAATAGCAGACTTATGTTGCTCTGCCCCAGAAAGGGGTCACATGTGTTGAGTGAATGTAGGCACACATTCACACAATAAATCATTCACACACACAAAGTTTGCATAAGTGGTAGACCAGGGAAACTGTAACAAGTGACACCTTCCCATGGAGTGCAAGTGAGGAAGTATATGGTCAAAATCTCTTGTTGTGTCCTTGTTCAAAGTGAGCTGTATTATATGGCCACACATAGCAAGAAGTAAACATATTATAATTTCATTTTATCTAGACAATTGTGACTTTCTGCACAAAAATATTCCAGTAGCCCCCCCTTGCGCTGTAGAGCAAGGGGTGTCTGTGCTGGTGTTTGGCAGTAGTTTGTGACCCAGTGCAGTCAGAGAGCAGCAATATGTCAAGTCATGTCAAATCTAACACTTACCTGCCCTCTCCCTTTCACGCAGGGGGCTACAATAAGGAGACTACAGGTGCTGTGAAGTGTGTCAAATCAAATACTGAGCCCCATGTACAGTGTCTAAAGTATGGATATGGGTCCATACATTACTCTAATGTGAGGAAGACCTATAGTTGTCCAGAAGAGTCTGACAATACAGCATTTTCCTACTATCTACTCAGGACTATTGAACATCATGTACTTACTTAACACGACAGTAGGAACTGAAAACAAATTTTAAAAAAATAACTTCAAGAACAATGATTAATTTTTTTTAATGGAAAACTTACTATCTAAAACACTACCTAATCTACATTTATTATCATTAACTATCATTAAAACTGCCCTCTGCTACTAAATCTAACACTTTACCTATCTTAACCTATTTTAACTACTATGAACACATGAAAAGATAAACATCATACATGAACGTCTGATGAAGAACACTTGATTATTGAGTGCTTGGGCAATGCAAAATCTATTATTTCTTTTTACCCATTATGTTTTTCTTTGTGTCATACATTATTACATAGGTTAAGTTTATCTAATATCTGATATACTATATTACCTACTGGGGGTTGCCAGTAGGTAGAATTAGGTAGGACTAAACTTTCATAGGAATTTTTTTGTTCTTTTTGCCATTAACGTTGTTGCCGTTTGACGAAGCTACAAAATTTTCAAAATGAATACTACAGTCAGTTCAGCTGCTGTCTTGAAAGTGTCAGGGTGATCCATCAAGTGGGGGTCGAGAAAAAAGGGGATCCCAAAACCCATTATCCCAATGTATTTTCATTATAGGGATTTTGAACACAACTACAGCCCGAACCGCTGGATAAAATGACACCAAATTTGGCAGTTTTGGTCCAGAAAGTGTGCTTTTTGTGATTTGGTGTAATTTTGTTCAGTAGTTTTAGAGATATTAAAAGAAAAATAATTGTAGATATGCAGGGACTTCAATCCTCCATGCATCCAATAGTCCCCATGCTGATATCTGATTGGCTGCCAGCACTTTAACCAGGAAGTGGTGGCAGTTATTTGGGGTCTCAGATTCAGCCTACTCCCAAAACAAAAATTTAAAAATGAAATTATGAGGGCCACTCCATACATACACCTAATATTGGTGTAGAGAAATGTTCAATACACCTTCATTAAAATACAATTTCCAATTACAAAATGCCAATATAACAAAATTAAGGCCAGTGTAGGTGTACAAAATTCTATTTAGTCACAATATACAACAACACATTTAAATCATACCAGGGACCCCTACTCATACTGATGTTGTAATGGAAAAATCATATCCATTGGCCAAAAATATTAAATCTTTGTGTTGGCCTTGCATCATGCAAGAGCTGGCCAGGTGAAGCCAAAACCTAATTGAGATGTGTTAAATTAACCATGGCCAGCTTGTATGGCTCTGCATGTCTTGAGTTATCTGGAGGTATACAAGGTAGCAAAAAATGCTGACTCACTTACTCTGCTGCAGAGAGGCATTCTACAGGTAGAGGGTGGGTGTCTCACCGCATCAACACATTCATTTTGATGACTTCCCAGACCAGGCACCAGTGCTAGACCTGGAAACGTATCAAAATGCATAAAGTCCCTATGTGAGCCTAAACCAGGAGAAATAATATAATTTAGCAGGGTTTTGCCTCATTCTTTCCTGTTCTCAAGCACTCAAGGAAAGAGGAAAAAGTCTCTCAAGAGTGCATTTTTTCAAGGAAGGTGTTCCTTGAAAAAGCAAAGCTCCATGATGCCTGCATTGGTAATAGGCAAAGAAAAGTACACCACCACTAGGAAAGGACAGGAATGTGCTGTATAATGGAATTACTATGCATTCTGCCCTTTAGCTTTCACTCACTCCAGCAAGATGGCTTGCCATGTAGCGCTGAATGAGAGGTTGAGATAAATGCACCATAAGTTAGATACTGCCCATAAGGCTGGCATTGATTTGCCAATGTATGGGAATTTTAGTGTGTATGTCCTGCTGGCCAAACATAGGCCAATGCTTCTGTACCTGTGCTGCAAGGCCTACTGGAGTTGCATAGGTTCTTCCTAAATAATATTAGCACTTTCTGCTCTATCAGGTACATTTATAATTGAGAAATGCAGGCTGCCATCCACTGTACATCTTCTAGGCCACAGCACAAGTTCCCTGCCATGAAGAAAATGTGTTAAAAAATGCCGCTAAAAATGATGCAAAGAAATCTTTTAGATTTCATTGTGCCATTTATTTGACCCCCCTAATGTGAGAACGCATCCCCTTGCATACATCATGCCTGGCGCAGGCATAATGTGGCACAAGGGGTGACAAAGTGGCACAGTACATGCATTGTGCTACTTTGTAAATATGGTGCATCTATTTTTGAAGCCTAATACCCATTAGCATCAAACAAATGATGTTAATGTGGCACAAGGGCTTCTTAAATCTAGGCCTATGTGCATAAGACTGGTTAAGAGCTATTTTTGTAGCAAACTTTGGATCAATAAATTAGCTGCCCTACATCTACACAGTCTCCAGGGGATCAGTATAATGGGCTCACTGTCACTCCATTCTAGGTAGGTGAGCCATAGACACATCTGAGGGAGGGTACGACACCCCTGAGACAAGGTTAGAAACAGTTGTACCTCAGGTAAGTGCTAATAGTGAGGGAATATTAAATGATGTAGAAATGTCTCACAACCATGCGGCAACACAGGGTAAGATGTAAATTCTGAGTTTTATATGTTGTAATCAAGATACACCTAGAGTTGGAATGTTACTGGCACATTTCCAGCAACTATCTGTTGTGCAATGATTGACTGTTGTGACTAACCTGGTGGCACTGTAATGAATGTCTATTTAAAGGGTAGTTAGTTATGACACAGAGATGCTGTTACAGGTATTACATTCCCATATTTCAAAAGGAATACAGCCTAAATACTTACCAACACCTATATTGACTCTTCATTCACATTAACACAGCTCATTGTTTATTTCACAATGTTAGACTTGGCATCCTTGGCGTTGTCTCCCCTAACCTTTTGCCTCTGTTTCCCACATTGTTGATGTATGCTGGGCTCTGTTTTTGCTGTTTTTGATACTTTGGGCACTTATCCACTGCTAGTCAGTGCTAACGTGCATGGACCTATGTAGAATGTATATGTAATTGGCTGTCCATGATTGGCATATTTGATTTACAAGTAGGTCCCTAGTACAGAGCACTGGAGGTGCCCAGAGCCTGTAAATCAAATGCTATTAGTGGGCCTGTAGCACTGGTTGTGCCACCCACATGAGTAGCCCTGCAAACATGGCTCAGACCTGCCACTGCAGTGTCTTTGTGTGAAGTTTTAAACTGCCAATTCGACTAGGCAAGTGTATCCACTTGCCAAGCCTAAACCTTCCCTTTTTCAACATGTAAGGCACCCCTAAGGTAGGCCCTGCGTAGCTCTATAAGCAGTGTGCAGTGTATGTTTAAGGTAGGACACATACTGATGTGTTTTATATGTCCTAACAGTGAAATACGGCCACATTCGGTTTTCACTGTTGCAAGGCCTATCTCTCTCATAGTTTACCATGGGGACTGCTTTTAAATATTATTAAAGTGTAGGTTTCCTTTGGGAGCAGATAGGAATATGGAGTTTAGGGTCTCTGAGCTCCTAATGTAAAAATACATCTTTTAGTAAAGGTTGGTTTTAGATTGTGTGTTTGAAAATGACACTTTTAGAAAGTAGGCATTTTGTTGCTTAAACCATTCTGTGATTCTGCCTGTTTGTGGATTCCCTGTCTGGGTCAGCTTGACAGTTGGGCTGTTTGCATCTCTCCTCTAGACAGTGACACAAAGGGAGCTGGGATGTAGCCTGCATATCCTGATGAGCCATCTGGGCTGGAGGGGAAGGGAGGAATGGTCACTTACACCTGAATGGGCTATGCCTGCCCTCACACAATGCAGTCTCCAACCCCCTGGTGTTTGTCTGGGGCCTGGCCTTGGCAAGACAGGATCTTACAAACAAGAGAGACTTTCCTTTGAGATTTGCCTACTTTAAAGGCAGAAAGGGGTATAAGTAGTGGACCCAAAACCCCTGAAAATTAGATCACTTTTGTATTCAACAGGAACCTATGTCAAGGAGAAGAGCTGGAGAGCTGAGGGTAAGTGCTGCCCCTGCATGTGACTATACTTTGTTGGGCTATCCTGTAATTGCTGCTTCTGCCTGTGAAAGGGGACAAAGACTGGACTTTGTGGTATATTCTTGCTTGAGAAAAATCTCCAAGTGCTTCTTTTGTTTATATAAAAATGTCTATTTTTCTAAACCTACCTTTAAGTCATTTTGTGTTTTTCCTGTACTACTGTGTGTGTTGGTACAAATACTTTACACATTGACTCTGAAGTTAAGCCTACCTGCTCGTGTCAAGCTACCAAGGGGTTGAGTGGGGGTTAACTGAGTGTGAGTTTCCTTTACCCTCACTATATTGAGGGTCCTTGCTTGGACAGGGGGTAACCTGACTGCCAAAGACCCCATTTCTAACACACAATATTTCTAAACATGTGCATTTGCTCAATAAATCTGAGGGATTTGTTGCCAGCTGAGAAATACCTCGCCATACATGATTACTTCTAGAATGCACAACACACACATGCTACAGAGCTACAATCATCTTGTCATGACACTTACTTTCCACATCTGTATCCCTGAAACAATAATTTTCAAATTGTAAAAAAAAGTAATGTCCACATGCAAAACAAGTATTGTAAAATTGCATTAAAATAGAGCAACCACACACTCTTCTAAAGATAAACTAAGCTCTATGAAATACCAGTGTAATGCCACATTTAAACACCCTTAGACACCTATGTTTCCATCTACAGACACTGAAAAACAGCTTGTCTATTTGCAGGGCAAAGCTGCTTGAAGGTGAATAGACAGAAATATCATACATCATGTGCCAAATCATTCCCCATGCAAGTGCTGTTGTAAGAACTGCTTCCCAGCTTCCTCACAGGCCACTGTGCAACATGATGCAAGGGTGCCAGCTTTGGCACTAGGCAGCCAAAAGCGCGCCAGCCTAAGGACAGGAATGCACTGAATAATGTTAAATACACTGCACTCCTGACTGTTCCGTTTCATGCAGCACAAGGCAGCAACGATGGCTTACTGCATATTGCTGCATGAAATATTGAGAAGTCTGCCCCTTTATGAACAATTTTATCTACTTATGCACACATATTTATATACATAGAAATATGTACTGCTTCTTGGATGTACATTGAGTAGTACATATGTGAGAAATATGTCATGCACCAATGTCATGCAAGGACACACATTGAAAGACTTGGTACATAGATAATTCCACACATACATATGTTGTGTAGCATGGGTAGTCATATGTATTGGGAATCTTGGCATAGGGGCAGATGTAGAAATATGTGGCAGAGTTTGCATCACAAAAGTGATGTTAAACAGCACAGCATAATCATTTTCGATTTTACTTCCAAGCGCAAACCTTCATTTGTGCTGAAGATTGCTTAATCATAACACTCATTTGGGCAAAGGGCTGCTGTTCATTACTTTTTGCAATTACTTGCTTCATTACTTAGAGGCAAGAGTGCCACTTCCCTGTAAAGCAACTCAGCACAGCATTTTGCCTGATGTGTTGCTTTGGATGACAGTTTGATACCTCTGGCTCCTAGGGCCACATTTATCAAACGTTCACTCAGCACAGTCCTGCAAGCCCCCTTGCTGCACTGTTTGAAATGGAAATGGCAGGAATGAGCCGCTTGTTACATTATATAGGGCATGCCTGTCTTTCCTTGTGATGGTGCCCTTTTATCTGCCTTGTGCCCATTCAGGCACCCTTGCACCATGGGTCAAGGGTGTCTGCATTGTAGGCAGGATTGTTTAGCACACATCTTGCCAAAAAACAATCCTCAGAGGCATTTCCTTCATTCTAAGTATGCTGCAGAATGGACATCTACACTACACACATTGAACACCTCCCTGTTGAGTAATACAAGTCAGCAATTAGCGCTGCGTTGCATGACACCAAATTTATTAAGCCACTCAGGGCCAAGCAAGGTGGCCTTCTGTGACTTGATAAATCTCACTTAGCTGGTGTGTCACCCTTGCACCCTCTTGCGTGGCACAAGGCTGATACAAAACCCTTGAGAAAAATAACCCGTGGTGTCACTCCGTTTTGCCTTGTGTGTCTCAAGACAGCCGCAAATTCCAACTATATTCTGAAAATGATGAGTACCTTAACTAAGTTATTTATGTGATTACATGCTGATGATAAATTATACATACCTACAAGGCCTCCAAACTTCAAATCGAGTAGATTCAGCACATCTGCCTCAAGCAAGATAAAATCAACCCATCTATGCTTCAGCTGTGATACAGATTCTCTTCACTGGAAACCTTCAACATATGCTTACGCACACGTTCCCCTCGATACTTAGGTGTGGAGCCTTGGCTGACCATTCCTCCAACAGCAGGCATCAATGGAAAGTAGTTTATTATTAGCAAAATCAGAGCACCTACTTCTCCCTCAGTAAAGCTACATCCTATCCCATTCCCAGACATGGCCAAAAGCAAAAAACCTTAAAGTCCTGACTATACCTTACTAATATCTACCGTAAAATAGACAAACACCCAACAATACTAAGACAATAAAAAAGTTTAAAACACAATACTTAGGCACTAAAACACCACAATATCACTTTACAGGGGTGCAAGGGTCACAGACTCTACAAGAAACAGCACGAAATTCAACAAACACTTGCCAAACTCTTCACGCACCCAGCCCCAACCAACAGAAAGAAACATTTACACTTTCTGGTATGCAGCCACACCCATTACATCTTTTCCTGGGTGCGGCAGGGAGGTTGTCATATTTGGCATCAATTTTACCTATGCATTTATACTAAAATGGACATTGCATGATGCACTACTCTCTCCCTTACAACACAAGGCCCACCCAATACCCATGTACCTGCGCAATGGCCTATATAGTTTGACGCAAATAGCCACACAACTCATACGTTTCCCATGCAATGACTTATATAAAGCATCACAAATAGCCATGCATTAGCCATCATGCAGCAACACAAAGGGCCACAAATTGGCCCAAAGACATCAATACAAAGGGACATGCAACTCACACATTTCCTATGCAGTGGCCCATATAGTGCAAACTAGAATGTATTCCATGGTCTAACAAAATCTGTCAATCTGGAGATGGGTCAGAATCCATGGGTGGCTGCATGGCAAGTTCTACTCTATACCCTTGGCACACCTCCCTACTGCAAGTTTGCAGACTTTAGTTACTCTAGATTCCTCAAGCCACTCAGGGTCACTCTAGGTGCCTTAGCATAACTTCCCAATCCTCATTAGTTTTGTGATTGCCCTTGTGTCCCCTTCTGTGGAGCAAGTACAGCACAACACTTAATGAATATGCCCCAATAGCTCGTCATCCTCTGTGCACAAGTGTTTCTATCAGTCATGTGAGTTTATGCAGCTGTACATTACATGGATTACTAGTGTTTCTGGTATGGCAAACGTTATGCAGGAATGTGTGCCTATGTATAATATCTCACAATCCCCACACAGTTATCACCTTGGAAGGGCTATGTGACAGGGTGCTAAAGATATTACTCAATGTGTGTGTTCATCTTTCACTGCCCTTGCCCACTCACACATAGTTGTATTCACTGTATACTTTTTAATCTCTGAAAGGCTAGCATCAGCCTCCATCACCTCGTGTGGCACGAGTGGACCTCACAGCATTCACAAAACCAGGCTTTCTATGTTAAGGACTCAGATAAGTACCTTGGTTTACATGCAGTGTCCAGGTGTTACTTGTAAGTGGAAATAATAAATAGTGTGACATTGATATGTCTCTATGGATAGTTAAACTGAGGCCTATAGCATGACACAACATGGATTGGTGTGAACTTTTATGAGCCATATGATAGGATTAAGATGTGTGAAGGTTGTCATAATTGACATAGATATCTTGATCTATTATACATCAGACTCCTTTACACTCACATATTCTTCCGGACTGTTTTGTGATTTGTGGTCATACTGCTGGTAATATAGCTGTATGGTGGTAGATGTACGTTCTTCAAACATGACTTGTTACCTGACCAAATACTAAGATGTTTTCATTTTGATCTTCTGAGTTCCCAAAGCATTCCCATCACTCAGATTATTTGTTATACCAGTGCTTGTGTCTAAACATTTTAATTTCAGTGTGATAAGCAGTATACTTTTGGCACTTATTGTAAGTCAGTTAGTATGCACAGCATGGTGTACATTCTAATCTGTACATGTACATATTTGACTTTTTTAATGTCACTGATTTTACTGTATTTGTTAGTTACAGTTTTAGTGGTACTTTGCTCTTTAAGCAATTGTGATGAGTATTTCAACGCTAGTGTAAAATTTCCATTATAATTAGTCCTCATACTTTTGTGTGGGATCCAGCACATAAACAGCTTCAACATGAATATGTTCAAATGGATCCACACACATCTATATAGCCATTGGGTGATAGTCCTTTTCATCTGACATCTTTGTAAAATCACTACAGACCTCAGCTATTTGTTGCATATCACATTTTGAATGAGACATGATTTTCCTGAGTGTCATGTGTTTGATAGTCAACCTGGCAACTTTTTATAGACATGTCACCCAACAAAGTTCTAGTCATTACACAGTCATTTTGCATTGTGAAGTTAAATGTTGCAAATGGTACTTGTATTTTAAAGTTCAAAATATTGTCCGTACAAAAAACTGTGTATGTCACATTTCTGTCTGATACAGCTGCACATCTTTTTGATGACTGTCACAGTGATTAGCTCAAATTTGTTTTTACAAACTCATAAGATACCAACTTTAAATATTTTGATGTCTGACAACTGATTAATTTTTACCTCTCACAAATTATGGATGTTTGACACATTTTTTTCAAATACAATGAAAACATTTTTGGTCCTGTCTCATATGACTTGCCATTGTATGCCTAATAGCTGCTTACACTTCATCTTCCACTTCATGTTCAGGTGATATTCTACACTTATAGTCTCATGGCACATATGTTTTCAGACAGATGTTGTGCAGTAATTCACAGACTAAAATTATTTTACAAACAACAGGAAGTGAGTACTGAAGTTGACCACCTGATTTGTTAATGTATCTAGAAATCAGTTCTTAATGCCCCGAAAATGCACTCCACCACATTTCTGATTTTGGTCAGAACTGAATTCCATTTTTTCAGGCCATCCATCTGAGGATTTTGATAAGGTGTCCATGGCTGCACACTGTATCCTTGGTCACTTGAAATGTGAAAATAACAACATTCAAACAATTGATTGTTACTTCCACATAACTAGGTGTATTATGTATGCAAACAAAATCATACACATTTAATTTCTTTTAAACTGATATTTCTTAGCTAGACTATTGCTTTGCACATGAATGTTCATTAATCATAGGTCAGTGCACACATTGTAAAAAGCGTAAGACATATTGGTGGTCATTACAACCCTGGCGGACGGTGTTAAAGCAGCAATAAGACCGCCAATAGGCCGGCAGAAAAAATTTGCAATTACAACCGTGGCGGAAACCGCCAACAAAGACAGCCACTTTAACACTCTGACCGCCACGGCGGTACAAACAAACAGGGCGGCAGTCACCGCCAACAGACAGGTGGGAGACAATGTACCGCCCACACTATTATGACAGGCCAATCCGCCACCTTTTCCGGGGCAGATTCACCGCAGATAAAAACACGGCGGAAACAGCCATTTCAAAGGGAAAACGTTCACCTCTACACACTCCACGAGGAACAACAACACCATGGAGCCGGAACTCCATATTCCTCCTGCACTAGTCTTCCTGCTCCTGTACCAGGAGCACCAATGCCGGCGGCGAAGACCACAGTGAGTACTGCACCTACGACATAGGGGAGGGGAGAGGCAAAAAACAGGGACACACACACACAACACCCCCACCCCCACCCTCACCCACTACAACACACACACCAATGCATATCCAAACATTACAGTAACACCCCCCAAACCCCCTGGAAGAATGCAAAGACAAAAGGAAATGAGTGGAACCATCGTAATATATCAAAATAGAGTAAGGAAATATATACATATATACACTATGAACAAAATATACACCACGAATAGTAGTCCAGGTATTGCACTATTCATAGTCCGTGGACCACTGGGCCCAAAATGCATGGACGAGGCCCACACAAGATACCTGAACATGACGGAGAGAACACTGCTGGGGCATCAGATAGAAATACAACAGGCACCTCAGGGGGAAGGGAAGGGGGGGCTCCTCAGCCGGATGAGTGCACGACGCCAGATCTACAAGGGGGCTCCGTGCCCATAGATGTATCCTGGGGAGTGCAAAGCCACAGTCTCTCAAGTCTCTCCAGTGGGTGGGTTGCCCACTGTACCATCCTGGGGAGTGCAAAGCCACAGTCTCTCAAGTCTCTCCAGTGGGTGGTTTGCCCATTGTACCATCCTGGGGAGTGCAAAGCCACAGTTTCTCAAGTCTCTACAGTGGGTGGTTTGCCCACTGTACCGTCCTGGGGAGTGCAAAGCCACAGTCTCTCAAGTCTCTCCAGTGGGTGGTTTGCCCACTGTACCATCCTGGGGAGTGCAAAGCCCCAGTCTCTCAAGCCTCTACAGTGGGTGGTTTGCCCACTGTACCATCCTGGGGACTGCAAGACTACAGTCTCTCAAGTCTCTCCAGTGGGTGGTTTGCCCACTGTACCATCCTGGGGAGTGCAAAGCCACAGTCTCTCCAGTGGATAACAGTCTCCACTGGTTCTGGAGGGGGACTAATGCCCAGAGTGCTTCATCCTGTGCAGGACAGACGGAGTGGATGCAGGTCTCCACTGTTTCTGGAGGGGGACTGGTGCCCAGAATGCTTCATCCTGTGCAGGACAGACGGAGTGGATGCAGGTCTCCACTGGTTCTGGAGGGGGACTGGTGCCCAGAGTGCATCACTCAGCCTGTGACGGTCCCTGTTGCGTCACTGCCCCTGCCGCTCATGGGCTAGCGGTGCTTGAGTTGGCGGTGCTTGCCTTGGCGGTCCTTGCCCTGTTCAGCGGTGCTTGCCCTGTTCAGCGGTGCTTGCCTTGGCAGTCCTTGCCCTGTTCAGCGGTGCTTGCCCTGTTCAGCGTGCTTGCCTTGGCGGTCCTTGCCCTGTTCAGCGGTGTTTGCCCTGTTCAGCGTGGCTTGAGTTGGCGGTCCTTGCCCTGTTCAGCGGTGCTTGCCTTGCGGTCCGTGCCCTGTTCAGCGGTGCTTGCTCTGTTCAGTGGGGCTTGAGTTGGCGGTCCTTGCCCTGTTCAGCGGTGCTTGCCCTGTTCAGCGGTGCTTGCCTTGGCGGTCCTTGCCCTGTTCAGCGGTGCTTGCCCTGTTCAGCGGGGCTTGAGTTGGCGGTCCTTGCCCTGTTCAGCGGTGCTTGCCCTGTTCAGCAGTGCTTACCTTGGCGGTCCTTGCCCTGTTCAGCGGTGCTTGCCCAGTTCAGCAGTGCTTGCCTTGGCGGTCCTTGCCCTGTTCAGCGACACTTGCCCTGTTCAGCGGGGCTTGAGTTGGCGGTCCTTGCCCTCTTCAGCGGTGCTTGCCCTGTTCAGCGGTGCTTGCCTTGGCGGTCCTTGCCCTGTTCAGCGGTCCTTGCCCTGTTCAGCGGTGCTTGCCCTGTTCAGCGGGGCTTGAGTTGGCGGTCCTTGCCCTGTTCAGCGGTGCTTTCCCTTTTCAGCGGTGCCTGCCTTGGTGGTCCTTGGCCTGTTCTTGCTTTGGCCCGCTGGGCTGGGGCTGGCGGTCCTTCATTGCCCAGCTGGGCTGTGGCTGCCGGGGCCCTCCTGGTCCGTGACGATAGGGCTAGCGGGGCCTTCCTGGCCAGTGACGATGTGGCTGGCGGGGCCCTCCTGAGCAGCAATGATGGGGCTGGCGGGGCCCTCCTGGGCAGCGACGATGGGGCTAACGGGCCCTTCTGGGCGGCGACGATGGGGCTGGCGGGGCCCTCCTGGGCAGCGACGATGGGGCTGGCGGGGCCCTCCTGCCCAGCGGGGATGATGGCGGTCTTCTCTGCTGTCCTGCTCCTCCCAGACTTTGCAGGTTTCTTCTGTCCCTTCCCCACCCTGGGAGGCGTCACAGCATAGTTCACACTCACCCCGGGACCCCTGTGATCGGCTTGAGTGGCTGTAGTCTTCCCCCTCTCCCTCCGGGCACTGGCCAACTTCTGGTGCTTCACAGGGGGGGGGCTGGCTGTGCTCTGGCTCCGTGATACACTGGCTGGCCTGGTGGCCTGTGCACTCCACATACCTGTGACAACAGGCACCACTGGTCTCGGTGATTTTGTGGCTGAGGTGCTAGTACGGGACCTATGAGTTGGACAGGGGGGTGGGAAATAGATTAAGGGTGGAGAGGAAAAGTTGTTTGGAGACAATGGGATGGGTAGCTGGATGGGGTTTGGGAGTGGAGGAAGAGGAGGTGGTTGTAGGAGGTGTAACTTTTGGGGCTTTGGGTGCAGGTGCATGCGCTGGAGGCTGTTGTGAGGTGGGTGCATGTTGGGTGGGTGTGTGCCTGCATTTGTGTATCTTGGGAGGGGGCATCACAGACATACTGGGAGAGGACACAGGGGACATGTGTATGGTAGTGGGGGTGGTGACTGCACGTGAGCGGGGTGTGCTGCTGGGTGTGCTGGTACGGGACATAGTGGCTGTAGAGGTAGTGCATGCAGGTGTGAGTGTAGACGAGACTGGGAGGGAGGAGGGAGACGAGGAGGAGGGGGACACAGTGGAGGCAGTGGATGTTGGTGTTTCTGTATGTGTGTGATGCTTGCGTGAGTGCCTGTGGGATGTGTGCTGCTTATGTTTGCCTGAACTTCCCTTGTGTGGTGAGGTGTGTGCAGGCTGGTCTGATTGTGTGCTTGGGATAGGCAGAGGTACAGGAGATTGGGTCTGGGTGGAGGAAGCTGGAGGGGGAGGCTAGACACAGGGACAATGGCTGCCATCAGTGCTGAGGCCAGAGTTTGAACGGTTTGATGAAGGGCAGCCTGACCAGAATGAATGCCCTCAGGAATGCATTTGTGTGTTGCAACTCCCTTTCTACACCCTGGATGGCATTCAAAATGGTAGACTGCCCAACAGTGAGGGACCTGAGGAGGTCAATGGCCTCATCACTCAGGGCAGCAGAGGTGACAGGGGCAGGGGCTGAGGTGCCTGTGGCAAAGGTGATGCCCACCCTCCTGGGTGAGCGGGCACGGGGACGAAGGCTGAGGGGCTGCTGGGAGGGCAGTGCTGGTAGGGGGGTTGGCGGCTGTACCTGTTGAACTGGGGGTGTCGCGCCGCACCGCGCGGCGCGAGCCGAGAGCTCAACTTCTGCCGGGCGTTCGGCTCGGGCCGCGCACCGCGTTATTAAGACGCGGCGCGCCCCCAGCCTCTCCTGCGCGTTTCGAGGCCCCAGATTTGCTTGGGGCCTCGTTCTTCCTTCTGCCTTTCACTGTCCCAGGGGTCTCTGAACCCTCTTACCTGTTTTTCTTCGTTTCTTTGTCCTTTCTTCTTTTTGGCAGTCTGTTGTGTGCCTTTCTTTATGTTTTTTCCTCCTTCCCAGATTCCTGTGCTTTCCCAGCATTCCTTGTTCCCTATTCTCTATGGTTCCTCTACTATTCTGTTCTATGTATTATTTCCCTATCTAAGATGGTGTCCTTTTACTTCCTGTGGGTCACTTCCTGTTTTTTGGTATATAAGGGCTGTGTTTTTCCTCTTTCTTTGCGCTGCAACACTTTCTGCTCAGTTAGTGTCTTCGCTCCTGATTTCCTTGCCTTTTGGTTTTGGATTCAGCATTCTGCGTTTTCTAATTTTTGCTCCTTTTGGATTCCTGTTTGTTTGTTCTTGTTTTTCTCCAGGAGTTTTCCTGTTTGGAGGTTTTTTCCCCTTTTTAAGGGTTTTTTTCCCTCTGGCGCTACTTTCTGAAGGGCACGGTCTGTTCTTGGTGTCCCCATTGCCTACAGCACCGTGGCTACCAGAAAGAGTCACCCCTTTTTGGGCCAAAGCCGAACATTGAAGATTCACGCCACCAGATCTGCAAATTCCAGGCGCAAGCAGCACTTGAGTCGTGACAGGGGGGCACAGATGTTGCCGCCACCACAAGGGAGCTCCCATCGGAGGACGAGTCCGTGTCGCTGGTTGCAGATCCTGGTTGACCGCCGTGGTGCTCCCCTCGCCCTCCGTCCCACTGGTGTATTCAGAGTCCGTAGTGTGGGCCTCCATGCCCATGTGGGATGCAGCTCCCTCGTGCACCGGTGCCACTGCACCTCCGCCTGACGATGCTAATGCACACAAGAACAGGGAGACCGCAAACAAAGGGGGGGGGGAACAGAAGAAAGACATGTTGAGTGCATGCATTACAGACCCAGCAGCCCCCTGCACTACGTCGCGCTGTTGGGCTCTACAGTGCAATTCCTGGGAAATGGCATACAAGGCTATGGACGACATCTGCACACATAGATGACACAGGGGCATGAATACCTGTACTTGGCACTCTACAGAGGTGGGGTGGTGGGCCACATGACCATACCTTACGAAGGGGCCTAGCCTACGGATCTCGCCCTGGCCTAGGGAAACCCACAGCCCTCCACCCCCATCCAGACACCTCCACTGCACGCCAAGTCAGCAGAATGAGAGTGTACTCACCCCCTTGTGTCTGCTGTGATGCCCTCACGTGCCCATCAAACTCAGGGTAGGCCCCCGCCAGGATCCGGAACATCAGAGGGGTCATGGTTCGACGGGCACCCCTCCCATGTTGGGAGGCCATCCCCAGCTGAGCCTCCGCCGTCTTCTTGCTCCAGCAGCGAATGTCCTCCCATCTCTTCCGGCAGTGGGTGCTCCGTCTGTGGTGGACCCCCAGGGTCCAGACATCCTTGGCGATGGCACGCCAAATATCCTTCTTCTGGTGGGCGCTGACCTACATGAAATGTACAGGGGAAGAAGAGAAGTCATTACCAACTGCACCGTCAAAGTGAGTGGCCCCCATCCCTACCCTTGCCATGTGGCACATGCACCCACCGTCTTTCATGCACGCAGAACTCTGCCCCCTTCCTTCTTACAACCAGCCCTCTCCACACAGGCATAGCCCATACAGCGTGTACTTACCTGTTGGTCTGGAGGACCGTAGAGTAGCGTGTACTGGGGGAGGACCCAGTCGACGAGCTTCTCCAACTCCTCCGCAGTGAAGGCAGGGGCCCTTTCCCCAGACGCACGAGCCATTGTCTCTTCCAGACCGAGGTCTCAGCAGCCCTTGCAGTATAGGTCCTCTCCTGTCGAAGATCAGGTATTGAGTGATTCAACAGCTAGAAAATGGCGGTCACGTCCGCGGCGGTGCGTACCACCACTGCCAGCGTACATCGTCATTGGCTCCTGGGACCAATAGGGTCCAATGTTAACCAATGCATCATTGCGCCGCGGTCTTCGACACCCCTACCGCGACGGTGTACAACACCAGCGCTGTTACCTCACATCCCATTGTCCCGCTTTAGAGGTCAGGCAGCCGCCATTTCAGGGTCCCACATTGCCTAATTACCAACTGCGTCACACATACCTAGGCCTACTCTCAACACACATACAGGCCAGATTTTGTGTATGCATCGTGTTCTGTCTAGACTGTGGGTACATACCTCTGAGTTGTTTGACTCTGTGATCGCTGTTGTCCTTCATAGGCACCGTCCGCTGGGACATGTGAGGAGATGGCGGAATCCTCTGGTGTACCGACCACTGGTGGACCTGTCGACAATGGAGGAAAGAAATTTGATAATCACAGGTTTGACCGTGCCACAATCCAGGAACTATGTACCCAGTTGGAGCCAGACCTGATGTCAGCAATCCGCCATCCCACAGGAATCCCCCCTCAAGTGCAGGTGCTATCTGTGCTCCATATCCTTGCAAGTGGTTCTTTTCAAACAACTGTGGCCATGGCATCAGGGATGTCCCAGCCAATGTTTTCCAACATGTTGTCCAGAGTGTTGTCTGCCCTGCTGAAACACATGCAGAGCTACATCGTTTTCCCTCAGGTGGAGGACTTGCCTACAGTGAAAGGTGACTTCTATGCCCTTGGACATATCCCCAACATCATAGGTGCCATTGATGGGACCCATGTGGCTTTGGTCCCCCCCACAGGAGTGAACAGGTGTACAGGAACCGAAGAGTTATCATTCCATGAATGTACAGATGGTGTGTTTGGCAGACCAGTACATCTCCCATGTGAATGCCATGTTCCCTAGCTCAGTGCATGACGCCTACATCATGCGGAATAGCAGCATCCCTTATGTGATGGGTCAAGTACAGAGGCACCGTGTGTGGCTATTAGGTGACTCTGGTTACCCCAACTTGTCATGGCTACTGACCCCAGTGAGGAATATCAGGACCAGGGCAGAGGAATGCTACAATGAGGCCCATGGGCGGACTAGGAGGGTGATCGAACACACCTTCGGCCTCCTGAAGGCCAGGTTTAGGTGCCTCCATATGACAGGTGGAGCTCTATTCTACTCACCAAAGAAGGTGTGCCGGATCATCGTGGCCTGCTGTATGCTTCATAACTTGGCTTTGCGACGACAGGTGCCTTTTCTGCAGGAGGATGGTCCAGATGGCGGTGTTGTGGCAGCTGTGGAGCCTGTGGATAGTGATGAGGAGGAAGCAGAGGAAGAAGACATTGACAACAGGGACTCAGTCATCCAGCAATATTTCCAGTGAGACACAGGTGAGAATACATTCCTGCCTACTACAAGTACTTTTACACTTCTACCTCTCTCCTGTCTGTCGATTTCACCCAGTGTATGGTCACTGAGTTGTCACTTTACCTTACGGTTTCACAGGTGTGGGTCCCAATGTGTGTCATCTGCTTAGATTCCTCATGGACTAGAGCTGTGTGACAACGGTATGTTGACATTACTATTTCCTAGGAATTATGTCACTGTAATTGAAAATACACTATTTTGAAATCACAGACAGACTCCAGATCTTTTGGTGTTTTAGGTGTGTTTATTTACATAAAAAATATTGGAGGGGGAAGTTAAATGGTGAGGGGTGATGGTGGAGGAGTGTTCATGGCAGAGTCCAGTCTATTTGTCTCATATGTGCATTGCCCATATGGGCATAGGAAGTGGAGCTGGGGCAGTTCCAATATGGACAGGGTGACAAAGTGGGACAGTGGGTTGACAATCAGGGTGGTCTCATTTCTTGGCGGGGGTCTTGGCATCGTGCTCTGTTTTGTTCTTGGATCTCAGGGACCCCTTTCCCTTTGTGAATGGCAAAAAAAATATTTTTTCAGAGCAGGCAGTGGTCCTATGGACCACTGCCTACTCTGAAAAAAACAAAACTAAATGATCTTGGAAGTTTTTCGTTTTGCAGCTCGTTTTCCTTTAAGGAAAATGGGCTGCAAAAAAAAAAAAAAAAAAAAGGCTTTATTTAAAAGCAGTCACACACATGGTGGTCTGCTGTCTCCAGCAGGCCACCATCCCTGTGAGTGCTTTGACTCGCTATGGGGTCACAAATATGATTAATATTCATGAGGTGGGTCTTTGCGACCCCATAGCGAGTCGGAGAAGGTTTCTGAGACACCTTTCTGCATAATATTTTGCGAGTTGCAAATTGCGAGTCGCTGTGACTCGCAATTTGCAAGTCGCAAAATATGTTTTTGCTACATCTGGTCCATAGGTGTCACAAGTGAGAAATATGTAAGAGACCTGCAGGCACTTGCTATGAACTTTGTGAACAAAAGCCTTGAGCAGAGGGTGTTGCAACTGTGGAAGAGTTACCTCATATATAACATAGACATTTCCGAACAAAGGAGTGGGTCTAGATGTGTGGGACTCTTGTGTATTCACTTGAAGCACTAGATGTGGCTCTGTAAGAGATTATGTTGATTATTTCACTGTGCTAGACTTGAAGTAGTGTGTGTAATAAATGCATAATTTTTCATAAAACTGATCTGTACTTCATTTATTCCTGCAGGGGTATCTGCTGAGTGGTGTGTTTATGCCTACGCTAACACTTTACCCTCCTAAGAATCACTGAACTTCTCCACCTATGCTACCACTGAGAGTCAAGTGTTTAAAAGGTATCTATTGGCCCAAGGATTAGTACTTGGCATAATGGCAGAGAGCTCATAGCTGGCCGGGCTGAAAATAGCAGGTGTTAAAGCTTACAACTAACACATTGGTCCTGTAACCCCCGTCTGTCCTGTGAACGTCTGAAAGAGGTTTTGACAGTACATTAATATTCATTTTACACCTAGATGTTCATTGTCAAAACTAGCTTTTGTTTTTTTCTAAAAATAAAATTACAATCCAGGATTTTGTTTTTGAAAAAAAAAAAAGAATTCCCTCCTGATGTGGGGGTCAGTTAATTTTATTACTTTTCATTACTGCCATGATTTTTATAATGGTAAAGAGAGTAATAACTGCCAATTCCACTGCCACTACAAATTGGGTGAACGGTTGAATGTCCAAACTACGGAGTAGTCTCTGTCGCTGACATATTTAAGGACTGTACAACTGTAAATCAGGTGGGATAACCTTCAGGTTGGTAGAGAGGATACACCATAGGCAATAGGTTATTTAGGAAACTGATTACTGGATGAGGGGGGCGAAATGCTACTCTAACAGCAGAAGCTATGTCAGTTTCAAACACAAGAAAGTCACAAATTAGCCTGTACTTAACCCTCTGGTAGATTACTAGAAAGCATTCAGACTTACCTTAGAGGCAACATGTAAAGTAATTTACAACACTTCAAACAGAAGTAAAGCAAAAACACCCACAACTTAGAAAAGTAGAGTAAAATCCAATAAATTAATGTAGACCAGATATAACAAAAATGCTATTAGTAGAACTGGATATATTCATTTTTGAAGATTTAAGTAAAAATAGTGTCTAAAAGCCAAAGTGCTGATTGTACTGCTAAACAAAGTACCTTGTATTCTGGTTGAGGAGCATGGTGCAATCCTATGTTGAGGATGCAATATGAGGTGGTGGTTCCTGGGTGCTGTGAGATGTGATGCTGAATCTCACATTGAGGATGCATTGCGCGGCTGTGGTTCTGAGGAGCTATGGGGCTGCAATGTGAAATTCTGCATCAAGGAGGTGTTGCTCAATGGCAGTTCTGAGGAGCTGCAAAGCCTTGCATCAGGGATGCATCTTGCAGCAACGGTTCTGATGCAGTGCTGCGAAGAGATGTTTCACACTACATTGGTTCTGCCCACAGATCCCCAGCTGGACTGGCAGAGCACTTTCAGGGCCACTTCCAAGGCCCTAGGACTAGGGTGGCACCATTGCAAGGGTAAAGCCACACCAGACAGAGGTAAATTGCTGGGTTCAAGGTGGTTGCAGCCTTTTCTTCCACTGAGACTCTGATAAGGAGGTCACACAACTAGGTCTTGTAGTCACTCTAGAGGTCCTGGGTTCAAAATGCAGGTCCAGTCCTTTTCAATCAAGCAGCAGAGTGAAACAGTAGAAGGGGGGCAGTAGAGGAGCAATAATTCTTACAGCAGAGTAGTACAGCAGTCTTTCTGAGCCTTCCACATGTCCAGAAGCATACTGAAGAGGTGGGTCTGAGGGTCCACTATTTGTACTTGGTGCCAGCTTTGAAATCGGAGAAGGTTCTTTAGGTTTCCACACCAGAGGTCTTTGGAATTTACTGCCTCCCTGCCTTGGACCTTGCTTGCACAAAAACTAATGTCAAACCTTTTGTGAGCATGCTCAGGCCGAGCCTTTGTAGTGAGCAGCTGTGGTAGGTGACAGCTTTTCCCCCCTCATCAAAGCAGGGACGACCCATCCTGCCAATACCTTTTCACCCTTTATCTCACTGTTTGGAGCAATACACAAATACAAAACTGCCAGCTACACCTAGTCATGTGACCCAGAAAAAAGGCTGCAGCCATGGTCAGGACAAGAAAATGCCAAATGTCTGAAACTGTATTTTTTAGCATTGGGACTTAAAATCCAACGTTACCACTAAAGATAGTTTTAAATTAAAAAAATTTAGACACCAAACTTGATATTCCCACTTGTCCTCAAACAAAAGTTATCTCTTAATAAATGTAATGAGGAAACCTAATGTTATCCTATATTGAGAGATAGGTCTTGAAGTAGTGAAAACAAACAGTTTTTCACAAGCAGGAGATGTAAAAGTTGAAAGTACATATCCAGTGTCTTCAATACACTGCACCCTAGTCTGGGGGTGATTTATATGAATTAACAAGGAAGGTTTAGGCATGGCAAAAGGATTATTTTGCCAGGTCCAAATGGCAGTTTAAACTGCACATACAGGCTGCAATAGCAGGCCTGAGACATGTTATAGGGGCTACTTAAATAGGTGCCACAATAAGTGCTACAGTCTCATTAGTAGTATTTAATTTGCAGGCCCTGAGTACACATTGCACTACTCTAATATGGACTTACAAGTTAATTAAATGTGCCCATTGGGTGTAAGGTAATGTTACCATGTTGTAAGGAGTAATCATGCTTACATTAGCACTGGTTAGCAGTAGTAACATGCACAGAGTCCTAAGGCCAACAAAAACAAAAAACAGCAAAAATGGAGGAATGAGGCAAAAGGTTTGAGAGAAGACCACCCTACGGCTGACAGTTCTTTTTTTTTTTAACATCTTTTTTATAATTTTCTGCACATCAAACGATAGCATCTACAATTTGTCACAATAGTTTAAGGTTGATCCAGCATAACATATAACATGAATAACAATAAAGATAACAACACAAGTCTTATCTCCATCTGTTTAGCATATTTTACATCTTGCAGTTAAATCACTTGATCTCTCCAATATCATTCTTAGCAGGTGACGTATACTTTCTTATTTTTACATGTGTTCCTCAGTTGTGTTGGGGGCCCGGGTCAGAGATGGCTTATTGATTTTTGTGTGTGCTTGTTCCACTAATGCATATTGTGGCCATGTGGGATGTTTGTATTTCATGTGTGATTATATATAATCTGTGTCCCGTATGCTTTTCCAAGTCTCTGTCAGTATTCATGGTGGACGCTCATCATTTTTAACCTCCAGTTTGGCCACAAATGTTTCCCAAGCTTCGGACCCAGTATTTTTCTGGCCTTCATCTAACATCTTACGTAGTACCTGATACTCTGTGTGTGCCCAGCGCAGTGTCAAGGCCCACCATGTTTTCAAGTCCGGTGGTTTAGAGGCTTTCCAATTCATAGCAATTAACCTTTTATACATTACAAAAGCTAGTTCTGAAAACCTATGTATGTGTTTATGCTTTTTATCCCTCTTCCTGACCCCAAGCAGACAGGAGCTAGGATCTAGTGTGAATATAAGGTCTGTAATTTTCTGAATCCAGGGAACCACACTACCAGACCATATGATAAAAATTAGCTGAGGGGGAATTACATTGAGGGCATTGGAAGTCTGCCTTGGGGAACATACACTTCAACCGCGCAGGTGCGAGGTATGTTTGATGTGTGTAATTAAATTGAGTGTATCTAAACCGGGAATTTCTTGACACATTGCGAGTATGAATTAAAGCCTAAGACCACTCTTCAGCCATCAATTGGTTTGGTAATACAGTATTCCATTGAGTTCTAACATTTTCTAGCCCCTTTTCGGGGAATATATTTAAGGCTTCATACGTGTTTGTTATAACTTTATTCTGATTGTCGTATGTTAGCATGTGGTGTAATAAAGAGGACGTAGTAGGTTCCTGATCTCCTGACGACCATGCCTTCTTAATTAAGTGGAAAATAGACTAACATGCCATAAATTGGCCTATTCCTACTGAGGTGAGTTCTCTCATAGCTCCAAACGACATTAGCTTTCCGTCCTCAAAACAGTCTCCCACTGTTAATATTCCTGCTTCTGACCAAGTCGCAGTGAAGTACATGCCCACAATGTTCCCTTTCCCTCGTATTTGCCCCAAAGGGATAAGGGGGGAGTATGGGGTTCCTTTTTGACCCTTTTGTACGTAATTTGTCCAGCATTCGTGTGCGGTTGTCATTAATAAATTACCGGTTGCCCTTTTTGCATGGGCATTAAACAGCCACTCCAGCAATGGTTTGCCATGCAGCTGCTTCAGGATCCATGTGGTTTCAGCCGATTCGGGTCTATGTATCAAGTTTAAGATCCACTGCAGGTGTGCCGAGGCAAAATACAGTTCGAAGTTTGGGGCTCCTGGTCCATCCTCATTTAACGGACGTTGTAATGTGGTGAGGGCCACTCGTGTTCTACCACTCCCCCATATGAGTCTCAGTAAAGCTGCATTTAATTCTCGAAAAAAGCTGTTGGGTACTAACACTGGTAATGCCGCAAAGAAGTACAAAAGTCAGGGGAGTAGCAACATATTTGCTATCGCCACTCTACCTAATGGGGATAGTGGTTGTGCGCACCCGAACCGCAGAGACCCCTTTATAGAGTTCAGTGCGCGTCCCAAATTCCGATCTCTCAAATCCTCAGGTTTATGGTATATATCGACTCCCAGGTACTTGAAGGTGTCAAAGCACCATCTCAAGCGCCCCTCTTGTACTAAATCCCTATTCTCAGTAGGCCATACAGTCAGTGGGAACACACATGATTTATCCCAGTTTACCTTTAGTCCCGATATTATGCTAAATTCCTCTAATAGGGATGTCACCAACGGTATAGTTTCATTACACTTTCTCACATATATCAGGGCATCATCTGCATATAACAAAATTATATGGCGAGTCCCTGCGGTGATCACTCCCCATCGTTCCCCTTCCATGTGTAACCTGGTCGCCAGTGGTTCCATTGTTATGGCAAACAATAAAGGAGATAGTGGGCAACCCTGCCTGGTGCCCCTTTCAATAGGAAAACTATCAGATATAATGTCTCCTGTCTTTACTCTGGCCCTCGGTTGTGCGTATAGTATCTGCACGCAGCCTATGTAATTGGGTCCAAACCCCAAACATTGCATCGTTGCGAATAAATAGTTCCAACCCAGTGTGTCGAATGCTTTCTCGATGTCCAGTGACATTACCACATTATCATGTGCCTCTGGTGAAGTATCTCCTAATATGCTTAGCAGTCTGCGAATGTTCAAGAATGTGTTACGTTTTAGGATAAACCCATTCTGATCCTCGTGTACCAGGGTGTTTATGATGGGGGCTAATCTGTTCACCAGGATTTTACCTAATATCTTACAGTCTAGATTTAATAGTGAGAGTGGTCTGTAAGACCTAACATCTGTGGGCTCACGGCCTTGTTTAGGAAGGACCACTATTAATGCTTCTCGCTGTGAGCCTGGGAGTAGTTTATGTGTCCATGCTTCTTAAAACACCTCCAGTAAGTGTGATTTCAGATGTTTGGAGTACATATTATAATATTCTATTGGTAAGCCATCTATTCCAGGTGCTTTGTTCCTAGACATCTGTGCTATGGCTGCCTCTAGTTCTGCCATCACCAGGGCGGCTTCTAGTATCTCGATATTCGGTTGTGACAATTGTGTTAAGTTCGCTCCCCTTTCAAAGGACCCAAGTTGTTGACTAGTGCATGATTCCCGTCCCTTGTATAGGCTTGTCTAGTAATTTTCAAACGCTTTATTAATTGCTTCTTGGCTAGTGGCCATAGTTCCATCTGCCTGTCTTATAGCCCCTATCGGAGCTTTCTGGCGGTCCTCTCGGAGTAACCACGCCAATAGTCTCCCTGATTTATCCCCTTCCATCTGTAGACCCTTTAGATAATAGTTATAGTTGTGGCGACGGAGTCTCAAATCCGCCCTGTTTATATTTTAAGCGCGTGTTCCCTAACTCTTCCTGTGATGCTCCATTTTGTGCCCCTGCAATTTCTAGCCTTCTCAATGCTTTCTCCAGCGTAGTGACTGTGCTGTGTAGTGATCACCTGACCCCCCAGCTAGCAGACAGACAATGCCCCCTAACAATAATTTTGTGAGCATCACACTCTGTCGCTCTTGTATCTGTGGAGCACTTGTTAATTTCCCAATAGTTTTTTATGGTTGTGTTTAGTTCTTCCCTGAAAGCCTGGTCTAGGAGAGCCTCCCTTTGCAGGCGCCACGTAGGTATCATGGATCTTCTCCTTCTCCATCGCAACGTTAGTAGCAAAGGGGAGTGATCAGATAACATTTTAGCCAGGTATTCCACATCTTTGACTAGTGAGCATATTTCGTGGGTGCCCCATACGATATCTATCCTAGTGTGCACTTTGTGGGGTATGGAATAAAACAAAAATTACCGCTGTGTTGGGTGGCTTTTGCGCCAAATATCATATAGTCTCAGATCGTTAGCCCATGTCACCAATGGACTGGTGGCGCTTCTATGTGTCAATCCACTCAGAGGTGGGATGGAACGGTTGAGTGTCTTATCTGGTGTGCTATTAAAATCCCCACTCCACACCGCTGGAGCCTCGGTATTAACTAATAGGGCCGGCATAAGGGTGCGCAAAAATTCAGTTAGGGGCATAGATCCCCACTAGTGTAAGTTGTCTACCATTTAATCGCCCCTCCAGCACCACATACCTGCCACCTTGATCTATTTTGTGTGTATGTTGCACATATGGTACTCCCTGGGCTATCCATATAAGTACCCCCCTGGCGTCAGCCGAGTATGATGTGCCTATAATCTGTCCTCCCCAGCACCCCTGTAATCCCCTTAGGTCAACCTCTAGTAAGTGTGTCTCCAGGAGTATGGCAATGTGTGCCCGCTGGCGCCTAAGACAGGTGTGCACACAATATCTTTTACCCTGAGACGCCATTCCCCGCACATTCCGCATGATTATATTGTATTCATGCATGATACGATTTGTAATTTGTCCTGTATACTTTTAAACCCTCTTTGCCCATGTACCCCAGCCCGGGCCCCCAGCCCCTCCGCTCTAATTGCCACCCGCTCTGCATTAGCAACATCAACTGCTGGCTGTGTCAAGTTATTTTGCTGTTTGGAAAGACCTGTGAAACATAACTTCCTACAAACCCTTCTCACCCCCACCCCAACTAAGCGCCCACCCCAATACTGAACTTGAATAAGCAACACACGCATAACACTTCTAGTAACAAAAGGCTGTATCCATACGGATACCTTCTAGGGAGGCAGAATAGCAATTGGAGGTGACCCTTATAGGGGGTCTCCACCTTTGGTCAAGATATAAATATCTAGTAAAAAACAGATTACGAGTGTCGGCGCCTCCTGTGCTCACCGGTCCCAGCAGCGAGCCAGAGCCATGGAGCTTCCTCTCTAGCCATCCCCCTAGGCAGATAGCACCCCATACCTACTATGTTCAAATCATGTCCCATTTGTGCTGGCTTGAGCTTCCGCAACAATACTCTGTGGAAGTCCAGCTGTGGCCAATAAGTGATGAGATCTCTTTAACCCCTCCTTTCACCGCCATCACAGTGCATCCGCTGATCTGGGAGTAACCTTCGGACCTCTTAGTGCCTCTAGTAGCGTCGAGTCAGAGCTTACTGAGTCGGAGTCCGTATGGTCACTTACATTGGACCGTAGTGCACTGAAGGAGTTTTGTGTGTGTAAGGACGTCTCTTGCAATACCTTTGCCCTCTCGGCCGCCGCTTGCTTTACTGAGGGTTGTGATTTAGAGCTTTTCCTGGTTTTCCTTTGATCCGATGGTGTGGTCCATTCCTCATCCTTTCCCGTACCTTCTCGGGGTTGTGCCAGCCCTTTGGCATGCAGCCATGTCCACGCATCCTCTGGGGAGTGAAAAATATGTGTTTTGTCTTCTGATATTACTCGTAATTTAGCAGGGAACATTAGAGCATATTTAATGTTGTGTTCTCTAAGCCGTTGTTTGATCCTCAAATAGGAGTTACATTGTTTCTGCACTTCTTGGGTAATGTACGGATAAGCAGTGATAGATGAGCCTTCATATTGGACGGGCCTTTATTACGGAAGTGTTGCAATATAGCATCTCTGTCCCTGTAATTCAGAAATCTCGCTATTAGTGGCCTAGGCTGCGTTCCTGGTGCTGGTTGTCTCCCGGGCACCCTGTGTGCTCTCTCCACTGAGAAAAACTTTGACGGGTTACCAGCATAACTTTGTTGATTGACCATTGTTCCAGAAATAGTTCTGAGTTTTGGCCCTCTGATCTTTCAGGGAACCCCAGGAAGCGGACATTGTTGCACCGAGATCTCCCCTCCGCCTCCTCTGCCCTGCGCCACAGTACCTTCACTTCAGATTCCAAGCGAAGAATCTGTTTTTGATTTTCTGGTACTAGTGGGTTTAATCCGCTCAGTGTGTCTTCCGCTGTGCCCACTCTTTCCACTAAGTTGCGATGATCCACTCTTAGTAGGTTGAAGTCTTGGGACACTGTATCAATTCTATTTTCTAGTGAGGATTTAGTGTCCAATATTGCCTGCAGGATTTTCTCAAATTGGGTTGAGTGGGCTTGTAGTGTGGATTCTAAAGAGGACAGGCTGGGCATTGTATGCTGGTCAGTTAGTGTTGAACCCAGTGTGGATCGCTCTTGGGCTTTGGCAACTTTCGATTTCCCTGCCATAGTCACTGTTTTGCCGCACTCCTCTGCGCTTGGGGGTCTATTTCACCGGGTTGGCTTGGAGACACTCCCTGCTCAGACTCGCTGGGTGGCCAGTGGGCAAAGTCTCTTCGGGTCTGGGGAGATCCCGCAGTTGCAGCACTCTTGTTGACCTTTGCTGTCTTTACCTATTCACTCTAAGCAGTAGCGGCCGCCAAAGCAGAGGTCAACCGCCCGACAAGTTGTACGCTGGCGTAATCAATTTAACATTCGCCAATGTTCCATCCACAGTCCATTATAGGTCTGCACTCCGACTTTATTCCTGTGACTCAAGTTCCATTCCCTATGGGGTGTATTGATTGAGGCCCCCCGCCACCATTAATTTACTGTTTCGCCTCACTGTCCCTCTGAGCTTCAGGAAGGTGGATGGACGGGCCCGCCCTCTGCCTTCACTTGTAGCGTGAGGGCCGGGGATCCCTCGATGCGGAGGCCTCGCGCGATCTGCGAGCCCCCGGGAGCTGCCCGGCTCTCTCCCAGTTCTTCATGAAGCGCCGCTGGAACCACGATGCTCAGAGAGGCAGCGTCCACCACTCCGTAGCGTCCCCGGAGGCACCGACCAGGATGTTAGGTGGGACCAAGACGGAACCTATGTATCAGGCATCCGTCGCAGTCGCCATCTTGGCCACTCCCCCTAAGGCTGACAGTTCCAACACATGCCCCCAGCTAAAACTTGAGAGATCTACCCAACCCCTTGGAAGTTGTTGCCACTAAGGAGGAAGAACCTGGAGAGACAATAACCATTGGCATGGTCTGATCCAGGATAGTATTCCACTTTAAAGTTCATTGTATTTAGGGAGATGGACCAACTCAAGAGCTTGGGATTCTCACTGCTCATTTGCATGATCTATCTGAGGAGTCTGTGGACTGTCTGAACCTGAAAGTGAGTACCAAACAGGTATTGTCTGAGCATTGCCAGTGCCCAGAAAACAGCAAAGGTCTCCATCTCAATAGGACTTCTCCTCTGTGTCTGGGTAAATAGCCTCCAGCTGATGAAGGCTACAGGTTTGTCTAGTCCCTCCTCATTTAATTGTGCTAACGGAGCCATTACGTCATGAACTGAAGCATCCGTCTGTACACTGAACTCCTTGGAGAAGTCAGGAGCTTTGATTACAGGTGCTGTACACATGGCCTCTTTGAGGGTGTTAAAGGCTTTCTGACAGGCCTCTGCAGAGACCACTTTTTTGGGCTTATTCTTTGAATTCCGCTTGGTTTTGGAAGGGAACAATGGTGCATATCCTTTAAAAATCCTCCTGTAATATCTGGTGAGGTCCAGGAAGACCCTCTCCTCAGTCTATGTTTTGGGGGCTTGCCTGGACCAGATACTCTCATTCTCAATCTTGGCCTAGAGGATACCATAGTATCCTCTCCTATCTAGCACTTACTGGCCTTGATAGTGAGGCCTGCCTCCTGCAAATGTTCCTCTCAGCTGGAACTAAAGACAGCTATATCATCTAGGTAGGTAGCACAGAATGCCTCTTTCTCAGCCAGGACCCTATACACCAATCTCTGAAAGGTGTCAGTTGTATTCTTTAGTCTAAAGAGCATCACCCTGAACTGGAGGTACCAGCACACCTGGGGTGGACCAGAGGCTGTTAAAGGTCTCAATCACCTGTAACCTAGGCATCCTATCTCAAGTATCAATGTTGTGGGTACACAAGTGTGTGAGCGCAGGTGTGAAGGAGAGCAAAGAAGAACACTGCTCCAGTAACTGGTGACAATCACTATGCTACTGTTGAGTCAGAGTAGGGGAGAGTTTCAGGCCCTCTACTGACCCTATATTATCTTGTGTAGATACAAGGTCTGAGAGAGGGCATTTTCCTCTTCCGCTAGATCATCTGTCACTGGGAGCATGCTGACTACAGATCTCTCAAAGTGTGGTTTGAGGCTATTTATATTGAGCACTTTTAGCTTCCTAGTGTTTTGAGTTGCACCAGGTAGGTGGTCTTTCCCATCCACTCCTTCATCTCGTATAGACCCATCCAATGGTCTTGGAGAGCTCTTGGCTACGCTGGTTCCATGGCCCACACCTTCTGGACAGGCTGAAACTCGATAAGGTCTCCCTTTGGTCATTCCAGAGGTTCATTGCTTCTTGACTGGCCTCAGGATTGTCCTAAGCCTTCTTCCAGAAACTTTGCCTCTGGTTACAGAGAGCCAACATGCAATTGACTACATCCAGAGGGGTTTCTGGGGCGCTTGATCCCACCTCAATCTTACAAGACTGAGACATCCCCTAACAGAGTGCCCATAGAAGAGCTGAATGGGCTAAACCTAACTCCCTTTGTGTGGCAGCTCCTTGTAGGCAAACATCAGGCGTGGTAAGAAGACATTCCTATTCCACTTCATGGGCTCAGTTATGCTCATTAGGGTCTTGTTTAATCTCTCAAAAAGCCTTTTTGTTTGAGGGTAGTATGTTGTGGAGAACTTGTAGGTTACCCCTCACTCATCCCACAACAACTTTGCCGGCTCTGACATGAAGATGGGGCCTCTGTCAGACACCACGTTTTTTAGAGAACCCTACTTAGGCAAAAAATCCCCATCAGAGCCCTGTCCACCATTGATGCAGCCAATGACCTCAGAGGAATGTCCTATGGGTACCGTGTGACATGATCCACCAAAATCAGAATGAGCCTGTTACCTGTCTTGCCGTCCAAGGGACCTACAATGCCAATGCCCACCCTTTCAAAGGAAGTGCCAATGTCAGAAAAGAAAACTAGGAAAAGTTATGTTTTACCTGCCTTACGCTAGAATAGCAAGTCGGACAAGACCTGCAGGACATGTCTAAGGCTGTCTTCATCTGGGACCAATAGAAGTGGGAGATATGCCTGACAAATGCTTGTCCTGCTGCAGATGTCATGCCAGGGAAATTTCTGAGTCAATCCCCATAGGAAGGCCCTATGACACTGGGGGACATGTGGCTGCCCTAGGTCCAAGAATCTTAAATTTACTGTATAGATGGTCCTCTTCCCAATAGATAAGGTGATCTCCAGAGGTATCACCTGCTGACAGGGTCTTGCCTTGCTGCCTCAAGCCCTCTAAAGTTGGGCACTACTTCTGCACAATGCAGAATTCCTCCCTTGTGGGCCCACCCTCAACTTTCCATCCAGCAAACTCAAACACATCTCCCAGGGTGGCAATGTCCTCCCCAAGGTTTTTGGGCAGCTTCCTCAGTACCCCATAAACCTGTGCCATGGGAACTTCAGGGTCTGATTTCCTGTTTCCAATGTCCTTCTTCTTCTTCTTTACAGCTGCCTGAGCCATGTTTCCAGGCCCCAGGCTTGCTTGACTCCCTCTTAGGCAACCATAGACCGTGTGGCCATACAGGCACACTCAGGCAAGACTTACATCTCTGTAGTGTTGGTGAGGTGTGAACGCAGGACCTTTTTGGCACTTGATGGACTCCATAGAACTGTGACATCAATGATGAAGTGTAATGAAGTGACTGCAGGCTTAGAATGTTGAGTTTGAGGTTAAGCCTAGACAAATAAAGAAGTGAAAAACATAGATCCTTGTGTCACGTAGTCATTGATGGGTACCTAGACTGGGGAAGATGTCACAACTAATGACAAGATGAGGGATAAGTAGCCCAAAGATCAACAGTGCTCTCCTAGAGAGTTTTCTGTGGTCCAAGCAAACTGCTGGTGCATGCTGCTTGTGCCTTCCTAGCAGTACAAAATCTGTGTTTGGTGTTTGTGGAGTCAAAGTGCAACTCCAGCCAGTGTGACGCACTTGAAGATAACAAAAGCTTCACTGAGGAGTCTACACAGCAGTGGCCAAAAACCTGCTGGCAAGGCCTTAAAAAGAGATACAGAGCCAATATGGATCATAAATCTATACATTATACAGAGTGATAATGCTAAAGGCGGGCACAAACAAATACAGAAAAGAAGTGCTGACAACTACCATAATCAGATATGAGTAGAATGCACAAAACGATACTGCCGTTGCACTCACCACAGCTTTGACAACAAGAGCTCTACAATCTCAGCACTAGGTGGGTCGACCCAAGAAGAAGCACAGGGTTGTTCTTACTGAGCTGTCCAGTACCTGATGCAGCACAGCATCAAAGCTGCAGGGTGGCAGATTAGAACAACACAGAGTTCACAATTCCACAGACTGTCCAAGATGACCCAGAGGCTAGCACATCACATGGCCCTATGGTATGGATGAAGCAGGTCCTAGTGGATAGCAGACAGTATTGGAGATAACTCCAGTCTCAGTGTCAGCCAATCCTTGAAACAGTTATAATGCAGCTGTCTTCCTGATACCACCACCACCATTCAATACTGCAAAAGGCTAAATGAACTGCCTGGATAGAGACATTTGATGATTTAATTGATGCATTAGAAGAAACAGTTAACCAGAAAAGTATCAAGTACCTTAAGAATCTTGCTTGTGAGGGTGTAAAAGAAGTCATAAAGAAAATGCAGCTAACTGACAAAGTTACATACAGTCAAATAAAGGAAGTCTTGAACTTCAAGTTCAAACCAGTGCCAAATGTAGATTATGAAAGGTAAATTTTTAGAGAAGAATGACAAAGAGTTGGTGAAACCATAAGTGAATTTGTTAAGAGACTGTATACGATCTAATAATAATAATAATAAACACAAGCTTTATTCGGTCAACATAATCATCAAAGCATCCATTAAAAACACAATTTAAAAAGCATAAATAATTAAGAACATAGGGAAAGTTTTAAAAACATCCGACAATTACGATAAAAATGTAATCACTCCCACTTCATATACATAGCATACTTATTTACAAAGATTTAGAATTCTTAAGAAGACAAATATGTTAATACGAAGCAGCCACAAGGAACTTGCTGACCGCAGAGATTAAAATAGTTGAAGTATCACTTTTAAAAATCCTTAAAGCAATGTGACATTGTCTTAAGCCCAAGTTCTGGCAAATTGTGCAAATCCACTTACGCCGAGGAATAGAGTATGTCAGAAAAAGAATATAAAATGTTGAACAGATTCAGTGCAATTACAACAGGCAGGACATTGGTCAGATGTTAGAGACAATCCCCTTCTGCCTGTTAAGGACAACAATGGTAGCCATCCAAAACGGAAACAAGCATACAAACTCTTCCCCAATGTATCAGGTATGAGATCTACGTACAGTTCGAATTGGGGGTACCACTTGAAAACAAGAAATTGGTCAGTTAACCGACTGTGTGATGTACAAGAGAGAAGATAATTTTTTACATAAGACCAGTAAGCAACTTTCAAAATGGATTTATTATTTCTCCCTAAATTCTGTGTATTTTCCCAATAACTTCCAAGCCCCAAAATACAAAACCATTTTGACACATGCCTGAACCATGGAATGGATACTACCTTTGGTCTTCTCAAAAGGTCAAGAAGGTAATATATACAGTAAGCTCTGAGTTTGTCCAAATCCAGAAAAGCGAGGGTCTTAGGGATATCAGATCAGCAACATGATTGAACCCGAGATCCAAGTAAACCGGTATCAAGGGTGAGCTACGAGGGCACGCAAGTATGGCCCTAGCGAAATTATTTTCACCCACAAACAATCTATTGCCATTGTAAAACCCCCACACCTCGGCACCATAGGCGGCCACGCCCTGCGCCATGGCCAAATAGATCTTGATGGCTGGAGATACTTCTTTTGTTACAGAGCTTTTGTAAAAACACAGGATAGCGCCCACCCTATGCTAGAAAAGTGCTGCACTTTTACTGATCTGGTCCTCCCATTGTGAATTATTTAGGATTATCACTCCCAGGTAGTGTATTGAACTAGCCTTACTTAAGGGGGTCCCATCTAAAATAATAGTTCATTTCCTAGTTGGTCCTGGGCTAAACACCATTAGTTTAGTTTTGCTTCAATTCCAGGCCAAAGACTGCACAATATAATTTGAACCTATCAACAAGAATTTGTAACAAATCATCCGCAAACAGTAAGATAGGAATTTTCTGTGAGTTTAAGGATGGAGCATCATTCTGGCAAGTAGACAATACTTGTACCACCTCATTTATAAACAAGGTAAATAGGGTTGGAGCCAGAACACATCCTTGGCGAACCCCCCTCTGAATAGGGATATGTTCTGTTAATTCTCCCTGATTGCCACATCTCACCTGGGCATATGTATTCTCATGTAACCATTGTAAAAGATGAATTATGCTATTAGGAGTACCCATTCTATGTATAGTTTTGCTCTAGGGACCATATCAAAGGCGGATTGAAGGTCCACAAAAACAACATATGAATGTTGCTTGGCAAGAACTATATATTTCCATGGATACGTTCATAAAACACTATAAGTTCAGTGAATTTAATGATGAGGAAGCAGTACGTCTCAGAGTTGTTGCTGTAAGAGTCCTTCAGATGACGTAGCAAGCCTCATGGAGAGAGTCCTCATGGCTGCCAGAGCTGAAGAGTATGCAGATTGACAAACTGCTGACATGGAAGCCAGAGGTGCCCAAAGTTTGTCAGTCATGAACATTAAAAGTAAACAAAATCACAAGACTAAAGGATACAAAGTGATGTCATCTCATAAAAAGAAGTTGTGTTTAAGGTGTGGATTGTCGTTTCTACAGGAAGGTAAATGTCCCTCCATTGGACAGATATGTAAAGATTGTGGAGAGGAGAACCATTTTGAAATGGTTTGCAAGGTGAAGGAAAAAGTAAGTGAGTCACGTGAGAGACAAAATGGCTGATCCATTCCAGAAGCAACATTCGAAGCACAAACATAAGATCAAGAGACAACACCAGCTGAGTCAAATTGACACCAAATGAGGTCAATCGTGATTTAATCATTGTCAAAATGTTCTTTAGTATCAATAACAAGTGAAGATAAAGATGATGGTTTTGCTACGTCGATGTTTACCTCAGAAAAATGTGCACTTGTTGGACTGACCATATGTGAAGAAAAAAACAGTCAAACAAATTTCGACATGAAGAAGCATCCAAGTCATTCAAATATTGTTTAAAGATTACAATGAAAATAAACGTTTGTTCAATCCTTTTACTAACAACGGTGGTGCATTAATAAACATAATGCCTAAGGAGAAATACAGTAAACTATCTCCATTGTCATGAGTGACACTATCAAAAACTAACATTTATACATAGGCTGCATCCATGCTATTGAAAAGTCAAGGATAATTTATAACAATGATGAAAGGAAAGAATACAAAAGTGCAAACTCCAATTCATGTGCTTCAAGGTCAGGTGTCAGGTGCCTATTTATTCAGTTTTAGCACTGCTGCTGATATGGGATGGATCTCAGTGAACTACAATATGAATGCTCATCATGACATAGTAAGTCAGTTCTATTCGTTATTGCATTGTTTGGAAAACGTAAGACTATGAAAATAGGATATAAATTAGATCTGTGTCTCAAAGACACAGATGAATTGCATTTCACTCACAAAACCCTTTTGAAAAGGAACTCAAATCAATCATTACTTAACCATGAAATAATTCCTGTCATCAAAAACCACTCAACACACCTTGAGTATTTTAGAGTTGCCAAAGCATGTATGGAAATGGATTGTTGTTGAATTCTTCGGTCTTCTTAACAATGGACATCATCTGATGGTTATTGTTGATGAATACTTCTGTTTTAGTTTGATAGGATATTTCTTGTCTATCACTAAAGAGCGAGTCATGGAGAGATTAGCACTGGATCTTTGCGACATGGTGTGTTTCTGTGATTTTAGAATCTGCCAATAGCCAACCTTTCCACTGTTGAGATTTCAAAGATTTTCCCAGTCATCTTACTGTTAAGGATTAGAAAAGCACACCCCTTTGGCCACAAGCCACAACCCACTTGATTTGTTGAGCATTTCATGAGTACTATGAAGAAAGCTGTTCAGCGTGCTTTATTAGGAAAGCTCCACCTTAAAACTCTCCTTAATTCTACTCTGCAACCTTACTGTTTGATCTCTCACTTGCCCACAGGGGGAAAACTCTGCAACTTTGATGTTCGGGAAACCTATAATGACCAAGGTACCACAGTGGATCAAACAAAGATCAAATACTGAGGAACAAATATGTAGTTTGAACTTGGATCACTAGAGGAAGATAAAGGGCTATGCCAAAAAGTGACGATGTACAAAAGACACTGTGCCTCATTTACAAGGCCCTAGAGGCACACTTTGGGAAAGTGTGCCAACCTACACTTACAAGGCTACACAAAGCCACCTTGAATGGCTTTTCATGGCCTTGTAGATATGGACCCCTTTCCCTTTCACACATAACACTGCATGCAAGGGGTGTTCCAGGGTGTAGGAAGCTGGCCTGGTGTGTGGTGGAAACCTAAGGTACTTACACTTTGTATCAGGTCCAGGTATCCCCTATTAGTGTAGTGTAGGCAGTGTCTAAAAGCCAGGCTCTCTTGAGGTAGCTGTGGATGAGCAGTCAAGGCTTATATAGGAGACATGCAATGCACAAGCAGTACCACTGTCACAAAGCACTAACACATGAAAGAAAATACTCCCTTAGGAGGTAAGTAATACAGAAGATATATACACTAGTAGTCAGAATTAGGCATAAGAACAGTTAGAAAACAATCTAAAACACAATAGAGAATAGTGACCCTAGGGGGAGCACAAACCATATACTAAACAAAATGGAATGCCAAAGTTGGACACCTACCTAGGTAAGTGGAATTTGTAGAGGGGAGCTGGTAGTACTAGGAAAACACAAAAGTAAGTAACACAGCACCCCTAGCAACCAGGAAAGCAGGATGAAATCACTAAACATTCCCAAAAACACCCACTAAGAAGAAAAAAAGACAATTGCAAAATCCAGAGGTGACTGCAAGAAACCAATGGTGGATTCCTGAAAAGGAGATCTGTGGAAAGAGGGGACTAAGTCCAGAAGACACAGCAAAGTTCCTTGGAGGCAGGAGCCCCTACCTACCAAGCTGAGGATGCAGAAGTTGGTCGACGATGAGGAAGGAAATTCAGAACTGCAGCCCTGGAGTCAGAGTCGAGTTCCTGGAGGATGCAGGTGATGTCCCATGCTGGAAGGAAGATTGCACTCAGGTTTGCGTGTTCAGATTTAACCAACAAGCCTTAGCACAGGCAAAACTTGCAGTTGGCGGAAAGTGGTGCTGCCAGGGGCCAGCAAGGCCCAGAAGGACTTAACCCAGGAGAGAGAGTCAGAGGGGGCCCTCAGTATCACAGAGAGCCCGCAGAATCCCAGACAGCACTCACAGGAGTCCCACAGGATGAGGACACAGAAGTTGCAGAGAGAACCCATGCATCACTTCAAAAAGGAGCCCCACGCCGCAGAAGAGCCGATCAGGGAGCTGAGCATCACAGAAAGGAGTGCTGGGGTCTGGAGCTACACAATGCCTGAAGACCCCTTGGAGAAAGTGCCAAAAATCCTTGGCAGCTGCAAAACATGTGGTACACAGGGGTACTGTCCTGCGTGAGAAGACAAGGGCTTACCTCCACCCAAATTGGACTGCTGGTAGAGAAGGCCAACGGGACCATGTCTGACCAGCACCTGTGATGCAGGATCCACTCAGCTCAGTAGGAGAGGGGATCCATGCAAGCAGTCGTTGTTGTAGTTGGTGCCTGCAGATGCAGGGGAGTGACTCCTTCACTCCAAGGGAGATTCCTTCTTCTTTCCTGTGCATACTGAAGACGGGCTGTCCTCAGAGGATCCACGACCGGGGAAATGTTGCAGAGGCTGTAAAGAGCTGTGTAAATAATGTTGCAGGTGAAGTCTTCATCTTTGTTGCAGATTGTCAGGTTCTGGAGAGTCCAGATGCAGTTTCTTAGGTCAGAAGTCGACGTGGAGGTTGCAGAGGAATCCTACTGGAATCTTGCAAGCTGAATCTGAGGAACCACCCAAAAGAGAGACCCTAAATGGCCCTGAAAGGGGGTTATCACCTAGCTGTGTGACCACCTATCAGGAGGGGGCTCTTACATCACCTGCCTGACCTGGCCACTCAGATGCTCCCAGTGTTCCCTGACAACCTTGGATTCAAGATGGAAAAACCCAGGGACCCTCTGGAGGGGCTCTGAGCATCATCCATGGGGTGGTGATGGACCAGGGAGTGGTCACTCCCCTTTCCAATGTCCAGTTTCATGCCAGAGCAGGGACTGCAGGTCCCTGAACTGGTGTAGACTCATTTATGCATAGAGGGCACCAAATGTGCCCCTCAAAGCATACCAGTGGCTTGGGGAAACTACCCCTCCCAAGCCCAGTAACACCTATTTTCAATGGGAAAGGGTGTAACACCCCTCTCCCAAAGGGAATGCTTTGTTCTGCCTGCCTGGGCTTGAGCTGCTCAAACAACAGGAGTGCAGAAACCTGTTGATGAGGTGGCAGCAACTTGGGCTGCCTGGAAAACCTCAGAAGGCTGTGGGAGCAATGCTGGGGGTCCTCTAAGGAGCCCCCAGAGTGCATGGAATCATACAACCAATACCTGCAAAAGTATTGGGGTATGATTCCAACATGTTTGATACCAAACATGCTCAGGTTCGGAGTTACCATTATGTAGCTGGACATAGGTAGTGACCTATGTCCAGCACATATGTAAAATGGTGTCCCCACACTCACAAAGTCCTGGAAAGTGGGCCTGGAGTTTGTGGTGGCACCTCTGGTAGTGCAGGGGTGGCCTTTACACACAGGTACCTGCACCCTGCCCTCTGGACTGAGAGGACCTACCATAGGGGTGATTTAAAGTGACCTGGTGCAGTGACCTGTAGTGAAAACAGGTGCATGCACCTGGTTCCCACAGGCTGCAATGCCAGGCCAGAGACCCCTTTGCATAGGCACCCTATGGGTGGCAGAATAACTGCTTCAGCCCATAGGGATCCCCTGGTACCCTAATACCATATATTAGGGACTTTTATAGGGGCACCAGTGTGCCAAATATGGGATGAAATACAGAGTTTGGGGAGAGATAGCATAATCACTAGGGTCCTGGTTAACAGGTTCCCAGTGAAAACAGTCGAACACACTGACATCAGGCAAAAAAGTGGGTAACCATGCCAAGAAAGAGGGAAATTTCCTACACATGGGTGTTTCTTGGGCTGTTCCCAAACAACGCCCATGGAACGCATTTTGCTGCACTCAGAGAAAAAGGAAAACACATCTTGTGATAACTTTTGTGCAGGAAGGTGTCATTTCCTGCACAGAACCAATCATCCCCACAATGCAGGCACTCTTGCACCATGGTGTAAGGGTGCCTGCGTTGGCGCTAGGCAGCAATTTATGTGCCCGCGCAGGGAGAGTGAACTGAAATGTGCTGTATCTTGTAGATACGGCTCATTTATGCCATTTACCCGTGGGGCAGGGCTGCACAGCAAGACACTTACTGTGCAATGCAGCACAACGGGCCTCATAAATGAGGCCCATTGTTTTCACCAGAGGAAATTGAGTGGTTGTCTGTCAGTCAGGAAGAGGTAAGTCTGATGCTCCATTCCATGCTGAGCCATTTCATGTTGGGACCTGCAAGGGACACATGGTGACTGCCCAACTTACAGGGGAATCCAATATGTGAGATTCCTTGAATTTTGGACATGTGGCTCACCACTGGTCAGATGCTGATGTCAATGTAGAAACTGGTTCTGAAATGACAAGTGAAAAACCCCTGACTGCTGTTGGTCCTGCATCTCCAATGCAGATCATGGACACTTTGATTGTCGGTTCCCAGTTTCTGAAGACAAGATCGGGATGAGTAACAAAGCCCTGAGAAGGCTGACTGAAGATTTGTAGTTGCATATATGTTTGTGATTTTTCTTTTTTTAACAGAATTGAAGATGTAGTGTCGTTTGAGTTATGAATGATGGAACCTTTCTGGCTCCTGATGGACTCCATTGAAATGTGCTGTAAGTGTTGGAAATAAGTGAATACAGATTTTGAATGTTGAGTTCATGGTTACCTACAGATGAATAAAGACATGTGAAAAATATCCCCATGTGTGGCATAGACATGTACCCAGGCTGGAGAAAATGCTACAGTCTCCAGTTGTGACCTAAACTCCACTTTCTCCCAGAGAGTGTGTTTTAAGATGATACCCACCAGACAATCTACAAACTTGGCAGGGCTCACAGCCACCTTTAGAGAACCTGAGTCCTCCTTCCAACACCCACACAATGGCAGGCCTGAGACATGTTTAAAGGCTACTTATGGGGGTGACACAATGAGTGCTGCTGGTCCACTAGTAACATTCAGGGCCATATTTATAATGTGGCCCAACAAGGCCGAAATCCCTGCACCGTATTTGCAGAGTGGTTCAATGCATGCATAGCGCCACTCTGTAAGCCTTTGAGCTACATTATGCCTGTGCCAGTCATAGTGTATGCAAAGGGGGTGTTTCCCTGTTAGGGGAGCCTGAAAGTGGCGTAAGGAAATCTATGAGATTTCCTTGCACCATTTTTTATGGCACTTTTAACGCCTGCTCAGTAGCAGGTGTTAAAAGGGGGCTTCCATTCTTTGGAATGGGGCCCTATGTACTCTACAGGAGTAGCACCAATATTTTGGCCCTACTCCTGCAGAGTACATCAATAGCATCATGAGAAATGACGCTACTGCCCCCTTCCCTGCGCCATGGTGCGCCATATTTTAAATACGGCGCACACATGGTGGTGGTAGGGGGGTGCTAAGGGGTGCAGGGAAAGTGAGGCTGTACTCGGTGCAGTGCCAAGTTCCATAAATTTGCCCCTAAATTTATAGGTCTTGGGTACATGTAGTACCACTTTACTAGGGACTTCCAAGTAAATTAAATGTACCCATTTGGTGTAAGCCAATGTTACCATATCTTAGAGAGTGAGCACACACACTTTAGCACAGTGGTAAAGTGCTCAGTGTCCTGAGGCACAGAAGAATGGGATCGGCAATAAAGGAGGATTACGGCAAAATGTTTGAGGGAAGAACCGATCTAAGGCTGACATGTCCAACAATTACCTTCTCTGCCAAACTTTAAATCAGCACATAAGTCACTTCCCCTAAATAAAGGAGAGAATAGAGGTATGCGATCACGTCATGCTCCTATACCAGTGCATGCACAGAAAAAAGACATAAGGTTTATGATATCTTTATATATTGATATATACAGTAATAGTATTTGATATTGCTTTCATTTTTTTTGTTCTTAGTATGTTTTTAATTTCACTGTAATGGTTGAAATTAATTGACATGTGCCTAAACACGTTCGGTAATATGTCTGTTTATAATAGTGTATTTGATGTAAATGAAGTCTGTTTGAGTTTAATTCTCAATACGGTTTTGCGTTTAGGTGCTATGTTAAAATATTTTAGTTATAAAACCAAAAAGAATGTCTAAAAGCTTGTTTTTTTCTTCAAATTGTGCCTCCATTTTAACGGAAAACTCAATTTTGCTACTTTGTTAAATTCCCTCCTGTGTTCTTTTCAAGCTGTTGATGGGAACTGAATTAGTTTCTCCTCGCCGAGGAGATTCAGTGTGTCTCTTCAAAATGTACTGCAGAAGTGATTGGAATTTAATTGTGCCTCGCTGCCAGCTAAACTGTGATATTGTGGCTGACACAAAAGTTTAAGGAATAGATTCAGAATCATTTAACAGAAGTGTTGACATAGCTTAGAAACCTTTGCCAGCTTTCCCAAACAGTATGCTTGATTATTAGCAAACAAGATGCTTTTTGTCACATGTTGGAAAGTGGCTTTTTGGTACTTTGATGGAAACAAATTCCTACAGTTTTGTGCGCTCTGCACATTCTTGCAATAAACAGGGCTCCAGAATCACATCAGTCGGTAAAGGTGTTAGCTCTTTCGCTGGAAGAAGTGGAATGGATGACATTTTTCATTAAAAATATTTTCTGTAGGAAAGTTTGTGCTAGGAAGTATTTGCAGTTATAAAGTTGCAACAAGAACAAATGTTATTTCATCTGTGTGCTCCTTTTGAAACAGTGGCAGAACGCATTGTGAAATATCAGTGCGATTTCTTCTTTGGCGCTCATCTCTCGCGGGTACCTCCGTGCTCTGGAAGAAATCAGACAGGATTTATGCCAATGCGCATAATTTGCCGCTGGGAAGATGCGCCTAATTTCGTGCAATATTTTTAAACAAACGCTTGGATGCAGTACACTGTAGGTTACTGATTCTGAGATATAATAGAAGCAATGTCTACAACACATCACACCTACAAAGGAATGTTGAAAAAATATTATCGGTCTATAGGTAGGTGAGACCATTCTTAAGATCTTCATTATTTTCTGGTAGTATGCTGAGTTGATGTTAATTTGGTAAAAACAATGAGGCACCAAAGAAATGAGAAATGTATCATATAAAATGGACATTAGGAACATTAAGTTAAGTCACAGGACCTGTCACAAAACATTTTTGCCTGGCGCTATTTCATGTCCTTGGTGGTAGGTTCAGGTAGTGTCTTCCTAAAACATCTATCCCCCAGGGCTGGAACACAAAACATTTAGGATTGCTGATGTTTCCTTTGACTGATTGTAAGTTAAAGGTGTGCTTAGTGCTCAACTTATTTTATTGCCCTATTATAAAAGTAGAATTCCGCAGATGGTAATGTATGACAAGAATGTTTGTGGGTATTTGTTGTGTGACATTTTGTTGAGGTGGTGATTAACTTTTTTGATATTGCTACTGTATGCGCTGCATTTTTGCAATGTGATGTTTTTTATTGATTGTGGTTCTTTTGTTGCCTTCTCTTTTGAATGTTTGTTGTGTCGTTTTACGTTTTAGTGAAGTTGTTTTTTGTCTATCAATATGTCACTATGCTGAGTCATATTGTTTAAATTACATATGTACCAAATACTTGTGGATTTCTAGCCAAAAGTAACACGTCTTTAAAGTTCCTGTGACAAGCAACGATTTATCACTGTATAAAATGGAAAAATAGTGCTGCTCCAGCTCTTCACCTATTTAGCACCAGAGTCAGTCCAAATCTCTGTTAGATACTGTGTCTTAACTTAGCTCTCCTTCTGCTCACTTCGGGGCATATTTACAAGAAAGTAGCGCATCAGTCCACATATGCTTGGCGCAGGCATAATGTGGCACAAGGCTTTACAAAGTGGCGCAATGAAAGCATTGTGCCACTTTGTAAATACAGTGCAGGGGAAAGGCCTCCTTAATGCTGCCTTTGTGTAAAGAAAATTATGATAGGGAAGCACAAGGTGGTGCTAAGGGCTTGTAAATATGCCTCGTAATGTGTTCCAACCCACTGTCTCCGAGACAGTTTTAGTCTGACAGATGTCTTAGGTGGTCATTACAACCCTGGCGGACGGTGTTAAAGCGGTGGTAAGACCGCCAACAGGCCGGCAGTAAAAAAATTGCAATTAGGACCGTGGCGGAAACCACCAACAAAGACAGCCACTTTAACACTCCGACCGCCACAGTGGTATAAACAAACAGCGCGGCGGTAACCGCCAACAGACAGGCGGAAGACAATGTACCGCCCACAGTATCACAATATACCAATCCGCCACCTTTTCCGGGGCGGATTCACTGCAGATAAAAACACGGCAGAAAAAGCCATTTCAAAGGGAAAATGCTCACCTCTACACACTCCACGAGGAAGGAGGGCACCATGGAGCCGGAACTCCATTTCCTGCCAGCGCTAGTCTTCCTGCTCCTCTGTGAGGATCATCAACGCCAGCGGCGAAGTCCACTGTGAGTACTGCAGCTACGACATAGGGGAGGGGGGAGGGAAAAACACAGGGACACACACACTCAACACCCCAACCCCCATCCCGACCCTCACCCACTACAACACACACACCAATGCATATCTATACATTACAGTAACACCCCCAACCCCCCCGGAAGAATGCAAAGACAAAAGGAAATGAGTGGAACCATTGTAATACATCAAAATGCAGTAAGCAAATATATACATATATATATATATATACACAATAAACAAAATATACACCAGGATTAGTAGTGCAGGTATTGCACCATTCATAGTCCATGGACCACTGGGCCCAAAATGCATGGGCGAGGCCCACACAATATACCCGATCCAAATGGAGAGAACACTGCAGGGGCATCAGATCGAGGTACAACAGGCACCTCAGGGGGAAGGGAAGGGGGGGCACCTCAGTCGCATGAGTGCACCATGCCAGATCCACGAGGGGGCTCCATGCCCATTGATGTATCCTGGGGAGTGCAAGCCACAGTCTCTCAAGTCTCTACAGTGGGTGGCTTGCCCACTGTTCCATCCTGGGGAGTGCAAAGCCACAGTCTCTCAAGTCTCTACAGTGGGTGGCTTGCCCACTGTTCAATCATGGGGAGTGCAAAGCCACAGTCTCTCAAGTCTCTACAGTGGGTGGCTTGCCCACTGTACCATCCTGGGGAGTGCAAAGCCACAGTCTCACAAGTCTCTCCAGTGGGTGGTTTGCCCACTGCTGCATCCTGGGGAGTGCAAAGCCACAGTCTCTCAAGTCTCTACAGTGGGTGGCTTGCCCACTGTACCATCCTGGGGAGTGCAAAGCCACAGTCTCTCAAGTCTCTACAGTGGGTGGCTTGCCCACTGTACCATCCTGGGGAGTGCAAAGCCACAGTCTCACAAGTCTCTACAGTGGTTGGTTTGCCCACTGCTGACTGCTGGGGAGTGCAAAGCCACAGTCTCACAAGTCTCTCCAGTGGGTGGTTTGCCCACTGCTGCATCCTGGGGAGTGCAAAGCCACAGTCTCTCAAGTGGATGACAGTCTCCACTGGTTCTGGAGGGGGACTGGTGCCCAGAGTGCTTCATCCTGTGCAGGACAGACGGAGTGGATGCAAGTCTCCACTGGTTCTGGAGGGGGACTGGTGCCCAGAGTGCTTCATCCTGTGCAGGACAGACAGAGTGGATGCTGTTCTCCACTGGTTCTGGAGGGGGACTGGTGCCCAGAGTGCTTCATCCCGTGCAGGACAGACGGAGTGGATGCAAGTCTCCACTAGTTCTGGAGGGGGACTGGTGCCCAGAGTGCTTCATCCTGTGTAGGACAGACGGAGTGGATGCAAGTCTCCACTGGTTCTGGAGGGGGAGTGGTGCCCAGAGTGCTTCATCCTGTGCAGGACAGACGGAGTGGATGCTGTTCTCCACTAGTTCTGGAGGGGGACTGGTGCCCTGAGTGCTTCATCCCGTGCAGGACAGACGGAGTGGATGCAAGTCTCCACTAGTTCTGGAGGGGGACTGGTGCCCAAGGTGCTTCATCCTGTGCAGGACAGACGGAGTGGATGCAAATCTCCACTAGTTCTGGAGGGGGACTGGTGCCCAGAGTGCTTCATCCTGTACAGGACAGACGGAGTGGATGCTGTTCTCCACTGGTTCTGGAGGGGGACTGGTGCCCAGAGTGCTTCATCCTGTGCAGAACAGACAGAGTGGATGCAAGACTCCACTAGTTCTGGAGGGGGACTGGTGCCCAGAGTGCTTCATCCTGTGCAGGATAGACAGAGTGGATGCAAGTCTCTACTAGTTCTGGAGGGGGACTGGTGCCCAGAGTGCATCACTCACCCTGTGACGGTCCCTGTTGCGTCACTGCCCCTGCCGCTCATGGGCTAGCGGTGCTTGAGTTGGCGTCGCTTGCCCTGTTCAGCGGTGCTTGAGTTGGCGGTGCTTGCCCTGTTCAGCGGTGCTCTCCATGGCGGTCCTTGCCCTGTTCAGCGGTGCTTGCCCTGTTCAGCGGTGCTTGAGTTACCAGTGTCAGACCTGTTCAGCGGTGCTTTCCATGGCGGTGCTTGCCCTGTTCAGGGGTGCTTGAGTTGGCGGTCCTTGCCCTGTTCAGCGGTGCTTGAGTTGCCAGTGTCAGATCTGTTCAGCGGTGCTTTCCATGGTGGTCTTTGCCCTGTTCAGCGGTCCTTGCCAAGGCGGTCCTTAATTGCCCAGCAGGGCTGTGGCTGGCAGTCCTTCATGGGTCCGCTGGGCTGTGGCTTGCGGGGGCCCTCCTGGCCAGCTGGGATGTGGATGGCGGTGGCCTCCTGGGCAGTGACTCTGGCGGTGGCCTCCTGGGCAGTGACTCTGGCGGTGGCCTCCTGGGCAGTGACGATGAGGCTGGCCTCCTGGGCAGTGACTCTGGCGGTGGCCTCCTGGGCAGTGACGATGGGGCTGGCGGAGGTCTCCTGGCCAGCGGGGATGAAGGCGGTCTTTTCCGCCGTGCTGCTTTGGAGATTCCTTCTGCCCCTTCCCCACCTTGGGAGGAGTCACAGCTGAGTCGACACTCCCCCCTGGACCCCTGTGAGCGGCTTTGCCGGCTGGTGTCTTCCCCCTCTCCCGCTGGGCACTGTCCAACTTCTGGTGCTTCACGGGGGGACTGGCTGTGCTGTGGCTCCGTGATACACTGGCTGGCCTGGTGGCCGGTGCACTCCACAGACCTGTAACAACAGGCACCACTGGTCCCAGAGATTTTTTGGCTGAGGTGCTAGTACGGGACCTATGAGTTGGACGGGGGTGGGGGGGGGAACTAGGTTAAGGGTGGACAGGAAAAGTTTTTTGGAGACACTGGGATGGGTAGCTGGAGGGGGTTTGGGAGTGGAGGAAGAGGTGGTGGTTGTAAGAGTTGTAACTTTAGTGGATTTGGGTGCAGGTGCATGGGCTGGAGGCTGTTGTGAGGTGGATGGCTGTTGGGTGGGTGTGTACCTGCGTTTGCGTATCTTCGGATGGGGCGTCACAGACACACTGGGAGAGGACACAGGGGATGTGGAAATGGTAGTGGGCGTGGTGAGTGCACGTGAGTGGGGTGTGGTGGTGGGTGTGCTGGTGCGGGACGTAGTGGCTGCAGTGGTGAGTGTAGACGAGACTGGGAGGGAGGAGGGAGACGAGGAGGAGGGGGACACAGTGGAGGCAGTGGATGTTGGTGTGTCTGTATGTGTGTGATGCTTGCATGAGTGCCTGTGGGATGTGTGGTGCTTATGGTTGCCTGAGCTTCCCTTGTGTGGTGAGGTGTGTGCAGGCTGGTCTGATGGTGTGCTTGGGATAGGCAGAGGTACAGGGGATTGGGTCTGGGTGGAGGAAGTTAGAGGGGGGAGGCTAGACACAGGGACAATGGCTGCCATCAGTGCTGAGGCCAGAATCTAAAGGGTTCGATGAAGGGCAGCCTGACCAGAATGGATGCCCTCCAGGAATGCATTTGTGTGTTGCAACTCCCTTTCTACACCCTGGATGGCATTCAAAATGGTAGACTGCCCAACAGTGAGGGACCTGAGGAGGTCAATGGCCTCCTCACTGAGGGCAGCAGAGGTGACAGGGGCAGGGGCTGAGGTGCCTGGGGCGAAGGCTCAGCCTCCTGGGTGTGCGGGCACGGGGCGAAGGCTGAGGGGCTGCTGGGAGGGCGGTGCTGGTAGGGGGGGTGGCGGCTGTAGCTGTAGAAGTGGGGGGCACAGAGGTTGCCGCCACCACAAGGGAGCTCCCATCGGAGGATGAGTCCGTGTCGCTGATTGCAGATCCTGTGACCGCCGTGGTGCTCCCCTCGCCCTCCGTCGCACTGTTGTATTCTGAGTCCGTAGTGTGGCCTGGGAAATGGCCTACAAGGCTATGGACGACATCTGCACACATAGAAGACACAGGGACATGAATACCTGTACTTAGCACTCTACAGAGGTGGGGTGGGGTGCCACATGGCCTGCCTTACGGAGGGGCCTAGCCTAAGGAACTCGCCCTGGCCTAGGGAAAACCCACAGCCCTCCTCCCCCACCCAGACACCTTCACTGTGCGCAAAGTCTACTGTATGATAATGTACTCACCCCCTTGTGTCTGCTGTGATGCCCTCAAGTGCCCATCCAACTCAGGGTAGGCCACCGCCAGGATCCGGAACATCAGGGGGATGATGGTTTGACGGGCACCCCTCCCACGTTGGGGGTCAGGCAGCCGCCATTTCAGGGGCCCACATGCCCTAATTACCAACTGCGTCACACATACCTAGGCCTTGTCTCACAACACAAATACAGGCTACATTTTGTGTATGAATGGTGTTCTGTGTAGACTGTGGGTACATACCTCTGAGTTGTTTGACTCTGTGGTCGCTGTTGTCCTTCATAGGCACCGTCCGCCGGGACATGTGAGGAGATGGCGGCATCCTCTGGTGTACCGACCGCTGGTGGACCTGTCGACAATGGAGGAAAGAAGTTTGATCATCACCTACAGGTTTGACCGTGCCACAATCCAGGAACTGTGTACCCAGTTAGAGCCTGACCTGATGTCAGTATTCCGCCATCCCACAGGAATCCCCCCTCAAGTGCAGGTGCTATCAGTGCTCCATTTCCTTGCAAGTGGGTCATTTCAAACAACAGTGGCCATGGCATCAGGGATGTCCCAGCCTATGTTTTCCAACGAGTTGTCCAGAGTGTTGTCTGCCCTTCTGATACACATGCGGAGCTATATCGTTTTCCCTCAGGTGGAGGACTTGCCAACAGTGAAAGGTGACTTCTATGCCCTTGGACATATCCTCAACATCATAGGTGCCATTGATGGGACCCATGTAGCTTTGGTCCCCCCCCACAGGAGTGAACAGGTGTACAGGAACCGGAAGAGTTATCATTCCATGAATAAACAGATGGTATGATTGGCAGACCAGTACATCTCCCAGGTAAATGCTATGTTCCCTGGCTCAGTGCATGACGCCTACATCCTGCGGAATAGCAGCATCCCTTATGTGATGGATCAACTCCAGAGGCACCGGTTGTGGCTATTGGGGAACTCTGGTTACCCCAACCTGTAATGGCTACTGACCCCAGTGAGGAATCCCAGGACCAGGGCAGAGGAACGCTACAATGAGGCCCATGGGCAGACTAGGAGGGTGATCGAACGCACCTTCAGCCTCCTGAAGGCCAGGTTCAGGTGCCTCCAAATGACAGGTGGATCCCTATTCTACTCATCAAAGAAGGTGTGCCAGATCATTGTGGCCTGCTGCATGCTTCACAACTTGGCTTTGCGACGACAGGTGCCCTTTCTGCAGGAGGAAGGTCCAGATGGCAGTGTTGTGGCAGCTGAGGAGCCTGTGGACAGTGATGAGGAGGAAGCAGAGGAAGAAGACATTGACAACAGGGACTCAGTCATCCAACAATATTTCCAGTGACACACAGGTGAGAAAACATTCCTGCCTACTACAAGTACTTTTACACTTTTACCTGTATCCTGTCTGTCGATTTCAACCAGTGTATGGTCACTGAGTTGTCATTTTCTCTTACGGTTTCACAGGTGTGGTTTCCAATGTGTGTCATCTGCTTAGATTCCTCATGGAATTGCAATGTGTGACATAGGTATGTTGACATTACATTTGAAAAAGCATTTTGTCACTGTCATTGCTAATACACAATTTCGAAATCACAGACTGACTCCAGATTGTTTTGTGCTTCAAGGGTGTTTATTGAAGTGCTCAAAATTGGAGGGGGTAGTAAAATGGTGAGGGGGGATGGTGGAGGAATGTCCATGGCAGAGTCCAGTCTATTAGTCTCACAGGTGCATTGCCCATATGGGCATAGGAAGTGGAGCTGGGGCAGTTCCAATATAGACAGGGTTATAAAGTGGGACAGTTGTTTGACAATCAGGGTAGTCTCATTTCTTGGCGGGGGTCTTGGCATCATGCTCTGTCTTGTTCTTGGATCTCAGGGGCCGCTTGCGGGGTGGTTCTCCGTCTGCAGGGGGTGGGGTGCTGGTGTGGTGGTCCTGTGGCCGTGCCTCCAGTCCACTAGCGCCGTCGGAGGTGGTGGGTAGTTCATCGTCAATGCTAGTGTCAGGGGCCCCTTGTAGTGCCACAGCGTCCCTCCTGGTGTTAAGTATTTTCTTCAGCACCCCTACAATGGTGCCCAGGGTGGAGCTGATGGTTCTGAGTTCCTCCCTGAACCCCAAATACTGTTCCTCCTGTAAGCGCTGGGTCTCCTGAAACTTGGCCAGGACCGTTGCCATCGTCTCCTGGGAGTGGTGGTGTGCTCCCATGATGGAGGAGAGGGCCTCGTGGAGAGTGGGTAGCCTTGGCCTGTCCGCCCCCTGTCGCACTGCAGCCCTCCCAGTTCCCCTGTGTTCCTGTGCCTCCGTCCCCTGGACCGTGTGCCCACTGCCACTGCCCCCAGGTCCCTGTTGTTGTTGGCGTGGTGGGTTATCCTGGGTTCCCTGTAGTGGTGGACACACAGCTGATTGACATGTCCTGGGGACGGAGGTATGGGCCCGCTGGGTGGGAGCTGTGCTGGTGTTACCAGAGGGTGGAAGGTCTGTGGTGGGCTGTGCCTGTGTGAGGGGAACCGACTGTCCCGAGGTCCCAGATGGTCCAGGCTGGTCATCTAGATCCAGTTGGACAGAGCTGCTGTCATCACTGTGGGCCTCTTCTGTGGGTGGGGTGGAGGTGTCTGGACCCTCCTGTCTGGTGATGTTGGGTAGTGGTCCTGCAGGGGTGTAAAAGCATGATTATTGCATGTGTGTGTGTCATGGTGTGCAATGAGTGGGTGACCGTGTACCCCAGTGCTAGCATTCCTGTGTGGGGGCTTGTGTGATAATGGTTGAGGGTGGTGTTATGGGTATGTGCAGTGGGCATGCTTTAGTGATGGGTGTCCATGCTTTGTTGTTTCATGCAGGGCTTGGTGTTGGGTTGTGCGGTTTGTGTTATTAGTACATTTGTGAGGAGTTGGAGCGATAGGGGAGGGGGCAAGGGTGGGGGTCTGTGATAGCATGTAGGTAGGGTGGGGGATATGATAGTTAAAGGTTTGACTTACCAGAGTCCATTCCTCCACCCACTCCTGCGAGGCCCTCAGGATGCAGAATCGCCAAGACCTACTCCTCCCATGTTGTTAGTTGTGGGTGAGGAGGTGGGGGTCCGCCGCCAGTCCGCTGTACCACGATGTGGTGTCTTGAGACCACAGAACGCACCTTCCCCCGTAGGTCATTCCACCTCTTCCTGATGTCCTCCCGATTCCTTGAATGCTGTCCCACTGCGTTGACCCTGTCGACTATTCTTTGCCATAGCTCCATCTTCCTAGCTATGGAGGTGTGCTGCACCTGGGATCCAAATAGCTGTGGCTCTACCCGGATGATTTCCTCCACCATGACCCTGAGCGCCTCCTCAGAGAACCTGGGGTGTCTTTGCCGTGCCATGGGGTGGTGTGGGTGATGTGTGGGGTGGTGTGTGTGGTGATAAGTGTGGTGATATGTAGTGGTGTGTGGTGTTTTGTGCGTGGAAGTTGTGTGGGTGATGGTGTTGAGTGCCTGTGGCTGCTAGTTTGTGGATGGTGGTGTCTCTCTCTCTGGCCTTCTTTCTGAATTTTTTGTCGTTGGGGTTTGTGGGTGATGTGGGTCTGTGTTTTATGTTGTATTGGGTGTGTGGGAGTAGTGTGTGTATGTGTATCAGGTGTGTGTATTTCGAATTGTCCAATGTGGCTGTGTTTTGTATATGTGTGTGTATTTTGAGTGCGGCGGTGTGTACCGCCAATGGAATACCACGGTTGAAAGACCGCCGCATGGATTCATGGGTTGTGATAGCGTGGGCGTATTCCTGTTGGTGTGACGGTGGAGGTTTTGTTTTCGCCAGTTTATCACTGACCTTTAATGTGGCGGACTTGTGTGGGTGTCTGAATTTTGTCGGATTTCGAGATGTGGGTCATAATAGCTGTGGCGGAATTCCGCAGCCGCGGCGGTGTGTTGGCGGTGTTCTGCATGGCGGTAAGCAGCTTTTACTGCCAATGTTGTAATGACCCCCTTAGTCAATGAAGAGCTAGAGGAGCTCTATTTTCTCACCTTACACAGTGGGAAATGGTTGCTTGCCACAGTGTCTTTCAAGGCAAATTCTACTTTTGGCCAGAAATTTTGCAGCATTTGTTGACCAATGTCAGAAAAACAACTGAATGTAACCAAATAATGTACAAAAAAGAAAGCAACATACATACACAATTAAAACATAACATAGCATATCACAACAAACAAACTCAACAAAATGCAACATCCCAACATCCCAACCAAAATAATAAACGTACATTGCCATAATGCAGCACAATTAAATGTAGGATGGACACATGGATACCTTATTCCCTGGAAGGAAGGTGCACTAGTCAGCTCTGTCTATTTCTACCTGTCAATATGGAATTGCCTGGCTTTTGAGGAGTCTTCTGCAAAGCAAGGTGCCAGGAGGTAATTCTCTCTTGCCAGATCCTCTAGAGGTTTCTTGCAAAGACCATGTTTGGTTGTACTGGCTGACAAACTCCACTAGAGTAATTGAGCCACGAGACAAAAGGGTGGCTTTTTCCAGGCACCTTTCTGGTACTTCCTTTCATTGATAGTCACTGCAAGCATGGGGAGTCCTTTCTTTCCCTCTAACACACTCATCATTTACTAGTCCAGCTTGCACGCTGTGGTTTCTGGTTACTCTAAGAAGTGCCCTCTCCTACAACCCCCTTTGCATATACCAGACACCAAGAACAATGTGACATGATTACGAATATTTAAACCTTACTAAAAATATTTTGCAGGACATATTCAACTTTTTGCTACATTTGGGCAGCAATACATGTTTAACCCTTTTAGTTTTCCAACTGTTAATATCTAAATACTGGATACCTTCTTTAGTAAAACCTCATGTCAGTACTTAGTTACTGTTTTATCACCGAAGTTCCTAGCTCCATCAAACCACCACTGAGTTATTCACCATTTTAAGGCCGATTTCAACCTGATTGCCCTGAGAATTAATGAGCTGGTTTTGTTTCTATCCCACCTCCAGGATAACCCCATCACACACCAGTGTCTTGTTTCTACCATCCCCAACACTCATAGATTGAACTTATGGCTTCTGCCACATTCTTCTCCCTACCCACAGCATTGGATGACTCCTGAAATGCATTGTTCTATACTCTAGCATCTACCTTCCAGTAACTTTCCTGTGCCAACACCAATGCAGCTCACACAGTACCTGGATGGACCTCTTTCTCTCCATTCACTTCCTTACCTATATAGCAGACGTGCAAACTGTCTCACGCCTAGAAATATAGGGGTTTATTCTAACTTTGGAGGAGGTGTTAATCTGTCCCAAAAGTGACGGAAAAGTGACGGATTTACCACCAGCCGTATTACGAGTCCATTATATCCTATGGAACTCGTAATACGGCTGGTGGTATATCCGTCACTTTACCGTCACTTTTGGGACGGATTAACACTCCTCCAAAGTTAGAATAACCCCCATAGTGCACAAATGACAGCCATGAATTCCCTTCTCGCATGAAAGAGACTGGACAGGCTACAGCAGCACAAACTGTCTTCTAAAAAGAGCAAGCTTCCATCATACATAGAAGACACAGCAGAGACAGAAACACTGGAACCTTCCATTGTAAAGAATTACTCTGCTATCGGAACTCAAGTACTGGAATCTTCCTTCACATACATGCCAAGTAATAAACATGCCACAGTAAACAATGCAACCACAACCACATACAGAAAATATAAAACACCTATAGAATAGCAGACCTCCTTTACAGATACACAACTGGTAACACGCTCAACACTTCAAGTACCACCTTTACATACATAGGCCCTCATTCTGACCTTGGCGGGCGGCGGAGGCCGCCCGCCAAAGTCCCGCCGTCAGGTTACCGTTCCGCGGTCGAAAGACCGCGGCGGTAATTCTGACTTTCCCGCTGGGCTGGCGGGCGGTCGCCTTCAGGCCGCCCGCCAGCCCAGCGGGAAAGAAGCTTCCACGATGAAGCCGGCTCGGAATCGAGCCGGCGGAGTGGAAGCTGTGCGACGGGTGCAGTTGCACCCGTCGCGTATTTCGCAGACAGTGAAATACATTTAGGGGCCCTCTTACGGGGGCCCCTGCAATGCCCATGCCAGTGGCATGGGCACTGCAGGGGCCCCCAGGGGCCCCACGACCCCCCCTACCGCCATCCGGTTCCCGGCGGTCGGACCGCCGGGATCTGGATGGCGGTAGGGGGGGTCGGAATCCCCTCGGCGGCGCAGCAAGCTGCGCCGCCTTGGAGGATTCAATGGGGCGGCGGTACACTGGCGGGAGACCGCCAGTGGTGCCGGTCCGACCGCGGCTTTACCGCCGCGGTCGGAATCCCCATTGGAGCACCGCCGGCCTGTCAGCGGTGCTCCCGCGGTCCTCCGCCCTGGCGGTCTTTGACCGCCAGGGTCAGAATGACCGCCATAATGTGTAAAGAAAGAGTTGCAGGAAGTGCAAGCTATATTTAAAATAGACATTGGTAACAATGTTAGCAGCAGGCACACGGTTTGTACCTGGCTCACAGCCCATCAAGATATGGCCCACTTCACTACCTGGTTGGCTTGCTGCCTCTCCTTAATTACTTCTTCCCTTCCCACTTTGGTCAAGTACAACAGGAGCTGCTCCAGTAGGAGAGTGAGGACAGTCATAGCTGATATGCTATCATCTTCCACCCTCTTCACTGGAATGCCCTGATTGTATATTCCAAGTGCTTCTTTAACCGGTTCGGTGCCTTGGACGAGGTGACCTCGTCCAAGGCACCAGTTCTCGTGTGCCTTGGACGAGGTCACCTCGTTCAAGGCACAGGAACTTGGGGGGGGGGCTTGCGCTCCCCCGTGCTCCACACCCCCCCCCCCCAAGGCAGGGATGGAAGGGGAAGCCCTTCCCCTTCCACCCCGACCCCCCCAACCCCCCTGTGACATCAGCATGCGAGCGCGCGCTGATTTGTCACAGGGCCTCCCCCATCGCACTGGAAGCTCAGCTTTTTCGTTCACATGGGGGAGGCAGGGAGAGGCTTCAAAGGGAAGGAAATGTATTTCCTTCCCTTTGAAGTCTCTCCAAGCGTTTCAAAAGCCAGATTGCTTGCAATCCGGCTTTTGAAACACCCACTAGACACCAGGGATGTTTTTTTTTTTTTAATAGACATAAGGGAGCGACCCCTTGGGTAAGGGTCGCTCCCAATGAGGGCCATTTTTTAGGAAGGCCTTTTCTGCCCCCCCTGGGGGCAGAAACCTCTAGGGCACTAGGGATCTTTTTTTTTTTTTAGGTGGGGAGCGACCCCTTAGGCAAGGGTCGCTCCCCTAGGGGGCAAATTATATTTAGGCCATTTCTGCCCCTCTTGGGGGCAGATTGGCCTATTTTGATGAGGCCAATCTGTCCCCAAGGGGGGCAGAAACCACTAGACACCTGGGAGTTTTTTTTGTTTTTGTGAATTTCACGCAAGGGGAGCTACCCCTTAGGCAAGGGTCGCTCCCCTGGGGGGGAAATTATTTTAGCCCATTTCTGCCCCCCGGGGGGTAGATCAGCCTATTTTGATTAGGCCGATCTGCCCCCAAGGGGGGCAGAGACCACTAGGCACCGGGGATTTTTTTTAATTTTTTTTTATTCTACAGATGGGGAGCGACCCCTTGGACAAGAGTCGCTCCCCTGGAGGGGAAAATTGTATTTATGACATTTCTGCCCCCTTTGGGGGCAGATCGGCAGTTTTTTGCTACGCCAATCTGCAGAAACCGCTAGGTACAGGGATTTTATTTTTTTGCGCCAATGTCACGCAGGAGGAGCGACCCCGTAGGCAAGGGTCGCTCCCTGGAATGGAGGTTGGGGGGCAAATTTATTTTAGGACATTTCTGCCCCCCTGGGGGCAGATCGGCCTATTGTTATTAGGCTGATCTGCCCCCGGGGGGGCAGAAACCTCTAGGCGCCAGGGCAATTTTTTTTTTGTGTTTTTTTTTTGTTTTGTTTGTTTTTTTAGAGATGGGGAGCGACCCATTAGGCAAGGGTCGCTCCCCTGGGGGACAAATTGTATTTAGACCATTTCTGCCCCCCTTGAGGGAAGATTGGGCGATTTTAGGTCAATCTGCCCCCAAGGGGGCAGAAACCACTAGGCACCAGGGATTTTTTTTTTGGTGCCAATGTCACGCAGGGGGAGCGACCCCGTAGGCAAGGGTCGCTCCCCTGGGGGTCAAATTGTATTTAGACCATTTCTGCCCCCCTTGGGGGCAGATTGGCAGATTTTAGGTCAATCTGCCCCCAAGGGGGCAGAAACCAGTAGGCACCGGGAATTTTTTCTTTGGCGCCAATGTCACGCGGGGGAGGGATCCATAGGCAAGGGTCGCTCCCGGGGGGGGCGGTTGGGAGGGCAAATTTATTTTAGGCCATTTCTGCCCCCCCTGGGGCCGGCTGAGCTAGAGGCCAAAATCCACACCTAGGCACTTTGCAAAAAACATCTCTGTTTTCTGTGATGTGTTCACATTGTGTTTTGGGCCATTTCCTTTTGTGGGCACTAGGCCTACCCACACAAGTGAGGTACCACTTTTATCGAGAGACTTAGGGGAACACTGGGTGGAAGGAAATTTGTGGCTACTCTCTGATTCCAGAACTTTCTGTCACCAAAATGTGAGGAAAATGTGTTTTTTTAGCCAAATTTTGAGGTTTGCAAAGGATTCTGGGTAACAGAACCTGGTCAGAGCCCCACAGGTCACCCCATCTTGGGTTCCCCTAGGTCTCTAGTTTAAAAAAATGCACAGGTTTGGTAGGTTTCCCTATGTGCTGGCTGAGCTAGAGGCCAAAATCTACAGGTAGGCACTTTGCAAAAAACACCTCTGTTTTCTTTAAAAAAATTTGATGTGTCCACGTTGCGTTTTGGGGCGTTCCCTGTTGCGGGCGCTAAGTCTACCCACACAAGTGAGGTATCATTTTGATCGGGAGACTTGGGGGAACATAGATTAGCAAAACAAGTGTTATTGCCTCTTGTCTTTCTCTACATTTTTTCCTTCCAAACATAAGAGAGTGTGTAAAAAAGACATCTATTTGAGAAATGCCTGTAATTTACATGCTAGTATGGTCACCCCGGAATTCAGAGATGTGCAAATAACCACTGCTCCTCAACACCTTATCTTGTGCCCATTTTGGAAATACATAGGTTTTCTTGATAGCTATTTTTCACTCTTTATATTTCAGCAAATGAATTGCTGTATACCCGGTATAGAATGAAAACGCACTGTAGGGTGCAGCTCATTTATTGGCTCTGGGTACCTAGGGTTCTTGATGAACATACAAGTCCTATATATCCCCGCAACCAGAGGAGTCCAGCAGACGTAACGGTATACTGCTTTCGAAAATCTGACATTGCAGGAAAAAGTTACAGAGTAAAACGTAGAGAAAAATTGCTGTTTTTTCACCTCAATTTCAATATTTTTCTTTTTCAGTTGTTATTTTCTGTAGGAAACCCTTGTAGGATCTACACAAATGACCCCTTGCTGAATTCAGAATTTTGTCTACTTTTCAGAAATGTTTAGGTCTCTGAGATCCAGCATTGGTTTCATGCCCTTTTTTGTCACTGACTGGAAGGAGGCTGAAAGCACAAACAATTGTAAAAATGGGGTATGTCCCAGTAAAATGCCAAATTTGTGTTGAAAAATTGGGTTTTCTGATTCAAGTCTGCCTGTTCTTGAAAGCTGGGAAGCTGGTGATTTTAGCACGGCAAACCCTTTGTTGATGCCATTTTCAGGGGAAAAAATACAAGCCTTCTTCTGCAGCCACTTTTTCAAATTTTTTGGAAAAAAACAAAATTTTCACTGTATTTTGGCTAGTTTCTTGGCCTCCTTCAGGTGAACCCACAATGTATGGGTACCTCTCTAGAATCCCTAGGATGTTGGAAAAAAAGCACGCAAATGTGGCTTGGCTAGCTTATGTGGACAAAAAGTTATGAGGGCCTAAGCGCAAATTGCCCCAAATAGCCAAAAAAAGGCCTGGCACAGGAGGGGGGGGGGGGAAAGGCCTGGCAGTGAAGGGGTTAAAGAAAGTAGGGCAGTTATTTCTTTCTCTGTCACAGCAGCTTGACAGTGCCCCACCAAGGACACTATAAGAAGGAGCTGGAGAAGGAGGGAGCTCTGGTGTTTGAGAAGGAGCCCCACAAATGCAAGCTTGTTTCTGAATCAGTATAGTTACTGCACTGTGCTTGTACATATATGATGTGTTTGAATTTGAATGCTGAGACAGGAAAAATTGAGTCTTTGATATTGAAAACTTAATGAGATAAAATGTGGTACTTCTGCAGGTTGGCTGACTTTTCAATTCTTGAATTACAAACTCTCAATAAGCTAGTAGATCTCCTTAATAGTAGGACAATCAAAGACAAAAGTCATTTTAACATTTTAAAACTAACAGAAAGGGCTCTATCAACCTTCCTGTAAGAATAAATAGCTCTAGCACCAAAACCTTCCACTAAAACTGGAACTCCCCCTTACCAACTAAATACACAATATCCAAAAAGAAGTGCTTGTTACGGTCAATCAGTATCACCAAATTTAATGTCAATTTAGAAAATCAAAGAAAAGGTTATTGAGCAAAAATGCACAAAAATTATAAAATTCCGGTTAGCAAAAAAAGCACATAGGGAAAGTAAAAAGTCATTGAGAAATATCAATTCCTTGTTAACTAGCATGTGGCCCAATTTCAGGCCAACTACAAAAGAAGTGGAGGTCAGACACACCAAGAGGGTTGTCCCAGTCAGAAATCTACCTTCTGACGTAAGGCCTGATTTAGAGTTTGTTAAATAGGGCACCCCATCACAAATGTGTCATAGTATCCATCCTGAAAACTGTCAGTATTCCTGCCTTATTTTGGAAAGAGAGGACCTTAAGTATTCCATCAAAAGAGACTCTGTTGACCCCATCAATGAAAATCTACCTACCAAGGCCTGTTGGAGTAGGAGCCGTCAGAGGAAGGACATTATGCCACCCACCCTATTTAGGGTAATATCTTTATTTTCCTGTCTGTCACCACAATGAAAGACAGAAAAAACAAATAATGACTCCCAAACCCTGTGAGAAAACTTCTAAAGTTGGGGGTCATGCATTTTGTTGGTCTTTTTCAAAAACAACCAAATTTCCAAATTTGCTGGATGGTCATCAAAGGAACCACTGTGACTGCAGTATGATACATGTTTATGTGTGTTGGTGCATTGCAGCCTAATGTGTGCCAGCACAGGGACGAGGAAAATAGGATCATATATTATCAGTTATGGCATTATTCCTTTCTCTCACTTTCAGGCAATGCAGCTAAAGAATTTCAGGTGCTTCACTAAGTTGCATGAAATGTTAATAACTCTGTCCCCATGTCCCTCTCTGGCTTCCTCCTTTTGGGCCATGACTGCTCCTGCTATCATTTGGTCTTGGTCCATTCACTTTGGTAATCTTTATGAGTACTGCACTTAGCACCATCTTACCATCAGAAATAAGACTATGAATTATCGTGTGGTGCCTTCTACTCATCATGACCCAGATGTACAAATATCTGGTCATACAATGCTTGTGGTAAACTTCAACCAGTATTTTTGAAGCCAGTAAATCATTTTAAGAACCAACATATAGTCTAAAAGGTTAGTTCTTAATAATCCAAAGTATAGTGGGTCAGAACCCAAACTACCACACCAATACTTATGAGGTATGTCACAAATTGCAACTGACTAGTGCTGCAGCGCCGAGAAATCCCAGCTATTACCTCAAACTAAATAGTGGATTTCGCACCTTAGGCCAATGGATTAACACAACATAGATTTGAGGAGATGTCATCATAAACATCAATAAACAAGAAATCAATAATCTAATCACTATGCAATAGTCACACCAGTTTATTAAGAAGGATTATACGTTTATTTCCCTGTATTAGCAACGGTAAAATCACGAAAATAATTCTCAAACATAAATGGTAAGCATATAGAATCATCGACGGGTGATTAGAACGTCTTATATATCTGAGTTTCATCAAAGCAAGTAAACAAATTAATTCAAGTATTGTAACACAACTTAATAACACCTATATTTGCATCAGTGAAATAAAATACATTTGAGTAAGACATCAACAATATCAATATAAATCATGAGCATGTAAAGACAAATTCCCTCACTAACCACTAATTAGCATTAACATGTTGGGCTTCATGTAAAAAGAACTTAGAAACACAAATTTAGAAAAACATACTATCTGGGGTTATAGCAAAAAGTATTATCATTATGCAGCAATTGAATATATGAGTTGCAGCTGTAGATGTAAAACAAAAGACACATATAACAATACACAATTCATACATTACCCATCGAACAACAACATGTAGATCACTTCAGCAAGGGGACACCATCAGTAGGACGATCTATAAATCCCTCAAGCCTACATAACTGATATATCACTGGAAAATCTCATAAGGTCTGGTCTGCATTAACAGCTAACCCACTCTCTCCCAAGATCAACAACGAACAGGAACATCAGTCCCCAAGAATAGTTGACAGAAAATTATATTAACTTCCACAAAACTCTTGATTGGTCAAGACATGGGGTGTTATACATTCAGCCAATAAAACTAAAGTCATAACTAAAAGTAACACATGTATAATACACTGAATTCTCATTCAACAACATTACATTTATGTAATCATTAGCTAGACTCTGTTTATTACAATTTCTTCTTCTCTTCTGTCTCGTCTGTTCATCCATTGTTCTATCTCGTCCGAATCTTAGGTTCAGGAAGAAACATCTTACATTTGTTTCCATATACTTCCACCCTCGAGGAGAAACCACATGTTATTGACAATTGTCTAAACAATAGGACAATCAAACTCAAGCAATGACCTAATAAATCTTACCTTGTAAGACATAACACAAAGTCCCACTAGGTGTAGCTGTCTACACGTCTATTAGCTGTCAATCACACTCTTTTAAGTAAGCATTGAACAATGGAAAACAACTGTAATTTTAGCTAAAGTTAGCCTGAGTAGAAAACAAAATGAATTATGATGTCCATTTACAAAAGTCCCCCCTTTTTCACATATTATCTCATCAATGATAGTACATTATTGATTAATAAAATTCATCAGTACAATTTCCGCTCCTGCACTATGATTGGATGCCATCACAGGGATAGTGCTCTGAGGGAATCAGCAGACCACAATGTCTATGACTACGTTCCTTAAGTAAGCTTTTTTATTGCAAAGCAACATGTGCAAAAAATGTTATTCAACAAAATTTTCAGAAGCAGGTTTCATATTTTTGGTGTATTCTGTGTGAAAGAAAGGTTTTAATGTCCTGAAAAGACAGCGTTGTGTATTGCTGGTCTGTAATAAGATGAATCTAAGAATATTGGTTTTGGCTTTAGTTGGTGTGTATTTATATAGACGTAGGTGGAGCTGAAAAGCTATTGTACCAACCTCTTTCTAGCTTGTCTGCAATTTACATTCAGGTAGATTACAATCAGTTGTTCATCTTTGAGTGCTTCAGAGAACAACTTCCATAGAGATGCAGGGCCATATTTATACTTTTTGACGTACAACTGCGCCAACGCAGTTGTGTGTCAAAGATTTTACCGCCGGCTAACGCCATTTCAACGCACCATGCGGGCGCCTTATTAATGGAATGACGTTAGCCGGCGCTGCTGACTGGTGTGCGTCAAAAGAAATTACTCACACCAGGCAGCGCCGGCGTATGGGAAAATGGGGGTTGTGCATCAACAAATGGTGCAAGTCAGGTCTGAGGCAAAATTCAGGCCTCAAACCGGATTTGCGCCATTTATTTTGACGCACAACCTCCATTGACATGACTCCTGTCTTAGCAAAGACAGGAGTCATGCCCACTTGCCCAATGGCCATGCCCAGGGGACTTATGCCCCCTGGGCATGGTCATTGGGCATAGTGGCATGTAGGGGGCCCCAAATCAGGCCCCCCATGCCACAAAAGAAAACTGAAAAAATTACTTACCCGAACTTACCTTTACTTCCCTGGGATGGGTCCCTCCATCCTTGGGTGTCCTCCTGGGGCAGGCAAGGGTGCAGGGGGTGTCCCTGGGGGCAGGAGAGGGCACCTCTGGGCTCCTTCCGAGCCCACAGGTCCCTTAACGCCTGCCCTGACCCAGGCGTTAAAAAACGGCGCACATCAGGCTGTGCGCTGTTTTTTAAGGCCTGCCCCCTCCTCTGCATCAAAATGACGCCAGAGTATAAATAAGGGGCACAGGCCTTAAAGTCATTTTTTGGAAGGGAACGCCTACCTTGCATATAATTAACACAAGGCTGGTTCCCCCTTCCAAAAAATGACGCACATGGTGTAATGTTTACACCCGCGGGTTCGGGTGTCAAAGTATAAATATGGGGCAGGGTTTGCGCCGATTGTGCGTCAAACTTTTTGATGCACATTCGGCGCAAACAGAGTATAAATATGCGCCGCAGTGCTTTATCTGAAGGGAAGATGGCTCCATGAATACAGTTTAAAGGACAGAGTTAAACTCAGTACAATTTGTATTTATGCCATAAGATGGATTTGTTTGAAGAGGCACTTCTGTAAGTATGAGAGTCACATTTTGAAGGCCTACATTAACTCAAGCATGATAGGAGCTTGGCTTTAAGTTTTTAGCCTTCTTGGAAGGAATGCACCCAATAATGGGAAAGAGATAAGGTAGCTATTTGGCCATAAGACATTTTGAATGCTGGGGAGATTTGAGATTGTAAGTTGTTTAACCTCTTAGCTGCTGGGCCTTTTCCCCCCCAGTGCTGAGCCCTTTTTTGGCTATTTGGGGTAGTTCGCGCTTAGGGCTTCATAACTTTTTGTCCACATAAGCTAACCACGCCAAATTTGCGTCCTTTTTTTCCAACATCCTAGGGATTCTAATGGTACCCAGAGTTTGTGGTTTCCCCTGGAGGAGACCAAGAAAATAGCCAAAATACAGTGAAAATTTCGTTTTTTCCAAAAAAATTGGAAAAAAGGGCAGCCGAAGAAGGCTTGTGGTTTTTTCCCTGAAAATGCCATCAACAAAGGGTTTCTGGTGCTGAAATCACTATCTTCCCACCTTTCAGGAACGGGCAGACTTGAATCGGAAAACCACATTTTCCAACACAAATTTGGCATTTTACTGGGACATACCCCATTTTTACTATTTTTGGTGCTTTCAACCTCCTTCCAGTTAGTGACAGGAATGGGTGTGAAACCAATGCTGGATCCCGGAAAGCTAAACATTTCTGAAAACTAGACAAAATTCTGAATTCAGCAAGGGGTCATTTGTGTAGATCCTACAAGGTTTTCCTACAGAAAATAACAGCTGAAATAAAAAAATATTGAAATTGAGCTGAAAACAACAGCCATTTTTCTTTATGTTTTACTCTGTAACTTTTTCCTGCGATGTCAGATTTCTGAAAGCAATATACCGTTTTGTCTGCTGGACTCTTCTGGTTGCGGGGATATAAAGGGCTTATAGGTTCATCAAGAACCCTAGGTACCCAGAGCCAATAAATGAGGTGCACCCTGCAGTTGGTTTTCATTCTATGCTGGGTATACAGCAATTCATTTGCTGAAATATCAAGAGTGAAAAAGAGGTATCAAGAAAACCTTTGCATTTCCAAAATGGGATCAAGATAAGGTTTTGAGGAGCAGTGGTTATTTGCACATCTCTGAATTCCGAGGTGCCCATACTAGCATGTGAATTGCAGGGCATTTCTCAAATAGACGTCTTTTTTACACACTCTCTTATATTTGGAAGGAAAAAATGTAGAGAAAGATAAGGGGCAATAACACTTGTTTTGCTATTCTATGTTCCCCCAAGTCTCCCGATAAAAATGATACCTCACTTGTGTGGGTAGGCCTAGCGCCCGCGACAGGAAATGCCCCAAAACACAACGTGGACACATCCCATTTTTTGACAAAATACAGAGCTGTTTTTTGCAAAGTGCCTACCTGTAGATTATGGCCTCTAGCTCAGCCGGCACATAGGGAAACCTACCAAACCTGTACATTTTTGAAAACTAGAGACCTAGGGGAATCCAAGATGGGGTGACTCGCGGGGCTCTGACCAGGTTCTGTTACCCAGAATCCTTTGCAAACCTCAAAAAGTGGCTAAAAAAACAAGTTTTCCTCACATTTCGATGACAGAAAGTTCTGGAATCTGAGAGGAGCCTCAAATTTCCTTCCACCCAGCGTCCCCCCAAGTCTCCCGATAAAAATGATACCTCACTTGTGTGGGTAGGCCTAGCGCCCGTGACAGGAAATGCCCCAAAACACAACGTGGACACATCACAGAAAACAGAGCTGTTTTTTGCAAAGTGCCTACATGTAGATTTTGGCCTCTAGCTCAGCCGGCACCTAGGGAAACCTACCAAACCTGTACATTTTTGAAAACTAGAGACCTAGGGGAATCCAAGATGGGGTGACTTGCGGGGCTCTGACCAGGTTCTGTTACCCAGAATCCTTTGCAAACCTCAAAAAGTGGCTAAAAAAACAAGTTTTCCTCACATTTCGATGACAGAAAGTTCTGGAATCTGAGAGGAGCCTCAAATTTCCTTCCACCCAGCGTCCCCCCAAGTCTCCCGATAAAAATGATACCTCACTTGTGTGGGTAGGCCTAGCGCCCGCAACAGGAATTGCCCCAAAACACAACGTGGACACATCACAGAAAACAGAGCTGTTTTTTGCAAAGTGCCTACCTGTAGATTTTGGCCTCTAGCTCAGCCGGCACCTAGGGAAACCTACCAAACCTGTACATTTCTGAAAACTAGAGACCTAGGGGAATCCAAGATGGGGTGACTCGCGGGGCTCTGACCAGGTTCTGTTACCCAGAATCCTTTGCAAACCTCAAAAAGTGGCTAAAAAAACAAGTTTTCCTCACATTTCGGTGACAGAAAGTTCTGGAATCTGAGAGGAGCCTCATATTTCCTTCCACCCAGCGTCCCCCCAAGTCTCCCGATAAAAATGATACCTCACTTGTGTGGGTAGGCCTAGCGCCCGCGACAGGAAATGCCCCAAAACACAACGTGGACACATCACAGAAAACAGAGCTGTTTTTTGCAAAGTGCCTACCTGTAGATTATGGCCTCTAGCTCAGCCGGCACCTAGGGAAAGCTACCAAACCTGTACATTTTTGAAAACTAGAGACCTAGGGGAATCCAAGATGGGGTGACTCGCGGGGCTCTGACCAGGTTCTGTTACCCAGAATCCTTTGCAAACCTCAAAAAGTGGCTAAAAAAACAAGTTTTCCTCACATTTCGATGACAGAAAGTTCTGGAATCTGAGAGGAGCCTCAAATTTCCTTCCACCCAGCGTCCCCCCAAGTCTCCCGATAAAAATGATACCTCACTTGTGTGGGTAGGCCTAGCGCCCGCGACAGGAAATGCCCCAAAACACAACGTGGACACATCACAGAAAACAGAGCTGTTTTTTGCAAAGTGCCTACCTGTAGATTTTGGCCTCTAGCTCAGCCGGCACCTAGGGAAACCTACCAAACCTGTACATTTTTGAAAACTAGAGACCTAGGGGAATCCAAGATGGGGTGACTCGCGGGGCTCTGACCAGGTTCTGTTACCCAGAATCCTTTGCAAACCTCAAAAAGTGGCTAAAAAAACAAGTTTTCCTCACATTTCGATGACAGAAAGTTCTGGAATCTGAGAGGAGCCTCAAATTTCCTTCCACCCAGCGTCCCCCCAAGTCTCCCGATAAAAATGATACCTCACTTGTGTGGGTAGGCCTAGCGCCCGCGACAGGAAATGCCCCAAAACACAACGTGGACACATCACAGAAAACAGAGCTGTTTTTTGCAAAGTGCCTACCTGTAGATTTTGGCCTCTAGCTCAGCCTGCACCTAGGGAAACCTACCAAACCTGTACATTTTTGAAAACTAGTGACCTAGGGGAATCCAAGATGGGGTGACTCGCGGGGCTCTGACCAGGTTCTGTTACCCAGAATCCTTTGCAAACCTCAAAAAGTGGCTAAAAAAACAAGTTTTCCTCACATTTCGATGACAGAAAGTTCTGGAATCTGAGAGGAGCCTCAAATTTCCTTCCACCCAGCGTCCCCCCAAGTCTCCCGATAAAAATGATACCTCACTTGTGTGGGTAGGCCTAGCGCCCGCGACAGGAAATGCCCCAAAACACAACGTGGACACATCACAGAAAACAGAGCTGTTTTTTGCAAAATGCCTACCTGTAGATTTGGGCCTCTAGCTCAGCCGGCACCTAGGGAAACCTACCAAACCTGTACATTTTTGAAAACTAGAGACCTAGGGGAATCCAAGATGGGGTGACTCGCGGGGCTCTGACCAGGTTCTGTTACCCAGAATCCTTTGCAAACCTCAAAAAGTGGCTAAAAAAACAAGTTTTCCTCACATTTCGATGACAGAAAGTTCTGGAATCTGAGAGGAGCCTCAAATTTCCTTCCACCCAGCGTCCCCCCAAGTCTCCCGATAAAAATGATACCTCACTTGTGTGGGTAGGCCTAGCGCCCGCGACAGAAAATGCCCCAAAACACAACGTGGACACATCACAGAAAACAGAGCTGTTTTTTGCAAAGTGCCTACCTGTAGATTTTGGCCTCTAGCTCAGCCGGCACCTAGGGAAACCTACCAAACCTGTACATTTTTGAAAACTAGAGACCTAGGGGAATCCAAGATGGGGTGACTCGCGGGGCTCTGACCAGGTTCTGTTACCCAGAATCCTTTGCAAACCTCAAAAAGTGGCTAAAAAAACAAGTTTTCCTCACATTTCGATGACAGAAAGTTCTGGAATCTGAGAGGAGCCTCAAATTTCCTTCCACCCAGTGTCCCCCCAAGTCTCCCGATAAAAATGATACCTCACTTGTGTGGGTAGGCCTAGCGCCCGCGACAGGAAATGCCCCAAAACACAACGTGGACACATCACAGAAAACAGAGCTGTTTTTTGCAAAGTGCCTACCTGTAGATTTTGGCCTCTAGCTCAGCCGGCACCTAGGGAAACCTACCAAACCTGTACATTTTTGAAAACTAGAGACCTAGGGGAATCCAAGATGGGGTGACTCGCGGGGCTCTGACCAGGTTCTGTTACCCAGAATCCTTTGCAAACCTCAAAAAGTGGCTAAAAAAACAAGTTTTCCTCACATTTCGATGACAGAAAGTTCTGGAATCTGAGAGGAGCCTCAAATTTCCTTCCACCCAGCGTCCCCCCAAGTCTCCCAATAAAAATGATACCTCACTTGTGTGGGTAGGCCTAGCGCCCGCGACAGGAAATGCCCCAAAACACAACGTGGACACATCACAGAAAACAGAGCTGTTTTTTGCAAAGTGCCTACCTGTAGATTTTGGCCTCTAGCTCAGCCGGCACCTAGGGAAACCTACCAAACCTGTACATTTTTGAAAACTAGAGACCTAGGGGAATCCAAGATGGGGTGACTCGCGGGGCTCTGACCAGGTTCTGTTACCCAGAATCCTTTGCAAACCTCAAAAAGTGGCTAAAAAAACAAGTTTTCCTCACATTTCGATGACAGAAAGTTCTGGAATCTGAGAGGAGCCTCAAATTTCCTTCCACCCAGCGTCCCCCCAAGTCTCCCGATAAAAATGATACCTCACTTGTGTGGGTAGGCCTAGCGCCCGCGACAGGAAATGCCCCAAAACACAACGTGGACACATCACAGAAAACAGAGCTGTTTTTTGCAAAGTGCCTACCTGTAGATTTTGGCCTCTAGCTCAGCCGGCACCTAGGGAAACCTACCAAACCTGTACATTTTTGAAAACTAGAGACCTAGGGGAATCCAAGATGGGGTGACTCGCGGGGCTCTGACCAGGTTCTGTTACCCAGAATCCTTTGCAAACCTCAAAAAGTGGCTAAAAAAACAAGTTTTCCTCACATTTCGATGACAGAAAGTTCTGGAATCTGAGAGGAGCCTCAAATTTCCTTCCACCCAGCGTCCCCCCAAGTCTCCCGATAAAAACGATACCTCACTTGTGTGGGTAGGCCTAGCGCCCGCGACAGGAATGGATCACACAAGGGTCAATGGTAGTCCTTGCTTGAGGTCTACTGTTAACCCTGGAGTGATTCATTCCTGAAGCAGGCACTAGGCGCAGGCACACAAGCGGGGTTGTGTTTTTATCAGGACAAGTGGGGAAACACTGGGTGGTAGGAATTTTGAGGATACCTGCAGATCCCTGGACTTCTGCTCATTGGAATGCAAGGAAAATGTGTTTTTTAAGCACATAATGTAATTTCAAGGGGATTCTGGGTGAAGGAAAACTGGTGAAAGCCATGCAAGTCCTGCACCCTTGGTCTCCCCTGGTACTAGTTTGTTAAAGTTAACCCACCACTCACACTGGTTGGTTTTAGCACCTCCAGAAATTATGGTTTTAAAGCATGATTACTTATCAAAGTATCTGAATGTTGAAACCAAGCCTTCTGAAGGTGGGCCATAAAGCCGCGTCCAGGCACCAACCTCTTTATGGTCCATTCACACGCCATTCACGCACAACAAACAACCCTTTCATATCGCCAGCCACGGGCCCAATCCAATCAATCACTCCACTCACATTAACTTACCGCTGCCAGACAAGGGCCCATCACATTCACACGCCACAGAACGGATTAAGTTTGACTACATTTTACCACCTGTCAAGTAACTGCCTCCTTCTTCCTTAACATTACCAAATGCATGCGTAACAAACCTTTACTAATGACTCCTGTGACAGCCACCTGAGGCTCAGGAAGACATGTTTTTCATGCGCCTTTAGCACACTCTCTGTGCTAAATCCAACTCCTTCCAGTTTGTGGATGCAAGTTGGGGGTGTCCGAGTATGCCGTACAAAGCGATTCCTCGAACTGAGTGAGCATATCTACCTTTGAAACTAAGGGAGACATGCTGGGGATTTCTCATGCTGTTACCTAAAGAGAAGGTCATAGGCTACCTGCCTCCTTCTTCCTTAACATTACCAAATGCATGCGTAACAAACCTTTACTAATGACTCCTGTGACAGCCACCTGAGGCTCAGGAAGACATGTTTTTCATGCGCCTTTAGCGCAATCTCTGTGCTAAATCCAACTCCTTCCAGTTTGTGGATGCAAGTTGGGGGTGTCCGAGTATGCCGTACAAAGCGATTCCTCGAACTGAGTGAGCATATCTACCTTTGAAACTAAGGGAGACATGCTGGGGATTTCTCATGATGTTCCCTAAAGAGAAGGTCATAGGCTATGGAAAAGGGTAGTGTTTGGTACATAGGGGAGTCCATGAGAACGTAGCATATGTCCCAGCCAACATTATGTGCAGTGATGTGACTATAATGCACTTATACAGCAAACTGAACATCTACTAAGTTCTGATGGAGGATGAACATGAAAAGCAGGTCAAACACTGACCTATACAAGTCATTCTCCTTTAGTGCTGGGATGGCACCAATGGGTTTGAATCCATAGGTGTAGATGATGTACATCTGTACTACCTTTACTATCTGCCTTCTACCTGTGCAATAACCCTGTGAAGGCACTCCTACCATAAGCTTTCCTTACCCATCCATGTCTCTGTTCTCATCAGAGTCCTGGCTAATCCTGTATAATAGCCAAGTGAACCTATACTAGTTTGTGGAAGCAAGTTGGGGGCTTCCAAGTATGCCCTACAAAGTGATTTCTCGAACTGAGAGAGCATATCTACCGTTGAAAGTAAGGAAGACATGCAGGTGAAGAAAGGGTACTCCGTGGCAATGTGGCATATGTTCTGTCTACTAGTATATGCAGTAGGGGGAAGAAAATGCATGTTAATTGAACAGAACACCGACCACGCCAAAAGGAAGTCCATGATGAAGTAAAATTCTGTGGCTCCTTGCCTAACGAAGCAGTGGCCCATGGACGTTCGGTATCCATGCACTGCCACTGAAAGGATTACCCAACAGCAGCTCAACCACAGTCGATTTCCCAGAACTTTGCTTTAGTATGATACAACGTAAAGCAAGTAGGGATACAGAGGCCTGGTTGTGATGGACACTGGGGACAGTAATACCGACTCTCCTGCCGCTTTCCATGCTTTGAGCACACTTTACAGCGACGACATGGGCGATCCTTTTTGGGTGTTTTAGGTATGCGATCAGCAAAGTGTCGCTCCTGCAGCCTTGCCACATCCTCCAGAACATATGAGGTGGAGGCTGCTGCTTCTTCAGTAACAGCAGTGAGGCTTTCAATTACAGACAACTGGAAGTCAAGGAAAGTCATGAGTCTTCCTGTTGTTGTCTGACGGTAAACAACATACGCATTATATGTTGCCATCTGAATCAGGTGGGTAAACAGTTTCTTGTACCAAGTGCGAGTTTTACGACACGCATTGTATGGTTGAAGAACCTGGTCGTTCTTGTCCACTCCACCCATGTACTTATTGTAATCAAGTATACAGATGGGCTTGTGGACTTCGGCCATCTGACCCCAAACCGTGATGGGAGAAGTGCTCTCATCATGAATTGTAGTGAGCACGTATACATCACGTCTATCTAGGAACTTGACTGCGAGCAGTTCGTTAGAACGCAATGCAGTACTCTGTGATTTCTGGAGCTTCTTGCAAACAAGCTCCCGCGGGAATCCTTTGCGGTTACAACGAACTGTACCGCAGGCCACAGTGCCAGCTTTGTAGAGCTCACTGAACAGCTCTACTCCTGTATAGAAATTGTCCACATAAAGGTTATAACCTTTGTGAAGAAGTGGATGGACAAGTTCCCATACAATCTTACCTGTGACCCCTAACGTGGGAGGGCAACCTACAGGGTTTAGGGTAGAATCCTTCCCTGTATACACTCTCAGGCTGTACACATAGCCAGTAGAGCTCTCACACAGCATGTACAGCTTTATGCCATAGCGAGCTCTTTTGCTCGCAATGTACTGTCTGAAAAGCAGCCGTCCTTTGTACAGGATCAAGGACTCATCGACTGCTATATTCTTTCCAGGAGTATAGATCTCTGGAAACCTGGCAGACAAATGTTCCACGACAGGCCGAATTTTGAACAACCTGTCATGATCTGGATGGTCCCGGGGCAATGCAGCAGAATTGTCATTGAAATGCAGCATGCGCTGCAGTAGCAAAAAACGATCTCTGCTCATGTATGGTGCGAAGATGGGAGTTACCCAAACCGTGCGAGTCGTCCAGTAGGACTGCAAGGTGGGTTTCTGTACTAACCCCATTTTGAGGGTAAGGCCCAAAAATATCTTCAACTCCGCCAGCGAAGTGGGAGTCCACTGGCGTGCCCTAGAACGGGGCCCTAGAGTGCCTCCGCGCTCCCTCAGAAATTGGTCTGCACGCAAATTTGTTTGCTGCACAACTTTCTGAAGAAAGTCAACATCCAAAAACAGATAGATGTAGTCGACTGGCAAAAAGTTAGCTGTATCGACTTTACATCCAGCGTCACCAGTAAAAGGTGGAATTTGGGGCTGAACCAAACAGGGGGGCTGCCAAGAGAGCACTCGTTCTGTGCTTGCGGCAGCAAGCACGTGCTCTCTGGGTTCGGCTAACCCAATGTGGTCCCGCTGCCCAGAATGTGCTTGCGAAGGGACAGCACGGATGTCGTCATTGTCTCCTTCAGACTCACTGGAAGAGGTGTCGTCAGATGGGACTCCGCCGACTGAAAAATCACTCCCAGAATCTGCCCCATTGTCCTCTCCCTCAGATGCTGTCTCAGTGTCTGCTGTCTCAGTCTCTGAGCCTACATCAGAACTGTCCTCCATAACCCGAGCTAGGGCTTGATCAGCAGTCATCCAACGAGACGCCATCTCTGCAACTGGCTAAACTGTCCCTCTAAATTACTATCCTACGTAGAAGGCAGATAGTCACAAAATTGCTTGTTGGTATGTTTGTTGTGTACAACAGGAAATGTCGTCACCTTACCTTCGCTTCTTCTCCAATTCTGCAGATTCTCTGAAAACACTGAAAAAAACAAAAAAAGAATGTATTACTTCACCTTACCACACACCCTGTGCAACAGTCATTTTTGGTGCTCTGCCTCCCATTACCTCCTCTTCTAATTCCCTCAGTACTATCCAGCAAAACTGCCACTACAGAAAAGACATGCATGCATGCATATTGTGTGTATATATATATATATATATATATATATAATAATATATATATATTTATATGTTTAGAAACAAAGTGGTTGAAGGGTTGCTGGGCGGCACACTTCACTGCCGGTGCCCAGTGACAGGGAAGACCAATCTAGAAATTATCTAATGCCGAAAAATTTCACTGCACTCCATGAAGTACAAATAAACGTGTATTTTATTGCAGTCAATAACCACCAACGTGTTTCAACTCACCAAGGAATCTTGATCACGGTCCTCGTGGAGTGCGGTGAAATTGTTCACCATTATAAAACAACACACACAAGAATAACAAGCATTTACAATGCAATGGGTCTCGCATCTGCTCGAGTTAGAGCTATTAGCGTTATAAACTCCTAACCCAACTTTTCTTGCCACATAAATTGATAATTTAAAGTTAAACTCTTTCACATAAGAGAGCCGATTCACAGCGCCATGGCCACCATGAGCATCATGTGAAGAGTTACACAAAAGGAAAAGAAGTTCGCTCGCAGTTAAACGTAACAGCAAAAGTGCAATTAGCCATGTACCAGGGGCCAAGGCGGTAGCAAAACCTCCCCAAGGAGGGACAAAGGTAAATCATTTTCCAATGCCATCAAAGGAGTGGTAGTGATGGGCGTGAGGTGGGCGTTGTTAGAAGCCCAGATACACACCAACAAGTCAGAAAAGCAGCACATGGACGCTGCAATGCTTGTCCTGAAAAAAATATATATATCTATCTATATATATATATATCTATATATATATATATATCTATATAGATATATATATCTATATATATATCTATATAGATATATATATCTATATAGATATATATATGTGTATACATATATACACATATATATGAGACTCATGTCACAAATCTTTTTCTTTTTATACATGTGTGCTTGCCCTCGGCAAAGCACACATGTATAAAAAAAAAAATGGCCCCATTGATGGTCACCCTAAGGGCTGACCACCAACAATTTGTTTTTTTTTGTTTTTTTTTACCCTGGGGGGGCGATCGGCCTCCCCAGGCAAAACTACGTTTTTTTTTTTTCACCTGGGGTCGGCCCGTGTTCCAAGGGCCGACCCCGCCATTTTTTTTTTCTTTTTTTTCTTTCTTTTTTTTTGTGGGGGGCGCGATCGCCCCCCAAAACAGTATAAATAATAAAAATATTGCCGGGGGGGGGGTGGCCCTTTTACGAGGGGGCCGACCCCCCCAAAGAAGATCCCTGGTGCCTAGTGGCGTTTCCTGGCCGTGGATCGCAGCCGCGCTGCGATCCACGGCCAGGAAACGGTGCCAGGGAGGCATCGATGGAAAGGGGAAAGCCTCCCCTTTCCATCGATGCCTCCCTGGCATCTGGGGAGGCCGTTTTGGCCTTTTTTTCCCCACCGGAGAAGGAAAGAACGCTTACCTCCGTCTCTCCTTCTCCGGTGGGGAAAAAATGTGACGTCAGCGCGCCTCGCGGCGCGCTGACGTCATAAGGGGGCGGGAGGGGGGTGGGATTTTTACGCGTCTCCTACGGTAAAAAAAAAAAAAAAAAAAATCCTCCGGTGCATTGCACCGGAGGATTTTTAGCCCCCTCCCTGGTGTCGGCCACTGGTCGTGACCCGCACCAGGGAGGGAGTGTGGGCGTCGGCCAGTGGCCGACGCCCGCATTTAACGGGTTAAGAATGAGGGCCCGTATTTAATGGAAAATTATGGAGCGCGACGGTGCACCAAAATTGCCAGCACCGCGCTCCGTCATTTTCACAAAGCAGGGATGCGTCGTATTTATTGAATATGGTGCACCCCTTTGTTGCCCCCTGTGCTAAATTGAGCTGCCCAGCACCAACACAGGCATCCTTGCACCATCGTGCAAGAATGCCTGTGTTGAGGGGTTTGATTGTTTATGTGTGGGAAGGTCTCCCTTCCTGCACATAAACAATCACTACTGGCAATTTGGCACTTCTGTGTGTGCTGCAGAATGCAGCACACACAGAAGTGCCAAAGCGTTATTTTGAAATGATTGTCTATGTGTAGGAAGGGACACCGTCCCTCACATAAACAATCATGTCTGGCATTTTGCTCTTTTTATGCATGCTGCAGAATGCAGCACAAATAGAACAAGCAAAAAATGGGGAGGAATAAAAATATTCCACCTCGGTGCGCCTTGCTAACCTCACCCCTGGGGTGCTGTTCGATTTTGGCACTGCCGCAGGTTTATGAAAACTCGTAAATATGAGGCAGCATCAGATGCAATGAGTGTTGCTTTGGCACACCCACAGTAACACCCATTGCACTCCTCTTCCATGCAAAGGGCTGCATGAAGAAGGGGCCGTATTTACAAGGTGACATTAAGACACAAAGGTGGTCATTACAACCTCGGCGGTCTTTTTACAAGACCGCCAAGGGACCGCCGTGCTGAAGACCGCCAGTGCAGGCGGTTTTCTGCTCGGCGCATTATGACCGCTGTCAGTCCTCCGTCCTTTTCCGGATGGAGAGCCGCCAGCAGCCATACTGGCGGACGGCGGGGAAGTAGAAGTAGCTCCACCTCCAACTCCCCGTCCAGAGAACACCGCCCACCGAATCACGTCCTGTGATTCGGCGTGGCGGTGTTCTGTTGACGGGTTGCTGGCGACGGAGCTGCCCCCATGGATCCCGTCCCCTCCTGGAGGATCAACGGACCAGGTAAGTTGATCGTCCGTTAGGGAAGGGGGGTGGTGGTGTATTGTGTGATGTGTGGGTGCATGGGGGTGTGCGTGTGTGTATATAGAGGGGGTGTGTCAGTGCGTGTATGCATGCGGGGCTGTTGTGTGTTGGGAAATTAGTGTGTGTCTGTATGTATGTATGTTTGTATGGATGTGTGCGTGTATGTCTGAATGTGGGTGTGTGTGTATGACTGTGTGTGTGGCTGTTGGCATGTATGTTGGTGTGTGTGCGGGTATGTGTGTTGGTGGTGCCTGCGTGTGTGTCGGGTGTGAATATGTAATGTAATGTTGGGGGTAGGGGTGGGGAGGGGGGTCCTGCCACCTTTGGGGGTGGCAGGGGTGGTGGGGGGTGTAGGGAAGGACTCGGGGTGGGGGTGGGGGGTGGCCGGAGACTCCTATCAGTGCCAGGGAAGGAATTCCCTGGCACTGATAGTGCTCACCACCATGGATTTCATGGCGGTTCCTAACCCCATGAAATCCATGGCGGTCAGCTGGGTCATGATACCGTTGGCGGTATTGTGACGACAGCCTGGCTGGAGACCCTGGTCTCCAGCCCAGCGGTCGTCTCTACCCTGGCAGTCGGATCAGAGAAGTGGCAGATGACCATGGCGGTAACCGCCATGGTCATAATTCCAACATTTTTACCGCCAGACCGCCGCTTCTCCGCCAACCGCCAGGGTTGTAATGAGGGCCAAAATGTGGCTTAACGCCACCTTGTAAATACGGCGCAGGTCATTGCGCCACTGGAGCATCATGAACGTGGCCCTCCAGTGGCTCTAGGGGCTCAAAAATATGCCCCAAGGTGTGTGTGTGATCTTTAACATGGGTTAGTCCAACTAAATTTTGATGAAGGGGAAATGATTGGAGAGACTTATGATACTGTCCACACAGCCTATTCTCAAACTGCATTTTGTAATATATTTATTAGTACCATAATAATACTACAAATTGTTATCCAACAACCTACATGTGGAGGTTCTGCCTCTCCTATCTTTTAATGAGCAGAGATCTTCATGACTGCATGATCTCTGTTACTGTAAGGACACGTTTTAGTAGTAGTAAATGTGGGTGGGACAATGAGCAGTGACTGGAAAATGGGGAATATTTCCAGCTAAGTGGGATGGGATGGGTTAAGGGAGGAGTGAAGAGAGGGTAAGAGAGACTTAGAGACAGGATTAGAGAGGGTTATGAACCCACTCATAAAAGAGTAAGTTAATTGCTGTCCACAAACCACACTTTTAAAGTTGCTACCATCTAAACAGGACCCAAAACAATAGTAAATGAAACCAGCAAAAAGATTAAGCAAGTCCAGCATCACACCTGCCCAATCAGTGGTACTGCAACACACTTTCATAGAAAACGATGGGGGTAGTAACCTAACATAAGACCCCATAGGAGCTATGTTAAAATATAACAAATTATCTAAAATAGTCAAAATATTAATACATTAAATGTAATGTTTACATTTTAAAAAGTATCTAAAATAAAATAGAAAATCATATTATCATAATTTAAAAACATTATTTTAATTCGAAATTTAATGTAACATGTTTGTGAAAATATAACTAAATTAGTTAAAAATATTTCTTTACATTACTTTCAATAATTAGTAACATAATAAAAAAAAAAAAATATGTAGTTCAAAACTAAGTTAATAGTGCTGTAGCATTTATTTTTTGTACTACATGTAAAATAAATATATAAATGTATTTCACATTAATATTTAACATAAAACTGTTTTAAATATTTTTCTTCCAAGTTCAACAAATGTTTTAAATGTTCCTAGTAATTATCATATGAGATTTCCTCCCCACTGATGGAGATTACAAAATGTTAAATTATAAGAAAATGTTTGTTTTAATCCATGTTCTTCAAGATCAAAGGAAGCGAGACTCCGGTTATCCAGGGATGTGTGTCTATCTGAAAGCTGGTGTCTCAGAAGTAGTGGGATATCACTTGAATTGTTCACATCATGCTGGGTCTGCCTCTTACCTGGTAGACTGCCTGAAAGACTGTGAAGGAGGAGAAGGGTATCTGTCCCAGACAGAGCTTAATATTTGAGGGCCACAGGATGGAGGTCAAAATCTGGCAGTAATGGGACCTACGAATTGGAGGTGACTTCCCAAGAGCCACTGTTGCTGTACCGGGCCATGTGTGAAGAGGAGGCAGAGCTGCCTGGTCAAGTCACTGATCCGCCAGTGCATCCTTGCAGCTACAGTACGCAGGCTTATACTTAAGGCTAACAAGTGACTCTGCATCTAAAGTAAAATGTTCAACTGAAGTGGCCATTGCCTGAGAACTTTGCTACAAATGTATGTGGGATGCAAACTTTAAATATAACCTGCTTAAAAAAACTCTTTAGTGAAGGAAATGAAGACTGACATATGAGTCACATAAATCAGGGAAGTTGCTCATCTGCTTCCAAAGTAAGCTCACACCAGTATTCTAATCTAGTCTACTGATTTCATTATGGATAACCCTCATAACACTCACATTATGCCACTTTCTGTTGATTAACATTTCATGAGTGTAGTATTTCGTGTATGACATGCCATGACCCCTCTAAAGTGGTCCTTCAATACTAACATTTCCAAACTATCATCACAGATTGATCATTTAAGTAGCCTTTCTATTTACATTTTGACACGTTTTAGAAAATTCCAACTTACTGCTCATTTATGTATTTATAGTTTATTTTGTAGCTTCCATAGATGTTGTGAGTGCCTATTTCTTCCCTCAGAGACAAACAGATATTAAAATGAGGCTAGTCATGTCATTAGCAAACACTCTTATATTTGAGATTTTTTTCAGGGCACATTTAAATGGACGTGATGATGTTTACTGCTTTTTCAAGTGTGGAAACCATAAAATATGAAGTTAGCTTGATTTTACCCACTTCCTCTTCCATCTCCCCTTGTTAAACACAAATCCTATGTCCTGTGTAACTGACGCGTATTACTATTTTCACACTCCATATTTGCTATACCATCTTTACTTCTCCAATCCATTATAGCCTTAGAACCCGCCGTAGTGGGCTCTACCGGCTATTAAAGGCCCGCTCCCGCGTTAAATGCCCGAGCCGAAGGGCAGAATGTTCTATTAAAAAAAAAACAAATTGCTCACGGAGCCCGAGGGGATAAAAATCCCCTCGGGCTCCGTGAGGCTTTTTTCACAGCTGTTGCTGTGAACAAAGCGAACATTGGAATGTTGGCGCTGCAGGCTTTTACTGGCCAGTAAAAGCCCGCAGCACTCCATTTTTTTCAATGGAGCTGCCGCCAACTTTTCAATGTTCTAATATTCCTTGATTTCCCTCTACTGTTCCATATGTCCTATTGATTCTGCTTGATCTAGATCTTACTTTAATAACCTCTACCCAATACTCTTTCTCCTGTTTCCTACAATATTCTTGACCTGCAGATTCTTGGTGGTCTCTTATATTTCCTCCCTGCTACTCTTTTCCCACTCTTACTTTTCCCAAATTACAGGAAGAAGTTCTCTCTTAAACTAGCACAGCTTGCTTAGTGTTCCTGGTTTTCATGTTGATTCTGATACTTAGGGCCTCATTACGACTTCAGCGGTTTTCAGAGATGACCATCGAAGCCGCTTCAGCCAGCATACTGCCAGTGCTAGCGGTAGGCTGGCCACCCTGTTAGGAGTTTTCCGCTGGGTCAGTGAGCGAAAACAGCATTTCCGCCTGCTGGTCCATGCAGAAAACTTACCACAACATTGACACCAGCTTGTAATTGAGCCGGCAGCAATGTTGTGGTGCATCGTGCATTTCACTGCCTGTAGTTTGGGCAGTGAAATGGGCAATGGGGATGGCCATGGGGCCCCCTGCACTGCCCATGCCAAGTGCATGGATAGTGGAGGGGCCACCATGGGGCCTTCAACTCCCCCTTGATGCCAGCCTTTGCATGGTGTTGAGACCACCATGAAAAGGCTGCCGGAAAGGGGACTTGTAATCCCCAGGGCAGCGCTGCCCTGGCGGATAGCGACTGCTGAGACCAGCAGGCTGTTAACAAGCGACAACCTGGCGGTGCCGGTTGTCATACCGTGGCCCATCTGCCACGGTCATGATAGGGAGGTTGGACTGCCTTGTCTGTGGCGGTCCGACGACCACCGCGAGTGTGGCGGTATTGAGACTGCCACACTTGTAATGAGAGCCTTAGTGTTCTGTAAGTTGAAACTCTCCTTTTCGCATCATATTTATGACATGCTAATACCCTCAAGTGGAGTGCACTTTATAAGAATAAACAATTTAAAAACATACACAAATAAATAAATATCACATTATGTTGCTCCTGGTTTGGTCAACATGTATTCAATTTTCCAGCTAGATCATATCCACTCATATGCATGTCTAGTCTGAATTTGTTTCCATACTAATATTTTACTGTTTCCAAAATCAACAATTTGGATGGTGCTTAATCTATTAGTCTAATTTATAAACATGCAATTACAATTGTGAATCATGACATTACACTTTCAATATTGTGATACAACTGAATCCAGGATACTCTTAATGAAACCTGTGGAGTGACATGTAAGTAAATGTTTCAAGCGACTTAATCATGGGTCGATCTAGATTCATAATACAATGGTTCAATTACTATGGCTTTTTTTGGCAAGGTTATTTAGTTTTATTTACAGTAAAGGAGGATACATAAACACACAACAAGTGTTCATACTTAACACATTAAGGCAACAATAATTTTTAATGGAGCTAAGTCGTAGTGTGAATAGTGTAATCCCCAACCAAAAAGCTGACCTCCAAGAACAATCAACTGCAACAATCTACCCTCCTCCCGTTCACTCCACTGAGCTTCTAAGTAAGAGACACAGATAAACAAAAGTAAATTCATCACTTGTATCACATGTGTGACAAGGCAATTACAGCAAATATGAATGGTGGCCTATAAGTAAGAGGTTGGGGCCTGTTTTTCCCTTCCTGTGGGACCTCAATCGTGTTTATCTTGTGGTCCGACTGTGTCCCTTTCTTGTTTACTCCTGAATTTCAGCAAAGTGCAAGTCATCTTGGCCCATACCATGAAGTCTTCCTGGGCTTTGGTAGCTGTCCTAGTTTGCCTTATATGTATTCCTCTGCCCCTCCCATTCCGCCATATCACCCTCCCAGGTTTTACTCATTGAGGCATCGGGGCTCAAACAATGGATAACTATACAATATTTTGCTACTAGTTGTCCTGTTTTCTCTGCATGTTAAATGGGAGGAGTCCTAAGGGGCATTTCTCAGTTGTGCATGGAAGCTCCCAACCAGCGGCACTGTGCAGTTGGGCAAGAACTGCTTTCCGTTACTCAATTATGGAGGAACAGTGGCATGTCATTTGGATAAAATCAGTGGGTTCATCAGGACACCTAGGGCATTTTTGATCTCTGGAGGAATATATCACATGGAGGCATTTAAGGGAGAGGTAGGTCATGTGCATGAAGTTGTAATGGATTTGTTTGAGTGGGCACTCACTGCTACTTTTCACATCCCGCACATATTTTCCACAATCCCGTGGAGTTAAAGAGCTCTCAGTAGGATTTTGCCATCTATCCTCTATTTGTAATGTGGTTTTTTGTTTATCAGCTCATAATGCCTGATAGAAGTGTGTGAGGAGTTAGCATCCTCCAGCCATCGCCAGTAAGGTGACCAATGTGTGAGACAGTGTTGGAGCCTTTTGGAATTAGGGCCAAAGCTGACGGGCCATTGTTTCGATTTTCACATATTATAGAAATTGGCATCCACCTAGGTAAAACAACTCCTGTGCCTCTTGCCAGGTGATAAGCCTGCCGTCTGGGTAGAGGTTACAGAGCATAATACACACTTTCTCTTTCCGTCAAGCAACCAAGATAGTACATGCTGTTTGGGCAAATGAGGACAGGATCCAAATGTCCATGTCCAGTGCATAAGGTGCTCTCTTAAGTACTCTTCTTACTGCTCTCTCCCATATTTTCCCTATGAGGTGGACAACCTGAGGGTACGTGTGGGGTATTCTATTACCCTTCATGATGAGTTCCTCCAGTAGGAATCCCTCATGTGATCATTCTAGTAATACTCACTCCCAGTTGTCTTCCCCATCTAACCAGTGGACTGCATGCTGTAGATGTGCAGCTATATAATACATTTCAAAATCCGACACCTCCAGTCCTCCCTTTTCCTATTCTCATTGAAGGGCGGATAAGCTCACTCTACATCTCTTGCCCTGCCATAAGAGGTCCACTGCCAGTCTAGCTAGCTCTCTGAAAACCACCTCAGGTAATCTCATGGAAGAAGCCCTGCATTATATATCGAGGAAGTACCACCATTTTTAAAAGTGCAATCCTCCCCATATGGATAGGGGAAGGGTGTTCTAGAACTGTATAGAGGGTTTTAGACCCTTTAGAATCCATTCCAAATTAACGTAATAAAATGTCTCTTTCAGATGGGTTGTGTGTATACCCAAGAGTGGAGCCCACCTAATTTCCAAGGTAGGGCAGATGAGGGCAGTTGTTTGGGTGATAGGCCTACCAGGGGCCCAAAAAGAAATACAACCAATTTAGATAATATACCTGAAGACCTAAGAATTCTATGTCAGGACCGGAGGCTTCGTATTATGCTTCTCTCTCAATGCTTTATTTTTACAGCAGCCAATCACAAGAGAGTAACTAAAAAACAAAACATATCCCATCATTCAATGGAAGGCGTCATAACCATAGAGACCAGTACTGTATATAAGCTCACGAGGATAAAGCACTTCCTCTTTCTTTGCTGCTGCCGCAGCCAGTTAAGTGTTTTTCATATTCGATCTTATTTGGTGTTATTTGTTAGCTTGCGCGCGCTCTTCGTTTTTGGCACTGTGGAGCGGGAGCGGGAGTTTCGCTAGAGGGGCTCTCCCCTAGCGAGGATCGGGAATCCGATCGGAGTACCGGCAGCAAGTATTTCATTTATTATTTCACTCACACGCACGCTCGCGCGCGCGCGCGCACACACGCACGCACGCTTTGGCGCGTGATTCATCCCGTTTGAATTGCCGATCGGCTCGTACTGCATTTAGGAGCCTGACAGCAAATTTCGGCGGGGTGCTCGCGGGCAGATTTCACCCGTTTTTTGCATCCATTTAACCAACGCTGCGCTCAATACCTGGCCGGTGACTCCCACCTTGCTCTGATTTCAGGCTTGGTGATACTCCCTGACGCCCCGGGACCATCTGGTCGGCCCAGGGTTGAAACAATTTTGCATAGGCTTTGCCTAGAGTGCAGCAGGCTGCTCCCTCCACGCTCAATTGTATTTTGGTGCCTTATAGCCTGCTGGGGTTCCGCACTCCCCCTGATTGTAGTCCTGGGCTACTCTGATTGCAGTTACCCATACTGCCCTGAACATGGCGCAATCCTTCGCATATGACGAGGAGGATTCTTATGGCGAAGACGCCCCTTCTTTAGAAGAGTCCCTTGTGGGTGCCCTTGATAATAGCGTTCAGCTATCCGTTAACAAAGCCTTGGCCAAGGCTTTGGGACCCCTGACTCACCATTTTGAAAATTTTGCGCGCCAGAAGGGTTGGGTTCCCCCCATCCCTCCGAATCAAGATGCCCATAAAGACGCCCCTGAGAATCTCCCTTCCACCTCCAAGGGCAAGTCAAAAAGGCAAAAATGGGCGCATTCTGAGCTGTTTGACAAGCTGGCCGCCACTATTCATTCTGAGCATGGTTATAGCTCACTCAATTTACAAGAGGTTCAGGATTCAGACTCCTCTTCTAATAATTCTCCAAATGCCTCGTCAGATTCTGACTCCGATTCTAGCGTCCACTCAGCATCTACTAAGCGCAAGAAGCGTTCTAAGACCAAACATCAGGCCCCCAAGGCGCCTCGTCTTCTTAATTTTAAGCCTGAGGACATTGTTCATCCTCGTTCCTCCAGCTGGACTCCCCCTCCAGAAGTAGTGTTGTACATGCAGGAGCATGTTAGAGCCGGCTTCGATAAGGAAGTTCGAGCGAGATTAAAGGCAGAATGCCCCAGACCAGAGCTGGAAGGCAAAGTCACTGATACCCCAGATGTAGACCCCACTATGGTGACTTTCCTAAAGAAGTGGGCTAAAGACCCTAAGAAGGGCTTGGATCGGGCATGGAGATCATGCCAAGATAAACTTCTAGACCTCACCGGCCCACTAGCAAAAATCCTGGAGTTGGCTTATGTCTCTAAAGAATCGAATACCCCTATTGATCCTGACATTCTCATGGGTTGGGCACAACGCTCCATCTGCCTTTTGGGGAATGCCAATGTGGCGATTTCATCTGAACGACGCCGTTCTATTCTTATGCGTGTCGATCCCCAACTCAACGAACTAGCTTCTTCGGAAGCGGGGCAAGCCGCACAAGGCCTCCTTTTTGGAGCTCCCTTCCTCAAGGATTTATCCAGATTTGCGGCTACATTTAGCTCCATGGATAAGGCGCAGCTTTCCCTTAAGAAGGTATTCAGGGAGACTCTTTTTCGTAGGGCCGGACGCGGTCGGGGCCGCTCGTCAGGCCGTTCCTTCTATCAAGGCCCCAGAAGAGACTCGTTCTCCCGTGGCAGGGGTTTCTACAGGGATCAGCAGGCAGACAACACCTTTTACCCCACACGCCCCCGCGCAGGGAGATCTCGTTTCCGTAGAAACGCCTACAAGGGTCAGCAAGGAAACTCCCAGGATGCCTCCTCTGCAGGTGAGACTTATTCCTTTTTCGGAGGTACTGCTGGGGGGCAGGGTCCAAACATGTCTGGGGGAATGGCAGAGAATAACCAAGGACCCTTGGGTGTTGGAAACCGCTCGAGGTTTCAAACTGGAGTTCTATCGCTCCCCTGTGCAACGTTTTATCCCTCCCCTTCACCGTTTTTCCCGTCCCGACCAAGAAATCATGAATTCGGAAATTCTTGCTCTTCTCAAAAAAGGAGCTATTTGTCGGGCAGACCCTCATCCTCGAGGGTTAATCAGCCCCATTTTTCTGGTGGAAAAGAAGGGCGGCGGTTCAAGATTAGTTCTAAACCTCAAAGATTTCAACGCCTGGATAGTTTACAGGCATTTCAAGATGGAGGGAATCCACCTCCTGAGAGATGTTCTTCAGGAATCAGATTGGATGGTTTGTTTAGATTTAAAAGACGCTTATCTAAGCATACCAATCTTTCCTCCTCATCGACGTTTTCTCCAGTTCTTCTGGATGAACCAATGTTTCGAGTTTCAGGTTCTCCCCTTTGGGCTTTCCTCCGCACCTTGGTGCTTTACCAAGATGATGCGCCCAGTAGTCGAATCCCTTCGGGCCAAAGGAGTTCGCCTGATCGTCTATCTCGACGATCTAATCATTATGGCTCAAGACCTGTTGATTCTCCGGGAACACTTGTCCTGGGCAATCAATCTTCTTCAGAGTCTGGGATTTCTCATCAATCAGCCCAAATCTTGCCTTGTCCCATCCCAGCAGATGGAATTCTTGGGGTTCCAAATAGACTCTATTCGTTCCCTTCTGATCCTTCCGGCCCAGAAGATCCGCAACATCAAGAAGGAGTTGCGTCTTCTGTTGTCGAAACAGTATGTGTCTTTGAGGAGCTTAGCCCGGATGGTAGGTCTTTTGTCATCCTCGATTCAGGCCATCTTCCCGGGCCCTCTTCATTACCGGGCCCTTCAACGTCTCAAAATTTCCCACCTATAGAAGGGTCTATCGTACTCAGACAAGATTCCTCTGTCGGAGGAAGCCCGATCGGAGATCCAATGGTGGCTAGACCACATGGACGCTTGGAATGGTCGGGCGATATTCGGCTCTTCGCCAGATGTGATACTAGAGGCGGACGCCAGCAGGTGGGGCTGGGGAGCACGCTGCGGTGCTCTGTCCACGGGCGGTCGTTGGTCCCAGGAGGAACTCCGCCTCCACATCAATTGTCTGGAACTTCTGGCCGGTTCTTTTGCAATTCGGAGTCTGTCTCCCCTGAAATCAGACTGTTGCATCCTTTTGAGGATGGACAACATATCTGCGGTCAGATATGTGAACAAACTGGGTGGTACGAGATCTCCGATTCTTGCTCAGATTGCCAAAGAGTTTTGGCAGTTCTGTCTTCAGCACCGCATTTCAGTGATTGCGGAACATCTCCCAGGAGTGGACAACACAGTGGCGGATTGGAACTCCAGGTTTCTGCGGGATGGCAGCGACTGGAGGCTCCTTCCTCAGGTGTTTTGTCACCTCCACCAGTTGTGGGGTCCCTTTTCCATCGACCTCTTTGCCTCACGCCTGAACCGACAACTTCCGTTGTTCTTCAGTTGGAGGCCGGATCCGGAGGCGACAGCCACGGATGCCTTCCTTCAGGACTGGTCTCTCCATCTGGGATATGCGTTTCCTCCTTTCAACATGATTCCTCGAGTTCTATCCCAGGTTCGACGCCAGCGTGTAGGGATTGCTCTGATGACCCCCGTTTGGAGAGCTCAGGCATGGTTTCCTCTAGCTCTCGAGCTGTTGTGCGACTTTCCGCTGTTGATTCCGCACCAGCTCAACCTGTTGCTGGACCCTCTGGGGAATCCTCATCCTCTGATGTTGTCAGGCCAGCTACAACTAGTGGCATGGAAACTTTCCGGAGACAATGGCTTTTGCCAGGTATTTCAGAACAAGCTTCAAAGCTTATCCTCCAGGCATGGTCCTCTGGTACACACAAACGCTATGCCTCTGCATGGAAGCGTTGGGTTACTTGGTGTTCGGAACGGGATTCCGATCCCATTAAAGCAGATGTCAATCTAGTAGTCAACTTTCTGGCCTCCTTGGCAGCTGCAGGCCTCGCGTACAGATCTATTAACAATTATCGATCTGCCATATCGGCGGGCCATGTTCCGGTGTCAGGTAAACCTATAGGAGAACACTTTGTGGTTTGTAAACTGATGAGAGGTATCCGGCTTACTAATCCTCCCCTCCCGCGTTACTCCTCCCTTTGGGATGTTAATACGGTCCTGTCTTTTATTTCTTCTTGGCCTGACAATGAATTCTTATCTCGTAAACAATTGTCGGCCAAACTTACTTTACTTCTATGTCTTGTTTCATGTAAAAGAGTATCTGACATTAAAGCTCTGGATCTATCGGGAAGGAGTTTTACTCCTTCTGGGGTTTCCTTTTCGATTTCCCGTCGTACTAAGACAGGTACTTCTTCGATCTCCTATCCCTCTTTTCCTCACAATACTAAACTTTGTTTAGTTCAGTGTCTGAAGGCTTATGAAGCGTCTACAGAGGGATTCCGGAGAGACCCCGGGGGTCAACTTTTGATTGCTCTTAATAAACCTTTTAATCCCGTTTCCTCTGATACTCTAGCGAGATGGATTAGGTGGATTTTGTCTGAAGCGGGCATTGACGTCTCCGTTTTTGGAGCCCATTCGGTCCGTGGAGCTATGGCTTCGAAGGCTTTTTCTCTTGGAGCCAGACTAGAAGACATTATGAGAGCGGCAGACTGGTCCGCTGAGTCTACTTTTAAGACTTTCTATTATAAACCTATTGTGGATATCGCATCAATTGTGGTTAGTCAGCTTTGAACTAGCATAATACGAAGCCTCCGGTCCTGACATAGAATCAAAAATTTTCTAGCTTTCGCGTCAAGAATTTTCAATTCTATTAAGGACACGGAGGCGAGGATTATCCCACCCGGATTACAGAGATTAACATACTTAAGAGTTAAGTATTTTTTATGTTTTACTTTTCACTGTGATTGAATTGTATGCCCTCCCTTTGTATAAGAGTTTATGATCTCTTTTCCGTGGTCTATGACTAGCTTTTGTTTGTGTCCTCTAGGTTTTGAACAGAAACAATGAGGATCTGGACATTCGTGGGATTCTCGGTCTGTTTTCCGTTGGATTCCTGGTCCCTCTTTTCAACGTGGTTCTTGGATTTCATTTGGATCCAGTTATTGACTGTTATTGACTGTTTTGTTGAATTTTGTTCAGCATCCGCAAAGAAAGAGGAAGTGCTTTATCCTCGTGAGCTTATATACAGTACTGGTCTCTATGGTTATGACGCCTTCCATTGAATGATGGGATATGTTTTGTTTTTTAGTTACTCTCTTGTGATTGGCTGCTGTAAAAATAAAGCATTGAGAGAGAAGCATAATCCTCGCCTCCGTGTCCTTAATAGAATTGAAAATTCTTGACGCGAAAGCTAGAAAATTTTTGACTCTAAATGTTTAGAAGGATCGGGCAGATTTATAATCTTAAATAAATCAGTGTATTATCAGCGTATAATGAAACTATATATTATGTATTATGCACTGTTATAACCCAGACTCGCAGGGTCTGTCAGGATCTACAGGCCAGTAGTTCTATCCCTGTCTAGTGCATGTTGTAAATGAAATTTGCCAGAGACATAGCTGCCCTTCCACACTCAGGCACAAGGTTGTGTATAAAGCAACCTAACCCAGGCTATGTAGAAGGAGCCCAATCCCTCATTCTCTACTGTACTCCAGACATAATCCCAGTTAAAGGAGTCAAAAGCTTGTTCTAGATCCGGGGAGGCTAGGGCATAACATCCCTCCTGGATATGTGGGTTTTGCATCACATGGGCCAGATGCTGTATGTTACACAGGGTGTTCCTTCTGGGGATAAATCCTGATTGTTCCTCATGGACCAGGAAAGGAAGATATGGAAGGAGACGAGAAGTCAAGCTATGACTGAGAAGTTTACAGTGCACATTAAGAATTGATATAAGTCCGTAGGATTCCGTTTCCAACTGGTCTCTGCCCAGTTTTGGAATCAATGAAATTAGGACTCCACCCATTCATTGGGGTAACTCCTGCCTAGTATATGCTGTAGAGTATACCTCAATCAGTTTCTCAAGTAAAAGATATCGGAAGGCCTTGTAAAATTCCACTGGGACTACGTCCCTGCCCGGAACGCTTTCAATTTTCATAGACTGCAGGGCCTCCGTAAGTTCCTGTTTGCTGATTCTGGCACCTATTATTTTCTGTTCCGCTGGGGACAAAGATGGCAGTGGGAGCCAATTCAGGTAATTGGACAAGTCCTTGTCTTGCCTAGCAAATGTGGCTGTTCGTGCACTCTATGCATGTGACCTGCGAACTCCTCATTTATAGTCTGTTGCATATGTACTTTGTGCCCATTATGATCTTGAATTGAATGAATAGGTTGTGTAGCAGTCTGCCATTTGATTAATCTAGCCAACAATCTGCATGCCTTGTCCACCTCAATATACCACTGGCATCTGGCTCTGTTTTTTAAATATTTATCCAGTTGGTCCCGCAGGCCGCAAACTGTTTGTTTTTGCCAATCTCACACAACCTTAATGGAGGGGTTGGTGGGGAGCTTAGATTCTAAAAGCTCTAGTTCAGCCTCCTGTATGGTTATATCATGTTTGAGAGAGTGCCGCATTCCAACAGAAGTGGCCAAACACACTCCCCTCACAACTACCTTCAGGGCGTTCCATTCTACATCTCGGTTCCTTGGCAATCCAAATTTTCTTCAAAATATTGAGATACGGATGTGTCCTGTGTGTTCCTAAATGCAGTGTCAGAGATGTATTGTACATTCAGCCGCCATGATGATATTGTGGGTGGTTTCCTATGGAGGGAGTAACGCAGTAAGAGTGGTGAATAGTCAGAAATGTAGTGAGCTAAATATTGAATGTGTAAGGCTCATGTGCCACCGTCCTCTGAAGGAAAGAATAGTCAAGGCAACTATGTGTGTTAGTGGCTGGAGTGTAGCTGGAATATGTACGGATGTGGGGCCACATATTCACTAGGCCCCGGCTCTGTCGGGTTTGGTGGACCGAGGCCATGAAGCAGGGCTGAACACCCATCCTAGTGGGACATCTAGCAAGGTTACCATCCAAAGCTTAAATAAGATCTCCGGCTTATATAATTTCTGACGTTGGCAAGATCTCTTTTTATATCCTTGTATGGGGTGGTACCACCTGGATTAGCAGCTTGGTAGGCCGTCTGTAGAATTCCCGTGAGTAATGGCGCGATATACTGTCCCCACCGTTCCTCCGGCCATTGGGCGGATGAGGCCACACGTTCAAAGTTCGTGAAGAAGGAGTCCGGGTCTTCCCCTTCCTGGAATTTTTGTAAGACAGAGCTCGGGACATTGGGGTGTACTTTGCTGGCTGCTATGGTGTCCGTTAATTTCTGCAGCGCAGTCTCATGTACAAGCTGGTTGTTCACCAAGATCGTAGCTTGGCTTTTTAGGGCTGATTGTAGGGCCTCTCTGTCTTCCTTGGCCTCCCGTTGGTGTGCCTCCCAAACTAGTTGTAGGTGGCGTTGGCCCTCCGCTAGCTGTTTAATCATGTCCTCTAGGGTTGGTTTTTCACTCATTTTGTATACCACCCAGTAGCCTTCGGGATATTGTCCCACTTCTGACACCACTGTGATAGTCTGCGGCGGTACAAAAGGGCTGAGTCTGGTATATAGGAAAAACCTAAGTTTTATTTCCTTTCTATTTTAGAGATAATCTAGTACACTTTATATGTTCTTTAAAGATCTTGCGGATTTGTTATCTGGTCTCTGTTAATCGTCTTGCCCTTTTTCTTTTCTCCTCCTCTAGGTTCGGCTAACGTCTGGTTCTTGGGACTCCAGAGCGTTACCGGATAAACAAACAGAGGAAACGAAGGTGAGTATTTTTGGCGTGTTTGCGCGGATTTTCTTCCTTAGAGGTACATGCAGGGAGGGACCTTTCAGAAGGGGACGGGTGGTGAGGGTATCCCACTGTGAGGGTGATGATTTGAGGTTATGGTGCCACGTTCCGTCTCTTCTTTTATATACAACCCAGTGTCCAAACAAACAGAGAGTTTAGTACCCCCTGCCCAGTGGTTCAGTGGCGTACCCACCCCCCCTTTCACGCCTCCCCTGTTCCCTTCCCCTGTGCCCCCGTTACTCTTTGTGTTCCCGCGTACCCAGGAGGGACCGTACCTTGGAAAGCCACGACCCTCCTGGGTCGTGGCGGGTTCCTTGGGCCTTCAGCTCTTTTCCTTCGCTGGAAACGGCTCCGGTTTCCTCTCTTCCTCGTGAGGGTCTGCAATCTCCCTCTGCTGTAGTCTCCACGTCTCTCGCTCTGTCCTGTTCTCTCTGTTCCGTGGCGTTCTCCTCTTCTATCGCGTAGTCCGTCTTCTCTTTTAGTGCCCCCATCTGGAAGTCTTCTTCTTTGACGTCCATCAGTGTTTCCATGTTACCATGGGAACGCGGAAGTGAAGAGAGCGAGCCGGTCGAATGGTGTCGGTCCCAGGAGGTAGGAGACGCGGTCCCGGAGACCCGTCTACATGGGACCTTCAGGGCTACCCAAAACAATGTTCCCCTAGCACATCCAGAGTAGGAGGTTGCAAAACCCTGCCTGCCACCATTTCTGAAGAGATTTAAGACAGCCTCCCCATGTATGAGTTTCCTGAAGGAATGTAATGGCCACTCTGTGTCGTTTGAGGTATGTTATAACCCTATTACGCTTCAGTGGATTGTTGAGGCCTCTCACATTCCATGTTATAATCTTGTACTGAGATCCATGGTTCACTTTAGGCATAATCATCTTCCCTCTCTCCTGATCCACAATGCCTTCTAATTTCTTCATCATTGTAACCCTTCTCTTGGAAGCTGTCCTCGCATAGCACACAATATGACAACTCCTGCATATTGCGAAAGTCAACAAATAAACAGTATGAAACGTTTCTGCCTGTGAACCAGAAACACAGTGATAAATCACTTTGCCTAGGACACCCCCAGTTTCCTCTGGCCTTGGGCAGTAGCCGCAGAGCCTCTCCTGAGAAAAGGCCTAACAGGAGGGTCATAAACCCAGCCCCCAATTGGTGTATCAAAACAAAAACTAGGCCCTGATTTAAGAAAAGTGCTGCAGCACCCAGTGCAGCGTCATTTTTCTTGCACCCCTTAGCGCCCCCCGTAACCCACCATGTGTGCAGTTGGGGGAACTAGGGACAAACTTTTTGACGCTAGTTTGGAGCTTTGCAGAATTAGCGTCAACAATTTTGATGCTAATCCTGCAAAGCCCATTGAGGCCCATTGAAAACACTGGCATGCCTCCTTTTAACGCCTGCTCTGAGCAGACGTTAAAAGTGCTGAAATAAATGACGAAAATACATTTTTTAGATTTCTTTGTGCCATTTTTTCAGCCCCCCTAAATGGGGGAATGCCCCCTTTGCATACATTATGCCTGGTGCAGGCATAATGTAGCACAAAGGGATACAGAGTGGTGAAATGCATGCATTGCACCACTTTGTAAATTTGGTGCAGTGATTTTGGCTATGTTGGGCCATATTGGCATAAAACATTATGCTAATGTGGTGCAAGGAGGCACCCAAGAGTTTATACAGATGAACTTTGTATGTACCCTAGGTGATAGGCTGAACAAGACCCAGAATCCCCGATTACCACCAGTCCAGAATGGAAGCTCAGCAATCTGTGGAGCCCTGGGCTGCGGAACCCCACAGTCTGAAGAGAAAGAACCCCCCAAGAACGATCCCAAAATGTGTCTGATGTAGTAGTCAGTATCCCGTGCTGAGGTTTATGTTTGGTTGCCACCCTCAGTTTGTATCCCCCTACCCCCTTCCTCATTACCTGCGTACCCAGCCATGTTCCATACTACCAAGCAGTGCCCCAAGGCCCCCATCACTGTTAGCCTCCAGTGTCGGGGTATCAGGCAGTAAGCTCAGTGGAGCATAAGGGTTCTCAGTTTCCAGCAAGCCTTCCTCTGCACACAATGTCCCATCTTCCATTAAAAAGATGCATTCAATTATGTTTCTGGGGTTGTAAGGAGGTCTTACTATTACAACTGGACTGGTGTGTGTTCCTACGTTGAGGTTCCTGCCATTCGCAAAATTGTTTGCTTCCTCTAGAACCTGGGAGTCCAACCAGTCTGAGGCATCCTGTGAGGATTCGAAGAAACGACCCTTTGTTCGTGCTGACAGACAGAAAGCTCTTGCGAAGGTCCTGAACACTCCTGATGAAGTCCAGGAAAAGCTGAATGTCCACACCCTTATATTGTTGGGGGCCATGTGTCAGTACATATTGGAGAAGAATATCACAGTTTACAGTAACTGAACAGCCATACTATGATTTCTCTGGGTTGGGCCCCAGGCCTCAGCACAGGGCCCAAGGATTTATGGGTCCATTCTATGGTCAAAAATTTAGAAAGGCGGATGTCAGGCATTGCTGTTGTTATCCAATTCTCTAAGAACAGTTCCACTGAGGACCCCTCTGCCTGTTCACAAATTCCTAAAAACCTTTATTGAGCTCTCAGCGCTCATCAAGGTGGGTTGTGCCACTCTTCAAATCTGACACTGTAGTTCAAAGCTCTTGTACCACAACCCGGAGCGTGGCCACCTTAGTTTCAGCTAGTGTGACTCTGTCCACTACTTTCAAGAGGATCAGGTGCAAATGGTTAATGTCCGTGGCCATTGTGTCCATCTTTGTTTCAAGACAGAGAAGACTCAGAGGGTGGGTCCTGTTGACTGTGTCCAGGGACCACATACTGAACAATATTATTTGCCTGGGTGCCCTTAGTTTGTCTGTCTTCCCCCATTGTGAAGTGCAAAGATTATTAGGGTGCCAACAGGGCAGTCTTTCCAGCCACACCACCGGCCTTCAAATAGACCAGTCTCCCAGCCAATTGTAGATGGTAAGTGAGTGAGGCTTACTGAAATGTACAACTTGTCTCCCAGGGGAAGAAGAAGAGGGGGGTGCAGAGCAGGGCCCTTAGAGGACCAGCATTTCCCGAGGAGGTAAAATCCAACACTAACCGGTCCCTCTGCCCAGCATCGCGTTTCAGTTCAATGTGCGAGAGAGCCTTGGAATCCCAACTGGTTTTTGTCTCAAGGCCTCCGCGGGCCACAGTCGTCACAATCCACATTTTTAGCCTACAATGAGGAGAGAGCTCCTATCATCCTGTGTGACTTTGAGGCATTAGAGTAACCTGCCAATCTGCAAGGGCCCCTCTGCTGATGTATTAGGCAAGATGTGGCAAGGCCCCCGGGTTCCCCATGGGTTCACTGATAATTCCCCAGGAATCATCTGGCTTGATCAGGCAGGGGGGAGGTCTCTGTATTGCTGAGAGGATCTTCACAGGCCCTTGACCCAGGGGCTATGTCCACCACAGCCGGCATCGCGAACTCAGGTCATGGAGAGACGCCCCAGCTTAGCCCGCTCACCTGAATCATTCCATGATAGTTCCAGACGCTGCACACCATCACTGGGCAGTAAAGAGGTCTTTGTTAAACAATTCAGTTGCACCCAAAGTGCTGCAGGCAGGCTGTTCAGTCCCCCTCAGGCTGCAGCATATCAGCTGGGTGTGGCTGTATTTAGGAACAGGCCATGCCCAGGGGCCTGTGGGGCGAGCCGGCTGTGCAACGTCTGGTGTTGCTAATCACCTTCACCTCTCTGGGACCAATCAGAGCCAGCAGCCTCTCCCACAGTGCTGTATGAGATCCCTCGGATACCACCCAGCAGGGGCTCTGCCACACTCCACCGTCCACCTGGGAGAATGCCATGTCAGTCCCTGGCACAGGATCGGGCCTCCCTGCCTTCAATGAGTACAATTATTACAGTTGCTGCCACCAGTACCACAGGGGGTGTCAGAATTATGTAGGATATTGCAGTCTGGGCCGAGAGCTTAGGCCAGTCACGTCTAGATGGCCATTGTGCTCTGCCATGCTCCCCTTCAACTACTACACTTGTGGATTTTTTACAATGTGGTGCATTTCTTCCCTTCAGACTACTCATAGGTGGCTGTGGTCCATATCATCCTTATATCTATCCCCTGATTTTAATTCCTCCTATCTATCCCTTAAATTATTTGCCTTTGTCAGATATGTGTATCTTGCCCAGCTCATCAGTGAAATGTTTAATGTGATTTCATTAGAATTGATTAGATAAATATCACTCTTAATCCCAACACACTAAGGCCCATATTTATGGAAGGTTTGAGTCACTTTAGAGCCATTTATTTTCATGCTAAAGTGGAGCAAACCTAACTCCATATTTATACTTTGATGCTAGACCTGTCTAGAGTCAATTCTTTGGAGTTAGCTCGATTTCGAGGAAGCACCTACCCACCTTGCATCAATGAAATGCAAGGTAGGCATTCCCTTCCTAAAAATGATGCTAGCCCCCATGGCCATTTTTAACCCCCGTTGCAGAAACAACGCACGGGTGGGAAGTGGACCTAAATAATGGCGTTAACCGCTCTTAGCACCATTATTTAACACCTGGTCAGACCAGGTGTTAAAGAGCAGGTAGGCCCATTTATTTGGGGAAACACCATAGAATGGGCACAAAGACGTCCACCCCAACCCCCAGCAACACCACCACCCATACCACAGGGGCACTACTGGAGGAGGAAGCCAATCCCAGGTAAGTTGAAGGTAAGTGTGTGTGTATGTGTGTGGTGTGCCATTGGGGGTCCCTTACATGGGCCCCCTGCCTGCCACTGGATATGCAGGGTTTGCCCTGGGGACACTGGTCTTCCGGGGTGGGCATTGGGGTGGTGGTAATGACTCCTGTCCATACTTAAACAGAAGTTTTGTTTTGGCTGCTTGTGCATTAAAAAATTAGGCTAGGCTGACTAGCATCAGAAAGGTTGCCGCTAACCAGCCTAACGTCATTTCTGACCTACTAGCACCATTTCACCTGATGCCATCCCCCACCACATCCCATCTTTTTTTGTGATGCTAGCCATTCTTTAGAACCACGTGCATCATTTCATAAATATGATGCATGGATGGCTTTAAGGAATGACGCTAGCAGGCATAAAAAAAAAAGATGCACAACTGTGTTAGTGCAGTTGTGCACCAGTTTTCTTAACTATGGGCCTAAATTGGTAAAAAGAACAATATAGCTTTAGCAAGGTCATCTTTCTCCAACCGGGTTTACCTAAAAATTACTGCGGAAATGTCACATGAGATCAGTAGAAAAACTCACAAAAATATACCCAATGTTATGCACTGTTTAAAGAAAGTATATTTATTTTGTAACCCGTCATCAAATGTCACTGTAAACCAGGTGGAAAGATCATTGAGGACCAAATTATTGGTGACATTACATACATTTATACAGGTTGGATAGAGGCAGGAATTTCATTCTTTGGTGCTGGCTGAGCCTGCAAAAACACTGAATTAATATAAGTCCCTTTAACACTTGGTTGGCTGAAGCATGTCACCTCACTAGGAATAAAATTACTTTCCATTGGACCTAAGATAGCATTATCTTCATTGGGATTGGCTACTGGACTATTGCCTTTGTTTACCTTTACTATTTCAAATCGTACAACTCTTTTGCCTTTCTGGTTCAACTACATTCCTCTAAGTCTAAGCATTTCAGGAATGCTTGGGTTATAAAGCTATCTTTGGATCAAATACAGGCTACATCTACCTAGTATTTTTCACCTCAGAAGTCTATTTCATGGCTATGCATTTCCTGGTAATGCCAGAAATCTCCACATTAGCTATATTTTGAGCTTCATGAAAGGTACATTTAAAAAGTGTGATTAGAATGTACTCATTAGGTGCACTTTGATTTGGAATATGGTTGACTTCATTTTGATGGGTAAATACATTCACTCTAAGTTCATGCTATTTCTCATGGAGCAACTAAGTTACCTTATTATACTGCTTGGTCTTCTGAGATTCTGTTTCCTTTACCTGTTTCTAGTGATTGTGATATCCTGAAACCAGTCCCAGGTTCTTGTTTCTGGTCCAGGTAGGACCTGCCCTAGCAGTTCGAGCTTGACTGTTCACATGGGGAACAGGGTCAAGACGTATCTGCATATGTGTGGGTCCAAACTGGGATGGCATGGTGGGCAAAATAACAATGGATTAAACCCAGATCTTTGTGACTGGGGGTGAATATTTACATTTTTCAGCATTCCGTTCATTGTCTCTTCTTTTTGCTTTTGTCACCCTAAGTGGGAAGGGTACGCCCAGACATGGGTCCCGTGCTCACTGTGCCACTGCATTTAAGCTAGCCTGGCAGAAGAGTGGTGATACCCTGAAACTGGTCCCAGGGTGCTTTTTTCTAGTCAAGGGATGTCCTGCCCTTGCAGTTCATGCTGGACTGTTCACATCGGGGATAGGGTCAAGACTAATTTGCATATGGCTGGATCTTAGCTGGGATCTCAAGGTGGGCAAAAAACAATAGATTAATCCCAGACCTTTGTGACTGGGAGTGATTATTTGCATTGTTCAGCATTCCGTCCATCACCTGTTCTGTTTTCGTCTTACTTTTAGAAAGTAGGCATTTCTCTGCAATGACTGCTCTCTGTGCCTTATAGCCTATCTCCAATCCATGTCTGGTCTGTGATGGTTGACAGCTCCCCGTATGTATTCTACCCAGATAGCCAAAAACACAGGACACTCAAGTGCATCCGCATTCATCTGCATACTGATGGATCTTTCTGGGCAGGAATGGTGGAGGGACTCTCACTTATACTTCAAAGGCTACTGGCCTGACCTCACAGAAAGGACTATTGCCCTCCACAGATCTCCTGGCAGACAGGACATGGTTGAAAGGGGAAATGGTACACTTCAAAACCACTCTTTGAAGTTTCCCCAACTTCAAAGGCACATTTGGGTATATTTACTAGGTCTGTGGCCCCCAAAATTCAAACACTTCGGGACCTACAACTGGACTCTGTCAGAAGGATGGCTGCACCGCCAAAAGGACTCATCTGGACAGCTTTTCTGGAAGGACTGCTCTCCTGTTTGTTGCTCTGCTGCCTGCTGGCCCTTGACTCAGTTGAACTGAGCCAACCCCCTGTTCAGGGCCATCAATTACTTCATTTGAAGGAGAAAATCTACAGCACCAGAAAAATGACACAACACCTTCAAGATTCGACACGACGCCTGCAGAATTGAAGCCGAACCTGTCTCATGGCTAAAGAGTCACAGCAATGCTTTCACAAAGCGTTTTGGAGTTTTCACATATATATAATGGGTGAACTTATATGTACCATGTCTACATAGATCCTTCTACTATGACGCCTTAATGGTAGGCATATGTACATGCCTCTTGTTAGCCACTCAAGTCACCCATATCCTCATGAAAAACAATTGTCAATTACAACATTATACCACAAGGCATGTCCCAGGAGATTATTTTTAAGGTGTCTTACTTACTACTAAACACTGTATAGGCATATTATTTCACCCTTTAAATATCTCTTTCCACAGCCACAATAGCCTCAGGTGTCAACACTATACCCTACTTACCAGAAGACTTTAAGTGATACACAATAAGCAAGTAAGAATCAGGGCCTCTTTCATCTGTCAGCCACATCAGTCTGTGACCACATCAGATGTACTACCATCTACGTTCATGTGCAGTATATTTTTTTCTTTTGTCATTTGTAACACATGTTTACGAGTGACAAATCTCTCTATGTGAAAATATATGTAATACATCTATCTTTTTACAGCCTTGGTACCTAATGAAGCTCTTTTCTGTTACACTGTCAGTATTATAAAACTCATTTTTATAATTTTCGTCAGCTGCTGGATAAAGTGACATATGTCTACCGCCTTCTTCAAGGAAACATCTGGCAGTCTGTTCACAAATGAAGTAGCTGTGGCATTAGAAGGCAATATATTATTTTTAGGTGTTTTCCTGGTGTGGGTGGGGGTATCCCTGGGATCAGGAAAGGGCACCTGTGGGCTCTTTCTGTGGTCTATGACCTTGGAAACGTACCCACAGGTTCCATAACACCTGCCCTGATCCAGGCATTAAATAATGGCACTAAGCAAGCTTAGGCCATTATTCAGGTCCACCTCCCTCCCATGTACCATTTTTTCATGGGAGGATAAATAAGGCGCCTGGGTCTTAGAGTCATTTCTTGCCTGGGAACGCCTACCTTGCATCTCATTGACGTAAGGTAGTTTTCTGCCTGAAAAAAATGACGTGAACTCCAATATTTTGATGCTAGACCAGACTAGCGTCAAAATATAAATATGAAGTTAAGTTTGTGCCGAAATAGCATAAAAAATGACGCTATTTCAGTACAAACATAGTATAAATTTGCCCCCAAGTATGATGTGTACAAGTTCAAGTATTGATTGTACAGAATGCACACATGCATGTCCGGGAATCCTCAAAACACTACGCATGTGAGTCAATCCCTGGCCACATTGTCATACCTACCCCTTCTGGCCAAGATTGTCAAATATACATTTCACAGGCATTGCACAGCAATGTGATCAGACTCAAAGTCCTGTAAACACACAAAAATATGACCACATTACTTTGCAATAGAAGTAATTACCCAAAGAAGTATGACAATGGTGATGGTTTTTGCACACATCACAACACCTGAAGATAAGAGAGATGTGTAAAGCGTGAAGTGTTTATGTCAAGAATCAGACAAAATTGTATATATATACACACACCAACTAATTAAGCATGGTGTGATGGAGGAATTTGAATATTAACTTCTCTCTGCACGGCAAGAATAGTTTGCCTCTGCCCTGAGTGTACAAGTGTATAGTAGAGGGAATCACACATTTTGTATCATCCCAAAGTGTGTGCCATTATGTTCCTGTGTCAGTAAATGCAGTCTTCTTGGACCGGGAGGGTCACATAGAGACCTGCTCTCAGAGTAGATGTACTGCTACTGCGCTTGGCAGGATTATGAAAGAGATCATGTGTGGTTGGCAGTATGATGTTCATTGAACATCAGTTGTGAACATGATCATGTGACCCTGGTTCACTGCAGTGAGGCATGAAGACTCATCCACCTATTCCAAACGTGCTGCTGCTGTGTGCCATATTTACCCCGCCCAAAATCATATTGATAAAAATATGTGTGCATAATGACACCATGGGCATAACACATGTGCCTGTGCAAGACATACAGAACAGAAAAGTTGCACTGTGGAGCAGAGTGCACATGCTGAAAGTGTGTTTTCTGCAAGACTGTGTTCACCTTCAGACACTCCAGAACAGTCCAAAGGATGCATAGAACCAACCAGTGTGCAATGCCTGAGTGTTTGTGCTGCATGTCATGATCTTTGTTTACGTCTGACACACAGAAATCACAGTATAGTTACGCTAATGTCCTGTGACCTTAAACAGAGGGCATATAATGAGCAAGCCACACAGTGCAGCATAGATAGTCTCCCTCCATGTGGCTAGGTGTGAAAGCAAAGTGCAAGTAATGTGCTGTATCTAATTGAATACAAAACAACCATGGCTTTACCCCTGTGCTGGTGCTGTTTTGGCTGCCTAAGGCCAACGCAGGTACACTTGAACTATGAAACAAGATTGCAACTGTTGCATCCAGGGATGTATGTGTGCATGAATTTGCTTCTTCCTGCTAACCAAAATATCCTGTGAGCCATATTCCACCATCTATGTGTGCTACGTTTTGCAGCACACATAAAAGAATGAAGTAAGGAGGTAAATGTTAAGTCCAACTTCTTTTATTGCCAGTCCTGGGAAAAGCAGTACTTACTGGTGCATTTCAAGATGTATCTGGTTTGGTATGTTTGGGAATGCATATATAACCATTGGATGTGAATGAGTTTTCCTATGTGGGGTTCAAAGAACCTCTCTTTGGTGCAGAGTAAGGCAGTACAGTGATTTGCAATACATTATGTCACCCGTGATTAAGGATACCTGTCAGGGCTACACAAGCTGGCCTTGCATGTCTCAAACCATATGGAAATAGATTTGCCATGGTCCATTGTGTACGCATCACACATATTGGTTCAGACATATAGCCATGAGTGCAGACATGTATTTACCACCACATTACATGGTGGACCTTGTCTATCTTTCTGTGCAAATTCTTGGCTGCCTGAAAATCTTATTTGCCATATTGGAATTACACCATATGTTTTTAAAAACATCCTGTAAATCTGCAAACTGTTTGGCACATACATTGTAGTATGTGGGTGAGCCAGTCTGACTCTGTGCTTACCTAAGTGTGTGTTGCATCTGTAACACATATTATGGCATGATTCCTGACAGACTGAATGAATAAAGTTATTGGGCAGAATAGGGAATACAAGAACATGGCACATAGACCCCAGGAGCAATCTTTACATGAACATATAACTGTGGGGGACATTTAGGTTACATACTGAAACAACTGTGACAACTAAAGTGTGATCAGACAGCTCAGGATTCCTGCCTTGCTGTGCTGCCTGTTGTTCCCAAGGCTGGATGAAAAGGCATGTACATGCAGTCTTTGAACCCAGACTAACTCCACAGCCCATGGGTGGCCCACCTGTCATGAAGTGACAGGGATATGAACGAACTACATCCACACAGATTTACCACCTGGATACTGCCTTCTCTCAAACAGGCCTGCCAAGTGGTGCCAACCCAGTCTACAGCTCTGCCGAGTACCATGCAACACTGGGTGTAATAACACATATGTGACACAATTCCAACATCACTGAAACTACATAAGTCCACTGATGTATACTTTACCATTGTTGCCAAATCTAGTGTTATTAATCATTGTTATGATACCTGAGATAACTTGTTTGATTGATTTGATTAAACTCAGATATTTAAGACGTACTAATCAGCCATTATTGTTTCTTTATGCTTACCATTTATGTTTGAGAGTTATTTTCGTGACATTAGCATTGTTAATACAGGAAAATAAATTCACAATCCTTCTTGATTAAATGGCGTGGTTATTTGTTTGAGGTTCAAATCTTTGAACATATTGTCTATTGATGATGACTATAGCATCCATTATTGGCATCCCCTCAAGACTATATTGTGTCGATCCATTGGCATATGGTGCAAAATCCATTATTCAGTTTGTAGTAATGGCGAGGATTTCTTGGTGCTGCAGCAACTGTAATCAATCCCAAAACAACAGTTTACTGAACACAATGAGGCCCATATTTATACTTTTGCACTTAAAACTGCGTTAGCGCAGTTTTGCGTGAAAAAGTATAATGCAGGCTAGCACCATTCCTAGATGCCGGCCGGGCACTATATTCAGGGAATGGCACTAGCCAGCCCTAATGCCCTGTTAGTGTCCTTGTAAAGGACGCAAACAGGGTGGGGGAGGCATAGGGGAAACTGGAGCTTATGCGCCAAGTTATGGTGCTACACTGTTTAGAGGCAAAAAAATCCTCTAAGCAGTGTAGTGCCATTTTCTGGTGCACAACCCTCATGGACATGGCTCCTGTCTTAGTAAAGACAGGAGCCTTGCCCACCACCCCAATGGCCATGCCCAGGGGACAAATGTTCCCTGGGCATGGTCATTAGGGCCAGCGCCATGGAGGGGGCCCCAAGACAGGGCCCGAGCGTGAAAAAAGAAAAAAAGAAATACTTCCCGGAACTTACCTGGAATGGGTCCCTATCCTTTGATGTCCCTCTGGTGTGGGTGTGGGTGGGTGGGGGTGTCCCTAGAGCCAGGGAAGGGCACCTGTGGGCTCATTCCTTGGTCTCTGACCACGGAAATATGCATACAGGTCCCCTAACGCCTGCCCATAACTACCTTAGCTCCAATATTTAAGGCCCTCATCCCCTGTGCTGGATTTTAGCACGTGGTATAAATATGGCGCTAAGGCTATATCACCCTTTTCTGGATGGGAACGCCTACCTTGTATCTCATTGACGCAAGGTAGGTTTTCACATCTAGAAAATTACGTTAACTCCATAACTGTGGCGCTAGACGTGTCTAGCTCCAAAGTATAAATATGGAGTTAGATTTGCACTTAATTAGCTTAAAAAAAAAATGATGATAACTCAGTGCAAACCGAGTATAAATATGGGCTTGGGGGTCTTAGTTTGATCTTGGAGCAGGCAGCTGAGCATAACTTCAGGCTGTTGTGCACCATGCAGAGATTGACCTAATTTCCTTCTTCATGTAGCACCATATCAATGTTGCAAATACATAAATGTGTGAATAGTATATGCAGAAATGAATAATCCATTTTGAGGACATTAAAATGTGTTGCCAGGAGCTATGGATGTATTGAGGCTTTCCAAATGCACATTTTACCTTTTTCAGGATTGTTTAGATTTTTCCTTGCCCAAATGTGTTCATACCAGCAGTGTATATTTACTACGAGTCCAGAGGTTAAATGCACTCATATCATTCCAAAAAGAGTGAGGCAGCCACAAGTCAAACATAATGGCAGCGGTGAATAATGAGAACCTACTACCGTCCACCACGTGAGAGAGCACTGCAACCTGAAGCATCTTGCTGACTGGATCATTGGACTGAGCCATGGAGGCTCGCTAGCAGCATTAGATGCAGAGCGCCAGACCATTAACCCTTGACACTTTCTTATTGTGAATATTGTCAGAATTTCCCCTGTAAAAAATATATATGTTTGGTTTAATTAAGTTTTGGTGACTGGTTATATTTACATTTTGCTCACTGTTTATTATGAGAAAAATAACAAAACCAGTAACGTAGGATAAAAGTATTGATGATGATGAAAAAGGCTCCTGGTGTAAGACGGAGACCAAAAATAAAGTTATAGTGAGCAACACTCGTCCCTCGAAGTGGAATGCATTATTGCAGATTTAGCTGACAAGCGTGCTGTCATGCAGATTACCATTAGCGAGTTATTTGGATTATTCAAAATATCTTTCCATTATTAAGAAGCTATTGAATGTGGGATTTTGTGGCCTCTTACTTTGCGTTATCTATGTAGATTTACTAAGGTTCATAGCGTGCTCTCGATATTTCCATTTTTAAGTGCTGGCATGGTTAAATAAAACAGCGTAGTTGTTGGCCTGCACAGTTGTAAAGATACCACATACAGGATTTGCTGAGGGCTCCCTGCCATTCCATGTCTCACTGATTTTTCTAAGGCTTGGGCTGGATAGGTGGTATGGGTGGCTGCAGGGTCTGCAGGTGCCTTTGTTACTTCCCTCAGCCTCAAGGCGCTGCAGTCTTTGATGGGCTACTTATGTTTTTTACTTGCTTGTGTTTATGATTAAGCTGTCCACTTCCACGCTCTGTGTTGAACAACTAAGGCCCCACAGCTGTGCACCTTCGACGATTAATGTTTACAGAGCGTGCTCCCCTGACGCCAGCTTGGCAGAAATGGTCATGCTGCACTTGTCCCATCAATAATGTGTGTGTGAGATGCCTGGATGACAAACACTGCATTGGCACGTTGTGCTTGCACAAGCTGAAAACCGGCAGTACTGAAGTTTTCTGGCTAAAATGGCAGAGAGTCTGCCAAGAGACAACCTAAGAGTCTACCGAAGCTCTTGCTTGACAGCTTGTTTTAGGTACAGGCCAGGGGCAGTGACTCTTTGTCCCTGTGGCTTGCCATTACATTTTACTTTGGAATCTGGCCACTTCACCATAATTGGAAAACTGTTCTTTTTATTTTGGCCGTTTCTGAGAAAAGAGGGCAAATTCTCTGCAGCACGTCATATAAGGTGTGCTGCCCATCCCGCTGCCAAAGAAAGGAGTCCATTTCCTATTGTATAAACAAAAGCTGATGTATTGTCGCAGCCTGTGACAGATTTGAGACAATGCATGGCACCTTTTTAGGATCCTGATGAATGGGAAAACCGAAAAAGTTACTCTAAATTTCCATTACTGGCAGTGATTGGAAAAAAATGTGGTTATTCATATTCTAATAATAATATGAAGGGAAAGGAGGTGTGCACGGAGCGTAGAGGATTTAATTAAATACAAGACAGCAAAAGGGCACTTGTGGGTCTAACTATTTCTGAGGGCACAGGAATGCATGCCAGTGGCGCAGTCATAACATTTAAGGAATTTACTATAACCCATAATGAAGGACATGGTTGTTGACTCATCCTGCTGTAGTAGGCAGGCACACGATCACATTTAACTTCAAGTGTTAAAGGTGTGAGTGGAACTCCACGCAATTCATGGAGTTTCAATGACACTGCTGAATTCCATGGAGTAGAACTCCTCAAGCTCTGCCCAGCCCTATCAGTAATACTAAACATGAACATGGACTGTACATTGTTTGGGCAAAATTAAATAATATAAGGGAATGAAGGTTGACTAAGGGAACGTTGTGTGCCTCGGATTGGCTACATTAAGCAGATATAAAGAAGGTAGAGTGGCAATTGATTCATTGCCAGTCCCTGGCACAAGGGGCTGTCCATTGATTAGTGGGCGGTAGTTTATAGTACAAATGTATCGAAATATGAGCTTGATCTTATGTAACATACATGAATTCCCAGGGGATGCTTTTAAATTGCCTGAACACCACTGGTGAAAGCTAAGCAAGGGGCCAATTATGTGAAATATTCCATGTGTGCAGCATTGTGCTACACATGTACACTGATTAATATGCCTTATAAATATCTTCATGTGCAGAACTATGTGTTATGCAGGGGAACATAATTGTTGAGAGGTCTGTTGGAGAATCTGAGCTAACATGTCATAAATGGAGTTTGGACATAGATGTCTTGCTTAGCCTTCACCAGTGGTGCTCGAACACCCCCACCCAACAGGATCTCTACATCCTCTACCTCATCTCAACCTACCGCTACCTAAACTCTGCTTGTGGACCCCATTGGCAATGGTTCCCCCCAGTACCTTGACTCGACTAGTACTTTACACTACAGTGGGTTTCTGAGTATCTACATTTACTCCACACTCAACAATATAAAATCTGAACTGCAGCTGATTCAGGCGGACATCCTTAAATTATCTCATACCACCTCCAACCTCGAACACAAATTGACCTTGCATGCTATTCATCTCCGGGCTAACTATTGCCACTCTGCCATTATTCCCGCCCACACCATGGTCTCACATCATTGTTGGAGATCCACACCAAATCACAATCAATCCTCTTGACCTAATAGACTAGCTAGACACTTGTAGAGCAATTACATACACATCCTTCTAGACATCTATACATATACCCCAGCTGTGCTCACTATCCCTGCTAGAAGAATCAATACCATTATCACTTACCCTCTCAGGACAACCCATCCAATCTCAATGCTAGGTTTCTAAATGAAGCTAACCTTAAACAAGTTCCCATTTTACACACATCTACAAACACCTTCAAAACATCCCTGAAATTCTTTATACTCATTTGTCATGCTGCTGTGCAACATGCTGTGGACATATCCGATTTCATACTTAACCAAGACCTTGACATCCTGAGACTCGCAGAAAATTAGATGAACCAATTACCATCACATATTGTTGACAAACTAGCTTTCCCCAGTCATAACATAATCAGACTAGACTGCTCAGGCTGCTCAGGGGAAGCCTTACTTGTATATACAGGTCTACACTATCGCTGAAACAAGACAACCACACGTTTGTCAGACAAATAATGGAGATTATCTCCTCTAACAATAAAGAATATAAGAGCCAGATTTTTCTGGGTGACTTTAACATTCACTGTAACAACTCCAATGACCTTCTAGTAAATAGTTTTAAATCCTTCCTCCATGACCCCAACGTCATCCAAGCCTGCAACAGCCAGGCCAAAGGAGCTGCATTAGACTTAATCATCACAAAAAAGAACATCATCCTACCCTGCGACTGGGCTGACCACCACTGCATCTCCTTCTTATTTTCTGAAAGGGCAATTACCACCAAAAGTCAACCTGTGAAAGCCAAACATTAGGTTCCAGACATCCAAAATATGAACCCACTCACTATGTTGGCTTTGAGCAACGACATCCTGATCCCACCACCCTCCCTATATGACGCTCATGACTTCACTGTACACTACACCAATTCCATGTAAAAAATCATGGACACCCTTGTCCCCAAACAACTAAAGAGAATCCCATCTAAAAGATGCAACCCTTGGCTCAATAGTATCCTTAATGAGGAACGTTGAGGCCCCAGACATGCAGAAAGATCATGGAGACATACCCTTTCTCTGACAAACATCAAACTTCTACAAAAAAGATGGAGCGTCTATAATAGGCACATCAAGAGCACCAAAGCAGTATTCTTTCAAAATCAGCTAGACAAAGCAATTGATCAGTAAACAAAAACTGTTCGAAATTGCACAAAAATAGATGAACAGCAAAAGGGTACCCACATCCTCGGACATCAAAACAATACCTAACTGGGATATCTTTTCATCCTTCTTTGCTGAGAAAACCATGGTAATCTCCACAGATATCCAGAATTCTTCAAAACACCTACCATGTGTTTCCCCCTCACTTCCCACCCCACTCGATCAAGAAGAATCCCCCAAAAAAACTCCCCGGTAATCTAAAAATCATCCTGCCTGGTCTAGCTTTAAAACCTTTGATGAAAACAACATCTCAAAACAATTGATCTTTCTGAAATACTCCAACCACTTCAGTGATCTCCTTCCCTCCAAATTCCTAAACAAGTTCATTCACCTCCTACTTCCTTTATGGACAATAATAAACAATGGCTCACTCACCCAAGGCTCCATACCCAACTGCCTCAAAAGCGGCTAGGTTACTCCCATCGAAAAAAACTCAACTCTGACCAGTCCGACCCTAACAACTACCACCCTTTCTCCAATATCCAAACTCTTAGAATAATTTGTTCTTACACCTTCAAAATCACATTGAGCTATTTCAACTCCTCAACTAATGTCAATCTGGATTCTGAACCGGTTGCCACGGTCCATATTGTTGAGAATGCTTTATGCTCACTCGAAAAGAATGATTCCTGCCTATTGTTCCTACTCACCAGTGTTCGACTTTTATGATACCCTTTGTACTTATTAGAACAGAGGATGAGCTGGTAGATGCTAAAATGGTTATCCTCTTTCCTTCACAGTAAATCTCAGCACATTCTTATCAACCACACTCTTTCTGATCAGTTTCCAGTGTCACTTGGAATTCCTCAAGGCTCTACTCTATCCCTGACATTGTTTTGCCGATACATGGAACCCTGAACTGAACAGCTCAAGCTCACCCACCTCTCCTACCATACGTATGGAGTTGGCCCTGAGCTCTTTATGAAAATTACCTCTTCTGATGACATCAATATCCTGAATAACATCCTGACAAAAACACAACATTAGGCTAAGGTTCCACCTCAAGATTGCATGTATGACTCATAAAGCACTGTACTTCACTGCCCTGTTTTTACCTAACCCAGAAACTGACCCTATTGGGTAGACACAGATAATCCAGAAGCACAAACTCCACACTACTTAAGCCACAAGATTTAATAAAAATAAATCCTGTAACCAATACTTCCAGAATTGCCCCCAAAATCTGGAACTCTCTCCCTCCTGAGATCAGATGCAACCCATCCACATCCATCTTGAACAAAGAAGTTGAAGTTCTACTATCCAACAAATTCTTCTCACATTGAGGGCACCACTACCCCTCCTGAAGAGCAATGCTTTCCTGCTTGTGTGTGATTGCTCATTGCCATGCTTTCCTCTTACCCCAAGATCCACATGTTTCTCTTGCATCTCTCAGCCATCTACACATTGCTTATGCCAGAATGTTACAACACAACAAGGAGATATGAGATTAGACACTTCATTAACTGTAAGACAAAATATGTGGTATATATTTCAGTGTGTACATGCAATAAAATTCACGTAGGAAGTACTATAAGATCTTTAAAAATTCTGGATGCAAGCGCATGTCCGTGCTATAAGGAATAGAGATATTAAACATCCCCTAACATTGCATATGATGGAACATCGTTCTGGTGATAGTTGTATCTAGTTTCATGCAGTGGATTATGTACCACCTGATCAAAGAGGAGGAAGTTGAGAGTTAATGTTATGTCAGAGAGAGGCTGCATGGATATGCCGTCTACGTTCGGTGGAATTGGGTCATAATATGGATGATGAATTACATTATTTTTTATAAAATTTTGATCTGTGTTTATTTGTTATATTAGTCTATATAACAGGTGAGTGTGAGGTCTACAAAATTGATTTGTCACCTATGAAATATTAAATATATAACTGATGGAGGGGATGGCCTTACCTTTGAAGAATGAGACTATTGATTTAGGCCCTACCTTTTACGATGATGGTTACTGTGAAAATCTGATTGCTATAAATATAGAATTAAAGAATGTGTTTGTAGTAAAATATTGGCAAATGACATGATGAAAGATGGCAGCTGCGATTTTAACTAAATTTGCGAAATGACGACTTGATTCACAGGATCGTTCATATGGATTTTTGTCATTTTTGAAATTCGCTATAAGCATTGGTGGATAAATATGGTTAGTTCTGTTTATACTGCTAATTATATAGTTGGGAATATTTGTGAAAAGTAAGTGTTTCCAATGGTATCTGACCTTTTCCAATATGGCTGCCGTGATTACAACTGTACTTAATGAATGGCAGCCTTCGGCATACGTGATCAGGTGGCTTGGTTAGGGCGGCTTTTTAATTCTGATTAGGTATACCGGTAAGCTATGGGAAGTTGGTCTCTTTAGATTTGTGAAATGATGATTCGCAATACACAGGATCGTGCATATGGTTTATTGCCGCCTTAGATATTTACTATATGTAGTGGTGGATAAATGTAGTTAGTTCCTTCTATACTACCAATTATAATCAGGAATACTTGGGAAAAATTAGCTTTTATAACGGTACCTGGCCCTTTCCAATATGGCTGCCGTGATTACTATTGTACTTAAGGAACAACAACTTCTGGCACACGTGATCAGGTGGCTTGGCTATGGCGGCTTTCTACTTTGATTAGACACACCGGTGAACTATGGGAAGGCGGGCTATCTAAACCGGGCATTTCACGCTTTGCTCGTTTTACCAGATTTCGTGTCTTCCGAAGCCTGTATACTGCCTGAAGTGCAGAAGAATAAAAGGTATTACAATGATTGCACTTGTGAGAGGTGCATGAAGGGGAATACTTTTAGCTTTAAATACTGTTGATTAAATAAGGTTAGCGATCAGCTAGTGGCTAAAGTAAGGGTGGTATACCATTTGATTATAAAAGATTAAAGGGAAATCAATGACAATATACATTTTTTGTTAAGAGAAAAAGATTTGTCCCCTTATTGATAATGACACTATTGGGTGTTATATTTTAAATAAGTTTGGGTGAAATTTAGAAATGAGGATCATTCTATTCAAATAGGTGATATAATGTTTTTTTCCCTCACACCAGATACATACCTCGGAAGTACTAATGGCTTATGAAAAACAACATGATAAATCCAATTTGAAGTCAGTAGATTAGGTATGTGTAAGGAAGTATGTTTTGATAACTAATTATAAATTGGGAGATACATATATAGGGGGTGGTGCTTTCACAACTATATAATTATAGGTTTTGGATTATTGGTCTTAAATTATCATTGGTAAATGGATTGTGCCATATTAATGTTGGGTGTAATTAGTAACACTTAGAATGATGATGGTTTGTTTTTTACATATTTTATAAACATATAATTTGTATTGATGCTATCTGTGATAATGGTTGATGATGTTATGATAATTTGTATATCTGTCAGTATATGTGTTTTATATGTTTATTTTAAATGCATTTTTTATATTTGGATACTAGTGTTTTTAGGATAAGTGCAGCAGTCCCTTATCAGTTTCTTCCCTTTTAGAGTAGGGTATACATTTATGTATTGATTATATTGTTGTGGTACATTGTCCTTTTATGTAATAGTGTATTTGTGGATATTTTGTATTGTTATGTGTACTGAATATGTGTTATATGTGTTGTATTACAGCCCTGAAGAAGTCCTATGTGAAAGGACAAAACATGGTACTGTTGCTGTTATGAATTCATGTACTTTTGGAAAAGAGAAAAAAATAATAAAAAGAAGATTTGCATAAATTCAAATTAAAGAATTTGACATTTAATACTATTGGTGGTGGTGCACTACCATTGTTCTAAATTGTATGCCAGAATGTGACTATGTGCACATCTCACCATTTGCCCATGTAACTTTTGCATGACTTATACTATGCCGTTGTATATTGCCTACCATTTTGCAGCATACTCTACTTCGTTGCTCTTTCAAAACGCTCTGTCACCCAAAACTGTTTTGTTCATGCTAAATAAAACTCTAAATAAATAAATGTATAAGTATGATTCACCATATTTTTGGCTGCATGTGTGAACCAGAAGCTACATGTAACATTTCAATACATTTGGCTGAGGGTAAATCATTGTTGTTGGACCTGGCCCTTTTGGCAGGTTCATCTCCTGACTTTTTGCCTCCTTCCTCCTATTATTGATCCCTCACGGTTGGCTTTAGGACTCTGAGCACTTTATCACTGCTGATCAGTGCTAAAGTGCAGGTGCTCCACCTTCTAAAGTTGGTATGATTGGCATATACTTAATTAGCATATTTAATTTACCGGTAAGTCCCTTGTACAGTGGTATCTCTATACCAAGGGCCTGTAAATTATACAGTGGTATCTCTATACCAAGGGCCTGTATATCAAATGCTACTAGTGGACCTGCAATACTGCTTGCAGCACCCACTGAAGTAGCCTTTCAAACCTGTCTCACGACTTCTAGCGCAGGGCCGGCTTCTGCAGTGTTCTGCCACAGGGACCTGGCATCTAAGTTTACTCGTGAGGCCCAGAACTCCCCTTTTACAACATGTAAGTGACCCCTAAGGTAGGCCCTAGGTACATCTGTATTTTGAATGGTCTTCATGGGCTGAGAGAAGGGGAGGCGGGCACACCTGCATCTGTAAAGGCTGTGCCCTGGCCTCACATAAAAGGGTTGTTTACCCCTAACTGATGTTTGCAGCCTGTGCTGCAGGAGAGAGGGGACACTTCCAGAACCAGTTGGGACTGGTTGGAACCTCCTCTCCCTTTCTTTGTTACCACATTGCAAAACTGAGTATAAGTACAGGAGATTTTTCCCCACCATTTGGAGACACCCTGTACTTATTTGTAATTGGACACAGAGGGGGTCATTCTGACCCTGGCGGTAATTACCGCCATGGCGGAGGTCGGCGGTAGCACCGCCAACAGGCTGGCGGTGCACCGCTGGGCATTCTGACCGCGGCGGTTCAGCCGCGGCCAGAAACGGAAAGTCGGCGGTGTACCGCCGACTTCCCGCTGCCCTTGAGAATCCTCCATGGCGGCGGAGCGCGCTCCGCCACCATGGGGATTCTGACACCCCCTACCGCCATCCGGTTCCTGGCGGTTCTCCCACCAGGAACAGGATGGCGGTAGGGGGCGCCGCGGGGCCCCTGGGGGCCCCTGCAGTGCCCATGCCAATGGCATGGGCACTGCAGGGGCCCCCGTAAGAGGGCCCCACGAAGAATTTCAGTGTCTGCTTTGCAGACACTGAAATTCGCGACAGGTGCAACTGCACCCGTCGCACCTTCCCACTCCGCCGGCTCCATTCTGAGCCGGCGTCCTCGTGGGAAGGGTGTTTCCCGCTGGGCTGGCGGGCGGACTTTCGGCGGTCGCCCGCCGGCCCAGTGGGAAAGCCAGAATGACCGCCGCGGTCTTTCGGCGGGAACTGCTTGGCGGGCGGCGACCGCCGTCCGCCGCGGTCAGAATGACCCCCAGAATGTCACTGGAGGAACTCACCAGGAACCACCTTGGCCTGCTGCTGCTGTGCTGACCTGTGACCTGCCTGGTCACTGGGAGAAATTGCCAACTGCCTGCATCCACTTTGTTCTGGCCTACTGCTGGGCCCTGCCGCCCTGTGCACCATTTGTCTGTTGTTCCCCAGGGGCTGGGTGCTGTGGCCCCTGACCCCTGCCAACAGTTGTTAAAGTGCCTGGAAAGCGCTTCTGCTTATGCCCCCATTACTTTGAGAGCACTTCGTTTATTTACCTTATAGCGCTTAGAGAGCGCTTCTCTTTTGATTCCCTGCAAGTGCCTCGTAGAGAGTGGGTTCCCTGGGTCTGTCCTCCCCCTGTCGCACAGCAGTCCTCTCAGCCTCTCTGTTTTCCTGTGCCTCTGCCCCCTGAACCATGTGCCCACTGCCACTGACCACAGGTCCCTGATTGTCCTGTGCTTGTGGGGTTGCCTGGGGTCCCTGTAGTGGTGGACACACTGCTGATTGACGTGTCCTGGGGACAGAGGAATGGGCCTGCTGGGTGGGTGCTGTGCTGGTGCTTCCTGAGGGGGGAAGCCCTGTGGTGGTTTGGGACTGTGACAGGGTCATCGACTGTCCAGAGGTCCCTGATGGGCCATGTTGGTCATCATGATCCAGGTGTGCAGAGCTGCTGCCATCACTGTGGTCCTCTTCTGTGGGGGACCTGGATGTGGCTGGCACTTCCTCTCTGGTGACGTTGATTGGGGGTCCTGTGGGGATGTAAATGCAGTGTTACTGTATCTGCGTGTTCCATCTTGTGCATGGACATGTTTCCCTCTATGGTTGTTATTAACAAGGCAGCTTTGGCTTGTGTGAGTTGTGATTGGTTTGGCTAAGTGATTGTCACTGATGGGTGTCCATGCAGGTCTGTGCTGGGTGTCTATGCATTGGTGTTGCATGCAAGGCATGGTATTGGGATGGGTGGGTTGTGATGGTGGGGTATATGGGAGATGGTGGAGTTAAGGGGATGAGGGTAGGAGTTTGTGATGGCATGCAGGTAGGGTGGGGGTTATAGTAGTAAAGATTTGACTTACCAGAGTCCAGCCCCCCTGCTACTCCTGCAAGGCCCTCAGGATGCATGATCGCCAAGACTTGCTCCTCCCATGTTGTTAGTTGTGGGAGAGGAGGTGGGGGTCCACCGCCAGTCCTCTGTACAGCTACCTGGTGTCTTGCAACCACGGAATGCACCTTCCCCCGTAGGTTGTTCCACCTCTTCCTTATGTCATCCCTTGTTCCGGAGTGCTGTCCCATGGTGTTGACCCTGTCCATGACTCTCTGCCATAGCTCCATCTTCCTAGCAATGGGCGTCTGCTGCACCTGTGATCAGAATAGCTGTGGCTCTACCCAGATGATTTCCTCCACCATGACCCTTAGCTGCTCCTCAGAGAACCTGGGGTGTCTTTGTGGTGCCATGGGTGTAGTGTGAGTGGTATGTGTGAGGGTGTGTGGGGTGATGTGTTGGAGTGTGTGCTGTGAGGTGCATGGATGGTGTATAAGTGATGGTGTTATTTGGCTCAGACTCAGTAGGTGCTCCTGGCTTGTCTCTCTCTCAGTTGGCAATATTTTTTTCTTGTAAGGGGTTGTGGGTATTGTGGGTGGGTGTTTTATATTGGATTGTGTGTGTGTGTGTGGTGTGTGTGTCAGTTGTGTGTAGTTTGAATTGTCCAATGTTGTGTAGTTTTGCTAGTGTCTATGTATTTTGAGTGCGGCGGTGTGTACCCCTAATGGTTTAACATGGTTGAATGACCACCGCAGTGATTCATGGGTCATGATGTGTGGGCGTATTTCTGTTGGCGTAACTGTGTGGGTTTTGGTATTGCCAGTTTATCACTGACCTTTGGGCTGGTGGACTTGTGTGGGTGTCTGTATAGTGGCGGATTTCTCTGTGTGGGTCATAATACCCGTAACGGTATACCGCCCCAGTCACGGTATGTCGCAGCCGTCAGTACGGCGGTAGGCGGCATTTAACGCCAATGTTGGAATGAGGGCCATAATACCTAAAGTTCCCGAACACAGAACAGGGCAACTACCAGCTAGCCCCAACTGTAAAAAGGTTTAATTGCACAAACTAAAATAATACCCTACCTACCCCCAAAAGATATCAAGACATTGACTTACCTGAACATTTAACAATTAGGGGGTCATTCTGACCTCGGCGGTAAAAGGCCTCTACCGCCGCGGCCGCGGTAAACCGCCACGGTCATTCTGACCCACAACTTACAAATCCCCAAAAATCCGCCCTCCACAGCAGGCCGCCACATCAGCGGCCAGTGGTAAACTGGAGATGACCAAACCTCCACCGCCATGCCAACACAAACACGCCCATGTCATTCTGACCCACAAATCCACGCGGCGGTCTTTCAACCGCGGTAGCCCATTGGCGGTACACACCGCCGCGGTCAAAATACACACCCAGCACCAACACACAGCCACATTGGACATTTTGAAATACACACACCTGAAACACATACACACAACACTCCCACATACCCAACACAATATAAAACACACACCCACATCACCCACAAACCCCTACGACCGAAGATCAGAGACGAAGGAGAGAGAGACACATCACAGAATAGAGAGCTACATCACACAGAGGCACACTACACCATCACACACACCACATAGAAGCACAAAGCACCACACACCAACACACTCATCACCACATACACCACCCCACACCTCATCCACACCACCCCATGGCACCTCAAAGGCACCCACGGTTTTCGGACCAAGAACTACGGGTCATGGTGGAGGAAATAATAAGAGTTGAACCCCAGCTCTTCGGCTCACAGGTGCAGCACACCACTATAGCCAGGAAGGCGGAGCTATGGCAGCGGATCGTGGACAGGGTCAACGTGGTGGGACAGCATCCCAGAAATCGAGACGACATCCGCAAATGCTGGAACGACTTACGGGGAAAGGTGCGCTCGATGGTCTCGCGACACAACATCGCAGTGCAGAAGACTGGCGGGGGACCCCCACCCACTCCCCCCGAATTCACAGCATGGGAGCAAGAGGTACTAAACATCCTGCATCCTGATGGCCTCGCTGGAGTACACGGAGGAATGGACTCTGGTAAGTACAATCTCAACTACTTCACCCCCCCCAGCATGCTAACCCCCAACCCCACCCTCACCCCCAACCCCCATCACACATCCTCCCTGAGAATGTCTCTCCAGCACAACCCACCCAACACCAACCCCTGCATGCCACCACAAACTATGGACACCCATCACCTAAGCATGACCACTGCACATACCCCCCCAAACACCCCCACAACACCTCCCCCAAGGGAATGCCAGCACTGGGGGACAAGGGCACCCATAAATCGCACGCAATAGCACACACAGAAACAATAACCATACTCTCTTACCCCATGCAGGACCCGAACGCCAACACACCGGTCAGGAGGGTCCAGAAATGTCCATCCCCCCCCCCCGGAAGAGGCCCCCAGTGATGAAAGCAGCTCTGTCGACCTGGAACCTGATGACCAGCCCGGACCATCGGGGACCTCTGGACAGTCAGTTCCCCTCAGGCAGCCACAGGCCACAGCAGACCCAACCCCCTCTGGGAACAACAGCACAGCTCCCACCCAGCGGGCCCATGCCTATGTCTCTAGGACAGGTCAATCAGTGGTGTGTCTGCCACTACAGGGCACCCAGGCTAACCCACCACCCCAACAACAACAGGGACCTGGGGGCAGTGGTAGTGGGCACACCGTCCAGGGGACAGAGGCCGGGGGAAACCGGGCAACTCGGAGGGCTGCTGTGCAACAGGGGGGGGAGGAGAGGCCCAGTGAACCCACTCTCCAAGAGGCCCTCACCACCATCATGGCAGCCTACCACCACTCCCAAGAGACGATGGCGACAGTACTGGCCAGGTTCCAGGAGATCCAGGCACAGCAGGAGGAACGCTACATGGGGTTCAGCAATCAACTCACCAACATCTCTACCGCTATGGGGAGCATAGTCCAGGCGCTGAACCGTATTGAAGACACGTTGCGGGACCATGTGGCACCACACAGGGCCCCTGTCACTAGCCCGGACCAGGAACAGCCTGCCACCTCCGCCGGCGCTAGTGGACAGGAGGCCCCACCACAACGACAGGCCACCAGAACCCCACCTCCTGCTGAAGAACAACCACCCCGCAAGAGGAGCCTGAGATAAAAAAAATAGACAGAGTAGGATGTCAAGACCCCGCCAGCATGAGATACCCCCTGAAGTCATCCCACTGTCCCACATTGCCACCCTGTCCAACCTTGAACTGCCCCTGCTCCATCCTTCCACAGGCATATGGACAATGCACCTTTGAGACTGAGAACTGTACTCTGCCATGGACATTACTCCACCCCCACCCATCACCGTGTTAATATCATGTACCATTATCTAGCACAAAAAATAAATCACTCAATGCACTGAAATCAATCAGGAGTCAGCCTGTATTATTTACAAATGTATAACACATTACAGATCAATTATGTTCTGTTAACTTTGTGCTGAACACATACCGAGATCAATAAGCATTAGTCCATGGGCTAACCAAGCAGAAGTCACGCAGTGGGTCATACAGCACTGAAAAGGGAAGGGAAAATCAAAAATCAGTTTAAAAGAACTGGGGGAAATAGACAAAGTTGAGATGCAGGAGGCTTTCAGGAAAAGTCGAATGGCGTGGGTGATTCTTACCTGTGTGCTACTGAAAATACTGTTGGATAACTCTGTCCCTGTTGTCTGTGTCGTCCTCTGAGTCTTCCTCCTCTTCACTCTCCGCAGGCTCCACAGCTGCTTCAACACCACCATCTGGACCATCCTCCTGCAGGAAAGGCACCTGACGTCGCAATGCCAGATTGTGAAGCATACAGCAGGCCACGATGATCTGGCACACCTTCTTTGGTGAGTACATCAGGGATCCCCCTGTCATATGCAGGCACCTAAACCTGGCTTTCAGGAGGCCAAAGGTCCTTTCTATGCTCCTCCTACTTTGCCCATGGGCCTCATTGTACCGTTCCTCTGCCCTGGTCCGGGGATTGCTCACTGGGGTCAATAGCCAAGGCAGGTTGGGGTAACCAGAGTCACCTATTAGCCACACACATTGTCCCTGTAGCTGTTCCATCATATGAGGGATGCTGCTATTACGCATCACATATGCGTCATGCACTGAACCAGGGAACTTGGCATTCACATGGGAGATGTACTGGTCAGCCAAACAGACCACCTGGACGTTCATAGAATGGTAATTTTTCCTGTTTCTGTACACCTGCTCATCGTCTTTTGGGGGTACTAAGGCCACATGGGTCCCATCAATGGCACCAATTATGTTGGGAATATGTCCAAGGGCATAAAAATCACCCTTCACAGTGGCCAAATCAACCTCCTCAGGGAATAGAATGTAACTCTGCATGTGTTTCGTCAGGGCAGACAACACTCTAGACAAAACTTTTGAAAACATGGGCTGAGACATTCCAGATGACATGGCCACTGTTGTCTGGAATGAGCCACTTGCAAGAAAATGGAGGACTGACAGCACCTGCACCAGAGGGGGAATTCCTGTGGGTTGGCGGATGGGGGACATCAGGGCTGGCTCCAGCTGGGCACACAGTTCATGTATAGTGGCACGGTCAAGTCGGTATCGTAGGATGATGTGGCGTTCTTCCATTGTCGACAGGTCCACCAGCGGTCGGTACACGCGAGGATTCATCCTTCTCCTCGCAAGTCCCAGCGGACGGTGCCTAGGAAGGACAACATGGAGCACAGAGTCAAGCAAATCACAGGTACGTTCACCACAGCTTGCATAGCACACGGTTATCTGTGTATTGAAAGGCGTGTATGTGTGGCAATGCAAGGCCTAGGCCTGTGTGACGCAGTACAAATTATGCCATGTGGGCCCTTGAAATGGCGGCTGCCTGACCTGTGAAGTGGGACAATGGGATGTGAGGTCAATGAGTTGGCGGGGCACACCGTGGCGGTAGGCGGTCGAAGACCGCTATACGAAGACGCATTGGTTAACATTGAAGCCTATGGGTTTCAGGAGCCAATGACGAGGTGCGCCGGCGGTCGCGGTACGCACCGCCGCGGTACGCACCGCCGCGGGCGTGACCGCCATTTTCTATCTGCTTAATCACTCAAGACCTGATCATCCACAGGAGAGGACCTATACTGCAAGTGCTGCTGTGACCTCGGTCTGGAAGTGACAATGGCTGCTGCGACTGGGGAAAGGGCCCCTGCCTTCACGTCTGAAGAGTTGGAGAAGCTCATGGATGGGGTCCTCCCCCAGTATGCGTTACTCTACGGTCCTCCAGACCAACAGGTAAGTACACCGGGTGCACATGGAATGGGCGATGCCTGTGTGGAGTGGGGTGGATGTAAGTTGGTGGGGTGGGGGGCGATGGAGGAGCGCAACGCACGACAGATGAGAGCATGTGCCATATGGCAAGGTTGGGGAGGGGGGGCCAATCACATCTAACATGCAGTAAATTGATGAATGTTTCCTTCCCACCCTGTACATGTCACATAGGTCAGCGCCCATCAGAAAGTCGAGATTTGGCGTGCCATCGCCAAGGAAGTCCGGGCCCTGGGGGTCCACGTCAGACGGGGCACCCACTGCCGCAAGAGGTGGGAGGACATCCGCCGCGGGACCAGGAAGACCGCCGAGTCACTGCTGGGGATGGCCTCCCAACCTAGGAGGGGTGCCAGTCATACCCTGACCCCCCTGATGTCCCGGATCCTGGCGGTGGCCTACCCTAATTTGGATGGGCGCTTGAGGACATCACAGCAGACACAAGGGGGTGAGTATCAGCACATTCTGCTATCTTTCTGCGCAGTGGAGGCGTCTGGGTGGGGGAGGAGGGTTGTGGGTGACATTAGGCCAGGGCGCTTTCTGTAGTGTAGTCCTCTCCCTTAGGCATGGCCCTGTGCTCCCGGCCCCCACCTCTGTAGGGTGACAAGTACAGCTATTGATGGTTCAGCATCACACATGTGCGCGTTTGTCGTCTCTAGACCTGTTGTCCTAGTCAGAAGTACTGAGTAGTGTACCCCGAATGCGCGGCTTAGTGCATGAGGCTCCTGTGTCTGTCCTCTCCGCCAACGGTGTTGACATTGCATGCACTCAACCTGGTCTTCGTTTTTCTCCCCCCACCCTTCTTCTTCATCTTCTTGTGCATGTGTGCATTAGCATCATCAGGCGGAGGAGATTTGGCATTGGAGCACGAGGGAGCTGCAAGTCACAAGGCCCCGGTGGGCCCAGGAACAGACACCGAGGGGACCAGTGATCCGGAGGGCGAGGGGAGCACCACAACGGGGACCGGTGGTGAGACCAGCGACACAGACACGTCCTCGGATGGGTGCTCCCTAGCGGTGGCGGCAACATCCGTGCCCCCGCCTCTACAGGTACAGCCGCCACCCAGCGCACCAGCCCCGCCCTCCCAGCAGCCCCTCAGCCTACGCTCCGTGCCCGCTCGCCCAGGAAGGCGGGCGTCTCCTTCGCCCCAGGCACCTCAGCCCCTGCCCCTGTCACCCCTGCTGCCCTCAGTGCGGAGCTCAGTGACCTCCTGAGGACGCTCATTGTTGGGCAGACTACCCTTTTGAATGCCATCCAGGGGGTAGAAAGGGAGGTGCATCGGAGCAATGCCTACCTGGAGGGCATTCATTCGGGTCAGGCTGCCCATCAACGATCGTTCAATGCTCTGGCCTCAGCACTGACGGCAGCCATTGTCCCTGTTTCCAGCCTCCCTCTTCTGACTGCCTCCACCCTGTCTCTGTCTCCTGTTCCTCAGCCTATCCCATCCACACCATCTGACCAGCCTGCACACACCTCAACACCCAAGGGCAGCTCATCCAGACACAAGCACCACAGATCCCACAAACACTCACCCAAGCAACACCCAGATGCAGACATTCCAACAGTCACTACCACCTCTGTGTCCCCCTCCTCCTCGTCTCCCTCCTCCCTCCCTGTGACGTCTCCACTCACACCTGCATGCACACCAACATCAGCCAGTGCTTCCATCACCACCACACCCTCCAGTACAGTCCGCACGTGTGCAGTCACCACCCCCACTGCCATTTACACGTCCCCTGTGTCCTCTCCCACTGTGTCTGTCACCCCCTCTTCCAAGACACACAAACGCATAAACACCCACCCACCCAACAGACATCCACCTCACGACAGCCTACAGCACCAGCACCTTCACCCAATGACAGCACACCTGACTCTCCTACAACCACATCCTCTTCCTCCACTCCCATCACCACTTCTCCTACCCTTTACCTTGGCCCTAAAAAAGTTTTCCTCGCTAATCTTAACCTCTTTCCCTCCGATGACCCACCCCCTCCATCTGCAAAGAGTCCCAAGAGCACCTCAGCCACCACCAGCCCAGCTTCGAGTGTCACTGTTGTGCATGGGTTTCTGGAGTCCACCCTTTGCCAGCAGTGACACTTCAATCAGCAGCAAGGACACATCCAGTCCCCCCCCCCAGGCAAGAGGACCAGGAAACAAAAGGGCCGCCGTGCGAGGACTGACACGGCTGCCCCCAAGGAGCAAAGTTCGCCCACTTCACCTGCCACAACATCTAGGGGAGGCAAGGGCCCGAGAGCCCCATCTAAGGAGCGAAAGGGCAGCAGGGCGGAGAAGTCAGGCAGCAGGAGCGCGGAGCAGGTGGGCCCCACATGCCACATCCCAGCTGTAAGGGAGGACACCAAAGGGCCCAGGACTCCGTCACCGAAGGGTCCAGAAACATCACGGTCGGAGGGCGACTGAGCAGGGAGTCCAGCCCAGGTCTGGCTCCCTTGACTTACTGGATGAGCACCGCTGAACAGGGCCCGCCGTGCAGAAGAGCACCGCTGAACAGGGCCCCGCCGTGCAGAAGAGCACCGCTGAACAGGGCCCCGCCGTGCAGAAGAGCACCGCTGAACAGGGCCCCGCCGTGAAGATAGGCACCGCTGAACAGGGCCCCGCCGTGCAGAAGAGCACCGCTGAACAGGGCCCCTCTGTGCAGAAGAGCACCGCTGAACAGGGCCCCGCTGTGAAGATAGGCACCGCTGAACAGGGCCCCGCCGTGCAGAAGAGCACCGCTGAACAGGGCCCCGCCGTGCAAAAGAGCACCACTGAACAGGGCCCCGCCGTGCAGAAGAGCACCGCTGAACAGGGCCCCGCCGTGCAGAAGAGCACCGCTGAACAGGGCCCGCCGTGAAGATAGGCACCGCTGAACAGGGCCCCGCCGTGCAGAAGAGCACCGCTGAACAGGGCCCCGCCGTGCAGAAGAGCACCGCTGAACAGGGCCCCGCCGTGAAGATAGGCACCGCTGAACAGGGCCCGCCGTGAAGATAGGTACCGCTGAACAGGGCCCCGCCGTGCAGAAGAGCACCGCTGAACAGGGCCTGGCCGTGCAGAAGAGCACCGCTGAACAGGGCCCCGCCGTGAAGATAGGCACCGCTGAACAGGGCCCCGCCGTGAAGATAGGCACCGCTGAACAGGGCACCGCCGTCTCAAGCACCGCTCCGCTGGGCACCGCCGTCTCAAGCACCGCTCCGCTGGGCCCTTCCTGTCAAGCACTGCTCTGCTGGGCACCGCCGTCTCAAGCACCGCTCCGCTGGGCACCGCCGTCTCAAGCACCGCTCCGCTGGGCCCTTCCTGTCAAGCACCGCTCCGCTGGGCACCGCCGTCTCAAGCACCGCTCCGCTGGGCCCTTCCTGTCAAGCACCGCTCCGCTGGGCCCTTCCTGTCAAGCACCGCTCCGCTGGGCACCGCCGTCTCAAGCACCGCTCCGCTGGGCCCTTCCTGTCAAGCACCGCTCCGCTGGGCCCTTCCTGTCAAGCACCGCTCCGCTGGGCACCGCCGTCTCAAGCACCGCTCCGCTGGGCCCTTCCTGTCAAGCACCGCTCCGCTGGGCACCGCCGTCTCAAGCACCGCTCCGCTGGGCCCTTCCTGTCAAGCACCGCTCTGCTGGGCACCGCCGTCTCAAGCACCGCTCCGCTGGGCACTGCCGTCTCAAGCACCGCTCCGCTGGGCCCTTCCTGTCAAGCACCGCTCCGCTGGGCACCGCCGTCTCAAGCACCGCTCCGCTGGGCCCTTCCTGCCAAGCACCGCTCCGCTGGGCCCTTCCTGTCAAGCACCGCTCCGCTGGGCACCGCCGTCTCAAGCACCGCTCCGCTGGGCACCGCCGTCTCAAGCACCGCTCCGCTGGGCCCTTCCTGTCAAGCACCGCTCTGCTGGGCACCGCCGTCTCAAGCACCGCTCCGCTGGGCACCGCCGTCTCAAGCACCACTCCGCTGGGCCCTTCCTGTCAAGCACCGCTCCGCTGGGCACCGCCGTCTCAAGCACCGCTCCGCTGGGCCCTTCCTGTCAAGCACTGTTTACGGTTCACTGTGCCCACCATGCCTCCTCCTTGACCAGTGGAGACTGTAATCCACCTGATGGACTGTGGCTTTGCACTCCCCAGGATGGCACAGTGGGCAGCCCACCCACTGTAGAGACTTGAGAGACTGTGGCTTTGCACTCCCCAAGATGGCACAGTGGGCAGCCCACCCACTGTAGAGACTTGAGAGACTGTGGCTTTGCACTCCCCAGGATGGCACAGTGGGCAGCCCACCCACTGTAGAGACTTGAGAGACTGTGGCTTTGCACTCCCCAGGATGGCACAGTGGGCAGCCCACCCACTGTAGAGACTTGTGAGACTGTGGCTTTGCACTCCCCAGGATGGCACAGTGGGCATGGTGGCCCCTTCGTGGATCTGGCGTCGTGGACTCATGTGGCTGTGGTGCCCCCCCCTTCCCTTCCCCCTGAGGTGCCTGTAGTTTTTTCATCAGATGCCCCTGCAGTGTTCTCTCCAAAGGACTCAGGTCTCCTGTGTGGGCTTTGCCCTTGTGTCGCTACACTTTGGCCCACGGACAATTCTATTTACTTTTGATGTACAGGACTAATTACCTCGGTTCTCCATGGCAGTGTATATAGTATTATTTTGGTATGGATATTTTGCATAGTTGACCTATATTTTTCAGAGCCTATTTTTTACATACATTTTTCTTCACAATTTAATTATGTCTTTGCATTTTTCAGGGGGGTTTGGGTGGTGTCACTGTGCATTGTTGCTCTGCATTGGTGTGTACATAGTTTGGGGGGGTGGGGGTCGCATATGTGTGTGGCCGTAACCTTTCCTCCTCCCCCCTCCCGTGTGTCGTAGGTGCAGTACTCACCGTTGTCGTCTGCGCCGGCGTTCGTACTCATGGTAGATGAGAAGGTAGACGAGAGCAGGTAGGATGTTTAATTCGGGTTCCATGCTGTCCTCCGTACTCGTGGAGTGTGTTTTGGTGAGCGTTTTCACGTTCGTGGTCTGTTTCCGCCGTGTTTTTATCAGCGGGGCTCCCGCCCCGGAAAAGGTGGCGGATTGGTGAGTTATGATAGTGTGGGCGGTACATTGTCTGCCGCCTGCCTGTTGGCGGTGACCGCTGCGCTGTTTGTCTGTACCGCCGTGGCGGTCGGAGTGTTAATGTGGCGGGCTGTGTTGGCGGTTCCCGCCAGGGTCAGAATTCCATTTTTTCGACCGCCGGCCTGTTGGCTGGTTAGCCGCCACTTTATCACCGACCGCCAGGGTTAGAATGACCCCCTTAACCCCTTCTGTGCCCAGAACGTAATGGTTACGTCCTGAGGCACAGTGCTGCTGTGCCCAGGACGTAACCATTACGTCCTGTGCACAGAGCTCAGAGGGAGCGTTCTCGCTCCCTCTGTGGGGTTCCCCCCCACCCCCCCAAGTCAGGGATGGAAGGGGAAGCCCTTCCCCTCCCACCCCCGACCCCCCCAACCCCCCCTGTGACGTCAGCGCGCGAGCGCGCGCTGATTAGTCACAGGGTCTCCCCCATCGCGCCGGAAGCAGAGCTTCCAGCGCGATTGAAAAAGAAATGCTTTTGCATTTCTTTTTCAATCCCATGGGGGAGGCCCCGAGAGGCTTCAAAGGGAAGGAAATGTATTTCCTTCCCTTTGAAGTCTCTCACTGGTTTCAAAAGCCGGATTGCTTGCAATCCGGCTTTTGAAACCCCACTAGACACCAGCGATTTTTTTTTTTTTCTTGAAATTGGCAAAAGGGAGCGACCCCTTGGGCAAGGGTCGCTCCCAGGGAGGCATTTTTTGAGGAAGGCCTTTTCTGCCCCCCTGGGGGCAGATTGGCCTATTATTAGGCCGATCTGCCCCCAGGGGGGGCAGAAACCTCTAGGCACCAGGGACCATTTTTTTTTTTTTTTTTTTGTGATGAATTCTTTTTTTTTAGGTGGGGAGCGATCCCTTAGGCAAGGGTCGCTCCCCTACGGGGCAATATATATTTAGGCCATTTCTGCCCCCCTTGGGGGCAGATTGGCCTATTTTGATAAGGCCAATCTGCCCCCAAGGGGGGCAGAAACCATTAGACACCAGGGAGTTTGTTTTTGCGCGCGAATGTCACGCAACAAAGCGACCCCTTTGGCAAGGGTCGCTCCCAGGGGGGGCAATTTTTTGGGAAGGCCATCAGGCAAGGGTCGCTCCCCTGGGGGGGCAAATTGTATTTAGACCATTTCTGCTATTATTAGGCCGAACTGCCCCCGGGGGGGGCAGAACACTCTAGGCGCCAGGGCAATTTTTTTTTTTTGTTTTTTTTTTTTTTTGTTTCTTTTTTTAGAGATGGGGAGCGACCCATCAGGCAAGGGTCGCTCCCCTGGGGGGGCAAATTGTATTTAGACCATTTCTGCCCCCCTGGGGCCAGATTGGCCAATTTTAGGTCAATCTGCCCCCAAGGGGGCAGAAACCACTAGGCACCGGGGATTTGTTTTTTGGCGCCAATGTCACGCAGGGGGAGCGACCCCGTAGGCAAGGGTCGCTCCCGGGGGGGGGTGGGGGTTGGGGGGGCAAATTTATTTTAGGCCATTTCTGCCCCCCCGGGGGACAGATCGGCCTATTATTAGGCCGAACTGCCCCCGGGGGGGGCAGAACACTCTAGGCGCCAGGGCAATTTTTTTTTTGTGTTTTTTTTTTTTTTGTTTCTTTTTTTAGAGATGGGGAGCGACCCATCAGGCAAGGGTCGCTCCCCTGGGGGGGCAAATTGTATTTAGACCATTTCTGCCCCCCTGGGGGCAGATTGGCCAATTTTAGGTCAATCTGCCCCCAAGGGGGCAGAAACCACTAGGCACCGGGGATTTGTTTTTTGGCGCCAATGTCACGCAGGGGGAGCGACCCCGTAGGCAAGGGTCGCTCCCGGGGGGGGGGGGGGTTGGGGGGGCAAATTTATTTTAGGCCATTTCTGCCCTCCCGGGGGACAGATCGGCCTATTATTAGGCCGAACTGCCCCCGGGGGGGGGCAGAACACACTAGGCGCCAGGGCAATTTTTTTTTTGTGTTTTTTTTTTTTTGTTGTTTCTTTTTTTAGAGATGGGGAGCGACCCATCAGGCAAGGGTCGCTCCCCTGGGGGGGCAAATTGTATTTAGACCATTTCTGCCCCCCTGGGGGCAGATTGGCCAATTTTAGGTCAATCTGCCCCCAAGGGGGCAGAAACCACTAAGCACCGGGGATTTGTTTTTTGGCGCCAATGTCACGCAGGGGGAGCGACCCCGTAGGCAAGGGTCGCTCCCGGGGGGGGTGCGGGTTGGGGGGGCAAATTTATTTTAGGCCATTTCTGCCCCCCCCGGGGGACAGATCGGCCTATTATTAGGCCGAACTGCCCCAGGGGGGGGGGCAGAACACTCTAGGCACCAGGGCAATTTTTTTTTTGTGTTTTTTTTTGTTGTTGTTTATTTTTTTAGAGATGGGGAGCGACCCATCAGGCAAGGGTCGCTCCCCTGGGGGGGCAAATTGTATTTAGACCATTTCTGATTGGCCAATTTTAGGTCAATCTGCCCCCAAGGGGGCAGAAACCACTAAGCACCGGGGATTTGTTTTTTGACGCCAATGTCACACAGGGGGAGCGACCCCGTAGGCAAGGTTCGCTCCCGGGGGGGGGTGGGGGTTGGGGGGACAAATTTATTTTAGGCCATTTCTGCCCCCCCCGGGGGACAGATCGGCCTATTATTAGGCCGAACTGCCCCTGGGGGGGGGGCAGAACACTCTAGGCACCAGGGCAATTTTTTTTTTGTGTTTTTTTTTGTTGTTGTTTCTTTTTTTAGAGATGGGGAGCGACCCATCAGGCAAGGGTCGCTCCCCTGGGGGGGCAAATTGTATTTAGACCATTTCTGCCCCCCTGGGGGCAGATTGGCCAATTTTACGCAGGGGGAGCGACCCCGTAGGCAAGGGTCGCTCCCGGGGGGGGGTGGGTGTTGGGGGGGCAAATTTATTTTAGGCCATTTCTGCCCCCGGGGGGGGGCAGAAACCTCTAGGCGCCAGGGAAGTCGCTCCCCTGGGGGACAAATTGTATGTAGGCCATTTCTGCCCCCCTTGGGGGCAGATTGGCTGAGTTTAGGTAAACCTGCCCCCAAGGGGGCAGAAACCACTAGGCACCGGGGATTTGTTTTTTGGTGCCAATGTCACGCAGGGGGAGCGACCCCGTAGGCAAGGGTCGCTCCCGGCGGGGGAGGGTGGGGGTTGGGGGGGCAAATTTATTTTAGGGCATTTCTGCCCCCCCCCCCTGGGGCCGGCTGAGCTACAGGCCAAACACCACAGGTAGGCACCTTGCAAAAAACACCTCTGTTTTCTGTGAAAAAATATGTTGTGTCCACGTTGTGTTTTGGGCCATTTCCTTTTGTGGGCGCTAGGCCTACCCACAGAAGTGATGTACCATTTTTATCGAGAGACTTAGGGGAACGCTGGGTGGAAGGAAATTTGTGGCTCCTCTCAGATTCCAGAACTTTCTGTCACCGAAATGAGAGGAAAAAGTGTTTTTTGGGCCAAATTTTGATGTTTGCAAAGGATTCTGGGTAACATAACCTGGTCAGAGCCCCGCAAGTCACCCCATCTTGGATTCCCCTGGGTTTCTAGTTTTCAAAAATGCACTGGTTTGCTAGGTTTCCTCAGGTGTCGGCTGAGCTACAGGCCAAAATCCACAGGTAGGCACTGCTTTTTATAAAAAAATGTGATGTGTCCACGTTGTGTTTTGGGCCCTTTCCTTTAGTGGGCGCTAGTCCTACCCACACAAGTGAGGTATCATTTTTATCGGGAGACTTGGGGGAACGCTGGGTAGAAGGAAATTTGTGGCTCCTCTCAGATTCCAGAACTTTCTGCCACAGAAATGTGAGTAACATGTGTATTTTTAGCCAAATTTTGAGGTTTGCAAAGGATTCTGGGTAACAGAACCTGGTCCGAGCCCCGCAAGTCACCCCTCCTTGGATTCCCCTAGGTCTCTAGTTTTCAGAAATGCACAGGTTTGGTAGGTTTCCCTAGGTGCCGGCTGAGCTAGAGGCCAAAATCTACAGGTAGGCACTTCGCAAAAAACACCTCTGTTTTTCTCCAAAATTTAGGATGTGTCCACGTTGCGCTTTGGGGTGTTTTCTGTCGCCGGCGCTAGGCCTACCCACGCAAGTGAGGTATCATTTTTATCGGGAGACTTGGGGGAACGCTGGGTGGAAGGAAATTTGTAGCTCCTCTCAGATTCCAGAACTTTCTGCCACAGAAATGTGAGGGACATGTGTTTTTTTAGCCAAATTTTGAGGTTTGCAAAGGATTCTGGGTAACAGAACCTGGTCCGAGCCACACAAGTCACCCCTCCTTGGATTCCCCTAGGTCTCTAGTTATCAGAAATGTACAGGTTTGGTAGGTTTCCCTAGGTGGCGGCTGAGCTAGAGGCCAAAATCTACAGGTAGTCACTTTGCTAAAAACAGCTCTGTTTTCTGTGATGTGTCCACGTTGTGTTTTGGGGCATATCCTGTCGCGGGCGCTAGGCCTACCCACACAAGTGAGGTATCATTTTTATCGGGAGACGTGGGGGAACGCTGGGTGGAAGGAAATTTGTGGCTCCTCTCAGATTCCAGAACTTTCTGCCACAGAAATGTGAGGAACATGTGTTTTTTTAGCCAAATTTTGAGGTTTGCAAAGGATTCTGGGTAACAGAACCTGGTCCGAGCCACACAAGTCACCCCTCCTTGGATTCCCCTAGGTCTCTAGTTTTCAGAAATGCACAGGTTTGGTAGGTTTCCCTAGGTGCCGGCTGAGCTAGAGGCCAAAATCTACAGGTAGTCACTTTGCTAAAAACAGCTCTGTTTTCTGTGATATGTCCACGTTGTGTTTTGGGGCATATCCTGTCGCGGGCGCTAGGCCTACCCACACAAGTGAGGTATCATTTTTATCGGGAGACGTGGGGGAACGCTGGGTGAAAGGAAATTTGTGGCTCCTCTCAGATTCCAGAACTTTCTGCCACAGAAATGTGAGGAACATGTGTTTATTTAGCCAAATTTTGAGATTTGAAAAGGATTCTGGGTAACAGAACCTGGTCCGAGCCCCGCAAGTCACCCCTCCTTGGATTCCCCTAGGTCTCTAGTTTTCAGAAATGCACAGGTTTGGTAGGTTTCCCTAGGTGGCGGCTGAGCTAGAGGCCAAAATCTACAGGTAGTCACTTTGCTAAAAACAGCTCTGTTTTCTGTGATATGTCCACGTTGTGTTTTGGGGCATATCCTGTCGCGGGCGCTAGGCCTACCCACACAAGTGAGGTATCATTTTTATCGGGAGACGTGGGGGAACGCTGGGTGGAAGGAAATTTGTGGCTCCTCTCAGATTCCAGAACTTTCTGCCACAGAAATGTGAGGAACATGTGTTTTTTTAGCCAAATTTTGAGGTTTGCAAAGGATTCTGGGTAACAGAACCTGGTCCGAGCCCCGCAAGTCATCCCTCCTTGGATTCCCCTAGGTCTCTAGTTTTCAGAAATGCACAGGTTTGGTAGGTTTCCCTAGGTGGCGGCTGAGCTAGAGGCCAAAATCTACAGGTAGTCACTTTGCTAAAAACAGCTCTGTTTTCTGTGATATGTCCACGTTGTGTTTTGGGGCATATCCTGTCGCGGGCGCTAGGCCTACCCACACAAGTGAGGTATCATTTTTATTGGGAGACGTGGGGGAACGCTGGGTGGAAGGAAATTTGTGGCTCCTCTCAGATTCCAGAACTTTCTGCCACAGAAATGTGAGGAACATGTGTTTTTTTAGCCAAATTTTGAGGCTTGCAAAGGATTCTGGGTAACAGAACCTGGTCCGAGCCCCGCAAGTCACCCCTCCTTGGATTCCCCTAGGTCTCTAGTTTTCAGAAATGCACAGGTTTGGTAGGTTTCCCTAGGTGGCGGCTGAGCTAGAGGCCAAAATCTACAGGTAGTATCTTTGCTAAAAACAGCTCTGTTTTCTGTGATATGTCCACGTTGTGTTTTGGGGCATATCCTGTCGCGGGCGCTAGGCCTACCCACACAAGTGAGGTATCATTTTTATCGGGAGACGTGGGGGAACGCTGGGTGGAAGGAAATTTGTGGCTCCTCTCAGATTCCAGAACTTTCTGCCACAGAAATGTGAGGAACATGTGTTTTTTTAGCCAAATTTTGAGGTTTGCAAAGGATTCTGGGTAACAGAACCTGGTCCGAGCCACACAAGTCACCCCTCCTTGGATTCCCCTAGGTCTCTAGTTTTCAGAAATGCACAGGTTTGGTAGGTTTCCCTAGGTGGCGGCTGAGCTAGAGGCCAAAATCTACAGGTAGTCACTTTGCTAAAAACAGCTCTGTTTTCTGTGATGTGTCCACGTTGTGTTTTGGGGCATATCCTGTCGCGGGTGCTAGGCCTACCCACACAAGTGAGGTATCATTTTTATCGGGAGACGTAGGGGAACGCTGGGTGGAAGGAAATTTGTGGCTCCTCTCAGATTCCAGAACTTTCTGCCACAGAAATGTGAGGAACATGTGTTTTTTTAGCCAAATTTTGAGGTTTGCAAAGGATTCTGGGTAACAGAACCTGGTCCGAGCCACACAAGTCACCCCTCCTTGGATTCCCCTAGGTCTCTAGTTTTCAGAAATGCACAGGTTTGGTAGGTTTCCCTAGGTGGCGGCTGAGCTAGAGGCCAAAATCTACAGGTAGTCACTTTGCTAAAAACAGCTCTGTTTTCTGTGATGTGTCCACGTTGTGTTTTGGGGCATATCCTGTCGCGGGTGCTAGGCCTACCCACACAAGTGAGGTACCATTTTTATCGGGAGACTTGGGGGAACATAGATTAGCAAAACAAGTACTATTGCCCCTTGTCTTTCTCTACATTTATTCCTTCCAAATATAGGAGTGTGTGTAAAAAAGACATCTATTTGAGAAATTCCCTGTAATTCACGTGCTACTATGGTCACCCCGGAATTCAGAGATGTGCAAATAACCACTGCTCCTCAACACCTTATCTTGTGCCCTTTTTGGAAATGCAAAGGTTTTCTTGATAGCAATTTTTTACTCCTTATATTTCAGCAAATGAATTGCTGTATACCCGGTATAGAATGAAAACGCACTGCAGGGTGCAGCTCATTTATTGGCTCTGGGTTCCTCGGGTTCTTGATGAACCTACAAACCCTATATATCCCCGCAACCAGAGGAGTCCAGCAGACGTAACGGTATATTGCTTTCGATAATCTGACATTGCAGGGAAAAGTTACAGAGTAAAACGTAGAGAAAAATTGATGTTTTTTTCACCTCAATTTCAATATTTTTCTTTTTCAGCTGTTATTTTCTGTAGGAAACCCTTGTAGGATCTACACAAATGACCCCTTGCTGAATTCAGAATTTTGTCTACTTTTCAGAAATGTTTAGGTTTCTGGGATCCAGCATTGGTTTCATGACCATTCCTGTCACTGACTGGAAGGAGGCTGAAAGCACAAAAAATTGCACAAATGGGGTATGCCCCAGTAAAATGCCAAAATTGTGTTGAAAAATTGGGTTTTCTGATTCAAGTCTGCCTGTTCCTGAAAGCTGGGAAGCTGCTGAGTTTAGCACCGCAAACCCTTTGTTGATGCCATTTTCAGGGGAAAAACCACAAGCCTTCTTCTGCAGCCACTTTTTCCTATTGTTTTGAAAAAAACGAAATTTTCACTGTATTTTGGCCAATTTCTTGGCCTCCTTCAAGGGAACCCACAAAGTCTGGGTACCTCTAGAATCCCTAGGATGTTGGAAAAAAAGGACGCAAATTTGGCTTGGTTAGCTTATGTGGACAAAAAGTTATGAGGGCCTAAGCGCGAACTGCCCCAAATAGGCAAAAAAAGGCCCGGCACAGGAGGGGGAAAAGGCCTGGCAGCGAAGGGGTTAAACCTATTTAGAAATCTTCACTTCTAAATGGCAACCTAAATAATAACATAAGACAAACAAGTATGACCCTAAAAAATAATCATAGGCTTTGAGCAAGCCATAATTCAAAACCTTCCTTAAAAGACAACCCCAGAAGCAATACAAGGCAAGGTTGTTGCTATCACTTCAATCATAGTATATAGAGACACATCCAAAAATCTGCACTGAGAGTAGAATACCGCACAAACAGCCAATTTTCCTGTGAATAAAAAAAAAATGATAGCATTAGCCTATGGTCTTGTCTCACAAGTATCCAACCACTACAACTTACTATTTGAATGAGCTTTCTACCAATAAAATGAAGACAAACTTAGGGCCTAATTAGGATATTGGTGATTCTAGGTTTGCCAATGCCCCAGTGTCAGTGGGACTGCCCCAATACCGGTGGTCCAACTGCCACTGTATGACCTGCCAAGAAAAGGCTGGTGAAAGAGGGCATGGGGCCACAGGGGGGCCCCACCACTTTCCGTGCCTATGGCATGTGCAGGGCTGGGGCCCTCCTGCCCGGTCCCCTTGTGCAGAAAGTGCACATTCCAAGGGTGCTGGTGTGCCCTTAAGGGAGCAGAGACCAATAGTGTGCCACTGTTCCCACAGGGATGACTGGCAGGAACGTCATAATACAATGTTCCTGCTGGTCAGCCCGGTGGGAACATCATATTTCCGTTGGGGGGTGAGGCAGCCGGGTTCATGGCCACATCATGCCCGCAAGTTTTGCGGTCATCTCGTCCAACAGTCATACTCATAATGAGCCCCTTACGGCCTGATTTATGAAAAGTTAATGCCACTTTTGCATCATTGTTTTGATGCAAAAGCGGTGCAAACTTACAAAATATAATTATCAAGAAATGTTGCAAAGGCGGCACAAACTTTTCATAAATACGGGCCTTTAGTCTTCTAATAGACTATTTTGAAGACACAGATGCAAACCCAAATTCCAAACATCATGGGGAAATGTTTTTGAGAGCACCTTGGCCTAGGAAGTAAAAGCAATTAACTCAGTGGAATGGCACAAGGTCTTCTAATCCACACTAGGCAGAACTCATATACACTATACAAATTTGTAGAAGTATTACAAAAAACAAAACTATCAAGAACTACAAATAGAATGATCTGTCTGTTAGTCAAATTGGCTAAACTTAGCAAACAGACCAAAAGAATGTACAAAATGCTTCGGGAAGGGGAAAGCTTTGAACACTAAGGGGGTCATTCTGACTCTGGCGGCCGGTGGCCGCCAGGGCCACCGACCACGGGAGCACCGCCAACAGGCTGGCGGTGCTCCCACGAGCATTCTGACCGCAGCGGTTCAGCCGCGGTCAGAAGCGGCAAGTCGGCGGGCTCCCGCCGACTTACCGCTGCTCAGGGGAATCCTTCATGGCGGCGGAGCGCGCTCCGCCGCCATGAGGATTCTGACAGCCCCTACCGCCATCCTGTTCATGGCGGGAAACCCGCCATGAACAGGATGGCGGTAGGGGGTGCCGCGGGGCCCCTGGGGGCCCCTGCCGTGCCCATGCCAATGGCATGGGCACGGCAGGGGCCCCCGTAAGAGGGCCCCGCAAAGTATTTCAGTGTCTGAAATACGCGACGGGTGCAAACTGCACCCGTCGCACCCCTGCAACTACGCCGGCTCAATTCTGAGCCGGCGTCCTCGTTGCAGGGGCATTTCCTCTGGGCCGGCGGGCGCTCTTTTGGAGAGCGCCCGCCGGCCCAGAGGAAATGTTAGAATGGCCGCCGCGGTCTTGTGACCGCGGTGCGGTCATTTGGCGGCGGAACCTTGGCGGACGGCCTCCGCCGTCCGCCAAGGTTAAAATCAGGCCCTAAGGCTCATATTTATACTCTGTCTGCGCAGAATTTGCGTAAAAAAAAATTATGCAAATTTGGTGCAAACCTTACACCATATTTATACTTTGCTGCCCGAGCCCACGAACGCCAAAATTCTGCTGTGTGCGTCATTTTCTGGATGCATGAAACCGCCTTGCGTTAATGACATGCAAGGCAGGCATTCCCGTCCAAAAAATGACTTAAACACCCGTGTGCCATATTTATCCTACCGTGCAAAAATGCTGCATGGCTAGGAGGCGGATTCGGAAAAAGACGCGCAACCCGATTTGCGTAAAAAAATAAAGCCTGGGTCAGGGCAGGCGTTAAAATGGGGCAAACACACCACTACTTAAGGAAAACATACAGAAGCAACATCAGAGCTCCAAAAGGAAGACATAGAGGTGCTATTCATCAGGCATGCACAAAGACGCAGAGCACAGGACCAACACCAGCAGCTTCCACCACACCAGCAGGGACCCCAAAGGCAATGCAGAAGACAGGAAAGGATATTCAGAACCAGGACAACCCTTCTGGGACTCAGGGAACATGACATCATCCCAAGGTATAGACTAAACTGGCAAGCCATTCAGCAGCTGCTGCGCCACATTGAGCCACAGTTGGCACCCAGCCCGCAGACACCCCACATCATTCCACCAGAGACCAATCTGCTAGCTGTCCTCTACATGTTGGCACGTGGCTCATTTCAAACCACTGGTGCCCTGGTTGCCGGGATCTCACAGCCCTCATTCTCTGCCTTCCTACCCAAGGTATTGGATTCCATCATCTCCCTCACACCTGCCACATGAGCTTCCCCAACACACAACAGAAGCAGCAGGAGACTAAATAGGGCTTCTACCAAATCAACGGCTTCCCACACGTACTTGGTGCCATTGACTGCACACATGTACGGAGTGTGCCACCTGATGCAACCGAGCATCTATAACGCAACAGGAAGCACATACACTCCATCAATGTGCAGGCCATTGTGGATCACTGGGGTTTGATCACCAACATCGTGGCAAAGTATCCTGGGAGTGTACATGATTTATTCATCTTCCGCCACTGCACCATCAATCAACACTTCCAGGATGGACGATATGGCAATGGCCTACTTGTTGGTAAGTACAGAAACCCCGTTATATACACACAGCACAGCAACGCTGTAGGACACACAACACATACACCACTACATTGACACATGGCCAGGAAGACACTGAGGTTGTGACACTGGTAGTCATGTTTGATATCCTGACCCAGTGGGATACACACCTATGGACAAATGACAGATGCAAATAGCAACAGATGCCAGTCCACAGACACAAGGGAACAATTTAAAACCACACAGTGACAATGACATGGCCTTAACTGCCAGTACAACTTGAAAGATGAATCTTACAATATCACATCAATAACACTCAATCACACACCCTTCCAAACAATAGGTACTGTGTAAGGGGTATGCAATGTGTTTTGCTGCAGGTCTAACCCCATGACACACATAACATGATGATGATGACTCCAATGAATGGGACATGTAATCATTGAGGCTGTACCAACATCTCACATCACTCCTGGTCTGACATTGCCCGCTACCAATAAGCAAGTGGACTGTGCTAAGAACACATATTGATGTGACAAAATTGCAAAGTGCACATTGCTACACATATGGATTGAGACAATTGCACATATACACAACAGATGTACAGGCATATGGACCTTCTGACACTTAAACCTTCAACCTCACAATCAAGTTAGCCAGCTTACCCGGACCAGGTTCAGTAGTGTAGGTACACGTTTGAACATGTGCCAACTTGGTGAGGGCAGATAAATAGGTCTGCATAGAACTTGTCACACATGGGATATTTGTGCATTGTCAATTGTCAACACGTCAGTGCTGTCAACTTGTGGTGATGTGTTGTACATTGTCACTTAGCCAAATCAAAGGGCCTCACTGATGTTAAATTCTAATGCATATGTTAAATTGGATGGGATGTCCAGGTCATATAGATGCAACCATGTTACCACCACTGTGGAACTGATTCTGTGTATGGAAGTATTTTGTCACCCCCAGTTAAGACACATGGACACCTCTTTCACATGACATAGTGCATGGGAGTACACAATGTACTGCAAGTCTACAGTAATATCGCTGACATCCGTTCAATCAACCAAACACCAACTCAGATAATGAAACATCCCAATCCTGATGGTACATCTTAGAAGCCTAGAATTCCACACAATAACACAAACACAGATGAGTCCCAGACAGCACAAGATAGCAACTGCCATGCAAAGTGATAATCATGGTGCAAGCTCCATCAAATGGTTTCACTCACTTTCTCTTTTAGCTGATCAAGGGTATGGGATCCAGCCATGGATCATGACCCCATTTGCAAACCCAAGCAATGCAGCAGAGTGTGCCTATAATGAGGCACATTGGAGGACATGCACCATAGTAGAGAGGACCTTTGGCATCCTGAAGTCAAGATTCAGGTGCCTCGACATCACCAGAGGCAGCCTCCCATACTCACCTGAAAAGTTTGACCTGTGTCATCCTGCTCAACATTTGTGTAAGGAGGAACATTCCCCTATATGAACCATACCCACAAATACCTGAAGAGGAGGAAGAGGAGGATGTTGTCCATCAACATGAGGGGGACCATCCAAACACTGCAGCAGGATTGCGTCGGAGACAACACATTGTACAAAACTTCTTATAACTCTAGTCACCATCAACACTGTCTTACCATATGTCATTAAACACCTAAACTAATCACTAAATCATGGTCTGGGTAATTATTTATGCATCACATGATACCTAGGAATCATAATCAGAGTTTAGCCTCAGGGAGCATTGCAGATATACAGATTAGGATACTGAAAAAGCCACATCACATTTGATGGTTCATTGCAGCATATGGCACACAAATAAGACACCATCAATCATAAGGTAAAAAACTGCTTCATACATGAGGCAGTGGATGTGCTATTGCATTGGTAACAGGAGTGTATGACCAGACCCTTGACAGCAGTAAGTGTGACATCAGCTATCTTTGCAAGGAGTATGTGTGACAAGAAGTCCATGTAAGCTGCAAATGGATAGCACAAGTACCCCAGGTATGACAAGCATTGCTCAGAAGACATGCCCTGTGCATGCCACCCAGGTTATAAGTCCTGCAACAGACATGTTTTCAGTCTCTCCCCACCCATCCTTAGGGGACCCTGTAAATAGACTATTTGTACCCTGATAATCCTTCATCTACACACAGCCAGACTCACATTCTGACTCCAGTGTGCTTCCCTCTTTATTATGGCATGCCATAGTCATAGTTCATCTGTCTGCATGGACTTCAGGTCCGATAATGCACTGCCTAGTAGTCTGTAGGACCTGTAATCCTTTGAACTTGATTCTCACCTACAGGACTTGTGAGAGACTGAATCTGCACACACCTCTGAGCACTTCCATGCAGACCAGCCATTTGAACCTGCACTGCCCTTGCTGCTGCCTAGAACAGCTTAGAAGCTGTCATTTTATGTATATCCTTGTCGTGCATTGCCGTATAAATCACTTGTCTAACACAGCCTTTGGGTGACTGTGTAACGTTGCAGCACACAGCATAAAAAACTGTTTTCATTTTCCACAGTGTTGTTCCAGCTTTTCCCAGTCAGAGTCTGCTCACTGTGTATTTGCCTTGGTCATGTTAGTTCCTGACAGAGCCTCCATCCTGTTAGCCTGATTGGTTCCTGTCTTTGTGTTACCATAAAGGTTCCCTGTGGCAACATGTGTCTCTTAGTTGCTTTCCATGCCCTCACCTTCCTCCTGGGGTATTGTGTCTGGTAGGTCTATGATGAATCCTCAAATAGATTGTATAGTGTAATCAGTTTACTTATCGTATCATGGTTTGGGACATGTCTTCAAATACCCTAATCCTGGCCCTATCCCTTGTCTGGGTTTTATGTATGCATGAGTGACAAACAGTGTCAGTGTACCATAGCTGTATGCATGGATTGGGTATGGTGCCTCCAGCACAACAAACAACATTCGCTAATGTGCATGAAAGGACAAAACATGTTTGTGCCCTGACGGTCCACACACATATTCACGTTGGCTGCAACCCAATGATGGTGCTTGCGTGGTGACTAGCTGTGAGATTAATCAGCACAGAGGCACTGATGTTCCCGGTTGCAGTGGGAATTTTAGAGGCCACCCTGTGAACAAAAGTTGTGATGAAACCTGCCGGTTTTAAATTACTGATCCATTAACTTTGTGAGCACACCAAGGTTGCCATGTTGTCAGTCTCATAAAACATCTGCAGTGCCATAGCTGGACTATCCCCATGTGTGTTGTCGATTCCCCTTTGGCTTTCGTTCAATTCTGCTTTGAAGGATACTCTGTTAATGCAGGGAATGGCTCCACAGACTCAGGACTAGACCTGCACGTAACTGTGACAACATGGAGGCCAATAATGACACAAGGTCCACATGTCCACACACTTGAACTGGTCACCTTTGTGCAATTTACCACTGGAAATATGTGAACATATGCAGCTTGGTCTGCTGGTCTCCCATTGCCAGAAGAGAAACATAGGTCATTTATATGACTCAAACTGTGGAGTGACATTACATTTTTGGATTGGTTTTGGGACTCTGCGTCACCAACACTGTACCCGCATAGCATTTTCAAATGCCTGACTCATGGGTAGTATACAAACAAGTGACCAGGAAGTGGTATCCAACATTCCAGTACATGTGATGGCTTACTCTTGTAACATTGCCATTATCACCCGTCCTCTATCTATCCTGTGCATAGTTTGTCATGGGAGATGTTTTGTCCCAAAAGTCAGTGCAGTTCACACAGCATTACTTGCTACGTGTATGACAAACACATTTCCTGACTCATTTCCACACTGAATAGCGTCTGTTTGTTATCTACATTTACAACACATGCATACAAGCACATCAATGAAAGCATGTCTTGTGATGTTCACACAGAGGTCCAACTAAAATTGAAATAGCCAATTCACAGACATTGACACACAGGCAATGAGTTAATGTATTACGTTGCGTAGCCTTGCTATCCTCTATTGACGCACAACCTGCTCAAACTGGGTAATACTAATTTGTATTCCAAAAGTTTGGGTATCTATTGCGTCAGTGAAGAGTGCTCATCCGGTACAACAACTGGAATATCATGGTCCGCAGTAGTGTGATCTGCCACATGTGCCCAAACACTGGAATGCACAATGCAGGTGCAGGTGCAAACAGCCTATCTGTACAGTTACAGCTGTTCTTTACTATAAAAAAAGTGAGAAATGACACAAACCCAGTAAAAGACATACATTTTGAAACAAACGCGCCAAAAAAGATGCATATGCGTCAAAAATCGCCACATATACGAAGAAAAATAACGCTCACCGCTATGATACATCCATTGGCCCCAAGCGGTAATTCCTACACTGTACCCCATGAAATTGGTTACCAATGCTAAATATTTTGAACTATGGATGCAGGGTCATTTTTAAGCATTTGCGTAAAAAATTGACGCGCAGACAGTAAGCATCATAATATTTTGACGCATCATAATACAAACACACCGCATTTGAGGCAGGAAGTGATGTAATAGGATATACTCTTTACATAATTGGTACAGTGGGTACTTTCACTTTCACTTTGCAGTCTGTGATTTTTCTAGACTGTGCGGCTGTGCTTAGAATTTTGTCTATCCCAATTGTGTGTTTGTCTCCTGTGTGCCATCCTATTTGTAGTTGTCTCAGTTGTTCATTGTAAATGTTTATTTCTCATATTTGGTGTCTAATTTTGTCTTTGTGCTGTTGGGAGTCTGTTGTGGGTAGTGTTAGTTTGGGGATAGTTGGGCTGTTTTAGGGTTACTTTTCTTTCTTTTTCCTCCCTCCTTTCCCTTTATCTTCCTCTGTACCCTTTATCTTTCCTATCATTTCTGTCATATTGGGTAGGCCACGTCTGGGGAGAATGGGTGAGGTGGAGCTGGGGGCATTCATTTGGCTGGTATGCCACTTCCTCCCCTTGATGATAGAAGCAGGTGGCAGGGTGATACAGGGGTATCACACAGAGGCAAGGAGGCTTCGGTGGTCGAAGGTGTTGTACCATCTGCGTCCCATCTTCAACACACCGTGCAACGATCACCAACTGAAGCACCGCTGGGCTGACCTTGTTGCCAGAGAGCAAGACCTGCTGGACCACCTGGGTATTGTGATTGGTGGCCCTGTTGGTTAGTACAGTTCAGAGTAATGTGCACATTTAAATGCTCTGTAGTTACAATAGCAGATTTGCTGATATGCTGCAGGCAATGTTTTTGGACATGTGGAATGCAAGTTAAACATTTAGTGGCCCTGAGTTATACAATAATTGCTACAGATTACCATCATTAGTTGACACAACAGCTGCACTAACTTACAAAACACAACTGTATCTTGTAAATTAGTACTGCCTTCACGACAGTAGGTGATGCTAATGCGGCTCAAACATATGTTTTATCCATGGTCTGTGAGTGTACCAGGAAAGAGATGTTTTCAACAAGCTAAAGCAAAGAATTAATGTGTTCCAATTATTTTGAATACATGTCTGAACTGTATTCTGGCCCATACGTACCAATTTCTTTCTAACCTCCGGTAATATCTTAGGCTGATAGTTTGGCTTGTTTGTGCTGCAGTTAAATTAGGAATGGATGCCAAAGTAATGCACACGGGTTCATATCTAAATGCTTGGTGCTACATTCCATAGCTGTAGCGTATAACATGAAGCAAATGATACAAATTGAGGGATAACAACTATCTGTGGCCCTCTGTTCATTGTACCTGTGTGTTTTAAATTGGTCTTGGGCACAATAGCTGGAACAGAGCTACTGCATTTTCCATATGTGTTACTCTATAGCCATGAACATCTCATAAGTTATGGGGTCATCACGGGATACCTGACGTTGGGGAACGCATGGTCACAATGTACTATGTGCATGATGTTGTGCAAGGGACCCCTGACCAATTCCATCATACATATAAAGTTCTCTAATACTTTGATATTGTATGTTTGGTACACCCCTGCTGATCTAGTGCAGCATATGTGCAATAGCTAACTTCCCAGTATGGAGGCTATCACAGACATGGGTGTATGCTAAGATCAGAAGATCAGCATTCCTGTGACTGCTGCCATTCCGAAGGTACATACAAATTGAAACCTACATCATCATGATTAACACTGCAGTACATTTGCTAAACCATGTTTCAATAATGTGACAGTGTCAGTTTGCTGAATACCCGCTGATCTCCTAACTTGGCAAATGTAAGATGATGAATGTGGCTAACTGTGATTTCCAAAACACAATATGGGTACACAGGACAATGAGTGACACATTTCAGGTGCAATGCCTACACCTGTGACCATGCATTCTGTCATGGATGACCACAATATACACTGTCAGCATATATTTCTTTTTTGTATCAAAATAAAAAAAATGGCCAATCCATGTTTTGCCTCAGATTGTCACCAAGTAACGCACAGGGGGCATGTGTGGCTCAGGGTACACTGTAATTGTAGCATATGTAACCTACACACAACACAGGCCCTACATGTAAGGGACCATAGAAAGCATAATAAATCATGACCTTCAATCAACCCACATGAGCATCACACAGTAACTGATTGTCCCTTAATGCACAAGCCACAATACCTGAGTGACTGGTATTGCAGTGCTCCAGGAATGTGGCTTTGCATGTCTCTCATTACTACAAATGATGAAAGGAGTACACTCCAAAAATGAGTCTGCATCCAATTGATTGATCATGTTTGTCACCACATGATAGTTAGGGCCACTGCATGTGTGCAGATGTGTGTGTATCACTCACTGGAGTGACAGGGTCTATACATGTTTGCAGTGCTATGTATGTTGGAGTATCATCATGCCTGAGAGGCTGGAATTTCAGATATAATGTCACACACAGTCATTTTATTTGAAAGTGTTGTACAGTGCTCAGACATTGAGCGCATTTCACCCTTCCATGCATTACAGGTGGACCTGCCCCTTACACAATGAGCGAAGTGGCTCGATTTGCAGACCCAGACATATCTGGCAAGTGATGTTTCTGTTCTGTGTTGTGTTTGCAGCTGTTGTGTGATTGTCTCCTGTGTGTTGGACACGTAGCAAGATATGATGTGCTGGCACATGATCTGATATGTAACTTGAATGGAGTTTCACTTTTTTTTCCACATTTGAGTTGGACAATCAGTAGCGTATAGTCATATTTTGGAATTGTAGTGCAGCCCTGTAGGCATGGCCATGTGAATAGGGTGACATTTGTTGTTAAATTTCTTGTAAATTGTTTTTAGCAACCGGCCATTTTCATGATTTAGTAAGCAAGTCATACCCTGAATCTCACAGAATAGGGATGTCAAAGTATTACCCACAGACCTGAGCCTCCCTGTTCACTAATGAGCATGTTTGACTGTATGCTTCACTTCCTAGCAGTACGTAGCTCCACATGTTGTGCTAAGTGTATGTGACACTTGAGTACAATGGTATAGGTGTGCATGCAGCTCATTCCCAGATGTGTGCTTGCATCTATCTGCTTGTTGTAGGACAGGTATTGGTGGTATCAAATGATGTTGACAATTGTCTGCAATTACAAACATAAATGTGGATGGGATTGTCCAAGGTTTGTGTCTATCCTACCTGGATGCCCTCCTTACCTGTGGTGCACTGACTAAACCCATGTACAGCTGTCCAAAGCTTCCTGGGTGTCCTTGATGTTTGAAAGTATGTGTTGCTTGTCCATCCCCCCCTGAGGCACAGGCTTAGGGTTATGAAATGTGTACCTAGGTGTGATGATGCAAGTGTAGTACACAGACATGTACATCTGTAAATCACTTGTCCCAACCTAGGATACCCACTCTTGATTAGCAACTGCATACCATCCTGACAATTCCATTTACAAATCACAGATCTTGTGGCCCTTGATTGTCATCCTGAAGATAGTCATTAGTTGGCCTGTCACATTTGGGGGACCTGCAGCAATTGTTATGTGACTAATGTCTGAACAATGATGCTTAGATCATTTAAGTTGGTACACATCTTTTAGAGCATTGCTGTGCTGTTAGATAGGATATGTGTAGGCTGTGTTGGCATGTACTTCCTCATGGAAAATCTGTGATCTTTATGGTGATAATGCCTGTTTCAGCTACATTTGATGTATTGTCTGATTCTCATCAGTAGCTTTATCACACAATGATGTACCCAATGTTTGGCTTAATCTTTTTTAACAGCACCCAATATGGATGCCAGCCAGATCTGTGAATTTCAGCAGAGAGCAATGCGTTACCACCACATTCTAGATGTGGAGTCTGGGTTCCGCCATATGGCACAGAGTTATCGCCATAAAAGAGCCTCAGGTGCATGGAGGGAATTTGCCCAAGGGTGCCCTTCTGTGTCTACAACAGCTGCCACCACCAGCACCACCACTACGACCCAGGTGGCACCAAGGATGCCAGCCACCACTGCAGGACCATCAACTTCCTCAGCTTCTGGACCACTGACAGAAGCATCTGCACCTCCCCCTCCAAGCATGGCACCACCAACTGGACAACCCTCGACAACTGGTTGTCAGACCACCCCTGCTGCAGTCATTGACACTGGTGATTTCCGTGCTAAGCAACGTGACATGCAATGGATGTCACGCAGACTGGACAGGCTGCAGCAGGAGGTATCGTAAATAAATAAGAGAGTGCGTGCTATTAAGAAGACCCTGCGGCGGGTGAACTTGTGAATCTGACACCCTCACCCATGATTCCCTCCCCTCCCTCCTCTTTCCTGGTTCTTTAAATTAGTGGGTTTAGGGGGCTTAGTGTTAGGTTAGAATAGGCTGTTAGTTTAGTTAGTAGTAGTGGGTTGGGGTGGATGGTATGATATTTTTACATGTTTTTTTAATGTGTTGGGGGATGATGTTGGGGTTTTTGTGTATTAAATAAAAAAAACAATATATTTAAAAAACAAAAAACAAAACAAAATATATGTGTTTAGTATAAGATAGTATGTGTTTAGGTTAGTATACGTAGTCCTCCCATGTCCCGTCATATAAGGGGGGTGGGGGGTTGATGTTTAGAGTGTTTACTTAAATGTGATAAGTAAGTTTAGCTTAGGGTAGTTAGGGCCAGTTGTGGGTAATGTGTAGTTAGGATAGGTTAGGTTAGTTAAGGTGTTTCCCCTAGTTTTGGTATCCTTTTTTACTGTTAAATACCTTTAGGTACTTCTTTACAGTATGTGTCATATGCTTGGGGATCAGGACCTTGGCATGGGTGAACAGTGTCAATTTAGTGTTTGCATTTGTGTTCCATCCTGCATCCAAATCCCAATTGAGCTGTCACATTGGCAGCTACACCAAAGCTACTTCTCTATGCATCTGCCATCCATTGCACCCACCACTCAAGGTTACTATGGTTCCCAATGTGTTGTTGAGTTTGGATGTATGTTTTCAATCTGATATACTTTGAGACCAGAATTGGTATTGAGGACACTGTGTTACGTCTTCCTGCAGCCTGATGTTCATGTGAACCCTGATAAGGTGAGTGGTGGTATAATCTCATGTAGTAAAGTATACATAACTCACACCTATCATTTGTTACATTGTACAGCCAGGTTACTTATTTGTACATATACTCATACATATCCATTCCTGCTATATGGTGTGTGTGAGGAAAAATGTGAGTAAAATGTCACATACGTAAAGCTTGTCTGGAAGAAAAATTTTAAGACAATAATTTTCTGCTTAGACATCCCTTGAAGATGACTTATTCTGTCCAACACAGCATTATACTGTATAGATTCTATTTATCTCAGAATTAAGCCCCAGGAAGGTCAGATGATGGTACAATCTAGACCACAGTGCATAGTTATCAGCCTACATTTTTTCAGGGCAGTTGTATTGACAATCTATGGGCATTGACATGAAGCAAACATCACTACTCTCCCTCAAGTTTGATGTGTCACATTACACAGAGACAACGTGGTTGTTTAAGTGCTATTTATTTTAAAGTGCTGTAGTGCTATATTTACATACTCCAGGATTGTGAGTCCATTAGTGTGATACCTTCCATTGTGATCCTACACAAGTGCAAAAGGACATGTCATTGGACATGCTGGGGTGAAGTGTCATACAGTGCAGAGGGACATGAATTGCCAATGAGGTAGTGAGAGACAATCACAGGGCATAGTGACAAGGTAAACAGTGTGCTGGAGAACAGTGCTTATGAGCAGCTGTTGCAAGACTGGCATGTTACAAAGCACAGGACCTTGGTTATAAGTGGCCATGTGGCAGGGACTAGTGCTACTGGGTGCTCTTACGGTGAAGGTGATCTGTTCCACGTCTTCATCTTCTGTGTATGTGTTGTCTTCTCTGCCCTTGGTGGTGGTGGGTTTGAAGGGGCCACACACACTTCAGTGTTTGAAGACGTATAGTCAGAAATCCCGGTAGCTGCCAACTGTGGGGCTATTAAGGGCAGTCCTGCAGCAAGGAGGAGCTGCTGGTTCTTATGGATAGCAGCTACATCACTGTGGTAGGCAGCCAAGTCGGCCCTGAGGGGGTCAATATTGCATTTGTGCACACGTTGAACGGTTTGTTGTTGGAGGTGTTGTATCAACTCTCTTACTGCTGTGCTGATTTCCTTCACACTTTGTTGAAGTTCTTGCAAGATTGATGTTCACCCTTGCAAGGCTGCTGCCTGTGCAGCAGATGACATCATGCACGAACGCACCTCTTCTAGGCTGGCTGCCATATTTTGAATCCCCACCCGCACCTCCTTGGCTAGCTCCCGCTATACACCAACTACGGTCCTCTCAAAGCTGGTGCCAGTGTCATTAGAGTCCTCAGCTGGCTTGGAGATGGTAGGTTATACAATTGGGGTGGTGGGTGGGTCCTATGTGATAGCTGATGTATCTGTGCTCCTCCTTGCTACTGAAGGTGGGGTCTGGAGGGTTCCAAGGACATCTTGGAGGGTCTGCTGGCTGGGAACAGAGTCACAACTGATTTGCATAGCTGGGTCCAAACTGGAACGGCATGGGTGGCAAACAAAACAATGGATTTAGGCCTAGATCTCTGTACTGGGGGTGAATGTTTGACATTGATCAGCATTCCGTCCATCACTTGTTGTTTTTTCATTTGTCGCCCCAAGTGGGAAGGGTATGCACAGACGTGGGTCCCGTGCTCCCCATGCCACTGGAATCAAGCTAGCCTGGCTGATGAAGGGTGATACCCTAAAACCGGTCCTAGGATGCTTCTTTCCAGTCTAGGGAGGACCCGGCCTAGCAGTTTGGGCTGGACTGTTCCCATTGGGAACAGGGTCAAGAGTGATTTGCATATAGATAGGTCCAAACTGGAACGGCATGGGTGGCAAAAAAAACTATGGATTTAGGCCCAGATCTCTGTACTGGGGGTGAATGTTTGACATTGTTCAGCATTCCTTGTTGTTTTTGCATTAGGCCAATGTTTGTCAGCTCGTCATCCATGTCATCAGGGAAGTCCAAGGCAAGCATATCCCCAGGAGAGCCATCGTCCTCTGCAATGAGATATAGTGCAATTAGTGTGTCTGTGTTGTGGCATTTGTAATGTGACGTCCCTGACTTCCTATTAGTTGTACATTGTGATATTGGTTCCTGTTCATTGTTCCTGTCTTTAATATTAGCATTCTCCCAGGTCTATGCCCCACCTGCATGTCACATGTAGTGTGGGCAGTTTGGGGAAATGTCAGCTTCACATCCTCTAGGTGTAGGTTCTGCCCAAATTGTATGTTGCCACCTTCTTGTCCTACTCAACCCTCCGTCTACTTCCATTCTCATGTTGTGGCATTGCACTGGCTGTAGGTGTTCTGATGGCACTTGCACCACACTTAACAATGTGGAACTGCCCCAGTCTCTGATATTTCACTTCCACCTATGTGTTGCTGAGACCTAGCACATACTATGTATAGAATTCGCATTATACACTACAGATGTCAGCATTGGTATTGTCTAATGTAGATGTTGGGGAATGTGTGCTACATTGACTTGCACTGATGGTCCTAGCAGTGTTCCATTTCCTCGTCTGACTCTGCAGGTGTATTTCACTAGCCAGTTATATATGTCCTCCCCCTCAATGCCGTTGGCTGAGCAGTATAACAGTTGGGGTGTTGCATGGTGTCATTGCAGCTATTGTGACACAGGCACAGGGTGGACCCTGACATATGCAGCATGGGTATGACATTATAGCTGTGTACCTCATAATGTTTATGACAATGGCTGATGTTTGTAGCGACTATGGACATTCACATAACTGGTTTAGCACATTTTTATTGATTACAGGGGATTGATAACATTGTCATCCTGAACCGTCTAATTTGGGTGTGTTTGATCCATGGGCACGTAACTACCATTAGCTACTTGACCTGCACACACAGCAGAGGTGTTAGTGGCAACTGTTGTCAATGTTAAATTCCACTTGCGGATTTGGCCTGAGACTGTTAGTTGAGCCCTAGTTCATGTAGGGAGAATACCAGCTGTCATGTGATAGCAGGCCAGTTTTACGTTGTACCCTTCCCTCCTGGACTGGCTTTACCTTTCCATCATCCTTGCCATGGCAGCATACCCCAATGCAAATGTTGTTGGTGTAGTGTAGTACTGTGCCCCAGGTTTCCTCTGAATATCCCATGCCCCCGTGCCATGCCCCTTTGCCCATTCCACTCCCTGAATATGATGACTTCCATGCATTGTGTAGTAGGAAGGTCCCCCCCTGCATACAGTTTACAAATAGCCATTTTAGTTTCCCATGCCACTTACCCTGCATCTGTGTTGTCTCCTGGTAGTCTGCGCTGTCCTGTCCTTGAATCCCTGTGACGATCTCCTCAGGGATGATGGCTGCCACCATCTCCTCCATGTGGTCCAGGGTCTCCTGCGGTGCTGTACTCCCACCTCCAGTCTGCAGTGCTGCATTCCCGTTCCTGGCCATCTTTTCCTTGGTCCTGCACTTGCAGTCATGCCAGCGTTTCTTGCACTCGATGACTGTTCTCCATACTTCTGCCACAGTGTTTATCTTATCAACAATTTGTTGCCAAATTGCCTCTCTCCTCACAATTGGCAATTCAGAGGTGACAAAAAGTTGGTGCTGGTGTTTCACCAGTATTTCCTGCTCCGCTGCGCTGAACCAACACTTCCTTTCTTCTTTTCCCTCTCCTGGGTCTTGTATGGGTCCTCCTGGCTGTTTCCTGGTCAGTTGTCATCTTCCTGTGGTTCTAAAAATTCTGGACCCATGTAAATTACTTTGCCACAACAGTATGATTTTAGTATCAAAAGACCGATAATGACTAGTACACTAAGCATGAGCATTTTCGCTCAATTCCAGCAGAGTTTTCACCTCGAAATCGCCATTTTCGTCCTGCACTCGTGGCTCCCATTTTTAAAAGTTGCCCTCACATAGGCTTATAATACAGTCGGATTTGATTCCAAGGACACGTACACCTTGATTGACTTTTCTCTGACCTGGGCAAGCTGGAACCATTGCCTCAGGCCAAACCTGTTTGGCCAGTCCCTCTCCCAGTGGCCGAATCAGATAGCATCAAGGCACACCATGCCATAAAACCCTTATTATCGCTCACACACCCTGCCTAATCTTACTCCCACCTGCACCTGCTCTTTTCTTCTTCTTACTTTACGAGGGGGAGGTGCCCGTTTTTATTGGGGGTCCACACTTATCTGATGTAAATACTAGGCCTTGCCGGGTAATTTATTATGGGTTGGATGACATGAAATATGAGGTTTCATCATGACACTGTTTTTTCCTTTGTAGTGAAAACATGTGAATGACCAACCAAAATGTCAAGAATGTTTGCCTGAAGCTTAAAAAACTGTATATAAGGAAACCTGATTTTGCATTGACACACAGTCTCCTGAGAACATACAAGTCGTGCTGTTGTACTTCTAGGACGCTTGTCAATTGGTTGCAGCCAATAAATTCGATCTTTTACTTCACCTAGAAGACTCTGAGTTTCTGTAGTCTGAATCAGGAAAATACCCGAGGTCTTTGGGTGTACCCTGGCACCGCTGGGTTACCGGATCAGTACCGGTTCTGAAAAACCCAGTACCTCAGTTGGCGCCCAACGTGGGGCGATACCAGCGGTACCGGTCCAAGCCTGAGGTTCGTGAGGAGCTTTGTGTGAAAATTCTGGAGGAAGGCCGCCACTTCATCGACCCCTGCATGTCGACGTGGTCCGAAAGTCTTTGCTGCGAGGTTCCCCGCTTCCCGACGGCTACGAAGGACTGCTGCCCTGGCTATCGCCCTGATTTGGACCCTTGATTTTTGGTAGAGCGAAACGATAAGACGAGTCTTCTGGTGACGTCATTGATATTTTCAGTTAAGTATAAGTGGAGCGTCTCCCAGTCCTTAGTTGGACACTTGGTTTGGTCCTTAGTTGGACACTTGATTTAGTCCTTAGTTGGACACTTGGTTTGGTCCTTAAGTTGGACATTTGGTTTGGTATCCCTTCGGGATCACTTTGATTTGGAACTTGCAAGTACCAAAGCCGAAGGACTCGTGTATTCACGAGACTATCGTAAACGATAATCCTTTGAAGTTTGAAGCTAGTCTAGTGAGCGAAGATGCCTGGTCTTAGCAGACTTGGAAATTTGTTTTGTCTTGGTTGTAAAAGGGACTCCCAGTTGGAGGACTCATGTCCGGTTCCTCCGATTGGAACTCCAACTTATGAACTATATGTGAAGCACGGAGTAGGCCCCATCACATATAATGAAGTATTGATCCGTTACACCAGAAAAGATGGTGTTTTAAAATGGCCCCAAAATGGTAGCTTTGACACAGAAATCTTAGATAACCTCGAAGTTAGACTTTTTAAGAAGAAAGCCCGGCCGGCAATGTTTGATTCTTTCCGCTTATGGCGTAAGGAAGCCAAGCAAAAGGAATTTAAATTAGCTAAGAAACATAAGAGAGAAAAAGGTATTTCGATTATGCAAGCTGCTATACAGTTTAAAGATAACGAAGCAGAACAGTTGAATGAGCAGTTACATAGGCGGCACAAAATGACAGTAGATAAATGCTATCCAGTTTTGTCGCCTCTTCAGCAAGATGCAGCAAAAGACTCTGAAAAAGATCCCCTAATGTCGCATTTGCTAAGTTCGCCACCACCCTATGCGCAGAATGCAACGGCACCTCCGCAACCTCTAGTTGCACAACCAGTGGTTGCATTGCCTCCTGCTCCTCCCCAGCACCCACCAGCTATTCTTCAGTTGGTTCCTATTCCTCCGGTGCAGCCTTCTCAAGGGCCACCGGCTTTGACATCTGCTCTGCCTTTACTTCCTACAACTTTGACTACTATAGCGACTACCACTCCTGGTATTGTTTCTGACACTGCTTCTGTCTCTGCCTTGTCTCATTCTGTTTTTCCTCCTGCTCATTTGTCAACCTCTCCCTCTATCCGTCAGAGAATGACAAACACTGTGACTAGTCTTTTATCCCCTCTCTTTGGGTCATTAGCTACGACCCCAGTTACAGAGCGTAAGCAATTGCGTAGCCAATTGCCTGATGGTATGGAGAAAGAGACACTGAATTATTTGGCGCATAAATGGGTTACTGAACCAGCGAGATATGAACTAGAGTCTGTTATGGATGTCTTCCATCAGTGGGAAGAACCGAAACAGAGATACGTTTTTGAGAAAATGTGTACTTTTCTTTCTGAGGATTTAGAGGAAAATGGTTTGGAGCCCAATCCACCTAAGTTGTGTCGTGTACGGTTTGATTTTTCGACAGGTTTGATTGTGGGTTCAGATGTCGAGAAAGCAGTTGCGACGTTATTGTCGTTTAGGACTGAAGGTGTTTCCAGGTTATTGTTTAAATATGATTCTTCTGCTAAAAAGAAAGGGAAACAGTACCCCATGAGAGAAGTTCCTCCACAGTGGAGGGAAGGGGACCCAAATGCTAATCCACCTGTCCTGCCTCTCTTCCAGCGTGTATGGGTACACGTTCCATGGAAGCGAGCTGAAGTTTTAGCCCTTAAGCAGACATTGCCTGATCCCCGTAAGAATCCTACAGGGTATTACAAGGAATTGTCACAGACTGCGGGGTCTTGCATTATGAATTTAGCGGACATAGACATGTTGTTTGGGAATGTTGTTCCACAGCCTTTATGGGGAAAGATTCGCCATGCAGACCATGCTCAAGAATTAGGTGACACATGGGCTAATATTGCTGCTGCAGATGCCCGACAAATTGGTGGTGCTAAACCTGAGCCTTTAGTGACAGAACTTCCTGGTAGAATTATTGATTACATGAAAACTATAATGCCTGCGATGCGTGTAAACTGGGATAAATTGTCTGCATGTAAGCAAAAGAAAGAAGAAACGGTATCAGATTTCTTCACCAGGTTTGAAGAAACGTTTGTAGACCACAGTGGTCAAGATATGAGCACGGAAGGTGGTCAACGTTTGTTCGTCGATAAATTTGTGCATAATCTGCTTCCTGAGTTGTGTAAAAAGTTAAAAGATTCAGAAAGTTCTTGGGCAGTTTCCTCTTCAGCGCAGATATTGGCTACTGCACAATACTACGAAAATAGAGATAAAGATGAGAGAGATAGAGTAGAGAAGAAAACAAAAGATTTGAAAACGAAGGTTCTGTTACAACAAGCGTACCCGCCACATGGTGGTCAGAATAGTGGTGCACAGAACAACTATCAGAATAACTATCAGCCCCAACCGTTTCAGAGAAACTCGCAAAGAGCCGAGTATGCTCAACCACGTATCCCAGTAGGTCCCAATCAGTGTTCATATTGCAAGGAAGAGGGTCATTTCAAGTATAGTTGCCCTGCTTTGCTACAGCGCGCAATTGGTACTTCCGGTTTAAGAGGTCGAGGTGTTCCACAAGCACCTAGAGGAAGAGGACGTGGATATGTTCCCCAGAACGCGCGCCCATTCCTCCCTCAAAACTCAATGAACAGATTTGATCAACAGGTTAATGCATCCGGTAGGACGGCTCAGTACTATACTGATGATTACTATACAGAGGGTGAGCATTTGGACAGTAATGATTGCTAGGACAGCCATAGACAAAGAGAGGAAGTTGTTAGAGTTCCAGTAGATCAGAGTGGGCCTTATGTTGAGGTGATTGCATCAGGTGTGTCAGAACCTTTTCTGTTGGATACTGGTGCTACCAAGAGTTCTATTATGCACTCAAAACTCCCTGGCGCACCTTTGTCTGGCGAAACAAATGTATCAGTAGGTTTTTCCGGCGCCCCAGTTAGAAATCCGATTTCTAACCCTATATCTCTTTATGTTGGACCTTGTAAATTTGAAACACCCCTTATTTTGACGACAGGTTGTGGCGAGAACTTGTTAGGATTAGATTTGTTAAAAAGATTGTATGCGACATTGTATTGCTCTCCTTCTGGAGTGCAACTCACATTGGGTAAGAAAGTGGTTTCACCAATGTATTTGTCAAAGGACAGATTTCCACCAGAATTTTCGTCTCTTCCTAATACTCTTTGGGCTACTGGACCTAATGATGTAGGTCTTTTGGAAATTCAGCCATATGTGATAACATTAAAAGCCAATGTTAAAATGCCACGTATTCCCCAATACAAGATCTCTAGTGAGGGGGAAAAAGCGTTGATGGCAATTATTCGTGATCTGATTGAGAAGGATGTAATTGAAGAGACAAGAGGCAACGTTTGCAATAGTCCTGTTTTGCCTGTCTTGAAGCATACTGACCCTACTCAGCCACCTGTTTATAGGTTTGTAATTGATCTTAGACAGGTGAACAAAATAGTTGTGCCACAGTTTCCAGTCGTCCCCGATATCACTGCATTGTTGACAATGATTCCAGCTTCAGCCACTTGGTTCTCAGTAATAGACCTGAAAAATGCTCTCTTCAGCATCCCCATTGCAGAAGAGAGCAGGGACATTTTTGGCTTCAATTTGGGAGGACGAAGCTTCAGATTTAAGAGAGCTCCTCAAGGCTATTGTGAAAGTCCATCCATCTATAGTCAGGCTTTGAAAGCACAACTTGACACTCTTATGTTACCTGATGGCGCCACTCTCATTCAATATGTCGATGATTTGCTAGTTGCCGCAGATACTAAGGAGATCTGCAAAGAAGCAACATTGTCATTATTGCGTCATTTGTCTGACTTACACCACAAAGTGTCCCTTTCAAAGTTACAGTATTGTCAAAAAGAAGTGACCTATTTAGGTCATCTCTTTTCGAAGGAGGGAAGGCAACTGACCCCAGAGAGAATCAGAGCTGTTGCAGCAATGAGGGTGCCAAGAACACAAAGGGAAGTGCGTGCTTTCTTGGGTATTACATCATATTGCAGACAATGGATACCTAATTTTTCGTTAATAGCCAAACCCTTGGTGGCATTAACTTGTAAAGATATACCGAATCCCGTCCCATGGTATGAAGATTGTCAGAAAAGTTTTGTCGAATTACGTGATGCATTATGTTCAGCTCCTGTGTTGGGTACCCCCAACTACAGCAAGCCTTTTACATTGTATGTCCATGAGAAAGAAGGTTGTGCGTTAGCAGTTTTGACGCAACAGTTTGGAGACAGGGAGCGTCCATGCGCCTATTTCTCTTCATCCTTAGACCCAGTAGCTAAGGCACTACCGAGCTGCTTAAGAGTGGCAGCGGCAGCTGCTGTTTCTATCCGCCAGCCTGCTGGTTTAGTGATGAATAACACATTAATCGTAATGGTTCCACATGCAGTGGACACGTTGTTAAACAGAACCAAGACACAGCATTTAACTAGTGCTCGATTGTCAGGTTACGAGTTGACATTGTTAGCAAGCCATGTACATATAAAAAGATGCACTACACTTAACCCAGCTACGTTATTGCCAATTGTAACGGAGTTAGATACTTCTGAACAACATGATCGTCTCCATAGAACAGAAGAAGAAACGAAAGGGAGAATAGACCTTCTGGACACTCCCATTGCAAAGAGTGATGGTACTTTGTGGGTGGATGGTTCATGCTTTAAGCTCCCGAATGGTGACACGACTGCGGCGTATGCTGTGACAACTTTGGGTACGATTGTTGAAGCTGCACGTATCCCACATAATTCAGCCCAAGCAGCTGAGTTAATAGCCCTAACAAGAGCATGTACAGTATCAAAAGGAATGAAAGTGACTATCTATACCGATAGCCAATATGCGTTTGGTGTGGCCCATAATTTTGGGCGTTTGTGGAAGGAACGTGGGTTCCTGACCTCGCATGGAACTAAAATACAGCATGGTCAGTTGGTAAATGAGCTCCTTGATTCACTTACTTTACCGTTGCAAGTTGCGATTGTGAAGTGTAGCGCACATAAAAAGGTGACTGATGATGTTGGTCGTGGGAATGCATTTGCTGACGAGGTCGCAAAAGAAACGGCAAGGAATGTGATGAGCCGAATGTATGTCGCGTGCCCTGCAAGATGGATTGGTGATGTTGGAATGTGTGAAGACACGATAGAAAGCGTGAAGTCGATTCAAGCTGAAGCCACAGAGAGAGAATTGAGTGTGTGGAGAGAAAGTACGGGTAAATTGGATGCGAATGGTTGTTGGGTCGAGTTGTCAGAACATCAAAGATGGTTGCTACCCGATGCGTATGTGCTTGCAGTAGTTACAATGGCTCATGGAATGGCTCACATCAGTGTGAAAGGAATTTGTAAGTTGTTGGCCCCAGTATGGCAAAATACAGGAATTCCCAAGTGCGCAGAAAATGTGGTTAGAAATTGCATGGTATGCCTGAAACACAACCCTGGTAGAGGAACCCCAACTCCAGCTGGTCATTTTGCACCTCCTACGTATCCGTTTGAGGTTTTGCAGCTAGATTTCATCCACATGGAGAGGTGCAACAACTTAAAATACGTACTCGTTGTTGTTTGTGCCTTTTCAAGATGGGTGGAAGCCTATCCCCTAAAAGACAATACTGCGCTATCCACAGCCAAAGCCCTTGTGAAAGAGTTCTTCCCTAGATTCGGATTGCCGAGAATGATCTGGAGTGACAATGGAAGTGAATTTGTGGGTCAAGTGATGAAGAAAGTATGCGAAGGGCTAGGCATCAACCAAAAGTTTCACGCTGCAAATCACCCCCAATCAGCTGGATTAGTAGAGTGCTATAACGGCACTCTGAAGCTAAAATTGGCCAAGATACAAGCGAGCTCTGGTCTCAAATGGCCTGACGCTCTACCCTTAGCACTCCTATCAACCAGAATGACTGTGCATTCATGAGTGAAACTTAGTCCTTACGAAATAGTCTTTGGCCGCCCGGCCAATATATGTGGAGTGCCTAGGCCCAAGAAGTTCAGCGAGATAGAGCATCCTGTCTTGCTTGACTATTTGTATGAATTGACGGCTAAATTGCGTGTCTTACATCAACAGGTCCACAACACCTTGCCTCCGGTCTCTGAATCTCCAGGTCATCCTATTGAGCCTGGATCCTGGGTTTTAATAAAGAACTTTCAGCTAACCAAAAACGAGCAGCCCAGGTGGATCGGACCGCACCTCGTTCTTCTCTCCACAAGATCAGCTGTTCGAGTAGAAGGGAAGAAACACTGGATCCATGGGACCCATTGCAAAAGGGTACCCCTACCTCTGCCATGTGACCGGTGGGTCCAGGAAGGTGTCGCCGACTCAGAGACTGAAACCGTGCCACGGTTTTTGCCTTTCAGCGATGCACGAATAAAAGGAACACTCACTGAGAAAGAAAGTGATGACATTTTACAATCAGCAGTATCACCGTCAGTTCGATTGGACACTACAGAACCTGAACTCCTTTTTCAGGACCACACGATACCTGGGACTAACCGTTATGATCTACGACCAAGAATAAAGGACAAATAAAATAGTTTACTGTTCTTCTCTTTAGCAAAGTTCTCCAATATGGAAAATTATTTTTGAATGACTTTTTGCTTTTTGTATTTTTTGAACCTCCATCCGGGTTCAGCTGTAGGATCGTGGCTGAAAAGACTTAGGGGGGTAGCCTGTGGACACAAGGTCTACAGGTCTGGTTTGTTCTAGGGCGGCCTGGAACATTCAGAACACTCCTAAGTGAAGTAAACCAACCGCCACGAGCGGCAACGGTTAGAGGATGGAATCTTTCCAAAATGGAGAACATGTTAAAAGACTGAGTTTCAAGAAGAGAATATGTCAAACGATAACCAGGAAACGGTTTTTGCTGCTGTGCATTTTTATGTTATTTAGTATACTTATGTTTTTTATAGGATATATTTTATTCTGTTTTAATGTGATATTGGCACCCACTACCTCGTCTGCACCTCCTCCTTCCACTGTTTCCCCACATTCTTTTCAACTCCTCCCTAAACATGAATCTGCTAGGAGACTAGAGTTCATTAATAACTCCTTCATCCAGCTTTTGCACCAACACCAACTAGTGATAAATACAACTAACTGTTGGGTGTGTGGCCTTATGCCTCACACAGCAGATAAAGGTATCCCTTATCTGATCCTGCCTTTCAGCCACAATGGTTCCGTGTGGGCATTCAGAACGATATTTATCTATGCACACTACCCCCTACGTTTGGCGGAAGACAACCCTAAGAAAAATGCTTTAGTTAAAGGTATCATAGACATGATGAAGGACAATATCCTCTACGAGACTATCCCCAGAGATGAGACGATGGCATATATAGGATGGAACATGACCGGATATGAAGCCACAATGAGTGAGAAGCAGCAAGCTAAGATATCTTCCCTGATTTGGGTTGTACCCCATCAGGGTCACCTGTGTCTGCAAGGTACTGGCAAGAATCCCAGAGCTCAGCTAGGGGAAAGCGTCTGCACTGAGACATATGTCTTCGCATCTCAGACCTCCCCTCCGCTCTTGGCAGCTAAGGGTACCTATTTCATCTGCCATGATAGAGCCTTTACATGGTTGCCCCCTGACTTTTCGGGCACATGCTTGGTTTCGTTCCTGTTGCCCCCTACCTACACAGCAGCGGCAGATTACCACAAGACAAGGATAGTTAGAGGCGTCTTCAGTGAAGAAGACACTGCAGGACAAGAATTTGGGGACTTCGTAAAGGGTTTTCTGCCGTTCTGGGGACAAATAAGCAACAGCAGGAGCATAAGGTAATTGATAAGAGTGGTTGAATCCACCGTGGCTGAAACCGCTGGTGCCCTTGGTAACTTGACTGCTGAGCTCCAGTCGGATCGTCTTATGACCCTTCAGAACAGGGTTGCATTAGATGTCATCCTTGCAGACCGGGGTGGAGTATGTACATTGATCCAGTCGAGTTGCTGTGTTTTTGTCCCAGATAACGCTCCAACAGTATACCAGGCCATCTCCAAACTGCATAGAATTTCCGAATCTATTCATTTAGATAAAGGAGATTGGTCATTAATGGGATGGTTCTGGGAACTGATATCAGCATGGGGATGGAAGATTCTAATGGTCATTGGAATTATATTGGCCATTCTTTTTCTGTTCTGTCTATGCGTGCAGTGTGCTCCTGCGATATGTGGTTTCTGTGTTACATCATGCATAAGGACACCTGCACCAAGAGACGAGCTAAATACTAGGATGATGTTACAGCAACATCTCAACGACTTTAGAAACATAGACCTGGACTCAGATTAGCATGAGAATAGGTTTATTGCCTATGTAAGGGCAAAAGGAGGGTTTGTGGTTCTAAAAATTCTGGACCCATGTAAATTACTTTGCCACAACAGTACGATTTTAGTATCAAAAGACCGATAATGACTAGTACACTAAGCATGAGCATTTTCGCTCAATTCCAGCAGCGTTTTCACCTCGAAATCGCCATTTTCGTCCTGCACTCGTGGCTCCCATTTTTAAAAGTTGCCCTCACATAGGCTTATAATACAGTCGGATTTGATTCCAAGGACACGTACACCTTGATTGACTTTTCTCTGACCTGGGCAAGCTGGAACCATTGCCTCAGGCCAAACCTGTTTGGCCAGTCCCTCTCCCAGTGGCCGAATCAGATAGCATCAAGGCACACCATGCCATAAAACCCTTATTATCGCTCACACACCCTGCCTAATCTTACTCCCACCTGCTCTTTTCTTCTTCTTACTTTACGAGGGGGAGGTGCCCGTTTTTATTGGGGGTCCACACTTATCTGATGTAAATACTAGGCCTTGCCGGGTAATTTATTATGGGTTGGATGACATGAAATATGAGGTTTCATCATGACACTGTTTTTTCCTTTGTAGTGAAAACATGTGAATGACCAACCAAAATGTCAAGAATGTTTGCCTGAAGCTTAAAAAACTGTATATAAGGAAACCTGATTTTGCATTGACACACAGTCTCCTGAGAACATACAAGTCGTGCTGTTGTACTTCTAGGACGCTTGTCAATTGGTTGCAGCCAATAAATTCGATCTTTTACTTCACCTAGAAGACTCTGAGTTTCTGTAGTCTGAATCAGGAAAGTACCCGAGGTCTTTGGGTGTACCCTGGCACCGCTGGGTTACCGGATCAGTACCGGTTCTGAAAAACCCAGTACCTCATTCCTGGGGTCTCTCAAAGCTTCTGGGATCCATTTTGGCTCTCCTTTGCACATATTGCAATGTTTGCGCTGCTTTTTGAGGCAATTGTGTCAAAAAATGGTGCCTATCCGGTTTGCGTCGTCGTAAACCGGATCAAAGTAATTTTTGCTGCATTAATGTTGTTTTTCTTTACGACGTGACACATTGGTTTCAGTAAAAAAATGACTCACACCAGTGGTTTGCACCGTCGTACGTTTAAAGTATAAATCTGATGCCTGAGCAGCACTAAGAAATGACATTAGCCGGCGTTAAAAATGTTGGCGCAAAACTGCGTTGGCGCAGTTTTGCGTCAAAAAGTATAAATATGGCCCTAAAGGTGTGACATTTTCCATATCAGAGTTAGTATTAGCACAAGTTACACAGCTGACGAGAGGATACCGAAATATGCTGAAGGCTAGAGGCCTCAGAGGAATCTGTCTGTTTATACCGTTTATGCATTAAGGAGAAGTAATTCATTCCCCTTGGAGGAAGTGACTGCAGTGAGTCTGGTACCTGATTTACCTCGGAATCTAGTACCTGATTTACCTCGGACATCTAATATAAGGAATGGAAATAAAAACAATAGTACTGTGCAGTGTGCAAGGAGGTTACATTTGAATAAAAAGAAGGGTGGAGCTGTAGGTGGTACTAAAGGAGATCCTATCTACTCCCTGAGAAGTGGCAGGAGGATTCTTAGAACAAAGGCAAATTTGGTCCCTGCAAAAGGGCCTCTGCCTCAAAAGAATCTCAATTCTATTAAACCCCTTGCAGTATATAATCAGAAATTCTGTAATAGCAGCAGATATATAGGGTTTGCTTTGCCGATTTCACAACGTAGCAAATCAGCCCCTAGAAGGTCAAAGATTACCCTGTCTTTAAGGACATACTTGAAAGTCCTGCCTGATATGTTGGAGATGGAGAGGGAGGAGAAATGCCGCAGGCAACCTGCTACAAATCCATAAGGGAGCGTGGAGATTCGTCAGTGCTCACAGATTGAGTGCTCCCCTAATAGGTTCCAATTTCTAGAAGAGGTTAACATGGACCTAATTAATGACAGACGGACCTCAAGTCAAGATGTGGTGAACTTCACTAAAAGGGTCACTACCAGCAATCAGCAGGAGTTAGAGCATGAGGAGAGGCAGGGAGGAGATGGGGATTTACAGCATCAGGAGGAGGGGTGGAACCGCCAGGTGCAGGTCCTGACCGAGGACCCCCTTGGTCAGTCCATTGCAGGAATAATACAAGAGCTGGGGGTGGAGATTAGAGGTAGTTTTGAGATTTCAAATAGTAACCAGAAGGAGATAAGAGGTTTATGTGAAGCCTTTGGGTGGAAGTTTGATGAGCTTGCGGAAAGGACGGCTGCACTGGACGTAGAAGTCAGTGATTTGAGGAGAGTTACAGAAGATAACAAGGAGGCAATTCAACGACTGAAAAAAGGGAAGGAAAACGTTAAACTAAAGCTTGAGTTAATAGAGAATAAAATAAGGAGAAATAACTTGAGGTTGTTAAAAGTCCCCGAAGGTCTGGAAGGTGGGGCCTTGAAGCATTTAGTAGTTTGTCTGGTCAAACAAGGGGTTCAGATAGATGATGAAGAAGAAGACTTAGTAAAAGATATCCAGAGGGTACACAGGGACCCATTCAGAACAACCCTCAATAGAGATAAAGCTAGAAAGATTCTAGTTTGCGTCCATACTTATGCTATTAAAGAGCGTATTTTAACAGCTGCATTAAAAAACAACTTTAACGGCTGAGTGTATCAATTCTGAGATTAGATCTGATCTATCAAGTTTGACATTGAACAAACAATGGGAGCTGGGGAAAAGAATAAAAGCTTTGAAGCGGTTAGGGGCTACGGCCCAATTGAGATTCCCGGCTTCCTTGAGAGTGAGAGTTAACAATAAAATGTATACCTTTAGCAATAGCAGAGATGCAGATGAATTAATTAAGATGTTAGATAAGGGCAATCAGCCGTCTGGTTAAGGAGCGCTGACTCATTACTGTTAAGTTTCAAAGACTGGGAGAAGCCTTCCCAAGGAGTTCTTGGCCAGTGAGGTAGATATGGTGGGGTCTCTCAGGGATGGAGGTTGGGTCACCAGAGTTAGGGGGGAGTTGAGTGATTGTGGGAAACTACTTGCTTGGCAAATAAAGTCAAATCAGTGAGAAATAAGGTGAGGGAAATCCAGAGTAAAAATCTAGGGGCTACTTGCAGAAGGAATGATGACATAGGAGAATCGTTTCGAGATTTCTTTAGGGATCTCTATAAAGAGAGAGTAGAAGTGTCTCCAGCGATGGTGCACAAATGACTGGAGGATGTAGATCTTATCACCTTGGGGGATGAGGATGAAAGAACTCTGATTAAAGTAATTGAGTGGAGGAGGTGATTCGTTCGGGGAAACAAGGGAAGGCGCTAGGTCTGGATGGGTTACCCCTTGAAGTCTATAAAATTTTAGGGGACACTTTAACATGTTTTTGCAGGGTTATGTGATAATATTTTGATGGAGGGAGCTATGCTTCCTCCCTCATGGAGGGAGGCAACAAATACTTTAATGGGAAAAGACTCGCTGTGACTCCTATAGGCCAATCTCTCTATTGAAAAAAGTGTGGCAACAAGGTTGGGTAAGGTAATGGGCACACTGACCCATGTAATCAAAAGGGGTTTATAACGGATAGATACTTGTATGAGTTAACTCAAGGTTTGATAGGCGCAATCGACTTGGCAAACACTTGCAAGGCATTCTCTATGGGGTGGTGATTGTTGATGCTGCTAAGGCTTTTGATATGGTTAATTGGTCATATCTGACCACTCTCTGTGAGCCACTTAACTTTAGGAAGGAGGTTTATAAGGGTATTATAAGGGTATTACGGTTAATACATCCTAACCCGGTGGCTCGAAATTTGGTTAATGGGCCTTTAACTCGCCATTTTAAAAGAGGGAGGGGAACTAGACAGGGATGTCTACTATCCCCCCTGCTATTTAATTTATACATAGGACCCTTGGCCTGTAAAATTAGAAGTGAATCAATGATACCCCCGTTCCAGTGTAGGAATTGGTTCAGAAAAGTAGCCCTATATGCAGATGATCTGATGATCCTTACAAGCAATTTGAAACAATCCTTGCCAGTTTTGGAAGGTTTGATGGTGGAATTTGGGGAGATTGTGGGGTATGTGGTTGATAAAGGTAAAACAGAAGTAATGACTTGGAATATGCCTGAGGGTAGTGTTATGAATAATAGAGAGCTGTAATATTTGGGCATCTCGAAAACAGATGATATGGGGGAAATTGTAGAGAAAGATTTTGAGAGAGTTATGACTGAGTCTTGTAATCGGATGAAGAATTGGACCAATCTACCCCTTACAATCCTAGGAAGGGTGAATTTGGTGAACATGATGATTCTACTGAAAATATTATTAATTTTTAACACACTGCCTATGAGATTTGATGAGGAATGGATGAGTACATTTCAAGGCACGATTAGTAGTTTTGTATGGGGCAATAAAGGAGAACATATAGCGTGGAAGAAGTTGAGGCGGAGGAAAGAGAAGGGAGTGTTAGCACAACTGGGTCTACAACTTTATGCATAAGCAACCTTTATAAAGAATACGAGAGGGGTCCTGGGTGGGTCTACCACCCCCAAATTGGGGCACATTTTAAAAGTAATGATGAATTTTGAGAAGGTTCCAGAGGTGGGCTTCTTGTATAAATTTGGAGACCCTAAATTCTTTAAAAGGGTGAGATTTAGAATACTGCATGATTGGGCAAAAATTTGGTATGAAGTGAGGAGGGCCACTAACCTGCCGTTTTATAGCAAATAAGCCCCCATATGGAATTCACTGGGTTCGCCAGAATGGACTAAGGATGTTTTAGCTGTACCTTTAAATGAGGCCGGGTTTTGGCAATGGGGGCAACATTGTACAACAGAAGGTTTGATTTCCTATGAAGATCTTATTAGGGAATCAGTGGGTGATTTCTCAAAATCTAAATACTTGCAAATAAGGAGTTGAGTGAAAGAGTTCAAAGGGGGAGTGGGTGGCTCGAATGAGGTGGAAAAGCTTCTTCAGAAGGTCGACATGGACAAAAAAGAACAATCAAGATGGTCCTGGACACTGCAGGACACAATAGATGGCGAATTCCTCATGCCAGAAGAAATTTGGAAAGAACATTTCCCAAGAACACAGATAAAAGAGTTATGGCAAGTATCTATTGCTTTGCTGTATTCCACAGTTTAACCTGTCTGCTTGAGAAGGAATCATTTGTTTTCTATTCACATGGCCTTTTGGACCCCTGAGAAGTTAACAAGATTGAAGCCCAGTAATAAGGTCAGGTGTGGGAAATGCGGCTTGGAATCTGCAGGTGATATGAATATGTTTTGGGAGTGTCCTTGACTTAGCCGGTTTTGGAGTGAGGTTGGTGAATACATTAATAAGATTTTACCTACGAAGTGTAAGGTAAGCCCCTCTCTGATTATCTTTGGTTGCACACAGGGAGATCACCGGATAAAAAAGGATAGTGCCAAGTTGCTGTTTTATATGAGTCTGCTGGCTAGGAGAGAGATATGTAGGAGATGGACTAGTCTGACCCCCCCAACATTTCTGGCATGGAAAGACTCTTTAATGTATAATTTAGTATGCAATACAAGGGGGAAAGAAAGAACTGAGAAGAGATGTGAGTTCTGGGGGCCGCTAATAAACTGGCTTGCAACAAATTAGTGCCTGTCCTATGATTACACAAATGTGAGTCCAAAGGAACGCGATGTAGTAGCTTTCCGGAGGGCTTATTTAGCCCTGAGAGATAGTTCGCTCCCTGGTCTGAGCCGCACATGGGAATTGAATTGGAAGGAATCCATTATTCCAGAGGTGTAACTGATAGATGCTGCAGACTTGGGGTTACATGAATGAGGACAAAGAAAAAAAAGAAAAAAAAATTCTAACAAAAGTATTAAAAACAACACTAAGATCGATATTTTTACCTTTGATTGTACTGACCACAATTGTTTTGATGTCCCGATATTTCTGACACAATATTTTTGTATCACAATATCTTTTATCCAATATTATGCCCAAACACCCTCTTTGATATTGTTCCATTAAATGTCTTGCTGAATTTAGGTGAAGCTTATAGTAGGCCAAGTCTGTGCTGTGGCATTTCCATTTACATCACACCCTCCTTTAATCACTGGAAATGGGTTACAGCATTGACTAGGATATCCCTGGCTGGTATTTAGAAAATGTAGGCTGACTGTGAAAATGGAGTAAGAGTTTAGAATTTATTCTCCCTTAGCAACAGCGCCACGTGCCAAAATAGCCGATTTGTCACTGCTTTCTAAGACAATATACACCGTAATTATATACCGTAACATTTAAATGTTAGGTCACTCAAACCCAAAGTTCAGATAAGTACCAAAATCTTGTAAGCCTGTTTACTTATTGAAGTTTTATACAGGCAGATACAAGCAAATCAGTTGATGCCAAAATGCATCTTTCATACAAACTGCAAAATAAACCAGCATGTGACTGCTTCAGGAAGTCAAAGCTCAATGGCGACCTAACTGATCCCATGAACGTGAAGGGTGGTGGATGAGAAACAGCCTCTTGATAGTAATAATGTGAGTTGTTACCATTATTCAGGTTTTTGGGGAAGGGGTCTGGAAAAAGATACCAAGACAGGCAAGGCTGTGCAAGTGATGTGCATAAGAATATGAGACTATAACTTGTTTTTTTCTCTATCTTTAATTTAAGGCTGAATATATATTGGCAAGGAATATCTAGGCTAGAGAATAGTTGTACATGGTGAACTGCTCATAGATCACACAAATATCTGCAATTAAAAAATGTTTCTCAGGAGTTTTGTAAAATTCAATAGGAGTGTGTGATTTTTTTTTTATCACACCAGTTATTCATGCCAAATTAGATAAAGTCTGCCTATCACTAGAAGGCTGATATTTTGCAGTTGTACAGGCTATGCAAAGTGCAGAAGAAATCCAACTACATCTCCCATATCCAATTTCATGGATCATAAAGTCCTTGGTCAGGGCATCATAGAACATGCAATGCTGGAACAGAAACCTACACCATCATCACCAGTAAGTCCTGGAGGTGGTAGTGGTGGTTACTCTTCATGGGACTGGAGCCATCCAGGGTGCTAGCGGGCAGGACATTGAGCCGTGCACTGTGTGGCCAGGGCCAAAAAGCCCAGGTGGGGTCAAGGTGAGCTGTACGGTTGCAACTTTACTAGAAATAAGGACTAAGGCTCAGAGAAGGGAACCAGAAACAGCTGTTGACTGTCCTAAGAAATAAATATACCCTGCTGACAGCAGTAACAGTTTCTCACTGTCAGAAAGGGCTGCTGATGCGAAATCTCATTTTCACAAAGTCACACATTTTTGGGTATTGCTTTCCACACCCTAAAAATTGACAAGTGCAGATCACTGAATTCACTTGCAATGTCCCTTCTTTAAATATTTGTTTTAGAGCAGCACCATCATATTTACATTGTGATTATGTAATTGAAAACCAAGAGCTGACTTTGTGTGACCTGTTGTATAGATACTCTGAAGTGAAAGAGAATATAACTGCTAAACAGTAAAAGGACTAATGTTCTCTGGATAAAGGACTTAGGGGCAGATTTAAGAGCCCCTAGCGCCTCCTTGTGCCACATTAGCATAATTTCTTTTTACGCTAATGTGGCCCAATGAGGCCAAAATCACTGTGCCAAATTTATCTTTGCACTACATTATGCCTACACCAGATATAATGTATGCAAAGAGTACGTTCCCCCATTTGGGGGCACGAAAAAAGACAAAAAGAAATCTCAGAGATTTCTTTGCATAATTTTTTTCAGCACTTTGAACGCCTGATAAGAGCAGGCATTAAAATTAAAAGGAGGCATGCCATTGTTTACAGTGGGCCTCAATGTCCTTTGAAGGATTAGCATCAACATTTTTGATGCTAATCCTGCAAAGCTCCCAACTAGGGTAAAAAATGTTGTCCCCTAACTACAGCTATGGTGGGCCGTATCTTAAATACGGTGCACACATGGTGGCGTTAGGGAGTGCTAAGGGGTGCAAAAAAAGTGGCACTGCACTAAGTGCAGGGCCACATTACTTCAATCAGGCACTACGTTTTACAGTTCAGATATTTGTAATGACGTGGAATGAGGGAATTATTTTGAATGTGATGCAATTATTCCTCAGTTTTGTCTGGAGTTGTAAGGAAATTATACAAGAAACCTAATAAACTAGAAAACACTGGCTCAATTTAAACACTACGTTAAATATTCGCCTCTAATGTATCTGAAATGGCATTCATTTTTAAATTGTATCTACTACACATATCTAGGCATTTAGAGCAGAGTGTAAATACAGGGAAATGTGAACTAGTTGAAATACAGGTTTTTAATGTGTAATGAAATATTCAAGCTTGTGCTATAATGGTTAGGTGTGCTGTTTTTTATGTTTTTTCTGCAATTGTAAGGAAAACAAGATAACATACAAAAGAAAACAGATTGTCTAAGGGTCTGTTGTGACGGAGTAACACATACTCCAAACTCTAAATCAGGCCCTGAAACATTTTTATTGGACCTTCTACAGCAAAGCTGTAGTTTTTCTTGTCTTTTCTAAAGTACCGGTGTTGGCGTATTTGTTGTTCGTGCTTCCCTAATGTAATTGATGTCAATTTAACATACATTTGCGTATTTCAACTTTTTCTAATCTTTCCAATTTTTCATTAACATTCTAACATTCGTCATTGTACTTTGAAAAACAGACTTCAGTCTGGGCGCTTCATCCTCAATGAGTGAACTTTGTATTAACCTTGTGGCAGCAGGCAAGTGTCTCCAACGGAATCAGGAATTGCGAGAAGAGCCCGTCTGCCATTTGCTTGTACTCAATCAGAAATGCAAATCACCTTTCTATGATGCATCCTGCTGCTCCGACATACGTGGAGAAATATATTTTCCAGATTTTCACCGCATGTATAGTGCAGCCATCATTGAACTTCACCACAAGCTCATTAGCGAAACAATTTTCTGTAATTTACAGCAAGTAATGACTTTCAAGCTTGTTACAAAACTTTTTTAATTTTTCAGTAGAACGGCAATTTATAATTAGCAATGCATTTAACTACGTTATTACGTTTTGCAACTTTTGTTTTCATTAGCATTTTTTCATTTTATGGTGCACTATAGCTGGTGTGAAAATAACTTCCAGTGTTATGAAGGGTAAGACATTTGACACATATTACACCATATTAAAATCAGTTGCTAAGTTTAACAGAGATGATGGAATTTATTGTTATTACATTTTCACACTACACATACCTCGCTTACATATGGAATACATGTGTACATTAGCTAGTACTTTTCCAGCTTTTCAAATACCGAATGTGCAAGTGAGCAATCCTGCAACGGACACTAAAATAAGACATGTTCCATTGAATATTACTCACGTGGTTAAAGCGCAGGACCTGACTTAAAAACAGTAGAGAATCTTCATTTTGAGGGCTGGCTCACAAAACCATTTATGACTAGAACGACAGGAGTACTCCTTTTGCATACTCTTACAGACTTTGAGAATTAGGACTGGTTTAGGGTTGTGGGACCAAGACCCTGATTTACAGTTTTTGGTGCAAAGCTGCACTAGCACAGTTTTGCACCAAAACGTTTAGCACCGGCTTGCACCATTTTTGTGCACCAGCCGGGCACCATATTTATGGAATAGTGCAAGACGGTGCAAAGGATAGACTAGCGTAAAAAAGTGATATTTGTCAGGTGGGGCTGTGGTAGGGTAGAAGGGGGTTTTGCACCAAAAAATGACTTTAACCTGCCTAGAGTCATTTTCTGACGCAAAACCATCCATACCACATGACTCCTGTCTTACAAAAAACTTGGATCATGCTCACCACCCCAATGGCCAGCACAGGGGACCTGGGTCCCCTGGGCATGGCCATTGAAACCAGTGCCATGTAGGAGGGCCCATTTCTGGGCCCCCAATGGCACTTTAAAAAATACTTACCTGGGATGGGGTCCCCCACCGTCCGCTGTCCGTCTGGTGTGGGTGGGGGTGTCCCTGGGGAGGGCACCTGTGGACATATTCCATGACGTTTCACCATGGAAATAGGCCCACAGGCCTCCTAAAGCCTGCCCTGACCCAGGCATTAGAAAATGGTGCAAAGCATGCTTTGCACCATTTTTTGATCCCTCTTCCCTCCTGTACGTGCTTTTAGCACGTGAGGATAAATATGGTGCAAAGGCAATAGAGTCATTTTTTGCAGGAGAAAACCTACTTTGCATCTCATTGACAAAAAAAGTAGGTTTCCACATCCAAAAAATGACTTTAACTCCATAAATGTGATGCTTGATGGGTCTAGCACCAAAGTATAAATTTGGAGTTAGTTTTGCACCAAATTCAAGTAAAAAGAATGACATAAATTCAGCGCAAAACAAGTATAAATATGCATCTAAGTACTCCGTCACAAAGGTAATGGATATTCTGTTCACCATGTCACAAGTGTCAAGGGATTTAGTGCACTTGTACTACAGACGGTGGGGCATCTGTCACCTTTGTGCTAGAGTATGTCATCCGCCAACCTCAAAATCTGGACCCTAGACCCGAAATGTCCAATTCCCTAATTGTAACAATGCAAACAGGTTACAGTCTTTTTTGTACTGTGTATATAATGTTTTTTTAAGTATTGCCATTTCAGACAGTTTGGCGCCAATTCTTAAAGGCATGTACGAGTATGTAAAAGTATAATACAAGCATATTAATTTACATACTGGGAGATGTCTTTGTGAGTGAGCCCCCTTTCAGTACTACTAAAGAATTGATACAATTTCATACTTTTTGTTATTAATAAGTATGGAGAATAGCATGCCTACAAGTTGTGTCAATCGTAGCCTTCAGGTTATACACCTGCAAATGTCAGGTGTCACTGATATGAGTTATTATCCCAATTTGAAATCAAGTGAAGGCTACCATTACATAGTGGGGTTAAAGTTCCTCATTTTGCAGTTAAACATTTTTCGTTATTTTTTTCCTTCCACAGCGAAAAACTTTTCAACAATGGACAAACCCCTTTGCCTTACAACCTCAAAATATTTGAGGATGTTCCATCCCCTTTCCATCCTGCAAGAAGATTTATTACAGCCCAATGCTGGGGCACTTACCTGGTGAAAAATACCTGTATAGCGAATAATTCAGGTTCAGAAAGGACACTTATTTATCCATATATTGAGACCTACTGCATTGTGGATCAGAACATCATCTCCGAGAGGGACACTTTCTTACCCCTTTATTTCAATTTAATTTAGTTACCTTACCTTAATTTTGAAGTTAATAACATTTACCCTGATCACTTTGTATCCTTTCCCATACTATTAGGTTTTTGTAGGCGTGGTGGAGTCTATGAAGTGATCATGTGACCTAAGGCTATGTCAATGTCATAATTTATTTCATGAATTCTTGAATAAGAGTTGGCATACATGCATTATTATTCTAAATAATTGGGGAAACCAAGCAAAACAAACTTAGGGCCTGATTACAATCTTATCGGAGGGGATTACTCACTCACAAATGTGATGATATCCCGCCCTCCATGTTCCATTATATCCTATGGAACATGTAGTATAGAGATTAGGATATCCATTACGTTTGTGACAGATCCACCTCAGCCAAGGTCGTAATCAGGCTCTTAATCATAAATTGTTGTGAATGGACTCAATTGCACTTGATAAAATAATGCAACCATCAGATACATTTTGGAGGTCAAACCTGCAGATATTGATCAGTAGAAAGTATTTTTCCAAACACGCTCTTAGTTTTGTCTAGAATGGCACAGTGAATGAGAAATAGTGTTTTTTTGACCCCCCCCCCAAACAATTGCCAGTGGCTGAGATTAATTTGAGCATTCCTTGCATCTCCTTGTTATTTTAACAAATAGGTACCCTAGGTGTGACAAGTATGCCCAGACATGGTTCCTGTGCTCACTGGGCCATAGAACCAAAGCTAAACCTCAGTGACAAGTCATAAGTAGGTTGAAACTGAACTAGGGTTGCTTGTTTTCCTTTCCTCTCTGGAGAGGACCTGACCTGGTAGTTTGGGCTGGACTGTTCCTATTGAAGTGGGACCAAGACTGATTTCCATATTGGGTGTCTCTCTCTGGAATGGCAGAATGGGTGAAAAATTATGGTCTGGAATGAGGCACCAAGCAATTGCCAGGGGCTGAGATTAATTCATTCATTCTTTCCATCACTTTGTAATTTGTCAGTTACATAGCAGTACACAAATGTACTCAGGCCATAGGAACATCACTAGTCCAAAGCAGTAAGAAGCAACAACCCTTATCAATGATCCACAGAAGTGGTTAGTCTCAATGCTCTGGGCATTCCTAATCACAAATGGTCCTAGACAGCAATGAAACTCAATGGGTCTGGGAAATAATGTCCATCAAGCTCCCTAGGCAATAATGATCTTCCTTGGCCTTGGAGATTAATGATCATGATTGGTCGTGTATGAAATCTGTGTATTTTGTTAATTTTCAAAATCTAGATTGCCAGTATTCTTAAATTCCTGGCAAAAAGGGTCTACTAAAGAACTCCCTTTGCAAGTGCATATTCTGTTGAAATTGGTTGCCAATTGAGAACAATGAACTGGCATAATAACTGTTTATTGCTGTTCCCAGAGAGGTTTTTGCAACTTATTGGTACACTAGCAGAATCCATTTCTCTAAAAGCAGCTTGAAAAGTACCAAAGTATATTAACTGAAAAAAACAAAGGTTACAGAGACGTTATAGTAGGAAAATAGAATTTAAAAAACATAGAAATTAACTGACAAAAACAAAGGTTACTGCAGTGTTTTAGTTAGGATCGGAATTTACTTGTACAAAACTGTAGAAATTCAGCAGTTAGAGTTATTTCAAGTAACTATAACTCGTGCCATAAGGTAACTACAACTCATGCTCTCACTATGCACATTTTCTTGCTTCAATATTTTGAGTGGTAGTATTTCATATATATTTTTAACAATGTTATAGAAGTTGTCATGAGTGTTCTAATATCTGGGTTAATTAGTAGTGTATGGTGAGAGGGCGAGTGGGAGCCACCATTGCTGTCACAGAGAGGGAGCTTCTATAGCAGCTCCCTCTCTGTGAGAGCAGTTTCCTCTGTCTGCCTGCATACATGGGCAGGCAGATAGAGGAAACCTGGTCTCCACTGAAGGGAGAGCTGATTTACAGCTCTCCGTTCATTGGGGCACAGTGTTTGCTGTGACGTGGCGGCAGCTTCAAAGCTGCCACCAAGTCACAGCAAACAACTATGTCCCAGGAGTGGGCACACCAGGTCATAGCAGGAGCTTGCCCTGGGAGTGGTGGTCTCCAGGGCCATCAGTGGCTCCATGAGGGGGTCTGCATGGCCTCCCTCTACCATATATAGCCTTAGGGAGGTGGTGGTTCCTGGGGCTGCAGGTTGTCCCAAACAGACCTCCAATCTCTTTTTTTTTCCATTTACCCCAGGAAGGTGGTGGTTCCCAGGGCGACTGGAGGGCCTCACAGCCCCTGCACATCTTTTCACGAATGCCCCAGGAAGGTGGTGGTCCCTGGGGTTGCAAGGGCCTGTGAGCCCCCCACATAATTTTACAAAGTGCCGTGGGGAGGTGTCAGCCCCCGGGGCTAAAGGAAGCTCTAGAATAGGGGTCCCCATGGTCACCCTCCTCATTAAAGACCCCAATGTCCCTGGGACCTAGCCCACCTGGGGGCTAAGAAAAAGAAAAGGGTGTGAGACTGTCTTTATTGCTTTACAATATATATATTTTTTAAAACTGCTTTTAAACCTGGTGGCTTCCCTGAGGGACCCCAACACCAGAGCTAAGGGGTCAGGGTGACTCTACCCTTGCCCCTTTTTTTTTTTTTTTTTTTTTTCTGGGACTTGACTGAAGCGGCGGAGTCCCAAGATGTCTGCAAATACTTCTTTGTAGAAATATTGGCAGCCAATCACATATCAACACGGGGACAGTTGGATCCGCTGAGGATCCACTGCCCTATATATTTATATTTTTTGGCCTAAAGGTTCTATGGAAATATGAATGGGGAAAACAATGTTTTAGGACCCCCTTTTTTCACAGCCACCACTTGACAGATCACCCCAAAACTTTCAATACAGCAGCTGCACTGACCAAAGTATATGTTTAGAAAATTTGTGAAGATTCATCAAGCGGTGCCAAAGCTATAAGCAAAACAAAAAAGCGCTCTGTCTATGGAAACCAGGTCATAACTATAACTACCTAGTGGCAAGCACCACTAGGTCATATATATTATATATATATATATATATATATATATATATGAACCAATTTCATTGAGAGCTTTTCTGTACAAATCTGACAAGATATTTTACAAATGAATCTAACCTGCTTCCTTACCAACACATTTCTTAAGGCAGGTTGGGCACTCTGACTAGTGGCGGGGCGTCCTGTAACACATTTTAATTTTATTTTAATTTTCTCAGAAAAGCTGGAGAAAAATCAATAGTGGATTAATCATATACAAATCTGCTCGCATCACCTAGAATCCACAATACTGCTAGAATAGAGAAGAAACGATTGCTGCGCCAAAGAATCATTTACTTCATGAGAAACAGCTGTGGAGTCCTGGACCTAGCTTACATATGAATTGGTACTTCTGAGCTGCCTTTAAGGTTATGAGCAATAGGTCAATTTCTAACCCCTCAATTATATTCGGGGTTCACAACTCATCAAGGGACTGCTGCAGTTAAATTTTTACTTTTTAAGGCTAGGAAAAAATGTCTAATGAACCATAATGAGCTGCAACATCTCAGCAAACACAATAAAGGTAATTTGATGGTGGCTTGAAACAAGTGAATATTAAGCATTTAGTTACACTGTGAACTGTGGCCAAGTAATAAACAAACATTGCCTGGAGAATTGATTGCTATTAGATGCCCCAGAAAATGGAAAGTCAAGGTTTGGTAAACATTCAGCTTACAATTTGTACAAGTTATACAATTTGTATAACTTTTAAAGGATGACAAAAATGGCTTCCTGACCTCTGCAGCTTCCGATGACAATTTTCTGAAATTGATCTTTGACTGGTGAGGTATGAGGGAACCATGGAACTTTAAAGAAAGGTGATTGTCCACTGGTAGACCTGGTATACCGCATCCAAACTTGCCCCATTGAAGGATTGAGAGATGAGGCTCCTTATTGTCAGAAATTGGGAATACCTAATACAATGTCTGCTATGTCTCATTAAAACCATCTTATTTTGACCCTATTTGTTTTGGAATTTTTTACATTTTTTATTTCATGAATTTAATGTTGTTTTTGGCACTGCTTTTGAAACACTTACAGTATATTAGACTTTATATCCTTGGTGTGGTATTCCCTCAAAAACACTGCCTTCACTCCTGGATTTCTGCTGAACACATTTGTGTTACCATTAGGACACTATGCACTCTACCACTGCTAATCAGTGTTAAAGCACTCTCTCTTTAAAGCATGGCAAAATCGACATATTCCTAATTGACCTACTTAACTTGCTTGTAAACCTCTAGTACTTGGTACTACATGTACCCAGAATCTGGAAAATAAATGCAGCAGTAGACAACAGCACTTATTGTGACACCAATTAATTAATGTAGGACTACAAAACATGTCTCAGGCCTGCCACTGGATTCTGTGGTATAGTTTAGAACTGCCATTTCGACCTGACAAAATAACAATTTTACCAGGCCTAAATCTTCCTTTTGAAAACGTATAGGTTATCTCTAAGATAGGTCCTAAACACCTGGAGGGCAGGATGCATGGTATTTTAGAAGTAGGACATGTGTATTTCAGTTTTACATGTTCTTACAGTGAAACTTTCTGACTGTTGCAAGACTTATATCTTGCATAGGCAAACACCAGAATGCTTTATTACATTAAATAAGTGTTAACTTCATTTTGGGATCCGATAGAGATATGCTGTTTACACTCAAATTAATTGTAATTTTAAACCCTCTTTCATGGTGAAGTTGGATTTTAAATAGCAATTTTGAAAATGCCATTTGTAGAAAGTTGTCATTTTCTTGACCAGAACAACTGTGAATTACTCCCTTTGTCCTGGGGCACATGACCGTGAATGACTCTTTTGGGGGTTTGTGTATTGCTTCCAGACATTGAGACAAAGAAAACCTTGTTGTGAGGGGATTGCATCTTCCTGAGAGGATGGCTGGGAGGAGCTGTCCTTATTATTTCAAAGGGCCCTGTCTGCAGTACAAAAGGAACCTAGCACCTTATAGCCCTTTTGTCACTCTAAACTGTGTGGAGCCAGGACCAGGGAAAGGAGAATAACTAACCTGATCCAGTTTTGGGAGTAGGTAATTGAATTCCCTCACACAAAGGCTGGAACCATGTAGAAAATGGGACTCTCAGAATCTCCCATCAGAACACTCTTTGACCTGTGGAAGATTCAGAAGAAGGACTGCTCTGCTGCCAGATGTGCTGACCTGCTGCTTGATGGGCTGCCTTGTTGTCCGAAGAAGGAAGATTCTACCTGCTTGCCTTTATCCCAGGGTACCCTAAGTTACTCCAGGGATTAGTTGGCTGATCTACTCTGACCTAGAGGCAAACAACACGCTTCCGGGGGCCTGGTAATAACAGAGGCCTGCTACTGGCTGATGCTGAAGCGAGACCTGAACCCCAAGAGGTGTCTCCCAGGTCATGGACCCTTATTTGCCATCAGTGGAAGTTCTTCCACAAGAAAAATAATAAAATCCTGATGTTTGGACTCTTCGAGGCTGCAAAGCAGCCCCTTTGTGCCAACAGTGAATGTATGTGATGACCGGAAATATGAGACCAGCACTTCATGCTGATAGTGACCGTCTGTGTTGATCAAATAACGTGGAGCTTCAGCAAAAACTGTCTCTCAGTGCTACAGCAACGCCCATCCACTGTACTCGACCTGCTCTTTGTGCCACCTCCTATTGGCCTCCTCCAATGGAAATGGAACTTTTTGCACCAGACCTGAGAAGTTAAGTGGTACTAACATGGTCACTGTATTCGGCCCATGTTCTATTGTGTCGACCTGAACTTGTGTGATTTTTCCCAGTTTTTTGCTATCATCTAACTGCAAGTGCCACTTTCTACTTCTTGGCAGTATTTCCCATAAAAAAACTGTAAAAATCAACACCTCTGGTTCTACGAATTGCAGGTTTGTTGTTCTGGTGTCATGTTGTATGTTAAAATGTCTTCTATGTTAGTAAATTGAGTTGGGAGTTTTTGGTGATCTGAAATGTATTACTGTGTGTGTTATGTATAAATACTTTACAAAATATGCAACAGGAGTCACACATAAACCTAAGGAGGACCTGATTATAATTAGTAACAAAAAACAAGGTCCTAAAGATATTCAAACCAACAATAATATACCCAATACAATATTGAAGAAATTATTTATGATATCATGAAGACAGAAGAGAGAAGAGAGAGAAACAAGTCCCAAAGTTGTTGGAACAATATATTTAAATTGACAGACAATTGACTGCTATTCTGCATGAGTGTGTAACACCTTCCAAGTCATATCTGATCCAGGAATTGTTTGACAGTGGATCACTTAGCACACACACACACACACACCAGTTTTACTGCAGCATGCCATGACAAACATAGGAGGAGACAGAGAGAGCTGTGTACTTTTGCAGTTGAGGTGAACGGTGTTTTGAAGATTGGTGTGGTGAGCAGCTAAGCAGGCCTCCCCACAAACCTACCTCTATGAGAGAAGCCAGGATACAGGTCTGGTGTATTCCCATCTCCAGGAGCTGTGTAGTGTGAGAACGAATAAACAAGTAAGAACAAGGTGTGTGTCTGGGTTCCTGCTCGCAGCCGCGCACTCCCGCTCTCAGTGCACTTTTGTAGTGGTCTTTGGTCTCCAGGCTTGGATGGCAGACTGCTGCCCCAGCTCTCTTCAACTGCCCCTCATACAGCTATCAGGTGTATGGTAAGCAGAGTGGAGGTTAGTGAATGATAAGGAGAGGAGATCAGGTAGCCTGGAGCAAGAAACTGGAGTAAGAAGTGAGTCAGCCGATGTATGCAAGCTGATGCACCGTCAAGCATGGGTGGTGCAGAATCAGCTGGCTTAGAGGTTGGTGCAGCTTGGTCACCGATTGCTAATTTCCTTCCCAAGTGCCTAAATGCATATTAAGTACAAATTGCCTACAAAAATGCCTGTAGTCCTCAGCATCCTGCAGCTTGCTCCATCTGACGTTTAAGTGAGCTAAAGTTTTCTAGCTGAAATTGCCCAGAAGAAAACCACCCACAATCTTCAGGATCTTGCAGCTTGAAGCACCCGTGGTCATTTATTTGCTTGGAGCTTGTTTGGAGTGGGCAGCTCTCTACTGCTTGGTGGAATAACTCTAGACAACAGCCTCTGTGCCCTCCAAAGGTGGCTTGGCCATGTGCATCCATAGCCCCACATTACTAAATATCACTAAGGAAAGGGGCAAAAAAGCAAAAATGAAAACAAAACCAGCGACAAGGAAGAAAAAAGCATTACTTTCATTAAACCTGGTGGAATAGCCTTCAAATTCTCCTGCCCTTGATGCCTTGCATCAACAGACTAGTGAGGCAGCAACATAAGTAGAACCTGGTGGGCAAGATGAGGGCATTAAGAGATATTTTAAGCACATATACAATGAGGAAGTAGAGCCTGAGAGGATTGATGTGTAAACAGCTTTCATAGACTTTGGTTTCAGTGAATGTTCAGCACACAACACAAGTTTAGTGGCCTCCTCTGCCCTCCAAGATAGTGAAAACCTCAAGGTCGGATGATATACTTTGTGTAGAGATTAAAAAGATGCGTCTGTTGGGATAGAAGGTATCGAAGTATGCCCATTCAGTGAGAATTTCTCGTTTATGATTTCACTTGAGGACGAAAGTCTGGTCTTACTGGACAAGCTTACAGCTAATCCCAGAAATTCCATAGATGTTTCAAGATCAAAAATTACTAGCAAGGCCCTGTCATCTTTGGGACCAATTATCCTGCATCTTGTCAGGGAAACTGGTGCTCACTTCCTGGAGTCAGCATCACAGAAAAGGCTACCTGGGAATCCTGCTTTTCATCTTCCTTTGGAAGCTCTATCAGTGAATACAATTCCATTGTACCCTGTAGTAACAATTACTAAACGTCAGGTTTCCCTTCCTGATTTGGATAATATATTCTCATCCTTAGTAGTCCATTGTAACAAGTGTTCTGCACCTCCTAGATGCCAAGGCCAGAAGTCCGACAATTCCTGCACACCAATGATTTATCCCATAACTCTGACAGACTCCAGTTCTTTTTCTCAATCCTGGCCCGTGAGCTATCACAGTAGAAAGGAGATTTTTTTGAGACAACTAATGGAAAAAAATCTCCACTAGGTAAAGCGGCAAATTAGACACTGACAAACTTGATGTTCAAATAACAATCTTGCAAAACTTGGCAGACTACACCAAAGCCATTGACCAAACCCTAAATATTGTAAATTATTTAATATCACTCAGCGCTCAGCCCATGGTAGCAAGTTACATGCTTTTTCACTTAACCTTTGGGAAAATTGGCTGATTTTCCAGCAGTGATGTCATCTCTAACTACAGAACTGAAAATAGAGATACTTTCAGGACAATTAACAGTGAGGTCCCTACCTGAGGCTGCAATATTAGTGGACATGGTGGATGCAGTGGGCGTGGACCGTGATTGTATGACAATTCCCCATGGGTGCACAATAATCAGTATCAAACAATCATCATGTCCAGAAGGTGATACCAGCAACAGATAATAATATCCCTGCCAGTATGGTATCACATAAAATAATCCTGGAGTCTGATTCCCTTGTCAATGGACACAATACTCATGATCAAAACCCAATTATGATTTAAAAAAAGAAAAATAATAAAAAGCAGCTATGGAACTTTAACAAAAAGACAAAAAAGTGCAGCCCTTGCAACAAAATCTAGTTTTTAGTTTTTAAAACTGGGCAGCAGCAAAATGCTTCTGAGTATGCCCCTGAGATTTGACTCCACCTAGCAATGCACTGTGCTGGCCTCCAGCACAACATCAGGGTCATTAGCACAGTTGTCCAATTTGACTAGTTCCGAAGTATCAGCTACTTGCCTTGATAACTGCTTAACGGGGGATGAACTTATTATGATATCACAAGGAGTCCCTGATAAGTGCTGCTTATCCCAGGGAACGCAAATTGCTCTGAATGCCAAAGGGGGCCTGACTGTACTGTGGAGCAGGTCATGACAGCTGGCGAGGCCCACCAAGGGAGCTAATGCCTCAGTTTTCAAGCTAGTAATAAGTGTGATGTTGAATCCTTTATTTCAAACTATAATGTTCATCATGTGGTCAATGATCATTCTCTCCATGAAAAACAGCATTAGTAAAATCTCTCTTGGCTACCGGTACTCCTTAAAACAGGTCAGCATCTGGTGGATGCATTTCATCCTCATATAATTTGTCCAAGAGGTGTTGTAGGGTCTTTGGACTCTCTTTCTATGCGTAATAAAGCACTTTCTGAAGAGAGTGATTCATAATGTGTCACTATATCCTAAGTATGTATCACAGGGCAGAGAGGATTTATTAAAGTTATTTGCCACCATCTAGAGCTTAAGCAATATTTCTACTAAGGACTGACTGTATTGCCTTCAGAGAAGGACCGAGTGATTAATGCAATACAGAAACAGAATTTTTGATAATAATAAGGCTCATCAAGTACATGCAGAAAAGGAAAGATTGGCCCACAGGGGTATGAGGTTCGTCAAACAGCTTGAAGTAAAATATCCCCCAGTTTTGTCTCCAATCAGTATTGGTTAATCAGGATTGCAAATGCTTCCATTTCGGCCCTTTCCAAGAACTCAGTCCTGCGGGCACCTTTAGTCAACTTCTTACTACCTTCTTTGGAAAGGACCCAGTGATTCATGAAGTGGCTTGCTACTCATGGGGAGATTATTTACGCTTTACAAATATAATTTCATGATGATCATGATAATAAAATCTTGATTCTGGCAGCAGAGGATATGCCCAGGCAGAGTCTGGGCCAAGGGTGGGCCTGTCATGCACCCGTCAGCACAAGGAACCAGGAAGAGGCAGGGCAGCGCCACCCCCCTTGGCTCTCCTCTTTTGTACCATTGAACAGTGTAAGAAGGCAAGCCTTTGGACGCCAATCTAATTGTAACTGTTTATTTATTACTTCTTTTGAGACGGACTAGCAGCCTCCCATAATCCTCAGGTCCAAATTGCCCACAGCTATTTGGGTTATGGGAAACTTAGTACGAGATAACATTGACTGTTTGATCTTGTGTGATAGTTTTTGATTGACACTTTTAGGCTCTGTTTGAAATTTTGGCCTTTTTGTTTTTGCTCACAAAAATGACTGCTAAGAGGTGAGAAATTATGGTCATGAGTGTTTTTGGCCAGCTTGGTTGCTCTTATTAATCAAGTAATGTTCTTTAAATGCATCTACACAAATATAGCAATTGCATATATGATTGTTTTTTAGTTCGGAATACTTGTAGTTATTTTAAGTAAGATGGTATTGTAGAGAACCCATTAGGTCAAAGCCTTTTCTCATAGTCATGAACAGCAGGCACAGACATGTTAATTTCATCTGAGAATATGGTTAAACAAAAAGCCTTGGAGAAGCTACTGAGGGTGGAAGGAGCAAGTACAATACCCAGACACTCCACAGAGAATTGTACTTTGAATTAAAAATATGTTTTAATGGAAGAGATTGAGTGCTTGCTTGTTTTGAGAGAATCATGAGGTCAAGCTAGCAAGAGTGGAAGGGGACCTTCACAGAGCAGCATTCAGTTGTATCTTAGCAAATCAAATCTAAGTTGCACTAATGGAGCGAGTTTGATGGAAAAAGGAAGTAATAATCATACTTTGGGGAACTTCTCAAAATGAGTACCACCAACTCCACCCCAGGTCCCCCCTTCTAGGCAAAAGGGTAAAGTCATTACTCCCGTAGTTCATAATGAGTGTAAGAATGGACATGCGGTTTTAGAATCCACTGAATTGATTGAAGTTGTAGATAACGATCTAGGTCTTGTTCAATCAGGGGCTGAGCTGTCCAAAGCTGACAGGGGATGATGGGGAACAGCTGCACAACTACATCTATTAAGGGGGGGATTGTTAGTCTATGAAGGTCTATGGGTAAGCTGGCAAAAGAGCTAAATTAGAAATTGGCTCAATTATCTATGATGGTCCCAAGTATTAGACATAACTTAAATGGAGAAATGAGCAAACCTCCAGCCGTAAATAGCAGTTGAGACTCTCACTATAGCTCAGCTTCTGGTGTAGTCAAGATTGCTGATCCAGTTAAAAGAGAACATTCTGGAGTGAAACCAGCTGCCCTGAAAGCTACTCCAGGGGGGAATTGATTGAAGGCAGGTATATTCCAAAGCAGAACAGAAATCCAGCTGGGAATACACCATCCATACTTAAATATTTGATCATGCAAAGGTATAGCAACTATGATATTTATATGATAAATGAGTCCAAATTGCTGCAGAGAGGCAATGAAAGCCAAAATTAATGTATCAACAAATCAATACACTGGCTATGACACACTGAAGAGTGTAAATCTGTGATTAGGGACATTATCATGCAGGCTATCCCTCATAGTGCTGATGACTTCCAACTTGATTATATAGGGCTTAAGCTTAGAAATGCTATTATGGCAAAAGGATTAATTGCTCACGCCATGGACTCTGGGAGGTCTTGATGACTCACGTGTCTTAGTTTTATAACAGCACAAAACTGCTAAACAAACTAAAGGGGAAATATTGGACACTTCTATGTACGATGAGCAGAATGTGTTAACCCATATGCCAGAATTGCTCCCTAATGAGCCTGAGTTCAGGAAAGGGGGAATCAGTTGTTAATTATAGGAGTACTTTCATTGAATTTTGTGGGTAGTAGAGCTGAACTACTAGACCCTGAGTGGGGGAAGTTCATTGATCAACATCATATAATTCTTTTACAGGAGATGTGGACGGTAGCCCAGGTATACATGAGTGGGTATATTACATTCTGTTTTAATGCAGTTCCATCTTCATCTGGAAGAGCCTCAGGCGGTTCATAGATTTGGTTATGGTTGGATCTCTTCTCATCAGTGAGAATAGGACCATTGCGTACCACTGAGGAGTAGTAATCTGCTGGTGAGGGAAATTAAAATAAAGACTCCCTATGGGCTGAGACACATTGCTATTATCAACATTTATGTTAGATCACTCCCCCCAATTACTCAGTCACCATTAGTAGACTTTCTTTCAGATATATTGAATCATATCACTTGTAACACTGTAAAAAATACTGCATGAGACTGCTATATGAGACTTTCAATGTGTCAAGGCACATATTTAAGAGGGGCTAGTCCCATTCCAATGCCAGATCAGCGTCATTTTTTGACTCTAATCTGGCATTGAAAGGCCAAAAAATGTTATGCCATATTTACAAAGTGGCACAATGCTTGCATTGTCCCACTTTGTAACCCACTGCATCACATTATACCTGCGCCAGGCATAATATATGCAAGGGTGGGTATTCCGACACTAGGGGGGCGAAAAAATGGGACAAAGAAATCGAAGAGATTTTTAACGCCTGTTTTCAATGGGCGTATGGGTGCTTTGCAGGATTACTGTCAAAATTGTTGACGCTAATCCTGCAAAGCAATGGACTAACATAGAAAATGATGACGCTAGTACCCCTGATTACCACCATGGTGCGCCGTACTTTAAATATGGTGCACAGAGTAGTGTTAGGGGGGCGCTAATGGGCACAAGAAAAGTTACGGAGCACTAGGTGCGGCACCTTTTTTCATAAATCTTCCCTCAGGTGTCCTTAGATGATGGTACGGAAAGGCCATACAGCTCAGGGATCCCATCAAGACATGATAAGGAAAATCCTAGTGGCAGCACAGCTGCAAAATAAGATTCTCCCCCTGTTCTACGAGGTCATATTACAAGCCACATTGATTCTATATTATTGGATCAGGTATTGTGGTACTCATTGGTTGATATGTCTGTCATTCCAAGACCGGACAGAGATATTAAGGCCTGTATTTATACTTTTTTAGCACCAAATTTGCATCATTTTACGCAAAAGTAGCGCAAACTTACAAAATATAATTGTATTTTGTAAGTTTACACTGCTTTTGCATTAAAAATGTACGCAAATGTAATGCTAAAAAAGTATAGATATGGGCATAAGTGCTAAATGTACAGCTTTCGTTTTCCCACGCCCATATGTGACAACTGTAAACTCCAATAATCCTGTTGTGACAGTTAACAACAGGACAAATAATAAATGGGCAGAAGTATTGTCCGATCATGTTGCACAAACTCAAATATATGGATTATTTGTGGAAAAATTACTGCTGTTAGCTACCCTTGACATGACTAAGATAGAATTAGTCACAAAGCACTGTCAACTAATGGAGCTATTGAGGTTCTTGTTTGAAAAAACTGTTCAGAGGGAGAGTCATCATGAACCTATTTGTAATTGGGGTGATAAAAAGTGCTGATTAGCAAAAATATTTTTAGATGCCATAAAGAAGGGTAAAGTTACAAAACTGTTTTGAGGAAGGCCAAAAAGAGTTGGGAGGAAGATCAGTGGCAAGGGCTAACAAATGCTCTCAAGAGCAAAAACTCTAAGGCCTTTTGGAAGCTAGTTGTAGGAGGCACTAAGGCAACTGATAGCCACTTAGAAGCAGTAGTGCAGCCAGACAAGTGAGTGAGTGGCTCACTTTGGCACTTTGGCACCCTGTATAGTGTGTGGGACCGACCCAGAATCTGAACAGAACAAGAACAGGTAGAAGGAACTGTCAACTAAATAAGGCCATAATCCGTATATATAAAAAGGGTAACAGGGATTCACCTTTTAACTATGGACCTATAAGTCTATTAGATATAAGCCAAAACATTTTCTGTAGGTAAGTTCTGTCAAGGCTCTCACCATGCGCTACTGATAATAACATTCTTGAGGACTCTCAGGCAGGATTCAGGAAAAAGGTGAGCACCCTCGACCAGGTATTCAGCTTCATGGTGATGTGCTGGAAGTAGGCACCTTGAGGAGGGATCACTTGTATGTTGCCTCTTTTGGTCTTAGGTTAGCGCTTGACCTGGTTTGCAGAGACTGCTTATGGAGAGTTCTGGGTGCCCAATGGATACCTTGTGACCTTCTTAAGAGTCCTTAACACTAACACCTATGGCAAGGTGAGGTGGAACAGGGATGGTGATTTTAACTGATAGAATCACTATTAAGTGGGGGCGGGAAGCAGGGATGCATTCTTGCCCTGATACTTTTTAGTCATTATATAAATGGGGCAGCCAAATGGCTATCTGAGTATATGTATGATGCACTGAAATTAGCTGGGGTACCTGTGCAGATCTTTATGTTCGCAGGCGATACTCTCCTTATTTCAAGAACCCCCAGGGGCCTTTAGGCAGAATCGGGCTCTATTGCAGCTTTTTGCAAAAAGAGAGACCTGGAAATAAGCCCATTAAAAATGAAATATATGGATAATAATATGCATAGGTCCTTTAGAGCTAAAATGACTGTTGAAGGCTCTCCAATAGAACAAGTGTAATACTTTGATTATTAAGGAGTAAGAATGACTAATATCTTGCCCTGGGTTCATCAAACTGTGAAGAGTAAGAGGGCCCTCAGCCAGAGAGTATTCCAAATTGGCAGTAAGTAGAAGGTGACTGCAGGTGGTTTGATGCCACCGGCACTCAAAACAAATAGAGTTACTGAGGTCATGGCTGCTACCTATGGGTCAGAGATATGGGATATGCTGATGTAGCTAGATCACTGTTGCTGAGAAAAAATTCATAAGGGTCCAATTAAATTTACCACTGGACACACCTTTAGTTTCACTGAAGTTGGATTTAGCAGTGAGCCCTATACACCAGGTGTCCGCCCTCGAGGTACTATTATATTAGATGCCGATTTGGACAACTTTGGAGTTGGCTCTGTATAGGAATTTCCTAACAGATAAAAGCCCACATTATGAGTTTGGTGGGCTTGGGAGGCCACCCGCAAAACTCAGACCACCAATAGGCTGCCTGTGACGCCAGAACACTGCCGGCCCTATTAGGAGTTCACTGCAGGGCCGGCGGGCGTGAAACAGTGTTTCCGCACATCGGCCCTGCTGTGAACAAGGCCTTAACATTGACGCCGGCTCGTAAACGAGCTGGTGCCAATGAGGCAGTGCGGCGGGTGCAGCAGCACCCATCTCGCTTTACACTGCCCATAATTCAGGCAGTGGAAAAAATGACGAGGCTGTCCATGGGGGCCCCTGCACTGCCCATGCCAAGTGTCCCCGGCACACCCTTACTGCTACTCTTTGCATGGCAGGCTACCGCCATGCAAAGGTTGGCAGAAAGGGGATTCATAATCCCCAGGAAAGTGCTGCAAGCAGTGCCTCCCTGGTGGATTACAATTGCCGAGACCACCAGGCTGTCGCCCGGTGACAACCTGCCAGTGCCGGCAGTCCAACTGTGGCACTTTCACCACAGTCGTAATGCCGCAGTCAGACCGCCACTTTGGCCGAGGTCCGATCGCAACCGTGACCCTGGCTGTCTGGTGACCGCCAGGGTCATATAGAAGCCCCTAATCACCTGTGATAGAAAAATTCACTCCGCATGGCTGAAAAAACTAATTGCAGTTTGAGCTACTGAAAATTGGAGAAATGTGGAACTCTGGCAAAAATTGACAAGGGTGTTGCCTGAAAACTGAAAAAGACATACTGGGAAAATGCCCTGTCACAGATCTGGGTGGCTCATGAAGACGGAAGCTTAACGGGGCAGTTTGTGAGCTTTAAATGCTCACCCAGTTTTGAAGAGTATATGGATAGAATCTAACCGACCTTCGGTGAAACACCAGCATGTGCAGGTTAGATATGAGATTTTACCCTTACGAACATTTACGTCTAGCTGGGATAAGTCGGATTTTGCCCCAGAGCATTTTACCTTTTTGCCTTCAAGTTAAAGAAACAGTAGATAACTTCCTTTTATTTTTCCCCAAATACTCACTGTCATGCAAAAAATTGATAATTGCAGTTGGTGGGGTTAATGCACTATTGGGAGGCATTAATAATTTTAAAAAGTGATTCAAAAGAGACAATAGTCTTCGCAGTAGCAAGGTTCTTACATTGGGCCTGGAGGATTAGATTGAAAGGGCTACGCCAGGGAACCCTTTAACCCTGCAGGATTATTTAAGGTGATAAAAGTAATTGAATTCCATTTGCTCCTCTTCTGCAGCAGAGTGACATGACAGAGATATTATATGATATAGGGGAATCTCTTTTAATATTTGTAAGTTTATTTAAGATTTTATTTGCAACTTACTTGATAGCCCATTTGTAGTAAAGGGCCATGACAAAAGAATGTACAAACAGTTTGTCTGGAACTTATTATACCAGTGGACCCCAGGAAGCAATTGTTTTTCATGGATTTTAGTTGTAGATTTAGGGTATTATTGACACAAAGGAGACTACAGGTCCTGCATAACCACACACGATGAGCGGGATCATTAAGACAGCATAACTGACCCTTTTTGGGCTATTGCTTGATCTTTTTAGAGGTTCTTCCTGCTAATAGATTACATATGGGAGTGTGGGTTGGTATTGTGGGTTGCTATTTGTAATTACACTTGGGATAGTTGGAATGTGTTTGTAGTACATGTTCCTAACATATTTGCATTGTGCATTTTATTGTACGATGTACGTTTATGGTAATTTTGACTGAAATATAGTTTTATATATATATATATATATATATACATATATATATATATATATATATATATATATATATATATATATATATATATATATACCCACAAACTTATGGATGAAACTGTAATTGGACTTTAAATACCTTTGGCATGCCTGGCTGAGTATTGACCAAAAGACCAACAAACTCATCATCAATGTAATGAAAACAATGACTTTAATGTACAGTTAAAAGAGAATCAAACAGTAGCATTGTTTGTAAATGACCAAACAGTTGAAAGCGTGCCTAGCATCAAGTACCTGGGAGTCTAGCTAAATGAACGTGGCCTCCCAACTCCTTATATCAAGGCTTTGGCTACTTCGGCAAAAGCTCTTACTTTTCTTTACATAAAGAGCAAGTGGTGGACAGAATGCTGAATAATGTCAAACATTCACACCAGTACAGAGATTTACTTTTTTTCCACAGTGCCCTTTAATGAATCCCGCTGGCCCAGAGCTGCCAGCAATTTTTAAAATCATTGACTAAAAATTGATTCAAATCAGTGCCCACACTTGCATAAGGAGCATTTGTCTACTTAAATTATATAACAAGCTGGCTTGATTGGACCCAATGTCAGTGCTTCTCTTTAAGCTTCTGGCCTGTATAGTACAGGCTCATTTCTGTCTGGAATTTAGTCTGTCCTGTCAAAAACATATCCTAAATGCCAACTTTCTTTCCTTATGCTCCAAGCTTGTAATGGCTGAGCAGGGATTGCTAAAAAGACTCTTGTGGGACATAGTGCAAAATACGGTGTCAGATCTCCTCACTCTTCCAGCCAGCCATAGATCTACTTGCTGCTAGAGACCCATGCAGGCCACATTACCCCTAAAAAGTCTCATGACGCTATTGATGAAACAAGTGAGGTTATTATCAGCCCTAGAACATATATCCATTCCAAAAAGATTCCTAACTTAAAAACTGTTCAATTCAATTAATTACACTTTTGGCATATTTATCACTTCCAATAAATCTTAACATAAACCTTCAACAGTTGCACTTGTGATTTTAGCCTAATTCCATTTAAAGCTTGTAAGCAGAGTTGTCTAACCGCCACCCAGAATGCTTTATGTAAGGGGCTGCAGTTTCAGACAGGAATCACTTTCACATATTCTATGCCTGTGCCTATAGTGTTCTCTCCTTAGACACTATTGGCTTTCACTAATCTTCAGGTAATTGAACAACACGGTCTTTAACACTGCTGCCATTGAGTGTTTGAAAGACGACTTCTGCCAATTCACTGCAACATTTATAAAGTTTCTGGTGATTGCCCCATCAATGTTTAAAAATGTAACACCTTGAGCTCAAAGTCCAAAGCCTATGCCTAGTAGCACCAGGACATTGGCCCTGTTTGGCATATGCTTCCTTTGTCTTTATGAGTGTCCCTGGCACTTATCGGTAACAGGACATCTTGAATTTTATCCTCAGACAATGAAGGGTGAGTAGCTGCTCTGTTCCTTATTTTGAGTAAGGTACTGATTAGTACTCAAACTTTTTCTCAATCTGTATTCGTCTTGGTTATATTTAACGTTCATGTGGCCTTATGACTGCTGCTATGAGTGTTAATGGGTGTTTTATTGCTATTTCTAACCCTAAGGCTATGCCATACTCTTCTGTGAAAGAAGCCTTTTAGTTTTTGGGTTATTTCTCATTTGTATGGTGTTTATTTAGGCCTATATTTATACTTTGTTTGCACCACATTTGCGCCACTTGCTGGCGCAAAAGCTGCGCAAACTTACAAAGTATAATTGTATTTTGTAAGTTTGCACTGCTTTTGCTCCAAAACCTGACGCAAATGCAGAGCAAAAAAAGGAGAAATATGGTCCTTAGTATTTTGTGCTTTTATATTTCTTAATGTTTGCAATGACTTTAAGGAATTATGCAACAGAATAAACTTTGAACTTTGGACTCCACTACATAGGTTTTCCATTCGACATTTTTTGTACACATGTATAAGGGAGCTCCATTCAATGATTTCTTAAACATTGTAGCAGTAAACAATTAAGTATGTAAATATACAGCAGTAATTTGGTTGCACCAAGAACACACTGGGTATGACAATGGACACCATTGTCAGCTATAATTTGACATCCAAAATGTATTTGCCAAATTGCTTTCAGTAATTGCTGTCAATGGTGTAACAGTGAGTTAATTTGGTTTAATTATACTTTGACATTTTTAGATGCAGCCACTACTTTGGCACATTGATTTGCCTTAGAGCAAAAGCTTAAATAACATATTACAAGAGTATATAGTGGGTGGGATCTTATGTCTGCTATCCCTGCCAGGAAGGAGGTCTGGGTGCTGAAAACCACCATTATTAAAATATGCAATACATTAAAAAAGGTTATTTTTTTGTGAAAATAATTTTGCCTGTGAATAAGTCTTCAGAGTAAATTTACTACTTTTGGATATTCACTATTTCTGAGTGAAAAGTTACTCCAGGGTGTAGACATATATTACTCCACGCCCTGGTGGTGTGGCCAAGTTTACAAATTTAAAGTTACTAGTTGTAGATTTTCACACTTAGGCGGAAGTCTCAACCACCTTTGTGCATAGGTCTGACACCACAGTGGAGATTTCTGCCACCACGGTAGGGATTTCACTATTAAAAAGATATTAATAACTAGTAGTGTTTATTCATAAAAATATTTTGTTCATGTTATTGCAAAGTATAAATGTTTAATCATTTAAATAATCTTTCTTACCTTAGAACTAATCAAATAAATTGTTAGAGCACATTACTGCTCGGAAAAATGTTTACTAAACAATTAAATTTGAATACATTAAATAATTTTCAGAATATCATTTTTGAAATAAATTAAAATAAAAAAAATCTGCAGAAATTGTATTTTTATTCATATTTAGTAAATCTAATTAAATATTAAATATTGTGATGTTTAATTAATGTCAATTAGATATTATGGTTTAACAAAAAAAAATTAATTAATTCTTTATAGACCCGGCTTCCATTGCGTTCTATGGGAGTGTGTTGCATTACCTACAAGTAACCTTGTGGGTGCTAGACTTACACAAAGGTTGGGCTGCAGTACGTTTATGGCACATTCAGTGCAATATTAGCTTTAGGTGTGTGTTGGAAAGTGGATTATTGGTAAAGGCAGGTAAGCACCTACACTCAGCAATGGGCTACTAACCCACACTTAGGTCCAGTAAGGCCTCAATAAATTAAACCCAGCTCAACCCTTGGTAATTTAGCAAAGAGCGACAAGGCTTACCTTAGGAGACAAATGTGTAAAGCATTTAAAACTGACAAAACAGTAAATAAGTAGAACTGAAAACAAAATAAAAATCCAACACCAGTTTATAACAATAGATTATGGCCCTCATTACAACCGTGGCGGTAAATGTCGCCTACCACCGCGTTGATGGCCACCAACATACCGTGCCCACGGCGGTATTCCGCTATGGGTAATATGGCCCACACTGAGAATTCCGCCACAATACAGACACCCACACAAGTCCGCCAACCCAAAGATCAGTGATAAACTGGCGATAGCCAAACCCACATCGTTACGCCAACAGGAATACACCCACAGTATCACCACCCACAAATCACTGCAGCAGCTTTCAATCGCGGTAAACCCGCTGCGCTCAAAATACACACACATTCACAAAACACCACCACATTGGACAATTCAAACTACACACAACTGACACACATACACACACCACACTCACACACTTAGACCACCATAAAACCCACACCCACATTACCCACAACCCTTTCAACAAAATAAAAGATTACCAACACAGAGCCAGGAGCACCATCACCCATACACCATCCACGCACATCACAGCATACACCCCAACACATCACAACACACATCACCCCTCACATCCACACACATATCATGCACATCACATCCATGGCCCCAAAGACACCCCAGGTTTTCTGAGGAGGGGCTAAGGGTCATGGTGGAGGAAATCATCCGGGTAGAGCCACAGCTATTTGGATCACAAGTGCAGCAGATGTCCATTGCAAGGAAGATGGAGCTATGGCTGAGAATCGTGGACAGGGTCAATGCCATGGGACAGCACCCAAGAACCACGGATGACATCAGGAAGAGGTGGAATGACCTACGGGGGAATGTGCGTTCTGTGGTTGCAAGACACCAGGTTGCAGTACAGAGGACGGGCGATTGACCCCCACCTCCTCCCCCACATCTAACAACATAGGAGGAGCAAGTCTTGGCAGTTTTGCATCCTGAGGGCCTGGAAGGAGTCGCAGAATGACTGGACTCTGGTATGTCAAATCTTTACTACTTTATCCCCCCCCACCCTACCTGCATGCCATCACAAACTCCTACCCCTACCCTCACACCCATCACTCCAACACCTCACATAAACCCCACTGTCACAACCCACGCATCCCAATACAAAGCCCTGCATGCAACACCAAAGCATGGACATCCCAACACAGACCTGCATGGACACCCATCACAACAGCATGCCCAGTAGAGAGACTCACCCAGCCCACAACATCACCACTCACACAAGGCCAAGCTGACAGGGAAATCACCACCATACAGTGAAACACACCCATACACAAGATGGCACACGCAGATACATTAACACTGCATTTGCAGCCCCACAGGACCCATACTCATCGTCACTGGAGAGGAGGTGCCCACTACATCCAGTCCCCCCCCCCGAAGAGTCCCACAGTGACGACAGCAGCTCTGCATGCCTGGATCAGGATGACCAACCTGGCCCATCAGGGACCTCTAGACAGTTGGGTACCCAGCCACAGTCCCAACCCACCATAGAGCCTCTCCCCTCAGGAAACACCAGCACAGTACCCACCCAGCGGGCCCATGCCACTGTCCCCAGGACACATCTATCAGCAGTGTGTCCACCACTACAGGGACCCCAGGCAACCCCACAAACACAAGATGATCAGGGACCTGGGGTCAGTGGCAGTGGGCACACAGTTCAGGGGACAGAGGCACAAGACAACAGGGAAGCTGGGAGGACTTCTGTGTGACAGGGGGAGAACAGGCCCAGGGTACCCACTCTTCACGAGGCACTCTCCAACATCCTGGGAGCATACCACCCTTCCCAGGAGATGATGGGCCAGATATTGGCCAAGTTGCAGGAGACCCAGCGGCTGCAGGAGGGACAGTACCTGGGGATCAGGGATGACGTAACAAACATCTACACCATTCTGGTCACCATTGCAGGGGTGCTGGCTGACATGGCCAACACCATGAGGGAGGCAGTGGCACAGCAATAAGTGCATGACACTAGTCAAACCGATGAACAGCCTTCCACCTCTGCCGGCGCTAGTGGAGAGGAGGCCCCACCACATGACCAACAGGCCACCAGCACCCCACCCCCTGCAGAAGGAGAACCACCCCACAAGCGGTACCTGCGATCCAGGCAGAAGCCAGAGAACATTGCCAAGACCCCGGCCAGGAAATAGGACTCTCCTGATTGTCACCCTTCTGTCCCACTCTTTAACCCTGTCCACCTTGAACTGCCATTGCTCCCCTTCTTATGCCCCATTAGACAATGCACCTGTGATACCAAGAGGCTGGACTCTACCCTGGATTTTCCTCCACCATCAGCTCAGCCCATTGCACATCCCCCTCTACTTATGAGCACCTAAATAAACACCCTTGGAACAAATACTAATCTGGAGTCTGTCAAATGATTCACAAATGTATTAGTACAACAATATCAAAGCATTGCAACTCAAATGTACAGTGTAATATACTTTGGAATGACCTTTTGTGGGCAGCAGTACACATAGCAGGAGCCAGAGTAGGGCACAGAGATCTGAAAATAGAGATGCCAAAGGGTAAAGTCAGTGGTCATAGACATAGGGTAAGAGGCTGCCTTGTACAATGTCCAAAAGAGAACTGAAATGTAAAGTGAACATCCAGTGTCTTACCTGTGTGTAACTGGAAGTACTGCTGAATTATATTGATTCTGTTGTCAACATCTTCTTCCTCTTCCTCACTGTCCACAGGCTCCACGACTGCCACAAGACCATCTCCAGGCACATCTTCCTGCAGAAAAGGCACCTGGCGTCTCAAGGCCAGTTTGTGCAACATGCAACATGCAATGATGATCTGGCACACCTTCTTGGGTGAGTAGTACAGGGAGCCACCTGTCAGATGGAGGCACCAGAACCTGGCCTTCAGGAGGCCGAAGGTCCTTTCAATAATCCTCCTTGTACGCCCATGTGCCTCATTGTAACGTTCCTCTGTCCTTGTCCTGGCATTCCTCACTGGGGTCAGTAGCCATGAGAGGTTGGGGTAACCAGGGTCACCTGCAAATATCGAGGGACAACTGTTAGACACACAATAACCCTTAGGGACAACCCCATACCCAGACACCTACTCATAGTGTGTGCGGGCCATTGGCTCACCTATTAGCCAAACCCGGTGCCTCCGGAGCTGGCCCATCACATATGGGATGCTGCTATTCCTCAAGATAAAGGCATCATGTACAGAGCCAGGATATTTGGCATTCACATGGGAGATGTACTGATCCGCCAAACACACCATCTGCACATTCATAGAGTGATAGCTTTTTCTATTCCTGAAAACTTGTTCATTTCTCCAGGGGGGGGGGACAAATGCCACATGTGTACCATCAATGGCACCAATGATGTTGGGGATAGGACCGAAGGCATAAAAGTCAGCTTTCCCTGTGGCCAAATCCTCCACTTGGGGAGCACAATGTAGCTGCGCATGTGTTTCAGCCGGCCAGACAACACTCTGGTCAACAGGTTGGAGAACATTGGCTGAGGCATCCCTGATGCCATGGCCACTGTTGTTTGGAAGGAACCACTTACCAGGAAATGGAGCACTGACAGGACCTGCACTAGAGGGGGGATGCCTTTGGGCTGGCGGATAGCTGACATCAGGTCTGGCTCCAATTGGGCACACAGTTCTTGGATTGACCATGGTGTCCTGGTTCTTCGTTGAGTGTCGAGAGGTGGGTGGTTTCCCTTCCAAACACTGTTTCCACTGTGCTTTTGATGGCGTTGGTACCGCTCCAGAAAAGCTGGTGGATTGGCAGGTTGTGATGGGGTGGGCGGTACATTGTCTTCCGCCTGGCTGTTGGTCGTTACCGCAGCAGTGTTTGTTGCCACCACCGTTGTGGTCGGAGTGTTAAAAAAGTGGCTGTCTGTGTTGGCGGTTTTTACCGCCGGCCTGTTGCCGGTATTACCACCACTTTAACACCGACTGCCAGGGTTGTGAGGAGGGCTTATATTTTTATCTTTAAAATGACACCAAGATCATTAAAATCAGATAAGGGATGTGGAGATATGAATTTTTAAATAATTAATGTTTTTCAGCGCATAGAAATTAAGGCACATATTTATACTTTTTTAGCGTCGCATTTGCGCCGCTTTTTGATGAAAAAATGGCATAAACTTACAAAATACAATTGTATTTTGCAAGTTTACTCTGCTTTTGCGTCTAAAAATCCCGCTAAGGCGGCGCTAAAAAAGTATAAATATGGGCCTAAAAGTGCCAATCTGGTCATCTGGTCGCACGAGACCTGGTAAAGTTTACTTTCAGACTTGGGATCATTATGACTTCGGTGGACAGAAAAAACAGTCCGCCGAAGTCGCTATGGTCAAGTTGCCGCCAGTGCAGCAACCCTTGCGCAGACCCCACTAATAGTTTCCTGCTCGTTCAGCAAGTGGAAATCGTGTTTCCACCCAATGACCCAGTGGGAAGCGACCTACAACATTGATGCTGGATCATAATAGAGCCGGCAGCAATGCTGTAGTTCATTGGGTGCACCAGCAGCCGTCACGATGTTCAGAACATCACGATGGGGCTGGCCAGGGGGGGCCCTGCACTGCCCATGCCAAGTGCATGGGCAGTGCTGTCGTAGTTGGACTCTTGCTCTGGGCAAGACTGCTGGTTCAAGGATGACAGTACTTACGTTTGTAGGCGGCTATGCCCATCCTACCCCAAGTTGTAACTGTAGTCCCAAACCTTCCGGCTCACTAGCAGTACCTCACCAAGAACCCAAACAGTTAAAGGTGATTGGTGGCAGCCTTTACACATGGACTCAGAAGTATGACATTTCAGCGAGTGTTGTGGTTAAACAAAGATTACTCCTTTCTCACAGATACATCATGTCTCAACCAAACGCAGGCAATAACGAAGATGCAGTGATGTTTCAATAGTTGTTATTTAATACAATCTGCAATCTGCTGTAAATCGCATGGGCTGCAATGATTAGGATAATGAACAGTGCAAGAAATAGAATTGTAAAGACAACAGTCTTGATTATGAAGACCCCCACCATCTTGCAATAACATGGAAAGACATAGGGCCATATTTATACTTTTTGACGCACAACTGCGCCAACGCAGTTGTGCGTCAAAAATGTTAACGCCGGCTAACGCCATTCCAAAGCGCCATGCGGGCGCCTTATTTATGGAATGACGTTAGCCGGCGGAGCTGACTGGTGTGCGTCAAAAAAAATGACCCACACCAGGCAGCGCCGGCGTAGGGGAAAATGGAGCTTGGGCGTCAAAAAATGGGGCAAGTCGGTCTGAGGCAAAAAATCTGCCTCAACCCGATTTGCGCCATTTTTTTTTACTCCAACCCTCCATTGACATGACTCCTGTCTTAGCAAAGACAGGAGTCATGCCCCCTTGCCCAATGGCCATGCCCAGGGGACTTCTGTCCCCTGGGCATGGTCATTGGGCATAGTGGCATGTAGGGGGGCACAAATCAGGCCCCCCTATGCCACAAAAAAAATAAAAATAAAATACTTACCTGAACTTACCTTAAGTTCCCTGGGATGGGTCCCTCCATCCTTGGGCGTCCTCCTGGGGTGGGCAAGGGTGGCAGGGGGTGTCCCTGGGGGCATGGGAGGGCACCTCTGGGCTCCTTCCGAGCCCACAGGTCCCTTAACACCTGCCCTGACCAGGCGCTAAAAAATGACGCAAACGCGGCTGGACGTCATTTTTTTTTACCCGCCCACTCCCGTGCGCCATTTTTGCACAGGAGTTTAAATAAGGCGCACATGCCTTGGAGTCATTTTTTAGCCGGGAACGCCTACCTTGCATATCATTAACGCAAGGTAGGTGTCCACGCTAAAAAATGACGCAAACTCCAAGATCTTTGGCGCTAGACGGGTCTAACGCCAAAGTATAAATATGGAGTTAGCTTTGGTCGGATTTGCGTAAAAAAAAACGACTCAATTCCGCCGCAAACAGAGTATAAATATGCCCCAAAGAGTGTATGATATGTCCTAGTACCCTATCATAATAGGCCTAACCTTCTACCTAGAAGAGAGCTGGGAATACTAAACCTAATCTGACAATGCCATGTCCCTGGATGGAGCCCCCAATCCTTGTTACCTTGGAATGAGGTCTCGTGCTCAGACTCCGGAGGAACACGAAGTCCGGGTCAGCATCAAGGTGACTTTCAGCATCAATAGCAGCGATGGAATCTGGTCGGAATCCCTCTGATTATCTGTTTAAAGTGAGGTGTACTTAGACTCCTGACATAGGTTGTTCCCAAATAATAGATAACATAGCATGCTTGGGACAGCAATTAATAAAAACAATTCCCTCAAAGGTGTGAAGAGGGAAAGTTCCTAATGTGAACACCTACAGTTTGTTTGTCTTTGTCACTTGATTTGACGCCTTAGCGCGGTGGCACTGATAATATAAACTTAAACAAATGGCCTAACTATACACAAGGCCGCTATCTTAAAAGAATTCATTAAAAAAATGGGCTAAGACAGAGCAAGCTAAGTAGGTTAAAAGTCACTAGGTGACGGGGCACGAGTCTGCAAGCCAAAGGCTAAGCTAACTCCTGTTATCCCATTAAAACAAACTAAGATTCGCTACAACTTTGTACATTTGGACATCGTCACTTTTTTGGAGGTTTTTCCCTCTGACATCGGACGACCCTCCACAGCAAGCCAATTTCGAGACAACATTGTCGAATTACCTTCCCAGAAGCCCCCGGTGAAATCCTGGAAGTTTGGGGCTTCTGAGCTTTTCAGTGGGGCAAACCTGCAAGGCCGGGTATAGTCAACGTAAGCCGACATGACTTGCAATGGAGGTTCAGTTCCTTTATTGAGTTGTTTAGCAAAAGTTCTCCAATCTTCTTCAAACTTCTGGATCATCTTCAAGAAGGTCTTTGAAGGTCCTTTGGAGTCCAAAGCTCACCCCAAGGTTCCAGAAGCTCTGAGATGCGCCTTGAGGGTTAGGACTCCAACTCCCAGAATGCACCTGGTTCAAATCCAGAAATAAGCACTAGCCTCTGGTCAGCTGGTCAGTTCCTTCAGGATTTGAAGCAGGGAACTCTGATTAGCTATTTTTCAACTGTAGCTAGCAGGGCACAGAGTCCCTTTTTGCACTAGTTGAAGACAGGCAAAGTCATTTCAGTGGTGAAGGCCAAGTGTACAGCTAGTGCAGTCCTTTGGAGTGCAATGTCCAGGTGCAAGTCAGGGGTCCCGCAGGGCAGTCCTCTTCTGATGTTGTTCCTTGCAGGTATCTGAGGTGTAGGTGCAGCTCTGCCCTATTTATCCTTGCTCCTGGGTGGAAAGCTGGGGGGGCAGCTGTCTAATCACAGGTAGGCCACTACCCCCCTGGGTGACACTTGCTGGGAAGTGTGGGAAAAATCAATCCTAAGGAGCAAAATTCCTCAAAATTCCAAAATGGCAGAAACTAAACTTTAGAGGTTAGGTCTGGCAGAGCCTACCCACTGGTGTGGCTCGAACTCCTTAGCACCCCCTTGTCTGTCATTCCTTCCTTTGAAGACCAGTTTGGCTGCTCTCCCCCCATCCTTGCCGAGGCAGATCTCCTCCTCCAGGCACTTCCTTTGTGTTCAGCCCAGGCCACTTCACAACTCATCAAGGCAGCTTGGCCAGGCTGCCGGAGGCTGGCCTATTGGAGAAGGGCACTAGAGAGCTGAAACTGGTAACTTTTAGGGAGAGTTCTAAAACTCTTTCCCTGAACTAGTTATATTAAATCCAACAATGGCAAGTTGCTGCATTTATTTTAACAATCAGTTTGAAACCAGACTTGCCATATCTTGCTCCTGTGCAGACTTTCTTGATTGAAATAAAGGGCCTCATTATGACCGCTGCAGTCAACAGACTGGCATATTAGGAGTTGTGTTTGGACTTCTGCCCATTTATGGGTAGAAGTCTGATTCCATCGGCCTGGCCGAAGTTGAAGAGGCGTTGGCATCACCAGCACTCCCACGCAAGCAAGACTCTGCCCACCATATTGCAAACTGTCATACGGCTTGGCAGATTCTTGCTGTCATGGCGGTGCTGGTGGTGCAAAACTGCCAGAACCGATCCCCTCCTGAACAACCAGCTCGCCGCAAAAAGTACATTGATCTTCCGAAAGGGGGTGGGGAGTGTTGTGTGCATGTGTGTGGTGTGTGCGGGTTTGTGTGTGAACGGGGCTGTATGAGTGCGTGTTTGAGCAAACGAGTGGGGGTGTCTGGATGTATGCATGCAGTTGAGGGGGTGTGTCTGCATGTAAGTGGAGGGGAGGGGTTGTGTTGGTGTACGAGTGAGTACGTGTGTGTATTGGGATGCATGCAAGTGGGGTGCATGTGTGCAAGTCTGCGAGTGGGTGTGTGTGTGAGAATTTATGCGTATGCTGAGGGGTGTGTATGCGAATGTATGCACATACAGAGGGGTGTGTATATGAATGTATGCATATGCGGTGGGGTGTGTATGTGAATGTATGCATGTGCAGAGGGGTGTGTATGTGAATATATGCATATGAAGATGGTTTTTATGTCAATGTATGTGTATGTGGAGGGGTGTGTGTGAATGTATGCATATGATGAGGGGTTGAGGTGTGGATAATTGCAAAGGGGGCCGGGTGTGTGAATGTTTGCGGAGGGTGGTGTGTATGTGTTAGTCGGGTGGGTGTCTGTCAGTGTGAGGGCAGGTGGAGGTGGTATGATAGATGTGTACGGTTGAGGAGGTGTTTGGAAGTGTGTGGATGGGTGGAGGGGTGTTTGGAAGTGTGTGGATGGGTGTCTGCATGTGTGTGGATGTGTGGGGGTGGGGGTGCCGGTGACAGGAATGAGGATTCCTGTCACCGGGTGCATTACTGGCAGGGTTTTTGTGATGAGGGGACCGCCACGGAAAGCCTAGTGGTTTGCAGCCTCGTAATCAGGCTGGCAGGCAGAGGCCGACCATCGGGCTGGAAAAGCGTGACCACACCAGTAGGCCAGGCAGTGTTGTGACCAAGTCTGGCAGTCTAATGAATGGCAGCCTCGTAATGAGGGCCAAAGTCTCCCCATTTTAGCCTATAGAACCTATTCACTAGAGTGTGGGAAAACAAATTTCGCTATTTTCCTCACCAGGGCTTATCAACCATATTTTATACGGTCCCTGCTTATAGTCACACTGCATCCAACCCTGGGGGCACCTAGGCCACACCTTAGGGGTGACTTATATGTAAAAATAAGGTAGTTTAAGTTTAAGTCCAATTTGTGTGTAACTTTAAATTAAAAGCAGCCAGCAAGGAAGGCTTGCTTTCAAAATGACCCTGGGCACCTCAGCAGTGCACCTATGGGTGCACTACCTATGCTGTGGTCCCTAAATCTACATGCCCTACCATACACTAGAGACTTATAGGTAGGTTGACATAGCCAATTGTAATTAGCCTAATGTGCATACTCATTTTACACAGAGCACAGGCTCTGGAACTGGTTAGCAGTACCCAGGGCACCATCACAGTCATAAAACACCAGCAAAAATTGAGCAATGGGGGAAAAAAGCTAGGAGGCCTCTGCAATCAGCCCAGTTTTCTCACAATGTGTAATTTGTGAATAGCAGTAGTCTTCTTTTTTGTGGGTGAGTGTTTGTATTATCATGGTACTCCCAAAACTTCTCCTTACCCCTCCCTAAACTCTTACTTACGCATTTGAAAATCCCCTTCATTTAGTAGTAGGTATTCCCTATTTCTTCTCACTACTTCCTCTAGTCCCACCCCTTTTTACTACTATGTAGTAAACTTACATGTGCAGAGATCTCCACATAGAAAATATAGGAGAGGTGCAATTAGAGATCCGCACCAGTAGGTTTGTGAATTGAATTTTGCAGTAGGCTAGCAGCACTCCTGGGGCCAGATTTAGAAGGCCTTATCGCCACTGGAGCGTCACTTTTATTGATGCTCTGGTGGCACTATTCACTGTGCCATTTTTTTGGCTTAACACCATCTTATAAACAGCCTCCTCGCATGCAGCGCTTTGCGTGGAAGGGACGTGCAATGGGTGTTGCTGTGGGTGTGCATTGATAATGCCACAGATTTTACATTTCTCATAAATCTGAGGGAGCATCAAAATGCAAGGCATGTTTCAGTGTAACACCCACTGCAACTACCATTGTACGCCCCTTCCATGCAAAGTACTGCTTGTAAAGGGGCTGTATTTGGAGGGTGGCATTCAGCCACAAAAAGTGTCCTAGTGCCACCTTGTCAATATGGCTCAATGCACATCGCCACCGGAGCTTCACAAAAAGTGGCACAAGGGCCTTGCAAATCTGGTCTGTAGTCTCATTCATCTGCTCCGCTCGGTATGGCCAAATGGGAAACCCAGTATCATGACTGACAGTTCTAAACAATTGAGAGCTGATGAATCCGAAAGCGGAAATGAGTTTAACCATTTCCCTCTCATTGTGCAAACTGCATTAATTGACCAATTCTAAACTCAGTCCTAAACATGATAGATACCTTTGTAGAACTTATACTGATATGGATAAATAACCATGAAACGGACAGAACTAATAATTACCTCATAGTGATATATAAAGGCATGAACTGCACAAAGAGGTTTGGTGATTCACAGAGCAGGATCATCTCAAATATGTCAATATGTTGTTTTAGTCAGGACGTCTATCTGGGGTTTCTTACATTTTCTGAGAAAAGATCACTTTTCCCATTGTTATTATGCACATTATTAATATAAAATTAAATCACGTTTTATGCCAGTGGAAAAAAGATCAAGAACAAGTTAACTGTTTTGGTTCCTGGTTAGCATTTGTAATCTAGAGAAGTCCTCTTTTTGTTATATTCATAAGCTATCCACATTTTATAACATAGACACTTTAGCCCTGCTGTAGAAAGAAAAGAAATGCTTGCCAAAGAAGCCAGCAGTGCATTTAATGACCAGCCACAGACACATTTTGTATTCTCACACATTTAACTCTTGATACAAAAGTGTACTTTGTGAGAAAGAAAACAGTATTTTGAGTAGGGCAAGTATGTAGGAAGGAAGCAATTGATTTGCAGCAACTCTTTAATTTGCTTGGCCTCTGCGGGATATTTAGACTTAAAAATATTCGTACAAACTCAATCTGAAATTCCTACTTAGCTTGCTTCATGCAGAGCTAACAGTAAAAGGTAAACGTTTACACCCTGCTGTCTCTAAGATTTAAATAGGTTTACAAGTTATATTTTCTCTTGAAGTACAATATCATTTGTTAAAATCAGATACTTTGGTGAGAAATCGAAAGGACTTTGACGTACAATATCTCAGCTAAGTCAGACCATCTAAAAATGAGAGAAACTATGGGCAGGATTTAAAATAGGCATTCTCTCTAACACCGGTAATTCAATTGATGAAACGCTTTCCGTCACTGTACCAAATTAGCAGCAATGCAAACTGTTAACCCCTAACGATCTTAACTATAACGAGGGAGTTCCACATGGATTTCTGACCATTACTGAGAAGCGGCTGTAAAATTACAGGTTCATCACTTGACTGATTGTCTTGTTTAAGGAACGGATAAGCAGCAAAGTGACCAGCTATTATAGGGGAGAGAGATGTCCTTCTTACATTATCAACCGTTGAATTATAAGCGCAACAAAGGTGCAAAGGAGCCACGACCACATAGCGTTTGATGCCTATATTGAAAATAATACTCGAATTCTGAATGCAACTTTTAATACCAGCATTTGACTAATTACCAGGCCATCCATGAATAGTGCCAGGAGAGTACCTTGAAGCCAACATTTATAAAATGGACTGAAATCTTGTCTTAAAAACTGTTGGCTGATTGCACTTCTAGATTGTCAGGGCAACATTTCTCACTAAACGGTTGCTAGACAATCAAATCTTTTGGATAACTAATAAGGAGCTACTCCTACAGGAAGAGGCTAACTTTAGAGAGGAGTCTCGCATTGTAAATAATAATGACAACTTGAGAAGGGATTGCTCTTGGAGGGTCGCACAAGCCATTTCTGTTGCTTTTGAGCTTCTCTTCAGACTTTGACTGTGGTTCTACTATTCTACTCTATAAGAAATCCGATAATACGGGCATTTCCCCAGGTCTGCTTCAGCTTCAAATGACCCTGCAAAGCAACAAAAATGTCATGATCGCTCATTGTCGGGGTGGAGCACACATTAAGAAGGTAGCATTATTCTGCAGACTAAAATATGCACGTGCTCTTACCAAACCTCGTTCAATTTACATCTTTTTTTTTTTTTGTTGTCCTCATTTCATCACCCTTGCTTTGGTTGATGGGGAAAAGCACAGGCCCGGCAGACCACGGCATACCTCCGGGTATATAATCCATACCACAGTTAAGCCGCCCCACCTGTTCTACTAATTGTGTTTTTCCCAAACGTATGTCATTGATCAAGTATTATTATCTTCTAGAACCTGATCATAACCAAAGCAGCACCCAAAAGGGAATGGGGGAGTTCTAATCATTGGACTTAAGAATTCAAAAAAATTCAAGAGGAAGAGACCAAACAGAAACCTATACAGCACAAAGAAAACAAAACAAAAAAAATACAATACACTATTGATAAACATTCTCCCAATGCATCCACAAATTGTCTTTTCTGGAGAGGGGGCATCGTTGTTCCAATGTGCATATTCGATTTACAGATGTTTGCCAGTCCAACGCACGGGGAGGAAGAGGATCAATCCATTTACGACATATTTCTCGTCTAGCTAGGAGGATTAATATAAACAACAGATGCTCCTGATGTACTGACAGTCTCCGGTACTTTGTACCCTGTTCCCAGACCCCAAACACCACTGTTGATAAATTTAAGACTAAATTAACGTTAAAGATTACCTTTAAGGTATTCCCTATATCCCCCCAATAGTTCAACAACTTAGAACATTGCCAAAACATATGAATATCGTCTGCCTTGTCTTCCCCACATCTTGGACAGTTTTTCTGGATTTTCCCAATGGCTGTTAGTCTAGCCGGTGTCCAATAAACCCTATGGAGTGTAAACAGGTGATTTTTCTTCAACCCTGCTGGCCTAGTAGTAAGCCACAGTTCTGAGCAAGACTTTTGCCACAGTGCAATGACATCTGATGTTGGAAAGATCGCCCCCCACTTGGACAAGGGAAGGGATGCACTATCCTCTGCTGTTTCCAACAAAGCATGGTACCACAGTGCAACCTCTTTATTAATCCTTTTCTGGTTTAATTTCCCTTCCCATACACTCCTCCCTATTTCTCCTACTGGTCGAGAGTTTACCCAACTAGATATCTGAAAGTACTTGAATCTGGAAACTGTCCCCCCAGTAGCTTCCTGGAATGCAGACCAACTTAACAGTTCAGATCCATCTATTATCGGGACCCATCTTACCATCCCACTCGCTCTTAAGGGAATTGATAATTTATCGATGAGGCATTCAGGGGTACCAGGTGAGTCCCAAATGGGGGCAGAACTGCAGAAGTAAGGTATCTCTAACACCCTCCGAAAATACATCCAAACATTGCATGCATGTCTGGGCAGTTTCAAACGAACCTTCTTAAAGTACCTAGGGTGTCCGAATTTATGTAAGAAATGGTCTGCTCCTTCCTCAAGATGTGCTGTTAACGCTCTCCAGACTGAATCATACTCTGACTTTTTATTCAGTAAGATTCTAATGTTTTTCAATTGAAAAGCCAAATAGTACCTAAACAGGTCCGGAGACGCAATACCCCCCACTCTTTTTTCCTACTCATCCTTTTCCATGAAATCCTTACTCCCTTTGAAGCCCATACAAATGAGGATAAATCCCCCTGTAGTTTTTTAAACTAGCTCTTCTTAAACTCTAATGGAATAGAATTGAACAAAAAAGTAAATTTTGGAAGAATGCACATCTTCAAAATATTAGATCTTCCGATTATCGTAAGAGGAAGAGCGGCCCACGCCTTTAGCAGTTTTTTAGTTTCCCTATGTACTGTATAAAAATTCAATTTAGCTACCTCCCTAAGATCAGCTGTTAATCGAATCCCCAAGTATCTAATCTCCTGTTTAACTAAGGGGGAGACATGCGTCAATTTCCAACACATTATTTCCGTCTTTTCTGTATTTATGCTATACCCTGAAAATGTACCAAATTGTTCCATCAAGGTGTTGACCTTAGGTAAAGTAGACCTAACATCGCTCGTATATATCATTAGATCGTCTGCATATAACGCTAGTTTTTTTTTCCCAACCCCGAATTTGAAATGGAATAATCTCCTTACAAAACCGAAGTAAAATAGCCAAGGGTTCAATGTATAAATTAAAAAGCAGGGGAGATAGGGGACAACCCTGTCGTGTACCCCGCCAGATCCTAAATTCCTGTGATAAATGGCCATTAACCAAGACTCTCGCTAAGGGGCATCTATACAATTCCCCTATCGCCCTAACAAAAGGAACTCCCAAGCCCGTTTTTTCCAACACAGCCCTTAAAAACAACCAATTAACCCGGTCAAAGGCCTTAGCCGCATCAAAGGTCAAAATTGCCAGTGGGGCCTTCTCTTGTTCCGCTAGATCTATTGCAGCAAATAACTTGTGAGTTACTTCATGAAGTTGCCTCCCCTTCATAAAACCCTTTTGAGCCAAATGTATCAAATTGCCAATGGCTCCCCCCAATCTCTTAGCTAAGATCCCTGTATAAAGTTTGTAGTCCGCATTCAACAAGGAGATGGGCCTATATGATGAACAAGACGTTGAGTCCTTACCTGGCTTTAACAGTAAACAAATTATCGCCTCTCTCCAGGAATTCGGTATTTGGGCCCCTTCTATCAACATAGAATTAAATAACTCTAATGAAAATGGAGCGAGTTCATCCCCCAAAGCCTTATATAATTCATTGGGTAGACAATCTGGACCAGCTGCCTTTCCTTTTTTCAACGCCTTTATGCCTTCAACAAGCTCCACCTAAATTAACTTATCATTCAATAAGAGCATTTTAGACTCCTCTAATGCTGGGAGAGATGCTTTATCTAAAACTCTCTCACCGACTCTTCTGAGTTAACCGAGCTTTCTGAAAAAACGATACGAATGCCCCCTCAATCTCTTCTTGCTCCGTACAGGTCTGATTCATAAGGTCGGATTTAACTGATAAGATATGCCTTTTGGAAAGGTCCGACTTAACCTTCCACGCTAACAGCTTACTACAACCTTCTCCATATTCAAAGTGTGCATATTGACTACTTTCCCACTTTAGCCTGCTGCGATTTTCCAAAAACGCATCTAAGGTAGTCCGAACCTTTTCCTCTTGACGAGACAGCTCCTCTAATAGGTCGTTTTTCCCTTCTAACCGTGCATTATACATTGAGACTCGAAGCGTTTCTAATGACAGTTCCATATTGCCCAGCTTTTCTCTCTCTTCTCGATACTTGTAAGTAGCTAGGCTCACTAACCTCCCTCTTATATAGGCCTTGAATGCATCCCAAACACACCATAAACTTGCAGTGCCTTGATTCATATGGAAAGATTCTCTTGTATCTTTTTTTAACTCTTCTACTATTACGTCATCTAAGAATAGAGCCCGATTAATTGAACTCCTAATACCCTTATTTGTGAGCCTGATAACCAAATGTAGTGTTACCGCTGAATGATCTGAAAGATGTGGTATATTGTGGGCTACCCTTCTCACCTCTGGGCATAAACTCTTATGTATTAAGAAAAAATCTATTCTAGATCTGTGCCCATATTTTTTATTGTGAAATGTGTATCTGTCTCCTTCACCCCCTCTCCAATGCCAAACATCTACCATGCCTAAATCCTGCATCGCTTGTTTCACCAACGCCCTTGTTTTAGGTGAATTAACTGTACCCCGGGGAGTTGACTTGTCCTGAGCAGGGTCTAACAATATGTTAAAATCCCCACCTAATACCACTGGGTACCTAGCTGAAAGTAAAATATTAAATAAATCTTGAAATGGCGTTGGATCGTCGATGTTCGGCCCGTAATAACCCGCCACTGTGATCCAATAATCGCATACACACAGTTCTACCACTACCCATCTTCCTCTGGAATCAACCTGTACCACTCCTACCTAAAACCTCGTAGATTTCTTAACCAGAACTGCCACACCTTTTATTGCGCTAGTTTGAGAAGAGCAAACGCTAAATGAAACCCAGTTCAACCGTTTAAGGCAGCTCTCCCACTCACTTTGTTGAAGGTGGGTTTCCTGCAGTATGATGATCTCCTCCTCCACCAATCGCAAGTATTCAAAAATCTTCCTCCTCCTACCAATCTCAGCTTTAAATTGCCATACTTAGACATTGTAAAGAGAAGAAAGAGAAAGAAAAAACACAGAACGCAGAACCCCCCAATCTATTAGACAAATTATGAGGACTTTCTTGTTTTTATCCTTTTCAAACCCCTTTACCCAGACCAAACCCCTACACCCAGTGCCTCCCACCCCCACACCCAACACCAACACGCCCCCAAAGCCACCCCCTCCCCCCAGAGGAACCCTCCCTATTTCTACTAGGATAACCATCCTGTTATCCTTGTTTTGAACTCCTCGTCGGGCGGGACTTTCCACTAGATCTTATTAAGACGCCTTAATCTGATCTATAAATGCGCTAACCTCCCCGGGGTCTCTCATGTTATACATTTTATTCTTCCACATAATACAGAGAGCGGCCGGGAACCTTAGTTGAACTGTAGCCCCAAGGGCACGAAGCTCCCGCATAAAGTTTCCCAGTTCCCACTGCCTGTCTAACGTTACTTTAGACACATCTGATCTTATCCTAAGAGGCCAATCCCCCTTGGAGAAGGCTCCAACTTTAAGGGCTTCAGACAAGATTCTTTCCTTAATAGAATATGTGTTGAAATTTATCAAAATCCTCCTAGGGTTCTTTCTTCCGGGATTTTTCTTGAAGGGATCACGATGAACTCTCTGGATATCCTCCTCCAGATTAATCCCTACTGTATTAGGGAGGATCTCCTTGATCAAAGCGATCACATAGCCCTTAATGTCCTCCCCTTCCAAACCCTCTGGGACTCCTAAAAGCCTGATATTATTTCTCCTCATGTTGTTTTCCAATGTTTCTAATTTGTCCTGCAACATCTTCTCTCCACGTTTTAATTGTAGGATATCCTTAGATTGGGCTAACACGCGCTCCTCATGAGCCTCCACCACTGCCTCCAACTTCCCCAACCGTCTGTTAGCAAATTGATTTTACTTTCCAAAACTTCACAGGCTTCCCGAATCCTAGTTTGATTAGTTTCTGAAATCTCAAATTTTCCCCTAATCTCATTAGTAAGAGAGATTAACAAGGCCTGAACATCCATGTCGCGTAATACTGATCCACTAGAGGAATTACCCTCAACTTCCAACAAGGGTGCTGTCTTAGAGGGACCCTCTCTCTGCTTAACTGGTTCCTCTTCTATTGGTTTTTGGGCTGAATCTACAGCTAACCAGCCTTCCACTAGATCTAATGCCCCAGAGTCGGCTAAGGCCGGTTGAGCACCTGCCATAGATTGTGGTGGAGGATTTGCGGTCTGAAAGTACCTTGTAATCAAAGATTCGCTCCTCCCTTGAGGCTCAGTTTGGCTTTCCTCCAGGAGTGGTAGAGAGTGCCCCCCACATGATGTTGTATAGTCAATCCCCTCACCGTGCGATTTAAGGTCTAAGCCTGCTATACCTGTCTCTACTGTCCCAGATAACTGAGTCCGAAGCTTAACAGTCCCACCCCGGGTGCCGGGCTTACTTTTCCTTGCAATAATCGAGACATTGGCTTCTGCCCGAGCACCCCTGGGACGACGTTTAATTGGTGACATGCAACGCGAGGCTCCAGCACTCTCGCAATCCCTTCTTACTCCACTCCCATTTAAATTACATCTGGTGAAGACCCCCGGAGTTTCCGGTATACTCCCACGAAGATGGCAGCGAGAGGTAAAAGATCTCCCACGTCGCACACCCCTCACTGCTTCAGACCAAATACTGGAGTTCGATGCCTGCTTCCAGGACACCACCCCACCACCCTTCGCCGAGGTCAATAACCCCCCCTTCTTGTTCGCCGTTTTTTCTTCTTAATTTTTTTTTCCAACCTAGAGAAAAAAAAAAACCACTCGGAGGGGGAAATTTAGGAACTAACGTGGCCTAATAGAAAGAGATTATTCATCCCCCTTTTTTTTTTAGGTTACCAGCCCACCACGCAGACCCATCCAACCACTATCAGGGAAAAACCACATTAGCACGCCTATTGTCCAATGTCCTTATGTCCGTGCCGTATTCACAGGGAAGAGAAATTGGTAATGCTGGAAGACACAGTACAAGTTGAAGCACGGAAACGCTAGGTAGACGGTGTCTGTTTCACCCCCCAATACAAATCAGCGCTTTAAACCCCTTTTGCGCAATCAAATTGTACCTATTATACAATGTCAAAGAAAATGTCGAAGTCTGAATGGGCCAAAACTTAATAACTCCTGACGGAATGTAGAGCGCAATGCCAAAAGCAGGGTACTCAATTTATCCACAAACACTTGCACCTACTTAAGTTGCAGCATACAAGGTTTTCCAACAGGATTGGAGTAAATACCCGCTTCTCCTGGGGAGGCAGCCCTGATGATGCACTCTGCTCAAAGAGAAAAAAAATACAGGTACCCACCAGAATGTGGATACCCTGATTCGCCCACAGCGCAAATCGATGTTACCGCCGTCACTCCACTGAAGATCCTTCTGGAACGCCTCTAAGGACTTCCCCAAACGCTGGAAAGGGAGCTCCGGCTCTCGGGTCAAGCGTGCGGCGGCGTGCGAGAGGAACTCCTCCCCGGAGTCGCTCCGTCGCTCCACACTTCACCCCCTCGCCGGGGGGCTCCGATGCCAAAGTCGCAAGCGGTACCGCCGCAGCTCTCCTGAGCGCTGACGGCGAGATCCGCCTCGCGTCTGAGGTCACGCGATACTGGGCGTCTCTCGCCCGACGAGAGTTCACGGGCAGCGCGTTAGCTGTCTGTCATGTTCCTCCTGTGTGTCTCCCACGTCCAAGGCCGTTCAATTTACATCTTTGGATTTATTGTCACCTTTAACTATTTAAAATCAACTAAGATGAATTTATCACAGTTAATGTATGCGGATGATGTGATATTGATGGCTCAGACTTCATCTGGATTACACATATCATTTTCAGCAAACAGAGCAATAGGAATTGTATGATAAAGCCAAAGATCTGAAATTTGTTAGTGCCCTACCAAATGTAACCGCTTGATTAATGGATCTAAAATTGTTTTAGTCAAACATTGCTGGCACTTGGGAATTCTTCTATGTTCTACTTTAAAATGACAGTCTCAGATTGCGTCCAGAGAGTGTATAGTTATACAGTTGACTAAAAGACTGTGGTTTTTGTAATTACACTTTGCAGAATCATTGACGGTCCCCCGGTAAAGAACTTCACCGACTCAAATACCATCAAATAGGTCAAATTCTGAAGTTGTGTGCAGTAATGCTAGCAATAAAACACAGAACAACATTGAATGCAACCAGTTACGTTGATTGTAGCCATGACAGAGTTGGGTCTGATTTTAACGGTTGAGGTGGTAGATAAAGTGTCCCTGCAGTATGTTCTGTGAATAAACTACAGTCAGTCAACAAGCTTTATTTGGTCATAAAAACCATCAAAGCAGAAACAATACTCCTATACAATTACAAGTTACAAAAACAAGTTTAAAATAGACAATATATTAAAATATAAAAACACCTTCCATTATTAACAATAAAATCGGTAAAAAATCACTCAATGCATGCCCTAAAACATACATATTTACAAATTACAATGCTTTTAGGAGGCGAGTCCGTGTATACCATGCAGCCACAAGGAACTTGCTAACTGCATAAATCAAGATAGCAGAAGTATCAATGTGAATTAACTATTCTAACCCTGAATCTCTGTTATCACATTTGTAGTCACATTTCATGCTAGAGTTCACTATGTTGATTATACCATTCCTCTATTTAGAAAGATTGCTAGGAAAGCATGACCTATATGCAGTGTTGAACAATATTAGCAAGGTCCACTGTTTGGAAAATAATCATTTTAAATATGTAAAATTTTGTTTTTGCCATTTCGATTATGTAAACTCAGTAAACAATGAAGACAGTAGATTACTATTCAAAGTAAGACATTGCTGTTTATGATTATGGCTGTGCTACATTACACTTCAGGATGTAGCTAGTCCTTGGTTAGGCATTGTAAAATATAACCATTTAAGCTGTTTGCATAACTTAGAATAAAATACCTAAATTATGATCCTTTGCATATGTCTAACGATGAAGAGCTCAAGCTGGTGCAAACTGAGAAATCAATTTTGGACACACCAAGAGAGAACTCTGATGGGGGAAATTGAGTTTTGAATTAGTGTCAGCCTAATTCAGTCAGTGAGTGTATAGAACAGTTTATGCAACTGTCTGGGAAAGTAAGCAGAAAACCTAAATTAATCCAAAGAAATGGCATTACATTTTTCACCATCTGATTGATGATGATTTGGTAAATATATCTGACTTCATCATCTCAAACCTGTGAGCATGGTCAGGACCATTTCAAATTTGCCTGCCAATAGCTACTAACATATTTCGGTTTCTATACACTAAGCTTCCCAAGTGATGGTTTCTAATAAATTACCACTGAGCCATACATATGTATGCTTACATCTTAAATTTGCCTACTGTTGATGACTAATGTATTCAAGTATATTACAAATTCATTTGGTGCTGTCAGCTGTTTTCACTCAGTGAATAACTTGTTTGTGCTTTGTACTCTAAGATTCCAAGGCTTTGCATTTATTGAGCAAGTATTGGCAATGTCCATGCATCCGGCATATAATGAAAGTGCCTCCTCAGTCATAGACGAGTTTATAGTCTCAATACATCATTTTCTATGCACTCGGTCATTCATTATTGGACGCAAACACACATTCACCTACCCACTGAATCATCTTTGTACTCACAACTAACCCTTCCACATTGTCAAATCTAGATAAAACCATTGCCTGAAGGTTTCCTTTTATGTTTTGCTTAAATAAAATGTACTTATTCTCCCAGATGTTTCTGAGTGGGTAGTTTATGATTCTTGCTACAGTTTTGATATGATTGTGAAAATTCAGTCTATAACTCAAAGTGGATTTTGTGAATGATAGAGTAGGTGTAGCCTCAAATGTTTATGGAATCTTGCCATTCTTGAACGAGTATAGGTGATGCCTGTAGTGAGATGAGAAGAAACACCATCTTTTTGGGTTTGTAGTAGAGTTGGAGTATTGCCATCCAGGATTGTATATTATCCAGAGTTGACATTCCTTCCACATACATCAACAAGGAATGAAACTTTCAAGTATAGCTGGGTATTTTCCATGTACGAGTGAAAGGGCATACAAGAATCCTTTCTGATAGCACCCTAAGATTGAAGGCAAGGATTAAATAAATCTAGGGTTATAATTAAGCTTTGGAATACCCCATGAGAGAGATCTACCCGGTGTGACAGGATGTGATCAGCTTTAATAAATTGTGAGCGTGTTCTAAGTATTATTTGAGCTACAACACAGCTTTCCATGAAAATGTATTCTAAGGTATGGATTAGAGGTTTGTGGTTTACAATATCAAAAGCCTACAAGTGGCCAAGTAGAATTAGCAAGACCTTTATCCAGAATGCTGAGAGCATCATTAATGATTTGCACAATAGCTGTCTCTGTATTCTGACACTCTTTTAACCAAGTCTGGAACTCACTAAGCAGGTTTTTCTCTTTCACCATTTTTTTTATTTGAATGATACAGGTTTCTAGGATTGGAAGAAATGGAAGACCAGAGAATGGACAGTAATTTGGTAGTTAGTGATGTCCTCTCGGTAACTTGTCAATGTTGCTAGTAGAGAAAATAATGACACAATATGGACAATATCATTCCATAATGGCCTGCTAGTTTTCAAATAATGACGGGATGCAGCACACTACAGATGAAATGAGCAGAATGAGTGCAGTTGAGTAAGACTGTTTTGGGAGCTGTGAGGCACCCTAGACCAAAAACAATTAAAGGAATGAAAGGCAAACCGTGAAAGTAAAACTGGATAACTAAAGGACTGACTACCATCACAGTCTGTGAAGCACATTTATTTTCAGGTGGATGTGCATGTTGTCACGGAAAATTACTATTCTCACAGGACAATAGAACCAAAGTCAGAAAAGGGCTAGCCCATTGCAGTGTCTTACCATGGGAAGAGGCAAAATGTGAATAACACTTGCACAGACAGAAGCGTGCTAGGTATGTGTATGTACATTTAGTTTTTCTGAAACTACAACTACTCCTCACAGGCTGTTCAGATCTGAACACTTACCCATAATATGGTCTGGGACTTCTGCTGTTTCACGAAGAGGTGACTGTTTGCTGATGTCACAATGTCGCTACCACACTGGACTACTTGGTAGGCAAGTGCCCTCAAGAAGCTGCCACCTTCTTAGGGGGAAAAAGCTAAAGCATATAAAACCTTCTTGTTGAGTGAAGACATAAGAGGAATGAAGAAAACAAGGAATCTAGAATTCAATAGAGGAATTCTTCAGGACTGAGGAGTTAGGATCTGAAAGTGGAGGGAGAGAGGAAAAAGTGAAGGAACACAGTTTTGTTGCGACACACCATCCAACCAGACTGTGGACTTTAAATAATAAACAAACAGGAAAATGAAATGACCATAAGACAGGAAGCATAATGGATTGGTAAGGTCAGGGATAAACAAAGGGGCATATTCAAGAAAAGTGGCGCTGCATGCACCCCTTAGCGCCCCCCTACCGCCATGATGTGTGCACTGTATTTAATACACAGCGCACCATGGCGCATGGTAGCGGCAATAGCATTAAGACGTTTTATGCTATTGATGTACTTTGCAGGACTAGTGCCAAAAATGTTGTACATAGAGGCCCATCTTAATACATGAAGTGCCTCCTTTAACAGCTGCTCAGAGCAGGTGTTAAAAAATGCCACTAAAAATGGCACAAAGAAATCTTTTCACCCCCCCCAAACAGGGGAACGCCCCCTGCATACATTATGCCTGGTGCAGGCAATGTGTGGTGTGAGGGGTTACAAAGTGGCACAATGCATGCATTGCTCCACTTTGTAAATATAGCCCGGAGTTTTAGCCATTATATCATCACATTGGCGTAAAAACAATGACGCTAATGTGGCCATATATGGCGCTAGACCCTCTTAAATATGGGCCCAAGAGTGGAACAGCCATGATGAAAAGAGAAAAGAAAAGAGAACAAACCTTAATGTGACTAGTTGTGAAGTTGCAATAAAGTCAGCTGCAAACCCTCAAGTAATTTCCAGTTTGGAGTTGAAGAGAGTTGGAGCTGCAGCCAAAAGTCCAGGAGCATCAGAAGAAACAGGCCCGAGTGAGAGGCTTTCTCAGGCGCAGATAGAAGTTTCATATGCCATCCTCTGAAACCCAGGATTTGTAGGATCCCACAAAGAACTGTGGTTCTTGGATACCCAGGCAGCCAACAACCAAAGGATTCAACACACGCTGTCCAGAGAGGGTCTGGCGGGGGTAATCAAATCAACACTTCTTCCTCCAGGGTTTATCAAGGGAAACAAACACAAACCCTTGCTTATTACAGTAGTCTGCAACAGTCCATCTATCACAGGTAATTTCAATCCACCTATAAATGCTTTGAGGTTTGACATGTGATTTGCACATTAAATAAATCTAACCTACAGCTTTGTTGTAATTTTGCATAGTAAACAGATTGAATGTATAGCCTCTAACATAACAATTCCTACTAAACCAATTAAACCTAGGCCTGGGTGGAGTTCACAGAGTTCCACTCCACGGAATTCCACAGAGTTGATAAAAAACTCGGTGGAATTCCACAGAGGTGGAGTTCCGTGACCCTTAGAGTCCTGAATGTGCTTGATCTCGGAAGCGCTAAGCAGCGTCTGGTCTGATTAGCCAGGCCCGACCCGGCTTAGTGCTTCAGAGATTGGACACATTCAGGAGAGGGCCATAGGCAGGGAAAGCTGCAGTTTGAGGCCTCTTGTGCATCGGCCTGTCCTGTGTGCAGTGCACACAGGGCAGGTCGGTGAACAAGAGGCCTGAAACAGCAGCTTTCTTTTCCTGCCTGTGGCCCTGGCCGTAGGCAGCAAAATCTGCCGGATCTCTTGTGCACCAGATGGCCCCAAGTGCACTGCACAAAGGAGAGGCAAAAGGCCTTAAACAGCACCTTTCACTGCCCATAGCACTGGCCTGAATTTGCTGTAAGCAGTGAAAGCTGCCGTTTTAGTCCCTATTTGTAAAAGAAGAGACAAGGACTTACCTGGGTCTTCCAGGGGTCCTCCTCTCCTCATTGTCCTCCGAGTCTGTAGCGGCTTGGCTATCTACCTCCCTCTACCCCCTGCTCTCAGACTCTAGTGCGCACTGTAGCCCAGTTATGGGCTGCGCAACGCAAGCACAGATTGTCTGCGCTTGTGCTGTGTAGCCATGACTGGACTGGGGTGTGAACTGGGTGAGCTCCGCTCTGCTGGCAGACTTAGCCGAGTGGACAAACTCTGAGCTGAGTTCCAAAAACTCTGTGAGCTCTGCCAGCGGAGCAGAGTTCCCCTAACACGCCTAATCAAGCCTACAGCTTTTATTACCAACTTGTCACCATAACTTAGTCAGGCCTACAGTATTCAACATACGTTTTCTTTCAAGGCAACTACCAATATACAGTGATACAAATACAAATATGTACACCTTTCAGTTGGTCAACAATACACACCCTTTCTAAAATAACATAAAAAAGGATTCCCTATGGTCAAATCTTCCAATTTGTCACATAGGCTCATCAACACCAAAGGCCCTGCCTCCTTTGGCAATATGTGGAATTCCCTGTAGCAAAATACCTGTACACAAGCTTTAACACAGTGTAATGACACTTTTTTACAAGTGCTTGACACATAACTACACATGCCAGGCCCTCCTAAGGGTTAACACAATGCAAACACCTCTGTCATCAGGATTTTCCAATTTAAGTAATCATCACTATAACTGTCTAATGGCATTTTGAGAGTGGCAATGACAATCCTCCCCTAAAGGCCTAATGCGCTTTAACATCGATTTTGCACAATAAATGAGACCCACCAACACTGTCATAGCTTTTCAGAAAGATCAAGTCTATATCTCTGGTCAATAAAATGCCACCATAAGCAGTTCAGACCTGCTGTATTGAGCATAAGCTCGCAGAGGTCTTCTTTCTGCCTCGGATTCAGAAACCACAAGCGCGCTGGTGAGACACCATCATTATTCATACCACTAGAGGTCGATTAGATCTTTGGACTTGGCGAAGAGTTTAGTAGTCAGATTCATTCAATCACAAATCAGTGACATGAAACCATAAACAATTCTGGACACCGTGAACAATTTAACACTAAATCAAATTCTAAACTGAAGAAGTTTCATAGCTTTATTTCAATCCCAAAATTGATGTCACGTATATGGTGCACAAAACTAAGTTATAAACATACATGAAAACTATTGGATGAGCAAAACGTCTAAAGAGATTTAGGGGGTCATTCCGACCCTGGCGGTCCATGACCGCCAGGGCCGGGGACCACGGAAGCACCGCCAACAGGCTGGCGGTGCTTCCAGGGCCATTCTGACCGCGGTGATAAAGCCGCGGTCAGAAAAGGGGAACCAGCGGTTTCCCGACGGTTTTCCCCTGGCCCAGGGAATCCTCCATAGCGGCGTTGCTTGCAGCGCCGCCATGGGGATTCCGACCCCCTTCCCGCCAGCCTGTTTCTGGCGGTTTACACCGCCAAAACCAGGATGGCAGGAACGGGTGTTGTGGGGTCCCTGGGGGCCCCTGCACTGCCCATGCCACTGGCATGGGCAGTGCAGGGGCCCCCTAACAGGGCCCCATGAAGATTTTCACTGTCTGCTTTGCAGACAGTGAAAATCGCGACGGGTGCTACTGCACCCGTCGCTCCCTTGCAACACCGCCGGCTCCATTCGGAGCCGGCTTCTATGTTGCAGGGGCTTTCCCACTGGGCCAGCGGGCGGCCTTTTGGCGGTCGCCCGCCGGCCCAGCGGGAAAGCCAGAATGGCATCTGCGGTCTCCTGACCGCGGAGCGGCCATTTGGCGGTGAGCGCATGGCGGGCGGCGACCGCCGCCCGCCGCGGTCAGAATGACCGCCTTAGACTACTACACATCAATACTATTAAGCACACCAAAAGAATGACATATATCAGCAAAACTACAACATTCACATTAATTTCAGATTTCAAAACAGATGATGGTGACATCAATTAATAATCAAAATACAATTTTAACGATTAATTGCAGAGCTGTGCCATCCTTATCTCTAACACAAATTGGGACTTGCATGTATGGAATGGGCTAACATATGTGGGCAAAAGGAAGACAAAAACAATTTAGAAAAATCATCTAACTAGGGCAACTCACTAAAAAATATACTGGTATAATTATCTAAGCTGAAAAGGAAACATGAAACCACATTTAGTTCTATCTCTCCTCATGGGACGGCAGACAGGATAATTCATCAGGTAAGCATTCACCCTCAGCTGACATCAGTAGACAACATCATCAGGACATTGCATAACACAGGCCGCACATAGCGCAGATCATCAGTTCAGAACTAGTTGGTCATGTTAGTACTGAACAGCATAAACAAATGGGCCAAATCGGTATGAATTTATTCATCAACTGATAACTGAAGTTTTAAGGGATTCAGAAGAAGCAGAGAGCAGCTGTGCATCATCAGCCCATCAAGATTGGCACTAGCAGAATTCTGGACAGACTAACAGTGGCAGACTAACTCGACGAAATAACTCCAAGTTTCAAAGTCTCTCACTATTTAGAAATATCCATGATAATCTTGATTGGTCCTTCAGGTGGTCTAATCTTTTGCACAAGATTCAGGCCCTGATTATGAGTTTGGTGGGCGGAAAATCCCACCAGTCAAACTCTTGCGGTCCGGTTAGCCCTCTTGCAGCACTTATTACGAGTTTCCCACTGGGCCAGTGGGAAACAGACCACAATGCTGACGCCGGCTCGTAATCGAGCGAGCGGCTATATTGGGCGCTGTTATGTGCAACAGCATTAAGATAAAGACCGCCGGCATCGCCAAGCCACCGGCTGGTGAAAAAGTGGCAGTGCTGACAGTCCGACCGTGGTGCACTCTCCACAGTCATAATGTGGAGGTCTACCGCCATCGGGAATCTGGCAGTCCAAGGACCGCCAGACTCATAATGAGGGCCTCATTGTCCAATGGTTGTTGATGGCACCATCAAGTGTGCAACTATTCCAGATTTTCTCATGAACATTTCAATGATTTCACACAGTTCAACTTTGCAGTTGTTTGTTATTTTACAAATTGTTCTCATTACACACAATACAGGGAGTGCAGAATTATTAGGCAAGTAGTATTTTTGAGGATTAATTTTATAATTGAACAACAACCATGTTCTCAATGAACCCAAAAAACTCATTAATATCAAAGCTGAATATTTTTGGAAGTAGTTTGTAGTCTGTTTTTAGTTTTAGCTATGTTAGGGGGATATCTGTGTGTGCAGGTGACTATTACTGTGCATAATTATTAGGCAACTTAACAAAAAAAAATATATACCCATTTCAATTATTTATTATTACCAGTGAAACCAATAGAACATCTCAACATTCACAAATATACATTTCTGACATTCAAAAACAAAACAAAAACAAATCAGTGACCAATATAGCCACCTTTCTTTGCAAGGACACTCAAAAGCCTGCCATCCATGGATTCTGTCAGTGTTTTGATCTGTTCACCATCAACATTGCGTGCAGCAGCAACCACAGCCTCCCAGACACTGTTCAGAGAGGTGTACTGTTTTCCCTCCTTGTAAATCTCACATTTGATGATGGACCACAGGTTCTCAATGGGGTTCAGATCAGGTGAACAAGGAGGCCATGTCATTAGATTTCCTTCTTTTATACCCTTTCTTGCCAGCCACGCTGTGGAGTACTTGGACGCGTGTGATGGAGCATTGTCCTGCATGAAAATCATGTTTTTCTTGAAGGATGCAGACTTCTTCCTGTACCACTGCTTGAAGAAGGTGTCTTCCAGGAACTGGCAGTAGGACTGGGAGTTGAGCTTGACTCCATCCTCAACCCGAAAAGGCCCCACAAGCTCATCTTTGATGATACCAGCCCAAACTAGTACTCCACCTCCACCTTGCTGGCGTCTGAGTCGGACTGGAGCTCTCTGCCCTTTACCAATCCAGCCACGGGCCCATCCATCTGGCCCATCAAGACTCACTCTCATTTCATCAGTCCATAAAACCTTAGAAAAATCAGTCTTGAGATATTTCTTGGCCCAGTCTTGACGTTTCAGCTTGTGTGTCTTGTTCAGTGGTGGTCGTCTTTCAGCCTTTCTTACCTTGGCCATGTCTCTGAGTATTGCACACCTTGTGCTTTTGGGCACTCCAGTGATGTTGCAGCTCTGAAATATGGCCAAACTGGTGGCAAGTGGCATCGTGGCAGCTGCACGCTTGACTTTTCTCAGTTCATGGGCAGTTATTTTGCGCCTTAGTTTTTCCACACGCTTCTTGCGACCCTGTTGACTATTTTGAATGAAACGCTTGATTGTTCGATGATCACGCTTCAGAAGCTTTGCAATTTTAAGAGTGCTGCATCCCTCTGCAAGATATCTCACTATTTTTGACTTTTCTGAGCCTGTCAAGTCCTTCTTTTGACCCATTTTGCCAAAGGAAAGGAAGTTGCCTAATAATTATGCACACCTGATATAGGGTGTTGATGTCATTAGACCACACCCCTTCTTATTACAGAGATGCACATCACCTAATATGCTTAATTGGTAGTAGGCTTTCGAGCCTATACAGCTTGGAGTAAGACAACATGCATAAAGAGGATGATGTGGTCAAAATACTCATTTGCCTAATAATTCTGCACTCCCTGTATAAACTAAGCATTTCTCACAGAAACATTATGGCGCTCATCACGACCCTGGCGGTGGGTGATAAAGAGGTGATAATAACACCAACAGGCTGGTGCTAAGTACTGACAAATTATGACCATGGCAGTGATATCTCCGATAGACAGCCGATGTACCACACCGACCGCCAGGGTGGAAACAACAATCACCACAGCGGTAGCCACCTACAGCCAGGCAGAAGACAAAGTACCACCCACCATATTAAGACACATCACTCTGCCACCTTTTCCGGGGCGGTATCAATGCTATCAAAAGGCTGGTGGAAATACATCACAGAAGAGAAAGGACTCACCTTCTGAGACACAGGGAAGAATCATGCCACCCTGGAACCCGAACTTCAAGTTTTCCCGATGATCTTCTACATTATGCTTTACCTGGAACACCAACGCTGGCAAAGATGACAACAGTGAGTACAGTCACCTAGCACACAAGGGAGGGTGGGAGGAAAAAGAGAGTGTCACACACACGCAAAACACACACCGGTCTCTCACACACACACCATACACACAACCATATGCATAACAAAAACTATTTGACCATGAAATTCTGCTGAATAATGCAAAGGCAACAGGATTTTACGAAAATGATTGTAATCAGTCCAACAATAAAATCAATAATCAATCCGCTTTACACATGAAACAGATCTGTACACATGTATAAAAAAGGGACACTGCCCAGTCCATAGGACACAGGGCCCACCATGGCCACAGGGCAAAGCCCCACTTGAATCCTGCCCCAATCCGGAGAGAACACTGCAGGGGCATCAGTTGGCAAATAGGCAGGCACCTCAGGGGGAAGGGGACGCACCTCAGCCGGATGCGGAAACAGGTCCACTGGTTCTGGAGGGGGCAACATGCCCTGTGCTTGGTCCTGGGGAGTGCAAGGCCACAGTCTCTCAAGTGGGTGACATGCCCACTGGTTCTGGAGGGGGAAACATGCCCTGTGCTTGGTCCTGGGGAGTGCATGGCCATAGTCTCTCGAGTGGGTGACATTCCCACTGGTTCTGGAGGGGGCAACATGCTCTGTTCTTGGTCCGGGGGAGTGCAAGGCCACAGTCTCTCAGGTGGGTAACTTGACCACTGGTTCTGGGGGGGCAACATGCCCTGTGCTTGGTCCTCAGGAGTGCAAGGCCACAGTCTTTTAGGTGGTTGACTTGCCCACTGGTTCTGGAGGGGGCAACATGCCCTGTGCTTGGTCCAGGGGAATGCAAGGCCACAGTCTCCCAGGTGGGTGACTTGCCCACTGGTTTTGGAGGGGTCAACATGCCCTCTGCTTGGTCCTGAGGAGGTCAAGGCCACAGTCTCTCAGGTGGGTGACCTGCCCAGTGGTTCTGGAGGGGTAAACATGCCCTGTGCTTGGTCCTGGGGAGTGCATGGCCACAGTCTCTCAAGTGGGTGACATTCCCACTGGTTCTGGAGGGGGCAACATGCTCTGTGCTTGGTCCAGGGGAATGCAAGGCCACAGTCTCCCAGGTGGGTGACTTGCCCACTGGTTTTGGAGGGGTCAACATGCCCTCTGCTTGGTCCTGGGGAGGTCAAGGCCACAGTCTCTCAGGTGGGTGACCTGCCCACTGGTTCTGGAGGGGGCAACATGCCCTGTGCTTGGTCGTGGGTAGACCACAAGTGGGTGACATGCCCAGTGGTTCTGGAGGGGGCAGGCCGCACAGCATCCCTTACAGGCTGGATTATATGGGGTCCACCGGCGGTGACGGCTGCACTGTGGTGGTGGTTGTGTGAGGCTCTAGCTCAGCCCCTGCACCCTCCAATGGCTGCACTGTGTTGGTGATTGTGGGAGGCTCCTGCTCAGTCCCTGCACCCTCTGATGCCTGCACTGTGGTGGTGGTTATGGGAGGCTCCTGCTCAGCCGCTGCACCCTCCGATGGCTGCACTGCGTTGGTGGTTGTGGGAGGCTCTTGCTCAGCCCCTGAACCCTCCGATGGCTGCATTTTGTTGGTGGTTGTGGGAGGCTCCTTCTCAGCTCCTGCAATCTCTGATGGCTGCACAACCACGGCTGGCAGTGGGGGCTCTCTGACAGCTGCTGGTGTTGGCGGTGTTTGTCTGGCAGCCTCCTTTCATCCTGCTCATGGGAAAGGGGTCCCTTCCCCTTCCTGGAACTGGTGGATGGGCCCTTCCCCCCTCTGCCTGCTGGTGCAGGCTCCTTCCCCTTCTTTGCAGCTGGTGCAGGCTCCTTCCCCTTCTTTGCAGCTGGTGCACGCTCCTTCCCCTTCTTCACAGCTGGTGCAGGCTCCTTCCCCTTCTTTGCAGCTGGTGCAGGCTCCTTCCCCTTCAGTATCGTTGGCCTGGAATCCTTTCTACCACAAGTAGATGGTGCTACAACTAGGCCAGTGAAATATTTAGCTGAGGTGCTTGGCTGGGTCCTTGCTACCCTGCCCTTACGTGCAGGATGGGGGTGGAGGGGTAGGGAAGAGGTCAGTCTGGAAAAGGAAAAGCTTTTTAAGGACATTGGGGCGGGAATATAGAGGAGTAATGGGAGTGGAGGATGCAGAAGTGGTTGTTGGAGGTATTTGTCTGCTGGATTTGGGTGCAGGTGCATGGGCTCTATGCTGTTGTGAGGTGGATAGCTGTTGGGTGTCTGAGTGCTTGAGTTTGTGTACTTTAGGAGGGGGGACAGACATGGTTGGAGAGGACACAGGGGACGTGTGCATGGATGTTCAGGAGTTGTCTGCCAGTGAGGTGTGTGCTCTATTTGGTGTGGTGATGATGCTGGTAGTGGATATTGATGTAGTGCATACAGGTGTGAGTGTGGACGCAACTGGGTGGGAGGTGAGGAGGAGGAGAGGGAAACAGTGGAGATAGTGGATGTAGTTGTGTTTGCAACTGAATGGTGTTTGTGTGAGTGGCTGTGGGATGAAGTGTGGTGCTTGTGTTTCCTTGTGACACTCTTGGGTGTGGTCTTGTGTGCATGCTCACCTGGCTGTGTGCTTGGGATGGGTTGGGGTTGAGGAATATGGGACTTGGAAATGTAAGTTGGAGGGGGGACGGTTGAAACAGGGACAATGGCTGCCATCAGAGAGGAAGTCAGAGCCTGAATCGATCTCTGTTGGGCTGCCAATCCACTGTGAATGCCCTCCAGGAATGCATTCGATTGCTGCATCTGGGCTGGCAGCCCCTGGATGGCATTCACAATGGTTGTTTGCCCTACAGAGATCTCAGGAGGTCAATAGCCTCCTCAGTTAGGGCAGCAGGGCTCACTGGTACAGGGCCTGAGTTGCCTTGGGTGAAGGAGATGCCAACCCTCCTGGGTGAGTGGGCACGGACAACTCACTGAAGGGCTACTGGGAGGGCGGTGCTGGTACAGGGGATGGCGGCTGTACCTGTAGCTGGGGTGTCACAGAGGTGTCCGCCACCACTAGGAAGCTCCCATCGGAGGAGGTATCTGAGTCTGTGTTGTCCCCTCTGCCGTGGTGCTCCCCTCGCCCTCTGTCCCACTGGTGCCCTCAGCGTCAGTGGACTCTGCTTCCAGGGTCCTGTGGGATGCACCTCCCTCTGTTGCTGTTGCTTCTGCACCTCCTCCAGATGATGCTAATGCACATAAGGACATGATGACAAAACAAGAAAGTCGGGTAGAGAAACAAAGAATGCACAGGGTCAATGACTGCACCAACACCACTGTTGGCGTACACAGCACTCTCACACACAGGGAACAGGCCCATGCACTATGCATGGCACTACCAGTGAACTGGCTACTCAACAAGGAATGAGGAAGAGTACACACCACTAACTACAGCACACCTGTGACCCACGCAGCCCTGACCAGTAGTGAATACTAGCAAGCTAGGTAAGCAGTATTTCATAATCAAGCCCTTAGCCACAAAAGGACCTACGCTGCTATGTCTGGCCTGGCCCACCCCTCCAGGTGTGAGTTTCAATGTTAGCCACTGTACTCACCCCCTTGTGGCTGCTGTGATGCCCTGAAGTGCCCATCCAGCTCAGGGTAGGTCACTGCCAGTATGCAGGCCATCAGGCGTGTCAGGGTCTGACGGGCACCCCTTCCTCGTTGGAAGGCCATCCCCAGCTGGGCCTCTGCAGTATTTGAGCCCATCGTCTCAGGTCCTCCCACCGTTTTCGACAGTGGGTGTTCCGCCTGCCGTAGAACCCCAGGGTCAGCACGTCCTTGGCGATGGCATGCCATATTCCCTTCTTTTGATGGGCGCTGACCTACAAAGGCAATACAGACAGGAGTACACCATTAGACAAACAGCCCACCATACCCGTTTCCATTTCCATTGGCACACATATAGCCCAGCACACAACGTGTACACCGCCAAGAGGACATCCACCCACCCCCTTACACAAGGCCTTCACACACAACTCCATGTATTCATGCCACATGCACTGTGCCCACAGTGTACTCACCTGTTGGTCTGGAGACCCATACAGCAGCCTGTACTGGGGTAGGACCCAAACCACCAGTTGCTCCAACTCCTCAGAAGTGAAGGCTGGGGCCCTTTCCCTGGTTACATGGACGAAGGAAGGTTCCAGATACAGGTCACAGCAGCACATGCAGTGTAGGTCCTCTCCTATGGAAGGTCTTGAAACAAGTGAGGAATCTGATGGAAAATGTCAGTCACGTCCGCGATGGGGCATACCATCACCGCCAGCGTATATCACCATTGGCCATTGTACCCCATAGGACCCAATTATAACCAATGAGGAATTGCACAGCGGATCACGACTGCCTACCGCCACCGTGCACAATGTCAGCGGCATTACCTCACTTCCATTTGTCCCTCCACACAGGACAGGTGGACGCCATTTCAGGGGGGGTGAACAGGCCTATGGATTAATGCTGTGCCACAGGATAAATAGGCACACACTTCACAAATTACACTGCATTCCCCAGATTAAGGATTTGGCCACTGTAAAGGCCGGATTCTATGCAATGGGACATATCCCCAATATAATTGGTGCAATTGATGGAACACATATAGCATTTGTGCCCCCACGCCAGAATGAACAGGTGTTCAGGAATCGTATGAGTTTCCACTCCATGAATGTGCAGATGGTGTGCTTGGCAGACCAGTACATTTCCCATGTCAACGCTAAGTATCCGGGGTCGTGCATGATGCTTTTGTCCTGAGGAATAGCAGCATCCCAAATTTGATGGCCCAACTACAGAGGCACAGGGTGTGGCTAATAGGTGAGCCCTGTTTCCCACACAGTTTATGTTGGTGTATACCTATGGTGTGAGCCATATAGGATAGTGTGTAGCTAAATGTTGTCCCTCAATATTTGCAGGTGACTCTGGTTACCCAAACCTATAATTTCTGCTGACCCCTGTGAGGAATGCCAGGACAAGGACAGACAAACGTTATAATGAGGCACATGGGCAAACCAGAAGGATCATTGAAAGGACCTTTGGCCTCCTGAAGGCCAGGTTCCAGTGCCTCCATTTAACATGTGGATCCCTGTGCTACTCATTCAAGAAGGTCTGCCAGATAGTAGTGGCATGCTGCATGTCGCACAACCTGGCACTCAGACGACATGTGCCTTTTCTGCAGGAGGAGGAGATGTTGGTGATTTGACAAATTCTCCTGGCGTGATCACAACAGCCACCTATAGGTCATTAATTCTATGCTCATTCTATGTACAGTTCAGTTGCAATGGTTGTAGCTGTTTCAATCAATACATATTCAAAATACATGTAATACTCATAGTCGATTTTTATTCAAGGGTGTTTACTGTAGTGCTAATATATAAAGGGGAAAGTGCAATGGGATGAGGTGATGATGGAGAAAAGTCCAGGGTATTTTTCCAGTCTGTTTGTAGCACAAGTGCATTGTCCATGGGGACATGGGAAGGGGAGCAATGGCAGTTCAAGGTGACTGAGTGGGACACAAAGGGGACAATTGGAAGAGTATAATTTCCTGACAGTGGTCTTGGCAAGTGTCTCTGGCTTCTGTCTGGTTCTCAGGGAACACTTGCGGGGTGGTTTACCTACTGCCGGGGGAGGGGTGCTGGTGGCCTTTTGGTCCTGTGGCGGGGCCTCCTGTCCACTAGCGGCAGCAGAAGTGGAGGGCTGTTCAGATGACTAGCTAGTGGGAGGGGCCTGCTTGTGTGACACTGCCTCCCTCATAATGTTGGCCATGTCTACCAGCACCCTTGCTATGGAGATCAGGGTGTTGTTGATGGCCTGCAAATCCTCCCTGATCCCCTGATACTGTCCCTCCAGCAGCCGCCTGTTCTCCTGCACATTGTCTAGGATATGGCCCATCATGTCCTGGGAATGCTTGTAGGCTACCAGGATCTTGGAGACTGCCTCCTGGAGAGTCGGTTCCCTGCTCCTGTCCTCCCCCTGGTGCACAGCAGTCCTCCCATTGTCCCTGTTGGCCTGTGCCTCTGTCCCCTGAAAGGTGTGCCCACTGCCACTGACCCCAGGTCCCTGATTGTCTTGTGGGCAAGGTGTGGCCTCAGGTCCCTGTACAGGTGGGCACATTGCTGATTGACGTGTCCTGGGGACAGAGGTTTGGGGATGCTGGTTGGGTGCTGTGGTGTTGGTTCCTGATGGGGGAGGCTCCGTGGTGGTCTGTGACTGGGCTTGGGTGACCAACTGTCCAGTGGTCCCTGAATGGCCAGGTAGATCATCCAGATCCTGAAATCCAGAGTTACTGTCATCACTGTGGGCCTCTTCTGTTGGGGGACTGGATAGTTATGGCACCTCCTTTCCAGTGACATTGGCTGGGGTACCTCTGGTGATGTAATTGATGTATTATGCTTCATGTGTATGACATTTGTATATCCCTGGCTTCCCCTCTATGGTTGGTGTTGCCCTGCCAGCTTTTGCTTGTGTATGTTGGTGTACGGTGGGATTGTTAGTTCCCCTATGCTGTGCATGGTTTGGTGATGAGTGTCCATGCAGGGCTGGGAGGGGTGTCCATGCATTGGTACAGCATGCAGGGCTTGGCATTGGGATTAGTGTGAATTGATGGTGGAGTGTGTGGGATGGAGTGGAGTGATGGGAGTGAGGGTGAGGGTGTGTGATGGCATGCATGTATGAGGGGTGATAATTGTTGAAAGTTGACTTACCAGAGTCCAATCCTCCTCCAACTCCGGCCAGGACCTGAGGATGCAGTACTGCCAGTACTTGCTCCTCCCATGCTGTGAGTCATGGGGGAGGAAGTGGTGGCCCACCGCCAGTCCTCTGGGTAGCAAGCTGGTGTCTTGCTGCTATAGAACATACTTACCCCCGTAGGTCATTCCACCTCTTCCTGATGTCGTCACTTGTTCTTGGGTGCTGTCCCACGGCATTGACCCTGTTCACGATTCTCCACCATAGCTCCATCTTCCTCGTTATTGATATCTGCTGCACTTGTGCTCCAAATAGCTGTGGCCCTACCCTGACGATTTCCTCCACCATGACCCTTAACTCCTCCTCAACCAAACAGGAGTGCTTTTGTGGTGCATTGGGTGTTATGTGATGTGTGTTGGTGAGGGTGTGTTGGGTAATATGTTGGGGTGTGTGATGTGGACTGTGTGAGGGGTGTATGAATACGAGTGGTGTGTGTGTGTCTAGTTGTCGCACTGGACTTGGTCTAAGTCTTGTGGCAATGATATGTATTCGTAAAGGGTTGTCGGTATTTTGGGTGGATGTTTTATAGTGGTGTGGGTGTGTCAGTTTGGTGTGTGTATGGTTGTCAGGTGTGTGTTGTTTGAATTGTCCAATGTGGTGATGTTTTGTCTGTGGGTGTCCATTGTGAGCGCGGCAGTATGTACCGCCAGTGGTTTACTGTGGTTGAATGTCCGCCGTGGTGATTCTTGGGTCATAATGTGATGGGCGTTGTTCTGCTGGAGTAACGCTGTAGGTTTTGAGACCGCCACTTTATCACTGACCTTTGGTCTGGCGGATTTGTGTATTTGGCTGTATGCTGCCGGTTTTGTATGTGTGTGTGTCATAATATGGTGAACGGCTATCCGCCACCGCCGTGGTAAGTTGGCGCCCGTCAGCGTGGCGGTAAGTGGGATTTATTGCTAGTGTCATAATGAGGGTCTATGTTTCCTGTCTTGTTCGACAGCTAAAACAAATATTGTTACATAGTTAATACTGAAACATGTTCTTTGCCTTCAATACAATAGGACATTCAATATCACATCAGTGGCCTAGGAAAAAGAATTGAGGTAAGAGGGAAAAAAACAGGGAAGCAATGTTCCTCTACTGCTGCATGAATAAAACACTCAGGCCTAATTAAGCTAAAAATGCCTAAATAAACATTAATACAATTAATACATGTAAATCCTATTGCGCACCTTACAATTTAATCATATAAGCAAAACAAATAATTTCATTGTAAATATCATTTACGACATATTAGAATGGTTTAAACATGCATTTATTTTTCTGCACACATGTAACTCACATTATTAAAATTATGTAACTCAATATAAGTACAATTAATTCATATTCACTTAAAATTCATAATATACTTCTAATATTCATCTAGTGAAATACTTTTTGTATTATCTCATCAGTAATTCACTCAAATATAAATGCACAATACCTTCATGCTAAACGTGATGTCAAAATACGAATGGCAGCCACATTGTCCACCATAATTTAAACGTGCCCGTTTTTACATTATCATGTTAATTTCTCTGTTAGACTTTTAATTGAAGGTTTGTAAGTGCATATGCTACCTTCTTAGTATTATTAGTAAAATTTGATCTCTATCACACCCCTTCTAATTCAAAATTTGTGCTCAAAGTTATCAACATTTGGCCATAAACTCAGCACATCAGTTAGTAGTGCTTCTAGAACCAATGATGTCAAGCCTGATGTAAATATGATTGGGTTATTTCTATCACTGAACTTAAATATGCCTATCCTTGATGATTAATTGGTTTTCAGCTCTGTACTATTAGTTGTCAGAGACAGAGTTTAATCTAACTAATCAGCAGTTTGACTAAAGGGTGACACTATCTGACACAGACGTGCACATCAGGATTATGTTGATTGCAATCGTATTCTAAGGTTTTTAAAATTGCAGCATTGTTGCAACTTTTTTTCTGAAGTACATTTTGTCAGTAACTTACTTATTCAAAATATGAGCACAAAAGGCCTGTGAAATTAATAGGTACAAAACCAATTGAGCATAAAAGCAGCATCAGCCAAAATTGTTAAGAGAAACTGCATTGTCACACATAAAAACAGCGAGGAATAAATAACACATCTATGTTTCATCTAGAAAATTCACAGTTCTGTTTGGCAGCCCAGTGTTTCCAACCAACATGAGTGTTGTCACACACACCACATTAAAGCAAGAAACGGTGCTCTTTCTGAATATCAATCTAGACAGAACATTGGCGAGTTCACTGTGATATATAAGTTCTCAAAAAAATAAATCTTGGTGCCAATGATGAGAGCAGAACAGATTTTCTTTACTAGCCCTGCTGTGTCTAACTTTCTTCAGAAGCTGATCAGACTGAAAGTTGGCTGCTTAACTGATTACAATACTTGCGAACACACTATTTACAAGAAGTAGCACTGTGTCACTTCTAAAATACAGGGATTTACAATAATACGGAGCACCCTTGTGTTTTCCCCTGCACAGCGCTAAAGTTGCCTCCAGGCACCGACGCAACCACTCTTGTGCCATAGTGCAAGGATGGCTACGTTGGATGGGAGATTGTTTTTGTGCAGGAAGGGACATAAACAATCTTCTATGGTGATTTGTTCTTTCTACGTGAGCAGCAGAATGCAGCACACACAGAAAGAGCAAAAAACAAGAAGAAATGAAAGCATTTCTCCTCGTTGTGCTATGCTATCGCACCTCTGGGATGGGGTTGTATTTTGTTGTTGCCTCAGATTTACGAAATCCTGTAAATTCGGGGCAGCGTCAAATTGCAATGAGTGTTGATGTGGAACGCCCAGAGCAACACCCATTGCACACCCCCTCAGCTTAAAGTGCTGCGTGAGAAGGGGCTATATTTACAAGGTCGTGTTAAGCCACAAAAAGTGGCCTAATACCACCTTGAAAATATGGCCCACTGCACAGCACCACTGGAGCATCACAAAAAGTGATGCTCTGGTGGCACTAGGGCCTTGTAAATCTGGCCCTATGTTTTCAGAAGGGAAAAGGGTTATCTTAGCATGGACTTATAGCACCATTTCCACTTCACCTATCACAGGATGACTTATGATTGACTGGGTCACCTGTTCCTCTGATAGCATGAAGCAGAACACAAAATGTAAAAACCAAACCTTGGGATCTTCATCAAGGAAGCATCAGTTTTCTGTCTATACTGTCCTTGAGAATGCATACATTTTCTTTCCACCTGAGATTTTCAAAATAAGGATTAATGCACACCTCACTGAGGTCAATAACATTTTCTTAACACGGTGGACCATCAGCTATATAACAAGTGTTCTTATTAGCTAATTTAAAAGTAAATGCTTAACTGGCTTTGCTGGGTTTTAAACCTGTGGCTTGCAGATAAGTCAGCTAGTTTACCACCATGATTTTACATTTGTAAAGGATTTTTCTCCAGCAACTTTGTTTGATTATTAGGCATGAATGAGTCATAGGACAGACATCCTGCTATAGAATTTCACTTTTTTCATGATTGAAATCTTCTTTAAGTCGCATGCAAGTTTACTTTAATCTCTATTAATGCATTATTCAAGCAAATTAGCCAGAACTCATTGTAAAGAACACAACCTCTCTTTTCAGGAATGTGATACCCCTGCAACCTAACACTAGCTCATCTTCTGTAGCTCCTTTATCAAACCTACCAAACATCTGCATGAACTCATATCCTTCTTCCCCCACGAATGTTCACACCTAACCTTAATTTGATCTAACACAAAGAAACTGAACTGAATGTATAGAATGGTTTGCGTGAGTGAACAAGACTATTGACAGTAACCAACAATACCCAATACACTGGAGTCACCACTAACCTTAGGTTCCATAGCAGTGTGCTAATCAGAGTCAAGCACTTCAATGCTTCATTGGCATAGTAATCACTACATAAGTTCAGTTACAAATAGAATAATTTTTGCCTGCAGGAGACTACTTCATTCAGAAAACCTGTTGTGAAAGCCATAAAACTGCAGCAGAGAAAGGGGTGTGGCTAAGAAGGCATAGATAGTGGACACGGATTAGATGAGCTCTGCTCTGTGATCCCATATTCCAGCACCTTTATTCATGACCCAGCATCCGCCTTCTCTGATTGACTTTTGGAGCTGTTGTTGGTGCTGGGGTGTCAGCTGCAGCACACATTGTCACGCAGCGGCCTCTGCCTTGGCCAGCAGCGCAACTCGCCCTAACATCAAAGGCCACACCGTAGCATGCAGTGTCTCTCCCCTTCCTTGGGGAATGCCGTGGGTCAGTGCGACAGCCCAGTCTGAGCTTCTTGGCATTGCAGAAGAACTCCACAATGGTTACATGCCAAATGTTTGGGTGCCCCGCAAGATTGTGCGATGGCCCGTGAAGCAAAAAGTGCTCTATTTGGAACCTGGGTACCTACTTTACATATGCACAGTCTTTCTCCTTCTTCCTGGGGCTATTTTTTGCCTTTTTGCTCCTCCTTTCTTGTTCTCAGCATGCTCAGGGAACTGCATTATTTATACCATTCCAAGATGGCAGTCTCTTTCATTTCTGTATTACCCATTCCTCATCCAAGATGGAAGTCCCTTGCATCCTATTACGTAACTTCCTTTCTATGGGTATTAAAGGAACTGGGTTCTCTATTTTCTTTGCATTGCAACACTCTTTATTTCCTGTTAAAGTGTCCTCACTTTGTTGGTGCATCTTGCTCCTGCCTGGTGTATCTTCTCTTTGTGTTTCCTTGTGCTAGTTTTTGGATCCACTTTTGACTCTGTTATATTCTGTTGTATTTTGTTCATGCCCTGAACCATCTTCTGGCTACTTTTTTACCTTCCAATAGTGGACTTCTTCTCCTTCTCAGGAGTTCATACCAGTGTTGAGGTTTTTTTCTTTGGGTTTTTTCACAGTCTGCTTCAAACTTTCACCATCAGCAGCACCATGACTACAGGAAGGAGTCACCCTTTCTTTAGACAGACTAGAACCTACAAGAAAAGGCACTGGAGATCTCCATGACATTTTGCAGCTGAACTAAGAGCTAATGAATGTGATACACTTGGCTGTGTGGAGCATGCAGACAAGGATTTCTCAACAGTGACCTGCTCCGAAGCCACGCAGTCCATTGGTGCCTGGGAAGGCGTGCAACCTGGTGAGACTGACACTGGGCAAAGATCGCTGCCTTCCCCCTCAAATCTCCCTGTTCCACCCTCGTCCCTCAATCGTTCCTAGATGGGGAGACTTCTGAATATTGTTATGCAGATGCCACGGCCTGAACCATGAGGTCTGCCTACAGTACAGATTAGTCTCACCACATCTTCTCACACTCATTAATCACCACTGAATTGAGGAGCAGCCCATACGAGTGGCAACATCTTTGTGTTCCAGAATGATCTTTCATCGAGGATCTGGATGAGTGGCTAATGCAATACTTTCCCTCACCCGGGACTTGCTTAGGCTTACAAACTATAACTGCATGTCGGGAGGGATGTGAATTATGGTGAACCAAGGACAACAAGTAGGAGGCCCCGGGTGACACAGGGTTTATCCTTACCAAACGGCCCATGGTACATGAACTCCTGAAGCAAACAGGAGCTCCGTTTCATTTGACTTATGTACAAGGGGTCTCCCTCCCAGTATGTACCTTCTGCAGGGGTGTACTAGTGGCCTTTACATGATTGGCTATGCAGATGGAGCTCTCCTAGGTCCCTGATCACCCTTGACAAAAGCTTGCCAGAGTCTTAAACTCAAACTAAAAAAACTGGCTGGAGGCCGCTGCTGTTTCTCCCTTCCCCATAGGGTCCAATACTAGTCTCTTTGGGTATTTACTGTGGCTTATCTAGCAGCCTCTCCCCTGAGACTCCCCTACAATGTTTGGCTGCTCACGCTGTGAGGTGGCACTGCCTGAAGTGTCACCCACAAGACACCCTTCGATCGGGTACCCGACATACACTCTCACAACCACTAATACCACCATTGGGTGTTTAACAAGCTGCAGACTCTCTGGATCAATCCTCCGTACTTACCTTAGGTGTAGGTGGTGGTGCTTACAGCAATAGAATGATCCAGTGAATATCACTGGAAAATAAAAATCTTACATTACCAAGAGATGATCATTGGGAACCCTTTGACAGGTATCACTTAACAGAACAATCAATGGTAACCATCCATCCGCAAACACAAAAAATACAGTTCCACCTTTGTACTCTACACTGGCAGGTCCACACCCCTGAGCAGTCTGTGGAGGATACCAGGGGCAGAATGCAGCAAAATAACATATGACTGGTGGCCTGCCTGAAAGCATGGAGGGCTGAGATACAGAGTCATATCTTGAAACCTGGATTTGCAGTTTTATTCCCACTGAGGCCCTTTCATCATTCTTCTCAGTGGAGTGAGGTAATAGGGTTTTGTCACAGTCTGGACTGCTTAAGGTGCACCTATGCACTACAAAGACAGAGATGTGGTCTTGAGTGAGGCCCAAAAGCAGAACAACTTGGCAATTGACAATATCAAAGTGGTGATCTCTCCAGACTACACTCTGGTGGTCCAACGCAAATGTCATACTTTTCTTGTAATCAAATGCAAGCTGAGAGAATGCAACATTTAATATTCACTCCTCTTCCCTGCCCATCTCTGTATCCAGGTAGATGGCAAAATGCATTTCTTTTACTTACCCCAAGGATGCATGGACCTGAGTGGAAAGTTGTGGGCAGGCAAGAAATGGTTGTGGGCCTGGTGTAGTGAGGGAGCGCTACCCTCTGGTTGAAATCAATGGAGATGCAAAAAAGAGGGAATCAACAACTGCTCTTCACATGCCTTGATCTCGGAACTTAGATGAGGTCATCTGGAAGCAAAAGAGGCCAGGAAAACGGGCAGTGGTTTCCGTAGCCCTGCTCTGTAACACAGACAATGACTCCAAACACACTGGAGATGAGGAATCTTTGACCTCAGACCTCTTCCCCCGGGCTTTGACATGCTGCCCACAGTGACCCCCCAAGCAGCGGACAATATCCTTTAGCTTAACTACTGGTATGCTATGAACATGCATGCTTGCTGTTTAAGCATTCAGCCATAGCAAACTCCTCTGATTTCTTCCTCCAGTCAAGTTACTGTCACCCTTTTGAAACAATGGATTGTGCTGTGGACTGCTCTGTGCCTCAAAACATTGTTTGTTTATCCAAATTGAGGCACCTGTGTTCCCCCCGGGAAGAGTTTGTGGACAGACGTGCTATACTCTTTTGTCTTCCAGTTCCTTTTAGTCTAGCCCTGACCCCCCACAAGAAGCCATAGACAGGACCTTGCACAACTGCAGTGCACTGTGGTAACCACAGGATGTGTTGCTCGGACCACTCATGGTGCAGGAAACTCACACTCATGTCATCTAACTGGAGGGTGTGGACATACTCTGTTCCCCCTAAAACATCCTCTTTCCCCCACCTCCCTTCTTTTCCTCGTATTAATGCCTTAGGTGAGCCTCTACTGAGCTCCTCCCTGTGAGTCCAGACCATTTTCCTTCCCCTAATTCCCTGCACTCCAAATCTCTTGTATGGGAAGTCTGGTGGCTGCCAGGGCCTTTACTCCTCCACCTGACTTGGGATGTGACCGCTCTCTTTCTACATATTTTGGTGGGTACCTGTTGTATCCATGCTCCCAATGTTATTGCATGCTCAATGGGTTTCTTTTTCTCAGGGCAGGGCTGGCTATAACCCATTGGGGCCCAGAGGACTCCCCCTCTTTAAAACTTAACACAATGACTGCCATTAATATCATAACGCGGAATATCCAGGGAATACACATCCCCTCCTGTCAGTATGCAATGTATTCATATTTGCACCACAGACAGATACGTATAGCATTTTTATAGGAAAACGATACTGCCTCAGGCTCCGAGCGATCAGAAAGGGGAACTGAATTGGGATATTTAGATCTTTGAGACAGAGAAGACTATACATTTGCTTACCACATTCAAAATTCCAGGCCTAATGGACTGCCGTCTGCTTTTCTTAAAGTTTATGCCCCCTTGCTGGCACCATGTTTAAAAATAATATATGATGAATCCTTGTCTGCATGCTTTTTACTACCAACGTTACACAATGCCTTACTCATTTTGCTTCCCAAGCAGGGGTGGAACATGATGGAGCTGGAATCCTACAAGCCCCTAGCACACAACAAAGTACTGGTGAAGATCCTAGCCTACAGCCTGCCCCCCCCCCCCCCCTGTTCCCCACTGGTCCGTCCTGAACAGAATGGCTCTGTACTGATCAGGAGTACCTCCCTGAATCTACCTAATTACTTTTGGGTGCTGGAAAATGACCCACAGAGCCTTCCGGAGTCGGGATGCCTGGTCCTCTATCTGCAAAAGGCATTTGATTCCCTTGAATAATCCTATTTATTTAAGATACTCTCCCGATATGGTCTGGGGGCTTGTTTTATCTGCCTGGTCAAACTACTGTATGCCATCCCTACAGCTGGGGTTGCCACATATGAGATCCAATATAGGAACAGAGAGGGAAATAACAGAGTTGACCACTGTCTCCACTCCTGTTCTCCCTGACCTTAGAACCTTTAGCCCACCATTTTCGTGGACATGGCTAACAACGGGGTATACCCCTCGGAGATGGCACATACTCCATCTCGCTCTGCGTGGACAACATGCTCCTTTAGCATCACAATATTTATGCACTACCACCCACCACTGAACTACTGCTCACCCCATTTGCTGCTCTATTGAGTCTCAAAGTAAATTGAGCTATGTTTTGCCATTTACCACTCAAGGATCATATGCCTCACTCAGCATTCTACATGAGCAGTGTCCAATTGGAATGGCAGCCATCCGTGGTCCGATACCTGGGTATAAGTATTTATAATGCACCCATGGAACTTTTGGATGGTAACTTGGTCCACACTTTGTTCACTCTATGTACTCAAACAGCATTCTGGCAGACCCTGCCACTTTCGTTTGTGGATGGAGTGGTCCTCATGAAGATGGTTATGCAGCCGTGTCTGCTATATTACTTTTTTGACAATCTGCCCTTATATATCCACAAGCCCTTCTTTCACTCCCTAAACATTTAATAGGCAATTTTATATTGCACAATACATGCCGTAGGGTTGATTTCACTAAATTCTATCTCATAGCGGAATACAGTGGATTAGGTGTGTTAAATTTTGAACATTATTACCAAGCCTCACAACTACAACAGGTGGCACAATGGTTTGCTGGATGCCAAATGGAGGACGCTGTGACTGTCCTCCCTTAATGTGACTTGGAAACACTTGCTCTACACTTTTCACTCTCTGCCTAGGGTGCCACTGCCACACGCACTCTTGCCTTAGGTTGCATATTGTTGCTTCCGTAGGACTCTTTTTCTTACTCGATTAGTGACACCTTATGCCCCGTGCTGCCACTGCTTGGTAGGCCACATGGAGCCATGGCAATCTCCATCAGGGAACTGGGTCCCTGGCACACAGCAGGTCTACAGTGTAGGTGATTTATACTGGGATCTTTATACACATAGAGGAGATCCTTGGGAACTTCTATCTTCCACAAGACAGTTCCTAGTACATGCTTCTTGTATCCAGTCACTGGGACAGTGGAGGCATACAACATGAGCCTCCACAACACCTTACAGTACAATAATTATATGTATTGGGGAAGGGTCATCACCTGACCTGACGATTTGCCAGCTCCTGTGCACCCACACAGACATTCTCCTTAGATCTCTGCACCACTATTGGGACAAAGACCTGGCACACGAAAATAGCTTAGAGTACCCTAGTGTTTTGCAATGCCGGCTTAAAATTAATACAATTGCATATATTGCATAGAGCCTCCTTAACTCACCACAAAATCAATCAATAGTTTAAGTGCACAGATGCTACCTGCTAGACCTGGCATCCTTAGGGTGGTCTTACCCTAGGTGTTTTGTCTTTACCTCCTGTTTTGCTGCTGCATCTTTTTGTTAGCCTTAGGACTCTGAGAACTTTACCATTGCTAATCAGTGCTAAAGTGTTATAGTGCCTGTGCTTCTCCCATAAATCATAGTAACATTTGTGTATCAAAAATTGGCATATCTAATTTACCTGTAAGTCCCTTGCATAGTGGTACACCACATACCGAAGGCCTGTAAATAAATACTTCTAGTACCTGCAGTACTGATCGTGCCACCCACTTAAGTAGCCCTGTGAACATGTCTCAGGCCTGCCACTGCAGAGCCCGTGTGTGTAGTCTCACTGTCACCGCGACTTGCCATCTGAAACCTCTTGCAAAGCCCAGTACTCCACTTAATAATATAAGTCACCCCTAAGGTAGGCCCAAGGTAGCCCAAAGGGCAGGTTCGATGTAAGCAAAAGGTGGGGCATGCACCCTTATGTTTTACTTGTCCTAATAATGAGAAACTCCTAAAATCATTTTTCATTACTGTGAAGCCTGCCCCTCCCATAGGCCAGCATTGAGAATTTTTTGTAAAATCTCTAAACTGTCATTTCTGATCCGAGAGGAGTAGATGCATCATGTTTAGTATGATTAAAATAGTAATAGCAAATCCTCTTTAGTGGTACTGTTTGATTTATTATTACTGTTTTAGAAATGCCACTGTTAGAAGGTGGGCATTTTTCTGCACTCTCTGCCCTGTGTGCCTATAGCCTATCTCCATACACATCTGGTTTGGGCTACGTGACATCTATATTTCTGCATTTCCCTCAGAAACACACCGCACAGGATACTCGACCTACATCTGCATTCATCTGCATACTGATGGGTCTTCCTGGGGAGGAGGCTTGGAGGGGCTCATACTTGCACTTCAAAGGGTAGTAACTAAAGTTCACACAAAGGGGCTGATTGCCTCCCACTGGCAGTCTGGGGTCGAGGGTGACCTGAAAGGGGGACCAAGGGGGACCAGTTCACTTCATGAGAATTGTTTTGTAGTCATTCCCACATCAAAGGTACTTTCTTGTATAAGTACTAGGTCCCTTGACCCACTCTTCAGACGCTTCTGGACCCAAGACAACCTTGCTGGAGTGAAGGCTGCTGTGCGCCAGGATTGTCAGCCTGCCAGACCTCACTGGTCCCAGGAATTGCTGCTCTGCCCTGGTGCCCACTGATCTCTACCCTGAATGTTAAGGACTCTTAACCTTGTCTAGAGAGCCTCCAAGGGCTTGCTGGCTTGCCCCTGGTTTTGTTAAGAATCTCTGGGATATCAACAACTTGCAAAGATATCACCTGGGACTTTGCCTCCCCTGTTGCAAGGCTAAGTGCAGTGCTCCCTCAGTGATCAGAGCTGAGAGTGGTGTGTCACCGCTGGGGACTGAGGCAACATGGAGGCCACTTCCACTTGTTTGTGTGGCTCATCACGCTGAGTCTGCTCATGCTGAGTCCTACCCTCTGGAGTAAGGGACACCACCAGACTGATCCCAAGGTGCAATGCACTGGAGTGACACGGTGTTGAAGACTCCAGCCACCAATCTCACCCACTGTGCCAAGAGCCACACAGCACAACACTTCCATCCTGAGGGGGGGGACCTAAGAAGAAAAAACCCTTGCTTAGGACCGCACGGGCACTTCAGTGCTACAGCCACAGTGCGAGGATCGCTTGACCCATAGGAGGAATGCAAACCCTGTCATAGAGAACGTAAAAGACCATAACATGACCCACTTCATGGGGTGGTCCAGAAGCCTCAGCTCGGAGATACTTATTCTGAGGAGGCTTGACTCTCATGCTCAGGCCGGTCACTGAAGAGCCCCCAAATATTCTTGGTGTCATCAGCAGAGGACACCCACATTTGAACAGCAGTACTGTAGAGGCTCTAAAATGAGCTCTCATTATACCGAACTATATCATGTTGCTTCAATATATGAAGAACTAAACATCTTGACTTCTGTTTATCAGATTCCTGATTTTTTGGCCCTATTGTAAACCTATAAATATTATCTATTTCTTTTTACATCTGTCTGGAATCTTTTTTTTGTGTGCTCACCATGATTCCTAGGCCTATGTTGTACAAATACTTTACACATTGCCTTCCAAGCTAAGCCTGACTGCTCTGTGCCAATCTATCAGAGGTTGAGCACAGGTTAATTTAGATCATGTACTTGGCTTGCTCTTACTAGAGTGGTGGGCTCTGCCTGGCTTCGGTTCATACTTTAGCTAACCAGACACCCTATTTTTAACCCTACCTGTCCCCATTGCCTTACCCCACAGATGAATTTCAAAACATATGATTTGGGCTGTCCCTGCTCAGGTTGTGTACTAGCTTAATGCACAGGCCTCACCATTGTATACATCCGGGACGTGTATCTTCTGGGTTTACTACACCACATCAATGAAACCAGGACTGTGACATGCTTCGCAGACCTGACCCTTATCCTAGCAAAGCACCTGCTCACCCACAAATGGAAGGTGGCAAATCCCTCTACTTCCTCTACCTGGGTACTTTTCATGACAGCCTGGATGGAGGTGAAAGTAAAATTTTAAATAGAGAGGAAACAAGAGGTCTCCACAAATACACCATCTCTGATAACTGGGATGCTCTCCTGGAGAAACTCTGGGAAGGTTTGCACACCGAATAACAGCCCTCCTAATAATCCCTGTGAGATGTTCTCCTATTGCACATTGCCCTCAGCTGGTGGTCGGGCCCCTGCCTAACCACAGCACTTTCTATATGTAACCTCTGGTACACCCTCATTTGCTCACAGTTATGGTATTACTACCTCTGTCACACATAGTGAGTGCAGGTTTGTTTTTTTCATTGCAGTTGCACCTACTTCTGTTTTATTGTATTTTCTGGCATCAATTAACGTTGCCTGTGCCTAAGTGCGCTCATTTATGTACCATCAACCTATTTGGCCGATCACAACCCTTGTACTTCTTTATATTCCTGAACCGTTTAAACTGCTGCATCATTTGGCAGTGAGTTTAGACAATTGCACTGTTTATGCTGAACAATATGCTTTGCAGTCCATACGATGACAATGTAAATGTAAACTGTGTTTAGTATGCAGGTTTCATTAGAGTTTTTAAAACAACACACTTTCACCCACCACTAGCCTGCCATCCATAGATAGCATTCCAAGGAAGTGACAGATATTTACAAATATATTGTTCTTCAGGGAAGCACCGCCCCACCCTTGCATTCCTTCTCAAAACCTCATCCGGTGTATTCAAATGCTTGGATTACTTATTACTAATCTTTAATACTTTGATTCTTTCTTTTGTGCCCAGTACTCACTTTAAATGTTGTCCACTTATCCTTATCAGCACTCCCTTTCAAGTGCCTTTCTGTGTTCCTGTCCTTTCTCTTCTTCCCAATAAAGAGAACTCCCACCCCTTGTATTTTCTGTTTTGTCCACAAAATAGCCATATTGTTGCTGAATATGTACAGAAAAAGGAGGAAGGATGGTATCTTAAATAGTAGGATGAGAAGGAAAGAATCAGAGAAATGATAATTGCACGTATGTTATCCATGCATTTCCTCCTAATCTCCTTTCTCATCTCATTCCTTATGTAAAGGAGAAAATAGAGGAAGCAGCATGCTCCACCATGATCTGAAAGCAATCTTAAGAAGGCACACCAACAAAAAACAGTGTGACAATGTGCAAAAATGTTGCTTTGTCTACTGAGCCTAATTTAATCAGCAAATACTAGAAATCAAGACATCAGCCTATTCTGCAAGGAAGCTGCCGTGCCTCAGGCGGACCAGACTTGTATTTATTCAGGGAACTATTTTCCTATACTCTGGTATGCCAAAAGAATGTATTCTTTATCCAATGATTTAGGGGGTCATTATGACTTCGGCGGACGGAAAAGGCTGTCCTCCGATGTCCCAATGGGCAAGTTGCCACCAGTGCCCGCCTACCCACGGGTGATTCCGCCCACTGGCCCAGTGAGAAACAGTTACAGCATTGTCACTGGCTCGTAATAGAGCCAGTGGCAATGCTGTAGTGTGTATGGTGCATCAACACCTGTTACAAAGCTCTGCAGACAGTGAATATCGCGACGGGGCTGGCCAGGAGGGGCCCCGCACTGCTGATGCCAAATGCATGGGCAGTTCAGAGGTTCCCCTGGGACCCCCTGTACCCTGTCTCTACCAGCCTTTTCATGGCGGTGCTACCTCAAAGAAACTGCTGGTGGAGAAGGGACTGGTAATCCCCAGGGCAGTGCTGCTCTGGTGGATTAGGACCACCATCACCGCCAGTCCGTCCTATGGAGGAAAACTGGCAGTGCTGCTGGTCGAACTGTGGCGCTACCACCGCGGTCATAATGTGACGTCAGACGTGACATTGGCAGAAGTCCGACCATCACCGCGATGACGCCCTTAATGTTGGCTTTAATGATATTAAATCTCTTTTAGCCATTCTAAAGTTTATGAATAAACTGTCACATTGTCATACTCCACAGAGCAGTGCAACTAAATTCTTTAAGTTCAAACTACTTCTAAAAGTGTCAATCTGTCCTGTGAGTGTGTAGAGAAATTAAGACATAATATAGGACGGTCCTATATTTATGTCTGGAGAATAGGTGGTCGTAAATATATTACTAGCAAAATACCTTTGTGAATCAGGCCCTGTTAGTCTATTACCAGTAACAGATAATAGACTGTATAAATGTCCACTCCTATTTACAGGTGTAAATAAACATTTGCTTTTTCCAACGCACTTTTAATCTTTTATCTACAAGTTCAGGAATACCTAAATATTCTGTTCAAATTGGACCTGTACGATGTACCAGTAAAACATCAGCTACCCCGAACTGAGGGAGTTCATTATCACCCTCTAGCTAAAGGATACAGTTTCATATAAGGTTTGGTACTGTAGATATATTGGTCTTTCCCTTCACTCTCTAACACCCTTTAAACTGCCTTGATGATCAGATTGTTTTGTTCCTTTAGTCTGGACCATTTCATACACCAATGTCCACTAGTACTAGGATACGTTTCATCCTTAGGTAATGCTGAATGAAGGAGAACTAGGACACCGCTGACTGAAGATCCTCCTTTGTATATATTTTACATTTGGAGTACTCGGGGCAGAGGAATCCCTAATTATATCAATCTTTTCATCATAATCAGGGGATGGCTATGAAGAAGGCATTGAATGTGTGGAAGACATTGAAAAGTCATTTGCTTGAACTGGTAGATGAGTCTTGTGGAGGAGAATGCACACCTCTTTCTCAAAGGCATGGAAAAACTGTACTATGGGCTGTAGATACAGATTGCAAAGGTATCAGAATGAGATCAACGGTGCTCCCTACTCAATCCATATTCATACTGTTTCCTCTAAATGTAGTTTGCCATTCTTCCTTAAACTCAGAAACCTACAAAATAAAACAAGCTAAAACTTGTTCAAATAGAAGGAATGAGTTTACCCATAGGTGTACTGGATAGGGCCTATGAAAATGTAATCCTCAATACTTTCTTTCTGCTGTAAATTGCTCCATAAGAAAGGATTTTCTCCAATTGTCGTTTCTTTCTTTCTATATTAAACAGTTATTTAAGCACCAGAAAAAAAACATGTATAATTACATTTTCGGTAAGTTGTGCGCGGACTGTCCAGATCTCAATGGAAAACAGTGGACTGCCGCACCATCCCTCTAATTGCTGATGTGTAGAGGAGAGAAACATACTGGTCAGTTATCTGTTACTTAATAAGCTCTATGTAATATAAGAAGACATTGTGAGCACCACCATCAACACCAGGAGCACTGTCACCTGACTATGCTGCTTGTCTGATCCCAAAACTCCCTAAACGAAAATGTTCCCTAAAAAAAAACACTCTCATCTGAAACTAGGAACCAGAAAGGAGAATGCAGGCCTAAACTGCTGTCACCTATGTCCTTGATTATGAATGCTTTAATCTCTACAATTACTTTGTGGTAGCAACCCATGACGTTCTGGGTCTCAAAATCATTTGCACTTACGTTGTGAAACTTGAACCTGACTTCTAATTGAAAAAAATGGTCCAAGCATTATTATACTTGTGGGCCATTTGCACCAGCTAAATGTACCCCAGAAAACTCGAAAGCATACCAAACTGCAACTCTGAGGTTTTCGTTGGAAGCCAAAGAGAGCCATTTGAGATGGTCACAAGAACTAAAACAGGAAGTACAAAGGGAAAGTGTTCTGTTTACAGAGGCAGAAAGAGTCTGAGAGATGTTCATGACGAAAGGAGGTAGCTTGGAAATATGTGCAAATAGTGATAGTCAGAGTCTAAAGTTCATTAAAGTAAGTCTGAGAGATTGGATTATTAGTGGAGGTCAGTGGTTTATTGGCATTATTCTAGTAGGGGCAGAAAAAGGTTTCAGTACTTTAAACCTGAGCTAAACCTCTGGTCAAAGAGTAGACATGCTTAGCTTAAGAAATTGTGTAAGGCATTTTGAAGTTACCAAACAGTTATAAAGCTGAAAACAAAATCCAATAAAATCTTACTCCAACTTCTAAAAATAGAGAATATTTTAAAATAAACATGACAGCAAACAGCTAAAATCCAAAAAGGGGAGCTGGAGATATGAAAATTTAGGGGCATATTTATACTCTGGTTGCACCGAATTAGTGTCATTTATTTTAACTCTAATTCGGTGCAAAACTAACTCCATATTTATACTTTGGTGCTAGACCCCTCTAGCACCAAATTTATGGAGTTAAAGTCATTTTTTGAAAGTGGAGACCTACTTTGCCTTAATGAGATGCAAGGTAGGCGTTCCCGTGCAAAAAATGACTCTATGGCCTTAACGCCATATTTAGGGGCATATTTATACTCTGCGGCATATTTATACTCTGTTTGCACCGAATTAGTGTCATTTTTTTTACTCTAATTCGGTGCAAAACTAACTCCATATTTATACTTTGGTGCTAGACCCATCTAGCACCAAGGCCCTGATTTAAACTTTTTTTGCACCGCATTAACGTCATTTTATGACACAAAAGTGGCGCAATCTTACAAAATATTGGCCCTTATTTATACTTTTTGCTGCAAAACTGCACTAACTCAGTTTTGCACCAAAAAGTTTAGCACCGGCTTGCACCATTTCTGTGCACCAGCCGGGCACCATATTTATGGAATGGTGCAAGCCGGTGCAAAGGGTAGGCTAGAGTTTTAAAAAATGACTTTAGTCGGGTGAGGCTGGCAGTATAGAAGAAGAAGGTTTAGCACCAAAAAATGGCTTTAGGCAGGTTAAAGTAAAAAAAAATTACTCTAACCAGATTAGCGTAATTTTATGGTGCTAAACCTACCATGCCACATGACTCCTGCCTTAGAAAAGGCAGGAGTCATGCCCACCACCCAAGTGGCCAGCACAGAGGACAGGGGTCCCCTGGGCATGGCCATTGTACCCGGTGCCATGTATGGGGGTCCATTTCAGGACCCCCTATGGCACTTTCAAAAATAAAATGCACTTACCTGTACTTACCTGGAATGGGGTCCCCCATCCTCGCAGTCCCTCTAGTGTGGGTGGGGGTGCCCCTAGGGCCTAGGGAGGGCACCTCTGGGCTTATTCCATGGTGTTCCACCATGGAAATAGGGCCACAGGTCCCCTAACACCTGCCCTGACCCAGGTCTTAAAAAATGGGGCAAAGCAAGCTTTGACCCATTTTTTGACCCCTCCTCCCTCCCTTGCACCATTTTTACATGGGAGTATAAATATGGTGTTAAGGCCATAGAGTCATTTTTTTGCACGGGAACGCCTACCTTGCATCTCATTAAGGCAAGGTAGGTTTCCACTTCCAAAAAATGACTTTAACTCCATAACTTTGGTGCTAGACGGGTCTAGCACCAAAGTATAAATATGGAGTTAGTTTTGCACTGAATTAGAGTAAAAAAAAAATGATGCTAATTCAGTGCAAACAGAGTATAAATATGTCCCTTAGCGTAAAAAAATTATGCTAATCTGGTCAGAATCATTTATTTTGACTCAAAACTGCCTAACATCATTTTTTTTTAAGCTAGCCTACCCTTTGCACCGGCTTGCACCATTCCATAAATATGGTGCCCAGCTGGTGCTAAAAAATGGTGCAAGCCGGTGCAAAATCTTTTGGGGCAAAACTGCCTTAGTGCAGTTTTGCACCAAAAAGTATAAATAAGGCCCTTAAAGTTTTAAATAAAAATAGCACCAAAAAGCTAAAAATGCCAAAATAGGGCAACTTGTTCTGCTAGACCAGTGGTTCCCAACCTGTGGTCCTAGGACCCTTGGGGGTCTACAAAGCCTCCTCAGGGGGTCCATGACTACTTACAAATTAAATTAAGATTTAAGATTTATAAAGTGTATATAAATGAAAAAGCTAAATGTACAATTGAAAATTTTAAAGCGTACTGTAAATGTGAAGGAAATGGAAATTGGAGGCTAAAAATTAAAATAGTATCCTCAGATTTATTTGCGAGAGCTGTTCATGCGCATCAAACAGAATATTGTATGGATGATAATTGGACTCAATTAAATTTAGAAAAGCTCCAACATTTCTCTTAACATCAAAATGTTTTTTATTTTTTTTATTTATGTGTTTGGGAATTAAATAAATGTGTCATAATTTGTGTATATGATGAATTCTTTTTTCTGTATTTTTTTTATATTGTTTTGCGGTTCTAATCATCAAATGTTTAGGCCGGGGTCCCTGGTTTCAATAATGGCTCCGTGGGGGTCCCCCGGTTCCAGTAATGATTAAGTGGGGGTTCCCAGAAGTCAAAAGGTTGGAAACCACTGTACTAGACTAGTAAAAAGGTAAGTTGTATGGACCAAAATGAGACATAGATATATAAGTATAAAAGGTAGTGTCCACCTCCCTGTTGTGTGGGCAATAATAAATAAAAAATAAGTTATCATCTCAAGCATCTAATACAGAATGTAATAAGCAAGGTAGTAGAGGAGAGCTTCAGGGGGGTTTATTTTTAGCAAAGTAGTTAGCCGACGTTCTCCACACATGTCTGTGCTAAGGTTTCCAGGGTGAGTGTTGGAGTGCAATACTGTCATCTCCTCTTAGGTGGGAAATCCAGTTCAGCCATGCCTTAAAGGAGGTGACAGAAGTATCTTTCCAGCTACTGAGCAGAGACTTATAGGCCACAGTCAATAGGGAATCTATTAACAGCCTACCTCTAGGCAAACCAAACTGTGGATCCAAGAATCAATGGATAACAGAGGTAAAGCCACACTTCAATTGGACTCTAAATAGAGTCTTGATAAAGTCATAGACTTTATCCCAAAATAGGGAGACAGAGCTGCAATGGAAGAGAAGAGAAGGCAAGGCAATTCCCCATACTTATATATCAATGTCTCATTTTGGTTCTTATCTTCCCTTGGCCCATATGTTCTGGGACTATATCTGCTTACATTTTACCTACTGACGTAACCTGGCAATTGTATACTTATTTTCTTTCTATTTGTGTTACCATTTGTATGCTGTATCGCATGTTTGTTCAACACATTTCTTTGCAAAATGTGACAGGTATCACTGTTTCATGACAATTTTTCTATTGATAAAGGTTTTGAAATAAAAAAGGTAAGTTTTAAGGTTGACATCGGACCCTTAAAATCAATAAAGGTTTTGAAATAAAAAAAAGGTACGTTTTAAGGTTGACATCGGACCCCCTGAATCCCATTTGCTGCTTTCAAAAAGAACATAGTGGGAGCTGTGGTGAGCTCAGACCCACTGGTGATGTAACCTCTGCAGATCGCTTTCGAGATTGGCTTGGACGGTATTTTATCAGTCCATAGTTTTTAAGCGGTGAGTGAAGACGTAAACATCTTTTGTTATTTTTCACCTCCCTGTGGATGGCATTTACTAATTCAATGCTTAATGAACTTTTTGTAAATATGCCAAAATGCTTTTTACTTTCCAGCTCAGCTTGTATGCCACTGTGCTAATCCAATGCTTAAAATCTCTGCTAGAGAAACAGTACTCCGGGATGTAATGCTCAAAGTGTATTTCTTATGGAAAAGCCCCCAAAGACCTAACCCGTTTCGACAAGCAACTCTTGTCTTGATCACAGGTCCAGAGTCAGTAACATCAGCGTGTTAAAAAGCTCTAAGAGCGCATACAATCAAAATAAAGGAAGGACTTTGGTAACGAAGTAAGTGGCTCAAAAATAGCAATCGCTATGCTTGATGCTGATTATATATATATATATATAAAATATATGTATATATATATAAATATATATATATATATATATATATATATATATATATATATATATATATATATATATATATATATATGAGAAAACTGGGCTGATTGTAAAAGCCCCCTAACTTTTTGCCACCATTTATCACTTTTTGCTGGTGTTTTCCTGACTCTGATGGTGCCCTGGGTACTGCTAACCAGTACCAGGGCCTGTGCTTTGTGTAAAATGAGTATGCAAATTAGGCTAATTATAATTGGCTATGTCAACTCAACCTACCTATAAGTCCCTAGTATATGGTAAGGAATGTAGGTTTAGGGACCTCAGTATAGGTACTGCAACCATGGGTGCACTGCTGAGGTGCCCAGGGTCATTTTAAAGGCAGACCTGTCTTTCTGGCTACTTTTAAATAAATGTTAAAGGCAAATTCAACTTTGGAATTAAAAGTATCTCCAAAGCCTTAATCTATCTTATTGTTACATGTAAGTCACCCCTAAGGTATACCGTAGGTGCCCCCAGGGTTGGGTGAAGTATAACTATAAGCAGGGATCTTATAAACTATGCTTTATAAGCCCTGATGAGGAAAATGTGCCAAATTCATTTTTACCTCATTGTAGTGAATAGGCTCCATAGGATAAAATGAGGAGACTTTATTTTAATTAATAACGTCTTCAAAGGAGCTAGATATGGCAAGTTTGGTCTCAAACTGATTGTTTTAATAAAAACTTGCCTTTGTTGGATTTCATATAACTATTTCAGGTAAAGAGTTTAAGAACTCTTCCTAAAAGTTACCCGCTCTGTAGTGCTCTGTAGTGCCCTTCCCTGATTGGCCAGCCTCTGGCAGTTTGGCCAGGCTGCCTTGATGAGGTGTGAAGTGGCCTGCCTGAACACACAGAAATTGCCTGTGGAAGGAGATCTTCCTCAATAGATGGTGAAACAGGATGGGGGGAGAGCAGCCAAACTGGTCTTCAAAGGAGGGAAGGACACTTGAAGCAGCTCAGGACCTCCCCCATTTCCTGCAAACCCAGACAACCAGGTGATCTCTTCATTAGATTAGGAGAGGGCAGGAGAGGGGTGTGTTAAGTATTTTTTGCCACGCCAGTGGGTGGGCTCAGCCAGACCTAACCTCCAAATTCAGTTTCTCCCATTTTGGATTGTTTAAGGAATGTTGCTCCCTGGGATTGATTTTTGCCACCCTTCTCAGGAAGTGGTCATCCAAGAGGGTAGTGACCTATCTGTGATTGTGAGAGCTGTCCCTCCCTGCTTTTCATCCCAGGGACAAGGACAAATTTGGCAGAGTTGTACCCATACATCCAACCCCTACAAGGAACAACATCAGAAGAAGAAGGACTGCCCTGTAGGACCCCTGTCCTGCACCTGGACACTACACTCTGGAGGACTGCACCAGCTCCACACTTGGGCTTCACCACAAGAAGTACTTTGCCTGGCTTCAACTGGTTCCAGAAGCGACTCCCTGCTTGCTACAGGTGAACAATAGCTAACCAGATCCCCCTGCATCTAATCCTGAAGAAACTGACCAGATGACCACTGTCCAGTGGTCATTTTGGAGTTTGAGCTAGCTGCATTTTTGATGTTGGAGTCCTAGCCCTCAAGGAGAAGTTCAGAGCTTCTGGAACCTTGGGGTGAGCTATGGACTCCTAGAGGACCTTTAAAGTCCTTCTGAAAGAAGATCCATACATTTGGAGAACTTTTGGAAAAAAGCTCCATAACGGGATCGACTCACCGTTGTGAGTCAAGCCGGCTTACATCGGCCAAGACCCAGCCTGACCTGATGGTTTGTCCCGCTAAAATGTTGACTTGAAATTGGCATGCTATGGAATGTTGTCTGACATCGGAGAGAAATAGCTTCAAAAAAGTGACAAAGTCTGAATGTAAAAAGTTGATCGGGACTTCCTGAGGAGGGTTCTAGGGACATCTGATCAAAAATCATCTTTGGCTTGGACAAAGATTTGCATCCTGAAAAATCATCTAAGTCTGAAGGTAGAATTCTTCACCGAGGCCTCCAACGACGCGTATCTGAAGAGGGCTCCAGGGAGGTCGGAGCAGATTGGTGACTTCATCGCGGTAAAGAAAATCTTCAAGAAAAAGGAGCCCTATGTACTCTGCAGGAGTAGCGCCAATATTTTGGCTTTACTCCTGCAGAGTACATCAATAGGGTCATAAAAAGTTACACTATTTCCCCCTACCTGCACCATGGCGCATTGTATTTTAAATATGGCGGACACATGGTGGCGGTAGGGGGGTGCTAAGGGGTGCAGGGAAAGTGGCGCTTCACACAGTGCAGCGCCACTTTCCACAAATCTGCCCCCCACTGTTTTGTGATTGTTAAATCGTTTACACACTTGTCTCCTGAGTTAAGCCTTGTCACTGATTGCCAAGCTACCAAGGGTTGAGTAATTTATATATATATATATATACATATATATATTTTTTTAAACGGTCCTCCTTATGGCGCGCTGTTTAATGCTGGTGCAGTCATGAGGAATGGACCTTTCCTCCAAACAATTTCAAAACAATCAGTTGACAACAACTGTAAAGCTGCACTGCAGGAGAATTACCTGGTGGTGATAGTTGGTGATTTCTTTTGACTGCAAATAAATATAAAGGCATATTAAGGGGGTTATTCCAACTTTGGAGGAGGTGGTAATCCGTCCCAAATGTGACGGATTTACCACCAGCCGTATTACGAGTTCCATAGGATATAATGGACTCGTAATACGGCTGGTGGTATATCCGTCACTTTACCGTCACTTTTGGGACGGATTACCACTTCCTCCAAAGTTGGAATAACCCCCTAATTCTCCTGGAGTGTAGCGTTACAGTTGTTGTCAACTGATTGTTTTGAATATATATATATATATATATTATATATACGTCTCTGACCTTCATACTGAGCTCTGGGGCTTTTCTTTTTTTTTAAACTTTTTTTAAGCCCTTTGTGGGCCTTGTAGTAAAAACAAAAAAAAAGTAGGGACCGTGGGGGGAGCCCTCAAGGTGTTTCTCGTTGTTTCTACTTTTTATTAAATTTTTTACAATAAAGCCCTTTTTGGGCTTTGTGGGACTGTGAGGTAGCCCTTAAGGGCTCCCCTCGCAGTCCCTACTTTTTAAATGTATTTTGTTTTAATACAATGCCCTTACAGGGTACCTGGCACTGCTGAGATGCAGCCATGTGCCCCCGCTCCAACTACAGTGTTACCCTGGGGGGTGGTGGTCCCCGGGCAGTGGGGGGGCCAGCCACCCCCACTGCATATTACAATAAAGCCCTGTGGAGGTGGCAGTCCCCATGGCATCGGGAGGAAGCCCCCCAGTTTTTTTTTTTAAACAAATGCCCCCAGGACTAGCAAAGCACAGGAGAAATATATATATGACCTAGTGGCGGTCACCACTAGGTAGTTATAGGTAGAACAACTTTTCTATACCAAAAACATATACAGTATATATAGATAGATAGATAGATAGATAGATAGATAGATAGATAGATAGATAGATAGATAGATAGATAGATAGATAGATATACATTCAATGATAAAAATAGGTGACAGGGGCATTATAGTTAGTTTCTGATTTTACAAACACAAAACCATACAAATTCAACTGCTCTAGTTAGAGTTATTTCAAGCAACTATACCTTGTGCCCTAATGTATAACTATAACTAACATCCTCACCATGCACAGTTTTCTCATTAAGAATTTTATTTCAAATGTTGCAGAGATAACATCAATGATGCAATGCGAGGTGTAATTAGCAGTGCATGGTGACGGTGTGTGTTATAATTACGTTAGATCACAAGTTATATTTACTTGAACTATATCTTACTATAGCAGCTGTATTTCTATGGTGCTTGTAAACTCAGAATCTAACTATAACATCCCCATAACCTTTTTTTTTAGTACATTTTTAAGTTTTTTGTTCATGTTAAATAATATTAAATATCTTACGTTAATCCAACCCTTGTTGCACACAGCCTTTGTCCGTGCTTGGAGGGTGGTTGGCTGCAGGCATCCTCTCCCACCCCACGCACAGACTTGAGTCATGCTTGATGGGGGTAGGCTGTTGGGCCTCTCCTGCGGCTAACCACCCCCCCATAGGGATCCAACTTCGACAGTTGCAGGGCCTTCAGCCAAGTGGAAAGGGCTTCTAGTTCATTTTGCCTATTTGTAATAGTTATAAGAGAGACCGATGTGCTCTGTTCTCAACAGGAGATCACAAGAAAAAAAACACTTTTTACAGTCACTACAGAACATATTACGCTACAAGAAACCAACAATGCATCAAGGATTTCAGATTCCTTTTTAATGTGGAACTGTTCACAAAACACATTTGCTTTGCCTTGGCCAGGAGCAAGAAGCAGCACTTCAACAGGGGCACCTGCTTTGTTTCTATTTGTAAGTGCTCCCCATTGATGTTTAATATCTGTAAAATGAGCATTGGTGTCAGAATGCATCCTGACCTGCTGAATTGTCTAGAAGAGGCCATGGTTTCGTGAAAAAAGTCTTCCTAATAGAAGTACTTTTTACTGGCTAATTAGTTAGTGCTACCTCATTGTATAAAAGTATAGTGAATCTAATACACTGCAGTTGTGCAGAGGACCATGAGATAATGTATCCAGTGACCTTAAGTGTCTGTAAAAATTTGGTGATGTGATTGTTCCTTGAGCATTTTGTTAGACCTGGCATCTTTTGATGTGTTTCCCCTGCCTTTTTGCCTTCTGACGCCCTGTATTATGGTATGCTGGACATGGTTTTTGCTGACTTATCATCTCTGCCCAGTTTACCAATGCAGATCAGTGCTAAAGTGCATGTGCTCATGTATAAATTGTATTGGTGATTGGTTTATCCATGATTGCCATATTTGATGAACTAGTAAGTCACTAGTAAAGTACACTATGGTAACCCAGGGCCTGTAAATTCAAATGCTATTTGTGGGCCTGCAGCACTGATTGCGCCACCCACATGAGTAGCCCTGTAAACGTGTCTCAGACCTGCCACTGCAGTGTCAGTATGGGTAGTTTTGTACTCCAAATTTGACCTGGCAGTTGTAACCACTTACCAGGCTTAAACCTTCCCTTTTACTACATGTAAATCACCTCTAAGTTAGGCAGTGTATTTCAAATGTAGGACATGAACTGATGTGTTTTACATGTCCTGATAGTGAAATAGTGCCAAATTCATCTTTCACTATTGCAGGGCCTATCTCTCCCATGGGTCAACATGGGGACTGTCTTTAATATCTTTCAAGTGCAGTTTCCCACTGGGAGCAGATAGAGATTTGGAGTTTGTGGTCTTTAGATTCACAATTTAATAATACATCTTTTAGTAGAATTACTTTTTAGATTGATTGTTTGAAACCATCACTTTTAGAAAGTGGGCATTTTCTTGCCTCTGTCTGTCTGTGGACTCTACGTCTGGGTCAGACTGACAGTTGGGCTGTTTGTGAATTCTCTCTAGACAGTGACACAAAGGGAGCTCAGGTGTGTCCTGTATATTCTGATGAGTCTTCCTGGGCTAGAGTGGGGAGGAAGGAGCTGACACCTGTACCTGAAAGAGCGGTGCCTGTCCTCACACAAGCAGGTCTCCAACCACCTGGACTGTGTCTGGGCCAGGCCTGGGCAAGGCAGGATCTTGTGAATAACAGAGACTTTTTTTTTACTTCAAAGGCAGAAATGAGTATAAATAATGGACCCAAAACCCGAGACTATTAGAACACTTCTAGACAAGTGGAACCTTTGCCAAGGAGAAGAGCTGAAGAGCTGTAGGAGGAGTACGGCACCTTAGTTGTGTGTGCTTTGCTAGGTGCTATGCTGGGTTGACCTGCAGTTGCTTCTTCTGCCTTAAAAAGGACAAAGACTGGACTTTGTTGTCTATCCTGCTTGTGAAGTTTCTCATAGGGCTTGAAGTAGAGCTTGCCTCCTGTTGGAAACCTCAGGGATATCAAATACTTCAGGTTGATCTGCCTACAGCATTTGGAATTGTGTGTTTTGTGCTGCAACAAAAGAAAATCCGCCACCACACCATCATCGACGGCACTGCCTGCACTGTGACCTGATGCCACTACATAGAGCTGTGCCTCATTTTGTACCGCAACCCTGGTTGCACTGTCACTGCCACCTGATGCCATCACCGAGCCGCTGCTTGCCCCATGACCTGTGGGCCCCACACTCCACTTCACCTTGCTCACACTGCAGCCTTGGTATCCAGGACAATGACGCTCTATGCTGACACTGATGCTGATGCCTGCACTGTGGCCTGAGGACACCACTCATGAGGTACATTAAGCACTGTCCCATCCTACACCACAGCCCAGCCCAACCAACGCCAGCACCATCGACTCCAGCATCGTCAAGAGACATCCCTGCCTGCACCGCATGGAGCCTGCCCAGTGTGGTACCGCTGCCTTGGGCCTATCGACAAAATCGAATCAGCAATGACAAGGACGCTGCCTGCACTGTGACTTGGAGATATTGCACATCACAGTGCCCTGCTTCACACCACAGCCATTGTCTCACCTATGCTGCAGGACATGGTCACGCAGCACACTGCCTGCACTGTGACCTGTGGGCAATGCATGTTGCATCGTTCCACTTAACACCGCAGCCCTGACACTATCAACACCAGCTCTCCTGACTTCATCATCAGCCTGGAGTTCGATTTGCAATGTCTGTGACTTCAAGGACATGACAACCCCTGCACCGACCTCCTCGAGCCAATGCCCACCAACTCCTGCCAACACCAGCAATTCTGTAGTCCAGATCTCATTGTGAGGATCACACCTCCCTGCATTTCCAAGGTACTGTTTGTGGGTCTTCCCAACACCATAGCTGGCCCATGACCCCATGATCGGTCTGAACTGTTGGATTTGTTGTTCATGACATCATGGTAGCCCTAGACTGAGCTATTGACTTCAAGAAACTGTATTCTCAAGCTAATTCTTGAAAAATTCACATCTTCATAACTGTTTGTTGGATTTTATTTGTTTTGGTCTTGTTTTACACAGATAAATATTAGCTATTTGTCTAACACTTGTGTGGGGTCCTTTTGTGGTGTTTTCACTGTATTACTGTGTGTTATGTGCAAATGCTTTAAACATTGCTTCTGAGATAGGCCTGACTGCTTGTGCCAAGCTACCAAAGGGGTGAGAAGGAGTTATCTGAGCTGGGTATCCCCCTTACCCTTACCAGAGTGAGGGCCCCTACTTGGACAGGGTGTAAACTGACTGCCAACTTGAGACCCCATTTCTAACAGTCTTCATACAGAAATCTGCAATAACATGAATCCTTGTGTAGAGAAGACAACAAGCCTACAAACCATTTAATCTCCACCAAAGAGGGATAAGTCCTCTTAATTATATTGATAACTGCTTCTTTGTTTGGTGCAAGTGTGTTCATATTCCTATACATCAAGAACACATCTCAAATTGGTGGAAAACGCACTGAGATGGACTTTTGGCAAGCTGTCCATCATCCTGGAAAAAGGCAGGAAGAGGTTGCATTCCACTAACATATATTTGGAGGGGCCAAAATTAAGGGGCTTCTGGGTCATTTTCAATACTCAAAGTAGGTGAAATAGATAACAAACAGATTTGTTCTCAACAGGAGATGACAAGAAAGAACTCACTCATCAAGTAACTACATAACATATTGCACTCGAAATAGCAACAATGCAAACACATCCATGAAGGATTTCAGATAGATTTTTATGGTGGCACTGCAAAGAAAAGACACTAGCTTTGCCTTTCCTATGGGCAAAATGTCTCCTAGGGACCGTGGAGGGGAGCCTCAAAGTCCCCGTGGCCCCTCCAGCGGGAGCTGGCATTGCTCCAGCACGCATTGAGCAGCAAAAAAATGTGGTTCCCTACATGCAGGAGCAATCCTTTCATCTGATTTCCTACCCGCTTGACAGAAGCCAGAAAAACAAAGGAAAAGTCAGCTCTTTAGCGACTGGAAGCAGTTTTCTTGCTCCCGCCGGCCAGGAGTGAACGTACAATTTGCTCTTGCTTGACAGGAGCTTTCATAACTCCAGCCATGCAATAGCAAACTGCTTACTCCCGAGGTTGGGCACCTTGGGAAATAGAGATCTGGCCCTGGGGAGTGGTGGATCCCAGGGTCATTAGTGGCTCCGGGAGTAGGGCTGTGTGCCCCCCTCCTTTGTTCTTGAGGACCAGCTCCAGGGAGGTGCTGGTCCCAGGGGCTGAAAATGGCCCAGGAAGGGAGCACCAAAGCCACCCTCCCCATTTCATATTCCAATGGTCCCTAGGGATGGGGTTCCAAGGACTGTAATCATCTGGGGAGGGGGACCACTGTCTTCCCCTCTCCCTAATATATAAATTAATTCCCCCCCAGGAGCTGGCCCACGGAGGGTCCAAATAAAAATCAATCATGGGTACCCACATTTGTGTTTTAAGAAGAAAATTCCTGCAGATCCTCTTCCAAATGTGTGGAAACATTTTTGACCCAGCCACCAGGCTTGTGGTGTCAGGGTATTCCTACCCTGCCCCTTTCTGTTTTTTAACCTTTTTTCTTGAGACTCAGATGAGTCCAGGTCCCAAGATGCCTGCCACCACTTCCTGTGTGAAGTGGTTGTAGCCAATCAGATCCCATTTTGAGACCTCTTGGATCCATTGACCCTCCACTCCCCTAGCTCCCCCCCCCCCCAGTGGGCTAGGTCCTGGGGGGAAATACATTTATATATTAGTGGGAAGGGGTGCAAAATGGCTCCCATCCCCAGACTGATTATGCTCTGGGGACCCAATCCCTGGGGTCCAGTGGAATATGAGACTGGGGAGGAAGGCTTTGCAGCCCCCATCCTGGTTGATTTCGGCCCAGGAACCCTATTGCCCAGGGCCTGCAAATTTTAAAATGGGTTGGGGGCCATGCAACCCACCTCTTGGGGGTGGGGCATGCAAAATGGAGTCGGAACACACCACAGAGACCCCTCCCAGAGCCATGAATGGCTTTGGGGACCCCATCCCTAAGGTCAGTTCAAGCTTTGTGCCGTGGTGCACACTCCAAGGACATAGCAGTTTCCCTGCTCACACTGGTGTGGGCAGGTAAACATGTGTTTGCTCTCGCTTGGCAGGAGCAATTTTAAAGCTCCCGCCAAGAAAGAGCAAAGACCAAGGGCCTGATACACAAAGGTAAGCATAGTTTTTTTGTGTACGTTTTTGAGTGTTTGCTATTCACAAAGGGATTTATGAGTAGTATCTTTATGATTGCAGATTCTCCGCACCTAAAAACATAGGTTTTTTTATGTGTGGAAACTCCACACCCATAAAGATACTATTAGTCAATCCCTTTGTGAATAGCATTGAATCGTAAACATACATAAAAGTGTAAGTGCACCATTGTGAATCAGCTCTTAGTGTAAGGATTCATGTTACTGCAGATTTCTGTATGAAGACGCTCGAGGAACAATCACTTTGCCAAATGTACAGACACACAAGGTCACTGGAGAAATTACCTGACGATCTTTTACACATCTGTAGTGTATTAGATGCACTATACAATTATCCAACGAGGTAGCACTTACTAATTAGGACCTTTATATCCGTTCCCCTGCCCGCACTGAAGTTCAGACCGATTGCCATGTGATTACCATGGATGAGACCCATGTAGTAAGACTCAGCCACAATAAAAAATAAAAAAGCGGGTGAGCAAAAAACCTGGGTGCACTGAATGGGCGGAGCAGCTCCTCTATCCTGGGTTCCATTATTGCCAAACACACACACCTCGGAAGGAGTGACTTCACAATTCTGATGTACAGATGTGGGCGCATCAATGAAACAATGGCATATGTACACGCTATAAAATTTGAAAATGACATCATGTAATCCATGTCGAACGTATATGTGTTAATGTGTGACATCATCTTAGAAACACAGATATAATATAAATCTGAAAAACGATGAATTCCAGTATAGTGAATGCAAAAGTCTTTGACACAAAGTGTTAGTAGTGGAGCAACGTACTTTTCTAATTTATAAATAATTCATTTTGAGATACTACTCACTAAGTCGAGACATATCTAGCAATGCTGCATGTGCTCACCAAAGGCAAACAGAGGTGCAAATGTTGTACCTAAAAATGTTACATCTGCATAAATGACATGTGCCTGAAATCATGTATGACTTACACATATACTGCCACAATTGAGGTGCCAGGAGAAAAGCAGCTCAATAGATCATGGAGTTTGTCGTGTACAATCCTGTAAAACAAGCACAGGTTACATATTGGCTACATTGTTGAACGCCATAGCCTTTGTGTGTCTGAGGCATGGCGACATGTTGCTGCATGCTACTGTTGACATGATGCAGCTCCTGGAGCGGATATCCTGGCTCCATTTTCTGCTATTCTGCTACTATTTCTCGAAGCTCGTTAGCAGGAATTGCAGTTCAGGTAGTGCATTAGCACGTGCAGGAATAGCACTAACTCTGTTAGTTTTTAATGTTAATTCACCATCCTTATCCAGCACACATCACAAGCCTTCCGGCAAAGCAAATCTATAGACAGAACTCTGAAAACAAATTCAGCACAGCTTCAGTATGCAAGGAAAGGTCCGGTACTTCGTCTCTTGATTGCTAGTGGCAGCCACCGAACAACTCATGCGCATTGCTGGACGTTTGATAAATGTACTATTTAAATAATTCAGTTAGTGTTTTATTATAACCCACCAAAAATATATAACTAATTTAAACTGACATTCACACTGGACCGATCTACACCTCTAGAAACTAAAAACATACTGTAGTCTGCGATACCCACGCCTGGAAAATAACACCACTTAGTACAAATAGGGACTGAGTTGCTGGACCGATGATAGATTGTGCACAATAATTAATAACAGCAATAAAAATGTAAACTTCAACCTTGGTTTTGGCTTCTTTGACCACCATTCCTCTCTGTTTCTTGAACTGTATAAAGACCTAGGCCCAGATTTACTAACCTTTCACTTAGCGCAATGTAGCAAGAAAACTTGCTGTATTGAGCTGAATAGAAGGGAGAGAACAGAAATATACCATATCTAAGATATGACACACTTTTTCTATATGTCTGCATTAGTGCATGTGTTATGGGCAAGATTGTTACTGTGCAGGAAGGGATATCTCCCTGCACAAAAACAATCCTTAGAAAGGTATTACTCTTTCTATGTGTGCTGCAGAATACAGCACACTTGGAAAGACGAAGTAAAGAGATAGCGGGTAGAAGTGAAAATATTTCTCCTCGTTGCGCATCTCTAGGGTAGAAGCATCATTTGGGCACAAACTGATGTTTACTGACTGCAGTAAATCTGGGCGCTTGTTTACTCACCAGATCAGTTTATGAAAATGATAACATTCACTCACACATTCGCTCATTCACGTATTCACGCGTTCCCTCACAAATTATCTTTGCCTCACTCACTAACAGAGGTTACCTACAGTCTGTCATGTTGGCATACTTCATCAAATTCACAATTTATCTTTTAACAGTAACACCATACATACACATAGGTTCATTTTGTAGATTGTGAAACCTAATTTAAGTTTGACTATTCCAGGCTTTTCACAGTTCATCTTCCTTTGATTGACGTGATAAACAATTTTAGTCAAAAGATACTGTTGGAAAATGGGTTATTGGTAGGGCAGGTAGGTACCTACACCTAGCAACAAGCCACTAACCTCCACCTAGGTACAGTTAGGTCTCAGTAAATTAATCCCAGCTCAACCCTTGGTAGCTTGGCAACGAGCGTCAAGGCTTAACTTAGGAGACAAAGTGTAAAGCATTCAAATATCACAAAACAGTAATTAAATAAAACACAGGAAACAGTTTAAAAATCCAAAACCAATTTATAAAAATAGTTTATATTTTTATCTTTAAAATGACACAAAAACGATTAAAATCGGTTCAGGGGAACCGGAGATATGAATTTTTAAAGAATTATTACTTTTCTAGCGCTTAGAAACAAAAAGCGCCAATCGGGTCATCTGGTTGCACCTCGACCAGGGCAAAGTCAAACTTTCAGGCCGACCGCGATGGAGCCCTGCTCGGCTACAGGTCGCGGGAGGCATCGGTTAAAAAGTTACCTTCTGACTTAGTCTTTATTTTGAAGTTTTTCTTCACCGGGACGAACCTGCCAGTTGAATCCGACCTCCTGGAGCCCTTGTCCGGATACGCGATGTGGGTTTCCTCGGTGGAGACTTTTACCTTCGGACTTAGCCGTTTTGTCGAGATGAAAATCCTTCGACCGGGGTAAACCTGGATCTTGATCCGACGTCCATAGAGCCCTTCTCGGATACGATGGCTGGGAGGTCCCGGTCAACTTTTTACGTTCGGACTTAGTCTCTTTTTTGGATGTGTTTCTTTACCGGGACGAACCACGAAGTCAGGCCGGGTCGCGGTTGAGGCAAGCCGGCTAGAATTTCTGCGGCGGGTCGGTCCCTCTCTGGAGCTTTTTTCCAAAAATTCTCAAATCTTTTCCAAACTTCTGGGGCTTCACCCAGATGTTCTTTTAAGGTTCTTTTGGGGTCCACAGCTCACCCCAAGGGTCCAGAAGTTCTGTGATGGTCCTTGGGGGGTGCGGACTTCAACTCCCAGAATGCACCTGGCGCAAACTCCTTTTTGGCCACTGGACAGTGGTCAGCTGGTCGCTTTCTTCAGGAGTTGGTGCAGGGGACTCTGGTTTAGCAATTTTTCACCTGTAGCAAACAGGGAGTCCCTCCTTGAACCAGTTGAAGCCAGGCAAAGTCCTTCTGGTGGTGAAGCCCAAGTGTGCAGCTGGTGCAGTCCTTCTGAGTGCAGGTTCCAGGTGCAGGCATGGGGTCCAGCAGGGCAGTCCTTCTTCTTCTTTAGTTCCTTTCTTGTTGAATTCTGGAGGGGATCTGAGGTGTGGGTGCAGGTCTGCCAGTTTTATCCTTGCTCCTGGGTGAAAAGCAGGAGGGCCCTGGTTCTCCAATCAGGGACAGGGTCGTCCCCCTGTGATGACCACTTCCTGGGAAGTGTGGCAAAAATCCATCCCAGAAGGCAACAGTCTCTAAAAATCCAACATGGATGAATCTGATTTTTGGAGGTTACATCTGGCTGAGCCCACCCACTGGTGTGGCTAAAAATCATAAACACACCCCTCTCCTGCCCTCTCCTAATCTAATCAAGGGGGCACCTAATTGTCTGGGGTTGCAGGATGTGGGGGTGTTGCTGGGTGCTGCAAATGTCCTTCTCTGCCTTTGAAGACCAGTTTGGCAGCCCTCCCCCTTCCTGCCTCACCATCTGCTGAGGGGAGATTCTCTCCCCCAAGCACATTCCTTTGTGTGAAGCCTGGCCACTTCACACCTCATCAAGGCAGCCTGGCAGAAGCTGCTGCAGGCTGGCCAATCAGAGCACAGCAGCAAAAACAATGCAGAGCTGAAATTGGCAACTTTTTAGGTAAAGTCTAAACTTTTTACCTGAACTAGTTATATTAAATCCAACAACTGGAAGTTGTAGGATTTATTACAACAATTAATTTGATACCAAATTCTTGGTATGCAACATTTAAGGAGACTTTAAAATTTAAAATAAAGTCTGCCCATTCTATCCTATAAAGGCCATTTACTTCAATGAGGGAAAAACGAATTTGGCTGTTTTTACCTCACCAGGGCTTATAAATCTATTTTTATAAAGTCCCTGCTTATAGTTACATGGCACCCAGCCCTAGGGGCACATAGGGCACACCTTAGGGGTGACTTATATGTAAAAATAAGGTAGTTTAAGACTTTGGAAGTACCTTTAATTCCAAAGTTGAATTTGCATATAACTTTAATTTAAAAGCAGTCAGCAAGGCAGGCTTGCTTTTAAAATGACACTGGGCACCTCAGCAGTGCACCTAGGTGTGCACCACCTATGCTGTGGTCCCTAAACCTACATGCCCTACCATATACTAGGGACTTATAGGTAGGTTAACTTAGCCAATTATAATTAGCCTAATTTGCATATCCATTTTACACAGAGCACAGGCCCTGGGACTGGTTAGCAGTACCCAGGGCACCATCAAAGTCAGGAAAACACCAGCAAAAAGAGGAAAATGGGGGCAAAAAGTTATGGGGCCTCTGCAATCAGCCCTGTTTTCTCACACAACCCCCCCCCCAGCCCACACGCCCAGGAGACTCAGCCCAACCCTGGGAGAGTCTTCCTGGCTTGTTAGGCGAGGAAGACAGTGAAGAAAACTGTCTGTCCCTTTGCAGGGCCTACTCTGCCTTATATCCTCCTGTCAGGGTCACCCCCTATGGGTAGTGAAGCCATCCCAACAGTAAAAGGACCCAACACAAACTGAAACTTTCCTCTAGGGGGGTCTTCCTCCTTTCTCTCTGCCAACTTGGGTAGTGAGGTGCCCACCTCCCCTACTCCAAACTTTGCTAGGGCAACACCTAGCTTACCCAAAGAGGTCACCCAACACTTGAGCAACCCCACCATGACCAATAGGGTCAGGGGGCCTACTTTGCTATTGGCCCTGGGGTCTGCCTCCCAGGCCAATTACAGTGCTGCCAGGAAGGCTAGCACCCAGCAGAGGCTACTGACAGCTGTCAGTACCCAGAACCACACCCTAAGCTCTCCACTGACAGGTGGCTGAGCTGCTTTAGGGGCATCTTTGGGGTCCTGGCACCCCTCTTGCTGTCTAGAGTGGGGGGCTACCACCTCCTGTGGCAGACACCCTCCTTCCACTCTCCCTTCTGTCACTGCAGGGGCAACACCTTGCATCTGGACAGCTGCCTGACTACTCAGGACTTCCTTGGGGTCAGGTGAGGCCTCACCAGTGCCAACTCTGGGCTCCCCCCTTACTGGGGCAGAGGGCCCTTGGCTCCCTGGAACTCTCTTTAAGAGTGGCCTACCCTTCCTTTTCTTCTTTCCTTTTCTTGGGGACCCCTGTCTCCTAACTGTAGAGACTGACTCCCCAGGACTTTGGGTTGGGGGGGCGCCCTGGGCGACCACCCCATTTGTGACCAGACTCACCTCTGGGAGGTCATTGCCCAGGATACAATCTAGGGGAAGGTCAGCACTGACTACCACCCTAGTCCAGTCAAGGATACCCTCCCTCTCTAGGGGCACTATGGCTACAGGTTTGGAAGTGACCTCCCCTGTGGCTATCCTGACTTTCTTTGTCTTCCCTGGGACATACATGTCTGGGGTCACTAACCGGTCACTCACTATAGTGTGACTGGCACAGGTGTCTCTCAGGCCTGTGGTAGGGATCCCATTCACCTGAATGGGGTGGAAGTGCCTACTTCCACCCTCAGGGATCACCAGCTTACCATCTGGTCCTGTCTCCCAGCTCAATGCTAGGAGGACTTCATCATCTGAGGAATCCTCCTCTATGGCTACACTGGACAGCCCAGTGCTAACCACCTTCTTTGGACAGGCTGCATCTCCTCTGAAGTGACCTGTCTGCTGACAGTCAAAGCAAGCCCTACTGTCCAAGAGCTTTTTTAACCCTGGGTCTAACTGTCTCTGCTGGTCAGAGTGGGATTTACTCTCCTCCTTCTTAGGGTTCTGGGGTACAGAGGGAGTCTCTGTGGTGGGCTTACCACCTCCCTCCTTAGGTTTTTGGGGACCTGTCCCCCCCTTCTTGGAGTCTCCCCCCTGGGACTTGACAACCACCCTGGTTCTCAACCACTCATCAGCTGCCTCCCCTAGCTCTCTAGGGTTGGTCTGCTTAGAGTCCACTAGATGCTGGCGTAACCTTTCTTGGATACAATTGGTCAAGATGTGCTCTCTCATGATCAGATTGTATAACCCCTCATAAGTATCTACTTTGTTACCAATAATCCAGCCCTCTAGTGCCTTTAGTGAAATGTCCACAAAGTCAACCCAAGACTGGGTACTGACCTTCTGGGTGTCCCTGAACTTCATTCTATATTGCTCTGGGGTCAGACCAAACTTCTTGGCTAAGCACCTCTTCATACTAGGGTATGAATCTGCCTCCTCCCCCCTTAAGGTCAGAAGCCTATCCCTCCCTGAGTTGGGGACCAACTCCCACAAAAGGGAACCCCAGTATTGAGGCCTAACCCTTCTCATTTGGAGTGCCCTCTCAAAGGCCCCCAGCCACTTATCTATGTCATCCCCCTCTACATAAGCAGGAACCACCCCTTTGGGTAATCTGGGGCAAACTCCCCCACCCATAGACACCTCAGCTTCTTTATCGCTGCTTCCATCTCTTTTCTCTTTGTATGCCCACTTTTTCTTTTCTAGGGCCAGCTTCTCTGCTTCCAAAGCTATGTATGCTAGCTGGGCCTCCAGCTCTCTTTCTCTGATGGATGGGTTCTCTCCTCCTGAAAGGACCCCCTTCCCACCACTAGCTTTGGATCTGCCCCTAGTGACTGTATTTACTGAGGACCGTTCTTCCTCATCCTCACTTGGGCTCAGATGCCTTCCCTCCCCTGAGTGGTTAGAGCTTGCATCCTCCCTTCTTTCTCCCTCCTCTGGAGCTTCTTCTGACTCTACCTCTTGGGCCTCAGCCCATGCTGTCAGGGATGTGATCAGGAATTGCTTCCTGAGATCAGTGGTTGCAGGCAACCCTCTTTCAATACACAACCCCCTAAGCTGGACTACTGTCAGTGTGGGTAGGCTAGCCAGATCAAGCTCCATGGTTCCCTAGTTTTGTGTCAACAAAAACTTTTTGCAAAAATTGGAAACAAGAATTTAGAAAAATTACAAAAATTCAATAATTGAAATTAATCCAAATTAAAAATTAAAAACAATTTTTGCACTAGGACAATTTAAAGGATTTTTAATTTGTTTTACCTAAAACTGTAACGTGATATTGAACACAAGTACAGGATCCCGTCGCTGCTTCCAATTATGTTGGAAAATGGGTTATTGGTAGGGCAGGTAGGTACCTACACCTAGCAACAAGCCACTAACCTCCACCTAGGTACAGTTAGGTCTCAGTAAATTAATCCCAGCTCAACCCTTGGTAGCTTGGCAACGAGCGTCAAGGCTTAACTTAGGAGACAAAGTGTAAAGCATTCAAATATCACAAAACAGTAATTAAATAAAACACAGGAAACAGTTTAAAAATCCAAAACCAATTTATAAAAATAGTTTATATTTTTATCTTTAAAATGACACAAAAACGATTAAAATCGGTTCAGGGGAACCGGAGATATGAATTTTTAAAGAATTATTACTTTTCTAGCGCTTAGAAACAAAAAGCGCCAATCGGGTCATCTGGTTGCACCTCGACCGGGGCAAAGTCAAACTTTCAGGCCGACCGCGATGGAGCCCTGCTCGGCTACAGGTCGCGGGAGGCCTCGGTTAAAAAGTTACCTTCTGACTTAGTCTTTATTTTGAAGTTTTTCTTCACCGGGACGAACCTGCCAGTTGAATCCGACCTCCTGGAGCCCTTGTCCGGATACGCGATGTGGGTTTCCTCGGTGGAGACTTTTACCTTCGGACTTAGCCGTTTTTTCGAGATGAAAATCCTTCGACCGGGGTAAACCTGGATCTTGATCCGACGTCCATGGAGCCCTTCTCGGATACGATGGCTGGGAGGTCCCGGTCAACTTTTTACGTTCGGACTTAGTCTCTTTTTTGGATGTTTTTCTTTACCGGGACGAACCACGAAGTCAGGCCGGGTCGCGGTTGAGGCAAGCCGGATAGAATTTCCGCGGCGGGTCGGTCCCTCTCTGGAGCTTTTTTCCACAAATTCTCAAATCTTTTCCAAACTTCTGGGGCTTCACCCAGATGTTCTTTTAAGGTTCTTTTGGGGTCCACAGCTCACCCCAAGGGTCCAGAAGTTCTGTGATGGTCCTTGGGGGGTGCGGACTTCAACTCCCAGAATGCACCTGGCGCAAACTCCTTTTTGGCCACTGGACAGTGGTCAGCTGGTCGCTTTCTTCAGGAGTTGGTGCAGGGGACTCTGGTTTAGCAATTTTTCACCTGTAGCAAACAGGGAGTCCCTCCTTGAACCAGTTGAAGCCAGGCAAAGTCCTTCTTGTGGTGAAGCCCAAGTGTGCAGCTGGTGCAGTCCTTCTGAGTGCAGGTTCCAGGTGCAGGCCAGGGGTCCAGCAGGGCAGTCCTTCTTCTTCTTTAGTTCCTTTCTTGTTGAATTCTGGAGGGGATCTGAGGTGTGGGTGCAGGTCTGCCAGTTTTATCCTTGCTCCTGGGTGAAAAGCAGGGGGGCCCTGGTTCTCCAATCAGGGACAGGGTCGTCCCCCTGTGATGACCACTTCCTGGGAAGTGTGGCAAAAATCCATCCCAGAAGGCAACAGTCTCTAAAAATCCAACATGGATGAATCTGATTTTTGGAGGTTACATCTGGCTGAGCCCACCCACTGGTGTGGCTAAAAATCATAAACACACCCCTCTCCTGCCCTCTCCTAATCTAATCAAGGGGGCACCTAATTGTCTGGGGTTGCAGGATGTGGGGGTGTTGCTGGGTGCTGCAAATGTCCTTCTCTGCCTTTGAAGACCAGTTTGGAAGCCCTCCCCCTTCCTGCCTCACCATCTGCTGAGGGGAGATTCTCTCCCCCAAGCACATTCCTTTGTGTGAAGCCTGGCCACTTCACACCTCGTCAAGGCAGCCTGGCAGAAGCTGCTGCAGGCTGGCCAATCAGAGCACAGCAGCAAAAACAATGCAGAGCTGAAATTGGCAACTTTTTAGGTAAAGTCTAAACTTTTTACCTGAACTAGTTATATTAAATCCAACAACTGGAAGTTGTAGGATTTATTACAACAATTAATTTGATACCAAATTCTTGGTATGCAACATTTAAGGAGACTTTAAAATTTAAAATAAAGTCTGCCCATTCTAGCCTATGAAGGCCATTTACTTCAATGAGGGAAAAACGAATTTGGCTGTTTTTACCTCACCAGGGCTTATAAATCTATTTTTATAAAGTCCCTGCTTATAGTTACATGGCACCCAGCCCTAGGGGCACATAGGGCACACCTTAGGGGTGACTTATATGTAAAAATAAGGTAGTTTATGACTTTGGAAGTACCTTTAATTCCAAAGTTGAATTTGCATATAACTTTAATTTAAAAGCAGCCAGCAAGGCAGGCTTGCTTTTAAAATGACACTGGGCACCTCAGCAGTGCACCTAGGTGTGCACCACCTATGCTGTGGTCCCTAAACCTACATGCCCTACCATATACTAGGGACTTATAGGTAGGTTAACTTAGCCAATTATAATTAGCCTAATTTGCATATCCATTTTACACAGAGCACAGGCCCTGGGACTGGTTAGCAGTACCCAGGGCACCATCAAAGTCAGGAAAACACCAGCAAAAAGAGGAAAATGGGGTCAAAAAGTTATGGGGCCTCTGCAATCAGCCCTGTTTTCTCACAGATACATTGTTTGAAGCGGTATTGAAACTTTTTGAATTTAAGGGTTTTATTTAGTGCAATCTTTTGCCTGCCGTAAAACAGGGACGACACGGCGGCCTAAAACTATCTATCACATAAAAACCAATATCTTATTACGGCATTTGTACCGACTCTGAAACTTCTCTAACACCAACTGATGGCACTCATTAGTGATCGCACTCACTAGTTGTTTAAAAAGCCAGTCAAATGTTTTTGAGTTATTCATTTGGAACATGCCCATTGGCAGAGCAAATTACTTGGCAAGTATTTGACCGCGGCGTTTATTCTGTACTTAACAAAGCGTCCTCTCGAACACTTTTCTGACTGGTAATTTGTCAACACCTATTCGAGAAATACTTATGACCATGATGTTTTATATTTTCTGATTTCTGTGAGATAAAAGATTTGAAAAAGTTCAGGCAAAAGATGCCTACATTTGCAACTTTGCAGTACGTGTCCTCTGCACATTTGGTACGCTTTACAGAATAAACGAAGCAAGTCTGTCATCTCAAACTCTGCCCCAGTTTCAATAAATGACTGAAATCATACAGAGGACGTCTTGAAATTACTACCTTCAGCTAAACACGCAAGAGGTGGCACTTTTGTTTTTCAATGCAGCTTCTATTTTTAAACATGAACTTTACGCGTCTCCCCTGAGCGTGTTTGTTTCCTTTTTTTCTCAAAGACGACAGAACACACTTTAAGAAAGCTTTTAGAGCAAAAAGGCTAACTGTGAGGAAATAAGGGAATAAGTAATGATTGTTTCTAAGTAAAAATCCTCCATTTGGAAACATTTCCAAGGGTTTTCTGTAAGCAACTAGGGCTCCTTGTTACAAGACTTTAGAGGCAAATGATAGATAATATTTTTCAGTGAATTAAACGGGTCCATCACATAATGCCTCTTAAGCAAGCGCAGGTTAGGAAACTGGAGTCTGCTTCTTTTAATGATAGTGATTGTCCTGCAAGAAATTAATGGCATATTTTGTATAAATGCATAGTCATTTCAGTGCGAATAGGAGCCGGTCATATTGTGACTCCTATTGTAAGGTGAATCAGGCATTGCCCCATCCGAGGTTAGGGGTTTGAACGCACGTTTAGGTTACTACATGTGCCAGTTAAACAAAAGTAATAATACATCTTAAAGTACTTATGAACCATAACTGGGTCCCCTTGCGTCTTAGTCTCAATATGGAGTGTATAATCGACCAGTTATGCAGTATATGTTGGGGTCAGCGCCCTGCTGTGGTGAGCCAGCTGCATAAAGGGGGAGGGAATAAAAACATCGTGTACTAGGGATGTTCCAAAGACAGATTGTATGAGCCACCTTTCGACGTTACACACTCTACTTCTGTTTCACTTGTTTCATCCGGCGCGGGTTATCTATTGCAGGCAAATCTCGCTGCCCCTTCAACTCGACATTTTCATCTCCCATCCGGTCATCCATCATGTCGGAGGACTCCCATTCATCAAACGACCCCGTCCCTAGGGGTGGCATAGGCCAACATCAGACACCCCGTCCCTATTCCTACTGCAATGTTCTTTCCTCTGCACATGACTAGCCTGTAACGTCTCCTACCCAGACGTTCAAACTGAGGCCCTTGAGCGACTTCCAAGCCATGGCCACTCGACTCTTAGCCAAGGCCAAGGCCAGGTCCACAAATCTGTTCCCTACGTTCTAAGGGACGGGTCTGAGGAAGAGCCCAGTTGGCAAACTTCAGCGTTATTTTCAAGTGACCTGTTTAGTGTCTATTTCAGTCTGAAAATAACCTCATCCCAGAACCTAGCGAGCTTGGGGCATTCCCAGGTCATGTGACCAAAGTCAGAGTCCAGCACTGTGCAACAGGGCAACCCCTAGGGTCTCCTCTGTAAATGTACATAATCCTGCAGGGGGTGAGATAGGTCCTGTGAGAGTAATAATACTGTATGTACTTAAGCTGCAGGTTATGCGAGACCTTTTGTATATAAGTGAGTATCCTTGTCCAGCCAGCATCTGACAGTTTCAGACCCAAATCAGTCGTCCAGTAGACTCTGAGGGCATCTAGTGACTTCATGACCAGTCTATTCAGCGCCCTATAGAACCACATGACAAGGTGAGTCCCCATTTCCTTCGTCAAGAGACGTTGAAGAACCACATATGTGGGAGACTGCTTCAGCAGTTCCCCATAGCTCTTGCAGAGCACAGGTAAGTGCTTCATGGTTAGGAACGTGTCCCAGTGGGAGCCCAGTCTGTTCTGACAAGTCACCAAAAAGGGACAAGTGTACCCATCTGGAAGCATTGACCCAGTGTCACCAATCCCACGTCTATCCATGAACTCATCTGGGCTGCGGTAAAGAACGTCAGAGGGTCGCCAGAGGCCCACTAACAGGAGTTATAGTGCTTAAGAGGTCATTCTGCCAGTGTGTCGCAGCCGACAGCACCAGCTGACTAGGGAAGTGGGCAATAAGATAACAGCGCCTGGGATCCCCAATGCTGATTCGAGTAATTTCATCAGCAGCATCCCCTGGTTGGGTTTCATGCCCAATAGGCCGAGCGCTGAGAGATCCATTTCATTAAGCCACTTTGTAATCCACAGAAGCTGGGTTGCTAAAAAATATAATTCAAAATTGTGAACCCCCAATCCTCTCTCAGATGGGGGGTGGTGGTGGAGGGTGACAATCACAACCCTCTGGCGTCCACCATTCTAGCTCAGCTCTCGAAACAGTATGTCCAGTTTCTTGAACCTGGGAAGCATGACCATTTTAGAGAGCAATATATTGGCCTTGTTGGGCACCCGGAGGGAATGCCGAAAGGAGACACAAGACTTCTGGTATCAGAAGGCCTTCGCCAGGTTCCCCTCTCAGAGGTCCTCTATGTCATGGAAAACTTGGATGCCTAGAACTGAGATTCATCCATCGTTCTTTTGCCCACCATGCATCCCCAGTTTGGATCCAGCCATAAGCAAATCATTCTCGATCCTGTTCTCCATGGGAACAGTCCAGTCCAAATTGCCAGGCCAGGTTCTCCTTGGAAACAAGCATCCTGGAACCAGTTTTGGGGTATCACTCCTCATCAGCTAGGCTAGCTTGAACCCAGTGGCACAGTGAGCAATGGACCTACATAAGGACATATCAATGTAGGAGGCTGGCTTGGTTTGTAGTGGGTACCCTAGGTGCTTACACCTTATACCAGGTCCAGTTATCCATTATTAGTGAAATGTAGTCAGTGTTCTAGCAGCTTAGACTGTCTAGAGGTAGCTGTAGCAGAGCAGCTTAGGCTGAATTAGAAGACATGCAAAGCTCCTGCAATACGACTATAGTTACACAGTACTTATACACAATAAAATAAAATATTCAGTGTTACCAAAAATAAAGGTACTTTATTTTAGTCATACAAGGCCAAAAATATCTTAGAGGCAATACTCCTTCTGGAAGTAAGTATTATACACAATATATACACTAGAGACCAAAATCAGGTAAGTAAATAGTCACAGAATAGTGCAAACAGTAGAAAATACAACAGGATGCAATAGGCCTAGGGGCAACACAAACCATATACTAAGAAAGTGGAATGCAAATCATGAATTCCCCCCTAGACAAGTGTAGTGTGTAGGGGGGCACTGGGAGTTTAAGAAAACCACAAAGGTGAGTAAAATACCCCACCCCAGAACCCAGGAAAGTAGGAGTAAAGTACTGCAAGTTTCCTCACGACACACTACAAGTCATGATAAGTGTTAATGCAAGAACCACGCAAGACTGCAAGCAAAAAAGGTGGATTCTTGGAACTGAAGACCTGTTAAGGGAGGAGACCAGAACTCGCAGAAGATTCCAGGAAGGACAGGAGCCCCTGCCAACCTAGAAGATGGAGCAAAAGAGGATTCTCCGGTTAGAAGAAGTCTGCAGAAGAGCACCAAAGAAGATGGCTGTGGGTTCCTGCATGGTGCAGGTGATGTCCCACGTCGAGATGGTGGATGGTGGATGCAGGCAAGTTGTAGCACTGGATTCATCCAACAAGCCTTGGTTCAAGCAAGGTCACGGTTTGCGTCAAAATGACACGGCCTGGACCCAGGAGGCACCTGGGGCCTCAACTCAGACTGATGAGGCAGAGGAGGCTACCAACACTGGAGAGAGCCCAGAGATGACCAGGCAGCACCCACATGAGTCCCAGGACATGGGGACAAATAATGTTTAAATTGCAGTTGGTGCAGCACTACAAAAGAAGGTCCCACACCGCCGGAGAACAACTCAGCGAATTGTGCATTGCAGGATGGAGTGCTGGGGATCAGAGAAACCCACAGGAGAGATCCTAAATAGCCCTGAGAGGGGATTGGCTATCTACCCAGGTATGGACCTATCAGGAGGGGTCTCTGACGTCACCTGCTGGCACTGGCCACTCAGAGATCTCCAGAGTGTCCCCACACCTTGGAAAACGAGATGGCTAACGCCAGGGACACACTGGAGAAGCTCTGGGCACCACTCCTGGGGTGGTGATGGACAGGGGAGTGGTCACTTCCCTTTCTTTTTTCCAGTTTCATGCCAGAGCAGGGACTGGGGGTTCCTGAACTAGTGTAGACTGGCCTATGCTACAAGGGCACCATCTGTGCCCTTCAAATCATTTCCAGAGACTCTGGGAGGCTACACCTCCCAAGCCTGTAACACCTATTTTCAAAGGGAGAGGGTGTAACACCTTCCTCCCAAAGGAAATGCATTGTTCTGCCTTCCTGGGACTGAGCTGCTCAGACCCCAGGAGGGCAGAACCCTGTCTGTGAGGTGGCAGCAGCTGTAGCTGAGGTGCAAGCCTCAGAGAGCTGTTTGGCAATACTGGGGGTCCATGGTGGAGCCCCCAGGATGCCTGGGATTGCCCCCCTAATACCAGATATGGAATAGGTGGACAATTCCATGATCTTAGACACCTTACATGGCCATATTCGGAGTACCATTGTGAAGCTACATATAAGTATTGACCTATATGTAGTGCACACCTGTAATGGTATCCCCGCACTCACAAATTCTGGGGAATTGGTCCTGGGCAGCGTGGGGGCATTCTTGCTAGTGCAAGGGTGCCCTCACACTTAGTAACTTTGCACCTAGCCTTCAGTAAATGAAGGTTAGACATATAGGTGACTTATAAGTTACTTAAGGGCAGTGAAAATGGCTCTGAAATAGTGTGTGCACTATTTCACGGAGGCTGCAGTGGCAGTCCTATGAAAGGGTTTGTCTGAGCTCCTTATGGGTGGCAAAAGAAATGCTGCAGCCCATAATGATCTCCTGGAACCCCAATGCTGTGGGTACCCAGGTATCATATACTAGGGACTTATAAGGGGGGTCCAGTGTACCAATTGGAATTGGATTTTGAAGTCACTAAACTATAGTGACTAATTTGGAATCAGAAAGAGTATAAGCACTGAAACTCTGGTTGGTAGAACTTCAGTGACACAGTTAAGCACTATTGACAACACACACACATAGCCCACAAACCATGAGCACTGGGGTCCTGTCTAGCAGGGTCCCAGTGAGACAGGCAAAACACACTGACACATAGGGTTTTAAATATGAGCACTGGGGTCCTGGCTAGCAGGATCCCAGTGAGACAGTAAAAGCACACGGAGACACACTCAAAAACAGGCCAAAAGTGGTGGTAACCATGCTATAAAGAGGCTACTTTCTCACAATCCTGGCCACTTAGGGTGACTTTAGCAACATAAAAGGATGATGGACTGAGTGCTGAAACTTTTTAACACCCACTCCCAGTTACAGATCTGGATTTAATCCATTGTTCTTTTGCTCACCATGCCACCCCAGTTTGGACCTAGCCATATGCAAATTAATCTTGATCCTGTTGTGCATGGGAACAGTCCAGCTTGAACTGTGAGGCCAGGTCTTCCACGGACCAGAAAAAAGCATCCTAAGACTAGTTTTTGGGTATCTACCTTCATTAGACAGGTTAGCTTGAATCCAGTGGCACAGTGAGAAAGGGACCCACATATTGACATACCTCGGCCACTTAGGGCGACTTTAGTAACATAAAAGGATGATGGACAGAGTGCTGAAAATATTCAAACACTCACCCCAAGTCACAGATCTGGCTTTAATCCATTTCTCTTTTTCCCACCATGCCACCCCAGTTTGGACCTAGCCATATGCAAATAATTATTGGTGCCAGGTCATTTACAAACACCTTGAAGAACTTACGTGGGAGTTCTTTGCCTCCTGGTGTTTTACCCGTTACCAAGGTCTTGATGGCATTTTTGACTTACTTCTCAGTCACTTGGGCTCCTAGCGGTTCCTGTTCCTCTACTGAGAGGGCCCACAGTAGTAGGCCGTACAAACAGAGGCCTAGTGTCATCAGAAGGCCTATCATCGGAGAGCTATAAAGAGAGACATAGTAACTCCTGAATATCTCCTTAATATGGATTGGTTAAAAAAAATAAGCACTTCTTCTGCTGTCAGCAATTGGGTGAAAGGGGTGCCCCTATTCTCCAGATGGCCCAACAAAGCTAGGAGCATTCCTGATTTCCCTTCCTCTTCATGGACCTGATTCACATAGTTTTTGTAATCATGACATCTGAGATGTTCCAGAACCACCTCATGCCGTTCTTGGCTCCTGGTGTTTTACCCGTTATCAATGTGTTGATGGCATTTTTGACTTACATCTCTGACACTTGGGCTCCTAGCAGTTCCTGTTCCTCCATTGAGAGGGCCCACAGTAGTAGGCTGTACAAAAAGAGGCCACTGTTATCAGAAGGTCTATCATTGGAGGGCTATGAAGAGAGACATAGTAACTCCTGAATATCTCTTTAATATGGATTGGTGAAAAAAATAAGTGCTCCTTCTGGTGTCAGAAGTTGGGTCATAACTGTGCTTCTGTTCTCCAGACAGCCCAATGAAGCTAGCAGCCTTCCTGATTTCCCTTCCACTTCATGGACCTGATTCATGTAGTTTTTGTAATCATGGCATCTGAGATGTTCCAGAAGCACATTATACCGTTCTCACATTTCCAGCAGCCACAGGAGAGCCCCAGGGCTCCCACTTTGCTTGTTCTCATGTGCACGTAGTTCAACCTCCAGTTTCTGGAGGTCTTGTTCCAGGTTGTGTCAAATACCTACTGTCTGCCCTAAACTGTGCCACCTCACCACGACTTGAAAGGTTTCCGATTCAACACCAGAACTCAACACCATCTGTGAGCTACAAGTAAAGTATTCTACCACCCCTAAAGATAGCATCTTCCAGAGACTTTTAATATAATCACCAGGTAGGCACGGATGAACGTACATCAGCTGACTGCAGTGTCAATAGAAGAAGGCTAGGGTCCAACAGATTATGTCCCAAATAATTGATGGGTCATACAGCTGAAAACAAATCGGGCATTCCTAGTGTGGACCTCGTATAGGCTAGAATTAAAGGACAGTTCTACTCTGTTGGGGTTTACGTGTGCTAGGGAGTCCCAATGTGTAACCCAGGCCATCAGGCTAGAGGCTATGCTGTGGGCCAAAGCCCCCAGAAGCTTTGGAATGGATTGGTCTATAGTCGTGCAAGAACACAGTTAATGCCACCTCCAATTAGGTATGTTCCCCCTGTTAAGTGGGCCAGCGGAGATGACAGAGTGTGGAAGAACATTGACTGATCTTGGCAGTGTGGCAGGGGCGCTGACCTCAGAGATGGTCCAGTGCAAGAGGCAATAGGGGAAGAGAGTCCATGGGAAAACAGCACTGAGCAAGTCCCCAGTACAGCTCACACTTTGCAGGCAATGGCAGGCCTCCAATAATGGCATCTCTTACTCACCTCTGGGTTTCCCTATACACACTGTTAGGGGTGGATTTCAGAAAAGCGGTGCTGCACCCAGTGCAGCACCACTTTTCTTGCACCCCATAGTGCCTCCTTACCGCCACCATGTGTGAGCCATTTTTAAAGTACGGCGTACCATGGCGCAGGGTATGGAGCAATAGCGTAAAAGATTTTATGCTAATGATGTACTGTTCAGGGTTAGCACCAACATTTTGGTGCTAACTCTGAACAGTACATAGGGGCCCATTGTAAACAATAGTATACCTCCTTTTAATGCCTGCTCTGAGCAGGTGTTAAAAATCCAGCAAAAAATGATGCAAAGAAAACTTTTATATGTCTGTGCCCCATTTTTTCAGCCACCCTAATGGGGGAATGCCCTCCTTGCATACATTATGCCTCGTGGAGGCATAATGTGGTGCAAAGGGTTCCAAAGTGGCACAATGCATGCATTGTGCCACTTTGTAAGTATGGTGCTGCTCTTAAATCTGCCCTTAGTGTCTTAAAGGGGAAGAAATAAATGCTTTGGATGCTGGATGCGTGCTGCAAAAGCATCAGTCATGCACTCGCTGAGCCAGACCCCAAGGCTCTGCCTCACGTACTCCTGTGTTGTAGACCCTTCTGAAGGACTCAAGCTAGTATGGGCCCAGATCAATTGAGGGGGGTCAAGCAATAGGGAGGGAGCACACTCCCCGACCCCAATTCACCACTGGCTCCCCAACCAAGAATGGGGATATTGCAACGGGAGCACCTATGTCTCATTGAGGCCTCCAGTGTCTAGTCCCCAACTGATTCTAAGTTTCCGCTCACCCCCCAATCGTTCGTTTTTTTCCCCTCCACCATCAGACTGGAACTGCTCACCTGCACAGGCTGAATTGTTGCTCAGCCTCCGGTGTCTTGTGCACTCTAGCCGGGAAGTCAGCAGTCAATAGGCAAATGGCAGCCACTGGAGACCTCTGTCAGCAGGTCCTGGCTGCCATTTTTCCCAGGGGGGTCCACAGCAGCAAGGTGGCCATCAAGGCATATGCGGTCACTCAGGGCCACATGACAACAAAGATGTCCACCCAATCATGTCCCCTACCTGTCCACCGCCTCATCCTGGTTAGATGCCACCCGAAGTGCATGATTTGTCAGGACTCATGTCAGGCCATTGCTAGAAATGAACTAAATTTATATTTTACTTATAAGATTGAGAAAGAAGAAATTTAATTTCTGGATGTTTTGGTCCAAATTAGAGAAGGGTCAGTCCACACTTCCTTATACATGTTTCCTGTAAACTTCTAGGGACAATATTTTTTAATTTCTTTCTCCACCTTGGTCCGTGTTCAGTGGCCTCAGTGGTAGGGAATTTTTGATTCCAGCCATCCATCCTCCATTTTTCCTCCCTCTTAAAAGCACTGTTACAGATGCGATTTTAGGTGGGTCAGCGGTACAGTCTCTCTTCGGCATTCGGGCTATTTTTAGCTCAGATGCAAGCGACGCGCAGCGGATGAAAAAACGAGTAAGTGAAAGCTGCCTTCATTATACGTTTTACAGCAAGCCTAGAGCTGAGAATATATTTAATAGTCTCAATTTTTAAATAGACTAATTTTAAAAGAATTGTTTTTAACTGCAGCATAAAACGCTGACATTTGCACAAATAAGCAGGCAGGGACTGCCATATACATGTTTCCTGCAAACTTCTAAGGACAATATTTTTTCATTTCTCCCTCCACCTTGGTCCGTGTTCAGTGGCCTCGGTGGTAGGGAATTTTTGATTCCAGCCTTCAGTCCTCCATTTTTCCTCCCCCCTTAAAAGTACTGTTACAGCCGCCATTTTAGGTGGGTCGGCGGTAGAGTCTCTATTTACTTTGGCATCTGGGCTATTTTTAGCTCAGATGCAAGCGATGCGCAGTGGACGCGTGCAGCGGGAGCACCACTGGAGCGCCAAAGGCGCACCAACGGCAAGCCTGTCTGTGCCCGTCCGCACCAGAATGGGCCCAGCGCCCAGTCCCTCTGCCCACATCCCTAAAAAAGATGCAAGAACCAAGTATAACTCGGACTTCCTTCATGCTCTGAGACCTGATACCCAGAGTGTCTGCACCCATAGTATAGACCTCAGGAACCTTAAGCATTCATGTTCAGTGTGCTTGTGGTCCCCGCAACTGACTCTGGATAACCTGGATCCAACAGCCCATGAAGATAAGACATGTTCAATCTTTCTTGCTAACTGTTGCTCTCTAGTAGCACATAAATTGGACATACACTTACTCTTAGAACAGACTAAACCTATGATTCTCTGTATGACTGAGACTTGGCTACATGAGGGCTCGGCCCCTGATGTTACGTTGGCATTACCCAACGGATATCGAATAAGCAGGCTCGATAGAGAATCTGCCAGAGGTGGGGGCTTTGCGTTAATTTATGGGAATAACCTAACGGTCAATTCACACCCCCTACAGATAACAGGATTTGAAAGTATGTATTTTTCCATCAATCTTAATCCTCAATATACCTTATCAGGTGCTTTGGTTTACCGCCCCCGGGTTCCACTGAACATTTTCTGCAGTCCTTAGCAGAGATATCGCTGAGCTGGTTTGTTCTAAACCTAACTTCACTTTACTAGGTGATTTTAATATTCATACGGAGGAGGAAGATAGTGTGGTAACTAAAACTCTGCTTGCTGACATGAATGCCCTTAATCTAGTACAATTGATTAAGGGACAGACACATAACAGGGGTCATAAGATTGATTTAGTTTTTTCAAATGTCAAAGAACTAAAACCCATGCCATCTTGCCCTTTATCATGGTCTGACCACTTTCTGATAAAACTTGAACTAACCATATCTAGGCATAGGAAACTGATTCATAATACCTTTCTACCTTCCAGACACTGGCATAATCTCAAAGCTGATGCTTGGATTAACACTCTAGAAAGGTATAAGCCATCTAATCAAGATAATGTTATGGATTTGTCAGAATCATTTAATAACTGGATTACCAGGAGTTTAGATGCTCTCCTACCACTCTCCTTCAAAGGGAGAGGACGCTGTAGGCAGAACTCACCCTGGTTTACTCCTCATCTTCTGCATCTCAAAAGAGAATGTAGGAAATGGGAAAGGAGATGGCGAAAGTCATATGTTGAAACATGAAAACAAGAATATAAGAAAACAATTCGGTCCTATCACATTGAAATAAAAACAGCTCAAACCAGATACTACTCCTTAAAAATTGAGCGGACGGCCAATTCCCCTAAAGAGATCTTTTGTGTCCTCAATGAGATCACCCAGCCACAAGAGGACTTGACACTCCTGGATGCATCTCAGGAACCTGTTCATAATCTTGCATCATATTTTCAACAAAAAGTATTATATATCTATTTGACCTTCCCTAGCGCCGTTGAGCAGGTACAGAAGATAACAGAACAGAAGTCGATGGGTTCCACAATCTTATCAGACTTCTCCTTGATATCTGAAGAAGACGTGAGTAAATATCTTTCAGCCATTAAATAATTAAATCAGGATCCCCCCTTGATCCAGCCCCTCCCCAGGTGCTGACTTTAGGCGCTCCAGTGACGGTTCCCATTATTACAAATCTTATGAATCTTTCACTATCTTCTGGCTTAGTGACAGGACAGTGGAAACATGCTATTGTTAAACCACTCCTGAAGAAACCCAATCTTGATCCTGTACCTGTTGGTAACTATAGACCCATCTCACTGTTACCTGTTCTGTCTAAGAAGGCTGAAAAATATGCCCATACTCAACTTTCCCATTTTATGGAAAATAATAACATCCTACACGTCACCCAGAAGGGCTTCAGACCACTACATGGTACTGAGACCGCACTGATCGCTGTTACAGAAGAAGCTAGAAGGTGCTTAGACCAGGGTTTGGAAACAGCTATCATCCTCCTGGATCTCAGCGCTGCATTTGATATGGTGGATCTTGATATATTAATTGATAGGATACAAGAGATTGGAATATCTGGGCTGGCCTTATACTGGATCACCTCCTTTATTAAGAATAGATCATTTAAAGTGTTAGATAGATCATAATTTTCAGAGTGTATTATTAATAGATATGGAGTCCCCCAGGGGTCCTCACTCAGCCCCACTCTAATTAATATTTATATGTTACCACTTGCAGAAATAGTCAAGCCCTTTGAGTTGGCCTTGGTGTCATATGCAGATGACACACAGCTTGTTGTATCACTATCTAATAATACCTGCACTACAGGCTCAGCACTTGGCCAATGCCTCCAAGCTGTGGCGGCATGGATGACCAGAAGAAAGCTAAAACTTAATGATAATAAGACGGAGGTGATGATATTCGGGCAACAAACAAAGCCCATCCCCAATCCATCAATTACGGATGGCCTGGGATTTCTACCCCCACCCAAAGGACTTATTAAAAGTCTTGGTGTGTGGCTCAATCCACAATTGTCTATGGCCTATCAAGCTAATATAATAGCTGCCACCTCCTTTGGCCTCCTTAGGCTTTTAAGGAAGGTCTTCACAATCCTACCTCTTACAGCCAAAAGAATCATTATACAGGCATTGATCGGCTCACAAATGGATTATGGAAATGCATTGTTCATTGGTGCACCTGGATACGTGATTAAAAGGCTGCAGGTAGTCCCAGAATGCTTCTGCATGTCTGCTGCTGAACATACCTAAACATGAATATATAAAAGAAGGAATCTCCTCGCTACATTGGCGTCCTGTGGCCAAGAGGATACAATTTAAGACACTGTGCCATATGCATAGAGCATTGCACAATAGAGGCCCAGAAATGCTGAGGACCTTAGCTTCCTTCTATTTACCTAATAGACCTATCAGATCCTCTTCAGCCTACCTTGCAGTGATTCCTAAAGTGAAGAAAGCCAGATGGGGTGGAAGATCCTTAGCGTACCAGGGGCCGAAGCTATGGAATTCCCTACCTCTCAGCCTACGAGCAACTAGCCATGAACTATCCTTCCGTAAGGCTCTAAAGACCTGGCTATTTAAAACCTAATTCCCATCGCTCTCACTCTTGATGCTACTGTTCTAGCTCCGAGCACTGGGAGGCCTTCGGGTAGCCATGCGCTATATAAATTCACAGAACATAACATAACATACTGCAAACCCAGGGCAGGGAGCAGAATTTTACATGGGTGGAACCATCACCCAGGCAAACTGAAAGGCTCCATATGGAGAGTTACTTAGGGCCAAACGCAATTGCAGCAGTTTAGAGTCTTTTCAGTTGGGGGCAAAAAGGATGATTGAAAGGTTTAAAATCAGGGGATATCCTCAGTGAGTCTTACAGGATGCAATAGAGAAGGTTGGATTAAAAACCAGAGATAAATTGTTTTTTTGTAAAAGATGAGAAGAAAGACAATTTAAAGCAGGTGAGACTGATTACAACTTATAATGCAAAATCAGAAAAAATCTAGAAAATGATTTGCAGACATTGGCATTTGGTCACAAGTGACACTATGATTGGTTCTGAGTTATCACTTTATCCACGAATAGCCTATAGGAAACCACCATCCCTAAGAGATAGATTACTGCATAGACATTTTACTACACAAAAAGAGTTTGGGCGCTAGTTGAAAGACCAAAAAGATTTTTACAAATGTGGACATTGTAAAGCTTGCAAGCACAGAAAGAATGTAAAAAGTTTTTGTCTCCCTATGATACAGTTCGGAATATAAATAAAGTTATTATGTTTAGTAGTGATTATTGTGTCTATGTACTGAGTTGTCTGTGTGGATTACTTTATGTAGGGACTACTATTTTTCTGGTTAAGAAAAGGATTTTTAGAGCATATGAAAGCTATTAAGCATGTTGATGTCAGTTATCCAGTAGCACGACATTGGTCTCAAAAACATGATTGGAATGTTGACATGTTATCGTTTTATGGAATTGACAGGGTCACTCTAAGCAAAAGAGGTGGTGACAGAGAGAAGAAACTTAGAATCATGGAGTCCGAATACATCATACAGATAAATAGTCACACACCATGAGATTTGAACTCCGACGTAGAACTTTTTCTGCACATTTGAAGTGGTGGTAATTTTCATGTCCTAAATATGATTATGGCATTGATGTATTTGATTAATTTAAGATAACAGATTAGGAATATGATGGTATGATATAATTTATCCAAATTGCTTTTTTCTTTTCTTTTGATATGTTTTTGCACTCATTACTAATGTTTAGATTATGTGATCAGGATTAAAAAAGAAAAGAAGAATGAAGACTTATGACACAGATGATGGAATTTAGCCACTTGGCTCTAATGTAATGGATATTTATCATGTCATCATGCCAAAAAAGTGGGAAATGATTGTAAAAAAGGAAAAAATAAAATGTTTGCACTTTATAGTAAATTATTGATATCTGTCTAAAATAATGACATTTTTGCATTTTGCACTTTGACTATTATATATGTATTTATGATAGTTACCAATTTTTGGTATATTTTATTCGTTAGTAAACATGTGAAGAGTCTGTCTTCTAACAAGGAGTTTGTAAGTCTGTCCTCTTTTTCTATCCTTGGTGTAAGGAAGTGATTTTTAAGGAAAGTTGGGCACGGATGTCAACAAATGGCTTAGAAGATCGTGTAGCTCAAAATGCGTTGCCAAAAAAGCGTTTTGGGAACTCTGTGGAGGAGTGCGATTTATTGGTGTTCACATATATCAGCGTGGCACGCTAGTGATATACATATATATATATGTATATATAGATATATATATATATATATATAATTATATATATATATAAATATATATGTGTATATATATACATATTTACATATATATATATATATACATATAACCTACTTGCTCTGTTTGACGGACCTTCACAAAACTTTCTAAAAAATGTGTTCTTGAGAATCTTGTTGTACTTGAGAAGTTTCAGGGTGATCCGTCAAGAGGGGGCCAAGAAAAAGAAAGGGTAAAAAAATGTGTGCTTCCCATGTTAATTCCCTTATGGATTTTAAACACAATTACAGCAAGAAACCGTTAGAGAGAATTACACCAAATTTGGCAGAAAGATATGTCTTGGCCCAGAAAGAGTACTTTTTATTATTTGGTGAAATCTGTCCAGTAGTTTTTGAGATATTAAAGGAATAAGAAATATAAATATCTAGAGGAGTGAAGGATTCATAAATAATAACAAGCTCATGCAGAGAAATTCAGATCTCCTATTTGCTGCCACTTCAACCAGGTGCCGGCACTCATCTTGGGACTCGGCTGAAGCCGAGTCCAACAAATAAACATAAAAAAAAGAAAAGGGGTCAGGTTAGGGACACCCTGACCCCATAACTCTGGTGCTGGGATCCCAGCGGGACACTCTCAGGGCAAAAAGCATTTATTTTTAAACATTTGTGTGCTGTAAAGTTGCAGCAGATCTGTGAATCCACGCTTGTTTTTAATGTAGCTCCCGGATGAGCCAGGTCCAGGGGGGGTGCATCAAAAATAAGGAGAAGGCACATGGGGTCCCCCTCTTGGACTCGCTGAATCCCCCAGGACCATCACTTCCCAGGGCTGAACATACAATGAAATGAAGGGAGGCCTCCCAGCACACCTGGGGCCTGCCAACTGATCAGGGTTTTAAACTAAAATACATGCAGGGGGCTGCATGCCCCACCTGCAGCCCCAGGGATCACCACTTCCCCATGTTTTAGTTACAATTAATGCGGGAGGGCCTGGTGGCCCCCCCACAGCCCTGGGGACCAGCACCTCACTGGCACTTTAATTATAGTGAATGCAGGGGGTGCATGCACCCCCCACAGCCCTGGGGGCTTTAATTACAAAGAATGCAGCCCTGATGACCACCATCCTCCCAGGGCTTTGATGAAAATGAAAGCAGGGGGACTACTTGCCCTCCCCCCACAGCCCCAGGGATCGCCACCTACCTGGGGCTCAACTTAAAACAAATTGTGGGGGGATGCCCAGCCTCTCCCCAGCCCCAGGGATGCCTCCTCCCAGGGGCTAAAAACTATTGAAATTCAGTTGGCTGCCTGGCCCACCCGCTGCACTGGGACCACCACCTCCCCCATGCTAATAACTAATTAAATGTGGGGAACATCCCAGTCACCTCACAGCGCCAGGGACCACTACCTCCTTGAGGCTAATAACTATTTGTATGCAGAGACACCCAGCCCCCGCTACCCTGGGACTACCACCCTCCCAGGGCAATTAACTATTTAAATGGAGGGGCTGCACGGCTCCCTGCAGCTCCAGTGACCGCCACTTCCCCTGGGCTCAATTTAAATGAAAAAGGGAGTCTGTGGGTCTGTTTCGGCTCCGTAACCACAGGTACCACCATCTCCCTAGGGCTCATTGACTCATGGCCTCGCCATGCACTGCTAATTACCCAGATGTTACAGCAATCATGACATCTTTTATAACATCATTATCATTAATAACATCACTGTAACATTTGTTGTAAAATTATTCATAAAATAACTGTGCATGGTGTGGGCACGAGTCATTAACTTAGGGTGCGAGTTATAGTTACTTGAAATGACTATAACTATAACTGGTGAATTTCTAAGGTTTTCTATAAGCAAACTCATAACCTAACTATAAGTCCCTGTAACCTTTGTTTTTTAAGTGAATTTCTATGATTTTTTTAAATTCTATTCTAACTATAAAATCCCTGCAACCTTTGTGTTTTTCTGAATATTTTTACACATATATATATATATATATATGCTGTTCACAGCTTCTCCACGCTATCCTCCCAGTCACCATTCTCCAGGGGTCATAGACAAAGAACTTCCAAGGCTTCATTTATCGTAATCTTTATTTAATATTCAGCCATAAGGTGTGAGGTGCAAGAAAAATTGCATTGTGTTTCGGTTGGAGCCTTCAACTGGCCATAGAGTTTGACAAGTGTAGAGTGTCTTTTAACAGGGGAGTTTTGCCAACTTACCACCACCAATTTAAAAGAGACTAGACCGCTAACTTTTCAAAAATTGTGCCCCCTCATCAATGCCATTTTTGGTATAATTACACTTGTACAATGAACCTCAAAGCATATAATCAAAACACTGTAACTCATTTAGAGGATTCAGCATTGTTCTAAACGCCGTAAAACTAATATAGGATTCATGCTTTGAAAGATTATAGCACTCAGTAAAGTACTTTGGATTGTTACATTTAAATAGCTAAAGAGTTTGCTCATTTGTTAATACACTTGTAGCATTTCACGGCATCCACAGGAGAGGGAAACACATGAGAGGCTGGCAACCGGTAAAGTACCTAACTCCTTGTTAAATGCCATCTTGCCAGAGACCCATCTTATTAATATGAAGGCAGGACATCTCATATAAAGCCTCCAAAGTACTAGGAAGTTATTATCACAGTAGTTCATGATTATTTCCCAAATTACAGTTATAATCGCATTGCAGTCATGATAAAGTACCTCAAACAATGCAGGATTATTGTTTATTGAGCAAAATGATCAGTAGATTTAATGATTTCCTGATACAGTTGACTGTAGCAAGCTCAATTCTTAAACTGCGCCCTCCATTATGCTTTCTTGAACAAAGGTTGCATCCTTAGATTTATCCTTTATTGTACACTTGCCATGTATTGTACTTTTGTCAGTGCTACCCATGCCTACATCTAGGCTCATGGTATTCTTTGGGTAAGAAATAACATGTGGTAATTTGAATCACTAATTTCACTAATGGCCTACAATGTATCCTCCTGCTTTCATCAAGCTCTCATTTATACATTAACTCCACTAGGGCTGCTGATATTGTCGCGTGGGCTCTCATTATCCTAAATGAGACTACTGGATTTCTAGGCAGCAGGATCGATAACGGTGCGGGAGACTGAGTCTGACCCACGTGTAAAGAACTCTGTCACCCTAAATCCGGTTCTTGCTCCGGCTAACTAGCAGTGCCTCATTTCTCCCAAAGGGAAGAGATGATTGGGCAGCCGAGCGCATGACATCTTTGGAACTTCTCTGGGAAGTCGTGGTCACTCAGATCCAAACCAACTCTCTCATTTACAATATGATCTCATATACAAATGACAAAGACAGTATAAGTTTTATATAATGTTTTAATAAAACGACTGTATTTTAGATAATAAGGCGTGAGCTGCAATAACCAGAACAATACAACACAGTAGGATTGAAATAGTCACCAGGAGAGTAAAACATAAGAACACAGCTATCATAGTGCCTAACAGTTTCTACTCTCCCTCTGCTTGTTCTATTTAGAGCACAGCATGTTAAGCTTCTAGCTTGCCTGTCTGTATCACTGGGGAGACATCAGCCCTCATACCTGAGCAAAGGCCCGTGATCTTGGTTCAGCATCTGCAACGAGGCAGTCAGCGTCTAGTTGTAGTTCCCTGGTCGGAATCTCCCTCTCACGTGTATTGGGACAAGGAAGTGATTTTATAACTAACATGTCAGCGTGATCACAAAATGTCCCTACGCAGGAATGCCAAGTCTAAACTCCTACCACGTCTATCGGCAATGTACCAGACTGTATCCTTGACTGAAGCACAGAGTGAACAGAAATGTGTTATGGAGAACTCCAGTGCTGAAGTAGGCTAAACAGTGTGATATGAATAAAAAACAAAACCGTAGAACTGGCTATATGAAAAATAACAGTACGAAGCCTAATAAAAAGCATTTAGAGCAAAGTGCACAGAGGCTCTAAGCTGCAAGCAAATGAATAAAACACATCCAGGGCAAAGTGCACAAAGGCCTAAAGCCTGAAGCTAACGCGCAAAGGATACGTAAAACTAACCACACTACACCCTCCCTTTGTCGGTAGCAAGTGGTTCCAATAAAATAAAAATATGCCCCAGATATAAACAATACCTAAAATTATATACATATTTCGACAAGGTCAGAAGACAACAAAGTCATAAATTTAGGAAACATGTGACGATAAAGCCAAATTCAATATAATGTCAATTTTGCATGAGAGGAAAAAAATCCAATTGTTAAACAGAAGCAATAGAAAGTAGGAGCTCCTCCACTTCGATATATGTCAATATCGGAAGATCCACGCCACAAAATACCATGGAGCAGGTGTGTTCCAAAGCACCAAAACCATTCAGGGCGGCACCCCGCGTAGGGCCTATGAATGAGACAAAACCATCTTCCTCCAGGAAGAGAATCTGATAAACTGCCTCACGAAGCAAACGCAACCGTAGTGCACAAGTCTGGGAATGAGCCCTAATCGGGAACATCAACAGATCAGGATCGACCACTGGAGGGCGCTGCAGTGAGAGACAGAGAGCCAGTGCATGTTCAAACGAGCACCAAAGGCACCGAAACACGGGTGGCACACAATCCAAAACCGGTCGGAATGACAGAGACCAGTCACACTACAAATGGCCCAGGAGTGTTGCTCCAAAATCCTGCATCATGCGTTCACGACACAGCTGCGCTGACGGGAGCAGCAATATAGGATCTCGTCGTGGCGGGACAGCCATTGCGAAAAAATAGCAACAACAGCAAGACTCCAGCCAATAAAACCAAAGTAATCGGGAAACCCCCAAAAATGCTTCCGAAAATAGAGTGTATAGCCGAAGGTATCAAACCGAATATGGAAGAGAAGGTGTGAGCAAAACCAACACCAACGGCTTTGAAAAAATGTGCAATACCAGCAGTGCTGGATGCATTAAATATACGTCCCACAAGTTCACCGAAGTGACTTGGAAAGTTAGTATTCAAAAGGGACTGTATTTCCGCCGATGACCTTGCCACCTGAAGTGCGTAGGTCTCGCTAGCAGATGTAAGGGCCACATGCTTTTGAAACAATAAAGCCTTTAGTTGACTCAACTTGTCGAAATTAACCTTGGAAGTAGCAATATGAGGCCAGATGTCTTCTACCTCCCTAAATTGAGTGGGGGGAAACAACACATTCCCGCAGCATGTAACGGCCTTGTTGACAACGACAACGTAAACTATTCCGGCACGCATGCCATGGCAGCGTTCGCTGTTAAGAACAATGTAACTGCCGTTAGAAAGCACCTGGAAAGTGTTTTTAATAACCGGGACTGGAACTCCCTTCAGATAACAAGCTAAGTTAGCAATCAAAGCGTTACACGCTCCGTGCAAGGACAGCTGTTTACAAACCATAGAATGGCTGACAGAAGTTTCGCATTCACTACCGCTAAGAAAAACCTCCCTCAAACCATTAATACATCTGTATTGAAAGGGAAGCTCCCACACCTCATGTATGTAACTGTCTCCCAATAGTTCATATCTACCCACCGGAATGTGCTTCAAACAAGAAGTAAATTGCAGAGTGGAGATAGGCAGATTAATAACCCCATGAATCAACCACTCAGCGGACGGAATCTCAGCAACCGTGAAAGGCAGTTTCTCCAATTTTTCAATATTTAACATGACATACGTCGCTTCCTTTTTAGCCATCAGCTGTTGATAACGAGTCAAATTAAAGGAGACAAAGATCTCTCTGGCACGAATGTGCTGCCACGGAACGCGACCTGCCTTCAAGGTCTGGAGAGTCCAACCCAGCTGCATGATGGAACGCGTCTGACTCTGCCCATGATATAAAGAAGACATGTCTGATTTAATAATGTCAATAGCAGAGGAAATAATGCTGTCAATTGTGTAAACACGGTCAGAAAGGGTATGCATGCCATTATCAACAACAGACAAAGTCTGCATCAGGTTTTCCTGATCAATCTGCCTCAACCGGGCTGCAGCCTCCTGTTGTGAAAGCTTCCAAATCTCATTATAAACTTCGTATAAAAATCTTTTCTTCCGTGGTACCTTGGGACCTGACAAAAAATCTTGTAAATCAGTATCATTAGACAGTAACGTGAGATGTGACTTAACTGCATCCAGCGTGGATGACTTCAACCATTGCTGACAAAGCTTCCCCACGCAGTATGTAGTTATAATATCAGCATGTTCTGGTGAAATGTAACGAGGGTCTGCCCTACTAGTCCTGAACCCCCCTGAAGAGGTGACAAAACGTTGATGACACTTATTAGTGTCTACAGGCCATAATAACCACCCGCCTGGATGTATCGATGAAGTGTTAAGCGTACCATTCTGGACCCAATGTGTAAATTCACTAAAAGTAGCATTCACATAGTGCTGCCAGTTGTTTAATTTGGAAGGGACAGGTATACTAGGCAAATTTAACTCCCTAATTGTTGCCAAGCCCAAACAGCTAGTCTGTTGTATGGTGTCATTGAGGAAAATCATCTGCACAGGGATAATACATGCTCTAAATAATGTGTCCCTGCCTTGCATCTGCCAATTTTTCGTACCCCAAACACTTTTCAAATCAACAGTCTTAAACCAGTATTCATACCCCTCGACCGAAAGTTTAGCTACAAACAAATTTGAATACAGTAATTTTGTATCGGTCAGTAACATTTGCTTATTAGAATACGGAGTAACTTTAAAATAGTAAGACTTAACATTTCGTTGATTATGCCCAGAAAAATATGCAAATTTATCATAATACGTTTTCGAACTCCCTTGTGGAGGAGTCGAGCAATGCTCCCATTGCACATAATTAAATATGGACTTAGGGCTACTAGCTTTATGAATAAAGTGGTGTCCATAATAGTTGTAGCCAAACATGTCACCATGATTATCTCTAAATTGGTAAGCATCTTCATCGTCATAGACAGTGTAATATTGTAAGTCTGTCAGCATAGAATCTACTGTCTTCACATCCCAATCATCAGAAACAATGCCTGGTATAACAATATCATTCATTGATAACTTGAGGACATACGGTATTTTAATCAATTCAGTGGGACCATATATATCAAACATTACTTTATCCCACACAATCCCATCCGGAATCGGTATCGCAGAAATGTTTACATCTGACAAGTCTCTTCGAACCATATGAGACGAAAAATGTGGTTTTAACACAGTCTCCACGTGCTCAATGTCAGATCGTTCAGGAAGAAAATGACCATGTATTACTAGAAAAAAAGTAACCACAAATCCCAACCACAAAAAAAGAGTCATTACAGCAAAAAAAAGCCACAAATAGTTCCAAGGAAAAACAAAATATGTGCGTTTAAGCCAACACAGCAGCTTACGTGGACCTCGGACTGAAGACATCGAGGACGAGGAGTCGGACACTGCATCATCAGTGTCGATGAAGCAGCCAGAGGCAGTTCTTGCAAAAGGTGCAACTGTGAACAAAGAAGCAGATGGAGGCTCTCGCCTTGGCACACTATAAACCACATGTTCAGAAACATCAGTAGAACGTACAGCAATTTGATCCAAAGATTCCAAATTAATCGTCGTCTGTGGAACAATCGCAAGATCATCTTCCACCCTCCCCAAGCTCGGAGAGGAAACAGTGTCGGTGTAAATCACCTGCAACGGGACTTCTTCTCCAGTAGTGAGAGGGATTCCGGAACTACTGGGTGTCCCTATTGGTCTGCTGTGCAGAATCGGCCACATGTTGTAACTTGACATTATCAATGGAAACAAATCAATTTCCTTTGGCCCCTTGCAGCGGCGGTAAAATTACAGTTCTCGTGCCGCTTACCCCTAACACAGGGACAGGTGCTCGATAAGAAGGACCAAATTCTTTTTTTACTGCGACCTTTTCACGCACTAGATCCCCAATCCTGGGTATCCAACCAGTAGGAGTTACTGGCTCATCCTTAATTCCTGAGGAGGCAGCACTTGCAGAAGAGTTATCTTCATGGAATTGTTGTAAATCCTGCAAAACAGTGACACGATCATTTATGTCAAAAGGCGTATCTGCCACCTCCACACCAGGACCATCTAGATCAGGAACATACATCCGTGTTCCGAACAGGCACTCATATGAAGTACGACCCCCCAGTGACCTTCTAGGCAAGTTATTAAGTGCTCTCTGTACTCCATAGAGGTGGGCTAGCCAACCACGACCCGTACCTATAGCTCTGGCCGTTAAGGATTGCTTTAAATCACGATTTAAACGCTCCACGACAGAATTTCCCTCGGGATGAAATGGAGACGAGAATTGGAGTTGGACCCCCAACGAAGCCATGGTGTCCCTGAATGCCTTAGAGGCAAATGCAGGGCCCTGGTCCGAATGAAAAGCCGCAACTGCAAATGTATCGACAAAGATGCGCAAATCTTTAATAACAGTTAGAGCGTCAGCCGAGCGCTGTGGCCAGACCCACACAAATCTGGAGCACGAATCTACAGCAACCAAAATATATTTGTATGCACTATCTGGTGTCAGCGGACCACAATGATCCAAGTACACACACTGTAAAGCTTTATTTGAAATCAGAAGGGGCGTCTGCTGCGGGCGTCTAGCCGACAAAGCTTTAATTTGTTGACAAACGTCACAACAAAGGACATACTGCTTTGTCTCTTTATAGAGACCAGGCCACCAGTAACGAGCCTGTAAAAGTGAAATCGTGGCTGCCACACCAGCATGTGCAGATGCCGCCCCCTCATGTGCTGCAGAAATTAATCGAGGTCTCTCATTTTTATTGGGCATTTAACGTACACCAATGCCCGGAATATTAACAACAGCACTCAGCGCACTATTCAAGCAGTAACTATATTTAGAAGGAAATCCTTTAGGAAAGGGCGTGCCATGAGCCGTAGCCCTTATGGCAGGCGAAATCTCTGTGTCTGGTTTGTTACTCGAACGAGTCACTGCGGCCACAGTGGTGACAGCCACTGCCGACTTTGCGGCTTCATCAGCCAAAGTGTTCCCAGCAACGTGTATCCCAACGCGCTGGTGTCCAAGTGTATGTACAACATGGACCTTAGGAAGCGTCTCTTTCAGATCCGCAACCTTACCCCACAACAATTTGTGTTTAATGGTGTTGCCCTTAGAATCTCTGAACACATTCAACTTCCAATAGTGTAGATATTAATTGAAAGACTGAACACAGTAGTAGGAGTCACAGACCAGCAAGGTTAAAATCGCCGGATCCGCGTGCTCCAACGCTAACAATAGAGCTTTGAGCTCAGCCAGCTATGCCGTGCAATCTCCCAAGGTTTTAGTATAAGTATGACGGGGGCAGAACACTTCCCCCTCCATAGTGCCGCTCACCACCACACATGCAGCAGAATACTGTTGATTAGTCCCAACCGCTGGTTGCGCAGAGCCATCGGTATACATGACCACCTGATATTGGTCAATAGGCAATGTGCCAGCAGGAACTGGGTACTCTATTTCATATTGAAGAAATTCTTGAGTGTGCAGTTTAGGGTCAAATATGTAATCTACATCAGTGGCTGTCAAAGACGTAGCCCATTGAATCCATCGCGGGTGCAAAGCTTTCGAATTAGGAACACTCGCTTTTGTAACAGCCTCTAAGGCCGGAATCGGGGAAACGACAATGATGCGTTGTCCCTGGGCAAGCGGTCTTTCTTTAATCACAGCCATCTGTACTGCAGTGAGCATTTTTTCAGTCTGTGCAAATCGTTGTTCTGCAGCAGAATACAAGTGGGACTTGTATGCAATCGGGACTGTCTCACCCTCATTAAAGGTGACATACGTAAACCCAACAGCCCCAGGTATCACCCTGATGACCAAATGTGTCTTATTGTCCTGTGTGTGTAAGTGTTTAACTGCTAAGAGATCAGTCTGTAACTCTCGTAGTATGTGTGTATGCTCAATCGTCCAAAATCTACTCGAAAAATTTGGACGAATCAACTCATATTAGGGTTTTATACGCGTAGCATAATCAGGAATGTAAGTTCTGCCAAAATTCAGAAACCCCAACAATGACTGGAGCTTCCGAACCGAATTAGGAGGCTGTAATTGAGCAAATTTTTCTAAAAAATGAGGCGCTAGGCTCCTGCCCTCGCTCGACAACTCATATACCAGGAAAATGACGCTGAGGAAGACAACCTTCGACTTCTTAAAATTAAACTTATAGCCAATTTCAGCAAACCCCACAACAATGCGCGATACACGCCTGAGATGTTGCAGAATCTCATTGTCTGTTAAATATATGTCATCAACAAATGATAACGCTTCAGGGTCCAACTCGTGCAGAATTTCTGTTACACGAGCCGAAAATAGTCCTGGGCTATTCTTATACCCCTGAGGCAAACAACAAAACTTTTTCTGAGAGCCAAACACACTGAAACTGGTATAGTCCCGACTTTCGGGTGCTATATTCTAGCAGAAAAAAACATTCGAGATATCTAACACCGTTTAGTATTTTTTACGCACTATATTATTCATAAGCACTGCGCTATGTGAATTCTGTATTGCATATGTGCGTGTATGACTATTTAAATGTCTGTAATCCACCACTATCCTATAGGAATGGTCCGGTTTAGCAACCGGAAATAAGGGATTATTCATCGGCGAGACACAGGGCTCAATTACACCCTGGTACTCCAATTGTGTAAGAATAGTCCTAACTGATGCCCTTGCTTCAAATTTAATAGGATACTGCGGCTGTGGCTGAGGTTCGCCCTTTATTGGAATTACATGATAAGGTGATTGTCTATCCCACCCCACGTTATTTCTATATAGGGCGGGGGCCTGTGCTAGAGCCCATGTTTTACTATAGGACTCCGCTAGTTCTCTCGGAACAAGTGGTGAGAAGGAAGGTGTGATAACCTCCTCCCCAACCGGACAGTCGCAAACAAAGTCAGGTGGCCAATCCTGTTCGGCCAGCAGAACATCATATGATTTTACCACATGGTCCCAAAAGATGGCGTGTACAATGCGGTCAATGTCCCCTTCTAATCGCAGAGTCACTTTATATACTCTATCAGGATCAGAGACACGCATATCCGCCGTTTCGACTTGTATGAAGTCATCAGTTGCTTTCACTTCCAGATGCTCTAGAAGACTCCGGCGAACTATTGTGACCTCTGCCGTGCTGTCTAACAGTGCCAACGCCCACGTCTTGTTCGTCAAGAGAACTCTCTTCTTGAGCGGCATGTCTAACCGAGACTGCTGCCACTTTCTTCTTTTTAAATTGCTGTTTTTGTTGTAGCGGTTTCTCTTCTTGTTTAATAGAAACCTCAGTTGAGCGTTGTGAATCCTGGCTTGGTTTCACGTACTCTGTTCTCCGCTCTGACAGCCCACCTCTCTCACCTCTCTTCTCTGAGGAGTCCTGAAAGGAACGAGATTGGTGTGTATCAGTATATTGATATCTTTCAGGCGTCTTCAAATTATCCCTATTCCTGAGATTATACCTATTCTGCGGGGTCTCCGGTTGCGGAGACTGTCCCCCATCTTTCTCAGGTGTTTGCTGTTTCTTTTCCCAGTGCTTTTTAGTACCCTCAGGTTGCTGTTGTTTAGCATTGTCTTTATTATTTTTACCCTGTAATTGGGATTTGTGCGGTCTAGCCCCTAGGCTATCGCAACCAATACTGGAATATGTCTCTGCTATTATTCTCGGAAGTTCCCGCTCCTGATTAACCTGCGGAATGTCCCGAAGACGCATTCGCACTGCTAGTGCTACTGCCTCTCCCTTGAGATTGCTCAAAATAATAGAAGAAACTGCTGCAAAATTGCCCATCAACTGCATGCCTAAATCTAAGACTGGGGCAGCCCCATATTCATCTTGAATTTGTTTAAGCACTTCCGGTAAATTAGCTAACGTCGGTGTACCATGTGCCGTAGTGTAGAGCGGGGCAAACACCGTGCCCCATGTATTACAAAGGTCCACCGGAGGAATCATCCCATACGGCAAACACATCGTCAATATTCTATGTTTATCCTGAGGTCCCATATGGGGAAATACTGCTTCCAGCGTATTAATTTTTTGCGCCAGCCAAAATGGAGTTTCCTCGCATTTAGCCGGTACCTTACCCATAACTGAGTGTACAGTGGCCGGATTGATACCCGGAACCACCGCCTGTGGGTGCGCCGGAGCAGCACGCGCTGCGTTTGTATTTAGTGTCTGCATGACAAACTGTACTAATCGTCTATATGTAGCCGTTAAGTCTGTATATAAACGACGAACTTCAACCACTGTCAATTGAGCAGCCGCAGGATGAGGTGTATATGTAGCCAATAAAGGCCAGGTAGGACCATCATTACTCAGTGGACCTGACCTAACTTGTGCTACTGTGTGTGGGAGGGCGCCATCAAGCCAATTATGGTGTTCTTGATAAGATAAAGGTATCTCTAAGTATGCATAAGCCCTGTATTGTCCAGTGACATTCGCAACAGTGTATTCGTGAAAAGTGTTTGTACCCCCATCAACCGCTGGAAATACAACCCAAGAATAAAAAAGTTCTGTTCTATAGGCTGCATGGGCGTCCACCACAAAAGTGACCGGACCCCCCTGGACCGTCAGGCCATGTGCCACCAGATGTCCTGTGAGCGGTTGTCGCATATTGATTGCTATATTCACTACATTAGGATTCGCCATTTGTAAAAAATAGCACTAGGTCAGAGAAGGCACACCAATATCGGGGTTTTCCTTTTAAAGTTCAAGCTTGAACAACCAACCACTAAGCAATAGGATGTACCAATCCTGTGGCGGCGGAAATCCTCAGTCCCATGGACGTCTCCGCTTACGGAACCGAGGAGTCAAAACATATATGAGACCGAGAGAGTCAGCCGGACCTAAATATTAGAGCCAGACCAATCGTTGGCGGCGCCATGTCGCGTGGGCTCTCATTATCCTAAATGAGACTACTGGATTTCTAGGCAGCAGGATCGATAACGGTGTGGGGGACTGAGTCTGACCCACGTGTAAAGAACTCTGTCACCCTAAATCCGGTTCTTGCTCCGGCTAACTAGCAGTGCCTCATTTCTCCCAAAGGGAAGAGATGATTGGGCAGCCGAGCGCATGACATCTTTGGAACTTCTCAGGGAAGTCGTGGTCACTCAGATCCAAACCAACTCTCTCATTTACAATATGATCTCATATACAAATGACAAAGACAGTATAAGTTTTATATAATGTTTTAATAAAACGACTGTATTTTAGATAATAAGGCGTGAGCCGCAATAACCAGAACAATACAACACAGTAGGATTGAAATAGTCACCAGGAGAGTAAAACATAAGAACAAAACTATCATAGTGCCTAACAGTTTCTACTCTCCGCTTGTTCTATTTAGAGCACAGCATGTTAAGCTTCTAGCTTGCCTGTCTGTATCACTGGGGAGACATCAGCCCTCATACCTGAGCAAAGGCCTGTGATCTTGGTTCAGCATCTGCAACGAGGCAATCAGCGTCTAGTTGTGGTTCCCTGGTCGGAATCTCCCTCTCACGTGTATTGGGACAAGGAAGTGATTTTATAACCAACATATCAGCGTGATCACAAAATGTCCCTACGCAGGAATGCCAAGTCTAAACTCCTACCACGTCTATCGGCAATGTACCAGACTGTATCCTTGACTGAAGCACAGAGTGAACAGAAATGTGTTATGGAGAACTCCAGTGCTGAAGTAGGCTAAACAGTGTGATATGAATAAAAAACAAAACCGTAGAACTGGCTATATGAAAAAGGAGAGCGATGCGTCGATCCGGTCAGCACTCTCAGGTCTGGGCAGGCTATGTGTTGTTTTTCCACGCACAGTGGTACTTGAGTAGGAAATCCAGACGCACAATGATCCGAAAACCCCGTAGCGCGGGTTGTGATCTCACAGCCTCCGTCAGCGATGATGCTCGTCGTTTCTCCTGCTCCGTGCGTCTATTCTTCAGCGGCGTTTCCTGCAAGCATAGTTTCTCAGCTGCGGAGCCGGCGGCGTGTCGTTTCTTCAGCTGCAGATAGGAGTCGTGTTAATCTTTTCCACGCACAGCGCTCTGTGCATGGATTTCCTTGTCTTTAGGCTGCCAGCTTCTCCTTTCAGGCTCCCAGGAACTGGATGGGCACCCCAGGGCAGAGTAGGAGTCCCTCCAGAGACCCCAGGTGCTGGCAGTGAGAAGTCTTTCCTGACCCTGAGACTTCAAACAACAGGAGGCAAGCTCTAAATCAAGCCCTTGGAGATTTCTTCTCAAGATGGAAGGCACACAAAGTCCAGTCTTTGCTCTCTTACTCTGGCAGAAGCAGCAACTGCAGGATAGCTCCACAAAGCACAGTCACAGCTCTTCTTCCTCAGCTCTTCAGCTCTTCTCCAGGCAGAGGTTCCTCTTGTTTCCAGAAGGTTTTCCCAGAGTCTGTGACTTTGGGTGCTCTTCTTATACCCAATTTCTCCTTTGAAGTAGGCCTACTTCAAAGTAAAGTCTCTTTTAAATGTGAAATCCTGCCTTGCCCAGGCCAGGCCCCAGACACTCACCAGGGGGTTGGAGACTGCATTATGTGAGGGCAGGCACAGCCCTTTCAGGTGTGAGTGACCACTCCTCCCCTCCCTCCTAGCACAGGTGGCTCATCGGAATATGCAGGCTACACCTCAGCTCCCTTTGTGTCACTGTCTAGTGTGAGGTGCAACCAGCCCAACTGTCAAACTGATGCAGACAGGGAATCCACAAACAGGCAGAGTCACAGAAATGGTATAAGCAAGAAAATGCTAACTTTCTAAAAGTGGCATTTTCAAAAACACAATCTCAAATCACCTTTACTAAAAGATGTATTTTTAAATTGTGAGCTCAGAGACCACAAACTCCACATGTCCATCTGCTCCCAAAGGGAATCTACACTTTAATCAGATTTAAAGGTAGCTCTTTCAAGAGTTCCTTTATCTGTCTGATGGAAGCATCAAATTGCATTTTATATCTAATATCAGTGTTACTGGCTGTATAGTCAATCCAATTTGATTTCGGTATCAGCAGTTCCTCTAATTTTTGCCTCCTATCCCTTATCATGGCATATTTAATCACCGATTTTGTGTTCCTTCTGTGAATAAATCTTGTGTACATGTCCATAGCTTTTGCTTTGAATTAATTGTCCTCTGAACCATTGTGCCTGGCTCTCAAGTATTCACCATACAGTACACTCCACTTGAGTGCTTGGGGGTGCCGACTGTTCATGTGTAGCACACAGTTACAGCTGTTCTGTTTTCTATGGACCTTTGTACACATTACCATTTTGCATTAGATCCCAATGTCTGTCTAATTAATATTTGTTGCACTCATTTTATAGATACATTTCAATAGCTGGGGATTGCTGTTGAGTGAGGCAATAAACTGTTCCAAATCTCTTTGTTCTCCTTCCCAGATTGAAATGTATCATCGATGTAGCGTATCCAGAACACAACATGTTCCAAAGCTTCTGAGTTATCTTCTGTCAGTACAGTTTCTGCCTCCCACCACCCCATTGTCAGGTTAGCATATGTGTGGGAAAAGGATGTGCCCATCGCAGACCCTCTCTTTTGTAGATAGTAATTGTTTTCAATAAGAAAAACATTGTGAGTTAGGCAGAATTGCAACATTTCCATTAACATTTCAGTGTGTTTTAGTAGACTGACACACCTGGACCTCAGAAAATATCTATACACATTCAAGCCATCCTCATGTTCAATGGAGGTGTACGAGGAAACAACATCTATCATGGCCATTAGGCAGTTGTTCTTCCATGGTATACCATCAATTCTATTTAAGAAGTCCTTAAGATGGCAAGTTGGGTACATAGGGGAACAAGAATTTGTCCACAAATCTGGAAGTGTTCTCCAATAACTACCCTATGGAATTCACGATGGATCGTCCAAGTGGATTGATATTATCCATGTGCACTTTTGGTAAAATATATATCATAGGTGTAATTGGGTGACCTTTCTTACTATATCTAAACTCCTTCTCTTCTAACAAGACTCTGTTGTACCTGTCTCTCAATTTTTGATGGTATAGTATTATAGTATAGCATCTTCCTCAGTTGGGTTCCTTTCCAATGTCTCATAGCTTGTTCTGTCACCCAGTTGTCTCTTGGTTTCCTTTATGTATTTTTCTTGATCCAGAATTACTGTGTTGTCTCTCTTGCCGGATGCTTTTATTATGATGGTGTCATCATTCTGTAATCTTTACAGTGCTGACCAGTCATCTTTAGTCATAGTGGTCTGATGCTTTCTCTGTGTTTTTATGGCAATCTTATTCAATCCTTTTATTATTACCTGTAGGGATCCCAAGCGCTTTATACCGCTCCCGATCTGACAAATTATCAAGAACAGATATATTTATGAATCCTTCAGATTCTACTTCCAGAATGGACAGGGCTCTCAGATGATTCATAGCTTTGGTGTTAATTGAAAAGATGACTTGGTTTTCTGGAGTATCAAGCTTCTGCCCTTTCTGTGCAAAGAACTCTTTAAGCTTCAATTTTCTGGGGAATTTATATAGGTTGATTCTGGCCACTGCTAGATCCTTAAATGCTATAGGACAAAAAGTCAGTTCCCTGTTTTACATATTACTGTGTTTGGCTTCCAGATTTTTAGAGGAGAGGTTTATAACCAGATCTATCTATGTTTCAAGTTTTTTTTATCCTTCTTGCCTCCTCCTCTTTTGCCCCTTCGTCTTCCTCTTAGATCTCCTTGTTCTCTTGTGTTCACATATAGCTTCTTTTATGTTCCTCTTCCATGGCTCATTGTTTCAAAATTGTAAATGTGCCTTTCTCCTGAAAAATCCAGCCTGAGTAGCAATGTGGTTGGAACCTCTTCCCCAGAACTAATGTCAGAACTGTTGACGCTAAATGGTACTTTGTCTTTCTCAAAAGTATTGTCCATTGTTTCTCTGGTAAAGAAGGAGTCAAATCTTTTTGCAAATGTATATATCATACCAGTGGCATATTCTGCCTTATCTTTGTTAAACGTCTTTGCTTTCTTCCTATGTCGATCCTTTTCATGTTTCTCTAGTTTTTTTCGCAACTTTCACCAAAGCTTTCTTTACCTCTTCTGAGGCATGCACAGACTCCAGAGCATTCTCAATGTCTTTAATTTTCTCTGATGTTCTTTCCAATTTGCATTTTGCCTGTTTAATAAATGTGTTCATCAACATCATGGCACATTCTACTGTATCCATCTGACACTGTTTCAATAAATCTTGATCAATGTCATTTAATGTAGGCACGCCAAACACCCTCAAACCCCTGGGGACCCTCCCACATTCAATGTATTTCCTTAATGTTGCCATTTCTCACAATTTGTGACTTCCATGATTCTGACTTGTTCTAGTTCCTTTATTAATTTACTGGCTGGCACATCCTGCTTTCCTTTTGTGGCTGGCTCTTCTATCATCGCATGGCTGTATTCATTACATAAGGTCTTGAATGCTTGCTCACATCTAATCAGCCTCTCTGCTATCATTAGCAATCAGTCCACCTTAAAACCAACTATTTCACTTGCAGCCCCTACATCTTTTAATCTTCACAGCGTAATTGCAAATCAAGGGGAGTTGGCCAAACCACAAAGAACTAATGAGTCAGAGGCTTTTACATTTCAAATAGCTAAATAGGTAGTGAATCACCAGATTATACTTAATTATTTTGTATCTCTCTTTCTAATCATACACCAGCTTTTGGAGATGCCCTATTAGTTGATGCAGGTCATTGAGGGAAAGCAAGTAGGGTTAACCCATCCACATGTCTCCTCAGAGGCATTACGACCCCCCGCCTGAGCCGCCAACTCCCAAATCTCAGCTCACTGCATGCTGCAAGAAATCCAGGTGCCACACAGATGTTCTTCCTTGCATCACAATCCCAGGCAGGTATTCAATGGACTTCACAGTATCGGAGACAACTTCTCCTAACTCCTTCTTGGTCCTTGACATCTGGTGTTTTCCCTTTCATACATGCACTTCTGCATTCAGCATCCTGAGCTGCATATGAAGTCAAGTAGACCAAGATCCTTACCACCACAAACAGACATTGGATACCAGAACCCTCACTCTCTTCCAGGTGCACCTCCATAGCGGTCCAGTTGCCGCACTATACTTGCAGTACACAGCTTCTTCATGCTGTACTCCCAGCCAACATTCACCCAGAGTTGTAATAAAGCAGGCAACATTTTGAAGCCTCCAATTATCATAATCTTTATTTTATTTAAGATGCGAGGGTCAAGGAAAAGCCAGAGGCTTCAACTGGCTATTGAGTTTGAGAAGTGTAAAGTGTCTCTTAACAATGAAGTTTTCCCAACTTACCACCACCAATTTAAGAGACTGGACTGCTAACTTTTCCAAAACATTGTGCTCCCTCATGAAGGTCATATTTGCTATAATTCCGCTTCTACAACAGAGCTAAAAGCATATAATGATACAACTCTAACTCATGCATTTAGAGTATTGCTCTAGACCTCACACAATTCATATAAGATACATGCTTTCAAAAGATTTTAACACCCAGTGAAGTACCTTTGATTGTTAAATGTAAACATCCAAAGAATGTGTTCCATCATTAATACTCTTGTAGTATTTCACAGCATCCATAGGAAAGGGAAACACATTAGAGGCTTGTGAATGGTAAAGTATCTAATTTCTTGTTATGATAACATCTTGATGACCAGTAAAGTACCTAACTTCTTGTTATAGTAAAGCCCAAAAGAACTAGGAAATTACTATATATATTTATAGATAGATAGTACAGTTATAGTGATAGTTAGAAATATATATATATATATATATATATATATATATATATATATATACATATATATATATATATTCCCATCTGTAGGAGCGTGATTGCTAGGCTTTGCAGCAGCCTGTGATCAAAGAGTATGGAGTCTGAAACATGTTAGACAAAGCAACATGTAAACCTGTGGGAGTATATATATATATTCTGCAGTTACAGCAGTACTTGACTCAGGTAACTATTCCACGTGCCCTAAGGTAACTTGCACAGTTTTCTCATCAATAACCTTACTGCAAATCCTAAAATGTTGCAGTGATGTTAGCAACGATGTCATAGAAGATGTCATGAGTGATGCAATATGTGTGGTAATCAGCAGTGCATGGTGAGGGCACGCGTTATGCTTATCTTAGGGCACAAATTAAAGTTACTTGAGAAATCTATAAAAGTAACTGCTGAATTGCTATGGTTTTGTGTTGGTTAAATTGGAACCTAACTATAACATACCTGTAACCTTAGCTTTTTTAGTGATTTTATGTTTTTAACATTATTTACTAACTCTAACATCCGATAACCTGGGTGTGTTAGTGGGTGTGTGACTGGTTGTGTGGGTGTGTAAGTGGGTGTGTGATAGGTGTGAGTGTGTGTGTGACTGACTGTGTGGGTCTATTAGTTAGTGTAGAATGGCTGTGTGAGTGGGTTTGTGGGTGTGAGAGTGTTTTTGTGTGTTGGTGAGTGGGTTTGTGAGTGGCTTTATAGATGTGCGAGTAGGTGTGTGAGTGGTTGGTTGGGCATGTAATTAGGTGTGTGAATGTGTGCGTGAGTGGTTGTGTGGAACTGTGAGTCATTTTGTGGATCTGTGAGTTGGCAGCTGAACGGCATTAATGGCTATGTGAGTGGTTGCATGGGTGTATATGCAGGTTTATGAGTGGCTGTGTGAGTAACTGTGTGGGTCTGAGTGGATGTGAGTTGTTTTCAGGGTCTGTAAGTGGATGTGTGAGTGGCTGTGTATTTGTGTGAATGCTTGTGTATGTATATATATATATATATATATATATATATATATACAATCCTAACAAGCTAGGAATTGTCAGCCTCATAAGTCGTCTTAACAGAAAAACATGAAAGATGATAATACAAATACATCTCAATATTAATATCTATGACACAAAAGTGAAAATGGTTTGAATCCACAAATTGTTATATAGTGCAAACAGTTATTTTTTCAACCCCCCATTGCTAACAATCAATACCAGTATTAACTCTAGAATTTAGCTTTGTTTGAGGCTGTCATATTTGGCTTTGAGAAGTAGTTGACATCATTAACCTGATGGCTGCTTTAAAATAAAAGTGTCAAATATTTCAAGGCAGCATCAGCATATTTCACCATTCTCCATGTCAGGAGTGATTGACTTCCACTCAAGTGTAATCATATAGCTTCCAGAAAATAATACAACCCTATGATTTAAAATCAAGTTTCAGTCAATGTGTTTTTTTCTTGAAATACTTCATATGAATACAGATAATAAAAACAGATTCTTGTTTATAGTCACCTATCTTGTGTGCTCTGGATCAAACTGGTAATTTAAAAAGTGATATAGAAATTAAATTAAATCGTAGACAAATATATTTCTAATTGTAGTTGATATAGAGTCACATGTTGTAGAAAATCTACCTTTTCTCTGTGGTTGCCCCATTTTTTGCTTTTTGCTATAGTCCATATTTTTTCTGGCTTACGAACTGTGCATTTTTACTCCTGCTAACAAGTATTAAAGTGGCTGTTCTCTGCTTTTGACTGTGTTAAATTGGTGTTTTCCTGATTGGCACATTTAGCTTGCGTGTAAATCACTGGTATATGATGTAAAAAGTGCATCTGCAGCCTAGACGTTCAATGTCACTTGTTGACTGCAGTACCTACTGTGTCATCCACTATGGTGGCAGTGTAAACATGACTTCTAGCATACACTGTGTAGCCTGTTGAGGTACAAACTGTCACAAAACTCTCAAGCCAGATTCCATTCAGAGCAGTTTAAGTTAGCATTTCTGCCTTTGGTCCACTTGTATTGTGTCATAACCTTTCACAGAACTTGTGAAAGTGTCAATTCATATAAACAATTACTTTGCTATCACACAAAAGTAACACAATTCTGCTGCAAGCTATGAGATATCTTTGTTTCAAGGTTTGACAGTAGATGTGTAAAATTTACTTATGCGAATTGACATGTTTTCACCTTGCTGGTTTAGACTGGTTATAACATGGATTATTGGAAATTCCCAAAATGTAGTCTAAAGGTTAGTAGTCAGCTATATAAACCTCCATCAGCTATTTAAACGTTCACCTCAGGATATCATAAGTGTACTGGCCAGACTGCTGTAGAATCCACTCTTCTGCTGAGAGTTGATATAGAGATGAGAGAAGAAGAGCCCAGTTGATTGTTTGTTTCCTTTCTGAGGGGACACACTCTCCCAGCTGAAGCCTGATAGCCACAGGTGTGTAGTGAGCCGGGCCCCAAGAAAATCAAGAGGCAAGTTGGCTACTTCATGCTTTCATAGTTTCAAAGAAGTAGTCTCAGGAAGAAAGGCTGCTAGGAACATGCCAATTATGCAGGAACTGTTCATTTTATTCTTTCTGCTAGCAACATGCAGAAATGCTGATTTAAATATATTCCTTGTGGTTGTCATTGTTGTACTAAGCAACAGGATGTGACTGTTGAAGTAAAACACTTTTAAGCATATTTAACTGTGTTTTAATTACTACTGCATTCCTGAACCTTTTTAGGGACTGTTGTTAACCCAGAATGAACAGACCCACATCAGTAGGTATGCTCAGTAGATTGTATAGGACTAGAGACACCGGAAATTCATTGTTGGTGCACCAAACTCAGGCCCATATTTATACTTTCTGATGCAAAACTGTGCAAACTGCATCAAAAAGTATAGCGCCTGCTTGCGTCATTCCAGAGCATCATCTGAGTGCCAAATTTATGGAATCCTGCAAGCCAGCACAAAGGGTAGGCTAGCATTGGGAAAATTATGTTAGGTGGGTGGGGGTGGGGGTGGTGGTATGGGGGAAGGGTGTTTTGCACAAAAGAACAACGCTAGGCTGGTTAGAGGCAAAAAATGACTTTGTCCAGCCTAGTGTCATTTCCTGAGGTAAAACCATCCATACGACATGAATCCTGCCTAATAAAAGAAGCAGTCATGGCCACCACCCCAATGGCCAGCACAAGGGACAAGGGTCCCCTGGGCATGGCCACTGCACGCAGTGCCATGTAGGGGGGGGCCCATTTCAGGGCCCCCAATGACACTTTATTTTTTTTAACACTTAACTCTACTTACCCTACCTACCTGGGATGGGGTCCCCCCATTCTCTGGTGTCCCTCTGGTGTGGGTGGGGGTGTTTCTGGGGCTTGGGGTGGGCACCTGTTGACTCTTTCCATGGTGTTTGACCATGGAAATGGGTCAACAGGTCCCCTCATGCCTACCCTGACCCAGGCATTAAATAATGGTGCAAAGCAGGCTTAGCGCCATTATTTTGGCCCGCTTCCTCATGCACTTTTTTTGCACGGGAGGATAAATAAGGCGTTAGGGGCTTTAAGTCATTTTTTGGATGGGAATGCCTACCTTGCATCTAATTGATGCAAGGTGGTTTTACACATCCAAAAATGACTTTAACTCCAATATTTTGACGCTAGACAGGTCTAGCATCAAAATATAAATATGGAGTTAAGTTTGCGCTGAATTAGCATAAAAAATAAAATACGCTAATTCAGTGCAAATAAAGTATAAATATGCCCCTCTGTTCCTGCACCTGGGGCTGGGAATCCAAATCTTATAGACCTGTGCAAGAGTTTCAGATTACACAATAAAAACTGCAGTCAGACCTGTCAAAATAACCTTTTTGACATGTAAAGACCACTCCTTTACATATTTGAAATCATCCCTCTGTGGGTCTTGTAGCCCACAAGTTAGGGTATTTGGAATTTTAAAATGGGACAAAAAGAAAATGAGTATTACAATGTTCCTACACTGACAATGTGCACAATGCTATTTTCATAAGTGACCTATACAGAAAACAAGAGCACAGAATTAAATGCTAATATTGGTAACTCAGGAAAGGAGCCAGTTACAAAAATAATTTAAACCTCTATTTCAATACTTATTAAAAGTCCAATTCAAAAGTGAGGTTGACTTTTAAATAAATATTTTTAGCCCTGAGAGCCTTAGTGTGGTCTTCCCCCAACCCTTTTGCCTTCACTCCTTTTTTTGGTAAATATGTTTTTGTTGGTTCTAGGACTCTTACCACGTTACCATTGCTAACCAGTGTTAAAGTGCTTGGGTTCTCTCTCTTTTAAACATGATACAATTGCCTTACACCTTACTAGCACATCTAATTTACTGATATGTCCCTTGTAGAGTGGTATACCATGTACCCACGGCCTGTATATTAAACAGTACTAGTGGACCTGCATGGCATATTATGCCACCCACTTAAGTAGCCCACAAAACATGCCCTTGCCCTTCTTTTGCAGCCTGAATGCAGTTTCAAACTGCCAATTCAACTTAGCAGTGTAACACCCCTCCCAAGCCTCAAATTCCCCTTTTATTGCATATAGGTCATCCTTAGAGTAGCGTCTAGGCATCCTACAGGGTAGGATACATTGCAATTAAAAGGTTGGACACGTACTTCTATGCTTTACATGAGCTGGTAGTGAAACCTATTATATGTGTTTTTCACTAATGGGAGGTCTGCCTATCCCATATGATAACGCAGTTTGCCATTTTATATTTATTAAGTGATAACGTTTGATTTGGAAATAGGTCAGTATTTCATGCTTGGTCTCAGAGAAACAGTAAATAAAAATTATCTTTAAAGGTGAAATCTGATTTTAATTTACAATTTTGAAAATGCCACTTTTATAAAGTTGCCATTTTCCTGACCTAAACTATTTGGTGCCTACAGCCTGTCCTGGGTCACTTGATTGGGTATAGTCTGACAGTTGGACTTTGTTTATTCTTCGAAACAGCCACGCAATAGAGGGTTAGGTGGGCCTAAATGGGCTATCATCTGGCAGGACGGAGGAGCGAAACTGGGAACAGACCCACTTGCAACTGAACAGGCTGTGTTCTGCCTTCACACAAAGGAATTGTAACCCCTGCATTGTTCATGCAGCCAGCTTGGAGCCAGGGCAAAGGAAGCAAGAAGTTTCAAGCACCTCAAAGGGAATTCTCTAAAAGATTCTCCTACTTCAAGGGAGGCACTGTGTATATAAGGGGATCCTTAGAGCCACTCTTCAGTGTAAGACTCAGAAAGATTGTGCCACTTTATAAATATGGCGCAGTGATTTTGGCCTCATTGGGAAACATTAGCGTAAAAAAAAAGAAAATGACGCTAATGTGGTGCAAGTAGACGTTAGGGGCTCTTAAATATGCCCCTAAATCAGATAGTGAAATCTTCCACCAAGATGAATCTGATTGTGTTAATCTGCTGGTCATTCTGAAATTGTGCCTAGGTCCCAGTCTACAGCGATCATAGGGTATCATAGGAACCAAGAGGTTTTTGGTGCTATTCCTACTTAAAGTTTAAACAAATCATATCTCTAGCTTCTCTTTTTGGATTTTTGTCGTTTTCATGTCAGTTTGCGTATTAACCTCTTCACTATTTTCTAGTTGAGATTAGAATTTTTATTGCTTACCATTTTGACTTACTGTTTTGGTACTACATAAATATTTTAAACATTGCCCTAAGTTCAGCCTGCCTGCTCTGTTGGGGTAGCTACTAGAAGGCTGAGCAAAGGATAATTTAGCAACTTTGAGGGATCAGCCTGGCAAGGGTTGTGGTAATTTCTCAAAGTAAGTAACCACACACTCCAAATAGTAAAATAGTTTCCTTCATTTATGTACTTCTGAAGAACTCTAATTGTTCAGGTTTTGGTCACATACTCCAGGTATTTCTATACGATAAGGACATAAAATCATACATAAAATCGTCACCAAAAGCATTTCTGAGTACTTTGCAGTGCAATTCCTCTTTACAATTAAAAAAGTGATGGAGTTACAGCATGATTCGTGAGAATCTAAGCATTTACAAGTTTGGACCAAGAAATGAGGCTTCAAGCCTCAAAACAGAAGTGCTGTGGGTCAACCCTTTGACGGTTTCTGGAGCTGAAGACCATATCTTAAAGCAAATGGTGCTTTAAGGTTCGGGATTTTCTGCAGGAGATAATACTCTAGGTGAAATTAACCCTGGACAGTGCTCGATGATAACCTACGTTAAGATTGAAAAGGAAGGAATTGAGCCTGATCCAGCCAGGCAATTAATTTACATTGGTAGATACAATGCCATAATTCAGTCTAGGCAAAAACCTGGATATTACTACATGAAGAATATAGCTGGCAGAAAGTTTGTTAGCTTATTACATGACTTTCTTAATGTGTGATTATTTTAAAGCATTTCCAAATAGCATTTGAAGCCACTACAGTGCTCACATCACAGACCGAGAGTGTTATAACTAGATGTTCTTTTCATCTGAATATTATTCCAATACGATCTTCTTGAGTTGGTGACCAAATGCGACTACCATTTACATTCTCCCCATTCCCTAATTATATACTAGGAGCTCTCTCCAACCACACTCTAATATTATTCTGTCATACTCTGGCATCTATGTTCTGAAGGACTGATAGGGTTCCCGTGTATATTTCTAGATTAAAAAGTTATTACACTTTCCTACAATCTGCAGTGTACAGATTGTATTGCAGGGGGGCTAGAAAGCACCTCTACCTCAGACCTTCCTTGACATATATCCAACTGGAAGGAACGGAATTCTTACTAGGGGATTGCTAAATCTGTGTAATTTTCTTTCACAAATTAGACAAACGTTTTGCAAGATTATACAAACGTACATGTAAATACATTAATTGGAAATCTGTCATTTAGTGGTATAGTTTAGCTTGAAATGCATCCTTGTGGCAATTTGTGGCAGGAGATTTCATTGTATTTAAACAAAATGCAAAAACAACATCAACAAAAGCTGCTTAACATTCTGTTGTTTGCATGCATTAGAATACAATATACTTACGCAAAGCAGCATAAAGAAGTATTTCGGCAATTCCGTGTAACAAGTAACACATGAAAATTATGGAAATTTAATTGAAAGTTATCCATATTCCTGTACTCAGACTTTGAGCTGACCAAAGTCTCAGCTATCATTTAATGAAAATTATTTGTGTTTTTTTTTTACATTTGTTTAAGTAAAAAGTAAGTACTCTGTTCTCAGCATGGGATCAAGTGTTTGTCAAGGAGACGTGTTTTGTTAGGTTCTGCTCATAGGCATTTGCCTGTACATATGAGAATACATACATACACTGTCATTGGAACATGTCACGATTGACAATGGTGCACTGTTGTCCTCAATAGACAGGTTTACTATTTTTTCCCCCAAAGCAGTACAGCAACTAGGGCCCAGATTTATGGCCGCCTAGCATTAGTGTAATTGTTTTATGCTAATTTGGCGTTGGAACCCTTTGTAACCACTTGTGCCACATTATGCTTGCACCAGACATAGGTGGTCATTCTGACCTCGGCAGTAAAAGGCGCTTACCGCCGGTCAGAAGACCGCCATAACACCGCCGCGGTTGCGGTAAACCGCCACGGTCATTCTGACCCGCAACTGGCAAACCGCCAAAAACCCGACATCAACAAAAGTCCGCCACAGCAACGGCCAGCGAAAAACTGGCGATGACCAAACCTCCACTGTGACGCCAACAGAAATACGCCCATGCCATTCTGACCCACAAATCCCCGCAGCGGACTTTCAACCGCGGTATTCTATTGGCGGTACACACCGCCGCGGTCAAAATACACACACCTTTACAAAACACTACCACATTGGACAATTCAAAATACACACACCTGAGACACATACACACACCACTCCCACACACCCAATTAAATATAAAACACACACCCTCATCACCCACAAACCCTTACAACCACAATTGCGACTGAAGGACAGAGAGAGACAGCACAGCATAGAGTAGACCATCACACAGAGGCAAATCACAACATCACCCACACAATTTCCAGCACAAAACACCATACACCACCACACTCACCACACTCTACAACACATACACCACCCCTCACCTCATCCACACCACCCCATGGCACCCCAAAGACACCCCAGGTTCTCTGACGCAGAACTCAGGGTCATGGTGGAGGAAATAGTTCGTGTAGAGCCCAGCTCTTCGGGGCACAGGTGCAGCACACCACCATTGCCAGGAAGATGGAGCTATGGAGCAGAATAGTGGACAGGGTCAACGCTGTGGGACAGCATCCACGAAATCGGGACGACATCAGGAAGCGGTGGAACGACCTACGGGGGAAGGTGCGTTCCATGGTATCAAGGCACAACATCGCGGTACAGCGGACTGGTGGCGGACCCCCACCTACTCCCCCAGAATTCACAGCATGGGAGGAGGAAGTCTTGCACATCCTGCATCCTGAGGGCCTCGAAGGGGTAGGCGGAGGAATGGACTCTGGTAAGTCAAATCTTCACTACTTCATTCCCCCCACCCCACCTGCATGCCAAATCATACCCCCACCCTCACCCCCACCCCATCACACCAACTCCTTGCAAATGGCTCACCATCACAACCCACCCACCCCAAAACCAAGCCCTGCATGCCTCCCCAAAGCATGGACACCCATCACCAAAGCATGCCCACTGCACATACCCATCTCCCCCACAAGCCACCGTCGTAAAAGCCCCCACAAGGGAATGCGAGCACTGGGGTACACGGCCACCCACCCATTACACGAAATGGCACACACAGAAGCAATAACCATACTCTTATACCCCTGAAGGACCCGAACGCCACCACACCACCCAAGAGGGTCCAGAGATGTCCATCCCACCCCCAGAAGAGGCCCCCAGTGATGACAGCAGCTCTGTCTCCCTGGACCCAGATGACCAGCCCGGCCCATCGGGGACCTCGGGACAGTCGGTTCCCCACAGACAGCCACAGGCTACAGCAGACCTAACCCCCTCTGGGAACACCAGCACAGCTCCCACTCAGCGGGCCCATGCCTCTGTCTCCAGGACACGTCAATCAGTGGTGTGTCCACCACTACAGGGCACCCAGGTTGACCCACCACCCCAACAACAACAGGGACCTGGGGGCAGTGGTAGTGGGCACACGGTCCAGGGGACAGAGGCCCAGGGAAACAGGGGAACTGGGAGGGCTGCTGTGCGACAGGGGGGGGACAGGCCCAGGGAACCCACTCTCCAAGAGGCCCTCTCCTCCATCATGGGAGCCTACCACCGCTCCCAGGAGACGATGGCTACGGTACTGGCCAGGTTCCAGGAGATCCAGGTACTGCAGGAGGAACAGTACATGGGGTTCAGAGAGGAACTGAGAAACATTAGTTCCTCAATGGGGACCATCGTCGTGGCCCTTAACCAGATAGTCACCACATTGCGGGACCATGTGGCACCACAAAGGGCCCCTGTCACTAGCCTGGACCAGGAACAGCCTACCACCTCCGCCGGCGCTAGTGGACAGGAGGCCCCCACACAACAACAGGCCACCAGAACCCCACCTCCTGCAGAAGATGAACCACCCCACAAGCGGTACCTGAGATCTCACAAGAAGACAGAGTAGGATGCCAAGACCCCCGCCAGCAAACAATACCCCCTGATGTCATCCCACTTTCCCACATTGTCACCTTGACCAAACTTAAACTGCCCCTGCTCCATCCTTCCACAGGCATATGGACAATGCACCTGTGAGACTGAAAACTGGACTCTGCCATGGACATTACTCCACCATCACCCATCACCGTTTTACAATCATGTCCCTAAATTTAGCACTTTAATAAAATCACTTATTACACTTAAAAAATCTGGAGTCTGCTTGTATTTTGAACAAATGTATTAGACATAACGGTGCCAAAATGTTCAGTTACATTGTGATGACAACATACCACTGTCACACAGCTGTAGTCCATGGGCAAACAAAGCAGAGGTCACGCAGTGGGGCCTACAGCTCTGAAAACGGAAGGGAAAGTCACAACTCAGTTGACAGGAACTGGGGGGAAACACAGACAGTAGAGAGACAGGAGACTTTAAGTAAATGTAAAATGGCGGGGTTGATTCGTACCTGTGTGCTACTGAAAATACTGTTGTATCACTGTGTCCCTGTTGTCTGTGTCGTCCCCGTCGTCTTCCTCCTCTTCACTCTCCACAGGCTCCACAGCTGCTACAACACCACCATCTGGACCATCCTCCTGCAGGAAAGGCACCTGGCGTCGCAAATCCAGGTTGTGAAGCATACAGCAGGCCACGATGATATAGCACACCTTCTTTGGTGAGTACATTAGGGATCCACCTGTCATATGCAGGCACCTATACCTGGCCTTCAGGAGGCCGAAGGTCCGCTCTATCACCCTCCTAGTACGCCCATGGGCCTCATTGTACCGTTCCTCTGCCCTTGTCCTGGGATTCCTCACTGGGGTCAGTAGTCACGACAGGTTGGGGTAACCAGAGTCACCAATTAGCCACACACGGTGTCTCTGTAGCTGTTCCATCACGTAAGGGATGCTGCTATTTCGCATGCTGTACGCGTCATGCACTGACCCAGGGAACTTTGCATTTACATGGGAGATGTACTGGTCAGCCAAACAGACCACCTGGACATTCATCGAATGATAACTTTTTCTGTTCCTGTACACCTGCTCACTTTCACTGGGGGGAACCAAAGCCACATGGGTCCCATCAATGGCACCAATGATGTTGGGGATGTGGCCAAGGGCATAGAAATCACCCTTCACTGTAGCCAAATCGCCCACCTCAGGGAAAACAATGTATCTCCACATGTATTTCATCAGGGAAGACAACACTCTGGACAAAACCTTAGAAAACATAGGCTGAGACATCCCTGATGATATGGCCACTGTTGTTTGGACTGATCCACTTGCCAAAAAATGGAGTAGTGAATGAACCTGCACCAGAGGGGGAATCCCTGTGGGTTGGCGAATGGGGGACATCAGGTCTGGCTCCAGCTGGGCACACAGTTCCTGTATAGTGGCTCGGTCAAGTCTGTATGTCAGTATGACATGTCTTTCTTCCATTGTCGACAGGTCCACCAGCGGTCTGTCCTCCATCTCCTCGCAAGTCCCAGCGGACGGTGCCTAGGAAGGACAACATGGAGCACAGAGTCAATCAACCCACAGGTACGTAACCACAGCTTGAACAGAACACGATTTGCTATGCATTGAATGGCTTGTATGAGTGGCAATGCAAGGCCTAGGCCTGTGTGACGCAGTAGAAATTAAGCCATGTGGGCCCTTGAAATGGCGGCTGCCTGACCTGTGAAGTGTGACAATGGGATGTGAGGTCAATGCGCTGGCGTGGCACACCGTGGCGGTAGGCGGTCGAAGACCGCGGCGCAAAGCAGCATTGGTTAACATTGAACCCTATGGGTCTCAGGAGCCAATGACGATGTGCGCCGGCGGTCGCGGTACGCACCGCCGTGGTACGCACCGCCGTGGGCGTGACCGCCATCTTCTATCTGCTTAATCACTCGAGACCTGATCATCCACAGGAGAGGACCTATACTGCAAGTGCTGCTGTGACCTCGGTCTGGAAGATACAATGGCTGCTGCGACTGGGGAAAGGGCCCCTGCCTTCACATCTGAGGAATTGGAGAAACTTGTTGATGGGGTCCTCCCCCAGTATGCGCTACTCTACGGTCCTCCAGACCATCAGGTAAGTACACTGGGACCATGCTTTGTGGGCAATACCTGTGTTGAGTGGGGTGGATGAAAGATGGTGGGGAGGGGAGCGAATGAGGCATGCATCGCACGACAGATGAGAGCATGTGCCATATGGCAAGGTTGGGGAGGGGGGGCCACTCACATCGACCATGCAGAAAATGATGATATTTATTTTCCCACCCTGTCCATGTCACATAGGTCAGCGCCCATCAGAAAATCGACATTTGGCGTGCCATTGCCAAGGACGTCCGGACCCTGGGGGTCCACAACAGACGGGGCACCCACTGCCGCAAGAGGTGGGAGGACATCCGCTGCGGGAGCAGGAAGACCACGGAGGCTCTGCTGGGGATGGCCTCCCAACGTAGGAGGGGTGGCTCCCGTCAATTGACCCCCCTGATGTCCCGGATCCTGGCGGTGGCCTACCCCGATTTGGATGGGCGCGTGAGGACATCACAGCAGACACAAGGGGGTGAGTACCAGCATATTCTGCTATGTTAGCGCACAGTGGAGGTGTCTGGGTGGGGGAGGAGGGCTGTGGGTATCTCTAGGCCAGGGCGACTTCTGTAGGCTGGTCCCCTCCGTAAGGCATGGGCCTGTGCCTCCACCCCCCACCTCTGTAGGGTGCTAAGTACAGCTATCCATGGCCCTGGGTCACCTATGTGTGCAGTTGTCATCCATAGGCTTGTAGGCCAAGTCACAATAAATGAGTAGTGTACACCGAGTGCGCGGCGTAGTGCAGGGGTCTTCTGTGTCTGTCCTCTCCGCCAACGGTGTCGTCAATGCATGCACTCAACATGTCATTTTTTCTCCACCCCCCTTTTTTGTGGTCTTCCTGTTCATGTGTGCATTAGCATCATCAGGCGGAGGAGAAGTGGCATCGGAGCACGAGGGAGCTGCATCTCACATGGCCCCGGAGGGCCGTGCAACCGACTCCGAGTTCACCAGTGAGACGGAGAACGAGGGGAGCTCCACAACGGGGACCCGTGGAGACGTCAGCGACACAGACACGTCCTCGGAAGGGAGCTCCCTTGTGGTGGCGGCAACATCCGTGCCCACCGCTACAACAGGTACAGCCGCCACCCCATGCACCAGCTCCGCCCTCCAAGCAGCCCCTCAGCGTTCGCTCCGTGCCCGCTCGGCCAGGAAGGCGGGCATCTCCTTCGCCCCAGGCACCTTAGGCCCTGCCCCAGTTACCCCTGCTGCCCTCAGTGAGGAGATCATTGACCTCCTCCAGACGCTCATTGTTGGGCAGTCTACCCTTCTGAATGCCATCCAGGGTGTAGAAAGGGAGGTGCACCGGAGCAATGCATACCTCGAGGGCATTCATTCGGGTCAGGCTGCCCATCAGCGATCGTTCAACGCTCTGGCCTCAGCACTGACGGCAGCCATTGTCCCAGTCTCCTGCCTCCCCCTCCAATTTCCTCATCCCAGTCCCACTCCCCTGTTCCTCTGCCTATCCCAGCCACACCTACAGACCAGCCTGCACACACCTCAACACCCAAGGGCAGCTCATCCAGACATAAGCACCACAGATCACACAAGCATTCACACATGCAACATCCACATGCAGACATGCCAACAGCCACTGCCTCCTCTGTGTCCCCCTCCTCCTCGTCTCCCTCCTTCCTCCCTGTGACGTCTCCACTCACACCTGCATGCACACCACCATCAGCCAGTACGTCCATCACCAGCACACCCACCAGAACACTCCGCACACGTGCAGTCACCACCCCCACTGCCATTTACACGTCCCCTGTGTCCTCTCCCAGTGTGTCTGTCACTCCCTCTTCCAAACCACACAAACGCAGGCAGCCACCCACCCAACAGCCATCCACCTCAAGACAGCCTCCGTCACAAGCACCTGCACCCAAAGACAGCACACTTGACTCTCCTAGAACCACATCCTCTTCCTCCACTCCCATACCCACTGCACCTACCCTTCCCACTGCTGCTAAAAAGTTTTTCCTCTCCAAAATTAATCTCTTTGCATCACCTGACCCACCCCCTCCATCTCGTAAGAGTCCAAACAGCACCTCAGCCACCACAAGCCCTGCGCCTACAAGGACCATAGTCCAGGGCTATTGGAGTCCACCAGCCTCTAGGGCAGCAACATCGGCCAGCAGCAAGGGGACAGCCAGCCCACCCCCTGGGAAACAAACTAAAAAAGGGAAGGGCCGGCGTGAGAGGCCAGAGACGGCAGCCCCCAAAGGCAATACCCTGGCACCGTCACCTGGCACATCCACAAAGGGAGGCAAGGGCCCCAGAGAATTGGCGAAGGAGGGCAAGGGCAGCAGGGCGGACATTTCCGGCAGCAGACGAGCTGCCCAGGAGGGCCCCACCAGCCCCATTTCGGGTGTGAAGGAGGACACCCACGGGCCCAGGACTCCGGCACAGGAGGGCCCCGCAAGCGAAAGGTCGGATGGCGACTGAGCGGAAAATATTGGCCCGATCTGGTTCCCTGGGAACACATGTCAAGCACCGCTGAACAGGGCCCCGGCGTGACAAGCACCGCTGAACAGGGCCCCGCCGTGACAAGCACCGCTGAACAGGGCCCCGCCGTGACAAGCATCGCTGAACAGGGCCCCGCAGTGACAGGCACCGCTGAACAGGGCCCCGCCGTGACAAGCACCGCTGAACAGGGCCCCGGCGTGACAGGCACCGCTGAACAGGGCCCCGGCGTGACAAGCACCGCTGAACAGGGCCCCGGCGTGACAAGCACCGCTGAACAGGGCCCCGCCGTGACAAGCACCGCTGAACAGGGCCCCGGCGTGACAAGCACCGCTGAACAGGGCCCCGTCGTGACTAGCACCGCTGAACAGGGCCCCACCGTGACAAGCACCGCTGAACAGGGCCCCGCCGTGACAAGCACCGCTGAACAGGGCCCGCCGTGACAAGCACCGCTGAACAGGGCCCCGCCGTGACAAGCACCGCTCCGCTGTGCCCTTCCTGTCAAGCACCGCTCCGCTGGGCCCTTCCTCTCAAGCACCGCTCCGCTGGGCCCTTCCTGTCAAGCACCGCTCCGCTGGGCCCTTCCTGTCAAGCACCGCTCCGCTGGGCCCTTCCTGTCAAGCACCGCTCCGCTGGGCCCTTCATCTCAAGCACTGCTCCGCTGGGCCCTTCCTGTCAAGCACCGCTCCGCTGGGCCCTTCCTGTCAAGCACCGCTCCGCTGGGCCCTTCCTCTCAAGCACCGCTCCGCTGGGCCCTTCATCTCAAGCACCGCTGGCCCATTGGCAGGGCCGGATCTGTGTCGGCCAGGACTTCACAAAGCACTCTGGGCACCATGCCTCCTCCAGAACCAGTGGAGTCTGTAATCCACTTGATGGACTGTGGCTTTGCACTCCCCAGGATGGTACAGTGGGCAACCCACCCACTGTAGAGACTTGTGAGACTGTGGCTTTGCACTCCCCAGGATGGTACAGTGGGCATGGAGGCCCCTCGTGGATCTGGCGTCGTGGACTGAACTGGCTGAGGTGCCCCCTTTCCCTTCCCCCTGAGGTGCCTGTCGTTTTACTATCTGATGCCCCTGCAGTGTTCTCTCCAATGGAATCGGGTCTCGTGTGTGGGCTTTGCCCATGTGTTTAGGCCCATTGGCCCACGAACAATGGATGATAGCCAATATGGGCCGGACTTTTGACCTATGTATATATTGTTCATGATGTAATATATTTTATTTATATTTTCATATTTCACTGAACTTCAATTATGCTATAATATACTTCATTTTTAATGATCATTTTATTTTGTCTTTGCATTCTTCCGGGGGGGGTTGGGGGGTGTCACTCAGACTTGTTGCTCTGCATTGATGTGTTTGTTGTAGTGGGTGAGGGTGAGGGTGGGTGTGTGGCGTATGTGTGTCCACGTAATTTTTTTCCTCCCCCCTCCCCTGTGTCGTAGGTGCAGTACTCACCGTTGTCTTCTGCGCTGGCGTTCGTGCTCCTGGTAGAGGAGCAGGTAGACAATAGCTGGTAGGATGTGTAGTTCGGGTTCCATGCTGTCCAGATTCCTCGTGGGGTGTATGGAGGTGAGCGTTTTCCCGTTCGAAGTCTGTTTCCGCCGTGTTTTTATCGGCGGGGCTCCCGCCCCGGAAAAGGTGGCGGATTGGTGAGTTGTGATAGGGTGGGCGGTACATTGTCTGCCGCCTGTCTGTTGGCGGTGACCGCCGCGCTGCTTGTCTGTACCGCTGTGGCGGTCGGAGTGGTAAAGTGCCGGGCTGTGTTGCCGGTTCCCGCCAGGGTCGGAATTCCATTTTTTTGGCCGCCTGCCTGTTTGCGGGTTGGCCGCCGCTTTAACACCGACCGCCAGGGTTGGAATGACCCCCATAATGTGTGCAAGGGTGGGGGGGGGGGGGTGTCCCGGCACTAGGGGGGCCATAAAAATGGCGCAAAGGAATGTTTTTATCGCCATTTTTTAACACCTGCTAAGTGCAGGCGGTAATACGAGGCTCCCATTGTGTTCAATGGGCCACTGGGTGACTTGCAGGATTAGCGTCATTACTACCTCAATGGTGCACCATATTTTAAATACAGTTCACATATGGTGGCTTTAGGGGGGCGGTAAGGGGGGGCAAGAGAAGTGGCGCTGCAGGTGCAGCGGCACATTTCATAAATCTGGGCCCAAATTTGCTGCAAAGAATTGTGCAAAGGGGAAATACAGCATAGAGCTCAATCTACTAATATTAGCCTCCTGCTACTGTCATCCCCTGTGCTGACTCTTTAATTAGGTTGGCTTGCGTGACAACTATCTTGCACCATGGGATTTGTGCTGAAAGCATACCTTTCTAGTAGAAATACCTATCGCTATCTTCATGCTTCCTGTGTGCACTGTGCACTTCAGCACACATGGAATGCATGGATTGTTTTTTTTTTAAATTAGCTAATATCCCTTTGTTATCTCCTGCTATGTGGAGGTAGCACCTTTCAATGCAAAGGCTGGTCTGGCAATTTTAGTAAAGCTGACTTTGTATTCAAACATATGGATGCTAGCACCAAACTTGCCAAGTAACGCCCCATTAAAGTTCCCTGAGCACGTGGCAAATCAAAAGAATAAAAATGCTTCTTGCATTCAGAAGAGCGCAATCTCTCAAATGCAAAATACATTTTGCTCTGGAAAGTAAACACCAATGTGTAAATGTGTCTCTTTTTTGGATTTACGATTCATAAAAGCAACTAATTGATTAATTAATTAGAAAATACTTTTGTAAATGTACGTTATTGTTGGCTTTGAATGTGAAACGTTAAATTTCGGTGTACATTCCCATAGCACTTTATGCCGAGCACTTTCGTGAAAATCATATGACATTTTGAATGGGAAACACAAATATTGACGTCGTCATATCATTCCCTATATAGGCCAATCTGCATAGAATGCACACGAAAAGACTGACGAACATGTACTCTTGTTTTTCAAAATTGTGAGCAAATCCTTCAAACAGGGCTGAGGTAATAATGCATAAAAAATATTTTTCCCATATATATTCAGCACAATCAGAACAACAGTATCCCTTTCACAGGTTACTTATTTTTCTGAACAGTTTCTAATAAATTGCCAAAATGTTTTCTGAGGTCAGATTTTTGAAAATGCTTCATTTCAATATTGACACCAACCTTTCTATAAAAAGCTGTTATGTGTCCCAGGTCGATGTTTGACTAACTAGCCCGGTGCTGTTTTTACTTAAAAATGTGAGATATGTAGCCCTGCTTATATACTGGGTTAATAAAACTACATGCCCCATAGTTCTGCAACAAAAACGTGAATGGCTCAACTAGTGTTAAATGGACGTTTAAAGCTTGGCTATACCCATAATACATTTTGGGGGTCATTACAACCCTGGTGGACGGTGTTAAAGGGGCGGTAAATATTTTGCAATTACGACCGTGGCGGAAAACTGCCAACAAAGACAGCCACTTTAAAACTCAGACCGCCACGGCGGTACAGACCAACAGCTTGGCGGTCACCGCCAACAGACAGGCGGGAGACAATGTACCGCCCACACTATTATGACAGGCCAATCCGCCACCTTTTCCGGGGCGGATACAACGCAGATGAAAACACGGCGGAAACAGGCATTTCGAATGAAAAACGCTCACCTCTACACACTCCACGAGGAAGGAGGACAGCATGGAGCCGGAACTTCAAATTCTTCCAGCGCAAGTCTTCCTGATCTTCTACGAGGATCACCAACGCCGGCGGCAAAGAGCATGGTGAGTACTGCACCTACGACATAGGGGAGTGGGGAGGCAAAAAACAGGGACACACACACTCAACACCCCAACCCCCACCCCGACCCTCAACCACTACAACACATACACCAATGCTTATCTATACATTATAGTAACACCCCCCAACCCCCCTGGAAGAATGCAAAGACAAAAGGAAATTAGTGTAACTATCAAAAATCAGTAAGCAAAAATATACATATATATATATACACTATAAACAAAATACACACCACGATTATTAGTGCAGGTTTTGCATCATTCATAGTCCGTGGACCACTGGGCCCAAAATGCATGGGCGAGGCACACACAAGATACCTGAACATGACGGAGAGAACACTGCTGGGGCATCAGATAGAAATACAACAGGCAACTCAGGGAGATGGGAAGGGGGGGCACCTCAGCCGGATGAGTGCACAACGCCAGATCCACGAGGGGGCTCCATGCCCATTAATCAATCCTGGGGAGTGCAGAGCCACAGTCTCACAAGTCTCTACAGTGGTTGGTTTGCCCACTGTACCATCCTGGGGAGTGCAAAGCCACAGTCTCACAAGTCTCTACAGTGGTTGGTTTGCCCACTGTACCATCATGGGGAGTGCAAAGCCACAGTCTCACAAGTCTCTACAGTGGGTGGTTTGCCCACTGTACCATCCTGGGAAGTGCAAAGCCACAGTCTCTCAAGTTGATGCATGTCTCCACTGGTTCTGGAGGGGGACTGGTGCCCAGAGTGCTTCATCCTGTGCAGGACAGACGATGTGGATGCATGTCTCCACTGGTTCTGGAGGGGGACTGGTGCCCAGAGTGCATCACTCACCCGTGACGGTCCCAGTTGCGTCACTTCCCCTGCCGCAAATGGGTTAGCGGTGTTTTCCATGGCGGTCTTTGCCCTGTTCAGCGGTGCTTGCCCTGTTCAGCAGTGCTTGAGTTGGCAGTTTCTGACCTGTTCAGCGGTGCTTGCCCTGTTCAGCGGCGCTTGCCATGGCGGTCTCTGCCCTGTTCAGCGGTCTTTGCCCTGTTCAGCGGTGCTTGCCCTGTTCAGCGGTGCTTGAGTTGGCAGTTTCTGACCTGTTCAGCGGTGCTTGCCCTGTTCAGCGGTGCTTGCCATGGTGGTCTTTGCCCTGTTCAGCGGTCCTTGCCCCGTTCAGCGGTGCTTGCCATGGCGGTCTTTGCCCTGTTCAGCGGTGCTTGCCCTGTTCAGCGGTGCTTGAGTTGGCAGTTTCTGACCTGTTCAGCAGTGCTTGCCATTGCGGTCTTTGCCCTGTTCAGCGGTCCTTGCCCTGTTCAGCGGTGCTTGCCATGGCGGTCTTTGCCCTGTTCAGCGGTCCTTGCCTTGTTCAGCGGTGTTTGCCGTGGCGGTCCGTCATTGCCCAGCTGGCCTCTGGCTGGCAGTCCTTCATGGGTCAGCTGTGCTGTGGCTTGCTGGGCCCTCCTGGGCAGTGACGATGGGGCTGGCGGTGTCCTCTTCCTGGGCAGTGACAATGGGGCTGGCGGTGGCCTCTTCCTGGGCAGTGGCGATGGGGCTGGCGGTGGCCTCCTCCTGGGCAGTGACGATGGGGCTGGCGGTGGCCTCCTCCTGGGCAGTGACGATGGGGCTGGCGGTGGCCTCTTCCTGGGCAGTGACGATGGGGCTGGCGGTGGCCTCCTCTTGGGCAGCGACGATGGGGCTGGCGGTGGCCTCTTCCTGGGCAATGACGATGGGGCTGGTGGTGGCTTCCTCCTGGGCAGTGATGATGGGGCTGGCAGTGGCCTCCTGACCGGCGGGGATGATGGTCTTCTCCGCCGTGCTGCTCCTCCCAGACTTTGCAGGTTTCCTCTGCCCCTTCCCCACCTTGGGAGGAGTCACAGCTGAGTCCACACTCCCACCGGGACCCCTGTGAGCGGCTTGGCTGGCTGTAGGCTTTCCCCTCTCCATCTTCTGGTGCTTCACAGGGGGGGGACTGGCTGTGCTGTGGCTCCGTGCCACACTGGCTGCCCTGGTGGCCGGTGCACTCCACATACCTGTAACAACAGGCACCACTGGTCCCGGAGATTTTTTGGCTGAGGTGCTAGTACAGGACCTATGAGTTGGGGGGGTGGGAAATAGGTTAAGGGTGGACAGGAAAAGTTTTTTGGACACACTGGGACGGGTAGCTGGAGGGGGTTTGGGATTGGAGGAAGAGGTTGTGGTTGTAGGAAGTGTACGTTTTGTTGATTTGGGTGCAGGTGCATGCGTGAGGTGTATGGCTGTTGGGTGGGTGTGTGCCTGTGTTTGTGTATCTTCGGAGGGGGCATCACAGACACACTGGGAGAGGAAACAGGGGACGTGTAAATGGTAGTGGGGGTGGTGAGTGCACGTGTGCGGGGTGTGGTGGTGTGGTGGTGGGTGTGATGGTACGGGACGTAGTGGCTGTAGTGGTAGTGCATGCGGGTGTGTGTGTAGACGAGACTGGGAGCGAGGAGGGAGACAAGGAGGAGGGGGACACAGTGGAGGCAGTGGATGTTGGTGTGTCTGTATGTGTGTGATGCTTGCATGAGTGCCTGTGGGATGTGTGGTGCTTATGTTTGCCTGAGCTTCCCTTGTGTGGTGAGGTGTGTGCAGGCTGGTCTGATGGTGTGCTTGGGATAGGCAGAGGTACAGGGGATTGGGTTTGGGTGGAGGAATTTGGAGGGGGGAGGCTAGACACAGGGACAATGGCTGCCATCAGTGCTGAAGCCAGAGTTTGAAGGGTTCGATGAAGGGCAGCCTGACCAGAATGAATGACCTTTCAGGAATGCATTTGTGTGTTGCAACTCCCCTTCTACACCCTGGATGGCATTCAAAATGGTAGACTGCCCAACAGTGAGGGACCTGAGGAGGTCAATGGCCTCCTCACTGAGGGCAGCAGAAGTGACAGGGGCAGGGGCTGAGGTGCCTGGGGCAAAGGTGATACCCACCCTCCTGGGTGAACGGGCACGGGGCGAAGGCTGAGGGGCTGCTGGGAGGGCGGTGCTGGTAGGGGGGGTGGCGGCTGTACCTGTAGTAGTGGGGGGCACAGATGTTGCCGCCACCACAAGGGAGCTCCCATCGGAGGACGAGTCCGTGTCGCTGGTTGCAGATCCTGTGACCGCCGTGGTGCTTCCCTCGCCCTCCGTCCCACTGGTGTATTCTGAGTCCGTAGTATGGGCCTCCGTGCCCATGTGGGATGCAGCTCCCTCGTGCTCCAGTGCCACTCTACCTCCGCCTGATGATGCTAATGCACACAAGAACAGGGAGACCTAAAAAAAAGGGGGGGAACAGTAGAAAGACAGGTTGAGTGCATGGCTTACCGCTACCGTTAGCGAACAATACAGACACAGCAGCCCCCTGCACTACGTCGCGCTGTTGGCCTCTACAGTGCAATTCCTGGGAAATGGCCTACAAGGCTATTGACGACATCTGCACACATAGATGACCCTGGGGCATGAATAGCAGTACTTGTCACTCTACAGAGGTGGGGTGGGGGGCCACAGGGCCATGCCTTATGAATAGGCCTAGCCTACGGAACTCGCCCTGACCTAGGGGAACCCACAGCCCTCCTCCCCCACCCAGACACCTTCACTGCACGCAAAGTCAGCTGAATTAGAGTGTACTCACCCCCTTGTGTCTGCTGTGTTGCCCTCAAGCACCCATCCAAATCAGGGTAGGCCACCGCCAGGATCCAGAACATCAGGGGGGTCATGGTTCGACGGGCACCCCTCCCACATTGGGAGGCCATCCGCAGCTGAGCCTCCACCGTCTTCTTGCTCCAGCGGCGAATGTCCTCCCATCTCTTCCGGCAGTGGGTGCTCCATCTGTGGTGGACCCCCAGGGTCCGGACATCCTTGGCGATGGCACGCCAAATATCCTTCTTCTGGTGGGCGCTGACCTACATGAAATGTACAGGGGAAGAAGAGAACTCATTAACAACTGCACCATCAAAGTGAGTGGCCCCCATCCCTACCCTTGCCATGTGGCACATGCATTCACCGTCTTTCATGCACTCAGAACTCTGCCCCCTTCCTCCTTACAACCAGCCCTCTCCACACAGGCATAGCCCATACTACATGCTCCCTGTGTACTTACCTGTTGGTCTGGAGGACCGTAGAGTAGCGTGTACTGGGGGAGGACCCCCTCGACGAGCTTCTCCAACTCCTCTGCAGTGAAGGCAGGGGCCCTTTCCCCAGACGCACGAGCCATTGTCTCTTCCAGACCGAGGTCACAGCAGCACTTGCAGTGTAGGTCCTCTCCTGTCAAAGATCAGGTATCAAGTGATTAAACAGTTAGAAAATGGCAGTCACGTCCGCGGCGGTCTCGTCCACGGCAGTACGTACCGTCACCTCTGGCGTACATCGTCATTGGCTCCTGGGACCCATAGGGTCCAATGTTAACCAATGCAGCATTGTGCCACGGTCTTCGCCCGCCTACTGCGACGGTGTACAACGCCAGCGATGTTACCTCATATCCCATTGTCCCGCTTTAGAGGTCTGGCAGCCGCCATTTCAGGGGCCCCCATGGCCTAGTTACCAACTGCGTCACACACACCTAGGCCTACTCTCAACCCACATACAGGCCACATTTTGTGTATGATTGGTGTTCTGTGTAGACTGTGGGTACATACCTCTGAGTTGTTTGACTCTGTGGTCGCTGTTGTCCTTCATAGGCACCGTCTGCTGGGACATGTGAGGAGATGGCGGAATCCTCTGGTGTACCGACCGCTGGTGGACCTGACGACAATGGAGGAAAGACATTTGATCATCACCTACAGGTTTGACCGTGCCACAATCCAGGAACTGTGTAGCCAGTTGGAGCCAGACCTGATGTCAGCAATCCGCCATCCCACAGGAATCCCCGCTCAAGTGCAGGTGCTATCAGTGCTCCATTTCCTTGCAAGTGGGTCTTTTCAAACAACAGTGGCCATAGCATCAGGGATGTCCCAGCCTATGTTTTCCAACGTGTTGTCCAGAGCGTTGTCTGCCCTTCTGAAACACATGCGGAGCTACATCGTTTTCCCTCAGGTGGAGGATTTGCCTACAGTGAAAGGTGCCTTTTATGCCCTTGGGCATATCCCCAACATCATAGGTGCCATTGATGGGACCCATGTGGCTTTGGTCCCCCCCCCACAGGAGTGAACAGGTGTACAGAAACCGGAAGAGTTATCATTCCATGAATGTACAGATGGTATGTTTGGCAGACCAGTACATCTCCCATGTGAATGCCATGTTCCCTGGATCAGTTCATGACGCCTATATCCTGCGGAATAGCAGCATCCGTTATGTGATGGGTCAACTCCAGAGGCACCGGGTGTGGCTATTAGGGGACTCTGGTTACCCCAACCTGTCATGGCTACTGACCCCAGTGAGGAATCCCAGGACCAGGGCAGAGGAACGCTACAATGAGGCCCATGGGTGGACTAGGGTGGTGATCGAATGCACCTTCAGCCTCCTGAAAGCGAGGTTCAGGCGCCTCCATATAACAGGTGGACCCCTATTCTACTCACCAAAGAAGGTGTGTCAGATCATCGTGACCTGCTGTATGCTTCATAATTTGGCTTTGCGACGACAGGTGCCTTTTCTGCAGGAGGATGGTCCAGATGACGGTGTTGTGGCAGCTGTGGAGCCTGTGGACAGTGATGAGGAGGAAGCAGAGGAAGAAGACATTGACAACAGGGACTCAGTCATCCAGCAATATTTCCAGTGAAACACAGGTGAGAATACATTCCTGCCTACTACATGTACTTTTACACTTCTACCTCTATCCTGTCTGTCAATTTCACCCAGTGTATGGTTACTGAGTTGTCACTTTCCCTTACGGTTTCACAGGTGTGGGTCCCAACGTGTGTCATCTGCTTAGATTCCTCATGGACTAGAGCTGTGTGACATAGGTATGTTGACATTACTAATTCCTGGAAATTTTGTCACTGTAATTGCAAATACACTATTTCAAAATCACAGACAGACTCCAGATCTTGGTGCTTGTGTTGTTTAAAAGCAAAATATTGGAGGGGGAAGTTAAATGGTGAGGGGTGATGGCGGAGGAGTGTCCATGGCAGAGTCCAGTCTATTTGTCTCTTAGGTGCATTGCCCATATGGGCATAGGAAGTGGAGCTGGGGCAGTTCCAATATGGACAGGGTGACAAAGTGGGACAGTGGGTTGACAATCAGGGTGGTCTCATTTCTTGGCGGGGGTCTTGGCATCATGCTCTCTCTTGTTCCTGGATCTCAGGGACCACTTGCGGGGTGGTTCTCCATCTGCAGGGGGTGGGGTGCTGGTGTTGTGGTCCTGTGGCAGTGCCTCCTGTCCACTAGCGCCGGCAGAGGTGGTGGGTAGTTCATCGTCCATGCTAGTGTCAGGGGCCCCTCCGAGTGCCACAGTGTCCCTCCTGTGGTTTAGTATTTCCTTCAGCACCCCTACGATGGTGCCCAGGGCGGAGCTGATGGTTCTGAGTTCCTCCCTGAACTCCAGATACTGTTCCTCCAGCATGCACTGGGTCTCCTGAAACTTGGCCAGGACCGTTGCCATTGTTTCCTGGGAGTGGTGGTATGCTCCCATGATGGAGGAGAGGGCCTCGTGGAGAGTGGGTTCCCTTGGCCTGTCTGCCCCCTGTCGCAAAGCAGCCCTCCCAGTTCCCCTGTCTTCCTGGGCCTCCGTCCCCTGGACCGTGTGCCCACTGCCATTGCCCCCAGGTCCCTGTTGTTGTTGGGGTGGTGGGTTATCATGGGTTCCCTGTAGTGGTGGACACACTGCTGATTGACGTGTCCTGGGTACGGAGGTATGGGCCCGCTGGGTGGGTGCTGTGCTGGTGTTACCAGAGGGTGGAAGGTCTGTGGTGGCCTGTGCCTGTGCGAGGGGAACCGACTGTCCCGAGGCCCACGATGGTCCGGGCTGGTCATCTGGATCCAGTTGGACAGAGCTGCTGTCATCACTGTGGGCCTCTTCTGTGGGTGGGGTGGAGATGTCTGGACCCTCCTGTCTTGTGACGTTGGGTAGTGGTCCTGCAGGAGTGTAAAAGCTTAATTATTGCATCTGTGTGTGTCCTGGTGGGCAATGGGTGGGTGACCGCTGTACCCCAGTGCTTGCATTCCTATGTGCGGACTTTTGTGATGATGGTTTAGGGGGTTGTATGGGTATGTGCAGTGGGTATGGTTTAGTGATGGGTGTCCATGCGTTGGAGTTGCATGCAAGGCTTGGTGTTGGGATGGGTGGTTTGTGATAGTGGGGTATATGTGAGTTGGTGGAGTGCTGAGGGTGAGGGTACGGGTAGGGGTGTGTGATGGCATGCAGGAAGGGTGGGGGATATATTAGTAAAGCTTTGACTTACCAGAGTCCATTCCTCCACTGACTCCTTGCGAAGTCCTCAGGATGCAGAATCGCCAAGACCTGCTCCTTCCATGTTGTTAGTTGTGGGGGAGGAGGTAGGGGTCCGCCGCCAGTCCGCTGAACCGCCAGGTGGTGTCTTGAGATCACGGAACGCACCTTCCCCTGTAGGTCGTTCCACCTCTTTCTGATGTCGTCCCGATTTCTTGGGTGTTGTCCCACTGTGTTTACCCTGTCGACTATTCTTCTCCATAGCTCCATCTTCCTTGCAATTGAGGTGTGCTGCACCTGTGCTCCAAATAGCTGTGGCTCTACCCGGACGATTTCCTCTGCCATGACCCTGAGCTCCTCCTCCGAGAACCTGGGGTGTCTTTGCCGTGCCATGGGGTGGTGTAGGTGATGTGTGGGGTGGTGTGTGTGGTGATAAGTGTGGTGATATATAGTGGTGTGCAGTGTTTTGTGCGTGGAAGTTGTGTGGGTGATGGTGTTGAGTGCCTGTGGCTGCTAGTTTATGGATGGTGGTGTCTCTCTCTGGCCTTCTCTCTGTAATAGTGGTCGTAGGGGTTTGTGGGTGGTGTGTGTTTTATATTGTATTGGGTGTGTGGGAGTGGTGTGTGTATGTGTATCAGGTGTGTGTATTTCGAATTGTCCAATGTGGCGGTGTTTTGTATGTGTGTGTGTATTTTGAGCGCAACGGTGTGTACCGCCAATGGAATACCGTGGTTGAAAGACCGCCGCGTGGATTTGTGGGTCGTGATAGTGTGGGCGTATTTCTTTTGGCCTGACAGTGGAGGTTTTGTTTTCGCCAGTCTCTCACTGACCTTTGGTGTGGCGGACTTGTGTGGGTGTCTGAATTTTTTCGGATTTCGAGATGTGGGTCATAATAGCTATGGCGGAATTCCGCATCCGCGGCGGTATGTTGGCGGTCTTCTGCACGGCAGTAAGCAGCTTTTACCGCCAATGTTGTAATGAGGGCCTTTGTCTTGGGTTATGAAATAAATCACATTTGTTTCCAAATAAATAAATTGGAAAATATGACTCTGGAAACAAAATAATACATTCCTTGTTTTTTCTAAGATTCAAAAAGCATACATTTTCCTCGTCCACAGAACTATTCATGCAGTGAAGAGAGAGGAAACCTGCATGAGTTCAGAACATTTACAATCGAAGCTATTTTGTGTAAAATGGAACCTAGGGCACTATCTGCTGTTCGTGACACATTAAAAATATGGCACAAACTTTTTTGTTTTTGTAAAAATGCACACTCCCAAGGAAGGTAATGGGTTTCCCAGAACATTGTCCTCCCCTGAAATGCAATGAGTAGTAATGTAATCATAGCGCGAAGCACCTCCCTAGGCACAATATAATTTTGCAAAACGAATTTCCAACTGTTTTTTACCGGGATCTCATGGCGAATGTTAATTTTCCATTTGCATTCACGGCAGTCAAGGCACAAGGAAACATTTCCTTTTTGTACATTTTGAGCACACATTTCAGGTTTTAAAAATAATAACTAGGAAATTATGCTAGGACAACTTTTAGAATCAGCTTGCATATCTAATCAAAATTAAAGATAATCAGGAAATATATGAAACATGGCCGAGAGACGTATTTTTCCTCCGAGTATTATTAACAAAATGCCTTTTCAAAGAAACACAGTGAGTCTCTGATTCTGCAGTGTTCATTATCACTGCTGTTGCTGAGGAGCTTTCAAAACCTGCTTATCCAGTATGTCACAATTGTGTAAGTAGCATGAATTTTCCCTAAACAAAAGACAGGTCAACACGCATTTCAACATCAACATCTTATGGGACAAATTTGAAATATACCATTAATGCTGACTATGTCGGGTGAAATACCTTTTTATTACATCATAATTGAATCAGCTAGGATGATGGCCTCTGTACATAGTTTCAAAAGCATTCATAAACTTAGGATGAATTTTCGTAAGTTAAAATATCGAACGAGTATTTGCTTATTGAATATATTTGGAATTATCTACATGTACGATGTATGCATTTCTGAAACATCAAATAATAACTATATATATCTCTAAGGCGAAAAGCTCTCCTCATTCTCTTTAAATATTTTGACATGAGGTAGAAAGAAGGAAAGTTTTAAAATATTAGACAATGAATGGATGCTAAAGTCCCGCTTAAGTCCTCTTCATCAGAGCACGGTCTCATGGATAGAGACTGCAAACCTCAACAGACTTTCATTCAGACCACCGGGCCATTTTAGGTAGGTGTTCAAACAATTTGCCAAACAAAGTTACACCCACCTGGTCCATGTTAAAAGTGATGGATAGGCAGCGGGTGTTAAATGTGTTTTCTTACATTGTTATGCAAACAGTGCACGAGACATAAGAAACGTGCAACTTTCAGATGACATACATCAAACAGGGGATGAGAAAAGTGTTGTGGAGTGCGGTGAGCCAAGAAAGCTGGAAGGCGGCAGTCCAAAATCTAGTTGCAATTCACTCTAGCCACAAACATAATGGAAAGTATACAGAGCGAGCAATTACACCTGTAAAGCTGTTTTTGAAAATCGTATAGCAAATAATAATTGATACCGGATTGCCGTGCATTAAATTCTCTTATTTTTCTTTTTTTTAAAAGAAAAGTTGTAAAAGTCTCCAAAGACCGGTTTCAGAACAGGACGCAGAAATTCTTAAGGATTCTTTAGGTAGTTTAATGTTACTTGAGTTATCATGCTCCAGAGTGATCATGTTTGTGTTAAAAGTTATTTAAAAAAATGAAAATGTTTTCATTTGACATTGCAAGTAAACTTCAGGCTTTAAACCATTTGCTTGAAGGTGGATCTAGTTGTGTGGCCTGCGCAAGTAATGGTTCCGCACTCGACCACCACTGGGAACCAAACACCCCATTGTAGATCTTGGCTCTCAAAGGAAGTGGAGTGGGCTAGTAATCGCCATTCACGAGTACACAAGAATAACACTCAATAAATGATTATCCAGTCTATGCTTTTGCTTTTGGCAAATAAAAGTACATTTATTACACGCACTCTACTCAATACTATGCAACAACTTACAAATATACACAGGTTGATAGATTGACTATTGGATGACATGGCATAATCATTCTGGTCTCCACGGAGGGGAAATATAATCTAACAACACACATGGCAAAACATTTACTTGTATCGCAATGCAATATTTAACGGTAACTTGGAGTGAGAGGACCTAAATCTTACAATAAAGTACATCTACTTTGATAAGAGGTGGCTGTGTTTCTCATTACTCAAATAAACATGAACAAAAACCTCTATTGGTATGTTGAAATAATTTGTGCTTCTAGGATTACTTTCAGATTACTCTCAGATTACTCTTGATAACATTGTGCAACACCATCCTGCGCTCCTAGAGGGTGCCTTGTTATATGACCATTCACAAGCCATACTATGGGTCTCCTTACTGGGACCACACATTCCCAGAATACATTTAGCATAGCATGTTATCATTTCAACTAGTGCTGTAAAACTACTTGCAATTACAGCCTCTTGCCCACAAAGGGCACAGTTCCACAAGCAAAGAACAAAAGTTCCAGCAAACAAGTGGTTCACAATGCTTTGGAACCATTGGGGGTGATCATTCTCTTGTTTCACCGATCCTAGGGTGGGGACACAAATTTTGCATTGAGGGGAAGCTGCTCTGCTCCTACAGCTCCCCTTGTACATGGGCATTCTATTGGTGGTGGCCTCACCACAAGCTGGCAAGAGGACAAAACAAAACATGATGCCCTGCAAGGCATATGGGATGAGCAGGTTTCTGCTGTGCCAGGGAGAGGTGCTATGCCGCAGGAGTTGCTCTTTACTGCTGGTGGGACTGGGCAACCCTCAACATGAGGTAGGAGATCCAATGTAGAGGAGGCCAACCCTGGCCGCGCCTGCCGGCTCCATGCATGGCCAGCACCTCCAGATGCTGCCGCAGGAGCCGGCCTTTCTGCGGGCAGATGCATGCAGGTGCTGCGGCCGGGCAGGCTGCCTGATGGAGTGCAACAGCACTCCACCCTCCTCCTCAGCACCGCTGGGGCCCCAAAATGGGGTTCTAGTCCTCTCCCCACCTTCATTCAGAGTGTGACAGTGCTCCCCAACTTCGTCCTCTTCACAGGGCCACAGGATGGTTTCCAATGGCCCCTATGGGCATCGTTGCAGGGGGCAATGGCACCACCTGACTTTATCTTCAGTGTGAGGCCCCGGGAAGGGGTCTGAGGCCCCTCAGGTAGTTTCATGGGGAATGCAGTGGCACTCCTTGGTTTTGTATTTGTCTGCCTGCCTCTCCCTCAACTGGCAGCCATCTACGCAGGGCACTGCAGCACCCCCCAGATTCACTTCACAGTGAGGCCCCGAGATAGGGTCTGGGGCCCCATCAAGCACCTTTATGGGGGCCCTTCTTATTACTTTGCAGGAAGCGCAACAGCACTCACCGGGTTTTTTACCTCGTCGGGTCCCAGGATGGGTCTGGGGCCCGTCTGCTAATCTTCAAGGGGTGCAACAATGCCCCCCAGCTTTATTTTTTTTGTGGGAAGCCCCCAGGCATTTGCCTACCATGGGGGCACAGTCTGGAGTAGTGGCCAAGCCCCACACACTTTGCCGTTTGCTCAGAGAAGGTCAAAGGTTACAGATCTTCTCCTGGTGATATCTCAGGCCCCTAGGGATTGATTTTGACCATGTTGGTGTCATTTTGCTTCTGGTGGTGAGCCCTTACCACCAGGAGGACTTTCTTTAGGCCTCCTGGTGCAGAAGGTTCACACATTGTAGGGAGACAGTCCCACTGACTCCATGTACAAGTCTTTCATCTGGGTGCCTTCCTTGTTCTTTTTGCATTTTTCACCCTAAGTGGGAAGGGTATGCCCAGATGTGGGTCCCTTGCTTCCCATGCCACTGGAGTCAAGCTTGCATGGCTGATGAAGGGTGATACCCTGAAACCGATCCCAGGATGTTTGTTTCCAGTCTAGGGAGGACCTGGCTTGGCAGTTCGAAGTGGACTGTTCCCATGGGGAGCAGGGTCAAGACTAATTTGTATGTGTCTTGGTCTAAACTGGAATGGCATGGGCAGCAAAAAAAAGATGGATTTAGGCCCAGATCTCTTTACTGGGGGTGAATTTTTGACATTGTTCAACAGTCCATCCATTACTTGTCCTTTTTGCATTTGTCGCCCTAAGTGGGAAGGGTATGACCAGACGTGGGTCCCTTGCTTGACCCTCCCCCCACCCCGCCAATGCTACTGCGGTCAAGCCAGCCTGGCTAATGAAGAGTGATACTCTGAAACCGGTTCCCGAATGCTTGTTTCCAGTCCAGGAAAGACCTTGCTTGGCAGTTTGGGCGGGACTGTTCCCATGGGGAGCAGGGTCAAGACTGATTTGCATATGGCTCGGTCTAAGCTGGAATGGCATGGGCAACAAAAAAAAGATGGATTTAGGCCTAGATCTCTGTACTGGGGTAAATGTTTGACATTGTTCAGCATTCTGTCCATCACTTGTTCTTTTTGCATTTGTTGCCCTAAGTGGGAAGGGTATGCCTAGATGTGGGTCATTTGTGTCCCCCCCCCCCCTCATGCCACTGAAGTCGAGCTAGCCTGGTTGATGAAGGGTGATACTTGAAACTTGTTTGAGGATGCTTGTTTCCAGTCCAGGGAAGATCTGGCTTGGCAGTTCAGGCTGAACTGTTCCCATGGGGAGCAGGGTCAAGACTGATTTGCATATGGCTAGGTCTAAACTGGTGTGGCATGGACAACAAAAAAAATATGGATTTAGGCCCAGTTCTCTGTACTGGGGGTGAATGTTTGACATTGTTCAGCATTCTGTCTGTCACTTTTATTTTTGCATTTGTTGCCCTAAGTGGGAAGAGTTTGCCCAGACATGGGTCCCTTGCTTCCCCCCCCCCCCCCATGCCACTGGAGTCAAGCTATCCTGGCAGATGAAGGGTGATACTCTGAAACTGATCCCAGGATGCTTGTTTCCAGTCCATGGAGGAGCTGGCTTGGCAGTTCAAGCTGGACTGTTCCCATGGGGAGCAGGGTCAAGACTGATTTGCGTTTGTCTGGGTCTAAACTGGAATGACATGGGCAGTAAAAAAATAACAATGAATTTAGGCTAAGATCTCTGTACTGGGGTGAATGTTTGAAATTGTTCAGCATTTTATCTATCACTTGTTCTTTGTCCTTTCTTCTGGACTGCGCACTTTCCTTAGGCAAGCCCAGTCTTTACCCCAACGAGTCCTCAGGGAGGTTAGGGGCCCAGCTTATATGGCCCTGGCATGCACCTCACTGGGTCTGAAGTCACTGAGGGCAAAGTACTACCCCAGTGGGAAGTCAGGGGGTTCTTCTTTCCAGTTGTCCATGGTGCCCAGCTTCAGTCCCAGGGTCCTGCAGTGAAACACTGCCAAGAGATTTAGCCCTCTCTTGAGCAATACCTTTTGAGTGGGGTTGGAAGTGTCTAGCAGGCCTGCACCTTTGGCCAATCCAGATGTGCCACATCACTTCCTCTCCCCTGTCCCCTCCTTGCTGCACAGTCTTCTGGGATGGCTCAAAATGGCATGATCCAGGAGTTAGGTGCCACATGTGCTCTGAAAGTCTCAGCCCCTCCAACATGGCATTCCCTCTAGGGCTTCTCAGGCTTGTTATTGGCACAGAATGACAACTGGCTGGTTGATGCAAGGCCCTGCTCAGGCAGCTGGACAGAGCAGTAATTGACCCTAATCCTGAGCTGAGTCAGAGAAAGAAGATATTCCTGGATGACCCATAAGTTGTTCAACTATGCTTTTGTAACCTACTGCATTATGCTTTTCCTACAGGTTATAGTGTACATTGGTGTGACTCTGAACTCAGTGGACTCCAGGGGACTGGAATTGCACCCTAGTTCATCCTTGCTCATTGACATTTAATGGAGTGTCCCCACAGTGAAAGAAAGTAAGCACACTGACGTTGACATGTAATATTGTGTCCCTACAGTGAAAAGACAGTAAGCACACTGACTATCCCTCACATGTGTACACCCATCTCATGAGGTCTACTCCAGGTCACCACCCACCCTGCATAGTCCTGTCTGTGCCAAGCTACCTAAGTGTAGTTCTTGAATCCTCCCCATACAGCCCTTACCTAGGTGCACCTACTTGTTCACATGTGATCACATGTAACCAGCCCGGGGCCTCCTACTCTTGCTGCATCACATCAGCTTTTCGTCCATTAGGCAGCAGCAGCGACACATAAGTGCAGTCCTTTTTACTATAAGCTTACTGTGGGGGAGTTCTAAACTATGACAATCCTTCACAGCAAAAGGTAAAAAAAAAGGTGACCCAAAAAAGAAAAATGAGGGCGGACCAGATAGTCAGAACCGTCCTCCCACACACGCCATGCCCAGCTGTATTATATGGGAAATAAGTAGCCACCATGCATGGGTAGTCTTCACCTGGTCAGCGATAACAAGTGACAAGGGGTTCTGACGAGACACTTCCCTTGTCAATTGTCTGCGACCACCAATACGTTAAGCTGGTCATCGGCCATTAGGACTACCTCCTTTGCCCAACCATGAGATTGCATGTACTTTAGTCAGCTGTTTTGCTGCAGCCAAAGTTACTTTAGGGCCTGAAGGAGCATCCAGCCAGGCCGCTCCATCACTTCCAGGAGCTTCTCTCATGCTGGTTAACAGCATGAGAGCAGTATCTGGATTGGTTAAGGCAGCTCTTGCGGCATCAGAGAAGGAGAAGAGAACCATGGAGGATGCACAGACCATGCGTAACTGCAATTTTTAATTTTAAATGTATAATGCATGTGTGTGAAGTACTTGTAGGTGTGTAATGCATGTAAGTGTAGTAGTTGTGTTTCATTAGGAATTAGTGTAGTGTTTGAGGTTTTGGGGGTATTTTTTTGGGGGGGAGTAGTGGGGCACTTCAACACTTTCAAAGACTACAAGATGCCCCTTGTCATGAGGGAAGGTTCAGCAAACTAAGATTTGAACTGTGAATCTGTTAATTCTTTGCACTACTTCAAAAATCTGAATACAAAACAGGAATCCTCTAATACAAAGTTGGTGAGTCTTCAGTTCTTGGAGACAGATGAGCTTAACGGTATTGATTTCTGGGTATGCTAGGAAATTTTGTGTGTCACTTTGTGAGTTAGATGGAGAACTTGTTATGAGAAATATTGGAAAGCAGTGCATCTGACTCAAGGCATGTGGCATATGATCATGTTGCTCTGTGTTGAAGATCTTTATTTTTATGGTTTTGAGGTCTTACATGAATAAAAGAAGAAGCGTTGTCTACAAGCAATCTGCCATAGAGAGAATAATGACCACATTCAGGGATGGTTACTGGTTTGGTTGATTAAGACAAGACAGTCAAAGACAAATAGCTTGGCTGCCTGACTCCTTCAGGTCTGTAGGCCAATGGAGGGGAAGGACTCTTGCTCATTGTTGCCAAGCAGGAAAAACATTTCACCATTGAGGCATGGTTTTCTACAACTCAGCCAGCTGTACTCACAAGTATTTTAGACAACAGTTGTATTCACAAGTATTTTAGACAAAAGGGGAATGATTATGAGGTCCACAAATATGCATATGCAGAAGCAAAGACACTCATGATATAAGACGTGTATCATCAAGTTTAAATGTGCAATCCACCTACAAAGAAAAACTAGGACAGTGGTCTAAGAGAAAATATATACTTCCCATGTTCTTAAGTAATGATGAATGTTAGATGAAAACAAAAATCGATGATACAGGAAAGGAGAGGAAAAGGCCCAAACTATCACAAAAAAGTAGCATTTAAATTATAGGGGGCATATTTATGAGGTAGCACCATGAAGTATAACACAATGGTGGTACAAGCATTAAGACTAATCTATGAAACAATACATTAGCAAAAATGTGTTGTTTTTCAAATGTTACATGGGGCAAAGGCCATGCTGAAAGCCGCGGTGTCATGCCACAATCAACATATAAAATGAAGGCATTCCCCTCAAAATCCAGTGCAACTGTAATGCAGTGGAATTTATGGGTTTACCACTGCACCACACATCTCTGGGAAGCACAGTTCAATGCATGAAATGCACCACAATTGCTGCACATTGGCAAACCAGGCATAGAAAATGATGCAAGGTCATGAAAACTTGAACATTACAAAATACTTTGACAAGCTCAACTACACCATGGAGGTCATCATTCTGCAGCTAGGAGTAGCGAGGAGACTACCACCACATAGGCAGCAAAGAAGGAAGGAGTGTGTGTTCCAGAACTGCGAATTCTATTCATTATTATATCCCTTGCCCATGTATTCTCTTACTGTGTATTTACATATCTATTTATTTATTACTCTAGTCCTACTGCACTAGAGAAAAAAAATAAAGAAATCTATATATAAATTTCAAAATGTAAATAATTAAATTAAATTAGAAGTATATATATATATATATATACATATATATATATATATATATATATATATATATATATATATATATATATATAAATAAAATAATCCATACATAAAAAATATATACATTTTAAACTCTTGTAAGCTTTACTCTGTTTCCCCATTACCCTATGTCTCTGTCAATGTATCCTCCATCCCCACTGTGACTCATCCCAAACCCATCCAAATACTTTAATCTCCAAAATAACCCTGCCTAAGCTCTTCCATCCTCTGCCTCATCTAGCTCACCCCAAACCACAGTTTACTACCATGAGCTCCCAAACCACCCTACTAAATTCTCTGTCATTTATCTCACCTTTGACTCATCCAAAACCCTTCCTGCTACTATGATCTCCCTAACCCCATTCCTCAGACTCTTCCCTCCTCCGTCTCTCCTTTTCTCATCCCAAGCCTCATCCTATTACTATAAACTCACAATTAAGACTTCTGGAGTCTTCCCTCCTCTATCCCCCCATTACTCTATTCAATCCATCTAACAAACTCACATATCCTCTGCTCAAATCAACTCATAATAATACTAATACTGTACTCTTATTTCCCTATACTAAGCTACCACTAATTTCTCTTGGGTTCTAGAGTAGCATGCTACTCGCCGAAAAGTGCTTTAAAGCCTCACCAGGGGTAGTATGCGCTATATAAATACAATTACAATTACAAAATCCCCCATTGACAACAGGGAGGAGGAGGTCATCCAGTTCTATGGGTTGAAGACAGAGTCCATCATAGACTTGCTGCAGAAGATAGGACAAGTCTTCAGGTAGCAGCTACAAGGAAGTTTATTGTTCATGCATATGTCATAATGATTACTGTGCTACACATTTTGGCCTCTGGATCATTCCAAACTTCAGCCACAAGCTGGCAGGTATATCACAGGGAGCATCATCTGCCTTTTTTTCATCTGTCTTGGATGCCATAATCAAACTGACCGCTGAAGACCGACTCTTCCCAAAAACTAATGAACAGCAATTGGAGACCAAGCAAGGGTTTTACAACATAGCAGAATTCCCCCATGTGCTTGGTGCCATAGATTGCACACTTGTTCAGTTTTTGCCCCCTGCACACACAGCATACCTCTACAGGAACCGCAAATATCAGTGTCCTGTCAGTGTTCACTTAGTAGTAGACCATGAGGGACTCTTCATCAACATTCTGGCAAAATATCCTGGAGTTCACATGATGCCTATGTATTCTGACACAGCCTTATCAATTAGCCTTTTGAAAATGGCCATTATGGGAATGGACTACTCATTGGTAAGGAAAACAGATTATTCAATAGTTCATCTAAATTTAAATGAATGACTGAATACCCATCTGTGTGTTTGTGTTTGAATTGTGTATAAAATGCACCTAGTGGTAGTGTGCCTAACAAACATGTAACCAATTATGTCCAAATGTTTCATTTCCTCACAAATTCAGAAATGGAAGGATGTTAAAATACACAGTGCTATGCGTTGTAACCTGTCACAGTGTGTGAGCTTCCAGAAACACAAGTAGTGAATTGAAGTCATAGCAAATTAAAAAGCATTGGCCCCACAATTTTTTCAGAAACCAACAGAAAAGAAACAACCTCTAAGGTTTGTGGGTTGTGTGTGTGCAATGGTCTATTAAATGTGATTAGAAGTAAAATTGTCTTGGTTAAATGTTGACATCCAAAGTATCTGATTCGCACATAGCTGTATATCTGTTGCTTGATGAATTTCCTAGGCCCACAAATGTGAATAGATCCCCAAATATCAATGACTAAAAGTGTTGGATCAAATAAGGAACAATGTGCAATCTGGGAACATGAGTCACACTGAAAGAGAAAATGTCAGATATACACTATCTATTACAACCTTCAAAGTTACATTATCCTCAATCATAATAAGGCTCCTCAACACTCTCCTTCAACTTAATAGATAAGTACATACATGCCAGACGTTTTGTACACTTGCACCATCTCACCTAATCAAAAATATGGACACAGATTGCTCACATGAGTCAATACAGAAGTTATGGAGTAGAAACAAACCTAGGTCACATAATGATGCTGGAAGGGTATTACAGTGTAATAACCACAAACAAATCTACGTACAAATGAACATGAAATGCGGGCTGAGTCAAGGCCAATAAGGACAGATTATTTAAAATAAATATTATACATTCATAAATTTACTGACATAAATGTTTCTGTACAGGTGTTTTCAACCAAGTCAGGCCTCATACAGAATAGTCCCACTTTTCCATTTATTTGTGTAACTCTATGCACATATAGACAACTTGCTATGGTAAATATAACACCTGAATGCTAATTATTTAAAACTAAAACATCCATTTCAGATGACAAACAATGGTAACTTTTACTAAGCAAATGCACTTGTAAATTTATAAAAAAACAATTCAATGGTCAGGCATACTATGTACGCAACCAAGCACATCATAGTTGGAATCATGTCAAATAAACTAGTGGTTGCCAAACCTACTGTCACTATTCCAATCTACCTATCTCAATATGGCTGTAAGTGACTCCCTTCTAAATTTGGAGACATGTCACACATATAGGCCGTCATTTCAACCATGGAGGTCGGACAAGGCTGACTGCCAAGGCTGAACTGCCAGTCGGCCGCCCATGCGGCCAGAAACCCGCTGGCCGTATTTGGACATCCGCGCCGGCCCAGCAGGCATGTTGGCTGTAACATTGCAGCCGGCTCCTAATGGAGCCGGCGGCAATGTGGCGGTGCGGTGGGTGCAGCAGCACCCGTTGCGCTTTTCATTGTCTGCCAGGCAGACAGTGAAAATCGTGACGGGCTGTGCCTGGGGGCCCCTGCACTACCCATGCCAAGTGCATGGGCAGTGCAGGGGCCCCTAGGGGCCCACAGCCTTTCCATGGCAGTGTCTACGCCATGGACAGGCTGGCGGTAAGGGGAGTCAAAATCCCCAGGGCAGTGCTGCAAGCAGCGCTGCCCTGGCAGATTCTGGCCGCCGGGACATCCGTTGTGGTAAACCGCCGGGACATCCATTGCGGTAAACCGCCAGTCCCAGCGGTGTGACCGCAGCGTTACCACAGCAGTCATAATATGGCAAATCATACCACCAGCCTGTTGGCGGTACGAACGCCACTTTAACCCTGGCGGTCGGTGACCGCCAGGGTTGTAATGAGGCCAATAGTCCACAATTTACACTTAGCAGATACAAATTTCCTGTACCTCAACAAATGTGAAACCTGACTGCTCTATTCACCTGCCATGGTGTGTAAAAATAGTTTAGTTTGTGCCATATTCCACAGTATATGTCTATGGACTAATATTCCATGGGACCATAAGTGGGCAATCCCACATGAAGCTGAAGAGGCAGAATACTCTGAGGGAGACACTGCACACACAATGGCTGGTCGCGAGACAAGGAACCAAATTGTTTATTTTTTAAAATTATTCAAATAAAAAAAATGTCTACAATTACTGAAACCATGTTAACTTTACATTCAATAGACCTTTACTATTCAAGTCAACCACTTTGTAGTGTATGTGTGAATGTCAATCCATCTATATGGCCAATTTCATCTTATCAAAGAGGTGTTGGCTTCTTCATGTGTAAGTTTTATTCCTAAGCTGCATTGAAGTGCAAGGCCATACATATAGCTATGAACAAATCTACATAGCAACTCAACTATCTAGCTGTGTTTTGCTGTATCAAAGTGTGTAATGTGCTTGTACCCGTGTTGCAGCAGTTACCATCAAAGATCATGGAAGAAAAGTGTGATGACCAGAAGCCTAGTCACAGGTGTAAATGTTAAAATATCTTATGTAAGGAAGGCATACATGCATGGGTCCAGATAGACAAAACACTACACATGAGACACCTTTTGGGAGCAGATTGACATAAATAACATATCTGGTAACAGTTGACAAAGCACACATTTACCATGCTTTGCATAGGTATGCAAGCAAATACTATGACCTCTACCAGAACAAAATAACCAGGGGCCAGAAGTATGAAAAAATCAGTTTGCGATTTCTTATTTGCAAATCACAGACCACCATGTCTGTGATTGCTTTTAAATAAAGCAATCTTTTTTTATGCATCTCATTTTCCGTAAAGGAAAACCGGATGCATTTCAAAAATAAAAATGGAAAGTTTTCTTTTCATTTTTTAAAAGTATGCAGTGGTCCATGGGAGCAATGCCTGTCTGCTCTTAAAACATATTTTTACATCCATTCACAAAAGGGAAGTCGTCCCTTGGGGACCCTTCCTGTTTGCATATGCATTATTTGAAGTAGAAAGTAAAATTAAAATGTTTTGTGGCTGCATTTCAGTTGCAAAACATTCATACATACCTTTGTGATTCTAAATTAGGAAGGGACATCCTAAACACGCCCTTTCCTAGTACCAACTCACAAACCCAATTTGTGATTCGGTAATACGGTTACTGAATTGGAAATTGGGCCTTTGTGTATTCAAACAAGCTTTTTAGGGTCACAAATGGTCCGATTCTGCAGTTGGACCGTATATGACCCTCTAAAAAGTTTTTTACATCTGACCCAAGATAAAGTAGCAAAGTGTGGCATTAACCAGAAAACTCAAACAAGGGAAATGTGTGTCAAGCATTACATCACCTCAAGAAAGCAAAGATGGTAAATGTATGAAGCGTCCATGTCAAAAGTGAAGCAAAATGTATGTATTCATTAGGCCTGGGCAGAAGGAAATATGATTTAGAAAAGTACAATGGCAATATGTTACTGCTCTTGCCTGTTAGAATATTTTCTGGGAGACTAACTGTACCCCTAATCTATTTTTGTTATCTTCTTTATTTCTTACAACAGCATCCAAGAGCAAGAAGGGGACATCAGAGGATCAGGCCAGACAGCCACCACCACAGGCATGCAGCACCTGACGGGTCTGCTGGGCCCGACAAGTCCTCCTCTTAATATTGTTTCCCTAACTTTTATCCTTCCCCATTTAGAATAACATGTCCTTTTTAAACTGTGATCATTGTTTTTAAATCCTCTTTGTACTATTTAATGTTCGACATATCTTGTTATCCTTGCATTATCATTTTTTCTATATTTCATGTTTCTGTATCTGACTCCCCCCTGTCTGCACTAATCTATAGCTTTCTTCTGCTTTATTATTAAGCTTTCCCTCTCCCCTACATTTTATATCTAGTGAACTGGTTCTATAAAGCTTAGAGAATAGATTTTAGGTACTCTACTGTGAAGATTGTAGACCCAGTAAAGCTATTCTACACTTGTTAGTTGAGAAGGCTTTCATTTTCTTGTTCAAGCGAGAGAGGAGCTAAGGTCATGGTGACCCCCCCCCCCATGTTGTGTAATTTGTATTATTCAGTATAACAGCAATTGCAATGACAGTGTGGCATGGCAGGAAAGTCATTTGAAGGTGGTCCAATTCCATTTGCCAACCAAAACCAAATGTCCTTCATTGACCAATGTATTCTACCCCATCATTGCGCTTCAAATGACTCACAGTCATCACCTTCCCCTCCATCACAAAAGGTTTTTGGTTGGCTTGACTACCTGGAATTTTTAATATTGTCAACCAACAAAATGCCCAAAATTATATTTTCAATAAAAGAGAAGCTAATGTGAACTGAACTGCAGTGATGCATTGCGGTTGCATTTTGATTTAAAAAATAAAAAGTGGAGACTTATCTAAAATGTGCAATGTTTTTTTCTAGCTGTAGAGATCACTACTGCCAGGGCTAGTGCACCAGAGAGTCTCAGCGGTGGCAGGGACAGGCATTGGTAAGTCAAGTTGCTTGGTTATAGAAACTTACTAGTATACTCACTGTATTGTTAAGCGAGGCTGATTATATCCATCTTTATTCATGACCATCCCTACCCATGGCATTTCGCAACCTATGACCTAACTGCAGCATGGTTCATTTCAGCACTGCAGTGTTGGCTGTGCAATGTGTGTTTGCTTGAGTTAACGCTACATTTACAAAGATTTCATTGCATTTCACACTAAAATGAAAACAAGGTGTGTTTCCCTCCCCTCCCAGTGCCCACTAAGTCACCTCCTATTACGTCACTTCTTTATTTTTTCCTGAGTTCTGTTCCAGCCTATCAAAAAAAATTAAAAATTCATGAATGATAAGTGTCACATTTTTCTGGCCAAGTGGTTCATACAGTTAATAGCTTCCATAATGGATTTACACCTGTTCACATTTTTCCCTTTTGACATTGGTCAATAACAGTGACTGGCTAAGCCAATGCTTAAGCACATGATGATGGTCAGTGACACTCTACTATTCTATAGAAAAACCTATTCATCCTTGACCTAATCCCTCTAACTTACCCTGCAGGAGAGTAGGTCAAGTTTTCTTTACTTACTACTAAGGGAATGTGTTTGTTTGAAGTAATGTATGTTTGAAGGCGAGGCCAGGGAATAAAGCTGGATTAAGAGCCTTTGAGTTCATGTTTTGTGGATGGAATACTCTGTGATAAACGTGTCCCATAAAATCTGTTTATCTTGTTCCTTTCTCTGTACTGTGGTGTATAATGTTTCCCACTGTCTACTTACGGAAAACAGGATATCTATTATCTGCATGTTATACATGACATGTGTGATGTATATTATTCATGCACCTCTTTGGAATCACAGTACAATTAGAAGCCATTTGAAGAAGAGCAGGGCTAGTGAAATTAAAGTAAGATAATTGTCCATTGCAGCTGCCCCAGCTGCCGACTGTAGAGAGTAGCATTTAGCATGTGATGCCCTAGCTAGCATGCCTCGATTCATTTAGCACAACAATACTTGTAATCCTTAGTGGATGATGCTTTGCTCATTAATGAGAGTTAATTTATTTTTATTTTTCCACACAGTGTCTGTTTGGGGTCACTCTTGGGTGCCTGGCTGAACTGGTCCAGTAGGTAAGCAGGAGTGTTCAGCTTTACCTTTGCATTTTTTTGCAGGAGAGAAGAAGGCCTGCGGATTGTAAAACGGAAAGTATTGTAGAATCAAGGAGAAGGACAGAAGGAAGGTAAGCTTCATGAGGAGTGTACTAAGAATACTCTGAGGCAAAGCAAGAACATTAGAGGAGTTTCATATATGCCAGTAGTGCAGCACACACACTCAGCAGCATTTCCCAAATCAATTCACCTCTCTCCTGTCCACAGAGCAGAGTTCTAGGCCTCAAAGTCATCATCATGGTTTCCATTTGAAGTTGATAACTCCCTTCTTCTGCATGTTGAAGTAGTCCCGCCCTGAGTCCTCCTGACTCTGAGTAACTCTGTCCCATTCCGGACACATGCAAAATAGACCTCTAGTGCAATGCTTTTGAAGAATAAGTAGAGAAGCAGAATTTGAGTATTTTGTGCAGATTTTTCATTTTTTTTTAAATCAAAGTGATTAGTCTTGTCCCTGAAGAACAGGAAAAAGGAGTGGACTCTGCAGCTAAATTGCACTAAGTTTGAAAGGGACTATCACCATCACGAAAAATTATCACCCATCAAGCACCCAAACATTGCAAATTATTGAAATCAAGTTTACAAATAAGTAGAACACGGTCCCTCACTGTCTGCCACCACATAAATCTCAAATCATCTCTCACAATCATGCAATAATATATCATCACTCATTAGTGCAAAAGTTACCTCTTCCAACCCTTGCACGGTTGGGGATACACAAAGTTATCTTCTCTTTGATGTAAGCAACACATTGGAATTTTGCAGTCACAAGCATAATGTTCCAATAGCTATACTCTTTTTTTGTCTTTTGGCAAAGAAAGAAGTTTGATGATAAAAAACTAGCTAGTACTATGGTGGCATACTCAATCCGGGAGGGAGAGCTTGTCCTCAAACTCAGGTGATTAGCCCAGAAGTTTGTTGTCTAACAAAGTTGAGTCTTACCAGTTATCCTCCACCTCATGTGCTGTTTCAGGAACACTGTAATTGTGTAGTATGAAGTGTTGGTTCATTTTGATCATGGTCAATCTCTCCACCTTATGAGGAGAGAGACTGGTTCTTCTCACTGTTACAACTGAACCAGCTGCACTGAACACATGCTCAGCAGATACACTGGCTACAGGACAAGCTTGACACTTTATTGCCAGCATGCTGAGCTCTGGCCATTGGCGTATTTTCATATCAATACACCAATGGGTTTTGATCCACGTAGACCTCTTTTTGGTCATCCAGATACTCCTGGAACATCCTCTGGATGGTTATTGGTGCTGCCACTTGCTAAACTTCTTTTGCCTCTTAACTGGACTTAAGAATTCCCATTTGAAACCAAGCCAATGCAGAGGTTGGCACAAATTCTTCTGTTCCTGTTGTTGTGGTTATTACTGGTGTTCTTGTTGCTGGTGTTAGTTGCTGTGAGACAAGACTGCCCTCTTTAGACACTGAAGGCGGGACCCCAGAAATTCTGACCAGTAGTGGAAATGAAAGTGGTCAGACTCTTTTTTGTACTGTGGATTAAGTAGTGTGGCACAGGTGTACTCTTTGGACAACATGATGTCTCTTTACAGCCTTGTATTAACAGCTAAGCAAAAGAGTAACCTCTCAACCAAGGCACACACTTTTGCGTATTTATTCAGAACTTTTTTGCAAACCTTTCAGACACCTTTTTTAACTGTTCCTGTAGAAGATGCAACAACAGGATAGCTTGGCTCATCATACTATCCTCCTTGCTGACTTGCTGTGTGAAAACCTCAAAAGTAAGTACAATCTGTGTAAGGCATTTGAGTAGGCCCCATTTGTCTGCATTCATGATCATGTGTTTTCAAATTGCATCCCCTCCTTTTTGAAAGATATAGTCATTGATATGTCTGTACCACTAAAAAAGATGTTGCAACATGTAGTAGGTCAAGTTCCAACATGTTGGAACCTCCTGTGTGAGGGCTTTAACTAGTACTCTATTAGCACACTGAATAATTCTCAACTGCTTCCAAGCTTTAAAAGAATGGCTGACATGAGTGCAGATTCTTCTGCAGGTGGTCAGTATGTTGCTGACTATGTCTTCTTTTTTTAGAAAGTCCTGTACAACAAGATTGATGCAATGTGTCAAACATAGGACCCTGAAATAGCCACCATCTACCGTGGCCTTGACTATGTTACTGCTATTGTCAATGGCAACAAATCCAATTCTGAGACCACAGAGTCACAGCCATTCACACATCTTACTGTTAAGGTCTTCCAAGATGTGTGCAGCTGTGTGGGATTTCTCCATGGTGAACGTGACTAGCATTGCATGCCGACGAACACCCATAAAAGTATCTTCAGTGCTGAGACCTGTAGATAGCTATTGCCTAAACCCCTCAAAAGAGATTCAGTGTGCAGTGACACACATTTAATCAGTTGCTTAACAACTGATCAACAAGTCTATCGTCAGGTAGATAGTGTGAACAGCATTTTGCTGCAAAGCTTGTACGTCTTGGAGCAGTCACTATATGCTGAGGTGTCTCCATCTGCCTCTAGTTCAATTTTCAGGTTGTTGAGGTGGGATTATACTGGCACACTGCTGGGGACAGGGCTCACTTGTGTAAAGATGTCGACCTCTTCTTCCTCATCACCTCCCACTGTAATGGGAGCTGAGGATTCCCCCTCTCTTCTCACCTCACAACCACCACTTGCAGCATTTTTTTAGTTGCTCTTCTCACCGGATTACAGGATGTTGTTTCATATGGGTAATTTGGCCTACAGTACCATTGTGTGCACCAGGCTCACCTGTACAAACATTTGCATAGCAAATCAAGTATATTGAAATTCTTTCCTCCTGCATGCTAATAAAAAAAATAGTCCCAAACAGTGGGGGAGAATTTTCTTAGTGTGCCAGTGACAATGCCCAAAGAAGAACTGGAGGTATGTGAGTGTGTCATCGATTGCCTCTCTGCAGTGCATACTTCTACTGAGGTAGAGGTTGATACAGGTCCCCGCAGGGGCCCTACAAATATGGAAGCTGCCCCTGGTGGTGGTATCTGTTCCATACCCCTCAGAGCAGCTTAAATAGGAGGTGTAATGCCGATCTCCTCTAGGCCAGCTTCCGTAACAATAACTGGCTCATCATCCTTCTCATTCCCTTCCATAATTCTAGTGCTTTCATGAACTTTTCTTTTCCCTTGCCTCCCCTGACATGTCTCAGACTCTGCTGGGGTCCATTCCAAGTCCAAATCATCAGAAAGGGTGCTTGGAGAAGATGATGGAGTACCCTTCCTTTTTCTTGCTGGAAATCTGGGAGCCAATGATTCTAAAAGAAGAGGTACTTGCTCAGCAGGAAACTCAAACTCCTCTTCTGATCCAACTTCAGGAAGGTCTATTGCAGGCTTCAGCTGCTATGCACTTTGCTCTGTTTACTGAAGTGACTGGGTACTACTTTGTAAAAGGGACAAATCCAACTCAACATGACTGCTAGTCGGCATCACCATGGTTGCAGTGACTGCTTCGCTGTCAGATATAGGCTTGAGCTTAGACTGGAGTGGTACCGTTGATGTGGGAATGCTGTTCCAAGATTCAGCCCCGGAGGCCTGTGTTGCAAGTGCAGGTTTCCAGAAAAAGGTTGTGGTCGGCACACCAGTGGTTTAGAGCTGCTTCTTCTCACTGGCCACTTTCTTGGCAGCATCTTTCTTTGGGGCCATCTTAAAGCTGTTGGCAGTGTCAAATGTTGTATGATCAGGTGTCTTTGAACAGGACTTTTGTTTGGCAGTACTCTCAGTGATTTCTCATTTCTTGTGCACTTAAAACCAAACAAGCAAGACAAACATTCAGTGAAATGTTGCATTGTTACAGTTTGAATAAGTACAGACAAAGGGAATAACATTTAGTGTGGTTGGTTACTTAAGTTATTATTCTAAATAATGAACAGAAATATATCCAACCATTTTAAAGTCAAACTGCACCACCATAACATAACATTTTATTTCCAATCATATAGATGTATCTCTTTGCTTTTTGTGTATCTATTCTAAGGAAGACAAGTGTGGCGGTCTGGCAGGTGCATGGGAAAATTGAATAATCCTTACAATCCTTACAAAATGAAGGCTGGTGTGTGTCTATGGTAGGCAGGGGGTCCAGGAAAAAATGGAACAATACCTTAAAAGGAAATGATGTTGTATGGGTGTGTGGCTGTGTGCCTATGACTCTCAGGGGGTGAAAGGATAGGTGCAAAATGCAAAGAAATGTGAAAAAGAAATTAAAAAAATGAATTAAAGAATAAAAATGTAAATAAGAAAAATAAGAAAAGAAAAGAAAACATTTAAATAAAAATAAGAAAAAAAAAAATCCTTATGTGTGTACTACAGTAGTATGATAAACCCACTGGGAAGTAAAGATGTGAAGATGTTCCATAATGATAATCAACCATATTTTTAAACGGAGGGAAAAGTAAAAAAAACAAACAAAAAAAAAATCCTTAGCCCTCTCCTATAAATCTCCCTAGAAAATGGCTTTGAATATTGGAATAAATAAAGGGTGGCTGACCAAAATGGCACATGCAAGGCTATGGCAAAAGCACATTGCCTGGCTGTACAAAATGGCCGCCAGTCACATGCTCAAACAACAACAGCGAGCAAGGAGGCACGGAGAACAAAGAACACATGTAAGACTATGGCAAACCACACTGACTGGCTATACAACATGACTGCGGGACACATGGCCAAACTAACAGCAGTGAGCAATGAGGGATGGAGAGCAAAGAACACATGCAAGCTTAAGGCAAAAACACACTGGCCGGCTACACAAAATGGCCACCAGACCCATGGTCATCCAACAAGCAAGGAGGCATGGAAACAAAGAACATATTCAGGCCTATGGACACCAACTACACAAAATGGACCCTAGTGTCATTGCATGAAGAGTAAAGGCAAATGGCAAACACACCCACACACACACTGGCCAGGAAAAGGAGGCATGGTAACACTGAGGTAAACAATATTATTAATTCAGCAATGAATGAAAATGATCTGATCTATACAAAATTTCTAAAAAGAGACCCTCCTATTGCATCAAATAAAACCCTACATGCACACTTTATGCAGAAAACAAATGACATAGAAACAATAACCACATTTTTAATTTCATCAAATGCTATCTCTGCCCTAAATTATGTTTTTTTTAAATTAAAAAAACACATATTCTAGCTCAGAAACAGTTCTTTCATGCAGCAATGACTAGTCCTGGGTCTACTGGCAGGATAACCTGTTGGCAAACTAGGCCACATAGTAAAATAAATGAATATTGCAATTGTAACAAACATGGAGAAAAGGTACTAAACTGTGCAACATTTTTCTTTTCCATTAAACGCAAAACATAACTAGGCCCCTACTGAAAATCCAGGCCACCCACCAAAATAAAAATCTAATAAAAGTACAAATAAATACTGGTACATGCCCTTTCAAACAAACAACACACTTATGCAATAGTTTTTAAACTTACTTGTGATATCACAAAAGTCAAAGCCCTGAAATCCGATGGTATATATGCAACAGACTAAGAAAGTGATTGTTTCACCTCAAAATTCAAGGGAAAGGTGACCAGGAGAAGGACATAGCACTGGGAGGAGACTTCTGGACAGAAACAGGAAATTGAAGTCTCTGGGGTACTTCCTTCCTGCTGATAAAAAAAAGTTTAAAAAAAAGGCTTCTCCCACTAAGAAACAACTTGAACGGTCTGTTGGAGTAAAATATCTACCCTAAAACACCATTTTGAGGAGGTTTAGCTGTTTCTCGAGTATAGAATCTAGTTGAGATGCAGCTCTGGTGGCTCACGGCCTCTCACACTCACCAGTGGCCCAATCAAGGTACCGTTGGTGTCAGAAGCTGCTCTGGTGGGTGCAAAATCTCATGCATGCTTGCAAGCAGCCTCAAAGCATGGTGGCGCTCCCCAAAACTACTCTCCCACACACTAATGAAGAAAAAGATTATGCCACAAGCCAGATGGCGGGTTTTAGGGAATTCCATATTACACTGTGTAGATCGGAGTTCCTGTATTTTGCCAACTCCTTGAGTGGGGTAATTTTTTCCATCAAACTCTAGTGTACATACACAATCAGAATGAATGTGGTGCAATGGAAATATAGTGTATGAAATTACCCCTGCATGTTAAAAGTATTGTACACCTGCCCTGAAGCTAGAACTACATAGTTATGTGGCTCACCAACTCTGGTATATCCCCACATGGGAATGGGGAATATGCATGTGCACCAAGACATAGGCCTCGTTTAAGGATTGCTGTCTGCTTGGGCCAGCATAGCCACAAAAACATCTACCCTCATAACAGATGTACGCTATTGCCTTTGCCATGATTAAAACAGAGCTAAAGTGGGGATGATACATGTTGTGTAGTGAACAACAGTAGGGTAAATTAGCATTCAACCCTGATTCACTGCAGTGAGGCCTATTGAATCACACAGCTCTTCAAAAGGTCTGGCGCTGTGTATTACACTTACCTCTGCACAACAGCAGGTTGTTCATAAAATGCGAGTATAAAAACAAATCATGTGCAAAATTCTTGTCTCCCTGCAAGACATACACAACACATAGCTTGAAATGTAAAATAGTGTGCAACTGGGTAATGTGCGTCTGTTAGTACTTTGTGTTCTACATGGCACACTCTAAAACAGTTAAATGGTAGTGTACATAAGGAAGTATTGTCACACAGTGCTGCAAGACTGCTTGACAGGTAAATAGCAGAAATGTGTGGTTGCTAAAATATTAGTTGATATTCCTGCTTTTTTTGCTTTGCTGGTGCCATTATGGCTGCCAGACACCCTTAACCCATGGTTCAAGGGTGCTTGCTTTGCGAGCTGTAATGTTTTTTGAGCATGATGGTGCACCTTTGAGCAAATATAAAATCATGATAGCCATATTACTTGAGCCATGTGTGCAGCTGAATGCAGCACACATTGAAAGAGAAACCAATGAGGATATTTACATTTATTACTCATTGTTAGGCCTCTACTGGAAAGGCATATCTGTCTGGCACATTCCCAGGTCTGCCAGTTCTGGGTAATCTGGGAATGCTTCTGAAACCATGAGAGTTGAATGGAATAGCCATGGAATGCCTTCCTAGATCAGAGTAAGGCAATGCAATGACTTGTGCTGCGTTGCTTTACTCCTGATTTATGGCACTTCTCCGGGCCATGCAAAGTGGCCTTGAGTGCATTCATAAATGTTTTTTAGGACTTGCATTGTTATTGTACTACCTTGGGGTTCAAGAGCAACACTGATCTGCTCGTAAATAGGCCACTAAGTGTCAGGGACATGAAAGAATACAAACCACCCTGCTTCAGCAACTGGACAATGTCATCTGTCACTCTGACATGCCAAGTAGGGCCACCCCAATCCAGAAACTATGAAGTGGTCCTAAGGGGGTTGATCCAGCAGATGCCATGGTTCTATGGTAGATTCTAAGAATTTTCCTCATTGCAAAGCTCTGAACCTATGCAGCGCCCCGTTCTGTCGGTTTAAACCTGTGCATCACAGCCATTGTGTGGAACTAATTGTACAGCAGAAGTGCTACTGCTCAATGTACCTATCACGCAATGTCCATTTGCAAAGCAATATGTAAGAAAAATTGACGCAATTGTCAGAAACATGCAGAACACACCAAGGAAATGGCACAATGGTTGAAGCAGACACCATAATAGGAAGGGTGAAAGTTAGTTTTACTTTCTTTTACAGTCTGTTAGTTTTTGATATGTGTTGGAGGTGTTTGTGAGAGTGGCTGGTGGTGTGGTGCAATTTTCCGTCTTGTCAGTGTCTGATCTGTCTTTGTCTTATGAGAATTTTTACACCTTTTTTGTCTTTTTCTATTGTATTGTATTAATATTTGTCTTTGTTTTGTTGGGTGTACGTCTTTTTAGGGGTTTTATAAATTAGGGGTAGGTATAGGTTTAAGGGCTGTTTGGAGTGTTTCATGTCAGGGAGGGATAAGGACATGTCTGGAAGGGGTAGACTTAAGAATTGTTCAGAGGGAGAGTTAGGACCTCCTGGGGATAATTGTGCACTATCCATCCAGGATGCTAGCCTCTAGGGGTAGGGTTAGTCAGAGGTATTCTCCCAAGGACAGTCTGCATTAGCATTTCATGAAGCACTTTTGAGTGGATTGCACTGTCACCTAATTCAAACATAATTTAGCTGTCGTAGCACACACAGGAGACTCATCTGGTGGACCTGCTTGGACTGGAGATCGAAGATCATGTAGGAATGTAAGTATGTACCATCTGCATGTAGTAATATAGCTATGGCAGTCATGCAAAACATAAACATTTATTAGACACAATTTCACATTGTATCATGCAACTTGCAACATGTGCATTGCAATGAATAAAGTGAAAAAACTAAAGCTACCTAAAGGCAATTTTTGTGCCTTAGAGTGGCTACATAAAGCCAGCATGAAGCAACGCAGAGCCAATAGCTGAGTTGCCATACCCTGGCCCACGGGGCTGATCAATGTGCTGTGGGAGCTTGTATACAGTAAACACACATGGAATTATAAGCATTGCCTTATTTAACAGACACAAATGAAAAGGGAATGCTCCAAAAATGCCAGACCTCCACAGTTGATGGCTAAGCACGAAATATATGTTTAACCTACATTTATGTTACATATTCCATGTGTGCAGCATTGTGCAACACATGCACACAGATTAATATGCCTCATACAAATGTAAATGTGCAGTAATATGGGCCTTGCATGATAAAACAAAACAAAACTGCTTACAAGGCATACACCATTGCACCATGTAGCAAGGTAACATGCATTGCCGCTAGTCTACACTCAGTGCACCAGCACCTTGATAAATCTGATATGGCCCCGTCAATGGCATATATGGTGTATACCTGTCCTTTCACATCACAGCACTGCTTAGTTCTGGGTCAATAGTGTCACCCATTTGTCAAGGTTTAAGGGGGCCTAACCTGATGCTGACCAGCAGTACTAGTAAAATCCCACGCCGAAGGCATGCTTCAGACATGTGATGATAGATACCTCTGACCATCAACATCTAGCCAGCTCAGCCCTTCAGGCTGACTAGCCGCATTCCATATTAATAGAATGTATACATATGTGTGTCGAGAGTATTGAATATAAATTCAACACTGGGATGACATAGTATCTAATGTAGAACTTGGAACACATGTAACTGCACTCTGTACTGTAATTCCACAATTTACAACATCCAAATCTTTGTCTTCTAAGTGGACATCTGCCATACAACTAGGGTGAGATAGACAGATTCTGGGATCCCAATGCAACCAGTAAGTGTAATAAGTTAATAAGTACCTGGGTGTAGATTATTGACATCTGTGTGTGATTTGTAACATTATGATCTGTTTTTGGAGGTATCAATCACCTGCAACCAATTTACAGTCAGTGTGCGAACACAACAGAACTTGGTCACAGATGAATGTAAGGGCAATGTAAGCAGGCCCACAGGAAATCTAAATGTCTACATCTGTGGTGATGTTAGCATACCTATAGTCTTGATGTTTTTGCACATGAACCATCATCTGGTGCATAATCTGCAGATGCTCAACACAAACAAGTTTGGTCATACCACAAATGGCACAGACACAACTAATCAGGTTTCAACAGATGTAGCAGTAAGGTTAAATGAACCCTGCTACACTTCTCTGGGCAGGATTTTGTTGCATATGTCCATATTTGTGTATGATACAGGTGCTGATGATGTGTAATAATAACACCCAGACATTGATACTGAGGGGCATATTTATACTCCGTTTGCGCCGAAATTGCGTCGTTTTTTTTGACGCAATTTCGACGCAAAACGAACTCCATATTTATACTTTGGCGTTAGACGCGTCTAGCGCCAAAGTCCATGGAGTTAGCGTAATTTTTTAGCGTGGACACCTACTTTGCGTTAATTATATGCAAGGTAGGCGTTCCCGTCTAAAAAATCGACTCCGAGGCATGTGCGTGGGATTTATACTCCCGGGCGTGGGTGGGTCAAAAAAAATGACGTACGCCGCTTTTGCGCCGTTTTTTAGCGCCTGCAAAAGGCAGGCGTTAAGGGACCTGTGGGCTCTGAAGGAGCCCAGAGGTGCCCCCCCATGCCCCCAGGGACACCCCCTGTCACCCATGCCCACCCCAGGAGGACACCCAAGGCTGGAGGGACCCATCCCAGGGACATTAAGGTAAGTTCAGGTAAGTATATTTTTTTTATTTTTTTTGTGGCATAGGGGGGCCTTATTTGTGCCCCCCTACATGCCACTATGCCCAATGACCATGCCCAGGGGACAGAAGTCCACTGGGCATGGCCATTGGGCAAGGGGGCATGACTCCTGTCTTTGCTAAGACAGGAGTCATTTCTATGGGGGTTGGGAGTGAAAACAAATGGCGCAAATCGGGTTGAGGTGAAAAAATTGCCTCAACCTGACTTGCCCCATTTCTTGACGCCCAAGCTCCATATCCCCCTACGCCGGCGGTGCCTGGTGTACGTCGTTTTTTTTTAACGCACACCAGACGGCGCCGGCGGCTAACGCCGGCTAACATCATTCAATAAATACGGTGCCCGCAAGGTGCTTCAGAATGGCGTTAGCCGGCGGTAATTTTTTTGACGCAAAACTGCGTTGGCGCAGTTTTGCATCAAAAAGTATAAATATGGGCCTAAGGGGCATATTTATACTCCGTTTGCGCCGAATTTGCGTCGTTTTTTTGACGCAAATTCAACGCAAAACTAACTCCATATTTATACTTTGGCGTTAGACGCGTCTAGCGCCAAAGTTCATGGAGTTAGCGTCATTTTTTTGCGTGAACACCTTCCTTGCGTTAATGATATGCAAGGTAGGCGTTCCCGTCTTAAAAAATTACTCCGATGCATATGCGTCGGATTTATACTCCCGGGCAAAAATGACGCCCGGGAGTGGGCGGGTCTAAAAAACCTGCATTAGCGCCGGATTTTAGCGCCTGGGTCAGGGCAGGCGTTAAGGGACCTGTGGGCTCAGAATGAGCCCAGAGGTGCCCTCCCCTGCCCCCAGGGACACCCCCTGCCACCCTTGCCCACCCCAGGAGGACACCCAAGGATGGAGGGACCCACCCCAGGGACATTAAGGTAAGTCCAGGTAGGTATTTTTTTGAATTTTTTTGTGGCATAGGGGGGCCTGATTTGTGCCCCCCTACATGCCACTATGCCCAATGACCATGCCCACGGGACAGAAGTCCCCTGGGCATGGCCATTGGGCAAGGGGGCATGACTCCTGTCTTTGCTAAGACGGGAGTCATTTCAATGGGGGATGGGCGTCGTAAAAAAATGGCGCAAATCGGGTTGTGGCGATTTTTTTGCCTCAGCCTAACTTGCACCATTTGTGGACGCCCATACGCCATTTTCCCCCTACGCCGGCGCTGCCTGGTGTACGTCGTTTTTTTTTAACGCACACCAGACAGCGCCGGCGGCTAACGCCGGCTAACGTCATTCAATAAATACGGCGCCCGCATGGCGCTTCAGAATGGCGTTAGCCGGCGCTAATTTTTTTGACGCAAAACTGCGTTGGCGCAGTTTTGCGTCAAAAAGTATAAATATGGGCCTAAGTATGAACAGGAAGGTATCATGACATCAGAGTGATACAATATGTGTGTCAATATGTCATATGTGTTCCTTCATCATTCCTCATACTATGCTCATACATGCTATATACATTTGAGCTCTCCTGCAACATAATTCCAGTGTGACTGGCCATATGTGTGGCAAATAAATACCTGCTGTGTAACACTTAAAAGTTTTGTTGACATATACCTGTCCCTGCAGCTGTGTTACAAATGCAAGCCAAGTTCTAAAATCACGTGGGACAGTGTCAGCAGGGTAGCTATTGACTATGTTAGATGCTGTGAAAGGTGTTTTGATTGGGCAAAGTTTTTCTAAATCATGGATGTGACCCACGTCAATAAAAAATGGCATGGCAACGTGTTTCTATAAGGGTGTTAGTGCATTAAAAATCTTCTGCCATATTTATACTTGTTTTGCACCGAATCTGCGTATTTATTTTTTTTACTCAAATTTGGTGCAGAACCAAGGGCCAGATGTATCAAAAAGTTTTGCTCTCGCAAACGGTGCGAATCGGTAAATTCAGCCGTTTGCAAGTGCAAAACAGTGGTCTGCGATGCATGAAATGCATTCGCAGACCACAAATAAGAAATCGCTAAATTTGCGATTTCTTGTGTTGTGACTTGGAAATTGCGAGTCGCAATTTCCAGGTCGCAAGGTTATGCTGGAAAAAATTGCAAATTGCGATTTTTCCAAAAATGGCATTTTGCACTTGCAAAATACCATGAAATGCAACCAGGTGGTAACCTGGTGCAAAATTTTAAAATGCATTAAAACTGCATTTTTAAATTTAACAAATAAATTGGGGTGCAGGAGAGGGGGCCTTAGGCCCCCAGCACCCTGACCTTTTGCATTTCCAAAATTGCGATTTCTCGTTCAGAAATCACAATTTTGGAAATGCAAAAAATTTGCAGCTATGGGCCAGAGGCCCATAGCTGTGAATGGGGCCAGTATCGCAATTTGCGATTCGGTAATAGCATTTGCGATTTTTAAGAAATCGCTATTACCGATTCGCAAATGTGATACATGGCCCTTTGCGAGTCGGTAATAGCGATTTCCTAAAAATCGCTATTACCGAATCGCAATGGGCTGTGATGATACATCTGGCCCTAACTCCATAGTTATACTTTGGCTCTAGACCTGTCTAGCACCAAGGTTTTGGAGTTAAAGTCATTTTTTGGATGTGGAAACCTACCTTGCGTCAATAAGATGCAAGGTAGGTGTACCCATGCAAAAAATTACTCTATGACCGTAGCGCCATATTTATCCCACATGCTAAAATGAGCAGGGTGGGAGGAGGGGTGAAATAATGGTGCAAAGCTTCCTTTGCAATATTATTTAATGCCTGGGTCAGAGCTGGCGTTAGGGGAGCTGTGGGCATTTTTCCAGGGTCAGAGTCGATGGAAAGAGCCCACAGGTGCCCTTCCCTTGCCCAAGGGACACTTCACCCACGTCAGAGGGATGCCACAGGATGGGGGACCCATCACAACTAAGTCCCGATAAGTATATATATATATTTTTTTTTCCTCTCTGGGGCCCTGACTTGGGCCCCCTGCATGGCACTGTGCCCAATGGCCATGCCCAGGGGACGTAAGTTCCCTGTCATGGCCATTGGGCTGGGGGGGACATGACTCCTGTCTTTACTTAGACAGGGGTCATGTCCATAGGAGATGTGCGTCTAACAATGGCGCTAGTCAGGTTAGAGTCATTATTTTGAATCTAACCTGACTAGTGCCATTCTTTCATGTACAACCTTCAGTTTTTCCTACCCCTCCCCACCCGGTTAGCATCATGTATTTTGACGCAAACCGGGCCTTAGCACCGGCTTGCACCATTCCTTAAATATGGTGCCCGGATGGGGCTCTGGAATGGCGCTAGCCGGCACTATACTATTTGACGCAAACTGTACTAACGAAGGTTTGCATCAAAAAGTATAAATCAGGGCCTTCATTTCTTAACCTACCCTGAGGTGTGGCTGTTGTAATCCAGTCTAAAGGGGCACTAGACCCTACCTCAGAGAAGGCCATGTCATCATTATGGGAAATGGTGTGACAGAGGAACATTTACACTGATGCCATGGAAGCTGTAGGGATGTAGGCATGCTACTCTAGATAACCATGGTGTTGTACAAATCTTTACCAGAATGACTTACAGATGCATGTTGTGAGTGTGGATCTACATGGCAGGCTTTTGGTCATATTGTTTTGCAGGTCTTTACCTGATATCAGCCTTCAGATCTCTATGCAATGTGTATTTTTAAGCATATTGTGCTATTGCAATTGTGATCACCCTATGGAGTGGCAGAAGGCCTCAATGCATGGATTCAGTCTAATGGGCATGGTGTAGCTAGATGGACAAATATACTAGTCTGCACATAGATTGGCACTGACATGCCAAACGAATCCCCCCTAAATTCCCTACTTTCCATTTCTGGGAGGTATTTATACAATGTAAGGTTTATAGTAATGTTGCTACACTGTGTTAAAGGTCACATTCAGGAGTGCATAAACTGATGGGCTAAGTTAGACTGGCTAGCACCAAGTTAGTCAAGTTTCAGCCCCCTTGTAAGAGGTAATACCAACACCCAAAGTTTCAATATCTGGACCATGTGTCCAACTTCAAATAAACACATCATCATGAGTGTGACTAATATGGTTGCAATCATATTGTGACTACATTTCCATATTGTGCATCTACACTAACCACACTTGCCTCAGTTTACCTTGTTCTAGTATGAAGGTATAGTGTCCATATCTCTATCACAAATTATGGACGTGGTCTGGATAGCCAGATATGGTTATATATCAATGCCAGCCTATTTTCCCACACATCATGTACATTTACAGATTGAACTAATCTTTTTTAACTTTACCTCCCTAGATAACATGATAGCTGATAAAGCCAAAGCTTTCAAGTTAAGAAAAGGTTACTACCACCACAGTCAACACATCTCCGAGGCTTTTAGGATGGGCAAGCTATATGAGACAGCCAAGGCATCGGGGTCCTGGAAGTTCCAAAGCCAAATGGACACAACTGCATCTGGTGTTTCCAAAAAAGCAACAAGTGTCCAACAGCATCAGCAGCCACCCCAACCACAGGCCATACCTTGAACATCTGTGCCTCACAGCTACAAACTGCATGGACCCAGAGGCCCAGAAGGCCCAGATGACCAGGGGATCAATTTTCAAGTACTTTATCTTGACAGAATTTTGGAAAATATACAAGAGGATGAATGTCATCCAGCAGGAGTAGGCCAGTCTGCACGAACTAATGCTGAACTTGCAGGACTAAATGGTGCAGGTTTCCACACTTATATAGACTTTCCCTCTGGACATTAGCCTTCCCTTTTTCATTATGCTGTTTTACAATTATTGGGCATTGTGATAGGTAGGGTTTAGTATAGGTATAGAGTAGTTAGGTGTTAGTTTGTAGATATTTAATTGGGTATTTGTTTTTAAGTCTGTTTTTACACCTTTAGGATTTTTAAGTTGGTAGGGGGGTGATTTATAGGGGCATATTTATACTCTGTTTGCACCAAATGTGCATCAAACATTTTGATGCACATTCAGCGCAAACTGTGCACCATATTTAAACATTGACGCCCGAGCCTACGCATGTCACAATTCCTCCCTGTGCATCTTTTTTTGGATGCAGGAAACAGCCTTGCGTGAATGACATGCAAGGTAGGTGTTCCCGCCCAAAAAATAAGTTTAAGGCCTGTGCACCTTATTCATACTCCTGCATCATTTTGACAAACAGGAGGGAGCGGGCCTTAAAAAACTGCGCACAGCCTTATGTGTGCCGTTTTTAATGCCTGGATGAGGGCAGGCTTTAAGGGACCTGTGGGCTCACTTCCATGGTCTCTGACCAAGGAAGGAGTCCAGAGGTGCCCTTCCCTGCCCCCAGGGACACCCCCTACCACCCTCACCCACCCCTGGAGGGCACCCATGGATGGGGGGACCCCTCCCAGGTAAGCACAGGTAAGTTGAGGTAAGTATTTTGTTTTTTTAAAGTGGCATGGGGGGCATAATTTGGGCCCCCCTACATGCCACTGTGCCCAATGACCATGCCCAGGGGACAGAAGTCCCCTGGGCATGGCCATTGGGCAAGGGGGCATGACTCCTGTCTTTGCTAAGACAGGAGTCATTTCAATGGGAGTTGTGCTTCAAAAAATGGCGCAAGTCCGGTTTGAGCCATGATTTGTTACTTAAACCTGACTTGCACAATTTTTTATGCACAACCCCTATTTTCCCCCGGCTAACATCATTCCTTAAATAAGGCACCCGCATGGCTCGTAGGAATGGAGTTAGCCGGCGGTAAAATCTTTGACGCAAACCAGTGCCGGCGCTGGTTTGCATCAAAACGTATAAATATGGGCCCTAGTGTTTTATAAAATGTGTACAAAATACCAACAAATATGTATTTGTTTAGGTGTACATGTATAGTTAGTGTATGTTTAGGTATAGTTTCTGTTTGTATTGTACCAATCTATGTGTATTAATGGGGGGCTTATGTTTAACTTGTCATTTGTGTATGGATGTTAAGATTGTTTAAGATAAGTTAAGATAGCTTAGACTAGTGTTAAGGTTAGTTAGCATAGGCTACATAGGTGTAGGTAGTTTATGACAAGTTAAGGTAGTGTAAAGTAGTGTTAAGGTTAGTATAGGTTAGGGAGGTGTAAGTAGTTTAGATACATTTAGAGTATTACATTTTTTCTGCGTTCACAAGTTTGTCATCATTTCATAATAAGAGTTGGTATCAATGAGTAATTTGAGTTGAGCACATGATATAGCTATTGACCTACGGTCTTTGAAAGTATATGTTACTATGTTAGAGGCTTATAAACAAGTGTTAGCCTACCTCACATTTGAGTATGGACCTTTACCATTCTTTAGGCACTGTGAACATTGAGGTTATCACATTAGGGTGATCATATTGCCAAATTCACTGAGGTAGATATAGATAGATGCGTGGAACAGTGTTATATCCTCACATGCCTCGCACATCCCATTTATAGCAGGTACGTATTTCTGTGTTTAGAAAAGGTTTCTCACTGTGTGTTATTCTAGTAACTGCAGCTTGATGTCACACTCTGACAATTCATTGGGAGACAAAACAGTTTTCAGTTTGCCATTGCAGTGGATATACTCTTTGTAACTGCATATACAAAGACAGCATGTACAAGTGACTTTAATTTACTCTTCTTGAGATGCAAAGAAGGGGGTTATTATTATACACATCGACCATGGTATGTGTGATCCTATCAGCAAAAACACATACAGTGCACTTTGTGTTTGGATAAATTGTTGTTTAAGAGGTATAATTATAATAGATTGTGGGTCCCACACATTACGTTTTGGGAGTATAAGTGTTTATTTTGGGTAAACACCAACACTTATTGAAAGGTTGAATGAACAGACAGAGTTAATTTAGAAGACATGCCAGGTGACATGTTGAGGTGAGTATTTCAGTGAGGAGGTACACAATAATTAGGGAAGGAAGGTTTGTTTGAAAGTCCACAACTGAATAAGATTAACATGTGCACAAACAAAGAGTACAGTACTGGGTGGCACAGGGCAACTATGATACTTGACAGGAGGCACAGACAAATGTTTTCTGGCAGTTCACTGGGGAACTCCACAACTTCTTCCTCTGATGGGTGCTGTGCCTCCCCTGCAGTTGGCAGTATTTATATGGGGCACAGGCACATCAGGGGCAGAAGATGTGGTTCCCCTGCCCCCCCCCCAGAATGTGTCTGTGCCAATAAGACAGCCATCAAATCTCTGACAAGAGTCTGGTGTCTTGCCAACAAAGCAACAACATTGCGATTAAGGTTATCTATTGTTGTTATGTATGAATTGAACTTGTGCTTCATTGATTCTATGATGTTATAGATGCCCCCCAGCTGTGTGGCTACCTCCCTGGTGTCAGAAGTTGAGGGCTAATGTTTTTCCCTCTCCATCATGACTCCATCAAAGTCAGCTAGGACTCATCAATCGAATGGAGCCAAGTGTATGTGTCTCTAATAGCTTTAGCCATACCCTTTTTAGGGCTCAGACACCTACATATTCCTTTTAGGGTTTTGTCTGTGGTCTCCATCCCTGCCTGCACCCCATCAGCCATTTGCTGCTGGACTCCTACCACGAGCCACTGAAATTTAACGTGGGGGTCCTTGGAGTCCTCAGCTGGGATTGCACAGCTTGATGGGGCCTGTTTTGTGGATGGTGGTTCCCAGGAGACCCTGCAATGTTGTCTTCACTTGCCAAGACCGGAGGAGGTAAGTTAATAGTCAAGGAGTTGGCAAAAACTATCATTATTCATGGGGGGCAGGAAAGTGTCCTCTCCAGGATGGTTATTAAGGATGGGCTGCTCTACAAGAGGTATTGTTTGGAACGAGATAGGAATATGTCAATATTGATCTATAATAGATGTAGACATAAGTGATTTTGCTGACATTCTGACTGAATTATTATAATTTAAAGTACACATAGATATGTGGAACATATGTTACCAGAAGAACATGAGATCATGTTAGACTACTGTTGTCTTTCACATGGCAATACCTTTACATTGTTCACACAACCCCTATATGAACAAGGGCAACTATTTATTTAATGACACACAACACAGTACAGCGCGGTAGCTTGCTGACCTGCTCTACAGGAATGAGTGAGTACAGGTTAGGGACCCCCATGTTACATTTGACATTTTGTTTCTGGTTTGTGCCTACACTGATGTTACGTTTACTTTCTTACACCACTGCTGAGACGATTGCACAATGTCACTAGGGTGCCAACATTCCCACTTGCCATCTGTTAACACCACAGCAGGGTCCAAGTCAAGTTATTTTGTTGTGGCTATCTTTGGCACAGTAAATCACCCTAATCTGCCTTGCTGTACTGTCAAGCATGCAATTGTGCCAAAGTATGTGCCCTAGCGGTCATATTGGTCCGACTTCCACGCAACTCTACACAGAAGTCAACCTTGCTACACTGCAGGAATGGGTAGGGACATGCATAGATCAGATTTCTTTTTATTGTGAAATCCAGTAGGTTCCTAACATACAAATGCATCTCCAAATTCCAGAACAGTAGGCACTGATAGCCATCTCTGAAGGGGATAGCCACCTTCACAACTGGAAATCTGTAACATCCCAAGCTCACTTCATTTCCTCTGAACCCAAGATGTTCATCTGCAGATTCCTGCTAAATTCAGCCCACTCACTTGTACTTGCATATGACTCCTTAGGCAATCATCATTCAGACCCAAGGACTCTGTTTAATCAGACACACAGATGACACCCAGATCATACATAGACTCGAACACTACCAACATTTGTTACTTTATGCTATTGTCTAGCATGGTTACCTGTATGTGAGATTAGTGTGTCAAACTGAACCTCACTAGACTTTAGTGAGGATAATCTGCAACATGTATATACTCTGGTTGCCCACATGACTGGGCCCAAAACCCTCACCCTGCAACCATCCCAGACAGCAGACCATCATGCTGGACACCTAGATTACCCTGACACTTTCACCTCCATCTGCTTTCACATACGTTTCATGGTCAGATTTCTCTTCTTCTGGCTCCCTCATGCCACCAGAGACTTTATCCCCCAGGTCATAATCACACGTGGACTCCAGTATACCAATGCCTCCAACTACAGCATCTACTCACAGATGCAACACCAGTGGCAAACTATATTATACAGCAGTGCCTGACTATCACTCAGCCTACCTTGTGCAACATATATCATCTCTCACCTCCTTGTGATACAATATTTCCCCATTCAGTTCAATCTGCTCTACTACACATACAAGGCATACATTATCGAGGCCACACCTTGCTCCCATACCACCTTTATTTCCAGAAAACCTTCATGGACCTCTGCTGTGCATCACTTGCATTAACCTCCACCCCTAATATCCATATGAATTAGACAAGAGGTAGGGGGATCTCTTACATGGCAGCCAACACCTCTAAAAACCTCACCCAGGACATCAGGACAGCTACAAGTAATATGGTTTAACACATGCAGGTGGCAGTTGGCTTATGACACGTTTCGTCATTTCTTTTGAAAATGCATCAGATTTTGACGCAGGTTCGGAGCTTGCAAGATGGTGTGCCATTCCATGAATACAGTGCACCCATGATGCAAGTACATGGCGCTGCACAGCAGAAGTTTTTTTGACACAATGCTGCTGCAATGCAGATTTGCATCACTTCTCATAAATATGCCCCTGGCGGTTTTAATATGGACAGTCACCATATAAATAGTCATGCTCACAAATTTAGAAAAAAATGAATGTGCAAAATAATAACTGTAAAAACAGCTTTTTGAACAAAACGTTAATGACTAGACCTTACCCACTACAAATTCTCATTGAAGTGCAGTAGGTTGAGCTTGGCGAAGGCTTCAGGCATAGATCTGCTATCCGACACCATAATGCTAGAACAATTCAAAAGAACATTGAATATGTATGAGATTTCTTATCTGCCAATATCAACATCATATTGAGTTATCAAGGAAGTCCAGTGAAAGCAGGCTGGTAGGTATACAGTATTTGTTAGACACATCTCATTAGGTTGGATTAGTCATAAACCTATTTGGCTATAAAAAATATATATTCCCATTGAGTCCCCCAATACAAGTGGCTAATAGGAATCACTAGTTTTGAAAAATCCCCATATGAAGGACCAGGGAAATTATTCTCCAAGTTCATGTTATCTTAGTAATCCCCCCAAACCCCTACTCCTGGGTTTACCAGGATTTATGACAATGGTAATTCTTGGGCAAGGAAATAACAAGTGTGGCTTAATAAAGTCAGTCTGTACAAGGAAAACACATCTGTACAGGAGTGCATTCATTTTTCCTAGGAACTCAAGAATTCAGAGTAGAACTGGCAGCTGTAGAACTTAGCCCTTGTGCATAGCAGCCACCACAGTCTGCAACAAAGTATACAAAAAAGTGATGAATGAACTGTTTGAATTAATCTTAGCCACTGGTAATTGCTTGGGCAGCATCCCAGTCCTTTGGTATTTTACACACCATGCCACTTCGATTTGAACCTAGTCATAAGCAAACCAATCTTGACCATGCTCTAATGGGAACAGACCAGCCCTAGCTGCCAGGCTCTCCTAAACAAGAACACAAGCAACCTAGGACACATTTTCCCATAGTTAGGGCTCATCAGCTGGGTATAGCTTGTCTCTAGTGACTCAGTGTGTACCAGACCCATGTCTAGGGATTACCGTCCCACTTAAGGTGACACACTAGAGTATACAAATACTGACGGATGAAATGCATGAATTAATCTTAGCCACTGTGCCACATCCCAGTTCATAATTTGTTTGCACATTATGCCACCTCAGTTTGGACCCAGTCATATGCAAATCAGTCCTGACCCTGTTCCAATGGAAACAGTCCAGTTAGGCCAGGTCCTCCCTGATCTGGAACACAAAAAACTTCATCAGCCACATACAGAGATGAATTCAAGCATCCCACCCATTACTTCTTTCTTTCATAGGGACTCATTTGCGAGGCCTGTGGCACTGGGGGTGCAGCAAGTGCCTTGCTGCAACACCCTGCGCCATTGGGAACGGTCAGAATGCACTGTATTCACAAGATTCAGCACGTTTCTGTCCTCTCCCCTATGCCGGGCTCACAAATTGCTACCATGCGCCAAAGCAGGCACTCTTGAACCATGGTGAAAGCATGCCTGTGTTGTGGGGATGATTGTTTTTGTGCAAGAAGGGACAACTTCCGGCACAAAAACAATCAGAAGAGGTGTTTTCCTCAGAATGCAGCACATGTAGAAAGAGGAAACAATTAGGAGGAATAAAGATACTTCTTGAATAATGCATCACTCTTCTGAACCCCTGAGGTGGCGTAGGAATCTGATGCATTCCCAGACTTATAAATGTGGGAATAGCTAAGATTCCTTCTGGTTTCCTGTGTATTGTGTAGGAACCCCTAAGCAACATTCATGGAACCCCCGTGTTATTTGTGAAAGGGGTCCATATTTACAAGGCCATGAAAAGCCATGCAAGGTGGCTTTGTGTGGCCTTGTAAATATGGGCTGGCACTCCGTGCCACTCTGGTGACACAGTGTGCGGCTATGACTTTATAAATGAGGCCCTGAGTGCTTTCCTGTAAGTGGGATGGCTAGTTACACGTTGATCCCAAGCCCACGCTCTCTGGAACCAAGCTACTATTTTAAAAATGATTGGACAAATTCGGTGTGTACACCATGCAAAAGATCAGCATTTCTAACAAAGGTTCCCCCCCCAGCAGAAGGTGGGGAGAGCTGCCCACCACCAAGGGAGTTGCTAAGGCAAAAAACCTGAGAAGAATATCACCATTGGTGTGACAAGTCAAGGGAGATGTTTCACCATAAAGTCTATATATTATTAGGAGATAGACCTCCTAATTAGTTTAGGATTCTCACATCACATCGGTATCAGCTATTAGAGGGGTGCATGATCTTTCTAAATCCAGAAATGAGTCCTAAATTGGCATAGGGCCAGATTGACAAGAGACTACTACAGTGCAGTGCTGCTCCAAAATTAGCAGCACCAGCTGCAGCAGTTTTGAAATGCAGGCATGCACTGTAATTACAAGAACATGGTAAACCCCTGTGTTTCCCCTGCACCGGTGCTAAATTAAGCAGCCTGCACCTACGCAGGCATCCTTGCACCATGAGGTAAGGGTCTCTGCGTTGAGGGGTTTCATTGTTTCTGTGCAGGAAGGTGTCTCTTCCTGTACATAAACAATCATCCATGGCATTTTGCTTCTTCTATGTGTGTGCTGCAGAATGCTGAATTGGATTTACCTCAGCTGCAATCTAATGCCAGTTGTTGCAATAAAATGAGGAAAGTGGACAACAGGGGCCACAGCCAGCAATAGTAAATCTTCCTGAACCAGAAACAGAACAGGAGTTTAGGCATCCTGGTGAGCATGATGTACTTCTTCATGAACCATTGGCTTCTCAATCTCCAGAAATGAAAAGGAAGGGTACCCCACCATCTTTACCAAGTCCCCCTTCTGATGATCTGGACACGAATTGGACCCGATACCCGCCATAAGAAACAAGGGAAAATGAAAGTTCCTGAAAGCCTTACTATTATGGAAGGAGAAGTGGATGAGACAGTCATTGTCTTGGAAGCTGGCTGAGAGGACACTGACATTACCCCTACCATTCAACCTGCACTGAGAAATGTGGTACTGGCACCACAACCACCACCACCAGATTCCATATTTGCAAGGCCCCCAATGAAATCTGCACCCAACACAACCTCATTTTTGCTGGCTTTAGAAATCTGGGCACTTTACACCTGCTTATCAGTGCAGGTGCTCTGTACGCTAAACTTGGTAATATTGGCTTATCCACAACTGGCATATTTCATTTACTTGTAAATACCTTGTAATGTGAACTACACGGGCCCAGGCCCTGTAAATAAAATTCTACTATTTGGACTGGTGCACTGATTATGCCACCCACAGAGTAGCCCTGTAAATATGTCTTACACCTGCCACTACAGAGGATGTGTGTACAGGTTTAAATCTGCCATCTCAACCTGGCAAATGAATCCACTTGCCAGGCCAACACCTTCCTTTTTATTACACGTAAATCACATCTAAGAAAGGACCTAGTTAGTCTTAAGGGCAGGGTGCAGTGTATTTAAAATGCTGGAATTGTACCTTTAAGTTTAGCATGTCCTGGTAGTGCGAAAGTCTCAGATTTCTTTTTAACTACTGGAAGGCTTATCCCTCCCCTGCCCGTAGGTTAACATTGGGTCACCTAAAAACATCTTTTACATGTAATTTCCAATTGATAGAAATGTGGAGTTTGGTGTCTCTGGACTCATAATTTAATACCACAACTCATGGTTAAGTTGTATTTTAAATTGTAATCCTGAAAATGTCACTTTTAGAAAGTTGTCATTTTTTTACTTTGACCATTGTGTGCCTCTGCCTGTCTCTGAATACATGTCTGAGATGGGTGACATGTGGACTTTTTGCATTTCCTCTAGGCAGTCACACATAAAGGGAGCAGGGGTGTGACAGTTGCATCCTGTTTGCCCATCACCAAGCTGATGGGCCTTCCTGTGGTAGATAAGAGGGAGGAGCTGACACTTAATTTGATTAGGATGTGCTTCCCCCACATAAATGGCTGCATGTCCCCTGTTAGAGTGTCTGGAGCCAGTGAAGGAACGGCAGGGACCTTGTCTACTTCAAAGGGCTCTCTTTGAAATCTCCCCCACTTCTAAGGCTCAACTGGGTATAAGAACCAGATCCCAATCCCCACTTAATTGGAACTCAATTTGAACCCAAGACATTCTGCCAGGATGGACTGCCACTTTGCCAACTACATGCTGTGTTGACCTGCTGACTGCTGTTCTGTAGGAGGGGCTGCCACTTTGCTACCTGCTCTATTGTGTTGGCCTGCTGCCTTCTGCACCTTGCCTAGGATTGAGAAGAACTGGACCTGCTCTTTACATCCTTGAACCCAAGTTCTCCAAAGACTTGTTGGCTTGGCCCCTGAACCTGACATTTCTGGGCCATCAAAGACTTTCTGCAACTTTGCTTCAGCTGCTGGACTCTGCCAACTGTTGACACTCCCTTCTCTGAGGTGCCAAACCAGTCCCAGGCCTCAGAAGTGAATTTTTCAGCTATTTTTCAACAAAAGTGACCCATCTGCCTGTTGCGCTACTTGCAAATGATGCAGTGCACTTCTATGCCAACATATTTCTGATTCGACAATGACGCGGGACCCAACTGCGATGTTCAACAGTGAAGCAGCACTGATCTGAAGGCACCTCTGCGCTCCTTGATGATGACACATAGGATACATCGCAACCGACTTCAACTCAGACTCAGGACCTGACTATGAGAACAACCTCAAGTAACCTCAAGTTACCTTTTAGCACTATTGACTTCGAAGCACTGTTTTTTAATGTAATCCTTAAAAATTCATATTGCAACTTCTACTTAGATTTTTGTCATTGTGGTCTCTTTTTACTCAGATCATTATTCTCTATTTTTACAACCTGGTGTGGTATCTTTTTGTGGTGTTTTCACTGTGCTACTATTTTAAGTGTTGCACAAATTCTTTACCCAATGCATCTTAAATTAAACCTGCCAAGCTACCAGAGAGTGAGCACAGGTTGATTTATGGTATGTATCTGATTAAAAGCACACAAAGAAGTACGGGGTTCTATAGAGAAGACCTTAGGGGCACAATTGTGGCACTGTCCTACCTGGGTGGGGCTAGGTGGTCAAATGATGAAGCATGACACTATATAGTGTGTGAGACCACCTAGTCTGTAAAGGAAACCCCCCCTTTCCCCCCCACACCTCACAGCTACTTACTGACCTCTCACTGACCTTACCTATCCAAATAGGAACACGTACAACCAAGGGCAGCAATTGTGCCCCTAAGGTCTTCTCTATAGAACCCCGTACTTCTTTGTGTGCTTTTGGTTATGGAAATAGGGAGCTAAGTACGGTTGGCTTCCTTCTAAAACATCCCTCCTTCTCCCTTATACTCTCTCCATGTGTGTTGATGTATCTGATTAACCCTGATTAGGATTGTGGTCCCTACTTGGGCAGGGTGCATACCTCTGCCAACTAGAGGCCCAATTTCTAGGTAAGTCTCATTCCCACTAAGGTACTAATGGGGGGAGCACCGTAAAAAATTGCTACAGGTGGTGGTAATGAAAGAAGGGAATCAGCTCAATCATGGTTGTAGGTGATGATGATGAGGAAGAAGTGGGTGGTAGCTTTAAGCAAAGCAGCCATGTCCCCAGCAGTGCACAAGTATTACACACCTCAGTAAACTTGAAATGGCACAAGAGTCAAATGAAGACATCACAACAAACAGTGACTGTCCCAAGATGTACATTGAGTCTACCACCTCTTGGCTCTCTCTGGAAGTTGCCTGAGTTAGTGGCACCAGAAAAGAAAGCAATCCAGGCTACTATTATGGGCATGTTTAGCCAGCAGGGAACCTACGAATGCAACTACCCAGAGCAACATTTGTACAACAGGATGTTGGCTAAAATGTTAGTGCTTGACCTCCTCCCTTTTTCTTTTTGTGGAAGGAGTGGGATTTGTAGAATTTGTACTGGCTATCTGCCCAAAATGGAAGGTTCCGAATATGATCTATTTTGCCAGAGTTGTTGTTCTATTGTTTCATCATGATGTGCTGCAATTGATTGGACAAGCTTTGCATTGGAGTGCTGTTCGCACTATCCACCTGGCGATAGTCTGCGGACCGGGTTGTCAAGCAACTGGTTACAAGTGCATCACTGGACACTGAATCTCTTTTGTGAGATTTAGGCAACAAGTCTCAGCACTGAAGAAACCTTTAGGAGTGTTTAGCGGCATGAAACACTAGCTATGTTTTCCAAGGAGAAATCCCATACAGCTGCAAAGATCTTGGAATACTTTAACAGCAAGGTGTCTGAATAGCTGTGTCCCATAGTTCTCAGAATTAGATTTGTTGCCATGGACAATGGCAGTAATATAGTTAAGGCCATGGCAGATGGTGACTCTTTCCTAGTCCTGTGTTTGGTGTATTGCAACAACCTGAATGTGCAGGTCTTTCTAAAAAAAAGAGCAAAAAAGAAGACAAAGTCAGCAACCTACTGATCAATCGGAGCTAATTTCAACCATTCGTTTAAAGCCTGGAAGCAGTTGTGGAACATTCAGCTTGCTAGTGGAGTACCAGATAAAGTCCTAATTTAGGAGGAGCCAACACATTACAACTTGACCTATAACATGCTGTAAAAATCTGTTTGAGCAGTACAAACGGAACAATGACTATGTCATTCAAAGAGGAGGGGATGCAACTAGGAAAAACATGGCCATGGAGGTGGACAAATTGGGCCTAAACATGGATGCTCCTTTCTTTTGAGGTTTTCACATGGGAACTTAGCAAGGAGTACAGCACAATGAGGCAAGCTATCCTCTTCTTGCATCTGCTACAAGACCAGTTAAAACAGATGTTGTTGTATAGCCATTTTAGTTATAGCTCAATGCACGTTATTTTAGCAAAACCAGGCCTGCAGCTGTGCTGAACGCTTCACTACAGCTGCTTATGCAGACTTCAGGCTTATGCTAGGTATTGGGGATGATGTCTTCCCAGGGGAACGTGAAGGGCAGAACTAGAGTTTAACATGCTGTGCTCCAATATATCCTTGGTAGGAATTAGTTTAAGGATTCTAGTGACGTCATTGTAGCGTTATTTTTATGCTTTACTCTCCTTGTCACCATTTTAATCCTGTCATGCTTCATCATCGTGGTTATTGAAGTACAAGCTTTCTTGTCTAAGATGCAGTTGCTTAATTAAAAACCTATCGAAACATATTCTGCCTCTGTCCTTATATACGTGAGACTATTGTAACTGAGAGAAACAAATGCATTCTGAGTTACCACGATTTCCCTGAGGAGTCAAATGTGTCATGCGCTCGGCTGCCCAATCATCCCTGCTCTTGCGTAGAGATGAGGCACTGCTAGTTAGCCGGAGCAAAACCCAGATTAGGCCGACAGGTGTCACCTGTAGTGGGTTAGACTCAGTCCCCCACACCACAAGTGATTCTGCCGCTCACCTCCAGTAGTCACATTAGAATAATGAGAGCCTACGCGACAATGTCACAGAGGTTCCCTGATGTGAACAGCATTGGAGAAGCAAATGAGTTGGTTGAGAGCTTAATCTTTCACTTGGTTGATAATTCAAGGCTGCAAAGAGACATTGGCCCTCATTCTGACCTTGGCGGGCGGCGGAGGCCGCCCGCCAAAGTCCCGCCGTCAGCTTACCGTTCCGCGGTCGAAAGACCGCGGCGGTAATTCTGACTTTCCCGCTGGGCTGGCGGGCGGTCGCCTTCAGACCGCCAGCCAGCCCAGCGGGAAAGAGGCTTCCACGATGAAGCCGGCTCGGAATCGAGCCGGCGGAGTGGAAGCTGTGCGACGGGTGCAGTTGCACCCGTCGCGTATTTCACTGTCTGCACAGCAGACAGTGAAATACATGTAGGGGCCCTCTTACGGGGGCCCCTGCAATGCCCATGCCAGTGGCATGGGCACTGCAGGGGCCCCCAGGGGCCCCGCGACCCCCCCTACCGCCATCCGGATCTCGGCGGTCCGACCGCCGGGATCTGGATGGCGGTAGGGGGTGTCGGAATCCCCGCGGCGGTGCAGCAAGCTGCGCCGCCGCGGAGTATTCAATGGGGCCGCGGTACACTGGCGGGACCCCGCCAGTGGTGCCGGTCCGACCGCGGCTTTACCGCCGCGGTCGGAATCCCCATTGGAGCACCGCCGGCCTGTCGGCGGTGCTCCCGCGGTCCTCCGCCCTGGCGGTCAAAGACCGCCAGGGTCAGAATGACCACCATTATGTCATCCAATGCGTGAGCCATGGTTCAACAAAATACTGGCCACTTTAAGATCTTTTTTCAGAAGTGGATGTTTCACTATACAAGACGTGGATTGTTGATCAAGTGAGAGATCTGGAAGAAGAAAGGTTGGAAAATAGAGTCACAGGCAGACGTTTGGCAAGCAGCTTTCAACCTCAATAGAGGGCAGTGCTTTTGTCTCACAGCAGACAAAAACAGCAACAAGAATACTGACAATAACTTCAACAGCAACAGAAGAATGGGATTCAACCTCTGCAATGGCTTGGTTTTGTGTGGCAGGGCTTCAGTTAACTTCAGAGACAAAGGTAAAAGTGGTTGAGCATGTGGTATCAGTGATGTTCCAGGACTTTCAGGATGACCCAAATGAGATCTAAGTGGATCGAACCCCATTGGTCTATTGGTATGGGAAGATATTCCAATGGCCTGAGCTCACCAGGCTGGCAATAAAGTATTTGGCTCATATCGTAGCCAGAGTGTCTGCTGAGAGTGTGTTTAGTGCAGTTGATGGGGTTGTCGCAGGCAGAAGGACCAGTCTCTTGCCTCAAAATGTAGAGAGATTGACCATGATTAAAATGAATCAACACTTCATACTACACAATCATACTGTGTCAACCATCACAGATGGAGGAGGACAATGAGGGCTAGTGGTAACTCTCAAAGCTTTAGCTCGCCATTTTCTAGGTGAACCATCAGGGATTGAGAACAGACTCTACTTCCCTGACTGAGTACTGATGTGACCACCATAGATCTTTTAAATTATTATTGTCAAACTGACTCACCAAAAAATAATTGGATATATTTAAAGGAACATTATATATTTTGTTTATGTTTGACTTATGTAGCCCTACCATTTGAAGTATACGTGTGACCAGATTGGAGTTGGACCAGTGTGCTGTGAAGAGGCCTTCCCACTTCCTTCCAGGACATTGGAGACAAGGCCTGCCCCCATCCCATGCCTATCTGTATTTTTTCTTCATTTCCTAGCAGGCCTGTCCCGGTAAAGATCATTTGCTTGAGAAGCACCAAGAAAAAAAGAGGAGATACAATTGTGTACCACTGTGCTTGGACTGTAATAGGTAACTATTGCACCAATGAGTGATACATTATTGAGTGATTGTGAGTGATGGTTGATAATCCATGTGGTGGCAGGTATAGAATTTGTGAACTTGATTTTGATGATTTTCAAAGTTTTAGCCTGATGGGTGATTTTGTCTGAAGGTGATTGACCCTTTCACATATTGCTAGATGTACTTGAGGGGCCTACTCCTTGCTGTATTTGTTTTCTGTTTCTTCAGAGACCAAACCAGTGAGTTTAGTTTTCAAACACATATTTACACAAAATACTAAAATTTCAGTCCTGAGTATCACTCTTCTGAAATTCAGGTTGTGCTGTAGTGAAGATTAGGCTGCCATTTACCTTCTGACTAAGCCTCTACACCTGTAAGAACATAAATGTGACAGATTAGCCTTTAGCAGAGAGGAAGAAGGGAGAATGGGGAGAAGGGAAGAGGAGGTACACAGATCAGCAGCACAAATGAGTTCCTGACCATGATTGCCGGCCTGTGCCTCAACACAAGGGAATACCTTGATGGGGACAGAAAAAACAGTCCATCATACATTTATACAAGTAGAGCTCATAAGATACAATACACACTACTCGGGGTTCTTATAATTATACACTCCCCAGTACTCAATTTATTTAGCAGTTAGTATAAGCTCTCAGGTTTTGCATTTTAGTAGGCAGAACACACAAAAGGATTAAATGCAAGCAGTACTTCCAGGTTTAGTACATAAATCTTTAGCCTCTAGTTAGTGTTCTGGTTAGCAATCAGTTCCACAGTATTAGTAGCACAAAACAGTTCCCTTAATGCTTTAGCAGCTTGTCAATAAACATGATAGCTTAACACAGATTTCCACCATGGATAAATCTATTACTGCATAGATCTGTTGTTTTGCCTTGCTCCGTGTCTATTCTTCACAAATTCTGAAATATGAGCTATTGTAAAGTCTTTTGCGCTAATTTCACAGTACAGTGCACTAACCTTTTGAACTTGTTGTACCATGCCCTGTTGAGCACAAGCATTGATTGTGCTATGTTCTACTCACTGTTAATTTCCTTGTTTTTCTTCCTTCTGCAGACGCTGTGAGGATTGATTTTTTTGCAGCAGAAGCCAGATGAGATCAGGATCTCTGCAGCGGGAGCTAGATGAGAGCAGGAGCCAAACAGAGAGAGCTGGATGAAATCTGGAGGTGTGCAGCGGAAACTGGAATCCTTAAAGTAGAGTAAAGCCGGAAGCAGAATCATTGGGCTGGTAGTAGGAACATTCTCAGATAAGATCAACAAAGCCAAGAGATTTGGGAGGCTCAGAGTGCACTTTATATAGGCCGTCCCCCAGGATGGCCACGGACATCGGGAGGAGTCGAGATCTCACTAGATCTCACATCTCCAGTTATGAGAAGTTGAAAGAAGGCCTAAACAGGGCGTGGGGAGCGGGAGCTGATTTTTGCTGGTTGACAACGGGTTCTGAAATACATATACTACACCACAAGGTCAAAGTAATTGGCACAATGTGTATGCTATCTCCTAACCATTGCGTCTGCTATCGGGTAATCTATCAAGTGGAGGGCAGGTGTGTCTAGGGGGTCATTATGTGAATTGTGAAGTGGATGGTGGGTGTGCCTAGCGGGGTCATGAGCAGAAAGCAGTCACTGGGACAATCTCTGTAAGGTGGCATACATGGCATGACCCTTTACACAAATCATTTTTCTATTCTTGTTCATCAATAGGTCTATTTCTCTCAATCTCATTTGGGCCAGGACGGAGTCAGACTGATTTACTACTTAGAGTGAGGATTCAGGACTGGGTAAACAGCCAAAAAAAAGAAGGGAAGCCAACATGATGATGATTCATAGAGGCCTACTCAGCTCTTTGGACTGGAGAGAGGTGTATTGATTTGGGAAATGCTGCTGAGTAGCATGTGTGCATGCTCAAAAGTGAAACTCCTCTATTATGTGGTTGTGGTTCGGTGGCTTTTGTAACTGAAGACATACATTTGAAGCCACATCCTCATAATGAATGATCCCAGCATACTATGCTCTTGCTCTGCCTCTTGGAATATTTCTCCTGAAGCTTCCATTATGTTCTTCTCCTTGACTCTACAATATTGTTCCTCTTTTAAAACCTGCAGACTTTCTCTTCTGCATAAAAGGAGAGCGCTCCATAACACTGCTGCATACCTTATCATCATTCAGGCCTTGTGTTGCATAAATGCTTAACTTTGTCCTGCGTACACTTCTCTAGACTCAATGATTTTGTACGTTTAGTTTTAATATATTTAATAATTTAAATGCTAACTCCCCATTGTGCAGAAGAAGTTACTTTTGCTAGTTTTTGTTAAAATATCATGTATTTGGTGGTAGTCTGGTGTTAGTCTGTGATAAGTTACCATATAAATAAATGACCCATTAACTCTGTGTGTTCTTTCTAGTTGCCTGTGATTGATAATCCTTCTGATTAATCCTACAGTTGGAGTTCACCTAGGTGGGACTGGGACTGTCCTTGGGATGTCTTCCCTGTTAGCACTGTAGTGTGCTACTACTGCCATTGCACTTAAGAAGGCATTTTGGGAGACTCTGCAATAAGGTTTTGGAAGATTGAGAGGTAGCAGATTTCACTCCATCTATTCAGGTAAGAGAACTATGAAATGATGTGAACTAGTTTAGTTAGTAACTAACAGCTACCGAAGAATAAGATATTTAGAGTAGGTTTTTGCAGGCAGTATAGGAATAGGCATACCCCCCAAATGGTCAGTATAGTTAAAGAATGTAGTAGAAAAAGGGTCTAACTAACTGGTATACATTTTGATAAATGGATTCAAAACAATAGGCTCCACTAAAAGGCAGCTGTGCAAAGTAAAACACAGAGAACAGATTTCCAGCATAAACACATTCCCTTTAATTTTGTAATCAATAAAATCCCACCCTACCCACTAACAACAGGCCCAACCCTTCTCCAAACAAACAAAGAAACCACCCCAACCAATGTCCAAAAAAGGAGAGATAAAAGTCCAAAGTCCAAATGCCCTTCCTAGTTCCAACTCTCTCCAACCCACAACAAAAGTCCCTCCCACCAAAGCAAATAATAGAAGAGGGCACAAGAGGGCATCATCAATCCGGGTATGAAGGCTTGTCACCTCTCAGCAAAGCTGAGCGAGCTCACATAAGACTTGGTGTTGGTGGAGATCTGGGTACAATGATGAGGGGGGCAGTAGTTGAAGATATCAGCTGCTGGTGGCGCTGATGATGGTGTGGCTGGGATGAAGGCCCTGGCAGCCAGGTGGTGGTACTGGGGCCCAAGGCAATGGTAGATGCCTCCTACTCCTCCAGAGACACCAGCCGGTGATACTCTGCCCACATGGCCTCCATCCATTGCTGCCACAACCGAGCTAGTATCTCCAGCTGAGATGTTGGGTCAGCAGGAGTAGCTGTATCAAAAAAAAAAAAAAAGGCAAATTGTAAGTACTGTTCAGTTCAAACACCTGTTTATGTAGTGGCACAGTAGCAGTATATTGCTGGTTTGCTAGGGACATTGGAATTTTTGAAGTTTTCTTCACACATGCATCACATAAAAGCATAGAATGGCTGCAAAGAATTACTACAGAGTGCCACCAGATTAAAGTGATTGTTTTTGTCTTTTAAAGGATTTCCTAGTAAAAATAAAAACTAAACAGACACTTTGGCCCTCATTCTGACCTTGGCGGGCGGCGGAGGCCGCCCGCCAAAGTCCCGCCATCAGGTTACCGTTCCGCGGTCGAAAGACCGCGGCGGTAATTCTGACATTCCCGCTGGGCTGGCGGACGGCCGCCTTCAGGCCGCCCGCCAGCCCAGCGGGAAAGAGGCTTCCACGATGAAACCGGCTCGGAATCGAGCCGGCGGAGTGGAAGCTGTGCGACGGGTGCAGTTGCACCCGTCGCGTATTTCACTGTCTGCGCAGCAGACAGTGAAATACATTTAGGGGCCCTCTTATGGGGGCCCCTGCAGTGCCCATGCCAGTGGCATGGGCACTGCAGGGGCCCCCAGGGGCCCCGCGACCCCCCCCTACCGCCATCCGGTTCCCGGCGGGCGGACCGCCGGGAACTGGATGGCGGTAGGGGGGGTCGGAATCCCCTCGGCGGCGCAGCAAGCTGCGCCGCCTTGGAGGATTCCAACGGGCAGCGGAAAACCAGCGGGAGACGGCCGGTTTTCCTGCACTGACCGCGGCCAAAGCGCCGCGGTCAGAATGCCCTGCGGGGCACCGCCGGGCTGTCGGCGGTGCTCCCGCCAACCGCGAGCCTGGCGGTCACAGACCGCCAGGCTCGTAATGAGGGCCTTTGTGTGTAAAAGAAAATTAAATTACTTCTCATTCATGAATATGGCATTATGCAGCACATTTAATAGTATTCTGATTGTGCAACAATAATGGAGGCATGCTAGCATTTGGTTCTACTTTGCAACTCTCTGCAGTCTGCAGCTGGGGCAGCTGTAATGGGCAATGCATTATCTTCCTTAAATTCCAATGGCCCTGCTCTTCTTTGACTGCCTTTCATTTCTATCCTGACTCCAAAGAGGCAGATGAATAATAATCATATTAAGTCACACACATCATGTATAAAACGTGGATATTCTGTCTCAGTAGACAGTGGGAAAAAGATGCACCACCATAAAAGGAAAGGAAAAGGATATAAACTTTATTTGGCATGTTCTACACAGTGTCCAATCAAACAACCTCTAAATCAGGCACAAAGTCTCAGTTTACTCCCTAGCCTTGCCATCTACCACAAGCTATTGTCAGCAAATAACATCACTTGGTGGTCAGGACAGTTACTCTACTAAAGGGTAAATTAAAGGGATTAGGCTAGGTAGATGTTTTGCTATAGAATATTAGGGTGTCACTGATCATAATGCGTTAAGCTTTGGCTTAGTCAGTCACTACAGTTAACGAATGACGGAAGGAAAAAATTTAAACAAGGTTATATCCATTATGAAAGTCATGAAATATATATAAATAAATCAATTGCCTAGAAAAATGTGGTACATGCTAAGAACGGATTTTTAAATTTTTTGGTAGGATGGGAGAGAGCTTAGGAGAATAGTGGAGTCAAATACTAGTAGGAGGTGACTGAGTGGGCACTGGGAAACACACCTTGTTTTCAGTTTGTAATGTATTGAAAACTTTGGAATGCCACATTAACTGAAGCAGACAGACATTGCACATTCAACACTTCAGTGCCAAATTGAACCATGCTGCAGTTAAGTCACAGGTGGCAAAATGCCACGTTCTTGGACGTGATAAATGATGATGGATGGGATCTCTGCCTCGCTTAACTAAAACATGATACTTAATTTATCAAAAACAAGCAATGTGCCTTAGCACCAACTTCCCCTGCCACCACTGAGACTCACCCTCCAACCACATACTGTGCCACACAGACACTCCTGATAATGCCAGCACCTGCACTGGTGGTTTTGAGGCAAGAAACAAATTGCACATTTTAGATTCCAGATTCACCTCCTAAGTAATTATTATTAATTTTAAACAAAGTACAACTGCTATGCTTCACTTCAGTTCAGTTAGCAGTATCTTCTATCAAAACTATCACTTTTGGTGGTTGGCAATGTTAGAAAGCCAGGTAATCATCATAATAGAAAAACAGCTAGTCCTCCAGGCTGGGTTTGTCGAGCTCCTGTCATACATCATGCCTAATTCTACTTTTGGGTTGTGGCAGGTTGACAAGCATCGATGAGCCCACAGGTAGACCGCCTCAGCAGGGACCAGCAGGGTAGGGTGTTGTTCCCCCTGGCGGGATGGTTGACCAGTATGATTTCAACATTTAGTGAGAATGGATGGGGTTGTCACCAGAATCAATGCAGTAAAAGCAAGCAGCAAAACCAAGCACTGCCACACTATCCACAATAGAACCAGTGCTGACAGGGTAATGGTGTTAGCAGCTCCTTAAATGCACGCCTCAACGCCTAACATATGGTCAGTGAAAACTTGCTCTCCCATCCCCCAACTCTCCAGTGCTCTACCCGCTTGACCTCTTGACCAGACTTGATTCCGTGGGATGCATTGGTAAGAAATGGTATATATTAAATGCATCTGATAGAAAGGTGTTGACGCTCAAAGGAAAAAGTGATAAATTGAAACCCTATCAGGCTCACTTTGAAGTTATGAGGTCTCTGTGTTCTCCCTGACGAAGTGAGTTACAAGCGCAGTGGCTGCATTAGTGGCTCTGGAATAGCCAAGACATAGGAATGCAATACCATGCGCTTCAAGCATCATGCTCTATCAGACCACTGCTTACTTGTATCCTGTCTTTGCCCATTCAAAATATAGAGGTCCTACGTGCAAGAAAAGGTCTCACCACACTTCAGTGCTTAAATATTTACTTCGCTTAGTGGTCTCTGGAGGGTTTATTATTTTATGGAGTCTCCTTAGCAAAGATGATTGAAAAATAAGAGAAGGAAAAGACTGAAATACAAGGTGCAACTTTCTGCAAAGGACGCAGTGGATGGGTGCAGAATCACCAGGAAAGGATGAGAAAGACTTGAAGCAACCTGGGGAGGAACTCTTTGTCTCACCCCAGTGGTGTAATAGCCATGGTGCCATGGAAGCGGTCTGTGGAGCTCAGATGCTGCTTGTGCCACTTCGGTGAAAAACCCCTGCACCTCTTTTTTCTATCTCTGTTCCATCCAGCCCAACCCAAATCATAAATGAAGCGCATTTCGAAAGACCTGTCAATAAAAACTCAGGTCACTGAGAAAAATCCCAAGATCATCAAAGCTCATGGCCTATTAGGCATCAATCCGATGCCTTGTCCAGACGTACCTATTGAATCTGAAATAGGGTCTTCCCTGCTGGTTGTAACACCTCTGATTTTATCTTCTTCGCCGAGCTCTCCAAGTATGGTCCAGAAGTCCTAAGCACCGACCAGCCAACAATGTCCTCGCTACCATCAAGTCAGTTCACTCCTTGGCCTGGCATGTTGCCAGCTGATAAAGAGCTACCAGTGAAGAATGTTTATGCTCTGTTTTCTACAGCTAGCTCCAAGGAGAGCCAGAAGTGGCCGGAAGGGGGTGCATGGTCAAGATAAGAGCAGCAAGTAGATAAATAGCTCAGAATTTGTTACAGCTGGCCTTGATGAAACATGGACTGTCATAAGTGGCAAAACCATTCAGAATTTGGATTCCTGCATAGTGGAGACGCCATCTCTCCCTCAGGCCTCCCCACTTGAAACCTCACTTAACCAGATCCTTAGTGTAGTATGGGAGATAAAACTGTCTCACAGGAACGCAAACAAGAGTACTAATGAGCAGCTGGTCCTTATCAACACCAGTATCCAGCAACTTTCTTCTCGGCTGAGTCAGGTGGAGCTGAGAGTTACCTCTCTGGAAGATTTAAGCAACAAACAGGAGAGAAGAATCTCTAAAACGTTCAGAGAACTCAAGGAGCAACAATTGATATTGAATGACATAGAGAACATGTCCCGGAAGTCAAATTTGAGATTTGCAGGCATTCCAGAAGATCAGGAGACAGGCTGATCAGTCACATCAGTAGTTTCAAAACTTATCTTTAAACATGTTTTGCCAGACAAACATCCAGATGGGACTGAGTTAACTATTATCCGTGCACATTGGGTTCCAATCACTCATTCAACTAATGCTAATTATCCAAGAATGATTTTGGTGAACTTTGGTGACTTATGAATCAAGGAACAAAATCTATCTAATGCAATTAAACAGAAATCCTTTATGACTTCAGATAATGGCATTTTTGCATTTTACAAACATTTTTATTTTAGCAGCATGATGATGCAAGGACTTAATATCTCTAATTAATGATTTTAAGTGGTGTGGAACTACAGCTCATATTGTCCAGCAATCTAAACTCAATGTCTTCATTAAGGGGCAAGTGCACTAGTTCCAGTTTGTTGATATTGCCAGAAATATTTTGGACCCTATTAAGAGAGAGGGAGGCAAAAGGAAGTCCTCTTCAATCAACTATCTCCACTAATTTCTAGATGACTATATAAAAGGGAGAGGAGCATTAGAGAGATTGACCTGAAATTCAGGGGGTGGTATGGGGTAGAGTAGGGCGGGGTTGCGTGGTCTTATGGTACAGAGATGATGGGGCTTTCGTTTTGATATATTTCTTTAAGTCTACCCCCTTTTTTTCTCAGTGAGGTAGTCAACTAATGTACATCCTGTGCTATTTCCCCAGTAGTAGAGTTTTGAGTGCCAAAACAATCACTCAAGAATGGGGGGCTAGAGGGGGAGGTGGTAGGATTGCCAGGTAGGGGGCCCATGGTGGAGATGGCTCCATTGAGGGATTGAGAGGCAGGAGAGGGGGCTTCAGGAAGTGTTGGAGGATATAAAAATGCAGGTAGAGTTATTAGTGCAAGTCAGTACTGTCGAGTGGAAGGATCTCAGAATGTTAGGACATATATGTATATGATGTGTAGGCCGAAGGGTGGCAAGATTCTAAAAAAGATGGAGAAAGGCAAATATCTTATCCACGATAATGAGCAGAAGACTTATCAAGGTAGTCTCATGCAATATTAATGGTGCTAATAACAGAGTTAAACTTAAATCTATACTCCAATGGCTGCAGGTATCACAAGCACAAATAATGCATCTCCAAGAGACACATTTTAAATCACAAACTGAGCCTCCTTAACTGCCAAATTCCATTGCTTAGGATTTTTTTTAATCTGCGAATGTGGCTGTAAGAGGAGTGGCTGTTTTGCTTTCCTGACACTTTTTGGGCAAAGTCGTAAAAGTTATTAGGGAGCCCAAAGCAAGATGGATTTTTATTCATCTGAAAAAAATCCCCCAACTAAATGGTATAGCCACATTCTATGGACCAATAGAAGATGATATAACCTCTCTCAAATAGCTATACAAAATTCTATTCAAATGTTAGGGCTGTTTGGCGGTAGGAGGGATTTTAATATTCTACTATATTTGAGAATTAATTCACCTCAAAAGAATACAGCTCAGAATAAACCCAAGGTGCCAGGTCCTTAACTACTATGATCAAAGATTTGGCCTTAATAGATCTTTGGCACCTAGGCCTCCTTTAGATCAAGAGTATACCTGTTTTTCTAAAAGGTTCAACTCAGCCTCCAGGATTGATTTCTTTTTAGTGTCAAATCAATGGGACAGGAAAGCTTCAAGGATATGTTCTAACGCTATCTCAGACCATTCGGTTCCCTTTGTGGAGCTTGATTCCAAACTTGAACAGACTGCAAGACCACACTGGACTTTGATAAATCTTTGCTATCAGATGCTGGGTTGCTCCCGGTCATGAAGTCCAAGTGGAATTTATGGAGAGAAATATGGGCTCATCGTCATCCTTTGCTATTTGGGGAGCATTTAAGGCTTATATTAGGAGGGAAGTTATCACCTATAAAGCGCAAGTCTCCAGAGCAAGGAAGAAGAAATCCTGAACATTGCAGCTAAAACTGGATCAGGCTACTCAGATCCACTTGGCAGAGTATTCACTGATTTCAGGCTTCAACTTGAGGAAAGCCCAACATGCGCTGAAACATCATTATGTCTCCCAGACCATACTTAGCCAGAATTTTAGTTCCCAGCAACAGTATGAGGAAAGGCAGTTTGCCAGGAAAAAAAACTGGTCCAGTCAGTAAAAAAAGGTGCAATAATGAGGTTATTTAGTCTATTTATGACAAGGCCAGGGGTCAGACATTGGGGGGCATATTTATACTCCGTTTGGTCAGAAATTGCGTCATTTTTTTTAACGCAATTTCGACGCAAAACTAACTCCATATTTATACTTTGCCGTTAGACGCGTCTAGCGCCAAAGTCCATGGAGTTAGCGTCATTTTTTAGCGTGGACACCTACTTTGCGTTAATTATATGCAAGGTAGGCGTTCCCGTCTAAAAAATCGACTCCGAGGCATGTGCGTGGGATTTATACTCCCGGGCAAAAATCACGCCCGGGAGTGGGCGGGTAAAAAAAAATGACGTACGCCGCTTTTGCGCCGTTTTTTAGCGCCTGCAAAAGGCAGGCGTTAAGGGACCTGTGGGCTCTGAAGGAGCCCAGAGGTGCCCCCCCATGTCCCCAGGGACACCCCCTGTCACCCATCCCCACCCCAGGAGGACACCCAAGGCTGGAGGGACCCATCCCAGGGACATTAAGGTAAGTTCAGGTAAGTGTTTTTTTTTTTTTTTTTGTGGCATAGGGGGGCCTGATTTGTGCCCCCCTACATGCCACTATGCCCAATGACCATGCCCAGGGGACAGAAGTCCCCTGGGCATGGCCATTGGGCAAGGGGGCATGACTCCTGTCTTTGCTAAGACAGGAGTCATTTCTATGGGGGTTGGGAGTGAAAAGAAATGGCGCAAATCGGGTTGAGGCGAAAAAATTGCCTCAACCTGACTTGCCCCATTTCTTGACGCCCAAGCTCCATATCCCCCTACGCCAGCGCTGCCTGGTGTACGTCGTTTTTTTTAACGCACACCAGACGGCGCGGCGGCTAACGCCGGCTAACGTCATTCAATAAATACGGCGCCCGCATGGCGCTTCAGAATGGCGTTAGCCGGCGCTAATTTTTTTGACGCAAAACTGCGTTGGCGCAGTTTTGCGTCAAAAAGTATAAATATGGGCCTGGACCTCCCCAATGAGATAGAAAAGGTATTTTTAGATTACTACACTGACCTTTATACCTTGGTACCTTCTACTTCTTCTGAAGCTGTTAATCAATTTTTAGAGCCTGTTGATCGTTCTACAGTGAGTAGAGAGCAGCAAATTGGAGCTATTTCTTCCATCACACTTCTGGAGGTTCAAACATCTATCTAATCCTCCCCTAATGGAAAGGCCTGTGGGAGCGATGGGCTCCCAGCTGAGATATACAAAACATTCCTAGATCAGGTTGCTGTGTCCTGGTCAAACTGTTCAATGAGATACTAGAAGGGTGTGAAGTGCCACAGACGTTTATCAAAGTTGTAATAGTTAGTGTTGGACCTAGCCCTTTTTGTAGGGTCATTCCCAAACTTTTTGCCTCCCTCCTCCTAGTTTTTCTGACCTGTTTTTGTTGGCTTTAGGACTCTGGACACTTCACTACTGCTAACCAGTGCTAAAGTACATATGCTTTCTGTATAAATTGGATTGGTGATTGGTTTTCTCCATAATTGGTATATTTAATTTACTGGTAAGTACCTAGTAAAGTGCACCAGTGGTGCCCAGGACCTGTACATCAAATGCTACTAGTGGGCCTGCAGCACTGATTGTGCCACTCACATGTGTAGCTCTGTAAAAATGTCTCAGAGTTGACTCTGTAGTGTCTGTGTGTGCAGTTTTGTACTGCCAGATCAACCTGATAAGTGTACCCACTTGCCAGGCCAAACCCATCCCTTTTACTACATGTTGTCGAATAGGTTTTCATTATCCTAATGAGGCTACTGGATTTGGGTGGTAGAATCGCATACATAGTGGGGTACTAAGTACAATTCGACACCATGGGACACCTGTCAGCCTAATCCGGGTTTTCAGGCTAGCAGTGCCTCATCTCTGTCCAAGAGCAGGTATGATTGTCGCAACCGGGCACATGACAAGAAAGACTCCTCAGGGGAATCGTGGTCGATCAGATCTCACCCCTTTCTCTCTGTTATATTAGTCTCACACAGGTAAAGACAAACAGAGGCAGGATATAGTTTAATAAGGGTTTATTTAAGTAACTGCATAGTGGATAAATTGGCATGTATTGCAATAACTAGGATGAAAAAACACGATAGAAGCATAATTGTGGCAAGGAGAGTGAAACACAAAAACAGTCCCACCATACTGTCACTAGGAGTGATATATACCTTTCCTACCTAAGCTACGTTAAAGCACAGCGTGATAAGCCTAATCCACCCTTCAGGTTTTCCCCTCGGGAAGACATCTTCCTCCATACCTGAGCAAGGAAGCCTGTTGTCCAAAAAGACACCGTCCCTATGTAGGCAAGGGGTTCGGTAGTCTAAGCAAGCAGCATACAGTAGGTCATCGGGCTGGAATCTCCCTCTAACGTGTATGGGACAAGAAGTATTTTTATAATAAAACAGTTGATATTCTAAGAAAGGGTCCCCAAGTAAGGTTATGTATATTTCTGTGAATGTTGGAAACACAGTGCATCACCAGTGGCAGCAACCTTATCTTACTGCAGCCTTGAGGAAAGCACAAAGTGCAGTGCTAAGAATGTGATATTTTCCTAGGTGAAGGAACAAATAGATAGTGAAAATAAAACAGCACCACAAATGTGGCTTATGCTAGAAAAATAAAATGATGCTGAATAAAATGTAACTGGGCTAAAGTGCACAACAGCAGGGCTAGTTTGCTAAAATAACCTGGCTAAAACATGGCTAAAATAGCAATACAACAATGTAGGTTACTCCTAAGGTAGGCATAAAGCAGCCCCGTGGGCAGGGTGCAGTGTATTTAAAAGGTAGGATATGTACTAGTGTGTTTCACATGTCTCTCCCACAGGGTACCATGGTGATTGTCTTGAAGTATCTTTTAAGTGGAGTTTCCCATTAGAAGCAGAAAGAAATGTAGAGCTTGGTGTCCCTGAACACACACTTTAAAAATACATATGTTGGTAAAGTTAGTCTTTTAAATTGTAATTTTGAAAATGCTACTTTTAGAAAGTGGGAATTATCCTGCTCAACCATTCTGTGCCTCTGCCTGGCTGTGAAATGCATGTTTGGGTCAGACTGACAGTTGGGCTATTAGTGAATTCACTCTAGTAAGTGATTCAAAAGGAGCTGAGGTGTGTACTGCATATCCTGATGAGTCTTTCTGGGCTAGAGTAGAGGGAGGAGCTGACTCTTTTACCTGAATAGGGTTGTGCCTATCCTTACACAAAGCAGTCTCCAACCCCCTAGTGTGTGCTGGGGCTAGGGCAGGGAGAGGCAGGGATCTTGTGTACTATAAAGAATTTCCTTTGAAGTTTGCCTACTTCAAAGGCAGACATGGGTATCAGTATTGGATTGCTGACCCCAGAGCTTCAGAACACTTCTGGACTGAGGATATTCTGGCAGGAAGAAGAGCTGGATGCTGTAGGAAGAACTGCCACCCTGCCTGTTGCTGTGCTGTGCTGGCCTGTTGCTTGCTGCTTCTGTACTGGGAGTGAAAGGACTGGACTTTGCTTTCTATGTCCTGCTTTCTAAGGTTCTCAAAGGGCTTGAACTGAGCTAGCCTACTGTTGTGAAGTCTCAGGGACATCAAAGACTGTACCTGTCAGTGCCTGGGCTCTTCTTCTAAGACTCCTGACTTGCTAATTGGTACCAAAGCAGGTCCCTGGGCCCTTAGAAGTGGAAGTTGGTAACCTGAGTGAAAAGCCATGCACCAAATCCATTGGGGCAGAAAAATGGATGCAGCACTTGCTCTGTGGCTGAAAAAACAATGCAGTGCCTGTCTCGCAGTTGTAAAATCAACGCATCGCCTGCTTCAGTGTAGATCCATTGTTGCCGTGCATCTGGATTTTCCACGCAACATCCCTGGGCATCATTATCAATGTTGGTCCACACCCTGGAAGCGATGCATTGTTAGTCCGGCGGGACAATAATCTACACATTGCCAGCAGGGCAGGAAAAGAATCCATGCATTGCCTGTCCAGCATGAAAATAATTGACATTGCTTACTTTCTCCTTCTACTCCATCACCTCCTTTGCGTCCCCCATCTTCTTTGTTTTTGACACATCCAAGGTTCTTCATGTTCTTAGGACACAGCCACAGATTTTTCATGATGAAGACTCTTTTCAATCTTGAAAAATGTATATCTCTACTTGTGTATGTTGATTTTTTGTCGTTTTGGTCTTGTTTTATTCAGACAGATATTGGCTGCTTTTCTAAACTGGTATTGAGTACTTTTGCGGTGTTTTCACCGTGTTACTATGTGTGGGTACAAATTCTTTACACATTGCCTGTGAGCTAAGCCTGACTACTTGTACCAAGCTACCAAGGGGGTGAGAAGGAGTTATCTGAGCTGTGAATCTTCCTTACCCTGACTAGAGTGAGGGTCCCTATTTGGACAAGGTGTAAACTGAGTTCCAGCTAGATACCCCATTTGTAACAATTGGCTTTCTAAAAAAGGGGAAACCAACTGAGCAGCCTGGCTCATATTGACCCTTCAGTCTTTTAAATAATGACTATAAACTCTTCACCAAGATTATTGCTGCTAGGGTAACACTGCTAGCTCAAAATAGTTGATGCACACCAATCAGGGTTCGTGCCTGGGCAAATAATTATGCCTAACACCAACTTTTGGTACAAGCTGTTGACTTTCTTTCAGATAATACGATCAAGGCAACTGTCATCATGGCAAACACTGAGAAAGCCTTTGATCTAGTACAATGGGGACTTCTGCTTGCAATTTTTAATCAGTTGTGCTTTCCCTCAAAGATGGTGCAGCTGTTAGACAATCTCTGTGCTTGAGCGCAAGCTAGAGTCATAATTAACATACATGTGGCAGGAACACTTTTAATTAGTCGGGAGACCCAGCAGGGCTGCCCAAAGTCTTTGGTGCACTTTGCACAATTTATCATGCCTTTGGCTGCAGCACACCGACAAAACCCTTTAATTAAGACACCTCTCCAGGATGCACAAGTCCTATCAGGTATTTAGATATTTTGTATCTCACAAGTGTTCAGACCTACATTGACCTACATTGACTTAATTATTTGCATACCCTATCAAAAAATCTGAATCTTTTATGTCAATGGCAGCCGCATCCTCTTACTATTGTCAACCGCACCCTATTGGTCAAAATGATGATCCTTACACTCTTTTTGTTTGTCTTTTCCAATGTAACGGTTAAAATACATCAGGGATTTTTTAGGGACCTTGAGCAGATGCTACAACATTTCATTTGGGTCGGGAAAAAGCCCCGGACCAAGTTGTAAACCCTGTCCTGGATTTGCACCTCCCCAATTTAAAAAATATTATCAGGCTGTTTTTTTTAGATTGCTACGTTAGAGCAGCATCCTCACTGAATCGGTCTAATAATTTCTACCTTGAACAAATGTACACTGACGCTCTCCTCATTCATTAAAATCTCGAAGCTCCCAAAAGATGTCAGATACCATTTACATATATTATATTTGTAGATATACCCAACTGAAGGAGGAGATGTTTTATTAAAGGATTGTGAGCTACTAGTTCTTCAAGAAAAAAAAGATTATTTGCGATTGGGAGAGAATTGGGATATCTTGGATCAAAGATTTATTTAGGGCTAGAGCTGTGAAGACCTGGAACCAGATTAAATCGGGCAAACCGGAAACTTCAGAAGTACTTTTTCTTTCATATGTACAATTTAAAAATGTTCTCAAAAAAGTTTCGGCCCCATGCAGTCCACTGGATTCTTCATTTAGTCAAGCCTACTTCTGCACAGCTTTGGTGGGAGTAGGCAAATGGTACTAAGTATTGCTACAACAACTTAGTATGAAATTGATTCCAGTTGCTTGATTTATCTACCTGGAATCCGTACAATCAGTGGGCTTATAAAGCTATTAGGGGAAAGAATTACAAAAGAAAGTCATTTTTCTCTAAATGGTTGCTTTACCATCTCGACTTCATAAAATGTTGTCTTCTGCATCCGATTCATGTTCTTGATATAGATTTGCAAAAAGCAATTGGCTCCATAAATGCTTTCTTTGCCCTGCTTTGTATAGATTTTGGAGTCCTGTTTTTCAGTAGATTAGGGATAAGCTTCAGAGTCCAGTTGTACAAATTGTACCTGAACATTTAGGAGCACCTTTTGCGGTGTGTAACTCACTAATGCGGTCATTCTGACCGCGGCGTTCGGCGGTCGCCGCCCGCCAAGCGGTTCCCACCGAAAGACCGCGGCGGCCATTCCGGCTTTCCCGCTGGGCCGGCGGGCGACCGCCAGAAGACCGCCGGCCGGCCCAGCGGGAAAGCCCCTTCAACAATGAAGCCGGCTCCGAATGGAGCCGGCGGAGTTGAAGGGGTGCGACAGGTGCAGTGGCACCCGTCGCAAAATCTTTATGGGGCCCTGTTAGGGGGCCCCTGCACTGCCCATGCCAGTGGCATGGGCAGTGCAGGGGCCCCCAGGGGCCCCACGACACCCGTTCCCGCCATCCTGTTCCTGGCGGTAATTACCGCCAGGAACAGGATGGCAGGAAGGGGGTCGGAATCCCCATGGTGGCGCTGCCAGCAGTGCCGCCATGGCGGATTCCCTGGGCCAGCGGGAAACCGCCGGCTCCCCTTTTCTGACCGCGGCTTTACCGCCGCGGTCAGAATCGCCCAGGAAGCACCGCCAGCCTGTTGGCGGTGCTTCCGCTGCCCTCCGCCCTGGCGGTCATGGACCGCCAGGGTCAGAATGACCCCCTAAGTCTATCCAGGTGCCAAAAGCAATATTTTTATAGCATCTTTGGTATCTAAATCCTTGAGTCTCCATAAATGGAAGACAGTAGAAAGTCTGACTTTTGAGATCTGACTACTCAAAATGCAACAGGTAAAAGCAAGGGAAAGTCTCTATGCCTTGTGTGTTGGGGCTCTGCCACAATTCCAGAAGATTTGGGAGAGAGACTTAGGGATAGAGTAGACATTCTCCAAGGTACTATGTAGAAGGAACTTGACTTGTTAGACAATGTGTCATGATGATTTAGGTCATAGCCATTATTAGTGCCTTTGTATAATTTATGTATGCTTTAAACTTCATGTTTTTCTCATGAACTGTTTGTGCTACAAGCCTGTTTTATCCACCTGATTTAAATGCAAAATAAACATAGAAAAATGATGAGGCATAACTATGATAACTCTGAGTCTTTGAAGTACAATCAAGGGGTGGAATTGTCAATGAAGGACATATGGTCACAGTTGGCAAATGTAATGGGATCTCATACTTTTCTGCCATGTTGCACTGTCATGAAAACTGCTGGTACATAGTACAAAGGAATTGATAACACAATATTGGGTGGAAGGGCCATTATCAGTGCCACTCTCTCATTTTGACTGTGAGAGCCTGACCAAGAAAGTCTTCTCAACAAATATGTGTGGTGAATAATAACTTAATTGAGCCTGCAAAATCTCCACAGTGCCAACAATCTGTTCTAATAGTCTTATAGCACTACATGATATATAATGGGAGAGGGAAAGCTTACTAACAAAGCAGAAGAACTCTACAGACTAGTACAGACAGGAGGAAATCAGCTACAGAAACATGAAATATAGAAAAAGAGATAATACAGGGAAAACTAGAATTTATCAACAAACATTAGATGAAGGAGTTGGAAAAATGAGACAGTGTAAAACATAAATAAGGCTCAATTATTTTAATAGTGGGAGGAGGTAAGCATTAGGGAAAATAATAATAGTAACAGGACTTACTGGGGCCAACAGAATCATTGGTTGTGGCCGAAGAGCTTGTGGTGGTGGTTCCACCGGCCATGGGACTTTTGGTGGCTGCCCTTCACCATCCTGTGATGCCCTCTTGACCTTGGGCGCTGATGTAAAATCTAAAGAAGACAAAAAAATAGATTAGTGGTACAGTTAATCTCTCGAAAATTATTTTGTAAACCTAAACTCTATTCCTAATTTCCTACACATTAAACTACATTTTGAACTACTAATGCAATGCAACAAATTATATTTGCTTCTCATTTCTTTTTGGTGGACCAACTCAGTCTTATCTTACATTGCATTGATAATGGAACACACAGGGATAATGGAACTGTATGAGCTACATAAAGAAAGGCACAGAGAAGAGAACGATAACTCACTGAGATCAGACCACTATCTTATTGACAGGAAATAGGAATCTGCATGACTTCTTAAATAATAAGCCCAAGCGAGTGCAGACAAAAACACGGAGGTAGCGCTGAGCACCTGGCTAGCTCTAGCTTGGGTCAGATATTACTCATAACGTAAACTTAACTTACCTCTAAGTGTGTACAGCATACTACCTGAAAAACAAAATTGCATTTTTTTAAAACAAAAAATAAACAATTACTCTCTGAGCCCCGCAACCTGGACACCCAGCAGGTCTCCCAGGTTCCGCTCATGGTCCAGCAAATCCACCCAGTGGTTCATCAGCTTTTATGTTGTGTGCTGCACCCCAGTGCTGCTGGGCACACAGCAGTTTCCTCATGCCCAGAGCAGACGACGGTCCTGCAGGGCATACCCTCTCCCAGGGCTGCCTCCTACTGCCAGCAAGGGGGGGTGGTGCTGCACAAAAAAACAAGCTCATCCACATCTGCTTCTGGAAAAAATCGGGCGGTTTGCATCTCTAGGCAGCGTCGATGATTGCAAGGTGTGTGGCTTGTTGCAGCCGCTCTGGTGCTGCCACTAGCTGCCTGTTCAGATATGGTGATGGGGTGAAAAAAAGTAAGAAAAAGAAAACAGCACAGCAGAAAAGTAGAACTAAAGGATGTAGAACACAAAGAAGAAAGGGAAAAAAGTATAAAAAGTCACAGGAAAACTAGAGAGAAAGATAATAACATAAAATACACAGACAGAAAGACACACACCAATAAACAAAATGGTAAATGAAATGTGGACGAGTGGGTTGGGGGAGAGATTAAAACTAATTGAAAAAGCAGGCCCAGCCCCATGCACAGAAGCGAAAGCAGCTAAAACAAAATAGCTGCACCCATGCAGACTCCATAGTGCTGTTCCGACTGATTTTTCAGTGCTGAACATGTTCCTGGCCTGAAAAAGCAGCAAAAACAGGCAGTTGAGCATTCTTCATCTCATTCGTGGCAGTCCTGAGGAATCCCGCAGAGCTTTTTTGGAACTCCATGGGACTTGCAGAGCAAACAAAACTTTGTGAGTTCCACCCAGACCTAAGTCTATGCATTTGCAGGGCTACTTCATATGCTATAAACCACTTATTTGTGCCTTCCCCCACAACTTAGCTAGGCACCAGGTCTTGGGGATGTAGACTATTTTACCTTCCCTAGGCACTTCACTATGGCTGCAACAATCACTAATGGACTCAAAGACTCTTGTTGCCTTCAGGTCAAGTTGATCTGTAAGACTGACCTCATGAGTCAGAATGCCCTTATTCTCTGCCATAGACAAGGCTAGTTTGTTCTCCTCCAGTGCCATTTTTCCCCCCAGTTAAAGGGTAGCCAGTTTTATTTTCAGATTTTCACATGCTTCTATGTCTTCCAACACTAATTGGGTGAGTCTGTGGGAATAGGCTATGCTCCCTACTCTTGACCAGGCAGGTGTTTGTCTCCTGTAAGCTTATCCTCCTCTGGCGCTGAGACCGCTGCAATGTCATCTCCAGCTTCCTCCTTTTATTCCACCTCCTCTAGGTCCTTATCCTCCTGTGTGAGGGCCTGTAGTAGTTTGAACTCTTCCCATGCTATGAGGGCCAACTGGTGCTTCACTTTCTTGGACCTCTTTGCCAGCTTCAGACATCTCTTCATACACAGTTCCCTGAGCTCTGCCATGTTGAGGCTCTCACTGCTTAGAATGTTCCACTCCCATTTTTTAAAATTTCAAGGGTACAAAATAGGAGGGTAGGAAAAATAATTAGGAAAAATTAAAAAATAGCCAAACAAAAAATAAACTCAATTTAAAAAACAAATATAAGCCTATTTTGATCAGATTACAAAAAGTATTTTTGATTTTAACTTAAATCACCGAGTGGTACTGCAAAACAAAAGTCCTGGATCCTGGACACCAGAGTAAGACATAGGTGTATTACTTGAGGAAAGTGAGTATCCACATCCGGAAATAACTTTAACCCATGTCAGGGTGAAACCTTGAAGTCACTAAGGGCCATATTTATACTTTTTGACGCAAAACTGCGCTAACGCAGTTTTGCGTCAAAAAAATTAGCGCCGGCTAACGCCATTCTGAAGTGCCATGCGGGCGCCGTATTTAATCAATGACGTTAGCCGGCGTTAGCCGGCGTTAGCCGCCGGCGCTGCCTGATGTGCGTGGAAAAAAACGACGTACACCAGGCAGGGTCGGCGTAGGGAGATATGGGGCTTGGACGTCAAGAAATGGGGCAAGTCAGGTTGAGGCAATTTTTTCGCCTCAACCCGATTTGCGCCAATTTTTACGACTCAAAACCCCCATAGAAATGACTCCTGTCTTAGCAAAGACAGGAGTCATGCCCCCTTGCCCAATGGCCATGCCCAGGGCACTTCTGTCCCCTGGGCATGGTCATTGGGCATAGTGGCATGTAGGGGGACACAAATCAGGCCCCCCTATGCCACAAAAAAAAAAAAAAAAACACTTACCTGAACTTACCTTAATGTCCCTGGGATGGGTCGCTCCAGCCTTGGGTGTCCTCCTGGGGTGGGCAAGGGTGACAGGGGGTGTCCCTGGGGGCATGGGAGGGCACCTCTGGGCTCCTTCAGAGCCCACAGGTCCCTTAACACCTGCCTTTTGCAGGCGCTAAAAAACGGCGCAAAAACGGCTGTACGTAATTTTTTTGGACCCGCCCACTCCCGGGCGTGAATTTTGCCCGGGAGCATAAATCCGACGCACATGCCTCGGAGTCGATTTTTTAGACGTGAACGCCTACCTTGCATCTCATTAACGCAAAGTAGGTGTCCACGCTAAAAAATGACGCAAACTCCATGGACTTTGGCGCTAGACGCGTCTAACGCCAAAGTATAAATATGGAGTTAGTTTTGCGTCGAAATTGCGTAAAAAAAAACGACGCAATTCCGGCGCAAACGGAGTATAAATATGCCCCTTAATTCATGCAACCTTTACCCCATGGTAGCAATGAGAGAGAGCAAAGGAGCCTAATTTAGCAGGAATGCGTATACTAAGTATGCAGTACTCAAACAGCAAAGAAGTAAAAACAGAACACAAGAAAAATTCTAAACCAATTTAGAGAAATAGAGTACGTTTGTTAAAATAAAATGCCACCAGTGCAACAAATATCCAATGATGGGAACCAGGGTTTATTATTAAAGTTTAAAATTGTGACAAAATACATTAAGTCCCAGCCACGGTCATCAGGCTGCTTTTGGCTGGTAAGTAGGTGTAGCTTATGGCTGGCCACGATGGAGTGCATGTTTGATACAGAAGCCAGGGGCATGTTTACTAAAAGTTCACACAATGCAGGAAAGCAAGCAACATTTCTGTGTTGCATTGCATGAATGAGAGGGAGCTAAACAGTGCTTTGTCTACTAAGGTATGACACTCCTCAGTGACCTATCTGTGCTATATCTGCCCAGCTCCAACAGAGCCACCCTTGCACCATGGTAGGATTGTTCATGTGCAGGAAGGTATATCTTCCTGCATAAAAACAATCCTAAGGGGCAACTAGTGCATCACACATATAAAGAGGAAGTAATGAGGAGAAATAAACATATTTCTCCTTGTTACGCCATTGTTGCTGTTACATACCATTTTGGTGGAATCTCAGGTTACTGATATCAGGAAGTAACCTCCTAGTAGCAACACACCTTCATCAGATGGTCCTAGTCCTCTGGAAATCTTTTGAGCCAACATTTTTTAAGTCTCAGGGTTCAGGGTATGTTAGGTGGACTAGGGTACAGTACCTTGGTGATAGCACTTTGGGGCCAAGACCCACACCAGCAGAGGTGAGCAACAGGGTGCAAGGCAGGTCCAGTTGAAACTGATCAGCTGGACAGTTATTGGAATGTCCTCTTGTAGCTTGGGTCCCTGTATCTTGAACAGGATTTCATCCTTTTTAACAACATCTGGGTAGAAGATGGAGAGTAGACCCTGTGTTATAAGATCTTCTCAGATCATTAACATCAGGTCATTTCACTTCTGTTCCTCTGCAGGGTGTCTCATTTATGGTCACAGCTTTTTGGTCTGGGTGATACTTGGCCCCTCCCTAATTAATAAGGCAAAAGGTCTCAGGGGCACCCCTACCCAATTTGAAAGCACTTTCTGTGTGTCCTACTGCAAACAATTCGAAGGTGCCCCTCTCGACCTAAAACCAACATGTCAAAACCTTTCCTCCCCTGCTCAGTGTCCACCATAAAGGTATGGCCTGGAAATGAGAAACCCCTTCTCTTTGGTTATTCAAACTGGTTCTGAGAGCAGCTCCTGTCCTACTGCATAATTAGAAAGTCAAATTAGAGGACATGCCCAGGTGTAAGCGACATGTGCTTGTGACATGGCAGGCCTCTTTGAAGTCAAATAAAATCTTGGACACAGTCCAGATGATCATCCTGCCAGAGTAACCAAATGTTTCCCCATACCGAAGGCCTTTTTTACAGCTCTGGGAGCAAATTCATATCTCATCAATGGGGCTTTTCATCTCTCGGCTGCAACATATGTACCTCATGCAAATAGGCTTTAGGACGGAAGTTAACATTCTAAAAACATGCCTTCAAAATATGCATCATAAATATCCCTTCATCAATGACTTAAGCTTGCAATAAATATGTCAAAATGTTCATAAATAACCTGTGTAGCTGCTTCCTATCTGAAGAAAGCAGTATTAAGTTCAATACTATATTCTGGTGATTTCCTATGGAACTGCCAACCCTGCTACAGTGAAAATAGCCTTTTACTGTAAGTACATGATAAACGTTTACATATCCTATTTTAAAAATCCATTTGCTCTGTCTTATGGGAAGTAAGGCCAACTGAGGGGGCATATTATTAGTTCAAAGGAAGGTCAACAGGAGTTATTTTGATAGGTAGAATTCTCAGTTTAAACCTGCACAACCAGGGTACAGATAGCAGGCCTGCAGTAAAGTTCACACTCTACCCCCGAGAGTAGATGGCACAGGCATGCTGTAGTCTACTTGTGACATTCAACTTATAGTGCCTCGGGACAATAGGTTTTATAGTAAGTTAAATATGCTAATCAGGGGTATGGCAGTTTCATCATGTTGAAAGGTGGAGCACAGACACTTTACCTCTGATTAACAGGGATACAGGGCACAGTCTTCTACAGGCAGAAAAAACAATCAAGTAAAAAAACTGTGGCTGTACCATGCAAAAGTGAGTTATTTCCAACATTCAATATATAGAGGTGGTATAGCATTACATTTGCCTGATGCTTTCTGTTACAGAGCTATATGGGGCCTTATTCACAAAGGTAAGCTTTTGTATATATTTGTAAATTTTTGCTATTCACAAACTATAAGGTAATAGTAAGTTTATCACTGCAGAGACTCCATAGTCAGAGTGGAGAGCTCTGCAAATAAAAAATACCTGTGATGTTGGAGGGGGTGGGATTGCATTATATGGAGGCTGGCTGAGGAAAACCTCTGCCAGGTCAAACACTACAACCACTAGTAAATGAATGAGTTGTATCTACTGAGTCCTCATCTCAAGTTCCTACTACAAGAGTTCATTCTCCATCAGAGGCAAGTGGATTATCTTATCCAGTTGTTCACCCTACCATTTAGCTGCATCAATCAGATTTTTGTGGCTTAGTGACATTCATTCTTGCACCCTGGTTTGCCCTTACACCTGCCAGTCTTGTCATAGCACATATGGGACGGCCTTAACAACAAAGTGGTGCTGCCACATATCTCTAATGCCTTACAGTAGAGATTTTGACATGTACTAGCATGTTGTCAGGGGAATAACATAGATGGCCACTGTAGAGATTGTGGGAATCAAGATACTGGTAGGTGTAATTTTCTTCATGTTGTTGATGGGAGGGTGAGACAAGATGCAACTGGGCTACTGTCCTATTGTTGTCTGTGGAATAGTGTTGATTCTGGCATAAGCAACCTGGTAGGTCTATTGTATCAACTTCTGTCTCAGTTATGACAGTAGGTGTGCTACTCACTTAAGACACCAAACATTCTTTCTTCCAATGGAGTGGACACGAGTGAGGGTTATTTGTATATCTGGCAATAGAAGAGTAAAGAGAAATACATGATTTAAAATGTCAGTAAATTACCCCTTAAGTTATTGTGCTTTTGCATTATGGTATGTTGGCTAAGATCTCCATACATTGTTAATACTTCAATTGGCTTGCCATAAAATGTTTATTGCTTCCATGGGAAATGTGCATCTCTTTTTGGACACAGCCAAACAACCTTTAATTATTTAAAAGTACTTTTTGAACATAAATATGTTAAAACCCCATACTTGATGTAAGGACATTGTGCTGCAATTATAGAACATGTGGACAGTGAATGGGAACACTACATTGACATCATGATCACCACATTTGTCTGAATCATATTGTTAAATTATGCTGATGTTAATATTGGAATAGTCGATGTTGATGAGCACACTGATACATTCATATATAAGAATAAAGTTGCATCACCATTATTAGTTTCCCCTGTCGTGAACTCTCCTTGAACTTCAGCACGAAGATACGCAGTCAGGCAGGTTTAGGGGCCTAGGCCTGAGGTTACTGACTGGCAAGCCACAGGTGGGGTAGAGTGTAGCCGGCAGACAAATGCACAAACACAAAACTTAGATCAAATCCCACAGATAGGTGCAGCGACACCTGAATGGACCCAGGAGATTGGAGACAATAAAATACACATGGCCAGAGTGGTGCGTGCGTTCCCAAAACCATCATAAAGTTAGATGCTACACATAGTTAGCAGCACTTAACCAATCAGGACACAGCACACACATCAACACACAGTGACCACATGCCCCTTAGGCTTGGCATCTGGACACATACTGGCTGGTCCACATTGAGTCCACACAAGTTCGAGACCCACCTGTATTTGTTATCAGGACTTTATTTATGACTCCGTGACAACTGTTCAAATTCTTTACCTTAAAAGGGATATTGTAAGTGTGTTATTGTATCCAAAGAAATGTATAAAGCACCACTCTGACCAATTGCATCCTGAGAGACAGTCCTCAGACCACAGTTCTGCAATTGCTCTTCCAGATGTAATGATTAATGAAACAAACCATTCCTGTTTTGCCAAATGCCTATAGTCTTCTGTTTTCTGAAGGTAAACTCACATTCAAACAACATTTTTGCAAAGAAGATAGGAGCTGATCGGTTCCTCAGACCCAACTGCGACCAAAGGAAGGGGACCCCGCCCAGACAGATTCACATTTGCACTAGGAAAGGTGAGAAGATGCCACAATTGGTTGGAAGTTCTGTTGAATATGTGGGGTGGAGGACCATCCTGAAGTCACCTTCAGAAGGGTAAAAGACTACATCAGAGCCTTAGTATTTAGTATAGCAAACTAGTTAAAACGCAAGCCCACGGAAGTCACTTTTTTCCATAGCCAGCTAGCTAGGAAAGGTGAATACTGTTTATTTTTTTTGTTTGGACCTCTGGGAGTGACACAGATGGTATGCATATGTTCTGGATGTGATATAGGGCCAGCACCTCTGTTTTGAGAGATAGACAACTATGCATGACATTGTGGGTACTCATAGGCCCTGAGCTTGAGAAAGGGCCCTCACCTCAATCTTCCTATCTAGTCTAAAATGGTTTGTCAGTGCCACTGGTTTCTTAACATTGCTGGTATCTGAAAGAAGAGAGATGTGTTATAGTTCACTTGGACTGCTGGGCTTGACACAGATGGTACGCATAAACCCCGAGTGTGATGTAGTTTGGGATTTGGACATTAGGGAAGTAAAGAATTTGGATCTGGGAGGTAAGGCATAGCTTGTGTTTGGCCAAGAAGGGCTAATGGTTGTTGAGCTATCCTTTTTTTCCATATAATTGTTGGTATATTTATCCCAGGAGTTAATATTTGACAGACTGTTGGGCCTACTTAGTCCTGTGTACTACAGAGCTTCCCCTGGTTACAGGATAGCATCCCCTAGGGGTGGGCTAAGGTATCTTTGGCAGAATCATCATTTGTGTGCTCTGTCAATTGTTTTTTTCTTGTGTGCCAGCTGAAACTGTGTTGTTTGATATTGTGGCAATGGTAAATTAGTATAACTGTTTTGACAAAAGTATTGGGTTTTGTCGATGACTTAGGTGGTCATTACAACCCTGGCGGTCGGTGTTAAAGCGGCGGTAAGACCGCCAATAGGCCGGCGGTAAAAAAAATGGAATCACGACCGTGGCGGAAACCGCCAACAAAGAAAGCCACTTTAACACTCCGATCGCCACAGCGGTACAAACAAACAGCTTGGCGGTCACCGCCAACAGTATCATAACCTACCAATCCGCAACCTTTTCTGGGGCGGATTCACCACAAACAAAAACACAGCGGAAACTGGAATTCGCAGGGAAAACGCTCACCTCTGCACACCCCACGAGGAATCAGGATGCCATGGAACCCGAGCTCCAGATCCTGCCAGCCCTTATCTTCTTGCTCCTCTACCAGGAGCATGAACGCCGGAGGCGAAGACCACGGTGAGTACTGCACTTAAGACACAGGGGAGGGGGAGGGAAAAAACAGGGACACACACACGCAACACCCCCACCCCCACCCTCATCCTTCCCTACCACAACACACACACACACACTAATACAGCATGATACATTACAGTTACACCCCCCAAACCCCCCGGAAGAATGCAAAGACAAAAGGAAATTAGTGTAACCATTGTAATATATTAAAATCCAGTACGCAAAAATATATATACACTATAAACAAATATATACACCAAGAATAGTAGTCCAGGTAGTACTCCATTGAAGTCAGTGGAACACTGGCCCTACACGGCATGTGCGAGGCCCACACTCAGTCCCCGAACGAGAACACTGCAGGGGCATCAGATAACAATAAAACAGGCACCTCAGGGGGAAGGGAAAGGGGGTGGCAACTCCGCTGGTTGAGTGCACGACACCAAATCCACGAGAGGGCCACATACCCACTGTTCACTCCTGGGGAGTGCAAAGCCACAGTCTCTCAAGTCTCTACAGTGGGTGGGTTGCGGAGCTGGTGCTGGCGGTCCTTTATGGCCCAGCAGGGCTGGTGCTGGCCTCCTGGGCAGCAGGGCTGGTGCTGGTGGTGGCCTCCTGGGCAGCTGGGCTGGTGCTGGTGGTGGCCTCCTGGCCAGCAGGGCTGGTGTTGGTGGTGGCCTCCTGGGCAGCAGGGCTGGTGCTGGCAGTGGCCTCCTGGGCAGCAGGGATGATGGTGGTGGCCTCCTGGGCAGCGGGGCTAATGGCGGTGGCCTCCTGGGCAGCGGGGATGATGGCGGTGGCCTCCTGGGCAGCAGGGCTGATGGCGGTGGCCTCCTGGGCAGCGGGGATGATGGCGGTGGCCTCCTGGGCAGCGGGGATGATGGCGGTCTTCTCCACCGTGCTGCTCTTCCCAGACTTGCTGAGTTTCTTGTGTCCCTTTCCCACCTTGGAAGGTGTCGCAGCTGACTCCACACTCCCACCTGTACCCCTTGGAGCGGCTTTGGTGGCTGGAGTCTTCCCCCTCTCCTGCCGGGCACTGGCCAACTTTTGATGCTTGACAGGTGGGGGACTGTCCGTGCTATGACTCCGAGCCACACTGGCTGCCATGCTGCCCGGTGCACTCCAGATTCCGGTGACTACAGGCACCACTGGTCCCGGAGATGTTGTGGCTGAGGTTCTAGGTAGGGACCTGGAGAGTTGGGCCCTAGGAGACTGACGGGGTGGGGGAGGTGAGGGAAAGAGGTCAAGGTTGGACAGGTAAAGTTTCTTGGGAACACTGGGACGGGTGGCTGGGGGGGTTTGGGAGAGGAGGAAGAGGTTGTGGTTGTAAGAGGTGTTCGTTTGGTGACTTTGGGTGAAGGTGCATGCACTGGAGGCTATCGTGAGGTGGATGGCTGTTGGGTGCATGTGTGTCTACGTTTGTGTATTTTGGGAGGTGGCATCACAGACACACTGGGAGAGGACACAGGGGACGTGTGAATGGTAGTGGGGGTGGTGACTGCACGTGAGCGGGGTGTGGTGGTGTGTGTGCTGGTGATGGAAGTAGTGGCTGTAGATGTAGTGCATGCATGTGTGAGTGGAGACGAGACTGGGAGGGAGGAGGGAGACGAGGAGGAGGGGGACACATTGGAGGCAGTGGATGTTGGTGTGTCTGCATGTGTGTGATGCTTGCGTGAGTGCCTGTGGGATGTGTGGTGCTTATGTTTGCCAGAGCTTCCCTTGTGTGTTGACGTGTGTGCCTGCTGGTCTGAAGGTGTGCTTGGGATAGGCTGAGGTAGAGGGGATTGGGTATGGGTGGAGGAAGTTGGAGGCGGGAGGCTAGAGACAGGGACAATAGCTGCCATCAGTGCTGAGGCCAGAGTCTGAAAAGCTTGCTGAAGGGCCGCCCGACCAGAATGAATGCCCTCCAGGAATGCATTTGTTTGTTGCAACTGCCTTTCTACACCCTGGATGCCATTCAAAATGGTAGACTGCCCAACAGTGAGGGACCTGAGGAGGTCAATGGCCTCCTCACCGAGGGCAGCAGGGGTGACTGTGGCAGGGCCTGAGGTGCCTGGGGCGAAGGTGATGCACACCCTCATGGGTGAGCGGGCACGGGGCAAAGGCTGAGGGGCTGCTGGGAGGGAGGTGCTGGTAGGGGGGCACAGATGTGGCCGCCACCACAAGGGAGCTCCCATCAGAGGACGAGTCCGTATCACTGGTCTCAGCTCCTGTCCGGCCGTGGAGCTCCCCTCGCCCTCCGTCCCACTGGTGAACTCCGAGTCCGTAGTCTCGCCCTCCAGGGCCATGTGGGATGCAGCTCCCTCCTGCTCCGGTCCCACTGCTCCTCCTCCTGATGATGCTAATGCACACAAGAACAGGGAGACCACGGAAAGGGGGGGACGACAGAAGAAAGACATGTTGAATGCATGCATTACTGCTACCGTTGGCGGACACGTCAGACACAGAAGCCCCCTGCACTACGCCGCGCACTTTGGCTCCACTGTTCAATCCCTGGGACATGGCCTACAAGGCTATGGCCGACATCTGCACACATGGATGTCACAGGAGCCTGACTAGGTGTACTTGGCACTGTGCACAGGTGGGGTGGGGTGCCACAGGGTCTGCCAGAACAAGGGCACCTAACTAGCACACTCGCCCTGGCCTAGGGAAACCCACAGCCCACCTCCCCCACCCGAACACCGCCACTGCACGCAAATCAGCAGAATGTGACTGTACTCACCCCCTTGTGGCTGCTGTGATGCCCTCAAGCGCCCATCCAACTCCGGGTACGCCACCGCCAGGATCCTGAACATCAGGGGGGTCATTATGCGAGGGGCACCCCTCCCACGTTGGGAGGCCATCCCCAGCTGGGCCTCCGCCATCTTCTTGCTCCAGCAGCGAATGTCCTCCCATCTCTTACGGCAGTGGGTGCTCCGTCTGTGGTAGACCCCCAGCGTCCGGACGTCCTTGGCGATGGCACGCCAAATATCCTTTTTCTGGTGGGCGCTGACCTACATGAATTGTACAGGGGGAAAAGAAAAGTTATCACCAACTGCACCGTCACAGTCATTGGCCCCCATCCCTACCCCTGCCTTATGGCACATGCACTCACCGTCGTTTCATGCATGCCTCGATCTCCCCCCCATCTTTCATCCACCCCACTCCACACAGGCATAGCTCATACAGCATGCTCCCAGTGTACTTACCTGTTTGTCTGGAGGACCGTAGAGTAGCGTGTACTGGGGGAGGGCTCCATCCACGAGTTTCTCCAACTCCTCCGATGTGAAGGCAGGGGCCCTTTCCCCAGACGCACGAGCCATTGTCTCTTCCAGACCGAGGTCACAGCAGGACTTGCAGTGTAGGCCCTCTCCTGTCGAAGATCAGGTATCGAGTGATTGAACAGATAGAAAATGGCGGTCACATCCGCGGCGGTGCGTAACGTCACCGCCGGCGTACATCGTCATTGGCTCCTAGGACCCATAGGGTCCAATGTTAACCAATACAGAATTGTGCCGCGGTCTCGACCGCCTACTGCAACGGTGTACAACACCAGCGCAGTTACCTCACATCCCATTGTCCCACTTTACAGGTCAGGCAACCGCCATTTCAGGGGCCCACATGGCTTAATTTTTAACTGCGTCACACATACCTAGGCCTTTGCTCAACACTCATACAGGCCAAATTTCGGATTATGATTTGTGTTCTGTGTAAGCTGTGAGTACGTACCTCTGAGTTGGTTGACTCTGTTGTCCTTAATAGGCACCGTCCGCTGGGACATGAGAGGAGATGGCGGCATCCTCCGGTGTACAGACCGCTGGTGGACCTGTCGACAATGCAGGAAAGACATGTGATCAGGCTTGATCGTGCCACAATCCTGGAACTGTGTGCCCAGCTGGAGCCAGACCTGATGTCAGCTATCCGCCATCCCACAGGAATCCCCCTCTAGTGCAGTTGCTGTCAGTACTCCATTTCCTTGCAAGTGGGTCATTTCAAACAACAGTGGCCATAGCATCAGGGATGTCCCAGCCTATGTTTTCCAACGTGTTGTCCAGAGTGTTGCCTGGCCTGCTCAAACGCATGCGGAGCTACATCGTTTTCCCTCAGGTGGAGGATTTGCCTACAGTGAAAGGTGACTTCTATGCCCTGGGACATATCCTCAACATCATAGGTGCCATTGATGGGACACATGTGGCTTTGGTACCCCCCCCCAGGAGTGAACAGGTGTGCAGAAACCGGAAGAGTTATCATTCCATGAATGTGCAGATGGTGTGTTTGGCAGACCAGTACATCTCCCATGTGAATGCCACATTCCCTGGCTCACTGCATGACGCTTACATCCTGCGGAATAGCAGCATCCCTTATGTGATGGGTCAACTTCAGAGGCACCGTGTATTGCTATTAGGTGAGCACCTGAAAGCAAGTCAGTGGGAATCGTTGTCTGGGTCTGGGGATATCCCTACAGGTTAGTGTGTGTCTAACAGTTGCCCTCGCCATTTGCAGGTGACTCTGGTTACCCCAACCTGTCATGGCTACTGACCCCAGTGAGGAATCCTAGGACAAGGGCAGAGGAATGCTACAATGAGGCCCATGGGCGAACTAGGAGGATTATAGAGCGAACCTTCGGCCTCCTGAAGGCCAGGTTCCGGTGCCTCCATATGACAGGTGGATCGCAATTCTACTCACCAAAGAAGGTGTGCCAGATCATTGTGGCCTGGTGTATGCTTCACAACTTAGCTTTGTGACGACAGGTGCCTTTTCTGCAGGAGGATGGTCCAGATGGCGGTGTTGTGGCAGCTGTGGAGCCCGTGGACAGTGAAGACATCGACAACAGGAACTCGGTTATCCTGCAATACTTCCATTGACACACAGGTAAGAATACAAACATGCCTACTACAAGTACTTTAACACTGCTACCTCTCTACTGTCTGTCCTTTTCACCCAGTGTATGGTCACTGAGTTTTCACTTTCCCTTACGATTTCACAGATGTGGGTGCCACTGTGTGACATCTGCTTTGTTTCCTCATGGACTAGAGCTGTGTGACATAGGTATGTTGACATTACAATTGTAAGAGCATTTTGTCACTGTAATTGCTTATACACTATTTCAAAATCACAGACAGGCTCCAGATTGTTTTGTGCTTTAAGGGTGTTTATTTCTGTGCTCAATATTGGAGGGGGTTGTGAAATGGTGAGGGGTGATGGTGGAGGAATGTCCATGGCAGAGTCCAGTCTATTAGTCTCACAGGTGCATTGCCCAAATGGGCATAGGAAGTGGAGCTGGGGCAGTTTGAGGATGGACAGGGTGACAAGGTGGGACAAAAGGATGATAATCAGGGTGGTCTAATTTCTTGGCGGGGTCTTGGCATTGTTCTCTGTCTTTGTCCTGGATCTCAGGGACCGCTTGCGGGGTGGTTCTACATCTGCAGGGGTTGGGGTGCTGGTGTTGTGGTCCTGTGGCAGTGCCTCCTGTCCACTAGCACCGGCGGAGGTGGTGGGCAGTTCATCGTCCAGGCTAGTGTCAGGGGACCCTTGTTGTGCCACAGTGTCCCTCCTGGTGTTGAGGACTTCCTTCAGCACCCCTACGATGGTGCACAGGGTAAAATTGATGGACCTGAGTGCGACAGGGGGAGGACAGGCCCAGGGAACCCACTCTCCATGAGGCCCTCTCCAACATCATGGGAGCCTACCCCCATTCCCAGGAGACGATGGCAACGGTACTGGCCAAGTTTCAGGAGACCCAGCGGCTGCAGGAGGAACAGTATTTGAGTTTCAGGGAGGAACTAAAATCCAAGAATTCCACCGTGGGCACCATTGTAGGGGTGCTGAAGGAGCTCATCAACACCAGGAGGGACACTGTGACACAACAAGGGGCCCCTGACACTAGCCTGGACGATGAACTGCCCACCACCTCCGCCGGCGCTAGTGGACAGGAGGCACCGCTACAGGACCACGATACCAGCACCCCACCCCCTGCAGATGGAGAACCACCCCGCAAGTGGTCCCTGAGATCCAGGACAAAGTCAAAGAACTATGTCAAGACCCCCGCCAGAAATGAGACCACCCTGAATGTCATCCTTCTGTCCCACTTTGCCACCCTGTCCATCCTTAAACTGCCCCACTCCACTTCCTATGCCCCTTTGGACAATGCACCTGTGAGACTAATAGACTGCACTCTGCAATGGACATTCCTCCACCATCACCCCTGACCATTTTACAACCCCCTCCACTGTTTAGCACTTAAATAAACACCCTTAAATCACAAAACAATCTGGAGTCAGCCTGTGCTTTCACAATTGTGTATTTGCAATAACTGAGGGAAATAGCAATGTCCATTGTATTGTCAACATACCTATGTCACACAGCTCTAGTCCATGCGGAAACAAAGCAGATGTCACACAGTGGGACCCACATCTGTGAAATCGTAAGGGAAAGTGACAACTCAGTGACCATACACTGGGTGAAAATGACAGACAGATGAGAGGTAGTAGAATTAAATCAGATGTAGCAGGCAGTGTTGTCTTCTTACCTGTGTCTCACTGGAAGTATTGGTGAATCACCGTGTTCCTGTTGTCTATGTCCTCTTCTTCTGCTTCCTCGTCTTCACTGTCCACAGGCTCCACAGCTGCCAAAACACCTCCATCTGGACCATCCTCCTGCAGAAAAGGCACCTGTCGTTGCAAAGCCAAGTTGTGAAGCATACAGCAGGCCACGATTATCTGGCATACATTCTTAGGTGAGTAGAATAGGGAACAACCTGTGATATGGAGGCACCGTCGCGGTAGGCGGTCGAACCCCACCTGTGTACAGTGCCAAGTACACCTAGTCAGGCTCCTGTGACATCCATGTGTGCAGATGTCCGCCATAGCCTTGTAGGCCATGTCCCAGGGATTGAACAGTGGAGCCAAAGTGCGCGGCGTAGTGCAGGGGGCTTCTGTGTCTGACGTGTCCGACAACGGTAACAGTAATGCATGCACTCAACATGTCTTTCTTCTGTCGTCCCCCCCTTTCCGTGGTCTCCCTGTTCTTGTGTGCATTAGCATCATCAGGAGGAGGAGCAGTGGGACCGGAGCAGGAGGGAGCTGCATCCCACATGGCCCTGGAGGGCGAGACTACGGACTCAGAGTTCACCAGTGGGACGGAGGGCGAGGGGAGCTCCACGGCGGGGACAGGAGCTGAGACCAGTGATACGGACTCGTCCTCTGATGGGAGCTCCCTTGTGGTGGCGGCCACATCTGTGCCCCCCTACCAGCACCTCCCTCCCAGCAGCCCCTCAGCCTTTGCCCCGTGCCCGCTCACCCATGAGGGTGGGCATCACCTTCGCCCCAGGCACCTCAGGCCCTGCCCCAGTCACCCCTGCTGCCCTCGGTGAGGAGGCCATTGACCTCCTCAGGTCCCTCACTGTTGGGCAGTCTACCATTTTGAATGGCATCCAGGGTGTAGAAAGGCAGTTGCAACAAACAAATGCATTCCTGGAGGGCATTCATTCTGGTCAGGCGGCCCTTCAGCGAGCTTTTCAGACTCTGGCTTCAGCACTGATGGCAGCTATTGTCCCTGTCTCTAGCCTCCCCCCTCCAACTTCCTCCACCCAGACCCAATCCCCTCTACCTCAGCCTATCCCAAGCACACCTTCAGACCAGCAGGCACACACGTCAACACACAAGGGAAGCTCTGGCAAACATAAGCACCACACATCCCACAGGCACTCACGCAAGCATCACACACATGCAGACACACCAACATCCACTGCCTCCAATGTGTCCCCCTCCTCCTCGTCTCCCTCCTCCCTCCCAGTCTGGTCTCCACTCACACATGCATGCACTACATCTACAGCCACTACTTCCATCACCAGCACACACACCACCACACCCCGCTCACGTGCAGTCACCACACCCACTACCATTCACACGTCCCCTGTGTCCTCTCCCAGTGTGTCTGTGATGCCACCTCCCAAAATACACAAACGTAGACACACACCCACCCAACAGCCATCCACCTCACGACAGCCTCCAGTGCATGCACCTTCACCCAAAGTCACCAAACGAACACCTCCTACAACCACAACCTCTTCCTCCAATCCCAAACCCCCTCCAGCCACCCGTCCCAGTGTTCCCAAGAAACTTTATCTGTCCAACCTTGACCTCTTTCCCTCACCTCCCCCACCCCGTCAGTCTCCTAGGGCCTGACTCTCCAGGTCCCTACCTAGCACCTCAGCCACAACATCTCCGGGACCAGTGGTGCCTGTAGTCACCGGAATCTGGAGTGCACCGGGCAGCATGGCAGCCAGTGTGGCTCGGAGTCATAGCACGGACAGTCCCCCACCTGTCAAGCATCAAAAGTTGGCCAGTGCCCGGCAGGAGAGCGGGAAGACTCCAGCCACCAAAGCCGCTCCCAGGGGTACAGTTGGGAGTGTGGAGACAGCTGCGCCACCATCCAATGTCGGTAAGGGGCACAGTAAAACCGGCAAGTCTGGGAAAACCTGCACGGCGGACAAGACCGCAACAAGCACCGCTGCCAAGGACACCGCAGCCACCAGCACTGTTGCCAAGGACCACCGCCGCCACCAGCACCACTGAACAGGACACCGCCGCCACCAGCACCGCTGCCAAGGACACCGCCGCCACCAGCACCGCTGCACAGGACACCGCCGCCACCAGCACCGCTGAACAGGACACCGCCGCCACCAGCACTGTTGAACAGGACAACACCGCCACCAGCACCGCTGCCAAGGGCACGCCACCACCAGCACTGCTGCACAGGACACCGTCGCCACAAGCACCGCTGAACAGGACACCGTCGCCACAAGCACCGCTGAACAGGACACCACCGCCACCAGCACCGCTGAACAGGACACCGCCGCAACAAGCCCCGCAGGCCAGTGAGCGCCAAAGATCCGCAGCTACTGAGGCCGCCACGAGCAGGATGAAGCACTCTGGGCACAAACCCCCGTCCAGAACCAGTGGAGAGATCCATCCACTACCTCAGTCCTTGGCAGGATGAAGCACTCTGGGCACAAAGCCCCCTCCAGAACCAGTGGAGAGATCCATCCACTACCTCAGTCGTTGACAGGATGAAGCACTCTGGGCACAAAGACCCCTCCAGAACTAGTGGAGAATGACATCCACTACCTCAGTCTTTGGCAGGATGAAGCACAAGAGATCCATCCACTACCTCAGTCCTTGGTAGGATGAAGCACTCTGGGCACAAAGCCCACTCCAGAACCAGTGGAGACTGTTATTTACTTGAGAGACTGTGGCTTTGCACTCCCCAGAATAAAGCAGTGGGTAAACCACTCACTGGAGAGACTTGAAAGACTGTGGCTTTGCACTCCCCAGGATGCAGCAGTGGGAAACCCACCCACCTGAGAGACTTGAGAGACTGTGGCTTTGTACTCCCCTGGATAAAGCAGTGGGCAACCCACCCACTGGAGAGACTTGAGAGGCTGTGGCTTTGCACTCCCCAGGATAAAGCAGTGGGCAACCCACCCACTGGAGAGACTTGAGAGACTGTGGATTTGCACTCCCCAGGATGCAACAATGGGCAATCCACCCACTGGAGAGAATTGAGAGACTGTGGCTTTGCACTCCCCTGGATAAAGCAGTGGGCAACCCACCCACTGGAGAGACTTGAGACACTGTGGCTTTGCACTCCCCTGGATAAAGCAGTGGGCAACCCACCCACTGGAGAGACTTGAGAGACTGTGGCTTAGCACTCCCCAAGATAAAGCAGTGGGCATGGAGACCCCTCGTGGATCTGGCGTTGTGCACTCATCCGGCTGAGGTGCCTCCCCTTCCCTTCCCCCTGAGGTGCCTGTTTTATTTCTATCTGATGCCCCAGCAGTGTTCTCTCCGTCTTGTTCGGGTATTGAGTGTGGCCTCGCCCATGCATTTTGGGCCCAGTGGTCCACGGACTATGATGGTGGAATCCCTTGGACTTGTATTCTTGGTGTATATATTTGTTTAGAGTGTGAATATCTTTATATATGTATATATTTTTGATTCATGTATTTGAATATATTACAACCATTCAACTCATTTCCTTTTGTCCTTGCATTCCTCCAGGGGGGTTTGGGGGTGTAACTGTTATGTATCATGATGTATTAGTGTGTGTGTTGTTGTGGGTGGGGGTGGGGGTGTTGCGTGTTGCGTTTGTGTGTCACTTTCTTTTCCCTCCCCCCTCCCCTGTGTCGTAGGTGCAGTACTCACCGTAGTCTTCGCCACCGTCTTTGTTGTTCCTGGTAGAGAAGCAGGAAGATAAAGGCTGGCAGTTTCTGGAGCTCGGGTTCCATGGCGTTCTGATTCCTCGTGGGGTGCGTAGAGGTGAGCGTTTTCCCTTCCAAGTCCTGTTTCCGCCATGTTTTTGTTCGCGGTGAATCTGCCCCAGAAATGGTGGTGGACTGGACTGTTGTGATTCTGTGGGCGGTACATTGTCCTCCGCCTGTCTGATGGCGGTTACCGCCGCAGTGTTTGTTTGTACCGCCTTGGCGGTCGGAGTGTTAAAGTGGCTGTCTATGTTGGCGGTTTCCACCACGGTCGTGATTCCAATTTCTTTTCCGCCTGCCTGTTGGTGGTTTTACCGCCGCTTTAACACTGACCGCCTGGTTTGTAATGACCACCATAACTTGAGAAGAAGGTGATATCTTTGCATGACTGTTATGTTACCTGCTAGCCTGCTGGACTGAAGGAAGTGACCAATATGATATACCCTGGATGGAGGAAGGATCCTTAGAACCAGAGAACATAGCTGTTGGCATTCAGCACAGAGGGGGAGGTCTCAAGTGGAACTTCCCTTACATGCAGAATTGCCTAAGGAGATGGGAACACTATGTTGAGGAGAAAGTAGTGGAGCTGCCCAAAACCAGAATATGCCTGCTACTGCAGAAGGGCAGATTAGGGACCATCCATATGCCATGGGGTCAGATGGATAAAGAAGGGGTAAGAGCCAAACTGTTGCCATTGATGGATGGGACAGGGAAATTAATCTCATGCTTTGAGAAGTACACTGCAGCAAGAACCATAGCAGCAGCAATGCTAAAAGTCTGCTATGTAGCATAACCGGAAAACAGGCTAACACGATATTCACCTATACCCCCATCCAAGCAATCACGCTAACAAACACCAAGCATGACGGGCCCCATTCCAATCATAAAGGCACCAAATATGGACAGCATTGAGGGAAATGTTCCCTGATTACCCAGATCTAGGAGGGTTCAGGGCAGAAATGATGAAACCTGGGAAGACCATAACAGACTTTCTTGATAGGATGAAATAACGATGAGGACAAGAGACGGGACACCCATGGACCGATAAAGGCCCCTAGGTCACATTTTTTTACAATATCATCAAAAAGGCGCTGCCCACTGAAATGCGCTTTATAAAACTGATTGAAATTAAAAACTGTTTGGACAGCTTAATAGGGTAAGACACCAAACTTTGGAGGGAGATGCATGTTTGTATATTACATTATCACAAAATGAATAATGAAAAAGACAGGGAAAGATAGAAGCAAGCCCAGAAGGACATTGCTAAGTTGGCCCCACACAAATTGAAAGGGACACCCTTGTGGAGGCGGCATTGGCCGTGAACATGCAGATTGCACCAGTTCTGAAGGGAACTCTACTACAAAAGCCTAGAGAGTTTCAACTCAGCTATAACGACAGACGCAGGGAGGTTGGCAGCAGCAAGACGCTAAAGAATGTTACTATTGTCACAGAATAGGCCACATGGCTGACAGATGCTGGCTAAAGGCATACCACAGGCAGAAGTGGATGAGCTGGAGCCAGTACCCACAAAATTTCCATCCACAAAGCCAAGCCCAGGAAAACCTGAATACACTTACACTCAGCAGCAGGGAAACCAATCCACTGGCGCTCCACTGTAACAGGGGTTAGGTAGTTAGACAAACACATGGCAGACAAAACCACAAGTAAGGAGCCTAGCCCAACAAAGACCAGGGCCACAACCACGGCAAGAAGGGGTAAATGTTTGGGAATTCAATGCCTTCACTCAATCGCAGAACCCTAATGGTCATTAAGTTAAAACCTCAATAAGAAGCTTCCATTTCATGCTCATTTCAAAATTCACTGTACCCACAACTCAAAAGAAGGACCAGTGAGACAACATTTGGGATCTAAAACTTTACTTGCATATGGGAAACTCAGGGATGTTGCACCTGTTTTGTTGACCATGTATCCACATTATAGTCTGCCACTAAGGGTCCCTGCGGGAGCCTAGGCCCCACTCTGCTGATGCTGATGTCCCAGGGTGGGGCTGTTTGGCCACAGCCCAGAGGAGGGCAGTCTGACGAGGGAAGGCAGTGGAGCTCCCTGACCGGTGCTTAAAAAGCAGGCACCCGGGTCCCTGCACCCACAAAACGAATTGGGGCAGCTTCCAATTACTAAGTAAAAAGGTCCCCGTTCTCAAGCAACCAGCGTGCCAGTAGTAAAGTGCTCAGAGTCCTAAGGCCAACTAAATGATACAGCAAAAATAAGAAGTAAAAGGCACACAATCTGGGAGAAGACTACCCTAAGGCTGTCAGGCCTATCAGTTCCCTTCCTAAAAACACATTAGGACAAAAAGCCAATGGCCTAACCCTTCTTCATTAAACAATTATCAAAATTCAGAAAATAATTAATGTCCAGCCACAGTGCCCCTAAACATGCAGATCATTTGTAGGAATACTGGGAAAAAATGAAAACATTGTGAAAATATTAGTGGTCTCATGAATGCCCCAAACACACCTTGATCACAAAAGGAAATTTTGAAAAATGATGTAAAATCACAAACAATATCTGAGTGCTTCATAAAGCCCAAAACACAAAAAGGACACAAGCTGGGATATCTGGAACTAATGTTAAAAATATAGGAAAAGTTTATGAAGGCCTCACAAAACTGCAATCAGATCAGGACGCAAGTAGGAAATTTGAAAAAATAAGGAATATTTTCAATGGGCTCTACAAGGCCTAGAATACAGGCAGTAAAATCTAATTAGAAAAGGGTGGGAATATACATATATACACACACACAACACACACATGCACAACACACACACAGCATACACACATGCACACACATTATATTTTCAAAATGTATGCTTATTGCCCTTACAATAATCCCTAATGTGAGTTTCACTCCCAATGTGAGCGTGTTCTCCCCAGTATGCAGGCAATGAAAAAGTGAAACATAGTTGGTGCCTGGTAGCCTCACACATCAGCAAATTAAACAGAAATGTCTCCTCCAAGATTAATAAAAAATGATTTTCCAAAAAATGTAGGAGGCGATGAAGACAAACAAAGGAAGATATCTTGAGTGTGTTTTCTTTCCATAATTATCAGACAGGCAAAACATGAATGTGATTTCTGCAGGATAGGGAAGATAAAATGGTACTGTAAGTATAACAGCATAGGGCCTCATTATGAGTTTGGCAGTCCTGACCACCATTTGGATCACTGCAATTCTGCCAGTCCGACCACCAGATTACTATCCTGGTGATTGAACTGCCAGGAGAGTGCTGCCTCCGATGGGATCAGGGATCCTGTTGAGTTGTCAGTGGTCATAGTTGTGGTCAGTCACAGCAGTGTTGAGTTCGGAACGGTGGTTTTTTCCACCAGCCTTTTTAGGATAGGGTCCCTGCCATGAAAAAGCTGGCGGAAAGGCAACATTGGGGGCCGCACTGTCAGCAATGGCAATGGCACTGGCCTATACTCCCTGAGGGAGCCAAGGCCAATTCTGTGGCACTGTTTCCACCGGGCTAACTGGTAGAAACGTTGTAATATGAGGTTTCTGCCGGTCAGCCCGGTGGAAAGATTATAATACGATGGTGGTAAGGCTGCCACCTTTACTGCTGCCCCACCACCACCATATTGGAGGTGTGGCAGTTCAACTGGCCAACTCGTAATCAGGCTCTAAGTGCTTAATCCTCTCTGTATTTCACTATCTATGAATATATCACTAGAAATCGAAAGTTTTCTGAAGTGTCCTTCATGATTGAAATCCACTTCAAATTTAAATTTGATAATAAGTAGATTTATTGCAAAATAAAGGATGTGTATAAATATCCACTTTCTATAAGTTAGAAGTACAGCAATTGGAACACTCACTGGCTTCACCATACCAGTAAGACATTTCTGTTAAAAAAATCCCTTGGGAGAAAACACATCAACCACCTGAAAGAGAAACTTCAAAACAGACGTTTCACTTTTCACACTCAAAACTCTATTTTGGTTGAAACCTCTCCATACCATTTTGGATATCTTTGCTGTTATGAATATACCTTATTGGTGAAGGCTAACAATGTCTCCCTCAATCAAAGGATGAAAATCCCACTTTATTTAATCAGCTATATCAATTTGGTAGCTTTGATGCTTTTTTGAATTGTTACACTACCCTGATTGAACCAAGTCCACCAGTCCGAAAGATAACACATTTGTTCCCCATCTCAGTTGCTACCCTTTAACATTTCACCTACCACCTCATCAACCCATTTTCTTTCGGCCTCCACCATATATTGTTCTGTGCAGTCCTTACATCAACTTACACCAAGCCACACATTTCTCACCTAAGATTCCTTCTTCTTTCTTCACCTTATTTGGCTCATTTGACCCTCCTCCCACACCAAAACCACCAAATTCTCACTGACCAGACCTCAACTTAATCCCTCACACTCAAACCCATTCCTCATTTTCCCCCTCCCATCCAAATTTCATCTTAGTGCATATAAAATAAATCTTACCCTGCCAGCTTTTTTGTTAGTCTCCCCCCCACTCTTTCCTTGAACTGCTCTATAACTATGCATCCTTCTCGTTCTTCCCTCGCATTACTTGATTCACACACTCCTTCTCATACCCAATTTGCTTATAAATTAGAGCTAACATTATAGTCATTGAGAGCCTAAACAATCACATATCTGTCCTTATCAAGAAGGTCACTAATATCATCCTAACTAGTTCTCCACAACTAGATCTGACCTTCAAACCCAATGAGATTAGCAAGTGATATCACTTTAGGTCAAACTCCATTCCATATTCAACTTTCACATTGACTGATGAGAAAATTATTTTTCTAATTCAGACAAGTGTACAAATGGTTTGTGTTAGAATTGGCATCCTTGGTGTGGCCTCCCCTAACATTTTGCCTCTGTTTCCTAGGTTTTTGATGTGTGCTGGACTCTATTTTTGCAGTTTTTTAAACTCTGGGCTGTGCCAAAGTACAAGTACTTCTATGTAAAATGTATGTGTAATTGGCTTTCTATTATTGACATTTTTGATTTACTAGTAAGTCCCCAGTACATTGCACTAGAGGTGCCCAGGGCCTGTAAATCAAATACTACTAGCGGGCCTGCAGCACTGGTTGTGCCACCCACCTGAGTAATCCTGTAAACATGGCTCAGACCTGCCACTGCAGTGTCTGTGTGTGCAATTTTAAACTGCCAATTTGACTTGCCAAGTGCACCCACTTGCCAGGCCTAAACCTTCCCATTTCAAACACGTAAGGCACCCCTGAGGTAGGCCCTAGGTAGCCCCATGGGCAGGGTGCAGTGTTTATTAAAGGTGGGACATGTATTTATGGTTTTACATGTCTTGACAGCGAAATACTGCCAAATTCGATTTTTACTGTTGCAAGTCCTATATTTCTCATAGGTTAACACGGGGGCAGATAGAAATATGTAGTTTAATGTCTCTGAGCTCACAATTTAAAAATAGACTTTTTAGTGAAGGTGTTTTTTTAGATTGTCAGTTTGAAAATGCCACTTTTAGAAAGTAGGCATTTTCTTGCTTAAATCATTCTGTGACTCTACCTTTTGGTGGATTCCCTGTCTGGGTCAGTTTGACAGTTTGGCTGTTTGCACCTCTCCTCTAGACAGTGACACAAAGGGAGCTGGGGTGTACACTGCATATACTGATGGGCCATCTGTGCTAGAGTGGCGGGAGGAGTGGTCTCACCTGAGAAGGCTGTGCCTGGCCTCACACGATACAGTCTTCAATCCCCTGGTGTGTGTCTGGTGCATGGCCTGGGCAAGGAAGGCTCTTGCAAACAAGAGAGACTTACCTTTGATGTTTGCCTACTTCAAAGGCAGAAAGAGGTATAAGTAGTAGACCCAAATCCCCTGAAAGTAGATCACTTCTTGAATCAGGAGGAACCTCTGCAAAGGAGAAGAGCTGAAGAGCTGAGGAGAAGTGCTGCCTCTGCCTGTTACTGTGCTTGTTGGGCAATCCTGCAGTTCCTGCTCCATCCTGTGAAAAGGGACAAATACTGGACTTTGTTGTGCATTCCTGCTTTAGAAGAATCTCTAAGGGTATAAACTCAGCTTGCCTTCTGTTGTTGAAGTCTCAGGGCCATCAAAGACTTCCCCTGCCAGCACCTGGACTCTCTTCTGAGACTCCTTCCTCACCAAGTGGTGCCCTAACCAGTCCCTGGGCCCTTGAAAGGTGAAGCCTGCAGACAAGAACTGAAAATCCATGCACAGAATGCTGTGCGGGGAAATTTACAATGCACCTTCCGTAACGCGGCTGATAAACAACACTCCACCTGCTTTGGGGCTGAAACTGACGCACCACTGTTGGAAAATCAATGCGCAACACCCGTTTACGGAGGCCAATAATGATGCAAACCCCACACAGCCTGGTTTTCTAACCCTGTGCAACCGGATTTTCCTCGCATCGTCCCTGGTCGTCAAAGTGAACCCAATCTGGAAATCAACCCATCGCTCTCTTGGGAGGGAGAAAAACAACGCATTGACCACCTGATCGGAGAAGAAACAACGCACTGCCTCCCTTGAGAGTAAGGAATCATTGCAGTGCTGCCTTTTTCTGATGCAAGCTGGCCTGTGCAGCTTTATTATTGATGCTAACCAGATACTTTGTGTAACAACAGCATTCTCAATGTTTTCTAAGGATTACAAGCCAGATGTATCAAGCTCCCGATTTGCATTTCTTAAATAGTGAATTTTAAGAAATGAATACTTAAGAAATGCAAAATGGGATGCATCAAAATTTGCAAATCGGTAATAGTGATTTCTTAAAATTTGCAAATGCAATTTGCGAGTTGCACATACTGAATTGACAAAACATCGGAAATCAGTATTTGAAAATCGCAAATTGTGAAAATGCCAAACTGGAACAGGCTGATGACATTACAACCAGGAAGTGAGTCAGCCCATGCTGTTTCCAAGAGCCACACCCACAGGAGCAAGCAGTGAGACACAGCTCAGCACCAGGGAGGCAGCCTTGTGAGCCAGGCAGGACCAAACAGCAACATGGCCACTGATGGGAATGTGAAGGAGAAAGGTGACAGGAAGCGCAAGCTCAAATTCAGTGAGCAGGAATCAAAGGTGCTCAATAAGGAGGAACCATGACAAACTTTTTGGGAACAACTCACTCCAGGAACCTGAAAGTGAGAAGAGGAAACTGTGGTCAGATATCCAGACCAAAATATGCGCAGTGGGTATTGCGCAGCGCTCTGTTGAGGAGATACGCAAGCAATGGTACGATGTGTTCACGTGCCAAGGAGAGGGTAGCCAGCAGGCTAAAGGAGGCAAGGAGCACCGGAGGAGGACCACCCACCCAGACACCGTCCACACCAATGGAAGACATGGTGGAGTCCACACTGCTACCTTAAGCTGTCAGTGGTGTCACTGCCATCGACACCTCAGGGACATCCAGCACCAGCAAAGGTAAAGGGCAGTAATGATGTGTATCCCCATATTTGCATGTACAAACAGAAAATAGCTATTAGGTTCATGCAGTGTGATAAGTAGTCCATGCCACATCTTACATACAATGGAACAATGCCTTATGGGAGTGCTAGTCCACACCCCTAAAGTGCAACTACCACATAAATAGCAAGATAGTGTTCAGCAACATAGAGAAACAACACAAAAGACGCTTAGTGAAACAATGTTAGTGTACATTTAATACTATTTGTGAAATATAAAAAAATGACATGTTGCACATTTTCGTTGTAGATGTCCCGGGTCCTGACGTAGCAGAAGGGAGAAATGTGGGGGATAGCAAAACACAGCTAGTCCGACTCGAACCCCAGTGAGTCCATCATTATTGCACCAACTAGATGCAGGGCAAGAGTGTTACCTCTCCCAGAGTATAACCTGGACTCTGATGAAATGCCGCATGAAGTACCCCCACCACCCCCAGAGGCTAGAATCAAAGGAAGACAGAAGTCCCTGCCAAAGTGTCAGTCCACTCCCACCAGGAGGCATCACGATGCAGGCAGACAGTGCACTAATGAAGGAGAGGGCCCATCACTCTTTGGCGGCCTTGAAGCTTCCATGCTGAATGTGCAGCACCTGCAATGCAAACACATGAGGTCAATGCACAGGCAGTTGCTGTCTCACAATGACAACATGGGAGTACTGCACAAGCAGTTGGAGTCTCTTAATGAAAACATGTGCAAGCTGCATGAGGGACAGCAAACAGCAGCAGAAAACACAAAGGAGATGACAAACGCCATTTGTGAACTCTGCACTGTGATTCAGTGGGAGCATGTCAGCCAACATAGATGCCATCACCAATTGATGGGCAGGTTGGATGGGTTCTGCAGATCCGTCAAGCAGCTCACTACCTCAACTGCTTTGATATCACAAAGTGCTGTGGGCAAACAGGTGGAGATGACACATTGCAGTTGTGATATTGCACAGGGATTGGTGCAAATCACCAATGTTCTGGATACAATGCAGACAGCACGGAGTGCTACAAACAGCAAACTGGGTTGGGGGGATAGTGAGGAGCTCTCTAGCCTCAGCAGTCTCAGAGCCCCTGTGATGGATCCTAGGCGTGGCAATACCAGGCACAGTACTGTCTTTGAACCCGCTAGAAGAGGTGCCAATGATGCCACTGAGCACTCAAGTGGAGTGTGTGGACGCAGGAAGTGATGATGAGGAGTACAGGGGACTATCTTAACATGTAGCAAAACAGTTATACTATGATGCTAATAGTGTGACTCTGTTAGTCGCACCTGTTTGTCTATAGTGCATAGCTATGTCCTAATCACACATATGTTACCTGAAGTCAAGGTAATAAAGATGCTACCTACAGCAATACATATAATCGTAGTATTGTCATTACTTACATCAGAAATGGTTGTGCGTGTTGTCAGCACATCTTTGTCTGCCCACTGCTGCACTGCTCCTATCTACTGGGTGAAAGAGTGGCAAGGGATCACCATCCTCATCTGAGTCCGGCTTGGTGGGTTCCACAGGTATGCCCCTCATTGTTCTCATTGTTGCAATGTTGTGCAGCATAGCACATGTAGCCACAATTTTGCAGGTTGTTTCAGGGCTGTATTGTAGTGTACCACAACTCTTGTGGATGCATCTGAAGCGGCTCTTCAGCAGTCCGAAGGTCCTCTCCACAACACTGCGGGTTGTCCTGTGAGCAGCATTATACCTCCTTTCGACTGGCGTTGCAGGACTCAGGTAGGGTGTCAGTATGAAGGACCGCGCGGGGTAGGCACTGTCTCCTGGAATGACATGAGAGTAAAATGCATAATTGTTATACATTACATCACATTTACATCAATGCAACATTGTCAACTATTACATTACCCAGTAGATATCCTTTGCCAAACTCCCCAGCTAGTAGTCTTGTGTAAATTCCACTGTAGCAAAAGTTGTAGGAGTCATGTGTGCTTCCTGAATATCTGGCCACGAGATCGGGTGTAATTTTGGAGGCATTGATAATTACTTGTATGTTCATGGAATGTGAAGTTATACGGTTCCGATAAACATACTCTGTGGCCGATGGTGGACAGATAGCTACATGTGTCCGATCGATGAAGCCAATCACATGTGGGAATTGGGCAATCTGGTAGAAATCACATTTTATCTGTAGTAATTCCTGTGGGGTGTTGGGGAATCTTATGTGCTGTCGAATTTCGTTCAACATGGCATTGAGAAATGCATTGAAAAATCACTGCTGCTAGAACCCCTTGATAGCTCCCTGAGACTAATAGGTGCAGGGAGCATAATACCTGCACATGGGGGGGTATACTATTGGTCCTGTGTGTGGTGCGCTGAAATATGGGTTGTAGATCAGCTATCAGGTCAAGTATCATGGCTGAGCTTAACCTGTACTTCCCATATCTCTCCTCCTCTGTCTGGTCAAAAAAGGTTATGCGCACTCTAAAAATGCGCTCCTGTCTCCTCCTCCCTCTCCTCAAGCTTGCTAGAATCCTGCTCGCCATGAAGTAGAGTGTGGACATTGTGGGGAAGGGGCTGAGTAATTTTGGGCCTCTTTATATAGGTTGCACCTGGTTACCACCTGATTTTAATTTATGGTAAATTGCATGTGCAAAAGGCCATTCTGCGAATATTAGCTATTTGCGATTATTTGATGCATAGCATTGTGAAATGGAATTTGCGTGTTGCAATCTGCATTTCGCAAATAGTGACATGAATTTCAGATCGCTATCTGTGAATCACAAATCTAGGTCGCAATTTGCATTACGCAGATATCGATTCGCTAAATCATGTAGCAAATTCATGTCGCAGTCGCAAGGAATCGCTATTTTATCGATTCCTTATATTTGCACTGGGAATGCCTTTCATACATCATGAAAGGCATTTTTAAATTCACAAATGGCCGAATTTTGGGCCACATGTACAAACATCTGGTTTTGCAACTCGCAAAGTGTGAGTCTCAAACCCGGATGTACAACAGTGTACTTTACACTGTTTGCGATTCCCAATGGGGTCGCAAATGACCTACCTCATGAACATTCATGAGGTAGGTCGCAATTTGCTACCCCATTGGGAATGGCCTCCTTCACAGAGATGGTGACCTGCTAGAGACCGCAGACCACCATGTCTGTGACTGCTTTTAAATAAAGCAGTTATTTTTCTTTTAAATGCAGCCCGTTTTCCTTAAAGGAAAACAAGATGGATTTCAAAATCAAAAATGAAAAGTTTTCTTGTAATTTATTTCAGAGCAGGTAGTGGTCCATCGGACCACTGCCTGCTCTGAAAAAATATTTTTGCTGTCTTTCACAAAAGGGGAGGGGTCCTATGGGGACCCCTTCCCGTTTGTGAATGGGTTAGCACCAGTTTGAAACTGGTGCTAACTGCGATTGTTTTGCGACCTCATTCGCGGTCGCAAAACAATAATACAAACCATTTGGATTTGGTATTAGGAAGGGATGCCCTTGATATGCCCCTTCCTAATACTGAATCGCAAAACCCAAACTGCAATTCGATAACAAGCTACTGAATCGCAGTATGGGCTTTGTACATCGCAAAAAGCATTTTTCAAGTCACAAATGGGGCGATTCTGTGAATCGGCCCCTTTGTGACTTAAAAAATGCTTCGTACATCTGGCTCTTTGTGATTTGCACCGTTTGCGAATGCAAAAAAGTTTGATACATCTGGCCCTAAGACTCTTAGGTCCACATTATGACTTTGGCATTAAGTACCGCCTACCGCCGCGGCGACAGCCGGCAACAGACCATCACCGTGGCTAACATCTGTCTGTCCGTAATATGACCACAGCCAGAATTCCGCCACAAGAAGGGCAGAAATACTGCTGTGGCAATGCTGGTGGATGGTGTTAAGGTAGCGCTGCTACCACCAGCAGTGCCACACCAGAGGACCGCCGCCAGCCGTATTATGAAAAATAATACAGCCTGACGGTGTTGTGCTGGTGGGCACTGCTCGCGGGTGCTGCTGGCGGTAGCAGCTCCCCGTCCCGTCCCCTGACTGAAGACCCCCTGGATTCAGGTAAGTCGGGTTTCCGTCAGTGGAGGGGGGTGGGAGGCATTGTGTGTGTGTTTTGGGGTGTGTGCATGAATGTGTGAGTGTGTGCATGCATGCGAATGAGTGTGTAGTGTTGCTTGCGTGTGTGTGTGCATGTGTGAGAATGCATGAATGAATGGAAATGTGAATGTGTGTCCGTGTGTAAGTTTGGATGTGTGTATGGATGTGTGTATGAATGAATGGATGAATGCGTGTATGCCTGTGTGAGTGAGTGTGTGAATGCATGGTGTATGCCTGCAAGTGAGTGTGTAGGGAGGGGATTGGAAGGGGGGAGCGTGGATGGAGGTGGGTGGGGGTTGTCTGAGGAGTGTTAGGGGGGTGGGTGGGCCTCCTACCATTGACAAGGAAGGAATTCCCTGTCACTGGTAGGGCCTTCCGCCATGGTTTTCATGGAGTTACGAACGCCACGAAAACCATGGAAGTAGGCAGGGTCATAATGCCGCCAGCAGGACAGTAGCGGCCCCCGGGTTGGAGATGGTTATCTCCAGCCTGGCAGCTGCTACCGCCAAGGCGGTCGATGTGGTACATTGGCGGGTTGGCTTCAGTCAACCTGCCAATGTCATAAAGTGCCGGTATGTACCCGCAGTCTATTGACTGTACTAGTGCCACATTTCCACTGACAGCTGGTGTCATAATGACCCCCTAATTCTTTTGAAAATTCATAACTTGACTTGTGGATGTTGGATTTTTGATGTTTTGGTCTTGTTTGATTTAGATAGGTATTACCTATTTTTCTAAACTGATGTGGTGTCCATTTTGTAGTGTTTTCACTGTATTACTGTTGTGTTGGTACAAATACTTTACACATCACTTCTGAAGTTAAGCCTGCCAGCTCGTGCCAAGCTACCAAGGGGAGTAGCGGGGGCTAACTGAGGGTGATTCTCCTTCAGCCTGACTAGAGGGAGGGTCCTTGCTTGTACAGGGGGTAACCTGACTACCAACCAAAGACCCCATTTCCAACATTGGTGACCAGCGGTGAGGATTGGACTTGTATTTGTACTTGACATACAATGATTAGGTGTACACTACTGTTTTCAGTGCAGACCATTATGTGCCCACATCCAGCTTGTTTTTGTTTTTTCACTTTTTTGATTTCTCCATACTTCCATATTTTTGCTGGTCTTTTATTGACTTTTGAACTTCATTGGGAACTCTTTATATCTGCCTTGGAACTTTGCCCTTTTATTGATTCTTCATCATGTGTCAATCTGGAGATTCATCAGCTGTAGCCACTTTTGACTTAGGGAAACTGGAGAGCTACACAGTTGCTCAGTTGAGGCAGTTCTTCAATAATCTTGCCTGTTCCATTAAGGGCTCAACCAGGAAGGAGGAGCTGCAGAAGGCACCGAGGGTCTGGGTGACAGCCAAGGAAACTGAAGGGCACAAAGAGGAGGTACAATCCATACACAATGATATAATGGATGGGCCTGTTATGTCCAGGGAGAGGGTCTCCAGGGCAGGTAGCAGTTTGTCCCCTGTAGAGTTACAAGACAGACAGGCAGAGAAGGCTCACCAGTTGGAGTTGGATAAGTTTAGGATGCAAAGGAAGATGGAAGAAAGGAGGATGGCCATAAAGGAGAAGAAAATACTGCTAGCTCATGAGCTCAGCTTGAGGGAGCTGGAAAAGAGGAGCCAGTCCAGTAGGGATGGTTACAGCAATATCACTGTGCAGCCTGAGAGGAGGATGCACATTCCTAAAGACCTTGTGAAGGATTACAAAAGGCAGGATGACATATTCTTGTGGTTCAAGGGGTATGAGTCTGCTTTCCATATGAACCTGGTCCCTGAAGCTCATTGGGGGGACGGTCTGTGGAAGCACTTTAACATAGAGGCGGGGGATACTCTGATATCCTTAGTGGTTGCTCAGCGGCTCACTTACTTTATCACGAAGAATGCCCTAATCACAAGGTATGGTCTCACCCCTGAGCAGTATAGGGACAAGTTTAGGTCACTGGATGGTTGGTTGAAGGGCAGTAAGGTGACAGCGTATGAGGGGCTTTACAATTTAATTGCTTGGGAGCAGTTGTACAGTTTATGGTTTCCAGAGATGCACCAGCACCTAATTGACAGCAAGCTAACTGATCCCAGGAAGTTTGCACAGGAAAAGGACCATTGGGAGAGCACCAGGATCCAGAAGAGGTATGGGGGAAACCATGCCAAGAGTAGGCAGGGTCCCTCTGAGAAAAATGGAGGGGGTATGGGTAAACAGGGGGAGTTCTCTAAAGGTCCTACCCCAGTTCCCAGGGTAAGGATTCCCAGCCCCCCAGTGAAAAGAAACCATGATTCTTCAAAGAGAAACCTGTGGAGGGGGTCCCCCCTGCAAGTGATATGCATGTGACCAGGTGCCCAAACGTCCCAAGGGTACACTGGTAACCACTGGTGCTCAGTCATATGGTTAAGCCAGTGTAGCACTTGGGGAGGAGTTGGTTCCAGGTGGGTGGGAGCAAGCTGAGATGACCCTTGTCTCAGTAGGGGACATTGAGATGGTCCAGAGAACCCTTGTGCCTGAGAACACTAGGAAGTACAGGCAGGGGGTGACGTTAATGGACAGAGGGTGCAGGCTCTGAGAGACATAGGAGCCAGGGTGACTACAGTGAGGAGTCACCTGGTGTCTGATGAGCAGATAGATCCCAGTGTACTTCACCAAGTAGTTGCAGTGGACCACTCAGAGCCCCTCTGCAGACTGGCACAGGTTCCCTTTGAATGAGGGGAGTCTCAAGTTCATTGAAGGTAGCTGTGAGTCCAACCCTGCCTGTGGATTATTTGCTTGGCAATGACCTGGAGGATTCCCCTTGGAAGGAGGTGGAACACAGGTCACACTTGCTAATGTTGGGTCTGTCTGGGAGGGTATGTGTATCGAATCAGCCAATGGCAGCCCATCAGGGTGGTCAGAAGTCACTGGTGCCTGCAACAGTAATAAGAGGAAGAGCAAGGGGCACGGGAAACCAGCCCCAAAAGTTCCCACAGTCTGGGAGGAGGCGAAGCCTGAGGGTGACGCTCCAGGGCCTAGAGGGGAACAGCTGGTTGAGCTGGGGGATGCCCCTCAGCTGTCACAGTGGCAGCAGAAAGGGGGACCCACCAGGGAGGCATTCTGTGAGACACTGAGGACAGCCCTACTCTAGTGGGTTTGCTGCAGCAGGCTGCAGACCAGGAGGCTGGCAAGGAGACAAGATCTCACCTGATTTACTGGGAAGACGGCCTCCTGTATAGTGAGCCTCTGGTTGCTGAGCCTGGGTAGCCCGTGTGCTAGTCGTTCCTCCGGTGCCTCAGACCCGTTCTATTGGGTCTGGCTCATGATGTGCCTTTAGCTGGACATTTGGGGCAGGACAAGACAACAGCTTGTCACTAACTTTAACTGGCCCCTAATGTGCAGACACTCGGATGCTCATTGTAGGTCTTGCCCAAATTGTCAGGCACGTGGCAAGAAAGGGGCGAAATGTAAGACTCCCCTCCTACCTTTTCCAGTGGTTAGTACCCCCTTTGAAAGGGTTGGTATTGACATTGTGGGGCCTTTGGATCCCAAGACAGCCACAGGAACAGCTTCATCCTGGTCTTGGCAGACCATGCCGCCCAGTACACAGAAGCCATTCCTCTGAAGTCAATCACTTCCCCTGTGGTGGGTCGTGCCTTGATGGGGGATTTTACCCACTCGGGGTTCCCCAAGGAAGTGGTATCTGATAGGGGTACCAACTTCTTATCTACTAATATGAAATCTCTGTGGAAGGAGTGAGGGGTAACATATAAGTTCACCACTTCTTACCAACCCCAAAGCAATGGTCTGGTTGAGAGATTCAACCTCACCTTAAAAGGCATGATCAAGGCCTGTCAGAGCACTTGAGGCAGAAGTGGGACATCCTCTTGCCATGGCTTCTGTTCGCCTACAGGGAGGTGCCTCAAAAAAGGCTTGGATGTAGTCCTTTTGAGTTGCTGTATGGCCACTCTGTCAGGGGTCCTTTGAGTCTGGTGAAGGAGGGCTTAGAAAAAGCCCCCAGTAAACCTTCCTGGGATGTATTTAGCTACATGCTGGCCTTCAGAAACCAGACTGCTCATTTCAGAGCTCTTGCACAAGACAACCTGGAAGCAAGCCAGGCAGACATGAAACGGTGGTATGAACCAGAATGCTACTCTAGTCGAGTTTCAGCCTGGTCAAAAAATGTGGGTAATGGCACCATTGAAGCCTAGGGCGCTCCAAGACAAGTGGACTGGGCCATTTGAGGTGGTGGAGGGCAAGAACGAAGTAATCTACCTGGTCGACTTGCGGAATCCCAGGAACCCCTTAAGGGTCCTGCATGTCAACTGTCTCAAGCCACACTTTGAGCAGACTAAATTGGCAATGATACTCATGACAGATGATAGGGTGGAGGAAGAGAGTGAACCTCTTCCCGCCCTCCTATCTGCTGGAGAAAAAGATGGGTCCGTGGAGGGAGTAAAGCTCTCCCCCTCCCTGACCTCAGAACAACAGAGGGACTGTCACCAGGTATTAGGTCAGTTCGCCTCCCTGATCTACTCAATCCCAGGAGTCATACACATGTGTATACATGATGTGGACACTGGGGAAAGTCCACCCATTAAACAGAAGATTTACAGGGTGACTGATAAGGTCAGGGCTAGCATCAAAGATGAGGTGTCTAAGATGTTATCCCAAGGGGTAATTTAGTTTTCTAGCAGACCTTGGGCCAGCCCTGTGGTCTGGGTCCCAGAGGCTGCTGCTCCTAGTGTCACCCCAGAGCTCTTATTCTATGTGGACTACCATGATCTCTGCATTCACAAATACAGCTGCGCACCCTGTCCCCTGAGCTGATGAGCTCATCGATCGGTTGGTAGCTGCCAAATACCTCAGCACATTTGATTTGATGTCTCTGTATTGGCAGATTGTCCTAACTGATGGGGCCAAGAAGAGGTCACCATTTTCTATCCCAGATGGACACTTCAAGTTCAAAGTGATGCCATTTGGGATGAAAAATGCCCCTGTCACATTCCAGAGGTTGGACAACCAGGTGTTGACTGGGCTGGATGACTTCAGTGCTGCATACCAGGCTGACATTGCAGTGTTCAGTTCCACTTGACAGAAACACTTGCAGCACCTCTGCAGAGTGTTGGAGGCCCTGCAAAAGGGAGGCCTCACTTCTAGGGCAAACAAGGGCCAAATAGGGCATGGTTCAGTGATGTATTTGGGACACCAGGTAGGGAATGGTCAGGTGGCACCTCTACAGCCAAAAATTGACACCATTCTGCCTTGGAAGCCTCCCAAGACTCAGACTGATGTAAGGGCCTTTTTAGGCCTCACTGGTTATTACAGGAGGTTTGTCAAGGGGTATGGCACCATTGTTGCCCCCTTGAATGAGTTGACTTCCAAGAAGCAACCAAAGAAGCTGATCTGGAGGGAGACTTGCCAGACTGCTTTTGATGCCCTGAAGGCTGTCATGTGCACAGCACCTGTGCTGAAGGCACCTGACTATTCCAAGGATTTTGTTGTGCAAACAGATGCCTCAGAGCATGGTATAGGAGCAGTACTCACTCTCACAGCTTAATGAAGAGGGCCTAGATCAACCTGTAGCCTTCATTAGCAGGAGGATACTTCCAAGGGAACATAGGTGGAGTGCAATAGATAGTGAGGCTTTAGCTGTGGTCTGGGTGCTAAAAAAGCTAAGACCCTACTTGTTTGGGACTCATTTCCAGGTTTAGATGGACCACAGACCCCTCAGATGGTTAATGCAGATGAGGGATGTGAATCTAAAATTGTTGAAGTAGTCCATTTCCATACAGGGGATGGACTTTACGGTGGAACATCGCCCTGGTACAGAACACGCCAATGCTGATGGTCTGTCCAGATTTTTCCACCTTAGTGATGAGAACTCCCATGAGGTTGGGTAGTTCCTCTCCACTTTCAGCTGGGGGGACACATGTTATACTTGGCATCCTTTGTGTTGTCTCCCCTTAACTTTTTGCCTTTGTTTTCCAGGGTGTTGATGTGTGCCGGACTCTGTTTTTGATACTCAGGCACTTTACCACTGCTAACCAGTGCTAAAGTAAGTGCTCCTGTCTAAAATGTATGTGTAATTGGCTTTCCATGATTGGCATATTTGATTTACTAGTAAGTCCCTAGTACAGTGCACAAGAGGTGCCCAGGGCCTGTAAATGAACTACTACTAGTGGGCCTGGAGCACTGGTTGTTCCACCCACCTGAGTAACCCTGTAAACTTGGCTCAGGCATGCCACTGCAGTGTCTGTGTGTGCAGTTGTAAACTGCCAATTCAACTTGGCAAGTGTACCCACTTGCCAGGCCTAAACCTTCCCTTTTGTATACATATAAAGCACCCCTATGGTAGGCCCTAGGTAGCCCCAGTGGCAGGGCGCAGTGTATGTTAAAGGTGGACATGTACTTATGTGTTTTACATATCCTGGCAATGAAATACTGCTAAATTCGGTTTTCACTTTTGAAAAGCGTATCTCTCTCATAGGTTGACATGGGGGCTGCCCTTAAATATTATTAAAGTGCAGATTCCCTTTAGGAGCAGATAGAAATCTGGAGTTTAGGGTCTCTGAGCTTACAATTTTAAAATGCATCTTTTGGTAAAGGTTGTTTTTTGATTGTGTGTTTGAAAATGCCACTTTTACAAAGTAGGCATTTTCTTGATTAAACCATTCTGTGACTCTGCCTATTTGTGGATTCCCTGTCTGGATCAGTTTGACAGTTGGGCGGTTTGCACCTCTCCTCTAGACAGTAACACAAGAGGAGCTGGGGTGTACACTGCATATACTGATGGGCCATCTGTGCTAGAGTGGAGGGAGGAGTGGTCACTCAAACATGAAAGGGCTGTGCCTGCCCTCACACAATGCAGTCTCCAACCCCTTGGTGTCTATCTTGGGCATGGCCTGAGCAAGGAAGGATCTTGCAAACAAGAGAAACTTACCTTTGAAGTTTGCCTACTTCAAAGGCAGAAAGGGGTATGAGTAGTGGACCGAAAACCTCTGAAAATTAGATCACTTCTGGAACCAAGAGGAAACTCTGACAAGGAGAAGAGCTGATGAGAAGTGTAGCCCCTGCCTGTGACTGTGCTTTGTTGGGCTATCCTGCATTTGCTGCTTCTGCCTGTGAAAGGGGACAAAGACTCAACTTTGTTGTGGATTCCCGCTTGAGAAGAATCTCCAAGGGCTTAAACTGAGCTTGCCTCCTGTTGTTGAAGTCTCAGGACCATCAAAGACTTCCCCTGCATGCACTGCGCCACTTTGTAACCCCTTACGCCACTATATACCTGCACCAGGTATAATGTGTGCAAGGGGGGAGTTCCCACTCAGGAAGTCTTATTTTTAATGCCTGCTCAGCGCAAGCGTTAAACTGAGGAGGTTTCATGACCTATGGACCTCCCTGTGCTTTGCTGTATTAGCCCCATAATTTATGGGGCTAATACAGCAAAGCACCATAATAGCATCATAAATTGTGATGCTACTGTGCTAACGTGCACCATGGTGTGTAGTATAGTAAATACAGTGCTACCATGTTGACGTTAGGAAGTGCAGGGTGGTGCAAGAAAAGTGGCACATCATTGCTGATGCACCACTTTCTTGTAACTATGCCCCAATGTTTAATCTCTGTGTTTCTTTGTGCCAAATGACATAGGGCCTGATTTAGATCTTGGGTGCTCTACTGCCAAGCTGCATCGGTGATGGATCAAAAGATATCATCAAGTCAACAGTGCTCCATCCACCGTATATAGATGTTACAGTTCTGTAAGGGGGTTAACTGACAATGGAATGCTGATGGAGAGCGATGGTGGCAAAGCCCAATGGACTTTGTACAATGGCAGGGGCTATGGAAGAAAGGTAAATGACACACACACTCTCCGGTAGCCATATGTGTACCCCTGCACTGCACCCTTCACAACACACCTCATTCACACAAAAATCCATTGCCATTCCATCACAACACAAACCGTACATGCCAAAAAGACACATTGACATACATTCATGCCACAACATACACACACCATAGACACTGCACTTACACAGGTCACAGCCATAACAACCAAAACAACTACTCACTCAGCTACACAAACGCACTCACACACAAGCACAACTACACACATCTCAACAATGTCTGCCACACAACAACATTCACCTAAATGGGTCACATGGCAATACAACATACAAAGCGGTCTTACAAGCAAGGGGCTCACATACAGACACAACCACACCACCAACTCCATTTCCCTCCATATCAAACAGCCAGTCCACACACACACACACATACATGGACTGCCTCACATACACATCAAATAGCCGAAACATAACTGTACAGGTTCCCTTGTAATGCACAAAAATGGACAACATTGTCCAGTGTGAGTGTACCGTCATTGTGGTGCCAGCATTCATTTTGCAGCAAATTATGACACCACAATGACAGTTGTGTATTGGCACACTATGTGTGTTGTGCCAGTGTGTCCCCAGTAATGTGTCACCCAATTTTCTCCCCAACATAAAGAAGTCACAGAGATTTAAAAAAATTACTGTTATATGTATATGCCTGCAGTGGTCCTTACCTCCTGTGCACTTCCCACCCAACATACCCTGGCAATGCGGCATCCCTACCTTCGAGTCTGGTGACAGGTGTTGTGCAGTCACATCCAGTCCAAGTCGGAGGTGGAATGGAGAAAAAAGGTGAATTTTCATCCCTTTCCCCACCAATCCGCCAACACGGAAGTGGAGATCATACCACCAATTTTTTCTTGGTGATAAGGCACATCCAAATTTGCACAGTGGAAAGGGTGGCTAAAGTCCCACCAGCATCCACTTTTCCCTTCCCCCGTCATTGACAGGGGCAGTGTTTCTTGGCAGAGACAGCAGTTCAAATGCAGTCTTTTATCTATGGGACCACCAGAATCTAAGTACAGAGAGTAGATCGTTGCTGCAGTGTATGGGTTTTTAGTCAAAAAGTCAACAGGAGGAGCGTTACTGCCAAGATCTCAATTGGGTCCATTTTCTAACACTGCCAAAACCCTAGGGGGCATATTTATACTCCGTTTGCGCCAAATTTGCGTAGTTTTTTTCGACGCAAATTCGGCGCAAAACTAACGCCATATTTATACTTTGCCGTTAGACGCGTCTAGCGCCAAAGTATGAGGAAAGAGCGTCATTTTTTTGAGTGAACGCCTTCCTTGCGTTAATGAGATGCAAGGTAGGCGTTCCCGTCCAAAAAAATGACTGCGACGCAAATGCGTCGTATTTATACTCCCAGCCAAAAATCACGCCCGGGAGTGGTCGGGGCAAAAAACCCCGCATTTGCGCCTCTTTTTAACGCCTGGGTCAGGGCAGGCGTTAAGGGACCTGTGGGCTCAAAATGAGCCCACAGCTGCCCTCCCATGCCCCCAGGGACCCCCCCTGCCACCCTTGCCCACCCCAGGAGGACACCCAAGGATGGAGGGACCCACCCCAGGGACATTCAGGTAAGTTCAGGTAAGTATAAATTTGTTGTTTTTTTATATATTTTTTTGGCATAGGGGGGCCTGATTTGTGCCCCCCTACATGCCACAATGCCCAATGACCATGCCCAGGGGACATAAGTCCCCTGGGCATGGCCATTGGGCAAGGGGGCATGACTCCTGTCTTTACTAAGACAGGAGTCATGTAAATGGCGTCTGGGCGTCGTTAAAAATGGCGCAAATCGGGTGGAGGCGATTTTTTAGCGTCAACCTGACTTGCACCATTTTTAAGACGCCCTAACGCCATTCTTCCCTACGCCGGCGCTGCCTGGTGTACGTGTTTTTTTTCCACGCACACCAGGCAGCGCCGGTCTGCTTGCGCCGGCTAACGCCATTCAATAAATACGGCGCCCGCATGGCGCTTCAAAATGGCGTTAGCCGGCGCAACAATTTTTGACGCTAAACTGCGTTAGCGCAGTTTAGCGTCAAAAAGTATAAATACGGGCCTAAATACTTCAAATGCTCCATGCTTGATGATCTTCTCAAAGGACTGCCTACTGACAACGGAAGCCTCCATCATTATTGATTTACCTAACCATTTTCAGGTTCCTAGATTGTTTAGTTTCAGGATACCAACAATATTGACACAAGTACAGATGCTGCTAGGGAGTTTCGATGAACCTTCTTCTTACAATAGTGCAACAAAAAAATTAAAATTTCCTTAGTGAAGGGTAATGCCTGTATGAGAGGCCTGGTTGAAGATTGCGATTCTCTAAAAAGTAAGAGGAAAAGGTCAAGGTCATCTCTTCCATGGTTCTTGTGAGACATTTTCTGAGAAGATTTGAGCGTTTTCAGAATATTCAGGGTAGCTCCCTCTCTTCCTCTAAGCTGAATCAGTGTACGGTTGCCAGTAAAAAAACATTAATTGCAAAGCCCACACACATCTTTTCACTATTGAAGGCGTCCATGAATTACTCAAAAGCATTTTAAGTATGTGACAAGACAAATAACCCAACCTTTGCTGACACATTTAACATCTGTGAATCCAGTTGGAAAGACTTTGTAAAATTCTAAACTATGATGGCAAAGTCTTTTAAACTCTCACTTACCCCATTCGCCGAACCTTTGGCTGACTGAAACTTCAATATTTATAATCAGATGACCTGGCGCTATTTTACTTAAACGCCGGAGACTGTGTTACTCAAAATTATAGCTCAAATAAAAACTTTAGCCTGTTTTACTGATGCCTGGAAATCCTGGTAAGGAGCTGGTCAAACATAAGCCATCATACTGGACCACTCGGGTAAACATGTCAATTGTTCATAGTGTGTTCCAAGTATTTTAAAGAAACTACCACTGACGCTAATGAACTTAAAAACTTCCATCTTAACTTAGTATTACTTTTCCTATAGAAATTGATTGAAACTTGTGTTGCCTTCCAATGTTCTCATCACATCCAGTCATACGCTCCCTTAGAATAAGTTCAGTTCCAGGAGGGCTGCCACACAGACACTGCTCTTCAAAAAGTTGAAAAAGTTGATGACAATGCACTCCATTTACTTGGCTTAGGATGTTCTAGTTTAGTTGTATTTCTCGATCGCTCACTTGCCTTCAGTATAGTCAAACATATGTCTCTGTCTAAAATTGTGAAAAAATAAACAGCCATTAAGGGTTCATTGCTGAAATGCTTAACCTCATTTGTTGTTAAGACAAATCCAAAAAGGTAAAATAGATAATTGTACCTTGCTATGTCTATCAACAACAACAGGTTCCTCAAGGCTCCACTCTGTCTCTGGCACTGTTTATTACGCATTTGGAACCAGCAAGGGCTAACCTCGGGAACTCTGGGAAGCTTTCTCATCATCAATATATAGAAAAAACCCACAAACTATCTTAAGAGTTAAACTCCAAATTACATCTCCTTGCTCTTCAACACCGTGGAAGCCATCTAAAGATCAATGTCGAACTATCATTTAAAACTCAACACCTCTGAAAGAGAGTTGGTGCTTGTCTAATTGTGGATTGGAAGCCTCCTATCTTTGATGACACCAAATTCCTGGGTGTCACCCTGAACAACATCAGATTTAACCTACAAGGCCTAATCTCTGCTACAGTCAAGAACTCACGCAACCAGCTGTGGTTGCTCTGTGGTATCGGTCAGCTTATTCCTCAACAAAACCTAAAGACTTTTGTTCAGTTGCTTGTTCATCCCAGCCTGAATTATGGTGATAAAATTTTCACTGGCTTACCGCAAAAAAGTAATTTAGCTCTCTTACAGTGGTACTACATGGAAATACTTGCTTGCCTTCTAGGTGCCAGAAATTCAACCATGTCAGGTCTAGCCTTAAAACACTACAGGGACTTCCTGTTGAACCTAGAGTATAATTTAATATTCCATGCATCACCCAAAAAGCCCTAAACATGTCCTCTCCTTCCTATTTAGCTGAGGAATTCAAAATCTATGGCGTTCATCAGTAGTTGAGAAATGCAGAATCCTTTCTCTATTACCATCCTATTTTCTAACAACAGCAGTGATATCTTCACCTGGAGCCACATTCCCACTTGCTCTTCGGTCAGCTCCCTGTCTTGCAATTTTTAAAGGGAGCTTAAATATATGCTAATCCGAAGACACTTTGATTGAGACTCAGAACCGAATAAATTTTTCTAATATTTTGTCCCTAAGCTTCTAAATTGGTATCATGTTTCTATTCTGGGTTTGACATTCTACCTCCTTTTGTTTAACAGTATATATTGTTTATCTTTCTGATTATTTGTAAAGTGCACTTATGCCTTTGGGTCGCCTTCACATTTAAGTCAGTACAAATATTTAGGAAAGATATTTGGATTTTTGAGGTGTGGTTTAAAATAGTTGATGATTTCCTGTAACATGCTTTTCCTGAGATAGTCCCTTAATTTCCCCACTATTACCCTCACTAGTACTGCCACAATTCCTGACTCACCTATGCACTATCACAGCAAACTTCCTATGTCATATATAACATGGTGAAGTGGCTGCAAGGAAACATGTTGTCCCCTCTAGAAACACATTTAGGTTGACCATGTGAGCATGATTTACTTACCTGAGAATATTTCTCACGAAAACACTTAGGGACGAATTTAAGGAAAGTGGCGCTGCATCCAATGCTCAACCCCCAATGCCACGATGGTGATATTAGGAATAATAGCATCAACATTGTTGATGCTATTGGGGCACTTTGCTTCACTAGCGTAAAAAATGGTGACGCTAGTGGAGCAAAGTACAAGAAGAACCAATTGAATACAATGGGTGTGTCCCTTTAATGTCTGCTTTCAGCTGGTGTTAAAAATGACACCAAAAATGGCGCAAAGAAATCTTGTAGATTTCATTGCACCATTCTTGAGGGCCTCCTTGTGCCTGAGTGCCTCCTTTGCATACATCACTCATGGCGCATGCATAATGTGGTGCAAAGGGTATCAATGTAGCTCAGTGCATGCATTGTGCCACTGTATATATAGTGCTGGGAAAAGGCAACCTTAGCACTGCCTTAGCATTAAAAAAAATGACTTTAAGGTTGCACCAAAATGGTGCAAGGGGCTCTAAAATCCATCCCTTAGGGCCTCATTTTTGAGGAAGTGGTGCAGCATGGCACTGCACCATAATTAGCAGCACTGCACTGCGTCACTTCTGAAACGTAGGGATGCGCTGTAGTTACAAAAATACGGCGCACCCTTGTGTTTCCTCTAGCACTGGTGCTAAATATAGATGCTTAGGGCCAGATGTAGGTAGCTGTTTGCATGTTGCGACTCGCAATTTGGGGATGCGACTCGCAAATAGGAAGGGGTGTTCCCTTCCTATTTGCGACCGCATCGCCATGCTGAGTTGCTTGGTAACTGCGAGTCGGTCGCAAACCAACTCGCAGTTACCACCCCTTCCCCTTTGTGAATGCCGAAAAAAAAAAGAATTCAGAGCAGGCAGTGGTCCTATGGACCTCTGCCTACTCTGAAAAAAACGAAACCAAATGGTTTCGGAAGTTTTTCTTTTTGCAACTCGTTTTCCTTTAAGGAAAACGGGCTGCAAAAAGAAGAAAAAAAACCTGCTTTATTAAAAAAGCAGTCACAGACATGGAGGTCTGCTCTCTCCAGCAGGCAACCATCCCTGTGAGTGCATGGACTTGCTATGGGGTCGCAAAATGCGACCCACCTCATTAAAATTCATGAGGTGGGTCTTTGCGACCCCATAGCGAGTCGCAGAAGGTGTCTGAGACACCTTTCTGCATAAAATTTTGCGAGTTGCAAATTGCGACTCGCAAAATTTTACTTTGCTACATCTGGCCCTTAGTGCCAACACAGGCACGCTTGCACCATAGTGCAAAGGTGCCTACATTGCAGGGAATTATTGTTTATGTGCAGGTAGGTGTCCTTTCCTTCACATAAACAATCAATAATGGTGATTTGCTGGTTCAAGTGTGCTGCTTTGTGCAAGGGGCACCTTCCCGCACATAAATAATCATTCATGCATTTTTCTCTTTCAATGTGCTACAGAATGCAGCATACCTAGAAAAAGTAAAAACTAGGATAAATAAAAGTATTTCTTCTCGTTGCTCCATGCCAGTGCCACCCCTGGGGTGGAGTTCGTTTTTGGAGCTGTCTCAGGTTCACGATTCCTCGTAAATCTGGGGCAGTGCCAAAATGCAATGGGTGTTGAACACCCCTTCCAAGCTAAGTGATGCCTGTGAAGGGGCCGTATTTGCAAGGCGGCGTTCAGCAACAAGTGGCTTAACACCGCCTTGTAAATATAGCACACAGCACCGCCAGACTGTTACTAAAAGTGACTCTCGAGTGGCTCATTTGGAAGAGGGTTACATGAAATACTATGTAAACACAGGCCAATGTTATTATTTTTAATACTGGATTAAGTGATACCTCGAACAACATGTAGAGGATAAAGTAACTTAAAACGATAATTTAACAATGCTACAGTTACATAAGTGAATCATGCTTGCTATGTGATTTTTTCTGTTTATGATGTTATTGTAACGTTTCTTATATCGGATACAATTTGTGCTATTTTTACTCTTAATGTAGTTGGTAAAGGAGGTTCCTGGTTTCACTGATTCTGAACGATATCTATAAAGCTTCAGCACTCATTGCTGCAGAGAAAGTCCGCATTATACCTGGACTCGTCAACCCACCAACTCTCCAGTGTATCAGCGTATTTCTAAATAGACAAGTTTTCTTGCAACACTTGTGCTGTACGTTATCGATCTTTAATACCTGAAGTGAAAATGAATGTGAACTTCACAGTCAAACCGCTTTTGTAGTTGAGGTTCCTTCAAGGTAAGGAGAGAGAGAAATCAATACTAATCTGTCTGTAGTAGGATTTCTAAGATGTAGAACTTTTCTTCTACCACTGAGTTCATTGTCATTTTTTTCCTTCACATGCAGGAGAATGCTTTCATATTGTTCTTTGATCGAAGCCGCACACCTAAATCACAATGTCAGGGGTTAGTCTGGCTCGAAACACCATGGCATTTGAAGAGGTACTTTTCCACTGACTAATTACATCAGTCCTCTCGAGTTTTAGAGCGTGGGCTCGGTGCACACCTTGAGGGTTTTATTTTAATAAAAGTTCATTCACATTACAGCAGTACAATGTTTTCTCATGGTCACTTATACATTATTATAACTATGCAATATAACTAGCCGTGCAAAGCTACTTTGTGACTTTGTGTGATTTAGTGAATACATTCTACTGCAACACATCATGTAGCGCTCCCTTCTGTTGCCTTGTGTTGGAAAGGAATTCCAATGGTGGAGCGCGGGCTTTCCAATATGACAAAAAAAATATGTTTTTCTCCTTGTTACTTCCTCTTTTTATGCATGCTGCATTCTGCATCATAAATAATATCAATAAATATCAGAGGCATAATTAAAGAAGTAGTGTGCATAGCGTTTATCAGTATCATAACAATGACAAAGTTAAAAAATAATACAATGATAATCCTAGAGCCAGTTCTTAAAATACAGGAAATTGTAATTAGAAATCTGATACAAAATTGGATTACAATTCAACAAGGGGAACTAGTGATATGAATATGTAAAGGAAAGAAAGCACCATGAAAAAATACAACATAAATTAGAAGTCACTCTGTGTGATTGACCAGGCCAAAGATTTTGCCTTCCAACGTAATCAGTCAAAATAGAAGTAGTAATATTCCATTAGGAGAATGTTGCATGCTGTATCTAGTGAAGTTTTTTGAAGATGGTAGCCAGTGAGAAAGGTCCTGTGGAAGCTGTAGGTTTTGACCAGAACAGCTCTGAGTTAGGAAATTCAAAATTTGCAGCCACTGAAGTCCTCCTATAAGGCACATAATTTGGATGCTTTTGAGAGTAAACATTTAAATATTCAGATGCAGTGCCTGATTCACGAAGGTGAACTTGCACTTCTGTGTAAATTTATGAATGTTTGCTATTCAGAAAAGTATTTTACTAGTAGTATCTTCAGGTCTACAGAGTCTCTGCGCATAGTAATAAAATATAGTCCTGTCATTAGTGAGTCTCTTGGAACCCTTTTTCTTGAAATAAATTCATGGTGGCAAAAATATTTTCTCTGATATATATTTTGACAATCACTTTAAACTATTGTTGCACTCCTTGACCATATATCCACTGACGTAAGGGTTTGATGATTTAATGGTGCTCCAGCAAAGGGGCTATCTCATTCAAACAAACAACATATATGGTTGTATGTAGGAACGCCGCCTGCCGAAACAACGAGTGCCTGAACAACGAGGTCGGAACACCGACCTCGTTGTTACCACTAATGCCTTTACCACGAATGCCTTAACAACAATATTTTTTGTTGTAAAGGCATTCCTTTTAAAGGCATTAGTAATAGGCACCCATTGATCCTGCATGTGTCACCCCGACCCCCCAACCCCACCCCAAAACCTAAAACGCCCACCCCCCCAACCCCACCCCAAAACCTAAAACCTCCCAACCCCGCCCCAAAACCTAAAACGCCACGCCCCCCAATCCCACCCCAAAACCTAAAACGCCCGCCCCCCCAACCCCACCCCAAAACCTAAAACCCCCAACCCTCCACCCATGCCCCAAAACCTAAAACACCCCAACCCCCACCCCGCCCCAAAAACTAAAACGCCCCACCCCCCACCCCAAAACCTAAAACCCCCGACCCCCAGCCCCAAAACCTAAAACGCCCCCCCAAAAACTAAAACCCCCCACCCCCTAACCCCACCCCAAAACCTAAAACGCCCCAACCCCCTCCCCAAAACCTAAAACCCCGAACCCCCACCCTACCCCAAAACCTAAAACGCCTGACCTCCCAACCCCACCCCAAAACCTAAAATCCCAGAGCCCCCACCCCGTCCCAAAACCTAAAACGCCCCACCCCCCCAACCCCACCCCAAAACCTAAAACCCCGATCCCCCGCCCCAAAACCTAAAACCCCCCGAGCCCCCACCCCGCCCCAAAACCTAAAACGCCCCGACCTCCCAACCCCACCCCAAAACCTAAAACCCCCGACCCCCCACCCCACCCCAAAACCTAAAACGCCCTGACCCTCCACCCCACCCCAAAACATAAAACGCCCCCCCACCCCGCCCCAAATCCTAAAACCCCCGACCCCCCACTCCCGCCCCAAAACCTAAAACGCCCCGCCCCCCAACCCCACCCCAAAACCTAAAACACCCCACCCCCCCAACCCCACCCCAAAACCTAAAACCCCCGACCTCTCACCCCCCCAAAACCTAAAACGCCCCGCCCCCCCAACCCCACCCCAAAACCTAAAACCCCCGACCCTCCACCCCGCCCCAAAACCTTAAACCCCCGGACTCCCTACCCCACCCCAAAACCTAAAACCCCCAGCTCCCCGCTTACCTGAGTCTTCGCCTCGTCATCCACGTCGCCCTCCTCAGCCGACTCCCTTGTTTGTGCCTTAACCACGCATGTTTGTTGTTCAGGATATGCGTGGTTTAGGCACAAAATAACAAAGTCATGGTTAAAGAAAGCGTTGTTCCGCTTTCGTTAACCAGGACTTCGTTATTAAAGAGTCGGCGTAGAGGACGTTTCTCACATATATTGATGTTGGAGATCGTTTCCACAGCTCTTGATAAAGGTGTTTTATTTGTAAGTATTAGTTAAGAGGAAATAGGATTAGAGGACCATAGAATGGTCTATTATATTATTAGTAATAATTAAAGAGATCATAATTGCATTTTCTGTCCAAATCAAAGATGTGGGTTCAGTTTTATCTTTCTGCATCACTGCACATTAAATCAGGTTTACGTTTGCATCACTGCAATTAGCTGGATCATCTCTTGATATCATAAATAAATGGTCCATATTTTTCCTGACAGAATCATCTTTCTGAACTCCACTCAGTGCTCTGGGGACCCAAACTATTGTTATTTCACATCCAGAAGGCAAAAAATATGAGGGGCACTCACAGAGAGATGTTTTTCCCCTTCAATTTAACTCATTCCTCTACGAAATTGATGCCCTCTCACAGAAGCTAAGCATCTTTCCAAAGATTTAGCCCACACTGATCCATTCTGGTCGATTATATCAGTAACAGTGAGTCTAAACTAAACCCGTCACTCCTCTTTGTACTCTCTTATGAGAATTTGCAGACTTCCCTGAGAAGTGATGAATACCCTCCACATCAAAGACTGTTAGCATCTCTCTTCAGCCTGATGAGACCATGTCCCTTAGAAGACTAGATTTAAATAGTTAAAAAGTATTACACCCACTCCCCATCTTTGGTCACACACTCCATACATGCCAAAGTAAAAAGAAAAGCTATATTCCCAGGAACCTCATGGAGATTGCCCAAAACTCTACTACTCAGAGGAAAGTGTAAATACTTACATTGATTGTTAGATCACAGCAGCTCAACAGCTAAACTCTACCTTGATGCTACCGACATAATAACAATACATATCCCTACAAGCTCCATTAGCTATCAGTGTCTAAAGTCAGAAGCAACCTCTACTTTTGAATGCCTATTTGATGCAATCTCTCTGGAAAACGGCCTCAGTTTTGTATTTTCTAGACCCTCTGACACCACAGATTTAGTCAACATACAATCATGAGACAGAGAACTCAATGGGCTGGAACCCATGCAATCTACTGGGTATTACCTGAGGAAGATACTTATTAGGCACAATAAATTATATGAGGTTCAAAGTCATATTTGTTATCAGTGAGTTCCACACTTCCTTTCATTATGAATAGATACACTCAAGAATTCACTCTAGGAATATAAATGTGCAAGAATTCACACTAGGAATATATCTTCATGACTTAGTTAAAATCAAATAATCTACCCTAGTACATACAGTACCAGTAGTGGTCACTACAAAAACAATTGTGATAGTGGCAATGATATTGGGTAACAAACTGAAAAGCAAATAGGTTATCCAACCCCCTCCCCCTTTATCTCTCTTGCTAAACTAATCTTACTACCACAATCTGCATCAGCAAGTTTCGAAAAATGGCCTTGCTATCAACTTCATGCCTTAGTGGGATAATATATCTATTGTTCAGTGAAAATACAGCTGTTGGTTCTCTCTCTACTTTCAACAGGTATGGTGTCGCCAGGCAGGCAATATGCAATCTGGAGCTAAATGTGCATTCCTCTTGCCATCAGAAAAAAAGGTGTTTACAGATTTCATCTGTGTGACTCCCAGCTGAGTATCCCTGTTAACATCGATTACTCTCTCTTATATTAGTGTAGCTTATATACTCTACTTACATTTTGTTGAATGATGTTGGAAGAAACAATCAATGTAAAAGCCCTAAAACCTTTTTACCTATGCATGTCCCAGTAAAACCTTGTTTACCATTTAGGAAACAATAACTGGAAAGTTAAGATATCAGAAGTAACATTAAACAACATATTTAAGCAAAGTGAATTATCACACTACAATGAAGTAATCATTTAACAATACTGACTACTGAGCATTTTTAATGAAAACAACATGCATTTGAATAAATTAATATATGGACTCCAACTGAGAGTTACCAAAATAGGAGAATTATGAAGATTATGTTATACCCAGAATGCTAAAGAAGCATTTGGTATGAATATATATTTATACACTATGATAAATGAAAAAAAGCTCAGCTGAAAATGCCTTGTGTCTAATATGACTATTATGCTTGGTGCAAAGTAAAAACAAAATCCAAAAGGGAAAAAAACACAATTCTGATTTTTAACGATTATATAGACACACAGTAATGACTCCTCCTTGTCTGATTGAGTTTGCACGAGCAGCAGCTCAAATCACAAATATCAAACTGCAGTGGAAGAGTGCAGATTTTAATTAGCAGTTACTGATGATGAAGCTGTAAGTCTTTTCAAAATGGGGATGCCAAAGTCACAGGAGAACACAGTGTCCACTATGCTTTTGAAAAAATAGTTGCGGTTGTTGAGTCATTTTGAAATATTACACAAATTGAATCAACAAATGGAGAAACTGTCCATGGTCTGTTGCTGATTGGAGGCCGAATGGTTATAGCATTTGCATATTGTCTTATATAACATCTTTGATGATCAACAGCTGTATTGCAGTGTAATATGTCTGATGCAATCTGTTTTTTTGAATCACTTCTCCAAATTTGTCAGTCATGACTGGCTGTTGTTCAACAGGAATGTTCAGAAAAAATTATTTCATACTTCATGCACCAAAATCCAGGTCTCACTTAAGGAACCACTCATTTGTGAAAAGGCAAAGTCCAGTTTTCAATTAACATGGCCTGAAGTTCTCCACCAGAATAGAATGGCATTTCTGCTCAACATCAGGATTACGTTGGGTTGCAGTCTTCCTTATTCATGATGAATTTATTCCCTCATTAGAAACAAAATAAGAATTACACATCCAACTATAAGAATTGGAGTTGATCTTTCACCAAACAGATCTTAAAAATAAAGTAAGTGAACAAGGAAGGGATGAATCAAAAACTGGACTTAAAGCCATTCAATAGCCCATTTCCAATGCACATAAAATACTAATTTCTGCTTGTTGTATTTGAAGGATGAAATATGCTGTGTATTAGAACTGTGAAATCCATTGGGAATTGAGTCTGTGGAAGTTGTTGAAATTCATATTCCGGATAAGCTATTTGTTGGACTGATGTTTTTGACTCAGAGGTTAAAGGTACCTTTCGATGACTTAGAATTGCAAATAGGTTGTGTGTACTACATCATTTTACTCAATTTTGAACAGTTAGCTATCAAAAAAGCCCGCAATCAACCTATAGCAAGATTATGTAAGACCCACTGTGTGATAAGAGGAGAAGAAATATGGAAGTGTGGCTGCACTTCAAAGGGTTACAGGCACTGTGAATAGTGATAAAATCACAAAGAAGTGAATGGCCTAATGGGTGTGGATATTCACATCTCTTAAAGATTTCAGGATTACCCTTTGCCAAGCAATTGACTTTGTAAGGGAATTTCCAAACATGATGCAGAAAGGTATTGCATATGCTTCCATACCACTGAAGGGATGTATGCTTCTGTTCTGCTAATCATAAACATGAAAATCAGTGATTAGCAAGGAGATTACACCGTGCAGGAGCCACATAGGATGTGGCCCTTCAGCTTCACTAAATGGAATACTTTCTATCTGTTCTATTTAGACAAGCATGAATGGTGCCTCCTTCTTGGACATCCTTATCTGCCTTGAAATGCAATTGTATGGAAGAAAATAGATTAATTCATTTATGACTTGCTATGGCACTTAATGCATTTTCAGAGTTTATCATACCTACTTTAATAGTGTTAATGCTCACATTCGAGCTGGCCCTTGTTGAAGGAGATTTTAAGTCCTTTTTCAAAAGACAGTAATAATAATGGTTGAGGTCGTATATATGTTTGGAAAGAATTTGAAAGCCATTGTCAGTAACTTTAAATGTGCTTGCCTTTATTTCCTTGTCTATTTCTCTAATTCTTTCTGCAGTCTGTCTTTATATATCAGGGTATACAAAACTCTTTTGTTTCTTAACGGATGTGGTTCAAAAAGAAAACCATTTGAAACCATATCCTCACTGAGCTTTACAAGTGTTAATTCACAGCCCTCAAACTAGGTTGGGATAGCCATCTTTGACATAGTTTACCATCAGTGTATGTGCTTGCAGTAATGGGAGAGTACATATATTATAGCTAGGATCTGGCCTTCTTGCCAATGGGTAAGAAAACATTATAGAGAGACCTATATATACGTATCTCAGTATTCTTTGGCCATAACACTGTATCATCTGAATCAAACAGTTTTAAATTGTATGTTTCATTCTACTCTATTTGATTCTTAATGAAATGGGTGCAAGTATAGCAGTCAAGTTCTCAGAGCAGACCCAGCATGTTTAAACATCTTATTGGCTAGTGAAGGACCATTTTCTGAATAAAATGTATGAACTGCTCCCACTGCAACAATACAGTACACAACCTTTATAACTATTTAGGCAGTGGTAGATTTTGAGGCCAAAGCCTAAAAAACCTAGAGCAAGGATCAATCTCAACTAATATATACTTATATTGTTTCACACTATAACAATATGGTTGAGGAAAATTACACAAAACAGTTTGTTGCATAGTGTGTGATAAGTGCGATCTGGTCTTGCAACTGCTAAATACTTTTTTTTGTATGATATTTTTATTAAATGAATTCACACAAATACATCACAGAGTCAAACAGATTATAGAAAGATCATCACAGTACAGTGGTTAAATAAATAAAGCAAGCCACTTGTCTCCCCACATATGTCTGGTAAAGAATCACTAATAGCACATATTCTCAAAACACCAGTCTGCATAAGCATTATAACCCTTCCCATAACATAGGAAATTCCTTATATGTTCCTGATCGCAGTGCATAATGACATTCCAGGTCCTTTTTCTTCTCCATTTGGACTGCCAAAGTGCAAAGGTAAGGGGAACCTTGAACCTCCAATTGTGTAGGATTAGGGATCTAGCTAATAAAGGGACCAAGAACAACTTAATTTTATCGCAGATCTGCAAAACAGGATTTGAGGAAACCCCAAATATAATGGCTTGAATGTCCTGGGTGAAGTTGATATTAAGCAGAAAAGGACAATATTTATTGATAGAGGCCCAGTACTCAGCAATTTTGGACACTCACAAATGATATGTCACCAACTTCCTTTGCCTTCCTTCAAACATCTGAAACATTTGGCTTGTACCTGGGGGTTAATACTATATAGAAAGGCAGGCGTTCTGCATAGGAGCTACATCATGTAGAGTTGCATCCAGTGGAAGTTTGTTCCACTTATCACAGAAAAATTTAATCTATTAATCTTATTCCAAACCTCAGCCAAAACTGACACTCCTTGCCATAGCTGCCATTAGTCTAGCTTTGTTAAACATATGCCCTTGTTTATGCTCTGAAAATGTAGGTATCCAATGTTTAAAATGCCTATCATTACTTGATTTGATATACTCTCCCACTACATCTAAACTGGTTTACATTTTGATCAGGTCCATGCCTTTCAAGAAGTGTCTAATACAAATAAAGGAGCAGCAAAGGGAGGTCTTACAGTGTCTGATGCCTGGTTCTATATATGGCCATTCTTTCCAAAGCTACATTCTTTAAACATCCCCAACCTATTGATAACCATTTACTGCTCATTTATGAGTGGTACTCCTGTCGATCAAGACTTGTGTTTCTACAGTAATTTTTGATGAATCCGATGGATATGTTAATAGCTGATACACTAACATATTTATATAATTGTTACCTAAGTTGTAAACGACAATGGGGATGTTTATAACAAACTTTTTTCAGTGATTTATTAAACATAGTAAATAGTTAATTCTATATTACTGAATGATCAACCCCCCCAAAAAATATATCTTAACTGGTTTACCAGGACCCAGGGGAAGCAACTATCTGAATGAGAAATAAAAGTGTGCAAAATTAACAAAATAGTATTTTTCTAAATTTGATAGTTCTGTTTTTGGCCTATACAAAGTACTCAGTGCTTTCCGTGGCATTTTATTAGGCCAGTTAAAAGTAGAAATTAGACCCTAACCTTCTCTAAAGAACTTTATCTGCAAGGTATAGAGTAGTGTGGTAAATAAAACGTTAAGCAGAGGAAATATAGACATGAAAATCATTGCAACACGACCCATAAAGGAAATCAGCAGCCTTGCCCACCTAGAAAAAAGAGCCAATAACTTTCTTTACAAGGGATAGATAATTAAATGTAAATAAATCATCTACTTCCTCCATGGTGTAAATGCCCAGATATCTCTTCGGCTTCAAATTCACCAAGTGGCAAACCCTCTGTTGGGTGGCATATCAAGTTATAAAAACAGTGCAACATCATCTGCGTGTAGCTTGATTTTTTGCCATTTTCCCCCCAAAGGCGGTTTTTGGTTGAAGCCTTAGATTATTTTAAACCCCAAAAAAATGTTCTGGCACAAAAACTTTTATTAGACATCGAGGTGGCTTTCAAATTGGTTGGCTGGAAGAGCTTGTTTTTCATCCTCTATAAGTTTCTTTTTTCTAATAACTTTATTAAGGTTAAATCTACAATGTATTTCAGTGGTTCATTTTAATTTAAGTTATGTTAAGCATTAGCCAAATAGTTTTACTTAGCTATCAGTTAATTGATTGTACTGAAATGTGTGTTTTGACCACTGACTTCATGTTGCACCACTTTGCACCTGGCTTAGCTGCCTACCATCACATCAGTGTTCACCAGTTACAGAAAATTCAGTTTAGCCTTAGCTTAATTCTGCCTATTGACTTTATCATAGCATTAGGCACTGCCATGTTAAAGGCTGCCAGTGATTTTCCATGTTGTCTGTCTGTTTTCGTGCTTTTTCTCACTAAGGGCTTTGGTTGATAAGGATGTATTCAGACGGCGGGGAACAAACAGCCATGCTTTGACTTGACATCTTGGGATTGTGGCCAAACCCCAATGTGTTATTTTCAAAGCATACCTAAACAAGCCAGCATGTTTGAATCACAAGAGGAGGGATTTTTTCCAGAAAGCTCCTTCTTTTTTTTAAAGATATAAAACAGACCCAGTGCGACAGTGAGGGATTCAGAGGCCTCAATGTGGATTCAGATGTCAGATGCCTGATATAGATTTCCCGTGAGGGTAGAGATCTCTTTCTCTTACACAGTCGAATGGAGTCATCGACTTGATGGCAGGAGAAAGATGAAGCACCTGACAGGCCCTGCAGTGATGCATTTTTATTAATTATTTGATTAGCATTATAATATAGATATATATTTGCTGTGTGTATTGCAGTGGAGAATCATATTGGTATGTTTTCATTTCATTGCTGTGACTATTTTTAAACGTGTGCTTTCAACATGCTAATCTCCTTTTACGAACCTTGCCTACTGAAATAATTAATGTCTTCTTTGGACTAATCATTCCAGAGATCTTTTGTCAATGTAGGAGTATCTCAGCTCAGTCATTAGTGAAAAGCAAAATATTGATTCATTTTAGTTTATTTCTGATGTGGGTGAACTGATTTCTGCAGGGTAGAATCTGGAATTTCTGTCTAGAGTCTGTCACACTTCTTTTTCCATGTATTGCATATTTCTGCTAGGTTTAGGTGTTTTTCTGCTCCTTTTGTTAGAGTTTTTTGGCAGGTTGTTCCTTATTTGGTGGACACTGAATAGGGTTTATCTTTTAGTATAACATGGAAATGTTTTGTGCATAAATGTTAGTTCATTATTTTACAATATATATGTGTGTTTTATTTCTTAAAATCATTAAACATTACGTGCAGTTATTTATTTAGTAAGTATTGTTTTAAATATACTTTTTAATATTTAATTTTGTATTTATTTGGTGACAGGGATGTTTTGAAATGTTTTATTTGTGTTTGGTTAATTTTTGAGTTTTTAACAGCAATATTCCATTTCTAATGAAATGAGTATATTTTAAATTTATTTTAACAATAATATTGAAGTTGATGTTGTTTTCAATATTTTTGTCATTTTGTGTAAAGCTAATGTTTTAACAATATTTGGTTATGTTTTATTTGTGTGTTCAATATTATGGAATTGTAGATATTTTTAACAGTAATATCTTTGTTATTGATATTTTTGTATTTCATGCATTTGTATAGAGTGCTCACATTTTTGTAAACAAGTTTCAGAACTATTGTGGTGAATCAATGATTTAGTTGTTTGTTTTGTATCATAAAACCATTACTACAAAGATATTCTGCATGGTAATCTACTTTACCCTCATTTAACAAGCCATATTCTATTGGCTACTGTTCTATTCTTTTATTTACAATGAAACAGGATTCCATCCATAGCCCCTAATAAAACATCTGCTTTCACAGTGAATTGGATTGACATGTCTGAGCAGTAATGAATTTAAAATGTTAAATGCATGTTCAGCTTCCTCGCGCTAGACGAATTCTTTAACTTTAAGGAATACTATAGCAATTGGCTGCATGATTGCAGAGAACTGCTGTATGAAACAAATCTATAACCGTTAGCAAAACGTGCATAAATAGACTTATATTTCACACACCAGGCCATAACAGCTGACACTCTGGGCTCTAGTCACAAAGGTAAAATTAAGCATTTAGATTTACTCATATGTAAATTTACTCACAAAGTTTGTAGGAACTTTGCTACTTTTAGCTATTCACTATTTCCTAGTTTACTATAAGGTATAGACTTACACCTCTCCACACCCTCAGTTTATTGGGGTGAGTCAGTATAAATGTAATTTAAAACCATACAGTTACCAATAATAACTTTATAGCTATATTTCTTAGTCCTTAGAACCCGGGTGGAAGACCTCCACAATCAGGGCAGGGACCACTGCATGCGTGAGAGAGATCTCCACATGGAAGGGAATAAGGGCCATATGTACGAACACTTTTTCCCATAGACACAGAATGGGTAAAAACCTTTGCTACATCTGGCCCTAAGAGAACTACTTGCACATGGCCCATATAATACACACCGTTCAGCTATTTTCTTTCAGCTTAAATAGTTTCCACCCCATAGGGTCTGCTTTTTTCTGCCTTGAAGTTCATATCTGGCAGCCACCACACTCTGGCTGAAGGATGAAGACTCCACGTCTAAAGGAAAAAGGCAGTCACTATTAATCCTCAATGGAATACAGACGGCATCCTTACAGCAAGAGATGACAGGCTTCATCAATGCATTGGGTGAGAAGGAACTCATCATGACTGTATTAAAAAAGTTGTGAAATGAGAGGATTTGAAGAGAGAGTGAATAGAGAGGTTGTGCGTTCACGTAGATCACTCCTAAAGCATCGATCTACCTCCCAAACCACATCAGACTCTCCTCACTGCTTCTTGAATTCTACAAAAAGCTGAAGACTGGCTCTTCCAGTAAAGCCTTCGAGGCAAGCTGCACAGACCTGTACAGTGCCAATGTGCCCCCACAGGTGATAGGCTGATATAAAACCCAACATAACAACAATGGGTGGGTGGAAGAGAAGCGCTTCAGGATTCCGCTGACACAAGCGCTTCCTGAAGAGGAGGCTGGATATTGTCTTTGTTTCAAGCTTCACAATGAACCCCTATCTGCTAAATGGGCAGCCACTGTCCTTCACCATTAATGGGATGATAGATAAAATTTTAAACTCCTTGCCCTTTTACACTCAAAGCAAACCTACCATCACTTACCAATATCTTTCCTTCACCCTTATACACCTAACCCTCAAAACATCCTCTAACGTATATACTATAAATAGATAGATGTTTTGATTATATTTCTTTTAATTGCACTCTTCATAAAGCAACTCATTCCTGCAGATTCTTCTCTCTATAGCTGATGCATCGGGAGATAACTTGGCAACATCAACTACAAGGGTACTTTTTACTCAGCTACCTTCATGTGTGTCATCCAGAAATCAAACATCTGTGGCTCATGCTTCTAAGTTGACATTGTCGAGAGATAAGAATTCTGTGTATGGATTAAGCCTTAATTTTCTGTTTCTTTGTAATTATTTCCACAACAATGACAATTAAAGTATTATTTGCACTTCAGACACAAACTATATTTGATGTACAGATGTTTATATCTTCTACCTGCAGGTAATGGGGACATTGAAATGGAATATCAAGCTGAGCCATCTATAAGCAGAGAGATGTGGGCCATCTGAGGAGAGATGTCTTACACGCTCCTCCCATGAAGGTACATCTGTAGACACCTCTCATTCATTTGAGGGAAAAGAAATACCGTAGTCAGGAAAAGTGGTCCCCATTTGCAGTTCCCCCCACATAACTGCTGAGATGGCACTCCTTTCTATAATTGACACCCTGCTGGCCATGATCAAATACTATACATGAGCAGGTGGGTGGAATAGTCTAAAGTTTGAATTTTCCTTGTTTGTAAACTGGGCAGATTATAAAGGACTCTCAACTGCCCAAGTAGCACACAGGGGTACCAAAGTTTTTTTGGCCAAAAGGCTAAGGGCTCAAGTGCTGAACTTCATTAGTGATAGAAGTGGTTGCTGGTGCTTGGGTGAATTGTTTAGTGCTTTCCAAGAGACTTATGTTTGTAAGCTTTTATTCCCCGGTGGAAGATGACGCAGGGCCTTACAAGGAACGTTTTCAATCTTCAATTCTTATCCCCAGGTATCTTTTTGGAGGAAATGATCATTGGCGGAGATTTCAATTTTCTCCAAGACTCCTGTATAGATTTCTCAGTAAAAGGGAAACAGCAATTAAAATCTAGAGTTGCAAACGTTGTTCAGATTTATCTGAGAACATTGACTCTTATTGATCCTTCAAGAGTGGCTTTTCCACCTAAGGTAGAATAGACATACTTCTCTATTTAATTCTGTAGTTCATCTTGGATTGATTTCTTCCTGCTAACAAAAACTTTGTTTTTAAGGGTCAGCGGATGCTTCAGAATGGCTTCTCAGATCATGCAATCCTCATTCTGCAAGTATTGATGGAGAGAGATGTGCCCCTACCCAGGAGGTGGCTTTTCAACAAGCAGCGTCTCCAAGTCGAAGGGTGGGTTCAGTTTGTGAAAAGGAGATTAGAGAATTCCTTAGCAGGAATCATGGATCAGCCCCTCCTAGTACTGTATGGGACTCATTGAAAGCATACATAAGAGGGATTGTGATAACAAATTATGCTTCTAACAGCCATAGCATAAGACAACAAAAACAAAACTCCAGAAGAGAGGGTGCATGATAGCTTAGACACATTTTTGAAGCATCCTTCAAGAGTAAATAATAAAACATTAGACCAGGCCAAGCAGGAACTTAGCGATCAGCACTACACCAGGTGTGAGGAAACGTATCAGGCCTATCAGCAGAAAGTGTATGAGGAAAGCACTTTCACAAGTACATTTTTAGCATGGCAAGCATGTGAGCAGGCTGCTAGTAATATGATTCACGCACTGAAATGCCCAGTTTCTGGGATAAGATATACAGAGCATAGGTAACTGGGGGAAATTAGAACGTTATAGACGGATTTATAGTCAAAATCAAGTGGTAGATACTGAAGCACTGTGGACATTTTTAACTGGGTTTACTGTACCCACTTTATCTAAGGAAGTCATGGAAAGCATTTCTTACCCTTTCACCAAGTTGGAATTGGTGGAGGTGGTTCAAAGCCTCCTGAATGGTAAGGTATGTGGCCCTTACGGCCTCCAGGAGGAATTTTTTAAGACGTTCATTGACGCTTTGCCAGATTACCTTTTGCTGGTGCTAATACAATGTTGTAGGGGGGCACTATCCTGATTTTATTTTGTGCAAGTCAGTTTAAAAAAAAAGATAAAGATAGATTCAAACTCATGCCACCCAATTATGTCATTAAATTCTGACTATAAGATAATAATAAAGCTTTTGGCCAATCAATCTAATCTGATAGCTGCCAAGCTGATCCACCACGATCAGAACGGGTTTGTTGCTGGTCATCAATTGACAACAATCACACTTTTTTACCTGAAACATTGGATTATTTTTCTATTAATAGTATCCCTGCTGTCATCTTTCTATTGGATGCAGAAAAGTCTTTGATATCATGGTCTGGAAAATGTTATTTGATATCTTAGCCAAATTTGGTGTCCTTTCATACATCACAGAATTGGGGCAAACGATGTATCAGAGTGAGGAAGCCAATATTATAATAAATTCTGTAAATGTGGGTAAACTACAAATTTGGGGGCACCCACAGGGCTGTTCTCTTTCCTAAATATTGTTTGCTTTTTTTCTTGAATCATTAGCAATCGCAATTAGACAGAATATAGAGATTTACCCTCTCATTAGGCAGATGTGGAAGATTAAATTCTAGGCTGACAATATCATATTATTTCTTGACAATAATAGAAGCTCACAGGAAAGAGTCTTTGAGCTATTTTTGCAATTTGAGCAAGTGGGAGAAAATTCGATCAATAGGAAAAAAACAGAAATTATCCCCTGTGGATGTAGTTCGGATAGATTACTACCTGAATTTGTTCCCTGCGTGAGCACCAAACCAAAAAGATGCCTGGGGATTAGAATTGAAGATCTATTTGATCTTAATTGTGGCCCTCTCGAAAGTAGACTATGTTAGCACAATGGGGCTTGCTTCTTTTAACTATTATAGGGAGGAATGCTTTCATTAAAATATCAATATTGCACTTATTGAACTTTTTCTTTTCTTCCACCCCATGTGTCTTAACCACTCAATTTTTTATGAAAGTGGAATCCATATTTAAATTTTTTATTTGGAAAAGCAAAACCACCCATATTGCACTGAGCACTTTAAACATGGAATTGGAGAAGGGAATCTTGGCACTTACAAATACCAAAGACAAATACTTTGCATATTTTGCACAATACATAGCTAGAGTCAATGCTAAGCCACAACATGGGAGTTAATTTCAGCAGGATTTTCTGGAATTGATTTTTAAGGAGCATGATATACAGGATGCAGTAAACCTAACAAAATCCCCAAAGAAAATTTGCTATAAGATGCTGAGGTATTTTTTTGGGGAAGAAGGCAGACCTTTATCAGAGTTATGCAATACCTTATATCACCTCTACCCCCTTGTCAGAATTGTTTGTAGAATCAGACATTTGGCTCGATCTGGATATAATAAGAAAATAGGAGCATGCCAGATTTCAGAAAGTCGCCTACTTTTCAGCAGGCGATAAGTGGAGAAGTTTGTCAGAAATTGGGGAAGTTGTGCAAGGGAATTTATTACTCCTAGGGTCCTATAGAACAATGCTCAATATTTTTACCAGTCTTGATGGTGGACAGATGCAGGACAGCCAAAATGTAGGTAAATACTTTGTGGATCCCTCAAGTTATAAGCGAGCGTGAGAATGGAAAAGGTTGCTCATAGATCTCATGTGTTCGTACCTCTGTTCAAAAGCAAATAAAAATGGGAGAAGTACAAAGTCAGTTGGTTGAATTTCAATGCCTTAAGAGGAGCCAACTGGCAAAGAATGTTCTATTTTAGTAAATGGCTTCTTTATCGTACCACACAATTTTTATCCCAGGTTAACCCCACTGGCCTGGACACTGTTTTTGATGTAAAGTAGGGTTTGTTGCAAACTGGACACATGTCATTGGTAGGTGTGTTCCAATTCAAGAATTGTGGGACAATATATTCAGGTATTTAGAAAAGGACCTGCAGATAAAAATAGTTCCCAGTGTCTGGTTGTTAGTTTTGGGTTATGATCCCATGGAAGTTATATTATATTGCTATGGCTAGATCTCTTTTATTACAAAAATGGTGAACCTCATTAATCCCTACCATAGAGGAATGGGTTGCCAAAATGAAACAAGTAAGGAACCAGGAGGGGCTATTTGCAGTGAGATGAGGGGAGTGGAGGGTTAAGAGATTTTTTAAAATTTGGAGGAAGTTTATGGAGACACCGTAGGATATTTAAAAAAAATGTTAGAGTTGGTGGGGAAAATTGTTTTACATGGACATGGCTGCTGAGATTATGAAATGCCTATGGTTTTGCTGCTCTGTGGTAATGGAATACAATATTATAAAATCTCTATGTTTGTGCTGCTATAGACAGGTACTGTGTAACTAAATGTGATCTTAATATGCTATATTTTTGCATATTATTGGTAGAGTATGAATGATGTGTCCTGGTGCTGGATCTCTATTAAAAAAAGCAGTGTAATGTGCAGAAAGATATCATGCAATGTGTATACTGTCTTTGAGATAGCTTTCTCCTTAAATAACTTGCTCAAATGTTTGACAGGCAACATAGCATTGTGAAATGTGACCATGGCATGGCAAAGATACACTGAGGATATCTTTGAATTTCTAGGGAACAGAGTGCAAGCAACATGACTTGGCTATGAAGGTGAAAGAGACAAAGAAACACATGCCAATAACATTCTTCAAAAGCAATGCATGTACAAGACTCTACAGAGGCACCTCAGCCTATAAGGGATTTACTGTCTGTCTATCTCACATCCCTGCCGGAGCTACCAACCCCACTTCCACCTGTACTTTCTATACATACACTACCTCCTCTTCCATCACCTCAAATTTTACCACAACCAACTCAACTACCTACACCGTTTCCGCTTATCTACTGCCCAGATTCCCACAGATGAGAGTGTAGAACCGGCAAGCCACCTATCAGGACCATCCAAAAAAGTGGTGTCATGTGGGGTTCAGAGGACACACTCAGAATATTCTGCACCTTAATGTGGACCCAGTGATTAAGGTCCCCCTAGCTCTTGTTGCATTGCTTTTGCTGACGTGTGTGAGCATTGACTTTAGTGCAGTGAGTAGTGATGTCTCTCCAAATGTGGACCTACACTACATTGTTTGGATGCACATAAGAACCAAATAAAGCTGTGGGTCACTTTAAAGAATCCTACCATAAGCAAATTCTAATTCTTCATCCGTGAATGGAGGGGTTTGGTCATCGTATCCCACATCCTTGCTTTGGGGTTTATTAAAGAATGGATCAGCAGGTTGGAGGCGGATGTTGTTTTTATGAAAATATGGCTCAAATATACTGAACAATGTCAAAATCCTCTTCCTGTATGTAATTTCCTATCTGTTACAATATGCAGAGATCTCTACCCCAACTAAGGAGATCTCCAGCCCATGTGTTGGGCAGAGATGTCTACATGCATAGCAGAGTCTCTGCATGTGAGTGTGATGCCTCCACATGTAGAAAGTAGGCCCCTGCATGCAAATGAATCCATTCAAATTTAGGGATCCCAAAAATGTAAGTGAGATAGTACACACTATGTACAAGTTGAAAGTAACTTTCGTTTTATGCATGTTCTAATGAGCAAGTATACTATGTGAGACCTTCCATTTAAGTATGGGTATTGAAGAGTGTTTGAATGTAATAGATAAAAAGTGGTAATGTTTTACCTTGAATATGTCATTTTTTTGACAGCATTATGCAAGTTAAGCAGACTTGTTGCTGAATGGTAAATATAAATGACATGGCTGTCCTTTATTCATCACTGGCCAGAGACTGTCCAGCCATATAACTGCAGAAAACAAAATTAGCATCTCAAGTAACAAAAAGGGCTAACTAATTGATCCCTCCTCAGTATGCTTTGGCCTCATGTTTGCACTCCATCATGAGTACCTGACTGTGGGTGTAGATAAGGGTCAAGATCTGTAGATAAGCCTCGTCAATGGTACGTATAGTACAAAAATGTGAAGTTTATTAAAATGGTATGTACTGGCAACAACTATTTCTCAACAAATACTTTTTTGACGATCATGGAATAGAGATTTACGAGTATTCATATGTTTTTTGACCCCACTTAAAGTGTCCAGAGTTCAACCTTACCAATGAGCCACTGAAATATCCAACAACAAAGTGGCATACAAAAGGTAACTGACAGATTATGTACCAGAAGTATGTTATTTGGGGAAAGGCAGTTTTAAAATCAACAAGGCAGATCTTGGAATCGTAGACAGCTTATGCGTTTATGAAGTGTCAGCGGTAGCTGTTGTAGAAAAGGTGTGCTCTGTGGGGAGGTGGCCAAAGTGCCACAGGGGTACTGTTTATGGCACCTACCACATGAAGGAAATGGTTTCCTAGACTCCTCACTGTCACCCCTGGGAAGCATTTTAAACGCAGCAGCGCATCTCATCCAGGGCCTGACGAAACATGATCATATCACCCCAATAATGATAGAACACCATTGGAACGCCACTTACCAGCCTGCACGATCTTCAAAAAAATATACAAAGCCATCATGACTAGCACCCATGCCTTTCTTTTAGTCAAGCTCACATTTCTGGTGTTTTTTTGGCATATATGCAGGACATGATCAGACTGCAGACTAAGGCCTTGATTTAGACTTTGGTGTTTGGACATGTCATTGCAAAAGAATAGTATATCCTGTACGTGTGTATTTCAAGTACCATACAACATCTACATATCCGTCTGGACTGCTCAGTTTAGGAAAGAGTTGAAGACCCACCTCTTTCAAGAACATTAGGTCACAATGTATCAAACAAACACAACCCAGCTTCCTCTAGTATTTCTCATAGATTTTATGCTTGTCTTTCTCCATGTACAGTGCACCACTGACGTTTAGCTTGGTTTGAACTCGAAAATTGCAATATACCTATATACATATTCCATTATTACTTCTGCCTTTCTGTTAGTGACTGTGGCATTGTAATATGCTAGTGCATACTTCTGTTGATGCATCTCATTACCTGATGCAGGCATTGAGGCTGAATTGCCTGTGAGATGGCTACATTGTCAGACCTGACACTCTGGAAAGATCCAGTGACCATGAAATAGAGTGTAGCCAGTATTTTGACATTTGCAGTGATAGCTTGGGACTGTAGGTGTATCAATCTCCTGGTTCCAGTCTGCAACCACATCAAGGATCACATCATGAAAAAAACAGTATCTGGCAATGAATAATTCTAGGAAAATGGGTTTTTGGTAGGGCAGGTAGGTACCTACACCAAGCAACAAGCCACTAACCTCCACATAGGTACAGTTAGGTCTCAGTAAATTAATCCCAGCTCAACCCTTGGTAGCTTGGCAACGAGCGTCAAGGCTTAACTTAGGAGACAAAGTGTAAAGCATTCAAATATCACAAAACAGTAATTAAATAAAACACAGGAAACAGTTTAAAAATCCAAAACCAATTTATAAAAATAGCTTATATTTTTATCTTTAAAATGACACAAAAACGATTAAAATCGGTTCAGGGGAACCGGAGATATGAATTTTTAAAGTATTATTATTTTCTAGCGCTTAGAAACAAAAAGCGCCAATCGGGTCATCTGGTTGCACCAGGACCGGGGCAAAGTCAAACTTTCAGGCCGACCGCGATGGAGCCCTGCTCTGCTACAAGTCGCGGGAGGCCTCGGTTAAAAAGTTACCTTCTGACTTAGTCTCTTTTTTGATGTTTTTCTTCCCCGGGATGAACCTGCCAGTTGAATCCGACCTCCTGGAGCCCTTGTCCGGATACGCGAAGTCGGTTTCCTCGGTGGTGATTTTTACCTTCGGACTTAGTCGTTTTTTCGAGATGAAAATCCTTCGACCGGGGTAAACCTGGATCTTGATCCGACGTCCGTGGAGCCCTTCTCTGATACGATGGCTGGGAGGTCCCGGTCAACTTTTTACGTTCGGACTTAGTCTCTTTTTTGGATGTTTTTCTTTACCGGGACGAACCACGAAGTCAGGCCGGGTCGCGGTTGAGGCAAGCCGGCTAGAATTTCAGCGTCGGGTCGGTCACTTTATGGAGCTTTTTTTCAAAAATTCTCCAATCTTTTCCAAACTTCTGGGGCTTCACCCAGATGTTCTTTTAAGGTTCTTTTGGGGTCCACAGCTCACCCCAAGGGTCCAGAAGTTCTGTGATGGTCCTTGGGAAGTGCGGACTTCAACTCCCAGAATGCACCTGGCGCAAACTCCTTTTTGGCCACTGGACAGTGGTCAGCTGGTTACTTTTTCAGGAGTTGGTGCAGGGGACTCTGGATAGCAATTTTTCACCTGTAGCAAACAGGGAGTCCCTCCTTGAACCAGTGAAAGCCAGGCAAAGTCCTTCTTGTGGTGAAGCCCAAGTGTGCAGCTGGTGCAGTCTTTCTGAGTGCAGGGTCCAGGTGCAGGCCAGGGGTCCAGCAGGGCAGTCCTTCTTCTTCTTTAGTTCCTTTCTTGTTGAATTCTGGAGGGGATCTGAGGTGTGGGTGCAGGTCTGCCAGTTTTATCCTTGCTCCTGGGTGAAAAGCAGGGGGGCCCTGGTTCTCCAATCAGGGACAGGGTCGTCCCCCTGTGATGACCACTTCCTGGGAAGTGTGGCAAAAATCCATCCCAGAAGGCAACAGTCTCTAAAAATCCAACATGGATGAATCTGATTTTTGGAGGTTACATCTGGCTGAGCCCACCCACTGGTGTGGCTAAAAATCATAAACACACCCCTCTCCTGCCCTCTCCTAATCTAATCAAGGGGGCACCTAGCTGTCTGGGGTTGCAGGATGTGGGGGTGTTGCTGGGTGCTGCAAATGTCCTTCTCTGCCTTTGAAGACCAGTTTGGCAGCCCTCCCCCTTCCTGCCTCACCATCTGCTGAGGGGAGATTCTCTCCCCCAAGCACATTCCTTTGTGTGAAGCCTGGCCACTTCACACCTAATCAAGGCAGCCTGGCAGAAGCTGCTGCAGGCTGGCCAATCAGAGCACAGCAGCAAAAACAATGCAGAGCTGAAATTGGCAACTTTTTAGGTAAAGTCTAAACTTTTTACCTGGACAAGTTATATTAAATCCCACATCTGGAAGTTGTGGGATTTATTACAACAATCAATTTGATACCAAATTCTTGGTATGTAACATTTAAGGAGACTTTAAAATTTAAAATAACGTCTGCCCATTCTAGCCTATGAAGGCCATTTACTTCAATGAGGGAAAAACGAATTTGGCTGTTTTTACCTCACCAGGGCTTATAAATCTATTTTTATAAAGTCCCTGCTTATAGTTACATGGCACCCAGCCCTAGGGGCACATAGGGCACACCTTAGGGGTGACTTATATGTAAAAATAAGGTAGTTTAAGACTTTGGAAGTACCTTTAATTCCAAAGTCGAATTTGCATATAACTTTAATTTAAAAGCAGCCAGCAAAGCAGGCCTGCCTTTAAAATGACACTGGGCACCTCAGCAGTGCACCTAGGTGTGCACCACCTATGCTGTGGTCCCTAAACCTACATGCCCTACCATATACTAGGGACTTATAGGTAGGTTAACTTAGCCAATTATAATTAGCCTAATTTGCATATCCATTTTACTCAGAGCACAGGCCCTGGGACTGGTTAGCAGTACCCAGGGCACCATCAAAGTCAGGAAAACACCAGCAAAAAGAGGAAAATGGGGGCAAAAAGTTATGGGGCCTCTGCAATCAGCCCTGTTTTCTCACACAACCCCCCCCCCCAGCCCACACGCCCAGGATACTCAGCCCAACCCTGGGAGAGTCTTCCTGGCTTGTTAGGCGAGGAAGACAGTGAAGAAAACTGGCTGTCCCTTTGCAGGGCCTACTCTGCCTTATATCCTCCTGTCAGGGTCACTCCCTATGGGTAGTGAAGCCATCCCAACAGTAAAAGGACCCAACTCAAACTGAAACTTTCCTCTAGGGGGGTCTTCCTCCTTTCTCTCTACCAACTTGGGTAGTGAGGTGCCCACCTCCCCTACTCCAAACTTTGCTAGGGCAACACCTAGCTTACCCAAAGAGGTCACCCAACACTTGAGCAACCCCACCATGACCAATAGGGTCAGGGGGCCTACTTTGCTATTGGTCCTGGGGTCTGCCTCCCAGGCCAAGTACAGTGCCGCCAGGAAGGCTAGCACCCAGCAGAGGCTACTGACAGCTGTCAGTACCCAGAACCACACCCTAAGCTCTCCACTGACAGGTGGCTGAGCAGCTTTAGGGGCATCTTTGGGGTCCTGGCACCCCTCTTTGCTGTCTAGAGTGGGGGGCTACCACCTCCTGTGGCAGACACCCTCCTTCCACTCTCCCTTCTGTCAGTGCAGGGGCAACACCTTGCATCTGGACAGCTGCCTGACTACTCAGGACTTCCTTGGGGTCAGGTGAGGCCTCACCAGTGCCAACTCTGGGCTCCCCCCCTACTGGGGCAGAAGGCCCTTGGCTCCCTGGAACTCTCTTTAAGAGTGGCCTACCCTTCCTTTTCTTCTTTCCTTTTCTTGGGGACCCCTGTCTCCTAACTGTAGGGACTGACTCCCCAGGACTTTGGGTTGGGGGGGCGCCCTGGGCGACCACCCCATCTTTGACCAGACTCACCTCTGGGAGGTCATTGCCCAGGATACAATCTAGGGGGAGGTCAGCACTGACTACCACCCTAATCCAGTCAAAGATACCCTCCCTCTCTAGGGGCACTATGGCTACAGATTTAGAGGTGACCTCCCCTGTGGCTATCCTGACTTTCTTTGTCTTTCCTGGGACATACATGTCTGGCGTCACTAACCGGTCACTCACTATAGTGTGACTGGCACAGGTGTCCCTCAGGCCAGTGGTAGGGATCCCATTCACTTGAATGTGGTGGAAGTGCCTACTCCCACCCTCAGGGATCACCATCTTACCATCTGGTCCTGTCTCCCAGCACAATGCTAGGAGGACGTCATCATCTGAGGAATCCTCCTCTATGGCTACACTGGACAGCCCAGTGCTAACCACCTTCCTTGGACAGGCTGCATCTCCTCTGAAGTGACCTGTCTGCTGACAGTCAAAGCAAGCCCTACTGTCCAAGAGTGTTTTTAACCCTGGGTCTCCCTGTCTCTGCTTGTCAGAGTGGGAGTGGGATTTACTCTCCTCCTTCTTAGGGTTCTGGGGTACAGAGGGAGTCTCTGTGGTGGGCTTACCACCTCCCTCCTTAGGTTTTTGGGGACCTGTCCCCCCCTTCTTGGAGTCTCCCCCCTGGGACTTGGCAACCACCCTGGTTCTCAACCACTCATCAGCTGCCTCCCCTAGCTCTCTAGGGTTGGTCTGCTTAGAGTCCACTAGATGCTGGCGTAACCTTTCTTGGGTACAATTGGTCAAGATGTGCTCTCTCATGATCAGATTGTATAACCCCTCAGAAGTATCTACTTTGTTACCAATAATCCAGCCCTCTAGTGCCTTTAGTGAAATGTCCACAAAGTCAACCCAAGACTGGGTGCTGACCTTCTGGGTGTCCCTGAACTTCATTCTATATTGCTCTGGGGTCAGACCAAACTTCTTGGCTAAGCACCTCTTCATACTAGGGTATGAATCTGCCTCCTCCCCCCTTAAGGTCAGAAGCCTATCCCTCCCTGAGTTGGGGACCAACTCCCCCTAAAGGGAACCCCAGTATTGAGGCCTAACCCTTCTCATTTGGAGTGCCCTCTCAAAGGCCCCCAGCCACTTATCTATGTCATCCCCCTCTACATAAGCAGGAACCACCCCCTTGGGTAATCTGGGGCAAACTCCCCCACCCATGGACACCTCAGCTTCTTTATCGCTGCTTCCATCTCTTTTCTCTTTGTATGCCCACTTTTTCTTTTCTAGGGCCAGCTTCTCTGCTTCCAAAGCTATGTATGCTAGCTGGGCCTCCAGCTCTCTTTCTCTGATGGATGGGTTCTCTCCTCCTGAAAGGACCCCCTTCCCACCACTAGCTTTGGATCTGCCCCTAGTGACTGTGTTTACTGAGGACCGTTCTTCCTCATCCTCACTTGGGCTCAGATGCCTTCCCTCCCCTGAGTGGTTAGAGCTTGCATCCTCCCTTCTTTCTCCCTCCTCTGGAGCTTCTTCTGACTCTACCCCTTGGGCCTCAGCCCATGCTGTCAGGGATGTGATCAGGATTTGCTTCCTGAGATCAGTGGTTGCAGTCAACCCTCTTTCAATACACAACCCCCTAAGCTGGACTACTGTCAGTGTGGGTAGGCTAGCCAGATCAAGCTCCATGGTTCCCTAGTTTTGTGTCAACAAAAACTTTTTGCAAAAATTGGAAACAAGAATTTAGAAAAATTACAAAAATTCAATAATTGAAATTAATCCAAATTAAAAATTAAAAACAATTTTTGCACTAGGACAATTTAAAGGATTTTTAATTTGTTTTACCTAAAACTGTAACGTGATATTGAACACAAGTACAGGATCCCGTCGCTGCTTCCAATTATGTTGGAAAATGGGTTATTGGTAGGGCAGGTAGGTACCTACACCTAGCAACAAGCCACTAACCTCCACATAGGTACAGTTAGGTCTCAGTAAATTAATCCCAGCTCAACCCTTGGTAGCTTGGCAACGAGCGTCAAGGCTTAACTTAGGAGACAAAGTGTAAAGCATTCAAATATCACAAAACAGTAATTAAATAAAACACAGGAAACAGTTTAAAAATCCAAAACCAATTTATAAAAATAGCTTATATTTTTATCTTTAAAATGACACAAAAACGATTAAAATCGGTTCAGGGGAACCGGAGATATGAATTTTTAAAGTATTATTATTTTCTAGCGCTTAGAAACAAAAAGCGCCAATCGGGTCATCTGGTTGCACCAGGACCGGGGCAAAGTCAAACTTTCAGGCCGACCGCGATGGAGCCCTGCTCGCCTACAAGTCGCGGGAGGCCTCGGTTAAAAAGTTACCTTCTGACTTAGTCTCTTTTTTGATGTTTTTCTTCCCCGGGACGAACCTGCCAGTTGAATCCGACCTCCTGGAGCCCTTGTCCGGATACGCGAAGTCGGTTTCCTCGGTGGTGATTTTTACCTTCAGACTTAGTTGTTTTTTCGAGATGAAAATCCTTCGACCGGGGTAAACCTGGATCTTGATCCGACGTCCGTGGAGCCCTTCTCGGTTACGATGGCTGGGAGGTCCCGGTCAACTTTTTACGTTCGGACTTAGTCTATTTTTTGGATGTTTTTCTTTACCGGGACGAACCACGAAGTCAGGCCGGGTCGCGGTTGAGGCAAGCCGGCTAGAATTTCCGCATCGGGTCGGTCACTTTATGGAGCTTTTTTTCAAAAATTCTCCAATCTTTTCCAAACTTCTGGGGCTTCACCCAGATGTTCTTTTAAGGTTCTTTTGGGGTCCACAGCTCACCCCAAGGGTCCAGAAGTTCTGTGATGGTCCTTGGGAAGTGCGGACTTCAACTCCCAGAATGCACCTGGCGCAAACTCCTTTTTGGCCACTGGACAGTGGTCAGCTGGTCACTTTTTCAGGAGTTGGTGCAGGGGACTATGGATAGCAATTTTTCACCTGTAGCAAACAGGGAGTCCCTCCTTGAACCAGTGGAAGCCAGGCAAAGTCCTTCTTGTGGTGAAGCCCAAGTGTGCAGCTGGTGCAGTCTTTCTGAGTGCAGGGTCCAGGTGCAGGCCAGGGGTCCAGCAGGGCAGTCCTTCTTCTTCTTTAGTTCCTTTCTTGTTGAATTCTGGAGGGGATCTGAGGTGTGGGTGCAGGTCTGCCAGTTTTATCCTTGCTCCTGGGTGAAAAGCAGGGGGGCCCTGGTTCTCCAATCAGGGACAGGGTCGTCCCCCTGTGATGACCACTTCCTGGGAAGTGTGGCAAAAATCCATCCCAGAAGGCAACAGTCTCTCAAAATCCAACATGGATGAATCTGATTTTTGGAGGTTACATCTGGCTGAGCCCACCCACTGGTGTGGCTAAAAATCATAAACACACCCCTCTCCTGCCCTCTCCTAATCTAATCAAGGGGGCACCTAGCTGTCTGGGGTTGCAGGATGTGGGGGTGTTGCTGGGTGCTGCAAATGTCCTTCTCTGCCTTTGAAGACCAGTTTGGCAGCCCTCCCCCTTCCTGCCTCACCATCTGCTGAGGGGAGATTCTCTCCCCCAAGCACATTCCTTTGTGTGAAGCCTGGCCACTTCACACCTAATCAAGGCAGCCTGGCAGAAGCTGCTGCAGGCTGGCCAATCAGAGCACAGCAGCAAAAACAATGCAGAGCTGAAATTGGCAACTTTTTAGGTAAAGTCTAAACTTTTTACCTGGACAAGTTATATTAAATCCCACATCTGGAAGTTGTGGGATTTATTACAACAATCAATTTGATACCAAATTCTTGGTATGTAACATTTAAGGAGACTTTAAAATTTAAAATAAAGTCTGCCCATTCTAGCCTATGAAGGCCATTTACTTCAATGAGGGAAAAACGAATTTGGCTGTTTTTACCTCACCAGGGCTTATAAATCTATTTTTATAAAGTCCCTGCTTATAGTTACATGGCACCCAGCCCTAGGGGCACATAGGGCACACCTTAGGGGTGACTTATATGTAAAAATAAGGTAGTTTAAGACTTTGGAAGTACCTTTAATTCCAAAGTCGAATTTGCATATAACTTTAATTTAAAAGCAGCCAGCAAAGCAGGCCTGCCTTTAAAATGACACTGGGCACCTCAGCAGTGCACCTAGGTGTGCACCACCTATGCTGTGGTCCCTAAACCTACATGCCCTACCATATACTAGGGACTTATAGGTAGGTTAACTTAGCCAATTATAATTAGCCTAATTTGCATATCCATTTTACTCAGAGCACAGGCCCTGGGACTGGTTAGCAGTACCCAGGGCACCATCAAAGTCAGGAAAACACCAGCAAAAAGAGGAAAATGGGGGCAAAAAGTTATGGGGCCTCTGCAATCAGCCCTGTTTTCTCACACTGGACATCTCATTAAATGTGTTACTCTTTTGTCTGTAAATCATCTTTCTTCTCCTAAAATAATTATTTCCTAAAATGAGAGGGAAAGCAATAAACACATTAATCGACATGGTGAAGGCTAAAAAGTTGTTTGGTACATTAATTTGTCATTTCTTGTATGGTCAACCTAGATATGATAGGTTAGTGTTGAAATGTGTTTCACCTGTAAGTAGGTGGCAGTCTTCATAAAAATTAATCCTTGCATTATCATGTATTTTGCATGAGTTGCTAGCCTTGATATAAAATTTAACAGGATTAGCTTTACAAAACAAATATTAGATATTAAAAACATAGATTGAAAGAAAATTACACATAATTTTCTTGAATAATAAAAACATTTGAATCTTACAAAAATATAAAATAAAGGTTCCTTTATTTCCCAATATATATCTATAGGTATTAGTTGGCTCAAATATTTTCTATGAGGGAGGGTATGGCAGTGTCAGTGGTTCATCATGTGTGGTGCTGGACTGACTCTGAGGCTGGATTATATTTAGTACTGTTTTGCAACTTTTGTGGCTGTTGTTACTGTAGTAGTGCAGTCTATGAATAGCAGTGTGTTTACTATTTTGCTTGTGTATGTTTGTTCCTCCCTAAACAGTCTCTTAATCCTTTCTTGCCCCCTCCAAAACAGCCCCCATTTAGTGATAAATAGCCCCCGTTTTTCAGCTACTCCCATCTCTCATTCCTAAGTTTACTAAAAACAAAAGTAGGCATATATGTGCAGAGATCTCCATAGCCTGCATGGAAATCTCAGCATAGACAATATAGGGGTGATGGAGGTTTGGCTCTTTGTATGTAGGTTAATGAATAGAACTTTGTAGTACTGGAGCCATACTAAAAATGAAAAGTGCAGTTTGTGAATATGGCTCTTTATGTTTGTCCATTCTTACTCCTTTTGGAATGGGGATGTATCCCAAAAATTCAGCCATGTTGGTATGAAAGTTGCAAAGATTGTAAAGTGGTAATTTACATAAATTCGTACAAGTACTCAGGTGACATGATGGATGTGTTTTGTTCATTTGAAGAATTAATCAATATTTCATTGATATAGCCTTCCCAAACCCCGTCCAGGTTGCCCAGAGATATCTAATAAATGAAAATTTGAAATTATCCTAAGGCAATGCAAAGTGTGAAGAGTGACCTTGGCTATTCATACAATCTGAACTTAAAGCCTGATGCACCAAAAGACAGGTTGCACACAGCAGCTACTGACTGCCAGTTTGTGACCTGTCCCTGATTTTGCTATGCTCTGGGGGTTGCTGAATTACCTATCTAATAATTAATAATTAGACAGGTGGATATTTACAATCCCTGTGAATATCTATAAAGACAGCGATAGGGCCTGAAATTCCAAACAGACCCTTTTTTGTTTTTTCAAGTTACCCATGATCCTTAAAGAAACCATTGTCAGCAACAACTCAAGGTTTGCAAATTTTTTTCCATCTCTTTTGCCGAAATGGATAGAATGCATTAATCACAATGAGATTTATCACTGGTTTGCAACTGCAATTGAGGTCACACCTCATTGATAAATCTCACTGCAATTTGCATTTAGGGGGAAGTGCCTCTTTTACTCACTTTCCTAATTGAGAATCAGAAAGCGTTTGGAAGCCAATTTTGCTCTTTAGAAAGGCTTTAGTGAATCACAAAATGAGTTTTGTTTATAAGATGTCAAAAAGCCATTGTGTAGTAATAAATACTATGATGTTGTGAATCCCAGGGTATCCATCTACAAAAAGGCTTTCTATATCTGGCCATTATTTTGGAATGCCATTTTCATTCATCATTCTCTCAGACTCTCGCAAAGGGGTCTGTACCCTGGAGATACATTCTTTTAAGAATGGTAACCTTTCTGATTGATTCTGTGAAACTGGTACCATTGATTGTGGGTATTGTATTTTAATAATTAACATATTTAAAGACTCTTTAACCAGTATGGGTGCACAATTCTCCTAATTCTGCCTGTACAAAGAAAGGAGGAGAAGAACCTGGTGTCTGCGAAGGACATGTGTAACATAATGCCTCTTGTTTTTGCGTGGTCATCCCTAATTTTACCTGACAATTTTGCTGGTGTTTGAGCATTGCGTGCTAGGGTACTTGTGTTAATTTACCAGTATGTGAGCTAAAGCCTATGATATGGCAAAATTGACTAATTCTCCAATTGGTATATTTAACTTTCCTGTAAGGTAATTATGTATGGTACAGGAGAACATACCAAAAATACGGGAAGTTAAATGTCAAATGTGGACTGCAGCACATATTGTCCCATACAGGAGTTTGACATGGGAAAATGGCTTCAGGACTACGTGTGTATTCTGGCTGCTGCAGCTTTTAAACCTGCAATTGAATCTGTCAAAATACCCCATTTAGTCAGGAATGTTGAGATTAATATTAAGTAAGTCAACTTTAAGTAGGTCTTATAACCCAAATGGAAGGGTGCCCAGTATTTGAAAGTGATACCTTTAAGAATTCTGTGTACCTACAGTGACCCTCAAAAGCAATTTTCATTCTGTAAGAGATATAAATAAGGTCAGAATAAAATCTCTGCTATCTTTGGTTAGAGACAAGCTATTAGAACAATTCAGCTACAATCTGTAGTGTTTCTTAAAAATCCAATCCATTGATGTAGTCTGTGTTTTAATGAATATTTAAGAAAATAAACTTTTAAAATAGTTATGCTTTCCAAGCCTAAACTTTCAGTCTGCAAATTAGCATTAGCCAGTCAGCAGCTGAATCATATCAGTGCTTCCTCTTAATGAGGTGGGACAACTGCCCCAAGAGCAAAATTAATGATTTAGGCCTTTTGGCAAGAAGGTCTGAGCATAAGCTATGTGACTCATACTCTCCCAGGAAAAGCAAATGGGCAGGATTCAGGAACTGGTAAACTTGGAAGGGACCTGGGTGAGGCCTGCCTAAATACAGTTAAGCCTAAAGTGGCCCTGGGGAAGGGTGGTCTTTTGATCCCATGGCACAGTGTAGGAAACCTGGCACAATCTCAGTGGGAAGAGGAGCTTTCAGTGTGGTGTGGTTGAGAAGGAGGGGACTGCTGATTTCCCTAGACACACCCCTGAGTGTATCACCAACTTTTTCTAAAGGCTGGAGGGTTATGCCATGATGGATTTAACTTAGAATAGTGCAATGTATGATAGTTTTGTGAACTTGGCTTAGCTACAGAAGCAGAAAAGCCAGCTGATCAGTTAAGGTTGCTGAGGATGGTGAGAGTGCTTGAGGTCAGGCCTAATCCCTAGCTGTGCTGAAACATAGATTTGATGGTGCTGAAAGTCCTTCTTGATTCAAACAATGGGCATACATCTCAGGCAGGTCCCCAGGGATTCATCAAGCTAGAGCAGAAGCCTGGACCAACCCACTGACTATTCAACATGGAACCTGGCAAGAAGCATTGGTAGGACAGCTCATTGACCAAAAGTGTTGGACTCTTAGGTTAGCGACCCCAGGGGATGACCAAGGACTGCTGTTTGGATTACAAGTAACACTCTCTACAAACTATCTATATAACCCTGAACCAGATTATGTGACTTTTTTTAGGAGCATTGCTTGTGGGTAACCTACAGCAGAACATCAACATTCATTAGTCCTGGTAATAATACACACGTTCAGAAATCTTCTATGCATAACCCTAACAGGGAAGATGAACAATTACTCTAAAATTTGAATATTTGGACCCTTCATCATTCGAAGTATATTAGACAACTTTCCAAAAGATCCTGCAAGCAGGGGAAATAACCCATGCATCTGCTGCTGTATGGGGCTTGAGTTACTCTGAGTTAAGCATTTTGGATCTAAATCTAACTGTACCTACTAGTACATCCTGCTCAAGCTGTCGTTCTTTGGAAGATCTCTTAGTGGTGGTGTGGATGACCAGTAGTGTTCCCTAGGGGCAATTAACGTTATTAAGTCAAGACAATTTAATCACAGTAGTTAGGACAAAGCCTTATGTGTTATAACATGCTTGGAATATAAAAACCCACTTTGATAGTACTTCAGTTGGGGATTCTGTACCTTTTCCCAGTGATAGCCTCAAATTAGGACAAAAAGGATCAGAGCCCAAGGGCCATGCTGATAAGAACAGCCCCACAAACAGGGCAAGACACCTCAGCCAACATCAGGCCCATCGCCAGACCAGTTCTCTGAGGAAAGTGCACCACTCACAAGGGTGTTTGTGGAGTCACTGTTTGAATCCCTTGGAATGGACCTATATATAATAAAACAAAACTCAACCAAAGAACATTGTGATGTAAAATAAGACCTGGGGACCATGGGTGATAGGATATCTGCACTAGAAGACACTGGATTGACCCACAATGAAAAAATCAAAATACTACAACAAGAGGTAGTAATTTCAAAAGAACAACATGTAGTCCAAGTCGTAGATTTATAAAAAATGCTTTCACCAGCAGTATATATGAATCCGAGGTGTTCCTATAAATGTGGAGGGACCAGATGTTGAACAATACATGTGAAGCCTCTTCAGTAGATACTTGCTAGCGATGACAAAACTGGCATTAAAATGGACAGAGTCCCAAAGCAGGATGAACTAAAGGGAACAACACAAGACCACCTGATATCCAAGCTTGTCTTCACAAATATAGCTAAAAGAAGAGCCAATCAGAAAAACATCAGATGTCTTTCATGGCCACAGGATAATGATATTTCAGGACATCTCAGTGATCACCCTCCAAAAATGAAGACTTTGAACCTGTCACTGACTTCCTGAAAACGACAAATATTGAATATGTTTGCAGCTGCCTATTTCATCTCCTCTTTAATAGTTCATAGCATGACTTACACAATTGCAGAGAAAATGTTAATTTTAGATCTCCCAGAGCAAGACATTGAGGCTGTGATCCAGTGGATCCAACAGATTTCCAGCCATGGAGATAACACCCGGCAGACTGCAAGCAGATCCCCAAACAGACAATGATCAGACCCCAACATAATTTCTCAAGAAAGAGAAGTGGTTCTTGGTCAGGAGATGACAGCCCACACGAGATATAAGATGGCAATGGAGATGTGACCCAGTGGTGGCTACCCTGTCGTTCTGGGCAGCAAAACCTTTTAAGTGCAAAGTTTGTGTAGGGTGATGATGATAACATTTTAGGGCAAAGACGTTGGAAAGGCTACCTACCCTCTATGTCCAGGATACACTCGATAGACATATTCATATTATTTGTGTTCTGGTTAGAATCAAGTATAGTCTTGTTCTTAAAGTTACATTTGGGATTATTTTTGAGTTACTAATTTATGATGATATAATACGAAGTAACAAGCCCCTTTCCCAAGTTACAAGATAGACAGTACACACATCTTGAATCTTCGTCTGTTCCTGCAGCCTCTCCCATTTGTAGCCCCCAGGAGAAAACACACATGTAAAAAATGTACAAAAGAAATATAGTAGGGGGTTGGCTCTGGGACAATTGCACTTCCATGAGAGAAAACACATTCATGTAAAAAAGAAAGCCATACTACACAAGTAGCAATGTGTTATTGACATGCCATTGAAGGCACTGCACAAAGTTGATGGGTCCTCTTTCAGTTAGTTATTTCTTTATTTGGTTGTTATACTGTAAATAAAATGAGGTGAAATCTTTACCTAGGCATTATTATCATGTTTTGAAATCTCAAAATAGTTCAATGATATATTTTTTTTTTAAGTGTTGTACTATACTGCATGATTTGCCTTTTCTAGCTGCACAATGTAGTCACCCCTGTTGCATAATTGGGTGCTCTCCAGCCACATAATTACAGTGACTGTCATTATAGCACTATGTTTTTCACAAGGAGTACACCTGCACACAAATTTGCAGGGGTTGTTATGTGAATTTGTGCTTCTTGAGTGCAAAGGTAGATGTTTGGCTTTAGGCTATTAGTTTTATACTGGCAAACGCCCAGCAGCTCCACCTATAATAAAGTTTTGCATAAACCATGACAAAAGTATCCTGCAGTATTGGGTATGTGGCAAAGTGAGGTAATACTGTGGCCCTCATTTTGACTTTGGTGGTCTTTTTCTAAGACCGCCAAAGCCACGGTTACTGAAGGATTTCTGCCACATTTTGGGCGGAAATCCTCCATTAGTCGTGCTGGCGGTCAGAGGCACATGGGCGGTACTACCACCGGCCCCACCCCGCCAAAAGGACTCTACCAGCCATATTATGAGCAGTAGTACTGCCTGGCGATGTCCTGATGGTTGTTCGTGGCCGGCGGTGAAAGCGCCTGTTCCCTTTCCCTGCCGGACAACCTGGGTGTTGTGTGTATGAGTGGGTGTTGTCTGCGTGTGTGCATGTATGTGTATGTATGTGTATATGCGTGTGGGTATGTCTGTGTGTATGCATGTGTGTATGGGAGTGTGTATGCATGTGTGAATGTGTGGTTGAATGCGTGTGTGAATGTTGAAGTGAGTGCATGTATGAATGTTGAAGTGAGTGCGTGTATGCATTTTGAGGTGAGTGCGTGTATGGATGCTTGTGAGTGTATGCATGTATGGGTGCTTGTATGGATGCTTGTGAGTGAATTTGTGTATGTCAATGGTGGTGAATGAGTGTATGCAGGGTGCGTGTGGGTTTCTGTGTGTATGTGTGTGTATGCAGGGGGTGGGGGAAGGGACAATGTACTAGAAGAGGGTGGGGAAAGACTAGAAGAGTGAGGGGGCGCTGTACTGGTAGGGGGTTCTGTGGCCCTCATTATGACTGCGGCGGTCTTTTACCAAGAGTAGGGACACAGAAGTTTGGCAGTGGCCAAAGCTCCGCGTTCATAATATGGTAGTCTGCACCACTGGTCCCACGGCGGTGAGACGGCCACCGCTGCCCTGGTGGTCCCTGGACCGCCAGGGTCATAGTGAGGGCCTATATTTTGAAATGCTTTTTATAGAACTTATGTATACAACACAAGAACCACACCTTATCACCCACGAGAACCACAGTAAGTGTGATAAGTGAAACAAATGTCCTGTGGGACTCATCCACCAACACTTGCAACCTCAATTAGTAACCTGCATCGTAATTGTAAAGGATACAGAACACGATGTCTTGTATGATGATGATTTTAACATTTTAGGTATCACACAATATACCTTTCATTATGTATAAAAATTAGTGCAGACAACGCAGTGCTGAGAAAGTGAACTAATGTGTATACAACAACATAGAACTAGATACTGAACAGATTCCAACGCTGTATATGATTTTATATCACACAAATATAAGTGAAGGTCCTGTCTGTTCAGATATGGTATTTTATGGAAATCCACAACATGTTTTGAAAGCAACTTAAGAAGGGGATGTTGACGATTTGACCACTAGTTAATCTTCGAGTGTCAGCAGGATAAATGTCATCTGACTAAAGTTCCCTAGAAATAGAGGAATATTTGGACCTTCAATAAGGCATCCTGTAAGCAATACATGCAATAATACTACAAGTCAGAGTCTATAATGTGTGTCAGGCTGCTCAGTTAGTTGGACAGTTCTGGTGTTCAGGAGAAGTACACCTTTGTATTGTATGGAAAAAGTGATAACACCTACACATAGAGGAGTATTCCTAGACAAAGACAACAATGCAAAATGGGCCTCCCAGTTTATTCGGTGGTCCAGAAGTGGTAAATAAATGACTATGGGAAAAGCACACCTTTGTGTCACACCACCAACATGATTACAGGTTATGCTGCTGCATGACAATGCAAAGATGTGGTTTTCCAATTGTGAAGGGTCAGCTGGTGCTACGATCGGTAACCTATGACCAAGTGATGCATGTGCCATGGGCTCACCCAGTATTCATGCTGGATAAATGTCCTATTTCAGGTGCCCTTTCTGCATAAATGTTTCCTACCCAGGAATAATAAGTGGCATCACCTGTGTGGGAACAAAACTCCCTCCAAATAAGAGCTTTTCATGTTTTATATTACAGATACAACCTCCCCAAAGCAAGTATTTGTAGTTTCAAAAAAGCTGACTTAATGCAGAGACATGGCAACCAGCAAGTATTACAGTTTAATTGCAAGCGCTCCCACAATGTATGTACAAGGACAAATGACAAAATGATTGCAGCTATGATGTCAGGCTCTCTAAGTATGTTGGATGTTTTGTGCAGGTTGGGTAACGGCAAGAACTTCTGCCACACTGAAGGATTCACAGACTGCTCTGTACCTTAAATGACCACCTACAAAATGTTATCACTGTTTGTTCCAAATTGAAGGATTCCTTCAATTCTGGCAAAAATAGGAGGTATCTATCAAATGTTTGTAGATGCCCCATGCTCATAGCTTTCTGTTCCATCAAATAATTTAGAACTTGTGGTGCCACTAAGTTTCTGAGCCACACACATGTCTATTGTTAAAATATGCTTTCCAGATCCAGTATTCTACAAATATGACATTGAACACCTTACCCTAGTTAGAGTGAGACTTTTAATGGCATATTCACTATGTTTGTACCTGCTGTGAACCACTTTGAACAACACAGCATGGTGGAATCGAGCACCGAAAAATCATCTATATTGACAATGCATTGGCAGAAATGTCTCAGCACTACAAGGACATCGATTTTTCATTTTTCAAAACAAAACCCTGTTTTAGGAATTTGTCTTTACGAAATGAAACATGTCTTTTAAAAACATCAAGTGGGGGATGTAGCCAAGATGGCGGATGGGGAGACGTATGTTCCGGCTTCTCCATCCCTACTGTCCAGCAGCCACGAACAGTGCTGAGCCTGCAGCCTGATTCCATCCCTTTTGAATGGGGCAAAACCTAATGTGCTCTGGGGAGCCGATCTGACAATTTTGAAGCTGTCAAGGAGTCTACACCTAGTCCTAACACCGTGCACCTGAGGTCGTACCTGCGCCTTGTCAAGGGTCCCCTACTCTTGTAAGTGCTCTCTGTGACAATGAGTGCCTCCACCAGATCACCTTGGGAGGCTGGACGCTTAAAGGAGCCAGCTGCTTCGTCTCATAGGAGCAGCCTGCATTGCATGGAGACCCGGGAAGGCATAGTCGAGGCTTGTGATGGCACCTCCCATGAGGCTTCCCTGATCGAGAGAAATCAGCCCAGACCCACAGTCTGCTGCTGAATCTGGGGGCGCTGCTGTGCATGGTTCCGGCACACTGAAACCAGTTGCCAAGGAAGTCGGGAGTGGCTCGCTCTCTGTGTGGGCCCTGAGACATGCTAATGGAGCCTGACCCGGCGTCTCTGTGGGAACGGCCTTGTCGTGGGGTGGCAGAGCGGAGCTGCGGTAGTGGTCTGGCATAGATTGGAGGGGGAGATCACGACAAACCAGCAGTTAAGGACATTGAAGATTGCCCATGGGTGGCTGCACAGCATGCAGGTATGGAAGAGCAAGGCAATGAAGCACGCTGTACATCCCTCCAGGGTTGAGGTGCTTGTGATCAATGCCCAGTGGCTCCCATGGGCTGAAAAGGCCCTCCCCTATCAGCTCACTTGGGTGGGGCCCTGACACTGCAGCTGGGACCAACATGCTCATATTGCCTCCTGTGTCCTTTGGCTCTCCACAGGACCTGGAGGAGGAACACTCAGCAGTGGAGTGGGCACCTGCTGACCTCGTAGGGTTCCTACATCTGAGGCTGCATCACCAGCTGCATCGTGGATGACCTGACGGGCCGACAACAGGGTGGCAGATGGGTCAGAAGGCTGGGCCCGGAAGAGGTGGATATAGCGCTCCCTGTGGGTCTGGCACACTTCAACCATCAGGGAACCTGCTTGGACCTGTGCGGGGAGCACTTGGTGGTGATCTGGAGAGGCATAATTGAAGCCAGGTCAAGGTGAGGTGAACGTGGTCCTTACTGTGGGCCTGACAAGCTACTACCACCGTGGGACCTGCCACCTGGGACTGGCTGGGATCTGGTGAAGGGGAGAGGGGACCTTTGCTGTAGCCCTAGGCCCCTGCCTGAGCTCCCCTGCACCCACTGATCCCCTGAACCACTGCTGAGCCCTGCTCACTAACCTAAGATTTCCAGACTGCCAGATTTTCCCGAGGTGGGCGGCTCAGTCTGGGACACGGGAACAGTCGAAGGAGGCGCGGGTGGGCCTGGCCCCCTGGTCAGCGGCAAGGGTGCCCATTACTGGAGCACCTAAAGAAAGGGTAATGTGGTTCTTCTGGTAGGGGAGTTTTTGAAATTTCCCGAATGCAGGAGCCTTCGCTAGTACTGTTCCCCTGAGGAGTACAATTTCTGGTTACGTTTCTTTCATTAAGTGTCAGCATACCATGCCCATGTGAGCACGGCCGGTTGAGGACACAGGGCAGACAATGAAAGCCATGACAGCACCCAGGAATCAAAAAGACCGGGCCCTCTGCAACATGCTGACAAAACCATTAGGAAATTCCTCTGACATGGAAAATACCTAGAGTCCAGTGACACACTCCTTCCTGATGCGCTATTTGCCACCCTGTAGGATGCCCTACAAGAGGTCAAGAAGGACCTGTCCTCGGACCTGCAAGAGGTGTGCAGGGACCTGGATGAAGTGGGAGAGAGGATCGCAACTTTGGAGCGTAAGGATGGTAGCCAATAAGAAGAGATTGAGGGGCTATGGCAGGAGATCCTGTGACTCCAAGAGCATCAGATTGCAGGTCACACAGAGGACCTTAAGAACCACTTATGGTGGAATAATATCAGCATAAGGGGAGTTCCCACCACCATGGAGGGGTCAGACTTGGAAGCCTCAGTGAGTCTCCTCTTTGGTTATATCTTAGGAGAAGAGGCTCCCTCAAAGTTGAAACTGGATCATTGTCAAACAGTGGGGCCACCAAGGCCAGCCATAGGTCTCCCCATAGACATTCTGGTATATATACTTGATTTTCAACTCAAAGAAAATATTCTGCAAAAAGCAGATATTAGCACCAATTGTAGTTCAAGGGGCACTCCCCCTTGCTGTACCAGGACCTGGCTGCCATCACTCTCCAAATCGACTAGACTTTCAGCCTGTCATGGTGCACCTGCACAATGCCAGCAGCTCTTACTCTTGGGGTCACCCCTTCTCCATCATTTTCTGGCTAGAGGGGAATCTGCACCAACTAAGGTCACTCCAAGAGGCATGTAGGGTGCTTGGCATAGCTGATCCGGCTGCGGGGGAAATACCCCGGGAGTCCTTAGTCAGGGGCTTCCCGAAACACGAGCGTGGACACCAGCAACCCAACTTTGTACTGTGCATAAACTGGACCCTGCTACCATGCCCCTGGAAGGGAGTCAGTACTGGCCAGATTGAGTGGGGACAAGGCACAAGCTGAAGCATCATGAGGAGGATCTTTGTACTGTTTCATTGCAAATATAAACTGGAATAGGGGTGGTGGGGACGAGTGTTCTCAGGTATGGGCTTGGATCCCTTTGTTCTTTGTGAGATAATTGCCCTGATGCAGACTTGTATGACTGGTCCACCTGGCCTACATAGGCCTGAATTTGTTCATTTTTCCATTCTGGAGGGATTGTTGGTTTTACATGTGGTTGTGATGTTTGTTTGTTTAATTGCTAAATTTCAGGGGGGTACCCTTCTCAGACTCTTCAATGAGATATTGGTGGATTGCCTGGGCAGCGTAATAGATGTATTACAAAAACTGTTTGACCCACAACTAGACCCTTCTTTAACTAGCACCATCCTTACATTACTCTCATATCCTCTCTACACAAGTCATGAACTCAAGATCCTTAGCTTGAATGTGAGGGGACTTAACAATGTCACCAAGTGGCTAGCTGTCCTTTCTCTCCTCAGGCACTCAGGGGCAAATATATGTCTCTTGCAAGAAACACACTTGATCCAGAGGGATGTCCATAGAATGCAATCCAGGTTTTCTATCACAAGAAATGCTCTTTCTAACAAATAGTTTTCCATTTACATGACTTTCACCTCAACTGGGAGCCCAGTTAGCATGGACTGTAAATGAGTAATTACAGGGGAGCTGATGCTTCTACTGGCTTGCTTTTAGTCAGTGCTTACTTTGTAAAAGTGTAAGTGCTGGGGCCACATGTTTTGCTCAGAAGCCTGTTGCCAACCCTCTTAAATGTCAGGGTGCTGAATACCAAGGATGCATAGTTTTGCTTTCCACCTCATGCCTCCTTAATCTATCACCAAACACTCCCTGTCTCCTTACCTCATTTTCAGGTTCTTGTTAATCCCTGCGTCTGTCTTTATAACTGTCTTTGCATCTTTCTCTTCCTCCTATCTTTGTGTGTTTTCACTTTCTTCCTCTCGTGAGTCATCAGAGGAAGAAGAATAAATGAAGGCTTCAAAAAATCAGTGCGGAGGGCCACTGCTGCATCCACTGCCTCAAAATAAGCACTGCTGTTAGGCAGATCTGGCTTTGACCTTGCTGCTGCTGCTGACCTCACAAGTCATGACGGCAACAACAGGCACAAAAATACACTGGACCCTAAACAGCCTTCAGTTTCAATTGATCACCATCCCTGTTCTTTCCCCAGTCCTTCAGCAGTGGAAAGGAGCTATTGATGGATGTAGACGAGGACAAGGATTCACACTGTAATGGTACGGGCATAAAAGGGTGTGTCTTGCCACTTTCGCTTCTCCTGCCCATTGAACAGATCGCCGACAATACCAATCGAACGTATTGTAATACATTCACTATTGCAAGCTCAGAATTTCTTCACGTAACGTTATCTCCCTTTGTCCACACTCTGATCATGTGTGTAAAGCACCAGTGTGAAGCCTTTCTGCTCAGAATAGACTGTTTTCTGCTGTCTAGTCAGGTTGAAAGGCAAAAACATAAAAGAAGAGTTTGCCATGAACTTTCTGAAGAGGGGGTATGGTGGCTGCTGTTTCTTTTGATACAATAAACCCTTATGTGGTGGGTCAAAGCTCACAACCAGAGCAGCAGACTCCATATCCTTCTTGTATCACAACTTTGAATGTTGTGGTGCGTAATAAATGTTGTTGCCAACCAGACCACAGCATCTCATACTTAAATTGACTCACCTCACGAAAATCACTACACAGATAAATAAAATAAAAACATGTGATCACCTTGAGCATTAAATTAAGACAGACTGTGCCACACTTTTGGCCTGACTGGTCTCATATGTAGCCTAAGAGCTGAAGCATCACTGTATAACTAGGTGTGGGTGGAACTCGCAGATTTTGAGTCCACAGAATTCCATGGAGATCCAAAAAAACTTTGTGAGATTCCGCAGAGTTCTACCAAAGGACATTAACAAGCATGTCGCTCTGCTTGGGCTGTGATTTAGCGCAAGGACCACATTCCACTCTGAAAAATCTGTGTAAATGGCAACACGCACCCCACCAGAGGTGACAGCCACGTGAGTTGATTTAGCTGTCACTCGAGCAGATTTTCAACTTGAGAAGCAGCCTTCTGCCCACATATGGTTGCAACTTCCTGTGTTGGAAAAATCTCACCAGATATCCTCCTAGCGACCGAAAATCACATTAGGGGACCCCCAATCTCACTGGCACTCACCAACTTACTGTTTTGGTGCATGCATGTTAAAAACTTCACCACACAGTGATTGGTGAAATTTGGCAGGAACACGGCATTACAAAGAATGCAGAGTTGCCAAAATTCAGTCAATTATGCCAGTGGAATGGAATTTTTTGTCCACCCGTACATATTACCACCTTAGACAGTGGCAAGAGTTTTCATTTAACCCCTCTGATACCCTGGATGCAACAGTTACGTCCTGGGCAGCACCGCTCGGGTGCCCAGGACATAACCGTTATGTCCAGATAGGGGCCCTCGGGGGAAGGGCTAGCGTTCCTTCCGCGACCTCGCACCCCCCTCCCCTGGGCAGGGATGGAAGAGAGATCACTTCCCCTTCCACCCCGCCCCGACCCTCCGTGGCATTTGATGATGTCAGCGCGTGATCACACACTGACCTCATCAGAGGCCTGCCCTGCACTGGAAGCTCAGCTTCCAGCGCCTTTTGCATTTCGCCTCTGATCACATGGAGGGGCCGAGAAAAGCATCAAAGGAAAGGAAAGGCCTTTCCTTTCCTTTGATGTCTTTCTCAGCATTTCTGCTGCCCGATCTTGATGCGATCGGGCAGCAGAAATGCCACTAGACACCAGGGATTTTTTTTCTTTCTGTAATTGAATAAGGGGAGCGGCCCCTTGGGCTAGGGCTGCTCCCCAGGGGGGCAAATTCTTTTTAGGCCATTTCTGACTACCCTGGGGCAGATCGGCCTGTTATAATTAGGCCGATCTGCTCCCCGGAGGCAGAAACTGCTAGACTCCAGGGATAACTTTTTTTTGTTTTATTTTTGTTTTTTTTATATGTGGGAAGTGACCCCCTTTTTTTTTTACATTATTGAAGGAGGGCATCAGCCCCTTGGGCAAGCACAGCTTCCAGCGCCGATCGGAGGAGAAATGCTTTTGCATTTCTCCTCCGATCACGGGGAGGGGCCAAGAGAGGCATCAAAAGAAAGGAAAGACCTTTCCTTTGATGTCCTTCTCAGCATTTCTGCTGCCCGATCGCGATGCGATCAGGCATCTGAAATGCCACAAGACACCAGGGAATTTTTTTTTTTTGCGTCAATTTCATGCAAGAGAGCGACCCCTTAGGGAAGAGTCGTTCCCCTTGGGGGCAAATTTATTTTAGACCATTTCTACCCCCCTTGGGGGCAGATCAGCCTATGTTTATTAGGATGGGCAGAAACCACTATGCACCAGGGATAGGTTTTTTGTTCCAATTTCATGCAAGGGAGCGACCCCTTAGGCAAGGGTCACTCTCCTGAGGGGGGATTATTTGAGGCCATTTCTGCTCCCCTTTAGGGCAGATCAGCCTATTTCTATTAGGCCGATCTGCCACCTGGGGGGGGCAGAAACCACTTAGGAACCATGGATTGGTATGTGTGTGTTTTGTTTGGGGGGTAGCCCCTTGGGCAAGGGTTGTTCCCCATGGGGGCACATTACTGTTGGCAGGCAGATTGGCCTATTTTTGGAAAGCCCATCTGCCCCAGGGGGGCAGAAGGCCCACCAGAGACAAGGGAAGATGTTTGTTTCAAAATAAGGGGGTGGAGGTATGGCCATACCCCCATCCCACATAAATGAGGCCAAAGTTGTTCTGCTCACCAGTGGGCAGATGGGGCAATTACCCCCAATCCACACCCTGGGGGGGGCAGAAAGTCTACTAGATGCCAGGGAATTAAAAACAATTGTGTGGTGGTGACTACCAACCAGTATGGGCATGGTTATGCCCTTACCCCAACTGAAGGGGGAAACAGTCTTTCAGCTCTCCCCCCACACACTAAAACATCTTATCCCATGGCAAGCAAGAGGACTCTTGATTATTTTGGGTTTTGGTTCCACATTTGGGCCATAAGAGCTTTGCTAACTCTCAAAATCGTCCCACTTGGAATGGTGAGGGCTGCACTTTTTGGACTTTGGGAGGCTGCCATGTAGAAAAATCCACAAGACCTAGACACATCTGAAAACTAAACATCTGGGTGAGTCCAGGGTGGTGTGCTTCATGTGTACCCCGCACCATTTTCTTACCTACAATGCCCCGCAAACCTCCAACTTTGCTGCAAATCCCATATTTTTCCCACATTTTTGTGATGGAACCTTCCGGAATCTGCAGGAATCCACAAAATTCCTACCACCCAGCTTTGTCTCATCCATACCGATAAAAAGTTTGCCCCACTTGTCAGCCTAAAACTCTTGTTTTTTCAAACTGCCCTTTTCGATCCGCTTTGGTTCCCCCTCAATTTCAACATGTTTTTGGCTCTTCCCTGTCACAGAACCTTGGCCCACCTACACAAGTGAGGTATCATTTTTACCAGAAGACTGAGGGGAACTTTGGGTGGTAGGATATTTGTCCCGGTGCTGGGACCCCACACAGAAATGTAGGAAAAATGTGCTTTTTTTTGCTAAAATTGAGGTTTGTTGAGGATTCTGCGTAAGAAAATACTGGGGGATCCACGCAAGTCACACCTCCCTGGTATCTCTTGGGTGCCTAGTTTTCAGAAATGTCTGGGTTTGGTAGATTTTTCTACATGGCTGCTGAGCCCAGGACCAAAAACGCAGGTGCCCCCCGCAAAAACAGGTAGTTTTGTATTTGATAACTTTGATGTGTCCAGTTAGTATTTTGAGGCATTTCCTTCTGCGTGCACTAGGCCTACCCACACAAGTGAGATACAATTTTTTTGGGGAGACTTGGGGTAACGCTGAGGTGGAAGGAAATTTGTGGCTCCTCTCAGATTCCTGAACTTTCTGTCACCAAAATGTGAGGAAAAAGTGTTTTTTGGCCAAGGTTTGAGGTTTACAGAGGATTCTGGGTAACACAACCTGGTGAGAGCCCCACAAGTCACCCCATCTTTGATTTCGCCAGGTGTCTATTTTTAAAAAATGCACAGGTTTGGTAGGTTTCCTTAGCTGCCGGCTGAGGTAGAGGCCAAAATCCGCAGCTAGGCACTTTCCAAAAAACAGCTCTGTTTTCTTTGCGAAAATGAGATGTGTCTACGTTGTGTTTTGGGGTCTTTCCTGTCACGGGCGCTAGGCCTACCCACATAAGTGAGGTACCATTCTTATTGGGAGACTTGGGGGAACACTGGGTGGAAGGAAATGTGTGGCTCCTCTCAGATTCCAGAACTTTCTGTCACCAAAATTTGAGGAAAAAGTGTTTTTTGGTCAAAGTTTGAGGTTTGCAAAGGATTCAGGGTAACAGAACCTGGTGAGAGCCCCACAAGTCACCCCATCTTGTAGTCCGCCAGGGGTCTATTTAAAAAAAATGCACAGGTTTGGTAGGTTTCCTTAGCTGCCGGCTGAGGTAGAGGCCAAAATCCACAGCTAGGCACTTTCCAAAAAACAGCTCTGTTTTCTTTGCGAAAATGTGATGTGTCTACGTTGTGTTTTGGGGCCCTTCCTGTCGAGGGCACTAGGCCTACCCACATAAGTGAGGTACCAATTTTATTGGGAGACTTGGGGGAACATTGGGTGGAAGGAAATGTGTGGCTCCTCTCAGATTCCAGAACTTTCTGTCACCAAAATCAGAGGAAAAAGTGCTTTTTGGCCAAATTTCAAGGTTCGCAAAGGATTCTTGGTAATAGAACCTGTGAGAGCCCCACAAGTCACCCCATCCTGGATTCCTCTAGGTGTCTAGTTTTAAAAAATGCACAGGTTTTGTAGGTTTCCTTAGGTTCCGGCTGAGCCAGAGGCCAAAATACACAGCTAGGCACTTTCCAAAAAACAGCTCTGTTTTCTTTGGGAAAATGTGATGTGTCCACGTTGTATTTTGGGGCATTTCATGTAGGGGGCATTAGGCCTACCCACACAAGTGAGGTACCATTTTTTGGGGAGATTTGGGGGAACGCTGGGTGGAAAGAAATTTGTGGCTCCTCTCAGATTCCAGAACTTTCTGTCACCAAAAGTTGAGGAAAAAGTGTTTTGTGGGCCAAATTTTGAGGTTTGCAAAGGATTCTGGGTAAGAGAACCTGGTGAGAGCCCCACAAGTCACCCCATCTTGGATTCCCCTAGGTGTCTGTTTTTCAAAAATGCACAGGTTTGGTAGGTTTCCTTAGGTGCCGGCTGAGCTAGAGGCCAAAATCCACAGCTAGGCACTTTCCAAAACACAGCTCTGTTTTCTTGGGGAAAATGTGATGTGTCCATGTTGTGTTTTGGGGCATTTCCTGTCGCAAGTACTAGGCCTACCCAAGCACGTGAGGTACCATTTTTATCGGGAGACTTGGGGGAATGCTGGGTGGAAGGAAATTTGTGGCTCTTCTCAGATTCCGGAACTTTCTGTCACCAAAATTTGAGGACAACATGTTTTTTAGACAGATTTTGAGGTTTGCAAAGGATTCTGGGTAAGAGAACCTGATGAGAGCCCCACAATTCACCCTATCCTGGATTCCCCTAGGTGTCTAGTTTGTTTTCAAAAGTGCACAGGTTTGGTAGGTTTCCCTAGATGCCAGCTGAGCTAGAGGCCAAAATCTACAGCTAGGGACTTTGCAAAAAATACGTCAGATTTCAATCTAAAAATGTGATGTGTCAATGTTGTGTTTCCTGTTGGGAGCCTTAGGCCTACCCATGCAAGTGAGGTATCAATTTTATTGGGAGAATTGGGAGAACACAGAATAGCAAAACAAGTGTTATTGCCCCTTGTCTTTCTCTACATTTTTTCCTTCCAAATGTAAGACATTGTGTAAAAAAGACATTCATTTGAGAAATGCCCTGTAATTCACATGCTAGTATGGGCACCCCGGAATTCAGAGATGTGTAAATAACCACTGATTCTCAACGTCTTATCTTGTGCCCATTTTGGAAATACAAAGGTTTTGTTGATACCTATTTATCACTCTTCATATTTCAGCAAATGAATTGCTGTATAGAATGAAAACCCATTGGAAGGTGCAGCCATTTATTGGCTCTGCGTACATTGGGTTCTTGATGAACCTACAAGCCCTATATATCCGCGCAACCAGAAGAGTCCAGAAGACGAAACGGTATATTGCTTTAAAAAATCTGACATCACAGGAAAGAGTTACACAGTAAAACGTGGCGAAAAATGCCTGTTTTTTTACCTCAACTTCAATATTTTTTTATTTGAGCTGTTATCTTCTGTGGGAAACCCTTGTAGGATCTACACAAATTACCCCTTGCTGAATTCAGAATTGTGTCTACTTTCAGAAATGTTTGGCTTTCTGGGATCCAGCATTGGTTTCACACCTATTTCTGTCACTAACTGGAAGGAGGCTGAAAGAACAAAAAATGGTACAAATGGGGTATGGCCCAGTAAAATTCCAAAATTGTGTTGAAAAATGTGGTTTTCTGATTGAAGTCTGCCTGTTCCTGAAAGATGGAAAGATGGTGATTTTAGCACTGCAAACCCTTTGTTGATGCCACTTTTAGGGGAAAGAAACACGTCTTCTTCTGCAGCCCTTTTTTCCCTGTTTTTTTTTTTAAACAAAATGTTCGCTGTATTTTGGCTAATTTCTAGGTCTCCTTCGAGGGACCCCACAAAGTCTGGGTGCCTCTAGAATCCCTAGGATGTTGAGGAAAAAAGGACGCAAATTTTGCTTGGGTAGCTTATGTGGACAAAAAGTTATGAGGGCCTAAGCGCTGACTGCCCCAAATAGCCAAAAAAAAGGCCTGGCACTTCAGGGGAAAAGGCCTGGCAGCGAAGGGGTTAAAGGCATCTCTTGCTTTTAGCTGTATTTGTAACAGCATTTGTTGGCATATCTAATGTAAGCAAAATAACAGTATGGCATCCACAAAGCAACATAACATATTTAGAAAGTAATATGGCATACCATAACTAAATAGAAAAAAAAAAAGCTCTATACATTACTATTCTGCCTTTTGGCTAGGTTAGCACTACAGAAGTACTTTATACGTACATACACAACAATACATAACATTGCAACAGTGCAGCACAAAAACACAGCAATAGAACACATCAGAATGCTACACAACAAATATGCAGACACGTTCATGTCACACATAAAACCTGTTTTCATAGCATGGTGGTAAAAGGTGTTTGCACAAAACATTGACATAGTGCGAGCGAAAAAATGCTTTGTGATCGCCTCCTCTAATCCTCTCCCTGGCGAAGCTGATGTTTATTTGGACAGAATACAGGATGAAAACTTCAAACCGGAAACGTGCTCCCATATTGGCTTTCACAATTGGATGTTCGAAATCTGTTATGCAGGGAGCTTGATTTAGCTCGCCAGATGCTTAAAAAAGAAAGAAAATGTGTGCCCATTAAAAACCTATATTCCAAGCATAGGTTACAAACACCATTTAAACCTCAGAGGTAAGATTCCTTTAGTTAAGACGCAATTCCCGGACACAAATAGCAGTGCGTACGAATCAGAAACAATTACAGCTCACACAGCCACCGCAAACCAAGGAAGGAAATGTTTGCTGCGACCCAGTTCTGATCCTCCTAATGAGCATTGGACTTTGAATAGCTTAGGGCATTTTGAATCAGAGTCTTTTGATTTCTGGGCTATCAGGTTGCTGAATCCCTACAGACCTGAAAGTGTTTATTCATTTTTGGGGTTTGACTGAATGTGACTTATGCAGGTCTTGCTGCTCAAATATGTTTGCGATTGTTTAAGAAAGCTCATTCCTTTATTTAAGATGCGCCCTCATAACCTAAATACAACACTGTCAAAGTTATCAGTTATAAAAATGTACTAGTTCAAGATAGTTTAGATGAGAATGTTCAGTTCAATTCAATACATATGTTACCTCATGACTGCAAATGGCGAATACAGCTATATACAATTTACACAAACATCACCAGGACCAGTTATGGATCTTTCTAAAGTAAGATATTTTAAGTCGATTACAATAAATGAAGTATTAGGTTGCCACTGCTGCACTGAACATGTGATATTACAAATAACCCTGTACCACAATTGTATAGAACAAGAATGGCAAAATCTTCAAGCATTCGGTTTCTCCGGCAGTAACATGAAATCACATTTTATGAACACAATTATTTAAATATGTATGAGATAAGATAATGTTTACACCCCGGGATGGTGGCCCTGTGAACTATTTTATATTCTGCTGAGAGCGACCATTGTTCAACCACATGGTCCTAGGCTCAATTCCCAGCTGTTTAACTCAGCTTTCATCCTTCCGATGTAAATAAAATGAAAACCATTGAGTTGGGGAACAATAAACGTCTGTCATTCAGCACCACGCTACCCTCCAGGGTGAATGTACTCTCTACAAATACAATATGTTATCTGAGTAAAATTAAATGATCATATACTTCAGAAACATGATCACCGATCGGAGAATGTATGTAAAAATATAATAATGTGTGACTATTTCTCGCTACAAATAAAGCCCAATTCCTGACAAATTCTTCGTATGTATTGCTAGGTTCCGGCGGCTGTAACTGTGCCATGGGATAGTAATGAAGATAAGGGCATATTTATACTCCGTTTGCGCCGAATTTGCGTCGTTTTTTTCGACGCAAATTAGACGCAAAACTAACTCCATATTTATACTTTGGCGTTAGACGCATCTAGCGCCAAAGTCCATGGAATTAGCGTCATTTTTTTGCGTGAACACCTTCCTTGCGTTAATGATATGCAAGGTAGGCGTACCCGTCTTAAAAAATGACTGCGATGCTATTGCGTCGTATTTATACTCCCGGGCAAAAATGACGCCCGGGAGTGGGCGGGTCTAAAAAACCCGCATTTGCGCCGGATTTTAGCGCCTGGGTCAGGGCAGGCGTTAAGGGACCTGTGGGCTCAGAATGAGCCCAGAGGTGCCCTCCCCTGCCCCCAGTGACACCCCCTGCCACCCTTGCCCACCCCAGGAGGACACCCAAGGCTGGAGGGACCCACCCCAGGGACATTAAGGTAAGTCCAGGTAAGTATTTTTTTTAATTTTTTTTGTGGCATAGGGGGGCCTGATTTGTGCCCCCCTACATGCCACTATGCCCAATGACCATGCCCAGGGGACAGAAGTCCCCTGGTCATGGCCATTGGGCAAGGGGGCATGACTCCTGTCTTTGCTAAGACAGGAGTAATTTCTATGGGGGATGGGCGTCGTAAAAAAATGGCGCAAATCGGGTTAAGACGATTTTTTTGCCTCAGCCTGACTTGCCCCATTTGTGGACGCCCAAACGCCATTTTTCCCTACGCCGGCGCTGCCTGGTGTACGTGGTTTTTTTTCACGCACACCAGGCAGCGCCGGTCGGCTAACGCCGGCTAACGCCATTCAATAAATACGGCGCCCGCATGGCGCTTCAGAATGGCGTTAGCCGGCGCTAATTTTTTGGGCGCAAAACTGCGTTAGCGCAGTTTTGCGTCAAAAAGTATAAATATGGGCCATAGTATTGACGACGACAGCGATACCGAGCGTGGATTTACTGATCCAAGGTTTACGTGCCAGGATTATCATAGAACCTCGAAGAGTTAAAACCAGCCCTTTAGAAAAAAAAAGGCCTTGTGTTTCCATTTGCATTGCTTTAAAACTTAAGGTAATGGATTGTCAGGTTACTAACGTTTCTGGACTAAAAGCCTTCTACGATGTCCACCCCTGAGACATTACACCCCTGCCAACACCTGCGATTCACAAGCAGCCAGTCACGTTTATTACATATGTCCGGACCTGAAAACGTATACTAGGACATCGGAAAGATAGTACCAGATGGATTGGAAAGAGAACACGATATTTCCTGCTGTAGTGAGACCAATTAAAAAGTTGCCACTTGTTAGCCCTCACCTGTGAGTTTACTAGGTTTCGGGCATGTCAAAAAATATTACCCCTCTCCGAAATTAGCTAATTAGACAGCTGAGACAACAGGATAACTAGAGGAGGAATAACACCATGAGAGTGGTATTTTATTATTTATAATTACTTAGAGCGAAAGTTCACTCTGTTGTGCAATGAAGATTCATGGAACTAGGGGCCAAAATGTATCAAGATTCCAGTTAGCGATTTCCAAATTGCGAATTTTAAATGCAAAACGCGATGTATCAAATTTGAAAATCGCTAATAGCGATTTATTAAAATTCGTTAACGCAATTTGCTAGATGCAAATATCGAATTGCAAAAAAAATTGTGATTCGTTAATTGAAAATCGCAAATAGCGAAAACGCCATACCGGAACAGCCTGATGACATCACTACCAGGAAGTGAGTCAGCCCATGCTGTTTCCAGGAGCCAAATCCACAGGAGCAGGGAGAGAGACACAGCCCAGCACCAGGGAGTCAGCATTGTGAGTAAGCCACACTGCAACATTGCCAATTGTGGCAATGGGAAGGAGAGGGGAAACAGGAAGAGGAAGCTAAAATTCAGTGTACAAGAATTGGAGGTGCACCTTGAGGAGGTTGTTGGGAACCATGATAGACTCTTTGGAAAAAACTCACTCCAAGTACCTGAGAGTGCGAATCGGAGACTATGGTCTGACATCCAGACAAAAATATGTGCAGTGGGTGTTGCGCAGCGCTCTGTGGAGGAGATATGCGAGGGATGGTACGACTTGCAGTCCAGTGTTAAGGAGAGGGTGGCCAGCAGGCTTAGGGAGGCAAAGAGCACCAAAGGCGGACCATCCACCCACACACCGTCCACCCCTATGGAAGACCTGGTGCAGTCCACATACCTGCCAGAAGCTGTCATTGGTGTAACTGACATTGACACCTCAGGGACACCCAGCACCAGCAAAGGTAAGGCCAGTGATTATGTGTATCCCCACATGTGCATGTACACATGTCCCTTAGGAATTAGTACATAGCTTGATACACAGTGAAAAGTAGTCCATGTCACATCTTACATACAACACAACAGTGCCTTATGGGAGTGGTAGTACACAACCCTAAGGTGAATACACAACATAAATAGCAAGATAGTGGTCAGCCACATAGAGAAACACCACAAACGACTCAGGGTGACACAATTTAATTGTAAACGTAAAGCAACACTGTGGAAATCTGTGACAAATGCTAGAACTGACCTGCTGCACATTGTCCTTGCAGATGACTCAGTCCCTGCTGCTGCAGGATCTGAAAAAGTGGGGGAAGCAGAAACACTGCCACAGTCTGACTCAAATACCTGTGAGTCCTACAGCATTGTTCCGACTAGACGCAGGGCAAGGGTGTTACCACTGCCAGAGTTCAACATGGACTCAGATGAGATGCCAGAACATGAACCCACACCACCACCAGAGGCGAGTCCCACAGGAAGACAGCAGTCCCTGCACCAGCACCAGCATCAGTCAACTCCCCTCAGGAGGCGCCACGATGCAGGCAGACAGGGCACAGAAAAAGGAGTGGGCCCATCAATCTTTGGCGGCCTTGAAGCTTTGGTGCTGAAAGTGCAGCGTCTGCTATGCAAATAATTGAAGTCACTGCACAGGCAGTTTGTGTCTCACAATACCAATATGGGGTTACAAAACAAGCACTTGGAGACCCTGATTGCGGGACAGCAAAGAGATGCTGAAAACACCAAGGAGTTGACACAGGCCATTGGGGAACTCTGCACTGAGATACAGCAGGAGCGTGTCAGCCAGCGCAGGCGCCATCACCAATGTTTGGCCAAGTTTGATAGCTTCTGTAGATCAGTCAATCGGCTTGCAAGTTCAACAGCCCAGATATCACGGCGTGCTGTTGCCACACAGGTGGAGATGACACATTGCAGTCAGGACATTGCACTGGGACTGGTGCAAATTACCAACGTAGTGGATGCCATGCAAACAGCATGCAGTACCACAACCAGTGAACTGGGTACTGGGGACAGTGAGGAGTCCTCTAGCCTCAGAAGTCTGACAGTCCCTGTGATTGATCCGAGGCATCGCAGTGCCAGACACAGCACTGCATGTGAACCTGCTACCAGAGGTGCCAGCGAGGGCACTGAGCACTAAAGTGGAGTGCATGGACGTAAGAAGTGATGTTGAGGGCTACAGGGGACCACCTAAACACGTAGAAATGAAGTCATGCTATGATGCCAATAGTGTGACACTGTTAATAGTTCATGTCTGCCCATTGTGTATAGCTATGTCCTAATGACACATTGTTTACTTGAAGTCAAGGTAATAAAGATGCTAACTACTGAAATACATTTTATTTAAGTGGATTTGTCATTACTTACACCAAAAATGGTTGATTTCAGCACGTCTTTGCCTGCCTTCCGCTGCACTGGTCCTGTCGGCTGGTAGAAGGAGTGGTAAGGGATCATCATCCTCATCTGAGTCTGGCTCCGTGAGTTCCACTGGTATGCCCCTGGCGGTTGCTATGTTGTGCAAGATAGCACATGTGGCCATAATTTTGCATGTTGTCTCAGGGTTGTACTGTAGTGCACGTTCACTTTTATCGATGCACCTGAAACAGCTCTTCATCAGCCCAAAAGTACGCTCCACCACATTGTGGGTAGCCCTATGTGCAGCATTGTGCCTCCTCTCTGCTGGAGTTGCCGGGCTCAGGAAGGGCATTAGCACATCGGTGCGCACTGCATAGGCACTGTCTCCTGAATGCACAGAGAGTAAAATGAGTACATTTGCTGTCTGAGGTCATGCTTACATCAATGTATTATTCAGAACTATCAAATTACCTAATAGATATCCTTCCCCAAACTCCCCAGCTTGCAGTCTTATGTGTATCCCGCTGTGGCAAAAGATGTAGGAGTCATATGTGCTCACTGGGCATCTGGCCACGAGATCGGTAATGATGTAGGAGGCATTACATATTACCTGTATGTTCATAGAATGATGGTTTTTATGGTTGCGATACACATACTCGCTGGCCAATGGTGGACAGATTGCTACATGTGTCCCATCAATGGCACCTATGACATGTGGGAACTGTGCTATCTGGTAAAAATTAACTTTAGTTTATTGTAATGCCTGTGGGGTGTTGGGGAATCTTATGTACAGTTGTATTCTGCTCAGCATGGCATTGAGAAATGCGTTGAAAAATCTAGAGAGGGCTCTCTGTGATACCCCCCCAGCTGCTGCTATGAACCCTTGATAGCTCCCTAAGGCTAGTAGCTGCTGGGAGAATAATACCTGCCCATGGGTGGGTATGCTATTGGTTCCTGCGTGTTGTGCGCTGCAGCATGGGTTGTATCATGGCTGAGCTTAACCTGTACTTCTCATAAATTTCCTTCTCAGTCTGGTCAAAAAGGGTTATGAGCACTCTGAAAATGCGCTCCTGTCTCTTCCTTTCTCTCCTCAAACCTCCCAAGATTCTCATTCTCCTCGCCATGACGTAGAGTGCAGCCATTGTGGAAGAGGGGCTGAGGCATTCTGGGCCTATTTATATAGGTTGCACCTGGTTACCACCTGGTTTCAGTTTGTGGTAAATTGCATGTGCAAACGGCCATTCTGCGAATAATCACAATATGCGATTTTTTGCTACATCGCATTGCAAATCCGTTTTTGCGTGTCGTGACCTGCGTCTCGCAAATAGTGGCATGATTTAGGAGATCGCTGTCTGGGATTCGCTATTCTGTATCGCAATTAGCGTTTCTCAAAATGCGATTCGGTAAATCATATCGCTATTTGCCATACGCTTTTTGTGACATGCTAATTTATGTCTCATTCACAATAAATCGCTATTTTTTTGATTTCTTATTTTCGCACTGTGAATGCCTTTCATACATCGGAAAACACATTTTTTCATTCGCAAATGGACATTCGCACCGTTTGCGAATGCAAAAACGCTTGATACATCTGGCCCTAGGATTTTATAAAACTAAAGAAAACTGTCATTTTAACATTTTGGCAGATCATCAAAAAGCTTTCCTTGTGTTACTTTAGTGTTCTTGACAATAGGGTTATTGCCATCGTCTGGAAAAAACACAATTTTAGTTCTTTGTATGGCCCATGAACCTTTAGAATCTGATTGTTGGCACCATAGATGCAGGAAAAGCTATCTTTTCAAGTAATCTCATTCATAATTCGCAATATTTGCTGGTAAATGTAGCTTCGTTCTATGGGAAAGCCTCTAGTATGGCAACATTTTTATAATGTTAGGTTTATTGTTAAGGAATGTAACATGAAAGGAACATCAGTGTTCCCAGGAGATTGGCCGGGTAGGCATTAGGAGATAGAAGAAATCATCCAAGTTCTTTCTTTCTATTTATAAAGTTGACTTGATATTAGTTTCTCACCTCACTAAGGGCCAGATGTAGGAAGTTCAGATTTTGCGAATCGGAAATTGCGAGTCAGTGCGACTCGCAATTTACGATTCGCAAACTCGGATGCAGAACGGTGTCTCAGACACCGTCTGCGATTCGCTATGGGGTCGCAAAGACCCACCTCCTTAATATTAATGAGGTGGGTCGCATTTTGCGACCCCATAACGAGTCCCTACACTCACAGGGATGGTGGCCTGCTGAAGACAGCAGACCTCCATGTCTGTGACTGCTTTTTAAATAAAGCAGTTTTTCAAATTTATTTTGCAGCCCGTTTTCTTTAAAGGAAAACGAGTTGGAAAGTAAAAAAAATAACGAAACCATTTGGTTTCGTTTTTTCAGAGTAGGCAGTGGTCCATTGAACCACTGCCTGCTCTGAAAAAACATTTTGGGCAACATTGACCCCTTCCCTTTTGCAAATGGGTTACCACCAGTGTGACACTGGTGGTAACTGCGAATTGCTTTGCGACCGCATTCGCAGTCACAAAGCAATTTAGCATTGCGATGCGAGTCGCAAATAAGAAGGAGACACCCCTTCCTATTTCCGAGTCGCATTCACAATTTGCAAGTTGGTACCGACTCGCAAATTGTGAATGTGCATCGCAATGAGCATTTTGCATGGGGAAAACTGTGATTTTCGCAGTTTGCACCATGCAAAATGCTTCCTACATCTGGCCCTAAATACTTACATTTGGAGCCTTTACAATGTTCCGTAAAGTACTTAGGTATTACTCAAAAAGCAAAAAAGATGGGAAGTCTGAGGTTATAGATAACCAGAAATTTGCCATTGTCGGTATGAATTGTATGTGCATTGTGTTGGCTTTCAGAACAAAATATTGATTTGAAAATATCGGGCCAAATTCACAAAGGTAAACCTAGCCCAAAAGATTAGGTTAAGACCAAAAGTCTTAACTGAGATCAAAAGTCTGACTTTACTATTAGTAAAGTTAGACCTTTGGTCTAACTTTACACTTTTGGTCTGAACCTAGATCAAAAGTGTAATCTTAGATTTACTTTGAGAAAAGTTAGACTTTAAGTCTAAACTTAGACTTTTGGTCTAAACTTAGACTTTTGATCTTACTTTACCTCTGTGAATCGAGGCCTAAATTTATGGCTTTGGGAATTTACAAAGGGCATTTCTGAGTACTATCTTTATGTCCTTACTTTGGGTGGAGAGCCAAGACTGGAGTGAGAATAGTACATTTTACCCTTCCTTAGTCCTACACTTGCACTACTGTTGCACAGACTGGAGTGGGAATAGTAATTTGTACCCCTCCCTAGTACAAAGCTTTCCCCAAAGTTGCACTGACTGGATGGGGAATAGTACATTTTACCCCACTTGAGTCCAACGCTTTCCCTATTGTTGGACAGACTGGAGTGGGAATAGTAAATTTGACCCCTCCTGAGTCCAACTCTGTCCCTACTGTTTCACTGACAGTAGAGGGAATAGTACATTGTACTCATCTTGAGCCCAGCGCTTTCCCTACTGCTGCACAAACTGGAGTGGGAATAGTAAATTTTACCCCTCCTGAGTCCAACGCTTTTCCTACATTTGCACTGCCTGGAGTGGGTATAGTAAACTTTACCCCTCCTGAGTCCAATGCTTTCTCGTACTGTTGCACCGACTGGAGTGGGAACAGTAAATGTTACCCCTTCTGAGTCCAACGCTTTCCATACTGTTGCACTGACCTGGGTGAGAATAGTATATTGTACATTGGGTCCAACACTTTCCCTACTGCTGCACAAACTGGAGTGGGAATAGTGCATTTTACCCCTCCTGAGTCCAACACTTTCCCTCCTGTTGCTCAGATTGGAGTGGAAATAGTAAATTGCACCCCTCCTGAGTCCAACACATTTCTTACTGTTGCACTGACTGGAGGTGGAATAGTACATTTTACCACTCCAGAGCCCAACTCTTTCCATACTGTTGTACTGACTGGAGAAGGACTAGTACATTTTACTCCCCCCCCAGAGTCTAAAATGTTCGCTACAGTTGTACAGATTAAAGTGTGAATTTTATTTGTATTATTCCTAGAAATGTACTGTTTGTTTATAATGTTCAAAATTATATTATTATTATATTTCTGTGCATTTTAAATTAATATTTTTTAGTCAGTAATGTTTGTAATATATACTATATTTTTTTGTAAAATGTATTTTTTTATATTGTTTAGTTTATATGCGTAATTAAATTGATATGTTTTTAACATTTCTTCCAATGGGTTTTTAATTTATTGTCTGTGTGTGTATATATATATATATATATATATATATTCAATGAAAAAAAACCAAAGGTTACAGGGACGATATAGTTAAGCTCACACTTTAAACGTACAAAACCATAGAAATTCACCTTGTTATAGTTAGAGTTATAGCAAGTAACTATAACTCGTGCCCTAAGTTAACTATAACTCACACCCTTGCCATGCACACTTTCTGTGTTAAATTCTTTACTGCAAATATTGCATTGATATTATCAGTGATGTTATCAAAGAAGTCATGGGTGATCTAATTCGTGGGGTAATTAGCAGTTCATGCCAAGGTAAGAGCAGTTCATACCTTTAGAATAGATACACAAAAAGCAAAGAGTTAAATCTATATGTTGTGTTATCCTAAATGGAAATTCAATTTTATGTTATGGTGGTGTAGCTTGACTTTAAAATGGTTGCATAAATTGTTGTTAAGTATGACCTTTCTGAGCTCCAGAGGCAGTTTTTGGATTTCAGTGAAATGATGATCAGCACACATGGAAAATTAAAGAGTCAGAAATGGATCCAACCATGGTCAATAGGAGTCTCTTCACAAGGGCTCCCATTGTCCTTGGTTGGATCAGTTCCTGTCACTGCACATGTGCCAGATGAGCTGAGGTCCAAAAGCTAGAGCTACCCACATTGGAAAAAGAGGGTCAGTTTTTGTTGGAAAAATGCCCTGCATCTTTGTTGCGTTTTGGGCCTTTTCCTGTTGCGGGCACTAGATCTAATAGATCCACTCACACAAGTGAGGTATAATTTTTATCACACGAGTTGGGGGAATGCTGGGTGGATCGAAGTTAGTGACTCCCCGCAGATTCCAGTACTTTCCATCACAGAAAGGTGAGGAACATGTGTTGTTTTAGTCGAAGTTTGAGTTGGCAAGGTATTCTGGGTAACAAAATGTGGTGAGAGGCATAGAATACTTCTCACCCTAGATTTCTTTAGGTGTCTAGTTTTAAAAAATGTACTGGCTGGCTAAGTTTTGGTTGGAAAAATGTGCTGCACCAATGTTGTGTTTTGGGCCATTTCCTCTCATGGCCCCTTGGTATACCCACACTTGCGAGGTACTGCTTTTATCGAGAGTCTTGTGAGAGCATAGAATAATGGAACATTTGTTATTACCTATTGGATTTCACTGCATGTGTGCCTTTCAAATGTAAGATAGTATACAAAAAAGGTGACATTTTAAAAAATATTTCAAAATCACTCTTTAGTATTGGTACCCACAAATTCAGAAATGTAGAAATAACTACTGGTCCTAAACTCTATGTCCTGTGCTCATTCAAAAAATACATACATTTCCTTGACACCCATTTTTCAATCTGCTTATTTTGCTATAAGAATTGGTTTGCACTTGGTACTCAACCAAAAACCATTGTGCAGTGCAGCTCAGTTGTTTGCTCTGGGTTCCATGGGCTCTATGTCCCCACAACCAGAAGGGTTTAGTGGACATAATGGCATACTGCTTTTGTCAATCTGGCATCATGACAAAAAGTTTCAGCTGAAAATGTTGTCAGAAATGTCTGTTTTTTCCTACTCATTTTCAATATTTCTCTTTTTTAAAAGGTATTTTCCTTGGGAAACCCTTGTGGGGTCTACATCTATGATGCCTTGATGAATTCGGAATTTCCTCTACTTTTCAGAAATCTATAACTTTTGTGGATCACCCATGGGTTTCACACTGGCTTCCACCAGAAACTGGGAGTAGTTTGAGAACATAAAAATTGGGAAAATAAGCTGCCTCTTAGAGAAAAAGCTAAAACTGTGGTACAAAATCTGTGAAGATGGTGACTTTAGTACAGCAAACCATTCATAGATGTAATTTTTAGGGGAAAAACATACACTTTTATTCCGGGCACTTTTTTGCACTTTTCTAAAAAAAAAAAAAAAATATTGCTATATTTTCCCTATTTTATCAGTACCCTCCAGGGGATTCCACAAACCCTTGGCACCTTTAAAATCCCTGGGATATTGGAAAAAATGACACAAATTTGGCGTAGATAGCTTATGTGCAAAAACATTTATGGAGGTCTAAGTGTGAACTACCCCGAATAGCCAAAAAAGGGGTTGGCACTAGAGAGGAAGGGCCTAGCAGTGAAGGGGTTGAGATGGCCACAAAGAAAGGTGCTGCCAAGAAAGTAGCCAGTGAGAAGAACCAGCTTTCCATTACTTGCATGACGACCACAGCCTTTTTTGGGAGATGTGTGCCTGCCGTACAGGCCTCTGGGGAGGAGCCTGAAAGCAGCACTCCTGTATAAACTGTACCATCCCAACTAAACCAAGCCCATGTCTGTCACTGAGGCAGCCACTGCAAACATGGTGATGCCGACAAGCAGTGATGTTAAATTGGGTTTGTCCCTTTCACAAAGTGTTACCCAATTGTTTCAGGAAAATGAGCAAAGTGGACACCAGCCACAGCCAGCAATAATAGTTCTTCCTGAAGTTGGAGCAGAACAGAAGGTTGATCATCCTGCCGAGCAGGAACCCCCTCCTCTAGAATCATGAGCTCCAAGATCTCCAGCATGAAAAAATAAGGGTACTTCACCATTTTCTCCAAGCACCACTTCTGATGATGATAACCTAGACATAGATTTGACCACAGCAGAGTACAAGAGATACCAGGAGAGGCAAGGGAAAAGAAAATATCCTGAAAGCCTACCACTGACAGCTCTCTTATTTGTAAAGCCCTTGCTGAGACCTGTACCAGTCCCTACATCAATAGAATTATGCACTGCAGAGAAACAATCAATGACACACCCACCTACCTCCAGTTCTCCTTCAAGCACTGGTGCTGGCACACTAAGAAATGACTCCTCCCCAGTTTGGGACTATTTTATACAAAGCAAGCATGAGGAGAACATTGCAATATACTCAGTTTGCTCCAAAAAAATTCTTTGAGGTAAGCCTGGTTCACATTATGGTACTGGAGGCCAAAGGACCCATATTAAAAAACATCACACAATCCAGTGGGAGGAGCGCCTCAAAAAACAATGCTGAAAGCGGTGGTGGTGAATGTGAGGAGAGCCGGGAAATGTCAGCTCCAATCATTATAGGGGGTTATGAGGAAGAAGAGGATGAAGTCTTTACGCAAAGTAGCCCTGTATTCAGAAGTGCACCAGCATCACCTGCCTCAGTGACCTCAAAATGGCACAAGACTCAGAGTCAGATGGAGACACCCCGGCATATAGTGACTGCCTCAAGATATAGATTGAGTCCACCACCTTCTACTTCTCAGAAGTCGCCTGTGTCAGTCGCCCCAGAAAAGATGAAAATGTACACTACTACTAAGGGATTGTTTAGGCAGAATGGGCCCTACGCCCACAACCACCCAATGCCCCGTTTGTACAGTGGGAAGCTGGAAAAAATGTCAGCAAAGGAGCTCCTCCTTTTTTCTTTTGCAGAAGGAGTGTGGTTTTTAGAATTTGTGGCAGCCATCTGCCCAAAATGGAAGATTCCTATTTTGCCAGAGTTGCTGTTCCAGTGCTCTATCACAATGTCCAGCAATTGGTTTTACAAGTTTTGCAGCAAAGTGCTGTTCACACTATCCACCTGTCAACAGATATGTGAACCAGTTTTCAAACAACTGATTACATATGTATCACTACACATTGAATCTCTTCTGTGGGGGTGAGGCAACAGTTCTCTGTAGGTTTCAGCAGTGAAGATACTTTTAAGGCGTTCGTTGGCAAGCAAAAGCATTCATGTTCGCCATGGAAAAATCCCATACAGCTGCAAACATCGTGGACAGATTTAACAGAAAGGTGTTGGAATGACTGCAACCCAGAGGTTTCAGAATTGGATTTGTTGCAAAGGATATAGTAATATAGACAAGGCCATGTCATATGGTGGCTTTTTCAGGGTCATGTGTTTGCCACATTGCAACAAACTAGCTGTGAAGGACTTTCTTAAAAAAGAAAACAGTCAGCAACATACTGACCACATGCAGAAGAATCTGCATTCATTCCAGCCATTCTTTAAAAGCCCAGAAGCATTCGTGTATTATTCAGCCTGCTAATAAAGAAACAGTTAAAGCCCTCATACAGGAGGTCCCAACACATTGGAACTGACTCGATAACATGTTGCAATGTCTGTTTGAGCAGCACAGACGAATCAATGATTATGTCATTCAGAGTGGAGTGCATGCAATTGGGAAAAATATGACCATGGATGCAGACAAATGGGGCCTAATCAAATGTCTGACACAGATGCCACTTACTATCCAGGTTTATACATGTAAAGTTAGCAAGGAGGAGATCTACAATTTGCCAAGCCATCCTAATGTTGCATCTGTTACAGGACCAGTTAAAGAAGATATCCAAAAAGTTTTGCACTCAGAAGGTGTGAACGAAAATGCAGAAGTGCATGCCTTAGTTAAGAACGTAATTCTTCGCTCGGATGTTAATGCAAGTCTGCAAAATGACATAATGTTGCCCAAAGAGTATATCTGTGCCATACTGTTTTAGCCATGGTACTAAAAAAGTCTGGCCACTTTCATTCCTTTTTCTGAAGGGGATGTTTCAAAATACAAGAGGCTGTATGGTGAGCAAGCCTCATACGTGGAAGAAGAACAACTTAAAATTCCCAGGGTTCTACTCCTGGGGAAAAGGTCTGGGGTGTCACCTTCAACTTCCATAGAGGACAGTCTTGTCTCACAGTAGCCAACACCAGCAACAAGAACACCAGCAAAACCACAACTACAGGAACAGACAAAGTGCCCCAACCTCTGCACTGGCTCAATTGCAAGGGGCAGGTCTTAGTTCCAGTTCAGAGGTGAAGGCAGGAGAGATTGAGCGATCGGAAGTACCAATGGCCTTTGACAGGATGTCCAGGAATATCTGGATGACCCAAAAGAGGTCTATGTGGATTAAAACCCATTGGTGTATTGGTATGCGAAGATGCACCAATAGCTAGTCCCCAGGAGACTGGCAATACAGTATCTGGCTTATCCTGTAGCCAGTTTGTCTACTGAATGTGTGTTCAGTGTGGCTGTCACAGTTGCCACAGTGAGAAGGACCAATCTCTCACCTCAAGACATGGAGAGATTGACCATGATCAAAATGAATCAACATTTCATACCACATGATTACACCATTTCAGAACCAGTACATGAGGAGGAGGAGGATAAGGGGTCACATACTAATGTGTTAGCTGACCAATGTCTGGGCGAAACACCTGAGTTTGAGGGCCAGCTCTACTTTCCTGACTTAGTATGCCACCATAGTACTTTTTAATTATTTATCATCAAACTTCTTTCCTTGATAAAAATATATAGATAGCTAATGGAACATTGTGTTAGGGTCTGGTTTTAGCTGCCCCACCATTTTTAGCCACATGTATGGCAAATTGGAGTTGGACAAGTGTGCAGTGAAGAAGCCTCCCCATTACCGTCATGACATCGGAGACAATGCCTGCCTCCCTTGCATGCCTATCATTTTCTTGCATCACCTTACAAGGCTACTCTAGAAGATCATTGATTTACAAGACTGCCAATGCCAAATTCCAATGTGTTGCTTGCATGAAAGAGGAGATACGATTGTGTACCTACCACTGAGTTTGAAGTGGAATATGTAACTACTAGCTATTGCATCAATGTGTGATAATATATTGTTGAGTGATTGTGAGTGATGATTGATGATTTATGTAGTGGCAGATGGGGGAAGGGTATTCAACTAATCAGTAAACTTGATTTTGATGATTTGCAGTCGTTGGAGAATGATGAGTGATCATTTTTCCTAAAGGTGATTTACCCTTTCAAACCTAGCCAAAATTTACCTGCAGGTTCTACTCCTTTTTTCTAGTTCTACAGAGACCAGACCAATCACTTTAGTTAACAAACACAAATCTAAACAAAATACTCCAATTCTTTATCTCCACTTGCTCTTCAACAGCAGAGCACTTCAAGGTCTATCTCACTCGGGTCGGACAGGGACAGAGTTAGTTGGAGTCAGGAGGAGGCTGGATGGACTTAGGGTGGGGCTACCTCCACAGCCAGAAGAAGGAAGTTATTGACTTCGAAAAGAAACCATGATGATGAGGACTCTGAGGACTCGTACTCAGCTCTGTGGAATGGAGAGAGGTGTGTTGATCTGGGAAATGCTGTTGAGTGTGTGTGCTGCATTGCTTGCAAATGTGAAACTCCACTGGTTTTTTCTCTACCTCTGAGTCTTCTTGCTACACTCCTCATGAAGTTTACCTTCATTCTGTCCTTCTCCTTGAGTCTGTAGAACAGTTTCTCTTTTGCAATCCACAGGCCTTCTCCTCTAATGAATGAATGAAAGGTGGACGCTGAGCTCAACACACCTCCTTATCTACCAAGCCGGTTTACCAGGCATCCAAAAGTGACTGACATTTTGAGAAGAATGCAGATGGTCCAGCCAATTTGGCAAAACAGCATAATTTTTCTTTATCAATATTTTTTTTTTTAGAACTGTGTGGGTTCACTCCTCCATAATTTTAATTTTTCAAACCTAGATGATTCAGATACCTAACAATAACATGGGCCTCAAGGACACAAAGACTGTTTGCAATGTATTTGACTGCAAGGTCTCATACTCTTTCCTTCATTTCCTTCCACAATAGCTTGATGATAATAACTCTTCAGTAGCATAAACTCATTGCCCCAATGAATATTGTTATTGTATTGTTTAGTGTTTGTCTTTGTCACACCTTTCCATAAATATACTTTCTCATCCATTCATCAAACCCCTAACCCTCTTCCCCCAGGCTGTGTGATTTATTGAGGTGTGACCTAATTAACACCAAATAGATCACATACTAGGTGGGGCGGATGTGGTTAAATGTGACAGCAACTAAGTGTGGGATCTTACATTACCGGATCAATAACCCACCCCATCGCCACTAACTCAACCACGCATAAAAGAACATCATTCATCAACATCATCATTCATGCTTCTGTTATGCATAAAGCTCTTGAAACTGGGCCGTGAGACATGCCATCTGGTGGCAGCTCTCATGGCATGCTGCAATGTTGTAGCCAGTCTGATGAGGGTGCAGCAATGGCTGTATTGGCTGCAAACAGCTTGCAGTGCTAGTATTGATGTAGTCTAGAGACTGGAGGCACAAGTGCCTGGTTAACGGAGCTGGGCCCGGGTCAGGGGGAAGTGCCTCACAATCCTCCTCCCCCAGCCATTGATATTCAGGCCAAGGGGTCTCCAACCTCCACCATCAGATCTGGGCTGCTATCTCCTGCTGGGTTGGTGGTGTACCAGCAGGATTATGTATATCAAGAAATAAATAAAATCAAAAAGATAAATTGTAAACAATGCTCTGTGGAAACATATTCAAAATTATATAGTGGCACAGTAGCAGTACATTGCTGGACTCCTAGGGCCATTGGAATTTTTTTATGTGATTAAGGGAGTCACAGGTATATGATTTTTTCAACACATGCCTCACATAAAAGTTCTGACTGGCTGAAAGGAAGTAAGCCAACATAACCCCAGATTTTTTAAAATAGAGGGGTATTTCTTTTCTTCTAAAGGATTTCCTAAAAATGTAAACTACACAGACACATTTGTGTAGAAAAATAAAAAATAACTCTTATTAATGAGTAAGGCATCATCCACTAGGGAGTATAAGTATTCTATTCTTGTTGTACTAATTGAAGGGAGATGTGCTACTTAGTGCAGTGGGTAATGATTTGCTTCTCTCTTCAGTCTGCAGCTGGGGCAGCTGCAATGGACAATTATCTTACTGTGATTCCAATGATCTTGCTCATCTCCAAATGATTTTCAATACTACTCTGACTCTAAAGAGACACATGAATAATATGTTGCACATGTCAAGTATAACATGCGGATGACACATCTCTTGTCTACTGTAAGCAGACTGTGGGAAAAATTATGTGCTACAGTACAGGGATAGAAACAGGATAAATAGATTAGACCTGGGCAGAGCTCATGGAGTTCTGCTACATGAATTTTGTGGAGCTGCTCGACATGCCCATTCATGCTATGTTTTTGAATGTTAGGAGTGCGCTCCATGTTCTTGCACTGAAAACTGTGTGCGAACGACACCACACATTTCATGTGTGTGGCCATTTTTGTTTTCTTCTGTTTCTGTGCATGATGCTAGGCCTTGTTTTGAATCCACTTTTAATCCTTTAAATCCCCCCTATCTAATTCACCTTCCCCTTATTTTCCTTTATTTTATCAGTGTGTGTCTTTGTTTTTCAGGATTTTATGTTTTTTTTTGTGTTTTTCTGTGACTTTTGCTACTTTTTCCCATTACTTCTTTAGTTTTTCCTTTCTTCCTTCCTTCTTCTCTTCCTTCTCTGTTTTTCCAACCACTGCCATTGCATAGCAGGGTGGAAGAGGGAATGGAGGCACCGATGTGGCTGCTAGTCTTACACCTTGCAGTGTTATGAGCTGCCAAGGGGTCCAGCCCCTCCTAATTTTTTCTGAGGCAGAGGTGGCAGCACCACCTCCCATCCATGCTGGCAGCAGGAGACAAGCCTGAGAGTGACTACAACCTCCAAAGATTTATCCAAGCATGGTGGTAGGTACACAATTGTTTCTCCTCTTTGATGCAAGAAACACACTGACATTTGGCATTGGCACTGGTAGCATTTTAAATCAATGATCTTCTGGGGCAGCCCTGCTACATCATGCAAAAAAACGATAGGTATTCGAGGGAGGTAGGCTTTGTCTCCAAAGTCCTGAAGAGAATGTGGAGGCTTCTTTACTTTACACAGGTCTAAATCCAATTGGGCCATATATGGGACTAAAAAATGGTGGGGCAGCATAAATCAGACACAAACGTAATCTTCCACTAGCTATATCTTTTTTGGGGGGGCAAAGAAACAAGTTTGACAATAAATAATTCAAAGATACTATGCTGGCATACTCAGTCAGAGAATTAGAGTTGGTCGTCAAACTCATGTGCTTTGCCCAGAAGTTGGTCAGCTAGTACAGCTGATTGTGACCAATCATCCTCCTCCTTCTGTGCTGTTTCAGAAATGGTTTAATCGTTTGGCATGAAATGTTGGTTTATTTTGATCATGGTCAATCTCGCTATGTTTTGAGGTGAGAGACTGGTCATTCTCACTGTGACAACTGCAGCAGTTGCACTTAATACACGCTCGCAGACACACTGGCTACTGGACAAGCCCGACACTTTATTGCCAGCCAGTTGAGCAGTGGCCATTGGCACATCTTTACATACCAATACAACAATGGGTTTTTATCCAAATATACCTCTTTTGGGTTATCCAGAAGCTCCTGTAACAGCCTCTCAATGGTCATTGGTGCTGCTACTTGTTCAGCTTTTTTTGACTTTGCCACTTCTCTGGCCTTCAAACCTACCACTTAAACCACGCCAATGCAGAGGTTAGGGCCAATTCTTCTGTTCCTTTAGTTATGCTTTTTCCCAGTGTACTTGTTGCTGGTGTTGCTGCTGTGAGACAAGCCTGCTTTCTCTAGAAGCTGAGGGCAGCACCCCAGAACTTCTGCCCTGGAGAGGGATTCTAGTAATTTTCAGCTGTTCTACTTCCAGGTCTCCAGCTTGTTCAACAACCCACCTCTTGTATTTAGAAACATCCCCTTCAGAAAAAGGAAAGAAAGTTTCCGGGAATGTTTTGCACTGTAGCTCAAGTAGTGTGGCACAGATGTACTCTTTGGACAACATGATGCCATTTTGCAGCCTTGCATTACAAGCCAAGTGAAGGATTAGTCTCTCAACCAATGCATGTGCTTCTGCATTTTCATTCATACCTGTAACTGTGAACCTTTCAGACACCGTCTTAATGTGGTCCTATAGCAGATGTAACAATGGGATAGCGTGGATGATCGTTCTCCACTGCTTGCTAACCTTCCGTGTGAATCCTCAAAAGGGAGTAGCATCTGTGTCAGACATTTGACTAGGCCCCAGTTGTCTGCGTCCATAGTCATTGTCATTTCTTTCCCAATTGCATTCCCTCCTTTTTGAATGACATAGTCAGTGATCTCTCTGAACTGCTCAAACAGACATTGCAACATGTAAAAGATTGAGTTCCAACATATCCGCACCTCCTGTATGAGGGCTTTACCTGATACTCTATTAGCATACTGAATAATCCTTAACTGCTTCCGGGCTTTTAAAGAATGGCTGAAATGAGTGAAGATTCTTGTGCAGGTGGTCAGTATGTTGCTGACTATGTCTTTTCTGAGAAACTCCTGTACCAGCAGGTTGATGGAATGCACCAAACACAGAACCCTGGAGTAGTCACCATTTGACATGGCTTTGACTCTATTACTGCCATTGTCCATGGCAAAAAATACAGCTTTGAGAACTCTAGGTCACAGCAATTCAAACACCTTGATGTTAAAAGTGTCCAAGATGTTTGCAGGTGTATGGGATTTCTCCATGACATCCTTGGCTACTGTTGCATGCTGCTGAATGCCATTAAAAGTGTCATCCTCTCTGAGACCTGTAGATATCTTTTGCCTAACTACCACAAAAGAGATTCAGTGTATAGTGATATATATGTAATCATTTGCTTGACAACTGGTCCTCATGTCTGTCGTCAGGTGGATAGTATGAACAACACTTTGCTGCAAAGCTTGTACAACCAATTGTGGCACATCACAATTGAGTGCTGCAGCAGCAACTCTGGCAAAATAAATCAGACTTGAAACCTTTCATTTTGGGCAAATGGCTGCCACAAATTTTTAAAAACCACACTCTTTCCACATACGTAAATGGGAGGAGGTCCAGTGCTAAAACTTTAGCCAATGTACAAACAGGTTGCTGGGTGGTTGTGGTTGGAGGGCCCTTCCTGTCTAAAAAATCCCAAAATAGTCAGACTGTATTTTCTTCTTTTTTGGGGCCACTTATGTAGGCGACTTCTGAGAAGTAGAAGATGGTAGACTCAATGTGCATCTTGGAGCAGTCACTGTATGCTGTGGTGTCTCCATCTGACTCTGAATCTTGTGTCATTTTGAGGTCATTAAGGCAGGTGATACCAGTGCACTGCTGTAAACAGGGTTGCTTTGCGTAAAGATGTCACCCTCTTCTTCTTCATGACCTCCCACTGTGATTGGAGCTGATGTTTCCCCACTTTCCTCACCTTCACAACCTCCACGGTCTTAAATGTTTTTAAGGTGCTCCTCCCACCGGATTGCGTGATGTTTTTTCATATGGTTCATTTGATCTCCAGTACCATACTGTTAACCAGGTTTACCTCGATGAACACTTGCATGGCAAATGGAGCATATTGCAAGGCTCTCCTCCTTCCTGCTGAACTATGGAGTACTTTCTTAGTGTGCCAATGCCTAAAGAAGAACTGTAGGTAGGTGGGTGTGTTGTCGATTGCCTCTCAGCAGTACATACTTCGACTGAGGAAGGGGTTGGACCAGGACTCAATTGGGGATTTATAAATATGGCAGCTGGCAGTGGAACGTGTGCCACATCCCTCAGAACAGGTTGAATTGGAGGGGTAATGTTGGACTTCTCTGTGCCAGCCTCCATAACAATGACTGGATAATCATTATCCTCCTCCTCATCCCCTTCCATAATTCTACGCCTTTCGTGATTTTTTTTCTTCCCTTGCCTCTCCTGGCATCTCTCAGATTCTGCTGGAGTCCAATCCATGTCCAGTTAGTCATCATCAGAAGGGGTGCTTGGAGAAGATGGTGGAGCATCCTTCCTTTTTGTTGCTGGAAAACAGGGAGACAGTGATTCTAAAAGTGGAGGTTCTTGCTCATCAGGAACCCCAACTTCCTGTTTGCTCCAGCTTCAGGAAGACATACTATTGCTGGATGTGGCTGCTGTCCACTTTGCTGTTTCCTGAAACAATTCTGTACTACTTTGTGAAAGAGACAAATCCAATTCAACGTCACAACCCGTCAGAGTTACTATGATTGCAATGGCTGCCTTGTTTACAGACATGGGCTTTGGCTTAGGTTGGGGAAGCGCAGGCATTGATGTGGGAGTGGTGCTCCCATGTTCCTCCCAGAATCCGGTGCAGCAGGCACATATCTACCGAAAAACATGGAGGAAAGCTGCTTCGTCTCACTGGCCACTTTCTTGGCAGTGCCTTTCTTTGGGGGGTCATCTTAAAGCTGCCAATTGACAGAGGCTCTGAGCTGCATAAGGGGAAGAAATTGGCTGCCTGTGCCATGTTTTGTGGTCACGTGTTTTGGACAGGCTTCTGTTTGGCAGTACTGTGGGTGAATTCTCTTCTCTTATGCAAACAACTAAGAAAAACATTTAGGGGCATATTTAAGTAAAGTGGCACTGCACATAGTGCAGTGCCATTTTCCTTGCCCCCCCCTTAGCGCCCACCTACTGCCAACGTGTGTACCCAGTATCTAGGGTATGGTGCACCATGGTGCAGGGTAAGGAGCAATACCTTCATTTTTATTGATGCTATTGATACAAAGGGGCCCATTATAAATAATGGAAGCCTCCTTTTAACGCTTACTCTAAGCAAAGTTAAAAGTTAAAAGTGCAATAAAAAATGACGCAAGAAAATCTGTTAGATTTCCTTGTTTCATGTTTTCGGCCCCCCTAAAGGGGGAACACCCCCTTTGCATACATTATGCCTGGCGCAGGCATAATGTAGTACAAAGGGTTGCAAAGTGGCACAATGCATGCATTGCACCACTTTGAAAATATGGCACAAGGATTTTGGCCTCGCTAGGCCACATTAGCGTAAAACAAATGACACTAATGTGGCACAATGTGGCGCTAAAATATTCCCCTTAGTTCTAATTGGGGCAGACAAAGACAATATTATTTAGTGTGGTTGGTTACTTAGTTGATAATGAACAACAATTTAGCCAACTGTTTTAAAGTCAAACCACACCACCATAAACTAAAATATAATTCCTAATGAGGATAACACAACTGTTAGAAATGGGGTCTTTGGTTGGCAGTCAGGTTACCCCCTGTCCAAGCAAGGACCCTCACTCTAGTCAAGGTAAGTCACACACAATCCAAATTATCCTGTGCCCACCCTCTGGTAGCTTGCCACTGAGCAGTCAGGCTTAACTTAGAAGACAATGTGTAAAGTATTTGTGCAATAAATCATACAATAACACAATATAGCACCACAAAAATACACAACAGAGTGTTTAGAAAAATATACAATATTTATCTGGATATTTGTAGGTCAAAACGATAAAAGATGCAATATGAATTTGTAAAGATATCACCGAAAAGGGATATAAAGGGGGTCATTCTGACCTTGGCGGTCTTTTCGCAAGACCGCCGAGTTACCGCCGCGGTGAAGACCGCCGACCGCGGCGGTATGCCGCTGTGCGCATTCTGACCGCTGGGAGCATTCCGCCGGAAAACCACCAGCAGCCACACTGGCGGTCGGCGGGAAAGTGGAGACTGGTCAACCTCCACCGCCACGCCAGCAGAACACCGCCCACAGAATTACGACCCACATTTCTGTGTGGCGGTCTTCTGTTGGCGGTCTTCTGTTGGCGGTCACCTCCCCATGGCTCCTGTCGCCTCCCGGAGGACCAACGCACAAGGTAAGTTGATCGTCCGTGAGGGGAGGGGGTAGGGGGGTGTTGTGTGATGTGTGCGTGCATGGGGGTGTGCGTGTGAGTGTGTAGAGGGGGTGTGTGAGTGCGTGCATGCGGGCGGGGAGTGCTGCTGTGCCTATGGGCAATGTGTGTAGTTCGGCGGGTGCGCATTTCGGCATGTATGTGTGCGGGTATGTGTCCCCGTTGTGTATGTGTGTGTGTAGGGGGTGTGTATATGTGCATGTTGGGGGTGTGTGCATGTCGGGGTGCGTGTATGTGCATGTCGGGGTGGGGGTGGGGAGGGGGTTTGTACCACCTCTGGGGGGTGGCAGGGGGGTGGAGGGTGTGGGAGAGGACTCGGGGGGGCAGTGGGGGGTGGGGGAGACCCCTATCAGTGCCAGGGAAGGAATTCCCTGGCCCCGATAGTGCCTACCGCCATGGTTCGCATGGCGGTTCCCGACCGCCAGAAACCGCGGCGGTAAGCAGGTTCATGATACCGTTGGCGGTCTTGGGTCGACCGCCGGACCGGAGTGCGCAGACTCCAGCCCGTCGGTCATGACTGCCTTGGCTGTCGGAGTGGGGAAGTGGCGGTCGATCGCGGCGGTGACCGCCGCGGTCAGAATGCCATTTTTTTTACCGCCGGTCTGTTCGCGGTCCGACCGCCGCCTCTCCGCCGACCGCCAAGGTCAGAATGAGGGCCAAAGTGTCTTAAGTCTTTAAAACGCAAACAAAGTCTCTTTCAAGCACAAAGTGCCTGGTTTGGAGTGGAAAATCTCTGCAGAGGGCCGCAGAGGAGGAGATGCGTGGAAAAATGGTGTGTGTATCGGTTTCGCCCCTTCACACACGGACTTGCGTCGTTATTTTCCACGTGGGGAGACGTGCGTCATTCTACGGGAAGAAAAATGGTGTGTGCGTCGGTTTCGCCCCTTCACACACGGACTTGCGTCGTTATTTTTCACTCAGGGAAGACGTGCGTCATTTTCCGGAATGCGGTGCGTCTCCTTCTGTGGATCGCAGGATTACCAGATGTCCCAGGGTCTGTGTAGGAGGCTGTCCTGGCTTGTAGTGGGTACCAAGGTGTACTTACACTCTGTACCAGGTCCAGTTATCCCTTATTAGTGTAGAAGAGGTGTTTCTAGCAGCTTAGGCTGATGGAAGGTAGCTATAGCAGAGCAGCTTAAGCTGAACTAGGAGACATGCAAAGCTACTACTATACCACTGGTGTCATATGCACAATATCATAAGAAAACACAATACACAGATATACTAAAAATAAAGGTACTTTATTTTTATGACAATATGCCAAAAGTATCTCAGTGAGTACCCTCAGTATGAGGATGCCAAATATACACAAGATATATGTACACAATACCAAAAATATGCAGTAATAGCAAAAGGAAGTTATGCAAGCAATGTAAAGTTACAGTAGATTGCAATAGGAGCACATAGGTATAGGGGCAACACAAACCATATACTCTAAAAGTGGAATGCGAACCACAAATGGACCCCAAACCTATGTGAGCGTGTAGAGGGTCGCTGGGGCTGTAAGAAAACAGTGAGGGTTAGAAAAATAGCCCACCCCAAAACCCTGAAAAATAGGTGTAAAGTGCACCTATATTCCCAGAGAGCACAGAAGTCGTGATAGGGGAATTCTGCAAGGAAGACCAACACCAGCAAAGCAACCAAAGTGGATTTCCAGACGAGAGTACCTGTGGAACAAGGGGACCAAGTCCAAGAGTCGTGACAAAGTCAAGAGTGGGAAGATGCCCAGGAAATGCCAGCTGAGGGTGCAAAGAAGCTGCCACCGGATGGTAGAAGCTGTGGATTCTGCAAGAACGAAGAGAGCTAGAAACTTCCCCTTTTGAGGATGGATGTCCCACATTGTGTAGAAGCTTGCAGAGGTGTTCCCACGCAGAAAGACTGCAAACAAACCTTGCTAGCTGCAAGGGTTGCAGTTAGGGTTTTTGGATGCTGCTGTGGCCCAGGAGGTACCAGGATGTCGCCACTTAGATGAGGCGACAGAGGGGGTGCCCAGCAAGTCAGGAAGCCCTCAAAGAAGCAGGCAGCACCCGCAGAAGTACTGGAACAGGCATTTGGAAGAGGAGTGAACCAGAGCTCACCCGAAGACACAAAAGGGAGTCCCATGATGCTGGAGGACAACTCAGGAGGTTGTGCACTGCAGGTTAGAGTGTCGGGGACCCAGGCTTGGTTGTGCACGAAGGAAATCCTGGAAGAGTGCACAGGAGCCGGAGCAGCTGCAAATCACGCGGTTCCCAGCAATGCAGTCTAGGTTGGGGAGGCAAGGACTTACCTCCACCAAACTTGGACTGAAGAGTCACTGGACTGTGGGAGTCACTTGGACAGAGTTGCTGAGTTCCAGGGACTCCGCTCGTTGTGCTGAGAGGGGACCCAGAGGACCGTTGATGCAGTCTTTTGTTGCCTGCGGTTGCAGGGGGGAAGATTCCGTCGACCCACAGGAGATTTCTTCCGAGCTCCTGGTGCAAGAAGGAGGCAGGCTACCACCAGAGCATGCACCACCAGGAAAACAGTCAAGAAGGCGGCAGGATCAGCGATACAAGGTTGCAGTAGTCGTCTTTGCTACTTTGTTGGGGTTTTGCAGGCGTCCTGAGCAGTCAGCGGTCGATCCTTTGGCAGAAGGTGAAGAGAGAGATGCAGAGGAACTCTGATGAGCACTTGCATTCGTTATCTAAAGAATTCCCCAAAGCAGAGACCCTAAATAGCCAGAAAAGGAGGTTTGGCTACCTAGGAAGGAGGATAGGCTAGCAACACAGGTAAGAACCTATCAGAAGGAGTCTCTGACGTCACCTGCTGGCACTGGCCACTCAGAGCAGTCCAGTGTGCCAGACGCACCTCTGTTTCCAAGATGGCAGAGGTCTGGAGCACACTGGAGGAGCTCTGGGCACCTCCCCTGGGAGGTGCAGGTCAGGGGAGTGGTCACTCCCCTTTCCTTTGTCCAGTTTCGCGCCAGAGCAGGGCTGGGGGATCCCTGAACCGGTGTAGACTGGCTTATGTAGAGATGGGCACCATCTGTGCCCATCAAAGCATTTCCAGAGGCTGGGGGAGGCTACTCCTCCCCAGCCCTGACACCTTTTTCCAAAGATGGTACTTTCCTACAGTCTGTGCGTGGATTCCTCGGCTTGTTCTCCGGCTGCGCGTTGTTCCGGGGGCTGTGCGTGGAACTTTCTTTCTCACGGCAGGCGTTGCGTCGATTTCCTCTCTGGAAGTCGGGCGGCGTTGTCCTTGCGAGGCCGTGCGTCGAAGTTCCGGTCACACTGCATGCGTCGCGTCGAGCGGCGTCTTTCCGGATCGCGTGCGGTGAATTTTTCACCGCAGAGTAAGCTGTGCATTGAATTTTTCGGCGCACACGGCGTCCAGTTGAAAAAGAGAAGTTTTTTTGGTCCTGAGACTTCAGGGAACAGGAGGCAAGCTCTATCCAAGCCCTTGGAGAGCACTTTTACAGCCAGACAAGAGTTCAGCAAGGCAGCAGGCCAACAGCAAGGCAACAGTCCTTTTTAGAAAGCAGTCAGGTGAGTCCTTTGAGCAGCCAGGCAGTTCTTCTTGGCAGGATGCAGGTTCTGGTTCAGGTTTCTTCTCCAGCAAGTGTCTCAGGTGGTAGGGCAGAGGCCCTGTTTTATACCCAAATCTGCCTTTGAAGTGGGGGAGACTTCAAAAAGTGGCTAAGAAGTGTACCAGGTCCCCTTTTAGTTCAATCCTGTCTGCCAGGGTCCCAGTAGGGGGTGTGGCAGTCCTTTGTGTGAGAGCAGGCCATCCACCCTCCCAGCCCAGGAAGACCAATTCAAAATGCAGATGTGTGCAAGTGTCTGAGTGAATGCACAAGGAGCTGTCAACTAAACCCAGCCAGACGTGGATTGTAAGGCACAGAAAGATTTAAGTGCAAAGAAATGCTCACTTTCTAAAAGTGGCATTTCTAGAATAGTAATATTAAATCCAACTTCACCAGTGAGCAGGATTTTGTATTACCATTCTGGCCATACTAAATATGACCTTCCTACTCCTTTCAGATCAGCAGCTACCACTTCAATAATGTATGAGGGCAGCCCCAATGTTAGCCTATGAAGGGAGCAGGCCTCACAGTAGTATGAAAACAAATTTAGGAGTTTTACACTACCAGGACATGTAAACTACACAGGTACATGTCCTGCCTTTTACCTACACAGCACCCTGCTCTAGGGGTTACACAGGGCACACATTAGAGGTGACTTATATGTAGAAAAAGGGGAGTTTTAGGCTTGGCAAATACTTTTAAATGCTAAGTCGAGGTGACAGTGAAACTGCACACACAGGCCTTGCAATGGCAGGCCTGAGACAAGGTAAAGGGGCTACTGAAGTGGGTGGCACAACCAGTGCTGCAGGCCCACTAGTAGCATTTAATCTACAGGCACTGGGAACATATAGTGCACATTACTAGGGACTTATAAGTACATTAAATAGTCCAATCAGGTATGATCCAAGGTTACCATGTTTAAAGGGAGAGAGCATATGCACTTTAGCACTGGTTAGCAGTGGTAAAGTGCGCAGAGTCTAAAAGCCCGCAAAAACAGAGTCCAAAAAGTGGAGGGAGGCAGGCAAAAAGTTAGGGGTGACCACCCTAAGGCATGTCAGTTCTAACAACAACATGTAGATATAGCTCTTTGCTTTATGCGCGTTTTCCAAAGGATACACCTGTAGCAATCAGAGAAGTGCATGGGAAAATAGAATAATCCTTAAAGAATTTGAAGGCTACTGTATGCCTACAGGCAGGCAAAGTGGTCCGGGGGAAATGGAATAATCATCACAAAGTGTATGATGCTGATGTATGTGCAGTGCACTTACTCTGTGGCAGTGGGCCAGTGGGAAAAATAATGATACCTAAAATAATGAATGATGTTATGTGGCTGTGCACCCATTTCAGTCAGGCAGGGAATGGATTGAAGCAAAATGCAAATACAATAAAAAAAATACAAAGCTAAAATAAAATAAAAAAATAAATAGAATTGAAAAAATAGAAAATAAAATGTAGACATTAAAATTAACAAATGAAAACAAAAATGAACAAACATGTACAAAAATTAAATTAAAATAAAATAAAATTAACTATTAAAAGAAAACAAAAGAAAAGAAAAGAAAATGAATTGTGGCTGTTTGTATGGGAGACTGAGAAACCTATTGGGACTCAGGAAGCAAGGAGCTGTAGATGGAAAATGCCAAAAAAATGCATCTAATATAAAGCACTACTCATCATAATCCTATTCATAATATAACTCTACTGCAATAAATCTCATGTATATTGTTAGAAAATGGGGTATCTAGTGGGATGAGGTATGCATCTTGTCCAAGTAGGTACCACAATTCTAGTCTGGGTAAGTCACAACACAACCTAAATTATTCTGTGCTCACCCCTCTGGCACAGAGCACGCAGTCTTAAATTAGAAGGCAATGAGTAAGGTATTTGTGTAAAAACACTTACAGTAACACTATATAAATACCATTATAAAACTCCACACAATGGTATAAATAAAACAAGATCACAATGACAAAAGTCCAATATGTTGATCCTGAGATATGCCATTTTAAAGATTTAGGTAAAAATAGCAAACAAAACTGTAAAGTTGCAAGTGTGGTTATCTGGTCGCACTGGACCAGGACAAAGTCACAAGTTCAGGCCGACTGTGATGGAGCATAGATCAGCTACTGGGACCCACTTGGGCCCCCTGAACACAGAACCTTAAATCCTGGTGCCTGCTCAGTGAGGGGGGAGTCTTTGCAGGCATGGCTTTGTACTGCGTTGATCCCAGGGATCTGTGTGATGAGGTTTTGTGGGTCTTGGCATCACTTTATGTTGAGCCTAGGGAGCTGTGCGGTAAGGATTTTCAAGACTTGGCCTTGATGTGCTTCAGTTTTGATGGGCTGGCAGCTGTGCTGCTAAACTTTGCAGGGCTTTGCGCAGCCCAGTGTTGAGTCCGGTGAGGCTGTCAGCTGCGCTGCAAGGCTTTGTGAGGCTTTGCTTTGCGGCAGTCCTGATGAACACCACACCAGGTAAAGCCCGTTAGGCCTTCTTCTAAGGCAGGGCAGACTCACAGCTTGTTGAGTCCAGGTACAGATGGTTCAAGTATTTGATGTCCGTGAGACTTGGGAACAGGAGGCAAGCTAACAAGCCCTTGGAAATCACTTGTGGTGGAAAGACAGAGGCGGTCATTCCAACCGCGGCGGGCGGCTGGCGGGAACCGCCGAATGACCGCACCGCCGGCGGCCATTCTGGCTTTCCCGCTGGGCCGGCGGGCGACCGCCAAAAGGCCGCCCGCCGGCCCAGCGGGAAAGACCCAGCAACGATGAAGCCGGCTCCGAATGGAGCCGGCGGAGTTGCTGGGGTGCGACGGGTGCAGTGGCACCCGTCGTGATTTTCAGTGTCTGCTAAGCAGACACTGAAAATCATTATGGGGCCCTGTTAGGGGGCCCCTGCACTGCCCATGCCAGTGGCATTGGCAGTGCAGGGGCCCCCAGGGGCTCCACTACACCCGTTCCCGCCATCCTGTTCCTGGCGGTAAAAACCGCCAGGAACAGGATGGCGGGAAGGGGGTCGGAATCCCCATGGCGGCGCTGCAAGCAGCACCGCCATGGAGGATTCCCTGGGCTAGGGGTAAACCGGCGGGAAACCGCTGGTTCCCCTTTTCTGACCGCGGCTTTACCGCCGCTGTCAGAATGGCCCAGGAAGCACCGCCAGCCTGTTGGCGGTGCTTCCGCGGTCGTTGGCCCTGGCGGTCGGTGACCGCCAGGGTCAGAATGACCCCCAGAGTCCTTCAAACAGAGTCAGGGAGCTGCAGGGCAACACGCAGAAAACTGGTCTTTCTAGAAAAGCAGTCCAGTTGAGTCCTTTGAGCTGCATCACACTCTTTCTGACAGAGTCAAGTTGTACGTCCACAAGCCTGATTTTAGGGGGTCACAGACCCAGTACTTATTCCCAAGTGTACCTTTGAAGTGACGGATATTTCAAAGAGTGGTTTTGAAGGGTACCAGTACTACTCTTCCTACCCAGGAAGACCCATCAGTGTGCACATGAATGCAGATGCAGCAGTCTGTGCTGGGTTTGTGGTTGTTTGGTTAGAAGGTTAGTTTGGTGCAAAAGGGGAGCTGTCACCACACAGTCCCGACTTGGCTCTGGGGCAGGCGGTGAGGATTAGAGAGCAGTAGGAGTAGAGAAATGCCTACTTTCAGAAAGTTATATTTATAAAATCGGAACGTAAATACAACTTTACGAGCAAGCAGCATTTCTTACTACCATTCCAAACATGCCAAACATGACAATACCACTCCTTTCAGGTCAGAAATGACCACTTAAAAATACATAAAGAAATTCCCAATGCTGGCTTATGAGAGGAGTAGGCTTTACAATAGTGAAAAATGACTTTGTTAATTTCTCACTACCAATACATGTGAAACCTATAAGTACATGTCATGACTTTTAAATACATTGCACCCTGCCCTGTGGTTCACATAGGCCCTATCATAGGGGTGACATATTAAATAAAAGAGGAGCTTAGGGCTTGGCAAGTAGTTTTAAATGCCAAATCAAGGTGGCAATAAAACCACAGACGGGCCTTCCAATGGCAGGCCTGAGACTTTGTTAAGAGGCTACTTATGTGGGTGGCACAACCAGTGCTGCAGACCCACTAGTAACATTTAAATTACAGGCTCTGGGCATATATAGTGTACTTTACTAGGGACTTATAGGTAAATTAAATAGGCAAACTGGGTATGAGCCATGGTTACCATGTTTATGGGAGAGAGCACAAGCACTTTAACACAGGTCAGCAGTAGTAAAGTGTGCAGAGTCCTAAATCCAGCAAAAACAAGATCAGAAAAATGGAGGGAGGCAGGCAAAAAGGTGGGGGAAGACCACCCTAAGTCTGTCAGGTCTAACACATATTATTAAACTGACATAACATGCAAGTCTATGGCAAAATCACACTGGCAGCTGGCTACACAAAATGGCTGCGAGCCACACGGGTAAACAACAACAGCGAGCAAGGAAACATGAGGAACAAAGAGCATATGGAAGGCTGTAGCAAAAACATACTGTCTGGCTGCACAAAATGGCTGCTGGCCACATGGTCAAACAACAAAAGTGAGCAAGAAGTCATGGAGAACAAAGAACACATGCAAGTCTATGACAAAAGCATTCTGGCTGGCTTCACAAAATGGCTACCAGCCACATGGCCAAACAACAACAACAGCGAGTAAGAAGGCATGGAAAAGAAAGAGCACATGCAAGCCTTTGACAAAAGCACCCTGGCTGGCTGGCCAAAATGGCCCCCAGTCACAAAGTCTAAAACAACTGTGAGCAAGGAGGCATAGAGAACAAAGAACATATGCAAGCTTATGGCAAAAGCACACTGGCTGGCTACACAAAATGGCCACCAGCCACATGGTCAAAGAACAACAACAGTGAGGAAGGAGGCATAGAGTACAGAGAAAATATGCAGGCCTGTGGCAAAAGCACACTGGCTGGTTTGTCAACATGGCCTCTGGCCACATGGTCAAACCAAACCAGCAGCAGTGATCAAGGAAGCATAGAGAACAACATGCAAGCCTACGGCAAAATAACACTTCCTGAGTACACAAAATGGCCTCCGGCCACATGGTCAAACCAACAACAGCAAGCAAGGAGGCATGGAGAACAAAAAACACATGTAAGCCTATTGCAAAAGCATACTGGCTGAGAACACAAAATGGCCTCCAGTCACACGGTCAAACCAAAAACAACAAACAAGCAGGCATGGAAAACAAAGAATACATGCAAGCCAATGGCAAAAAGCACACTGGCTGGTTGTAAAATAAGGCCACATGGTCAAATGACAACAGCGAGCAAGGAGGCATGGAGAACAAAAAACACATGCAAGCCTATGTAAAAGCACACTGGCTGGCGTGACAAAACGGCTAACAGCCACATGGTCAAAATACAACAGCAAGGAAGGAGGCATTGAGAACAACATGCAAATCTATGGCAAAAGTACACTTCCCAAGTACGCAAACTGGCCTTTAGTCACATGGTCAAACCAACAACAGCAAGCAAGGAGGCATAAAGAGCAAAGAACACATGCAAGCCTAAGGTAAAAACACACTGGCTGGCTACACAAAATGGCCACCAGCCACATGGTGAACCAAGAAGCAAGGAAGCATGGAAAACAAAGAACACATTCGAGGCCATGGACATAGAATATACAAAATGGCCACCAGCCACACGGGTGAACAACAAGCAAGGAAGCATGAAGAACAAGGATAATTTCAAGGCTGTGGCAAAAATACATTGGCTGGCTGCATAAAATGCCTTCCGGCCACATGGTCAAACAACAATATGGAGCAAGGAGGCATGGAGAACAAAGAACACATGCAGGCTGTAGAACTGGAGTCTTTGGTTGGCAGTCAGATTACCTCCTTTCCAAGCAAGGACCCTCACTCTAATCAGTGTAAAGGAGAATCACCTTCAGCTAACCCCTGCTCTCCCCCTTGGTAGCTTGACACGAGCAGGCAGGCTTAACTTCAGAGTGCTAGGTGTAAAGTATTTGTACCAACAAACACAGTAACTCAGTGAAAAAACTACAAAATGACACAACACAGCTTTAGAAAAATAGAAAATATTTATCTAAACAAACCAAGACAAAAACGACAAAAATCCAACATACACAAGTCAAGTTATTAATTTCAAAAGCAAAAGAGTCTTAAATTATTTTGTAAACAGGTAAAACACTGTTAGCGTTGATAAGTACCTGGGGAGCGTCAAAATAACATGCACGGGTGAGTGTGCATCGAAAAAAGGTAAGCAGTGCGTCGATTTTTCACCCGCAAGCATGATCGTGGGCCATTTCTCCTTCTCCGTTCAGGTCGGCGTGTGTCGTTTTTCCTCTCCACAGGAGAGCGATGCGTTGATCCGAGCAGTACTCAGGTCCGGGCAGATGTTACGCTGTTTTTCCACACCCAGCAAGGTTTGCATAGAAAATCCTGCCACACTGTGTGGGTTGCGATGTTACCAGCCTCCGTTAGCGATGCAGCGCATAGTTTCTCCAGCCACGGGCCTCGATCTTCGAGCCGCGCTGCAAGCGCAGAGTCGATATCAGCTGTGGAGCTGGTGGCGCGTCATTTCTTCAGCCGCGTCTCAAAGGTTGCATCAGAAAGTTCCGAAAAAATATAGCAGAGCACGCCAATTATTCTTGATATACAAATATGAAAGGCCAGTAATGGCTATAAAGCTGATGATAGGAAATCCAAGATGTACCTACTGTACTATTCTTCCATTAGACACAGTGATGTAGGTTCTCTTGTTAATATATACATAACAACATTTATTTTAATACATATAAAGAGACTTATTTCTTATTAACAAAAATACATAACATACAATACAAATCATGACATAACAGAAACTGATACAATGAGAATCCACTGTCAAATAACTAATACATAAGTGAACTTGAGGTCAGTGGGACTAGAAGATGTGTGTTGAGCCCACAGGTAGCATCAGCCGACACGTGTTTCCTCCAAAGCTGGACTCCTTCAAGGCTGATAAATCATAATCCAAAACATTATATTATTGATTGAAAGTATAAAATACAAAAATTGCAAAAAAAAACTACACAATCTAAATAAATAAGCAAATAATCTCAGGTCTCACCAAAAGTGTGTAATGAGCAATGAGAAATTGTGAAAAGAGAACCAGCACCCCATGTCGATAATTCTAGTTGTTAGGTAAGTAGGTTAATGAGTATAGGTGGTAGAAATAGTTTAGATGTAGATATTCCAGCAAATCACCAGTTTCCTAAATATAGAAAAAAACCTTATATCACAAAACGTCCCCAAGGTGATCCTAGTCAATGATCCAAAGGGAAAGTACCTTAATTCTCCACTGGTCCTTGAATCCCCAAATGATATCCAAGCCTCTAAATATAAGACAGGGACCAAATTGTGAGCTGACAAGCTCTAAAAGCATGTATATATATAGGCTATGAAGATGTTCAGGTCTAATACTAATAATAGCACATATGCCCATTAGTTGTAAAGGGTCCTGAACCAAACTTCCATTCCTGCTGGAAATATTGCTTCAATTAACAGACTCTCAGCTAGTCCTGAAAAAAGAGAGTGTTTTTGTATCCCTCAAAAGTGAAGTAGAGTGTCACATATGACCAATGCCCTTCCCATCAACACCAAATGTAAACCCTTAACATTCGAAATGAACCATTACTCAATTTTAGCATCATCTAATTTGCTAATCACTCTGTATTACCAAACACTGACAGCATGAAGTATAAGTGTTGTTTTGGCATGCTCTTGAATGCCCATTGTTAATAAAGATAACCCCACATATCATAACCGTATAACAGGTATGCATTGAATAGTATATACTGATTGAGACCCAATTCACAAAAATTGACAATAGTCCTAATAGGTATGGTATGCACGATAATCAACAAAACGTGTGCATTATCATGATAATGAGCCATTGAATCACTAAGATCACAATAATTAATTTTTTAATTCTTTAAATGCCCGTCTCTAAATGTTAATGAAATGAATAACCGATTAAAAAATATATCAAACCCTAACTCGTAGACATTGAGATATATTTAAATTGAAAAACACCAAAATTCTACTGAACTTACAAGTAAGAAAAATATAATAAGCATGCGTCTAAAAATACCTTTATCATAACAACATCTTGAATGTCATGAATCCGCGTCGCGTTTTACTCCATCATGATATCATCTGATTACTCTGCATGGACCAAACCACCTTGTATAATCATTTGAAAAGTCGGCATACGTCCAATGCCGACACTGAATATTGATCCGTCCATTCACGGACGTGATCGTGCTGGCATAGACAACGAAAGGGGCCTGAAAACATACCAAAATGCATGGCGGCCATCTTGAAGTCAAACGTCCGTTCACGGACGAAATCCTAGTAACGTGATTGAAAAATGAGGTCGTGAAACATTGTACGATACATGGCGGCCATCTTGGAATATACTCCATGTGATATCTCTATGTAATAGTACAACTTTGTACGAACAAGGTTGGAATGTAATGGAAAACAAAAGGACAGTCCTTAAACAACCACAAAAGAAAAGAAGATTTATTTGGCGAACATCTTGTAGTATCATATATATGGCTCCTCTATATGTGATTTTACCAAAATAGAAACCTAATGCTAGAATTGCTTTTTTTTTATATATTATATTATCACTGTTTGTAAAATGCAATACCAACACCTATTTGCAAAAAGCACAAATACCCTGGGCTATGGCCAAAATGGTAATCTATTAAATTATATGAATCTCAACAAGAGAGTATTATAAATGAAAATAAGAAGAAAAGAAAGGAAAGAGGCAGTCCGGAAAAAAAGCAACCATCACCATAGTGAAGAATTGTAGATCAAATAAATATATAAGAACAACAAACTATTGATCCAAATATATTCCTATATACAATACCCAATCAAATCCTTAACAAAGAGGATCTATTGATGATGAAAGAAAACATTTCTTAGAAAATACAACCATATATACATAATTATAAAAAATGATACAGTTCATCATCCATATTCATCCCCATTTCTATGGTCCTCAACTTAATTATCCATTTTGCTTTGTTCCTTCTTAAATCCAGTGTCGTGTTTCCACCCCTGTAATTCACTGGGGTGTTACTAATGCCCATATATTTTATTGATGGAGTTTCTTTATCTGGATGTTTATTATTCATATGTCGTACCACTGGTGACATTGCATCATTATTTCTGAGTGAACGAATATGTTCCTGAATACGTTCTTTCAAGGGCCTGATTGTGCTGCCCACATATATCTGGCCACATTCGCATTCCAAAATGTATACAATGAATTTAGTATTGCAGTTGATGAAAGTGGTGATTTTAAATGTATCACTTCCATTGTAGCTGAATTCTGAGGTTTTGCGCATCGAAAGATTGCACATGTTGCAATGACCACATCTATAAAAGCCATTGATTTTACCAGGTAGCCATGTCGGTTTACTTTCCCTTAGAGGAGGCAAAAAACGTTTGCATACAAAAATGTTAATCGTTTTGCCCCTTTAGTGAATCATTTTCGGCCTTTTGGATAGTATCTTTGCAAGTGTGCAGTCAGTTTGTAATATATTCCAGTGTCTATATAGGATACAATATATATTTTGGCTGTTTTGGCTGTACGCCGTACAGAAATTGACCATTGTACCCTGTGAGCTATTTCGAGATTTGGTAAGTCTATTCAGCAAGGTTGTTCTACATGTTCGATTGATCTTATTTCTTGCTACCTCTATAATTTGTTTGGAATATCTTTTTCCAAAACATCTAATTCCATATCACATGTATTTGGTTCACTGCAATTCCTCTTGAATCTACTCATTTCCCCAAAAGGGATGGCTGAAATCTGGTTTTTCGGATGAGCACTCTCAGCTTGCAATATTGCATTACAAGCTGTTGGTTTACGATGGATTTGGTGTGAACCATGTTATCTTTAGTGAATATATTCAGATCAAGTAAACAGATTCTCTCTTTACTATACTCATAGGTCATTTGTATGTTATATGCATTTGAATTTATGTGATTATAAAAATCCACCAGTAGTTGTTCCGACCCAGTCCAAATCATGATCACATCATCAAAGTACCTCCCTCCAAAAAAGATGTTTTCCGTCAAATGTGGGGGACCTTCTTTCCAAATATGTATTGCTTCAAACAAGCCCATATATAAATTTGCATAGGATGGGGAGAATCTTGAACCCATGGCTATTCCTTGCACTTGTTTGAACCATTGACCTTCACGCATAAAGACATTGTTGTCCAGTGTGAATTCTATCATATGTATTAACATTTCTGTATGTTCATAATGTGATGCTGATCTCCCAGATAAAAAGTGATCCACTGCTTGTGAACCCTTATCTTTTGGTAAACAAGTTTATAGTGATGAGACGTCTAGTGCCACCCAGATCATTTCTGGTGTCCATACTATATCCTCTAGTTTTGCAAGAACATCCTTTGTGTCCTGTAAATATGAGGGTGTATTTTTAACAACAGTTTGTAGGTAACTGTCAATGAAATCGGAGAGTCTTTCAGTTGGTGCTCCTATCCCTGATATGATGGGTCTACCAGGTGATCATGTCTTACTTTTATGTAATTTGGGTAAGACATATATACATGGTGATGTGGGATATGGGTTAAATATATATTTGAATTCTGACTCAGAAATTAAACCCTTTTCCCGCCCACATTAGCAACAACTTTTCCAAATTAGTAACAATTCTTTGCACAGGATTAGTTTGTAATCTCTTATATGCAACACTATCCATAAATTGTCTATCAATTTCCCTGACATAATCCGTTCTATTCAAGATAACAATATTGCCTCCCTTGTCAGCCACTTTAATGACTATATTTTGATTGTCACTAAGTTCTTTCAAAGCTGATTTTTGTTTGAGAGTTAAGTTATATGATTTATGAAACTGACCTCTCTTAATCTGATTCTCCAATTTGTATAGATCCTCCTTGACCATTTTACCAAAAACATCTATCACATTATTGCTTGGTAAATTAGGAATAAAAAAGGACCTAGGTTTGAGGCCGCTATTTAATGTCAAATCCTGGACAACTTTAAGGTCTTCTAATAGTTTTTTTCTGTCAAAACTATCCTGCTTCATGTCGTCCAAAGTCAATAGGAGTTCAATATCCATAATATCTCTTATTGTATAAGCACTTACTGTAGTTTCAGATATATCCGTGGTTTGTATGTCAGTTCTCTCCTCAAAATACTTTTTAAGTTTCAGTTGTCGTAAAAATTTCAACAGATCTATGTGTATGAATGGTGCGTGGATTTTCAATCTTGGTCTGCCAGCTTCACCTGGCAAGGCCCCTGGAAATGGATAGGGCACCACTTAGCAGGGCAGGAGCCTCGGCAGAGAGTCCAGGTGCTGGGAGGGGAAGTCTTTGATGGCCCTGAGACTTCAACAATAGGAGGCAAGCTCAGGACAATCCCTTAGAAATTATTTCACAAGCAGGAATGCACAAAAAAGTCTAGTCTTTGTCCCCTTTCACCAGGCAGAAGCAGCAACTGCAGGATAGCTCAACAGAGCACAGTCACAGGCAGGGCAGCACTTCTCCTCAGCAATTCAGCTCTTCTCCCGGCAGCGGTTCCTCTTGATGTCCAGAAGTGATCTAAAGTCTGTGGTTTTGGGTGTTTTTCTTATACCCATTTTGGCCTTTGAAGTAGGCTTACTTTAAAGGAAAGTCTCTCTCGTTTGTGAAATCCTGCCTTTCCCAGGCCAGGCCCCAGACACACACCAAGGGGTTGGAGACTGCATTGTGTGAGGACAGGCACAGCCCTTTCAGGTGTGAGTGACCACTACTCCCCTCCCTCCTAGCACAGTTTGCCCATCAGGATATGCAGGCTATACCCCAGCTCCCTTAGTGTCACTGTCTAGAGAGAGATGCAAACAGCCCATCTGTCAAACTGACCCAGACAGGGAATCCACAAACAGGCAGAGTCACAGAAAGATTTAAGCAAGAAAATGCTCACTTTCTAAAAGTGCCATTTTCAAACACACAATCTCAAAATCAACTTCACTAAAAGATGTATTTTTAAATTGTGAGCTCAGAGACCCCAAACTTCACATGTCTATCCGCTCCCAAAGGGAATCTATGCTTTATTCATATTTAAAGGCAGCCCCTATTTTAACCTATGAGAGGGATAGGCCTTGCAACAGTGAAAAACAAATTTAGCAGTATTTCACTGTTAGGACATATAAAACACTTTAGTATATATCCTATCTTAAACTGACAATGCTCCCTGCCCATGGGGCTACCTAGGGCCTGCCTCAGGGTTGTCTTACATGTAAGAAAAGGGAAGGTTAAGTTGAACTGGCAGTTTAAAACTGCACATACAGACACTGCAGTGGCAGGTCTGAGCCATATTTACAGAGCTAATATTGTGGGTGGCACAACCAGTGATGCAGGCCCACTAGTAGCATTTGATTTACAGGCCCTGGGTACCTCTAGTGCACTGTACTAGGGTCTTACCAGTAAACCAAATATGTCAATCATGGATAAACCAATTCATACACATTTTGTATAGGAGCACTTGTACTTTAGCACTAGATAGCAGTGGTAAAGTGCCCAGAGTAACAAAAACAGCAAAAACAGATTCCAGCACACATCAACAACCTGGGAACCAGAGGCAAAATGTTAGGGGAGACCATGTCTAACACAGGCCTATGGCAAAAGCATACTGGTTGGCTGCACAAAATGGCTGCTGGCCACATGGCCAAACAACAACAGTGAACAAGGAGGCATGGAGAACAAAGAACACATGCAAGCTTACAGCAAAAGCATGGTGCCTGAGTACACAAAATAGCCTCCGGGCAAATGGTCAAACCAAAAACAGCAAACAAGCAGGCATGGAAAACAAAGAATACATGCGAGCCAATACTATGCTGGCTGCATAGTCAAAGGACTAGTGAGCAAGGAGGCAGGGAGAACAACATGCAAATCTATGGTAAAAGTACACTACCTGAGTACACAAAATGGCCTCTGCCAAAATAGTCAAACCAACAACAGCAAGCAAGGAGGTATGGAGAACAAAGAACACATGCATGCCTATGTCAAAAGCACACTGTCTGAGTGCACAAAATGGCCTCCAGCCACACTGTCAAACAAACAACAGCAAGTAAGAAGGCATGGTAAACAAAGAACACATGCAAGCCAATGGCAAAAAACACACTGGCTGGTTGCCCAAAATGGCCACCAGCCACATGATCAAATGACAACAGGAAGCAAGAAGTCATGGAGAACAAAGCTCACATGGGAGCCTAAGGCAAAAACACACTGGCTGGCTACACAAAATGGCCACCAGCCACATGGTGAACCAAGATGCAAGGAGGCATGGAAAACAAAGAACACATTCAGGCCTATGGACATAGAATATACAAAATGGCCTCTGTCCACATGGCATTGAGAACAAAGAGAAATTGTGGCCTATTGAAAATACACTCACACACACTGGCCAGACAAAGGAGGAATGGTAACTCTGATGAAAACACTACCATTAATTCAGCAATGCCAAACACGAGAATTAACTGAGCTATGAGAATTTTACAACACACATCCTCCTCTGATATAAAATATTACCCCAACCATACACTTCTTGCAAAAACAAATAACCAAGATGTTTTGTTTAATCCAATGCCATCCCTGCCCTAAATGATGTTTTAGTTAAAACAACATATACCACAGACAATGTTCTTTCATGCACTGATGGCTAGTACTGGGGCTTCTGTTTGGGTGCCTCATTGGCAGACTAGGCCACATAATAAAATGAATGAATATTAACATTTTAACAAACATGGAGAAATGGTACTGAACTGTGCAAACTTTTGGCTTTACTAAAGGTGAACAATGAAATGCAATAAATTAACCACACCTTTTCTGAAACTTTAGGCCACCCGCCACAATGAAATTTAACACTAAAATAAAAGTCCAAAGAAATACTGGTGCATGCCAAAGGAAACAAACAACATCCTAATGCAATAGTTTTTTAATGTACTTGTGCAATATCACAAAAGACAATGTCCTTAAATCAAAAGATATTAATGCAGCAGACAAAGAAAGTTTTGCTTCCACCTCAAAATCTAAGTGAAAGGTGAACAGCAGTTGGACAAAGCACTGGAAGGCGTCTGCTGGACAGGAACAGGAAGTTGGAATCTCTAGGACTACTTTTTCCTGTTGTGGAAAAAAAAGCTTCTTGCACTAAAAAATAACTTGAATGATCAGTTGGACCAGAAAATCCACTCAAAATAATATTTTCTGTTAGATTTAGCAATTTCTCGAATAGAGAATCTACTTGAGGTACACCCCCTGCACTATAATCATGCATTTGTGTCCAGAAGCAGTGTGAGCAGGTGTGAAATCTTGCATGTTCTTGCTAGTGGCCTGAGAATATAATGGCACCCATGAGCGTGTGCCACAAAGAATGCTACAGTAAACATTTTGGGAACTCCACGGTACTCTGCATAGCACGGAGTGCCCACATTCTGCAATCTCTGCCAACTGAAAACATTTTACTGCCTTGGCCTGATATAGATTTTATTGGTCATGTTCATCACAGAGTTTCCCATCCACAAAACCACAGCACTGTGCTGCTACAACAATTGCAGCGCTGCACTGTACCACTTTTGAAAGGCAGGGATTCGCAGTATTTACAGGAATAATGCACACCCCTGAGTTTCCCGCTGTGCCAGCGCTGCATTAAGCTGCCTGCGCCAAAGCTGGCATCCTTGCACCATAGTGCAAGGGTGTCTGCACTGAGCAGATTGATTGTTTATGTGCAGAAAGGTTTGCCTTCCTGCAAATAAACAATCTATAATGGCAATTTGTTACTTCTATGTGTGCTGCAAAATGCAGCAAACAGAGAAGTACCAAAGTGTCACTTTGGAATGATTGTTTATGTGCAGGAAGATAGACCTTCCTGCACATAAAAAATCACTTATGGCATTTTCCTCTGTGTTTTAGGTATTATTCAGTGTGCTGCAGAATGCAGCACACATGGAAAAAGCAAAAATAAGGAGGAATAAAAGCATTCCTCCTCGTTTTTCCATTTTTCGTAAATCTGGGGCAGCATCAAAAGCAATGTGTGTTGTGGTAGAACACCCACAGCAACACCCATTGCACGCCCCTCTGATGCAGAAAACTGCATCAGAGGGGCCCATATTTACAAGGAGGTGTAATACCGCAAAAAGTGGTGTTACATTTCCTTGTAAATATGGAGCAGTGGTTAGCACCACCGGTGAGTCACAAAAAGTGATGCTCTGGTGGCGCTAGAGGCTCTTAAATATGCCCCTTAAGCACAGTTTACTTCCTGGCCTCGTACTCAAACACAAATTATTTCAGGAAAAACAAATTTGTTTGATGGTAAGGAAAAGAAACTTGACTTACTTTACTGCAGAATAAGTTACAGGGAAAAGACCAGGTGGGTAGAGGTTTTGCCATATAGGATCTTAGGGTGTAACTGATAATCATGTGCCTACGCTTTGTCTTAGTCAGCCACTGTAGTTGAAACTGAAAGTTGATGAATGTCAAAAGGAAAAAATTTGAACAGGTGTAATTCCGTCATGGAAGCCATTCTATAAATATATGAAACAGTTGGCCCGTAAAATGGGGCACATGCCAAGATTGTTATTTCTTCAATATTTTTGCTAGACTGGAACAGAACTTAGAAATTAATAAGGGAGTGAAGTATTAGGATGTGACTGAGTGGGTACTGGGAAGGAAAGGAAAGATACCTTGTTTTTGTTTCAGTATGCAATCGATTGAAAGCTTTGTAAATACTGCATTAACTGATGTGAGTGCAAATTAAGCAGCCAACACTGCAGTGGCAAATTGAACCATGCTGTAGTTATGTCATAGCCCATGGGTCGTGAAATGCCATGAGCAGGGAGGTCATGAATGATGATGGGTGGGATCGGCCTTGCTTAACAATAGAGTAGTTATCCTAGTAATTGTCAATTACCAAGCAATGTGATTTACCAGCGCCTGTTCCAGCCACCACAGGGACTCCCCCTTCAACCACTGGATGGTCTGATGCTGGCCCGTGACTGGGGGTCAGTGCAGCTAGAAAAAACATTACACATTTTAGATGCCAGATGTGACTCCTTCTTTATTTTAATAATAAAATACAACCACAATACATCACTACAATTTGAATTGCAGTTTCTTCTATTCTATAAAAAATATTACTTTGGGCATTTTGAGGGTTGACAATGTTAGAAAAGCCAGTTTGTCAATCCAACCAAAACATTTGGGGCAAAGGAGGTGTAGAGATATGATGATGTCTGTGAGTCATTTGAAGTGTAATGAATGAGTGGAATAAATTGGCCAGTGAAGGACGTATGGTTTTGGATGGTAAATTCAATGAGGCTGTCTTCATACTATTTTCCTGACATGTTGCACTGTCATTGAAACTGCTGGGATACTGAATAATACCTGCAACAGACGACTGGTGGGGTCACCAAAACCATGGCCATTTTGATGTCGTTTGAGCATTAGCAAGAAAAAGAAAGCCTTGCCAACAAACAAGCATAGCATGGCTTGCTTGGGTCTGCAAACTCTGCAATGTTTACAGTAGAGTACTTAATCTATTATATACTCTTACAGTACTAGTCCACAGGGTATATAAGGTAAGGGAGAGGAAAAGCTTAATAACCCTGCAGAAGAAAGCTACAGAGTCGTACAGGCAGGAGGAAGTCAGGTACAGAAACAAGAAATATAAAAAAAGGACAATGCAGGGAGGAGTAACACGAATGAACACACATTAAATAGAATGAATATGGTTTGAAAAAGTCACAGTATAAAAGAAACAAGGAAAGACTATTCTAATGGGAGGTGTAAACGAGAAATTACTGGGACTAGCAGAGCCATCAGCTGCAGATGCAATGCTGGTGTTGGCAGTGGTACTTTCACTCACCACAGCATTGGTGCTGGCAGCCTAGGCCTGAACCTCTGATGCCCTTTTCTTCTTGTCCTTTGGTGCTGGTGTAAAAAATAAACATGATAACAAAACAAATCACTGATATAGTTAATCTCATAGAAAACACTTTGTCAGGTAAAGCCAAATGCAGAAACATATTGACATTGTAGTTTTCTAAATAGGATCGCCTATATCATGAGTATAAAGTTAACCTATTCCTCATTTCCTAAACCTTACCTAAGCCCTATTCCAAATTTCCTAAAATTCATTTGGAATGACTAATGTATTGCAACAAATGATCTTTGCTTCATAACCTTCTTTGGTGGACCAACTCAGTCAGTTTCCCTTTTCAATGCATAGATGCATACTACACATCACTGAAGGATTGCTTAAGGCTCAAGATGGCCACCCAGCCCGGGACCAAAAATGCAGGTTACCCCCTTTCAAAACCAGGTTGTGTTGCAATAGATACTTTTAATGTCTCCACAATATGTTTTTGGCAGTTTCCTATTGCAGGCACTAAGCCTACCCACACAAGTGAGGTATCATTTTTTATCATGAGACTTGGGGGAATGGTAGGCAGGAGGACGTTTGCAGCGCCCCTCAAATTCCAGAACTTTCCATCACAGAAATGTGACAAAAAGTGTTTTTTAGACAAAGTTTGAGGTTTGCAAGGGATTTTGGGTAACGGAACCTGGTGACAACCACACGTCATCCCATCCTGGATTCCTCTAGGTTTCTAGTTTTCAAAATTGTACAGGTTTGCTAGGTTTCCCTAAGTGTCGGCTGAGTTAGAGCCCAAAATCCACAGCTAGGCACTTTGCAAAAAAGGCATGTTGTGATGAATAAAGTATAACTGATCTGGAATGATCAGAATGGAAATGTACCCTTTCCAACAGAATAGCATGCCACAAAGCTATTGCATTGTATCTCAGAGTTCAGCTTGCTAAGCTAAGTGCTCAAAAGATTTTGTGTTTTGGCAAATTCAGTCTCCTCAGTTAGACCCTTGTTTCAATGTTTCAACTGTCTTCAAAATGTCATATTGAAGATTCTTCAAAATGTCATGTTGAAGATTCTGGGCCCTGTTTATATTTTGGCGGTGACAGTCCTGCTGTCAATTTTCAATCAACTTGGTGGTTCATTGAAAAACCATCAATGAAACACTGTCACCGCCATAAATCTTCACCTACTTCGACAGCGCAATAGGCAAAAGCATTTTTACTGCCAAGTCAATCTAAATGGAGTTGGTGGATAGGAAGGGATAAAAGTATGAAACTTAAAAAAAAAATAGTTTCCTCATTTCCTGCCACCATGAACCCGGTCACACAAGTCCTACAGTTGCTGCTGCTCCTGGATAAAGACGAAAATTAACCCTGTCATCGCCAGAATAGAGGTAAGTCACTGTATCACCTGTCATCCTCAGAATTGCCGCTGTACATTCTCACTGGACTCGTGCATGTTTTAAAAATATTAGCATTCACTAGTACAATGATGTGCAAAGCATATGTGTTTAATGTGGTTGTTTGATACACAAAAAAAACCACACCTCGATATATTAGTAACACCCACTAATATCGTACTAACTGCCTTCATGGCAATGGACACCTACACAAAAATCACATTAATCTCAACTCAAAATGTGTCCATATAAGAGTGTGCAATAATTTATTCAAAACTACCATTTAACTTTACACATCTAATTTGAACAACATAAACTCAATATAAATGAGCAATTACACTACACAGTGCTACAATTGAGTGTACACAGAATGTACAACCAATGTTAGCTGTTAATTCCAAATGTGTCAGAGATGTATGAAGGGCACATGTCCTCTTGGTATGTGTAACTTCTGTCAAACATTAGATGTTTTAACTCTAAAGTGTCATTTACCCTGGGTAACGCATATGTGCATATTAGTAACACATCATGTCAAAATAAACACACATGCATTCTCCAGGCAAATGAGAGAAACATTTACAATTTTGTTATAAGTGACCAGCAACATGATGAATGCTTGTACTAAAAATAACATGTCAAGCACAAATGTACAACACAAATGTATTCATCTTAAAAAATCTGAAAAAAATATAACCTGTGCTTGTCACTGTCAGAAATGAGTGTAAGTGTATGGCACACACATAAGCAGAAATTACATTATCAGCAAACAATTTGTATCAGTTACCAAAATAACGCCAGGACAAAGTATTATAAGTAAAAACATTTTTATTGAAAATTGAGATACTTCCCTCAAAACGGTATATATTCAACTACATTTTCCCAGAAACCTAAGCTCTGGAAATGGTCCCAATCCTGGTCTGCATGTAGTGTTTACCTCCTATTTGCACTGCCAATTACAACCTCCTCAGGAAGGGGCATCTGTAGGAAGACAGCAGTCACCTCAATGATCTTTCTTGGGGGGGTCTTTTTGTTTGGGAGGGATGGGTTTCATTTTTGGGAGGGGTGGGTTTAGATTGGACAGAGGTGGGTTCGGATTTAGGAGGGGTAGGTTTGAATTTGGGGGTTGGTTTAGATTTGGGAGGGGTGGGTTTGAATTTGGGGGATGGTTTTGGACTGGAAGGGATAGGTTTGGGTTTGAGAGAAGTGGGTTGGATGTTGGGCTGCTGGGTTTACATTTGGGAGGGATGGTTTGAGCTGTGGAAGGAGTCAGAGCCAGGGCAAAGAGAAGGACTTCCATGGAAAATAGGTTGGGTGGTTGACAGGGAGCTTGGGTTGGGGGTAGAGGGAGTGGCAGCTGATGATGTGTGTGTGTCTGTTGATGGTGCAGTTGCCGGTGGGTCTGGTGTATGTGGTGTATGCATGGATTTGTGTTACTTTCGGGGTGTCTTTTGTTTGGGTGATTGTGGGCGTGATTGTGGACAATTGTGTACAGTGTGTGTAATGTATGTGTATGGATGGGTGTGCTGTGGAGGTGCTGTGTGTGGTTGAGATGCCAAATAAATACCATAAGGGTTCCCTGAAAACAAGTAATAAAGGAGCAGGACAGGGACTATAACCAAATCAGAAAACACAGCCCACCTCCAATTAGGTTCTACTCAGTAGAACCTAATTGGAGGTGGGTTGTATTTTTTTGTGGTTGTGATGCCTGCAGATGTGCTGGCCCATGTGTGTGGTGGTTGTGGATGTTTGTGTGATAGTGGGCATGGTGTCTGTAAGTATGGTGGTTGTGCATGTTTGTGTGGTGGTGGATGTGGTGTCTGTGGGCGTGGTGGTGGATGTACATGTTTATATGCTGGTAGGCGAGGTGTCTGTGGGTGAGGTGGTGGTGGCTGTGCAGGTGGGTGTGGTGGTGATGGTGGCTGTGCATGTGGGTAGAGTGGTGTGTGTCAGTATGTGTGTGAGGATGGTGGTATTGAAGTGTGTGGTGTCCATATGTTTGAATGTGGGTGTGTCTGTGTTTTTGATGTGTATGTGTGGATGTTTTGCTTGTGTGTGTTGGTGTGGGTGCATACAAATGAGTGAGTGTGCTTCAGATTGTGCAAGGAATAGGGATTTGTGATGGGGAAGGGATGGGAATTGGGGCACGAGTTTGGGATGAGTGGTAGGATCCATCAGTGAAGAGGCCAGGCCTTGAAATTACCTCTGTATTCCAGACATGGAACTGACAATGCTATCCAGGTACGCTAGCATTTGTGACATCTGGTCAGTAAGCCCCTGGATGCCTTTGAGTAGTGTAGTGTGGCCTACAGAGATAGTCCTCAAGAGGGCAGTAGCCTCCTCACTGAGCCTAACCTGGGAGACAGGGCAGGGGGGTGCCATCAGTGAGGTGAGACCACCCCTTTTAGGGGGGTGGGTGTGGCCAACTGGTGGGAGCAAGGAGGAGGGTAGAGATGAGACTGTGGATGGTGGACAACAATGCAGGTGGTAACCTTGCAAAAGGGTTCACCATCACAAAGGTCTACTCTTCTGTGGAGGCCTCCAAAGATAAGGACATAGCGCTGGTGGCCTCCATGCCAGTGCCCTCACCCTCTGTGGCACTTGGTCCCTCAGTATCAGTGGTGTCTACACCAGAAACCACAGTGCCTAGCTTCTCCTGGGGACGTGGCCATGTCATATTAGCCTTGCCCAGATGATGCTGAAAACACAGAGGCAACAGCATGATTGTATCTGTATAAATAGAATATAACCTGAACTTTGCTCACCAAACATTTGCCAAGTCTACATCTTTAATCAGCTTCAAGGCTCACAAACTTGGCTTCTTTTCAGTATCTCATGCATGAAGGGCAGAATTTCACAAACCATTTGCTCACATTCTAGAAATTCCTCATGATAGCTCCTATATCATGTATGCCCTTGTCTCTTATCCACTTTTATTTTTCTGCATGAACCATTTCAGGCCTCTGATTGATAGAGCTCTGTTGTTTAGAATATTATGTCCCAAAACTCAAAGCAACCAGAAATATATTTGTACAGTGTGTTTATAATGTCAAATAAAATGTGTCATGTACATTCACTAAAAGTTACATAGGTATCAATGTGTGTCCACAAATGCTGCAATGTTATACCAAAATGTCTATGAACTGAAAGCTTGTTTCCTTTGTCTGACAATTTCACAATGGTAATGCTTACTTCAAGTAACTAAAATATATTTCAATTGTACCACAATATTTAGAACCTTTACTGAACTAGCTTAGCAATGTATTATGAATTATATGCGTACCTATGCTGCTAAATTTATTAAATTATTTTTGTGGTGGATTGACTAATAGCTTTGACAGTATGAGTACATACATAGGCATTGATACTTTACTAATACACTTCAGTACACAGCAAAATCATATTCACATTTCCAAAAGAGTCATGTTTTGGGCCTGATAGTGACTCTTCAAGATGGGATACTCCAAGATCTATGTTATGTAACTTCCCATCTGCAAATGCCACTTTAAATATCTAATTTCTCTCCATTATTGAGCTCTTATCTGGGCATAACTAAGTACACTGAGATGTGGTTTGGGGTACGTGTAACTCTGCCACCAATGTGGACACAGTCCTCTCTGTTTCAATCAATACAGTTTAGCTTAATAATTCATGTTGATTGACACAGACTGGCTGACAGGCCTGTTTGTGAAGTACTAAGGCTTCATGCCAATCTGCTACTATCTACATGAACTGACTTGAATTTTGTTGTGAAAACATATTGCTAAAATGTTTCAGATAAGCAAGTATGCCATTGCACTGATGTCTCTAGTCCTTTTGGACCAGATGCTCATTATCATTTGATCATTTTTCCAACTTACCAATGTAAAGTCTGAAACACCAGCTGTATCATAAGTGGTTAGTGTGCCATGTCACCAGTAATGGGCCCTATATTACCTACTCACATTTGTGATGGAGCATCACACCTGACAAAATACTCAAATGGGTCATTTTTGGTACAACTGTCCCTAATAACAGAGAAAAAATGTAGGCAACTCTTTTTTTGCGTGCAGGCATGTGTCTGCTCAAAACAGTACTTGCCTTGTGATGAGGAATCTAATGGCAACCTTCATCCCAAAACAATACACCAAACACAGCATCAGGCACCGTCTGATAAACTTACACCTCCAGAAAACCTTTGTGTATGTTGAATGTGTGTCAACCATCAAATTGATGCCATACAACATTGCTGTATATAACACATGTAAAACAACAAGAATAGCTGCAAACAACAATTCACCCTGTGAGGCAGCTGTTGGGCCATCGACTGCCCATCAATCTCCGGGTAGGGCACGCAAGAATGGGAGCCATAAGGGGGGGTCAGGATGTGGTGCACATGCTTGCCTCATTGGGAGGACTGGCAGAGCTGGACTTCTGCTGTCTTTCTTGTCCACCAAAGAAGGTCCACCCACCTCTTTCTAGAATGCAGACTGCACCACTATGGACCTCTAGGGCCCACACCTTTTTGGCAGTGGCCTTCTAAATGTTCTGCTTTTGATGAGCATTGACCTCTATGGATGAGAAAAAATAAAAACAAAAGAGGTTTTGAGTGATTGTATTTATCTGTAGTGGAGTGACGCAATGTTGCATCTCTCACATGCATTCCCAAAACAGTTAGTACGGATTATATTCAAACATTTAAAGTTTCTAGGAAATACTAATTTGAAGTGATCTGTTGAGTGACCTCAACACTTTAAATATCCTCATTCTCCCAATCCGGGCCACAAACATCATCTAGGCTGGGGTTAGGAAACCTTTCCTGCAGTGAGACCTACTCCGCATTACTCCAAATTATTGTGAGTCACTAAGGGTGAAACAACCTATACATTATTTGCACATTACCAAACACACAGCTACATTGGCTTAATTCCTAATCTTCTAAGAGACAGATAGTATGGTTTACACCACATACATTGACTATGGCAGAATGGAAGGGCTGCCGTGTGTCAGTGAGAGCATGGTTCTGAGTGATGTATGAACAAGTGTGTGCAGTAATGAGACATACATGTGTGGATGATTTAGAACCTGTGTCATTTAGACTTGCAACACAGGAAATATATTTCCTCATAAATGGAACCATGACATGTTTAAATCATACAGATACTCTTATTTCAAAATATGAGATGTAATCTTGCTTGACAGAACAGCATCAGATAATTCTATAACCTTAAAGATTCTTCTTGCACTTTACGTTTCTCTAATTTCTACATGGGATGTATGTTTTCACTTAGACTAGTGGTACAGTGTCTAATGGCCAGTAAGGTGCCTGGAGTTTGACTAATGAAATCTAGAATTGTGAGTGACCGGAATAGAAAATCAAGCATATTCTTTCGGGTGATGTTTCATTTCAATGTACAGACATTTCTATCATTGTGAAACAACATTGTGTACCCACCTAATCATTCACTTCACTCTTGAACAAGAAGGGACAAATTATTCTGTGATCGAAGGAGGAACAAGTTACTTTGACAAACATTTCTCAGTCAAACATGTACCTATGCCTCTGGGTTTCCATACAGCTGGTTGTACAGGGAAAGGACCTCCCTGGTGAGACGCTCCAATTACTCGAAGGAGAAGGCAGGAGCCCTGTCACCCACTCTGCCTGAGTTCCTGACTCCCAGAGGTCAGTAACAGCAGCAAAAGTATAAGAGGCGTTGTTAGCTTCAGTCTTAGAAGGCAAGTGAGCTTTTTTCCAGATGCCACTTACAAGTATATGGTGTGCCCACTCTGTGGTGGTGATTGAGACAGCCATTGGCTTTCGTGCATAGCCATCACACATGTTAGCCTATGGCAGTGTCTGTCATCAAGAGATACGTCTACTATGCGGTAAACTTCCGCTGATGGCCATTGGATAGCCAATGTACTGAAGGAAAGGCTAGGCACCCGCCATTTTAGGACATGAAGCTAAGTATTTTTTGTTTGTATATCACCAGCACTCAAAATGGTGGTTACTTTGTATACCTATGTCAATATGTTTGTCACTGTTTTTGCCAAAATATGACACATTAAAAAGTGAATTATCACTATGTTGAACAACGATTGTGCCACGGTGTATGTTATACTTCTATTGACAGTAATTGTAAAAGAAAACTAAAAAAATGTGCAAATATTACATTTTGAATGTAGTATTAAACTGTATTTGTAAAAAATGTCAGATGTAAGAAAAATTTGATTTGAAGTTGCAAAATGAATTCAAATTAGGTGTAGATATATGACATAATAAGATCACTAATCTAACCAAGGCATAAGATGTGTGTTGCTTGCGAATGTATTGTATGGCAATTTTAAGTGATAGTTTATTTTCCTCATATGAGGACATATGAACCCAGAGAAGGGTAGAAGAACATCCTTTAGGCTTCAGACCCCTTCCATACCTTGCCACCATGGAGGAAAGGGACATAAAAAAGGCATTCAGATTAAATAGGCAAATTATACTGGGTTTGTGTAAGCAGCTGGATCCTGATCTACTGCCTCACAAAACAAGTATAACAGTATAAACATCAATAGTGCAACTCATGGCAGTACTTCATTTTGTGGCCAATGGATCTTTTCAATACACTATGGCAGTATTTGGGGGTATGTCACAGCCAACTTCCAGTAGAGTGCTACAAGAAGTCCTTGCTTCAATGATGAGACACATCAACAACTTCATCCAGTGTCCAAGAGCTCAGGATTTAGCCAATGTAAAGGGAGAATTATATGATTTGGGTGGCATACCACATGTGATTAGAGCAATTTATGGCACACATATCAATTTATGGCACACATATTGCCTACATGCCCCCTCACACCAGTGAACAGGTCTACCACAATCAGAAGAACTTCCACTATACCAATGTAGTAGTTATCTGCTTACCAGATTTGTATATCTCAAGTATGTGTTCCTGCTTTCCAGGTTCAACATGTGATTCCTTTGTACTACAGAACAGCACCATACATCTGCAAATGTCACAACTAGGACCTGAGAGGGCCTTGCTTGTTGGCAGGTACAATATGAATTAAGGCTCATTTGAATTATTCCTAGTTTTGGAACATAAAATGGCTTGATATGATTTGAATCTACAAATGCATTGCTTCCATGGAGGAGACTCAGCGTACCCTAAGTGACCATGGTTATTGGCACCACTGAGGAATCCAACAATGCGAGGGGAAGTCCACTTCAATGACGTCCATGGTAGAACATGGTGGCCAGTGGAGGAGTCTTTTGGGCTCCTGTAGGCCAGATTTCAGTGTCTAGGCAAGACGCTGGAGCCCTCCTCTACTCACCTGATAAGGTGTGCCAAATCACAGTTTTCTTTTGGATGCGGCATATCATCCTGCAATGGCATGTCCCAATCATTGTAGTGGATGAAGACCATGAAGACCTCCTGGGTGAGGATGGGGAAATGTCCAATGAAGATGACAGTGGTGAAGAGAAAGAAACTGACCTACTCCAGATGTCATTGACCACTTCTTCACATGAGAGGAAGGATTATGAGGAGGATCAGGAGATGGAGGAGGGTGACATGTGGGAGGATTAGGAGCAGACGATTGATAAGAAGGTACAAAGGGGAATGGGTGGGAAGAGTGTTAATAAGGGGAGGAGCCTTGATGTTTTTCAGGAGTTGACATCCAGGATGTTCTAGCGCAATAGGACAGGCAAAAAGGATTGCCGGGTTCCTGCTAGTGGATTGCTTCAGAAATGTGAAAATAAAAGGGGATCAGGCATGGGGCGAATAGTGGTCAACACAACGGTGGTACGTTTGGTATCTGTAGGTGTGTGTAACAGTCCGACTGCAGTGACATCAAGGGGTTTGGGATTTGGAGTGGTAAGGAGGATGCTAATGGTGAAAGGTTGAAATAAATAAGCAATGATATGGTGGCTGTGGGCAAAAAAGATGGAAGCACTGAAGGTGCAGTACTTTGGAGGAATGCAGTGGGGTTGGCAGGTGAATGGAGGTAGGGGTGTAGACAGGGGAAGGGGGCAGGTGTAGTAAGTGGTGTGAAAAGGACCCTACTCCTATTAAGTTGGATATTTAGTTTTATTGGTTGCAGTTTTATCCAAAATTTGAGGAGGCAAAATTATTGTACTGGGGTTTTTTTGGAAGGTTTTAGGTTATGTTATCAAGGTCTGAGAGTGTGTAGATGGGCAAAAATTTTGAAAACTGAAGCTGAGAGGCCAGAGGTGGTAAGGAAGAAATTGGAGTAGGAACCAGTGGCAGGTAGAGTCATAGGTCCATTTGATTTTTGGCCGGTTCCCAATTTGACTATTTCACTTTTGGGAGTTGTGCTGAAATAGCAGCAATGTGAGTTCAGATTGACTCAGCATCTCTCATGGCCAGTGTCGGAGTCAGTTAATGATTTCATTGCACAGGAAGATTCTAAAGTTCATTACTTATCAGTGGATGAGGATATTAGATTGGTCAGGTCTTGTGGTAGGAATGCTTTGATGGCAAAGGTAGACATTCAGGCCCTCATTCTGACCTTGGCGGGCGGCGGAGGCCGCCCGCCAAAGTCCCGCCGTCAGGTTACCGTTCCGCGGTCGAAAGACCGCGGCGGTAATTCTGACTTTCCCGCTGGGCTGGCGGGCGGTCGCCTTCAGACCGCCCGCCAGCCCAGCGGGAAAGAGGCTTCCACGATGAAGCCGGCTCGGAATCGAGCCGGCGGAGTGGAAGCTGTGCGACGGGTGCAGTTGCACCCGTCGCGTATTTCACTGTCTGCGCAGCCCTCTTACGGGGGCCCCTGCAATGCCCATGCCAGTGGCATGGGCACTGCAGGGGCCCCCAGGGGCCCCGCGACCCCCCCTACCGCCATCCGGATCCCGGCTTTACCGCCGCGGTCGGAATCCCCATTGGAGCACCGCCGGCCTGTCGGCGGTGCTCCCGCGGTCCTCCGCCCTGGCGGTCTTTGACCGCCAGGGTCAGAATGAGGGCCTCAGTCTGCTGTAGTGAATCCTAGTTTGTTTTAATGGGATACAGGAGTTAGCTTAGCCTGTGGCTTGCAGACTTGTGCCCCTGTCACCCAGTGACTTTTACCCTACTTAGCTTGCTCTGTTTTAGCACATTTTTAAATTACTTATTTTAAGATGGATGCCTTGTTTTGGCTTATGCCCATGTTTTGATTTGCATTATCAGTGCCACCGCGCTAAGGCGTCAAGATTAGGCGACAAATACAAACAAGCTGTAGGTGTTAACTTTAGGTACTTTCCTTCTTCATGCTTTCGAGGGAATTGTTTATATTAATTACCATCCCAAGCACGCCTTGTTATCTATTGTTTGGGAGCAAACCTACGTCAGGGGTCCAAGTAGATCTGGATAAATACTCTTCACTTTATCAGATAGTCAGAGGGATTCTGACCAGATGCCATTGCTGCTATCGATGCAGCACTGACCTAGTCTTCGTGTTCCTGCGGAGTCTGAGCTAGAGACCTCATTCCAAGGTAACAAGAGTTGGAGGCTCTTCTCATGGACATGGCATCGGCAGATTGAGGTTTAACATACCTAGCTCTCTTCTAGGTTAGAGGTGAGGCCTACATGTTAGGGTATTACGACATATCACACACTTCATGTTATTTCATGATATTGCAAGATGGTGGGGGTCTTTGTATTAATTACTCTTGTCTTTACCATTCTGTTTCTTGCATTGTTCATTATCCGAATCATTGCAGCCCATGCAACTTATCGCAGAGTGCAGCTTTATTAAAATAAACCCTATTGAAACTTTACCACATCTTCTTCATTGCCTGTGTGTGATTGAGACATTTCAATGTGAGAAAGGGGTCATCTCCGTTTAACCACGATGCTCCCTGAGATGTGGCACATTTAAGTCCATGCGTAAAGGCTGCCACAAATCACCTTTGACTGTTTTGGGTTTTGGTGAGATACTGCTTGTGAGCCGGAAGGGTTGGGATGACAGTTGCGTTTTGTTGCAGGATTGGCATAGTCGCCAACAAACATAAGTACTGTCATCCTTAAACCGGTAGTCTTGCCTAGAGCAAAAGTCCAACTACGACATGGTGCCACCAACGATGGTGTTTATGCACTAATTTATGGAAACTCCGATTATCACAGTCTCACATACTACAGGTACCCTAAGTACCATTAAACGAAGACGTCCAGGGTCTTGGGGAAGATCCTCCTAAGCTGAACAAGTACAACCTAATTAGGCTGTAGGTTGTTTGAGCTCGAACTCATTAAAAGGACTTTACTCCCCATTTAGTGTTCCATCTCTTTACTCAGTTTTACATTATGGCTAATGCCATAGACATACTGAAAATACTAGACAAGCTTTAACTTTACATTTAGTAGTGCATGGCTAAACCGAAGAGGGCGGGGATGTTACATTCATAGTAGAAGCTAGTGAAGCTTACCAAACAGAAATATTTTATTTCCTGCGAAAAATGACAGATCAGACACATTCCACACATATAACATTGCAAACATACCTCAACGGTACCAAGCATACCAGTTTCTCGAAATACCGCTCACATACCAAGAGAATCAGAACTGGTTTGAAGGTGCATTACCACATATAATACAACGCGTGAGATTAGGTCCTTTAGTTAATGATGGACCAATGTGGCATATATTTGCCACATACACACCTCACCCAGGTATACAAAGCATGCAGGCAGCAGACCTGCAAGACTTATATCTTGAATTAGTCACACTTTACAGACAACTAGTTCAGTTTGTAGTGCAAACATTGAACACAACACCAACGCGTCCAGCACCACCAGCACTTGCTGGATACCAATTGGCTACTGGGATGAATCCACAAACAGTACATACCATTATGATACCCTCAGAATGAGAGACAATACTGTTCTGGATAGCCCAGAAAACAAAACAGCTAGAAGCTTTGTTTCCCCATACGGGACCACAGGAGAAACATAGAATTCTCACCATATGCTTGCCTTTCAGGATGGTTCCCTCAGTGGATGACTGCGCCAGATGGGGTACAGTCTTCTCTGCAATATACACTACCACACATGGTGCCCCGACACTTGCGATTTACCGGAAGTGTTAAAATAAATACAGAATGAGAATGGGGCCGCACCAGCCCTAGATTTGGGGATGAAATTAATGCGTAACTTTGACGCAGCTTTCTCAATAATACTCAGTAACATTAAAGGGGAAGTGGTAGCACTGGCTATATGCCAGCGTCTCTGAGAAATTCCACATTTGGACCAGGAGAGAGAACTACCGAAAGTTAATTTCGATACCTATACTAGTATAGGATGGGATAGTTCGGGAGCCAAACCGAAGAAGCTTGAAATACAATGTACCACCCCTAAGGAAGGTACTAAACAAGCACAAGTAAACACTAAGAAGCGCTGGGATAAGCAGAAACAATTTAAAGAAAGACGAAATAAGAGAGCAGATTCTCAACATCCAGAGAACTCCGAAAGGAGATACACTCTCAGAAATAGAGAAAGAATAAAAGCTCCTGACAGATATACTGATTCATGTCACTCTCATTCCTTTCAGGACTCACCGGATAGACGTAGTGACAGAGGGGGCCGCCCTGACCAACGTCCTGAATACGTGAAACAAAAGAAAGACTCTCCAAAGTCCTCAGACAAAAAAAAAGATAAGTCCCCAGAACAGAAGCCAGAGTTTAAAAAGAAAAAGGTGGCAGCACTGTTAATTAAAAATGCCAGTACACTTGAGAACATGACATGGGCAGTGACACTGTTAGACAGTGCAGTAGAGGTCACAATAAGTCTCCAGAGTCTGAAAGATCATCTGGATGCAACAGCAACTAGCAATTTCATTGCAGTTAAGACTGCGGACTGGCGCGTTCTCCCACCCGATATGGTTTATGATTTAAAAATTCAAATTGAGGAAGACATAGAGCGCACTATTGAAGTGATTTTCTGGGATGAACTTAATTGTGATATCCTATTGGCCGAAAGAGACTGGCCACCTGAGCACGTCCGTAAGTTCCCACATGGGGAAGATGTCATTTTGCCTTCTTTCTCTGATCTTATTCCGGAGGAGGTAAAACAAGCCTACGCTGTCGATTTGGCTCCAATGCAGGTTCCTGCATTATACAGCAATCATGTAGGTTGGGACAAGGACTCTCCTTGTCATGTAATACCTATCAGGGCTACAACCCAACCTCAGCCACAATATCCTGTTAAACACAAAGCTAAATCTCCAGTGAGGAAGATCCTCACTCAGCTCGAGTGCCAGAGAGTAATTGAGCCCTGTGCCTCTGCAATGAATAACCCGTTATTTTCCTGGTTACAACACCTGACCATTCCTACAGAATAGTCTTAGATTACAGACACTTAAAAGTCATACACACACATACTCTATACAAAATTCACATAGCACAGCACTTATTAACAATATAATGCGCAAAAAGTACAAAACAACGTTGGATATATTCAACGGGTTTTTCTGTCAAAACATAGCACTAGAAAGTCGGACCTGAGTGCATTCTCATTTGGCTCACAGAAACGCTTTTGCTGTTTGCCCCAAGGCTATAAGAACAGCCCAGGACTGTTCTCAGCCCGTGTAATGTCAATATTACCTGATATCGATCCTGAGGCGTAATCCTATGTGGATGACATCTATTTCACAGACGACGACCTCACCTTTCATCTTGTCAGGGTCAATCGGATCATTTTAGTATTTTCAGACCTCGGTTACAAATTTAACTTTAAGAAAAGTAAGATAGCCTTTCTCAGTGTATTGTTCCTGGGAAATGAACTATCAAACGAGGGGAAGAGCACGGCCCCGCACTTCCTAGAGAAATGTGCACAACTGCATCCACCTAACACGCTCAAGAAGCTACAGTCTACTTGGCTTCTTTTATTTTGGCACAACATACATTCCTGACTATGCACAATGTATCAAGCCACTTTATGACTTAATACACCCAGATTTCTCTATCAAACACTGGACAGTTGAACACACATGCATCCTTAGGGAATTACAACAGGGCCTGCTCGAAGCTAAACATTTACACACACTTAACAACAAAACAAATTTGGTCATCAGAATAATTGCTGGTGCCATTGGGTTTACTTATGTCACCTTTAACAAGGGTGACATGGTGCCCATAACATATAAATCCCATTTATACTCTAATGCAGAACAATATTTTGCACCTACAGAAATTTTTGGGACCGCAGTTCAAATGGCTGTCATTAAGGAGAGGCCACTTGCCCAAAGGAAAACACATTATTGTTGTTACCTTGGTGCCAGCCTTAGAGGCTGTCAATAAAGCAAACATTCCTAATGCTAAAGCACTACATCCACGCTGGATTCAGTGGGCTATCTCCCTGACCGCCAATGATGTTCATTACATCTTTGATCCAAAACTTCAGACACAAGAATATCTCCAATATGAACATGAGTACCCCACTCCTCTAGATATCTTACCACTTGACAGATACCATACTGTAATTTATACTGATGGTTCAGCACAACCAGCTGTGGGTAGCAAACATCAATATTCAGCCGCTTGCACAGCCGTGAGTGGAGTGATGAAGGATGGATTTTTCCACCCTCATAATACATACATGCAGACACTAGGGGACTCCACAGCTCAGCTGGCTGAACTTAGAGCCCTTCTTCTAGCACTAGAACATACAGAGCCAAGATTGCCGACTTCGATAGTCTGTGACTCCTACTACTGCATCCAGTCCTACAATGATTACCTCAATCATTGGAAGCTGAACGGGTTTAGAGATTCCAAAGGGAACACCATAAAACACAAAACCTTGTTGGGGAGGGTGGCTGATCTTAGGGATAAGCTACCGTGTGTCCATGTAGTACATATATTGGGCCACCAACGTGTAGGAGTACACGTTATCGGTAACACTTTGGCTGATGAAGCAGCCAAATCCGCAGTAGCAACGGCTTCTGTGGCTGCAGTGACTCATTCTCAGACGAGATTGGATAATGAAATACTGACTACCGTGAAGGCTTTGGCTGAAGGCAAGTCTCTCCAAAAAGCATGCCCTACAAAATATTCTGACCACATCAGTGCACAGAATGTTGTTTATGCTACAAATCCTGAAGTTGGAGATCGAGTGATCCCCACTGAAGACCAGAGACTATCTCTAATAAAAGCAGCACATTCTGGCATTTCAGCCATGGTAACACTCTTACAGAAACGCTTCTGGGGCCAGGTCTATACAAACAGACAATACAATACGTCCTTTGTGTGACATTTGCCAGCAAATAAAGGGCTCTAATATCAAACTCCCACAGCAGACATCCCTTTTAGTGTCCAGAAGGCCACTACAATGCGTGTACCTGGACCATTGCGGTCCACTTCAACCTGATGGTGCATACAAATACGTCTTAGTCGCTGTTGATTCTTGTTCCTGTGGGTATAGCCTGGTTTGTAGTGGGTACCTTGGGTACTTACACCTTATACTTATTAGTGAAATGTAGGAGTGTTCTAGCAGCCTAGGCTGATAGAGGTAGCTATAGCAGAACAGATTAGGCTAAACTAAGAGAAATGCAAAGCTCCTAAAATACCACTTATAGTTACAGAGTACTTATACACAAGTAAAGACAATACTCAGTGTTACCAAAAATAAAGGTATTTATTTGGGTGACACAGTACCAAAAATATATTAGAGACAATACTCCTTCTGGAGGTAAGATTTATACACAATATATACTCTACACACCAAAATTAGACAAGTAAATAGTCATAGAACAATGGAAACAGTAGGAAATCATATAGAATGCAATGGGAGAAAATAGGTCTGGGGCAACACAAACCACATACTAAGATAGTAGAATGTGAATCACAAATTCTCCCCTAGACAAGTGTAGTGTGTTCAGAATCACTGGGAGAGTAGGAATACAGTAAAGGTTAGTAAATTACCACACCCCAGAGCTCAAAAAAGCAGGAGTAAAGTACTGCAAGTTTCCTTAGGACACACTACACCTCGTTTTAGGGATTTTGCAGCAGCCAACCAAGTCTGCAAAGAACAACTGCTGGATTATTGGACCTGAAGACCTGCAAAGGAAGTGGACCAAGTCCAGAATTCGAAAGAAGTTCCAGGAAGGACAGAAACCCCTGCAAAGCCAGAAGAGGGTGCAAAAGAAGAGTCTCTGGTTAGTCGAAGACTGCAGAAATGCACGCTAGGAAGATGCCAGCGGGTTCCTGCATGATGCAAAAGATGTCCCACGGCGTGAAGATCGTTGCAGATGAGATTTCGTGTTGGAAGTCGCCAACAAGCCTTGGCTATGACAAAAGTGCATTTTGCATTAAAATGGTGCTGGATGGACCCAGGAGGGGCCTCAACTCTGTGTGAGGAGGAAGAGGGGGCACTCAGCACTTTAGAGAGCCCTTAGGATGCCTGTCAGCACCCCCAGGAGCCATAGGACCTGGGTTTAAAGGAGGTGCAAAATGCAGTTGATGCAACACAACAAAAGAAGGTCCCACGCTGCCGCAGAGCAACTGAGCGAGTTGACCGTCACACGATGGAGTGCTGGGGACCTGGGCCAGGCTGTACATGAAGGAATTTAGCAAAAAGTGCACAGAGGCCTTAGGAGGTGAAGAAGACACAGTACACAGGGATACCGTCGCTCTCAGGGAAGTCAAGGTCTTACCTCCTCCACATTGGGTCAGCTGAACCTCAGGACAGTCTATGTCAATGATGTACACCCTCAGTGTCCTTCTGAGCACGCACGTCACTTGGAGAGGAGTCCCCAGGGTACCAGTCATCATCTTGTAAGGTGCCTGCTTGGAGCAGGGGAGTGACTCCGTCACTCCACAGGAGATTTCTTCGGTCCTTCTGGTGCAGGATGAAGACAGGTAGTCCCCAGAGTGTGCACACTGTGCAAACTGTTGCAGTTGCTGACTTGGAGATAAGGTTGCTGAAGAAAAGTGTCTCTTGTAGACACTTTGTTGCAGTTACAGTGTTTCTTGGAGCAGGATGCGGTTGATCCGAGGTCAGAAGAGTCTGAAGTTGTTGCAGAGGATCCATGAAGGAAACTTGCCAGCAGAATCGGAAGAGAACCCACAGGAGAGATTCTAAATGGCCCTGAGATGGGGATTGGCTACCTTATCAGGTATGGACATATCAGGAGGGGTCTCTGATATCACATGCTGGCACTGGCCACTCAGAGCCCACCAGAGTGCCCCCACACCTTGCAAAGCAAGATGGCTGAAGTCTGGAACACACTGGAGGAGCTCTGGGCACCACCTCTGGGGTGGTGATGGACAGGGGTGTGGTCACTCCCCTTTCCTTTGTCAAGTTTCACACCAGAGCAGGAGAAAAGGGGTCCCTGAACCAGTGTAGACTGGTTTATGCAAAGAGGACACCATCTGTGCCCTTCAAAGCATTTCCAGAGGCTGGGGGAGGCTACCCCTCCCCAGCCTGTAATACCTATTTTCAAAGGTAGAGGGTGTAATATCCTGCTCTCAGAAGAAATGTTTTGTTGTGCCTTCCTGGGACTGGGCTGCCCAGCCCCAGGAGGGCAGAACCCGGTCAGTGAGGTGGCAGCAGCTGTAGCTGCAGTGCAAGTCTCAGAGAGCTGATTTGGCAGTACTGGGGGGGTCCATGGTGGAGCCCCAGGATGCATGGAATTGGCTTCCCAATACCAGATTTGGAATGGGGGGACAATTCCATGATCTTAGACTTGGCCATATACGGAGTTACCATTGTGAAGCTACATATAGGTATTGACCAATATGTAGTGCACATGTGTAATGGTGACCCCACACTAACAAAGTCTGGGGAAATGGCCCTGAACTATGTGGTGGCACCTTTGCTAGTGAAAGGGTGCCCTCACACTTAATAACTTTGTGCCTAACCTTCAGCAAGTGAAGGTTAGACATATAGGTGAATTATAAGTTCCTTAAGTGCGGTGAAAATGGCTGTGAAATAGTGTGTGCACTATTTCACGAAGGCTGCAATGGCAGTCCTGTGTAAGGGTTTGTCTGAGTTCCCTATGGGTGGCAAAATAAATGCTGCAGCCCATAGGGATCTCTTGGAACCCAATGCCCTGGGAACTTAGGTACCATATACTAGGGACTTATAAGGTGGGTCCAGTATGCCAATAGAAATTGGTAAATTAAGTCACTGGCCTACAATGACAAATTTAAAAGCAGAGAGAGCATAACCGCTGCGGTTCTGGTTAGCAGAGCCTCAGTGACACAGTTAGGCACTACACGGGCATGCATATTAGACCATAAACTATGAGCACTGGGGTCCAGGCTAGCAGGTTCCCAGTGAGACAGGCAAAACACACTGACATATAGGTTTGTATCTATGAAGAGGGGGTACTCAGCACTTTAGAGAGCCCTCAGGATGCCTGCCAGCACCCCCAGGAGCCACAGGACCTGGGTTCAAAGGAGGTGCAAAATGCAGTTGATGCAGCACAACAAAAGTAGGTCCCACGCTGCCAGAGAACAACTGAGCAAGTTGACCATCACAGGATGGAGTGCTGGGGACCTGGGCCAGGCTGTGCATGAAGGAATTTAGCAAAAAGTGCACAGAGGCCTCAGGAGGTGAAGAAGACACAGAACACAGGGATACCGTCGCTCTCAGGGAAGTCAAGGTCTTAGAGACCGGGCTAGCAGGATCCCAGTGACACAGTAAAAACACACTGACACACACTCACAAACAGGCCAAAAGTGGGGGTAACCATGCTAGAAAGAGGCTATATTCCTACACCCCCCCCCAAATGAAGGACAATAGTGCTAACATTGACCAGTTGAGACTTTATTGTCTAAGTGGTGATAACTGGAGAGTAGATCTGCAATAGAGTGGCTACTCCCTTTATCATCCTTGTTAGACTTTTCATCCCTGGCGTGGTCTCCCTTAACTTTTTGCCTCTGTTCCCCAGGTTGTTGATGTGTGCTGGACTCTGATTTTACTGTTTTTGTTACTCTGGGCACTTTACCACTGCTAACCAGTGCTAAAGTGCAAGTATTCCTTTACAAAATGTGTATATAATTGGTTTATCCATGATTGGCATATTTGGTTCACTAGTAAGTCCCTAGTAAAGTGCACTAGATGTGCCAGGGCCTGTAAATCAAATGCTACTAGTGGGCCTGCAACACTGGTTGTGCCACCCACATAAGTAGCTCTGAAATCGTGTCTTAGACCTGCCACTGGAGTGTCTGTGTGTGCAGTTTTAACTCTAAATTCGACTTGGAAAGTGTACCCACATGCCAGGCCTAAACCTTCCCTTTTCTTACATGTCAGACACCCCTAAGGTATGCCCTAGGTAGCCCCAAGGGCCGGGTGCAGTGTATGGTTAAGATATGACATATAGTAATGTGTTTTAAATGTCCTGACAGTGAAATATTGCCAAATTTGTTTTTCACTGTTACAAGGCCTTTCCCTCTCATAGGTTAACATGGGGGCTACCTTTAAATCTGATTAAAGTGTAGATTCCCTTGGGGAGCGGATGGACATGTGGAGTTTGGGGTCTCTGGGCTCATAATTTAAAAATACATCTTTTAGTAAAGTTGATTTTAAGATTGTGTGTTTGAAAATGCCACTTTTAGAAAGTGAGCATTTTCTTGCTTATACCATTTCGGTGACTCTGCCTGTTTGTGGATTCCCTATCTGGGTCAGTTTGACAGTTGGGCTGGTTGCACCTCACACTAGATAGTGACACAAAGGGAGCTGGGGTGTAGCCTGCATATCCTGATGAGCCATCTCTGCTAGGAGGGAGGGAAGGAGTGGTCACTCACACCTGAAAGGGCTGTGCCTGCTATCACACAATGCAGTCTCCAACCCCCTGGTGAGTGTCTGGGGCCTGACCTAGACAAGGCAGGATTTTACATTCAAAAGAGACTTTACTTTGAAGTAGGCCTACTTCAAAGGAAAATTGGGTATAAGAAGGGCACCCAAAACCACAGACTTTAGAAACACTTCTGGAAACAAGAGAAACCTCTGCCTGGAGAATAGCTGAAGAACTGAGGAAGAAGAGCTGCCCCGCCTGTGACTGTGCTTTGTGGAGCTATCCTGCAGTTGCTGCTTCTGCCAGAGTACGAGGGCAAAGACTGGACTTTGTGTGCCTTCCATCTTGAGAAGAACTCTCCAACGGCTTGATTTAGAGCTTGCCTCCTGTTGTTTGAAGTCTTAGGGACAGCAAAGGCTTCTCTCTACCAGCATCGGAGTCTCTGGAGAGACTCCTACTCTGCCCTGTGGTGCCCATACAGTTCCTGGGACCCTGAAAGGAGAAGCTGGCAGCCTAAAGAAAAGGAAATCCACGCACAGAGCGCCGTGCAGGGAAAAGATCGATGCAACTCCGATCTGCGGCTGAAGAAACGATGCGCCGCCAGCTCCGCGGCTGAAAATCAACAATCATTGGAAACGTGACAAAGAATAGATGCACAGAGCAAGAGAAATGAGGTGGAGCATCGCTGACGGAGGCTGGGATATCTCAACCCGTGCTGCATGGTTTTCGGATCATCGTGCATCTGGATTTCCGTCTCAAGTACTGATGGGTGTGTAAAAACAACTCAAGGCCGGGCCCGGACCCGAGAGTGCTGACTGGATCGATGCATCGCTCTCTTGTGGAGAGAAGGACCGATGCGCCCAGACCCGACGAAAGGAGAAATGACGCAAGGTCCTGCTCGTCAGTGGAATCAATGCATCGCAAGCCCTTCTTGACGCACACCTACTTGTGCAGGGTTATTTTTTACGCACCCAAGGTACTTTTCCATGCTAACAGTGTTAGTGTGTTTTTAAAACCACTTAAAGACTCTTTTTGCATTGTTATTAATAACTTGACTTGTGTATTGTGGATTTTTGTCGTTTTGGTTTTGTTTTGTTTAGATAAATATTTCCTATTTTTCTAAATAGGTGTTGTGTCATTTTGTAGTGTTTTCATTGAGATACTGTGTGTGTTGGTACAAATACTTTACACCTAGCATTCTGAAGTTAAGCCCACTGCTCTGCCAAGCTACCAAGGGGGTAAGCCGGGGTTAGTTGAGGGTGATTCTCTTTTACCCTGACTAGAGTGAGGGTCCTTGCTTGAACAGGGGGTAACCTGACTTTCAACCAAAGACCCAATTTCTAACAATTCACTATATGGTTACTTCCCTGTGAGGATGTAAACCACCCTGTTTGGAGACTTTTACCTAACCAACATTGTGAGTGTAAATTCTCAGAGTTCCTATGAGTATGTTTTAAAGTTGGGCAGTGGAATTGGCCCACTGGGCCTATGTCCAATGCAGGAAATTCTAGACAGGGATGCTGTCTCAATAAAGCCATAGATGGGCAAAAACTTTGTCCATATGGCTGTAAGACAGAACAGGGTTGCTGTTTCTCTTGAGTTGGAGCAGGGCAGGGCTGCTGTCCTATACGCTCCACACCAGGACAGTGCTCCTATCCTAAGTGTTTAGAGGTAGTGCAGGGCTCCTGCACTAAAGGTTCTCTGGGAGGGCTGGAGGGATGCTCTATATTTACTAAAATGGTGCAATTTTGCACATCTGGATTAGTAATTCCACAGAGAGGTACATTTACCTCTGAGAGATCAGCTGTGGCAGCTTATGGCTCCTTTGGTACAGGTTCCACCCCAGGAGAGGTTTCTCCTGCTGCAGGAATGGTATCCTTAGTGACAGGGTGGGGAAGGGATACTTTGATACCATTTTTACCTGTTGGTGGAGAGGGATCCTGAGATTTCACGCCTTTTTCTCTCCTTTGCTTTTTCATTTCACCAGAAATGAGAGGAAGCAATTCCTCAGGGATACCCAGCATGGATGCATGGGTATTAAACTCTACCTCAGCCCAACCTGAGGCCTCTAGGTCATTTCCTAAGAGACAATCTACAGGTAAACTAGGTGATACCAACACCTGCTTAGGGCCAGTGACTCCACCCCAACTAAGTTGAACTATAGCTAAGGGGAGAGACTGAGTGGAGTTATTGACATCAGTAACTTGGTACTTCTGTGCAAGTTGGTTTTGTGCAGGTGACACTAGGTTTTCAGTCACCAAAGTGATACTGGCACCTGTGTCCCTGCAGGCCTGGGCCTCAACACAATTTATTAAGATTGACTGCATGTACTTATCCATGTTAAGGGGACAAACAGCCAAGGTGGCAAGGCCAATGCCACCAGGTGTGGCAGAAACTGTCTTGGGACTGTCTACCCCAGTTTCTATTATGGCCCCAAAGGTGAACCCAACTACACCTTTAGTTTTACTATTGCTAGTAGTCCCACCACTATTACCACAACTGCTAGGGGCACTAGAGTCTGATGGCTTAATGGTGGTAGGCTCAGGGGCTTTACCTGTGCAGGACTTATCCCCTGGCCAATGGCCTTTATTTTTACACACACAACACCAAGGTTTTTTCTGATTGTGTGAAGAGTTTGAAGAGGATGAAGAAGTTTTATCCCCAGCCCCAGGGGGTGTTTTGGACCTGAAGAAGGATCTTTATGTTTACTTTTATCCTAACGAGTGTCCTGAGAGTTTTCACCATCTTTCTTCTTGCCATCCTTGTCACCCCCCCCCCTGAGCTTTTCTGCTCACCCTTGTTGTGACCCATTTGTCTGCCTTCTTTCCCAATTCCTGGGTAGAGGTCTGATCTGAGTCCACAAGATACTGATATAACAAATCAGACACACAATTATTCAAGATATACTGTCTCAGAATCAAGTTATGTAAGATTTCATAATCAGTCACCTTACTGTCATGTAACCAACCTTCTAGGGCCTTCAAAGAACAGTCCATAAAAGTCTGTCCAGTCCTGTGATGACTCATTTCTGGTCTCTCTGAACTTAAGTCTGTACTCTTCAGTGGTTAATCCCAGACCATCCAAGGGTGCATTTTTAAGAATTTGATAATTATCTGCATCATCCTCTCTGACAATAAGAAGTCTGTCTTTCCCCTTGCCAGAGAAGGATAACCAAAGGATAGCAGTTCACTGTACATGAGGGACCCTCTGAACTTTACAGGCCCTCTCAAGTGCAGCAAACCACTTGATGATGCAATCACTATCCTTGTAAGGAGGGACAACCTTATGCAGATTTCTAGAATCAAATCAAGGTTCCCTCACATTTGTATTCCTAAAATGGCTGCTGTCACCATGGGGAACTAACCCCAAACCCTGCCTCTCTTTCTCTACAGCCAGAGATTCCTTGTCTAAGGCCGACTGCTGTTGCATTAGCTTCAGTCTGGCCTCCTCTAACGTTAGCTTTCTGAGTTCCCTATCTAGGGTGTGGTCCTCAGGGTTGGAATTATGTGAAGCATCTGAAACAGAGGTAAGATGAGAGTGTGCAGAGGCAGATCTATCTCTAATAAGGGCCACACTAGCGGCCTGGCCTCTAGGGGTGAAGGGAGCCCTACTTGTGTGTGAACCCTTACCACTAACAGTTATACTAGGGGGCTTGTTGACAGATAGGTCTGTGGAAGGACCCTCCCCAGGATTGTCATCTTGCTCCTCTGAGCTTTCCTGGTTGGAGTTATCCTCTGCCTCTTCCTCAGTGCTGATTCCCTGGTTATCCTGGAGGAGGAGATTTAAGAGGTACTCCTTATTGGGGTTCTTCCCAATCCCTAAATTTCCTTCAGTTCAGAGCCCCTTCAAAGTTTTATAGCTTAAATTGTCATACGTAGTCTTGACAACTCCAGGGGTGGCTTCTACAGAAGACATACTGAAAGAAAAAAGTTTAGGAAAGTGAGTAAAAAGTTAGTAAAATAACAGAGCTAACTTTTTAGAGAAAAGAAGAAAACTTTTCAGAACTTTGTAAAAACGTTTGCAAACTTTAAAGAACTTTTAAGAAAGTTAGAAAATTGTTTCTAGGTTTATATTATATATGCTCTAGGTATTGGAGCAAGCTTTTCTTGTGCAAAGCACAGGTAACAAAGTGGTAAAGCAATTGTAAGTACTTATCCCACCGCTGCACCACCAATGCAGGAGGCTGGCCTGGTTTGTAGTGGGTACCTTGGGTACTTCCACCTTATTCCAGGTCCAGTTATCCCTTATTAGTGAAATGTAGTAGTGTTTTCGCAGCTTAGGCTGATAGAGGTAGCTATAGCAGAGCAACTTAGGCTGAACTAGGAGACATGCAAAGCTCCTGCAATACCACTTATAGTTACACAGTACTTACACACAAGTAAAGACAATACTCAATGTTACCAACAATAAAGGTATTTATTTAGGTGACACAGTATCAAAAATATCTTAGAGACAATATTCCTTCTGGAGGTAAGTATTATACGCAATATCTACACTAGACACCAAAATTAGGCAAGTAAATAGTCATAGAAAAATGCAAACAGTTGGAAATCCTATATAATGCAATGGGAGAAAATAGGTCTAGGGACAGCACAAACCATATCCTAAGAAAGTGGAATGTGAATCACAAATCCCCCCCTAGCTAGTGTAGTGTGTGCAGAATCGCTAGGAGAGTAAGAATACAGTAAAGGTAATTAAATTACCCCACCCCAGAGCCCAGAAAAGCAGGAGTAAAGTACTGCAAGTTTCCTTAGGACACACTACACCTCGTTTGTGAGATTTTGCAGCAGCCAACCAAGTCTGCAAAGAACAACTGCTGGATTATTGGACCTGAAGCCCTGCAAAGGAAGGGGACCAAGGCCAGAAGTCGAAAGAAGTTCCAGGAAGGACAGGAACCCCTGCCAACCCTGAAGAGGGTGCAAAAGAAGAGTACTCAGTTAGTTGAAGACTGCAGAAATGCACCCTAGGAAGATCCCAGCGGGTTCCTGCATGATGCAAAAGATGTCCCACGGCGTGAAGATTGTTGCAGATGAGATTTTGTGTTGGAAGTCGCCTACAAGCCTTGTCTATGACAAAAGTGCATTTTGCATCAAAATGGCACTGGATGGACCCAGGAGGGACCTGGGGGCCTGAACTCTGTGTGAGGAGGAAGAGGGAGCTCTCAGCCCTTTAGAGAGCCCTCAGGATGCCAGCCAGCACCCCCAGAAGCCACAGGGCCTGGGTTCAAAGGAGGTGCAAAACACAGTTGATGCAGCACAACAAAAGAAGATCCCACACCACCGGAGAACAACTCCGCGAGTTGAGCATCGCAGAATGGAGTGCTTGGGACCTGGGCCAGGCTGTGCATGAAGGAATTTTGCAAAGAGTGCACAGAGGTCTCAGGAGGTGAAGAAGACACAGTACACGGGGGTACTGTCGCTCTTGGGGAAGGCAAGGTCTTACCTCCTCCAAATTGTGTCAGCAGGACCTCAGGACAGGCTATGTTGATGATGTCCACCCTCTGTGTCCTTAGGAGCATGCTCATCACTGTGAGAGGAGTCCCAGGGTACCAGTCATCGTCTTGGAAGGTGCCTGCTTGGAGCAGGGGAGTGACTCAGTCACTCCACAGGAGATTTCTTCTGTCCTTCTGGTGCAGGATGAAGACAGGGAGTCCCCAGAGCATGCACACTGTGGAAACTGTTGCAGTTGCTAACTAATGCAGTTGCTAACTAATAGCTGAGGTTGCTGAAGAAAAGTGTCTCTTTGGGATAGGCTACCTTATCAGGTATGGACCTCTCAGGAGGGTCTCTGACGTCACCTGCTGGCACTGGCCACTTAAGGCACTCCAGAATGCCCCCACACCTTGGAAAGCAAGATGGCTGAAGTCTGGGACACACCGTAGGAGCTCTGGGCACCACCCCTGGGGTAGTGACGGACAGGGGAGTGGCCACTTCCCATTACTTTGTCCAGTTGCCCGCCAGAGCAGGGGAGACGGGGTCCCTGAACCGGTGTAGAATGGTTTAAGCCTGTAATACCTATTTCCAAAGGGAGAGGGTGTAACACCCTGCTCTCAGAGGAAATGCTTTGTTCTGCCTTCCTGGGACTGAGCTGCCCAGACCTCAGGAGGGCAGAATCCTGTCTGTGAGGTGGCAGCAGCTGTAGCTGCAGTGTAATCCTAAGAGAGCTGCTTTGGCAGTACTGGGGGTCCATGGTGGAGCCCCCAGGATGCATGGAATTGGCTCCCTAATACCAGATTTGGAATGGGGGACAATTCCATGATCTTAGACATGTTACATGGCCATATTCGAAGTTACCATTGTGAAGCTACATATAGGTATTGACCTATATGTAGGGCACACGTGTAATGGTGTCCCTGCAATCACAAAGTCTGGGGAAATGGCCCTGACCTATGTTGGGGCACCTTTGCTAGTGCAAGAGTGCCCTTACACTTAATAACTTTGCACCTAACCTTCAGCAAGTGAAGGTTAGACATACAGGTGACATATAAGTTACTTAAGTGCAGTGAAAATGGCTGTGAAATAGTGTGTGCACTATTTCACGCAGGCTGCAATGGCATTCCTCTGCAAGTGTTTGACTGAGCCCCCTATGGGTGGCAAAATAAATGCTGCAGCCCATATGGACCCCTTGGAGCCCAATGCCCTGGGAACCTAGGTACCATACACTAGGGACTTATAAGGTGGGTCCAGTATGCCAATAGAAATTGGTAAATTAAGTCACTGGCCTACAGTGACAAATTTAAAAGCAGAGAGAGCATAAAACACTGAGGTTCTGGTTAGCAGAGCCTCAGTGACACAGTTAGGCACTACACAGGCATGCATATTAGGCCATAAACTATGAGCACTGGGGTCTTGACTAACAGGATCCCAGTGAGACAGGCAAAACACACTGACATATAGGTTTTTATCTATGAGCACTTGGGTCCTGGCTAGCAGGATCTCAGTGACACAGTAAAAACACACTGACACACACTCACAAACAGGCCAAAAGTAGGGGTAACCATGTTAGAAAGAGGCTACTTTCCTACAGTGTTGAACTCTATTACTCCTCACCATACCATCTTGAGGGAAATTCGGTCGTGGAGAGGTGGAACTGTAATCTAAAGCAGTCCTTAACAGCTAGAGTATTAGGTTCTGGCCACAGTTGGCTTCATCACCTTTATGGGGTCCAGAGAGCTCTGAGCAATCTGTCAAGATGGTCCTTAGGGGGACGCACTCCTTATGAGGTTCTCTTTGGAAAACCTACATATGCCCCAGATATTGATGGCCCTGGTTTTGTGGCAGCAGACACACCTTTTGACATAAATGAACGTCTCACTGACTTACCGGAGCTTCAGCAATTTCGTGATAATAAATCATCTGCCAGTGCTGCCACCTTAAGAATAAGAGATTTACCAATAACTTCAACTGGCTAGATTCCTAAAGTCTGGGATCTGGTTTGTGAGAAGATTGCTGTGAAAAAGGAATTCAGTCCATCCTACAGAGCACCAGCCCCAGTCTTGGGAGTACAAGGTACCAGAACCTTCATCTTACCACCACTGCCTGGTTCCAGAACAAACAGATTCATTTCCATTGATGATGTCAAGGTTCACCATGTGGCTCATCCTGCACAGTAGACCCAGAGGTACTTCCCGATTCCCTCTCACTACCCAACAGGACATACCTCTTCAAAGTATAATCATCAACACTACTTCAGACTACATAACAATGTCCAAAGATGTTTCAAACACCTCCTCAACCATGGGGAGGGTGGAAAATGAGCTCTTGCTGATTCCAGTTACCGCATCTATGACAGCCTCAGTCCAAGATTTGGATGTTTTTTACACCAACACTACACAGACTGTTGACCCCGTCTAACATGAGCCTCCACATGAAGTGGATCAGTCTACTAGTAATGCACCTGCTCCCGTTTTTGCAGAGACAGACACTAGTTATTTCATTGACATTGATGACTTTTCTTCAGACTCATCCACTCCAGTAATTGAAAATGTATTAAAGACACGTAAGCTGTACCTATGGCTTAAAAATAACTATTTGATTCACCCATGGAACTATTTATGGTTCTATTTGACATTTTTTGCATTGTTCCTATGGATTGGGTTTGTGACTGTTTTCTTTTTACTTATAAATGGTCATTACCTTCCTGAATGCTCCTCAGTTGAGCCTGTGGATGAAGTCCTAACTCCACATCATTCCTCACATAAGGTCCGAAGAGACTTGGCCCTTGTGAACATTTTAGATGTGCCAATTTCTGATGGTATTGTGTGGGACAACGTTCCATTTGATATATACGGGCCTTCTGTGGTCATTCAAATTCCATATGTATTCAAAATTTCTATGAGAGATGTCATCACACCTGGTGTTATATCTGATTATTGGGATGTCCAAACAGTTGATTCTATGTTAACTGAACAGAAGGTCTATTCAGTGTTTGAAAGTGATGATGTACATAGATTTACAATGAATTATGGGGAAATGTTCTGTTATAATAACTGGGGACATTACTACCTGCACTGTGCTACTAGACCCAGACCAGTACTTAACTTCACACAGTGGGAACACTGTTCTACACCACCAGTGGGGAACCCGAAACACTATTTAGACAATTTCACTTATTTCACTGGGCATGACACAAAAAATTCAGCATCATATTATTTCAAGTTGCCTCCTTCGAAAATTAGGAAAATTTTGCTAACTGATACAAAGAAGATTTATTCAGAGTCCTTTGTTTCCCGTCTTACAGTTGAAGGTTACGAATACAGGAAAAACACTGTTGATTTTAAAAGTGTATGGGTAACACAAGATTGGCAAATACAGGGTATGGAAGCTTTATTTCGAGCATGCCTGTTTCTGTCCAAATTATATTTTTAAATAACACTATTCAACAGACATCCTGTCTGGGGTTAGCAAAAATGAAAGAAATTAACACGCCAAGCATCCCCACACATGCGAAGTTCACTGATTGGCAATTCTTCCAGAATGTCACAGAGGAAAAGCTAAATGCAAAGGTTCAGACTGGTACTTATAATTCTTCACTTTCCAGTCCTGGCGGGTGGGTAATTTGGCCAATGGACACCGATGGATGTCAGGCAAATTTTTTTAATTCCCCAGGGGTTTTCAAGATTAGCTGGCCAGACCCGTGCTTTATCTCGGGCCAACACACAGGTATAGTTACAAAATATAGGCCCTCATTACAACCCTGGCGGTAAATGCCGCTTACTGCTGTGCTGACGCCCGCCAACATACAGTGACTGCGGCGGTATACCGCTAAGGGTATTATGACACACACAGAGAAATCCGCCACTATACCACATTGGACAATTCAAAATACACAAACCTGGCAGACCTACACACACCGCACTCACACACTCAGACCACTATAAAACACACACCCACATTACCCACAACCCTTTCAATGAAAAAAAAGATTGCTAACTGAGAGAGACACAAGCCAGGAGCACCCACTCAATCTAAGCCACAGAACACCATCACCTATTCACCATCCACGCGCCTCACAGCATACACCCCAACACAGCACCCCACACACCCTCACACATACCACTCACACCACATCCATCCAAAGAAACCCAGGTTTTCAGAGGAGGAGCTAAGGGAAATCATCCGGGTAGAGCCACAGCTATTCGGATCACAGGTGCAGCAGATGTCCATTGCTAGGAAGATGGAGCTATGGCGGAGAGTCGTGGACAGGGTCAACTCTGTGGGACAGCACCCCAGAACAAGGGATGATATCAGGAAGAGGTGGAATGGCCTACGGGGGAAGGTGCGTTCCATGGTTGCAAGACACCAGGTAGCCGTACAGAGGACTGGCGGTGGACCCCCACCTCCTCCCCCACAACTAACAACATGAGAGGAGCAAGTCTTGGCAATAATGCATCCTGAGGGCCTCGCAGGAGTAGCAGGAGAAATGAACTCTGGTAAGTCAAATCTTTACCTTTATATCCCTCACCCTACCTGCATGCTATCACAAACTCCTACCTCTACCCTCACCACATCACTCCACTACCTAACAAATACCCCACTATCACACCCCACCCATCTCAAAACCAAGCCCTGCATGCCACACCAATGCATGGACACCCATCACAGACCTGTATGGACACCCATCACTAAAGCATGCACATTAGAGAGAATCGCCTAGCCCCAAAATCACCACTCACACAAGGCAAAGCTGACAGGGCAATCACAACCATACAGGAATATACACCCATGCACAAGATGGCACACGCAGATACAATACCACTGCATTTACATCTCCACAGGACCCCCACTCAACGTCACCGGAGAGGAGGTGCTACCAACATCCAGCCCCCACCCCAGAAGAGGCCCACAGTGATGGCAGCAGCTCTGCATGCCTGGATCACAATGACCAACCTGGCCCATCAGGGAACTCCGGACAGTCAGTTACCGAGGCACAATCCCATACCACCACAGAGCCCCCCCCCACTGGAAACACCAGCACAGCACCCACCCAGCGGGCCCATACCTCTGTCCCCAGGACACGTCAATTAGCAGTGTGTCCACCACTACAGGGACCCCAGGCCACACCTCAAACCCATGACAATCAGGGATGTGGGGTCAGTGGCAGTGGGCACACAGTTCAGGGGACAGAGGCACAGGCCAACAAAGACACTGCAATGACTGCTGCGTGCCAGGGGAAGGATAGGCCCAGGGAACCGACTCTCCGGGAGGCACTTGCAGAGATCCTGGGAGCATATCAGCATTCACAGGACTTGGTGGGCCAGATCGTGGACAATGTGTAGGAGAACAGGCGGCCGCAGGAGGGACAGTACCAGGGGATCTGGGAGGACTTGCAAGCCATCAACAACACCCTGATCTCCATAGCAGGACTGCTGGCAGACATGGCCAATATTATGAGGGAGGCAGTCACACAACAGCGTGCCCCTGCCACTAGCCAGACATCTGAACAGCCTTCCACCTCCGCTGCCACTAGTGGCCAGGAGGCCCCACCACAGGACACACACTGGCCACCAGCACCCCTTCCTATGGAGAAGGAGAACCATGCCCACAAACGTTCCCTGCGATCCAGACGGAAGCCGGAGACTATTGCCAAGACCCCGCCAGGAAATAAGACTCTCCTGATTGTCACCCTTGTGTCCCACTCAGTCATCCTTTCCACCTGTGCTACAAATAGACTGGAACAATACCCTGGACTTTCCTCCATCATCATACCATCCCATTGCACTTGCCCCTCAAAATGTTAGCACTGCAATAAACACCCTTGCAAAAAAAAAGAAATTTGGTGTATGTCAAATTTTTCAAGTATGTATTCATTTAAACAGGTACAAACATTGAAGTTCAACTGTACAGAAAATGAGCATAGATTAATGACCTGTAGCTTGCTGCAGTGGTCACACCAGGAGCATATGAGAGGTCAACATCTGCAAAATGAATTGCCAAAGGGTACAGTGAGTGGTCATAGAAGTGGGAAATAGCAGCATGCCAGTGCCACAAATATTGCATCAAATTCAATAGAAATGTGAAGTTACACTATCTTACCTGTGTGTCATTGAAAGTATTGTCTGGTCAGTGATGTTCTATTGTCCACATCCTCATCCTCTGCCTCATCCTCACTGTCCACAGGGTCAACTGCTGCCACACAGGCATCTCCAGCCTCCTCCTCCTGCAGAAAAGGCACGTGGCATCTCAGGGCAAGGTTGTGCAACATGCAGCATGCCACCACTATCTGGCAGACCTTTTTGGGTGAGTAGCACAGGGATCCACCTGTCAGATGGAGGCATCTGAACATGGCCTTCAGGAGGCCAAAGGTCCTTTCTATTATCTTTCTGGTTCGTCCACGAGCCTCATTATAACATTCTTCTGCCCTTGTCCTGGCATTCCTCACAGGGGTCAGCAGCCATGATAGGTTGGGGTAACCAGAGTCACCTGCAAATATTGAGGGACAGCATTTAGCCACACACTATTCCATATGGCCCACACCATACCCATACACCAACATCTACTGGGTGGGAACTAGGGCTCATCTATTAGCCACACCCTGTGCCTCTGTAGGTGGCCCATCACATTTGGGATGCTGCTATTCCTCAGGCCAAAGGCATCATGCACTGACCCAGGATACTTAGCAATGACGTGGGGGATGTACTGGTCCGCCAAGCACACCATCTGTACATTCATAGAGTGACAACTCTTCCGATTTCTGAAAACCTGTTCATTCTGAAGGGGGGTACAAATGCGGTATGTGTTCCATCAATCGCCCCAATTTTGTTGGGAAATGTCCCATTGCACAGAACTCAGGTTTCACTGTGGCCAAATCTTCAACCTTGGGAAATATAATGTAGCTGCACATGTGTTTAATCAGGGCAGACAACACTCTTGTTAGCACTATTGAGAGCATTGGCTGTGACATTCCTGCTGCCAAGCCCACTGTAACTTGGAAAAAACAAGTTGCCACAAAATGAAGCATTGATAGAACTTGCACAAGAGGGGGATCCCAGTGGGGTGACAGATATCAGATATCAGGTCAGGCTCCAATTGGGCACACAGCTTTGTGATTGTGGCCCTGTCAAGTCTGTAGGTGAGGATAATGTGCCTGTCCTCCATTGATGCCAAGTCCACCAGGGGTCTGTACACAGGGGTATGTCTCCATCTCCTATTCATCTGCAGCGGTAGCAAGCTATGGGGCAAAAGAGTGAGGAGCCGGTCACAAACTGAACAATGGGGCTACAATAGAACTTTGCATGATGTTAACTTGTAATGGGTAAGTGTGAGTATGGGCCTCCAGACCAACAGGTGAGTACACTGTGGGCACAATGCATGTGACATGAATGCATGGAGTGGTGTGTGTGAAGGCCTCATGTAAGGGGGGTGGGTGGATGTCCTCTGCGTGGCATATTGGTTGTGTACTGGGCCATGTGTTCGTAAGTGGTGATGCGAAGGGGTATTGTGGTCCATATGTGTATCAGGCAGGGCTGTTTGACTAATTTGATTTTCTTGTGTATATTTCCTCTGCAGATCAGCGCCCATCAAAAGAAAGGTATATGGTGTGCGATTGCCAAGGAGGTGCGAACCTTGTGGGTCTACGGCAGGTGGAGCATCCACTGTTGCAAATGGTGGGAGGACCTGTGATGCTGTGCAAGGAAGACGGCGGAGGCCCAGCTAGGGATGGCCTCCCAATGAGAAAGGGGTGCCCGTCGAAACCTGACCCCCCTTATGGCCCACATACTGGCAGTGGCCTATCCTGAGCTGGATGGGCACTTGAGGGCATCACAGCAGCCACAAGGGGGTGAGCACTGTGCTCATCATTGCAACTTACGTATGGTAGGGTGGAATCCGGGTGGGGGATGTGTATCAGTGGGTGCCCCTAGGCCAGGCCTGACATAGCATCATAGGTCCCCTGGTGGCTAGGGTTCAGAAGGGAAAATATTGCTACCTAGATCGTAGGCATCCACTACTGGTCAGAGCTGGGTGGGTCCCAGTTGTGCTGCATTTGGCGGTGTGTGCCCCTCCCCATGGCTTGGCTGCTAACTACTTCTCTGCTAGTGCTGTGGCATATTGGGTAGGGCTGTTCCCTGTGTGTGAGAGGGCTGTGTACACCAACGGTGGTGTTGGTGCAGCCATTGAAGAAGTGTATCCTTTGTCTCTTCCCCCCCATTTTTGTTTTATCACCCTTTCCTTCTGTGCATTAGCATCATTTGGTGGAGGAGCAGCGGCACCAGTGATGGAGGGAGCTGCATCACACAGGACCCAGGAGTCCACCGACGATGAGGGCACCAGTGAGACGGAGAGTGAGGAGAGCACCACGGCGGAGATTGGAGGGGACAGTTCAGACACAGATACCTCCTCTGATGAAAGCTCCCTGTTGGTGGCGGACACCTCTGTGACCACCCCAGCTACAGGTACAGCCGCCACCCCTGTACCAGCACCGCCCTCCAAGCAGCCCCTCATCGAGTTACACATGCCCGCTAACCCAGGAGGGTGGGTATCTCCTTCACCCCAGGCACCTCAGGCCCTGCCCCAGTTAGCCCTGCTGCCGTGAGTGAGGAGGCTATTGACCTCCCGAGATCCATCTCTGTAGGGCAGTCAACCATTGTGAATGCCATCCAGAGGCTGGCAGCCCAGATGCAATAGACTAATGCATTTCTAGAGGGCATTCACACTGGATTGGCAGCCCAACAGAGATCGATTCAGTGTCTGGCCACCTCTCTGATGGCAGCCACTGTCCCTGTTTCTGCCTTCCCCCCTCCAACTTTCTCTTCCCAGTCCCATTCTCCTCAACCCCAACCTTTCCCAAGCACACAGGCAGACGAGCATGCACACAAAACAACACACAAGAGTGGTAAAGCACCACACTTCATCCCACAGGCACTCACACAAACACCATCCAGATGCAGAAACACCAACATCTACCTCCCAGTTCTGTCTACACTCACACCTGCATGCACTACATCATCGTCCACTACCAGCATCATCACCACACCAAGCAAAACACACACCTCACTGGCAGACACCTCCACAACAGCCATGCAAACATCCCCTGTGTTGTCTCCCACGAAGTCTGTCTCCCCCCTCCTATGGTACACAAACGCAAGCACTCAGAAACCCAACAGCCATCCACCTCACTATAGCATCCAGCCCATGCACCTGCACCCAAAATCAGCAGACAGACACCTCCAACAACCACTCCCTCTTCCTCCTCTCCCATTCCTTCTCCCTCTTCCTGCCCCGATGTCCCTAAAAAACTGTTGCTATCCACCATTGAGCTCTTCCCTACCCTTCCACTCACCTGTCATGCATGTATGGCTAGGGTGGGAAGAACCCAGCCAAGCACCTCAGCCACCAAGTCCATGGGCCCAGTTGTCACCACACCGACTCGTGGTGGAAAGGGATCCAGGCCACATGTCCTGAAGGTGAAGGAGCCAGCACCAGGCAGCCTCAAGGGTAAGGAGCCTGCTCCAGCTGCCAGAAAGAGCAGGGAGCCTGCCCCAGCAGCTGCTAAGAAAGTAAAGGAGCCTGCCCCATCTGCCAGAAAAAGCAAGGAACCTACCCTAGCAGCTATTAAGAAGGTAAAGGAGCCTGCCCTAGCTGCCAGGAAGAGCAAGGAGCCTGCACCAGCAGGAAGGAAGAACAAGGGGCCTGGGGCAGGAAGTGTGACAGAGCCCCCACCACTAAAGGATGGTTGTGCAGCCGTCCGAGGCTGGAGGGGATGGGCTGGAGCCTCCCCCCGCCAGTAGCTCCCCCCACCAGTAGCTGCACCACCTCCAGTGGGCAGCCATCTGAGGCTGCAGGGGATGGCCAGGAGACTCCTCCCACCAGCAGCAGCACCACCACTGATCAGCCGTCACCACTGGAGGACAGTATGTAATCCTGCTTCCATGGGCTGGTGTGCGACCTGCCCCCTGTAAATCCAGTGGGGATGACACCCACCTAAGAGACTGTGACCTTGCACTCCCCAGGATAAAGAGCACAGGGCATGAGGCCCCCTCCACAACCACTGGGTAAGACACCCATATAGCCAAGACACTCCAGGATCAAGAGCACAGGGCACGAGGCCCCCTCCAGAACCAGTGGGAAAGACACCCACATAGCCAAGACACTCCAGGATCAAAAGCACAGGGCATGAGGCCCGCTCCAGAACCAGTGGGTAAGACACACACTTGTGAGACTGTGGCCTTGCACACCCCAGGACCAAGCACAGGGCATGTTGCCCCCTCCAGAGCATGTTGGCAAGTCACCCACTCAAGAGACTGTGGGCTTGCACTCCCCAGGACCAAGCACAGGGCATGTTGCACCCTCCAGAGCAAGTGGGAAAGTCACCCACTCAAGAGACTGTGGCCTTGCACTCCCCAGGACCAAGCACAGGGCAAGTTGCCCCTCCAGAGCAAGTGGTCAAGTCACCCACTCAAGAGACTGTGGCCCTGCACTCCCCAGGACCAAGCACAGGGCTTGTTGCCCCCTTCAGAGCAAGTGGGCAAGTCACCCACTCAAGAGACTGTGGCATTGCACTCCCCAGTACCAAGCACAGGGCATGTTGCACCCTCCAGAACCTGTGGTCTTGTTCCATCTTCCAGCTGAGGTGCCCCCATTCCTTGTCCCCCTGAGATGCCTGCCTATTTACCAAGTGATGCTGTGCAGTGTTCTCTCTGTTTTGATGCAAATGGCATGTGTGGCCTTGTACTTTGGCCTGTGGCCATTTGGTCTACGAACATTGTGGACTGGGCTGTGTCCCTTTTTGTGTACATATGTATATATCTATTCTCTTGCCTAAATTATTTTTCTATTTGTGTTGCTCTCATTACATTCATTTTTTCAAAATAGTTTTGTCCTTGCATTATTCATTCGAGTTTTAGGGTAAAAATGTTTTAGTAATGCAGCTGATTGTGTGTATGGTGTTGGGGTGTGGTGTGGTGTGTGTGTGTGTCACTTTCATTTTCCACCCCCCTCCCATGTGTGCTAGGTGGCTGTACTCATCATCGTTGTCTTCGCCGGCTTTGATGTTAATGGTGGAGCAGCATGTAGAAGATCATGGGAAAGACATGCAGCTCGAGCTCCATGGCAGCATGGTTGTTCCCTGTGTCTCCAATGGTGAGTCCTTTCTCTTCTGAGGTCTGTTTCTACCAGGCTTTTGTTGTCGTTGGTACCACCCCGGAAAAGGTGGCAGATTGATGTGTCTTCATATGGTGGGCGGAACATTGGCTTTAGGCGGCTACCGCCATGGTGACTGTTGTTTCTGCCCTGGCAGTCGGTGTGGTACATTGGCTGTCTATCGGAGATCTTTCCGCCATGGCCATAATTTGGTGGTAATTAACGTCGTCCTGTTGGCGGTATCACTGCCACTTTAACACCAACCACCAGGGTTGTAATGAGGGCCACAGTGTCATCTGAGATACACATAATTCAGACAGACATGTCCCATTTATATCATGGACAAAGTCAGCTGCGTTCCATCATGCAGTTAGGTTGCACGTTACCGACATTGAAAAATGCCCGTATAGCAGACAATGGCTAAAAGGGAAACAAGTTTCATTATGGTCCATATAGTGCAGTTAGAAAAGCTGCCTTTCACAGTTTCAGAGAGTCCTTCAACTGTATGGCTCTTACATGGCATCAATAATCTGCCTATTTCCACTTTTCGTTTTTTAAAATGCATGAAACATCTTGCCATGGGCAGGTACGAGTGACTTCATGATAATGATATTAAAGAAGAGTGGGAGTTGCTCTTGGATTACAAGTATCTGAATGGCGAAACAGAGGTCTTTCTTAGCTGAGGCGAATGAGAGACTACTGTCATTCAATGATTTGCAGGCAGGTTTCCTTCATGGCCTTTGCAATGTTGGGGTCACAAACTTGGCCTGTTTTCTGAAGGATAACTCTGGTGTCTTTGATTCAACTGGCATTTCATGTCAAGTTATGTAGTGCTGAGCAACCAAAGCTGTTGAGGTATGCAACCAGGATTTGCCTATGCAATTTCAGTCTCTAAGTTCCTTACGTGTTGTGGACAAGTTTAATTACCCCCCACACAAGAGATAAAGGTATCAGACATGTGGCCTCACATTGTTATTATTAATGTAAATCATGACAAGCTGAGCAGACTAAAGGCGCTACTGTTTCAAAAACACGTCGCGTTGACATCATCTAAAGAGACTTACGTTCTGCAGATTGCAAGATCATCAGCTGAGATACAACTTCCCCAAGCACTTTGGAGAATTGGTTTCCGCGATTTTTAACACCTCGAGCACAGTTGGGATTGTACATTTTTTTAATGCTGTTGGGTCTGGATTTGTATCCATCATCCAGTCTGTTTTCGGAGTCATCACATCAGCAATCCATTCACTCTTTTCAAGTGTGTTTGGAGGCTTTCCAATTACTTTGACATTGATTGGCGGGATACTGCTGCTATTTCTTCTGATTTGCAGTGGTTGTGTCTTTTTAGCTACACAAAGCAATGGAGTCGCTGCCGCCAGTTCAACTGTGCCATGATAGCATGGTTCAGATCTTCGATGCTTCCTTGCTGGTGGAATTGGAGCGTGATTGGTCATTGTCATTCCGACCACTCCTATGGTGCGTGCAACCAGTCTTTCGCTGCATATGGTACCTCTTCGAACATTTGCCAACAGTGTGCCTTGCTGTTATGCCGGTGCCTCCTGTGGACCAAGGACTGCTGGTGTCCCCGATGAGGGTTTACTCACAGTCGTGCCCCTTGAGACTAAGGCTGATTGAGAGGCTTCCTATGAGCCTTCCTTGCTCACCGAGTTGGCTCGTTACACCATGGAGGTTGACACTACTGCAGGTGGACCTGCACAAGAGACTTCTATGCATTACTGCTCTGTGGACCCATCTGCTTATCCAGTGATCGATCTAACATCTGACAATGTGGCCTTTTCTTGGGGTCCTCTCCATTCAGTGACTTCGGAGATGCTCTTCAAGATCATGACTATTCTAAATAATTTGATGATTGGCATTGACTAAAATGAAAGTATACATTTATTGTTCTTACTTTGGCCTGTCTTGCTTGTCGTGGTTGACATTATGGACCTCATTACAACCCTGGCGGTATATCCCACTTTCCACCATGCAGAAGACCGCCAACATACCGTTGCGGCCGTGGAATTCCGCTACAGGTATTACGACCCACAGCTCAGAATCCGCCACAATACAGACACCCACACAAGTCCGCCACACAAAAGGTCAGTGATAAACTGGCGATAGCAAAACCGACATCGTCACGCCAACAGGAATACACCCACACTATCACGACCCACGAATCAACGCGGAGGTCATTCAACCGTGGTAATCCATTGGTAGTTACACACCGCCACGCTCAAAATACACACACTTACAAAACACAACCACATTGGACAAATCGAAATACACACACCTGATACACATACACACACCACACCCACACATCCAATCCAATATAACGCACACACCCACATCACCCACAAACCCTTACTACCAAAATTTTGAAAGAAGGCCAGAGAGAGAGACTACCTAAAACAACACCAGCATCCACAGACACACAACACCATCACTTACACAACATCCACGCACCTCAAACAACACACACCAACACATCCCCTCACACATCACAACAGACACCACCTTACACATCACCCACACCACATCATGGCACCCCAAAGACACCCCAGGTTCTCTGAGGAGGAGCTGTGATGCTATTAATTGTGTTTGACCAATGACTTTGTGTTTCACCACTGCGCATATTAGTTGCTTAATGTTCACCAGTAGCACATTATATGTTTTGTTCAGTTTAGCTGCCTATTGGCTTTAACATGGAGTTAGCCATTACATTCTGTATTCAGTTCAGCTGCCTATTGGCTTTGACATGGCATTAGCCATTACTTTCTGTATTCAGTTTAGACGCCTATTGGCTTTGACATGGCATTAGCCAATACATTCTATATTCTGCCTATTGGCTTTGACATGCTGTATTCAGTTTTGCTGCCTATTGGCTTTGACATGCTATTAGACATTACATGCTGTATTCAGTTTAGCTGCCTATTGGCTTTGACATGATATTAGACATTACATTTTGTATTCAGCTCAGCTGCCTATTGGCTTTGACATGATATTAGACATTACATTTTGTATTCAGCTCAGCTGCCTATTGGCTTTTACATGACATTAGACATTACATTTGATATTTAGGTTAGCTGCCTATTGGCTTTAACGTGGAGTAAGACATTGCAGTTGAGACATTAGATGTCTGTGTTTTTCCAAGCTTTGTTTTTCCACAAGATGAACCAAGCTGTTTTCTTCACACCAGACTAGACCTGAAAAGAGAGAGTGCATTTGGTGTTTTCCTTTCTGCTCAGCCTTGGGAATTGGAGAAGTCTAGGAGATCTGGCCAATCTCCAAAGGCTTGCGTAGTTTTCCCGAGTCTGAGAGGAGGGGGCACGCTTTTGTAAGGATGACTCTGGGCTACAGTGAGTTAGATTGGAATCTGCTTGACTTCAGGCTGGAGCTAGACGTCAGTTGCCAGTCTCCCGTGTGGCTAGATAATCTCTTTCTCGCAGTTGACCGGAGTCATCAACTTGCAGACCCCAGAAAGATGAAGCTGAAGATAGGTCCTACTTGCTCATACGGTGATGAATTTTGACTTTTATGCTTTGCGTTGAATATATCATATATTTGCTGTGTACATTGCAACTGAGAAGTACTGTGATATATTTTGTTTTCTTGCTGTGACTACTTTGTGCTTGAAATCTACTAATTCGTCTCTCAAGAACTTGTGGGTGGGGAAGAATTAACAACAATAAAGGTCTTCTTTGAACTCAGAAGTGCATTCCAGAGAGGTTCTGTAAGCTCTGATATGAGATATGTAGGAAAGCAGAACAGGAGCTCAGGGTCATGGTGGAGGAAATCATCCGGGTAGAGCCACAGCTATTCGGATCACAGATGCAGCAGACACCCATTGCAAGGAAGATGGAGCTATGGCGCAGAATTGTTGACAGGGTTAACGCAGTGGGACAGCATCCAAGAACATGGGATGACATCAGGAAGAGGTGGAACGACCTACGGGGGAAGGTGCATTCCGTGGTATCTAGACACCAGATTGCTGTACAGAGGACTGGCGGTGGACCCCCACCTCCCCCCCACAACTAACAACATGGGAGGAGCAAGTCTTGTCAATTATGCATCTTGAGGGTCTTGCAGGAGTAGCAGGAGGACTGGACTCCAGTAAGACATTTCTTTACTACTTTATCCCCCACACCCCACCTGCATGCCATCACATACCACCACCCTTACCCTCACACCCATCACCCCAACAACCCACAGATACCCCACTAACACAACCCACACATCCCAAAACCAAGCCCTGCATGTAACACCAATGCATGGACACCCATCACCAATGCATGTCCAGTACAGAGACTCACTCATGCCCCAAACTCACCAGTCACACAAGGACCAAGCCAATAATGCAAGCACAGGAGTACAGGGTCACTCACCCATTGCACAAGATGGCACACACAGTTACAATAACTATGCATTTACACCCCAACAGGACCCCTACCCAACGTCACCGGACAGGAGGTGCCAGACATATCCAGTCCCCCCACAGAAGAGACCCACAGTGATGACAGCAGCTGTGCACGCCTGGATCAAGATGACCAGCCCGGCCCATCAGGGACCTCGGGACAGTCGGTTCCCCTGACACAGTCACAAACCACCACAGAGCCTCCCCCCTCAGGAAATACCAGCACAGCACCCACCCAGCAGGCCCATCCCTCTGTCCCCAGGACACATCAATCAGCAGTGTGTCCACCACTACAGGGAACCCAGGCAACCCCACTAACACAGGATCATCAGGGACCTGGGGACAGTGGCAGTGGGCACACAGTTCAGGGGACAGAGACACAGGATAACAGGGCAGCTGGGAGGACTGCTGTGCGACAGGGGAGGGCAGGCCCAGGGAACCCACTCTCCATGAGGCACTCTCCAACATCATGGGAGCTTACCACCATTCCCAGGAGACCATGGGCACGGTACTGGCCAAGTTTCAGGAGACCGAGCGGCTGCAGGAGGAACACTACCTGGGTATCAGGGAGGACTTGAAGTCCATCAACACCTCCAAGGTCACCATTGCAGGGGTACTGGCAGACCTTCTCAACACCAGGAGGAACACAGTGGCACACCAACGGGCCCCTGACACTAGCCTGGATGATGAACAGCCCTCCACCTCCGCCGGTGCTAGTGGACAGGAGGCACCGCCACAGGAACAACAGGCCACGAGCACCCCTCCCCCTGCAGATGGAGAACCACCCCGCAAACGGTCCCTGAGATCCAGGAACAAGACAGAGAACATTGCCAAGACCCCCGCCAGGAAATAAGACCTCCCTGAATGTCACTTCTGTCCCACTATGTCACCCTGTCCATCCTTAAACTGCCATTTCTCCACTTCCTATGCCCCTTTGGACAATGCATCTGTGAAACAAATAGACTGGACTCTGCCATGGACATACCTCCACCATCACCCCAGCCCATTTTACAACCCCCTCCACTTATTTGCACAGGACTAAACACACTTCAATCACAAAACAATCTGGAGTCAGTCTGTGCTTTCACAAATATGTAATTGCAATATCTATGGAATATAGCAATGTCAATTTATTTGTTCACATACCAATGTCACACAGCTGTAGGCCAGGAGTAAACATAGCAGAGGGCACAAAGTGGGACCCAGATCTGTGAAATGGAAAGTCAAAGTGACAAGTCAGGGTCCATACACTGAGTGAAAATGACAGACTTATGCTGGCTCCAACAATAGTATAAGATGTGGGAAGTAGTGACATCTTCTTACCTGTGTCTCACTGGAAGTATTGCATGATGATGTTGTTTCGGTTGTCGATATCCTCTTCTTCTGCCTCCTCTTCTTCACTGTCCACAGGCTCCACTGCTGCCACAAGACCACCATCTGGCCTATCCTCCTGCAGAAAAGGCACCTGGCGGTGAGTAGTATAGGGAACCACCTGTCAGATGGAGGCACCGGAATCTGGCCTTCAGGAGGCCGAAGGTGCGTTTTATTATCCTCCTAGTTTGCCCATGTGCCTCATTGTAGTGTTCCTCTGCCCTTGTCCTGCGATTCCTCACTGAGGTCAGTAGCCATGACAGGTTAGGGTATTCAGAGTCACCTGCAAATATTGAGGGATAACTGTTAGACATCCTCCTAACATTAGGGAATCTCCCATACCCAGACACCAAATGGAACTGTGTGGGGACTTTAGGCTCACCTATTAGCCACACATGGTGCCTCTGGAGTTGCCCATCACATAAGGGATGCTGCTATTTCTCAAAATGTAAGCATCATGCACTGAGCCAGGATACTTGGCATTCACATGGGAGATGTACTGGTCTGCCAAACACACCATCTGCACATTAATCGAATGGTAGCTTCTCCGGTTTCTGTACACCTGTTCGTTCCTGCAGGGGGGGGGACAAATGCCACATGTGTACCATCAGTGGCACCAATGATGTTGGGGATATGTCCCAGGGCATAGAAGTCACCTTTCACTGTGGGCAAATCCTCCACTTGAGGGAAAACGATGTAGCTGCGCATGTGTTTCAGCAGGGCAGACAACACTCTGGACAACACGTTAGAGAACATTGGCTGGGACATCCCTGATGCCATGGCCACTGTTGTTTGAAAAGACCCACTGGCCAGGAAATGGAGTACAGACAGGACCTGCACTAGAGAGGGTATCCCTGTGGGATGGCGGATAGCTGACATCAGGTCTGGATCCAACTGGGCACACAGTTCCTGGATTGTTGCACAATCAAATCTGTATGTGATTATGATGTGTCTCTCTTCCATTGTCAACAGGTCCACCAGGGGTCTGTACACCGGAGGATGTTTCTATCTCATCACCTGCCCCAGCAGACGTGCTCTATGGAGGAGAACAGCGAGCAGAGAGTCATCCAACACTGAGGTATCACAATGTGTTATTTGTAGAAACGTTATTGATCCACAATGTGCCTGTATCTGTCTTTCCGGCCTAGATAGGTGTGATGCAGTTTTATATCCATCCCATGTGGCCCCCTGAAATGGAGGCTGCCTGACCTGTAAGGTGGGACAAGGGGATATGAGGTAACTGCGCTGGCGTTGTACACTGTCGCGGTGGGCGGTCTAAGACCGCGGCGCAATTCTGCATTGGTTAACATTGGGTCCTATGGGTCCCAGGAGCCAATGACGATGTACGCCGGCGGTGACGGTACGCACCGCCGCGGACGTGACCGCTATTTTCTGTCTGTGAGAAAACAGGGCTGATTGCAGAGGCCCCCTAACTTTTTGCCCCATTTTCCACTTTATGCTGGTGTTTTCCTGACTCTGATGGTGCCCTGGGTACTGCTAACCAGTCGCAGGGCCTGTGCTCTGTGTAAAATCAATATGCAAATTAGGCTAATTATAATTGGCTAGGTTAACCTACCTATAAGTCCCTAATATATGGTAGGGCATGTAGGTTTAGGGACCACAGCATAGGTAGTGCACCCATAGGTGCACTGCTGAGGTGCCCAGTGTCATTTTAAAGGCAGGCCTGCCTTGCTGGCTGCTTTTAAATTAAAGTTATATGCAAATTCGACTTTGGAATTAAAAGTAGTTCCAAAGTCTTCAACTACCTTATTGTTACATATAAGTCACCCCTAAGGTGTGCCCTATGTGCCCCTAGGGCTGGGTGCCATGTAACTATAAGCAGGGACTTTATAAAAATAGATTTATAAACCCTGGTGAGGTAAAAACAGCCAAATTTGTTTTTCCCTCATTGAAGTAAATGGCCTTCATAGGCTAGAATGGGGAGACTTTATTTTAAATTTTAAAGTCTCCTTAAATGTTACATACCAAGAATTTGGTATCAAATTAATTGTTGTAATAAATCCCACGACTTCAAGTTGTTGGATTTAATATAACTTGTTCAGGTAAAAAGTTTTAGACTTTACCTAAAAAGTTGCCAATTTCAGCCCTGCATTGTTTTTGCTGCTGTGCTCTGATTGGCCAGCCTGCAGCAGCTTAGCCAAGCTGCCTTGATGAGGTGTGAAGTGGCCTGGCTTCACACAAAGTAATGTGCTTGTGGGAGAGAATCTCCCCTCAGCAGATGGTGAGGCAGGCAGGGGGAGGGCTGCCAAACTGGTCTTCAAAGGCAGAGAAAGACATTTGGAGCAACCAGCAACACCCCCACATCCTTCAACCCCAGACAACTAGGTGCCCCCTTGATTAGATTAGGAGAGGGCAGGAGAGGGGTGTGTTTATGATTTTTAGCCACACCAGTGGGTGGGCTCAGCCAGATGTAACCTCCAAAAATCAGATTCAGCCATGTTGGATTTTTAGAGAATGTTGCCTTCTGGGATGGATTTTTGCCACACTTCCCAGGAAGTGGTCATCACAGGGGGACGACCCTGTACCTGATAGGAGAACCAGGACCCCCCTGCTTTTCACCCAGGAGCAAGGATAAAACTGGCAGACCTGCACCCACACCTCAGATCCCCACCAGATTTCAACAGGAAAAGAACTAAAGGAGAAGAAGGACTGCCCTGCTGGACCCCTGGCCTGCACCTGGAACCTGCACTCAGAAGGACTGCACCAGCTGCACACTTGGGCTTCACCACAAGAAGGACTTTGCCTGGCTTCAACTGGTTCAAGGAGGGACTCCCTGTTTGCTACAGGTGAAAAATTGCTATCCAGAGTCCCCTGCACCAACTCCTGAAGAAAGTGACCAGCTGACCACTGTCCAGTGGCCAAAAAGGAGTTTGCGCCAGGTGCATTCTGGGAGTGGTAGTCCGCACCCCCCAAGGACCATCTCAGAACTTCTGGACCCTTGGGGTGAGCTGTGGACCCCAAAAGAACCTTAAAAGAACATCTGGGTGAAGCCCCAGAAGTTTGGAGAAGATTTGAGAATTTTTGTAAAAAAGCTCCATAGAGGGACCGACCCGCCGCGGAAATTCTAGCCGGCTTGCCTCAACCGCGACCCGGCCTGATTTGGTGGTTCGCCCCGGTAAAGAAAAATCTCAGAAAAAGAGACTAAGTCCGAAGGTAAAAAGTTGACCGGGACCTCCCAGCCATCGTATCCGAGAAGGGCTCCATGGACGTCGGATCAAGATCCAGGTTTACCCCGGTCGAAGGATTTTCACCTCGAAAAAACGACTAAGTCCGAAGGTAAAAATCTCCACCGAGGAATCCAGCATCGCGTATCCGGAGAAGGGCTCCAGGAGGTCGGATAGGACTGGCAGGTTCGTCCCGCTGAAGAAAATCTTCAAAATAAAGACTAAGTCAGAAGGTAACTTTTTAACCGAGGCCTCCCGCGACCTGTAGCCGAGCAGGGCTCCATCGCGGTCGGCCTGAAACTTTGACTTTGCCCCGGTCGAGGTGCAACCAGAGAACCCGATTGGCGCTTTTTGTTTCTAAGCACTAGAAAAATAATAATTCTTTAAAAATTCATATCTCCGGTTCCCTTTATCCGATTTTATTCGTTTTGGTGTCATTTTAAAGATAAAAATATAAACTATTTTTATAAATTGGTTTTGGATTTTTAAACTGTTTCCTGTGTTTTATTTAATTACTGTTTTGTGATATTTGAATGCTTTACACACTGTCTCCTAAGTTAAGCCTTGACGCTCGTTGCCAAGCTACCAAGGGTTGATCTGGGGTTAATTTACTGAGACCTAATTGGACCTAAGTGGAGGTTAGTGGCTTGTTGCTAGGTGTAGGTACCTACCTGCCCTTACCAATAACCCATTTTCCAACACTGTCTGTTCACTCACTTGATACCTGACCTTCAACAGGAGAGGACCTACACTACAAGAGCCTCTGTGACCTGTGTCTGGAAGTGACAATGGCTACAGTGTCTGGGGAAAGGGCCCCTGCCTTCACTTCGGAGGAGTTGGAGAAACTAGTGGATAGGGTCCTCCCCCAGTACACGCAACTGTACGGTGCTCCAGACAAACAGGTGAGTACACTGGGAGCATGCTGCATGGGCAATGCCTGCTTTGAGTGGTGTGGATGGAAGATACATGTGGCGGGCTGAGGCCTGCATGTGCGGATGGTGAGTGTATGTGCGTCAGGGCATGGGTGGGAACTGGTGGGCAATGAGTATGATTGTCTGGACGGGTGAGTAATTTCCTTTCCCCCTGTACCATTACTCTAGGTCAGCGCCCACCAGAAGAAGGGTATTTGGCGTGCCATCGCCAAGGACGTCTGGACCCTCGGGGTCTACCACAGATGGAGCACCCACTGCCGTAAAAGATGGGAGGACCTGAGGCGCTGGAGCAAGAAGACAGCGGAGGCCCAGCTGGGGATGGCCTCCCAACGTGGAAGGGGTGCCCGTCACACCAGGACCCCCCGTGTCCCGGATCCTGGCGGTGGCCTATCCAGAGTTGGATGGGCGCTTGAGGGCATCACAGCAGCCACAAGGGGGTAAGTACACTCTCATTCAGCTGGGTGGGTGTGGTGGGCAGTGGGTTCCACAAGGCCAGGGCGAACTTCATAGGCAAGATGTCTTGTGAGGCAGGCTCTGTGGCACCCCAACCCCACTCGTGGTACTACCCATCTACAGCTGTCAGTGCATGGCATAGTGCTGAGGGCTGCTTCCTGTGTGTTGTGTCCGCCAACGGTAGTGGTGTTGCATGCACTGAACATGTTTTTCTTCTGTCTCCCCCCCTTTTTGTGGTCTCCCTGTTCTTGTGTGCAATAGCATTATCAGGCGGAGGAGCATTGGCACCGGAGCAGGAAGGAGCTGCAACCCACTTGGCCCTGGAGGGTGAAGTAACGTAGTCTGAAGCCACCAGTGGGACGGAGGGCGAAGGGAGCTCTACGGCGGGGACAGGAGCAGACACCAGTGACAGCGACTCCTCCTCTGATGGGAGCTCCCTTGCGGTGGTGGGCACCTCTGTGCCCACCGCATCAACAGGTACAGCCGCCACCCCCCCTACCAGCACCACCCTCCCAACAGCCCCTCAGCGTGTGTCCCGTTCCTGCTCACCCAGGAGGGTGGGCATCTCCTTCGCCCCAGACATCTCAGGCCCTGCCCCAGTCAGCTCTACGACCCTCAGTGAGGAGGCTATTGACCTCCTGAGATCCCTCACTGTTGGGCAATCTACAATTTTGAATGCCATCCAGGGTGTTGGGAGGCATTTGCAACAAACAAATGAATACATGGAGGGCATTCATTCTGGACAGGCGGCCCAACAGAGATCATTTCGGGCTCTGGCTTCAGCACTGATGGCAGCCATTGTCCCTGTGTCCAGCCTCACCCCTCCAACTTCCTCCACCCAGACCCAATCCCCTGTACCTCAGCCTATCCCAAGCACACCAGTAGACCAGCATGCACACACATCAACACACAAGAGTGGACATGGCAAACGTAAGCACCACACATCCCACAGGCACTTAGACAAGCACCATCCCCATGCAGACACAGCAACATCCACTGCCTCCACTGTGTCCCCCTCCTCCACGTCGTCCTCCTCCGTCCCTGTCTCTTCTCCACTCACACCTGCATGCACTACATCCTCAGCCACTACCTCCATCACCAGCACGCCCATCACCACACACTGCACACGTGCAATCACCACCCCACTACCATTCACACATCCCCTGTTTCCTCTCCCAGTGTGTCTGTGAAACCTACTCCCAAAGTACACAAATGCAGGCACACACCCACCCAACAGCCATCCACCTCACAACAGCCTCCTGCCCATGCACCTTCACCCAAATTCAGCAAACGAACACCTCCTACAACCACTACCTCTTCCTCCACTCCCAAACCCCCTCCATCTTCCCGTCCCAGTGTGTCTAAAAAACTTTTCCTGGCAACCCTTGACCTCTTCCCTTCACCTCCCCCGTCCTTCCCCTAGGGCCAGGCTTTCCAGGTCCGAGCCCAGCACCTCAGCCACAAATCCCCAGGCATAGTGGTGCCAGCAACTGCGGGGTCATCGAGTGCGCCACCCATCAGGGCTGCCAGTGTGCCCCATAGTGAGGGCAAGGACATTCCACCACCTGCCAGGTGAAAAAGGTGCCCACATCCCGGAGCGAGAAGCCGAAACTACCAGCCACCAAAGGCTCAGCCAAACAAAAGGGGATAGTGGCAAGACAACTAAGGCACCATCAAAGGTGGGGAAGGGACAAAAGCAGAAGCCAGGTTAGGAAAGGGCATGGTGGCACCGACTGAGGGACCAGTGTCACACCTTCTGTCCACGACCACACCAACCTGTACGGCGGCGAATACCGCAAGCTGCCCCGCCACCACAACCGCCACCTGCACCGCCACCTGCACCACCACCTGCACCACCACCTGCACAGCCACCGGCACGTCAACAGCCTCAGCGACAGTCCCCAGCCTCTTCCCCAGTGGGCAGCCATCCGATGCTGTAGGAGACATCCTGCTGTGTCCCTCAGCAGGTGCTGACCCTTGCACCACCGCCAGCACCGCTGCCACAGACACCGCCGCAAGCTCAGCCACCTGCCCGCGACGTGCTCGGACAGTGGCACCACCGCTGTCATGGCTACCATCCCCAGTGGTCAGCCGTCCGAGGCTGGAGGAGAGTTCCTGGACCCTTGGCAGCTTCCATGAGGCATGACTTCCATCACTGTTTGCACCTGCAGGTAGAAGGCAAAGCAGCAGCAGTGTGGGGTATGTCGCTGCCTCCACGGCGTATCATGCTACCTGTACCTCGGCAATCTCGTGGCACACACACCCAGGTGAGGGAATTGTACCGGCCACACTGCACGTGGTGCCCTCTGGGCACCATGCCCCCTCCAGAACCAGTGGAGAGATACATACACTACCTCAGTCCTTGGCAGGAAGAAGCACTCTGGGCACCAGGCCCCCTCCAGAACCAGTGGAGATTGACATCCACTTGAGAGACTGTGTCTTTGCACTCCCCAGGATAAAGCCGTGGGCAAACCACCCACTGAAGAGACTTGAGAGACTGTGGCATTGCACTCCCCAGGATACAGCAATGGGCATAGAGCCCCCTTGTGCAGCAGTGGTGTTGTGCGTTCCTCTGGCTGAGGTGCCCCCCTCCCCCTGAGGGGCCTGTATATTTTTTACCTGATGCCCCAGCAGTGTTCTCTCTGTTTCCAGTCAGGTATCTAGTGTGGGCTTCGCCCATGCCTTTTGGGCCCAGTGGTCCACGGACAATGATTGGTACACTATCTGGACTTGTGTAGTTGGTGTACATATTTGTATATACTGATTTTTGAACATTCACTATCTGATTATTCATGATTACAATTGTTATAATAATTTCCTTTTGTCATTGCGTTCTTCCAGGGCGTGGGGGGGTGTATATGTAATGTTGCTGCATGTATTTGTGTGTATGGTGTTGTGGGTGAGGGTGGGGGTGGGGGTATTGCGTGTTGCGTGTGTGTGTCACTCTCTTTTCCCTTCCCCTGTGTTGTAGGTGCAGCACTCACTGTGGTCGTCGACTGCGTCTGTCCTGTTCCTGATACAGAAGGAGGAAGAGCACCATTGGTAACACCTGTAGTTCGGGCTCCATGGCGTCCTGGTTCCTCGTTGGGTGTCGAGAGATGAGTGTTTTCCCTTCTGTGTACTGTTTCTGCCGTGCTTTTGATAGTGTTGGTTGCGCCCTGGAAAAGGTGGCAGATAGGCGTGTTGAAATACAGTGGGCGGTACTTTGTCTTCCGCCTGTCTGTTGGCAGTTACCGCCTCGCTGTTTGCTTCTACCGCCGTGGCGGTCTGAGTATTAAAGTGGCTGTCTGTGTTGGTGGTTTCCGCCATGGTCATGATTACATTTTTCTTTTCGCCGGCCTGTTGGCGGTATTACCGCCGCTTTAACACCGACCGCCAGGGTTGTAATGAGGGCCTATATCTCTTGATATGTTTTTTAGCAATTGATTTTCAAATGTTTTTTAGAGGATTTTTATCTAGTTTTTATGCTTTTAGTTTTTTGTCAAGAGCATTTTTAGCATTTGGATTCATTTCACCTTCGGTGGCGTCCAGATATGGCGTCATACTTGTTACACCAATGGGGAGGGTGTAGTGAATCCTAGTTTGTTTTAATGGGATACAGGAGTTAGCTTAACCTGTGGCTTGCAGACTCATGCCCCCATCCCCCAGGGACTTTTACCCTACTTAGCTTGCTCTGTTTTAGCGCATTTATTTAATTAATTATTTTAAGATGGATACCTTGTTTTGACTTAGGCCCATGTTTTGATTTGCATTATCAGTGCCACCGCGCAAAGGCATCAAGATCAGGCGACAAATACAAACAAACTGTAGGTGTTTACTTTAGATACTTTCCCTCTTCATGCTTTCGAGGAAATTGTTTATGTTAATTACCATCCCAAGCACGCATTGTATCTATTGTTTGGGAACAAACCTACATCAGGGGTCCAAGTAGTATAAATACTCCTCACTTTATCTGATAGTCAGAGAAATTCCAACCAGATGTCATCACTGCTATCAATGCAGCACGTCGCCTTGACACTGACCCAGTCTTCGAGTTTCTGCGGAGTCTGAGCTAGAGACCTCATTCCAAGGTAACAAGGGTTGGGGGCTCTTCTCATGGACATGGCTTTGGCAGATTGAGGTTTAACATACCTAGGGGCATATTTATACTCTGTTTGCGCCGGATTTGCGTCGTTTTTTTTTACGCAAATCCGACGCAAAACTAACTCCATATTTATACTTTGGCGTTAGACCCGTCTAGCGCCAAAGATCTTGGAGTTTGCGTCATTTTTTAGCGTGGACACCTTCCTTGCGTTAATGATATGCAAGGTAGGCGTTCCCGTCTAAAAAATGACTCCGAGGCATGTGCCCCGTATTTACACTCCCGGGCAAAAATGAGGCCCGGGAGTGGGCGGGTCAAAAAAAATGACGTCCAGCCGCTTTAGCGTCATTTTTTAACGCCTGGTCAGGGCAGGCGTTAAGGGACCTGTGGGCTCGGAAGGAGCCCAGAGGTGCCCTCCCATGCCCCCAGGGACACCCCCTGCCACCCTTGCCCACCCCAGGAGGACACCCAAGGATGGAGGGACCCATCCCAGGGAACTTAAGGTAAGTTCAGGTAAGTTTTTTTTAATTTTTTTTTATGGCATAGGGGGGCCTGATTTGTGCCCCCCTACATGCCACTATGCCCAATGACCATGCCCAGGGGACATAAGTCCCCTGGGCATGGCCATTGGGCAAGGGGGCATGACTCCTGTCTTTGCTAAGACAGGAGTCATTTCAATGGGGGTTGGGAGTAAAAATAAATGGCGCAAATCGGGTTGAGGTGAAAATTTTGCCTCAGCCTGACTTGCCCCATTTTTTGGCGCCCAAGCTCCATTTTCCCCTACGCCGGCGCTGCCTGGTGTAAGTCATTTTTTTTTAAGCACACCAGGCAGCTCCACCGGCTAACGTCATTCCATAAATAAGGCACCCGCATGGCGCTTTGGAATAGCGTTAGCCGGCGTTACATTTTTTGACGCACAACTGCGTTGGCGCAGTTGTGCGCCAAAAAGTATAAATATGGGCCCTAGTTCTCTTCTAGGTTAGAGATTAGGCCTAAATGCTACGGTTTTAGGACATACCACACTCTTCATGTTATTTCGTGATATTGCAAGATGGTGGGTGTCTTTGTATTAATGACTCTTGTCTTTACCATTCTGTTTCTTGCATTGTTCATTATCCAAATCATTGCAGCCCATGCAACTTATCGCAGATTGCAGTTTTACTAAAGTAACCCCTATTAAAACTTTACTGCATCTTCTTCATTGCCTGTGTGTGATTGAGACATGTTGTTAATGTGAGAAATGGGTCATCTCTGTTTAACCACAACGCTCCCTGAGATGTCGCACTCTTGAGTCCATGTGTAAAGGCTACCACAAATCGCTTTTAACTGTTTTGGGCTTTGGTGAGGTACTGCTTGTGAGCCGAAGGGTTTGGACAACAGTTGCATTTTGTGGTACGATTGGCATAGTCACCTACAAACATAAGTACTGTCATCCTTAAACCAGCAGTCTTGCCTAGAGCAAGAGTCCAACTACGACACTGCTTTTAGATTGTTGCTAGTATATCCTGAAGATTTTTTTATTATTATGGATTCAATTTGATGATCAGATATTTGTGGATAAAATTTTGTTCAATCAATCAATCAGGGTATTTGTAAAGTGCACTACTCACCCGTGAGGGTCTCAAGGCGCTGAGGAGGGGAGGAGGAGGTAGAGTGGGGAGGTGCTGCTACTGCTCGAACAGCCAGGTCTTGAGAAGTTTCCCGAAGGTAAGGAGGTCTCTGGTCTCGCACCGGTGGGAGGAAAAGAGTGTTCCATGTTTTGGCAGCGAGGTGTGAAAATGATCTACCACCGGTTGTAGTTCTGCGGACGCATGGGACGGTTGCGAGGGCAGCGGAGTGGAGATGCTGGGTCGGGGTGTAGAAGGAGAGTCGTTTGTTGAGGTGTTCTGGTCTGGTGTTGTGCAGTGCTTTTTGAGCGTGGATGAAGAGTTTGAAGGTGATTCTCTTGTTGTCTGGGAGCCAGTGCAGGTCTTTCAGGTGGTCTGTGATGTGGCAGTGGTGGGGGATGTCCAGGATGAGGTGTGCGGAGGCCTTCTGGATGCATTGCAGCCTCTTCTGGTTCCTAGAGGGCATTGCCGTAGTCCAGTTTGCTGTTTACGAGGGCTTGGGTGACTGTTCTTCTGGTTTTGGTGGGTATCCATTTGTAGATCTTTCGGAGCATGCGGAGGGTGTTGAAGCAGGAGGAGGAGATGGCATTGTCTTGCTGGGTCATGGATAGTGAGGGGTCCAAGATGAATCCTAGGTTGCGTGCGTGGTCGGTGTGAGTCAGAGTGGTTCCGAGAGTGGCAGGCCACCAGGAGTCATCCCATGAGGAGGGGGTGGTGCCGAAGATGAGGACTTCCGTCTTGTCCGAATTGAGTTTGAGGCAGCTGCTCTTCATCCATTCGGCGATGGCCTTCATTCCTTTGTGAAGGTAGGTCTTGGCTGAGTCCTTGGTGATGGAGAGGATCAGCTGGGTGTCATCGGTGTATGAGATGATGTTGAGGTTGTGGGATTGGGCGATGTTAGCGAGCGGGCCATGTAGATGTTGAAGAGAGTCGCGCTACAGATGATTTTGGTGGCCTCCGAGCGGATTTGGGGGGAGACAGACTCTCTGGGTTCTGCCGGTGAGAAAGGAGGTGACCCAGTCCAGGGCTCTGTCGCGGATACCAGCATTGCTGAGGAGCGAGCGCAGGGTTAGGTGGCAGACGGTGTTGAATGGAGCTGAGAGGTCCAAGAGGATGAGGACCACGGTTTTGCCGCTGTCCAGTATGGTTCTGATGTTGTCGGTGGCGGCGATGAGGGCGGTTTTGGTGCTGTGGTTGCTGCAGAATCCGGATTGGGAAGGGTCCAGGGTGTGGTTCTCCTCTAGGAAGCATGTTAGTTGTCTGTTGACGGCCTTCTCTGTGACTTTTTCCAGGAAGGGGAGCAGGGAGATAGGCCAGAAGTTCTTGAGGTCCTTTGGGTCCCCCTTAGGTTTTTTGAGGAGGGCGTTGATCCCAGACTGTTTCCAGCTGTCTGGGAAGTTGGCACACTCGAAGGAGCTGTTGATGATCTTCCGTGGTTGGTGTGCAATGATGGAGCTTACTTTGTTAAGGATGTGGTGAGGGCAGGGGTCAGATGGAGAGCCGGAGTAGATGGTGTTCATGATTTCAATGGTGTTGTTGTCATTGACGGGAGTCCAGGAGAGCAGGAGGTTGGTCGGAGGTTAATCTGTGGTGTTGGTGGTTGCCGGGGGGGTCTGGGTGCTGAAGCTGTCATGGATGTCTGCAATCTTGTGGTGGAAGTAGGAGGCTAGGAAGTCGCAGAGGTCTTGGGATGGCGGGATGTCGTTGACGTTGGGGCTGGCGTTGGACAGTTCCTTGATGACGTTGAAGAGCTCCTTGTGGCTGTGTGCGTTGTTGCGGATTCGGTCTTTGAAGGTGGTTCTTTTGGCAGCTCAGATGAGTTGATGGTGTCTGCGGATTCCATTTTTGAAGGCTGTGTGGATGTCCAGAGTCTGATCTTGGCACCACTTTCTTTTGAGTCTTCAGCAGCTTTGTTTAGATTTGTGGAGGTCGGCGGTAAAGCAGAAGGCCTTTCTGTCGGTGCGTCTATTGGAGGGATTCTTGATTGGGGCGAGAGTATTGTTCAGTTTCTTGTTCATTATTTGAAACCTTTAGTTGTTTCTTGCAGTGTTTTTTTCAACAAAAATCAGGGTTCAGGTATGTCACTCACTACTTAGATAACTTTTTCTTGGTGGGTAAGCGGGAAACCAGTGAATGTACCAGAGGTCTAGTGGAGTTTCAGGAGTGTATGAAGGAGATGGGCATGTCTTTGGCCCCAGATGAGACCGAAGGCCCTGCTACTTGTATTACGTTTCTGGTTATTGAGTTGGATTCAGTGAAGTTGGAGGGTTGTTTACCGAACAAAAAGGTGCAGAAGTTGATTTCCTTGTTGGGGGAAGCAGTTTCAAAGGATAAGCTTGAACTGTGGCAGGTGTAGGCTTTATTGGGCCATTTGAACTGTGTATGCCTCTTGGTGAGAGTTAGGAGAGCTTTTTGTAGGTGGCTTGGATTTTCATTTAAAGGTGCACTTTTGCTGCACCACAGAACTTGGCTTAAGGGAGGTACAAAGGCTTATTCAAGGATGTGGATTTCTTTTCTGAGCAGTTTCGACTGTGTGACCATGTTGTCAGTTGATGAGGAATGATGTTGGCAAGTGCAGATTTTTTCTGATGCTGCAGGTGCACATGGTTTTGGTGTATTTTGGGATGGTCATTGGGCGCTGGAGCCATGGCTGGAGGTTTGGAGAACAGCGCACCACAGCATTGCGTTTTCAGAGTTTTTCCCTTTAACGGTTGCTCTGAATTTGTCGGATAAGTTTGTGATGAACCGGCAAGTTTTTTTTATTGTGGATAACCAGACTGTGGTCAATCTGGTCAATTCACAGAAGGCGCAGGATGAGTCTGGAAGCTGTTGCGTCTATTTTTGCTTTATTGTTAGAAGTTCAATATTTTGTTCAAGACTTGTTATGTTCCTGGTGTGAACAAAGATATCGCTGATGCGCTATCTCAGTCACAGTGGCAGAGATTCTGTGGATTGGTGCCAGGAACGGATTTACTGAAGACGCCTTTGCCAGTGGAGCTTTGGGAGTGTAAGGATGTTACAGTTGATTCGACAATCCATTGTTCCGTCCACTTTGAGGTCATACGACAGGGCTTGGGATGATTTCATTGAGTCAGGTGCATTAAGGAGAGTTGAGGGTCCTCACATGGCATGACATAGGAGGAAGGATGCTATTCGTTATGGGTCAAATTGACAAGGGATTGGCAACGGTGACCATATCAGGTACGACGGCAGGTGTTTCATTTTTTGGTAAGTACTATTGAGGTTATGATCCTATGAAAGGGGAAATTTGTAGAAGAATTGTGGCTGCTTGGGCGAGGGAGGGGGCGCATTTTCATCATAGGCACCCTGTTTGAGGGACAATGTTGGAGGACATATTGAGAGTTTTGAACTGGATTTGTTTTTCTTGTTGGGAAGTAACTCTGTTTTCTTTGTGTATATCTTGTCTTTGTCATGGAGCTTTTCAAGTTTCTGAGTTATTGAGTACAAGGGTTTTTTGTGGTTTGCGACGTTCTCAGGTAAGTTTATTTAAGGGTGGGTTGAAGTTGTGGTTGAGATCGACCAAAACTGATAACGTTTTTGGGGATCAAGAATTGTTGTTGAAAAGCAATTGCCCCGTCAGACTGTCCAATGCATTGTTGGTTTGTATTTTCATCCACTTTTTTGCCTATGGGGAGCGACTATGTATTTATGCATGAGAATGGTTTGTTCCTAAGTTCTTTTCAGCTGTTATCAGTTTTGAGGGCTGCATTAGGTAAGCTGGAAATATCACAAAAAAGTCTATGGTACACATTCCTTTCGCATTGCAGCGGCCATGGATGCTCGAAGAGAGGGTAAGAGCGATAAATGGATCATGGATTTTGGTTGTTGGAGGTCTTATTGTTTTAAGACATATATTAGGTTTGGTCAGTCTATTATTTAGAGGATTGTTAGTCTTTTTTTTGGTTTTCAATTACTTTCAGTAATTTTGTTTATCTTTTCAGGTTTTGAGGTTGGTCCACATGTGGTAACTTCATTGGTGTGGATCGTTGGGCACTCATTTGTATGCTGGGTAGTTAAGTAAGCAGATCTGAGGCCTTCTGGGAGGCAGTTAGGACTCAATGGGTCGAGGGTGAAGATTTTTTGGGTGGGGAAGAGTGGTTGAGGTGAGGAGAGCTCCTGGGTATTCTTTCTACAAGATTGGCAAGTGTTTTTTGCCCAATTTGCTGGTCTTACACTTAGGTGAGAACAACTTGGTGCAGCTATCTGGAATAGGTTTGCTTAAAGCCATGAAGTTGGATCTTACTAGATTGAGATCAAGTTGGTCAGGTACTCACATTTTATGGACAGAGCTGATACCTAGGATATATTGGAGAGGTGCACATAGTTTCGCTGGGATTGAGAAGCAAAGGAGAAAAGTGAATAGGGAGATGAGGGGGGTTTGTAGGCAGCAGAGCATTTCTGTTTTGCGACATCCTGAGATGGTTGATAGCGATGCATCATTGTACAGTCAGGATGGGGTGCATATTTCTTTTTTGGGCAACAAGTTTTACATTTGGAATTGAGGCATAAGATTGCAGAATTGTTGGGTGAACATTTATGGGATTTTAAAGTTATTACGTTTATATGCTTGGTGGGGCAGGAAAACGCCTTTGGGTTTTCCTGTGTGGCGGAGATGAGAGACATATCAGTGGTTGGGAGGGGTATGGAAACACCATAAGGAGAGGACAAGGATATTGAGAAGGTCCAAAAGGATGGGCGAGCAAGGAGAACAACAGGAAGGGGACACTAGGGCACAGGGGTACTAGATTTTAGACAAGGTTCATCTGGGAAATGGCAATGGATTTTATTATAGGATGTTGGTGGGGTTAGGTGGAGTTTTATGTATTAGTGAGGACAAGAATGAGTTTTGTTAGGCTTTATGCAAAGGTTATTTTTATGGCTGCTAGACCCATTCTATCAAAGTGGCCTTTTACATCTTATTCAGGTGTCAGCGTGTTGTTATTGTGCTGTTTTCACCCAATGGGAGCTTAGTGGGAGCAAGGGCTCACCCGATCTCCCCCCAAGCATATCGGGCATTGGTGGTGCAATCCACCACGCAGGGTTACATAATTGGTTGTAGGTGTGGGTAGGGTGGGGCTTAAGGTAGGGTATATACAGTATAGTAATGGCGGTGTGTGGGTGGCCTCTTTTGGCCAAGTCGCACCCCAAGGAGTCAGGGTGTGGTTGTTTCTCAGCCCCTCCTGCCCTCCCTTAATTGAGGCATTCTTTTTTGGCTCTATTTTAATAGAATATAATTTAACTCAGGGTCTAATGAGGGTGTTTTTAGGTAAATCTCATTCTCAGAATTTTGCAGAGTTGGTTTGTTTTATTGTTTTAATAGGGTAGGTTGTTTTTTCATTAGGTCATTGCCACTGGTAGAATGGTCTAATATAGGGGGAGATGACAGATATTTCAGTGGTTGGGAGGGGGTATGGAAACACCACAAGGAGAGGGCAAGGATATTGAGAAGGTCCAAATGGACAGAGGGGCAAGAGGAACAACAGAAAAGGGACATTAGGGCACAGGGGTGCTGGATTTTGGACAAAGTTGATCTGGGAAAGGGCAATGAATTTTATTAGAGTGTGAGGTGGAGTTCGGTGGAGTTGTATGTATTAATGAGGACATTAATTAGTTTTGTTAGGCTTTATGCCAAGGTATTTTTTTATGGTTGCCAGACTTGTTCTATTAAGGCGGCCTTTTACCCCTTCTTCAGGTTTCAGGATGTTGGTACTGTGCCGTTTTCACCTGATCTGCCTTATATGCTCATGTAAACAGAATCATGTCATAGGTACTGCACTTAACTGTTGCACTACTATTGCACTACTACTTTTATGTAGATAATGGAAAAGAAATCTTGCCACCTTCATGTTGAAAATTGACTAATATAACACAATAGTTTCATTGAATTGTGTGAGTGGTAAATCAAAGGTCACATCTTATCCTGTAATATTTGTGAGTTATGTAAAAAGGGAATTCAGAAAATGTTGTGCTTCAGTACAGTAAAGTAAGCCTCTGAAAACCACTTTGCAGGTCAGATTGGTGCAAAAAACTGTGGGTGTGGTTATGTTGTAGCGTGCATGTCTGCGCTCTGGTGCGCTGGCTGTACGGAGAGTTTCATTAAAAGGACCTGGAATGCAAACCTTCACATAGTTTGCGTGATACCCTACAGCTGAATCCCGTTTTAATATGTATATAAATTGAACGAAGATAATGTGACTGTTAGGTAAATAAAAAGAGACAAATTACTCCCAATCCCTGACAATATTTTTCTATACACATGCTTAGATAGAGCTGTAGTTCTAAACTTGGGTTATTACTGAAAAAGCGTTATGGAAATCAAATAATGAGTTGTTTGGGGGAAACGGTTAATTACATGTCTTACCAAAATCCTTTCACAACGGGAGACATTTTGCCATGATTGATTGTTGTGCGTTGAATCCTAAAAGGACTCTGTTATTATTCCACTCAATCTGCACCTTTCAAACAAGAAGAAATCTCAGAGGAAAAAATGGCTTCAAGCATTTTTTCCTGCGCCTCAAAAGACTTCTTTTTGTAGGGTAGTATGAAAACCAAAATGTTACCTTTGTTTTGTGTTTGATTTTTCTTTGTATCATGAGATTCTGTGTGTCTTGTTTGATGCTCACGCCGTTCCTCTGGCGTTTATTCCCTCCTCTAGTCCATATTGCTTCATCTATCTTTCTTTGAGCGTTCTTCTCATGGAGTTTATTTAGTCTGTGGAGATCCATAAAGATTCCAGTAGAAGCGGCACGATTTGAAAGACAGTAACAAAAGGTTAAAAGGCTCTCTAGCAAGGCATCAACGGCGAATCTCCTGAAACTGCATTGAAAATGGCTAATAAAAAAGAATAAAGTCTAAAACATCAGTTTTCAGAACAATTGGTCAGCATAGAGAAATTGATCGAAACGAATCTTGAAAAGGACACTGGTATATATTATCATAATCTGAATTGTTTTCTAGGCATTCTCATAAAAAATACAGAACATGGAATTTGTAGCATATGGACATATTGGTGCACTTTCAAACATCGTTTTCTTAATACATTTTGTAACATCTTTTATTTGTAAAAGGTCTTTCTGCTGGCACAAAATACTTTCATTTGCCCCACCAGAGAAAAAGCAGCTGCCAAGTTGCCATTCTTCTAACACAAAGAACGAGGCAGCTGATAGAACTCTACAGACTGGGACATTGATGGACCCATTTTTAGGGCCTAGCGTGCAAGCGCTCTGGCCTCTGTTGTAATATCTCTGTGGGTTTTTAACCATGCCCATGTCACGCCCCTTCCTTTCATTGGTTCATGAACTTGCCTTTTAAAATTCACTTGATTTCATTTGTGAAAGGCATGCATACGTCATGCCTTTTCCGGTGTTTAGCCCTCCTCAAGCGCACCGGCCAACTACTGAAAACATACGAGGCTCCATGTTTTCACCATGGTTTCTGGACTACTTTTTATTTTTGTTTCCTATGCAGCGTGATCTATCTGGGTTTTACACAGCCCGATGGCACTTGTTTAAACAAAAAAAAAAGTTTGTAAATTTTCCACGCCTGAACGCTAATAGCTCTAACTCAAGCAAACGAGGTACCCATTGTATTGCAAATGCTTGTGTCGTTTTACTGGAGCTCATGTAAAGCACTGTAATGCCTTCAGGTCGAGTTTGCGTTATACAAAACTGCAAAAAATAAACTTTGGGGTCTGACATGAATCGACCATATGATGTCAAACTGATTCCTGCTGTGGATACATTAGTCTTGCGAGTCACATGGACCTGTGTGCCCCGCACTCCTCCCAAAAACTCCTTTACAGCCTGCGTCTTCCTATGTCACTTTTAAAGTGCTAACATGTTCCTTGGAGGAGCCTAAATTCCTTCTCATACCAATCATTGGCTTAAATCACCCATTGACCTAGCCTTCGAGTATTGTCTTTGCACTCCAGGGAACAATGCCAGGAAAACAATTGTGCAACTTCCCTCCTGGCAGCAGGAGAGGGGACTCTTTTGACAGAAATTCCCACCCCCAAGCCTTAGACTTTCGCAAGTGTAGCCTTTGTTTTGTTAATCCTGCTCGGGATGGTTTTGAGCTGAGTCATCTAGCATGTGAATGTCTACTAACTCTTTCCAGTATCATTTACTCCCTCCCTATGTCATAAGTTTCCCGGTATCAATATCTATAGCAGGCAGCTGCTGTTCCCCCCTCCGTTGAAGCCCTTGCATTGTAATTTCGCTTGTGAAGCTGTAACATTTCAGACTACCCTCCGAGCGTGGAAGCTTAAATGGTGCTACGGCATAGTTAGAAGGAACTGTCAGTAACGGGAATAAAAGGTGGGCAATCAGCAAGATCAACGCTTTAGTTATTTACTTATTGCCCCCACTCTCCAGGCTACCTTTCGTATTTTGAAGCAAGCCGGAGGAAACAACGGCTGTTTTGTATATAGACCTTTCCCTCACACAGCGGGATTCTTCAGGGTGGGAGTGCTCCAATGTTCATATGTGATAGCACGTCAGAACCTTGATAAGTAAACTTACAAGGAGACACGCTTAGGCCGATGAACCTTTTGACCACGTTTGGAGACTTCCCAGTACAAGGTATCTTTCTGGCATCACAAAATCAATATCTCAATAACCAAATCAATCTCTTAGTAACTAATCAACGAGATAATCAATAACATTTAATAAGAATCAATAATGAAATCACCATGGCCTATCGGTCATGAATAACCACACAAATCTAGTTAAGTGTTAGGATATTTATTCCCTATTGATTACAATCTACTAGTCATCTTCGTTAATATCGTTAGCAATCAATCTCTTTAGTAACTCTTCAGATACATAATTTGAACACAGTTAATCAGCGCATGGAGAATAATCATTTGATCGTTAATAAGAAGCAGCTTAGCAAAATTATAGAGTACGAGATTCAACAAAGAAAGAACTCAGTCATTTGTCTATTTGCGTCTATCAAAAGACCAGTTGGTATCTAGAAAGAAAAGGCAAACAGACAATTACAAATTTCATCAGATAGTTAGCCCTCCAATGAATAAGCAAACAGCATCAGTCTTCGTCCTCAGGACATCAGTCGATTCACCATCAGCAAGAACAGGACAGGGCAAAGTCTCAATACAGCATTGGTAAGGGTAAGGCACTTCCCTCATAAGGAGGAGAAGTAAGCATCAGGTAAGGATTCAATAGAGGATGGTTAAGGTATCAGAGCAGCAAAGTTTCAAAGAATAATGGCGAAGAGTGTCCCAATAATGGCTAATAATGGCTGATTTCTCCTTGGGTCATGATGTTATATCAAAACATGTTGAACTAGCCCTTAATTCCCTATTGGATCAGTTTTGGTGCATCATTATCTCTGTCCAATAATTCTCCACACACCTTACTAGAATTTTCCACAAAACACAGTTCTCAAGCAGTTGATTGGCTCTTGTAATTGACGTCTTCATCGGGTAGAATGTCAGGTAAGAAAAGTTACACTTTACGCTCCAGTCAGTAGTCCCATTGTCTTCTCCTAGTCTAGGCAGCCTTGCACCTGTTACGAATTACACTGTTGCATTCGGCAAGAATGTCTCCTTGAGCTAGTCGGGTCCCATGAGAAAGAATTTACTACGGCTACACACACATCTCTAGCTTCTGGAAAAGCACAGCTCCAAGTCCTTCAGGAAAGCAGCACATTGCACGTTAGAAAAACACAGTTTAATATGAGACCAGGCAGCTAGGCCTAGACCCTCTCTACTTCAGGCCTAGTGATTAATTTAGCAAACCCCAATACATGACTTTAAACATAATATGCTAATACAAATCCATACGTTAACACATTAAGAATTCATCATTAATAAGTTTCATTAGTTTTCATATCCATTGGTGGCCACTCTCTGTGGGTACATTTCAAACGCGTGTATTATTTTCTACGTTAACAGATTTTCTATGCAGCTTCATTATGCATTATATTGCAAGCTTTTCATGTGAATATTGATTTTAAAGGTCACACTCCAACAATCTCTCCTCTGATGACTCTTGTCATCACACAAACCTTTCCCCTTACAGTTTACATTCTAGAATTCCTTCATTTCAATTTCTTCTCTTAATCTTTCCCCCTGTGATTTTGCCCTAAACAATTTTTCCCTTTGTTTTTCTTCCATCCTCTTATTATTTTCCACCATTTTCAATTTAATTATTTTACTAATTTTACATGACAGCCACAATCCAAATAATCAAGGTATAACAATCAATATTCCCTGTATTATTTTCACCAATATCCCATGCCAAATACTACTAAACCAACTCCCAACCGAAGCATGACCATTCCCAACCTTTTCCCAAACACCTCGTTCTTTCAGTTCTTTCAAATCTGTACTATCCCTAGTTAGGTTAGTAAGCAGACTTCTAATCTCATTACTATTGTCTGGTATATATGCACAACAGTGTTGCTCATTAAGCATTTTACAAACTCTGCCATTTTTCGCCAAATGAATGTCTAAAGCAAGCCTGTTTTGAAGAGTCATAGCCCTCTCCGCAGCAAGTTCAGTATCCATCAGGAGTATAGCCCCTGTAAAATTTGACAGCATGTTATCCACAATAGTAGACAACTTTTGAATCATTATGGAGTTTAAGATAACTTCCACTGAAGGAATTATCGCCCCAAATATGTCTTCTACTACACCAGCAGCAGTCTCTCTCTTCTGTCTATTTTGATGTAATTCGGACAATTTTGGAAACCTTTTCAAGTCCTCAAGTTGATATATCTTTGGGAAGACTATCCCCAAATAACATGTCCCATACCATCCCTTTGGAAGACGGTAATAAGCATTAAGTCCACATATATAATAGATCCCAGGGATCGCTGGATCCTGTTCATTTACCATGAACATCCACTTACTCTGAAACAAAAACACATGCTTACATTCACTCATTCCCACAAACACATTGCCATAATATGACTTTGGTATACATATGCAAAGTTTGCCCACATGTAGTGCATCCTAGGCTAACTTCCCCTGTTCTCTAACCGCACTGTAACTCTCACTACTAGCAAAAGCTCGCTGCTGAAATCCTTTCTCTAATTTACCCTTCAATGCCCTTCTTCTATCTTCTGTGTGATCTAAAAACCTTTTCTCTACGGGTGTAAGCAAACATGTCAAATTATTGCGGTGTGCAGACGATGTACTAATTGTTAATGTCGCCTCAAAGAATCCCTTAACTAACTTTATGCTATAGTACTTAGGTACACTACTCAAATCCTCTATGATAGGCACATAAGAAAACACAAGGTCGTGGTTGGAATAAAAATATTGAATCTCTTCCTGGTTATAGAATCTTGTTAGTAACAGACTACATCTTCTCCCATATGTTAAAGGTAGACTATGATAGGTAACCCCCTCTTGTACTGAAACAGGAATCTGTGTGCACACAAAGCAATCCTTCGCATTCATTGTGTCAACATACTCACTCAGCAAGCAATAGACAACATTTGTGGATAGTTCCCCTTTTGTGTTAGTTCCCTCATGCAAATATTTTGTATCCTGCTCAAACCTCTCCCAAGCTGTTAGTGCAGTGGCGGTCTCAGGAATGGTAGCATTGTTAGTTCCACTCTTACCTACTAATGGTATACCCACAATCACAACTATGATGACTATCACACACACAACGCCCAAACCAACACCCAAACATTTACAACGCCTACTTCCCCTATTATCCTCACTAGTGTTAGCCATGATCTATAAAGAATCAGAAAGTGAAGGATTATTAGTTCAAACAACAACCAACAGAGCATGGTTGAAACTCTTTTTATTTTTTTTATTTTCTCTCTTTTCTCAGCAAAGTTAAAGCAAACAAGTATTTACAGCTCTGAGTTTTCTCTCCCAGGCTCCTTGTCAAATCAAGTTAGCCACAATCTGTTTCAAAAGTAAATTCAGGTTAAAAGTGTCACATCCGGTAAGTTATCAGTCTCTATTTTTCAAATTTTTTCTGTAATTCATTTCTTATGCCAACTCGGTCTCTTCGGCCAGACTCAGGTACCAAAGTACTGACCTGGGACTTCTCGATCAAAACAGAACGCCAAAAACTCTTGTTGCCATTCAGCTGATGTCGCATATGCCCATTCAGGACCTGCGTACCTTCTGTTTGCTACTTTCTTTCTTTTCAACTTGCGATCACCTTGCAACTCTCCTTCACTTAGATCTTCTCTCCTTGTTTTATCAACCTCTTCCTCTATTGCATCTTCGATGACCACTTTCCCTTTCTTCACTTGCAATTCCAGCCACTTATCTCCTTTCAGTGTCTCTCTGGCCTTTGATCTTTCCTGTGGTAGTCCTTCGCCCTCCTCTGACTCTATGGTGTTTTCTCTTGATGGATCTGCAATTTGCTCAGGAGGAGTCGGTACACTCTGACTCTCTTCCACCTCTACTCCTTCGCCTTCTGAGTCTGTCAGGGGCTCTAGCTCATTTCCATACTCGTCTGCTTCTGGGAGAACCTCCTTCTGACTTGGCTCTCCTGGTGCCTCAGTTGAGATAGGCTCACCGTCACCCCTCTGGGTCTCTTCTCCTTCGTCTCTTACTGGAGTGACAAAGCAATCCTCAACAGGCTCTTCTTCTGTCTCAGTTCCCCTTCGATCACTCTCCGGCCCTGAGACTTCCTTCTCAGTTGTTGGTACTTTCAACAACTCAACTTCCTCATCAGTTTGACACATCACCTTTTTCATGTGACTGGCATGGATCCAGTTCGGAATTCCCGCACACTTCACAGCAGTTGTAGTTGTCAGTATTACTTGATATGGCCCCTTCCAACGTTGCTCCAAACACGATTTCCTTACGTGTTTCTTGATGACAACCCAGTCACCAGCTTTCAGGTTGTGCCCTGGATCATTTATCGGTGGCAGGGTGGTAGCTTCCACCTGGTGAGAGAAAGAGCGGACCACGTCAGCCAGACCCTTGCAGTTGTCTAACACCATATCATCCGTGATATTCACAAGAGCATTTGCAGGCATTGCGTGCAGTCTCATAGCTCGGCCCATGAGAATCTCATGACGAGATAATCCTGTTTTCTTGTTAGGTGTATTTCTCATTGACATTAGCACTAAAGGCAACGCATCGGGCCATTTCAAATTCGTGGCTGCAAACATCTTTGCCATTCTCGACTTCAAGGTACCATTCATCTGCTCCACTAGTCCTGATGCTTCAGGGCGGTAACTACAATGCAACTTCTGTTCAATGTTCAATGCCTCACACAAAAGCTTAACCACCTCGTTGTTGAAGTGTCTTCCTCTATCTGATTCTAAAGAGATCGGAAACCCGAAACGTGGTATCGATTCCCTAAGCAGCAGCTTCGCTACTGTGAGACTGTCGTTCCTGCATGTAGGGTATGCTTCAATCCAGTGACTAAAGATACACACAATCACCAACACGTATCTCAAACCTCCACACACAGGCATCTCAATAAAATCCAATTGCATTCTGCTAAATGGACCTCCTGCTCTCCCAATGTGGCTCAAATTTGCTACAGTCCCTTTCCCCGCATTCATCTGTTGACAGATGATGCACCTGTGACAAATCGCTTCTGCAGCTTGCCTGAACTTCGGGTTAAACCAGTCAATTTTGAACAACCTGATCATGGCATCTCTCCCAATATGTGCTGGCCCATGGTAAAACTTTGCAAACAGTGACAGGAGACTGTTCGGCAAAACCATCTTCCCCTCATCTGAGACCCACAAGTCATCTGGTCTTTGTGCACATTGCATCCTAACCCAAGAACGCTTCTCATCTTTGCTGGCATGTCCCTGCAACAATCTCAATTCTTCTAACGTGTTAATCACCCTTAATGCGTAACCTGTGCATGTCTCATTTTCTGTTTCAGGTAACAATTCCCACTGATTCTTAAATGATATAAAATTCAATGCGCAAAACCTTGCGACTTAATCTGCATATCCATTTCCCATTGAAACAAAGTCTTGTGATTTCAAATGAGCACTGCATTTCACCACAGCAATTTCATCAGGTAAGAGAATCGCATGCAACAACTCCTTAATTCTCTCACCATTTTTTACTGGAGAACCAGAAGAGGTAAAAAAAAAACCTCTGTCACCATAGCTGGCCAAAATCATGAACAATTCCAAATCCGTATCTGCTATCAGTAAAGATAGTCACCATCAACTGGGCAGAAGCATGGCATGCTCTAGTAAGAGCAACCAATTCAGCCACTTGAGCAGAATATACTCTCTCAAGCCAAGACGCTTCAAGGATACCAGAGATCGTACATACAGCGTATCCGGCTCTCAGCACTCCTACTGAGTCTCTTAAACATGAGCCATCGACAAAGATAATTTGGTCATTTTCTTCCAATTGGGTATCTTTAATATCAGGCCTCGGTTTGGTGCACATTTCTATTACCTCAAGACAATCATGTTCTACATCTTCAACATCTTCGACTCCCGTATTTTTATTTGGAAGCAAAGTTGCCGGGTTCAGCACTGTACATCTCTTCAACGTTACATTTGGTGACCCCAATATAATCGTCTCATATTTTGTCAGTCTGGCATTTGTCATGTGTTACGTTTTGGTACGCGTTAACGGGATCTCATGTGAGTGAGGGACCATGACTGTTAAAGGATGTCCCATCACTATGCCTTCACACTGTGTGAGGCTTTGACAAACTGCTGCTACTGCACGCAGACAACCCAGTAAGGCTGCTGCAACTGGGTCCAAAGTAGCTGAAAAATATGCTACTGGTCGGTTTACACCTCCATGGACCTTCCATGGACCTGTGTCAGGACAGACAAAGAACATGCATCACGTTCATGACAAAACAGAAAAAAAGGCTTTGTGTCGTCAGGCATACCTAAAGCTGGAGCCCTGCACATGCTCTCCCTTAGCTCAGTAAACACCTTCATTTCTTTCTCTGACAGTACTATGACATCTGGCCCGTCCTTGACTATCAGCCTCACCAATGGTTTGGAGATGACTGAGAAATTTGGGATCCACTGACGACAGTATCCCACCATTCCCAGAAACATCCTAACATCTCTCCGTGTCGTTGGGGGATTCATCTGTAACAGGGCAGTCACCATCTCCCTGGATAACTTCCTCGACCCCTTCCCAATTTGGTGACCTAAGTATTTCACCTCTTTCGGGCAAGATTGCAACTTCTTTGGGGACACCTTATGACCGTTCTTTCCCAAGTGGTTCAGTAAGGCAATCGAATCATACTTGCACTCATCCCTCGTTTTGGATGCGATCAACAGATCATCAATGTACTGCACTAGAGTCGATTGAAAAGGCAATTCCAATGACTCCAAATCCTTCTTCAGTATTTGAATATAGAAGGTGATTCTGAAAACTCTTGAGGAATTCAACACCAATTGTAAACCTTATCCAGGAATTTGAAACTGAAAAGAAATTGGCTGTCCTCATGAAGAGGCACAGAAATAAATGCTTGGGACAAATCAGCCACTGTGAACCACTCTGCATCACATGGAACCTGGAACATGATCACAGCTGGATTTGGCACCACTGGGCAACATTTCACTACTATGTCGTTAATCTTTCTCCAGTCCTGCACAATTCGAACTTTCCCACACGGCTTTCTCAGCCCCATTATTGGTGAGTTACACGGACTGCTCATCACTTCTTTCAAGACTCCCTGTTTCACAAAGTCTGCAATTAACTGCGCCACATTTATAAAGACATCTTGCGCCATATGGTACTGCGGTACCTGGGGAAACACAGCATTTGGCTTCACACTGACCTTAACTGGTTCTACTCATTTTATCAGTCCAACCGCTTTCCCTGTCAAGTCCCACACCTTCTCTTGGACTGTCCCCTGCAAGTCTGCTGGCAGATCAGTCACTGTGAACATTGGGAAGAAGTTAATCAGAGGATACTCCTCATCTGTGTTCACCGTTTCAGGCTCTGAAATCTGCTCCTCATCTCCTTCATCGTCACTGTTTGTCTGAACCTCAATCCCTTCATTGGAACAGGTGATTGAACACCTTGTTTTGAACAGCAAGTCTCTTCCCAGTAGGGACACTGGACTTGAATCGCAAACTACAAATCTGTGCAACCCCTGGAAAGTGCCAAGCTCAACCTGAACCGGATCTGTAATCGGGTTAGTCAGGAGCTGATTCGCCACTCCTACTACCTTGACTGTATGTCCTGAAAGGGTAAATTTCGGAACCTCTGCACTTCTGACCGTAGAGCGTGTAGCTCCTGTGTCAACCAAGAATGAAACCTTGTGACCCATTACCTTCCCCTGAACATAGGGCCCTTTCTGATCTACTTCTAGGGATGCTACAAGCCTGCACTCTTCACTATCTGAACTCTCATCCGACCATTCATCGTTTACTCTATTCTCACCACGCAATGGGAACTGTTGCACTGCGTTACTTTGACTCATTCTTTGACCTGTGAACTGTTGAGGAAGCATCACCTGTTGCTGTTCCATTGGCGCTAAGGGCAATTGCATTTGCTTTCTAGGTACTATGGGAACCTGCTGTTGCAGTTGCTGCATCTGCATCGGTTGTACACGTGGCATCTGCACCTGCTGCATGGGTTGAAGATCCTGAATCTGAATCATGTTATTCTGAAAGTTTGGATTAGGACCTCTCAGCCTCGGTCACTTCACATTTTGAAATGCACTGATATCATTGCTTTGTTGAACAACACCCTCATGCACCATGATCGGGCACTCCCGCTTCCTACGTCCAACCCCCCCGCAAGCATGGCAAGGTGACATCTTCTTCATCCCCTGCACATCGTTTTGAACCACTATAGTATTCAAGTCTGTGCTTCTGTTCACAAAACGTCCTTGACCTCTGCCTCTCACTTACGCCTGAAACATCCCGTCTCCTTGCGGCTGTTGCACCATCTGTTGTAGACAACCTCCCCGCATCCCTGACTGTGATGCCTTAATTTGCATTACCATCGCCTTATCCTTCAGCTTCCTCTGCTTCAACTTAATCTCGTCACTACAGTACTTCGCATAATGCAACACCTCGTCAATCGGCTTCGCTTGCCAACAGATCAAATGATTCTTAATCATCTGACTAATCTCCGGTCTCAATCCTTCAACAAATCTGAACACCAGGTGATTTATGTCCTTCGCCTCAACAACCCCTGTACTGCTGTAGTTCTTGAACGCTTTCAACAACCTCTCATATTAGGCATGTATCGACTCTTTGGGTTCCTGTGCTGTCCGGTCAATCTTTTGCCAATCAACATTCTGCAGCGAAACTCTCTGTTTCAAGAACTCAATCACCTTATAGCAGTATCTCCTCACCTCAGGAGATGGTGCTCCTGTGACTCTATCCCTTGCTGGTTCCGCGGTCGGCCAATCCACACTCCTCTTGCACTCAAGCCACAAATCAGCTGGAACTATGATCTCAAAGAGAGTATTCAGGTCTTCCCAGAGACATTTCGCAAGCTTCACAAACCTGTCCGTCTGCTGATACCACTCTATTGGTTTTTCCCTCAACCTGGGAAAGTCATTTGTAAATGACAGGGTATCACCTCTGGTCCATGGCACATAGACAAGAACCCCTCCAGGCGTTTCTCGCATCGGCAACATTTTCACCGCACCTACATCCTGTGAGGCTTTGGCTGGCTGCTCTATGCAGTCAGTTTTCCTCTTGTCTCTTTTCTTCGCCCATCTGCCTTCCCATTTCTCTAAGGCTCCCCAAACTTGTGCACTCTGCAGTATTTCTTAAGATGTGCCTTCATCCCAGTAGACCTCATGTGTTCAAAATCTTTAGGCTCAAAGTCTAATCTGTAACTTCTCTTCAGATGTTTAGTACTTTCTAAGTCTATTCCATATTTATCTGCCAAATTTGCCAACCTCTGGTGCACCCTGCTCACTTCTTTGGTTATTTTTGGACACAAATACCTCAATTCTGCTTCCGTGTATGCCTCTAACCTGTTCACTCCCATGCTTCCTTCAACTAGTTCATTTGCCTCCATGCCCAACCTCACAAAATTCAGGTACTCCTCTCCTTCTGACCTCCCTGCTGCTGCAGGAGTAGTCTGTGGTGAATTCAACTTGTCTAACCAATCGTTCAATTGTTGCGCAGTTATACCTTGCAAGGAGATATTCCCAGCCTGCACTATCGGTGTTTGCGGTATGTTTGTACTCGAGATCTGCGGAGTCGGCAGACCCAAACCTGATTGTCTCATGGCATCTGGAGGAGCCCCAGTCGGACTGAAGTCTAATAAAGACCTGGACCTTTCGAATGTCGGCTCCACTGGAGTCATCCCTTGAGAGTTCCCTACGAACCCTCCTCTTGTCATCTCTTGGGTCATTATTCCCTGTGACCGAAGTGTAATTCGGAAAGATCTGTTGCTGTGCCTGGGGCAGTAAAGGTGAAGTTGGATCAGTCTGAATCAGCTTTTGTCCCGTATATGCCGGCTCTGATGGCACCATCAAATTCGTGGTAGTCTCTAGTATTGGGACATCAGGGTAAGTCTCTGAACCTGTGGTGGCTGTAGCTGAGATTGCATCTCTAGAGCAGTAGACACACTAATACTACTCTGCACCGGAACTGGTGTGGTGACAGGACTAACCTGTATTGGATTCACGGTCACCTTATTCTGAGTCGAACTCACAGGACCTGTACTAGTACTCGGTCTGTTGTCATCTATTGCATATGGCGGTGGTCGGTCGTTCAGTAACTGATTAAGGAACTCGTCATCGTCTGAGTCATCCATCTCTTACCAGGGCTTCTTAGCCTCTTTGTCTTTCGAGGAACTCTTGTCAGTCTTACAAGTGGATTTTCCCACTTTGTTTTCATTTTCTTGAGCTATTGCTGGAAACATCCTAATCCCGTCTATTGTTTCTCTCCTCCAGACTCTCTGTGCACTATCCCACCTGGCCTCCGCTAGTGTCTTTTCTGCTTTCCTCATTCTCCTCTCAAATTTCTGTTGCTGCTGTCCTATTGCCATCAGTTCCTAAATTGCTAACGCCTCAAACTGTGCTGGCCTCGGAGGTGGCTTTAGCTCATTTAACACTCTCCGCAAATTTTCTAAAATTCTTATGTTGAACGTTCCGGAAACACCAAGCACCCTTCTTTCTCTGTCGCTTTCCACCATTGCTTTAGCCAAAGACATGGCGTGACTCCCCTTTCCTTCATTACGGTATATGCCGGTGTATCCTCTGGCGGTGTAACCTCTCCTACACTCGCAGTAATATATGTATCTCCCCTCAAAGCGCTCTTTAAAGCTTTGAAAAACTTCATTTTTGCGTCTTTTTATTTTGTTCACAATCGAATCAGGAAGTGACTTTAATTTCCAGCATTCTCTTCGCTTACCTTCTCAACCAATTGCCTCTCACGGACGGCTGCCAATCTGTGCGCGACCCTTCTCACTAACCGACCTATCCCAGCGCGGCTCCAATGATGTCACACTCACACACACTGCGGCTGACAAAGTCTTGCGGCTTGTCTTCCTCACTCTCCGCTCACACAAAAACTAATGCAATATATTGCGAACATCAACAAAAACTCAAATTTGCCGGTCTACTACAGGAAAGGGTAACACAATCGCTTCAGAAATTTACAGAGATTTTGCTTAGCCTCGGCCGCTACTCTCTCCTTCTCAGATCCCGCACTCGCAAGCAAAATTTGACCCGCAAATTTTACTCTCGACTTGTCAATGGATTGTTCCAGTGCACTTTAGAACTCACCAAATCTCCATCGAAGTTTTCATTCACTCACATCGACTCAAACTCGACTCGTCAACCACGCCCGATTGACCTATTAAACCACACAAATTACAACACAAACCAAGTGTCTCGTACACTTATCAATATACTCTTAGAGTCTTAGCCCACGCAGGGTCCGTACATCACCAACAACCATGTGGACAATTCTTGAGCACAAAGCGCCACACTCACATGAAGTTTGCCGACTTCCCTACTCTCATACTGCGGAGTACGCACACTCCTACTAGAACATCATCATTTGGCCGAAAATCCTCACAGACTTCACACTTCATCTGCGATATGCATAAGCTGTGCAAGCGCAAACCTACTTCATTCACACTATCACTAGAACGCCGAGAACATACTCAACTCACTTCAGCAGGCTCCAAGATTTCGGGAAAGTCATTGGGACTTAGAGACACATCATCTTTCCAATTTGTATCATTTTAAAAAGAAAAATTTTCCCAAAACCTAATTTTCTGATACACCTTACTTACTTCCAAACTACGCTCATCAATTTTTACCATACCTTTTGAACCAACAATCTCATCAAACAGTGGTCCCTCGTCCTGGGGCCCCAAAGGGCCAAACCATTACCTCTGCTACCAAAACTTACAAGGAGACACGCCTAGGCCGATGAACCTTTTGACCACGTTCAGAGACTTCCCAGTACGAGGTATCTTCCTGGGATTGCAAAATCAATATCTCAATAACCCAATCAATCTCTTAGTAACTAATCAATGAGATAATCAATAACATTTAATAAGAATCAATAATGAAATCACCATGGCCTTTCGGTCATGAATAACCCCACAAATCTAGTTAGGTGTTAGGATATTTATTCCCTATTGATTACAATCTACCAGTCATCTTTGTTAATCTCGTTAGCAATCAATCTCCTTAGTAACTCTTCAGATACATAATTTGAACACACTTAATCAACGCATAGAGAATAATCATTTGAGCATTAATATATTGTTAATAAGAAGCAGCTTAGCAAAATCTTAGAGTACGAGATTCAACAAAGCAAGAACTCAGTCATTTGTCTATTTGCGTCAGATTTGGTGAACACCTTAACTAAACTCAAATTAGCATTGGCATGTTGGGCTTCATTCAAAACAATTTAGAAAACACAAATTTGGAAAACATCTAACTATGGCCTCTATCAAAAGAGCAGTTGGTACCTAGAAAGAAAAGGCAAACAGACAATACCAAATTTCATCAGATAGTTACACCCCCAACGAATCAGCAAACAGCGTCGGTCTTTGTCCTCAGGACATCAGTTGATTCACCATCAGCAAGAACAGGACAGGGCAAAGTCTCAATATAGCATAGTTAAGAGTAAGGCACCTCCTTCATAAGGAGGAGAAGTAAGCATCAGGTAAGGATTCAATAGAGGATGGTTAAGGTATCAGAGCAGCAAAGTCTCAAAGAATAATGGCAAAGAGTGTCCCAATAATGGCTAATAATGGCTGATTTCTCCTCGGGTCACGCTGTTATATCAAAACATGTCGGACTAGCCCTTAATTCCCTATTGGATCAATTTTGGTGCATCATTATCTCTGTCCAATAATTCTCCACACACCTTACTAGAATTTTCCACAAAACACAGTTCTCATGCAGTTGATTGGCTCTTGTAATTGACGTCTTCATCGGGTGGAATGTCAGGTAAGAAAAGTTACACTTTACGCTCCTGTCAGTGGTCCCATTGTCTTCTCCTAGTCTAGGCAGCCTTGCACCTGTTACGAATTACACTGTTGCATTCGGCAAGAATGTCTCCTTGAGCAAGTCGGGTCCCATGAGAAAGAATTTACTACGGCTACACACACATCTCTAGCTTCTGGAAAAGTACAGCTTTGTGTCCTTCAGGAAAGCAGCACATTGCACGTTAGAAAACACAGTTTAATATGAGACCCGGCAGCTAGGCCCAGACCCTCACTAACTAAGGCCTAGTGATTAATTTAGCAAACCCCAAAACATGACTTTAAACATAATATGCTAATACAAATCCATACGTTAGTACATTATTAATTCATCATTAATAAGTTTAATTAGTTTTCGTATACATTGGTGGCCACTCCCCGTGGGTACATTTCAAACGTGTGTATTATTTTCTACGTTAACAGATTTTCTATGCAGCTTCATTATACATTATATTGCAAGGTTTTCATGTTAATATTGATTTTAAAAGTCACACTCCAACATATGCATGCGAGGAAGAAGTATTAAATTACGTTCAGATGCTCACATTGGATACAAGTACTTTAACTCCACTGGTTGCACAACAGTGATGCACAGTAGTTGTTGTCCAATTGCACAATTACGCGTTGTGCGCAGCAGACAATCTCTTTGCAACATCAGCTCAATAACGCACTGAACGACAGGATACTTCTATGCAGACTTCAAGAACGCACCATATGGTGAATAAGGAGACATATCGGAATCCTTTGAGATTACATGTGGTGCTGTCACCACAACATGATGATTCCTGTAGGCTTCAAATACCACTGAATAACAATGTTCAGTCATCTGTTCTGTTTGGTACTGTTACAATGGAAAGATAAGTTAGAGATTAAATCGGTTTTAACCAGGGATTCATTCAATAGCATCTCAATTGAGCGTTTTTATATCTGGCTATAGATGGCATAATAGTTTCTTCATGCTAATAAGTACAGTAAATAGTAGCCGATTGTGCTTTAGGTTGGCCCCTTGGCCTTTCTGTCATGCTTTTCCCCATTTTTCTCTGCTTGCATGGATTACTGATCAACACCAATACTTTATAATGATGGTCACATTGTGTTACTTGTGTTCCTAATAGGTTTATTGTGGGCATCAAGCAGTTCTTTTGTTTGATTACATATGGGGCATGTACCTTGTAATTGGGACACCTTGTGTGTTTGCTCTTTGAGGTGTTTACTTTGCATACACATGTTAATTGCTGATTTTAGCTCTCTTGTTTACAAAGTGCATGCAATATTGGTGGCATATCCTGCCCTAACGATGTAGTGCTGATGGCCCTAACCTGTTTATATCTGTGCCATGATAAAATTTTTGGTGTGAAAATGTGCTCACTTGGATATTATTAAAGACACCGTCGAGTCCTTACCGTTTTTGAGTTTCATTGGTGATTAAGGATTCCCTTCAGTGTTGGAGTCTGATTTAGATTCTGAAAGCCTTTTTTTACTGTACTCATGTAGGAAAGATTTTCCCTACTGAATAAAACAATCCTAGAATCCCCTTGACAATTAAAGATAAGACAGAGTTATATGTAGAGCATTAATTTAACCCATTGGAGGTCTTTTGGCGCTATTGATGGGTAACATGTTTCTTGCTGATCTTATGAACCTTGGACTAGTGAAAGACCAGGTTTCGAACCTGTGACTATGAAGTCAAACACAGATCCCTGAAATGGATGCACTGTCCGAGGAGCCAGCTCACCTGGCTGCTGAAATCACTAACTACAAATACAAAGCAAGAGGACACTAGTTTGTGGTATGACCTATGCATTCTCTGTATTAATGCCCTACTGTATGCTACTTTGTAGCTTGGTCCACCTTACTACAGTTCCGCTCTCCTTTTTTTTCGCTATATTTTCAATACTTTTTTTTGTGTATTACAGTTTCACTTTTTGTTCGCAGTGCTGATATTCACTTTTTTGTTAGTCCAGTGGGATCTGCTGACAGAGGCAAACTGCAGCAGTTATTGTCTAAGATTACAATTTGTGGGAAGGCCGGACAGTAAAATATAGGTTAGAGTTGTATCCCAGACCATAGTTTAATCCTTATATAGTGCTTATTAAGTCTGAAATTGACAGTGGAAACCGCCATCTGTACATAACTTTGCTCCACTTTAAGACTGATATGTTCTGTGGAAAGTCTAGATTTTGTTGCGGACATGATATGCGGTTTAAGGCTTACAATGGTGGCTTATAGCTGAAAAAACAGGTTTGTAGCCCCATAGTAACCAATTGCCCAGAATTCCATTAACCCTTTGGATGCGGGCGTCGGCCACTGGCCGACGCCCGCACTACCTCCCTGGTGCGGGTAACGACCAGTGGCCGACACCAGGGAGGGGGTTAATAAATCCTTGGGTGCGTCGCACCCGATGATTTATTTTTATTTTGTCTATACCCCGGGAGACACGGAAGCTTTTCTGTGTCGCCCCCCACCCGCCCCTTTGTGACGTCAGCACTTTGTTGATTCCCCCATCGGAGCAGGAAGCGGCCTTGTGGCCGCTTCCTGCTCCAATGGGTAAAACGGCCCCAAGCGGCTTTCCCACATTCGGGAAGGCCTCGTAAGAAAGGGGAGACTCTCCCCTTTCTTACGAGGCCTTCCTGAAAGTGTTTCCTGGCCCCCGATCGCAGCACATCTGCGATCGGGGGCCCGGAAACAGCACTAGACACTAGGGATTTCACTTGGGGGGGTCGGCCCCCTCGGAAAACGGGCCGCTCCCCCCCACAATATTTTTTTTAGTTGTTGTAGGGAAACCATACAACTACTAAAAAAAATATAGATCTATATATTTAGATCTATATATATAGATATATATCTATGTAGATATATCTATCTACATGGATATATCTATAGATAGATCTATGTAGATAGATATATATAGAGATAGATCTATATATATATATATATATATATATATATATATATATACCTGGGGGCTGCGATCGGCCCCCAGGAAAACCAGACCACATATAAAAGTGATCTATATATATATTTAAATATTTGCCACCAGTTGTCTTGCAGTTGCAGCTTGCGTCTTCAAAGCAATGCACATACTTCAACTGACGCATTTCAACTGTGCTTTTGGGCAGCAATAAAAAAGTCAAGTAAGTATTGTGATTATGTTTCTGCTACAAAAGGGTCAGACTTTTGTGTAGTGGCAGTTTTAGTGCCATAAAGAAGCGCAGAAGGTTTATATGCCTACTGCAAAGAGCAAATCTGTATTTTATGTAAATAGCTGAGTACATTATTAAAGTCAGCCATTACCTGCGCTATAATACAAATTAAATGTATGTGCGGGTGGAGGGCGGCTATGGAGAGATGAAGGGCACTTTTGCTGGGTGGTAATGAGGGACTCCGAGGAGGAGGGAGTGGGAGCACCAATAATGATTGTTGGACTGGGCGCAGGAGGTGCTAAAGACTGTGACGAATGGTATGTGACAAGGTGTTTTTTGAGTGTCTTGAAAGAACGTGCTGACTGAGGGAAGAGGCGCAGGTAAGGTGGCCTCTACTGTTGCATGTATCTCACACACACCATCGATTTTGTGACTGTCTACGTAGGCTAGTGTTTTAGAGCAACAGTTTAGCCAATAGCAGAGATGGCATCTTGATGGATGACTGCTGCCGTCACTCGGGTTATAGAGGACAGCTCTGACATAGGATCAGAGACTGAGACATCAGATACTGAGACAGCATCTGAGGGATAGGACAATGGCGCAGACTCTGGGAGTGATTTTTCAGTCGGAGGAGTCCCAATGGATAACTCCTCTTCCAGTAAATTATGAGGGAGGTGATGAGGACAGTCCTGCTGTCCCTTCGCAAGCACAGTCTGTGCAACGGGGTAATAGTGGGTTAGCCCAACCCAGAGAGCAGGTGAATGCTGCGGCAAGCAGAGAGAGAGAGAGTGCTCTCTTGGGAGCTCCCCAATTTAGTTCAGCCCCAAATTCCACCGCCCAAATCGTATTGTGGAACTTCAAAATTATCTATCACAAAACAAATTGGTTTTGTAAGGCAGGCACCTGTGTTTTTGGTCCTGGGTTCGGCGGCCATATAGAGAAACACACTAAACCCAAACATTTCTGGAAACTAGACATTCGGGGGAGTCCACAGAGGTGTGACTTGTGTGGATTCCCCAAAGTTTTCTTACCCAGAATAACCTGCAAAGCAGAAATGTTGAATAAAAACTCTATTTTTCTCGCATTTCTATCACACAATCTATAGGAATATGCTGGGATCCACAAAATTCCTACCACCCAGTGATTCCTCACCTGTCCTGATAAAAACGCTACCCCACTTGAGTGCCTACACCTAGTGCCTGCGTCAGGAATGGATCACCCCAGGGTCAACAGCTGCCTCATGTAAGGACCAACATTGCCGTTGTGTGATCTATTCCTGTCGCAGGCACCATGCCTACCCACACAAAAGAGGTACAATTTTTATCGGGAGACTTGGGGGAACGCTGGGTGGAAGTAAATTTGTGGCTCCTCTCAGATTCTGTCACCGAAATGTGAGGAAAAAGGTTTTTTTTAGCCACATATTGAGGTTTTCAAAGGATTCTGGGTAACAGAACCTGGTCAAAGCCCCACAAGTCACCCCATCTTAGATTCCCCTAGGTCTCTAGTTTTAAAAAATGCACAGGTTTGGTAGGTTTCTCTAGGTGCTGGCTGAGCTAGAGGCCAAAATCTACAGGTAGGCACTCTGCAAAAAACACCTCTGTTTTCTGTCAAAAAATGGGATGTGTCCACTTTGTGTTTTGGGGCATTTCCTGTCGCGGGCACTATTCCTTCCCACACAAGTGAGGTATCAATTTTATCGGGAGACTTGGGGGAACGCTGGGTGGAAGGAAATTTGTGGCTCCTCTCAGATTCCAGAACTTTCTGTCACCGAAATGTGAGGAAAATGTGTTTTTTAGCCAAATTTTGAGGTTTGCAAAGGATTCTGGGTAACAGAAACTGGTCAGAGCCCCACAAGTCACCCCATCTTGGATTCCCCTAGGTCTCTCGTTTTCAAAATGGCACAGGTTTGGTGGGTTCCCTAGGTGCCGGCTGAGCTAGAGGCCAAAATCTACATGTAGGCACTCTGCAAAAAACACCTCTGTTTTCTGTCAAAAAATGGGATGTGTCCACGTTGTGTTTTGGGGCATTTCCTGTCGCGGGCGCTAGGCCTACCCACACAAAGTGAGGTATCAATTTTATCGGGAGACTTGGGGGAAAGCTGGGTGGAAGGAAATTTGTGGCTCCTCTCAGATTCCAGAACATTCTGTCACCGAAATGTGAGGAAAATGTGTTTTTTTAGCCAAATATTGAGGTTTGCAAAGGATTCTGGGTAACAGAGCCTGGTCAGAGCCCCACAAGTCACCCCATCTTGGATTCCCCTAAGTCTCTAGGTTTAAAAAATGCACAGATTTGGTAGGTTTCCCTAGGTGCCGGCTGAGCTAGAGGCCAAAATCTACAGGTAGGCACTTTGCAAAAAACACCTCTGTTTTCTGTCAAAAATGGGATGTGTCCACGTTGTGTTTTGGGGTATTCTGGTCAAGGGCGGTAGGCCTACCCACACAAGTGAGGTTTCAATTTTATCAGGAGACTTTGGGGAGTGCTGGGTAGATGGAAATTTGTGGCTCCTCTCAGATTCCAGAACTTTCTGTCACCGAAATGTGAGGAAAATGTGTTTTTTAGCCAAATTTTGAGGTTTGTAAATGATTGTCGATAACAGAACCTGGTCAGAGCCCCACAAGTCACCCCATCTTGGATTTCCCTAGGTGTCTAGTTTTCAAAAATGCCAAGGTTTGCTAGGTTTCGGTAGGTGCCGGCTGAGCTAGAGGCCAAAATCTACAGCTAGGCACTTTGCAAAAAACACGTCAGATTTCAATGTAAAAATGGGAGGTGTCCATGTTGCGTTTCCTGTCGCGAGCATTAGGCCTACCCACGCAAGTGAGGTACCATTTTTATCGGGAGACTTGGGGGAACACAGAATAGCAAAAGAAGTGTTATTGCCCCTTGTCTTTCTCTACATTTTTTCCTTCCAAATGTAAGACAGTGTGTAAAAAAGACGTCTATTTGAGAAATGGCCTGTAATTCACATGCTAGTATGGGCACCCCAGAATTCAGAGATGTGCAAATAACCACTGCTTCTCAACACCTTATCTTATGCCCTTGGAAATACAAAGGTTTTCTTGATACCTATTTTTCACTCTTTATCTTTCAGCAAATTAATTGCTGCATACCCGGTATAGAATGAAAACCCATTGTAAGGTGCACCTCATTTATTGGCTCTGGGTACCTAGGGATCTTGATGAACCTACAAGCCCTATATATCCTCGCAACCGGAAGAGTCCAGCACACATAACGGTATATTGTTTTAAAAAATCTGACATTGCAGGAAAAAGTTACAGAGTAAAACGTGGAGAAAAATTGCTGGTTTTTTTAGCTCACTTTCAATATTTTTTTATTTCAGCTGTTATTTTCTGTAGGAAAATCTTGTAAGATCTACACAAATGACCCCTTGCTGAATTCAAAATTTTGTCTACTTTTCAGAAATGTTTAGCTTTCCAGGATCCAGCATTGGTTTCACACCCATTCCTGTCACTAACTGGAAGGAGGCTGAAAGTACCAAAAATCGTAAAAATGGGGTATGTCCCAGTAAAATGCCAAAATTGTGTTGAAAAATGTGGTTTTCTGATTCAAGTCTGCCCTTTCCTGAAAGGTGGGAAGATGGTGATTTTAGCACCAGAAACCCTTTGTTGATGCCATTTTCAGGGCAAAAAAACACAAGCCTTCTTCGGCAGCCCTTTTTTCCCATTTTTTAAAACAAAACTAAATTGTCACTGTATTTTGGCTAATTTCTTGGTCTCCTCCAGGGGAAACCACAAACTCTGGGTACCATTAGAATCATTAGGATGTTGGAAAAAAAGGACGCAAATTTGGCATGGATAGCTTATGTGGACAAAAAGTTATGAAGGCCTAAGCGCGAACTACCCCAAATAGCCAAAAAAAAGGGCTCAGCACGGCGGGGGGGAAAGGCCCAGCAGCTAAGAGGTTAAGAACTTTGGTTGCACGCATCACCTTTATTTTATCATCCATGTCTGCCCATAGGTTTCCTCTTCCGTGAATTGTCTGTGTAGATGTATTAATATTGCATTGCAACATTTACATAGTGCCTATGAACCTAATGGGGGTGCTTAAGCACTTGCCTACATGGGTAGCACAGTGCACCATTTAGAGTGTGTTGAAGTGTTGTATTTGTTTTGATTCTGTGGGAACTGTTTTCATGCTGTGTACGATTCCCAGGTGCGCTTATAGTGTAATGGGACTAGTGCTTATCAGTGTGAAGGATGAAGTGCAAGAGAGAGAGACAGCTCATGGATTTCAGTAAGCTATCAGCTTTGAGCAGTTATGCATGTTCCTTTATGGTACTTTTTAGGGTCAAGTGCGCAAGCGCTCTGGCCTGTTGTAATCTCTCTGTGGGATTTTAACCATCCCCACCCTTGTTACTCGGTCTTTGTTGCACTTGTTTTAAATGCTTCATTTTCATTGGTGCTTTTTGTAAAATGTCCCTCCATAATGTGCTGAGTTGCCTCCCAGGCGATTTTACTAATTGAACATTTTTGTTGACCATCACACTACGTCATGCTCCCTACTGTTACAGCATGTGATGGCCCCTCTTCAGGTCTGCCTTTCATCCCACCCTCAATCCTTTCTAGACATTCACGCAAGGAGCCAATAACTCTTGCGATCATGCTTATGGCGGCCGTGTCGCTTTGAATTGACTTGCTTATCAACTGTTTTACTTTGTATTTTCAATTTATGTGACAAGAAAAGTCCAGTTGGGAATTTACAAAGCTAATAGGTCTAACTCAAGCAAACACGAGACCCCTTGCATTGCAAATGCTTTTTATCACTCTTTCATCTATTTCCCGTAAATGGTACGTCAGGAAGTGAATGGAGGCACAAGTTGGAGGCTTACAAGTGTAGAGAGCTACCCGGCGAGCCATCCGGGCGCTCCTATGTTTGTAAGCGTGCCCTGCGTGTTCGGGCAGGGCACCGAGCATAGGTCTATAAATAAAGAACGGGGCTGCGATGCCGCAGTCCCTGGTGTGTGCAAGCAAGCACAAACAGTGTATGTGTCTTTCTTAGAAACGCCCTAAGGCCTTCTCTACACTGGCGATGAGCGGGAGTTACCCGTGTGGCCTATTAAGGGCTGTGCTGCCCCGACGACGCTGTATGAGGCAGTGCACATGAGCCTCGTTATTATCCTACACTGAGGATTGTCTTACCGCAATCCGGAAGAGCGGTGCGGTGTCTCGTGGTGGTGGCTCCGGCGACGGCGTTGGAAATCTCTGGCCTCTCTCGGAAGTGTTGTTACCCCGCCTTGGTAGCAGTGAAGGCGGCGGTGTGAAGCCTCTGGTCCCTTCCGCGAGGCTGCCGAATCGGAGGAAAGGATTCCTCCCTTCTCGCGTGGTGAGCCCCGCCCTGCACGAGAGGTAAGCGACGCGCGCTCACCAGGGGAGAGACACGCCGCTCGATTCCTCTCTGCTCGTGTGGTGAGCCCCGCCCTGCATGCGAGGTGAGAGACGCTGCTCACCGGGAGAGAGACACGCACTGTCTGTTGCCTGGGAAAGGCAAAACTAAAGCTGGTCGCTCTGCTTCAAAGGAGGCCCTGTGTCTCAGCGAGTAAACGCGCTCGTTTCAAAGAGGGATAGAGACATAGAAAAAAAAATAATAATAATTAAAGTGACGATGTCTGAGGGGTGTGTCCCTCTTCAATGCTAAACTGCAGATGGAAAAAAAACAGTACCTTTTCAAAGAAAACAAAAGAGGATTGTGAAGGAAAAAAAAAAAAGAAAAAAGGACTGTGCACACTGTACTCAAAATAAATATAGAAAAAAAAGAAAACAGTATATAGTATTTTTTTTTTAAGAAAAGCAACAACATGAGTGCGCCTCAACAAGAAAATGCGCAACCACCAGAAAATCCCCAAGTACCGGCGCAGCTTAATAATAGTGTTCACTCCTCTGTTACAACTTTGCCCTCATTTAGCCAACTGATTGATCCGGCTACAGCGGCACCAAGATGGCGCCTATGGTTAAATCGACTAGACAACTATTTCTGTGCCACAAGGGAAACGGATGGAGCGGTGCGCAGGTCGCTAATGTTGCTGATGGGTGGAGATGAGTTGCAAGAGTTGTTTGATTCACTTCCAGATACGAGGGACAAATCTGACTTTGATGCGGCTGTAAGAGCTCTTAATAGGCATTTTGATCCTCAATTGAACTCAGACTATGAGTGTTTCAAGCTGCGACAGGCGCAACAGACGGAGATTGAGTCAATGGACATGTTTTATGCACGGTTAAGAAAGTTAGCAAGTTCGTGTACAGGGCTCAATCAGCAAGAAGAGATCAGGGCTCAGATTATCCAGGGGTGCCGGTCTAACGCGCTACGAAAGCTCATTCTGCGACAGCAAGGTATCTCCCTCAACAAAATTCTTATTCTTGCATGCTCTCACGACTGTCAGCGGTCCGGGCAGATGCCATGGTGGCAGTGCGAGGTCAGTCGTTAGCAGCTGCTTCGTCAACACGTCCAATCCAGGTGAAAGAAGAGCAAGTAGATGCTATTCAAACTCGCCAAGCACAAGGACGACGACCAAACACATTTAGGCCTGGTGAACGTGTCTGTGGGAGCTGCGGGTATGAACATAAGACTGCTATGGGATGCCAGGCAAAAGGAAAGTCTTGCAATCAATGTGGCAAAGGTAATCATTTTGCAAAAGTGTGCCTGTCTGGAAGGAACAAGCAAGGGGATCAAAAGGGAAAGGACGCTAACTTCCGGAGCGTAACCCAGAAAACTGAAGACAGTGCAGTATCTAGTGCTCCCGTCTTTGAAGAAGACGAGGAGGAGGACATTTTCGTGATCTCCTTCACTGGTGGGAGGCAACAAAAGAAGAGACCGCCTCCGATGAGCAATGTACAAGTCAATGGCACTTCGGCATCAGTACTCATTGATACGGGGGCGTCCGTGAATGTAATGGACGAGGCCCTGTTTCAAAAGATAACTCCCCCACTGTCTCTCACCACAACGACCACCAAAATATACAACTATGGAGGACGGGAGCCCCTTCCTTTAAAGGGAACAGTGGAGATGTCAGTAACCAGTGGAGGTCGGTCGTCACAAGCGAAGTTCTATGTGGTGACAGGAGATCAGGGCACTCTATTGGGGTGTCACACAGCAGAAGATTTGGAGTTAGTGTTCTTTGCCCGCCAGGTCTATGACTCTCAAGTAGAACGCCTTGCCAGTGAGTTTCCGCAACTCTTTCAGGGGCTGGGACGGCTAAAAGGAAAGTGCATCAAACTTCACATTGACCCTAGTGTTGCCCCAGTCGCTCTGAGGCATCATCGTGTGCCATTCCATTTGCGACCTGCTGTGGAGAAAGAGTTACAACTGCTCAAAGATCAGGGAGTTATTGAAAGGTAGATGGGCCAACACCTTGGGTTTCGCCCTTGGTTATAGCTCCAAAACCAAAACAGCCGGGAGCTATTCGCCTCTGCGTTGATATGCGTTTGCCCAATAAAGCCATTCGAAGGGAGAGGCACATAACCCCCACCATGGATGACATCATAGCCAATCTGAATGGAGCACAATGGTTTTCAAAGTTGGATCTCAACGCTGGCTATCATCAGTTGGAGCGGGACCCTGATAGCAGAAACATTACCACTTTCTCAACACATGTGGAGCTCCGGCGCTATAAGACACTGAGTTTTGGGGTATCCTCCGCTGCTGAAGTGTTTCAAAATGCCATTAGAGAGACATTGTCAGGGTTGCCGGGGGTGATCAACTTGAGTGATGACATCTTGATACACTCACGAACAATAGATGAACATCATCAACATTTAAGGGCTACACTACAACGGTTAGTTGAATCGGGACTGACTCTTCATAAGAAGAAGTGTGCGTTTTATCAAACGTCAGTAGAGTTCTTTGGCTACATCTTTTCAAAGGATGGGTTACAGGTCGATTCACGTAAAGCTGAGGCCATTCGTCAAGCCCCAATTCCACAGAATGCAACAGAAGTTCGTAGCTTCTTGGGGATGGCCACATATTGTGGGCGATTCATACCGCAGCTTGCCACGATGGCAGAGCCTCTTCGACAGCTCACGAAAGGACAACTCTGCTGGGAGTGGACCCCGGCTGCCAGCAAAGCATTCGAGGACATCAAAGCATGGTTGCTGGATAAGTCAACCATGGCTTATTTTAACCCACGTAAACAGACGGAGGTGGTTGTTGATGTGAGCCCTGTGGGGCTTGGGGCCATTCTTCTTCAGGAGCAGAGACATCAGGAGTGGGTTCCGGTTGCATATGCTAGCAGAGCATTGTCTGCAGTAGAGACACGGTATGCCCATATTGAGCGAGAGGCCTTAGCGATTCGATGGGCGTGCAAACACTTTCACTTGTATCTTTATGGGCATGATTTTCAAGTCGTGACTGATCACAAGCCATTAGTTTCACTGTTTGCAGGAAGTCCAAGCTTAGCACCTCCTCGAATTGAACGTTGGACTGTTCTACTTCAACCATACCGATTTTCGGTTGTTTATCGACCAGGGGTTAATAACCCTGTGGATTATCTGTCTCGTCACCCGTCCCCGAAAACTTTTGATTCTCACCAAGAACAGGGTGAAGAGAGCACCGAAGTCTTTGTCAGCATGGTTGTGCAGTCTGCATGCCCCAACGCTCTGGTTATCACAGACATTGTGAATGCCACCAAGGATGATGTAGTACTGAATCAGGTGAATGAAGCGTTAAGTCACCGGAAATGGAAACAATTCCTAGAGAAGACGAAGGCATCTAGCTCAGAACATAAGTTGGCTATGCAAGGCCTGTGGAAGGTGCGTGACGAGCTGTCCACCGATAATACAGGATTGATCCTGAGGGGAAGGAGGATTGTACTTCCTCAGTGCTTGTGGGCTCGAGTAATAGAGTTAGCCCATCAAGGTCATCAAGGTGCTGCAAAAACAAAGGCAAGGCTGCGTGCAAAAGTATGGTTACCTGGCATGGATAGTCAAGTTGACAAGATGGTAGGAAAGTGTCACTCCTGTATCATCACGTCTGCGGAACCACCCAGCTCTCCGGTAGTCACAGAACCTGCCGCGCTGAAGCCGTGGACAAAGGTGAACATGGACTTTGGAAGCTTTCCGGATGGGCGGCTGACAGTTGTTCTGATAGACTCTTATACCAAGTTTCCTGTGGTTGAGGTTATATCATCTACGGCATTTGAAAATGTGAGGCCTGTTCTCCAAAAGACGTTTGCATTGTTTGGGCTCCCTTAAGAAATCAGGACAGATAATGGGCCCCCGTTTCAGGGACAAGAATTTTGCTCCTTCCTTGAGGGGTTAGCCGTTCGTTATCGAAAGATCATGCCATATTGGCCTCAGGCGAATGGCGATGTTGAAAGATTTATGAGAAATATAAATAGAGCCCTTAGGATAGGAGTGGAGCGAAGAGAGGAGTGTGAGCAAAGCTTGCAACAGTTCTTGAGTGCTTACCGACAGACACCCCATAGCACCACTGGGTGTGCACCAGCAGCTTTGATGTTTAAAGTTTCTCCACGTGACTGTATTCCCGCTGGCCCACGCTGGAAACCACCAGTCTTGGATGTGAAGGCCACTCAGAGACGTCAGGAAGTTACTAATCAGAAGGCCAGCGAAAAACTGCAAGCATAGCATAGAGAGATCCGAAAAGGTGATCGAGTGGTAGTGAAAAATCGGAAGGGAGTAGGGAAGTTCCGAACACCTTTCGAGCCTGAAGTCTGGGAAGTCATTGGCATTCGAGGGGCCATGATAACAGCGGCCCGAGGAAGACAACGGGTTACGAGAAATGTGTTGCATTTCCATAAAGAAGGAATCTTCGTCCCTGAGGATGTGGAAGGAGAGGTGGAGGAAACAATGGATGTGTTGCCAAGCAGACTGGAAGAGACTGTAAGCGTCCCTGTGACATCGCCTGCCACGCGAGTTCTGCCGTGTGATGATCCTGGACATAGGGGTGTGCTTGCGAGAAGTGCAAGATATAACTTGCGTCCCAATCCTGCTCCCAACAGTCAACTGAAGGATTTTGTCTGTAAAACAAACCCGGTCTGAGCTATCGTCTAGTGTCATCATCCACCAATGGAAGACTGGTGATGGTGGGCATCGATGCTATAAGGACAGGTCTGGTAGTCACCTGAACATTTTGGTTCTATTCGAAGTTTCTCATTCTATGTTTGTCTTTTGTTTCTTTCTTTCTCTTATACTTTTTGGTTCACACTCCGTACTTGGAGTCTAGTGTTTGGTTGTGGTTATGGTATATTTATAAACATGTCTCTTCTGTGTAGAGTAAAACATGGGAGGGATGAAGAGAGCTACCCGGAGAGCCATCCAGGCGCTCCTATATTTGTAAGCGTGCCCTGCGAGTTCGGGCGGGGCACTGAGCATAGGTCTATAAATAACGAACGGGGCTGCGATGACGCAGTCCCTGGTGTGTGCAAGCAAGCACAAACAGTGTATGTGTCTTTCTTAGAAACGCCCTAAGGCCTTCTCTACAACAAGCAGTGCCAAACGCCCAGCATCAGATTCCAGAGCTTACAGACCTCAAACTCAACCAACCAATCACTGAGAAAATAAACGGAAAGAAAATCCCTAAAGTCATGTGACATGCACTTTGCGCACTATTTTACCCTTCCATTGTAGAATTAATCATGAGATGTCTGCAGTTAAATATGAAAATGATCTATCAATTTGTAAGTTATTAAGGGGAACATGGCTGCCACAAGCAACCCACTCCATGAGGTTCAATCAAGCAGCCTTTCTCGGTAGAGAGCAAACGGACAGCAAAGAGCTGAAAATGTGCTAAGAAAACTTCAGTCAAAGTCTTACCAGTACTGACACTTATTTTGAGGCCCTAAAAGGATTAGCCGAGCATGAGAAAACCCACCTGGTGGTATGAAGCTGCATGACACGTGGGAAACAGTCAGAGGAGCTGATGACAGCTCCAACATGTTTGGTGGCTTTACCACACTGAAAACCCAAACTACTAAGACTGCTACAGGCCCATTACCACCTTATAGGCACTCCTTATCTCAGTTATTACAGTATGAGGCGGTCTCACCTCTCGACATGCACCCTAACACGCTAGTACTTTAAAACCTTTTACTGAAGAAAAGTCCCTCCCACCTGCCTCCATGCCTGCTTGTTTTCCTGTCTGACGACAGGTAAGAAAACGCACTAGGTTTCAGTTCTATTTCGTGTCGTTTTTTTTTTTTTATGCTGCGTTGGTACATTTATTTTTGAAGTGACTAAACGGCATTTATCTGCCAAGGGCGCTGTATGCTTTATGTGCTTTTCTGCACCGCCTGCGGCTGTGCTCCCCTTGCATGTGCTTGGCTGGGAACATTTCCAGCGGTCCCCGGGTCGAGTGCTTGGTGATTTCTAGCAGCACTTGGACCCCTTGGCTCTATGTGTGCGCAGCTGCAGGGGAGACGACAGCCCATCTTAAGCATTCAAAGTCTTGTTGTTTGAGCCTATTTAGCTTCTTTACAGGATTACATGTGAAAGCCATGCTCTTAACACGGCTTACTTTCTGCTTTGCTTGATTCTACGCTTGCACCTGGATGTGATGCTTCTTCACAGTAGCATGGGCAAGGATGAATTATGCCAGCCTTCAGGTTCCAGGTTCTTCTTCATGGTCTGGTTAGGGTTGCTGTTGGTACATCTCAAGCAAGATAAAGCAGATGAGGGATGCTCATGTGTCTATGGCCAACCCCCTAATAGAAAGTATTGCAGGAACCCTTTTTTCTAGGAGAGTCATTTGGGGCTGGTGGCTACGCTCTTTGCTCTCATTGTGTGGAATGAGGGTATAGGTTTGTGTGTCTCAGTGGTCATTTCCCTGCTCTACTTTCTGAAATGTTTTGCCTTTGCCTGGCATTATCAGGGACATCCTGGCATGTGATGGAAGGATGTCTATAACCTGTGCATTTCCCGTCTTTTGGGTGTCAGTCATCTTCTGGTTGACTTTTGAGACCCATACCCATTGGTTTCAACAGTCAGCTCTGTTTTCTCTCCCACCGCCTCTGCTCTTGGTGTGCAGGCCAGTGCGGCTTGTGCCTGTCAGTCACAAGACCTCCTAAATGTCTTTGAGGCCTAGGGCCATAGGGCCATACCACCCTGAATGCTCCTGATTTTCTTTGATCTCAGGGGTTAAGCAGCATCCGCCTCATTAGTACCAGGATGGGAGACCACCTGGGATTTCCAGGTGCTGTAGGCTTACCAGCAGTTTTGCTGTCTTCTGGTCCTGGGGGACCTAGACCCTATGCAGGCGTTTGGCAGCATTGGCACTGTCTTACCAGCTGCTTTTTTTATACCTTTTAAGTCTTAGGCGGGGGCTGATGTTGCAGGGCACAGGTCCCTGTGGCCTGCATCGGCCGACAGAGGTTGCTCTGGATGCTTTTCAGTTTGTCTGGTGATTGCCATCAACTTTCACATCCAGATTTCGGGAAGTGTTTTCCTCTTTGCATCCCTTTTGTGGCAGACTTATGGTCTGGGAGCTATGTTCACTATTGGTTTCGGGACCCAGAATAAACAGTCCTGGGGAGCTAGCCAGAACTGATTTTCCCAGAGTCTGGCCAGACTTTAGGGATTCAGGGATCAGGATCCTCGTGTTTCCGACCAGTGGGGGTTGTCCTTCATCTGCCAGGATTTTTGTCTGTCTTCCTTCGATGGGTCTCGGTCAGGCTCCCCCATGATCAGGGGGCCTCCATAAATGAGATACTGTGTTGTCAAGGGTGCAGACACTGCTCTCCAACAAGATGGTTGTCAGTGCTGCCTGCAGTGGAGGAGATGGGGTCTTCTCCATCCTCTTTTTGGTTGCAAGCCAGGTGGTTCCTTCTGGTCCATCTTGGGCTTTATGGTTCTAAACCATTTGGCCTGTCACATGTTCCTTGCACCTTCGCCAGGGTCTTGGCTCTGGCGGTAGGTGTTTGTGGTTTCAGGGGTTCACTGGGTTTCCTTTCCTTGACCGTTGCTTGCTATAGATTTCCTCTCTTACTAGGCCTCTATTGGAAGTGGAGGCATCATTTGCTCTGCTTTAGCTGTTGCAGTTCTGATTGACCCTTGCAAATTCAGCCCCCGCTTTGGTAGTTGCATTTATCGCAGCATTATTCTTCAATGCAAGAGGGGCGGTTTCTTCCATCTGCCTTGAGTGTGGCTCAGCAAGGTCTCTGGAGGATTCTCTTGTTACAGCAGTAGGCTCCAGCTTGGAGTGGGTGAGCGTCGGAGGTTTGAGGGCATCCACCACTGCAGTCTGTCCTTGGGCTCGTCCCATCTCTGTCCTCTCATCCATCATCTGTTGTTCCATTGGAACTTGCATATTTTCTCTCCCCTGATGCTCCCTTGGAGGTGGATCAGTTTCAGATCCCTCCTCCATTTTTCTTGCTCATAGATGCTCGTCTATGGGGCTAGAGGGCATTCAGGGGTATTTTGAAGCAGGTGATCCATGGTGCCGGAGGGTATGTGTTTGTCCCTATATTAGGCGGGAGTTTGCTGCAGTTTGGTAGATTTTTCCGGTGTTTCTGTCCCAGTTATGGGGGTGAATCTGCTGATACATCCTCCATTCTGGCAGCTAGTTGGTGTTTTGCATCACCGGTTTGGTCCTTGGGGCACCTCTGGAGCATCTGGTGTTCCTGCTTGTTCCTGGAGGGTGTCTCCTCTCCAAGCATTGTGTGCTGTTTACTTCCTAAGTGGCTGTTCTCAGCTGATCATTAGGGTGCACTATACCCTTCTATGTCTCTATTTCAGGGTCCTTTGTCTCCTGTTCAGGGTTTCTTGGCTAACTCTCTTTGCCTTTTCCCACACAGCCCTACTTCCGTATTTCTGTTAGGGCTTGGCCTGCTTCCAGAATTGGTCAGGTGGCTGCTCTTTTGTGTCATTGGCCCCTTTCAGGGTCCTTTGTCTCCTGTTCAGGGTTTCTTGGTTCACTCTCTTTGCCTCTCCCTACATGGCCTTACTTCCATAGTTCTGCTCGAGGTTGGTCTGTTCCCAGGCTTGGTCAGGTGGCTGCTTTTCCATTTCCTTGGCCTTCATGACTTCTGTGTGCGTCCATTCCAATTACTCCTCCTGTTAGTGCGGTAGTGGATTAGGGTGGAGATTATGTCAGTTCCCTTGTTCGCTCTTTTTAGTCTCATCACCTTTCCTCTGTTGCTTCAAATTGTTCTGGGGACCTTTGTTGGGATGCTGGTGTTCCCATCTGCACTTCAGTTTCCATTGCTGTTCTTGCCCCGTCTCCGTCACCTGTATTTGATGGCTTGGCTCTTGGGTGCTTGGCGTTAGGGCTGATAGGGTGTCTTCTCTGTTGGCAGCCGTTATTCGGAAGTCCTGTAGAATTCTACTTTTTCCTTTTGCATTATGGACTGGGGTTCCTTTGTGCAGTAGTGTGTGGTTCATGGGTTTCAGTGCAGATTCTATTGGTCTTTGTTGCTTTGGCCCTCTCTACTTGTGCTGCTCAGTGGGCTGCCTTGTGAGCTTTTTGGGGTTTGGCGCTGCTCTGGCTCAGATTGCTCCCTTGGTGGGGCACTTGTTAGAGAGTTTGCGGCTTCATAACCCAGTTTCTCTCGTCAATGTTCCAGCCTGGGTCTTGCCTTCTGTCCTTCAGGTCTCCTTTTGCCCTTTTTTGGCCCTTTGTTTGAGGCTGACTTGCTGTGGTTTTCTGTTGGGATGTCTTTTCGGTTGGCCATTACTTTGGTTTTTGACGTGGAGGAGTTGAGGGCTTTTCTGCTGTATTCTCCATCTCTCCTGTTTCTGCCTGATGGAATGGTTTTGTGGTTGGTTCCAGCTTTTGCTTCTGTATTTTCTTTGCAGTTCCATTTGCCACCGGAGGTTTTTTCTTCCTGTTTTTCCTGGTGTTTGTGATGTTGTCCTTTGGATCTATTTGCTGCACACTCAGGGGTTTACCTTTCTCCTGTTCTGTTATCGCTTTTGGAAGGGTTTCTCCTGGGTACTTGGTTGCTACCTCTACTTTTAGTAGGTGGGTGCAGCAGGCAGTTTGTACGTCTCATGCACCCCTGGGCCTGGTTCCTCCTTTTCTGGTTCCGGGTGCCCTGCCTACTCTATTTCCACTCTTGGACTGCACTGCAAGGGTTTCTTTCGCGGGGCTGCAACCTGGTGGGTTCCTCACACTTTTATTGGACTCTCTTGACTGCACGCTTCCATGATGAATTTGGCTGTTGTTGCTGTGAGGCAGCTTTGTAACAAGCTTGAATGTTACAGTTGAGTTTCCTTCTGTCTTTGTGTCAAGCTTATTTCTTTTGGGGGCTTTTGAAGTCCTCATACTGCAATGACTGGGACAAGGAGAACCTATGAAGGGGTGATGAGCAGTTACTTACTGGTAATCTTCATTACGCAGATTAAGGTCCTCCTTGTCCCAGTCATGTCCCCTCCCCCCTCTATTGTTGTGTTTGGTCTTGATACTAGCAGGCATGGAGGTGGGTGGGAAGGGCTTTCATTCAATAAAAAAATATATATACTAGTGTGTTAGGGTGCCTGACGGGAGGCGGGACTGCCTCATACTGTAATGACTGTGACAAGGAAGACATTATTTTGTTGAATAAAGGTTACCAGTAAGTAATAGTCCATCACTCTTGGAAGAGCCAGAAGCACCCGGGAATGCTGAGAATACTGGGCAGTCACTTCAACTAAGGAACCAGGCCAGCTTCTACTATCCCCACGGGTTTCATGGTTGCTAAACTGCTTTTGTACCTGCTAACAAAGTTACGAATCGCATGTCTTTTGGAATGAGCAAATGTGCTGGAGATCAAAGCCCTAAACACAAAGTCGTGTAAAACCTGAGAGATTACACATGCATGTACATAAAAGGGAATACCGACAAGACAAGGTTCAAAGTGCAAACAATTAGGTTTTGCTACAATATTAAGGTAGCACGATATTCCATGCTCGATATTCCGGACCTTCGCTTGGCAGACAACATTCTCATACTTTGGAATGACAATAAAAAATCCACTGTACAATTCCTAATGTCATTCAACAAGATGAATACCAAAAGTTCACAACAACCACCAGTAAGTCAGACCAGAATGGGTATGCATTATTTTTGTGATGCAAAGTGGGTGCAAACTGTTAACGATTTTCAGCCTAAATGTGTACACCTGCTATTGTCACACTACAAAGAAAAAAACGCTGTGTAGGTTAAAAGAATAGCCGTAGACTGAACACGTAAATGTTATTGGAACATACCCCTGGCTATGGATTTCTTCCATACTAGTGTGCAAAGGAGGCTCTTTAAGATGCATTTATATGTTGAGGGTGGAAACGATCATGTGGAGTGGGGTCAAATGGAATCAAAGATATGAACGTTATGAACAGATAACACAGTTGATTTGCTAACACATCAAATAATTAGTTATAAAACTATACTACATGCACAAAATAGCTAGTGATGTGGAGGTTATCCTAACTTGTTACACAGTCCTTCCACGTTCATCAATCTATTACCATTCATTGTGAGATGGTGACATAAATATAGACATCAGATTATCCAAACCACATAACACTATGACTACAGAAGTATTCAAGAAGCCAAAGGGTACATCTCAGGGAGGCAGCAGACTACAACATTTTGCTCCCGTTGTTCTGGACAGATTTGGTGCCAGTAAAAGGGTTCACACTGATTTAGAACTCTAAGCACTTTTATGAGGTTTACAAAATCAAGTACACACTTCCTTTCCATGAGTCAGCAGTAGAGCAAAGAGACCTCGACAGATATATCACTCAATTTCTGTTAAAGTACTTTTGAAATGTAAATGCAAGACTAAGAATTGGGGGCATTCCTAAACAATCTAGTGCAGCGGTTCCCAACCTTCTGGGCCCCCTCTTTTTATCATTAATGGAAGCCGGGGACCCCCACTGAATAATTATTAGAATCTGGGGACCTCCCACTGAGTCATTACTGAAAGCTGAGGACCTAATCTCTTAATATTTAATTTTTTAAGAAGTTGCGGACCCCCGGAGGCGGCTTCGCGGAACACCAGGGGTCCCAGGACGACATGTTAAGAACCAATGATCTATTGCATCAGCAGATCTCACAAGACTCTCTTGCACGGGCAGCCAGGGGAACAGAACAGCGAGCATGGTGTACAAATTGCTGCATCTCAATGCCATTTTGTTTCACATAATTATAAATATGGATGTAGAGTGTGGTTTTCAAATGATACCAGAGGCTAGACAGCGTAGAGTGAATGTCGTACAAACCAGGAATGATGACGAATAGGAAATTAACGTGAAAATATGCTCAGGCAGGGGAGTGAATAATCTCCACCTATATTTTGGTGCTTATTTATTGAATCTGCCCTATAGTTGCCTCCAACTACCCAAGACGAATTGTTCTTGCAGCTAAAAAAATCATACTTTCTTGTTGGTTTTCTGAAATCGTCAAACAAAGAATTCACATTTTCTCCTATCTCGCTGGACTCCTTCCCAAGCTGTTTCTTATTTTTTAGCGAGAAGTTATTTATTTTTTCCCCATTTTTTTCCGTGCCAACAATTATAATTTCAGCATACCTCGTATGTACGCTATAAGTAATTGTAAATAAAATAATAATAATAATAAACGTGTTATATATATATATGTCTCCAAGAAAAATATTTTGACATTGGCATCTTTAAAGAATATGACCATACTCAAAAGCTAATTTGATATACTTTCATGTAAATTGACTAAAGTACTTGAGCAACCCTGAATTATACTAATATTGAATGTGCGATGATTTTATATGAATCTCCCTAGTCGAAATCGTTTGGCAAGCACGTAAATTCTTGTACGATTTCGGCCATTTTGAGAAAGGAAATATTGAATTCCATCTGTCTTTTTGCAAATCACGCATTGAAAATGTGTGTCACAGATTCGGGAAATAAGGGCATAAGGTAGCTATTTACCTTTCGTTAAAGGATTACAATCTTGTGCTTGAATGGGAATACGTTTTGGATGTTAATGTGTCTCCAGACCTGGTACGGATGAGGCACCTGCGGTTATGCATCTATGAGGATTACTGCTGATTATGTGCCGAGGGCCTGCAGCATGTCTGTATAAACAGCCGCTACTCACGTGGGACACACATTGATCCCCGTTTAATTATCAGCCTGCCATGTCTTTTTGTTTAAATCCGAAATAATACACAAGCAGCTTTGCGTTTCAAACCTGTGACTGAGTAGTTTCAAATGTGAAACATGTTTCAATTGCTATGCGGGTCAGAATGCTATTCTGAATTTAGAAAAAAAAGTATTAGGGATGCGTTTTGTGCGCAAGCCGCATAATACTTGTTAGTTTGTCTAATGTTGGAAGCAAATAAATTAAGAGGTCTAGTATGATGCTAGTTATTCAGTCATAAGCAATAATATGCAGGTACTATGGGTGTTCCCCCATTTATCCCTCAACAGACCCACATTTATTGTTTCGCTTCGTTTTTGATAGGGGTTCGTAATGTCACTTGTTCGTCAGAAACAATAATCAACTCTGCTGGTTGGTCGAGCTTTAGTGTAAGTGAATGACTGACGCAGAGTGGGTCATGGATAAACGCATGACTGATTGACAGTCTGAACCTCAATAGACGGATGAGTCTGAGAATGTGCGGCTGCACTATTGAATGGAACTCTGAGGGGGGATTGCATAAACGAAAGAATGCGAGTGTGTGTGTGCATGGTTGGACAGATGAACAGAAGTGAGCACAGTGAGGCAAGAATATAGAGATGAATGGAAGGAATGACAGCCGGATATTACAAAGGGAACGTAAGCATGTAAATGTCTTAGTTTAATTATGGATGGATTGGTGAATAAATGAGGTGAGAATGCATGAACTGAAAAATAAATGGGTGTCTTAGGAAGGGGTGGCAAATGCCGTTGAAAATGTACGAATTAGAACACGAACATATATTTGTGATTGAATAAGTACTGGTGATTTTGAGAATCGGTGGATGAATACGTGTGTGAACGGGCTTGGAGTGAGGACAGATGCATGATTAGTAATATAATGAGAGACGGAAGCAACTGTTACGATTGGAGGATTCATGTATAATTTAATGAGAGCATGCGAGACAAGCGAAGGATGAATGAACAAAGGTCAAATTATACATGGATCAATATAAATATACAAATTGAAGAATGAATGGATTGGCTTTCAATGGGCAATGGGAAACAGTGCAAGACCGATAAATGGATCAATAAGTAAGATTGTAATGTGGGATAAATTGGATTTTTAGGATAAATAAATGAGTGATCACGTAATGTGGTGAGGAGGATCGAATGTAAGTCTCAATAAAAGGCGAAATGGATGAAAGCTTTGAACAAAGGGACGAAAAACAAAAGGAAAAATTGTTTAAGATAATCGGAGGCTGGTAATTAGCTTGTCAGTGTGAACAGGTTTATGATAACTACAATGTAGCCACATTTGGAAACAATGGCCCACATTTATGAAAAAGTGGTGCATCAGAGCTGATGCACCACTTTTTCTGCGACCCCCTACGGCACCTAATGACACCATGGTTGAGTCGTATTTATAATATGGTGCACCATGGCTGTCATTAGCACAATAGCATCAATATTTTTGACACCATTGTGACGCTTTGCTACACTAGCGTGAACAAATTTGACGCTAGTGTAGCAAAGTGCAAGGAGGTCCATAGGTTTCTATGGGTGAGACATTTTAACCACTTCTCTGAGCAGGCATTACAAATGATGCCAAAAATGGTGCAGTAAATTCTTTTAAACTTCACTGTGCTACGTGTGCAGGCCTCCTAGCGCTGGAATGCCCCCTTTGCATAATTTACGCCTGCCACAGGTATAATGTGGTGCAAGGGGTTACAAAATGACGCAATGCATGTATTGCGCCACATTGTAAATATGGCGCAGAGAAAAAGTGACATTAGCGTCATCTCATCATAAAAAAATTATGCTATGGCAGCACTAAGGTGGCACTAGGGGCTCTTAAATATGCCTCAATAACTTTCAGGAGTAAAAACTTGCTAGAATGAGAGAATGGGTGGTAGTGAATGAATGCGGGCTCAAGAATGGGTGGATTATGACTGAATGAGTGTTTAAGGATGAAAAGCCATTAGCAGACTGATTTTGATGAGTTCTGAGTTCTCTAGATTCGCTCTTCTACCCTCCAAATTATAAATCTGTCACAGTGCATCTTAACAGAACGCATCATATGGATCATCAATTATTTGTAGGAGGAACAACAAATGATGATTATGATAATTGTTAGACCTGACAGCCTTAGGGTAGTCACCCCTAACTTGTTGCCTGCCTCCCTCCACTTTTTGGACACTGTTTTTGCTGGTTTATAGATTCTGCGCACTTTACCCCTGCTAACCAGGGCTAAAGTGCATATGCTCTCTCCCCTAAAACATGGTAACCTGGAATCATACCTGATTGGACTATTAATTTACTTATAAGTCCCTAGTAAGGTGCACTTTATGTGCATAGGGCTGGTGAATTAAATGCTACTAGTGGGCCCGCAGCACTGGTTGTGCCACCCACTTAAGTAGCCCCTTTTCCTTGTCTCAGGCCTGCCATTGCAAGGCCTGTGTGTGCAGTTTCACTGCCACCTCGACTTGGCATTTAAAAGTACTTGCCAAGCCTAGAACTCCCCTTTTTCTACATATAAGTCACCCTTAATGTGTGCCCTAGGTAACCCCTAGAGCAGGGTGCTGTGTGGGTAAAAGGCAGGACATGTACCTGTGTAGTTATATGTCCTGGTAGTATAAAACTCCTAAATTCGTTTTTACACTACTGTGAGGCCTGCTCCCTTCATAGGCTAACATTGGGGCTGCCCTCATACACTGTTGAAGTGGCAGCTGCTGATCTGACAGGAGCAGGAAGGTCATATTTAGTATGGCCAGAATGGTAATACAAAATCCTGCTGACTGATGAAGTCGGATTTAATATTACTATTCTAGAAATGCCTCTTTTAGAAAGTGAGCATTTCTTTGCACTTAAATCCTTCTGTGCCTTACAATCCACGTCTGGCTGGGCTTGGTTGACAGCTCCTTGTGCATTCACTCAGACACACCCCAAACACAGGGTACTCAGCCTCACTTGCATACATCTGCATTTTGAATGGGTCTTCCTGGGCTGGGAGGGTGGAGGGCCTGCTCTCACACAAAGGACTGCCACACCCCCTACTGGGACCCTGGCAGACAGGATTGAACTGAAAGGGGACCTGGTGCACTTCTTAGCCACTCTTTGAAGTCTCCCCCACTTCAAAGGCACATTTGGGTATAAAACAGGGCCTCTGCCCTACCTCATCAGACACTTGCTGGAGAAGAAACCTGAACCAGAAACTACATCCTGCCAAGAAGAACTGCCTGGCTGCTCAAAGGACTCACCTGCCTGCTTTCTACAAAGGACTGCTGCCTTGCTGTTGCCCTGCTGCCTTGCTGAACTCTTGTCTGGCTGTGAAAGTGCTCTCCAAGGGCTTGGGTAGAGCTTGCCTCCTGTTCCTTGAAGTCTCAGGACCAAAAAGACTTCTCTCTTTTACTTGGACGCTCCGTGCGCCGAAGAATTTCGACGCACAGCTTGTTTTGCGGCGAGAAAAACGCCGCACTCCGACGCTGATCGACGCAACGCTCTTGGGACGATCGAAGATCCGACGCACGGCCTCGCAAGGACAACGCCGCCCGACCTCTAGAGGAGAAATCGACGCGACGCCTGCCGTGAGATCGTAATTTCAACGCGCAGCCCCGCAGATCGAAGTCAAGAGGAGAAATCGACGCGACGCCTGCCGTGAGATCGTAATTTCGACGCGCAGCCCCGCAGACCGACGCGCAGCCGGAGAACAAGCAGGAAAATCCACGCACAGACCCGGGACATCTGGTAATCCCCGCGATCCACAGAAAGAGACTGTCCGCGCGCCGGAAAACGACGCCCGACTTGCCCGCGTGGAAAATAACGACGCAAGTCCGTGTGTGCTGGGAAGAAATCGACGCACACACCCTTTTTCCACGCACCTCTTCTTTTGTGGCCCTCTGAGGAGATTTTTCCACGCTAAACCTGGTACTTGTGCTTGAAAGAGACTTTGTTTATATTCTAAAGACTTAAGACACTTTATATCACTTTTCAGTGATATCTCTACAATTTCCCATTGCAACTTTATTCTTTTTGACCTACAATTATCCTGATAAATATTATATATTTTTCTAAACACTGTGTGGTGTATTTTTGTGGTGCTATATGGTGGTATTGTATGATTTATTGCACAAATACTTTACACATTGCCTTCTAAGTTAAGCCTGACTGCTCGTGCCAAGCTACCAGAGGGTGGGCACAGGATAATCTTGGATTGTGTGTGACTTACCCTGACTAGAGTGAGGGCTTTTGCTTGGACAGGGGGTAACCTGACTGCCAACCAAAAACCCAATTTCTAACAATAATGAATTAAGGAACAACTACGTAAGGCTTTCATATCACTAAGCCTGAAATTAAATCACTAACAAAGTCTATAGAGACGCTTTCTTTGTGAAGCTACTGTGCCTCCCATTTCTGCAAAAACACTAAAGTTCATCACTGCTGATGCTGCCACCTAGGAAACCTTTATCACAGGACAATGTTGGATGACTGTCACACACATCTGAATCTGAGAAATATTTCAGAAATGTTTTGTGTGCCACTTACCACAGCTTATATGTCCAAGGTACCACCACTCTACAAGGGACTTATAAGTAAATCAAATATGCCAATTTGGTGTAAACCAATTTCACCATGTTTAGGAGAATAAGCACAAGCACTTTAGCACTGGTTAACAGAGGTGAAGTGCACAGAGTCCTAATGTCAACAAAACCGAGTTGACAAAAAGTTGGTGAGAAGACCATCCTAAGCCCGACAGGTCTAATATGGCTCATTGTTGTTATTATTATAGAATATGGTGGTTGAGTAGATTCAGTTCACAGTATCAAGTGTAACAACAGATTCTGCAATTAATACGAAATTGTAAACAAACAACTGGGTGCTCAAAGGGAAAGGAAAGCCACTAAATGAGATGTGTGATGAGAGAATGGTTGTTATGAATTTTATGAGGGGGTGAATTTATGTTGATCACATTTTGTTTTTGAAGATCTAATCAACTATGACAAAGCAATGATTTATGTTATGAAAACAAATTGTAATGTAGACATTTTTTTTTAAAAATGGGTTTTGTTGACAACAGGTGACTCCAGTGAAATTAGACTATAGTAAAAAGCAGTTTTGCATATGAAGCAGCTATTAGGTATATCCTAAAAAAAAATCAGAGGAGATAGGTTGTTTATGTGTGTTCTCTTTCTCCTGTCTGCCCACCTCCATCAGTTTTGGGTGCCCTCTTTGTTGGCATTTCCTAATGTGGCACACCAGAGCAATTACCACCCACAAAACAAGTCTTGAATAAAGATATGACCTTAAGTGAGGGACCACAAAGAAAAAGAAGTGCCGGACTAAGAGCTCACCTGCCAAAAAAATTGCATACTGAGGTCATGAACATCTGGTTTCAGACACAATTAGATCCATGTACACTGCAAATCGACTACAAAACCCTATACTGTGTAATTCCTATACACGTAATGAACACATATAAACATGCGAGGGTTCATAGGATAAATAACCAGAAGCCATTAACACTAAGTTAGACAAGCACCAGATGCAAGGTTCACCGTACATATTTGAAGTGGCTAAATAGTCCAAAAGTTTGTTAAGTCTATTAAGCCTGAAGAGGAGGGGAAATAAAAATTTCAAATCTCCAACACAGTGTTAAACTGCCTTCAACCTATATACTTGTGGTGTAACATGATACTAAAGCCTGTAATTACTATAGAAAGACATACCATTAAATCACAGTGCTGAAAATGGTAATTATCTTAACAAGTTGAACCAAACACATAATACTATTGTTAGCACTCATAATCAATATTAGGAAAAGTTTGTAGCTTTAGTGGCTGCTGTCAGTGAAAAGAGGTGGGTTAGTGCGGGGGACAATAATGAAAAAAAATAAAAGAAAACTTACCTGTGGCCGACCGCCTCACCGCCTCAGTGCTCTTCTGCTCCTCTGTTGATGGTGGGGCACAGGCTCCCAGACTCCCCTACTCCAATCCAGACACTGCACTCATGCTGGTAATACTATTACCCAGCATGAGAACAGCATTGGGATTGGTTTGAGCTGGTTGGTTTTGTGCTCCCAAAGGGACTGGGAGCCTGTTCCTGTTGTTTTCCAACTGGATCTGCAAAACAGCTCGGGTTGTAGAAATCTAAATGTACATGTCAGTTTGGCCATCTTAAGACAGACAGCCAAACCGACATGTGCACTTGCAGTGTCTACCATTCCTCCTCGATGCTTGCTGATGTCATAAGGATGGCCTCACCCTCAAGACTCAGTTCAATGATGAAAAATAAAATTATAATAGCATTGTTTTATTATCATTTTATTTCTTATCTTTGCTTTGGTTGGCTCGCAACAGTGAAGCAAAGATCCTCTGCCCTAATGGAGGAGCTATCACTGGTTTGTAGAGTCCTAACTTTAAACTGTAAGATCATACCTGGATAGGCAGAGAGACAAGTAACCTATCCAGAATGAACACTGAGCAGACATTCTTCTACTTCAATAACAACGAGAATGTTGTTCATTACTGCAAGCAAGTAAATCTTACCACTCGCAAAAAATGTAAATCATAACGGACACAAAAGCAAAAAACGTAGAGTGTGAGAGTACTCCGCAACTCCAGCTAGATGCAGTGGCGTTGTGAATTGGCACCATATTGAAGCAATTTAAATACTTCCTAAGAAAGAGCACTAATCTGTTTTCACTGGCAGCCAAATTATAAATACATGTTCCTAAGATATCCTAATAGTTTTAAATTACTAGCATACTTATTAGCCGCTCTAAATGCCAAGAACCAAAAGAAAGTCACTACCAATATCTTCAACAGTAAAACAGCATTGCATTAATTAAAAAATTAAGTATTGCAAAATTATCTATCGATGTCCTCAATTCTATGGTAGTCAGACAGAAAATGTTCATAATAGAGTCAATTGTATTGTACTAGATGGTAAATATCCTAAACAAACATTAGGTCAACACATCAGACCAACCATAAAGCCGCACATAATCATCACTATTAATAGTACGATTAGCAGGAAAATAAAAGTAAAACAAAGAGAGCATATATGAAATTCTAATGCTAGAATCAAAATAGGTTAATAACTGCAGCCATCTTAGGTCAATAATTTCGTGAGGGAAATACAATCTTAAAACAACACCTTTTAAGAGAAAAGAAAATTGAGCTATTCATACAATATGTATGTTTGTATTCTAAATATCAAGCTTATAATCAAATGAGTAAACAAGTGAATTCATTCTGTGGTTAGAGATAATATGTTTATATGTACAAGTACTAAAGATAAAATTCTCTTGCCTACAGAATTTCAGATAGAAGACTATAAATGGTCAGAAACTTAAAAAAGGTATTAAAATATTTAGGGCTTGATTTAAGAAAACTTTTCTTGCGCCTCTCATTGCCTATAAGAATATGCATTGCTAAAGGATATTGGGGCCCATATTTAAAAGAAAATGACGGAATACGATGCTGCCAAAAATGGTAGTGCTGCGCTCCATCATTTTCACAATGCCGGGATGTGCCATTTTTAATTGAATACGGTGCACCCCTGCAGTTGTGCTCCTGTGGAATTAGGGGCTCCTAAATATGCCCCTTTGTGTCTCTCAGTTTGACTGCTCTAAAGTGTCATGAAATTCTGTCACACAAAGGTCTAAAAGTAGTACCACATTTTTTTGTGTGACATTTTCAATTCAAAACATATAGCACAAAATATGTTACACAATTAATGTTGCTTTTATTTTCAAAGGATTGGCTACTGTTGTAACAATAGGATGTTACTTTCGGCCTGATTACAAATTTGGAGGTCAGACCATCAGACTGCTGTGTTGGAGGTCCTGAAAAGACCGCCATGCCGGCGGTTTTCCAGACTGCCCTATTGCAAGGTATACAGGCAAGACCACCAACCGCCAAGCAAAAATGGCAGACCTCCAGTGAAGCGGCAGCCTGGAAATAGGCATTCTGACTTCCAGCAAAGTCAGCACAGTGACCAACCACAAAGCTCATTACAGTCACTTGGAGCCAGATGTAGCAAGCATTTTGCATGGTGCAAACTGCGAAAATCGCAGTTTGCGGCATGCAAAATGCTCATTGCGATGCACATTAACATTTTGCGAGTCTGTACCGACTCGCAAAATGTGAATTCGACTTGGAAATAGGAAGGGGTGTCCCCTTCCTATTTGCGACTCGCATCGCGATGCAAAATTGCTTTGTGACCGCGAATGCGGTCGCAAAGCAATTCGCAGTTACCACCAGTGTCACACTGGTGGTAACTCATTCGCAAAAGGGAAGGGGTCCCTTTGGGACCCCTTCCCCTTTGTGAATGTTGCCAAAATGTTTTTATCACAGCAGGCAATGGTCCAATGGACCACTGCCTACTTTGAAAAAACGAAACCAAATGGTTTTGTTATTTTTTTTTATTTTGCAACTCATTTTCCTTTAAGGAAAACGGGCTGCAAAATCTAAAAAAAAACAACAAAAAAAACAGCTTTATTTAAAAAGCAGTCACAGACATGGAGGTCTGCTGTCTTCGCAGGCCACCATCCCTGTGAGTACAGGGACTCGCTATGGGGTTGCAAAATGCGACCCACCTCATTAATATTAATGAGGTGGGTCTTTGCGACCCCATAGCGAATCGCAGACAGTGTCTGAGACACCGTTCTGCATCCGATTTTGCGAATCGGAAATTTCGAGTCGCACCGACTCGCAATTTCCGATTCGCAAATACGGAACTTGCTACATCTGGCCCATAGTCGCTGTGGTGGTCCCCTTGTGGCAGTCAGTGAATGGCGGTCTGGAACACAGTGGTTTGTGGTCAGCCAAGTAACAAACAACTGCACATTGGATGAATTAAAAAAAAACACAGCTGAAAAACATTGTCCAAGTCCAAGCATCTCCACTGCAAGACGCAGAAGCCCGAACACCTTTTTTCCAAAGACTTCATAGATTAGTCACCTTTTTATTCACCATCCCATAGAACACCCTGCACAAGTTTATCCATTCACACCCTATTGCTCTTCCCCTGTTAAGTAAGTCCCTGTCACCTGTAGTTTTCTCCCACCATGTCACATTAAATAAATCCCGGTTTTTCCAAAGATGAGTTAAGAGTCATGGTGAATGAAATCATAAGAGCAGAGCCACAGTAGTTTGGAGCACAAGTCCAGCATACTTCTCTTAGCAGAAAAATTGAAATGTGGGACAGGATTGTTGACAGAGTGAATGCAGCAGGCACCACCCTCCGCACAAGGAAGACATTAGGAAGAGGTGGAACAACCTCAGGGGCAAGGTCCATTCCCTGGTCTCCAGGCACCAGATGCAGGTCAAGAAGCCTGAAGGTGGGCCTCCCAGTACCCTGTTAAAACTCTGTCCCTGGGAGGAGAAGGTCTTGGCCATCCTGAATCCTGAGGGCTTGACAGGAATACCTGGGCGAGTAGAGTTTGGTGAGTGACAACACAAAAAATGCCACCAAAATGTAATGTTATGCATGCTCACCTATGCCCACTGACTTGTTAATGTACACCACCAACATTCAACACCCAGAGTATCTAAGTGTTAACACTACTAGTGTGTATTGTTGGACCCAACATCACAGCTTCAAAGACCCATCACATGTAATGTGTACAAATGGTGCCTGTAAGTCTTTCAATATCAAAACAATCATCTCAGGACTCATGGTGTGTCTCAACATGTAAATGTATGCCCAAACCTAAATACAGGCTGCTTATGGATATGCAATGCCCAATATATGTATAGTGTGTGTAGGACAGTAAGTGACCTGACTGCAACTCCCAGGAGGCACTGTTTCTCTAACTCCAAACACCAACACAGTGGTCACATGACCCAATACATCTGTTTGTGAAGTCACAAGTAAAGTGCACTCACCTTACAGGATAACATCTATATAGTGTGTGTAGCAGAGAGAGTGACCTGACTGCAACTTCCAGCAGGATTTGGGTCTGTAACTCCAAACACCAGCCCAGTCTGGACTTGTCCAAATACGCCTGTTCCTCATATTCCAAATGAAGTGTACTCACCTGGGGGAATAAAATGTGTATAATGTGTGTAGTAGAGAGAGTTACCCGACTGCAACTCCAAGCAGGCATTGTGTCTGTAATTCCAAACACCAGCACAATGATCAATTGTCCAAATACCCCTGTTTGTCAACTCCCAAATGACGTATAATCACCTGGGAGTGATCAAGCACATATTATGCACAAATCAGAGACCTGTCTGTCTACCTAGCTCAATCTTGACTTGCTAACCCAAGATGAAATTATGGGACTTTACCCAGTGCGTACAACAACTATTCCTCAGACCTAAAGCTGCATCACTAGATTGGTATTGGCAGCAGACACATTGACACAGTACTATGCACATGTTGACTCTAGTCACATATACAACAAAGTCCTGGGTCTGCTTGCATCTCAACCAACTCCAAATGGTCAAAGCCATATTGCCTAGCTGTAGTCTGCACTGTTCCCAAGATGTTATTTTCAGGGCATCTTGCCAAATGCAACTGATCTGCACATCTCAGCAGCTGCTTGAGTCAAATTGGGTTGGCATGTTTCACATATGTCATATCAAATTACCCAATGCCTCGATTACTTGCCACAATTGGATTAACTACAAATTAACTTTGTACAAGGTCTGTGCTTACTGTAACACTCACCCTTGGAGGTAGATGTCACAATACAACCAGTAACATTGTATGTTTTACGTCAACAGGTCGAGCTGCCACTGGGGCCATGGAGGCCACAGAACAGACTGCCACTACCCCCCTTGGATTAAGCCCTCAGTGAAGATGACAACCCTGGACTTGTGGATGTAAAGGACGGTTCTGTCCCACCTGGGCAATCTGGTTAGATGGCAACAGTGAATCTCACTTTGCCCACAATGTCACCTCAGCCCTGTTTCTTCAATAACACAGGAAACCATTCACCTCCCCAACCTGTGTCCCTAGCACAGTGTCTACCACCTAGTGCCCCCCAGTCCTTGATCCTGATGTGCAGTGTAAAACTTTGGGCCCAGGACTCAGTTGGAGGGTGCACATTGTGGCAATGGCACAGGCCCAAGGGGGTAGGCTGTGTGGGAGGGATGCTGTGGGCCAGTGGGATGAGGCCACTGGGGCTGCTCTTGGCCAGGACGCCATCATTCATGTCTTGGGGGTCTATCAGGAGTCCCAAGGCGTGATAGGCCAGATGCTGACTGAACTCCGGAAAATCAAGCAGCTACAGAAGGACACGCATCAGGACATGCGGGAACAGATGGAGGCCCACAATATGAACATGGCTTCCCTAACAGGGGTGATGAGGGAAATAAAAACTACCCTGAGCAGGGATTTTCAAAACCAGTCTACCTCTTCCCTTGGCCATCCAACAGAAGTTCCACCAACATCGGTGCAAGCCACTGGAAGTCTCTACCAGAGGAACACCAAGGCCCAGACAAGCCTGCCTCTGTAGCAGCAGTTTTCCCCCTCATGCAAGCGGGGATGTACAACACAGAATCCAGGAGGTATGGATGGAAAGACACCCACTACTGCCGGTAATAACCCTCTTCCTTAAGGGTTTCATTTGTGTGCTACACATTCACTCTGGACTGATCCTGAACCAGCTTCCTTTTCCAAAGAGAGGAGTACTCTGGACTTTGGACTCCCAGTGGTGTGACATCTACTCCAAAGATTTCATTCACCATGACTGACCCCTCTACATTTGATTTTTTGTTGAGTCATGTCACATGTATTTTCTTTTAGTCACAGCTGCAAAATACAATCATCCTTCACTGACCCTTTGTCTGCTGATTTTGATTTCATATTTAGCCATGTAGATATGTCAGATCATGTGAACCATACAATGATGATCGAATCTACTTGTTTAAGATGGGACATGTTGCATGTTCACAGTGTCTAGCTCAGGATTAAAATCCTCCCACACAAACACATACATACAAACGTCTACTGAAACTGAAAATATTTTATTACAGTGTTAAGCACATAGGCTGTCAATCTGTCAGGACTATTGGAAATCAAAAATGATTGACCTATGCTGATTAAATACACATGTTAACAGGTACAGGCATCTTGTTAACAGAAGGAAGGGAGTAGTCAGACACTGTCCTGTAGAATAGGCAAACATTGATGTAGTTTATGTCAGCAGCTTGAGCCTTATCACATACTATGCCACAGTAAGTAAACATCACATAATCCAAGATACAGACATATGCCAGTACAACAGTACCTGATCACAGGACCATCATCGTCCAATGTCCATGCATCTAGTGTTATGGCACAAACATATGTCAATGTTGTGGCACAGGCACTGTGGCCTACAATGATGAAACAGAACTACACCTAGATACAGGTCATACAAAAAGAGTGGTTTGACAATGTCAAATAAAAATGAATTGGTTTTAAGCTAGCACTACATATTTCATGCCCACATGATGACACACATGATGCATGAGGCACAGCACACAAAACAAGTCCAATGTGCACTTTTGACCTTACACCCAAACACTCTGTAAGCTCTCTTAGCACAGGGCTCATACACCCAAACTCTGTGACCTACATTACCTATATCAATCGGTGTCCACTTCGTATGTTAGACCAGTATCACATACTTGCCAATGTCACAACTCTGAAATGCCCGTATGAAGATGTTATGGGGAAGGTACCTGTACAATGAACAAAACAAGGAGTATGGGCTTGAAACCAAACCTATGACACAATTCACATAGCAAGCATTTGGAGAACAAAGTACATTGCAAGGACACTGACACAAGAAAGCAACATCATCAAGGTAGGGATGTTTCAAAAGTTATCTAATCAAGCATCCTTTGGGCCGATTATTGAAAAGCATTAGCTCCCTAGCTGCTTTCAAAACAATCAATTCAAAACATTCTCACAACTACACTTCATCACACTGTCACAGTCATGACATCACAAGACATACTTACACTCTTGAGAAGTTGGCATTTCAGAATTCTCACCCGGTGGCACTGCAGGCTCCCCATGGTATGTATGGAGCATTCCTTCACAGGGCAATGTTGTGGATCATGCAGCATGCCACAGTGAACTGAAACACTTTCCCAGATGAATAGAGGAAGGTTCAACCAGTCCTGATCAGACACCTAAATCTGGCCTTCAGGAACCCAAAAGCCAGCTCCAATGTTTGCCTTTTTCTTACATGGGCCTCATTGAAGCAGACTTCCACTGGTGTAGTTGGATTCCTCAGCGGACAGTTTGGATATGTTGAGTCTCCTGTTAAGAACTGGACATAGGTGAACCAATAAGTCCCTCACTTCATGATTGTAGCACCTGACATTGCTCATACACAATCAGGCTAGAAGTGATTTACAACCCAGACAGGCCCTCTCTGGGTGCAGTTGTGACATCAGCTGGGGTATGGTACTGTTCCCCATTATGAAGGAATCATGGGTTGATCACAGAAAATGGGAACACATGTGAGATATAGAGATCTGCCAAACAGACAACTTGCACGTTGATGGAATAGAAGTGCTTTATGTTGCAATAAACTTGTTCAGTGGTCTGTGGTGTCACCAAGCCAAAATGTGTGCCATCAATAGCCCCCACCACATGTGGAAGGCAGACAAAATCATAAAAGTCAACCTTCACCTTGGCTTAATCCTCACGTCGGGGGAACCTAATATGGCTGTCAATGTGTTTCATCATTGTTCAGGGGAAATCCTTCAACACCAGACTGAACATGAGTTGGAACATACCAGCAGATAGGGCCACAGTATGTTGGAAGGACCCTGTGGCCAGGAAGTACAATACTGACTTCACTTGTACAATGGGCGATATGCAGGTTGGATTACTATTAGCTGGCATCAGATCTGGCTCTAACTGATGGCATAGGTCCACTATTGTTTGCCTATTTAGGTGGTATTATTGAATTATATGCTGTTGGTCCATGGTCTGAAGGTCTGGCAGTGGACGGTAAACATGAGGTTGTCGCATCCTCCCTCTCCCAGGGTACCTATGTGTGACAAGACATGATTTGTAACATTAATCAGTGTGTCCACAGCAACATACATAAAGCATGCCAATAATATATCATGTGGCAAAGCATTTCTGACTGGATAGGCATGACACACAAAACACATCCCAGCTGGCAACTACACAAGGGTCACATGTAACCCTCATGGTTGTCAACACGTGTCCATAACATGGATTTGGGAAAAAAATCAACTATATGCTGCTTATCTGGCCCTTGAAATGTGATTGTATTTTCCAACCACCAAAAAGGCCACCGGCCATGGTGGACCGTGAACCACCATCAAATCCCATCTGTGCCCTGCAAAACTCTACACTGGTGGTTGTGTAGAATGACTTACAGTCAGAATAAGGATGTTTGTGATGCTACAACACATATATTGTAGGTGTGAGGTAGTTTGCAATCACAAATACAGTATTTGAGGCAGTCAAAATGCAGATGCCTGACCTACTCCACTGAACATTAGGATCCGCCTGCCACTGCTGGTGGAAGTGGTCTGGGCGGTAGGCGATTCCAACTGCGCTGGACACTGCCATAGGCTAACATTGTTGCCTGTGGCGGTCGCGGACCAATGACTGTGTCCGTTGGCGTTAATGACCATGCACATGGCGGACGTGACCGCGATGTTGTGCAAATTCACTCATTTGACTCCTGACACTGCTCTCAGCAACACCTCCGCTACTTGAGCTGTTGTGTGCCACCTCTGGGGTGATTATGCCACGTCCAGCAGATGAGAGTGCCCATACCTTCTCTCCGGAGAAGCTGGAGAGGCTTGATATTGAGGTCCTTCTCCTGCATGGACAGCTCTATGGCTCACCAGAGGAGCCGGTCAGTACCTCATGTGCACAATTGACTCTATTCGACACCATTCTTTCCCTCCTCACAGGCTACAATCTGCCCCTGTGTGCCAGTTTGACTTCTTGTGTGCTTGTTGTTGCAGTCTGTGATGTATCAATGGGATGTACATGTTGCAGGTATTGGTGGCCAGTATTATATGTTGTGTTGATGAACATTGTGTGGTGTCATTTGTTTGTGGTCCTTTACCCTCCTTTTGATGGATGTACATAAGTAGGCAAGGAGACCTTACTGCCATTCCAGTGACATCTCCTTATTCTTGATGGTTGTAAATGTTGGACAACATGTATGTGCATGAAGGACTTGTAAGCAATGTGTATAGTGCTACAGATCTTTCAACCCACATCTGACCTTGCAAAACTGTTGTCTGGTAGGCATATCATGACTCACTTTCCCCTTCATGTTGCCATACAAACCACATCCCACATTGCTGATGGCCACATGATGCACAGTCATGCATGGAAGTAATGACATTTGAGTGTTGTGTAGGTTCTGTATGCTCGGCCTGCAGAAACCAATGCCTAACACATGTATCGCCCTCTATGGGACATAGGCCAGGCTGTGGGAGAATCACTGTGGCCATGCAACTGTGGCACTGTGCCCACTTCTTGCGCACCTGTAGATCCTGTCATGTGGACATTATGGCCCATATTTCTACTTTTTTTGCACTGCGTTTGTGTAATTTTGACACAAAAGTGGCACAAACGTACAAAATATAATTGTATTTTGTAGGTTTGCGCTGCTTTTGCATCAAAAAGTGACGCAAATGCGGCACAAAAAAGTATAAATATGTGCCTATGATTCTCTAGTGGCAAAAATTGCCCTAAATTCCTCCGTTCATTGACTAGATTAGGAATGGGTACTGAGGTACATTCCAGGAGTAGTCCATATGTGCATTTTGCATCATTGTCAATATGTGTGAATGACTCATGACAGGTGCCTCACTCACACAGCTTTGTTGTCACCTTCACACTAGTCATAATTATACAATATAGGCCTATTGCATAAACGACAATCCCACAGTGCAGATAGTCTGTTGGTTCCTAGGAGGCCATGACATGTGCGTCAGTAGCTTGGTCACACAGCAGAAGTTGTACAATGCGTACCTTTGTATGTTGGATGCCATCTCTGTAGGATAGCACATATGTCTAAAGGAATGTGTTGTTGTGCAGGTACATACCATAGAACCACCCCTGAAGTGAGAAGTCTGCATTTGGAAGGCCACAGGTCCACACATGCACATGGAAGACCCTTCTATGACAGGGGAAGTCCATACTATGGAAGTTGCCTGCAAGGACTCTATGCAGTGAGTCAGTCTCTCAGAATGTGAATTTGTTGGTCCATTCAGGCCTAAGGAGTTTTCCCTTCAGAAGCCAGATATGTGTGTAGTGTTTCATTGTGATCTCCTTACAGTACATGTTATTGGATCATGGGCTAACAGATGTCAGTAGGCTTCCTTAGTCATGGTAGGCAATGAGCAGGGTAGTGGGTCAGTCTGCAGATTTCTGTAGTCATGTCCCTGTACTTAATTGCTTGTGTGTTTTACACTTGTGGTGTGTTGACAAACTGAACATTTTTTGCTTGGTGTTTCTGACATGTGTGTGACACAACCATGTGCACCAAAACGTATGATTGGATTCTCTTGATTTGTCTCTTGCATCCATACAGGTAAATGCCCATCAGAAGAAGGAGATAAGGTGTGCCATTGCCCAGAAAGTGTGGACCCTTCAGGTCTACCGCCTGCAGAACACCCACTGTTGCAAGAGGTGGGAGGACATGAGATGGTCGATGCTAAAAATCTCAGAGTTCCAGCTGGGGCTGTCGCCACAATGTGGGCGGGGTGCATGTTATACTACGATCCCCCTAATGTCCTGCATCCTGGCAGTGGCATACCCAGACCTTGATGTGCATTTGAGTGGAGCACAGCAGCCCCAAGGAGGTGAGTATAGTGCATATACCAACCTGTCACATTGCCAAGTTAATGTGTTAGGTTCTTACATCTCTCACTGATGATTAGGAATGAGCCATGTGTGACACAGTACATGGGTAACTGTTTGTGCAGATATGTCATGTGGTGAATACTAATGTGCTTTGTCTATTGCCCCAGGGACCTAGGACAAAACTGGGTACAATCCGCAAACAAATTTGCTCTCCAGGGACAACACATGGCTATGTGATCAATCAAGTAATGTTTGTTGTTGTGGATGTGACAGAGCATACATTGTTTTTTTGGGTCAGCTACAGATCAGTTGGTAAGTTGGGAATGTACATTTACATGATTTGTGTGCCATGACTGTTGCCAACATTCCTTGTGCCTACATGTTACCATGTGTTTCTTTCTCTTTTGACAAATTGTGCACACTGCTGTTTCATGCATGGTCTACCTATGTACATGGGATGATTTCTGTATTCCCTCACATATATGCACATGCAAACCTGTGTTTGAAATAGAACATTTGCAATGGGGGTACATTGCATGTGGTATCCAAGACAGGAGTGTGTCACCTTTGATTGTTGGCTCACACCTACCCTCACCCATCATTGCATGTCATTTGGCATGTACAACTGCAGTAGCAATGAGAGGCATGACATGTATGACTATATTTTTTGCCACAATGTGCATTGTCATGCCATTTATGTGTCATTATGTGGGAAAGTGCACTGCACATGTATGATAGGGAAGGTTTGTAATCTGACTCTTGGCATGCATCATGGAGTGACATGCAGTTATGTTGGAATCATATCCATTTGGTTAGACCCATTTTCCCACAGATATCTGGGTTTGTAGGCCCAAAATGCAGACAGTGATGTAGCCTCCCATTGGGCAGCATGTTGAGGGCTTTCTACTTGTACTTGCAAATCTCTGTGCCTCCCCAACATACAAAAGACTAATGGAGTCCACTGATGCAACCAGAGCATGTCATTGTAAGGTGTACAAGACATGTGTGGTGATTTCCCTAGGGCTTGCTGATTCATTGTTTTGTGGATTTTAGGGACATATCTCCCTGACATTTATCACATTTTATCTACATTGTCCATGTCCATGCCAAATGTGTAGCATATCTGAGCAACATTAGTACTACCTCCATGACTCCATTGAGACAAATTTCACTTAGTGAAGTATGCATTTGTTATATGTTTCCAGTGTGACATGAGTATTTCCATGTCACCTTCTCCAGGCTACTCTCCTGCTTTCAGCAATATGTCAGGATTTTGGAGCATCATTTCTTATTGTTGTGGTGTCATATATGTGACAAATAGATGTTGGCATGACCTTGTGTGGGATCTGTGGGAATGAAGATGGCATCGGGCTGCTATTGTATGACAACAGGTAACTGAGCTATGCTCCGTGAAGCAAAGCATTGAAGGGCATGCGGTCTCCTACTTGTTCAATGGTTACAATGATTACACAATGTCAGTCATTCAAGTGTTGTTGTCTGAGATGCAGATTCTCCTATAGGCAACTATTGACTATTCAGATGGCATGCATGCATATGGTATGGTACATGTAGAAGCCACTTTGATGTAGTTTGTTTCTGGGGCCTACTTGGCATAATTGTAATGTTTGCTAATCACACCTGTTGTTAAAGTGTTGTCAGGAACATGTGGAGACCCTTTTCACCTTTGTATTTTAAGCAAAGGAGACAGGGCACTACCAAGTGGGGAAGCATCTGGCCGCAGTCCCTCCAGTCAAGACACCACCAATACAGAGGGACCCAGTGGCCCAGAGGATGAGGGAAGTGGCACAGAGGAGACAGGATCAACGTCTTCATCACTGGTTTCTACCTCCAGTGGCCACTCCCTAGTGGTGGTGGACCCATTGGGACCTGCTCCTGTATCATCTTTTTTGCCACCCCAGTTCTATCACCACCCTTCCTTTTGGTCCCCACCCATTTGGCTGAGCCTATTCACCCAAGAGGGTGGGGGTCTCCTTCACTGCAGGCACCTCCACCCCAGCCCATGTTACCACTACTGCCCTGCGTGAGGAGGCTATTGACCTCCTGAGGAGTATCTCTGTGAGTCAGAGTGCCATTGTAAATGTCAGCCATGGGTTGGCCAGCCAACTTCAGCAGACCAATGCTTTCCTAGAGGGCATTCATACTGCCATGCCTGGCCTACAGAGATCTTTTCAGACTCTGGCCTCCTCACTGATGGCAGCCAGTCACCCGCCACCTTCCTCCCCCACTCCACCTCCACCTCCCCCTTCCCAATCCAAACTCCACACTCCCCTACCTATCCCAAACACGCAGACACATCTGCATGTATCAATCTAAACACACACAAGCAGCCCACATCGAACAAACACCAAAAGACATACCTGCATGCAGGCATCTAACATACACCCACAAACAAAGCATTAGCCACCACTTCACCAGACACCCTCACCACCCCCATCGGCCCACACACCACATCCAGCACACCAACAGGCGCCACTACAACAGCCAAGGACACATCCAACATACCCACCATACCTGCAGACACCAGCACAACAGACACATTCACCACATCCACCGTACCCAGAGACATCCCTCCAACAGACATGCAGACATTCACCATATCCAGCAAATCCAAAGACACCACTCCAACAGACACACAAACTTTCACCACTCCATCATCCAGCACCTCCACCTCCAAACCCAAGACACGTAGACACCCAAACTCAAACATACAGCAGTCACCACCCAAACATGAGGAATACCTCACACCTGCATACACCCGAGACATCTACACCCACACAAAAGTAACCACTCCCTCAACCTCCAAATCACCAAACTCATCTGATGACTACCCCTGTGTTCCAAGAGAGAGGTTCCTTTTTAACCTTGCCCTTTCCCATGTTACCTCTAAACCTCCTCCTAAACCCGAGAGGCCCCACCCACATCCCAACCCATCACTTTCACATCCAAGTCCTCTCTTGTCACATCTGCCCCCCTGCAAGCAACAAAACTCCTCCCCAAAGAAGAAGCCCATCCCTCCAACAAAACAGCCCACCCCTTCCTAAAACCAAACCCACACATCACAAATATGACCCCCACCCAAGGATGATCCCTTAGGTGTTTGTCTGGCCACTTGATGCCTCTTCCTGTGGAGGTTCACTGGCAGTGATAGGAGTCAAGAGTGGGCACAGTACTGTACAGAGACCTTCACATGGACTGGCCAATGGCATTTGCTACTATGCATTTTGAGTAAATAAACCCAAATTGTTGATTTCTTGGGTGCACATTTGTCCTGCAATTCCTTTCCCACCCTTATGTTGTACCTTAATAACTTATGTTGTATGCCTACAGTTGTGTGTTTCAGCCTGCTTGCCGATCTACTTGCTGTTGTTTGCAATATGTGACTTTGTGGGCAGTGCTGGTGTCACTCAAGACAAAGTTAGATGTTGACTATATGGATATGTGTGTGTTTCTCCAAATTGTGGTGTCATTGCATTGTGTTATGTTTGGTTTGGTAAGTATTTCATCTTGGGTGGTAAAATGTCAGCATGTATGGTATTAGACATGTCCCCCTGATATGGATTGTAGATGTGTCTCATATGTGGCAGCTTGAGTTTCCTTGTGCAGACATGGAGTGTGTTCAGTTCTGCTAAATTCCTTTGCATTTGACTGTACGTGTGTCCATTTTGCTGCGTGCACCTTGCAACTACTTCATCTAGATGCATGGCCCATGCTGTTGGAGTTGTTTGTGCTTTCTTGACTTGCCCTTCCACCTGATGCAGATGAGCATGTCACTTGGCTCTAGCATCATTTGTCCCTGAGATACCTGAAGGGCCAGTTCCTGTGCAAATATTGATTTAGGGGCATGTGCAAATTGGAGTGTGTCTCAGGGTAGCATCCTTTCATGAGTGCTCCTGATTCCCCAATCCCAATATTCAGGTATTGTTTTTATTGTGAGCTTTGGATATTTGTCTCTCCGGTTATGGTGCATCACATTGTCCTTTCTTTGTGTTGAAATATGGGTGATGTGTGGGTCCACTGAAGGGCTGTTTCATTGGAGGGGTGCTTGTGTTCCATGACACATCCATGCATATGTATGTTGAATCTGATGACAGTTCATTGCATGTGTGCAATGTGAAGGTGTCAGATGTACTAGTAGATGTGATGTTGCTGTTGTGTGACACTCTGTTTTGTACACTTCACTGTCCCTGTGCTTAAGATATGTAAATGTGTGATTTTGTGTAGTGTGGCAGTGCAGTATGAGTGACCTGCCCAAAAAGGGTGTTTAGCGGCTGTGATTGTGTCCTTCTTTGTGAATGAATCTGACTGTGGGCACAATAGCATGTGTACTTGATGCCCGTAGCATGGGCCCCATATCATGTGGATGACGGCGCAACGATCTGCTATTAAGGTTAAGGACACAGGTAGGCATGTGTACCTACCGTCGGTTGCATACACGGCGGCATGCATTTTTGACTTCATCTATAAGCAGAAGCAGCTGCAGGACATTTGTGATGGGATCCATGGTGGCACAGGACATGTAACGCTACCTGCAGGCGAGTTGCTTCCTTTATACTCTTTGTTTTTTCCTGCTGGGAGGTAGTGGTTGGACCACCACCATAACGTTGGTGGTGTGCAACATCATAATGAGTCTGGGAAAAACACTGGCTCCATCAGCCTGTTCGTCCTGCCTTGTCACCGCAGCAGTCTGGGATGGCTGGCGGTGCCGGCGGAACCGTGGCGGTCTTTGGTCCATAGGCCCACCATGATCATAATACAATGGTCCGACCTCCAAGCCAATGGAAGTCGGACTGCCACCACCACCATGGTGGTGTACGGACCTCGTAACTTGTAATCAGGCCTTTTGTCTTTTGCAAGTCTAAAAACAACTCATCAACCACATTTACAGAAACCTTTTATTATTGAAGACCAAGAGGGCAAACAATTTGTAAGGATGGATGAAAAATTCTGCTCTGCTGGCAGACATCGCAGAGCTTTGCCCACTCCATGTTCTACCTAGAGCATGGAGTTCCACCAAAACTCTGCCAATTGCTACATGGTGGAAGTTTTTATCCAGCTCAGCTTTCCAGTGTTAATTTGGCAAGTGAGTGCAAGAATTTGCATCTGCAAGCGTGATTCAGGCACTAGAACAACTTCCAGCAAGATTTCTCAATGTGGGCATTCATGGCAGGTTGCGGGAGTTCGTGTTCTGAAAAGTGCCACTCAAGGAGAAAATCTACTTGATTGGTGGAAAGGAGATGCACCCTCTGGTGCCCTGTGTCATGCAGTTTGTCCTGTGATTATGGCATGGATCAATCTCCTGGTGCTACAAATCATGGAAGCAGTGCAACGTGCCAAATTCCACCCACTCGCTGGATTCTGTGGAAACTTGCAGAGTATTTATGTAACACTGTAGAATTCCATGGAGTGAAACTCTGTGAGTTTCCACCCACCTCTAAATATTTGTAGGTCCAGGACAACCTGGACTGCTAATATTTATCCTTAGCGCCCTTTACAATAGGTAACACCAGAGCGAGAAGTAATGTGCTTTCATGCAGTTGACTCTTCCATTAATAGATCTCAGTATTTGTTGAGAATCTTACTGCGTTTGCTGGCTTCCAAGTCATAAGACGTAATTAGTCTTATTCTATCCTTAGTATTCAAATATCCCCTTGTTGTGTCTCTTCATATGTCACTCCTGCTTAGTTTTTTAGCTTTTGTACTAGGGGTCATAATGGATTGTCTGTCATTACCAAAAAACTCTGGGCCTGATTCTAACTTTGGAGGACGGTGTTAAACCGTCCCAAAAGTGGCGGATATACCACCTACCGTATTACGAGTTCCATAGGATATAATGGACTCGTAATACGGTAGGTGGTATATCCGCCACTTTTGGGACGGTTTAACACCGTCCTCCAAAGTTAGAATCAGGCCCTCTGTGTCATGAATTACCTGTATGAAAGCACTCTCTGTGATATAATTTGGTCTAGCATGCACAATTTCTCCAAATGGAATAGCAATCAGTTTGCTTTTTGAGTGTGCACTATATGCATGCTTGAAGTTATTTTTCTATACATCAGACTTTGAATTTTACATCCAAAAAAGAACACTCTCATAACTGTAGTTTAAAGTGCAGCTCATGCTAAAGGAGTTGGAGTTCAAATATGCAATAAATTCAAATAATTCATTAAGAAATCCAGTCCATATATTCAAGATGTTGTATATAAATCTTCCCCAGTAATGTAAATTTTCTATCCATTTTGCACCACCTTGGACCCAGGCCTGCTTCTTCTTGAACCAACCCATAATTAGGTTTGCGTAAGGGGGGCAATTCTGCTGCCCATATTAATTCCACAAGTTGGCTGTATCATTTTCCATTATATGTAAAACATTATTTTCATGAATCAGACAAATTATACATAAAATCATGCATGTATGTGATAAAAATTAAAAAGTGCTCCACTGCCTGTAAACCAGAGTTATGTTTGATGTTAGTATACAGCGGTGGAATATCTAAAGTAGCCAATATCATTCCTTCTTCACAAGTGATGTCACATGAAAGATTAAGGATGTTTGGTGTACCTCATAAAAAATGGTAAATTCAACATGTAAGGCCGCAAAAACACATCTACAAATTGTGAAATTCTCCATGTTGGCCTCCCTATGCATGAAATATTAAGCCTGTCTGGTGAAATTGTCTTTCATTATGTATCTTAGGAAGAATATGCAAACAAGCATACCTAGGTTTGACGATTTTCAGATACAAGTATACTTACACAAAAATAATTCCTTCTCATGCCAAAATTTAGGCTTAGTTATGAGAAGGGCGCTATTACCCGGGATAGGGTTGTCATCTAATTGAGCATTAAAAGCAACATTTTTTTGTGGTCTGAAAACCTCATTATCATAGTCACTCTTATTATTAAATATGTTGCCACCTTTAATTAGCTTTTTGATGATAAATCTTTGTTTGTCCTCTTGGAGTTATTTTAGGTCTATGTGTTCAGAGTGTGACAAATTGTTATCACAAAATCTATAGAGGTATTTTTTACATTACATATTCCATTTGTCAATATCCATGCAAACATTCTTGGAGAATAATTAAAAGTCATTGCCACTCATAAGTTGAGAAGTTCTTTTGGACTTTAGATGGAAATCACTGTCAATGTTCAAATCTGTGTTCATGCCTAAATCACAAATATAGTCATACCAGACATTGGATCACTTTCACATTCTGTAAGAGACAATAGGATGTATGTATCTAATGCATCTTGAATCGATAACTTACTGATGGTATAATTGCCTACTGCTTATGTATTGTGTGGATGATACACAATGAGTTTGAATTTATGTATACTTTGGAAAATATCAATTTTAACTTGATACAAATTCAAGTTAGCAGTGGGACAGGAACTCCTGCCTTTCTTCAATACTTTAATCATATTGTCTGTCAAAAGATAAATTCACATTCATTACATCAGAAATGTGCAGTGATAAGAGTTCACGTATTACTACATCCATGTCTATGATCTTGTTTGCTTCCCTGTTCTCTACCTTAATTGGTCCCTTACTTCATTTTCCCTCCTTGTTTGTCTAGATTTAAAGATGTTGTTTTCATATTCATGTCTAAATTGCCAATTTTGATAATGCATAGTTCCTTTAAAAATATATAAATTACTGATCACTATACTGCTGTATGTACCCTCCTCTGTATCATTGTGTTACAGGTCTTCTGTCTGCACCTATGAGTCATTCCCTTAATTTCTTCAGTGTCCTTGTTTGCTCCAGTCATCCTAGTTAAATTTAGCCTAATTTGTTTATTTGTTATGCACCTGTTTGCAACCCATGCAGCTATCAGAATAGCCACTGTGGTATCAGTACTTCATGATCCTTAGTTAAGGACCTGCCCCTAAGTTATGTTCATGCACCGTGCCATTAGCCATGATGAGAAGCACCTGCAGTTGCCTCTGCATGTTGGTTTCTGTAGGAAAGAGCCTCAGGCAAGAGGCAGTTGGGGACAAGAAACTGCTAGTATACCATATACATAGGGTCTGTAAATTAACTGCTGCTAGTGGGTATGCAGCCCTTATTGCCCCACCATCTTAAGCGGCACCAGAAAACATGTCTCAGGCCTGCCATTCCAGCCTAAATGCAGTTGTCAACTGCCAATTCAATTTGGCAATAAAACTCCTTTGTCTCGCCGTAAACTCCCCTTTTATTACATATATGTCACCACTAAGGTAGGTCCTAGGCAGCCCATAGGGCAGGATGCATTGTAATTAAAAGGTTGGACATGTACTTTTAAGTTTGGATTTTTAAATTAAAATTTTGGAAATGCCTCTTTTAGAAATCTGGCATTTTCTTGCCCTTCTCCTTTTTCTCATCTACAGCTTTTCCAGGGCATATGACTGGGTGTAACTGGCAGTTAGACTTTGGGAATTCCTCCCAGACAGTTGCATAGTAGAGGGATTGGATGTGCTTAAATAGGCCATCTGCTGGCAGGATAGTTGGTGCAGCTCGACACCTCCCCACTTGCAACTGAGTAGGCTGTGCTCTGCCTTCACACAAAGGGCTTGTTACCACTGCATTGTCTCTGCAGCCAGTATTCCAAGCACGTCAAAGAGAAACCTCTAGAAACTTGTGGCACATCAAAGAAGGCACCAGGTGTGAAAATAGGGCCCTTAGACCCAGACTTCAGTTTTCTTTCTGGAACTGTGGAAGGGCTCTCAGAGGACTGCCTACCTCTGTAGCCTGTTGTGTACTTCATAGGACTGCTTTGTTTTACCTCGAAGGGCTGCTTTGCCATCTGGAGCCTGCCTTGAACCCTCAAAGGCCACCCCTCCTATTTGAACCCTGTTTCTACACCTGAATCAAGGACTGCCAGAATTTCTCCAAAGGCTAGTTTGCTGGGCTCCTTTTCAGAGCCACAGGGACATAAAAGGTTCCCATCATCTTGAACTTGCACCAAAGTGGTGTAGCTTCAGCCCTGGCCCCTTGGTTGTGGTGCTAAAGGTGACCACATAGCCAAAGTCAAAAACTTGGAACATTTTGGCAAAAATTGCTCTGAGAACAGAGGAAAGACCGGGATCAACCTGCTTGCCTATGCCCTCAAAGTGGATCGCCAGTCGGTCTGACTTTATGCCTGCTCCCGCTATGTTCTTCTCCATAGCAGCAAACCCTTTAACAGTCCTTCATCATAGCAATTTCAAACCTCCTGGATGTGTCTTCTGTCACACCTTCCTGCCTGTTCCACTGGAGATGTTCGACATCCAAAAAAGTGACTAAGGGCCTTGTTATGGGTATGGGAGTCCAAAGACCACCAATCCCGCTGTCGCAGTCGGACTGCCATTCTCCTGGTGGTCTCACCACCAGATTACGATCCTGGCAGTGGGACTGCCAGGAGACCACTGACACCACCAGGATCATGCACCCCAACAGGTTAGCAGCGGTCGGAGTTGTGGTCAGCCACAGCGGTGCCCATGGCAGCACTGCTGTGCTGATCATGACTTAACTTTCCAAAAGCCTTTTCATGGCTGTTGCAGTGCCATGGAAAGGCCGGTGGAAAGCCTGCACTGGGGGACATTGCAGAACATTACCTTCTCAGAATTTTTTTCTTGAAAATAATGATAAGTATGAAGGTAAGTACTAACCAGCCCCAATGCACTCCTTGCACGCAACCCGCACTACATTGCAGTTGGCCATATTTTTTTACTTTGGCGCAGTCTCACGTGCCTTTGATTTTTGTGGTTGGCAATGTGGTCTTCCAGGTGCTAGCTCTAATGAATGGATTGTTGTTGTTTTGGTGTCAAATAATGTATAAAATTTTACTTTAATTTTCTAAATTGGTATGGGATTTTTCTTGTGTTGTATCTTCACTTTAATACTGTATTTGTGCTGCTTAATCACTTAACCCATTGCCTCTCAGTTAAGCCTGACTGCATTTTGTGCCAACCTACTCAGGGTTAAACCTTTGCTAAGACAGGAGTCATTTCCATGGTGGTTGTGTGTCAAAAAATGGCACTAGTCAGGTCAGAGCCAATATTTTTGACTCTAATCTGACTTGCACCATTCTTTGGAGCACAACCCCCAGTCTTCCCTTCGCCTCCGCTGCCCGGTTACCATCAATTATTTTGACGCAAACCAGGCCGCAGCGCCGGCTAATGTCATTCCATAAATAAGGTGCCCGGTTGGCACTTTGGAATGGCATTAGCCGGCGGTAAACTTTTTGACTGAAATCTGCCCTGGAGCTGATTTGCGTCAAAAAGCATAAATATAGGCCATAATTGTATTTTGTAAGTTTGCACCACTTTTTTGTCAGAAAATGACACAAATGTGGCAAAAAAAAAGTACAAAAATGGGCCAATGTTTAATCCTTCTTTACAAAAACCTTCCATTTCCGACTCCCTACCCACCTCTCTCACCTCTTACCTTAAGCACCAGCCTCTGCATGTATTTGACTCAATCTCAGGACAGGTGGTAAATGTAGGTGCTAAACTCTCATGGAATAGGGCATTCCGTGTGTTTTTTGGCTCCCATGGTAATTCTGCCTTTTCACTGGATTTTCCCCATAAATACAGTTCTGGGGTGATTTTACTGCATGTCCACTGTAAAAGCTCATATTTATAATTGCACGGTACTAGGGTGATGTCCTGCACACCAACCATAAAATTGCATGCATGTGGTGAGATCGCCTCGGTCCTGTGCAACCTAATTAGGGCTATAGCACATAGGAAGAATGTGTGACTTTTCAAACCAGGTAGCAACTAAGTCACGTGCCTGTCCTTCAGTTCTAATATCACCAGTGTCAAACAGGTCTTGTATAAAAGATTTTCCAAACTTAAATACAGATGAATTTTAAATGGTTATTTACTTGCTGTACACAGGGCCGGGATAGGACAGGTGTAGGAGAGAGGATGTAGTAGTGCTTTCTGAAGGCAAGGTTTGTGGTAGTATCAGAGAACTCAACAGTAAAAACCGGCCGCTAGACCACTGCAGGGGGCTTAAAGCAGGCCTCTGCTACCTCTCTTATGCAGCTCCTCTATTCCTTCAGTGGGCCCAAGTTCAACCTATAAACATATATTGAGATTCAAAAGTCTCAGGGGGCTTTCATCAAATACTGCAGGGGGGTCAATCATTTTGTGTTATGGGTTTTGCCTACCATTGGAGTAGATTTCACTTTGAAGCACTTTGCAGTTCAGGGTGCTAAAAGCTCTCTTGTAGAACAAGAAATGTGATCTCAGTAAGTCTTTGTTCTAGGAACCGTGGGGCAGCATTAACTATCTGGCCATGGTGGGCCTGCTAGCACAGGTGTTTTAATAAAAAATATTAATGAGTATGCATACATTCTGTATAATGGATTTGTGTAGAAAATATAATAAGGTAGAAAATAATGCACACATCTGAAAATGTGGTTACAATGAGTGGCTGTCAATGTTCACAAAGTGTACTTATTAAGGCCCGTATTTATACTTTTTTTAGCGCCGCATTTGCGTCGTTTTTTGACGCAAAAACTGCGCAAACTTGCAAAATACCATTGTATTTTGTAGGTTTGCGCCGTTAGCCGTCAAAAAGCGGCGCAAATGCGGCGCTAAAAAAAGTATAAATACGGGCCTAATAGTCTAATACTATGACATGTTGAGCATATGTTTGACTAATATAGTAATATGTCATATTAAAGGTTATGCATTATGTATTAGCTTTATTAGTTGTAGGCCTTAATTTAGCAAAGGTCTTTGGCCTACTTGCCAGGCCTCATGTCAACCTGTATTTCTTAACATTTTAATAAATGGCTGTCCTAGAGAGATACACTATGATTTTCCATTGGATTGTGTAAATGTGCTCATAGCTGAGAATCTTTCTCATCAGAACCAACTGCTAGAAGATGCTGTTCTTGCTAATGTAGCATTTTGTATGTAATGTGTGTAAGACTGACTTTACCAGGAGGAAAACAATGGAGACACTGACTGGAGTAAAAGCTGCTACAATATTGTTTCCTGACGAGCCGGATGATGAGGACATTGTAGGACAACCAATCAATGACATGTGAATGGAGTTATAGTAGAATTAAAAGATTTGGAGTTTTTCTGTTTTATTGTACAAAGTGTGAACATGCGACCCCTTGACCACTAGGGATTTGGGAAATAGTTTTAGTGAGTTCAACTTAATGAGACTGCACTGAGAAGAAACCAGCATTCTGCATTTTGCATTTTTGCCTTAAACATTCTGCATTTGCAATTAGTTCATTTTTGCCCATTTTGCATCTTGACAAGAGATGTGCTTATCTTTATTTGCTTAAAGACTTTGCCTTTTCTGAACTTTGATGCTGAACCCTGATGCCTTGCTGATCGACTGATGTCATAAGGATGAAGACTGACTCAGCTTGCTGATCCATACTGAGGATAGGTAGTATGAATTAGAATGTTGACTACCACGCATATGTGCTTTTTCTTTCTAGGTACCAACCACACTGTTTTGATAGAGCCCTAGTTTGATGCTTTTCCAAATTTGTGTTACTAAATTGTTTTGCATGGAGCCCAACATGCTGATGCTAATCTGATATTAGTTAAGGATCCTCACTAATGAAATTCTGCTAATAGGGAATAATGCTCGATGAATTTCTCTGCTGAACTTAAATGTATGTGATCACATTGACACAGCTGACCTTGTTATTATTTTGCACCATACCCTTTGAATGTGTCATAGTTCAGGCTTTGATTAGATTGCATTTCTTCCACTGGTTTGGACAGCCAGTATTGTTTCTGTATGCGTTTCATGCGATTTTGAGATTATTCTACATGACCTTAGCATTGTTACTATAGGGAATTAAATATTCTAATTTTTACTAATAGGTATGGTTATTCATGACTGAAAGGCCAAGGTGTGTGACAATTACTGACTCTATTGATTATTAATGTTATTGATTATTGTTGATTATTGATATTTTTGTATTGATTATTGATCATTGATCTACATGTACTGGAATTATGGTGGGAACATCTTAATTGCGAGTCAAAAGGTCCATCGCCCTCTTCGTGTCCCCTTGTATGTTTACTTATTAGAATCAGACGTGCTAGCAGTGATGGTAGCAGAGTTAATAGTTGGTCTCCTTAAGAGCTCATCATAGATGTCTGGTACAGAGTAACAGGTGTTACCAGAGATAGCAAAAGAAGTAATGGTTTGTCTCCTTAGGAGTTCACCATAGACGTCCAGAGAAAGTAACAGAGGTGAAGGTTTGTATCCTTAAGAGCTCATCATAAATGCCCAAGAGATAGTAACAGAGGTACTACAATCTCTAGTAGCTTGATGATTTAGTCCTTTGAGAGTTCATTATTACTGAGATTTTGATTTTCAATAATGCTAATTGGAGAGAAAATGTCACCCTAAGTCCAGAAATGACTTTCCAGAGTCCCGAATCTTGCTAATGGTTGTTTGAGGATGTTCTCGGCATTCTAGTGACAGAGTGAATGAAGTAGGTTGCGCTTGCACAGCTTATGCACATCGCAGGTGAATTGAGAGGATTGTGAGTGTTTAGGGAGTTTGCGTACTCCAAATGAAGTTGTAGAAGGAGTGTGCGTACTCTGCAATGTGAGAGGGAAGTCATCAAACTTCACATGTGTGTGGTTTTTGTGCTAAAAAATTGTTCACGTGGTTGTTGATGTACGGACCCCGCGTGATCTAAGAATCGGGGGTATACTGAAAAGTGTATGAGACACTTGGTTTATGTTGTAATTTGTCTGGGTTAATAGGTTGATCGGGCGTGGTCGACGGCGAGTCCTATATGCACCAGGACAGACCCACTGATCAGTTGAGAGTAAAATTTGCATGTCAAATTTTGCTTGCGAATTTGGGAGACTGAGAAAGAAGGAGTAGCTGTAAGTGCAGAAAGAGCCATCAGTTAAAAATCCGTAAGTTACTGAAGCAATTGTGTTACCTTTTCTGTAGTGAACCAGCAGATTTGTTTTTTGGTTTTTGATCAGTGCTTGCGATTTTCGCATTAGTTTGTGTGAATCAAAGTTTGGTAGAATAAGCCACAAGACCTTTTCAGCCGCAGTACGTGCTAGTGTGATTTCATTGGAGCCGCGGTGGGATCGGTTGGTTAGTGAGAAGGGTCGCGGGCAGATTGGCAGCCGTCTGTGAGAGGCAATTGATTGAGAAAGTAGGTGAGGGGAATTCTGGGATTAAAAGTCACTTACTGATTTGATTTTGAATAACAAAAAGGTCAAAAAGATGACATTTTTGAAAGCTTTAAAGAGTGCTTCAAGGGTAGATACGTTTATTACAACGAGTATAGGCGAGACTACACCACCAGAAGGTACACTAGCTTACATTGTAATGGAAGAGGAGAGTGTTGCGTCATGTCTTTGGCTAAAGCAATGGTGCAAAGTGACAGAGAAAGATGGAAACTTAGCATTTCCTACAAATGGGGCGTTCAATTTCAGGGTTTTGGAGCATTTAAGGATGGTGCTATATGAATCGAAGCCCCTACCGAGACCAGCACAGTTTGAGGCATTAGCGATTTGGAAGCTAGTAGCCAGACAGCAACAGCAACAGAAATTCGAGAGGAGGATGAGAAAGGCAGAAAATACCTTAACAGATGCGAGGTGGGACAGTGATCAGAGAGTTTGGAGGATGGAGACTGCACAGAATTAAGTTGTTTCTGGCAATTATGCAGGACAATGAGAAGGAAGAAAGGAAAGCTAGTAGAAAGACTAACAGAAGTCTGTCCGAGAGTAGGGAGGCTAGAATGCCTTCAACAGTGGAGAAAGAATCAGATGATGATGAGTTTATTTTACAGTTATTTAGAAATTGCCAACCACCACATGCAGCACATGAGAGGGGTCCGAGTATCAGTGCTGATCGACAGCTCTGACACAGGTTAATGGGATAATGAGTCCGATGCAGGTTAATGCTAGCCTGATACAGAATGTGATGCAAAGTGGTCTTAATGTGCCTACTACTCCTGTAGTGAAAAATCAGGCACAACCGCCACAGGTTCAGAGAATTTACCCTGACGTGCCCATTATGGAAACAACTTTGAACTTAATGGTGCCTACAGAACAGGTTTTCCCGAGACTGATGCTGGTTCAGACTGAACCAACTCCACTTATACTGTCCCAAGGGCAGCCGCAGGTCATGCCAAGATTTACTCTAGTAACAGGGACACAGTCAGATATGTCTTCAATGATGAATCAGAACATGGGAGTGACTCTCCCACAGAGCATAAGTGCCAGACAAACCCCAGATGCTATATCGCTACCTATTACTGTTGGTCTTGCTGTACCTTTATTTGCACAGAAGAAACCTACTGTAGGTGAGCAGGGTATCATGTCCCAGAATATAATGAGGGGAGGACATAATGAAAATGCTCGGGAAGTCTCTCCTGTGCGACAGACTTTTGACGGATCAAGATCATTGTTAGACCTCAGTCCATTTGTAGCACCTCTAGATACTATGTTAGGGTCAAACGTTAGCCAGAGTTTGAAATTGTTGACACCACGGACCCCGAATGCAGTTGCACAGCAGATGCCACCAGTCCAAGCCAGTAATATTTTGTTGCAAGGTTTGACAGCTCAACAGTTGACTGAATGGTTAGAGAAGCTGAATACCCCACAGAGTACTCCTAAGGGAAAGGAGTGTTTAAATTATGCTAGACTAAGCATGGAACTGGGTGAACGCCTTTGAGGGAACTATGTGGGTGAACAGGTTAGAATCCTACACAGAGGCAGAATTGAGATATTTGTGCCCAAAGATTATGAGGGAAGTGGGAAATGTGCATCAGAAGCTAGCAAACCTGGCAAAGAAGTACAGCATAGAAATAGAGAAGACTAAGCACTTGAAAAGGAGTTACAGATTAGAGTTTGAGACTAAAAACGTTGAACACATGAGATCTGCCGGAATGAAGACACACCTTAAGGAATTGCTTCAAAGTGTCCAGACTTGGGGAGCATTAGACAAATGGGAAGGCAAATGGGTAAAGAAAAGAGACAAAAGTAGAAGGGATTCCGTGAAGCTGAGTGCAAACGTGCAGCAAGGCCAAAATCCAGTCAAAATTTTACAATGAGAAAGATTCCAGGAGGAAATTTTATTCATGTCCCTTGGAGCAGAAGTGACATTCTATTGCTTACAAATGATTATCCAAGATTGAGAGAGAAGCCAGTAGAGTGGTATCAGCACACACACAGGTTTGTGAAACTTGCGAAATGCCTGTGGGAAGATTTGAACACACTGCTAGAGATAGTGGTTCCAGCTTATCTGTGGATAGAATGTAAGAGGAGTGTCGCTTGGACAACAAGTAAGCCAGAGAGAGACGAAAATACAGGTGCACCCTCTCCTGAGGTAATGAAATACTACTATAGGGTGATTGAAATTTTGAAACTGAGAATTTCGGTGATTGGCAGAGGGTTGACAGGACAGCTCAGTAAGCAAAGGAGTCAGTACATGCGTATTATGGGATATTGTTGCAGGCTTTCAAGGATTACAGTGGTACAGAGACAATTGTGGCAAGAGACATGATTCATTTTGTGTTCAGATTTGTGGAAGGATTGAGACCTGAAATTAGCCAGATGATTAAAAGTCATTTGATTTTCTAGCAAGCAAAGCCGATTGATGAGGTGTGCAGTATGCAAAGTACTGTAGTGATGACATTGAAATAAAGCAGAAAAAGTTGAAAGAGAAGGTGATGGTGATGCAGATCAAAGCTTCTCAAACTGGAATGCAAGGGAATTTTCAACAACAGTTATGCCAGCAGCAGCAGGGAAACATGATGTTTCAGCCACAGATGAGAGGTAGAGGTCGCGGAGGTAATATGAATCGTGGTCCAGATTTGGATACCACAGGGATTCAGAATGATGTGCAGGGAATGAAGAAATTATTGCCATGTCACGTTTGTGGAGCTGTGGGACATTGGAAACTTGTGTCTGATGATGCTGCAGGAAGGTGTCATTCAGCAAAGCAATGACATCAATTTATTCCAGAACATGAGAGCTGAGAGCGAGAGGTCCACATCCAAATTTTCAAAATAATGTGGCTCAAGTACTGAATTTTCAACCCATGCAGCAGGTGCAAATGCCACATGTACAAATGACACTGCTGCAGCAAAGGCAACAGTAGGTTCCCATGGTACCTATACAGCAAATTCAAATACCTCATGCCCCAATGGAACAGCAAAAGTTGATGCTTTCTCAACAGGTCATAGGTCAGAGGCTTAACCAAAGTGATAACACAGTGCACAAATTCCTGTTACACAGTGAGAATGGATTAAATGATGATTGGATGAGCGACAGTTCAGATGAGGAGCCATGTGTGCTTGCAACTTCCTTAGAAGTAGATCAAAGTGGTCCCTATGTGAAGGGAAAGGGTTATGGGTCACTGAGTTTCATTCTTGGTTGATACTGGAGCTACACGCTCTAAAGGGAGAAGTGCAGAAGTTCCAAACTTGCCCCTTTCAGGCAGAACAGGTCAGATCGTAGGAGTAGCAAATCATTATTTGACCTACCCAATTACGGAAACAGATCAGGTTAAAATGGGCAACTTTCAGGGATTGCACAAGTTCGTAGTCTGCAATTCAGGTCCGGTATCCCTACTGGGAAGAGATTTGTTGGGTAAAAAGAAATGTTCGATTACTTGTTCAAATGGCGGAATTGAGATTCAGATGAATAGTGATGATGAAGATGACCAAGTCCCAGAGTTAGAAGGTAAAACGACAAATGAGGAGTACCCTCTGATTGCATTTTTCCCGATGTTCACAGTGAACCAACTTCATCCTGATTTGCAGGAGTTAAGGAGAAAGTGTGGGATTCGACAGGAAAAGAAGTAGGTCTGATGAAGGGAGTTGAGCCAGTTTAAGTTACTGTGAAGTCAAATGCAGTTTTTCCTCAACTTCTGAAGTTTCTGCTTGGCTGAAAGTTACAATCTATACGAAAGCCAGTGTGGATTTGGAATGGTTAATGATTTTGGCCAATTGACAAGTGAGAAATGGTAAAAGGATTAAAGAATGTTGCATGCTAGTCAAATGCCTGAAAAGATTGCTGTGCTGAAATGCAGTGCACATCTGAAGTGGCAGGACTTTGTATCATTGAGAAATGGATATGCGGATCAAGTCACAAGTTTCTGCGCATTGAACTGTATATCGTTTAAAGATAAGTGGGACCTGTTACCTGAAGAAGATAAAACATGTCCAAGTTTTGCACTGAAAGTAATTGATTTCTTGGAAGAATTGAAAATGTTGCAAAATAATGCTGACAGGGAGGAAAAACGTTCATGAAGCAAGATTTAGGCGGTCAATGCAACATTGGCGGTAAAAGCCGCTTTCCGCCGTACGGAAGACCGCCAACACACCGCCGCAACCGCAGAATTCTGCCACAGCTACTATGACCCACAGCACGGGACCCGCCAAAATACAGACACCCACACAAGTCCGCCACACCAAAGGTCAGTGATAAACTGGTGAAAACAAAACCTCCACCGTCACGCCAACAGAAATACGCCCACACTATCACAGCCCAAGAATCCACGCAGTGGTCTTTCAACCGCGGGATTCAATTGGCGGTACACACCACCGTGCTCAAAATACACACACATATACAAAACACAGCCACATTGAACAAATCGAAATACAAACACCTGATACACATACACATACCACTCCCACACACCCAATACAATATAAAACACACACCCACATCACCCACAAACCCCTACGACCACAATTACTGAGAGAAGGCCAGAGAGAGACACCACCATCCACAATACTAGCATCCACAGGCACACAACACCATCACCCACATAACTTCTACGCACCTCACGCTACACACCACTACATATCAGCACACTTATCACCCCACACACTACCCCACACATCACCTACACCACCCCATGGCACGGCAAAGACACCCCAGGTTCTCGGAGGAGGAGCTCAGTGTCATGGTGGAGGAAGTTGTCCGGGTAGAGACACAGCTATTCGGAGCACAGGTGCAGCACACCTCCATTGCAAGGAAGATGGAGCTATGGCGAAGAATAGTGGACAGGGTCAACTCAGTGGGACAGCACCCAAGAAATCGGGAGGACATCAGGAAGAGGTGGAACGACCTACAGGGGAAGGTGCGTTCCGTGGTCTCAAGACACCACCTTGCGGTTCAGCGGCTGGCGGCGGACCCCCACCTCCTCCCCCACAACTAACAACATGGGAGGAGCAAGTCTTGGCGATTCTGCATCCTGAGGGCCTCGCAGGAGTAGGTGGAGGAATGGACTCTGGTAAGTCAAATCTTAACTATTACATCCCCCACCCTACCTGCATGCCAGCACATACCCCCACCCTCACCCCCATCACTCTAACTCCTCACAAATGTCCCAACATCACAAACCACACATCCCAAACCCAAGCCCTGCATGCAGTAACAAAGCAAGGACACCCATCACTAAAGCATACCCACTGCACATACCCATACACCCCCCTAAACCACAATCACACAAGGTCCCACACAGGAATGCAAGCACTGGGGTACACGGTCACCCACCCATTGCACACCATGGCACACACAGATGTAATAAACATCCTTTTATACCCCTGCAGGACCCCTACCCTACATCACCGGACAGGAGGGTCCACACATGTCCACACCACCAACAGAAGAGGCCCACAGTGATGACAGCACCTCTGTCCAACTGGATCTAGATGACCATCCGGCCCATCGGGAACCTCGGGACACTCGGTTCACCTCACCCAGTCACAGGCCACCACAGACCTTCCCCCCTCTGGAAACACCAGCACAGCACCCACCCAGAGGGCCCATACCTTCGTCCCCAGGACACGTCAATCAGCAGTGTGTCCACCACTACAGGGAACCCAGGCTAACCCACCACCCCAACAACAGGGACCCGGGGGCAGTGGCAGTGGGCACACGGTCCAGGGGACGGAGGCCCAGGAACACAAGGGAACTGGGAGGGCTGCTGTGCGACAGGAGACGGACAGGCCTAGGGAACCCACTCTCCATGAGGCCCTCTCCAACATCATGGGAGCCTACCATCACTCCCAGGAGATGATGGCATCGGTAAGTTTCAGGAGACCCAGCGCCTGCAGGAGTAACAGTATGTGGGCTTCAGGGAGGAACTCAGAGCCATCAGTTCCACCCTGGGCACCATCGTAGGGGTGCTGAAGGAAGTACTCAACACCAGGAGGGACACTGTGGCACTACAAGGGGCCCCTGACACTAGCCTGGACGATGAACTGCCCACCACCTCCGCCGGCACTAGTGGACAGGAGGCACCGCCACAGGACCACCACACCAGCACCCCCACCCCTGCAGAGGGAGTACCACCTCGCAAACGGTCCCTGAGATCCAGGACAAAGACAGAGAACCCCCCGCAGAGGGAGAACCACCTCGCAAACGGTCCCTGAGATCCAGGACAAATACAGAGAACAATGCCAAGACCCCCGCCACGAAATGAGACCACCCTGAATGTCATCCTACTGTCCCACTTTGTCACCCTGTCCATCCTTAAACTGCCCCAGCTCCACTTCCTATGCCCATTAGGGCAATGCACCTGTGAGACTAATAGACTGGACTCTGCCATGGACATTCCTCGCCATCACCCCTCACCATTTTGCTACCCCCTCCAATATTGAGCACTAAAATAAACACCCTTAAATCACACAACAATCTGGAGTCAGTCTGTGATTTGGGAATACTGTATTAGTAATTACTGTGGCAAAAAAGCTCTTTCATTTGTAATGTCAACATACCTATGTCACACAGCTGTAGTCCATGAGGAATCAAAGCAGATTTCACACATTGGGACCCACATCTGTGAAATCGTAAGGGAAAGTGACAACTCAGTGACAATACTCTAGGTGAAAACGACAGACAGTTGAGAGGTAGTAGTGTTAAAGTACATGTAGTAGGCAGGTTTGCATTCTTACCAGTGTTTCACTGGAAATGTTGCTGGATCACTGAGTCCCTGTTGTCCATGTTTTCTTCTTCTGCTTCCTCGTCTTCACTGTCCACAGGCTCCACAGATGCAACAACACCGCCATTTGGACCATCCTCCAGCAGAAAAGGCACCTGTCGTCGCAAAGCCAAGTTGTGAAGCATACAGCAGGCCACGATGATCTGGCACACCTTCTTTGATGAGTAGAATAGGGAACCACCTGTCATGTGGAGGCACCTGAACCTGGCCTTCAGGAAGCCGAAGGTCCGCTCGATCACCCTCCTAGTTTGCCCATGGGCCTCATTGTAACGTTCCTCTGCCCTTGTCCTGGGATTCCTCACTGGGATCAGTAGCCATGACAGGTTGGGGTAACCAGAGTCACCTGCAAATGGCAAGGGACAACTGTTACACACACACTAACCTGTAGGGATATCCCCAGACAACCATTCCCACTGTCTTGCTTCCAGGTGCTCACCTAATAGCCACACACGGTGCCTCTGGAGTTGACCCATCACATAAGGGATGCTGCTATTCCGCAGGATGTAAGCGTCATGCACTGAGCCAGGGAACTTGGCATTCACATGGGAGATGTACTGGTCAGCCAAACATACCATCTGTACATTCATAGAATGATAATTCTTCCGGTTTCTGTACACCTGTTCACTCTTGTGGGATGGGACCAAAGCCACATGTGTCCCATCAATGGCACCTATGATGTTGGGGATATGTCCCAGGGCATAGAAATCACCTTTCACTGTAGGCAAATCCTCCACCTGAGGGAAAATGATGTAGCTCCACGTGTGTTTCAGCAGGGCAGACAACACTCTGGACAACACGTTGGAAACCATAGGCAGGGACATCCCTGATGCTATGGCCACTGTTGTTTGAAATGACCCACTTGCAAGGAAATGGAGCACTGACAGAACCTGCACTTGAGGGGGGATTCCTGTGGGATGGCGGATAGCTGACATCAGGTCTGGCTCCAACTGTGTACACAGTTCCTGGATTGTGGCACGGTCAAGCCTGTAGGTGATGATCACATGTCTTTCCTCCATTGTTGACAGGTCCACCAACGGTTGGTACACCGGAGGATGCCGCCATCTCCTCACATGTCCCAGTGGACGGTGCCTATGAAGGACAACAGCGAGGACAGAGAGAAACAACTCAGAGGTACGTACCCACAGCTTATACAGAACACCAATCATAATCTAAAAAGTGGCCTGTATGTGTGTTGAGTCTAGGCCTAGGTATGTGTGAAGCAGTTAAAAATGAAGCCATATGGGCCCCTGAAATGGCGGCTGCCTGATCTGTAAATTGGGACAGTGGGATGTGAGGTAACTGCACCGGCGTTGTACACCGTCGCGGTAGGCGGTCGAAGACCGTGGCGCAATGCTGCATTGGTTAACATTGGACCCTATGGGTCCCAGGAGCCAATGACGATGTACGCCGGTGGTGACGGTATGCACCGCCGCGGACGTGACCGCCATTTTCTATCTGTTCAATCACTCGATACCTGTTCTTCGACAGGCTGCTGTGACCTCGGTCTGGAAGAGACAACGGCTCGAGTGTCTGGGGAAAGGGCCCCTGCATTCACATCGGAGGAGTTGGAGAAACTTGTGGATGGGGTCCTCCCCCAGTACACTCTACTCTGCGGTCCTCCAGACAAATAGGTAAGTACACTGGGAGCATGCTGTATGGGCTATGCCTGTGTGGAGTGGGGTGGATGAAAGATGGGGGGGGAGATTGAGGCGTGCATGAAACGACGGTGAGTGCATGCGCCACATGGCAGGAGTAGGGATGGGGGCCAATGACTGTGACAGAGCTGTTGGTAATAAGTTTCTCTTCCCCCTGTACAAATCATGTAGGTCAGCGCCCACCGGAAAAAATATATTTGGCGTGCCATCGCACCATGACCCCCCTGATGTTCAGGATCCTGGCAGTGGCGTACCCGGAGTTGGATGGGCGCTTGAGGGCATCACAGCAGCCACAGGGGTTTCCCTAGGCCAGGGCGAGTTCCGTAGGCAAGGTCCCTCCATAAGGCAGGCCATGTGGCACCCCACCCCACCTCTGTAGAGTGCCAAGTACACCTAGTCATGCCCCTGTGTCATCCATGTGTGCAGATGACGTACATAGCCTAGTAGGCCTTTTCCCAGGAATTGAACAGTGGTGCCCAGGAGCACGGCGTAGTGCAGGGGGCTTCTGTGTCTGTTGTGTCCGCCAACAGTAGCGGTAATGCATGCACTGAACATGTCTTTCTTCTGTCGTCCCCCCCTTTTTGTGATCTCCCTGTTCTTGTGTGCATTAGCATCATCAGGCGGAGGAGCAGTGGCACCAGAGCACGAGGGGGCTGCATCCCACATGGCCATGGAGGGCCACACTACGGACTCGGACTTCACCAGTGGGACGGAGGGCGAGGGGAGCTCCACGGCGGGGAAAGGAGCTGAGACCAGCGACACGGACTTGTCCTCTGATGGGAGCTCCCTTGTGGTGGCGGCAACATCTGTGGCCCCCCATCTACAGATACAGCCGCCACCCCCCCCTACCAGCACCGCCCTCCCAGCAGCCCCTCAGCCTTTGCCCCGTGCCCGGTCACCCGGGAGGGTGGGCATCACCTTCGCCCCAGGCACTCAGGCCCTGCCCCAGTCACCCCTGCTGCCCTCAGTGAGGAGGCCATTGACCTCCTCAGGTCCCTCACTGTAGGGCAGTCTACCATTTTGAATGCCATCCAGGGTGTCGAAAGGCAGTTGCAACAAACCAATGCATTCCTGGAGGGCATTCATTCTGGTCAGACGGCCCTTCAGCAAGCTTTTCAGACTCTGGCCTCAGCACTGATGGCAGCCATTGTCCCTGTGTCTAGGCTCCCCCCTCCAACTTCCTCCACCCAGACCCAATCCCCTGTACCCCAGCCCATCCCAAGCACCCCTCTAGACCAGCATGCACACACATCAACACACAAGGGAAGCTCAGGGAAACATAAGCACCGCACATCCCACAGGCACTCAAGCAAGCATCACACACATGCAGACACACCAACATCCACTGCCTCCACTGTGTCCCCCTCCTCCTCGTCTCCCTCCCAGTCTCGTCTACACTCACACCTGCATGCACTACATCTACAGCCACTACGTCCATCACCAGCACACCCACCACCACACCCCGCTCACGGGCAGTCACCACCCCCACTACCATTCACACGTCCCCTGTGTCCTCTCCCAGTGTGTCTGTGACGCCACCTCCCAAGATACACAAATGCAGGCACACACCCACCCAACAGCCATCCACCTCACGACAGCCTCCAGCGCATGCACCTTCACCCAAAGTCAGCAAACAAACACCTCCTACAACCACCACCTCTTCCTCCACTCCCAAACCCCCTCCAGCTACCCATCCCAGTGTCTCCCAAAAACTTTTCCTGTCCAACCTTGACCTCTTTCCCACACCTCCCCCACCCCGTTCATCTCCTAGGTCCCGAACTAACACCTCAGCCACAACATCTCCGGGACCAGTGGTGCCTGTAGTCACCGGAATATGGAGTGCACCGGCCACCAGGGCAGCCAGTGTGGCACGGAGCCACAGCACAGACAGTCCCCCACTGTGAAACATCAGAAGTTGGCCAGTGCCCGGTGGGAGAGGGGGAAGACTCCAGCCACCAAAGCCACTCCCAGGGGTCCCGTTGGGAGATTGGAGTCAGCTGCGACACCTTCCAAGGAGGGGAAGGGCCACAAGAAAGCAGGAAAGTCTGGGAAGAGCAGCACGCCAGAGGAGACCGCCATCATCCCCGCTGCCCAGGAGGCCACAGCCATCATCCCCGCTGACCAGGAGACCACAGCCATCATCCCCGCTGACCAGGAGGCCACAGCCATCATCCCCGCTGACCAGGAGGCCACAGCCATCATCCCCGCTGGGCCAGAGAGGACCACCAGCACAAGCCCTGCGGGGCTAGAGAGGACCACCAGCACAAGCCCTGATGGGCTAGAGAGGACTGCCAGCACAAGCCCCGCTGGGCTAGAGAGGACAGCCAGCACAAGCCCCGATGGGCTATAGAGGACCGCAAGCACAAGCCCCGGTGGGCTAGAGAGGACCACAAGCACAAACCCCACTGGGCTAGAGAGGATCGCCAGCACAAGCCCCGCTGGGACAGAGAGGACCGGCAGCACAAGCCCCGCTGAGACAGAGAGGACCACCAGCAGCAGAGTCACTGCAAAGGAGCCCGCCGCTCCAAGCACCGCTGAACAGGGCACCACCGTCTTAAGCACCGCTGAACAGGGCACCGCCATTTCAAGCAACGCTGAACAGGGCACCGCCGTCTCATGCACCGCTGAACAGGGCACCGCCGCCTCAAGCAATGCTGAACAGGGCACCGCCGTCTCAAGCACCGCTGAACAGGGCAACGCCATCTCAAGCACCACTGAACAGGGCATCGCCGTCTCAAGCACCGCTGAACAGGGCACCGCCGCCTCAAGCAACGCTGAACAGGGCACCGCCGTATCAAGCACCGCTGAACAGGGCACCGCCGTCTCAAGCACCGCTGAACAGGGCACCGCCGTCTCAAGCACCGCTGAACAGGGCACCGCCGCCTAAAGCAACGCTGGCCCATGAGCGCTAAGGGCACTGACGCTACTGAGTCTGTCACGGGCAATGGGCACCATGCCCCCTCCAGAACCAGTGGAGAGCTACATCCACTACCTCTGTCCTTAGCAGAATGAAGCACCCCGGAAGAATGCAAAGACAAAAGGAAATTAGTGGGACCATTGTAATATATTATATATAAGTACGCATAAATATATATATACACCATTAACAAAATATACACCAAGCATAGTAGTCCAGGTAGTGCTCCAATTAAGTCCGTGGAACACTGGGCCCACACGGAATGGGCGAGGTACACACAAGATCCCCGATCCTGTTTCCGATGTGTTTTTATCCGCGGTGAATCTGCCCCGGAAAAGGTGGCGGATTGGCTTGTTGTGATACTGTGGGCGGTACTTTTTCCTCCGCCTGTCTGTTGGCAGTGTCCGCTGCGCTGTTTGTTTGTACCGCCGTGGCGGTCAGTGTTAAAGTGGCTGTCTTTGTTGGCGGTTTTACTGCCGGCCTGTTGGCAGTCTTACCGCCGCTTTAACACGACCGCCAGGGTTGGAATGACCACCTTAATGTGTGCAATATACAAGATGAATTGTGCGTTTCAAAAGAGGATCAATTGGTTTTGCCAAATAGTCTGCTGTCTCAAATGGCTAGGTACTATCATGGTCAAGCACATGTTGGGAGGGATGCCATGATTTGGTTGTTCAAACATGATTGGTTCAACCCAAGGTTTAGACAGGTTGCTGAAACAGTTTGCCATTGTTGTGTCATTTGCCAACAACTGAACGCAGGGAAAGGTATAGCGGTTAATTTGAGCCACTTTGGAAGAACGGGGCGTCCATTCAGCAGAATGCAGATGGATTTTATTGAGATGCCTGTGTGTGGAGGTTTGAGATATGTGTTGGTGATTGTTTGCATTTTTAGTCACTGGACTGAAGCTTACCCTACATGAAGAAGTGATAGTCTCACAGTAGTGAAGCTACTGCTTAGGGAACTGATACCGTGTTTTGGGTTTCCGATCTCTTTAGAATCAGATTGGGGAAGTAACTTCAACAATGAAATAATTAAATTACTGTGTGCAGCATTGAACATTGAACAGAAGTTGCATTGTAGTTACCGCCCTGAAGCATCAGGACTAGCGGAGCAGATGAATGGTGCCTTGAAGTCAAGAGTTGCAAAGATGTGTGCGTCCATGAGTTTGAAATGGCCTGACGCATTGCCTCTAGTTTTGATGTCAATGAGAAACACTCCCGACAGGAAGACAGGATTGTTGCCACATGAGATCCTTATGGGCCAAGCCATGAAGTTACCAGCGGTGCCTGCAAATGCACTTGTCAACATAACAGATGATATGGTGTTGAACTACTGCAAAGGTCTGGCTGATGTGACTCTTTCTCTCAGCAGGTGGAACCCACCACACTGCCACTGATCCATGACTCAGGGCACAACCTGAGAGCCAGAGACTGGGTTATGGTCCGGAAACACGTGAGGAAAACGTGTTTGGAGCCTCATTGAAAAGGACCATTCCAGGTAGTTCTGACAACTACAGCAGCTCTTAAGTGCGCTGGAATTCCGAATTGGATTCATGCCAGTCACACAAAGAAAGTGGCCTGTCCACTGGATCATGAGGAAGAAGAGTTGCTGAGTGTACCGACAATAGTGAAGCAAGTCTCAGGGCCGGAAAGAGAACAAAGAGGAACTGAGACCAGAGCTGACCCAGTCTCCTATGAGAGACGAGGTAGAAGACCTCCAGGAGGGGGATGGAGAGCCTATCTCAAATGAGGAAGCAGGGGAGCCTACTCAGAGGAAGGCTTTCCCAAAAGCAGACGATCTTGAGAGACAAACAGAGCAATTGCCAGACACAGAGGGGAAAGGAGTTGAGGTAGATCAAAGTCATTGTGATCTGACTCCTCCTGAACATGTTGAAGGTCTGTCAGGAGAAAACACCACAGAACAAGGGGAAGTTTTCAGTTCAACTCTCAAGAGAACACTTGCAAAAGGTCCACTGAAAGGAGATAAGTGTCTGGCATTGCAATAAAAAGGAAAGGAAGTGGTTGTTGAGGCATCAAATGAAGAAGAAGTAAATACAACAAGGAGAGAAGATCTAAGTGAGGGAGAATTGAATGGTGATCGAAAGTTGAAAAGAAAGAGAATAGCAGGACGAAGATACGCAGGTCCTGAATAGGCGTATGCAACGACAAGTGAGTGGCAGCAAGAATGTTTGTCTTTTTGTTTTGATAGAGACATTCCAGGTCAGTATTTGGGCACTTGAAGGAAGCTGATGAAATGAACTGTTGAAACAATCCGAGAGAACATTTTTGAGAAAAAAAACAGTTGAAAGCAACTGGAAGAGACATTGATAAACAGATTGACTTTTGAAACCTGATTTTGACAAGGTGTTTCGGGAAGTAAGACTGTAAGCTGTAAAGAACTGCTGAAAGAAGAGATGTTTGTTTTTGATTTTTGCTGCAGTTTTCCAAAATTTTCTTCTGCTTTCTGATGCTTTACAGATCATGACTAACATTAGCCAGCAGGATAGGAATAATAGGCACTGTAAATATATGAGTATTGGTTTGGCGATTATGTTTGGGATATTCTTTGTAGTGTTGATTGTGTTCTTGATAAGAATGAGGCCAATCATACTTCTGCTTTTGAGGAAACTACTGCACTAACTGCACTAGAGAGGTTCAGGTTAGATAAGAAGCATCTGCAGGAGGATACTAATGCAGAAGGAGAACCTTCTTCTAATGTCTTCTATTACTTGTGGAGTGAGTATGTTGAGACGATGGATGCGAGGAATTGTATTGTGTGTACGCAGATTCCTTCTTCAGTTGAGGAAGGAGTTACGTACCATAGTCTGCCTTTAACATATGGAATAAGTTGTAGTCTGTTACTAACAAGATTTTATAACCAGGAGTACATTCAGTACTTTTACTCGAATCATGATGTCGTGTTTTCGTTTGTCCCTATAATTAGGTATTTGAGTAGAGTAGCTAAGGATAGTGACATAGTATTAGTTAGAGGTTTGTTTGAACCTACATTGACGTTTGGCTCACCTTCTGCACACAGGAATAATCTGACATGTTTGCTTACACCTTCAGAGAAAAGCTTCTTAGATCACACTGATCAAAGGAGAAAGGTATGAAGGAGAAGTTAGAACAAAGGCTTAGAGAAAAGGACTTACAGGAATGATTATGCTTATACTGTAGTGCAATTAAAACGCAAGGAAAATTAGCTTTATATGTGCAACACGTAGGGAGACTTTGTATATACAGTCCTAAAGCACGCACTGACACTTTATTTGTGGGAACAAGTGAATGTAAGCATGTGTTTTTGATTCAGAGTAAATGGACGTTTATGTTGAATGGACAGGACCCGGCAATTCCCGGAATTTATCATATCTGTGGTCTTAATGCTTATTATTGTCTTCTAAGAGGATGGCATGGGACATATTATTTGGGGATAGTTTTCCAAAAGACTTATCAAATGGATTATTTGAATAAGTTTCTGAAAGTAACTTAATTACAAAACATGAGAAAAGGAAGACTCTCCTTATGGTATAGTGGGAAATATCTTTGGACAGCAGCATTTGGGGTGGGATTCTTTTAAAAATATTGCCAGGGACATTGATTACTGTGGTTTGCCTAAGTGGAATATGGGGATTGTGCACATTATGCAAAGGAATTCAATTGAAAATGTCAAAGAATAATCAGAGAAGGGAAGAAATAAAAGGGAAATATTATACAGGGAAAATTCAAAAAGGGAACAAAAGTATGAAGGGATAAAATTGACAGAATTTTAGCTGGTGCAAAAACTTGTAGGTGGTAGTTAGTGTGATGACACATTTAGTCATCAGAGGAGGGATGGCTAGTGCAGGTGTTTTAATAAAAATTATTAATGAGTATGCATGTATTCTGTATAATAGATTTGTGTAGAAAATATAATAACGTAGAAAATAATGCACGCATCTGAAAATGTTATCACAATGAGTGGCCTCCAGTGCTCACAAGGTGTATTTATAAATAGTCTAATACTATGAAATGTTGAGGATATGTTTTACTAATGTAGTAATATGTCATATTAAAGGTTATGCAATATGGAGTAACTTTATTAGTTTTAGGCCTTAATTTAACAAAGGTCTTGGCATTCTAGCCAGGCCTCATGTCAAGCTGTTTTTCTTAATGTTTAATTAAATGTCTGTCCTAGAGAGTTAAACTGTGATTTTCCATTGTATTGTATAAATGTGCTCATACCTGAGAATCTTTCTCATGAGAACCGACTGCTAAAAGATGCTTTTCTTGCTAATGTAACATTTTGTATGTAATGTGTGTAAGACTGACTTTCTCAGGAGGAGAACAATAGAGACACTGACTGGAGTGAAAGCTGCAACAATATTGTCACCTGACGAGCCGTATGATGTGGACATTGTAGGACAACCAATCAACGACATGTGAACAGAGTAATAGTAGAATTCATAGATCTGGAGTTTTAGTTTTACTGGACAAAGTGTGAACATGCGAACCCTTGACCAATAGGGATTTAGGAAATAGTTTTACTGAGTTCAACTTAATGAGACTGCACTGAGAAGAAACCAGCATTCTGCATTTTGCAGTTTTGCCTTAAACATTCTGCATTTGCCATTAGCTCATTTTGCCCCTTTTGCGTCTTGACAAGATATGTGCTTAACTTTATTTGCTTAAAGACTTTGCATTTTCTGAACTTTGATACTGGACCTTGATGCCTTGTTGATCGACTGATGTCCTGAGGACAAAGACTGACTCGGCTTGCTTATCCATACAGAGGATAGGTATTATGAATTAGAATGTTGACTACCATGCATATTTGCTTTTTCTTTCTAGGTACCAACCGCACTGCTTTGATAGAGCCCTAGTAGATGCTTTTGAAAATTTGTGTTAGTAAATTGTTTTGCATGGAGCCCAACATGCTGATGCCAATCTGATGTTAGTTAAGAATCCTCACTAATGAAATTCAGCTAATAGGGAATAATACTCAATGAATTTCTCTGCTGAACTTAAATATATGTGATCACATTGACGCAGTTGGCCTTGTTATTAATTTGCACCATAACCTTAGAATGTGTCGTAATTCAAGCTTTGATTAGATTGCGTTCCTTCCACTGGTTTGGACAGCCAGCATTGTTTCTGTATGTGTTTCATTTGATTTTGAGATTAATCTACATGCCATTAGCATTGTTAATATATGGAAATAGATATTCTAACTTTTACTAAGAGGTGTGGTTATTCATGACTAAAATGTCATGGTGCACGTCAATTAATGACTCTATTGATTATTAATGTTATTGATTATTGTTGATTATTGATATTTGTGTATTGGTTATTGATTATTGATCTGCATGTACTGGAATTATGGTGGGAACATCTTAATCGCGAGTCAAAAGGTTCATCGACCTATTCGCATCCCCTTGTAAGTTTACATATTAAGGTCAGACACACTAACAGGTCTACTGTCTGAAATGACCATGAGAAATCTGTCCTAGTGGGTAAGCGTGCTGGGTTGTATTGGGATATTCAAAAATAGAGATTATTATTGTTTGAAATGGTGCACTGGGTACCCACTGTTCATGTGTTAATTCATCTAGAAGCAAAAGCGTACATCTAGTCCTACGTCATGTGTGAAACAGTCAGGTGACCCTCCTGTAGCTTTTTGACCTATAGCATGTTGCATTCTGGATATTGAGGTTTTTCAATTAACGCTGTAAACACTTGGTTAAATATATTAGTAGGTAACATGGTGATGTCTAAAAAGGGAGGACTGACTGGAAGTGTCAAGAGGAGTGTAATGTGCATTAACACATGCTTAGGTGAGTACAAAGATGGTAGCATGGATTTCTATTTCGTTTGTCAGCTTTTTATCAGTAAAAATATGAAAATTATAAAAAATAGTTAAAATGCCAGGATGTGATCACATATTAGATATGAAACATCCGAGTTAATGCGCTTCCGCTACCACAATAGAAAAGTTAGTCTTAATGGCATGTGTAAATTATTGCTATTTTTACCATAACTATGGGGTATATTTACACAAAATTGGCGCATCCATCCTGATGCACCACTTTTCTTGCCTCGCCCTTGCCCAACCTAACAACACCATGGTTGTGCCGTATTTACAATATGGCCCGCCATGGCAGTCGTTAGGACAATAGCGTCAACATTTTTTATGTTATTGTGGCGCAGGGAGGGCTAATGTGTCATTTTTCAGTCCTCCCTGTGTCGGAACACCTCCCTTCCATACATTATGCCTGGTGCAGGCATGTGTCGCAAGGCGTTGCAAAGTGGCACAATACAAGAATTGCCCCTCTTTGTATATACAGCGCAGGAGAAAGGCCTCCTTAAGGCCGCCTTAGCGTAAAAACAATTACGCTAGGGCAGCGCAAGGTGGCGCTTGCAAATATGCCTCTAATTCTTTCTTTGTAAGCCACCCTTGAAACTCTGCACAAGCTTTCTCTTCCAAGAGCTAGGTTTCACTAATTGCTGCCAAGTCCTAGTTGTTCATGTGATAAGGTTGGGAAAAGCAACACAATGAATATCGGAGGTCCTACCACTACAAGCCATGCATTTAGTAAGGTTTCTGAGAGATGAAGCAGGTGATGCTCCTTAGGAGTTTTACTCCCATATTGGTATAGCCATTAAAGGCCTGCTCCAGGATAAAAAGCACAAGGCAAAGGCGAGGGAGGGAGCTAGACTTTAATCCTGGTATAGCTGGGCTTTAAGGTTATTACAACATTCTGCCACCAAAGGGCAGAATGTTCTAATAAATGAAACAAAGGTCCCATTGTGCTCCGTGACTTCTTTGCTCCCAGTAACAGCTCTGAACCTGACAACAATGGAATGTTGGCGCTTCTACCGGCCATTAGAAGCCGGGAACACAGCTTTTTTGTCAATGATTTCAATGGAGTTCCCAATTGTCTTCTATAGGGCTCCCAACATTCCAATGTTCTAATAAGGCTTTTAAAATGTGGTGGTAAAACCAGACCCAGTGTTGCTGATTTAAGCTGGCATAATTACCAGCGGCGGCTCCTCCTCAATGGCGAAGGAGCATCGCTCCACTGGCTAAGATCCAGCAGCTGAAAAAAAACCAATATTTTATTATCATCTTACTTTTCAGCTGCTTGCTCAGCCAGCATGTGCAGGGAGGGGCAAGGCTAGACCATGGGAGGGGGAGGAGGAGTGGGGTGCACTTAAGTGTGCATGCCAGTTCAGCAGGACATCTTAGGCCATCCAAACTGACATGCGCACTTAGGTTTCTGGGTTGGAGAAACAGCACAGATTCCAATGCACTGTCTGAGCGGCAGACAAAGTGACTCAGACCAATCCTGATGCTACTTTCATGGTAGGTATAGCATGAGAGTAGCACCAGGATTGAGTGGGGAGCCTGTGCTGGTGTCCCAGTGACTGCTAGGACATCATCAGGAGCAAGAAGAGGAGGAGGACACCAGCAGTGGCAGAACAGGTACATTTTTGTTATTATTTCCCTGTCTTCCCACCCCCTCCTTGAGATTTGCGGCGGCTGCCACTGATCATCACCCTATTTATCAGTATTATTAGTATGAAATTAGCCCTAGGGAATAACATGTGGAACCCATAACTACATATTTTACCTGGATTCTGGGTCATTTTGAGGTCACATTACCAAAGCAAGTGGTTTCATGAAGGGCATTTCTATAACTAGAAAGAATTGTAATTTTGTAGGGTGGTAATTCCTCCAAATGTATGCAATTGCCACTTCTCTTAGCATGAAATAAAGGCCTACGTGCAAATGAAAATTAATGATACTTCTTATGAGAGAAGATTTCTATGACATAAAAGAGCATAAGACTGATCTAGTTTCTCTGGTGAGTTGGGACAAATTTTAGTCATTGTGGCAGGGCAGTATTAGATATACAGAGAAAGCACATAGTAAGGCCCAGGAAGGACCTGACTAAGAGCATATTTTTAAAATAAGGTAATTTGAAGCGTTACAAAATGACATGAAACACACAGATTACTTCCAAGAATGAAAGACATACAGAGCACAAACAATTAAAAAAAAAAAAATAGTACAGTGCTAATACAGAGTATGCCACCTTATAAAGAAGTAGATCTAAGTGTCCAAAGTGTCGTTTTAGGGATGATTGTAACTTACCATTGCAAAGAAATAAGTAGATCTAAGTGTCCAAAGTGTCATTTTAGGAATGATTGTAACTTACCATTGCACACGTCTAACTTCTAACTTAAAAGTAAGTATGTGTCAACCAAACAGCCCTGTCCCTTTTGACTCTGCCTCCTTTTGTGATTTTGTGAAAGATGAAGATTTACCCGTGATCCTTTTCTTACCTCTTGCGAGATTTGAGACCTGTTCCTTTGTGCCAATTTTTCAACTTATGCTGCTCAATCACTAGTTTGTTTTGCCCAACAACTGTAATTGAAATCTCTAGAGAGAAGATATGTCTTACTGTACAAGTCTGTGGAGTAGGGAAGGGATATTTGACCATGCAGGCAACTATCTGAAATATGTAGGTATTATATATTTTTTAAAAAAGAACTAGGAATACAAATAGTAATGCCTGTACAGAAAATCTTTACGTTTGATTGAATCGAAAAATAAGTGATTTTGAGAAAGTGAAGTGGCAATCTAGTCATGAGATATGGAGGGGATTAGGAAATGTTTACAAATGGCAAGAGTGTCATGAAATAGTACCATTTGCCAGGTTTCATTACCCCTAAAACACAGTAAAACGTCTCTTTAAAAATTTGGGACCACCAGAATTTAGGAAGAATGTCATATCATCTGTGAAAAATTATCAAAGCTGGATATTTGATGTGGAAAGTATTTGTCTAGCTGTTTCAGTCACTACCCAATAACAGCCCACTAGCATATCTTAAGTTTTAGAGAGAGAACAAACTATGTAACAGAGGAAGTTAAAGATATCAGTAAGCATGTCTCTGTTTCTTGTCAAACTATCTAATCCTTTTAACAGTAAGTAGAATTTCAATTAAGAATGAAAAGCATACAGCAGTCGGGAGCTTAGGTGACAGGCAGCATATTGCTTGAGCTCTCGGAGGTCGACCGTCACTTGATCCTGACTCCCATCGCTTCACCTTGGATCTTCTCTTACATCCTCTGGGATTTACATCCTCTGGGATTCAAAATATAGAACTGATTTGAATGGTTCACTTGATCATCATGCTCCACTGGATGTGTCCTGTTTGAGGTAGTCAGATTGTGATGCTTGCAGTACCCAGCAGCAGTCAGCAGCAGAATCTAACTCTGCTGTCCTAAGTCAGAGTGTCACAGACCTGACACTGCTGTCACTGTTAACACTTTCCAAGCTTGCCAGTGCTGAGTGATCACTTTGCGGATCCAGTGTGCTTGTGCCTCCCTATCTCAATAAGGAATTGAAACCGAATCTGAGCAAAAAAAGGATAGAAGATTTAGGATGCCAAAGATTAATTTATCAAGGTGAAGGCTTTCATATTGTTTTTGGAATCCACCTTTTCTAATTACCAGAGGCCAAGTTAGCTTGTCAGATGGGGAGAGCATCTTCTGGGCTAATTCCCCTTCTTTGTCACTTGGGAAGAAGCCTCGTTGTGGCAATCCAGAATTTATCATATTGAGATTTTCAAATGTATTGGACATTTGCCCAAAGAAGAAACAAGGGGATATTCAAGCAATTATGATAACAGACTTTAGCAAATAGAAAAGGGCATAAAGAAAGATCATTGACTATTTCAGGAAAGCTAAGAAAAAGCCTTATTCCAAAGACATTTTACAAAGGATTCCTTCAAAGAATTGTTTTCAACATTTACAACAAATTTTGCAACTGAATCGGACACCTGTAATAGCATTTCTTCACAATGACATAACTGAGCTCCATTATTGGGATATGCAAGCGATCTATCATGTCACCCAATCCCTTTCTACCCAGCCAAGAAGCCAGGAAGTTGATCAGAAAAATGGGATGGGTAAATGAGATACATTTGCAAACAAAGGGAGGGATCTTATATGTAGAGCACAATAAGGTATTACCACCAAACAGCAGAACCAGTAGCAGCTGCTCAACAGACATCATTGAATGTACTGATGGAAGACAACAAAGTTTAGGAAATACAGAATGCTACCACTCCTTTCATGGGAATTTCAATGCCCAATCCACTGGAAAATGGCTGCAGCAACTATGGAACAGGACCACTCTCCTCAGAAAGTACCTCAGAATATGGCCAGGCAATTCAATACCAGCACAAGAGGAGGTGACTCAAAACCGATCAATATGCATATCTCTCCTTTGCTCCCTCTATAGGAGGCTCTTACAAATTTACTAGTATCAAACAGTTTGACTTATTCTCCTGATATAACATTGAATTGCCAGCTCAGACGTAAAATACAGCTTTTTATGGCAAAACTGCAAAACATACATACTACCAGTGCCATAAACGTTTTAACAGTTCCATCTTCTCTCATGCCTGCTCAGTTACAATATGCCATTTGAAATAGGAGGACATCTTACTTCCTTTTTGAACAAGGATGGATAATCAATGTCAAGCTTGTTGAAGGCCCCCTTGAATACCTAGGTTGGGCACCTCTATTTTAGCAGTAGGCTTATAGCCTGTATTTAATTTTACATTTGTGTGTATTTTATTTATTTTCATATATTTTAGCACACCCAGCTTTTAGGTAGTTATTTTTCTATTATAACCAGCCTCTTCTTTCCAGCAGACAGAGTTGTTTGTGCTGCACACCTTTTCTGCCATTTGTACAAATTGCACTTTGTGCCTTGCTCAAGGCTGTCATGTACAGTATGTGACATGCTAACTTGTATTGCCAGTCCAGGCCCCGGAGCCAGTTCCTATGTTCTAGACAAATCAGTATGTCAGGCCTATTCTTAGAACCCGGTATGGGTTATTATATAAACAACAGGTAGGCCTAAGGGGGCGTATAGCATTCCAATCATGACCGTCCTGGGATGCACCCCATTCCACAAACAGCATTGCTGATCCTGGTGCTGACTCTTTAGCTTCTTGAGAAGATTGCCATCCAGGCAACTGACAGACCCCTGCTATCCTACTCAGGTATGGGGTCAGAGGCAGGGGCAGCTCCTTCGCAGTGCGAAGGAGCGTCACCCACCTGGCTATGCCGGGAGCTGAGAAATAAAACAATATTTCCTTATCATTTCATCTATCAGTTGTTGGCTCAGCCAGCAGCATGTGAAAGTAGGGGCACATCTGGGCCACAGGAGGGGGGAGTGGGAGGAGGAGAGAGTTCACCTAAGTGCGCATGTGTGTTTGGTCAGCCCAACACAAACACACACTTAGGTTTCTCCAGCCCGGCTGTGTTAAACCGCCGGGTTGGAGAAACTGCACAGACCCCAGGGCAGCTTCTGAGCGGCAGTCCAACCCACTCAGACCAATCCTGACACTGCTCTCATGCTAGGTTTAGCATGAAAGCAGCACCAGGTTTGCTGGACAGTCTGTGCTGGTATCCCAGTGAGTGCTGGGACACTAGAAGAAGAGGAGCAGCATTGGGAAGAGGTGAGATTTTTTAATTATTATTTTTATTATTTCTGTCACATCCCTCCCCCTGCCAGCCTCACTGCTTGAGATTTACAGCCGCCACCTGTAGTCGGGGGTACTCCCTTATATCCGGACAGGCAGAAAGGTTACCCCCCACTATACTCTCAGACCTAGACATAGGGTGTAGATAGGAATATGTAGGCTTTCTAGAGACATACAAAATTATGAGTTTGTTTATCTTCTTTAAAATGGTTGGTATGATGGTTACTGTGCCATGTTTCATCTGCCTCATATTTTTTATATTAGGATGCAATTGCTTCCATAAATGCATTGAATTCCAATTTTTGTCTTGTGTCCTGCCTTGGCATGTGTGAGTCACTGAGTAACTGAGCAATAGGGTATGATCTGTTTTCAGGACTTCCAAGAGAAGTCAGAGTGTCAGGTTTAGTTTGCAACAAATCACCTTCTCCTTTGAAGGGTCCGTGAGGCACTGCGGGCTAGCCAGTATTTAGGCCGTCAGCTTCCACATTGATGAGTCTCCCACCCTTGGTGGTGCTGCCGCCCTAAACATGCAGTGTTATTACTGTAATAGGAATTGCATGACAAGCTTTAGCACTAGCCTCTGAGTCTATTGAGTGCTTGTACAAAGTTACCTTGAGGGGACAAAGAGGTGACCCTGAATAGAAGAGAGCCACATTATGAAGTGCTGAACAGGAGGCCCATAGTAAATTAGATAAATGTTCAGATCAGGTTCACAAGATCAAGGGGCATATTTATACTCCGTTTGCGCCGAATTAGCGTCGTTTTTTTCGACGCAAATTCGGCGCAAAACTAACGCCATATTTATACTTTGGCGTTAGACGCGTCTAGCGCCAAAGTATGGGCAAATAGCGTCATTTTTTTGCGTGAACGCCTTACTTGCGTTAATGAGATGCAAGGAAGGCGTTCCCGTCTAAAAAAATGACGGCGACGCAAATGCGTCGTATTTATACTCCCGGGCAAAAATCACGCCTGGGAGTGGTCGGGTCAAAAAACCCCGCATTTGCGCCACTTTTTAACGCCTGGGTCAGGGTAGGCGTTAAGGGGCCTGTGGGCTCAAAATGAGCCCACAGGTGCCCTCCCCTGCCCCCAGGGACCCCCCCTGCCACCCTTGCCCACCCCAGGAGGACACCCAAGGATGGAGGGACCCATCCCAGGGACATTCAGGTAAGTTCAGGTAAGTATAAAAATTTTTTTTTTTTTTTGGGGTGGCATAGGGGGGCCTTATTTGTGCCCCCCTACATGCCACTATGCCCAATGACCATGCCCAGGGGACAAAAGTCCCCTGGGCATGGCCATTGGGCAAGGGGGCATGACTCCTGTCTTTACTAAGACAGGAGTCATGTAAATGGCGTCTGTTCGTCGTTAAAAATGGCGCAAATCGGGTGGAGGCGTTTTTTTGCGTCAACCTGACTTGCACCATTTTTAAGACGCCCTAGCGCCACTTTTCCCAACGCCGGCGCTGCCTGGTGTACGTGGTTTTTTTCCACGCACACCAGGCAGCGCCGGTCTGCTTGCGCCGACTAACGCCATTCAATAAGTACGGCGCCCTCATGGCGCTTCAGAATGACGTTAGCCGGCGCAAAATATTTGGACGCTAAACTGCGTTAGCGCAGTTTAGCGTCAAAAAGTATAAATACGGGCCCAAGTTTCTTACTAATAAAATCAAAGTATTTCCAGGGCTCTTTTTCAATTTCCCTCAGCCTGATTGGTGAAGTTGTTTTATTACTCAATGTAAATCTTGAATAATCAGTGATATGTGACATTTGGGGCAGCACACAATGAGGTGTAGGGTCAGTGAGGCCTATCTCCGTGAAGTATGGGGGAGAGGGAAGGTGACATCAGCATGGGAAAGTTAATGCTGAAAAAAACGAGGGAAATATTAGCAGCAGGATAGGTTACCTTTCTCTGCTACTGGGGCCAGAAGTTTGAAACACTTTTACCACAAATGTCCCATCGTGCCGTTTGTCATTGGTAACATGCTTTTTGCCACATACCAACACTATTTTGTGAGTCAGTAACCTATTACTGACTTGCAAAATAGGGTTTGTGACTCGCTTACAATATAGGAAGAGGGTTTCAAGGGCATCCCTTCCTAATAGCGAGTCACACTGGTATGTAGGAGTGTTTTCAACCAGGAATGTGGTCGCATAGCATTTGTAATTACCACAAACTTCAAGTTGGTGGTAAACCATTTGTAAATGGTACGGAGTGCAAACATATTTTGAGAGCCCGGCAGTGGTCCCATGGACCACTTTTGTGATGCATCCTGCTTTCCTACAAATAAAAAGGGGCTGCATTACAAAAAAATGCTTTATTTAAAAAGTAATTACAGACATGGTGGTCTGCTGACCCCAGCAGGTCACCATCCCTGTTATTGTGTCCATCCCCAGATGGGATGCAAATTACGTCCTGCCTTCTGAATATTAATGAGGCAGGTCTCTTGCACCCTATTTGGGATTTGCATACACACTGTTGTACAAAGCTGTTTTCAATTTCCTAATAGAGAGACACAAATGTTTGCTATTATGAATCACAAAGCTAAGCTATATACATCTGGCCCCTGGTTCTTTATTATTATGTTTAGACAATGCAGAAGAGCTACCATTAATTTCAAAGGACTAAATTGTCAGGCTCAGCAACATGAATTTAAGCATACACCTCCACATATAAAACCTAGCATTGCTTGATTGCAAAATACTAGAGTCACTCACAAAGATCACACTGCTCTTTCATGCCTTGGAATCTTAATATTTATTTTCCACCTGTCAGACCGCATCCCTCAGCAAAGTAACAATTCTGGTCTTTGAGCCAACCTTTCACTTACTCTGTCACATCTTTAAGGTCATTGGTAATTCTTGGCCTCAGGCTAGACACACAGAAACTATACTTCTTTTCAGTTTTTGGTCCCAGTAAGGACTGCCCTGTGGTATTTGCTGAGCTCCAAAATAAATTGCACCTCTTCTCTGGTAGTTCGGTGGTGGCCTGTGATTTTAATTGCATTATTTGTCCTCAAAAGTTAGCACTGATATATGGGGGGAAAATACACAAGTTGCAAACACGGCAGTCAATTTCCATCCTGATAGAATCACTAGTCTTCATGGAGCCTTTGCCATGAAGACAGCCTTATTAGGGGGATATACTGGCTAAACCCTGGCCCATTACCAATATTTAAGGACAGATATATTTTTAATTAGCAAAACCTTGATTAAAAACTCAAGCATTTCTTATCATTCAATTCGGACACTACCATGGACATTTATACATACATTCTTGTGAAATAAGACATCTATGAGAGATCAAAATCTATGTCAAAGATGTTTATGGATCATTACTCACTCTGCATCCAGTTCTATGGACTGGGATACAATAAGAGCTGTTATTTACACTTTTAAGTTTTATTATTCAGTGCAAGAATGCAAACTTGCCCAGAAGGAGAAATATATTTAATGAAGAAAATGGAAAGATGGGGAAAGAACATATGTAACAATACAAAACAAGAATTTGCAGCACTGACATTTTTGGTGCAGGCTTGTCTCTATGAAGTACCAATTAAAGTCGCTCTGCTCTATAAATATGGTCCAACAATACAATTTTACAGTTATTTTGTAATGGAAAATGGGGAAAGTGAGCTGGCTGTTTGCAAACATAAGCTTTTCCCAATTTTTATAAACAACTACATTCTGGTTCATTAGGAAGCAAGGCACAAAAGTGTATGTTTGACCACTTCTCTGATGAAGACCTTCTGCCAGCTATGGCACAGAAGGATTACGAAGAAATTGCTGTCTCAATTACAACTGAGGAACTTTTGGAAACTACTCATACCTTTCCACACACCAAAGCTGTAATTATAGATGTCATACCAGTTGAACTATATACTTTTAAAATTGATGATGGTGCCTACGTTTTCCTTTAGGTAGTGCATGAAATCATGTCTGGTGCTTCTAAAGCCTCCTCCTGGAATCTTGTTCATATCATGGTCTTCCTCAAAAATGATAAATTTAGCTTCTATTATCAATTATTATTATTGCTACAATAGGAGTAAAAGGTATAAGCTTGTCTTCCTATTTCAGAGAATTAAAACAAAGATATCAACCTTAGTGACCCAATGGCAGCTTGACTTTGTCCCAGGAAGTCATACTACTGGCCACACTGACCTGGCAGTGGCACTGATTGGCTAAGCAGAGATAGGGCAACACCCCATGTCACTGATATCATTAGATACTCGGAAAGCATTCGATCAGGTGTTGTGGCCATGTCTTTGGGCTACCATGCAACATTTTTGGTTTGGAACAACTACAATTAAATTGATTCAAACCATTAACCATACCCGAAAAGCAGTGGTACTACAACTGGCCACTCCTCAGCCTCATGTAATATCTTTTATAGCTCTTAAGCATCAATCAAGGCTATCCACAGCCTCCTTATCTACAAACTTTATGTATGCCACCTTTAGTGGCATATCTGAATTATACCACAAAAATCCCCCATTGGTATTTTTTTAGCTGAAGTTAAAGGGTTCTCATATTTCAAATGCCATACTGATTGCTACTTCTGATTTTAGCCTCTCAATCATCTTGGTTGAAACTGCAGCTGCTTCCTTTGGTGAGATATCCAGATATAAATGCAGTAATAATTAAAAGACTCAGATATTGAATATTAACCAACTGTCCACACAAATTCTACTCAGTTATCAAAATTAGGGCCCTGAGTTAAGAAAAGTGGCACTTCATGTCATGAAGCGCCACTTTTCTTGCGGCCCATTGCGCCTCCCTAACTCCACCATGTGTGCACTGTACTTAATAAACGGCGCACCATGGAGCAGGTTAGGGACAACAGCGTCATAATTATTGATGCTGTTGTTGTTCTTTGCAGGATTAGCATAAAAAATGTTGGAGCTAATCCTGCAAAGGACATAGCAGTCCATTAAAAATAATGGTGTGCCTCCTTTTAATTCCTGCTCTGTTCAGGCATTAAAAATGCCACTACAAATGGTGCAGTGGAATCTCATAGCTTCCATTGCACCATTTTTGCGCCCCCCTAATGGGGGAATGCCCCCCTTGCATACATTATGCCTGGTGCAAGCATAATTTGGCGCAAGGGTTTACATAGTGGTGCCACGCGTGCATTGCACCACTTTGTAAATATGGTGTCGCGTTTTTTCCACACTATCACTACATTAGTTAAAAGAAATTACGCTAATGTGGCAATAGTTGGCACTAGGCCCTTGTTAAATTTGGGCCTAGGTACCTGAGCATGTATCTACTACGTGTGATATCCTCTGGTCGGACAACTGTACAAGACCTACGTTAAAAGAAACAATCAGATGGGAATCTCATTAAGTGGGAGCAGATAGCTCTCACTTCCCTAGGAAATACATATTTGATTAAGATGGTTTTAAACCCAAAACAACTTTGTCTATTCAGTGTACTCCCATTTTGCCTGTTCTTGTCATTTTTTTGAAAAACAAATAGACATTTATTGCGTCTGGTATGTGCAGAGGTAAAAGATCCAGACACGCTCTTTGGTTTCTTCGATTTCCTGTGAAAAGGAGATAAAACAACACACCTATTTGTAAAGCACCATTTACCCAGAAAGTCATCTTGGCTCTGAACAAAAGATGTTTATTGGCACCCAAAGGGACTGATTTTATCTATCTCAGAAGGATGAACAGCGGAGAACATCCACTGGGGTTTGAACCTGTGGCCATGACTTCTAGCACAGGCCCCTTAAGTGGATGCATTCGTCTACTGAGCCACCAGACCCAGCAAATCCTGACATGGGGGGCGCTTCCTGATTTTCAGTTTTACTTGCTGGCTGCATTAGTAAAGTGATTAACCAAAGTAGTACAGAAAGCATCCATCATTTTTTTTTTCTCTGATATCTATTTAGAGTCTCTCACTTTTGTGTTCTTTAATTTCTCTTAGCCCGACCATCATCCCAGGTGTGTCAATTTAAAAGTTATTATTTTACCCTGCAGTGTTTCACAGAATGTCTACATCTATAAACACTGAAACATCTTACAATACCATAGTTATTCACCCCTGTGGAACACTCCAGAACTACCGGAGAGAGCCATTTCTCATGGTTAAACTCTAACTTAAAAATCCTTCATCAACTGTTTTCAGGTCGTTTAGAATCTACTTTTGGAATCAGCCAGAGTTATTCCGATTTCCTACTGTGATTTGTTTACATATTTACAAACAGCAGAAAGTATGAATAATATTAAAACAAGATAACACCTACTTCACTTTCAGATATTAGTTTCTATCAAATGCTGTCTGCTTAAAGATATGTACTTTATATCAGACATTTGCGACAGTAATGGATGTCCAACTGCCATAGGCAGCTGCTAAGTTGTCCATCTGATTAAATAAGGGGATCACCCCAGAGATTTCCAAGCAATCATTGGCTTGCAGATATTCTTGGGCTATAATGAACAAGGTATGGTCACAATTTAACCATATTCTCTCAGATCTTTATATTTCATTAATAAAGCTGGCCAAATGGAGTCCTACTCTAATCTTAGTCTGCCCTAGATGCCAGATCTCTGCAGCAAATACTTGCTTGGAACTTGCCCAGTAAATTGACTATCCTGAAATGCTGTTTTTAACAAATTAATGTAGCAGTTGGTTTTACAGTTAGCTATGATGCACTTTAGTACCATTGAGATTGACTCCTTATGTTAAGTGCAATTTTCGTTTTCTCACTATTTTTGATGGCATGTTTGGAATTGCCCTGACAATGGTTTGAATTTGCCCCCCATATGCATTGAATCACTAGATATTCAAGACTGGATCCCATAAGCTTTAGATGTGTATTGCTTGAACCAACAGATGCTTGCAACACAAAGAACTAAGAGCCAGATGTATCAACCAATTTTGCATTCGCAAACAGTGCGAATCGCAAAATTTAGCCGTTTGCAAATGCAAAAATGCCTTCCAAGATGTATGAAAGGCATTTCACATGCAATTTTAAGGAATCGCAAAAATAATGATTCCTTAAAATTGCGACCCCATTTAGAGAATCGCAAATTGTGATTCTCTGAATAGGAAATCGCAAATAGGTAATTCCTATTTGCGATTTCCAAATCACATGAATCAAGCATTTCCTAAATGTGAATTGGGCATTTAGGAAAAGCAATTACCACCAAATCCAATGTAGTATTAAGCATGTGCATTTTTTTAAAATGCGTTATAAATGCATTTTTTAAAATGACATATAGCGCCCACATGCCCCTGGGGCATGTGTGTGCTTCACATGTCTGAAAATATTTTTTGGGTGTGCATCAGAGGGGGGCTTAGGCCCCCAGCACCCTGGGGTTTGCATTTCCTAATTTGCGAATTCCTAACTGCAATTCACAAATTGGGAAAAGCAAAACCATTCACACCTATGGGCCTATAGCCCATTAGAAATTAATGGAGTCCCATTCTCTAATTGCGATTCGGTAATAGCGATTGTGAATTTTAGGAAATCGCTATTACCGAATCACAAATTTCATACATGCCATTTTGCATTTCTTAAGTAGCGATTTCTTAAAATTTGCTATTTAAGAAATGCAAACCGGGAGCTTGATACATCAGGCCCTAAGGGCCTTCTTTATTATTTGGTGGGCTACCCACTCTCCGCCAGGGCGATGGAGTAAGTTACAACATGATGAAGCCATACAACAAACCTCCAAAGTTTTTTTTTTTTTTTTTCAAAAAGAAAGTTCCAAAGCAGGATTTTTTATTTTTTTATTTTTTAAAACACACTGCCTCATTTGCTGTGGATGTTTCCTTCCATGAAAAGGGAGGCATTGATCACTTTTCAATGCCCCTTAAAAACAGGCTTTTTCTGGCGGTGATGGGCATTGAAAAAACAGCTGTGTGTCCCCCTATCTAAATGAGGTGGGCAGACATATAGCCACACTTCCGATCGCCTTTACTCCATTTGGCCATAAATCGGGTTAACCAGGGAGAAGATGGAGTAGTCTTGGCCATTAGCAAACCAGTGTCCTCCCGCTTCTAAATCAGACAGGTGGACCATAATGTTGGCTGTTGCAGCAAAGTTTCCTCTCTGCCAACATGTAATTCAGATCCAAAGAGGTTTGAACAAGTTTGGGGGAATTTCAGTATAAAAGGCTTCATTGGGAAACTGGATTGAGGAAAACTATTGTTCTGTTCAAGTTGTAGTACATATTTTCGTGCTACTGACACATGCATGTATTTTTCTTGTTTCTTTTTTTTGCTTGTATTTGACTACAGGAGCCAATATAAACATTAAGGAGAAAAAAGAAAATTGAAAGGTGATATTGAGAGAGGTATGAAAACCTAGTTAATAACTTTTATATGTCTTACAGGCACTCACTCAATCATTGTAATTCTTTTATAATTTCATGGTGAAGTTGTTCAATGTGTTTATATAGTTTATTCTGAAGGATTTAACTGAATTAGAGGTATATTTAATTGATAAATGCCAAGCAGAGTGAGCTCAGCATATCTCCATACACTAACATCCTCCGGAAAACAGAATGTCAGCATTCAGATTATAGTCCATATACAGTTTAACTCTTCAGCCAATCCTTTAATCATACAGCTATGAAGGTGTTGGAACAGCAGATTATGCATACCATGTCTACTTGACCAAGATATCCTCTGTATAAGTAGAGAAAAGCTTTGCACAGCTAAGCAGGATTCTAAGGAAATAATCTATTGAAAGGGATGTATAATGATGGTTAGCAGAATCATTCCTGTCTAATTCTCTGGCCGACTAAACTATTTGTATTGATATTTGCATGAGGATATTAGTAAAGTGCTCAAATCCATTTGAGACTATTAGACCCTGCCCTAAGAAATCCAGAACTCCATAGAAACAACCACAACAGATGGTTTAAAGTTCTTGGCATCTAAAATATAAAGGATAAGAGTTATTGAAGTACTTCTCATAGCTTGCACAGGCTTGCGGCCAGTACAGTTTGTGAAGTTTTATCACTTTCAGCAGCTAAACTTATTGAATGGGCTTTTAGAAGCTCAGGGGTTATTCTGGCCTATTAGTTTGTTGGAAGCACTGTATATATTTGTGACGTTAGTGGTTGTCAGGGGAAAGGGGCAATCTGATGAACTCATACTTTTCAAGATAGGCCTTTATTTTATCAAACTTCAGGTTGGCTGTATCTGCCTTACAGCAAAACCTTCTTGGGTTACCTGGTAAAAATCTGGTAGAAGCATTTTTTATCAAAAATTGCAGCCAATTTAGAGTTTGGCAGGGGACCCATTTGCCAGAGTGGCTGAGGTCATCACCACTTCCACCCCGGTGGGCTACTACCCACCATACTTAGAGATATCCATCAACCCAGATGTGATCTCTGTGCCTTCAGAGGAATCTCTTGTTGTTCAAAAACAAATTCCCAAAGCAGATTGTGTTTTTTAAAAACAAAAAAACTAAAATTTAATGATCTCAGAACCTGAGGCTTCTCTCCCAGGGTGTGGGTTCATTTTCCTTTATTGTCTGTCTAGTAACACCAAGGTTTTCTTTGTGATGATTGACAGAACAAAATACATCAGACCATCCACTCTAAATTAGGAGGGATGTTTGTGTACTAATAATTCTGAGGGTGCAGCCAGCAGGGGCAGAAAGATGGCAGTACACTTAATGCTATAAATGAAGCCGGCATGCTAAGGGTTTCACACAAAAGGTATGCTTCTCGGATTGGGGTGAAGTACCTGAACTGCCTACCCTATTTAGAGTCGTTCAGGCTGTCAGCTTTCTGTTGGTGGTGCCTTCAGTGACTTCATTGAAAGAAAGATTGTTCCAGCGGTCTAACAGAGTGCTACCCTTAGGAGTGAAGGAATGACACTGTCTGCCCTGTTTAGGACTGGTGGTCTGAGGCTGTTTTATTCTCCCTGTTACCAAACAGAAAAAAACAAATAATGAACCCACTCAGGGAAAAGAAACTACTTGATTTTGTACAATCATAGGAACTGCTGTGATGGCTATTCCTCTGAAGGTACAGAGATCACCGCTGCACCAGTGATGAACTCTAAACTTGACAGGTGATAGTCCACAAGGGTGGTAGACATAATGCCACCCTGACTAGTGAGCTACCATCAGAAAATCTCCAAATCTGCCCCTTAGTTTGAGAAGTAGTGAAGTGCTGAAATGCAGAACTTAATGGGACATGTAATCATTGTTCAGTTAGTACTATTACATATGTAGAAAAAGCACTTTAAACACAAGCCTCACCTAAACACTATACGTGAAAAGTAAAGGACAGAAAGAACACACACAACTAACAAGGAGGTTAGTATGACCATGTGGTTTTTAACCATGGAACACAACAACACGAGCAGGGATAACACATTTACCTGTTCCTAAGATATGATGAGGCAGATTTTACTTTCACTCCCTCCCACCCTAGAGCTGATAACACAATATTTAAACTTAAAATATATGATTTATCCAAAGTCACTCCTTGGGCTGTCCTAGTGTCATTTACTCTTGTTGTCATTACCATAACATTAGTGTCTGACTGTACTTGTTTGTGGTGCTCAGCAGCTGGGGAATGAACTTGCTGCTGTTAGGGGACACACTCACTGTACAAAGACAGTAACACTGGATCCAGTTCTAGCCCTTTAGGTACTTATCTCTGATTTGAAAGAGGAGTGACATGGTGGAGTCACATGCCAACCAAATCTGCACTCATCTGCCTAGATCAGTCTAATGGAGGTCTCTCAAGTTGGGTATTCCTCTGGACCAAACTCAAACTTGCTACCAAAGCAAAACAAATGAAGAGCTCTCTTCCAGGCCACAGAAGTGTCTTCAGGATACCAAAGATAACAATTGCCAGACCATCACTGACACTGCTTCTTTTGATGACAAAACTTAAGTTTACATTTACATATGTTTCTACTGCCATGCCATCGCAGGCACCTCAGACAGTAATCTGTCCTTCATTATTCCTTTCCTAGCCTCTAGTTACCTTCTGCTACTTTTTGAGTCCTCATCAGAAATGAACTAGTGTCTTCAGGTAAGTACATGATTGAAGTCTGAATTGCTTTGCTCCTGTGTACATTGCAAAGATAACTAGGTTCAAAAGGTTTTGACACTTATCCTGGCAGTTCACACCCTTACCTGTGTGATAATGGGCTAGTTTTTCCTGAACAACACAATGAATCTTTTCACTTATTGGCAGCCTTGTCTTCATGCAGTGATGCAACTAATATTCCTCTCCACTAGCCAGTGTATTCTTTCTTTCAAAATAGTTCCAGGAATCTTTCATATCAGAATACACAACATTCAGGTTCCTGTTTCAAATCCAAAAAAGATGAGCTGGCCGTCATTAACCCTAACCCTGACTCAAAATATTTTTTCAGTCTCCTAGGTGTGGGACCGCCAGGCTGGGTAATGAGAAAAAACGTGCTGGTTTTGGCTTCGTATTTATACAAACTTTGCAGAGAGAGATTATATATTCTACAGGTACACTATGGCAGCCTTTTTAAGGCAGTTACTAACTTTTGTGTCTTCCTCCAAAATTGTTAAGCTTTAGCTTTTGTTCTATAGTATTAGCAGGAATTGAGTATGACTGGGTACTAACTTTCAGGGCAAACTCATAACAAAGGCATAAAAGGGTTAGAGGCTTCCTCACTTAACTAACTCTCAACATGTTGTATTTAACTGAAGAAGTATTGATCAGGAAGGGAGCATGGACTATGCTTACACTTCAAAGAGGCCCTTTGTCTTGTTTATGCCACACCCTATAGTCTGGGCCACTCTAAAGGATCTCAGGAATGCTTTGGATAAGGCCTGAATTTCATATTCCTTTAAATATGCACTCTCCATTCGTTCAGGGAATCAAAGTGGATCCTTTGGCTGTCACGGCCATGCACAACATTCATTCACCATGCATATCTTATTGCAATACAGATAGTAATCATTTATACAACATTCATTCCCACAGAAATGGAGTAAAATACTCGGTTGCAGGGGCAGAGGCCAGAAGGCAATCAGGTAAATTGGGAGACACAAGGTAAATTGGCCTGTATCGTCCCTAAAACCAATTGCTGTCACCACTGTTTGTACTCCACAGCCAGATGAGCTGACTGAGGTCATGCTGAGTAAAACAGGAGGGCATGTGATATGTCGTTTCAGACCGCAGATCCCTGTTCTGGGTTGCAATGAATGTCAAAGTGGGCATTCAGCACACAAATGTGGTTGTTATGTATTATGAGGCCAAACTACCCATAAATGATCAGAGACTTGCTATGGCATTCAGAGGGGTGGAGCGGACACTCTCCAGACCCATGCAGGGGAATCTCTCTGTCCCAGTACTTCTTAATATTTATTTTGGTGGAGTTCCAAAAATGAAATAATAATACCTAGAACGCCTTGCTTAAGAGTGAAAGCATTAGAGTAAGATTTTGCAATCATTTCTGCCAAACAATCTTTAGGCATTTGAAGTATTTGGGCAGGACTATTAACCATATCACAGAGTAAAGTTGTAATACCTTTTTAATGCCTTTTCTGGTAGACTGTTAGCATGTTAAACCATGTGCCAGAGTCTCATGTCGCATGCAGATCAACAAAGGGGTGCCGAAGTTAAATAGGATGGCCAAAAAGTGTTTTTGGATAACTTTGGTGCAGTTTTACGGACTTGCACAATTTAGCTTGCTCATGATATTTTGGCAGGCTGCAGGCAACAATGGCTAGTCAGCTGCCAACAGGTCATGACCTTCATCCAACCTCTGTTTCAAGTGATGACATGTCATTCACTGCAGGAGCTGGCTACCCAAAACAGGTTAGGCACAGAACCTATAGCCAGTCCCTGCACACTGCTGGGGTCCATTCCCAGTGATGGTTAGCTGTAAATGGAAGGTGAAGTCTAAACCACAGTTCCATATGGAAAAGGATCAACAACCCCCATACATTTGCTGAAAAATAAAGGTTATAGTGAAGTTATAGGTATTTTTTTGTGAAACAAAAATGTGTGTTTAAGAACATGCATTGAAAAAAACACATTTGAAGTGCTGTTGTGGTGACAAATTAAGACCTAAGAAACACTGAAATTCACCAGTTAAAGCTTGAATAACCAATCACAACGTGTAATAATCAGTTGTTTTTCAATTCATGTCAAGTAAATAATATTGACTCTAGAAGGCAGCACTGGCCCATATTCATGACAACACTGAAGGGCCCCGTGGAGAGCAGAGACACAGTCTAGTCTCTCCCCTGGATACTTTGTGACGGAGAGGCTGTCACAGCACAGGGATTGGAGGGGAGGAAAGCAGGGGAGGGATTCAGGTGTGGGTGTATATATAGGGAGAGTAGGGAAGGGGTCGGCCTTTTCTGTGTGATAGCTAACGTGCTGTCGGAAGTTTGGCCATAGGCAGGAAGGGCAGGTTATCACTTTGTTTTACCAAGTTTGGGTGCGTCATGGCTTCTGGTCATGACACAGATGCAGTCCACGCTGCTCTTCGTGTTTTAGGCAAAGCAGAGAGTGCGGACCTGTTCAGGCCTGGTGTTTTGGACCAGGCCTGGATAGGGATGGCACTCACTATGTGTGCACCAGCCCACACAGGATGGATGATGCTTGCCAATCGCCGTCAGTCGGCAAAGTGAAGAGGAAGTCGGCAGAAACACAGGGACGTAGCATGTCCACCCCCTAGTTTTTCTGAAGGGTCCTGGGAAGGCACACAGTGGGGAGGAGGGCCGTAGGGGGAGCAGGCTGACTTTGGGGGAGATGCGCTCCAACCTGACGTGGTGTGGCCTTCAGAGCAGGCCTCAACAAACAGAGAGGCACCCTCCATAGGGCAGGAGCAGCAGATCCACCCAGAGAGGGAGCTGCCCTTCGATTTATCCTCAGACAGGGATAGAGATACGATGCATGGACAGGCCAGGCCTTTGGGGGCAAAAAAGAAGGCCAAGAGGGGTGTTGGACCTAGGCCTGGTGAGGGGAAGTCTTTTACAGAGACAGGTTGCCATGGGACAGTTTATAAGGCAGGGATGGGGCTTGGGGGAACGTGCAGTGCCCAGTGGAGGAGAGCCACAAGAGAACAGAGCACACCACGCAGTGGTCACTGATTGGTCCATCATGGACACTGAGGCCAGGATCAGGGAGCAGCGTAGGTTAGTGGCAGAGAGAGAAGGTAGATGGGCACAGCGGTGTAGATACAGGGATGAAGCATTGGGGCAGGAAGGGCAACACTAGAGGAAAACGGGCACACTGTATGCAGTGGGGTCTACGCAAGGACACAGATCAGGTCAGGGTTGCTGGGTATGGGTTCCAAATGAGGGTACTGGAGTAGAATAGGAGGCCAGTGCAGCCTATGTGTCCAACAGCGAGAGAGGCACACATGGCAAAGGTGGTCAGGTTGCGTGCAGAGAGTCAACGCCAGTAGGTGAGACTGGCAGAAGGATGGCGATGCCAAGGGGACACAAAATGGCCCCTGGATGTTGGTCAGAAGAACTAGATGGGCTTGCGGCGACCTTCCTTACAATGTGGGAACGGTCGCAATAGACACATGGCAAACGCCACCGGGGAGATGACTAGGAGTTGTGGCATAGTGTATGCTGAGTTTGCGGACGTGAGGTATCACATGGATGTGGAGAATGAGGTGGAACTTGATTATAAGAATGATAGCAATGAGTGGGAAGATGGGAAAATTTGAGAAGCGGAGGTGAGCATGGGCAAAGGGAGGGATAAGGGGGCTCAAGAGCGGCGCAACCCCCTCTTCGTTAGATGTTTTACAGGAGCCAAAGTCGGGCTCTAGAGCACTGGAGAATGCACATAAGGATGATCGCGGACGTGGTCACAAGACAGTTTGGGATAAGGACACCCAAGAACCGGCGCTCAAGGGTAAGGATGAATGGTGGTTGGCTTGGGTTGACCCCCAGCGCAGCTCTGGTACAACTCAGTTCAAGTCCATCGGGGTGGGGGATGAATCAATGCACAAGGCACCTGGTGCGTGATGGCACTGGTACTGAGCCAAGACAAAAAAAATGCTAAGGAGGATGTGACATCTGGGGTGGCTGTGGAGAATGAGATTGAGGGTGAGGTACAGGGTGAAGTGAAGGATGGAGGAGGACATAAGAAAGAGCCGCCCTATATGGGTTTGACAATGTCACTGGGTTCGCACGTGGCTGACAAAACAAAAGCCAAGATTTGGAAACACAAATACGTAGATTTATTTAAGTTCCTCCACAGAGACATGCAGGCAAAAGAAGGGTCCAAAGAAGAAGAGTGGGAGCAGGCACGTAGGCCACGTATTGCCATTACTATGGAGAATTGGACATCTGCTTACCTTATTTATGCAAACATTTACTGCGACGAATACCCTGATAGAGCCATCGCATTGTTTAAGTATATGCATATCATTCAGAAGGTGGAGATGCATTTTGGGGGATATGCATGGCTTAGCTACAATGAGGAGTTTAGAGCACAGGTGAGCGTGAACCCGAAAAAAATATGGGGGGATGTAGATTCTGAATTGTGGATGCAGTGGATGGTGTCCTCCCATTTTGCAGCATCGTCACACACGGCAAGAGGTCTGTTGGTGTTATATAAGCCTTTTCACCCCTGTCCCATCCAGGTGAGGGTATGTAACACACAGTGTCCTCCTGTTCCCATTGGAGGAGCCTGCTGGAATTTCAATAAAGGTTTCTGGTCGAGACACCCATGTAAATTTAAACATGAGTGCTCCAAATGTGGGGGGAGGCACCCGGTCATGCAGTGTTTCTCACTAGCCAGTCCAGTGAAGCAATGGCGATCAGCCAAGGGTCGCAGAGCTCCCTGCACTCCAGGGCCAAAGAGATCCTACCCCAATTAAGCTTACCAAGCTGCTGCCTCGGTTGCGCATGTATCCTGATAAATAAATAGCACTGAGATTGGAATGGGGTTTCAGAGAAGGTTTCAGGGTGGGATATCAAGGACAGCAGATACGACTGTAGGCTGAAAATTTGCAGTCAGCCAGGGAGCTGCCTGATCAATAAAATTGAGTAAAGAGGTCAGTGAAGGTAGGATTGTGGTCCCCTTTTACGAGTGGCCTATGGAGGACTTGATATTTTTGCCATTGGGTGTGGTGCCAAAAAAGAAAAAGGGGAGTTTCAACTCATTCATCATTTGTCATGGCCCGAAGGGATGTTGGTGAATGATTTCATCATGGCAGAGGACAAGCGAGTGATGTATGCCTCAGTTGATGATGCCATTTACTTGATTCATGGGTGTGGTAGGGGTTTGGAACTGGCTAAGTGGGACATCAAAGTATCTTTTTGACTCTTGTCCATTCATCCCGAGGATTTCTCATTGTTGGGGATGCAGTTGGATGGGGCTATCTATGTAGACAGGTTCCTTCCTATGTTTTGTGCTATCTCATGTGCCTTGTTCAATGCCTTTAGTACCTATTGACATTCCTGTGCATGCACAGCTGCTGGCAGACAAAGTGGAAGAAATTGTGGTCTTTCTTTGGCACCTTCGATTGCTTCACAAGAATGAGTTGAAGGCGGCACAGCAGCTATTGCGTTTTCTCAATTTTGCTTGCATGGTTGTTCGGGGGGCAGGATGTTTTGCCGGTGCATGGGTCTTGCTATGACGGGCGCATTGCGTCCTCATTACTGGATTCGGCTGTCTGTGTGGCTGAGAGAGGACGTCAGGGTCTGGGAAGTGTTCCTTACTCAGTTAAATGGGGTTTCCATTATTCTTCGTGAGGAGGAAACAGTGTGGCAGATTCAGATATTCTCGGTGGCGGCAGGAGCTTCTGGCTTTGGTCTTTTGTTGGACAGTAGGTGGTGCGTGGAAGCTTGCCTTCAACAATGTTTGGCTCAAGGGAGGAGTATAACCTTCTTGGAATTTTTTCCTTTGCTAGTGGCACTGGCGGTGTCGGTGGACGAGCTCGCTAATCGGACAGTAATGTTTCATATGGACAACTTCACCGTGGCAGAATTGGTGAATAAGCAGAAAGTGTGGGATCTCAGGGTATTGCGGCTACTAAGGTGATTCATGCTTCACTTTTTAACTTTGAATATCCTATTTAAGGCAGCACATATTCCAGGGGTCAACAATGTTATTGCTGATTCTGTGTCTCATTCACAGTGGCAGTTTCCGCAGTTTGGCGCCTGGCGCAGATAAGCACAAGATGATGGTCCCGGCAGACACTTGGGCTTAGAGGACATGATGGTCGTTAGGCTTGTGGAGAAGTCACTGGCGGAGTCCACTCAGAGGAGTTATTTTCTGGGATGGTTGGATTTTCAATTTTTGAGGGGATCGAGGGGCAGTGGTAGAGTCAGAATCAGGGTGTGCTTGAGGCACGAGTGATATGGTTTGTGTTGTTCTTGTTTCAAAAGGGTTTGTCGCTGGCAATGATAGGGTGTGTCTTTTTATGGGAAGTTGTTTTTTGGTTTCGACCCAGTGGAAGATGACATCTTGGGGAGAATGTTAAAAGGGTTGGGCAAAGGAAAAACAAGGCCAACTACAGCAGTGAAGGAAGCCATCACTTTCGAGTTGCTACTGGAATTGTTGAACATGCTGCTGGTCTGCTGTATGGATAGATAGAAGGTTGTGCTTTTTCAGTTGTGCATGATATAGATGCTTTTTGGGGCTTTTCGTGTGTCTGAACTGTTGGGGGATGGGTAAGGCTGTTATCGTGAAGCATGGGGAGGTACACCTGGAAGGTGACCGTTTGACCATTTGGCTGAGGAATCCAGTACGGATCAGCTTTGAAGGGGAAAATGGGTGTGGCTGAGTAAAGGAGGGAATGGCGAAGTGTGCCTGGTCGGTGAGTGGGATAGTTTTCTGGTGCAGATGGTGCATGGGTCTGAGGGTGTTTTCTGTCACGCGAATGGTGTGAAGCTTACAGCATTTTATTTGCTGGCTGTTTTGCGGATTGTGTTGAGGTGGATTGTTCATCAGGTGAGTTGGTTTGGGACTCACTTATCCCAGATTGGGGTGGCAACTGCTGCCACTCGACTTGGGTGGAATTGGACACAGATCAGGTGGATTGGAAGGTGGCGTTCGCAATGCTGTGAGCTGTGCATGTGGGCAAGAGGTGTCTTTGCGTATATGGAGGTGGTGTGTGAACAAAAGGGGATGGGAACAGGTGGGAAGAGGGGCGCTTGTCTTTCCCCTATTGACATTTGTTTCTCCTTACAGGATGTATGAGTGGCCCGGAGAGGTCCAAAATGATCATGTGGCTGGTTGGGCATTCCATTATATACTGGGCAACAAAATATGCAGAGAAGCAGATCTATGGACGTTCGATTGGATTACCGGGCAGCCGCCATGAGGTTTTGTGGTGGGGGAAGAGTGGGATGAGATCGGGCAATTTGCTACCTTTTTTTACATCCATGATACCAAACTGGGGTTGTCCTAATGTTTTACTGCTTCACCTTGGGGAGAGTGATGTTGTGCGACTATCTGGGCTCACCCTACTGCAACACATGTAACTGGACCTTGCTTTGCTTCAGCAGAGGATGGCTGGAACTAGTTTGATGTGGGCAGAATTTGTGCCCCAAAGGAAATGGAGGGGAGTAATAAAACATGGGGTGACTGACAGGACTACGAGGAAGCTCAATCGGGCAATTAAGGTTTTTTGCTGGGCCTATGACATTTAAGGATTGACACATGAGTGGTTCAAGGAAGAAGAGGCAGTACCTTTTTTCGGGAAGGTGGGGTATACTTTTCAAACATGGGCAATGCATATTGCATCTTGGATTTACGGAATTAGTTGGGAGCGTTGTGGGACGAGAAGCTATTGCTCAGCAATTCTGCTTAAAAGGTGTTGCAGTGGCTTCACTGGTGGGGCAGCAAAACACCACCAAGAGTTTTGCAGAGTGGCAGTAGGGGGGTGGGGGAATGGTGTAGAGTCAGATGTGGGCCTGTCCAGCCTTCCAAGGGGGAAGAGGAAGCAGGTGAAGGATGACAGTGTAGGGGATGCACGAATGAGGCAGGGTATGAGAGTGTGGATAGTAGGTGAATGAAGGTGGAGGCTGTGTGAACAGAGGCAAAAGTGGAGGAACGAAATGGAAAGTGAAAGGTGGGGCATTTAAAAAAGGGCTCTGAGGAAAGGAAGCTGGAAAGTTGTAATGTTTAAATGTAATCAAATGTTTTGTTGTTAATTCCAATCCTGTCCTAATAAATGGCCTTTCACACTATACAGGAGTGTGGTAGTGATTGTGTCACGATGAAGGGCCCTGTGGAGAGCAGAGATCGATCTTGTCTCTCCACGGGATCCTTCGTGAGCAGAGGGAAGCTGGGGTGGGTTTCAGGGATGAATATATATAGGTAGAGTAGGGGTTGGCCTCTTCTGTGCCATAGCTAACGCGCTGTTGGAAGTTTGGAAACCCACTCACCCTACATAGTTTGAGAATTTAGACATATGTTAGGGTTGGTTTTTTTTTATGGTTTGGGTTCTAATTGCCAGTTTAGGGCAGGTTGCAATGAGCGGGCAGTGGCTGCGGGCGAGTGGAGAGTCAGATTCAAGCCTGTCCATACATCCAGAGGGGGAAGAAGAAGCAGGTGAGGATGACAATCTGGGGGATGCCTGAATGAGGCATGGTATGAAAGGAGAGTGTTGATAGTAGGTGAATGAAGGTGGAGGCTGGGTGAATGGAGGTTAAGTGAAGGAACAAAATGGAAAGTGAAAGGTAGGGCATTTCAAAAGGGGCGGTGCGGAAAGGAAGCTGGAAAGTTGGAATGCTGGAATGTTAACATGTAGTCAAATGTTTTGTTGCTAAATGTAATCTTGGCCTAATAAATGACCTTTTACACTATATGGGGGTGTGGTTCCAAGTTATACAGCTTTGATCCTTTGATTTCCATCAAATGTATGTTTCTGTGTCATACAGTAAAACATATACAAAAGTTTCATTTACCTCTTTCACACATCCACACAAGCATCAGTTGTTTTGGATTTTTTTCTGCTAATTATTTTGTCCCCAAAATATCACCGACTTCTAAGCACATAAGAGCAGGTTTATGTTCTGGGCGAGTAGTCGCGTGGCACAACGCAAAACATGACATATTATTTAAAATAGATGAAAAACGTTCACGAATGCAGCCCAAAATTGCATTGTGCAAAGCACACACGTGGGTAAATATACCCCCTGGGGTCCACATTCGTGCATTGTCATAAGTTCCAAAAGGCTAGAACAAATTAAGCCTTTCTTCCTTACGTGGCCCATAAATCAGGTGCTATTCGTTAGGGAAATAGTAGCACCTCTTATTTTTTTCACTCACATACAACGTTAAAATAAAGCACCATTGTTAAAATGCCTAATAAGGTTTATTTTAAATAAATTGTCAGCTTTGAGATTTCTTCGTGCTAAGAGACACGCGCTTATCCAAGCCATTTTTAGTGTGCACACGAAGAGGGAGACGATGATTGTCCAAAGAAGATAATTAAACCTTTCATATCATAACAAATTGCCTCAAAAGATTAATTTCTCAAGCGAGGCCGGGAGTGGTGTGCACCTTTATTAAAATCGCCAGCAGGTTCCGTTGAAGAGAAAACACTGTGGGAATCTTTGTAAATTAGGAGCTGGATAACATTCTGACCGCAGAGAAATATAAACGAATGGCTTGAAGGAATTCATTTATGTCGGATGACTAATTAGATACAAAACTGAAAGTCACTTTCATTTTTTGGCACCATTTTTAAATCATTAATGGGCTCATTAGGATAATCTCTGGTTAATTTCGGAAGATTAACCGTGTGTAAGAATATTAATTAGAATGAAAGGAACAATGCATATATGATAGAAATATACAGATTACTGGAAGGGAAAAGAAAATCATCAATCAATAAATCACATATGATAAGCAGTGTATAAAGGGCAGTGTATCACGGGCTGGTGCAGGCATAACAAACCCCATTAGCAAAAATGGGGAAAGAAATACGAACAGGCTAGCCCGCAGGTGTGCATTCAATATATGCTAAGAAAGTGATGGATATGTTGTGCGAAATTAATTTGCACTCATAGTACAAAGCATCTTCTGGATCAATTAGATTTTTTTTTCATTACCCCTGCATTTCCTACTTGGAAGTAGTTTTACTAGCAGTCTGTACAAAAAAGGCCACCATTTTCGATCTTTGGTTTCCCTGTTATCTTTACTAAGTGAAGCTCTATTTGAACACATTTCTATTAAATTATTTACTGGGTCAACGATTGAAAACATACTGTCAGCACAAATGCTCTGACGAGGACAACACAGGCCTTATCTTGCTGGTCTTCATTGCCACCCTTTGTAAGCAAACTCAACTTCCAATATGTTGCATGTTACTCAGTTGAAAACAAGGGCCACTGAGAAATACTTGAGCGGATTTTTGGGAGTAGGTTTTCCTGATTTTTTGGCTACCTCAATGTGAGCCACTGGGAACATAGGGCCACAAGTACTAACATTTGTGTTTGCGATAACCAAATACCGATTTTTTTGTTAGTCTCTATTTGGTAATGATAAACACCAATGAACAACTGTATGTTTTACATATTTTGTGATTCCCAGTGGCTCATACATAGACCTCCCTTATCAATATTAATGAAGTAGGTCTCGGTTTTCAACCCATTGTGATTTGCAAAAATAAAAGGGATTGTGTCCTGCTGGGGTCAGCGGACCACCATGTCCGTGATTGCTTTTCAATAAAGCAATCTTTTTTTTTTTTTTAAATGCAACCTGCTCTCCTATAAGGAAAACAGGATGTGCTACCAAAAGAAAAATGAAATGTTTTCTTTTCATTTTTTGAGGGTAGGCAGTGGTCCGTGGGACCACAGCCTGCTCTTAAAAATATTTTTACAACCATTCTGAAAAGGGAAAGGGTTTGTTTAGGACCCCTTCCCATTTGCAAATAGGTTACCACCTACTTGAAGTTGGTGGTGAGATGTGAATGATTGCAGTCATGTTTCCGTTGCAAAACATTCATACATACCACTGTGATTGGGGCTAACTAAGGGATGCCCTAAATATGCCCCCTTCCTAAAACCGAATCTCAACTCTCAAAATGCAATTCAGTAACAGGTCTTTGCGAATTAAAATTGCTTTGTACATGTGGCCCATATTGGCTCCGTAGTACGGATCAGAAAGTTTGATGACATAAAATGGAAGGCTTATTGTTGATTTCTTGGAGTTATACTTCTTGATATACTAAATACAGTCAAAAGAGCAAGCATGCTAGAGTGCATCCTTGTTTAATACCCATTTTGATGAAAAATGTATAACAAATTTAAAAATAATGTATGTTGACTCCCACATAGGTTCTGATTACTAGTGAGATGGATTTCCATTGCAGAGATTCCCAGCAGCCAAAATTACTATTACCAGACGGTATTTCCAGTTGGAATGTCCCTTATTACATAATGGTGATTAAGGGTCTGATTTCAACTTTTGCGGTCCAACTGCCGGACAGCCAATACGGTAGTCGGGAGGACGCCACTAAGCCGGCAGCCCCCCCACTGCCATATTATGATGTTCCCACCTGGCTGGACGGTGGAGACAGAGTGGCGGAATTGACTTCGGCTCTAAGGCAGAGCCAAGGCCAATGGTGCAGCACTGTCTGCGTCACCAGCACAGTCAGAATGTGCATTGTTTCCATTGCAGACAGTGCACATTCCAACAGTGTTGCACTGCCCATGACATTGGTGTGGGTGGTGCACACCCCCATTCCCCCACCCTGCTGGGGAAGGGCCTTGTCTCTGCCTTTTCACTGGCCTTTTCATGGTGGTATCTCTGCCATGAAAAGGACTTCAGAAAGTCAAGTCATGATCAGCAAGGCGGTGCCTGACCACAGCTTTTCCCTCCACCAATGGCGGCGGTATTGTGGTGGTTCGGCCACCAGCATCCAAACCTGGAGGTCAGAACACCAAAGATGCGGCAGTCTTAGAATCGCTGTAATCGTAATCGGGCCCTAAGTTTGGCGGGGAAAGCATTTCATGCTCCCCCTTTAACAAAGAAAATCTTTGTCAGGGACTGGTGGGGGGGGGGGGGGGGTTGAGGCATGGCTGTTGTCGCAGCTGAAGCCTAATAGGATTGTTTGAGTTGGAGTCACTGGCTGGTAAAACTTTGTCCAGTGTTCTTGCATCCTGGTAAACTGGGATCAGGAACACTGGACTAGTGGTGATCAAGTGGAGTGGAATTGTAAATCCACTCTGCCTGGGTCTTAATCTGGGCATTAGTCCCCTCAGAATTCAAATATAAACTTTGGTTAGTCTTCAAAGTAGCATAAGCACATTCCACAATAAAACTGGGTTTCATGGTCAAAACAGTGGACCAGTGGTAATCAAGTGGAGTGGAATTGTAAATCCACTCTGCCTGGGTCTTAATCTGGACATTAGTCCCCTCAGAATTCAAATATAAACTTTGGATAGTCTTCAAAGTAGCATAGGCACGTTCCACAATAAAACTGGGTTTCATGGTCATTCTCAATCTATGAGCCTGACTCGAAGTTAGCAAGGCTACAACAATTTTGGGGTTTATTTGTCTTCAGAGGATATATTTCCAAAAATATAATAATAAATATGTGTATATTCTTCCATTTGAGTCAGTGGTAAAAAATTATTTTCACCAACTGAAGTTTACAACTTTTGATGTACCAACTTGGCAACAAAAATGTGAAACTATTATAATTAATTTAACATTAGTACACATTGATATTGTAATTGACTGCTGCCATTGCTTCCAAATCGTAGTGTGTTACAGTACCAGTGGTTGGTCCTGTGTGGTGCTGGAATTACTCCACGGGTGGAACAGGGTACATTTTAGCCTGGCTTGTCATTTTTAAGACTGTAGTATGTAGTAATAGAAGTGTATTTTGTGACTTGCAATGGTTTTCTCTTTATCTGTATCTTATTCTTTTTTATTATACATATTTTTTTAGTCTGGTGTGCCTTATCCAGCCATACAGAATGTGGCAGAATAAATTTGCATCACTCTGATATTAGAGCCAGCTTGTCAGTCTGACTTCATAATCAAAACAAACATTTATTATTGTTCCCTAGAGGTTGTATGTGTATTAGCCATCCAATTCAGTTATTCTAATGACCAGTCAGCATAACATATGTTTTATGTACAACCAATGGATTGTGAGAAACTCTGTTTTTTTGGATGAATTCATGGCAGCATCAGGAACCTTATTTAAAGTGTGAGAGATGCCTTTCTGATTCCCAGAAAAAGCATTCAAATCATAAACAACATGCAGATTTACATCCTTAAATAGAGGGAGGATGTTAATGGGGAAGAAGCGAGCAAATACAGATTAATTATTTGTACCTCTGGTTGCATATTCACTCTTTTTGGTGTTACAAAAATGCCTGATGTCATGCCAGCAGAGCTACCCTTGGCTCAACCAAGGTTCAGAGCTGATTTAACCAAACACAGTGGTGCAACAGCTACTCAATCCACCATGACTGTTCTGTTACCTGTCCCCACTGTTTAACAGTACACATTATTTCATAGCATTTGTAGTGGGTGTGTTGGTCATTTGTTGCATAACCCACAGCTCCATCCAAATTCAGGTAGGTGGCGTGACTCCAACAGCCTTTTCCCAGATTAAGCCACTAGGGGCTAAGGGTATAAAGATTGGAAATAGCGATTACCAAATAGTGATTTTTTGTGAACCGCTATTTGGTAATTGCTCTTACCAATGTACAAAAGTAATAACTGTCCCATTAGTGATTCATAGTGGGTCGCAAATAGACCTACATCATTAATATTAATGAGGTTGGTCACAATTTGTGACCCACTAGGATTCACTGCAATCACAGGGATTGTGGCCTGCTGGGTTCAGCAGACCACCATGTCTGTGATTGCTTTTAATTAAAGCAATATTTGTTTTTCAAATGTAGCCCATTTTCCTTGAAGTAAAAATGGGACGCCTTTAAAAATAAAGAATGAAAAGATTCATTTTTATTTTTTCGAGAGTAGGCAGTGGTCCGTGGGTCCACTGACTGCTCTTGCAAAAATATTTTTTCAAACATTCTCAAATGGGGTACCATCAACTTTGAGTTGGTGGTAAAGTGGAAATGTTTTGCAACCGCATTTTTGTCACAAAACATTCATACATCCCATTATGATTCGGTATTTGGAAGGGACTCCTTAAACATACCCCTTACAAATACAGAATCAGTAGGTATTTGCAATTCCATGTTACCAAATCTCAGTTTGGGATTAATACATACCATGATGCATTTTTGTGGTCAGAAATGGCCTGATTCTGTGAATCTGCAACTGTAAAATTGTTTTGTACATCTATTCCAAGGCAACCTGGCAGCAAACATAAATATATAAACAAGCTGACCAAGACGTGAAGGGGAAGTTTGATTTGAACCTTGTGAATTAGTGGCTGTAAAAACATTTAACAGTGTACCCACAAATAATTTTAGCAACCTTAGTCTGTCTTAATAATGAAAGGATACACAGTGTGTTAGGCAGCACACAAAAGATTGTTACCCTTCTGAACGTGTTGATAGGAGGCATGCAAAATTCCAGGACATAATATCCCACAATGTAATCCTAGCACCACATCACTCCAAGAGTGTTAACAAAAGGACAACCCATCCTTATTAGAAAGCACAAAGGGCCAGATGTATGAAGCATAAATCTGGTCACAAACGTCTCATTTCGCAGAAGCCGGCCGTTTGAGACAAGAAAAATTTATTTTGGTATGCACTAATCCAAAATTGCGATTTGGTTACATGTTACTGAATCGTAGTTTAGAAATGAGAATACATACTGATTCAATATTTAAAAGGGGCATGTTTAGGGCCTCCCTTCCAAATGTCGAGTCAGAATGGGATCTATGAATGTTTGCAACTGAATAACGGTTGCAACAAATGTGCACATTACCTCGAATTCAAAGTTGGTGGTAACACATTTGCAAATTTTAGAATGTTTAAAAAAAAAAACATTTTTAAGAGCAGGGAGTGGTCTCACTGATCACTGCTTACTCCTTTAAAAAAAAGAACTTTCCATTTTTCCTTTTTAAATGCATTCCATTTTCGCTTAAGGAAAATAGGCTGCATTAAAAAAATATGTTGCTTTATTAAAAATCAGTCACAGACATGGTACTCTACTGACCCCAGCAGGCCACCTATGATTACTGTGACTCCTAATGGGTCACACATTGTGACCTACCTTATTAATAGGCATGAGGTAGATCTATTTGCAACCTACTAAGTATCACTACTGAAACTCAAAGGAGTTTCATAGGTTAGGAATATGGATTTCCTAATTGTGATCCAGAGAGAATCACAATTAGGAAAATAGTATTTCTGTTGTAAATACATTTGGCTCCAAGTTACTTAATCAAAGGCTTATCCTCGATGATACTACATGGTTGAAGGTTTTCCACATCCATACACTTGGGACTTAATTCACAAGAAACTGGTGCAGCACTTACAATGTGCCAGTTTGCTTGCGCCAACCTGCGCCCTCCTAACAACATCATGGTAGCACTGAATTTACAACACAGTGCACCATGGGTCTCGTTAGTGCAGCTTCGTCAGAATTTCTGACACAGTTGTGACGCTTTGCTGGACTAGTGGCAACAAATGTGATGCTAGTCTAGCAAAGCATGGGGAGCCCCATAGAACAAAACTCAGTGTCACTTTAACGCTTGCCGTGAGCAGATGTTAAAAAATAACTCTAGAGTGACACAGAGAAATCTTCTACATTCCTTCTGCGCCATTCCTAAGGGCCTCCTTGCGGGGTGCGCCTCCCTTGCATACATTATACCTGGTGCAGGTATAATGTGACGCAATGGTTTACAAACTGGGGCTATGGTCCATTGCACAAGTTTGTAAATAAGTCATGAAGTGGGGCCTGTTCTGAGCCACCATAGTGTCATAAATAATGATGCTACTGTGGTGCAAGGTGTAAATTAGTTTTAGTGCTGGTGGGAATGAGTGAATCAAAACATACACATTATGAGAAGTAAACATTGAACAACCTAAATAAGAATCGCCTCTGTATCTGAGGTTCTAAAGAACTGTTTATGAGATGATCATCAGACATTTTGTACTGGATTTGGATCACAAAAGCATTGCAAACCTGTGCAAAATGTTTTTGTTTTAATTTAGTTTCTACTACAAAACTTGTTTTGTGCTGGAAAGTTGCCTGGAAGTAATACAAAGTGGTGCATAGCACTGCTTTACATTAGTCTGCATTGAGAGGGCATTCCATGGGGCTACATGGGTGTTTCCATGCAAACACTCATTTTTTCTTAAAGAAAGCTTTTATTTCTCCCAACTCTTCCCACTTTGGATGTGTGCTGCACTGTTCAGCACTGATCCAAAATGGGAAATGTTTTAAAGTTTGTGTGGAAATAGTATTTTGTAGTGGAAGTACACAAACCTATGCTAGACTCAGGCAGGCACCTGTGCAGTAGCTGCAATGGTGTGTGCATGATTAAATGTGGACAGGTGCTAGGAAAAGAGGAGGACAGTGCCAAATATTTGTAGATATGTTTATTTTCTGCTCTCTCCCTGTCACTCACTGCAGAAAAGCAACTTTGGGTGATGCGCTACTTTGTATAAATGTTTTGATAGTGAGGCCCGGGATTACTTTTTACATTATTGTTTTGCTATAAGAAACTTGGGCCCTCATGTGTTAGGCAATTTTATGGTTGGTTGAATTTGAATCCTACACTAGGATCCATTCCGACCTATAAATACTCCCACAGATGCTTCCACAGATGGGATTTGTTTTATAGAAGAGAAAATCAGCTCAATTCCCTTTATTGGACATCAGCTTCTTTTAAAAATAAACGTTTCCTTGATTGTTAATGCAAATGCAGTGATCTGCTGTCCCTTGTAATCCACCATCCCTGAAATTGCAGACTATCAAAGGGATATATAAACTGCAAGCTGACTAATTTATATTCCTTAGGCAGGTCATTTGTGACTTCCTGAAAATGCACAGTTTGCAATGTGACACAGTATTTATGGCACATAGAACATTGCATTCACATCTGCAAACCTGTTGGTGTCAAATTGCACATTCCTGGTTTGTGAAAGTGAACAGCATATCAGGATCCAGATTACTGTATTGTGAGGTCTGCCACTCCTTGAAAGACAGCAGTAGAAATGATGGTGGGCTTTTGGAAAATGTATGTATGGTGTCACTAACAAGCTGTGATATGCACCCAGCATGTTGAAGAAACTAGTTTGTAGTCAATGAATGCCCAACTCTGCTTGAGGAAATTCCTCAATTTTCTCTTTTGAGAAAAGTTCCCACCAGCATTGTCTAATTTTGGTGAATTTTCCATCAATGTTTCTCCCCTAAAAATTCCAGACTCTTGGAGTAGGTTGTTAATATGCCAACATGGTGAATGTAAAATTCACCAACCAAACTCTTAATCTGGCTGCTACATTGTCTTCAACCATTTCACAGACTTCAGAGAATGACATTTATAATCTACAACAGAACTGAAAATACTAGCAAAATTCCTACTTGATGCACCCGTTAGTCAAATTTAAAGGTGCCTATTCACAAACTGCATTTTATAATACTAACATATTACCAAATGCTATATGCTAACCTACTTGCAGAGATCTTTGTCTCAGCATCTTCCATCTTTTATGTGTGGAGGTCTCCGCCCTCATTGTGGAGAGCTTGACAAAAAAGGTTATGGGGGTCATTATGAGTCTGGCGGTCATGTGACACCCAGACTCGCGGTGGGCGGCCGGACCATCGTCAATGTGGTGGTCCAAATGCAACATTATGATGACAGAGATCGTGCAGCAGTCGGACGGCCAGCACCGCCAAGATCAGAGATCCTGGTAGTCTGGCTGTTGCAGTGGTCCTAATCCACCACAGGATTACGACCTCGATCTCCTTCAGCGATTTAATGACCGTAACACCGCCCTTAAAAGGCTGGAGGGGAACAGGTGCAGTGGGGCCCAGAGGAGCCCCTGCACTGCCCGTGCACTTGGCATGACCAGTGCAGGGGTCCCCCTGGCCAGCATCATTGCAATGTTCTCTGTTTGCTTTGCAGACAGTGAACATTGCGAGCGTGCTGGTGCACGCTGCATCCTACAGCATTGCCGCTGCTTCGACTACAAGCTGAAGACAATGCTGTAGGGTGCTTCCCGCTAGGCCAACGGATGGTAACTCAGGTTTTTGCCCGCTGACGTGGCGGGAAACTTAATGGGCCCGGCGGGGAGGTAGCCACTATCATTGCAATGTCCCAGTCAGAAGTTTGACAGATGGCCTAAACCGTCCGCTGACTCACAATGATGACCTATGTGTTTTAGTAGTAAATGTGAAAGGGATGGGGGTGGGTGGAAACTGGGGAATATTTATCAGTAAAAGAGAGGGTGTTAGAGGAGAAAGAGGGGGTTAAGATAAAGCTAGGGAGTGGTTTAGGAAGAGACATACAACCTCTCACAAAAGACTAACTCTGCTCCTATTTATAAACTGCATAGCTGTTGTTACAAAAATAATAAAAAGACCCAAAACAGTAGAAAATGTTGTCCTGCTCAGAGCTGAAGTACGTCCAGCACCAACCATGGCCAGCCACTTGCACTGCAATACCCTCTCATGGAAATTAATGGAGGCAAGGACTCAAAATAAAAGCCCATTTGAACCAATATTAAATTAAAATAACTTTTTTTTTTTTTTTATAAATATAAATAAATGCAATTTAATGTTGGGCAAATTATGTATAAATGCACATGATTATTGGTTTATTATAACATATGCAAACAATGTTTGAACGTAAAAATGAATAACTTATCGTTTTAATGACTACATTAAATCAATTACATAAATAACTTTCAATACATTTTACTACATAATAAATACAAATAAACTTTATACTTTAGATGTGCTTTCTATTTAACTCTTTAAAAAATAACTTGATTTAATATTTTTCAAATATGTAAATACTTGAGTAAAAAGTAAGTTAATTTAGCTAAAATAAATGTTTTAATTATTTTACCATTATATTTGTCTTTTGAAAAAAGTTGTATTTAAACTTTTTATAAACACTTTACCACATGGAGATCTTCGCCCCCGGTGACAGAGATCTCGGCGTATATGTGTAAAGTTATAGGTTGTAATTTTCTACTCATAAATTAAGTTCCACTCTCTGGATTTAAGGGGTGAAGAGATTTATGCCTATATCTTTTTAGTAAATATATATATTTGTAAGTGGCGAAATGCCTCAAGTACTAAATTTGCTACAAAGTGTAAGAGTAAGCTTACATATGTAGGTTTTTTCATACGTAAATTTACCTTTTCTGAATAACCTCTATGGTTATTTTTTCCAGCGTCAAAGAGCCTTATGTGCACAATTATTTTACAGTTACAAGTACTGTGATTCAGGAATCAGAGAATTTGCCATCTGAAAATAGTGCTTCACAATATACCAAAGGGACTTTCTGAGCTGGAAAAATAGCTCTAGCTCACAAAGCATCATTTGCAAATCATCATGAATCACAAAGAGGAAGCGAAATGAAAGCAATAAATGCAAACCCATCTTCCTCATTGCCATTTTCCATTAAATGTGTCAGTGGCTTGTGATTGCAATTGCTGTTGCAAATCATGGACGAGATACCATCACATGACATCGGATATTATTCCATTCAGAGAGTAGAACATGTCCCTATGAGACAGATTCAACCTCATTAACAGTGGCTGACAATCTTAGGGTCACTCTGCTGATTTTACCTGATAATGGTTACAATGAGAGTTTTAAGCCAATTTGGACCCCAACGTTTCTACCACTTTCTATAATATTGCCAGTGCCCAGAGCTGGATTATAAGGTCTGCCTTGCATGCAATTGTTGTCATTTTTGCAATTATCTCCTTAGGCAACATGAGAACAGCAAATGGTGATGCTGTTTCACCCATTTCATTCACTGGGAACCCTTCCTTCTACTCTGAGAGCTATTGAGGTATTACAGTGCTTGTGCAAGGACATAAAAACGTACAACCCAAATGACTCCAGGAACTCCTACATCTAATGCTTTCCTGGATTCGGGAAATACACCTTGATTGTTATCCTTCATATTGTCTTCAACATCCTAGAGTAAAACTGTGCGTCTGGGTGTGATGGGGGATTATCCGCATATGGACGGTTTCATTTAGAGTTTAGAAGAGCGGGGGGGGGAGCTCAAAAGTGGAAGTACTTCTGCTTCACTAAACTTAGGGTTCACCCACTGATTTAGAAGTTACATGACCAATGGGTTACCGTCGGCAGAACCTCAGCTGGCTTCACTGACTGTAACCTGTAACTGGTTAGACAGTCTGATATTGGACCACTGTGCTGTATTGGTAGTTACCTGCCCAATCAGGAGCAGTGATCATCCCTGTTTGTCCCTGCCCAACTCTGCCATGCAAGGTATGACAACATGGTCGGAGAAAATGTAGTACATCATCCATGTATAGGGAGAAAATAGCCTAAGCACTGGTTCATTTGCTTTTGATTTGAGAAACCAAATGACCCCTTTAGAACTATGGGGCATATTTATACTCCATTTGCGCCGAATTTGCGTCGTTTTTTTCGACGCAAATTCGACGCAAAACTAACTCCATATTTATACTTTGGCGTTAGACGCGTCTAGCGCCAAAGTTCCTGGAATTAGCGTCATTTTTTTGCGTGAACACCTTCCTTGCGTTAATGATATGCAAGGTAGGCATTCCCGTCTTAAAAAATGACTGCGATGCATATGCGTCGTATTTATACTCCCGGGCAAAAATGACGCCCGGGAGTGGGCGGGTCTAAAAAACCCGCATTTGCGCCGGATTTTAGCGCCTGGGTCAGGGCAGGCGTTAAGGGACCTGTGGGCTCAGAATGAGCCCAGAGGTGCCCTCCCCTGCCCCCAGGGACACCCCCTGCCACCCTTGCCCACCCCAGGAGGACACCCAAGGATGGAGGGACCCATCCCAGGGACATTAAGGTAAGTCCAGGTAAGTATTTTTTTTTTTTTTTTTTTGTGGCATAGGGGGGCCTGATTTGTGCCCCCCTACATGCCACTATGCCCAATGACCATGCCCAGGGGACAGAAGTCCCCTGGGCATGGCCATTGGGCAAGGGGGCATGACTCCTGTCTTTGCTAAGACAGGAGTCATTTCAATGGGGGATGGGCGTCGTGAAAAAATGGCACAAATCGGTTAAGACGTTTTTTTTGCCTCAGCCTGACTTGCCCCATTTTTAGATGCCCAAACGCCATTTTTCCCTACGCCGGCGCTGCCTGGTGTACGTGTTTTTTTTTCACGCACACCAGGCAGCGCCGGTCGTCTAACGCCGGCTAACGCCATTCAATAAATACGGCGCCCGCATGGCGCTTCAGAATGGCGTTAGCCGGCGCTAATTTTTTGGGCGCAAAACTGCGTTAGCGCAGTTTTGCGTCAAAAAGTATAAATATGGCCCTATATTTTCTGTTCTCTAAAAGGTTTGCAGGGTGGGCACTTTTACGAAGGCCTGGTGCAGCTTTGCAGCTACACTGCTAAATATGTTTGTGAGTTACAGAACATTGTAAATCTGCACTTGTTTATGGAAGTATTTTTATGGGTGTTGAATTACTACTTCATTGGCTGGTAAATTATTTTAGAGATAGGCAGATGTGAAATTAGCTTTGTTTGGAGGTAACCACGTTTTTGTCCTCTAACTAGAAGTATTCTAATTAAACTGTAGGAGTTTCAGACTTTAAGGTTTAACTATTTATCAGCATGCCATTGTTCTTCCAGAAGGCCAGAGCAAAGTCATTAGTTGGTCAACTAATTTGAACTATGTCCTAGGTGCTGGATCATGTTTGTTTATTAAATGCCCATTTACTAGAGATGATGGCATAGTGTGAGTTATTTTTGACACAAAAAACAACACTTATTTAATACCTGTTCTGGTTTGGTTGGCTTTGTCCTAGACATGATATGTTTTTTAGTAAAATGAACCGCAAGGATCAAACTGATGGAATTGCTTAGCTTTGGGCCCTGGGATGTGAAAACACGTGCGCCAGGTGTGGCTTAAACAAACGTGATACATTGTTCAGTTCCGTGTGCCACATTTACCACATTGATTGGCTGGAGGAAACAAATATTATAGGAGTATGAAGATCTTCCTAAAGTTTCCAAGAATTTGTAACCCTATAAATTTTACAAACTATCGCCATGGAATGTAGAAATTAGCTGCTCACACATAAATACTGCAATAGTATTTGGAATATTGTTTGGCACCCCAGAAGCTGTTAAGACATCCGAGCCCCAGCTAATTTTCTGTATCCTCATTTCAACTGCACTGCCACTTATTTTACGTAAATAAAGGTATGTGACTTTTAAAGTTCAACCTAAAATGCACATCTTAGAGCATACTGGGACTGCTTGCGTGTGCTACCCTTGGAGATCCAGTAGGAGCAAATGCTTTACCAAGTGAGATGCAAGATTTTGTGAGGCGTAAAGATATCAGAGATAAATGAAAATATTTTGCATGCAAAAATCAAAATCACTATTTTAAAGGCATTATTATGTATGTTGCTGTAAATTATTTGCCAATACATATATCCACACCGGATAAATCTCTGTTTCCTGGTATTATCCTTCAATATAGATTCATTCAAATATATAAGTACTGAATCAACCACCAGGAAAATATTTGGCAAGCTGATTTTGAGTAAAATTCAGTAATGACTCGAGGAGTGTTTTTTTTTTGTCTAGGGCCAAGCATCGCATGGGTGCTTATGAACCCTGTTTATGATTGTACTTACGATTGTACTTAAAATTCTACAATATTATTTCTTCGCTGGAGAAAGGTCAATTATTAATTGTTTTTCTGTTTTTAGGTTAAGTGGGACCTAAACCAAACTTGTAAAAGTGATTCAACTCAGCCCTAGGGTAATAAGTCACGAATACCATTTGATGAGGGACAGAAAGAATCCACTAAGGTCAGCAGAGAAAAAAATAGGTTCACTAGCATTGTGTATTTGCCCATCACACAATTTCTTTATTAGCAGCTTATACTAGTATCTACTACTGATCAGAATTATTGTTGCTTCGGAGTGGATTCCTCACAGAATATAACAACACTTTAAAAAAAGATAATAATAATTAACATCGCCAAAGTCAAAATCACTTTTGCAAATGTAAAAGGTTTTAGTTTTAGTCCAGGTGGAGCAGGGTAACACATAGCAGGTAAGTCCGATATTGGTATTACTAAGGTTGTCTGATGTATATTATCACAGGGCTTCAACGAGTCCACGTTGACTTAGCCCTGCGTAGCTGGGAGACTGAGATCCCATCTCTTAGCTTCACCTCAAAATGACCTGATAAAAGGTGAAGGCTCTTCGTGTCTCATACACAGTGAACACTCACGTCTGGGAGGCTCCTGAAATATGGTTCCAAACGGGACATTAGTTGAAAGGACTGATATATATAAATGTTTATGCAAATCAAACAGTCTTTTCACCTCGGAAGGAAATGGGGGAAACGTATGTCCTTACAATCTTGCATTTATATATTATATAGATGACTTCTGGCAAAACCAAGATGACAGTTGTCAGATCTAAATGTTAAACTCGCAAAAAGTGTATTGTTCACAACCCCTTAGGACTTTTTGACAATTTATTGGCACATGATATATTTATTTGCAGTGGGTTACTGGGAGAACTTGACAAAGCCAAGAATAACTTTTCGCAAACTATGGTTGTTACTATTTATTTATCAAGGTAGCTAGGATAACTTTCTTTGATGCATTTAAGTGTCTCTTGGGCAAAGTCATCCTAATCGCCTTGTAGGGAGCATAGGCAGAGCTGGGGCTGTGTCAATGCATATTGCTAGCTGCAGCAGAAAATATCTTTCTCTATCGCTTGCTTGCAGACCTGAGACCACAATGCTCTCATTAATGATAGAACCAGCACTTACCATAAGACATATGGGTGCTGCTATTAAATCCATTAAATCCATGTAAAGTTAGGACTGACTTTGGGTAAACCATGACTAAATGTATTCAGTGAGATTGGTACCTATGAGACATGCTGCTACAATTCATTGACTGACACATGAAATCAAGGTTCTGTGCACTGAACCTGGAGTATATGTGAGACTTGTCAGAACTATCTGGTGTACAAGACATGTATACGTTTTAGTACACCAAACAGGTACACTGTAATGTGGCACTGAGTTGCCAAACGAAATATACTTAGGTGGCTATTTGAGCCCTATTTTTTCAATTGCAGTTCATATGAGCAAATTGTGCATAACCTTCAAGGTGCTTGTACATTCCTAGGAAGAAAATCTTGCTGGTATGAAAAATCACTGTATTGAAAGTGTAATGAACATTTATTGCGCATAGAATACATTTCTTTTTATTCTGTCCCCTATAATCTATTGTAATACATAGGAACCTGTAATCTATTTATCAAAGCCTGTATCTATGTGAGAGGAAGGTTCTGACTATCTGGTCCACCCAGATTTTTCGCTTTTGGGTCACCTTGTTTTTTACATTTTACTGTGTTGGAGCATCATAGTTTGGGACTCCCACAGAGTAAGTTTATGGTAAAATGGACTGTGTGTGTTTACCGCTGTTGACACCTGATGAAGGAAAGGCTGCTGTGACGCAGCAAGAGTAGGAGGCCGGTGCTGGTTACACATGATCATGTGTGCATATGTGTGTGCACCTGTGTGAGGGCAGTGCAGGGAGGAGTCCCGGCATGCGCAGGTCAAGAACTGCACTTAAGAGCCCTGGCGCAGATTGGACTATGCAGAGTGAGTGGTGCCCTGGAGAGGGCCTCATGAGATGGGTGTACACATGTGAAGGATAGTCAATGAGCTTACTGTCTTTTCACTGTGGGGACACTTTATTAAATGTCAATGGGCAAAGATGGCCTAGGGCAGTGGTTCCCAAACTTTTTACTCCTGAGGACCCCTACTGAATCACTACTGGAAGCCGGGGACCCCCCAAGCAATTTCTACAATTTAAATTTCAAACATTAAAACAGTTAGTTACAAAAAATACACAAACAAGTTCAAACCTAACAAATACATACATTACTAAAAATAGCTTTATTTTAAATTGACAAAATATGCAAAAATTGAAAAGCTTTAATGGGAAGGTTGGTGCTGCATCTTGGCAACTAACTTTTCAGTGTTTGGTTTTATTTAGGAAAACTGAATCCTCAGGTCAGATTCTACATTTCCCAAGTGATTTTTGTTTTTATTTTTGAGGTACATGAGATCTGATAAAACCTTTTTACATGATATATAGTAGAGAAAGGAGGTAAAATAAAAAGTGCCTTTCATCTCTCTATAGCCTCTTAGTCACATGTATTTCTTTTGTTTTAAAGCACCTCTAATACCAGTGTAGGGTGTCCGAGCATTGTACAGGGGAATACAAGGTGTAGACTCCACATGGTGGGCAATTTCTAAAGGGGTTCTGTCTGAAGACGCACAAACTCAGGATTCATAACATAACACAATGGCTAGCTTTTACTTTAATAATAATGTATTCCTATGCAAGCCAACCTTTTTTAGCAGAATAAGGATAATGAAAGACTGGGGGAAATTGTTCCATGCATTTCTTTGTTAACAGTTCATAGCTCACTGTGCTAGATTACGATTGTATCTTATGAACTGCACAGTAAGAAAAGAAGCTCTGTGACAAAAGGAGTAATCCACTGTGCTATGTACATAAAATACTTTTCTTTGCATGACATACGTTCTTTGCAGCAGGCATATTAACCATGTACGCTACCTTAGATGAGTCAAAACTTTCACTAGACAAAACTCCCATCTCTCTCCAGAAGGTACATTAATCGCTAGAATTATCTTGATGCTTTTATTTTTGTCAGAAAGCTTACAAGATAATTTGCAGTGCTTTTAAAGCTGTTGCACAAATGAACTAACAAATATAAAAACATGAATGTGTTTTTGCAGAGGCCCCAGCTAGAGAAGTGCCTTTTTACCAGCCCAGGGCTGATGACCACCTGGGAATCTGTCACAGACCCCTGAGAGTCCACAGCCCACTGGTTGGAAACTGCTGGCCTATGGCACAACTCCAGTCCTCTAGGTTTCACAGAGACCAGAGTCACACCAACGTACACTGTAACCTGTATGAAAACAGTAATGCAGTAGAAGGCACAGTTCCACAATGTATTGGTCATCCAGGAATGTCATCCTTCTCTGAGGCCCTGCAAGAAATGTCATGGAGGAGGGGCTGAGACTTTCAGAGCACATGTGACACTAACTCCTGGATGACGCCATTTTGAGCTATGCCAAAAACTGTGCAGGAAGGAAGGGACAGGTGCAAGGAAGTGATGTGGCACATCTGGATTGGCCAGAGGTGCAGACCTGCTAGACACTTCGGGCCCCTCTTAAAAGGACTTGCACATCGGAGGGCTCGCTCTCTTGGCTGTCCTTCCCTGCAGGACCGTGGGACTGAAGACGGGTGTCATGGACAACTCGAAACGAGAACCCCTGACTGCCACTGGGACAGGGACTCTGCCACTGAATTACTTCATTCCAAGCGAGGTGCATGCCAGGGCCAGGTAAGCTGGCTCCTTATCCCCGACGACCAGTTTTGGCAAAGACTGGGCTGGCTCAAGGAAAACACACTGCTCAGAAGAAAAGGAAGGCACCCAGATGAAAGGCTGGTGAAGCGAGTCAATTTGGGGACCTCCTCAGCCAGGAGGCCTAACAAAAGTGCTCCTGGTGGCAAGGGCTTGTCAACATGAGCAAAATGACACCCAGATTGTCAAAATCCCTTGGGGGCCTAAGAAAGAAGAATGTCTGCAACTTTTGACCTTTTCTAAGCAAGCTGAGAAGTACGTGGGGCTCCGCCGCTGCTCCGGTCGGTGCCCCCATGGTGGGCCAGGGCCCAGGGGCTGCCCCCAAAAGAAGTAAAGCTGGGGCGGGACCTTGGCACTCCTGTGAAGACTAGCAGAGGGGTCACGGAGCCCATCCTGTGGCACCCAAAAAGACCCAGAGAGCGCCATCACGCTCTCCAAGAAGTTATGGGCAGGGGCGCGGACCGAAAGTAAAGCCGGGGGGTGTCACCATCATGCCCCCCCCCCATCAAGATGGTGCAAGGGGCACCGTATCCCATCCCTGGGCCCCACAGAGAAGGTCAGGAGGAGACCAGAATGATCTCACAACGTCATCCAAAGTAATTCCATCAACTTGTGTATGTTTGTAAATCATTGCATATTATTGAGTAATGTTTGTGTAACAAATGTACTTTTACTTTATCAAAAGCAAAAGCACAAACTGGACAACCATTTATTGAGTGTTATTCCTGTGCTCATGAATGGCGATGACTAGCCCACATCACCTTCCTGGAGTAAGCCTTCGACTGCTCTGCAACACTACCCTATGAGAGTCAATGGCTAAATGGGGGTATTTTGTTCCCAGTGGTGGTTGAGTACAGACCCATTACTTGTGCAGGCCACACAGCTAATGATCCAGCTTCCAACAATCTTATTTTATTATTACAGTAGGGTTGTGACATATACAGTCACCTGTAATGAAGAAATTATGCAGCTGCTCTACTGCAATCATTTATTTCCGTTGAGCTGTGACATCATACCTCCTAACAGAGCAATCAGCCAACATGGAAGGCAGGTCACAGGGGATAAGCACTGCTGAAGTTCAAACAAAAGAGGATCTAGTTTGTTTGTTTTTCTCTATTTTTCTCTAATGAATAGCAGAAAGGAGTTGTTAATGACTATGGGGGTTATTCTAACTTTGAAGGAGGTGTTAATCCGTCCCAAAAGTGACGGAAAAGTGACGGATTTACCACCAGCCGTATTACGAGTCCATTATATCCTATGGAACTCGTAATACGGCTGGTGGTATATCCGTCACTTTACCGTCACTTTTGGGACGGATTAACACTCCTCCAAAGTTAGAATAACCCGCTATATGTTTTTTCATGATGTCATTTCCACACATTTTAGCTACAGCACGTTCTTAATTTGATTTACAAGATATTGATTTTAATGTCTTTTCACAACAAAATAATAGCTGCTTTTGGTGTGTTTGAATTTGCTGTACAGATTCTACTTTATACTTCATGCCTGCAAGCTCACTATCTTTTTCATATACCAAAACAAGACACCAATGGTTAAAGCCACTTGTGGGAATAGTGAGGTTGTGATTAAGTTATATAAGGAATAACACATCCTCTATTGTATATTAAAATTATATTGGTAGTTATCTCTGAGCTCTATGACATTATAAAGGAACTCCGCCTTCAGCTTTGTTCCTCTCCATGATCATGAGCTCCTCGATGACTTGCAAGATCATTATATTGTATTGTAAGAGCTATAGTATCCTACATGTAATCTAGTTATGAAAGTTCTTACCATTTCCTATATCTAAAGAGAACTGTTATATAGTTGTCAAGGAGGCCCACTTGTTAATAAGTCATAGACTAAATAGCCTATCCACAAAATTGGTGCTATTATTGGGCCTGCTTTACAAAGGTAAACTTAGACCAAAAGTCTAAGGGGCATATTTAAGAAAAGAAGCACTGCACACAGTACAGTGCCACTTTTCTTGCACCCCTCAGCGCCCCCTAACACCACCATGCGTGCTGTGCGCCCTATTTAAAATATGGCACATCATGGCAGTAGTTAGGGGACTAGCATCAGAATGTTTTACGCTAGTCCGCAGCTTTGCAGATTTAGTGTAAAAAATGTTGAGGCTAATCCTGCAAAGCCCATTGAGGCACATTGTAATTAATGGTATGCCTCCTTTTAATGCCTGCTCTGAGCAGGCATTAAAAGTGCTGAAAAAACATGACCCAAAGAAATCTCTAAGATTTCTTTGCACCATTTTATGGCCCCCCTTTGCATATATTATGCCTGGTGCAGGCATAATGTGGTGCAAAGGGTTGCAAAGTGGGTCAGTGCATACATTGTGCCACTTTGTAAATATGGCATGGCGATTTTGGCCTTGTTGGGCCACATTAGCATAAAAAAAGATGCTAATGTGGTGCAAGGTGGCGCTAGTACTATCAGTAAAGTTAGACTTTTGGTTTAAATTTAGACTTTTAGGGGGTCATTCTGACCTCGGCGGTAAAAGGCCCTTACCGCCGGTCAGAAGTCCGCGATTCTACCGCCGCGGCCGCGGTAGACCGCCACGGTCATTCTGACCACCAACTGTGAAACCGCCAAAAATCCGACATCCAAGGAAGGCCGCCACATCAGCGGGCCGCGGAAAACTGGAGATGAACAAACCTCCACCGTCACGCCAACACAAACACGCCCATGCCATTCTGACCCACGAATCCACGCGGCGGTCTTTCAACCACGGTATTCCATTGGCGGTACACACCGCCGCGGTCAAAATACACACCCAGCTCCAAAACACTGCCACATTGGACATTTTGAAATACGCACACCTGAGACACATACAAACAACGCTCCCACACATCCAATCAACTATAAAACACACACCCACATCACCCACAAACCCCCACTAGTTGGAAATCGGAGCGAAGGCGAGAGCGAGAGAGATAGAGATAGCGAGCACAGCAATAGAAAACCCCAACACACACAGGAACCCAACTTCATGACCCACACCACATCTACGCACACATTACCACATATCACCACGCACATCACCACAAACACCACCCCACACCTCATCCACACCACCCCATGGCACCCCAAAGACACCCAAGGTTTTCGGATCAAGAACTCCGGGTCATGGTGGAGGAAATCATGAGGGTTGAGCCCCAGCTCTTCGGCACACAGGTGCAGCACACCACCATAGCAAGGAAGGCTGAGCTATGGCAAAGGATCGTAGACAGGGTCAACACTGTGGGACAGCATCCCAGAAATCGGGAAGATATCAGAAAGCGATGGAACGACCTACGGGGGAAGGTCCGCTCGATGATCTCCAGGCACAACTTCGCTGTGCAGAAGACTGGCGGCGGACCGCCACCCACCCCACCCCAATTCACAGCATGGGAGCAAGAGGTGGTAAACATCCTGCATCCTGATGGCCTCGCTGGAGTACACTGAGGAATGGACTCTGGTAAGTCGAATCTCAACTACTTCACCCCCCCCAACCACCAGCATGCCAACCCCCCCCCTCACCCCCAATATCACCCCCCAGCATATAACCTCCCTGTCAATGTCTCACCACCACAACCCACCCTAAACAACACCAACCCCTGAATGCCAACACAAACCATAGACAGCCACCACCAAAGCATGACCATTGCACATACCCATACACCCCCCCCAAACTCTCACAACACCTCCCACAAGGGAATGCCAGCACTGGGGGACAAGGGCACTCAAAACGCACGCCATGGCACACACAAACAATAACCATACTCCTTCACCCCTGCAGGGCCCGAACTCCAACACACCGCCACGGAGGGTCCAGAGATGTCCATCCCACCCCCAGAACAGGCCCCCAGCAAGGACAGCAGCTCTGTCGACCTAGAACCTGACGACCAGCCCGGACCATCGGGGACCTCTGGACAGTCGGTTCCCCACACACAGACACAGGCCACAGCAGACCCAAACCCCTCTGGGAACACCAGCACAGCTCCCACCCAGCGGGCCCATGCCTCTGTCTCGCGGACGCGTCAATCAGCGGTGTGTCCGCCACTACAGGGCACCCAGGCTGACCCAACACCCCAACAACAACAGGGACCTGGGGGCAGTGGTAGTGGTAGTGGGCACACCGTCCAGGGGATAGAGGCCCGGGGAAACAGGGCAACTGGGAGGGCTGCTGTGTGACAGGGGGGGGAGGACAGGCCCAGGGAACCGACTCTCCAAGAGGCCCTCACCACCATCATGGGAGCATACCATCACTCCCAGGAGACGATGGCGACGGTACTGGCCAGGTTCACCGAGATCCAGGCACAGCAGGAGGAACGGTACATGGGGTTCAGCAATGAACTCCGGGACATCGCTACCGCTATGGGGACCATAGTCCAGGCCCTCAACCGGATAGAAACCACATTGCGGGACCATGTGGCACCGCAAAGGGCCCCTGTCACTAGCCAGGAACAGCCTACCACCTCCGCCGGCGCTAGTGGTCAGGAGGCCCCCACACAACGATGGGCCCCCAGAACCCCACCTCCTGCTGAAGAACAACCACCCCGCAAGAGGAACCTGAGATCTCAAAGGAAGACAGAGTAGGATGCCAAGACCCCCGCCAGCCTAATATCCCCCCGGATGTCATTCCACTGTCCCACAGTGTCACCCTGTCCAACCTTGAACTGCCCCTGCTCCATCCTTCCACAGCCATATGAACAATGCACCTGTGCGACCGAGAACTGGACTCTGCCATGGACATAACTCCACCCTCACCCTTCACCGTTTTAATATCATGTACCAATATATAGCACTAAAAATAAATCACTCATTGCACATAAATCATTCTGGAGTCAGCCTGTATTAATTACAAATGTATAACACATTACTTATCAATAATGTTCTGTAAATTATGTGTGGACAACATACTGATGTCTATAAGCATTAGTCCATGGGCTAACCAAGCTGAAGTCACGCAGTGGGTCATACAGCACTGAAAAGGGAAGGGAAAAGAAAACTTCAGTTTAAAAGAACTGGGGGGAAATACACAAAGTAAAGATGCAGGGGGCATTCAGTAAATGTTAAATGGCGTGGGTGATTCCTACCTGTGTGCTACTGAAAATATTGTTGGATAACTCTGTCCCTGTTGTCTGGGTCGTCCTCTTCGTCTTCCTCCTCTTCACTCTCCGCAGGCTCCACAGCTGCTTCAACCCCACCATCTGGACCATCCTCCTGCAGGAAGGGCACCTGACGTCGCAATGCCAGATTGTGAAGCATACAGCAGGCCACGATGATCTGGCACACCTTCTTTGGTGAGTACATCAGGGATCCCCCTGTCATATGTAGGCACCTAAACCTGGCCTTCAGGAGGCCAAAGGTTATTTCAATGATCCTCCTAGTTCGCCCATGGGCCTCATTGTACCGTTCCTCTGCCCTGGTCCGGGGATTCTTCACTGGGGTCAATAGCCAAGGCAGGTTGGGGTAACCAGAGTCACCAATTAGCCACACACGTTGTTTCTGTAGCTGTTCCATCACATAAGGGATGCTGCTATTTCGCATCACATACGCGTCATGCACTGACCCAGGGAACATGGCATTCACATGGGAGATGTACTGGTCAGCCAAACAGACCACCTGAACGTTCATCGAATGGTAACTTTTCCTGTTTCTGTACACCTGCTCATCGTCTTTTGGGGGTACTAAAGCCACATGGGTCCCATCAATGGCACCAATTATGTTGGGGATATGTCCAAGGGCATAAAAATCACCCTTCACAGTGGCCAAATCTACCTCCTCAGGGAATACAATGTAGCGCCGCATGTGTTTCGTCATGGCAGACAACACTCTAGACAAGATTTTTGAAAACATAGGCTGAGACATTCCAGATGACATGGCCACTGTTGTCTGGAATGAGCCACTTGCCAGAAAATGGAGGACTGACAGAACCTGCACTAGAGGGGGAATTCCTGTGGGTTGGCGGATGGGGGACATCAGGGCTGGCTCCAGCTGGGCACACAGTTCATGTATAGTGGCTCGGTCAAGTCGGTATCGTAGTATGATGTGGCGTTCTTCCATTGTCGACAGGTCCACCAGCGGTCGGTACAAGCGAGGATTCATCCTTCTCCTCGCAAGTCTCAGCAGACGGTGCCTAGGAAGGACAACATGGAGCACAGAGTCAAGCAAGTCACAGGTACGTTCACCACTGCATGCATAGCAGACGATTTTCTACGTATTGAAAGGCGTGTATGTGTGGCAATGCAAGGCCTAGGCCTGTGTGACGCAGTACAAATGATGCCATGTGGGCCCTTGAAATGGCGGCTGCCTGACCTGTGAAGTGGGACAATGGGATGTGAGGTCAATGCGCTGGCGTGGCACACCGTGGCGGTAGGCGGTCGAAGACCGCTATACGAAGCCGCATTGGCTAACATTGAAGCCTATGGGTTTCAGGAGCCAATCATGAGGTGCGCCGGCGGTCGCGGTACGCACCGCCGCGGTACGCACCGCCGCGGGCGTGACCGCCATTTTCTATCTGCTTAATCACTCGAGACCTGATCTTCCACAGGAGAGGACCTATACTGCAAGTGCTGCTGTGACCTTGGTCTGGAAGTGACAATGGCTGCTGCGACTGGGGAAAGGGCCCCCGCCTTCAGTTCCGAAGAGTTGGAGAAGCTCGTGGACGGGGTCCTCCCCCAGTATGCGTTACTCTACGGTCCTCCAGACCAACAGGTAAGTACACTGGGTGCACATTGAATGGGCTATGCCTGTGTGGAATGGGGTGGATGCTAGGTTGGTGGGGTGGGGGCGAATGAGGAGTGCAACGCACGACAGATGAGAGCATGTGCCATATGGCAAGGTTGGGGAGGGGGGGCCAATCGCATCTAACATGCAGGAATATGATGATTTCTCCTTCCCACTCTGTACATGTCAAATAGGTCAGCGCCCATCAGAAAGTGGACATATGGCGTGCCATCGCCAAGGAAGTCCGGGCCCTGGGGGTCCACGTCAGACGGAGCACCCACTGCCGCAAGAGGTGGGAGGACATCTGCCGCGGGACCAGGAAGACCGCCGAGTCACTGCTGGGGATGGCCTCCCAACCTAGGAGGGGTGCCAGTCGTACCCTGACCCCCCTGATGTCCCGAATCCTGGCGGTGGCCTACCCTGATTTGGATGGGCGCTTGAGGACATCACAGCAGACACAAGGGGGTGAGTATCAGCACATTCTGCTATCTCTCTGCGCAGTGGAGGCGTCTGGGTGGGGGAGGAGGGTTGGGGGAGCCATTAGGCCAGGGCTCTTTCTGTAGTGTAGTCCTCTCCTTTAGCCATGGCCCTGTGCTCCTGGCCCCCACCTCTGTAGGGTGACAAGTACAGCTATCCATGGTCCAGCATCACACATGTGCGCCTTTGTCGTCTCTAGACCTGTTTTCCTAGTCAGAAGTACTGAGTAGTGTACCCCGAATGCGCGGCTTAGTGCATGAGGCTCCTGTGTCTGTCCTCTCCGCCAACGGTGTTGACATTGCATGCACTCAACCTGGTCTTCGTTTTTCTCCCCACACCCTTCTTCTTCGTCTTCTTGTGCATCTGTGCATTAGCATCATCAGGCGGAGGAGAATTGGCATCGGAGCACGAGGGAGCTGCAAGTCACAAGGCCCCGGTGGGACCAGGAACAGACACCGAGGGCACCAGTGATCCGGAGGGCGAGGGGAGCACCACAACGGGGACCGGTGGTGACACCAGCGACACCGACACGTCCTCGGATGGGAGCTCCCTAGCGGTGGCGGCAACAACCGGGGCCCCCCGCCTCTACAGGTACAGCCGCCACCCAGCGCACCAGCCCCGCCCTCCCAGCAGCCCCTCAGCCTACGCTCCGTGCCCGCTCGCCCAGGAAGGCGGGCGTCTCCTTCGCCCCAGGCACCTCAGCCCCTGCCCCTGCTACCCCTGCTGCCCTCAGTGAGGAGGTCATTGATCTCCTCAGGACACTCATTGTTGGGCAGACTACCCTTTTGAATGCCATCCAGGGGGTAGAAAGGGAGGTGCATTGGAGCAATGCCTACCTGGAGGGCATTCATTCGGGTCAGGCTGCCCATCAACGATCGTTCAATGCTCTGGCCTCAGCACTGACGGCAGCCATTGTCCCTGTTTCCAGCCTCCCTCTTCTGATTGCCTCCAGCCTGTCTCTGTCTCCTGTTCCTCAGCCTATCCCAATCAGACCAGCCTGCACACACCTCAACACCCAAGGGCAGCTCATCCAGACACAAGCACCACAGAACCCACAAGCATTCACGCAAGCAACACCCAGATGCAGACATTCCAACAGTCACTACCACCTCTGTGTCCCCCTCCTCCTCGTCTCCCTCCTCCCTCCCTGTGATGTCTACACTCACAGCTGCATGCACACCACCATCAGCCAGTGCTTCCATCACCAGCACACCCTCCAGTCAAGTCCGCACACGTGCAGTCACCACCCCCACTGCCATTTACACGTCCCCTGTGTCCTCTCCCACTGTGTCTGTCACCCCCTCTTCCAAGACACACAAACGCAGGCAGACACCCACCCAACAGCCAACCACCTCACCACAGCCTCCAGCACATGCACCTGCACCCAAAGACAGCACACCTGACTCTCCTACAACCACATCCTCTTCCTCCACTTCCATCTCCACTTCTCCTACCTTTTACCTTGGTCCTAAGAAACTTTTCCTTGCTAATCTTGACCTCTTTCCCTCTACTGACCCACCCCCTCCATCTGCAAAGAGTCCCAAGAGCACCTCAGCCACCACCAGCCCAGCTTCGAGTGTCACTGTGGTGCATGGGTTCTGGAGCCCACCCTTTGCCAGCAGTGACACCTCAATCAGCAGCAAGGGGACAGCCAGCCCCCCACCAGGCAAGAAGACCAGGAAGCTGAAGGGCCGCCATTAGAGGACTGACACGGCTGCGCCCAAGGAGCCAGGTTCGCCCACTTCACCAGCCACAACAGCTAGGGGAGGCAAGGGCCCGAGAGCCCCATCTAAGGAGCGAAAGGGCAGCAGGGCGGAAAAGTCAGCCAGCAGGAGCGCGGAGCAGGAGGGGCCCACAAGCCCCATCCCGGGTGTTAGGAAGGACACCAAAAGGCCCAGGACTCCGTCACCGAAGGGTCCAGCAACAGCACGGTCGGAGGGCGAGTGAGCAGGGAGTCCAGGCCAGGTCTGGCTCCCTTGACCTACTGGATGAGCACCGCTGAAGAGGGCCCCGCCGTGCAGAAGAGCACCGCTGAAGAGGGCCCCGCCGTGCAGAAGACCACCGCTGAACAGGGCCCCGCCGTGCAGAAGAGCACCGCTGAAGAGGGCCCCGCCGTGCAGAAGAGCACCGCTGAACAGGGCCCCGCCGTGCAGAAGAGCACCGCTGAAGAGGGCCCCGCCGTGCAGAAGAGCACCGCTGAAGAGGGCCCGCCGTGCAGAAGAGCACCGCTGAACAGGGCCCCGCCGTGCAGAAGAGCACCGCTGAACAGGGCCCCGCCGTGCAGAAGAGCACCGCTGAACAGGGCCCCGCCGTGCAGAAGAGCACCGCTGAAGAGGGCCCCGCCGTGCAGAAGAGCACCGCTGAACAGGGCCCCGCCGTGCAGAAGAGCACCGCTGAAGAGGGCCCCGCCGTGCAGAAGAGCACCGCTGAAGAGGGCCCCGCCGTGCAGAAGAGCACCGCTGAACAGGGCCCCGCCGTGCAGAAGAGCACCGCTGAAGAGGGCCCCGCCGTGCAGAAGAGCACCGCTGAACAGGGCCCCGCCGTGCAGAAGAGCACCGCTGAAGAGGGCCCCGCCGTGCAGAAGAGCACCGCTGAAGAGGGCCCCGTCGTGCAGAAGAGCACCGCTGAACAGGGTCCCGCCGTGCAGAAGAGCACCGCTGAAGAGGGCCCCGCCGTGCAGAAGAGCACCGCTGAACAGGGCCCCGCCGTGCAGAAGAGCACCGCTGAACAGGGCCCCGCCGTCTCAAGCACCGATCCGCTGGGCCCTCCATCCAAAGCACCGCTCCGCTGGGCCCCGCCATCTCAAGCACCGCTCCGCTGGGCCCCGCCGTCTCAAGCACCGCTTCGCTGGGCCCTTCATCCCAAGCACCGCTTCGCTGGGCCCTTCATCCCAAGCACCGCTCCGCTGGGCACCGCTGTCTCAAGCACCGCTTCGCTGGGCCCTTCATCTCAAGCACCGCTCCGATGGGCCCTTCATCCCAAGCACCGCTCCGCTGGGCCCCGCCGTCTCAAGCACCGCTCCGCTGGGCCCTTCATCCCAAGCACCGCTCCGCTGGACCCTTCATCCCAAGCACCGCTCCGCTGGGCCCCGCCGTCTCAAGCACCGCTCCGCTGGGCCCTTCATCCCAAGCACCGCTCCGCTGGGCCCTCCATCCCAAGCACCGCTTCGCTGGGCCCTTCATCTCAAGCACCGCTCCGCTGGGCCCTTCATCCCAAGCACCGCTCCGCTGGGCCCCGCCGTCTCAAGCACCGCTCCGCTGGGCCCTTCATCCCAAGCACCGCTCCGCTGGGCCCTCCATCCCAAGCACCGCTCCACTGGGCCCCGCCATCTCAAGCACCGCTTCGCTGGGCCCTCCATCCGAAGCACCGCTCCGCTGGGCCCTTCATCTCAAGCACCGCTCTGCTGGGCCCCCGCCATCTCAAGCACCGCTCCGCTGGGCCCCGCCATCACAAGCACCACTCCGCTGGGCCCTCCATCCCAAGCACCGCTCCGCTGGGCCCTTCATCTCAAGCACCGCTCCGCTGGGCCCTTCCTGTCAAGCACTGTTAACGGTTCACTGTGCCCACCATGCCTCCTCCTTGACCAGTGGAGACTGTAATCCACCTGATGGACTGTGGCTTTGCACTCCCCAGGATTGATCAGTGGGCAAGCCACCCACTGTAGAGACTTGAGAGACTGTGGCTTTGCACTCCCCAGGATGGCCGAGTGGGCAACCCACCCACTGTAGAGACTTGTGAGACTGTGGCTTTGCACTCCCCAGGATTGATCAGTGGGCAAGCCACCCACTGTAGAGACTTGAGAGACTGTGGCTTTGCACTCCCCAGGATGGCCGAGTGGGCAACCCATCCACTGTTGAGACTTGAGTGACTGTGGCTTTGCACTCCCCAGGATGGCCGAGTGGGCATGGTGGCCCCTTCGTGGATCTGGCGTCGTGGAATCATGTGGCTGTGGTGCCCCCCCTTCCCTTCCCCCTGAGGTGCCTGTAGTTATTTCATCAGATGCCCCTGCAGTGTTCTCTCCAAAGGACTCAGGTCTCCTGTGTGGGCTTTGCCCTTGTGTTGCTACACTTTGGCCCACGGACACTTTGAATCTCGTTAGTTGTGCAGGACTTATTGCCTCGGTTTTTCGTATGCACTGGATGTTGAATTTGGATTTTTGAGTTGTTATTGCTATTTGACCGTGACTTATCTGTGGGTTTTTTTTCCCATAAATTTCGAGTCACTATAATTATATCCTTGTTTTCTTTACGGGGTTTGGGTGGTTTCACTGTGACTTGTTGCTCTGCATTGGTGTGTACATGGTTTGGGGGGGTGGGTGTATCGCGTATGTGTGTGCAAGTGACCTTTCGTCCTCCCCCCTCCCCTGTGTCGTAGGTGCAGTACTCACCGTTGTCATCTGCGCCGGCGTTCGTACTCGTGGTAGATGAGCAGGTAGACGAGAGCAGGTAGGATGTTTAATTCGGGTTCCATGCTGTCCTCCTTCCTCGTGGAGTGCGTAGAGGTGCGCGTTTTCCCGTTCGTAGTCTGTTTCCGCCGTGTTTTTATCGGCGGTGCTCCTGCCCCGGAAAAGGTGGCGGATTGGCCGGTCATGATAGTGTGGGCGGAACATTGTCTGCTGCCTGGCTGTTGGCGGTGACCGCCGCGCTGTTTGTCGGTCCCGCCGTGGCGGTCGGAGTGTTAATGTGGCGGGCTGTGTTGGCGGTTCCCAGGGTCAGAATTCCATTTTTTGGACCGCCGGCCTGTTGGCGGGTTGGCCGCCGCTTTATCACCGACCGCCAGGGTTAGAATCACCCCCTTAGTCTGAACTTAGATCAAAAGTTTGAAATCAGACCAAAAGTCTAACTTTACTACGAGTAAAGGTAGACTTTAAGTCTAAACTTAGACTTTTGGTCTAAGTTTACCTTTGTGAATCGGGCCCATTATTTCTAAATAGGGTTGGATTTGCTTCTGATCTGAGTAATTGTACAAATCAATTCAGTAAAATCATTCTCTCTCATCGAATCAGCTGCAGACTGCCCCACTCTGTTCATCTGGGGACTTCCTACTCTCCGTACTTCCCAAACCGGACTAAGCAACCAGAATCCTCTGCTGATCAGAGATAATAAGCCTGTCGCAGTCACAAACCTTTGTATGTCTCTTAAATATTTCTAAAATAATTGTTTTCTCATTTTCTTTTCTTGTGCTTCAGCGTGGTCATCCTATCCCACCCACTCTCTGGTGCTTTGGAACCTCCTGATTCACTACCTGTAGCCCTGACACCATCAGTTATTCTATTGTCCTCTTTTATGCTCCTGGTCACAAGCTCACATTTTGAGTGCTCTTTAAATAATGCTTCCATTCTATTTTATTAGTTTCAATGCAATTTCCTTCTCACCCTGTGAGCTTCAGAATGGCCATCTTCTTCTTAGGGTTCAATGGCTATCTGCCATGTTCATTCTTTTCCCAGCAGTACTTGCACACCTTGCTGGCCTCAGAGACATCATTTACAATCAAATGACCCTAAGGTAGAAACTCATGCCCTCCCTCAACAGGAACTCGTAGAAAATACATTTAGGGTATGGGGCATTCTAAGACAAATATGTTGGGAAATGACAACGATAGACATTAACAATGGAATGAGGGATGCAAAACACTAAAACAGGGACTGACAGACATGATGACAAGGAGGCACATGCACCCAGATTAGTTGCGAACAATAGTGAAACAAGTGCAGTAGCCCTGTGGCCTAGTGGAATGAAAGTGCCTCTGCACCCCAGTAATGCCTTTGTTTTAATGCCCAAGTAGTGGTGGGAGTATTGTCCTTGCTTTCATTAGGGGTATTTTCCTAGCCTCTAAAGGCACAAGGATTGTGATAGAGACTGACTGATCCTTGGTAGAGACACATTGATACTGGGATGGAAGAAAGAAAACTGACTTTTTGACCTACTAACATAGTCTCTCGAACAACAGATACTAGAGCTGGTTCACATTGACAATGGAATTTGGGGTTACATGATCACCAGCATTGGGACAGAGGCATATGATGCTATTTTGAAAACCAATGCAGTACTTGCACTATGTTAAATATATACTAGTTTTGTGTTAGGAGTTTAGAACACAAAGGGGGTTATTCTAACTTTGGAGGAGGTGTTAATCCGTCCCAAAAGTGACGGAAAAGTGACGGATTTACCACCAGCCGTATTACGAGTCCATTATATCCTATGGAACTCGTAATACGGCTGGTGGTATATCCGTCACTTTACCGTCACTTTTGGGACGGATTAACACTCCTCCAAAGTTAGAATAACCCCCAAAGTCAGCAAAGCATGAAAAATGATACCGGCATAGGGTGACACTGCACTGGCATAGGAAGAAGCATACACTGAACAAGTGCTGAGAAACACTGTATCCAGGTTATGGACTCACTAACAATGGGCTTTGTGGATTCATGTAGCAGAAACCTTAGTACTGTCCCTTGTGTCACAGTGATCATCTGTACGTGACATTATATGCATTATGTTAATCAAAGTACTAATAGTTTGATTGTAGAATGATGCAGTGAAGAGCTATGCTACTGTGCATTTGTTTTAGACCACCAAGTGAAACATAGGTTGTATTGAGATTAAATTACATGTTTGAAGAGTTTAACTGACATTATGGTATGTTTTAGAGTCTAAACTAATAGTCTGTATTGGAATTATCTTGAATTTCTTATACTAAGGGGGTCATTACGACCTCGGCGGTCTTTTGAAAAGACCGCCGAGGCCGTAGGAGACAGAATACCGCCATTGCCGGCGGTATTCCTGTCTCCCTATTATGACATTTCTGCTGGGCTAGCGGACGGTAACAGTGTTACCGTCCGCTGGCCCAGCGGAAATGTCACATCAACATTGCAGCCGGCTCGTACTAGAGCCGGCGGCAATGCTGATGTGCAGCGGGTGCAGTAGCACCCATCACGCATTTCACTGCCTGAAATTCGGGCAGTGAAATGCGCAACGGGGCTATGCCTGGGGGGCCCTGCACTGCCCATGCCAAGTGCATGGGCAGTGCAGGGGCCCCCAGGGGCACCCCAAGTCCCCTTACCGCCGGCCTTTCAATGGCGGTGTGTACCTCCACGGACAGGCCGGCGGTCGGGGACTCAAAATCCCCAGGGCAGCGGTGCTTGCACCGCTGCCCTGGGGATTATGACCGCCAGGCGGAATCCTGGCGGGAAAATGGAGGGGCCGGCGGTATGGCTGTGGCAATTCCGCCACGGTCATAATTGCTGGCGGAACACAGCCAGTCTGTTGGCGGAGTTACCGCCAGCATACCGCCGGCCGCCAGGGTCGTAATGACCCCCTAAATGTTTTAAAATATGTGTGCAAAAATAGTTAACACAGTTCTACATCACACTGACTGAAATGCATTAACAGATACTGTAACATGAACATTAATGGAGGGTTGTTAATGCCAAATGTATAGTTTACGTATTAAAATAAGTTTTGATTGAATTTATTTATGTGCTGTTTGAATACACTGGCATTAGCCTGAGTGAGGCCTGCTAGGCCCTGCATTTCATGACTGTGCAGAAAATGTCAAGTCATTGTGTTATCATGAATCTTTCTTTCAGACTTCATTCCCATGAGAAGACAAGTTTGTTAATAGCTATCTATTTTTTTACACATAGAGAATTGTGAGAAACTATGCTTGGTTGTAGAACATCTTGGACTGTAGACTAAAAATGTAAACATTTGTTTCAACCCTGCATGGAAATATACTGATGGACGCTGTTCTCATGGCAAACCTGGAAAGCCTGTAGGTGTTACCAGTTGGAGTCCTATGATTGATTTCTATTGGATGTTGTCCTTTCAATGTCAAATGAACTGTTGCTTTCATGAGTCAGTTTGTTTTATGAACTTTTATATGTCAGTGTCCAGCAGGGCTTTAGTTAGATCTGATAGAATCCCGAAGACAAGAAGCAGAACCCTTTCTTTACTGTATCCTGTAATGCTGAGGTCCTTGGAGAAGTATCTTCCTCTCTGCCTTTACCCCTCTGAAATGCTATGCTGAGCCTTAGTGATTTATCCTTAGCACAAAGAAGAAGTCTCTTGACTGATATGCTGATGCTTTCCCTTTTTATTTCCTTTTCCCACCTTAGTTAGTAACTTCTTGCCCGTGATTACCTTTTTCAATTTTTTTTGTCCTTTTTGTTCCCTTTGTCTATTGCCAGCATGTGTTCTGCCTCACACGTGTTAATCCCTAATTGGCTAAACTGTGGGGTTTCCCTGTGCCCAGCCAAATTGAACTTGAAGATTTGTAGTGCCTTAATGCTTGTTGAAACTGAGCAATGTTTGCTTTCTATACATCAAATTACCTTATTGATGTTTTGTCTTGTCTTTGTTTAGTGGCTAGTTCTCCTAATGTTAGTCCGCGTGAACTTAGTTTGTCACATTGTTTGTACAGTTTAATTTAATTGGTATGTACTAAGAGGTGGTTGGTTGTTTGTTTCTACCACATCCTATGCAAGGTGAAAGATCCCTTAACCGCACTGAACATTTATTCCTGCAAAGGACGAAAATGCTCCAGCAGGATATAAACTCTGAAGCTGGTGTAGGATTACACAGATACTAGGAAAAATCACAATGAGTCTGGAACTTTGATATTATAACACTGGAACTAGTGCATGAACACAATGACACTGCTTTTGAAAGATATGGGCACAATGGTGCTGTGAGTGGGTTGCACTGACATTGCATTTGGGCTACATTAACAGGGCAGGGATGTATGGGCACTCACTACGGGGTTTAAACACAATGCCATGTTTACATGAAATGCCTGGCACTGAGTCTAGGAGATATGACTACTGACACTGGAACAAAGAATCACTGACATGGTAGTGCCAAAACACTGATACTGAGACACAATGCCACTGAGATATCAACACTTTGACTTGGCCACTCTGACACTAATAGCTGGACTTAGTGTCAAAAATACTGAAATCAAGACACAAAGACCCTGAAATTTGGGCCGTGTATTAAAACATTGAAAATGTGATACTGTCACTCTAATACTCTGTTTGGGCAGAGGAATAATAATATTGACACAAGCAGACTCAAACATTAAAATTGGTTCAGGTGACATATGAAATGAAATTGTGAATGGAAAACATGACAATGGACAAGGAAGGCAATGTTTTGGTATAATGGGATGGGACATAGATACTATGATAGGGGACTGGCAAAACAGAAACACGCTTTGTCATTGGTAGAGAAAGACATTGAAATATTAACTAGGAAACACATGAGCAGACAACGATCACATAAAATTGAACCTGGAGTAGAGAAACATTAATTATGACATGAAGAAAATAGAGGTCAGAGGCAATTAGAAAGAGATTAAAAAATCCAGCAATGGCAGATGGGAGCACAGGCATTAAACCAGGGAGACTAGGCAAAGGAAAGGAAAACATTTGGGAATTGAAAGACAGCAAACAATCCTAGGACTGGGTAATATGTGCACCTTTTCCCACCATTAAAGGAATGATTTTTGGTAAGGAAAACATGTCAACTAAATATCAAAGCATAACAACATACTTACAATTGTACTTCATGTGCATGACAAATAATCTGATCATTTTTTTCTCTGTCTTGTGCTTCACATAACCACTGTCACATTCAGTAAGAACTATATAGACTCCAGTAGCATACCAAAACACACTCCCATTAGTTAGCAAACAAATAACAAAATGATTAAAAAAATAAAATAAAAAAACCTTTGGCACAGAGACAGGATAGCTCTGATTTTGAGTAGGGACATCTGGATTACAGACCTTGAACATGCAGAAATGAGTGCAGAAAAGCAAGTACACTCGAACCGGTAGCTGAAGATCTGCATACCTATAGAGGACTGAAAAAAGGGGGTTTAATAGGCAGGGACATTAATACTATGACATTGACTCTGGGGCAAGAATCAGCAAACATGCATGCAAATTATTCAGTATTAACAATATTAACAAACCAGTCTGAGAAATAAACAATTAGAAGTACTGGACAAATAATACAGTTTCTTCTCATGTGTATATTTTTGTTCATAAGGCAATATACAAGAATCAAAACATAAACATAAAGTGAATCAACGGTGCAGACATCACAGTGCTCACATATTATAAAAATGTACAAACAAAACAATACAAAACAATAACACGATGTACATTCCCTAATGGTTATGTCTAATCAGTTGCGTACATGTATGAATCTTTTTCCAATTGAGTTAACATTGAACACATAGAACAAGTGGAATTCAGAGCTGGCAGACGTATTGGATGATAGCTTTGTTTAAATAACTTGTTATATATTGATTAACTTTCTGAAAAGTAGCATTTTCAGTACTGTGGCTTATAATCCAGAATTACCATTAAAGAGGATTTGAAATTCCAGTTTTCTTGAGAGCAAATGTAACATGTCTATCTGTTCCCAATCAAAAGTTAGCCTTTTTTGAAGTAATGTTGTAATTCAATGTAATCCATTGACAGAGGTAGGCCTCACAATAGTGAAAAAAGAATTTTGGTGTTTTTCACTACCAGACCATGTACAACTTAAAAAAAACATATCTTACCTTTTGCATCCTGCCCTATAGGCTGTTTAGGGCCTACCATATGGATGATATATGTGTTGAAAAGGGGAGTTTTGGCCTTGTAAAATGTTTATTTCGCCAAGTCAAGTTGGCAGTTATAAACTGCAAAATGCTTTAATGACAAGTCCGAGACATGATTTAGGGCCTGCGTTAGTGGGTGGCACAATAAGTGCTGCAGGCTGATTAGTAGTATTTAATTTAGAGGCCATGTCTACATGCAGTACTACTTTACTAGGGACTTATGAGTACATTAAATGTGCCAATTGGGTATATGCCACGTTAACTATGATTAAAGGAGTGAGGTCTAGCACTGGTTAGCAGTGGTAAAGTGCACAGAGTCATGAAGCCAACAAAATGAATTTCAGCAAAATGAAGGGAGAAGGCAAAACCTATCAGGGAAGACCACACAAAAGTCTGTCAGGTCTAACGTGTTAATTTGTGACATACATGGCCTAGCCACTAAAGATGCTTCTTGAGTGAGCTTGGACGATGCTACAACTGTAATCCGCATTAATCTTGATATCTCATGAGGAGAGACAGCACTTTAATACCAGACTTACCTTGGCAGCCAGAGCTGGCCTCCCTTTGCAAACCAATGGGGCATAGAATTGTCACATTTGTGACAGTGAGACTTGAGGCTTGGTGAGAACCTTCCCCCCGGGGTTTGTGTAGACAGTGGACTGCAAACTACTCCAAAGCAGACCTCCCACAAGAATTTTTGCTCCAGTGCCTGCAGGACGATTCCTGCAGCAGTGGATCTGGCAACTGTGGGCTGAGCGGGAGTAACAACCCCACCTATAGCTACAGAAGAAAATGAATGACGGGTGGACTTGGCTGTCACTGAGAGAAGGCCGAGGCTGCATTAACGGTGTTGAACAGCAAGCCAAGAGTATGGCTTGGCCCTGAACCATTCATGCTTTTCTGGCCTAGGGGGTCCCCGGAGACACCCTCCAACTGCAACACTTCAGGACTGCTCGAGGAGGTGAAGTGCCATGGAGGTTGCTGCTGCAGGAGCATGAGGCACCTCCATTGCTTTCAGGACCACCTGCCTCGCACTGTGGTGAGACGCACCCCTCCATACTGCCAATGTCCCCCCAGTCTGCTGTGGTATGACCCAGAATGGATGGCTGTGCCCCAACTGCGTTGCTACTTGCAAACCACCCTATATTAACCTGCACTCTTCTGTAGATTTTTCTTCTCCTAGCAAATAGATTCAGCTGTCAATCAGCTACACCATTACAAAATCTTTTGGGGTCACCGTGTGGCTACCCATCCAGTGAGCAAGGTGCTTCCCATCACCTTTCCTGCTCAAGGTGTCCACCAGTGACTTTACTACCTATCATAGTGGGCAGACAGAAATCAGTGAGGACCCAGTCGCTCCCCTCCTCACCAGTCTCCTTTTCACCAGCTCACCAAGAGCAGGAGCACATGCTCCCTCCACCACAACACAACTCTGCTGCTAAACTTGATGCTATCCTACAGGCTATAGGAATCTTCAAGCAAGTCAAGGATTGCATAGTGGGGATCGGACTGGAGCTTGGCCTCCTCCACGATGACCAGAACAAAATAGCCTCCAGAGTCACAGAGACGGAGCATACTCACACATCTGAAGCCTTACTTGACTGATCAAAACAAGAAAACATAGGACCTGCTTGACTGAGTACACAATTGGAATGCAGGGCAGAGGATACATAGAGTAAGGCCTCCTGCAATAATGTTAGCATGGTGGGCATGCCAAAGGGAGCAGTGGGATTCCGTTCCATTATCGACTTTTTAGAAGACTGGCTAAAATCATTCATACAGGCTCACTCCCTTTTATCCTACTTCACTCTGGAGCAGGTACACTGGGTCCCCACCCATTGCCTCCCTTGGGGTCCAACCTTGCCCTATAGTTGTAAAACTACTCCATAACAGAGGTAGGAATGCCATACTGCTGGCAGCGAGAGAAGTGTCCTCCACTCAACCATGAAAATCACAGGATCTCTGTAGTCCCGGAGTATACCATGCAAGCCCAAAACTTACCCTCCTCCTTTCTAACTGTGAAGCATCACTTGCAGGATCTTAACATTCAATTCACCTTACTCTTTATTGCTAGATTAATGGTCCTTCACAACCAATAAGCCCACTTTTTTACAAACTCAGAATCCACTTATGACTGGGTGGAAACTTACTTTGAGGGAAGTGGATGACCTTCATCTATACCCAGTGGTGCAACATGCCCCAGATGGCATGGGGCACTACAGACATTAGTGGATTGTATTTGGGGGTACTGTGGAGGCCCCCCTCCCCACAGGAACTGCAGTGGAGTCGGAAATCAGCCATAGACACAGTGCTTTCTACCTGTATATATGGACTCCAGTGCCTTTGGAAGTGAGTAAGACAATATCATGAGTGATCTGGGACTTGAGTGGTTACCACTTGGTCCCTTCATCACACCACAGACCTCTGATGACCTGATATAGAACATGGATTCCGCCACTATCGCCTTCAATTGTGGGGTCCTAATAATGCAGAGATGACCTGCTGAGTCCCTCCCTTGCAAGTGTATTACATTCTATCAGATGTTTCTGTTTCCCCCCAGTTATTCTTTTTTTACTTACCAGTAGGATTACATGCCTGCCTTCCTGTTCATTTTTGCCTCAAAACCCAGGTCTGCTTTTGACTCTTACCCACATTCTATGTTCTGGCTTTTTGGGCAAGTGTTTGGGAATGTGGCATCCAGCAGTAGTATCTGGTAGTTGTTTCGAGGTTGTGACCTCTTCTCCCTTCCTTTTCGTTACTGCATGTGTGTGGTCTTTTAATGTTCTGGGTAGAAGGGAAGGGATACATTGGCTTTTGCATTGATTCCATAGCCTTCACCCATTCCTATATTTCACTGATGTTACCATATGGCTGCCAGTCACCCTCCACAGTGCCTCATGCTGAACATGAGTGGAATGCACTCTGCACACTGCCACTACGTTGTCTATGTTTACCTTAAGCGACAACAGGCTCATATCTATTTTCTTCAGGAGGCTCTTTTTTTGCACACCGAACTTCTACGTCTTGCCAGGCGATAGAGCGTCACCATACACAGAACATCATATTCAGCTTTTACCACCGGTGCCTTGTTGTGGATATGTCCAGGCACCCCGTTTCAAACACTTGCCAAAGTCATTGTTAATGAGGGCAGATATGTCTTTGTAGAGAGGTGACTAGATGAGGTTCCAGTCCTACTGGAATGTATATAAACCACTAATTCAGATGAGACGACCTTCTTGACTACCCTGTCACATGTCTTAACTCAATGGGTGGGAATCCAATAGATCCTGGGGGTGACTACATAACATTCTGGCCTTACCCCGGACCGCAGCCATTTCCCATTGACCCAAGCACCATTACGTTCCCGCTCCCTGCATTTCACTCGATGGACTCAGCAATGGTTCTTACAGGATATCTGGAAGTCATATAACCTGTGCACCGATTTAAATTCTCACTAATCTGCACCTCAAAATGTTTTTGTCCATCTAGACCATTTTTTGTGTTCTCCAGAATTACTCTCTTAATGTAAACATTCAAATTATTTTGGCTATGTTTTTTCTGACCACGCAGCCCATATAGTCAATCTCGAATGGGGTACTCCACATCCACCAGGGGCTCTCAGGGAAATAATCAGGGCCTTTTGTGACACCATTGAGGCAGTCACTGAGCTAGATAATCTCCCCTCTCACGATCATGAGATGGGACAGGCTCTAATAGAAGCCAAACACCATCAGACAGCAGTTGTGGAATGCCTCGGATGCAGTTTTTTCACTGGCTGCATGGCATTCCTGCACACTATCAGCAACTAACCTGGTCGACTCCTGGTATGGTTGGTTCACCAGGACACATAGCCCACCATCACTGATATCATCACCCCGGCAACGTCTCAGTTGGCCATACTCCAAGCCTTCAGTTCCCATTACACACTCTGCTATCTCCACCTTCAATGACCCTCCATTAGTGCCTTGGAGTACAAGGAGCTGGGCAGACTCATAATTGTGGCGAAGTTCAAACAGGCAGTCCGCCATCTATCCTGAAATAGAGCCCCAAGTCTTGATGGGATCCCTATAGAGTATTATGAGTTCTCGACCCATTTTGTACCTGGACCTGTAAAGTGTATAACGAGGCCCTTAGCACTGGCACTCTTCAATCTTCTCTATGGAAATCTCTTCTTATTTCCGTACTAAAACCGGATCAACATCCCACACATCTCACCTCCTATCAACCCATAGCACTGTTAGGCGCTAATTATAAAATCTTGGGCAAGGTCCTGTCAGACTGGTCCCTGCAGGTACTCTCCGCCCTGATCCATCCTGACCAGAAAGGCTTTGTGGCAGGGGGGAAAATGTCCCTTAATATACACTGATTGTTTTACATTATGGACCAGACATCACTGCAGTTTCTGCGGGCAATAAATCTGATACTAGACCTTGAGAATGCCTTTGACTCCCTGTCCTAGGACTACCTTTTTTTGAGGTCCTACGGAGAGTAGGCATTGGCCACCGCCTCCTTGCATGCATAAAGCTATTGTACACAAACTCAAAGTCCAGGGCATGAATTGACAACCTAATTTCCCCCCCATTCCTTATAGGCTGCGGGACACATCACAGCTGCCCCCTTTCCCCTATACTTTTTACCATTGCTATGGAACCTGTGGCCCATCACTTAGACCATGAGGGCCAGCAATGGAACATCCCTCTAGATGACGTTCTTCATGTCACGTCACTCTAGGCTGAGGATCTGCTATATATATCTGTGATGCCTCTCTGGATCTGTCACCCATCGCCACCATTTTTCATGAGTTTGCAGCCACAACAGGCTTAAATGTGAATTGGCAGATATCATGCGCTTTTGTACTAAGTCGGATGCCCCCCTCAGGAGATCCATATGGGAGGCAGCCCCCTGCTCTGGACTACAGTGGAGGTTTGTTACTTGGGGGTCAGAATTTGCCACTCTCAAAATGATCTCTTTGACGGCAATCTCCAGCACTCCCTCACATCCCTTAAATCTCAAGTGCAATCATGGCAAAATCTGCCACTTGCCCTGATGGGTAAAATTGCACTATCAAAAAAGATCATCCTTCCCCGGCTCCTAAATTTCTTTGCTAATGTCCAGGAACTCCAACCGAAACATGTAGGAGCCCGAGGATGAAAGCTGCTACGGAATAGCTGTCTCATATGGCTTTTAGCAACAATTGCGACAACCAATGCTACTATGATACGGTACTTCTAGTGGGAACGGTGGGTGCATGGGGAAAATGTGCTTCACTCTCGGATCACAGTCCACTGGTATCCAGAGCTATAGCATGGAAACGGAAAAAAAGACACGACATATGAATAACGTGAACCTATTGCATGGAATAACACGAGGGATAATTAAGGTGGATTACAACTGTATACTTTAACAACTTATTATTTCTTTTTCTTTTTTCCATTTCAGTAGTTACACACAAAAGTACTTAAAATAATATTTTGTCAGAGATGTAATTGCATGACGGTGGTAATCAACAGCAGTTGGATAGTCTAAGTTATTCTCATTTTTTTAAACTTAGTAGCTGACACTGCCTGAGTTAAAACCCAAGGCACATTGAGCTCCGTACAGCTGCATACAAAAATACGCTAAATCCGATAGCTCACAGATTTATTGGAGACTAAAAATTAGACTAACCAGTAACAACTCACCTCCGACTCCTACTGACAGACACTCTGTTGTGAAACGTTTCGTGCAGTAGCATGTTTGGTTGTAAAAAATCTTTCAACATGAAGTAGATGGTGACAGAAACTGAGTCTGATGTTGGTGTGTGAAAATGCCTGCAGGCTTTAGGCTTCACTTATACAAGCTTTAATGGGAAAAAGACAGGGCAGAGAACAAAATGACTGACTCTGTAGTTGGAGGAAATATCGGATAGGAGCTAATGGGGTTGACCTGTTGCTGATGTCTGGGAAAGGCAAAGAGAGAGCCTGAGGAATATGATCAGGCCACATTCTGCTTACGGAGATCTGCTCTATTTACCCTTAGGTGGAAGTCGACTTCACCAGCAGCTGCGGGTACTCACAACAGGACTTTGTTTCCAGTTCATTCTACTTTAAAAGAGTGTGAATAGGTTTGTTGCATGAGGAGAAGATAAAAAGAGGTCTTCAGATGGACTGCTTGTCCTGAGGGTCACCTTCAGGTAGTAATTATTTGTTACCTTTATCGGCTGTATCTCTGGGGCTCACAACCAATACAAATGAATGCAACTGTTCTTGTTGCAAGTTGCATGATGGCCCGTTAGAGGTGAACCTCAACACCAACTGTTGAAAAAAATACCAGTCCTACAGGAAGCAGCTTTGAGTGGAAGTTACCCTTCTCCAGGCAGGTGCTCCCCTTAGCAGCACTGTTCAGAAGCACCGGAGAGTGGGGACACACTGATGATCTCAGCGGAAGTTGCCCTTGTTCTGGCAGACCACTCTCATGAGTTAGAAGCCTTTGAAGCCTGAAAAGGTAGGACCATGAAGATTGGGAGGGTAGAAGGAATGATCAATAAACTGAACTCCACTCCACCGGCAGAATTAGTTGAGTTTTTTTTGCCAAACTCCATGCTTCAAGTTGAGCGCGGAGTGGCAAACGTTCTGCCAACTCCACCAGCAGAGCAGAGTTCACTGTCCTGGCCTATTAAAAATCACAACTCACACATTGTATACCAGATTGTAATTGTTTTGTCACATCTTCATCTTCACTCAGTATGCATGAGTAACTGGGCAAAAGGGTTATGATCTGTTTCCACGATTTCCCCTTGGGAGTCGGAGTGTCATGTTCAGGTTGCCACAATCACTTTTCCCCTAGTGGGTTTGGAGGTTTCAATGAGGTGCTGTGAGCTAACCAGGATTTAAGCTAGTAGTTACTGACTGCATGAATAGTCTCAGTCTCTCAATCTTTTTCATCCTGCCGTCCTAAACATGCAGTCCTATTACCAAAGTAGGAACCACATAACACCATGGGATATAATGCACATGTAACACGGCAGAAGGGATATCTAACATATTTGTGACGGAATATTCTAACTGCCAAGATCTAAATCAGGCTCTAATTTTTTAAGTGAAACCTTATCATCAATATGTTACTGTAAATTTAAAAAACAGGGAAAAGTGTATTTATCTTTGACCAAAACTGTCATCAAAAACAAAATGCAAGACTTAAGTCTGAGGATAATTCAGATTTCTTTCCCTTGTGCTTAAACTCACTGCTTCAGTGGGATTGTAATCTGATTATGGTAACAGCATCTATTTTGATTTTATTTTTGCACTACTATCTTATCTGTCTCACTCAAAACTCTTCTGGGTTTGCTCGAAACTCTTCTGGGCTCACAGAGCCAAACAATTAGCCTTTGATGGAGGCCCCAGCGTGAACCTGAGAACTGCTGTTAGTTGAAAGGCTTAGCTGAACAAAGGGAATAGTTAAAGGAAAATGTTGCATTAACTTGCCTTTTTCAGAAAATGTTATTAGGGATCTTTCCAGTTTTTTAAGGATGTGCAAAATTCACACAATCTACTTTTGCATGGTAATGTGAAAATCCAGAAAAAATACACAACATTATTTTTAATTTTCTGAAATGAAAAACCTGTCTTTTCTTTTGGGCACCATTTTAGTAAAATTCCATCTTTGCATACATTTTGCATGTGAAAATTCTTCTAATGATCAACAAATTGCACAAAGAAAACAAGTGCTGCAAGCAGCAGCTACTCACTTTCTGGTTGTTTCAAGAGTCCACAAAAGATCCTAGCTGTAAGTCAGACTTTTTTCACAGGGGATTTGTTTTGTTTCCTTGAAGGGCAGGCTTAAATTCTGTAGCTGAAATGAAGGTAGCATTACCAAATTGAGAGATAATTATTTTCCAGTGAGGAGACCCTCACCATTTCTGTTTTAAACAGAACTTCTTTCTGAGATTTTTTCAGTCTGAAACAAATATCACAAGACTTACATAACCCAGTATATCTGAAGTGAGATAGGAGCAAATACTTCTACTAACTACAAAAGAGATGTTTTACATTAATACTCCGTTCATTTGGAGGAGTTTTAAATAACTGAAGAAGAGAAGCTAACTGGTGTAACAACCAGGGTTATGGGGAACAACATTAAGGAGCATATTTATTAAGAATTCTTACAACTTAGTGAAGAAAGGTGAGTTGCTTTATCGTCAGGATTCTTTATGCAACAAAGAGTACCTTAATTTACAAAAACTAGTCTTTGAGGCTTATTCAACTTTTTATGTGTGCTTCAGAATAAAAAAAAGTGATTACACCAGCAACGGGTAGAAGCACCGATCCAGCATAAGCCCATCTTTATAAGTCTTGGTATGTATGAGTTTTTATCAAAATACATTGGTTGATGAACGGGAACGCCTATGCTGCACCCATGAAACACCTATCTGATGCAAGCTAATGTAAGGCAGCACTATGTGCTTTTTTTTAGAAAGCCACACAAATCGAGCTTTGCTTGACTTTACAAATCCCAAGTCAAAAAAGTGAAAAGTGATGCAGCCCTGATGTGAAGTCTTAAAACATCTGCGCCGTACTGCAGACAATCTGCTTGATGGGTTTTGCACAGTTCCATTCTACTCAAAGCGCTACAGGCCTGGAATACGTATAGGCAGTGAACCATTAGTGTGAGTCTGTTAGCTATGATCTGAAATTCCACAAAGGGCACATATCGCAGGATTTCATTTCTTTCCAAAGCATCTAACAAATTTTCACAAAGAGGAATGGCTCAATGAATACCTGTCCTTAATTATCCTGCATTTTTTGACAAAGGTAAAATTATGTTTAACATTTTTATTTATTTATTTGAACCAATAACTTCCACTTCCATACTGTTAAATGCCCTACCGTTTGACTTTTTAGAACTATGGCCATAGAAAATGCTTTTCAAGCAAGTGCATCCGAACAGAAAATGTAAGATATTGAGTTTAAAGTTCTCTTCACTGTGGATAATATGCTGACTCACCTTCCTCAAGTAAACTGTGCTTCAAAAAAGTATCCTAAATCACAATGCAGGCCTATAAATCAGAAAAATTCAGCTTCTTCCCTGTGGTTGCATTTGAACAAAGGTCAGTCTTACCTGGAATAGTGCATCACATGCAGACTTTTCCATCACATTTTTGAGTCTGATCAAGTGCTCTGATAAGGTGTATTCAACTATTATGGAGCTCTGACAGGCTGAACTGCTGTATTAGTCACACTGTACATATTTAACACCCTTATATTTTTTTCTAAAGTGATGAGGTTGACTGCTTTGTTGGGACATCCATATTTCTTTTGACTATATGTAATCATGTTACACTCGAGGAGGGACTACACACCACATAACTAACCAGAGGACACTTAACAAGGTTTTTCTATTTTTCATTGTTTTTAATTTTCCATTCTTTATTAGTGTAACATGAATTACCTCTGAATCCCTTTTGCTATATTCTTTCAAAGTTAGCGTATTCGCGACCGTCTTAACAATGATCCTTGGACCGATACGGTGTTACCTCAGCAAATGACTGGAAGGAAAGGAATACTAGTCTTCTTAAGCTAACCATTCACAGATATAGTTACTGTGATTGGGTCCACGCTACGGATGATTTTCAGCCCTGATGAAGTCGATGGGGTGGTCCCTGGACGAAACACGTGTTGGCTGTGAGGTCAATTTGGAACTGATGGGCATTTGACTAACGGCTGGGAGGTCAATATACAACGGAAGAGCACAATATTGAAAACTGAATCACTGATCTAATTTTGATTGTATCCAGGAGATGAGAATATGAAACATGGGACAGAGACATTAAAATTTCAAGAATTGTTACATCAAATTGAAGACTACTGACGCCTCTTCTATTTTGGGTTATTCCTCATTTTACTCGTATGACGGGACACTGTTCAAATGTAATATTTGGAGTGATTTTCTAATGGTGGTAACTAGCATTTTGATATTTTTCGCAAGTGTATAATAGTAACGAGTGCCTCTTAATTGTATTATATTCTTTCAAAGACTAAGGGCCGGCTTCAAAACTCGGCAGATAGGTTACTCTGTCACAACGGTGACAGATATCCTGTCCACTGAAATCTAAATCGCACAGGATAAAATGGGATTTCGATTTTGGCAGATGTTCCAGAAGTAAACCATATGCCGAGTTTTAAATCAGGCCCTAATACACTGATCTTCCATTTTACATTACTTTTAGATTTCATTCTTACCTTTTCCTATAACTGCAGTGTAAACATTGCCGTTCTTCTTTTCTTACTCCATTTTTACAACAGTTACTTTGTTATGCACCCGCCTAACATGTACTTTCTATGAGGGTTGCTTTGTGGATTAGGTCAGAACACCAAAGGCGAGCTAAGGCTGCCATTAGGGTGTGCAAATTGTGTGTAATTTCCTTTTGCATAACTGAGTACGTTTAAATAAATTATGCATATTTATGTAACTTACATCAAAAAATGATGCAGGATTCGCATTACATGTCCAAAAGTTAGCTTGAATGGCAATCTGCATTCGACAAGCACACATCCCTTTTGTTTTATTACTGCCGGCTCCTACCTAGGTATCCCTTGTGTCCTCAGCTCTCCAGGCCCCCCCACCACCATCCATCATATTATGATCCATCTCTCCTCTTTTTTCAATTTTAGTTTCTCTTTTAGTCAGTTTCTGGCTGCTTCTCCTTGTTTACTTTCCATGTTTTTCTCATTGTTCTTCTCTGTCTTCCTATAGATATCACCTACTGGTGATTGCCAGTAGGTATAGTTAGAACCATGTTTACCATAGGAAAAGCATTTTTGACTTGCCTGTATCTATACCGCCGTTTGACGTATCGTCAAGAAATTGTTTAAAAAAGTGTACCCGTAATTTTTGTTGCACATGGAAAGTTTCAGGGTGATTTGTATAGTGGGGACTGAGAAAAAGGGGAGGTCAAAATAGGTGTGTTTCCCATGTGAATTCTCATAGGCGTTTTAAACAGGACTACAGTCTAAATCACTGGATGGAATTGCACAAAATTTGGTAGAAGGGTACATTTTGCTCCTCACATTGTGCTTTTTGTTATTTGGTGTAAATCCATTCAGTAGTTGTTGAGAAATTTGAGGCAATCCAAATTTGTATATCTAAGAAAGTGGATCCTCTGTGACGAATTCACAAAGAATAACAAGCTTGGGCAGGGAAATGCAGAACTCTGATTGGCTGCAAACACTTCAACCAGGTAATGTTGGCAGCCATCTTGGGACTCGGCTTGAGACAGTCCCAGACGAACCCCGGCAAGGCAGAAAAGCATTAAAAAAAAAAAAAAGATTGCTGCAAGTTCATAAAATTTGCAGCAACATTTTTTTTAAAAACAAGTGCAGTCTTCCACGCTTGTTTACACTATAGGTCATCTGGCCCTCACGAGTATCATCAACTGACTGCAGAGCTCCAAATAACATTTATTTTTCCAGGATACTTGGGTTATGTATACTGTAAAACAAAGCTTGGTGTAAAACATGGTGTTGTTGCATTTTCTCTCCCAAATGAAATTAAGCACCTGATGAGAGCGCTGCACCTCGACAGTGTGGAAAGTAAAGTGCAAATATGAAATTCCATCAAGAGGAAGGTGTAAAGCAGTTAGCATGATAAAAGTAGCTCCTCAACTACATGTATGAGACCAATAACACTTCAGGGATGCACCAGATTTCCTTAAAGATTGTAGAACGTTTTACTGGTATCTGGACAATCAGACAATGGCAAAAAACAGGCTGTCAGGCTGTGTATCATTGTGCCTACTGATCATGCGTGATTTGTTACATGGTGTATAGTTGCCTTGCACGCCTCAGGCCTTTGCATTTAGCTGCTGCTACATGGGCAAGAGTGCAGGATGTGTGGCTTCTCACCTAACACACCCTGGAAGCATAAAAACTTGCTTATGTGTTTTTAATGAGCTATCTGCAAGCATCCGATCTTACCTGTCAGTGCAAATTCTTCTGCTCTTGCCACTGTAAATTATGCTTGCCACACAAACCCTTGCCTTTACATTGTTCCACTACAAAACCTATGGAGAGGCAGAGTAACAAAAAGTAAGACATAACCTATCAAATCAGGCGTCAAGACAAGGCGGACAACTCACAATGCCTAATAAGAAATATTTCCAATATGAAGAAGTAAAAGGGGAAAACATCAGAGGACGCTACTGTACACCAGCAATGAGAATTCAAGGTGGGCTTCACCCAACAACTGACACAAGAAAATTGCCAACAGAAGCAATCATGAGCGAAATTGTACAAATCACAAAAAACAGGTCAGACTGTAGGAACTTTCATTTTAGACTGCCATACGTTGGAACGCCTGCATGGATGAGAAGTTTATTGAGTAAAAAGAATGTCATCTTTGAGAACTGTCTAGTGCTTTCCATTGACGTTTAATTTCTGTGAGAAGAACATAGTGCCAGAATGAATCCTGCCCTGCAAGAAGAGGCCACCGGTTTTTGTGCACAATATATACCCAGCTGGAGTACTTTCTACTGGCTAATTAGCAAGTGCTACCTCTTTGGATAAATGTATACTGCATCTCTTACACTACAGCTGCATAACGGATGTGAAGAAAATGCCTCCAGTGACTTTGAGTGTCTGTAAGTTTGTCAAGGTGATTGTTTCTCGAGCATCTTCATCAGATAATTTTGAAGGTGAAACTGCAGATCGCAAGGTCCACCTTGAAATATATATATTTTTGTTCTTAAATTGAGGGACTGCTGGGGAAGGCTCAATGCCTCCGCTGTACCTGTCGTCTCCCATCTCCTTTGGGAGCTGGCACTGCTCCCACAAGCAGGGAGCTTCTTGAAATAGCAGCTCCCTGCTTGTGGGAGCAATGTTTTCATCTCTTACACAGCACCCATATTTGTGCGCAGGGAAACAGATGAAAACAGAGTAGTTGGAAGGTTCCCACTTGCTAAAAGTGGAGCTATGCTTGTTTTGCTCGGTGGGAGCTGCCAGTTCCCACCAAGCAAAAGCATACAGCTACCTCCCGAGGGTGGGCACCTCAGGAGGTAGCAGGATCCGGCTCTGGGGGTGGCAGCCCCAGGGCCATCTAAGGCTCCATAAAGTGGTGCTGCGTGGCCCCCCTCCATTATTTGATTTACCTCCATGGAGATGCAGAGGAATATGTGCTCATCTCTGCCAAAAATAGAAGCATTTACTACAAATAATTAAGATGAAGTACCCTTGTCTGGTGGAGATCCAACTCTTCGAAGTCTTGTTGCCTTCTCTACTCAAGGATTCACGTTATTGCATATTTCTGTGTAAAGACGCTAAAAGAACAATCACACTGCCAAAATTACAGTCACAGAATGTCACTGTAGACATTACCCTGGGGTTCTTTACACAGCTCGGGTATAGAATTAGCAGTATACATTTCCCTAATGAGATAGCACTTACTAATTAGCCAGTAAAAAGTACTCCAGTTGATTAGACATTTTGTGCAAACTGTAGTCTCTTATTGGATGAATATGCAGGTATATACATTCTGCCACTGATTCTCAATTCACAGAAATTACACCCCAAAGGAAAGCACTTATAAATATAAACAAAGTGTTGTATAGCTATTTTAGCCATGTTTTAGACATGTTGTTTTAGCTAACTAGGCCTGACGCCTTGCACTTTAATACGGTTACATTGTAGTAACCATTGCTTTATTTTTCTAGCAATAGCGACATTTGCGGTACGGTTTTATTTTCTTTATCTCATTGTACTTTCTCCTGGGAAAGCATCACTTTCTTAGGACATTTATTTCACTTTGTGCTTTCTCCAAGGCTACAGTCAGGTAGGGGTGCCAACAAACGTGGTATGCTGTGTCTCCAACATTTATACATGGGGACTATGTCTTAGAATGTCAGCTGTTTTCATTTTGTATTACACCTCTTTGTCCTAGACATGTCAGAGAGAGATTCCAGCAAGATGACCATGACTGTATGCTGATTGCTGATTGCTTCGCTGTAGCTACCTGCTTAGACGTCTGGACCCTTGATCCACATGGGGACAGTGTCTTTTAAGACCACAGGCTTCTTTCTCCAGGTGTGAGGGATGACGTACCCCCAGGGGGAAACCCGAAAGGCAGATTAGGCTTATTACGCTGTGCTCAAAAATAGTGTAGGTAGGAGAAATATATATATTTCACTCCGAGTGACAGTATGGTAGAACTGTTCTTGTGTTTTGCTCTGTTAGTCACCTGCTTGCTTTTATTGTGTTTTATCATCCTAGTTATTGCAATATGTGCCTTTTTTATCTAAGACACAGTTATTTCAATAAATCTTTATTGAACTATGTTCTGCCTCTGTTTTCTTTGCTTGTATGAGACTATTGGTAACTGTTGCAAAATGGGTCATTGGTAAGGGCAGGTAAGTACCTACGCTTAGCAATAGGTCACTAACCCCCTGCTAGGTTCAGTTAGGTCTCAATAAATTAACCCCAGCTTAACCCTTGGTAGATTAGCAACAAGCGATATGGCTCAATTTAGGAGACAAAGCATAAAACATTCAAGTATCACAAAACAGTAATTAAATAAAACACAGGCTACAGGTTAAAAATCCTAAACCAATTTATAAAAATAGGAAATATTTTTAGATTTAAAATGACACCAAAATGAATACAATTTGATAAAGAGAACCGGACATATGCATTTTTAATGATTTAATGCTTTTTAATCACATAGAAATGAATAGCACCAATCTGGGCATTTGGTCGCACCTCGCCCTGGGCAAAGTAAAAGTTTAAGGCCGACTGCGATGGAGCCCTGCTCGGCTACAGCAAGCCGGAGGCTTTGGTCAAAAGGTTACCTTCGGACTTAGTAATTTTCTTGAAGCTTTTCTTCAGCAGGACCAATTTTCCAGTCCAATCCAACCTCCTGGAGCCCTTTCTCAGATACGCATCGCAGGAGCCCTCTGTGAAGATTTCTATGTTCAGACTTAGATGATTTTTTTTAATGAAAATACTTCGACCGTGGTAAAACTGAATCTTGAGCCAATGTCCCTGGAGCCCTCTTCGGATACACTGCCTGGGAGGTCCCAGTCAACTTTTCACATTCGGACTTAGACACTTTTTGGGAGATTCTCTTCACCGGATGAACCTGCAAGTCAGGCCTGGTCGCGGTTAGGGCAAGCTGGCTAAAGTTGCAGCTGAGGGTCGGTCCCCTTTTGGAGATTTGTTTCAAAAAGCTCTCCAAACATCTCCAAACTTCTGGATCTTCTTCCAGAAGGTCTTTTAAGGTTCATTTGGTGTCCACAGCTCACCTCAAGGTTCCAGAAGCTCTGAGTGGCTCCTTGAGGGTGTGGACCACAACTCCCAGAATGCACCTGGCGCAAACTCCAAATTGGCCACGGGAGAGTGGTCAGCTGGTCATTTTCTTCAGGAGTTGGTGCAGGGGACTCTGGTTGGCAAGTTTTCACCTGTAGCAAACAAGGAGTCCCTCCTTGAACCAGTTGAAGCCAGGCAAAGTCCTTCTTGTGGTGAAGCCCAAGTGTGTAGCTGGTGCAGTCCTTCAGAGTGCAGTGTCCAGGTGCAGGTCAGGGGTACAGCAGGGCAGTCCTTCTTCTTGTGTTGTTCTTCACTGTAGGGATCGGAGGTGTGGCTGCAGCTCTGCCAGGTTTATCCTTGCTCTGGGGTGAAAAACAGGGGGGTCCTGGTTCTCCAATCTGATGCAGGGTCCTTCCCCATGTGATGACCAGTTCCTGGGAAGTGTGACAAAAGTCAATCCCAGGGAGCAACATCCCTCAAAAATCCATCATGGCTAAAACTGATTTTTGGAGGTTACATCTGGCTGAGCCCACCAAGTGGTGTGGCTAAAAATCCTAAACACACACCTCTCCTGCCCTCACCCAGTCTAATCAAGGAGGCACCTAATTGTGTGGGTTTGCAGGATGTGAGGGAGGTGCTGGGTTTCTCTAAATGTCCTTCCCTGCCTTTGAAGACCAGTTTGGCAGTCCTCCCCCTTTCCTGCTTCTCCATCTTCTGAGGGGAGTTCTCCTCCCCAGGCAAATCTCTTTGTGTTCAGCCCAGGACACTTTACACCTTATCAATGCAGCCCGGCCAGGCTGCCAGAGGCTGGCCAACCAGAGAAGGGCACTACAGGACTGAAGTTGGCAATTGTTTAGGTAGAGTTTAAAACTCTTTACCTGAACAAGTTATATTAAATCCAACAATTGTAAGTTGGGGAATCTATTATAACAATAAATTTGATACCAAACTTGAGTTATCTGACACTTAGGGAGACTTTGTAAATTAAAATAAAGTCTCCCCATTCTAGCCTATGGAGGCCATTCACTACAATGAGGGAAACATGAATTTGGCTGTTTTCACCTCACCAGGGCTTATAAAACTATTCTTATAAGGTCCCTGCTTATAGTTACATGGTACCCAACACTAGCGGCACATAGAGCACACCTAACGGGTGACCTATACGTAAAAATAAGGTAGTTTAAGACTTTGGAAGTACATTTAATTCCAAAGTCGAATTTGCATATAACTTTAATTTAAAAGCAGCCAGCAAGGCAGGCCTGCCTTTAAAATGACACAGGGCACCTCAGCAGTGCACCTATGGGTGCACTACCTATGCTGGGGTCCCTAAACCTACAGGCACTACAATATAGTAGGGACTTACAGGTAGGTTAATATTGCCAATTATAATTAGCCTAATTTGCATATCCACTTTACACAGAGCACTGGCCCTGGGACTGGTAAGCAGTACCCAGGGCTCAGACAAGAGTCAGTAACCACCAGTATCTGTCCAAAATGGTTGGGGGTGACCAGGGCCAAAAGGAGGACTTTCCTACTGTAACTGAGAGAAAGGGATGGGATCTGATCAACCACAATTCCCCTGAGGAATCTTTCTTGTCATGCACCCAGTTGCCACAATCATCTCGGGCAGAGATGAAGCACTGCTAGTTAGCTGGAAAACCCAGATTAGGCCGACAGGCATCACGTGGTGTGGAATCATACTTAGCACCTACATTCCATGTGATTCTGTCTCCCAAGTCCAGTAGTACGCGACATGGTGCCACCAACGTTTGGTCAGGCACTATTATTCGGATCCTCCTGAGTATCTCTGTCTCATTTAAGGCTAAAGACACCTCAATACTATATACAGAGACATCTGTGGTATTTAGGAGTTCCTCCTCAGCTAAATAGGTAGTACCTATCTTGAGCTGTGGATTGTTCAAGCTTGAACCTTAAAAGGACCAATCCCCGCTTTGTGTCCTTATTTCTGAACATACATCTACCAATAAAATGCCAAACCCACAACAGGTAGCAATTGCAGTAAATATGTTACCATCGCTTACTGCACATCTGTTGGCTAATGGCCTGAAAGCCCAGGGGCGTCCAGTCACATTTGTTGTTGAGGCTCTTCCAACCTATGAAACAGAGATTTTGTACTCTTGGGTCACTTTTCCAGCAGTACATGGGAAATCAAATACATTTCACCACAACACACCTGCAAACATACCTGCACAATACAGAGCTTATGCATATAAAGAAATACCTTTATCTTATCAAGACCATAATAACTGGCTTGATGGTGCCCTACCACATACAATATTACATGTTAGGTTAGGTCCTCTGAGCAACGATGGCCCGACATGGCCTTTATTTGCCACTTATACACCACACCCTGATGCAGCAACCTTAGCAGTAGCTGAAGTTTGCTGCCAATATATAGAGCTCATGACAATATAGAGACTATTAGTACAGTTTGTTATGCAAACATTAAATACTTACCCAGCACATGCTGCCCCAGTGCAACAACATGCAGTCACGCCAGGCATTAACCCTGCAACTGTACATTCGTTCATGGTTAAGGTACCCACCAAGCGGAAGGAAATTCCGTTTTGGTTAGCTAAAAAAAAAAATGCGCTGGAAGCAGTTTTTCCCCATACAGGACCTCAGGATAAACATAGAATTCTCACTATGTGCTTGCCATTCAGGTAGGTTCCCACCGTTGATAACTACAATGCATGGGGCACGGTATTTGCCACGCTCTATACTACCGCACATGGTACACCAACATTTGCCAATCTTCCTGAGGTGTTAAAATAAATACAAGATGATAACAGTGCTGCTGCGGCCCTGCATTTGGGGATGCAATTAATGCCCAATTTTGACCCATGTCTTCAATAATATTAAATAACCTTAAAGGGGAAGCAGTTGCACTAGCAGTGTGCATGCGGCTCTGGGACATTCCTGTAGAGGATCAGGAACGTGAGCTACCAAAGATTATTGCAGAGACCTAGTCTAGTATTGGTCGAGATAGTCTGGGAGCCAGAACGATAAAACCACAATTTCAAGGCAGATCTAATAAAGATTCTACATAGCAAGCACCTGAAGGTTCCAAAAACAGCTGGGATAAAAAACAACAAACACCTAAAAAAGAAAGGTGGGAATCTCCACACGTGGAGCCCTCACAAAATAGGGATAATTTAAAAACGCCTGAAAGATATCAATATACTAATACACCTCAATTTTGTTCCTTTCAGGACTCACCAAAAAAAATGCAGTGAGAGAGGTGGGTGGTCAGGGCAGCGATCTGAGTACTTGAAACCGAGAAAGGACTCACAACGCTCATCGGAAGTTTCAGTTAAAAAAGAAGAGAAACTTCCCCAACAAAAACCCCAATTTAAAAAGAAAAAGGTGGTAGCAGTTACAATTCGATATGCCATTCAAGAAGAGAGTTTAACTGAAGAACAGGAAGTGGGCACTGGCATTGCTCGACAGTGCAGCAGAGGTCACAATAGTTTGCCAGGATCTTCAAGAGCATCTGGAGGTGAAAGTGACTGATGACTTCTTACAAGTTTAGACTGCAGGCATGAGCAGAGTAACTATTCAGTTAGAAGGAGACATTGAACATAGGATAGACGCCATCATTTTGGAACACGTTATTTCTATTTTTCTGGCTGAAAAAGATTGGCCACCAGAATTCATCTGCAATCTCCCTTATGGGGAAGATGTAATTGAAAAATCCTTCTCGCCCCTTGTTCCCAGAAAGTTCATTCAAATGCATGCCATTGATTGGGCAGTGGCACAGACACCTACGTCATATCGCTATCAAGTAGGATGGGACTAAGATTCCCCCTACCACATCATACCAATAAAATCCCAAACACAACTGCAAACTCAATACCCAATAAAATATGACGCAAAAGCATCTGTGAGCGAAATCCTCAACCAATTGGAGTACCAGGGTGTCATTGAACCTTCAGAGTCATCTATGAATAATACATTATTTCCAGTCGCTAAGACCGACCTTTCATATAGAATAGTCTTAGACTACAGACATTTAAACAGTCACACAAAAACATTTGCCATACAAAATGCACACAGCACAGCACAGCACTTATGAACAAATGTAGTGCACAAAAAATATAAGACAACCCTGGATATATCCAATGAGTTTTTCAGACAAAACATAGCACCTGAAAGTAGAGACTTAACAAGTTTTTGCGCCCTTGGCTCTCAGAAAAAAATTCTGCTGACTCCACAAGGGTACAAAAACAGCCCAGAACTGTTCTCAGCTTGTGTAACATCTATGCTACATGACATTGACTCTGAGACGTTGTCATACGTGGATGATAGTTATCTCACAGACAACGACCTCATGCATCATTCATGATGGGTAGCACGCATTGTTGTTGGCTTTGCTAAAATCGGCTATAAATTTAACTTCAAAAAAACAAACTAGCCTTCCTTAGTGTCCTATTTCTGGGATAAGAATTGTCAGGTGAAGGCAGGAGCCTGGCATCCCAATTTTTAGAAAAATTTGCACAGCTATACCCTCCAAACGCAATAGAAAAGCTCCATTCAGTGTTGGACTTTTTAAACTTTGGCAGAACATATATTCCAGATTATGCACATCGCATTAAACCATTGTGTGACTTAATATATCCAGATTTTGGACAGTCAAACATACACATATTCTAAAAGCCTTGCAAACAGACATGATTGAAGCAAAACACTTGCACACAAGGGACACTAAAAAACATTTAGTCATCAGAGTAATTGCTGGTGCCATTGGTTTCACCTATGTTACATTCAATGAGGTTGAGACTTTCCCAATTGCACACAAATCCCACTTATACTCCACAGCTGAACAACACTTTGCACCCACTGATAAAATACTCACTGCTGTGCAGATGGTTGTCCTTAAAGAGAGACTTCTTGCCCAGGGGAAGCACATTATTGTCATGTCCCCATTCCAGCCCTATAGGCTATTACCAAAATGAGCGTTCCAAACGCTAAAGCATTGCATCCACATTGGATCCAATGGGCAACGTCTCTGACAGCAACTGATGTTGATTATGTTTTTGACTCCAAATTAAAGACCCAAGAATTCTTACAATATGAACTTGAGTATCCAGTTCAAGCAAATACATTGTCTATTGAACAATATCGTAGAATCTTGTACACTGATGGTTAAGACCAAACATCAATACTCCGCTGCTTGCACAGTAATGAGTGGTTACATGAAGGATGGCAAATTCCATCCACAAAATACTTACAGGCAGACTCTAGGAGATTGCACTGCACAACTTGCAGAGCTCAAGGCTCTGGTGATGGCACTGGAGCATACGGATCCTGAGCAGAAAACTTTGATTGTCTGTGATTCGTACTATTGTGTCCAGTCTTTCAATGAATATCTGCATTACTGGCACCAAAATAGGTTCAGAGATTCAAAAGGCAACACTGTTAAACACAGACTTCTGTGGGGGAAAGTAGCGGAGCTGAAAAAAACGCTACCTAATGTCTATATTGTGCAAACGCTAGAACATCAGCATGTTGGAATACTGTAGGAGGCTGGCCTGGTTTGTAGTGGGTACCTAAGGTACTTACACCTTATACCAGGTCCATTTATCCCTTTTTAGTGAAATGTAGACAGTGTCTAGAAGCCAGACTCTCTATGGGTAGTGTGGATGAGCAGCCAATGCCTATCTAGGAGACATGCAAAGCTCATGCAATACCACTGTATTAAAGCAGTACTCACACACATGAAAGAATAAAGGTACTTTACTTTGGTGACACAACTGCCAAAAATACCATAAAGACTATACTTCCTTCAGAGGTAAGTAGGACACAAATGATATACACTAATATGCAGATTGTGCTGTAAAAACAATTAGAAAACAGTGCAAATAGTAAAAATCACAATAATTAGAAATGGGCCTGGGGGAACACAAATCATATACTAATAAAGTGGAATGCGAAAGTCGGTTTCCTTCCTAGACAAGTGTAGTGTGTAGAGGGTCGCAGGGAGTATTAGAAAACACCAAAGGTAAGTAATAGAACTCTTCCCAGAGCCCAGGAAAGCAGGAGTAATTCACAGTAACTTTCCTAGAACACACAAGTAAACAAGAAAGAAGATTATGCAAGAACCAGAAAAGACTGCAAGACACCAATTATGGATTCCTAGACCTGAAGACCGGTAGAAGAAGGGGACCAAGTCCAAAAAGCACAGAAGAGGGGAGGGAGAACAGGAGCCCCTGCCAACCCGGATAAAGTTGCAAAAGAGGAACACCGGTGAGGAACAACAGTTAGTATTGCACCCAAGAAGAGAGATGGGGGTCCCTAGTTGTTGCAGAAGATGTCGGACGCCGGATAGATGAATGCAGTCTAGATTCCGCCCACAAGCCTTGGCACATGCAAAGCACGCGGTTAGCAGAAAATGGTGCTGCCTGGGACCAGGTGGGACCTGGTGGACTCTTCCCAGGAGGCAGAGTCAGAGGGGTCTCAGCAAATCAGAGAGCCCTCAGAAGACCAGGCAGCATGCACAGGAGTCCCACAGCATGGAGACAAAGAAGATGCAAAAGGAGGCCCATGCAGCACTACACAAAGGGATCTTACGCTGCCGGAGAATTACGCAGGAGGCTGCGGATTACAGGAAAGAGTGTTGGGGACTGGAGCTGCACGGTGCACGCAGAACATTGTGGAAGGATGCCAACAGGCCTTGGCAACTGCAAAAAACATGATGAATGGGGGTACTGTCTTGCGTGTGAAGGCAAGCTCTTACCTCCACCACAGTAGGACAGTTGAACGTCTGCACTGTTGGGATCACTTCAGTCCACCATCTGTGTTGCTGAATCCATGCACTTCTTTAGGAGAGGGGACCCAAGCCACAGGTCATTGCTGCAGAGAGGTGCCTGCTGGAGAAGGTAGTGACTCCTTCACTTCAAGGGAGATTCCCTTGGTCTTCTGGTGCAATCTGAAAACAGGCAGTCCTTGGAGGATTCACGACCTGGAAACAGTTGCTGTTGCTGGCAAAAGCTGAAGATACAATGTTGCAGAAGTTGTCTTTGCTTCTTTGTTGCAGTTTGTAGAGTTCCTGGAGGGTCAAGATGCAGTTCATTTGGTACGAAGGTGAAGTAAATGATGCAGAGGATTCCTGCTGGAGTCTTGCAATCCGAATCTGAAGAACCACCCAAGAGAGAGACCCTAAATAGCTCTGAAAGGGAGATTGGTGAGCTAAGCAGGTAAGCACCTATCAGGCAAGGGCTCTGAAGTCACCTGCTGTCACTGACCACTCAGATGCTCCTAGAGTTCCCTGCCAACTTGGAATCCAAGATGGCAAAACCCAGGGACCCTCTGGGGGAGCTCTGAACACCACCCCTGGGGTGGTGATGTACAGGGGAGTGGTCACTTCCATTTCCTTTGTCCAGTTTTGCGCCACAGCAGGGACTCAGGGTGCCTGAACCAGTGTAGACTGGATTATCCAAGGAGGGCACCATCTGTGCCCTTCAAAGCATTTTCAGAGGCTTTGGGAGGCTACCCCTCCCATTCCTGTAAACGCTATTTCCAAAAGGGACAGGGTGTAAAACCCCTCTCCCAAAGGAAATGCTTTGTTTTTCCTTCCTGTGCTCGAGCTGCTTGAGCAACAGGAGAGCAGAAATCTGTCTGTGAGGTGGCAGCAGCTGGGGCTGCCTAGAAAACCTCAGAAGGCTGTAATGGCAGTACTGGGAGTCCTCTAAGGAGTCCCCAGAGTGCATGGAATCGTACAACCAATGCTTGCAAAAGCCTTGGGTAATGATTCCAACATGTTTGATAACAAACATGGCCATATTCGGAGTTACCATTGTGAAGCTGGACATAGGTAGTGACCTATGTCCAGTGCACATGTGAAATGGCATCCCCGCAGTCACAAAGTCTGGGAAAATGGTCCTGGAGGTCATGAGGGCACCTCTGCTAGTGCAGGGGTCCCCTCACACACAGGTACTCTGCATCCAGCCTTCAGGGCTAGAAGGCCTGCAATATGGGTGACTTATAAGTGACCTGGTGCAGTGTAAATGGCAGTGAAAGGGTGCATGCACCATTACACACAGGCTGCAATGGCAGTCCTGTAGAAGCCTTTGCATGGGCTCCCTATGGGTGGCAAAATAAATGCTGTGGCCCATAGGATCCCCTGGAACCCAAGTGCCCTGGGTACCTAGGTACCAAATACTAAGGACTTGTAAGGGGGGGGCAGTATGCCAATTTTGGGTGAAATACTGGGTTACCAGTATCCTATAACCATCACTTAAGGAAGAGAGCGTAACTACTGGGGTCCTGATTAGCAGGATCCCAGTAGACACAATCAAACACACTGACAAACAGGCCAAAAGTGGGAGTAACCATGCTCGAAAGACGCTACTCTCCTATAAATACACGTTGAAGGCAATACTCTGACTGATGAAGCAGCCAGATCGACAGTAGCACTGGCTTCTATTGCTGCAGTAACTTGTTCTAAACTAAAAGTGAATGATGAAACACTGGCAGCCTTGAAAGCTTTGTCTGACGGCACACCTTTACCTAAAGCATATCTTGCTAAATATTCCTACCGGAAAGCAGGCTTGTTTGATGCACAAGTAACAATACCAGGTGTGGGAGTTTGAGTAATTCCTAATAAAGACCTAAGACCTGAATTAATAAAAGCTGCGCATGAGGGAGTTGCTTCTGCTCATGCTGGTGTGGCGGCTACAATTTCAATATTACCGTCACATTATTTGTGGGCGGGTCTCTACAAACAGACCAAGCAGTATGTCCTTTGTTGTGACATCTGCCAGCAAATAAAACGATCCACTGTGAAACGCCCACCACAGACATCCCTCATAATTTCCAACAAACCTTTATAATGTGTGTACCTGGACCATTGTGAGCCTCTGATACCAGATAGTGCATAAAAATACATCCTAGTCGCTGTTGATGCTCCAGATTTCGATGGGTTTGGCCAAAATGCTCGGCTGACGCTCAAACTGCTATTAAAGATTTGCAAGTCTTTATCAGCGCAGATGCTGTTGTGGCTTTCCACTCGGACCGGGGCCTGGCTTTGCCTCAAGGGCTTACAGGGACACCATGGGTTCATTATGGGTCCAACTGCATTACTCGTCTCCATTTCATCCTGAGGGAAATAGTGTTGTGAAGCAATGAAACTGAGATTTAAAGCAATCCTTAACAGCTACAGTATTAGGCACGCGTCATAGTTGGCTTACACACCTATATGGAGTCCAGAGAGCACTTAACAATCAGACCAGAAGGTCCCTGGAGGGGAGTACATCATACGAATGCCTCTGTGGAACTCGAATGTATGTTCCAGATCTTGATGCTCGTGGTGTGGAGGCGGCGGATACACCCTTCGACATAAATGAACATGTCACTGTCCTGCAGGACTTACAACAGTTCCATTATGACAACCCATCTGCCAATGCTGCCTCCTCTGGAATTAGGGATGTACCAGTAACATCTACCAGCTGGATTCCTAGACTTGGGGATCTAGTGTGTGAAAAGATTGCTGTGAAAAAGGAGCTTGGTCCTTCTTATCGTTCACTGGTTCCAGTCTTGGGAATACACGGTTCCAGAACTGTGATTCTACCACAGCTGCCTGACTCTAAAGAAAATCGCTTTGTCTCCATTGACAATGTCAAGTTACACCACGTGGCCAATCTTGCACAGAAGACCTAGAGGACTCCTGGGTAGTGCCCGACTCCCTCTTATTACAGACCAGGATGTTCCTCTACAATTTTTCAACAGCAACGTTGACACCTCTCCGAGCCTCCGAGCCTGGGGAGAGTGGAAAATGAGCTTTCATTGGTTCCACTAACATCTACTTCTACAATCAGTAATAAAAATAATGAACAATTTCTTACAAATTCTACACAGACGGATGTTGTAATTTACTATGAACCACCAAGGGAGTCTTCAGCAAGCTCTCCTCTTCAAAACACAGCTCCAGTTTTTGCACAAACAGATTCTGATTATTTTGTCGACGTAAATGACACTTTTAGTGACTCATCTGCCTCTACTGCAATAAAATTGTCAAGAGCAAATAAGCTGCTGCATTGGCTTAAAATTAACTATTTCATTCGTCCTTGGATTTATCTATGGCTCCTATTGACTGTACTTGCCTTCCTCCTTTGGATTGGGTTTGTTATTGTTTTCTTTCTCCTTATGCATGGCCATTTTATTGCTGAATGCTCTACAGTTGAACTGGTGGAAGAGGTCCTAAAACCACACTTCTCATCACACAAATTTTGCAGGGACTTGTCCCTTGTGAACATTACAACCATACCAATTCCTGATGGGACTGTTTGTGATAAAGTATTCTTCAACATATTTGGGCCTACATTCAAATACCATACATATTCAAACTCTCTATGACAGATGTAATCACACCCGGAGTGGTTTCTGATGATTGGGATGTGAAAACTGTTGATGCTATAATGTCTGATCTAAAGTATTATAAAGTATTTGGAAATGAAGACGTGTATCAGTTTAAACGAAATTATGGTGATATGCTCTGTTATAATTACTAAGGACATTATTTCATTCACAGACCAAGTACTTCAAAGACTATTTTTAACTATACACAATGAGAACATTGCCCGACTCCACCAGTAGGCAGTTCTAAAACGTATATTGAAAAATGTGCATATTTGTCTAGGCTTAATGTTGAGAATGCTGAGTCATATTATTTTAAATTGCCAGAAATGGAAACTCAACTTGTTTTATTGACAGATACAAAATTGCTATATTCTGATTCCTTTGTTTCCCAATTGTCCATAGAAGGCTATGAGTACTTGTTGAGGTCGATTGACTTAAAAAGTGTGTAGGGAACTAAAAATTGGCAAATAAGAGGAACAGAAGCCTAATTCAGAGCATGTTTGATTCCTGTTCAAATTATATTTCTAAATGACACAGTACAACAAACAAGCTGTTTAGGCTTAGCAAACATAAAGGAACTAAATGGGACCAGTATTCCCACCCGGCTAAATTTTACAAATGCTAAAGTATACAAATGGGTCTGAAGATCAGCTCAATGAATGGGTCCAGAATGGTACATTTAATACATCATTTTTGCTTCTTGGCGGATGATTATTTTGGCCTGTAGACACCAATGGGTGCCATATGTGTTTTTTTTAACTCCTCAGGGCGTTTTAGAACGAATAGGCCGGACCCTCGCTATGTGTCCTCAGTACACTTGGGTAAAGTGACAACATATAGTGTAGGGAAACTATGCAAACAATGGTTGAAGGGTTCCTCGCTAGATGCTGTCAAAGAACATCTAAGTCTCCTGTCAAATAACACAGATTTACAGCATTTTTCTGTTACGCTCCAGAAGACAACGCAGAAAACATTTCTTATATGCTGCATATAATGAAATATGGAAGCTTTCCCAACAAGAAGCGGCTGCCCGGTTAAGGCAAATAGATCAGGAAACTTACAGAAAGCATTAGCTTTTGTAGGTAATGGAAGTAACACCTTGTCCAACCGAATATACACCTTGCATAAAATTGTATCTTCTGCAATAGATATAGTCCAGACTGATGTAACATTTTTGCAACATGGACAAAGTCAGCTAAGATCCATTATGCAGTTAGGTTGGACACTACAAACACACAAGCAGGTCGCATTGCTTGGCAACAGATGAGCACAAGGATGTTTTTTTTCCACATTTAATTTAACTTGACTACAACAAATAATGGCAAAGAAAGCAGCAACATATTTCGTGTTGAATATTGAAAAGTTAGACAAATTGCCTTTTACTGTGGCTGAAAAACCATCTACTGAATGGCTAACACATGGGGTTATTAATCTGCCCATTCCAACACTTCAATTTACATCTGATAGTTACATACACAAAGTGTGGGAGCTTCCTTTCTTGCACAAATGTTTCAATGGCATGAAAGAGGTCTTTCATAGCAGTAGTGAATGCGAGACTTCTGTGAGCCATTCGATGGTTTGTAAACAGTTGTCTTTGCACGGGGCATTTAATGCCTCTGCCGTAAATTTGGCTTGTTATCTGAAGGGAGTTCCAGTCCCCTTGATTAGACCTGCATTCCAGGTGCTCTCAAATGGCAGCAATGTGCTTCTTAACAGTGAGAGCTGTTGTGGAGTGTGAGCCGGAATATCTTATGTTGTTTCGGTCTCCCAAATTGTTACGTGTTGGGGAATGTCCTTTTTCCCCCCTACCCAGTATCAAGGAGTAGCAGACATTTGGCATCATATTTCAAGTCCTAATGTGAATTTTGCCAAGTTGAGCAGACTAAAGACTTTATTGTTTCAAAAACCTGTGGTGCTTACATCTGCATGCAAGACCTATGCACTTCAGGTTGCGAGGTCATCAGTGGAGATTCAGTCCCTTTTAACTACAAACTTTCCGAGACACTTTGGTGAACTTGTGGGAGGAATATTTAATGCGTCCAGTACTACTGGAATCACCCACATTTTTCAGGTTGTTGGTTCTGGTTTTGTTCACACCTTCTCCTCTATATTCGGTTTAATACCATCAGCCATACATTCAATTTTTTCTAGTCTTTTCGGGGGATTTCTGATTACTTTGGAGATAATAGGTGGCACTTTGCGCAATGGCTGTCCCGTCACTGCAAGGAGTACTGAAAGCTCTACCACTAGCACAACTGTGTCGTGAACGCATGATGCAGTATTTCAGAGCACCACTCCTGGAACAACTGGAGTGTGACTGGTCTTTGTCATTCCAACCGGGTTTGTATTGTGTGCAGCCCGTGTTTCGATGCTCCTGGTGCCTCTTTGAATGTGCACTGACAATCTGTCTTTCTACACAGTGCTTACTTTAATTGGACGCTGATCTGTTGATGTTCTTCATGAGGGCTCATTATCAGACATGCGCATTGAGGGTGCGTGTGCTACGGGAAGCTGCTTATGAGTTGCCCTGTGTGAATTCTGTGACTCTTAACTCCATGGAGGGCATAACACGGAATAATGCTGCCTCAGCTGGAGCTCAGGCTTTGGGACATGAGTGCTTTGTGGCTTTCCTTCTATATGAGCTGGATATTTTACCACCTGCGAAAGTAGAATGTCTCCTGGCTTCAATTGTCCTGGATGTAATTAGCGATTTCCAAAGTGACACTGACAATTGAATTTGGACTTTTTTAAATTGCGCGTTCAAATTGCCCCGGTGTCTCTTAACTTGTCACTTTTGACATAAATATTTTTTTTTAGCTTAAGAGTTTATTAGATTACGTTTACCTTGAGCTTTTAAACCAACTTTGACTGGCAAGGGGAGGGTAGCTATTTTAGCCATGTTTTACACATGTTGTCTTAGCTAACAAGGCCTGCCGCCTTGCACTTTAATTGAGTTACATTTTATTCAGCATTGCTTTATTTTACTAGCAATAGCAACATTTGGGGTGTTGTTCTATTTTCTTTATCTCATTGTACTTTCGCCTAGGAAATCATCACATTCTGAGTAGGATATTTATTTCACTTTGTGCTTTTACCAAGGATACAGTCAGATAGGGATGCCGACAAATGTGGTATGCTGTGTCTCAAACATTCACAGAAAACACACCCTCATACGTGGGAACTATTTCTTAGAATGTCAGCTGTTTTATTATCAAACACCTCTTTGTCCTAGACATGTCAGAGGGAGATTCCAGCCAGATGACCACAACTGTATACTGATTGCTGATTGCTTCGCTGCATCTACTTGCTTAGACGGCCAGACCCCTGATCCACAGGGGAACGGTGCCTCTCTAGACCACAGGATTCTTCCTCCAGGTATGAGGGATGACATACCCCAAGGGGGAAGCCCAAAGGGCAGATTAAGCTTATTACACTGTGCTCAAACATAGTGTAGGTAGGAGAAATATGTATATATCACTCGTGGTGACAGTATGGTAGGACTGTTCTTGTGTTTTACTCTGTTAGTAACCTGCTTGCTTTCATTGTGTTTTATCATCCTAGTTATTGCGATACATGCCTTTTCATCTAAGATTCATTTACTTCAATACATCTTTCTTGAACTATATTCTGCCTCTGTTGACATTGCCTTTATGAGACTTTTGGTACCTGAGAGAAAGGGATGGGATCTGATTGACCACGATTCCCCTGAGAAGTCTTTCTTGTCATGCGCCTGGTGGCCACAATCATCTTGGCCAGAGATGAGGCACTGCTAGTTAGCCGGAGAACCCGGATTAGGCCGATAGGCATAATTTGGTGTGGAATTATACTTAGTACCCACAATCCATGTGATCCTGTTTCCCAAATCCAGTAGCCTAATTAGCATGATGAGGACGTACATGACAAAGGCAGGTGCCCCAGTTGAAGCTCTGCTTCCATAAAGTACAAATCATCAAAACTACTTGCTCTTGTCCAAGGCAAAGCAAGTGTGTTTTCTCTGCAGTTCCAACTTGAAATTTCTTTTAAAATTTTTGATGGAAGTGAATGCATTGTTACTCTTTCAAAGCAAAATATGACCTGTAGTGACTGTAATTAGTGGTATTTTTCTCGCCTTCTACTTTTTCAGAACAGAGAACATTTGTCTCCCTTTTAACTACTATGAGTATGGAAATGCTCAAAATGACCTAGAAGCCCCATCCATATGGCTGAAGAAGCTGTATGGTGCCGGTTGGATGATTCGGGGGAGTTAGTCAAAGACGGTGAGTGGGGTGGGTATAAATGCCTACAGGAGGTTGGCCACATGGCCTGGATGCAGGCCAGGCCCTGCGACCAACCCCCACTGTGCAAAACCGAGGGCTGTGTGAGGCATGGGGCTAGTTACCTGTGGGGTTTTGTAGGCACATGGGGAGTTGAGCACAGGATCTGCTGGCAGGCTAGGCCCTATGACCAATGGCCCTGCACACCGTGGGGCTTGATGCTTACGACTGACTCCCTTTTGCATTAACAAAACATAGAAAAAGTGAAAAAGCAAGGATTACAGGAATGTTATAGTTAGGTTCTGAATTTACACGCACAAATCCGTAGAAATTCAACTGTTATGGTTAAAGTTATTTCATGTAACTATAACTAGGGCCCCAAGGTAATTATAATTTGTGCCCTCGCCAGTGACATATATATATATATATATATATATATAAAAGTACCCAATTCCTCAGACAGGAAAAAAATAGGTACACGTTCTGATTAGAATTCCTTCCATTTTCTATTTACATTTTGAGATACCACATTGTGCAGAAAATCAGAAACAGACTGTCAGCATGTTTCGGCATTTATGCCTTCTACTGTGCATGAACAGCCTCTATTTGAATCAACATTACATGTAAGTCCATCACCACTTTCAATTAAAAGCACCTAGAGCATTCATATTCATATTGAAATTTAAGTCATTATCATGCCACCATTGTTCTTTCAAATGTAAATGACTTTAGAGAACAAAGGTTGTCAAAATTATAAATGTGTATAAATATATATACATATATGTGTGTATGTGTACATACATCCATACCTGCATACATAGATAGATGGATAGAAGGCTAAAGCTGAGTCCCAACAGAAATCGCAACAAAAAGAAAAGGGGGCAGGGTATGAAAATCCTAACCCCATAGCCTTGGTCCTGGGGTCCTCCTCGGACTCAGCCAGGGCAAAAAAAAATGTTTTTTATTCACTGCAAAATTCATGTATATTCACAAAATTCGCTATGAATTAAAAAGTAAAAAAACAAGCCCGGTCTCCTGCACTTGTTGTTATCTTAACCCCCAGGTGGGCCAGGTCTCGGGCATGCCGATGATATAAAAATGGAGGGGGGAGCACAGGGCCCACCTCCAAGGGCTTGCTAAAGACCCAGGGACCAGTGCCTCCCTAGGGCTAAACTTTGGATTATATGGGGGCATGTCAACATGAACTGAGTCCTGGGGGCCACCACCTCCCCAGGGAAAATACAAACTTATTGTGCGGGCTGCACAGAACCCCATGCCCCAGAGATCACCACATCCCGGGGGACTTTTACATTTTTAAAGAAGGGAGGGGTGTCACTTGGCCCCTTCACGCACCATATACAACCTTGGGGACCACCACCTTCCCGGGGCCAGCCCATGCAGATAAAAGGAAGGCGGTCAATAGCCCTCTTCCTGAAGCCATATATGGCCTTGGGAACCGCCACCCACCAGGGCTGGCTCCTGCTATCTCCCGAGATGCCCACCCTCAGGAAATAGCCATTTACTTTTGCTTGGAAAAAGCATACACCATGCTTCCATCAAGTAGGAGCCGTCAAAGGTCTCCCACTAGCTGGAAGTGGAGTTTTCATCTCTTTCCCTGCCCCCAGATAGGCAGGCAGGGAAAGAGATAAAAGTATTGCTCCTGTACACAGGGAGCCACATTTCCGGCAGCTCCATGTGTGCTGGAGCAATACTGGCTCCCACAAGAGGTGGGGAGCCAGCTGGGACCACTGGGGCCTTGATGCTCCTCTGCAGTCTCAGACATTAATTGAAAAAGTGAATGATTCCTGCCCTGCATAGGTATCTTGGATAAATACTCAGGGCAGGATTCATTCTGGCACAATGCTCATTTCCTGAAAATTAAGCCTCAAAGGAAAGCACTCAAATGTATAAACAAAGCAGGTGTCCAAGTTAAAGCTTCAATTCTATGAAGTACTAATCATACTAATTTCTTGTACATGGTCAGGGCAAAGCAAGTGTTTTTCTCTTCATTTCCACCTGAAACGTTATCTGTAAACCATGATGGAGTTTTTTGCATCCTTGTTTTTTTTAGCGCAATATCTCATGCAGTGATTGTGAAAAGTGGGTTCTTTCTTGTCATCTGCTGCTGAGACCACAGATTGTGTTCCTCCTTTTAAAAACTACAAGTATGTAACATGGCCTATAAGCATTACCTTTTGCCCTCCTACATACATTAGTGGTATGCAAAGTCTTCCTGTCATGTCCCAGGATGATGGACACCTTACTAAAAGGTCCCCCTGAGTGTGTTTCCATCCATTTTTGGAGATATGTTATTGGTGCAGGGGAATATGATCACATTTGCACAAACAAAGAAGCTCTTCACTCAGTAAAATATAAATCATCCACATGTGTTTACCCTGCAGCTCCACCTTGAAAAGATATCTGATGTAGACACTTGAAGAACAATCACATTGGCAAAGTTACAGTCACACAAGGTCACTGGAGACTTTACCTCGGCATTCTTTATGCACTGTAGTGTAGGAGATGCACCATACATTTACCCAGCGAGGTAGCACTTACTAATTAGCTAGTAGAAAGTACTTCAGTTGGGTAGACATTCTGTACAAAACGGTGGCCTCTTCTTGCCTAAATACTCAGGGAAGAATTCATTCTGGCACAATGCTCATTTCACAGGAATCAAACCTCAATAGGAAGCTATTGAAGATATAAAGAAAGCAGGTGCCCAAGTTCAAGCGCAACTTCTGTAAACTACTAATCATCCTAATTCCTTTTGCATGTTTGAGACAAAGCAAGTGTTTTTCTCTGCATTTTTACCTTCAAAAACTATCTGTAAACCTTGATGGAGGTGTTCGCATCCTTGCTTTTTTCGAGCGCAATATCTCATGTAGTGAATGTGACAAGTGGGTTCTTTCTTGTCATCTGCTGCTGAGTCAAGAGATTGTGTTCTTCCTTTTCAAAACTACAAGTATGATAAATGTCCTAGAAGCCCTGCCCTTTTGGCCCCAGCCAATATACATTAGTAGTATGTAACATCTTTCCGACATTTTCAGAAGATGATGGACAGCTTACTAAAAGGACCCCCAGAGTGCATTTCCCATACATTTTGGAGACATGTTCTAGATGCACAGAATTATGATCATATCTTCACCAAAGAAGCACTTGATGAATTGCGTGTGGTTGAGTAGTTATGGGTGTTAGGCTGCAAGACCTGGCCACAGGCCACAGGCCATTCATGGTTCATAGTTTAGTGGTTATAAGCAGTTGGCCGCAGGACCTAGCCACAGGCAGGAAGGTAGGTGCTGGTCTAGAAAGAGTGCTTTTTTGTTTTGATGTAATTCCATTCAGTTGTTTTTGAAGAATTAAGGGGCTTCAGCCGAGTCCCGAACAAATAACAAAAAAACAAAACCAAAGGGGTACAAACACCCTGACTCCTTAACTCTGGTGCTTGGGTCCCAAATGGACCACCACAGGGCTAAAAAGCATATAATTTTTTGTTGATTTTACAAGTGGAGAAACGGTGGATCCACAAATACGCTCGTAAAATCACCAAAAAACTGAAGCGCGGACTCCCCCGCTTCGTTAGTCTACTGCCCCCGGGTGGGCCAAGTCCCGGGGGCAACAACTCCCTGGGGCTCTTTTTTTTATTAATGCCCCCTGGGGACCGCCACCTCCCCAGGGCATTACTGTAATATGGGGAGGGGGCCTCCTGGCCTGATGAAATGCATCAGTAAGCAGGAAGCTGCTGTCAAAGCAGCTCTGTGCTTGCTGAAGCATTGGCACTGCGGGGGAACACTTAGGGCAGTGCCAGTTTAGCCCGCAAGGACATTGTTTTTTTTTTTTAAAGTAGGTACTGTGGGAGGAGCCTTTTAGGGATTCGATGCAGTCCCACATAGACCGTAAAAGGCCTTATAATAAAAATTGAATACATTTTTATAAAATGTTTTAAAAAGTAGGGGCCACGGGAGAGCCCTTAAGGGCTCCACCCACGCTCCCTACTTTTTATATATTTTTTTCACTACGAAGTCCACAAAGGGCTATGGGGGTTTGAGTTGCTGGACTCATTTTCCTTTTTTTGTAAATTAAAGAAATTTTACTTTTTTAAATATATTAAATACATTTTTTTTGTTAAATCAAACAAAAATATCTCATTCTAAGTATGTGATATATTAAAGCCTAAAAAAAATCGCTCTTTCTCTCTCATTTTCTTTCTCTCTTTAGGTCTCTCTTTCAATCAGTTTCTCACGCACTCACTCACAGACCAACTGACACCCTCATGCAGCCACTCAGAGACCCGCACACAGACTGGCTCACCCACTAAAACACTGCTGTATGCCCTTTCACACCCAGACAATCTGACAGCCGCTCTCACCCCCAGATATACCCTCTCACATCTATTCTTAAACCCACAGAAGCTGCAGCTAACTCCTGCCATGCACAGCAAAAGGGCTGTACACAGCGTGGGTTTGAGTGGTTGGGGAGTGTTGGCCACAGGGTCTGGCTGTGGCCAGGTCTTGAGGACAACTTCCTTCTCACATGAGTGAAGGACGTGCTCGTTTGGGTACTTATAGGAGGTTGGCATCAGGACCTGTGGCCAACAGACACCACCCACGGCCAAAGGCCATGCACGGCGGTGGTTGAATTCACATATACTAATTGAAATTACTATTCGTTAAAAAAACATAGAAATTCACTGAAAAAAACAAAGGTTACAGGGACGTTTTAGTTAGGAAATAGAACTAAAAAAGCTTAGAAATTCACTGAAAAAATCAAAGTTTACAGGGACATTATAGTTAGGTTATGAATTTACTCGTACAAAAGCGCAAAAATTCAGCAGTTATAGGTACCTCAGCAAACTATAACTGGTGGTCCCGTAAAGCTCTGTTTATGAAATCACATATTACATCACTCATGACATGGTCAGTGACATCACTGATAAAATCAATGATGATCTCTTATATGACATCACTGATGACATCATCCACACAGTCATACACCCACTCATTTGCTGATACAAACTCTTGTACACCCACACACACACACACACATCTACTCACATACTTATTCAGAGATGCATAAAAGTAGTGATATACAGACATTCATTCAGTCAAACAGCCACTGACACAACCACTCACTCACCCATACACTACTAACTGAGGTATTCACAGACTAATACAGTTACTTACACACCCATTCATACACCCACCGACACACCTACTCATGCAGCCCCTTAATAGATTACTATTCTAGTGACACATCCAGTTAATAAACACTGACACACCCATACGCTCACCCATACAGTCACTGACACAATAACTGATTCATTATTACACAAGCAATCACCTAACTGTCAATCAATCAATCAGAGATTTGTAAAGTGCGGCTAGTCACCTGTGAGGGTCTCAGGGAGGTAGGGGGAGGGGTGCTGAGGATCAGTCGAAGAGCCAGGTCTTGAGGTCCTTCCTGAACTGTGACAGGGTGGGGGATTGCTTTTGGTGGATGGGGAGGTCTTGGCAGCGATGTGGGAGAAGGATCTTCCTCCGGCTGTGGTTTTCCAGATGCAGGAGACGTTTGCGAGGGCCTGGTCGGTGGAGCAGAGTTGTCTAGCGGAAGTGTAGAAGGAGAGTCTGTGGTTGAGGTAGGCTGGTCCGGTGTCGTGTAGGGCCTTGTATGTGTGGATCAGGAGCTTGAAGGTGATTCTCTTGTCGATAGGCAGCCAGTGTAGGTCTCTTAGAAGGACGGAGGTGTGGCTGTGTCATGAGGCGTTCTTGTTGAGATGGGCGGAGGCATCCTGGATGCGTTGTACTCTTTTCCGGGCATTGCCGGTGGTTCCGGCGTATAGTGCAATGCCCTAGTCAAGGCAGCTGCTGACCAGGGCCTGGGTGACTGTCCTTCTGGCTTCAGTGGGAATCCACTTGTAGATTTTTCAAAGCATGCGCAGGATGTGGAAGCGACCCGATGAGACTGTGCTCACCTGTCGTTCCATTGAGAGCGATGAGCCTAAGATGGCGCCGAGGTTGCGGGCGTGGTCGGTGAGGGTGGGGGCGTTTCCGAGGGCGGTGGACCACCAGGACTTGTTCCAGGTGGAGGGTGTGGAGCCAAGGATGAGGACTTCTGTTTTCTCTGAATTCAGTTTGAGTCAACTATCTTTCATCCAGGGGGTGACTGCTTTCATTCCTTTGTGGAAATTGTTCTTGGCGGTGGTCGGGTTGTTGGTGAGGGAGACTATCAGTTGGGTGTCATCGACGTAGGAGGCAATGTCGAGTACGTGGCTTCTGACAATGGCAGCCAGTGGGATCATGTAGAGGTTAAAGACGGTGGGACTCAGCGACGATCCTTGGGGACACTGCAGCTCAACTTGGTGGCTTACAAAAGAAAGGGGGGGAGTCTGACCGTCTGTGTTCTGCCAGTGAGGAGCGAGGAGAGCCATTGCAGTGCTGAGTCTCGGATGCCGGCATCATGAAGACGGGTGCGTAGTGTGTTGTGTGAGACTGTGTTGAAGGAGGCAAAAAGGTCCAGGTGCGTGAGGTCGACGGTCTTGCCTCGGTTGAGGAGGGTGCGGATGTCATATGTGGCAGTGAGGAGGGCAGTCTCGGTGCTATGGTTGCTTCTGAATCCTGACTGAGAGTGGTCAAGGATGTTGTTGGCTGGAAGCCGGTGAGTTGTTTGTTGACTGCCTTCTCAATGTCTTTGGCCGGAAAGGGGAGCAGGGAGATGGGCCAGTAGTTCTTGAGGTTTGTGGGGTTGGGAGTTGGTTTCTTCAGTAGATGTTTGATCTCCGAGAGAGTTGTCAGTTTTGAAGGAGTGGTTGATGGTATGCCAGAGTTTGGGCAAGATGATGTCTCTGGCTTTGTTGAAGATGTGGTGAGGGCAGGGGTCAGTGGGTGCTCCTGAGTGGATGGTTGCCAAGATGTTGTGGGTCTCTTTGTCAGTGATGGTGTTACAGCGGATGAGGGCGGGGTGCATAGTGGTGCTTCAGTCGACGGGCTGGTGGTGAGAGTCATGGGGGGCTCTGGGTGGTGAGCAAAGGTTACAGGGACGTTATAGTTAGTCTTACATTTTAAACGTAAAAAACAACAGAATTTAGCTAGTTATATTTAGACTTACCTCAAGTAACTCATTCCCTAAGGTAACTATAACTCACGCCCTCGCCATGCACTGCTAATTACCCCAAAAGAAATTACAGCAGTCATGACATCTTTGTCAGCATCATTGATAACATCAATGTAACCTTTGCAGTAAAAAAATTCCCGAAAAAACTGTGCATGGCCTGGCCGCAAGTTATAGTTACCTTAGGGCACCAGTTATAGTTACTTGACGTAACTCTTAACTATAACTGCTGAATTTCTATGGTTTAATACATTTAAAATGTGAGCCTAACAATAACATCCCTGTAAACTTTGTTTTTTTAAGTGAATATATATAAATATATATGCACATATATAGACATATTACCTACTGGCAGCTGTCAGTAGGAAGTTATATTTAGGACCTAATTTCAATAGGAATTTTTTTTTTGTTTTTCTAATAAATTTGATTTGGTGCTGTTTGGCGAATCTTCACAAAATGTTAAAAACTGATTTGTCACTTACTTCAGCTTCTGGCTGGAAAGTTTCAGGGTGATTCATCATGCTAGGGCCGAGAAAAAAGAGGGGCCCAAAACGCATTTTACCCATGCAATTTCCCATAGGAACTTTAGACATGACTGCAGCCCGAACAGCTGGACGGAATTACACTAAATTTACCAGAAAGCTAGATCTTGGTTCACCCACTCACAGACCACAAAACCATTACCACACCCTATCTGCTGGTTGTACCCATAGGAGCCATTTGACAAAAAGGACAGAGTACACTGCTGAAATGTGGCATTGATGATTGGGTTAGGCGGGCGGCTGAAACCCGTGATTTTAGGTATCTCCACACTCGCAGGACCTAAGGTGCTTGTTACTTCAGGCATGGTAAGAACGTGTACCTGAGGCACCCAGTGGGATTTTAGTGTTTTTGAAGGCCAATTTCTCCTTCTGGTAACTTTGACAAACTGCCAGAGGTAGTGAATTTAGTTTCCTTCATTCATTATGACAACCTACAGGCATACTGGGACAACTCTAAACTATTTGGTTAGTTGTTAGCTCGAGTCACTGTTACCAGCCTAAGTTAAGTGTATTCAGAGCCTATTGGTGCTATTTGATACATGCAAATGTGGCAAATGATGTTGATGCATGGACGAGAGTCAAATCAGACAAATTCTTTGCCAAATCAGGCATGTAATTCACATTCAAACATGATACTGAAACTATGCTGTCCTCCAACCAAAAGTATTTCAAATTAAAAAAACGTATTAAAAAAAAATTACTAAATGGTTGGAAGCAGTGACTTGAGAAGTATTTGGAACATGGTGATATACTGAGGCACTTAAGGATTCTCATTGCTCCCTCATATAAGCAAACAAACCCTGATGTGTTAACCCCTTTGCTGTGCCGAGCCTGTTTATGGCTATATGGGGAATGTATTTCCAAAATGGGGGCACAAGATAAGGTGTTGAGAAGCAGTGGTTATTTGCATATCTCTGAATTTTGGGATCCCCATATTAGCATGTAAACTACAGGGCATTTCTCAAATACACTTATTTCTTACACACTGCATTACATTTGGAAGGCAAAAATGTAGAGAAAGACAAGGGGCAATAAAACTTGTTCTTCTATTCTGTATTCCCCCAAGTCTCCTATAAAAATGCTACCTCAATTGTATGGGTGCACCTACTGCCCGTGACAAGAAATGCCCCAAAAATAAACATGGACACATCACATTTTTACATTGAAATCTGACGTGTTTTTTGGAAAGTGCCTAGCCATGGATGTTGGCCTCTAGCTCAGCCGCCACCCAGGGAAACCTAGCAAACCTGGACATTTTTTAAAACTAGACACTTAGGGGAACCCAGGATGGGGAACGTTTGGCACTCTCACCAGGTACTGTTACCCAGAATCCTTTGCAAACCTCAAAATTTGGCAAAAAAAGAAACAACTTTTTCCTCACACTTCTGTGATGGAAAGTTCTGGAATCTGAGAGGAGCCACAAATTTCCTTCCACTCAGCATTTTCCCTAGTCTCCCAATAAAAATGGTACCTCACTTGTGTGGTTAGGCCTAGAGCCTGTGACAGGAAATGCCCCAAAACACAATGCGGACACATCACATTTTCCCAAAGAAAATAGCCCTGTTTTTTGCAAAGTGCCTAGATGTGGATGTTGGCCTTTAGCTCAGCTGGTACCTAAAAAAACTACCAAACATGTGCATCTTTTAAAACTAGACACCTTGAGGAATCCAAGATGGGGTAACGTGTGGAGCTCTCACCAGGTTCTGTTACCCAGAATCCTTTACAAACCTCAAAATCTGGCAAAAAAACACTTTTTCTTCATATTTCGGTGCTGCAAAGTTCTGGAATCTGAGGGGAGCCACAAACTTTCTTCTACCCTGCATTCCCCCACATCTCCTGATAAAAATGGTATCTCACTTGTGTGGTAATGCCAAGTGCCCCAACCGGAAATGCCCAAAACACAACGTGGACACATCAAAATGATCAATTACAAAACTACTTGTTTTTGCAGGGGGGAGGGGCACCTGCGTTTTTGGTCCTGAGCTCATCAGCCATATAGGGAAATCTACCAAACCCAGACATTTCTGAAAACTAGACACCTGAGGGAGTCCAGGGAGGTATGACTCGCGTGGATCCCCCAGTGTTTTCCTACCCAGAATCCTCAGCAAACCTCAAATTAAGCTAAATGAAATCACATTTTCCCCACATTTCTTCGTGGGATCACCACCCTGACACAAATGTCCTACCACCCAACGTTCCCCTCATTCTTCTGATAAAAATGATACCTCACTTGTGTAGGTGGGCCAAGTTCCTGTGACAGGGAAGAGACAAAAACATGTCGAAATTGAGGGGCAACCAAAGCAGGTCCAAAAGGCCAGTTTGAAAAAAAAACGTTTTTAGGCTGACAAGTGGGGCAGAATTTTTATCAGTATAGATGCAACAATGCTGGGTGGTAGGAATTTTGTGGATTCCTGCAAATTCCGGAAGGTTCCATCACAAAAATGTGGGGAAACTGTGTGATTTCAAGCACAGTTGGAGTAGTGCAGGGCATTGTGGGCAAGAAAATGGCACGGGTGCAGGTGAATCACATAGATTGTCCTAGGTGGCAGTATCCCAAAGTCTAAAAAGTGCAGCCCTCATCATTCCAAGTGGGACGATTTTGACAGTTAGCCAAACTCTCATAGCCCAAATGTGAATCAAAACCCAAAATAATCAAATGTCCTCTTGTTTGCCATTGGGATAAGATCCTTTAGTGTGCGGGGGAGCGGAAGACTGTTACCCCCTTCAGTTGGAGTAGTGGTATAACCATGCCTATACTGTTTGCACCCCACTTTTTTTTTAATTACCCAGAATCAGGTAGCCTTTCTGCCCCCCGGGAGTGGATTGGGGGTAATTCCCACCGGTGAACAGAACAAATTTGTTCCGATTTATTTGGGGTGGGGTATGGCCATACTCCTACCCTCCTTTTAAAAAAAAAATATCTTCCCTGGTGCCTAGGGGACTTTCTGTGCCTCCTTGGGGGCAGATGGGCCTTACAAAAATAGGCCAATCTGCCCCCAAGGCGGGCAGAAATGGCCAACAGTAATGTGCCCTTATGGGGAGCGACCCATGCCAAAGGGGCTGCCCCCTCAAACAAAACACACACACATATGCAGACCAATCTCTAGTGCCTAAATGGTTTCGGCAGATGGGCCTAACAGAAATAGGCTGATCTGCCCCCATGGGGGTAGAAAAAAAAAATTCCCCTATGGGCAACGGCCCTTGCTGAGGGGGCCATTCCCCTTACGTTAAATAGTGAAGAAAAAAAATCCCTTGTTTCTAATGGTTTCTGCAACCCTTGGGGGCTGATTAGCCTAATAAAAGTAGGCCGATCTGCCCCCAAGGAGGGGCAGAAATGGCCTAAAATAAAATTGTCCCCCCAGGGCAGAGACCCTTCCCTAAGGGGTCCCTCCCCACCTGTAAAAAAATTAAAAAATATATCCCTGGTGCATAGTGGCTTCTGCCCCCTTTGGGGCTGATTGGCCTAATTAAAATAGGTGGATCTGCCCACAAGGGGGTCAGAAAAGGCCTTCAAAAAATGCACCTCAGGGAATGACCCTTGCTCAAGGGGTCGGCCCCCTTTGTTGACAAAAAAAAAACTCCCTGGTGTCTACCGTGCTGCAGAAATGCTCAGAGAGACATTGGAGAAAAGAAAAAGCTTTTCCTTTCCTCCGATGCGTCTTCGACCTGCCCCTTCCCCCGTTTGGATGAGAACCGCTTTTGTTTCTCTTCTGATTGCACTGTAAGCTGGGAGCGATCACGCACTAACATCATCAGACATCACTGGGGGGGCCAGGGGGTTCGGGGTGGCAGGGAAAACACTTCCCCTGCTGTCCCTGACCAGGGGGTGTGGGTAGTGGCCCACGGGGGAAGCGCTAGTGCTCCTCCAATGGGCCAGGTGCAGGACACGCTGGTATCGTCCTTGGCACACAGGGACTGTGGCAGAGGTCAAGACCAGCTCATCCTGGGCACCTAAGGGTTTAAAGGCGTGGGCAACAAATTTCAGTGAGAGCTCAAACCAGATGACACTCATAAAGTTTGCACGGCAAACACGTGAATTATAATTGACAGAAATCAATCAACTAAAGCAGGAACTAAAGAACATTGATGACAAAGACGTTTTTGATAAAATGTTTGAGGAGATTACAAAAACGGTGACCAGACATGAGGATGAGATCGCACTCAAGAAGAAAAGAATATTTGCACAAGACCAAAGGGACTATCAGAATATGAGGGCATTAAAATTCAGCCGACATTCTGATGATTGAAAAGAAACATAAAGTCCTCCCAGAACCTAGCCTCATTACTGAATGATGATGGGCCACAAGGGGCAGAATCTGCCAGTGACCGAAGTGAGAGTGACATATTAGATGAAGGTTCAAGTGGGCAACTGGATATTAATATTAAAACAACTGTACTTTTTTCGGAGGAATTCCACCGGAATTCCCAGGAGAAAATCCAGCAAGACTGAAATAAAGATTGTGCCAGAAGGGGAGGAATAGGAGGAAGAGGCTGAGTCAGAGGCACAAGGAAACAAGGAGAGGAAGGTGGAAAAAAGAACACCAGCAACCTGCATGGGAATAATAGCACAGGACAACCAAGAACACATAAAATTGTGTGCTAAATCTTTGTAAGTGCTTTCTTTCCTCAATTGAAAAGTGGGGCTCTCCTTCTGTCCTGTTAAGAATTTCAACTATGCACAAAGCAGATTTGACCTATTCCAGTAAGAAAACTGAAACTCCATAAGTGGTTCAAACTGAAAACAAAACATACTCCCAAACCCACAAAACAGAATTCTACAGTAACTTGGACATCAGCTATGGTAATTTACTTGTTACTCTCTGTGATATAGGTACAGAACAGGACTCTACAGGTGACACATTTCTGAACATTGAGATAATGAGGATTGATTTAGGGGCTAATTGTCCCAGTAACTTTAAGCCACAATCAGTCTTTAATCCCATCCTTCCCACTGATGCTATTGAAACTTTTGAATCACTGATCATCAGTGAATCTAAGAAGATGGCCAAGAAGCACAGATGGATCAGACAATTTGACTACAAGTCAGAGGTTGGCAATGAGGGCCTTACAGGAAGACCACAGAATTGTCATCCAGCAATCTGACAAGAAAAGCAATGTTGTGGTCCTTTCTACTGAAGCCCATGTATAGAGGGTCCATGCCAATTGAGCAATAATGAATGGTATGAGGTTGTCTTCAAAAGGGAGATAGAAATAGCTAAATGCTAGATATAATGATTTACTTGTAGATTGGAAAGAGCAAGGCTGTATTGAGTGGGAAGGTACTCATTCCTACTCAACAGACTCCCCAGAGTACCAAGACTGCATGTTCATACTGAAAATCTGCAAGGATCCCATTGCTCCCACAGGGAAATCTATTGATTCTTCCATAGGCTTCCTACTGGAAAACGTATCCAAATATATCAATCACTTCCTTCGACAATTTGTTTCATCCCTTCCTTCCTATATCCTGGATAGCAAGGACTTCCTACGCAGAATTTATGACATTCCATTTGAAAGTGATTTTTTTGCAATCCCTCTTGATGTGAGCAATCTCTACACCAGTATCAGACAAAGGGATGGGATCCAGGCATGTAGACATTTTTATCTCGTTGTTCCACACAAAAATGATCCTTATCATGATCAGGATTTGTCTCGAAAACTTAATTTTAATTTTTGACAACAGGTTGTAAAGACAATCTTAAAGTACAACGATTGGCAACTGTTTTTCTCCCAGTTATGCCTACCTCTTGATAGGGTGGTGAATGCAACAGGTGTCCGTAGCCTTCGGGCACTATAACACTCAAATTGTGTTGTAGATCCACTGCATCGATGGCTTATTCCTCCTTTGGAAAGGCCATAGTAAACAGGCATCTAATTTAATCGTCAAGTTGAATAACAACACACTCAAATTGCAATTTGAAGAGCCCATCAGGAGTGAGATTGTGGAATTTTTGGATACCAATTTAACAGTGAAAGATAACAAACATGTAGCTAAGTTATACAGAAAATGTACAGCTGATAATGCCATCTTACACACCCACAGCAGCCACTCGAGATGTCTGAACAATCGTATCCCTTATAATTAATTTCTGCGGGCTCACAGAAATTGTAGCTATGATACTACCTTCCAAGATGAATGGTAATCATAACATTGAGATTCAGGGAATAGGGATACTAAGGCCCGTATTTATACTCCGTTTGCGCCGAATTTGCGTCGTTTTTTTCGACGCAAATTCGACGCTAAACTAACGCCAACTATGCCATATTTATACTATGGCGTTAGACGCTTCGGGCGCCAAAGTGCCCGGAGTGTGCGTCATTTTTTAGCGTGAACCCCTTCCTTGCGTTAATGATATGCAAGGGAGGCGTTCCCGTCTTAAAAAATGACTCCCAGGCCTTTACGTGGTATTTATACTCCCGGGCAAAAATGACGCCCGGGAGTGGGCGTGGCCAAAAACGGCGCATTTGCGCCGCTTTTTAACGCCTGGGTCAGGCATGGCGTTAAGGGACAAGTGGGCTCAAAATGAGCCCAGAGTGCCCTCCCCTGCCCCCAGGGACCCCCCCTGCCACCCTTGCCCACCCCAGGAGGACACCCAAGGACGGAGGGACCCATCCCATGGACATTAAGGTAAGTTCAGGTAAGTATTTTTTTTTTTTTTTTTGTGGCATAGGGGGGCCTGATTTGTGCCCCCCTACATGCCACTATGCCCAATGACCATGCCCAGGGGACAGAAGTCCCCTGGGCATGGCCATTGGGCAAGGGGGCATGACTCCTATCTTTACAATGATAGGAGTCATGTTGATGGGGGATGGGCGTCGAAAATAAATGGCGCAAGTCGGGTTACGATGATTTTTTCGACGTAACCTGACTTGCCCCATTTTAAGACGCCCATGCGCCATTTTCCCCCTACGCCGGCGCTGCCTGGTGTACGTGGTTTTTCTCGCGCACACCAGGCAGCGCCGGTCTGCTTGCGCCGGCTAACGCCATTCAATAAATACGGCGCCCGCATGGCGCTTCAGAATGGCGTTAGCCGGCGCAAAACTTTTTGACGCTAAACTGCGTTAGCGCAGTTTAGCGTCAAAAAGTATAAATATGGGCCTAAGAGTCTGTCCTTAACAGTGAACTTGTTAAAGCTCAAGGCACTTGCAGAGATACCTTACTAGCCCCTAAACCTGCCTCCAATCCTGTAAGCACTACCGCTTTAGCAATATAGCTAAGGAAGTTAGGAACACTCTCACCAAACACTGGGAATTTTTCAGAACTGAAAACACCCTTTCTGACCTTTTAGATAGCCATCCTAATATTACCTTTAGGAGAGGGATGTCCTTAAAGAACAGGGTATATAACAACAAAGTCAGTTGGAATGCCACCAAACCTACCTTACCAATGGAAGTTTTTTTCAAATGTGGTAGCTGCAAAGCCTGCAAATATAGCTATATTGCGAAACAATATTTTTGCAACCACGCGCAATTTTTCAAATGTCTCACGTCATTCTGATTTCTTTATATATGCTCTCATATGTTTTTGCAAAAAATATAGGGAGTACTACACACTCAATAAAGAAACAAATGGTGGTACGCATGTGGACTATTAAGAAGAGGAATAGGAAATATCTTTTGCCAAATCATTTTTGTTTCACAAAATAGAGGGTGCAGGGACCAATTAAGGTTGTTTGCCTTTGACAGAATCACTTTCATGGCTAGAGGTGGAAACTGCACCCACAGTCTTAGGCATCTTCAGTCACCATATATTTTGGAACTGAACACCAAGATTCCAAGTGGTCGTAACTTTGATGAAGCGATGTTTCTTCATCTGAAGGATTAGTTTAGCTCCATCCTCTTGAGTCTGCAATGGGCATTGTGGATTGAGGATTGCAGTGTTTGTATGATTACACAGGTCTTAATATATTTGCGCTCAGATGTACGAGGGCCTAGCGCCATTCCAACACCACATTAGTGTCATATTTTTACCCTAATGTGGCATTGGAAGGCCAAAAACACTGCGCCATATTTACAAAGTGGCACCACTTCGTGACCCTTTGCACCATATTATGCCTGTGCCAGGCATAATGTATGTAAGGGAGCATTCTGGCACTAAGGGGACCAAGAAAATGGCTCAAAGAACTCTAAGGGATTTCTTTGCATCATTTTTATCTGCATTTTTAACACCTGCTAAGAGAAGGCATTAAATATCAATGGGCCTCTGGGTGCTCTCCAGGATTAGTGCGATCATTTTTTATGCTAATCCTGCAAAGGGCCAGATTAGCATAAAAAATTATGATGCTAGTCACCCTGACTACCGCCATGGTGCACCGTATTTTACATACAGTGAACGCATGGTGGCGTTAGAGGGGCGGTAAGGGGTGCTTGAAAAATGGCTCTGCACTAGGTGCAGAGCCCCTTTTCCTAAATCTGCCCCTCAGTTTGTTTTGTTTTCAAGTCTACACAGGGCCGATCCCTCCTTCTTGAGGTGGCACGGCCAAGCATTTGTGTGCCCATTGGCCTGTTGGGCTGAACTTATTCCTCTACTTAGCTCCTGTGAGTCTTAGGAGTGGACAGAATACAAAAGACCTAAGATATCTTATCTTCTTTTATGTTTCTGTTGTATCTTCCACCTTTTTGCTTCTTTATGATTAGACAAGATGACAGAAATGTGATACTGGTGAAATGGTATGTTTTTAGTTGTATTTTGTTCGGAAGATGCTTCTAGATTTAGGATGTATTTGAAAGTTTTATAATAACATATGTCTTGTGCCACCATGCTATTGCAGTAATTAGGCTATGTTTAGCCCACAGGAGCGAGCTAGTTTGACCAATATGTAGCCTACTTGGGTGTAATATTGGCATTTTCTTTCATTGTCATGTTGATTCACAATGAGAAAATATTTTATATCAGCTCATAATATATTATGGCTGATGAAGGTTACTTGTGTGTTTAATTATGCTGAAATTATACACAAAAGTCCATTTGGGCGTAATAATGCAATTAGTTAACTATGGTGGAGTCTCATAACATGAACACATTGCAATGTGAGACACTGCTTTGGAGAATTTAGTGTGTATTCACTGAGTTATTTATATTATATCACGAAGCTAAGAATTCTAGCCATGAGGTGCTGTTATTAGCTATAAGCTCTCTGTGGAACATATATATTGTATGTCCAAATATAATTTCTATGTACGATGGAACATGTTCTAAGATGGCCAACAGCTTTCAAATGATTAGGAGTTTACATCACCCTTTATTTCTATTCACATTTGTAGTTAAACAGGTGCCGGGAAGAAATATGGCTCACCCGTGATCAAGGTTTGTCAAAGCTGAAATATTTTTTTTTTTGCACGTCTGTACTGGAATAAATAAATGCTTTTATAAGCCTAAAATGTTGCTTCGATTGATTTGCACCAGAGTGTGCATCTCCCCGCAGTGTTGGAGACTGTGTTTGGATGTGTCTAAGCGCTTCACCCGGTCATGCACCAATGCTGTATGTGTCCCAGCCAGAGGTACATTGGCGATGAATGTGGTGGTGAATATATACATATTATCATCTGACTGTCACCAGTAGATAGTCATGGTTAAGACCTAGTTTCCATAGGAAAAGTACTTTTTTTGTGAATAATCTTTGGTTTGGTGCAGTTTGAGGAATCTTCACAACTTTTTCAAAACAAGTTTGTCACTCACTTCAGCTGCTGTCTGGAAAGTTTCAGGGTGATTTATCAAGTGCGGGCTGAGAAAAAGGGAGGGTCCCAAAATGTGTTTTCCCCCACGCAATTTCCCATAGGGATTTTCGTCACAACCACAGCTCGACCACGGGACAGAGTTAAACTAAATTTGGCAGAAAGCTAAATCTTGGTCCAGAAAGAGTGTTTTTGTAATTCGGTGTAAATCTGTTCTTTAGTTTTTTAGTTTTTAAAGAAGAAAGATTTATGAATATTAGAGACGCGGATGCACCATAGATCAACTATGGTGGATCCGTGGATCCAAGCACCAACAGCATTGCTGTGATTGTCTGTCTGCAACCTGAGAGAAAAGTTGTGGCTTCCATTTTCTCTATCGGCCCTTGGACCGGCAGGATGTGGAATAAAGATGAAATTGGATAAAATGGGTCAGGATAGAGTTGTTCTCTGCCCATGGACATGAGGAAGGGTGGGTGAGGGACCCCTCATGGATAACAAATTGGCCAACAATATTTTTTGGGGGCAAGCAAGGATCCACAGATCCACCACAGCGCAACCCCCTTTGTGAATCCACAAGGAACCACGATCCAGACCACAATTTAAAAACATACATTCACACACAGGCCCATTCACACACTTACTACCACACCCATTCACAAACTCACACACCCACTTACAGACCCACAAAACCACCACCACACACAGTCCCATACCTACACAACCACTCACTTAGCCACTCACAGACTCCTAGAATGAGGTTGGCTGGATGAAGGGGTTGGCCACGTGGCCAGAATCCAGCTCTGCAGCCAACCTCCCCTGAGCATGGGCAAAGGCCCTGCACACTGTAGGGTTGGCTGAGGCGGCAGTTGGCCACAGGGCCAACCCCCTGCTGTACATGGCCAAAGGCTGTGTACAACACTGGGTTTGCTGCATGCAGCAAGCTGGCCACAGGTCCGGTAGCCAACCTCTGCCACAAACACCAATAGGCCTGCACAGGGTGCGGTTGGCTGCATGCAGTGGGAACCCTTGCAGCATGGTGCAAGGGTGCCTGCATTGGCGCTAGGCAGCTCATTGTGCGCCAGTGCAGGGGAAAGGACAGGAATGTGCCATATTTCCTTAGATAGTGTGCATTCCTGCCCTTTCCGTGTCACGCAGTTCAGCAAGGTGAGTTGCTGCACTGCACTGTGTGACTTGGCCATAAAGCAAGGTGACTTGCTGGGCTGCACTGCGTGACTGGGTCATAAATATGGCCCTATGTACTACCATGGACGTGCAGTCCCAGATCATGCCCTACATTCCTCTTGGCCAGTGACGCCCAATTTGTAATTGTGTGGAGAATCAGCAAGTGCTCTGATGTAAATTGTCACTAGTGAAAAACTTGAGAAAAAAAAGTTTAAAAGTAATATGAAAGCAGTACTTTTGTTTACATGCATCTGCGTCAGCTTTTGTAATTGTTTTTAATGTTTACAAAAATCTCAAATAGCATTCTGCGCACCCTATTTCACTACGTTTACAATGGACATGATAAATTATTGTAATGTATGCTGCTCTGTAATTGACAAATGCGCTATAATTTCGTTAATTATATTTGAAAATCTTATTTTATATATTAGTACCTTAGCTGCCATCACATCCAGCTACATCCACTGTAGGCAGCCAAATAGCATTTCAATGTACTTACGTGAACTTATTATTTTGCACACAAAAGTGGATCTGAAAGCAAATAATTAGCGAGTATGCCTTCAAACTGCATATGAGAGCTTTCCCGTTTTTGTCAATTGTGTCCAATTATGTAAACGTCCACGTTGGTTTAATTCCTATCTACTGCACTTTCTGGTGACAGAATGACAGTCGCCAGCCACACAGGTGGTAACCTATTAGCTATGTTGTCGATGACAGTTTCAACTCAGAAAGCTACGCTGTTTACGACTTCAACATGTACCTAAATGATGATTGCGGTATGTGTCGCAATTACACCCATGACACATTTCAGATTTCCTCAAGCTAATGATGATTGGAGAGACAAACGTAATAATTTTCTGGACAATGCACCCAAATTAGGTTAGGCAATTATTTCAAAGCTATTTTCAAATTGTCAGCTTTGATTCTGAGTGGAGCCTGTATTTGTACATTACACGGTGTCTCTGAGAATACAGATAGAGACTCTTTGGTGCTACGCGCACATTATGGGCCAGATTTAAAAGGCCCATGCGCCTCCTTGCGCTACATTAGAGTCATTTTCTTTACGGTAATGTGGTGTTAGGTAGGCATTTCTGCCGCGCCACATTTACATTTACAAAGTGTCGCAATGCTAGCATTGTGCCACTTTTTACCCCCTTGCTCCACATTATGCCTTGCAAAGGGGCGTTCCTCTGCAGTGAGGCTAAACAAATGGCACAGTGAATTCTACAAGATTTCAATGTCATTTTTTCCATCATTTTTTTTACACCTGGACATTACAAGTGTTAATGTGATGGCCCAGAATAACCTATGGGCCTCTCTAGTGCTTTGCTGGACTAGTGCCATAATTATTGGCGCTAATCCAGCAAAGTGCCACAATAGCGTCAGAAATTCTGACGCTATTGTGCTAACTGCGCCATGGTGTGTTGTATTGTAACTACAGTGCTACCATGGTGACGTTAGGGGAAGTAAGGGCGGCGCCACTTTCTCATAGATCTTGCCCAGTGTTTCCATGGACTCTCAAAAATACCAGTCCTTTGAGATTTCATGTTAGATTTTCTTGGTGTGTTATGCACATTTTGCTGTGTTTCAGGGGAGCCATGCATTAGTGTCTAACGATATCTGTAGGTTTTCAATGGAATGTTGTTATCAACCTAATAAGGTTGCCTTGTCTTGTTCTTCTGGTTATTATGGTCCCAACAAATTACAAATACTGGTATCAGAGAATCAAACCAAGAGGAACCCGTTTCACAAAGTCAAAACCAAGAAAATATGAAGATTACTGAAGCACAACACAGCAACGGTACATATGTATCTACTAAAACAAAGGGGCATATGTACAAGTCCCTAGTGCCTCCTGGCACCACATCAGCATCATTTGTTTTTTTATGCTAATGTGATGTTAAGGAGACATTTTTGCCCCGCCATATTTACAGAGTGGTGCAATGCACGCATTGTGCCACTTTGTATATCCTTGACCACATTATGCTTGCGCCAGGCATAATGTATGCAAGGGGGGCGTTCTGGCACTAGGAGGCCCACAAAAATGGTGCAGTGAAATTTCTAAGGCATTCAAATGATGCTCCCATAGTAACCTATGGGGTTCCTTGCACTTTGCTGCACTGGAGTCAAAATGTTTGACGTTAATGCAGCAAAGCACCACAATAGCGTAAACAATTCTGGCACTCTTGGCCTAACGACCTCCATGGTGTGCTGTATCATAAATATAGCACTACCATGGTATTGCTAGGTGCTGGTGGGGGGCACAAGAAAAGGGGTGCATCATCTGTAAATATTCCGCAAAGTGTAAATTCACAAGGACATACATACACATGCCTCATGCTCATTAAACTCCAATGGGCAGATACGCTAACACTGCCAATAAGCAATGCAATAGCACGCTGGTTGTCACATTGAAACATAACTGTAAAGTAGTCTAGCCAAAGTTAAAAGTTAATCCACAAAACACACGCATTGCATAAATATACACGTAGCCAGAAAAATATTAAACATTAATATAATAACCACTTTTATTGCTTTAGTCTTCTTATTCAAGGCACTGAATGATTCATAGCGCAGGCGCCGCAAGAATCAATAAGAGAAGCAGAAAGTTAAAAGTAGGGAGTCAAAGTAAAAAGTGCAAAAATTGAACAAATGTTAAATCACCACTACACAAACCCTATTAAAAGCCATAATAATACTGGTGAAGTGGGTGTAATCCGCATTGAATATTATGGCCCTCATTCCAACCATGGCGGTCGGTGTAAAGTAGCGGTAACACCGCCAACAGGCGGGCAGTAAAAAAAATGGGATTTGGACCGTGGCGGTTACTGGCCAGGGTGGTAACGGCCGCTGGGCTGGAGACTTTGGTATCCAGCCTGACGGCTGTCAAAATCCCACCCTCGGGATTACGACCCGGCCTACCACCATGATTTTCTTGCCAAACTTACCGCCACAAAAACCATGGTGGTAGGCACTATCAGTGCCAGGGAATCCCAGGGGTCTCCTCCACCCCCTCTCCCCCTCCCCAGAGTCCTTCCCCACCTTTTCCCTCCCTTTCCTGCCCCCGCACATATACACACCCACCCGCCCTCCCATATACCCACATGCACACACGCATACCCACCACCACCCTCGCATGCACACATACATACCCACACACCGCAACACACTCCAACATAGCTTGTCACACACATGCATTCACAACACACAACACTCACAATCACTCATTCACCTATACATCCAATGTGACTCACACCCGCATGCCAAAACATACACACCCCCCAACATACACACAACACCGCCCGCCCCCCTCTCTGGTCGGAGAACCCGACTTACCTGCTTACAGGGGTCCTCCAGCTGGAGACAGTCCGCAGCACTGCTGTCAGCAGCAGCTCCACCAGCAAAACACTGCCAGGCCGTATCATTGCTTATGATACGGTCAGCGGTGCTTTGCTGGCGTGGCGGTGCTGCTGTCAGCAGCGCCGCCTTACCGTCGTCCGCCGCCATGACCGTTGGCCCTGCTCCGCCAGCATTCTGGTGGAGTACCGTCGGCCATCATGATACGCGTAGACGGCTGGTAGCCACGGCGGCGGCATGTTGGCGGCCGTCGCCATGGTGGTCAATACCGCTAATGTTGTAATGAGGCCCTATATGTACACTTAATCTTGGGTGTAGATGTATGTATTGATTATACACAGGGTGTAGATGTAAGATATTTATAATGTAGTATGTCGTGAATACTGACTGTGCCAATGTTTGTGTAAATTTAGGTGTGCGAGAGGAGTTAAGTGATAGATGGTATGTGAGTTGCTATGGTATGAAGTGTTGAGGCATCATGTGATTTGGCGCAGTACGAAGAGATTGGAGGCAAGTTGATGAAATGTGCAGTAGTGTGATGTGAAATATATAGTGTACTTATATAGTTGTCGCTGCAACTGTATGTGGTGTTGCATAGGCAATGTTCTGAATTGTGGTATATTGCTTTGATATGTGGTTTTATAATAAGTGTTGTGATGTGTATCTTTTTACATTGCATGGTGTGGTCATGTCAGTGGTTGTGTGGGGCATGAAGCAGTGAAAAGTGATTGTGATGGGATATTTAGTGGCACTGTTTCATCCCTTTTTGTGATGCAACTGTGCCACAAACCACCAAATCATATCTATAAGGCCACGCAAAACCTTTTTGCATGGCTTTGATTGGCCTCAAAGATATGGAGTAAGGCAAGGCAGCTCAAATCACTGTTTTGACTTTCGCTGCACTAGGGAGGCATTGAAACATACCCAAATGTACAAGACCTTATGAGTTGCGGGATTTGCCAAAAACTTACACATCCCCAGGGAGGCTCAATAAGGGGGAAATATCACTATTTCTCCTCATTTCTTCCTCTTTCCATGTGTGCTGCATTCTGCAGCATACATAGAAAAAGGAAAATGGCTCCCAGGATTGCTTATGTGTGGGAAGGTGTCCCTTCCTGCCCAAAGGTGCTGGCGTTGGAGCTAGGCAGCCATAAAGGTGCCAGCACAGGGGAAAAGGACAGGGATGCGCCATATACCATAAATCCAGCACATTTATGCCTTTCACTTTGACGCAGGGCAGCAAAGCAAGGTGACTTGCTGAGCTGCCCTGAGCCAAATCCCCATAAATGTACTCCCAAATGTCAAAGTCTCCTCTAGAGTGATGCTCTGTATGTTGCAAAAACCTTTTAAATTAATGTGGTATGGTGTGCTGCTGGAAGGTGTAATGTTGTTTGGGGTAATTTTGTGTGATGAAATGCCATGTTGAGACATGTGCAAAGTGTTATGAAAAAGGTGCAGCATGGCAAACTGAGGTAGGGTGGGAAAAAGTTATGAGGGTGGGTGTGGTATAGTATACTGTTGTGTAATGCTTGATGATTGAAAGTGTTTAAGTGCCCTGTGTTACCGTTTGTCAAGTTCATGTTGCTATACAAAACAGTGATGGATGGAATGCTTAAATTAGTCTCAGCCAATGGTAATTACTCAGGACTGCATCACAATCCATTGGTATTTTGCACACCAAGTAACCACAGTTAGAAACCAGCTGTATGCAAATGAGCCTTGTCTCACTCCAGCCCAAAATGCCAAGCCAGGCCTTCCCTACACCAGAAAACAAGCAACCCAGCACCAATGTAGCCCTAATTAGGGGGTTTATCATCCGGGTATAGCTTGGTTCTGGTTACACCATGTGCACGGGACCCACATATGGGCATACCCATCCCTCTTAGGTCAACACATCAAAGTATACAAAACAGTGATGAATAGATTGATTGAATTAATCTCAGCCACTGCTAATTACTTAGACTGCATCCCAATCCATTGTTATTTTGCATACCATGCCACCCTAGTTTGGACCCAGTTGTATGCAAAAGAGTTTTGACTCTGCTCCAATGGGAACATTCCAGCCTGAACTACCAAGACAGGTTCTCCGTGAAACGAAACACAAGCAACCCAGAATCAGTTTTGCCCTAGTTATGGGCTCATTAGCAGAGTATAATTTGGTTCTAGTGACACAATGTGCATGGGACACATGTCTGGGCATACCCTTCCCACTTAGGACAACATATTGAAGTATGCAAAACAGTGAGGGATGATATGGTTCAATTCATCTCTGCCATTGATAATTACTTAAGGCTGCATCCCAATCCATTGTTATTTTTCACACCAGGCCACTCACCTGTTTTGGTGGGTGGCACATGTGTTAGTGTAGTAACTTTTTGGGACTGGTGTAAGGGCTTGTGGTTCAGCAAGGGATAGGGTGATTTGGTGTTGTGTGTATTCTTGTGGTTGGTATGTTTTATGTAATTGTATGTTGTAGTGCAGTAGCTTGTTTTCATTTTTAGGTGAGGTGTAATGTTTTTATATTTAGGCCCTCATTACAACTTTGGCGGTCTTTTAAAATGACCGCCAAAGCTGTGGATGCCACTACACTGCCAGTGCTGATGGTATATCTGGCTCCCTATTAGAGCCAGCGGCAATGTTGATGTGCAGCAGGTGCATCACCACCTGTCGCGCATTTCACTGCCTGAAATTCGGGCAGCGAATCAGGAAATCAGCGAATTGAGAGTGATTGTAAAATGTTGAGTAGTGGATGATTGAGCAGTGTAAATAGGTGTTCTGGGATTCTGTTTATGAATAACATATAACAAATGCTGACAGGTATGACCTCTCTCCACAACCTGAGGTTAGTGGAGTAATGGCGTAGTCTAGAAAACACAGAGTGCAAAGGCAACAGAAAATAGCAAATATAGGGTGAGAAAAAGAAAGTAGGAGATGGGATAGCGTTTTGTTAAAAGAGTTACCTTGGAGCATGTAGTGTGTGGGTTGTGAGGGATGGTGAAGACAGGACAGTGGCTGTCAATTGAAGTTTATTTTAATGTAGAGTGTGACGTTATATCATAGCATGTGTGAGAAATTGTTGCTGTTCAAAAGTGGATTATTAAATGGTGTGTATGGCAGTCTACCACAAGTAATATTGTCACTATCTTGTTTGGTCCAAGTAAAGTGTCAGTAATTTAGACCTGAACCCACTCCCTGGTAGATATACCATAGAGTAGAAAGGATTACCTTTATGAAATGTGTAAAGTATTTAATAGTACAGTTGACAAGTCAGGTCAAAATCACAGCATACCCAGCGCAATTAGGGTGCCAAAAGCAATCAAACACAAATCATGGGCGGAATGCAGAACCAATCAAACAGATCTGGGTCCTGTGCTTGCTATGCCACCAGATTGAAGCTAGCCTGGCTGATGAAGGGTGATACCCTGAAACAGGTCCCAGGATGCTAGTTTCTGGTACAGGGGGGACCTGGCCTGGCGGTTCGGGCTAGACTGTTCCCATGGGGAATAAGGTGAAGACTGATTTGCATTTGGCTGGGTACAAACTGGAATGGCATGGCAAGTAAAAAATGTAAGGATTAAACCCAGATCAGTGTCTGGGGATGAATGTTTGATTTGTTCTGCATTTTGTCCATCTTCTGTTGTTTTTGCATTTATCACCCAAAGTGTGAAGGGTATGCCCAGATGTGGGCCCCGTGCTTGCTATGTCACCATATTCAAGCTAGTCTGGCTGATGAAGGGTAACATCATGAAATGGGTCCCAAGATGCTTGTTTTTGGTCTATGGAGAAAGTCACCCAGCAGCTCAGGCTGGACTGTTACCATGGGAAATAGAGTTAAGACTGATTTTCATATGGCTGGGTCTAAACTGGAATGCATTGGCAAGTGTTAGAAATGGGGTATTTGGTTGGCAGTCAGGTTACCCCCCGTCCAAGCAAGGACCCTCACTCTAGTCAGGGTAAAAGAGAATCACCCTCAGCTAATCCCTGCTTACCCCCTTGGTAGCTTGGCATGAGCAGTAGGCTTAACTTCACAGTGCTAGGTGTAAAGTATTTGTACCAACACACACAGTAACTTAATGAAAACACTACAGAATGACACAACACAGGTTTAGAAAAATAGAAAATATTTATCTAAACAAAACAAGACTAAAACGACAAAAATCCACCATACACAAGTCAAGTTATCACTAAAAATGCAAAAAGAGTCTTCATGTAATTTTAAAGACACACTAACACTGTTAGTGTGAAAATGTACCTTGCGTGTGTCAAAAATAACCCTGCATGGGCGAATGTGCATCAAAAAGGGCTTGCGTGGTGTCAATTTCACTCCAGAGCAAGACCTTGCGTTGTTTCTCCTTTCATCAGGTTGTGCGCGTCATTTCTTCACTCTGCAAGAGAGCGATGCGTCGATCCATTCAGCACTCTCGGGTCCGGGCAGGCCTTGCGTTGTTTCTACATTCCCAGCGGTACTTGCGTCGTAAATCCAGCAGCACAATGATTCGAAAACCATGCATCGTGGGTTGCGATCTCACCAGCCTCCATCAGCGATGCTGTGCATTGTTTCTCCAGCCCCGGGCATCAATCTTCGGGTCGTGTTGCAGGCGAGCATCGATTTTTAGCCGCGAAGCCAGCGGTGCGTCTATTTTTCAGCCGCAGATCAGAGTAGCGTCGATCTTTTCCCCGCAAGGCGTTCCGTGCGTGGATTTCTTCCTTTTAGCCTGCCAGCTTCTCCTTTCAGGGTGCCAGGAGCTGGATGGGCACCACTTGGCAGTGTAGGAGTCACTCCAGAGACTCCAGATGCTGGTGGAGAGAAGTCTTTGCTGTCCCTGAGACTTCAAACAACCGGAAGCAGGTTCTAAATCAAGCCCTTGGAGATCTTCACAAGAAGGAAGGCAACACAACGTCCGGTCTGTGTCTTCTTACTCTGGCAGAAGCAGCAACTGCAAGATAGCTCCACAATTCACAGTCACAGGCAGGGCAACTCTTTTTCCTCAGCTCTTCAGCTCTTCTCCAGGCAGTGATTCCTCTTGGTTTCCAGAAGTGTTCTAAAGTCTGTGGTTTTGGGTGCCCTTCTTATACCCATTTTCTCCTTTGAAGTAGGCCCACTCCAAAGCAAAGTCTCTCGTGATTGCCATATCCTGCCTTGCCCAGGCCAGGCCCTAGTCACTCACCAGGGGGTTGAGTGGGGTTGACACTCACCACTCCTCCCCCCCTCCTAGCACAGATGGCTCATCAGGATATGCAGACTGTGTCCCAGCTCTCTTTGAGTCACTGTCTAGTGTGAGGTGCAACCAGCCCAACTATCAAACTGACCCAGACAGGGAATCCACAAACAGGCAGAGTCACAGAAATGGTATGAGCAAGAAAATGCTCAGGCCCGTATTTATACTTTTTTAGCGCCGCATTTGCGTTGTTTTTTTACGCAAAAACGGCACAAACTTGCAAAATGCCATTGTATTTTGTAGGTTTGCGCCGTTTTGCGTCAAAAAGCGGCGCAAATGCGGCGCTAAAAAAAGTATAAATACGGCCCTCAGTTTCTAAAAGTGGCATTTTCAAACACACAATCTTAAAATCAACTTTACTAAAAGATGTATTTTTGAATTGTGAGCTCAGAGACCCCAAGCTCCACATGTCCATCTGAACCAAAGGGAATCTACACTTTAATCAGATTTAAAGGTAGCCTCAATTTTAACCTATGAGAGGGACAGGCCTGGCAACAGTGAAAAACTAATTTAGCAATATTTCACTGTCAGGACATATAAAACACATTGCTATATGTCCTACCTTAACCATACACTTCACCCTGCCCCTGGGGCTACCTAGGGCGTACCTCAGTGGAGCCTTACATGTAAGAAAAGGGAAGGTTTAGGCCTGGCAAGTGGGTACACTTGCCAAGTCGAATTTACAGTTTAAAACTGCACAAACAGACACTACAGTGACAAGTCTGAGACATGATTACAGGGCTACTGATGTGAGTGGCACAACCAGTGCTGCAGACCCACTAGTAGCATTTGATTTATAGGTCCTGGGCACTTCTAGTGCACTTTACTAGGGACTTACTAGTAAATCAAATATGCCAATCATGGATAAGCCAATTACATACACATTTTGAATAGAAGCACTTGCACTTTATCACTGGTTAGCAGTGGCAAAGTGCCGAGAGTAACAAAAACAGCAAAATCACAGTCCAGCACACATCAACAACCTAGAAACAGAAGCAAAAAGTTAAGGGAGACCACGCCAAGGATGAAAAGTCTAACAGCAAGCAAAGAAACTGATGGATTAAACCTAGATCTGTGACTGGAATGAATGTTTGATTTCCTGAGTATTCCGTCCACCATCTGTTGTTTTTGCATTAAATATGAGTGAAGCCCAAAGCTCTCTCCCAAATTGGTATCATGTGCTGTAGGATTCTGTGAGAACATATCCTCAAAAAAGACGTAGTAAAAGGGACAAAAAGCAGAAAGATGAACTTGTGGCATTAGATCCTATGTGGTGTATTTGGAGAATAAAAATGTATTTGACTCTTTTCTAAAAGACACATAGGGGGTCATTCTGACCCTGGCGGTCTTGGACCGCCAGAGTCACGAATGACGGAAGCACCGCCAACAGGCTGGCGGTGCTTCAAATGGCATTCTGACCACGGCGGTAAAGCTACGGTCGCCCTGCCGGGGCCAGCGGTATTCCGCCGTTTTTGCCCCGGCTGGGAGAATCCGCCAGGGCAGCGCTGCAAGCAGCGCTGTCCTGGGGATTCTGACCCCCGTACCGCCAGCCTGTTTCTGGAAGAGGCTGGTGGTAAGGGGTGTCCTGGGGCCCCTGTGGGCCCCTGCACTGCCCATGCCAGTGGCATGGGCAGTGCAGGGGCCCCCTAACAGGGCCCCGGCCAGCTTTTCACTGTCCCCCCCCTCCTACCCTCCTCCTCCTCTCGCTGATGTCTTTGCTGGTTCTGTCTTGCCACCCCCTCCCAGCCTGCCTCACCTTTCCCTTCCCAGCAAGTGGGAGGCACCTGGAATGGTCACGCTTCTCCTGAAGCGTGGCGGGTAAGTTCGCGGGGCGCCTCCCGCGCCACTGACGGTGCCTTGAATCCCTCTGGGCCTCACTCCGACAGCTCCTTGAGTCTGCTTGGCTCTCGGTCGTTCTCCCGATGATGCGCGATTTCTCCGTTGTCTCCTCCCACGTCTTCTGCTCCTTCCGCTCCTTCTTCCCTCTTCACCTGTGCTCCTCTCTTGTACCGGCAGGGAGGCGCGAAGTGTCTGCCGCTTCTCTTTGTGCCCCGGAAGTCGCAGGGGATTAGTTGTCGAACCTTCCCCTTCCGGGTTAGCGGCAGCAGTGTCAGTCCGCTCTGCTTCCTCGGACGGGTCTGGTCTCACCAGCCCGTCACAAGGCTATAAATTAATCTAATGTCTGTATACTGCATTTGAGTTACTCTCCTTAGGAGAGCTTTCAAAAGGCCCACAAACTCATTAAAGTACTCCTACCTTGATATTATTACTATTTGAATCATATGCTAGTAAAGATTTTAGGATTAAGTAAGGAGGAATATTTCTCAATAATCTAAGATCAAAAAAACATGCAGATGAGATAGTGTTAATTTGAGGTTCAAGAGCATGTTGATCATACAGTTGGAAATCCAGATTACAGACTTCTTTTCCTTTTGACCATCACACTCAGGAAGGAGCAAGAAGCTCCTACAAGACCTGCGGGAATGGGATCTCCTGTGAGCCCTGTGGGAGCTTGAGCTGTTATTGGCTGGTCGCAAATTGAGATATAGGCCCTCATTATAACATAGGCAGCAAATGCCACCTACCTCCACGGCGAGGGCTGCCAAAATACCATCGCCATGGCTACCAACCGTCCACCAAAATATGACCGTAGCCAGAATTCTGGCTACGGGCATGGCGCAGACGGCGGTAAGGTGGTGCTGCTGCCAGCAGCAGCACCATGCCAGTGCCACGCCATGCCGCCGACTGCATCATGAGCCATGATACGGCCTGGTGGTGTTCTGCTAGCGGAAGCTGCTGCTAGCAGCAACGCCGCATCCCGTTTCCTGCGAGAGGACCCCCTGCAAGCAGGTAAGTTGGGTTCTCCGACAGCAGAGGGGATGGGGGGTGTTGTGTGCGTGTGTGGGGATGTGTGTGACTGTGTTTGAATGTGTGCATGCGTGTGTGTGTGTTGTGTAGTGTGATTGCGTGTGTGTCTGGATGTATGTTAGTGAGTGTTGCTGTGAGTGTGTATGAATGTATGCATGCGTGGGGGAATGTGGGTATGTGTATGTGTATGGGTGTGTATGTATGTGCGTGTATGTGTGTATATGTCAGGGAGTTGGGGGGGAGAGTGGGGGAGGGTTTTTGGGAGCGGGTGGAGGAGACCCCTATCAGTGCCAGGGAAGGAATTCCCTGGCACTGATAGTGCCTACCGCCATGTTTTTCGTGCCGGTACAGAAACTATGGAAACCATGGTGGTGGGTGGGGTCATGATGCCATGGGCGGCCAAGTGACGACCACCGGACTGTAGTCTTCAGCCTGACGGTCGTTACCGCCGTGGCAGTCGGTGTGTTAAATTGGCGGTTTGGGTTTGGCCAAACCGCCAATGTCATATTAGTGACGGTATGTACTGCCAGCCTGTTGACGGTACTACAACAACTATTACACCGACCGCCGGGGTAGTAATAACCCCCGAAAGTGTACACAGAGCCCAGGAGTTCCACAAGAGGCTTCACAGAGGAAATAAAAGATTATACTAATGCTCTATTTGTGGCAGTGAGGTCGAGCAGTTAGGCTTATCAGAGGGTAGTGCTAAGCATTTGCTGTACACACACAAGAAACACACACTCAATTACTTAACTCCAGACCAATAGGATATTTTATATAGAAAAAAATATATTTTTTACTTTATTACTAGAACCAGAAGACTCAGTTCAGAAGTAAATACAGTTGCAGGTAAGTACTTAGCATAGACATCACTATAACTTTGTTTCACTTTAGCCAAGTAAATAGTTTTTAAGAAAACAGAGAATATCTATTTTAAAAGTGGACACTGTGCAGTTCCTGAGGGAAGAAAATAAAGTACAGTTCTAGAGGTAAGTTCACGACTTACAGTTCCAGTCTCTGGGTTCCACCTTTGGGGGTCCAAGTCAACCCCAAACACCCACCACCAGCAACCCGTGGCCGGACGGGTGCAGAGGTCAAAGTTGAGCAATTTTAACATGGGCTCCTCTTGAGACAGGGGGTACTCGGAATTCGGTCCACCAGCAGGTAAGTACCTGCGGCTTGGAGGGAAGACCAGGGGGGATTAGAGGAGCACTGGAGGGGCCCCAAGTAGGCACCTATCCCACAGCTTCAGCGGCACTGGGGCGGCCGGATGCAGGGTGCAAACAGGGCGTTGGGTTTCCAATGACACTCTATAAGGGAACCCGGGGGGCACTCAGGCTCTACAGGCAAGGTCCAAGGGGGTGTTGCGCACACCACTGGTCGGACAGGGAAGAGGACCGCCTGTTGATCATTGCTGCACCGGGTGTCGATTTCTCCAAGGCGTGTGAACTGCGGTGTAGTAGGTCCTTTGGCGTCAGTTATTTTCATCCAGGGCAGTGCCGGTCAGGGGGTTCCTCAGGATTCCCTCTGCAGGTGTTGTTGTGGAACGGTGGAGAGGTCAACCCAGGGTGGGCACTTGGTCAACGTCACCTGTGAGTCCTCTCTGGTTGGTTGGGCCACGTGGACTCGGCCTGTGGATGTCGGGTGGTTAGGACCCACACATCTGGAGTGAGGTGGGAGTCCTTCAGAAGAGGTTTCGTCTTCTGTTCCTCTTTGGACAGGGCTGCTGTCCATGGGAGTTCTTGATCCTCTGTGATGCAGGCAGTCATCTGGATGTTTTTCAGAGGTCGCTAGACCTGCAGGACGTGTCGCTTTTCTTCTGCAGGTTATTTGACGCAGGAGACAGGCCAGTATGGCTGGGGCCCAGTCTGTTGTTGTATCTTTTCCTTCTCTGATGGGATTTCAGCAAAGCACTCCTTCCTCTTCTTGTGAGGTTGTCAGGAATCTGACTAGCTTGGTTCAGGGAACCCTTAAATATAAGATGTAGGGGTGTATTTGGGGGTTAAAGGGCAGTTGGCAATGGCTAGTGTCCCTGAGAGTGGCTAAACCCTCCTTGTGCTCACTCCCTTTGGGGAGGGGAGCACATTCCTGTCTCATTGGTCACTGTCCTCCAAACCAAGATGGAGGACTCTTCAAGGAGGGGTCACTTCAGCTCTGGATCCCTTGGGGGTGGTCCTGGCTGAGGTGGTAACTCCTCCTTGTTTTTCCTAATTATCCCTCCGGACTTGCAGCCAAAAGTAGAGCTTTGTCCAGGGGCTTGGCCTCTCCACTAGCTGGAGTGCCCTGGGACATTGTACCATGAAGCCTGAGCCTTTTGTCTCACCACTAGATGTTACAGTTCCAGCAGGGGGGAAGTGTGAAGCACCCCCATCCAGTGCAGCCTTTGTTTCTGGTCCCAGAGAGCACAAAGGCTCTCACCCCAGGGGGTCAGGTTGGCAAACACCAGTCAGTCCTGCACTGAAGGATTGTGTAAAATACAGGGGCCATCTCTAAAATGCCCTCTCTGTGCATTTTTTTATAAATCCAACACTGGCATCAGTGTGGGTTTATTATTCTGAGAAGTTTGATACTAAACTTCCCAGTATTTAGGCCCATATTTATACTTTTTGACGCTAAACTGCGCTAACGCAGTTTAGCGTCAAAAAGTTTTGCGCCGGCTAACGCCATTCTGAAGCGCCATGCGGGCGCCGTATTTATTGAATGGCGTTAGCCGGCGCAAGCAGACCGGCGCTGCCTGGTGTGCGCGAGAAAAACCACGTAGACCAGGCAGCGCCGGCGTAGGGGGAAAATGGCGCATGGGCGTCTTAAAATGGGGCAAGTCAGGTTACGTCGAAAAAATCGTCGTAACCCGACTTGCGCCATTTATTTTCGACGCCCATCCCCCATCAACATGACTCCTATCATTGTAAAGATAGGAGTCATGCCCCCTTGCCCAATGGCCATGCCCAGGGGACTTCTGTCCCCTGGGCATGGTCATTGGGCATAGTGGCATGTAGGGGGGCACAAATCAGGCCCCCCTATGCCAAAAAAAATTATTAAAAAAAAATAAAAAAATACTTACCTGAATGTCCCTGGGGTGGGTCCCTCCAGCCTTGGGTGTCCTCCTGGGGTGGGCAAGGGTGGCAGAGGGGGTCCCTGGGGGCAGGGGAGGGCACTCTGGGCTCATTTTGAGCCCACTTGTCCCTTAACGCCATGCCTGACCCAGGCGTTAAAAAGCGGCGCAAATGCGCCGTTTTTAGCCACGCCCACTCCCGGGCGTCTCTTTTGCCCGGGAGTATAAATACCACGTAAAGGCCTGGGAGTCATTTTTTAGACGGGAACGCCTCCCTTGCATATCATTAACGCAAGGAAGGGGTTCACGCTAAAAAATGACGCACATTCCGGGAACTTTGGCGCTATTCGCCTCTAACGCCATAGTATAAATATGGCGTTAGTTGGCGTTAGTTTAGCGTCGAATTTGCGTCGAAAAAAACGACGCAAATTCGGCGCAAACGGAGTATAAATACGGCCCTTAATGTATCCACTATGGAACTGTGGAGTTCGTTTTGACAAACTCCCAGACCATATACTTAATATGGCCACATTGTACTTACAATGTCTAAGAATGGACTTAGACACTGTAAGGGTATATTGCTCATGTAGCTATGCCTTCACCAGTGGTATAGTGCACCCAGCCTTAGGGCTTTAAGGCCTGTTGGAGGGTTGACTTACCTGTGCCACAGGCAATGTTTTGTGTGCATGGCACCCTGAGGGGGATGCCCTGTCGACGTTGCCTTTTTCTCCCCAACACACACAATCTGTAATGTCAGTGTGCATGTGTTAGGTGAGGGGTCCCTTAGGGTGGCACAACACATGCTGGAGCCCTTAGGGAACGTCCCTAGTCACAGAGCCCTTGGTACCACTGGTACCTTTTACAAGGGACTTATCTGTGTGCCAGGGGTGTGACAATTGTGAAAACAATGGTATATTTTTAGTGAAAGAACACTGGTGCTGGGGCCTGGTTAGCAGGGTTCCAGCACACTCTCAGTCAAGTCAGCATCAATATCAGGCAAAAATTGGGGGAGGTAACTGCAACAAGGGCCATTTTCCTACACAATGGGTAAGGTATTTATGAAGCACAAAGACAGTAATCAACTGAAAACACAACACAAGAAAGATCCCACACCAATTTAGAAAAAAGGAGTCAAATATAATAAAGTGACAATAAAACGACAAAATCCAATCGGTAAACCTAGGCATATGCAGTTTAAAAGATTTCAGTAAAAATAGTGCCTAGAAGCAGATTGCACCAACTGTGGTTATTTATTCGTGCCAGATAGGGACAAGGCCAAAACTTCAGGCTGGATACATGGATCAAGTTAGGCCCACTTAACAAAGTGACTGTGTCAAATATGCGTTGTGCAGCAGTGGTTTTGAGGAAGCAATGTACAGCCCTGTGTTTTTGTCAGAGATGCTGTTGATGAGGGGTTTCTGATGCAAAGACCTGTGTTGAGGATGCATCATTCAGTGTAAATTTTAAGGCGCTGTGGACTGTAATGCAAGGTCCTGCATCAGGGATGCATCATGCTGTGGTGGTTCCGAAATGGAGATGAAACGAGATGCATTGTGCTGTATCAGTTCTGCCCACAGGACCACAACTGGGTTGCCATAGCGCCTTCAGGCCCATATCCAAGGGTCTAAGACTGGAGTGACACTACTTAGGAGGCAGGACTCACGGCAGACCTATTCCACATGCTGGGTTCAGGGTGGTTGGAGCCTTTTCTGTCCCTGAGGATCTAATCAGGAGGCCAATGAACTCGCCCTTGGAGTCACTCTGGTGGTTCTGGGTTCAATTTGCAGGCCCACTCCTTTTATCCCAGGAAGTAGGGCAGCAGGGCAGCTAAGTAGCAGTCCTCCTTGCAGGTCCAATATTTATTCTGGGTACCCACATTGAAGTAGAAGAAATTTCTAGATGCTTCCACTCCAGATGTGCTTGAAAATTCTCTCTTACCAACCTTGGCCCCAGCTTGTCTGGGGTCACAAAAGACTAGTGCAAACCTTATGACACTTGTGGGCACAGTTTAGCGCTGATTAGCAGTGTTAAAGTGCATAGTCCTAATGTCAGCAAAAAAAAAACCCAGCAAAAAGCAAAACGTTTGGGGAAACACCACCCTAAGGCTGACAGGTCTAACAGTATTGTAATAGTATCTTAGTATGCGTTAAATAAACTTGCACTCTTGTAATGCACTGCTTATGCCCTCACATGGTAGATTACTCTATGACATTATTGATGACACAACTATATATATATATATGTATGTATACATATATATATATATATATATATGCAAAAAAGAGAATAGAGAACTCTGGGTAGTTCCCAAGTTTAGGTGGAGAGCAGCTCTAGTAAGGAGCACCCTGCAACACCAGCGACACTCTAGATTTGCTCACCTCAAATGTCTGTTTATCTAGCAAAGTATTTAAGCATTGGATCAGCACAGTGCTATCCACGCCGAGCTAGATAGTGACAAAGTCTTTTGCCATTTATACAGCAAAGTCTTTAAGCGTAGGTTTGACACAGTATCAACCTTGCCGAGCTGTAAAATGATAAAAGCCATTTACCACTCCAGGCACAGTATTACAGCTTTGGACTGATAAAATACCATCCAAGCCAACCTGAAATGAGTAAAAGCAACCCCTGACACGTGTTTCGCTCTCATTAGAGCTCATCAGAGAGGTTTAGCTTTGTCCAGACACAAGGGAGCACCCAGTATAAATCAAAACAAATCCCTTTCAGGGTTAGAGTGACGCATAAATTATGCAAAAAAGAGAATAGAGAACAATGGGTAGTTCCCAAGTTTAGGTGGAGAGCAGCTCTAGTAAGGAGCACCCTGCAACACCAGCGACACTCTAGATTTGCTCACCTCAAATGTCTGTTTATCTAGCAAAGTATTTAAGCATTGGATCAGCACAGTGCTATCCACGCCGAGCTAGATAGTGACAAAGTCTTTTGCCATTTATACAGCAAAGTCTTTAAGCGTAGGTTTGACACAGTATCAACCTTGCCGAGCTGTAAAATGACAAAAGCCATTTACCACTCCAGGCACAGTATTACAGCTTTGGACTGATAAAATACCATCCAAGCCAACCTGAAATGAGTAAAAGCAACCCCTGACACGTGTTTCGCTCTCATTAGAGCTCATCAGAGAGGTTTAGCTTTGTCCAGACAGAAGGGAGCACCCAGTATAAATCAAAACAAATCCCTTTCAGGGTTAGAGTGACGCATAAATTATGCAAAAAAGAGAATAGAGAACTCTGGGTAGTTCCCAAGTTTAGGTGGAGAGCAGCTCTAGTAAGGAGCACCCTGCAACACCAGCGACACTCTAGATTTGCTCACCTCAAATGTCTGTTTATCTAGCAAATTATTTAAGCATTGGATCAGCAAAGTGCTATCCACGCCGAGCTAGATAGTGACAAAGTCTTTTGCCATTTATACAGCAAAGTCTTTAAGCGTAGGTTTGACACAGTATCAACCTTGCCGAGCTGTAAAATGACAAAAGCCATTTACCACTCCAGGCACAGTATTACAGCTTTGGACTGATAAAATACCATCCAAGCCAACCTGAAATGAGTAAAAGCAACCCCTGACACGTGTTTCGCTCTCATTAGAGTTCATCAGAGAGGTTTAGCTTTGTCGAGACACAAGGGAGCACCCAGTATAAATCAAAACAAATCCCTTTCAGGGTTAGAGTGACGCATAAATTATGCAAAAAAGAGAATAGAGAACTCTGGGTAGTTCCCAAGTTTAGGTGGAGAGCAGCTCTAGTAAGGAGCACCCTGCAACACCAGCGACACTCTAGATTTGCTCACCTCAAATGTCTGTTTATCTAGCAAAGTATTTAAGCATTGGATCAGCACAGTGCTATCCACGCCGAGCTAGATAGTGACAAAGTCTTTTGCCATTTATACAGCAAAGTCTTTAAGCGTAGGTTTGACACAGTATCAACCTTGCCGAGCTGTAAAATGACAAAAGCCATTTACCACTCCAGGCACAGTATTACAGCTTTGGACTGATATAATACCATCCAAGCCAACCTGAAATGAGTAAAAGCAACCCCTGACACGTGTTTCGCTCTCATTAGAGCTCATCAGAGAGGTTTAGCTTTGTCCAGACACAAGGGAGCACCCAGTATAAATCAAAACAAATCCCTTTCAGGGTTAGAGTGATGCATAAATTATGCAAAAAAGAGAATAGAGAACTCTGGGTAGTTCCCAAGTTTAGGTGGAGAGCAGCTCTAGTAAGGAGCACCCTGCAACACCAGCGACACTCTAGATTTGCTCACCTCAAATGTCTGTTTATCTAGCAAAGTATTTAAGCATTGGATCAGCACAGTGCTATCCACGCCGAGCTAGATAGTGACAAAGTCTTTTGCCATTTATACAGCAAAGTCTTTAAGCGTAGGTTTGACACAGTATCAACCTTGCCGAGCTGTAAAATGACAAAAGCCATTTACCACTCCAGGCACAGTATTACAGCTTTGGACTGATAAAATACCATCCAAGCCAACCTGAAATGAGTAAAAGCAACCCCTGACACGTGTTTCGCTCTCATGAGAGCTCATCAGAGAGGTTTAGCATTGTCCAGACACAAGGGAGCACCCAGTATAAATCAAAACAAATCCCTTTCAGGGTTAGAGTGACGCATAAATTATGCAAAAAAGAGAATAGAGAACTCTGGGTAGTTCCCAAGTTTAGGTGGAGAGCAGCTCTAGTAAGGAGCACCCTGCAACACCAGCGACACTCTAGATTTGCTCACCTCAAATGTCTGTTTATCTAGCAAAGTATTTAAGCATTGGATCAGCACAGTGTTATCCACGCCGAGCTAGATAGTGACAAAGTCTTTTGCCATTTATACAGCAAAGTCTTTAAGCGTAGGTTTGACACAGTATCAACCTTGCCGAGCTGTAAAATGACAAAAGCCATTTACCACTCCAGGCACAGTATTACAGCTTTGGACTGATAAAATACCATCCAAGCCAACCTGAAATGAGTAAAAGCAACCCCTGACACGTGTTTCGCTCTCATTAGAGCTCATCAGAGAGGTTTAGCTTTGTCCAGACACAAGGGAGCACCCAGTATAAATCAAAACAAATCCCTTTCAGGGTTAGAGTGACGCATAAATTATGCAAAAAAGAGAATAGAGAACTCTGGGTAGTTCCCAAGTTTAGGTGGAGAGCAGCTCTAATAAGGAGCACCCTGCAACACCAGCGACACTCTAGATTTGCTCACCTCAAATGTCTGTTTATCTAGCAAAGTATTTAAGCATTGGATCAGCACAGTGCTATCCACGCCGAGCTAGATAGTGACAAAGTCTTTTGCCATTTATACAGCAAAGTCTTTAAGCGTAGGTTTGACACAGTATCAACCTTGCCGAGCTGTAAAATGACAAAAGCCATTTACCACTCCAGGCACAGTATTACAGCTTTGGACTGATAAAATACCATCCAAGCCAACCTGAAATGAGTAAAAGCAACCCCTGACACGTGTTTCGCTCTCATGAGAGCTCATCAGAGAGGTTTAGCTTTGTCCAGACAGAAGGGAGCACCCAGTATAAATCAAAACAAATCCCTTTCAGGGTTAGAGTGACGCATAAATTATGCAAAAAAGAGAATAGAGAACTCTGGGTAGTTCCCAAGTTTAGGTGGAGAGCAGCTCTAGTAAGGAGCACCCTGCAACACCAGCGACACTCTAGATTTGCTCACCTCAAATGTCTGTTTATCTAGCAAAGTATTTAAGCATTGGATCAGCACAGTGTTATCCACGCCGAGCTAGATAGTGACAAAGTCTTTTGCCATTTATACAGCAAAGTCTTTAAGCGTAGGTTTGACACAGTATCAACCTTGCCGAGCTGTAAAATGACAAAAGCCATTTACCACTCCAGGCACAGTATTACAGCTTTGGACTGATAAAATACCATCCAAGCCAACCTGAAATGAGTAAAAGCAACCCCTGACACGTGTTTCGCTCTCATTAGAGCTCATCAGAGAGGTTTAGCTTTGTCCAGACACAAGGGAGCACCCAGTATAAATCAAAACAAATCCCTTTCAGGGTTAGAGTGACGCATAAATTATGCAAAAAAGCGAATAGAGAACTCTGGGTAGTTCCCAAGTTTAGGTGGAGAGCAGCTCTAGTAAGGAGCACCCTGCAACACCAGCGACACTCTAGATTTGCTCACCTCAAATGTCTGTTTATCTAGCAAAGTATTTAAGCATTGGATCAGCACAGTGCTATCCACGCCGAGCTAGATAGTGACAAAGTCTTTTGCCATTTATACAGCAAAGTCTTTAAGCGTAGGTTTGACACAGTATCAACCTTGCCGAGCTGTAAAATGACAAAAGCATTTACCACTCCAGGCACAGTATTACAGCTTTGGACTGATAAAATACCATCCAAGCCAACCTGAAATGAGTAAAAGCAACCCCTGACACGTGTTTCGCTCTCATGAGAGCTCATCAGAGAGGTTTAGCTTTGTCCAGACACAAGGGAGCACCCAGTATAAATCAAAACAAATCCCTTTCAGGGTTAGAGTGACGCATAAATTATGCAAAAAAGAGAATAGAGAACTCTGGGTAGTTCCCAAGTTTAGGTGGAGAGCAGCTCTAGTAAGGAGCACCCTGCAACACCAGCGACACTCTAGATTTGCTCACCTCAAATGTCTGTTTATCTAGCAAAGTATTTAAGCATTGGATCAGCACAGTGTTATCCACATCGAGCTAGATAGTGACAAAGTCTTTTGCCATTTATACAGCAAAGTCTTTAAGCGTAGGTTTGACACAGTATCAACCTTGCCGAGCTGTAAAATGACAAAAGCCATTTACCACTCCAGGCACAGTATTACAGCTTTGGACTGATAAAATACCATCCAAGCCAACCTGAAATGAGTAAAAGCAACCCCTGACACGTGTTTCGCTCTCATTAGAGCTCATCAGAGAGGTTTAGCTTTGTCCAGACACAAGGGAGCACCCAGTATAAATCAAAACAAATCCCTTTCAGGGTTAGAGTGACGCATAAATTATGCAAAAAAGAGAATAGAGAACTCTGGGTAGTTCCCAAGTTTAGGTGGAGAGCAGCTCTAGTAAGGAGCACCCTGCAACACCAGCGACACTCTAGATTTGCTCACCTCAAATGTCTGTTTATCTAGCAAAGTATTTAAGCATTGGATCAGCACAGTGCTATCCACGCCGAGCTAGATAGTGACAAAGTCTTTTGCCATTTATACAGCAAAGTCTTTAAGCGTAGGTTTGACACAGTATCAACCTTGCCGAGCTGTAAAATGACAAAAGCCATTTACCACTCCAGGCACAGTATTACAGCTTTGGACTGATAAAATACCATCCAAGCCAACCTGAAATGAGTAAAAGCAACCCCTGACATGTGTTTCGCTCTCATTAGAGGTCATCAGAGAGGTTTAGCTTTGTCCAGACACAAGGGAGCACCCAGTATAAATCAAAACAAATCGATTTCAGGGTTAGAGTGACGCAAAAATTATGCAAAAAGGAGAATAGAGAACTCTGGGTAGTTCCCAAGTTTAGGTGGAGAGCAGCTCTAGTAAGGAGCACCCTGCAACACCAGCGACACTCTAGATTTGCTCACCTGATGAGCTCTAATGAGAGCGAAACACGTGTCAGGGGTTGCTTTTACTCATTTCAGGTTGGCTTGGATGGTATTTTATCAGTCCAAAGCTATAATACTGTGCCTGGAGTGGTAAATGGCTTTTGTCATTTTACAGCTCGGCAAGGTTGATACTGTGTCAAACCTACGCTTAAAGACTTTGCTGTATAAATGGCAAAAGACTTTGTCACTATCTAGCTCGGCGTGGATAGCACTGTGCTGATCCAATGCTTAAATACTTTGCTAGATAAACAGACATTTGAGGTGAGCAAATCTAGAGTGTCGCTGGTGTTGCAGGGTGCTCCTTACTAGAGCTGCTCTCCACCTAAACTTGGGAACTACCCAGAGTTCTCTATTCTCTTTTTTGCATAATTTATGCGTCACTCTAACCCTGAAAGGGATTTTTTTTTATTTATACTGGGTGCTCCCGTGTGTCTGGACAAAGCTAAACCTCTCTGATAAGCTCTAATGAGAGCGAAACACGTGTCAGGGGTTGCTTTTACTCATTTCAGGTTGGCTTGGATGGTATTTTATCAGTCCAAAGCTGTAATACTGTGCCTGGAGTGGTAAATGGCTTTTGTCATTTTACAGCTCGGCAAGGTTGATACTGTGTCAAACCTACGCTTAAAGACTTTGCTGTATAAATGGCAAAAGACTTTGTCACTATCTAGCTCGGCGTGGATAGCACTGTGCTGATCCAATGCTTAAATACTTTGCTAGATAAACAGACATTTGAGGTGAGCAAATCTAGAGTGTCGCTGGTGTTGCAGGGTGCTCCTTACTAGAGCTGCTCTCCACCTAAACTTGGGAACTACCCAGAGTTCTCTATTCTCTTTTTTGCATAATTTATGCATCACTCTAACCCTGAAAGGGATTTGTTTTGATATATATATATATATATATATATATATATATATATATATACACACATACATATATATATGTGTATTTATTTTTCTTAAGACCCTTTTCCCTTTCGTTTCGAGTCCTGAGAAAAGACGGCGGCACCACCAAATCTGTTGCCTAATTCTGGTTATTTAATTTGAATCTTAAAATGCTCTGTGCAAATAAATGAAAATGGTGACACATTTTGGCCCAAAGACTTCAACTGGCCATAGAGTTCTGTGAACTAGCGTGCCTTTTACTACATGAAAACCACCCCCACCTCACACACATTGCACAAACACTAGAGTGCTAACCCTTATGTTCCATATTCCCCAGTAACGTTCCGATTTCCACATTGGGAGTACTGTTTACACTATGTTGTTTTACTTCAACATTCCTTCCGCAATGTTATTTAATAATTTATTCAAATCATATTAACATCAACAGCTTTCTGGTTCTTATTTTCGTATTCTCAACATTCATGGTAAAGTACCCAATCAAATCTCGTCTAAGCGTTTGATCAGGAATGTCTGCCTTTTGATCACATTGCAATTCATAAAAGGGTATTTGTACAGATCTCTCTTCAATAATATCATTACATTTCCCGTTTTGGTCTTAAGAAGTCTAGGACTTGGGGTACCTCTAGGCTGTTACAGTACCTCTAATCTTATAAATACATGTCTCATTTTCGGTTAAGTACTTAATCTAAGTGCATATGCTCTTATATATTTACAATATGACATTATTGTTGACATCTTTAATGACAGCACAATATATTGATATGCATATGTATATATATATACACACACACAGATATATATATAGATATATATACATGCATACATATTAAACATATATATATATATATATATATATATATATATATATATATATATATTTCTCAGCCCCCTGGATCCCTAAACTTTCCAATCAGCAGCTGACGTAAGCGTCACATTTTTTGGGAACATTTCATGAAGATTCCTCAAGCGATGCCAAGTTTATAGGCAAGTCAAAAAACACTTCTTCTATAGAAAGTAGGTACTAAATATAACTACCTACTGGCTACCGCCACTAGGTTATATATATATATATATATATATATATATATATACTCACCCATCCAGAGAAGTATTCTTTAAACACAGCTGAAGCCTAGAACTACAGAGGCTGAGTGTGCAGTTTTACTGCTATCTAGAGGTCCCCTTAAAATCCATGTGCAAACATTTAAAGTTTACATGTAGTGCAAAAAACTCATCCTTCATCTACACAATCAGTAATAGACATGTACTTGGTAGTGATTACACTTGCATACCTAATTAGTTCTACTATAATTTTATACCGTTTTCTGTACAGCTAAATATAATTTTATTTGATTTGCAGATATCAAGTTGCACTGAAAGAAGAAATATCAGAATTCCTGATAAGAGACAAAGAAGTAAGAAACAGAGTAAAAAATACAACCTAATTCAAACTGACAGAGAAAAGACAGATAAGGTGGAGAATGTGAACGAGAAAAAACGAATCGCTGGAAAGAGCACTAAGGACTTTCTTAAAAAAGTATGTTGAAAATTGCAAACTGAAAAAACATGATCTATCAAAAAGAGGAGTTGTAAATCAAATGATAAAGAGGAAGGTCTACATGCTTGTAAAAGTAGAAAATGTAATAAGGAAAAAAAGAAGTTGACTTGGAGACAGAAACTTTTTAAGGAGATAAGAGTAAACATGTTTTGAACAATAGTAATACAAAATTTGCTAAACAAGATGTAGAAGTATAAGAGGAGAAGGACATTGTTAAGCAAAAGCAATATATTGAGAGTATAGTGGACAAAGCATTTGTTCTAAAAGGGAATCTTTTTATCTTAATATTCAACGAAATTAAGACATTGAACAAAACAGTAGTATGCATGAGGAAAAGAACATTAAGAAAAAGGCTTTTTAACAAAAGTAATCTTTGTGAAGTTTTTAAAGGTGAATGGATGCACACATCTAGCATAGAACCACTTTTAGATGAAGAGAACTGCTTGCAAGAGAACACATTAGTGCATGCAGTTGACACAAGTGGCCATTGCTATGAAGTGAAGGGTGGTACTCCCCTAGCAAAAGAAGAGATAGTTCTTAGGAATGTAGAACAAGTGATAGCTGAAGAAGTACAAGGAAGGTGTAAACAAGCTCCGGTGTATAAGTGAAAGTGTAGCAGTATTTGTACTGACCTTTAGGAATCAATTGATAAATATAAAACTTTCCTAAGAGAATTTTCATGAGGAAGTCTCAAACAGAAAAGTAAAATGCTTCCAAAATTAGATCCATGCAAAGTTTGAAAATATAACAACATACAAGGTAATTCCTTGGGATGTCTTTCAAAGAAAGCGTGTACACGCACTTTCATTACTCTATATTGGTAGATGTGCATCATTCAAAAATGTGCAATTTAGTTAGGAGATTTTATTATATAAAAACTTCAGCTTTATGTTTAGGAGATTTTAATAGAGCTCTCTTTATGGCAGTGTGACAGAAGTTGAAAAAGTTTCTGAAGATATTCAGTTTCATTTCTTTGGGCCAGAAGAAGATAAAAGAGACAATTTGGAGGTAGTGTCCAGAGCTGTAAAGGAAGCGGATAAAGAGATTAGCACTGAAAAATGTACACAGGAGCTCAGAACATTCCATACACTGTGTTCTGAGAAACCTGAGTATGATTGTGTTTGTTGTTGCAGCACTCACTACAGAAACCAAACTCGTAATTTAATTGTCTTTTCTAAAACTGACCAACAGAACATTGATGAGTGGCAGGAATTCGATGCATATCTATTTGTAGAAGAATGTTTGCATTTAGTCACAAAGGAAAGAATATGTAAATATTATCATGACAAATTAGAGGAAAATAAAATGGCAGCTACAACAATTCATAATAGATTAGAATTGGTGCCAATGCCACAAGAACTTGATCAATTAAACATGTATGATTCAATTCTAGTACACATTGTTCATCCATTTCAAGCAGTCATTTGAATGGAGCCAAAGACAGGGAAGCGGCCAACAACAGAACTACAGGAAGGACTTGAAGGAAGAGTTGTGTATTCACCCTTGGATTTTAAAAAAATGTAGACCTTTGTGTTTTGAAAATGCTGTAGATCATCCACTCATTATTCTAATAAATGGAGTGCCTATGAAAAATTAAAAAAATCTGGCAGAATAGAGTAAAAAAAGCCATATTAAACTAGAAAGAAAATATTATTTTTTGCAAAAATGTTGATAATATTGGAGATGGAAGTTGTATCGATGATGAAGTAACACTCAAGTAGACAAAAAGAAAACGTTGATAAGCAGAAGTCAGAAGAAATAAATGAGCACTGTAATATTCATCCAATCTAATGAAAAGAAGTTGTTGGGGATGCTATTGATCTATTTTAAATGAATCAAGGGAGACAAGCTTTGATACGTGTGTGGGAAAAAAGTTTAAATGCTCGCCATTTTCCACAGCTCTTTCCCACAGGAGTAAGTTGCTGCTACAATGAGAGACCTGTAGAAATACCAGCAGATGAACACAGGTCAGCAAGACTATTGCCCTAATTTTAACCGTGGTGGTCTTTGGACTGCTAGGGTTAATGTGGAGGTTTTACCACCAACAGGCTGCCGGTACATACTGCCACATTATGAGTGTGGTGGGTTGGCTGCAGCCAACCCGCCACTTCACCACTCATACCGCCACGCCAGTATGAGCCGCTGGGTCAGAGATGTCAATCTCCGACCCGGCGGCCCACAGAGTACAGACGGCAGCATTATGAGCCAGCCTATCACCATGGTTGACATGGCATTAGCACACATACACCCACATGCACCACACATACACCCATTCACGTACACTGGCATACACGCATTCAATGGCATACACGCATTCACTCATTCACTAGCATATACGCATTCGCTTATTCACTGGCACACACGCACTCACATATGCATTCGACCAGACATACTCACAGACATTCTTACACACAGACACACTGACATGCAGACACACACTCACTTCACCATCTGACACGCATTCACTCACACGCATACAACACAACACACAGACGCATTCACACACGCACTCACACACTGATACACACACACACAACACCCCACATCCTCCCCCCACCCCTGTCGGACGCCCGACTTACCTTGGGCGAGGTGGTTGTCAGGCAAGGAACGGGAAGGGGCACTGCTACCGCCAGAAGCACCCTGCCAGCACAGCACTGCCAGGCTGTATTGCAGCTCATAATATGGCTGGCGGTGTTCTACTGGCGGGGCGGTGCTGGTGTTAGCAGAGCCAGGTCATCACCATCACCCAGTGTAAACACTGCCGGATTTCCACCCTTATTGTGACAGAAGTCAGGCAGTGCTCAAAATCTGGAAGATGGAGGGTCGCCTTTGTGGTAGCATGGTGGAGGCCGTCACCGCAGCGGTAGGCAGTTATTACCGCCAATGTTAAAATGACCGCCTATATTCAGAGAACCCACGGGATCAACAATGTATTTCTTATATATTTCATCTGTTATTTGAGAGTGATGTGTCAGGGCTCTATTATGCTGTGAACCATATTAAGACAGAGGTCAATCTGCAAAATCTTTCTGCAAGGGAGTTTGTTTATAAAATACAAGGTAAGGATGAAAATCTGGTACACTATTAAAATAATTTGATGGCATGTCAACTTGGGACTAATGAATACTGGTACTACTATCATGGAGAACTTAAATGTATGCTCTGAAACTTAGATCTACCTACTTAGTTTGTAACGCTCAGTTGCACACAGTATGCATGGGACGATTTACTAGAATTTGCAAGATAGCAAACTCTAACATTAAGGATACCGATTTGAAGACAGCAGGAGAACTTTGCTCTTTGGATCCTGCTAATGTATATAAGTATTTTAATCATAAGTTTCAAGCGATGCTGGGTTTTCTTTGCAATAGAAAAAAATCCTCCTCTTGAAAAAGTTACAGATTTTTTTGCCAAAGGAATACAAGGCAAGAGTTGCCCCTGATAGATACATGCTTGTATGGATAAAGGATTGATGAAAATTTGGAACTGATACGGATGAGTGTGTTCTGTCTTTCAAAGAGCTCTATGTTACATGGGCCTTCCCAGATGAAAATGATAACAAAACCCTACAACAGCAAGTTCTATGCTTTTACACACATAGATGTGGCAAGTATTACCACCAAAGATACATATGTAAAGGAAAGTGTTATACAAGGTGTTGTTTTGGATTTCCAAGACCTAACTTTTCTAAAGGAAGTATGAACAGCGTTTTATCTGCAGTGAGGCATACACTGACAAACAAATCATCAAAAAATACAGGTCATCTTAAAAGATCAGAGGCCTCCAGATATATTAACAATTATAATCCTGTCATTCTGAAATTATGGAATGCAAATATGGACATACAATTTGTTGCTGACAATTCCATTGCTGTTACTCGCTATGTCACTTCATATATTACAAAAACAGAGAAAACAGAGATGAAGGAAATGTGGTAGGAGATATCTGCAGAAAAATCTCTCTCAAAGAAAATATAGTTTCAGCTTGAAACTGCTCCTGCATAGGAAGATAAGCTCATTTGAGCGTTGTGATAGGTTGAGTTCAGCTACCTTGTTCTAGTCTAGAGGGATTGTTTTGGTTAGTCTAGGCCTTGCCAACATGCGATTTGAGTCTTTAAATTTTCCCAGAAATTCAGTACCTAGCAGAGTTGGATCTGGAGAGTACAAATATTGTAAAAACACATATGTTGGATAGCTGCTATCCAAGAAGAAGTGTGCACCTCAAAAATACGTGTCTTTGCAAAATTCTGCAGCACTATAGGTACAAAAATAATGTTTCATAAAAAATTGATGAAGATATGGTGTAGATGGTTGCAAAGATTGTTTGGTTTGGCATGCAAAAGGTAAGTTAATAAATCATAGAAAACTGACTTGTCAAACTTCTGAGAAAAATAAATGTCTTAGCACTTCTACACCTATTCAAACCTCAGCATTCTGAACCAGAGTTACTAGGACAGTATTACTGCTATGAAGACTCTTTCAATGCTATAAAAATGACATTAATGCCCTCATTACGAGTCTGGCGGTCCTAGCGGTTAGACTGATGCCAATGCGGCACTCCGACCTCCACATTAAGACAGTGGCAAACACGCCACGGTTGGACCACTGGCAGTGGCACATTTTTGCCTGCCAATGGCCTGGCAGTGCCGGCCGTCTTAATCCACCAGAGCAGCAATGCAAGCAACGCTGTCCTAGGTATTACAAGGTCCCTCTCCGCTGGCTTTTACATGGCAGTTGCACCACCATTTAAAAGCTGGCAGAGATGGGGTGCCAGGGTGTCCTGTGGGGGCCCGTGCACTGCCCATGCACTTGGCACGGGCAGTGCAGGGGCCCCCATGTGCAGCCCCATCGCGCTTTTCACTCTCTGCTAAGCAGAGAGTGAAAAGCACGATGGATGCTGTTGCACCCAATGCACCACAACATTGCTGCTGGCTGAATTACGAGCCAGCGTCAATGTTGTGGGCTGTTTCCTGCTGGGCCAGTGGGAAATTCATAATAGGGGTTGCGGGAGGGCTGCCTCATAGGTGGTAACCCGACTGCAGGAGTTTGGCAGGCAGGCTTTTCTGCCCGCCAAACCCATAATCAGGGCCTGAGTGTCCAATATTTCCCAACTACCTGAAAATGTTAAATGAAGCAATTGAACAAAAGGAAACAATTGCTATTGAAATAGTAAAGTATAGTTCACAAAGCAGTCAGAGTTGTGAACCTCTCAGTCAAGATCAACTTAGACAGACAATAATAGAAAATGAAGCTGCTACATGGATGAATGTGGTGCAGACGGCAATGCAACAAGCAAGAGAAGAAAATGTTGACTTAGAACAGTTAGTAGAACAACTCAATGATGAGCAGAAAGAAATATATATTCAAGTAAAAAAACAAAACTTAGATTCTTCCACAAAAACAATCAATGTAAATGTTCAAGTTTTACGCCAGTTCTTTTGTATGTAAGTGGACAAGCTGTCACTGGAAAAAGTTTTTTATTACAAGTTCTAGCCACTTATCTGCAAAAGTCTACAGACTCCATGTTATCATGTATAGTAGCAGCTCCTACTGGATTAAATAATTGATTTCATTTTGTATTCAAACAGAAATGAGGTTCAATATCGAGCAATTCAATTTGATGATCTTGAAGGTATAAAATGGAGAGCAAGGTCTGTTGCACGGTTTTTGCTTGTGAAAGATGTGTGTAGTTGCAGAAAACAGTTTCCAGTGTCTCTAGCATATGCTGTGATAATACATAAGTCTCAAGGTCAAAGTTTAGATTAACCTTGGTAGAACTGTATTCAAGGAAGGTATGTCTTACATGTCATTGTCACAAGTTAGAACTTTTTCAGGCTTGTATCTCATACAGTTTGATGATAGTAAAGTAAATGTTGATTCTAATTGTACAACTGGTTGAGAAGCCTGTATGGTCCTCACCCAGGGCAGTACCCAGTTTACAAAAAGCCTACAACCTTACTGTAACAAAAGATTTCAAAGGATCAAAGTGACAAGAAGAAAAAAGAGAAGAAAGAATTATTGGAGAAAAACAATACTAAAAATGGTGGTGAAATTGTAGGGTATTGGTTCTCAAACATCTCTGGAGTCATCTACTATGCCAATGTAGTTCTCAGTACACTATTGTCCTTACCTACTCTGGTTCAAAAAATTGAACAGAAAGAGGATAAAAGATTGCACTCTGAACTCTTTAGCTTGTTAGAACGCGTGTACAATACTAGAACAAAAATATATTCTGCACTTTTCATCAGAGATCCTGAGGATCTGTGCGCTGAATCTGTACACTTCACTTAAGAAGGTGCATGAGAATTTTTAATGGTCCTACTTGGTATCGTAGAAGAAAAGAAGGTACCTATTAAAGACCTATTCAGACTAAGGCCCTCATTACAACCCTGGCGGTTGGTGTTAAAGAGGCGATAATACCGCCAACAGGCCGGCGGAAAAAGAATTGGGATTTGGACCATGGCGGTTACCGCCATCCAAATCCGCCACTTTAACACACCGACCGCCAGGGTGGTAACAGCCGTTGGGCTGGAGAGTGGGGCTCCAGCCCAGCGGCCGCCACAATCCCACCATCTGGATCACGACCCAGCCTACCGCCATGGTTTTCATGCCAAAGTTACCGCCACGAAAACCATGGCAGTAGGCACTATCAGTGCCAGGGAATTCTTTCCCTGGCACTGACAAGGGTCTCCCCCGCCCCTCTCCCCCTCCCGAGAGTCCTACCCCACCATCCTCCTTGCTCCTCTGCCCCCGCACATATACACACCCACATGCGCACCCATATACACACATGCACACATGTATACCCACCACCACCCTTGCATGCACACATACATACCCACACACCGCAACACACACCAACATATCATGTCACACACATGAATTCACAACACTCACAATCACTCATTCATGCACGCATCCTACGCGACTCATACCTGCATGCACACATACTAATACATACACACAACACCCCCACATACACACAACACCCCCTACCCACCTCTCCGGTCGGAAAACCCGACTCTCCTCCTTGCAGGGGTACTCTGGCTGGAGATGGTCTGCAGCACTGCTGTCAGCAGCAGCGTCCACCAGCAAAACACCGCCAGGCCGTACCATTGGTCATGATACGATCAGCGGTGTTTTGCTGGTGTAGCGGCGCTGCTATCAGCAGTGCCACCTTACCGCCGTCCGCCACCATGGCCGTCGGTGGTGTTCCGCCAGCATTCTGGCGGAATACCGTCGGCGGACATGATACTGGTATATGGCTGGTAGCCACAGCAGTGGTATGTTGACGGCCGTCGCCGTGGTGGTAAGCGGTCAATACCGCCAATGTTGAAACGAGGGCCTAAGTTACTTATGGCAGCATGATTGTGAAAATTATTCCTTTTCTTCAAAAACAAAAATAGATTTAGAACAATTTATCTACATGGCTCTTCCGGCCTCTAAATTGTCAGTTCTGACAAATTGTTAAAATATGAGCCATAGAATAATATCTGCATATCTGCTATCAACTTTGAATAAAAGAAACACTGGCGAGTATATCATCTTAATGCTACAGTGTTGCAATGCAGATGGAACTACATTAGAAACTCAAATAACGAATTTTAAAGTTGGACAAATCTCTATTTGTGGAAAAACATGTATGTGTCTAGGAATTCTTTTTATGAAGGACTAAGGGGGTCATTCCGTCATAACCGCCAGAAGGCCGCCCGCCAGCCCAGCGGGAAAGCGCCTTCAACGAGGAAGCCGGCTCCGAATGGAGCCGGCGGAGTTGAAGGTGTGCGACGGGTGCAGACACTGAAAATCAATGTGGGGCCCTGTTAGGGGGCCCCTGCAGTGCCCATGCCATTGGCATGGGCACTGCAGGGGCCGTCAGGGGCCCCACGACACCCGTTACCGCCATCCTGTTCCTGGCGGTGAAAACCGGCAGGAACAGGATGGCGGTAAGGGGGTCGGAATCCCCATGACGGCGCTGCAAGCAGCGCCGCCGTGTAGGATTCCCTGGGGCAGCGGGAAACCGGCGGGACACCGCCGGTTTCCCGTTTCTGACTGCGGCTGTACCGCCGCGGTCAGAATGCCCAGGGAAGCACCGCCAGCCTGTTGGCGGTGCTTCCGTCATTTTAGCCCTGGCGGTCGCCGACCGCCAGGGTTAGAATGACCCCCTAAATGTTACATCTGGACACTACACCATCTACTTATAAAATAAAACTGGATGGACAGAGTGTAACAGTAGTAACTTTATATTCAAGCTGGGATTACCCTATAAATTGCCAAATTTTTACCTTCTCTTTCTTGAACCAAAGCTCTAACAATCATTGCTACTTAAAAAAGTGAATGCTTCAGTTCTGGGACTTCTAATAAAACATGTTAAAATGTCATATGGTGTACCAGGAGTGATGTCTTTATAATGGATTTGAAATCTTCGAATCTAATTACTTTTGCAAAGAAACAACAGACATAGCAGTAAATTGGAATCACAGATCACAAACTAAAAATCAGGAGAAGGGTCAAACTCATGTTGGCACTCGGACAGCCTCAATCCTGGTGGTCCAACTGCCAGGTTATGATTCTGGCGATCGTACTGCTAGGAGACCGCGGCCTCTGCCGTGATTAGGGATCCTGACAATTTGGCGGTAGTGAAAGCTGTGGTCAACCACAGCGGTGAAGAGTTCGACACCACTGTGCTCATCACGACTTTCCTTTCCACTAGCCTTTTCATTGCGGAGTCCGGGCCATGAAAAGACTGGGGGAAAGGCAGTGGGGCCCTGCACTGCCCATGATCATGTTGTGGGCAGTGCAGGGGCCCCCCTGTCAGTGCCCTCGGAATGCTATGGCAGACAGTGTACATTCCGAGAGTGCAGTGTGTGGCTTCATTGGCCTCAGCTCCCTGAAGCCAATGCCGCTGCACTCTTTCTGCCAGGCTGACTGGCAGGAACATCACAATATGATGTTTTTGTCAGTCAGCCTGGTAGAAACACCATAATGCAACGGTAATGAAGCCGCCAGCTTGACAGCTGCTTCACCACTGCCATATTGGACTTCAGGCAGTTCAACCGCCAAACTAATACTCTGCCCCATTATGTTCAAACCACTTTGAAGGTCGTGTGTTGTAATACCATCCACCACCTGCCACAGCACTTCTTTTGTGCCTAGTGTTGCAACAACTTTGGAAGTGACCTCACAGAGCAGATGAATGGTAGAGCATCAAAAGAAAACCATCTGCTCTTGTGGGATTAGACCAAATATACCTATCTTCATAACTGACAGAAGAGATGTATGTCTAGTGTCACATATTTTTATATTCACCCGGGTATGCAAAACAATTTACTCCATTTTAGGAGTTGCTGGAATTCAGGAACTCCTTGCTACACATGTAATGCAGAGTTCTCACTAAGGGCCAGTTGTAGTAAAAATCTGGATCGCCACTCGCAAATTGCGAGTCAGACCGACTCCCAATTTGCGAGTCGCAATCCAGAATGTAGGATGGTGTCCCTGACACCATCTGCGACTCGCAAGAGGGTCGCAACGGCCCACCTCATTAATATTAATGAGGTGGGTCGCAATTTTCGACCCCCTTGCGAGTGGCGTCACTCACAGGGATGGTGGCCTGCTGGAGACAGCAGACCACCATGTCTGTGACTGCTTTTAAATAAAGCATTTTTTTTTTTTGTAATGCAGCCCGTTTTCCTTAAAGGAAAATGAGATGCATTACAAAACTGAAAAATTAAACGTTTTCGTTTCATTTATTCAGAGCAGGCAGTGTTCCATAGGACCACTGCCTGCTCTGAAAAAATGTTTTTCATGCCATTCACAAAGGGGAAGGGGTCCCTTGGGGACCCCTTCCCTTTTGTGAATGGGTTACCACTAGTGTGACTCGCAGTCCCTGTTGCGACGTGCAAAAAGCTGTTTGCGACGTGCAAAAAGCTTTGAACATCTGGCCCTAAATTCCAACATCAGGCACGTGGCAGATTTTTGCTCCCATTGGTGCGCACAAGTCTTGCTTTGGTGCGCTCTGGCGAGTGCCACTATACTTTTCATCTGCTAACGAGTGCATGTGAGATTTGGCAGCTGCTAGCACAGATTCCGTGACGCTGGTGAATGTGAGCAGCTGCACTGTGAGCAAAAATAAATCTCTACTCAAGAAGCAGCTAAATCCATTCAAAAAGACGTTTTTGAGTCGATATTCTACTCCAATGGACCATTCAAGTGTTTTCAAGTGCGATAATCCTTTTTTCATTTTACTTTGTATTTCAACAGGAAGGAAGTGCCCCAGAGTCTCCAACTTCCTGTTGCTGTCCAGCAGGCTCCTCCTGGTGCTTTGTTCATCCCCTGTATTTTGAAAAACAGTGGTTTTTATCAGACATTAAGTGAGAATTCAATGAAGAACCATGCACAATCACATTAGACTCACAATAGTAGAAGGCAGGACGGGAGGCAGTCTCAATTACAAATAACAAACAAATTATGGCAAACACTATAATCACTTTCCAGGCAAATGTATTTATACAATGCTCATAGATAATTGTGAATGTCCCAAAAGACGTGGACCCAAGATAATAAATGTCCAAGCACATGACCCAATTAGATTCAAGGGGTCACAATATGAGGTATTTTAAAGCACAGTCAACAACGTTTTAACCCTCTGTGGTCTCATCAGGACTAAACAAATAAAGGAACACCTGAAAATAAAGCCCCAAGTGCTCCACACCAACGGTTCAATCATATAGAGCCTACTTACATGGGTACCTTTTTACCCCATGTAGAAGAAAGTGGTGGACTAACTAGCATATAGTCCTAGCGGCCAGGTAATCATCTTCGGTCCGCTCATCTGAGAGCCTTGAGGAATAATGTGCAGTGTGGGCATAAGGAACCCAGTGGTCTAATTAAGTCTGCTTGACACACAATGAAAGTCCATTCACAATGGGCCATCTGTTTGTTGGGGGATGTGCTAAGCGATTTCATATAGATCACTTGACACACAACAATAGCAATTATGCAGTGGGCTGTGAAACTTGTGTACATGAAAAGCACCCAATGGCAGGATAGAAAATGCTGGCCCTGATGACCTCGCTGCTTCACCAGTAGAAACGCCCTCCTCCTAATCACTTTTTCACTTGGATTTTGAGGTGGAAGGATCACTCTCTTTGCCTGTTGCATTTATGCCTTTGGATTTAAGGTATTTGATTTTGTGATATCACAAGTAAGTTCACAAACTATTGAATAAGGGTGTTGTTTGTTTGCTAGAGGGCATGCACCACATGTCTTTGTACTTTTATTCAATTGTTTTATTTGATTGTAATTGTGGTGGATGGCCTGTAGTTTCTGTAGGGGCTTAGTTATTTTTGCATTTAATTTGTCATCTTTTGTAATGAAAAAATGTTGTACAATTTCCCCATGTTTGTTACATTTGCAATATTCATTTATTTTACTATGTGGCCTAGTCTGACAACAGGCCATCCAGCCAGTAGGCCCAGTACTAGTCATCAGTGCATGGAAGAACTGTTTCTGTGGCATATGTTGTTTTAATTAAAACATAATTTAAGGGTGGAATGTCAATGGATTAAATTAAAATTGTGGGTTATTGTATTTCACATTTTTTTCTGCAAAAAGTGTATAGGTTGGGTAATATTCAATGCCACGGGAGGATATGCATTGTTGTAAAAGTTTTATAGCTCAGTTACTCTTCATTTTTTGCATTGCTGAATAACTGGTTGTGTTTTCATCAGTGTTACCATGCCTCCCTTCTCTGGCCAGTGTGTGTGTGACTGTGTTTGCCATAGGCCAACATTTGTCTTTGTTCTGCATGCTAAGTGGCCAGGGGCCATTTTGTGTAGTCGTTGTCCATAGGCTTGATTATGTTTGTCGTTTTCCATGCCTCTTTGCTTGTTGGTTGGCCATGTGGCTGGTGGCCATTTTTTTTATAGCCAACCAGTGTGCATTTATCATATGCCTGCATGTGTTCTTTGTTGTGGCCATGCCTTCTTGCTTGCTGTTTCTGTTTGACCATGTGGTTTGTGGTCATTTTGAGTAGGCAGTCAGTGTGCTTTTAGCATAGGTTTGCATGTGTTCTTTGTTCTCCATGCATCCCTGCTTGCTGTTGTTGGTTGACCATGTGGCCAGTGGCCATTTTGTGCAGCTACCCTTTATTGCAGTTTTTAACCCCTTTGCTGCCAGGCCTTTTCCCCTCCTGTGCATTGCCTTTTTTTGTCTATTTGGGACAGTTCACGCTTAGGCCCTCATAACTTTTTGTCCACATAAGCTATCCACGCCAAATTTGTGTCCTTTTTTTCCAACATCCTAGGGATTCTAGGGGTACCCAGAGTTTGTAGGTTCCACTGGAGGAGACCAATAAATTTGCCAAAATACAGCACACATTTTATTTTTGTTCTTTAAAAATGGGAAAAAAGGGCTACAGAAGAAGGCTTGTGGGTTTTCCCCTGAAAATGGCATCAACAAAGGATTTGCAGTGCTAAAATCACCACCTTCCCAGCTTACAGAAACAGGCAGACTTGAATAAGAAAACCAGATTTTTCAACACAATGTTGCCATTTTACTGGGACATACCCCATTTTTACTATTTTTGGTGCTTTCAGTCTCCTGCCGGTTAGTGACAGAAATGGGTGTAAAACCAATGCTGGATCCCAGAAAGCTAAACATTTTTTAAAGATAAACAAAATTCTATATTCAGAAAGGGGTCATTTGTGTAGCTCCTACAAGGTTTTCCTACACAAATTTTCCTCTGAGATTAAAAAATATTGAAATTGAGGTGAAAAACAGCCATTTTTCTCCATCTTGTACTCTGTAACTTTTTCCTGCGATGTCAAATTTTTGAAAGCGATATACTGTGACATCTGCTGAACTCCTCTGGTTGCTTGTAGGTTCATCAAGAAATCTAGGTGCCCAGAGCCAATAAAGGAGTTGCATCATGCAATGGGTTTTCATTCTACACCGGATATACAGCAATTCATTTGCTGAAACAAAAAGAGTGAAAAATAGGTATCAAGAAAACTTTAATATTTCCAAAATGGGCATAAGAAAAGGTGTTGAGAAGCAGTGGTTATTTGCACATCTCTGTATTCCGGGGTGCCCATACTAGCATGTGAATTACAGGGCATTTCTCACATAGACGTCTTTTTTACACACTGTCTTACATTTGGAAGGAAAAAATGTAGAGAAAGACAAGGGGCAATAAAACTTGTTTTGCTATTCTGTGTTCCCCCAAGTCTCCCGATGAAAATGGTACCTCACTTGTGTGGGTAGGCTTAATGCCCGTGACAGGAAAGACAACATAGACACATCACATTTTCCCGAAGAAAAGTGAAGTGTTTTTTGGAAAGTGCCTAGCTGTAGATTTTGACCTCTAGCTCAGCTGGCCCCTAGGGAAACCTACCGAACCTGTGCATTTTTGAAAACTAGACACCTAGGGGAATCCAAGATGGGGTGACTTGTGGGGCTCTCACCAGGTTCTGTTACCCAGAATCCTTTGCAAACCTCAAAATGTGGTAAAAAAATACTTTTTCCTCACATTTCGGTGACAGAAAGTCTTGGAAACTGAGAGGAGCCACAAATTATCTTATCTTCTACACAGCATTCCCCCAAATCTCCTGATAAAAAAGGTACCTCACTTGTGTGGGTAGGCCTAGCACCCGTGACAGGAAATGCCCCAAAACACAACGTGGGCACATCACATTTTCCCAAAGAAAACAGAACTGTTTTTTTAAAAGTGCCAAGCTGTGGATTTTGTCCTCTAGCTCAGCCGACACCTAGGTAAAACGACTAAACCTGCACATTTTTGAAAACTAGACACCTAGGGAAACCAAGATGGGGAGACTTGTGGAGATTTCATCAAGTTCTGTTACTGAGAATCCTTTGCAAACCTCAAAATTTGGCTGAAAAAACACTTTTCCCTCAAATTTTGGTGACAGAAAGTTCTGGAATCTGAGAGGAGCCACAAATGTCCTTCCACCCAGCATTCCCCCAAGTCTCCCAATAAAAATGGTACCTCACTTGTGTGGGTATGCCTAGCGCCTGTGAAAGGAAATGCCCCAAAACACAATGTGGACACATCACATTTTCCCGAAGAAAACAGACCTGTTTTTTGCAATGTGCCTAGCTGTGTATTTTGGCCTCTAGCTCAGCCGGCACCTAAGGAAACCTACCAAACCTGTGCATTTTTGAAAACTAGACACCTAGGGGAATCCAAGATGGGGTGACTTGTGGGGCTCTTACCAGATTCTGTTACCCAGGATCCTTTGTAAACCTCAAAATCTGGCCAAAATCACACTTTTTCCTCACATTTCGGTGACAGAAAGTTCTGGAATCTGAGAGGAGCCACAAATGTCCTTAAGTCTCTCGATAAAAAAGGTACCTCACTTGTGTGGGTAGGCCTAGCACCCATGACAGGAAATGCCCCAAAACACAACGTGGACACCTCACATTTTCCCAAAGAAAACAGAGCTGTTTTTTGCAAAGTGCCACACTCTGGATTCTGGCCTCTAGCTCAACCGGCACCTAGGGAAACCTACCAAACCTGTACATTTTTCAAAATTAGACACCTATGGGAATCCAAGATGGGGTGACTTGTGGGGATCTCACCAGGTTCTGTTACTGAGAATCCTTTGCAAACCTCAAAATGTGGCTAAAAAAACACTTTTTCCTCACATTTCGGTGACAGAAAGTTCTGGAATCTGAGAGGAGCCACAAATGTCCTTCCACCCAGCATTCCCCCAAGTCTCCTGATAAAAATGGTACCTCATTTGTGTGGGTAGGCCTAGTGTCCGCAAAAGGAAATGCCCCAAAACACTATATGGACACATCATAATTATCAAATACTAAACTATCTGTTTTTGTTGGGGGAGGGTGACCTGCGTATTTGGTCCTGGGCTCAGCAGCCATATAGGGAAACCTACCAAACCCAAACATTTCTGAAAGCTAGACACCCAAGGGAATCGAGGTAGGTGTGACTTGCGTGGATCCCCCAATGGTTTCTTCCCAGAATCCTCAGAAAACCTCAAATTTAGCTAAAAAATCAAATTTTCCCACAGTTCTGTGTGGGATCACAGTACAGTGATAAATATCCTACCACCCACTGCTCCTCTCAATCTCCCAGTAACAATGATACCTCACGTGTGTAGGTGGGTCAAGTGCCTGTGACAGTAAAGAGCCAAAAACATTTTGAAATTGAGGGGGAACCAAAGCGGGTACAAAAGGGCAGTTTGAAAAAATATATTTTTAGGCTGACAAGTGGGGCAACAGTTTTATTGGTATAGATGAGACAATGCTGGGTGGTAGGAATTTTGTGAATTTCTGCAGATTCCGGTAGGTTCCATCACAAAAATGTAGAAAAAATGTGTGAATTCCAGCCAAGTTGGAGGTTTGCAGGGCATTGTGGGGAAGAAATTGGTGCAGGGTGCATGTGAAGCACACCACCCTGGACTCACCCAGATGTTTCATTTTCAGATGTGTCTAAGTCTTGTGGATTTTTCTACATGGCAGCGTCCCAAAGTCCAAAAAGTGCAGCCCTCACCATTCCAAGTGGGACGATTTTGAGAGTTAGCCAAGCTCTCATGGCCCAAATGTAAAACCAAAGCCCAAAATAATCAAGTGTCCTCTTGCTTGCCATGGAATAAGATGTTTTATTGTGCAGAGGGACAGCTGAAAGACTGTTACCCCCTTCAGTTGTGGTGGGGGCATAACCATGCCCATACAGGTTGGTAGCCACCACCACACTATTTTTTCTTAATAAAATTAGTCTGATCTGTCCCCAAGGGGGGCAGAAATTGCCTAAAACCAATTTGCCCCGGGGGGAAACGACCTTTGCCTACGGGGTCGCTCCTCTTGCGTGAATTAATGCAACAAAATAAAAATCCCTGGTGTCTAGTGGTTTCTGCCTCCCTTGGGGGCAAATTGACCTAATAAAAATAGCCCAATCTGTCCCCAAGGGGAGCAGAAATGGGCTAAATACAATGTGCCCCCAGGGGAGCGACCCTTGCCTAAGGGGTTGCTCCCCATACATAAAAACATAAAGTAAACAAACAAAAATGATGTCTAGGGGTTTCTGCCCCCTCTGGGGGCAGATCGGCCTAATTATAATAGGCCGATCTGCCCCGGAGGGAAGAAAAGGCCAAAAAATATTTTGCCCCCCTGGGGAGCGGCCCTTGCCCAAGGGGTCGCTCCCCTGATGCGCAAGTAGAAAATAAAGGTCCCTGGTTTCTAGTGGTTTCTGCTCCCCTTGGGGGAAGATTGGCCTAATAAAAATAGCCCATACCCCATACCTAAAAACATAAAGTAAATAAAATAATATATATATGTCTGGTGTCTAGAGTTTTCTGAACCCCCCTGGGTGCAGATCGGCCTAATTATAATAGGCCGATGTGCCCACAGGGGGGCAGAAATGGCCTAAAAGTAATTTTGTCGCCCCGGGGAGTGAACTTTGCCTAAGTGGTTGTTCCCCACTTATAAAAAAAACCAAAAAAAATATATATATATCCCTGGTGTCTAGGGGGATTATGCCCCCTCTGGGGGCAGAAATGGCCTAAAAATAATTTGGCCCCCTGGGGAGCAGCCCTTGCCTAAGTGCCCGGTGTCTAGTGTGCCTTTCTGCTGCCCGATCGCAACCTGGGTGGTTTGTGGCGGTCGGGTTTGGAATGGGAAGCGATTCCCCTTCCAGCCCTGCCACAGGAGGGTGGCAAGGAAGCCCATGGAGGGAGCGCTAGCGCTTCCTCCGAGCTCCGGTGTCGGGATGTAATCGTTACGTCCTCAGCACAGGAGCACTGTGCTGCGGGAAGTAACCATTACGTCCCCGGCACAGAACCAGTTAAAGCAATTTTCTAGGGATATTTATAGGAGAAGGCTATAACGTTTTGTTTTTGTTCATAGTTTTACTTTTCCTTGATACCAGTTTAATAATATGCTGGAGAATTAGTGGTTTGACTTTGGAATGGATATGTTATGCTATTGTTGTTAATTATTTAGGATAATAACTTAAGTAATGCACCACACTAAATTATGTTGTGTTTATCTGTTCTAATTCAAAGTGCAACAATGCCACGTTTCATTAAATGTTTTTCATGCTTGTTTGCTTTTAGGTGCAAAACATACATCACTCACTGTGCTGCCAGACAGAAGGTTGGTGCAAAGTAATGTGACCACACAACACGTGACATGAGTCCTCTAATCTCTTCTGCTTCTTCAGCTAAGTGCCATTGTCAAATGACAGCTTCAAGATGGCCCCAAAGAAAAGTGCTGCAAAGAAAGTGACCAGTGAGAAAAAGCAGCTTTCCACCACTGGCGTACTGACCAAAACCTTTTTCCAGAAAGTTGTGCCTGCCGCACCGGCCTCTGGGCAGAAAACGTGGAGCAGCACTCCTGCGTCAATGGCACCACCACAGCCTAAGCCCATGTTTGTCAGCAAAGGAGCCACTGCAATCATGACAATGCTGATGAGCAGAGAGGGTGAATTGAATTTGTCTCTTTTGCAAAGTAGTACCAAATCATTGCAGAAAGATGAGGAAAGTGAACAACAGCCGCAGCCATCAGTAGTCGATCTTCCTGAAGTAGGAGCAGAACAGGAGGTTGAGCTTGCTGCTGAGCAAGAACCATTGGCTTCCAGATCTCCCACAAGAAGAACATTGAGTACCTCACCATCTTCTCCACACCACCCTTCTGATGATCTGGACATGGGTTGGACCCCATCTGACCCTTAGACATGCCAGGAGAGGCATGGGAAAAGGAAAGATCCTGAAAGCCTTAGAATTATGAAAGGGAATGAGGAGGATGAAGAGCCAGTCTTTGTCTTGGAAGCTGACCCAGAGGAGACTACCATACCCCTCTTTTTCAATCTGCTCTGAGAGATACGGTACTGGTACCAGCACCAGCTCCCACATTTTTAAGGCCTCTGCCAGGACCAGCATCCATCCCTACTTCAGTAGAAGTATGCAGTGCAGAGAAGCAATCATCAACACATCCATCTACCGCCACTTCAATTAAAGGGATTGGCACTGGCACACTAAGAAAGTTCTCCCCCTCCGTTTGGGACTTCTTTATAATTAGCAAGCAAGAGGATAACATTGCAATATGTTTCATTCACCAGCTAAGTGTTCAGTGAGGTAAACCTGGTGCACACTATGGTACCTGAAACCAAACGACCCATATGAAAAAAAATGTCACACAATTAGGTGGGGTAAGCACCTTAAAAAATTACTGAAGTGGTCGTTGTGAAGGTGAGGAGAGTGAGGAATCTGCTCCAATCTTTTGGGAGGTGAAGGTGATAAGGAAGAAGAGGGGGATATCTTTACGGAAAGCAGCCCTGTCACCAGCAGTGTGCCAGTATCACCCACCTCAGCAACCTCAAAATGGCATAAGCCAGATGGAGACACCATAGCATACAGACTGCCCCAAGATGCACATTGATTCTACCACCTCCAATTTCTCAGACGTCGCCTGCACCAGTAGCATCAGAAAAGAAAAAAATCCAGGCTACTATTATGGGCATGTTTAGATAGGAGGGGGCTATGAACGCAACCACCCAATGGCATGTTTGTACAAGGGGAAGCTGGTAAAATGTTAGCACTGGACACCCTCCCTTTTTCTTTTGTGGAAGTAGTGGGATTTTTAGAATTTGTGCTGGTCATGAGCCTGAAATTGAAAATTCCATATAGGACCTATTTGCCACAGTTGCTGTTCTAGTGCTCCATCATGATGTGCTGTTCACACTAGCCACCTAAGGACAGACATGCAACTGATTACATGTGTATCACTGCACACTGAATCTCTTTTGTGGGGGAACACAACCTTCATCTACTGCTCTTAGAACTGAAAAACCTTTAAGGGAGTTTGGTGACATGCAACAGTAGCCATATTGGCAATGAAGAAATCCATTACAGATGCAAACATTTTGGAAGATCGTAATAGCGAGGTGTTTAAATGGCTGCAACAAAGAGGTCTCAGAATTAGATTTTCTTCCACAGACAATGGCAGCAATATAGTTAAGGCCATGGCAGATGGTGGCTATTTCAAGGTCCTGTGTTTTGTGAAATTCATGAAAACTGGTTGATAAGGAAGTTCTAAAAAAAGAAGACATATTTGGCGACATACTGACCATCTGAAGAAGAATCTGCACTCCTTTCAGACACTCTTTTAAAGCCCAGAAGCAGTTGAGGATCATAGCATGCAAATAGAGTACGAGAGAAAGCCCTCATACAGAAGGTGGCAACATGTTGGAACCTGACCTATTACATGTTGCAACATCTGTTTGAGCAGTGGAGATTGCTTAATGACTATTTCATTCAAAGAGGAGGAAATGCAATTAGGAAAAACATGACCTTGGATTCAGACAAATGGGGCCTGGTCAAGTGCTTAACACAAATGTGACTTTCTTTTGAGGTTTTCACAAGTCAGCAAAGAGGACAGTTTGATTGGCCAAGCTATCCTGTTGTTGCATTCTGCTACAAGACCAGTTAAGAAAGGTCTCACAAAGGTTTGCAGGTGTGAATGAAAATACAGAAGCACATGCCTTGTTTGAGAGCTTAGTCCTTTGCTTAACTTAAAATTCAAGACTGCAAAGAGACATTGTGATTGCCAAAGACTACATCTGTGCCACAACACTCAATCCACAGTACATAAAAAATACTGCCCACCTTCATTCCTTTTTCAGAATGGGGATGTTTCACAATACAAGATGTGGATTTTTGAGCAAGCCAGAGACCTGGAGGAAGGGTCCTGGAAATTAGAGTCCCACTTTGCTGACGTTCTGAGGTGCCACCTTCCATTTCCAGAGAGGGCAGTGCTGTTACCTCACAGCAGCTAACACCAACAACAAGAACAACAGCAACAATAGCAACCACAGGAACAGAAGAATCGTCCCCAGTTTCTGAATTGTCTTGGTTTCAAGTGACAAGTCATAAATTCAGAGCAGAGGAGAAGACAAAAGTAATTGAGCAAGTGGCAGCCTCAATGACTTTTCAAAGGATGTTCCAGGAGTATCTGGGTGACCCAAAAGAGGTCTATGTGGATCAAAACCCATTGGTCTATTTGTATGAGAAGATGTGCCAATGCCCAGATCTCAGCAGACTGGCAGTAACGTATCTGACTTGCTGGTGGCCAAACCAGACATGGAGAGACTGACCATTTTCAAAACGAATTAACACTTCATACCACACAATTACACTGTTCCTGAAATACCACAGGAGGAGGAAAAGGATAAGAGTAACTGGTAAGATTAAAGTGTGTTACGAGACCAACTTCTTGGAGAACCACATGAGCTTGAGGGAAAACTCGACTTTCCTCCCTAAGTTAGCCACCATAGGACTTTTAAATTATTTATCGGCAAATTGCTATGCCAAACCCCCCCAAAAAAGGATATTGCTAGTCGTTTGTGTCTGACTTGTGCAGCCGACCAATTTTAGGTACATGTATCATCGAATTGGATTTGGACCAGTGTGCAGTGAAGAAGCCTACCAATTCCCTTTAGGACATTGGAGACAATGCCTTCCTCCCTCCCATACTATCCTTCTTTTATTCATCACCTAGTGGGGCTGCCCAAGAAGATCATTTGATTTGAAGGACTGACAAATGTCATTATGTTTCTTGCATCAAAGAGGAGATACAATTGTATACCTACTACTGTGCTTTCATTGGAAGAGGTAATGTTTGCACCAATGAGTAATGATATATTGAGTGATTGTGAGTGATGATTGATGTGGTGGCAGACAGTGAGGGGGTTTTCAACCACTTTGTAAACTTGATTTCAATGGCTTGCCCTTAGTAAAATTTACTTTCAGGGTCCAGTCATTTTTTTTCAGAGACCAGACCAGTCAGTTTTGTTAACAAAAACAAATCTGCACACAATACTCATATTCTGTTTCTCCTCTTGTTCTTCAACAGCAGTGTGCTATAGATCTATCTCGCTCGGGTAGGGACAGAGGTGGACTGATTTGCTACTGGGAGTCAGGAAGAGAATGGAAGGACTCAGGGTGAGACATCCTCAACAGCCAGAAGAAGGAAGTAACCGTCTTCAAAGTGAAACCATGATGATGACTCTAAGGTCTGCTCATCTCTGTGGACAGGAGATAGGTGCATTGAATTGATTTGGGAAATGATGCTGTGTGTATGTGCTGGCTCAAATGGGAAACTTGTCTTATGTGGTTGTGGTAGGTGGGCCTCTTGCTTGTAACTGGAGACAGTGTCATCACATGATTTACACACTCAGATAAATGTAATGATGATGACAGTTGTGAGATTGATCACCCAGCACATACAGGAACTTATTTGTGTTTTGTTGTCAATTGCTAGCACTTCTCATTTAATCTCTCAGCCATTATATAAGTCATAAAATTAAATGAATAATTGCAGTGTCTCTATTCTTGCTCTGCCTCTGAGCCTTCTTGCACACTCCTCATGAAGCTTATCTTCCTTCCTTCTCCTTGACTCTACAATATTGCTTCTGATTACAATCTGCATGCTTTCTCTTCTCCTGCATCAAACACAAAAGCTCCATAACACTCCTGCTTACCTTACCAGACTGGTTCAGTGAGGCACCCAAGAGTGACGGACATTCTGAGAAGAATGCAGATGCACTGCCCAATTTGGCAATACAGTATCATTTTCCTTTTAACAATCATAATTAGAACTGTGTGAGTTCACTCTACTATTCCATAATTTGTAGTCTTTCAATCCTAGATGACAGAACATTTAGATACATAATAACGTGGGTTTTTTGGGTTGGAGGTCTGTTTGTAATGCATTTAATTGACTTGAATCATACTCATTCCTTCATTTCCTTTCACAGCAGATTGATGAAGTGCTGCTCATATACCTGATGAATATTGCTGCTTTCTTGTGTAGTGTTTGTCTTTGTCACACCTTTCCCCAAATCCCCTCTCCTATCCATTTTGCAAATGCATAACCCTCTTCTCCCAGACTGCTTGATTTTTTGAGGTGTGACTTAATTAATTTACACCATAAATAGATCACACACTTGGTTGGGTGGATGTGGTGAAAGTAATACCAATTCACTGCAGAATCTTTTATTACCTGAATAATAGCCCACATGAGCCCCACTTACCCACCCATGTATAAAAGCTATCCATAATTTAGATATGCAACACACATCATTCCTCCGTAGTGTTGCGTAAACGCGTAAACTTGTCCTCCATCCCACTCCTGACTATGATGAGTCCACTTCTCCTGACTCGAGGATTTTATAAGTTTAGTTTTAATTGGATACTAGTGCCCATTGCTTAGAAGAAGTTACTAAAACTAGTTTTTGTGAGAATTTCAGGCCTTCGTGACAAGGTCTCAAACAGTCTAGTTGCCTGTGATGGATAACCATTCTGATTGTTCCTACAGATGGGGTTCACAGAGGTGGGAGTGGGACTTCACAAATAGGCCCTCATTACAACTTCGGAGGTCTTGAAAAAAGACCGTCGAAGTCGCGGGTGCCACAATACCGCTAGTGCTGGCGGTATGCATTGCACCCTATTTTGACATTTCCGCTGGCCCAGTGGAAAAGTCACATCAACATTGAAGCCGGCTCAGAATAGAGCCGGCAGCAATGTTAATTTGCAGCGGGAGCAGCAGCACCCGTCGGGCAGTGAAATGCGCGATGGGGCTGTGCCTGGGGGCCCCTGCACTGCCCATACCAAGTGCATGGGCAATGCAGGGGCCCTCAGGGGCATCCCATGTCCCCCTTACCACCAGCCTTTCCATGGCGGTGTTTACTGCCATGGACAGGCTGGCGGTTGGGGTCTCATAAGCCCCAGGGCAGCGCTGCTTGCAGTACTGCCCTGGGGATTACAACCGCCTGGTAGTATGGTGGAGGGGCCGGCAGTATGGCCGTGGCTAATGCGCCACGGTCATAATACACTGGTGGAACACTGTCAGCCTGTTGGCGGTGTTACCGCCAGTGTTCCGCCGGCTGCCAGGGTCATAATGACCCCCATAATGTCTTTCCTTTTAGCGAGCTAGCCTGCTAATACTACTACCACTACCAATAAGAAAACACCATGGAAACCCTGCACTAAACTTTTTGTAGACTCAGAGAGTAGGCAGACATTGCTTCTTCTATGCAGGTAAGAGAACTATAGTATGGAGAGAAGTGAAGTAGTTTAGTTTGTAACCAACTTCTATTCTAATGAAGATTATTGTTTATCTAGGTTGTTGTAGACAGTATATGCATAGGCAATGGCATATCCCCACAGTGGTCAATATATTTACAGAGGGTAAAAAGACAAGGGTATAATATAACTAACTGCTATAAACTTTGATAAATGATTAAAAAACAGGCTGTGCTAAAAGGCAACAGTGCAAAGTAAACAATTTTAGGCACAAAGTAAAAGAATAATACCGCCTTAATATTTCAGAGCAAAAAAGTGATCCCACCCTCTCCACCCACCACAGGCCCACACCTCTCCCCAAAAACCTCATCCCTAACCAATGTCATGGCAAAGCATTGCTAGTTGGCGAGGCGCGCAATGTTGGAAGTGGGCTGAGTAGAGGTGGGGCAGTTGTGGTTGTTTGGCAGCGGTGCGGGTGATTTTGCTTCTGAGATGGAGGCACTAGCATCTGGTTGGAGGTACTACGGCCCTAGTCAACAATGGCAGCTACCTCCTGCTGTTCCTCTACCAGATTGACCTTCCAGTGATATTCATTCCTGATGACATCCATCCATTGCTGCCGCATTCGGGCTACTATCTTCAGATGGTGGACCAGCAGGAGTAGCTATTTCAAGAAGGACAGAAAACAAATTGTAACTAATCCTCAGAGAAAACACTGGGGACAGTTTTCCCTACATCTGCCTTACAGAATTACTGGCTGCAAGGAATTAAGTCAGAATGACATCAGATTAAAACTGGGTGATTTTTTGCTTCTTTTAAAGGATTTTGGGATTAAAAAAAACTAAACAGACACTTTGACCCTCATTACGAGTCGGGCGGTCTAGGACCACCAGGCTTGCAGTGGCAGTCTGACCTCCGCTAATGCAGTTGGCCTCCACATTATGACCATGGCAAATGTGTCACGGTCTATCCGCCAGCACCACCACTTTTTTGCAGACCAATGGCCTGGTAGTACATGTGGTCTTAATCCACCAGGGCAGCGCTTCAATCAGCACTGCCCTAGAGATTATGAGTCCCCTCTCAGCCAGCTTTTACCTGACGGTTGCACCACCAGATAAAAGCTGGCTGAGACAGGGTGCTTGGGGTCCCACGGGTGCCCCTGCACTGCCCATGCACGTGACATGGCACAGCAAAGGCCCCCATGGACAGCCCCATCACGCTTTTCAGTCTGCTTAGCATACAGTGAAAAGCGCAACGGGTGCTTTCCAGCAGATGGAAACAGATGGGGCAGGAGACTCGTAATAGGAGGCAGCAGGAGTTTGGCAGCGTCCTTTTCCACCCACCAAACTTGAAATGAGGGCCATAGTGTGTGAAAAGAAAAATAAACTACCTCTTATTTATAAGCAAGGCATTATGCACTAGGCAGCACAAGTATTCTTGTGCCAAATTAATGGAAGCATGCTGTACTTTGCTATTTACTGCAGTCTAAAGCTGGGACAGCTGTAAAGGACACTTTCCTATCTTATTTTAATTCTAATGGCACTGCTCTTCTCTGAGTTCCGTTCAGTTTTATCCTGACACCAAAGAGGCAGTTGAATAATAATAATAATACATCACACATATCACATATAAAATGTGGATATCCTGTCTGCTGTAAGCAGGCAGTGGGAAAAGCAATGCACTGCAAGACAAGAAAAGGAACTGGATATAGATTTTATTTAACATGGTCGTCACAGAGAATCCCATTTGCCAAACTCTTAATCAGCCACTTAGGCGGTCATTATGAACATTGCAGTAAACCCGATTACCCACCGTAGTGACGCTGAACAGAATCCCGCCATTGGCGGTAAACAGAAACCCACCATTTAAAGATGTAAAATTCTGAATCCGTCAAAGTTTTTCCAGCCCCAGTCACCGCCAGGACGTTGTCGGTGGGAATGCAGGACATCCCACCCTGTCACTGCTGAGCACACAAACTCCCCGCCCTCCAAAAAATGATGCACAAATCACTGCGGTGGTCAATGGAAGTCGAACGACCATTGGCAGTACAGACTGCCACGGCCAGCAATGGGACCCAACAGTAAGAAATACACACATTGGCAAGTTTAAAACCCACATACCTGACACACATCCACAACACTATAAAACACTCACAGACACACCCCACAATCTTTCGCAACACAATTAGGACAACTGAGATTGAGGACTCCACAAGCAGACACTAAACGCCACAACAGACAAATCACACACCCAACCACACAACAGCACCCTCACCTAGATCCAGATAACACACCACTCACAACACACACATGGCACCCCCCCAAACACCCACGCTTCACAGAGAGGGAGCTTAGGACCCTGGTGGACAAGATACTGAAGGTCGAGCCTCAATTGTTCGGGGCACAGGCCCAGCACACACCCATCGCCAGGAAGATGGAGTTATGGCCGACCATTGTCAAAAAGTTCAACACAGTGGGACACCATCCACGCACGAGGGACGACATCCACAAGAGATGGAACGACCTGCGCAAGAAGGTGAGGTCCATGGCATCCCGGCACAACATTGCAGTCCAGAAGACTGGGGGAGGACCTCTACCAACACCACCCGACTACACTGACTGAGAGGAAAAGGTAATGGCCGTCCTGCACCCTGAGGGCCTCACTGGGTTCACTTGAGGAATGGACTTGTGTACGTTCTCTACAATTACCCCTTATCCACCACACCTGTAATGCATGCACCACCTCAACCCTCCAACACCCCACCCAGGCAACAGTCACTACATTCAGTCACCCTGCATGCACACAAATCCACCAATAGGCCCACATACCTCCCCCTGTGCACAGCCACCCACCCCTGCAAGGAATCACAAAGGCACTACACCACCCACAATGTACCTCCACATCCTAAGCAAAATGCAATGTCAACCTCACAAAGGCATCCTGCATGGCCCAAAAGTGGAAAACTACCACAGAACAGCCCTGCCCAGTGCCCCCCATTTGATTATACAACTGTAACAGACATGTCCATTCCCCCCAACGGGTACCACCACCCATGCCACCCTGACAGACAGGACAAGGAGTGGCAGTGCCCCACATGGAGAAAGAGCCACCACCCAGTACACTGGAGAAGGAACCCTGGACAGTGTGGAATATCCTGGCCCCTTACACAGACCTGGACTGTCACCATCCAGCAGCCCCACCCAGGACACCACTGACACCCCTACCACCCACCCACCAACATCAGGCCAGGGCAACCAGGCCCACACCTGTGTATCCAGGCCACCGACTGGTGGAACACAAGGACAGAAGCCACAGTCACCACCTACCAACAGGCAGGAAGACGATGGCCCCAGTACAAGTGGTACCACCAGACCTGTGCAGGGGGCACAGGCACAGGGGGCTAGGCCCAGTGAGAGGGAAGCAGTGGCCCAGGAGGGAGGCCATAGGATGGATGCTGCAGCCCAGGATGTGATTTCAGAGGTCATGGGAGCATACCACCATACCCAGGACAGATTGGCCGAGATTGTTGCCACCCTGGAGCAGAGTCAAAGGCTGAAGAGAGCCCAACACCAAGAGACCATGGAGCAGTGGAAGCTGCACAATGCCACCATGGCCACCAAAGCAGGTCCCAATCCAGCCTGAGACCCCCACAGACCAGGAAGCCCCTACTATCGGCCAGGATACAGACCGGCCAACAACAGCAGCAGCAGCAACTGGACTTGTGCCACCATCTCAGGACACACAGAAGACCTGCACCTCAACCCGTACAGGCCAACACCAGGCACCCAAACGGTCCCTCAGGCCCAAATATGGCACTGGAACACCTGCCAAGACCAAGGCCCCCTCTAAGAAGTGACTCTGACAAGAACTGTCCTCCAAGTGTGCCACTGATCCACCGTCAACACCGTGCAATAACAACCCAAAAAACTGTAAATAACAGATGGACATATTACCACTACCAACAATCGCTGAGACCATGTAACCAATATGGACATCTACCAGTAGCCCACTCCCATCACTGTTAAAAGCACCATGGCATCCCTGACACCAACAAAAACACCTGTTAACCAATGTAAATTTCACCTGTCATTATGTTGAATTAAATCGAAGTGTGCATGCAATTGTCTTTGAAATCATGTATTCATATCTTAATAGCAGTAATGGCACCCAACGCATAACATGTGGTTGTGCCAACAGAATTATCAAACAAGTTGTCCACAATGTCACATGTCCCATGCAAACCTGGTCACAGTGACAATGTCTATAGACCCAACATCCCCAGGAAATGGAGTGCAGAGAGCACCTGCACTTCAGTAGCGATGGCACATTGATCCCGAGTACCCGGGCTCAGTGCTGGATCCAGTAATGCACAAAGTTCAAGAATTGTAGCACGGTTGAGTCTGTAATTGATAATGATGTGACACTCCACCATGGTCCCCAAATCAACAAGTGGTCTGTACACTGATGGGGCCCTCCCTCGCCACATGGGTCTGTACCTAGGAAGAGTTGAGAACACATGTGAGGAACACACATAAATCTGCTCACAATGTTAAATATTCAGCACTGCTGGCATACAAGTCAATGACACATATGCATAGTAGGATGTTAAACTGGAGTGACATGTCCTCAATAATACATGAGGACTGTTGTGGTGAGTAAATGTATAACATGGTTGTCAATGTTTTTTTTTAGGTTATCTGGTGCTGCTATGTCCTGCCTCTGGTCCTGGAAAAGGCAGAGAGGCAGGGGAAAGGGCCTTAGACTTTACCAGCGAGGAACTGGACAAGCTCGTGGATTTGGTCCTGCCCCTGTACGCCAAGCTCTACGGTCGACCAGAGGTACAGGTGAGTAGATGTATTGGGGGGCATGGATGTGTGTAATGGTGGTAGATGGCTGTAAACATGTGTGTACTTTTGACACTGTACAGTCGTGAGATTCATGACATGCTGCGTGTGTGAGGTCCTGTTATGCTGTTGTGAGTGTCCGTAACATAGGGGACGTATAGCCAGCTGTACGTAATGGCCATAGTCTGACCTCTGTGTTCCTTTTTCTGTATGTCCCATACAGGTCAACGCCCATCAGAAGAGGGGACTCTGGCATGCCATCGCCAGGGAGGTGCAGACCCTGGGGGTCTACAACTGGCGGAGCACCCACTGCAGGAAGCGGTGGGAGGACCTGCAGCGCTAAGCGAGGAAGACCTGCGAGGCCCAGCTGGGGAAGTCCTCCCAACGAGGAAGGGGTGCCTGTCGGGCACTGACCCCCCTAATGTGCTGCATTCTGGCGGTGGCATATCCGGAACTGGATGGGCGCTTGAAGGCTGCACAGAAGACACAAGGGGGTGAGTACAGAAACCATTGTATGCCTCCTTGATGGGTATGTGAGTGTGCTGTGGTATGTATGCTGTCTATTGGCAGGGACTCTGACTGATGTCCTTTTACATAATGGCCCCCTTGGGGAGTTGGGTTGTAAGGGTCAGGTCAGCAGTACTTCAGGTCCTTCAGTGATGTAGGTAATGGCTGTAGAGCAGGGTTATGACCACTAGTCAGGGGTATAGCCATGTGTATACCGGTAGGTGTTGCATGGTGGAATATTTTCAAGGTGGTTGTATGTGTGAACCAGTTCTGTACCTCCATTCAGCTATTTACAAGTGTCTCTCCTGTTTTGTCTCACCATACCTGTTCTCTTGTGTTGTCTGTGTACATCAGCATCATCTGGCGAGGGAGCTGAGGCACTGGGGAGTGGGGATACATCGGCCCACGGTTCCACGGAGGCAGAGTCGAGCGACGCCAAGGGGACAAGTGCATTGGAGGGTGAGGGGAGTACCACGGGGAAGCAACTACCACAGGATGTAGTGACTCTAATACCTCCTCCGATGAGAGCTCCCTGGTGGTGGCAGACGCTAGTGGGCCCACCCATTCTTTGTCATCTTCCGCCATCCCCTAAACCATCACCGCCCTCCCATTTGCTCCCCACCGAGTTGCCCGTTCCCGCTCACCCAGAAGGGTTGGCGTCTCCTTCGCCCCAGGCACCTAATCCCTTGCCCCAGTCAGCCCTGCTGCACTCATGGAGGAGGCTATTGGCCTCCTGAGGACCATCTCTGTAGGGCAGACAACCATCGTCAATGCCATCCAGGGGCTAGCATCAGAGGTGCAGCAGTCCAATGCCTACCTGGATGGCATTCACGGTGCTGTGTCTGGCCTACAGAGATCTTTTCAGGCTCTGGCCTCCTCTTTGACAGCAGCCAGTGTCCCTGGTCATTCCATCCCCCCTCCAACCACCTCTACCCCTTCCAGCACCACACTCCCTTTACCCGTCCCAAGCACACATTCTGACAGCCATGCACACACCTCAACACACAAGAAGTACACTGCAAAACACAAGCACCACACTTCCCACCACAGGCATACACACAGCCAACATACAAAGGCACACACCCAAACATCCACTGCCCCCAGTGTGTCCACCACTTCCGCCTCCCTGTCTGTTACCTCTACATGCACACTCACAGGCACTGCACCCTCATTTACTGTTGCTGACCCCATTCTTGCAGTCACCACAAAATCAGACATCCATTCATGCACCCCAGACACCACACCTGCACTCACCACAACAACTTTGGTTGACACGTGCAGCACACTCACTAAACTTGCAGGCACACAGACAACATACATTTACACTGGCAGCCTGTCTTGTCCCACTCTGTCCATCCCCCTCCTCCCAAGACACTCAAACGCTCCAAAACACCCACCCAACATATATCCACCACACCTCAGCATACTGTACAGTCACCTGCACCCACGTCACCCACACCTACACCTGTCATGACCACTCCCTCTACCTCCACTCCCACGCCTTCCTCCAGGTCCACCACGATTGCCCCTAAAAAACTTTCCTATCCTGTGTTGACCTATGTGAACCCACTGGCCCACCCCGCCTCATCCCTAAACGTGCCCACCTCCTTGCCCTGTCCACTCCTCCCACATCACAGTCCGCCCCTGTCCGCCTTTCCCATTCCCATGCTACCTCCCCTGTGAGCAGGAGACCCCATGCTGGCCCAGAAACATCTGCCGCACACCAGTCCAAGGCCAATACACCAGCTTCTACGACCTTCCCAAGCCCGCTCCACCTCCCAAACATAAAGCCAAGCCACCCCCTCCTAGTCGTAAGTCCCCACCCCATCACCCCTGACCCTGTTCCCTGAGGTGCCTGGATGCCCCATTGTTGCCCCTATGAGGTGGAGTACCTTTGCACTTGTGGGTGTCAAGTTGGGGCCATTTGGGCCCATCTGACTTTGGAATATGGACTGGCCGTTGTCCTTCTGTTGGACTTCTGTTGCTCATTGAGCTTAATTAAAGTTTGTGTGGCACACTCAGGATCCGTGGTTCATCGTTTCTTTGTGGTGGGTGTTGTGTACATGTGTGTACCTTGGGCAGGTTTAATTTGCCTTGTGTCGGGTAAGTACCTCTTGCTGTGGGGTGTATGGCTTGTGCTGTTGTGAGAGGTTGTGGGTGTGTTGAGGGGTGGGTGGAGTGGGTGGGTATATAACTGTTCCCTTTCTTCCCTTGTTTAGTAGGCTGTGGTACGTACGGTCGTCCTCTTCGTCGGCGGTCTCGGTCGTGGAGATATATGGCAAGGAGCAGGGCTGACATGATTTGCAACTCTCTATCCATGTCTGCTTCGGCGTGTTGTGTGAGCCTCCGGTGAGTGTTTCCTTTTATTTGGTTTGTTGCCGCCTGCCTTTGCGTGGCAGTGGTTCCCGCCCCGGAACTGACGGTGGTCTAGTGCTTCATTCTTTGATGGGCAGGTAGGGCCTTTCAGTTGGCCTGTGGGTGGCCTCTGCCGTCATTGTCAGCACTCCTCTTCTGCCGGTGAGTGGTTGTCAGGCTGCCTGTTTTTCAGGTGTTCATTATTTGGCAGTCAAGACCTGACTGTTGGCAGTAGTTACCGCAACCGCCGGCGGAGTGGTGTTTTCCACCATGTTAATAATCAGGGCCTAAATTCCACTTTAATCCCAGACCCTGCCCTCCACCACAAATTATTGTCAATAAACACCTTTGCTTGGCAGTAAGGTAATTTACTCTACTGCAAGGTAAGTTAGAGGGATTAGGGAAGGTAGTGGCTTTGCAGGGATTAGAAGATTGTTATTGAACACCATCATCATGATGAGCTTTGGCGTGGCCAGTCACCATAGTTGACGAATGATGAAAGAGAAAAATTTGAACAGGCATAAATCTGTATTGAAAGACATGAAATACTTGGCCAGAAAAATGTGGCACATCACAAGAATGGATTTTCAGTTTTCTAGTTAGGCTGGGACAGAACTTAGGAAAGAGAATAAAGGACTGGAGTACTAAACAGTGACTGAGTGGGCCCTCGGAAATCCAGATTATTTCAAATTAATGCATTGAAAACATCTTAAATGACACATTAACTGAAGCAGATGCACATTGCACAACCATCACTGCATTGCCAAATTGAACCATGCTGCAATTAGGTCATGGGTGGCAAAATGTCACTGGCAGGGAGGTGATGAATGATAATGGATGGGATATCTGCCTAGCATAACAAAAACAGTGAGTATACATAATTTGTCAATAAGCAAGCAATGTGACTTACCGACCACCCCTGCCACTGCTGGGACTCCCCATCCAACTGCCTCCTCAGCTTTTGGTGCTGCCGCTGGCCCCAGGATTGGTGGTCGGTGCACCTAGAAAAAGTAAAACATACATTACACATTTTAGATTCCAAATACGTTTCTACTCATTATTATTTTACAAAATACAACCACAATACTTCATTACAGTGTTGGTAGCAGTATATTCTATCAAGAATATCACTTTGGGTATTTTGTTTGTTAACAAAGTTAGAAAACCCAGGTAGTCAAGCCAACCAAAATGTTTTCATAATGGAGGGGCAGAGCCATGATGGCAGAGAGTCATTGAAGTGCAATGAAGGGGTCTAAAAGGACATATGGTCTTGGTTTGCAGATGGAATGGGACCATCCTCATACTACTTTTCTGCCAGGCTACACTGTAATTGAAACTGCTGGTATACTACTGTATAAATGAATAATGATAATGATAATAATACACACACTATTGGGGAGGGGGTCCACCATGACCATGGCCACTGTCTTGTTTTACTGTTTGAGAATGAGCTACAAAAAGAAAGCCTTCTCAACAAACATGCACCAAATAATAGCGTAGTTGGACATGCAATCTTCACAGTATAGTACCTGTCCTAAAACATATTCTTAGTCTTACAGTACCAGTCTACAAGATGTATAAGGAAAGAAGGAAAGCATTGAACTCGGACGTGTTTCCATCTCTCCAGGAAGGTGGCAGACTCAAAGGAGCTGTTGATGATCTTCTGTAGTTGGGGTGTGATGACGAAGCTTGCTTTGTTGAGGATGTGGGGAGGGCAGGGGTCAGATGGAGAGCTGGAGTGGATAGTGTTCATGATTTCAATGGTGTTGTTGTCGTTGAAGGGGGTCCAGGAGAGCAAGAAGTTGGTCAGAGATGAATCTGTGGTGTTCGTGGTTGCTAGGGGGGGTCTTGGTGCTGAAGCTGTTGTGGATGTCTGCAATCTTGTGGTGGAAGTAGGAGGCTAGGCAGTCGCAGAGGTCCTGGGATGGCAGGATGTCGTTGCCATTGGAGCTGGGATTGGAGAGTTCCTTCACACCATTGAAGAGCTCCTTGTGACTGTGTGTGTTGTTTTTGATTCAGACTCTGAAGGTGGTTCTCTTGGTGGCTCGGATGAGTTGGTGGTGTCTGCGGATGGCGTTTTTGAAGGCTGAGTGGTTTTACAGAGTCTGATCTTGGCGCTACTTTCTTTGGAGTCTTCAGCAGGTTTGCTTGGATTCGTGGAGGTCGGCGGTAAAACAGAAGGCCTTTCTGTCAGTGTGCCTGTTGGAGGGATTGTTGATTGGGACGAAAGTATTGGCACAGGTGTCGACCAATTGCCTGAGGTTGGGGGCAGTTGCATCAGTGTTGGTGGTGTTGATGGGTGGGTCTTCGGTGACCTTGTTCCAACTGTGGTGGAGGATCCATTGTGGGCGGTGGTGTGTTGTGTGTTTCTTGAAGGAGAAGTGGATGCAGCAGTGGTCTGTCCAGTAGAGTTCTGTGGTGTGGCTGAAGGAGACGTGAATGCTGGAGGAGAAAATAGGGTCAAATGTGTGTCCTGCGGAGTGGGTCGGTGACATGACGACCTGTTTGAGGCCTAGGTTGGAGAGCAGGGTGGCAGTGTTGTGTCTGACAAAGTAAGGGCCAACATTGAAGAGAAGGTTTCTAAAATACTAGAACTGGGGGTGATTGAACACTCCAGTAGCCTCTGGTTCAGTCCTGTTGTACTGGTACTAAAAGGCTAGTTAGGGACTGACCAGTACTTAAGTACCTTTGATCTTATAACAGGGTACTGGCAGATGGCCTTAAGTGAGGGAGCAAAGGAGAGACCAGCCTTCCCCACTCTAGAGGGTCACTATCAGTTAAAAGGTATGCCCTCTGGACACAAGAAGGTCCCTGCCACCTTCCAGAGGTTGGTGAACCAGGTTATGACTGGAATGGAGGCCTTCAGTACTGCCCACTTAGATGACATTGCGGTCTTCAGTTGCAGCTTGAAGGACTCTCCTAGTTTTTTTTTTGCCTTCGTGAAGAGAACTCCCGCAGGTTGGGTAGCTTTCCCTACACCCAGATGGGGGTGGACACATATTAGACCTGTCAGCCTTAGAATGGTCTTCTTGCCTCATATTTTTGCTGATTCTCTTTGTTGGTCTTTAGACTACCAACCAGGGCTAAAGTGCATGTTCTTTTCCCCTCACAACATGGTTTGATTGATGTATCCATAATAGGCACATTTAATGTACATGTAAGTCACTAGTGCAATGCATTACATTTGATCAGGATCTGTAAATTAAATGCTACTTGTAATACTGCAGCACTGCTTTGAAGCCAGACACTCACGTAGCCCTTAAAAATATCTCAGGCTTACCACTGAAGAGCCTATGTGCATAGCTCACACTGCCACATCAACTTGGCTTATAATATATATAAAAAGTGTTTTCAGACTTACCTATATCTTTGGAGCTGTTTGATAAACCTTAATGAAAGTTTCCAAAAAATGTGTTAGGTCTTGTGCATAGAAAGTTTTGGGACAATTTTTCAAGTGAGTGTAGGACAATGGCTTTTCTATATAGTATACAAAAATGACGTGCATCGTGCAGAGAGCCCAAGCAATCACACTTTGGTATCCAGAGGTAAAAAGCAGACCACCTAATGTTCTGTTTTTCTGGTAGTGTGAGCGAGCAGTTAGACTAATCCAGGAGATGTGCTAAGCATTTGTTGTACTCACAGTACCAATAAAAGAAGGCACACACTCGGAAGAATAACTCAAGGCCAATTTACAAAAACACTATAGATGTTTATGATTTTTTTAAGAACAAGATCATCATTCTACTGTAAGTACTTTTTTAGTTATGATTTTTGAAAGTTTAGAAAATGTACTGCTTTTGGGTGTAATTAAGCATCATAGGAATCAATGAGGATAACTAGAAAAATGCATTTAAAATCAGGCGATATTCTCACATGTGTCACCTTATGTTTTCAGGTTGAGGTCATGAAGAACACCAATGATCCAGCCGGAGAAGTTCAAGCGGTACCCAATTCGAGCAGGACAGGTGACTGAAGGACTTGGAGCTGGCGCACAGAGGAGAAGGGGGCCACTTGGAAACATACAGCACCGAGGGACTTAGAGGTAAGTCTGCTGGGTTCCCTTAGAGGGGGAAGGTCACAAGGGCTTGGGGACCACAAGAGCACAGCTGATTGGTTGGTGTGGGGGCCAGGGAGGCAGGGTGCAGCACAGATAAATCAACCACGTGCTGTGCATCTTCGAGTCCTCATGGTCAAGCGCAGGCAGCTTTGAGGGTTGATTGCGGGTCAGCAGGGCAACTCAGTGGGTGGATCTCAGGTGTCCTGAAGTCCCTCAACTGGTGCTTGTTCCTGTGCTTTTGGGAGTCTGGATAAACTCTACTTTTGAGTGCTCGATGTTGGTGGTCTGGTACCACAGGTATTGGTACACCACAGCTCTAGAAAGTACTAGTGCCACCAAACGTGGCACAGTGGCAGGTCCGGTCCTCTGGAGCTGTTGTACAGTTTTTAGTTGGGCTTCTGGGTCTGAGTCATTGGTCAGCAGCAGGTCAGGGAACCGGACTTCATAGGTTCCTTGCCTGCGGGGTGCAGGAGAGTGATACCTTCACTCTGAGGGAGGTTCTTGGCATTTTGTTAGAATGCTGGAGATGCACTGGAGTTTTTTAGAGTCCTTCAGGTCTCTAGGTGATACCTCAGCGGCTATGGTTGAGTCCTTGGAGCAGCAGGAAGAATTTTGAGCCTTTTTCAGTCCTTGTGCCTTGGGTTTTAATTGTCCTTGTCTGCTTGGGTCCAGTGAATCTGGAATATTGGTCAGGGGATGCCCTCTAACTATTTCATTTAGGGAGCATTAGAGGGACTTCCTGGTATGGGCCAATGGGCTGCCTAGCTTAGGGTGGCTACACCCACTCAGTGACCATTTCCTATGGGAAGGGGACACATCCCCTGTCCCTGATTGTCCAGAGCTACAGCATCAATTATGCCACTCTGAGAGGCACCACACCAGTCTCATGCAGACTGCCATTGCAATTGCATGACAAGGTGTATTTAAAAGTTACGAACTCAACATGACACTCACCAGATGTGTCAAGCCCACTAATACTGCCTGTAGTTAAGTCACCCCTCTGGCAGGCCTCTCATCCCTAAAGCAGGGTGCACTATAGTGCATGTGAGGACATCTGTGTGCATGAGCAAAGATGCCACTACTGTGTCTTTACAAAACCTTAAGGCTTAGTAAGTGTACAGGGAAGCTATAGCAAGTATATGTGCTAGACACTGGTCATTACGAATTTCATTCATGATGGTCTCTCTGTATATTGGGTTGTTTGGTATCAAACAGCTCAGAATAATACACCCACACTGATGCCAGTGTTGGATTTATCATACCCTGTACCCAGAGGGCACCTTAGAGGTGACCCCTGCAAAACCTAACAACTCGGGCATGGTTGCTGACTGGTTTTTACGGCCTGCCACCACCAGACACAAATATGAACTCCTGAGGTGATAATCTCTGCTCTCAGGAGACAGAACATAAAGCCTTTCCTGGGTAGAGCTGCTACACTTCCTACCCAGGCAGGCACTCAGGTCAGGCGGTCAGCTTCAAAGGCTTTATAACCTTTGAAATCTGACCTCTGGCTCTGATGCTAGCTGCAGATGATGACCCACTGGTTTTTCTCCCACTTTGAGTGGGAAAGCCAGTGGGAAAACTTAGTCAGAGTTGGAGGGATGGCCCCACTTAGCCTGCACCACCCCTTAAGTGTGGCAGGCAAGGAGACCACACCATTTCAATTTCCTCCATCTTGGAAGGCAGGAAAATAACCAATCAGAGTTTGGGATGTGACTTCTTTCAAAAGGAAGTGGTCACATAGTGGGTGTAGCCACCCTAAGGTAGGTGGCCCTACGGCCACTACCAGTTACTCCCCTAAATGCCCACAAAATGCCATATTTAGTAGACATCTCTAGACCTGCAGATCAGATTTGATTAAAACAAGAAGACCAGTCACAGAGAAGACCCAAAGCTCGAGAATAGAAGTCCTGCTACAAGAAGAAAAAGTGCCAAACCCTGCCTGCTGCACCCAGGACTCGACAATCACTGCTGATGGGTCAACTGGACATGGGACAGATTCTAAAAAAAGCCCTGAAGACCTCCAACTTTCTAAAAATTGCCAGGAACCTCCCCCCAGAGTGAAGGTATGGTTGTAGATCCATTTTAGTGATGTCTCTGGGCATGTTATTTTATCATAAGCCTGCTGCTTTTGGCGTTTAGCCTAGTAACATTTTACTTTATTTTCTTTTTATTCTTTTAGAATCTGCCACATTCGTAGTGGTGTTTTATTTTGTTTATCTTGCTGTCCTTTCACCTAGGAAAGCTTAAAATGTCTTAGTAGTACATTCTTTCACTCTGTGCTTTCCTCAAGGCTGCAGCAAGATTGTTGGCACAAGTGATACACTGCCTCTCTATCATTCACATAAACACATATTTTTACGTCGGAACACTTTCTCAGAACATCAGTTGTTTTATTCAAAAAATATTTCCCTGTCCCATGCATGTTAGAGGGAGGTTCCAGCCAGATCACCATGACCTCATGCTGTCTGACTTCATTACAGCTGTTTGCTGAGACTACCGGTTCACTGGCCCATATCGTAATAGTGTCTCTATAGATAAGAGGCCTCTCGCCTGCTGTCATAGTCAGGTATGGTGATGATGTCTTCCCATTGGGAAATCCTGAAGGGGGGATTAGGGCTTATCCTGCAGTGCTCTAATATATCTTATGTATGAATTGCATATATTATGCATAGTGACAGTATGGTGGGACTTTTCATGTGTTTTACTTTCCTAGTCACCATTTTGCTTCTAGTATGTTTCACCACTCTAATTATAGCAATTTGTGTTATGTATCTTACACGCAGCTGATTCAATAAAACCCATTGAACCATTTCCTGCCTCTGTTTGTTGTTGCATGTGTGAGACTAATGTTACTCACAGGAAAGGATGAGATCTGATCCACCATGATTTCCCTGAGAAGCCACAATGTCATTCCCTAGTCTGCCACAAATCGTCCCTGCTCTTGGGCAGAGATGAGGTACTGCTAGCTAGCCAGAAAGAGATTAGGCCGACAGATGTCTCATGGTGTGAGATTGGACTCAATTCCCCTCAATTCAGGTGATGCTGCTACCCAAATCCAGCAGCCTCATTAGTATAATTAGAGCCAACACAACAACATCACCTCCTGCACCCAGCAGGCAAAAACCAGTGAAGTTCAGTTTACTGACCGGTCGCTGACCAATGAACCAAACACAGCCACCAGTTAAAATTTCACTCAACAGACCAGGGTGGACAACCCTGCCAGTGTGCCAAGTTTATTGGGACTGTAACATTCAGTGGCTGAGAAGTGCCATAGTCCAGGGTTCTGGACTCCCAACATCAGACACACAAAAGAAAAGTCCACTCCAGACTCTTTAAGGATTAAATGCAAGCGCCAGTCAAGGGACTACAGAACATCCAAGATCCACCCCCTAGAGGGGCCATGCTGACCTGCAATCCACCCTTAAAGTGACCTGCACCTGGCTCCAAAGACTCCTTAAAGCACAACACTTGCCTGACCTATCTGCACTGCCCCCGGCCTCTCCGGCCCCTGCATTGGAAAACCAGTTGTGCTCTAAGGGTCCCTAACCCCTTTAACCTCTACATTCCAAGGAGACCTGCCTGATTTACCTTGAAGTCCACCTGTGCAGTTTGTTTCCAAGTGGTCCCCTTCTCCGTTCTGCACCAGCTCCAGGACTTTCAGCTGCTTCTCCTGCTTGAACCGTGAACTGTCCAAACTTCTCCGGCTGGCCTACAGGACATCTCAATGACATCAACCTAAAAAAGAAGGTGACACTTGTGAAAACATTGCCTGATTTTATAAGCATTTTTAAAGTTTACTCCCATTGATTCCCATGGTGCGTAATTACACACAAAAATACAATTATTGCTAAATTTTGAAAAATGCTATCTTTATAAGTACTTCCCTGATTTTGATCATCTTGGTCTTACATATGTTATAAAAATCTGAAGTATTTCTGTAAAATGGTCTTGGGTTATTCTTTTAAGTGTGTGTCCAGATGTATTGATACTGTGAGTACCACAAATGATTTGCCCATCTCCAAGATAAGCCTAACTGCACCCCCACACTGCCACAAAAACAGAGCATTAGGTGGCCTGCTTTTTACCTCTGGTTACCAAAGTTGGGTTGCTTGGACTCTCTGCACAGTGCACATCTTTTTTGTTCACTACATGCAGAGCCAGCCTCCTACACAAACCCACTGAGAGACTCATGCACACACTCACAGACCCACTCAGAGACTTATGCATGCACTCACCGGAACACTGAAGTACTCTTGCACACAGTCACACCTACTCAGAGGCTCATGCATGCACTCATTGACTCATGCACCTACTCACCGAGCCATTCAGAGAATCAAGCACCCACTCACAAACCCACTCAGAGACTCATGCATGAACCTATAGACCAACTGAGGTACTCATGCACACACTCAGAGATCCACCCAGAGACTCATGCATGAACTCATAGACCCACTGAGGTACTCATGCACATACTCATGCACCCACTCATAGACTGAGAGAGTCATTCGCACACTGATAGACCCACTCTGAGACACATGCAAATACTCACAGACCAACTAAAAAACTCATACACATACTTATAGACCCACTTAGGTACTCATTCACACAATGATAAACCCACTCAGAAACTCATGCCCAAACTCACAAACCCAATCACAGACTTATGCATGCACTCAGAGAGCCACTGAGGTACTCATGCACACACATAGACTCACTCCAAGACTCATGCATGCACTCACAGACCCATTGAGGTCACATGCACACACTCATAAATCTACTGGCAGACTCATGCACACACTCAAAGAGCCACTGAGGTACCCATGCACATACTCACAGACCCACTCAGAGACTCATGCAGACTTACTCATCTACTGAGGTACTCGTGCATACACTCATAAGTCCACTGAGAGACTCATGCAAACACTCATAGACTGAGAGATTCATGCTCACACTGACATACCCACTCAGAGACTCGTGCACCCACTTACACAGTCACTGAGGTACTCTTGCTCACACTCACAGAGCCATTGAGAGGCTCACCCATGCACGCATAGACTCAGATACTCATGCATGCACTCACTGATCCATTCAGAGACTCATGCACACACTCATAGAGCCACTGTGGTACTGATGCAGACAGACCCACACAAAGACTCATGCACATATGCATAGACTGAGAGACTCATGCACCCACTGACAGACCCACTCCAATACTTATACATGCACTCATAGACTGAGAGACTTTATGCAGACACTCACAGACTTACTCAGAGACTCATTCACCCACTCAGACACCCGCTGAAGTACTCATACAGACACTCACAGACCCACTCAGAGACTCATACATGCACTCACAGACCCACTGACATGGATTTATTGATTATAAGATACAAAGGGGGTAATTCAGACCCCGGCGGGCGGCGGGAGCCGCCCGCCTGGCGGGAACCGCCGAATGACCGCACCGCGGTCAAAAGACCGTGGCGGCCATTCTGTGTTTCCCACTGGGCTGGCAGGCGACCGCCAGAAGGCCGCCCGCCAGCCCAGCGGGAAACCCCTTCCCACGAGGACGCCGGCTCCGAATGGAGCCGGCGTAGTGGGAAGGGTGCGACGGGTGCAGTTGCACCCGTCGCGAACGCCATTGGCCCCATGACACCCCTCACCGCCATCCTGTTCCTGGCGGTCAGAACCGCCAGGAACAGGATGGCGGTGAGGGGGTCGGAATCCCCCATGGCGGCGCAGCAAGCTGCGCCGCCATGGGGGATTCCTGAGGGCATCGGAAAACCGGCGGGACACCGCCTGTTTTCCTGTTCTGACCGCGGCCAAACCGCCGCGGTCAGAATGCCCTGCGGGGCACCGCCAGCCTGTTGGCGGTGCTCCCGCCAACCCCGGCCCCGGCGGTCCTTGACCGCCAGGGTCGGAATGACCCCCAAAATCATTTAAGCACTTGTGAATTTTAAAGGTGGTGGTGTGCATTGAATGCCTGCTTTTTTTTTATGTATTCATGACAAATTCACAAAATGTTATATGTTTAAAAAAAGTGATCTTAAATTATGCTAGTGTTTGGGAAATAGGATGGCTCTGACAAGAGTCTTTGGGTTTATTGTACAGTTGATGATAACCTCACATAATACAGGATGCAGTATGTCAAGTTGGTGAGAAACACCCAATTGCCTTTGTCTGTGAAGTGAACTCTGTCACTTCTACAGATTCCATCCACATCAAAGAGCATGTTGTTGTTGTAGATAAAGCCTATGTTATGGTCTTTTAGGAATGCAGAAACCTTTTTATTAACATGTTTCCTGGCTTTATCTATCTGTGGACAATATTCGGTTCACCATTTCGATTTCTAAGTTTGGCTTATGTTGGAGAATACCAAGACAGTATGAGTAAAATGTACCATTAATTGTGCAAAGGTATCTTTCATTGGGATTTCCAGTCCTACTCCTGTAAGTATTCCCAGGTCATTACCACCACAATGCAGAATCGTGAGGTCATGGGGTTTGCAATCTCTAATGCATTTGACTAAATGCAACAATTGATGCAACTGTAAACCTCGCTAGCCAATCCAACTTATGTCCAGGTCCCTGTCAATGATAAGCAGGAACATCTCACAGGGGAATGTTGGAGGAGAATCAGATATTTTAAAAATGAAAAACAGTTAAAATGCAGGGCCAGAGTTGTTTGAAAAAAAAATACATTTCTTTGGATGATGTGAATATGCAGAAACTTAAAATTAAGTTGTGTGTTCTTACAGTAAGTAAAGAAGTTTGAGATTGGTTGTGCTTTAAATAAAAAACATGTAATGCAGTCTTGGATATGGTTACATTTGGAAAGAGTCAAGCACACCTATTACATTTCAGTTGCAAAGTAATGTGCAATTTGTGAAATATATGGTACACTTTTGATCTAATGGTTGTAGTGGGTTGCTATGGAAACCACGCTAAAGGAGAGTAGGGAGAAAGCTAGTAAAGTGGTAATACTAAAAGAAGAGACTTGCAAGTAGAAGAAGCTTTAGCAACTCTTTCACTGGTGCATGGAAACATACTTCCAGTACTGAGCTTTTCTTTAATGAAGAGAGCTACTTGTAAGAGAACCTATTAGTGCATGCAGTTGAAGACAGGGAAGATGTAGATATGCCCTGGTACATAAATGGAACTGTAGCAGTATTTGTAGTGTTTGGCAGGAATCTACTGACATGCTGAGAGATTTTCTGCATATGTTTCACTGCAGAACTTTAAAACAGAAAATAGGTACGAGGATTAGATCCATGCAAAGTTAGAAGGTATGCTAATTTATAGGGACACTCACTGGCATGTCTATCAAAGAATGTGTACCAAAGCACCTTTCATCATTTCAGAATGTTAGCTGTATATCACTGGAGAATGTAAACCTTTGATAGGAGGCTTCACTATGTCAAAAATCCTGCCCTATCTTTAGGAGAAATGAATAGAGTTCTTCTGCATGGTACAGTAGAAGAGGTAGAAAAAGTTTCGAGGATGTTCAGTTTTGTTTCTTTGGTCCTGAGCAGGAATATAGGGAAAGTTAGAGGTTGGTAGATGTAAATGTCGAGGCGCAAGAAACTGGTATTAGTGTTGATCATTTTACCGAAGAGATTGGGAAATTTAACACAGTTATTTCTGAGAAGCCAAGCTGTGTTTGTATATGTTCTTGAGGCACTCACTACAAAAGTCAAATTTTCAATGTTCTTGTATATTCAAAAGCTGAAGAAGAGAACAGAGATAAGTGGCAAGAATGTGTTGTTTCTTATTTGTAGAGGAATGGTTTGATTTGTGTATCCAGCAAATTATATTTAAGTACTGCTTTGATAAGTTTCGTGGATAATAAAATGCCAGTTAGAGCAGTACATAACAGGTTGGAATTAGTTTCAATACCAGAAGAATTTCAAGACTTAAATGTATATGAATCAATTCTGATACAATGTGTACATCCTTTCCAAGCTACATTTCCCATGGAACCAAAAACTACCTCCAACAGAGCTACAGAAAAATCTTAGGGATAGAGTTGTGTACTTGCCATTAGAATGCAAAACGAATATTGAAAATATAGGGGTACATACAGATTTTGAAGATGCATTTATTATTTTTGTCAATGGTGTCCCAATGAAGAACAAAAAGATATGGCAGAAGTTAGTGGATGTTGAGAAAGTGAAAATAGCAATGTTATATATTATTATAAAAATACTAATGTTTTTCAGGACATAACACATTTAGAGGATGAAACCACCAAAAACATGACTCCTGTCTTAGGAAAGACAGGAGTCATGCCACCCACCCCAGTGGCCAGCACAGGGGACAAGTGTTCCCTGGGCATGGCCATTGCACTCTGTGCCATGCTTGGGGGCCCCACGTTAAGGCCCTCAATGGGAAAATAATACAAAATATTTACCTGGACTTACCTGGGATGGGGTCCCCATCCTCCAGTGTCCCTCTGGTGGGGGTTGGGGGAATTCTAGGGCTTCAGGAAGGCACCTGTTGACCGATTCCATGGTGTTTAACCATGGAAATGGGTCCACAGGTCCCCTAAGACCTGGTCTGACCCAGGCGTTAAATAATGGTGCAAAGCTTGGTGCAGAGCAAGCTTTGCACCATTATTTAGCCCCTCCTCCCACCGTGCACCATTTTAGCACGGGGGGATAAGTATGGGGTCACGGGGATAGCACAATTTTTTAGATGGGAACACCTACCTTTCATCTCATTGATGCAAGGTAGGTACATGCATCCAAAAAATGGCGAAAACTCCTATATTTTGACATTAGAGGTGTCTAATGTCAAAATATAAATATGGAGTTAGGTTTGCCCCGAGTTTGCATAAAAAAAAGTGAGGCAAATTCAGCATAGAGTATAAATATTCTCTATATACTTAAGACATGAGTAAATCTTCAAAGCCTTTCGCGAAGGAGTGTGTTGTAAAAGTTCATGGAAAGGATGAAAAGGTGAAGTACAGCTTGATTAATATGATGCTGTGCCAATGTGGCCTCAATAAATATTGATAATGTCATCATGGTGAGTTCACATGCATGTTGGGAAACCTAGGTTCACCTACTTGTTTCCTAACACTCAGTTGTACTGAGTATGCACGGGATGACCTGCTTGAATTTTTTAGAGAAGTAAACTCTAACATTAAAGACATTAGACAGTGGGAGAACTTTATTCCTTGGATCCCGTTAATGTTTGCAGATACTTGAGCCACCAATTTTAAGCTATGATATCTTTCATCTTCAACAAAAGAAACTCTCCTCATGGTAAAGTAACTTATTTCTTTTGGCGTAAAGAGTACCAAAGCAAGAGGTGCTCCTCATATTCACATGCTCTTATGGATAAAAGATGCACCTAAATTTGTAACAGATGGTGATGAGTCTTTTCTGTCCTTCATACAACAGTGGCGGACATGCTTCATTCCAAAATATACTGGAGAAAAAGGTTTGAGACAGCAAGTTCTGTACTTACAAAATCACAGATGTGGAAAGCACTGCTGTCGAAAATATAGACACAAAGGTAAATTTTACACAAGATGTCATGTGGGATTCCCTCGACCTGTCATTTCACAAGGAAGAATGAACAGCTTTATATCTGTATTCAGACATACACTGACACAAAAGTCCTTGAAACATTCTTACAACCTGAAAAGAGCACATTACTGACTATAATCCATTCATTTTAAAGATGCGGAATGGAAACATGGACATACAGTTTGTTGCAGATAACTCTATTGCTGTTGCTTGATACGTCACTTCATATATCACAAAATCTAAGAAGACAGAACGAGATGTGGCACGAGATTTCTGTAGAAAAGAGTCTTACTAAGAAATTGTACAATCTCAGCTTGAACATGCTTTCAGACATGGAAATTGGATCTTATGAGTGCACAGACAGGTTGGAAAAGATTCTTCATATGAAATTGCACAGTTTCAGTTTGAAACTTTTTTGCCACATAGAACTTGAATCTTATGAATGTGCAGACAGGTTGAGTTCATCTAGTTTATTCTCAAAGTCAAGGTCGATTGTTTGGGTAAGTATAGGGTTTGAAAACACACAAAATGGGATGTTAAAGTCTTCACTAGAAATTCAGTATCTTGCAGAGTTTGTTCCGGAATGTAGAGACTTTAAAAGATGAAGCAACAATAGCTATAAATGAAGTGGAGACTGCAATGCAGCAAGCAAGAGAGGAAATTGTTGATTTCTAACAGTTAGTACAACAGCTAAAAAATGCACAGAAAGTAATTTATAATGAAGTAAAAAGGTAAAACAGAGCACAGAGTTCTACATAAAAAGAAACAATGTGAATGCACTTCAGTTAAATCACCACTACTATACATCAGTGGTCAAGCTGTCACCGGGAAAAGCTTTCTAATTAAAGTTCTAACTGCTTGTCTAAAGAAGTCTACAGAATCAAACTTATCATGTGTAGTAACAGCACCAACATTAAAGGAATTACTTCACATTGTCTACTTATGGTTCCTTTTAAACATGATAATAAACTGGAATGCCAGAAGTCATCTAGTGAAGCTTGCCACAAAGTTTCCAGAGTTTTCAAGAAGCTCAAACTTTTAATTATTGATGGGGTGAGCATGGTGTCAAACTTAATGCTTGCTTTCATACATTTAAGAATGCAGCACATTTTAAAAACAGAGTATGACACTTTTTGGAGGAAAGCATTTAATTGTCTTCGGGTGACCTACTGCAACTCATCCCTGTGAAAGGACAACCTGTCTTCAAGACTCTTCTCCATAATGGAATAAAAAATGATTTGGGAACTATTGGGAATTTAAATATTTGGTTAAACTTTGAATACAAGGAACTAGTAAAAAATATCCATAAAGCATCTGACATAAAATATCAAAATATACTGAAGGACATACTGAAGCACATTAGGGTAGGAGTGGATGGGAAACATACTTTAGAAAGTGGTCTTATCAACAAAATATTTTCATCAAACAGTACAACACCACAACTAATGTTCAAATTTATTAAAGAACTGAAAACCATACTACATCCTCAATGTTCAATTATTGAAACTTGAGAAAGAAGATATTTTGGAAATTATAGCCATTGATAAATGGAATGTCATGGAACATCATAGGGTCAAAATAACAGAATAACCACAAGCACAATTTGATTTTTCCGAGAAGTCTGTATAGAAGACTGCAGCATTAGAAAAAAGTAATTTTGTGATGTAATTTAAATGTTGAGGAAGGCTTAATGAATGGTGCAATGGGTAAACATCTTGATTTTCTTAATTTTCTGAATAGAAATGAGGTTGAATATTTGGTGGTGAAATGTGATCAGACTGATGGTGTAATGCATATTGGCCAATGTATTGTGCAGTTTTTGCTTGTAAAGGATTTAGATGTCTGAGTTTCCATTGTCTCTAGCATAGGGTGTAACTATCCATAAATCACAAGGTTTAAATGTGAACACAGATTTTATTAATTTTGGAAGGACAATATTTAAAGAAGGTGTGTTATATGTTGCACTATTGCCTGTTAGAACATTAGCTGATATGTTCTTGGTTGAATTTGGTGAAAGCAAAGTTATGGTGAATATTCTACCAGAGTGGAAGCTTACAAAAGAGCGGAGGGATGTTCAGGAAAACAAAGTATATGTAGAAAGTGCTAAAAATAAGAAAAGTGGAAATTAAGGGAGAAATTGTAGGTAGTTGGAAAATAGTTCAGGTGTCCACTGCTTTGCAACTATTGTTCTCAATTTACTCTTTCATTTACCACATGTTGTAAATGGAATTCAACAGAAAGCTGTAACAGATTTTGTTCTGCACTGTATCATTTGTTCTAACATTTAGTGAGTGAAAGGACTATAATACATTCTGCTTCAGCCTTGTAGATACTTGGAATTGGTCTGTAGTATTTACTCTTAAGAGTTAACAAGATGCACATTAAATTTTAATGGTCATCCTTGGAGTAGAAGAAGATGAAGAAGTAAATATTAATGAGATATTGGGACTGAGTTACAAATGGAACCCTTGTTGTGAAGATAGCCCTTTTATATCCTGTACTCAAATAAATTCTGAGCAATTTCTGTACGTGACACCACCAGATTGCAAAATTGTAGCATTTGAGAAATTAATAAAAAATGCAAATCAAAATGTGACCTTCGCAAATTGTAGATCAGTTGTTATATCTACATTGCTTTTATAAAGAGCTGGAAAATTCCTTAAAATAATGTTACAATGATGCAGGACAGATGGATCCAAATTGGAAACGAAAATTACCAATCTTCAAAACTTGACAAATGACAATTTCTGGAAACCTTATGGAACTATAGCTATTATTTTTCATGAAGGAGTTAATATATCATCTGAACACTACATTGTCATCTTAAAGATTGAAACTGGATGGACAGAATGCAATGACACAACCTTATATTCAAACCAAAACTACCTTTCAAAATAAAAAATTCTTACTGTCTCTTTCTTCAACCAAAATTCTAACATGTATTTCTGGAAAAAACAGACATATGGTATTTCTTCTATGGAGTTTCTCAGGGCAACATTTACAAGAAACTGATGCATCAGTATTGATACATCAGATTTTTTGCATCTGCTGCAAATCCACTAATGATGCCATGGATGCGATGTATTTACAATACAGAACTCCATGGCGCACGTTTTCATGGATGCATCAGAAATTCTGTTGCATCTTTTGATGCTAATGTGATGCTTTGCTGGAGTTGGGTTGTAAAACTAACACAACGCAAGCAATGCGTCAGAGCACAGAGGAGAGTCCCATTATAAAAAGCTGTGTGTCAATTTTACGCTGGTCTGAGAAGGCTTTAAAACTTTGACACAGGGAAGTCAGAGAGTGAAGCAGTGAAAAGTTGTCTATTTCAATTCTATTAATCTTTTTACATGGGAATGCCTACATAGTGGTCAATACCTCAGTTTGTAAAGATGGAGCAGTGAGGGGCACTGTTTGCACTGCCGCTGTGTCAAAAAAATGATACAGCAGTGGCACAAGGGGCTTGTAAATGAGGTCCTCAGTGTTTTAGACATCAATCGGCCTACCAGGGGTGACAGCTTTAAAATGTTCTACAAAATATGTGTATCTTCCATGAAGAAATTGATATAACATCTGGACGCTACTTACATTGAAGCAGAGATTTCCTTATAAACCATCCAAATTCTTAACTTTTCTTTCTTGAACCAAAATTGTAAAGAGAATTGCTACTAAAAAAAAATGGAATAGTTTGCTTCTGAAACTTAAGTTAAGACATCATACGTCTACCGAAGGTGATGTCTTCATAAGGGATTTCAAATACTGAAATGGACTTAGTCCTTGAACTAAACAACAGAGAACAGAGATCACAACAAAACAGGAAAAACAGATCAGAAACAAAAAACAACTATTTTATACAGCAACAAACACTGATAAAGTTGTTAAAGTTAAATATATTATTGGATATTCAACTACTTTTAGAAAATAAAACATGTATGGACAGAATATCATAAGAAGACCATCAAAATCAAACTATTATGAAATATTTCTGATAAAAAGTGATGTATGACATTTAATCTACATGGATCTTCAATATTTTAAACATCATTTAGCCTAACAAGTGTGATGTTTTCAAAAACATCTCCAAAACACAAATCTCCTTTATAGATACTAGAACTATTGTACCATGTATAATAATAATAAGAGAATTACTTTTGGACACATTTGGGTAGAATAGTTTACAGAGTGTATGTAAAACAAATGTTAAAGTGTTTGGAGGGAATGCAATGCATAGTATCACATATGTAATGATATACTGTGCAGTTTTTATTTTTTTTTACAAACCATGTTATCATTTTTTTCTCACTGTTCGATGATGAATCTTTATAGGAAGCAACATTTCAGATGTACAAGATTAAAAACTGAGAACAGAAAAAGAGGGAAAATAAAATTTTACTATAATGTGATATCATTGTACAGTATAATTAATGTACAGTGTTCTGTTTCTGGAATTTTAGAAATACAATACTAACTTATAGTTAGATATATTTTTTTTTCAACATTGGTTGGAGTTATATGTCTTCAGATTTGTCAAAATACTTATAGTGCCACATGACTATTTCTTGAAGTAGTCCAGGAAAGAGCCTTCTTGCATATAGAGCATGTAATATACTTTCCCACATTTAGTTTTGGCTGCAGTGCATGATGAAAAACTCTCATGAAATGTTTTCCCATTTTGCTGAGGGTTGTTTCTCCAAATATCATTCAATCATACAGCCACTCACACTCCTAGTCACTTAGTCATACAATCACAGATCCACCCACTCATTCACCCATACAACCACTCACACCTCAAGCTACACTCACTTATTCAAACACTCACTCATACAACTCACTCACCCAGTCGCACACTCACAGAGCCACTCACTTACTTTTATAGCCACTAACACATCCATTCACTCACACTTACAACCATTCACACACCCAACCACTCACTTACGCAAACTCTCATACTCACTCCTACAGACACTCACAAACTGGGTTACTCACCCATACAGACACTCACACAACCACTTACTCAATCATACAGGCACTTACATGCCCACTCACTCACCTATATAGACACTAACATATCTAGCCATTCACCCATACAGCCACTCATACATGCAACCAGTCAGACAGACAGCCGCTTATTCATAAAGCATTTCACACAACCACTTATTCAATACAGATACTCAGACACCCACTCACTCAGACACTCACTCACTCAGTCACTCACTCACCCAGTTACTCAGCCATACAGCCACTCACAGTCACTCACTTATACATACACTCAACCATCCACTCATGTGCAGCCACTCCCCAATACAGCCACTGACATAACCACTCACACACTGACTCACTCACTCAAATTGACACTCAGTCACTCACTTATATAGCCACTCACACACCTCCTCAGTCATCTATACAGAGACTTACACACATAGTCACTCACTTATATTGCACTGTAGGAAGCTGACAAACACAAATGATGGATGGTATGCAGAAGCAGTTTCAGGGTATCACCCTTCATCAGCCAGGCTAGTTTGAATCCAGTGGCACAGTGAGCTACGTCTGAACATACCCGGCCAACTTCTGGTGACAAAAGCAAACAAACTCAAATGATGGATGAAATGCAGATCCAATCAAACATTCACCCCAGTCACAGATCTGGGTTTAATCCATCAATTCTTTAGCTCACCATGCCACCCCAGTTTGGACCTAGCCATATGCAAATCAGTCTTGACCCTGTTCCCCATGGGAACAGTTCAGCCCGAACTTCCAGGCCAGGTACTGTTGTGTAGCCATTTTAGTTATAGCTCCATCCACATTATTTTAACACACTAGGCTGCGGTGCACTTTAACCTAGATATATTTTATTCAGCTTATTGTTACAATACCCATTTTTACCGTCTTGTTTTGTTTTCCGTTTATCTAACTGTTTTTGCCTAGGCCAGCACTCTGTAATCAAACAAGACATTCTTGATCACTCTTTGCGTCTTCCAAGGCTACAGCACGGTATGTTGCCAGTGAACAGGGTAGAAGTTTAGTCTTCAACATTCGTAGAAAATGCACATCCTTACGTAGGGACATTTTCTCAGAACATCAGTTGTGTTGTTATAAAAACACTTCCTTGTCCCTTACACGTTGGAGGGAGATTCCAGCCAGTGAACCACGACTGTATGCTGATTGCTGAATGCTTCGTTACAGATGCTAATGCAGACCGCAGGCCTTTGCTCAGGTATGGGGGTTGATGTCTTCCCAGGGGAACCTGAAGGGCAGAATTAGAGCTTCACATGCTGTGCTTGATCATAACCTAGGTAGGGATTAGTCCATCGATTATAGTGGTGACAATATGATAGCGTTGTTTTTATGCTTTACTCTTCTCGTCACAATTTTAGTACTGTCATGTTGCATCATCCTGGTTATTGCAGCTCACGCTTTGCTGTCTAAGATGCAGTCGTTTTATTCAATTCATTATTGAAACATATACTGCCTCTGTTTGTCATTTATATATGAGACTGAATTGTAAATGAGAGAACCGGATGAGACCTGAGTGACCATGACTTCCCTGAGAAGCCAAGTATGTTATGCACTCGGCTGCCCAGTCATCACTATCCCTGGGTAGAGATGAGTCACTGCTAGTTAGCTGGAGCAAAACCCAGATTGGAGCAACAGATGTCACCCGCAGTGGGTTAGACGTAGTCTCCCACACCGCCAGCGATTTTGCCTCTCAAAATCCAGTAGTCTCATTAGAATAATGAGAGCCTACGTGACAGTACTCCCTGGACCGGAAACAAGCATCCTGGGACTGATTTCAGGGTGTCACCCTTTATCAACTCTAGGAAGCTGGTTTGGTGTGTGGTGGCACTTAGACCTTATACAGGTCCACGTGTCTCCTCTTAGTGAATTGTAGCCAGTGTCTATAGCTACTGCAGTCACACAGCACTTGCACACATGAAAGAAAACACTCAGTTGCACAAAAATAAAGGTACTTTATTTTTGGAACAAATCAAAAAATACTAGACAGGTGACCCCCCCTTAGGAGGACACAGGAGTTGCAGAAGAATCCCATAAAACACTAAAAAAAGAGGGTCCCACACTGCAGGAGAACCACGCAGGAGGCTGTTCTTTGCAGGATGGAGTGCTGAGGGCTCGATTTACATGGCACCTTAAGAACCCTTGGAGGAGTTGCAAACAAGCCTGGCAGCTGCCAGTGACGTAGTGTACGGGGGTACTGTCCTGCGTGGGAAGGCAAAAGCTTACCTCCAACAAAGTTGGATAACTGACAGAGAGAACCAAGAGGACTACTGTGGACCCACCACACCTGATGCAGGATCCACGCAGCTCAAGATAAGAGAAGATCCACGCAGCCAGTCATCGCTTGCTGTAAGTGTCTGCAGTTGCAGGGTAGTGACTCCTTCACTCCAAGGAAGATTCCTTCTTCTTCTTGTGCAGGCTGAAGAGTTGCAGTCTTCTGAGGATGCACTGCTGGTGAAATGTTGCAAAGCTGGAAACAAAGATGCAGAAGAGTCTTCTTTGTTAAAGCAGTGTTTTTCAGTTCCTCGAAGGTCCAGTCGCAGTTCCAGTGGCAATAAATCAAAGCAGAGGTTGCAGAGAGGTCCTGCTGGAATCTTGCAAGCCAAATCTGATGACCCACCCCGGAGGAAGACCTTAAATAGCCCTGAAAGAGGGATCGGTCACCTAATCAGGTCAGCACCTATCAGGAGGGGGCTGTGATGTCACCTGTCTGGCCTGCCCACTCAGATGCTCCCAGAGTTCCCTGCCAACCTTGGAAACAAGATGGCAGAACCCAGGGACCCCCTGGAGGAGCTCTGGGCACTACCCCTGGGGTGGTGATGGACAGAGGAGTGGTCACTCACCTTTCCATTGTCCAGTTTCACACCAGATCAGGGACTGGGGGTTCCTGAACTGGTATGGACCGGTTTATGCACAGAAGGCACCAAATGTGCCATTCAAAGCAAAACCAGCAGCTTGGTGAAGCTACCCCTCCCATGCCAGTCATACCTATTTCCAAAGGAAGAGGGTGTTACCTCCCTCTCCCAAAGTAAATCCTTTTTTCTGCCTTCCTGGGCTTGATCAGATCAAACAGCAGGAGGACAAAAACGGGTCTGAGGGGTGGCAGCAGCTGTGCTGCCCAGAAAACCCTGTAAGGCTTGTGGTAGCAATGCTGGGGGTCCTATGTCCAGTACACCAGTAAAATGGCATCCCCACACTCACAAAAACCAGGAAAATTGATCTGGAGTTTCTGGGGGTACCTCTTCTAGTGCAGGGGTGCCCTCATGCACAGGTACCTGCAACCTGCCCTGTGGGCTGAGAGGGCCTATCATAGGGTTGACTTATAGTGACCTGGTGTAGTGACCTGTATTGAAAACTGGTGCATGCACACATTTCACGCAGGCTGCAATGACAGGCCTGCAGAAGCCTTTGCACAGGCTCCCTACGGGTGGCAGAATAACTGCTACAGCCCATAGGGATCTCCTGGAACCCCAATGCCCTGGGTTCCTAGGTACCATATGCTAGGGACGTACATAGGGGGACCAGTATTACCAATTGAGGAAAGAAAAAGGTACAATTTAGGGAGAGAGCAAAAGTACTGGGTTCCTGGTTAGCAGGAACACAGTAGACACAGTCAAACATACTGACAACAGGCAGAAGATGGGGGTTACCATGCCAAGAAAGAGGGTACTTTCCTACAGCCACTCACACAACCACTTACTAAATCATGCATGTATTCAGACACCCATTCACTCACCCATAAAGACACTCACACACTCATTCACTCACTCATAAAGTGACTCACAAACCCTGTGACTCACCCATAAAGCCACTGACACACTTGGTCAGTCACCCATTCACCCACTGACATAACCCCTCATTTAATTAAACAAGGCTAACACACCCACTCACACACCCACATAGACATACACTCAGTCACTCACTCACACATCCACTCATACAACCACTCACTCAACCATGTAGAAACTCACACACCCATATTGCCACTCACACGCTATGTGGCAGATTTATACTTTTTCCCTCAAAAAATAGTATAGCGTAGGCATTCCAAGATGCCAGCCGAGCGCCATATTTATGGACTGGGGCTTGCTGGCGCTAATGTCCTGTCAGCGTCCTTGGAAAGGATGCTAACAGGGCTGGGGTGGCGTAGAGGAAACCGGGGCTTGTGTGCCACATTATGGCGCTACACTGTTTAAAGGCAGAAAAATTGCCTCTAAGCAGTGTAGCACCATTTTCTGGTGCACAATCCCCATGGACATGGCTCCTGTCTTAGTAAAGACAGGAACCATGCCCACCACCCCAATGGCCATGCCCAGGAGACAAACGTACCCCAGGCATGACCATTGGGGCCAGCGCTGTGCATGGGGGCCCAAAATCAGGGCCGAGCGGTTTTGAGAAAAAAAAAAAATATATAAATATAAAAAAATATATACTTACCAGAACTTACCTGGGATGGGTCCCCCATCTTTAGGTGTCCTCCTAGTGTGGGTGGGGGTGGGTGGGGATGTCCCTGGGGCCAGGGGCCCCTTATTCCTGCCCATACGCAGGTGTTAAATAATGGCACTAAGCAAGCTTAGTGCCATTATTTAAGGCCCCATCCCCATGCTGGATTTTAGCACGGGATAAATATGGCGCAAAGGCCATATCATCCTTTTCTGGACTGGAATGCCTACCTTGCATCTCATATACGCAAGGTAGGTTTTCCCTTCCAGAACATGAGGTTAACTCCATAACTTTGGCACTAGATGTGTCTAGAACCAAAGTATAAATATGGAGTTAGGTTTGCGCTGAATTAGCATAAAAAACAATGATGCTAATTCAGCACAACCGAGTATAAATATGGGCCTATGTTACTACCCCTACAGCCACTTACTCAACCACTCACTCAGTCATTCATGCATTCACACACTCACCCATACATACACTGACACAAGCAGTCACTCACTCATATAGCCACTCACAGAGCCACTCACTCAAACAGCCACTCACACACCCAGACACTCACTCATACAGACACACAGTCACGCACTCAAACAGATACTAACCCATAGAGACCCAGTCAGACACTTATACAAATACTCAACTACCCAATCACTCATGCATGCAAACAGTAACACTTCCAGTCACTCACTCATGCAGACACTCACATAACCACTCATTTAATCATACAGATACTTATATGCCCAGTCACTCACCCATACAGACATTAACACATCCAGTCGCTCACACATACAGCCACTTACACACCCAGTCAATCTCCGATACAACCAGTCACACAGTGAGTCACTCACTTATGCACCCACTCAGACAGCTTTTCTAATCATACAAGCACTCACATACCCAGTCACTCAATCATACAGACACCCAGTCACTCACTCATACAGCCACTCACAGAGTCACTATCACATTAATACATCCTCTCTTCCTTATCCATACACACATAGAATGTATAGCTTTTTAACTAAAAAATGTGGTTCTAATGAGAACCTTTTATTCTTTTTTCTGGAACTGTTTTCTTGTTCTGTTTTTGTTCTTTTTACTTTTTTAACTTTTTGTAATGTTTTATTATTTTTCTTAAATAAAATGGCAACTAGAAACAAAACATCGTGGTGAAAATCTCAAAAACAGGGGAAGAAAACATGAGAAATAAAAAAAATACATTTATGGCTCTTTGCTGTTTCCAGCAGCACAGCAAAAGACTGTTTGCCTGCAGTTAGTATTTTTTTGTAATCCAAACAGAAGGAACCTACTCGTATATGTTCAAGAGAGATTTCTGGAAGGCGCCTCTCCAGTTCAGGTGGAAAAACTTCTCCTGCACTAGGTGGTGGTGCTGATGTAGATGTTTCCCCACCTCTTCTTTCGCTCTGAGCTCTCAAATAATGTCTCTCATGTTTTGTTTTCAAATGGGACAACATGCTTGTTGTTAGACAAGAATGATTGTTCGACGTGCCCCTGGAAAGGGTTTTGTTGCAGAGGGAGCACTTAACATACCTTGCGACCATCTTCTTTTCTCCACAGGGAATTAAAAAAAAAATCCCAAGCAATAGATTGCTTTTTGGGGGCAGTTTCCTCATCTGATGAACTACTTTCATCAGGGCATGGTTCTTGATCATGACTTCCTCCAGGCGTCATTTTATTGTCAAAATAAACAAAAAAACAGAACAGAGGAGCAGCAGTAGGAGATACAGAAAGCATTTCAAAATGCTTCCTATCCTACCACTGGTACTAAGCAAAACAGAAGACTGGGTGTGGTCTTTCTGAAATGATAACTGAATACTGTCTTGTCCAATCAAATCCCTTCCTTTCAAAGTCATGTGATATTCCTGAATGCTGATTTAATTGCGAATAACAGTGACATAGCAGAAACGAGAAAAACGGTGTTTTACAAAAGAATTACTCACACAAATACTAGTTTATACATCATAGTAGTAAAATATTGTTCTCAAACATTAACGACAATATGTGCATGTATATATTTAACACTTTAACAAAAATGTGTCAAATTTGTGCATAATTGCGATGTGGGAATATACGTCATATTAGATTTCACAATGGATTTGCTAGAAGTTAAAAAATTACAAACAAAATAAAATAAGCACACCACTAAATATAGTACTTAATAGAAAATGTATCATCCTTAAACATTTCACAATACTAAATTGAACACATTATATTCAGTTTTTTGCATGGCAGTTCTTTCATGTTACCTCATTCTTGCTACTTGATCTTGCCGTGTGCACTTTTTTGTACTGACTCTTTTTTGCCTTTCACTCGCCATTGCTTTAATTTTCTTCTCACCCCTATACTGTGTGTTGCTACTACATACCCTTCCCTTCTTTTCACTTCTATCTTGTTACCAGAAGACTGATTCTGTATATCCCTATTGCATGCCTTTCCATCCATCTGACAGGATTTCGCAAAAACTTTGTTGATTCACAGCACTATATTCTGTGTTAGTACTACATGTTTTTCCCTTCTTTTCACTTCTATCTTGTTACTAGCAGACTGATTTTGTATATCCCTACTGCATGACTTTCCCTCCATCTGACATGTTTTTGCAAACACTTCATTGATTCACAGCACTATCGTAACATTTCCAATAAACAAATATTCAATAAGTACTTTAGCCTTGGCTATATAATGTGGCCACTGGCATTCACTGCATTAAACCTCCATTTCACATGGTGAAAGACCATGCATTATGTGGACTGAACTGTTTATATAGTGTTGGCCACCAGGCCTGGCCAGTCCGGTCCTGTGGGGTATCACCGTAGTGCATGGCTGAAGGCTCTGCGCTGCAGCAGTTGGATTAAAATAAAGTTATTCAACTTACTTTACTTTGAAAAAAACATAGAAATGTACTAAAAAAATACAAGTCACAGGGGCATTATAGTTAGAAAATAGACCTTAAAAAAACCTTAGAAATTCACTGAAAAAAACAAAGGATTACAGGGACTTTATAGATAGGTTCTGAATTTACTCACACAAAATCATAGAAATTCAGCAGTTCTATTTACTAGCCCTAATTATACCTTACGCCCCCACAATGCACTGCTCATGACCTCACATATTGCATCACTTATGATATGGTCGATGACATCACTAATGACATTACTGATGACATAACCTACATAAACAATCTCACACCTCACTCACACACCCATTCAAACCTCTCATATACCCACTCACACAACTACTCACATACCCATTCCCACACCCATACAACTACACTCACTCATTGTAAAATGAACTCACACCCACTTGCAACTCATATAGTAAATCGCACAACCAGTCACATTGCCATGGAATTACTCACACACCGAATTATACACCCATAAAGTCATTCAGACAGCTACATAGTCACCTGTACAGCTAATATAATCTTCACTTATTCTCATATACACCACTTACTGAGCCACTCATACACCCACACATCCACTCTCACACCCACTTACTCAGCGATACAGCCACACAGACACTTACCCACTCCTACAGGCATGCAGCCACCCAAACAGTGACTCACTCATATGTATAACCACTTCTACACCCACTCACTCACCCATGCAACAACTAACACGATCAGTCACTAACTCACACAGTTACTCACACACTCACTCACTTAGTTATATACATACTTACACACATATTAATTCTCCTATATAGTCACTGACACATGCACACACTCTTCCATATATTCACTTGACACACTTACTCAAGCATGCAATCACTGACACACCCACTAATCTGTCCATACAGATACTGACAAAGCCTCCAACTCACTTAAAGAGCAACTCACACATATGACTACTCACTTGCTCATTCATACAGACATAGATACACAGAAACCCACTCACTCAGTAAAACAGCTACTAACTCAGTCTAGTCAACCAACTGTATAGCCACTCACACGACAACTCACATACAAATGCAGACACACATATATCCAGTCAAATTACATACATTATAAACACTTTCACTGATCAGTAGCTCTGGGAGAGTACAAACTTAACTTATGCAATACCTCAGTATGTATGTTTAAGTTACGTAAAAGTTTTTAACACACACAGACTGGATGATGGTATCACTGATGTCATTTGAGATGTCCTCTGTGATGTCACTACTGACCGTGTCATGAGTGATGTAATAGTTGAGGTAATGAGCAGTGCATTGCTGGGGCATTAGTTATAGTTTGGACTGGTATCCATAACTGCTGAAGTTCTATGATTTCATGATATATATATATATATATATATATATATATATATATATATATATATATATATATATACACAAATTCCTTTCAAGGTTAGAGTGATGGATAAATTATAAGAAAAAAAAAGAGAGAACTCTGGGTATTTCCCAAATTTAGGTGGAGAGCAGCTCCAGTAATGAGCACCCGGCGACACCAGCGACACTCTAGGTTTGTTCTTCTCAAATGTCTTTTTATCTAGCAAAATTGTTAAGCATAGGATTAGCACAGTGCTATCCATGACGAGCTAGAAAAGGACAAAACTTTTGCCATTTGTACAGCAAAATCGTTAAGCATAGGATGGGCACAGTGCCATCCTTGCCAAGCTTTAAAACAACACAATCCTTTCACCACTCTAGGTACAGTATTATGGCTTTGGACTGGTTAAATACCAACCAGGCCAACCTGGAATGAGTAAAAGCAACCTCTGACACATGTTTCAATGTTATTACATCTCTTCAGAGAGATCTAGCTCTCTAAATGTGATCAAGACCGGGGGTTCAAAACGCGTCGGTGGTGTTGGTTGGTGATGCACATGACTGAATTAAAAGCACATAAACCTTTCCTGGAGTGCAGCATTACAATTGTCTTCAGTTATTTCTTTTTGAATACATTTGAGACGAAAAGATCCATTCCTCACGCTTGCACCAGTATGAAATGCACGCCACAATGAGGACCATTTTGTTGAATTTTATATATATATATATATATATATATTTATGAATCCTCGTGTTTCCTCCTTAAAAAAAAACGTCTCTGCCAATCAATGTCACCTTACAAACTTAGTTTATTTCAGCAAATACACCCAACACTTTTCGGGAGTCAAAGCTCCCTTGATCATGAGTAACTTTAGTCCATTATTCCATTGCTGTATATTCCCTACACCATTTCACTAGCACAAATAACAGTCTAAAACCTCTTTTCTAATACAGCGGCCACCTTTAAACATGTTTTATCATACCTTTGAACCATTGTTCCATAATACATTTGTTTAATGATTTTTACAGCTACATTTATCTCATATATTTTATCATTATCGCAAACACTAATATTCATTTAATATTTATCTTTGTTGTCTATCATTTACAATGTTATCAAACACATATTTCTACTGATGTCGAACATATTCAAAATATTTCCAAATATTGTATGTAAACTAGATTACATTTTTTATTTTGTTAGTAAACTACATTAAAAAAAAATTGATTTAAGAGTTTGGCACTACATACTAGATGTGGAAGTGGGCAATCCATACACTAGCGATCATGCCCCTCTTCAGATTACGTACAAGAGACCTCTTCTAGCAGGGGCTGTATTTCCTTCTGTTTTACCTGCTGTTATGGAGTTGTCTAGCAATAGGCGCACAGTAAGATGGGACTCCTTTGAGAAATCGAACAAGCTCCGAGAAAAACTGTGTGATCTAATTTCTTCCCACCAGTTATTTGACCATAGTCTTACTTTTTCTCCAATTGAAGTTACGTCCCTTCATTTGGACCTTTTCACTACCCTGAAAGAGCTGTTTTCTAGATGCCCAAGGCCGCTGACTAACTCCTGCCCCCAACCCTGCTCCAAATGGTTCAACAAGAGATGCAGAGAGGCTAAAAATACCCTGGTTAGCGTCTTAAGGACAAAGGACAGACTAGGTATCATCAATGCTAGACGTAATTATGCTTTTATATGCAATAAGAGCAAACATGAGCATGAAGAGGAGCTCTGGAGTGACCTACTTGAGGCAGCTAGAGCTCATGACTCCAAACGATTTTGGATTTTGGTATCTCGTAGTGATCAGAACCGAGCCCCTTATTTGGAGTCTCATATTACTCCTGATGCCTGGCTTTCCCATTTTAAAGAACTGTACGGCTCTCCATTGGTCCTCGATGCCCCAAATCTGGGACAGCTGACAACATCTTATTCACCCGCGTCCTCTTTGCCCTCTTTACACTGAACGAAACCGCCCTGGCCATCACAGCCCAAAAAGCAGCGAAGGCCCCTGGGTCGGATGGGATTCCTTCTGATATGTTTAAAGCGGACCTGAATACCTGGAGCCCGTATATTAATAGGCTTTCTAATGCCATTTTGATTACCAGATCCTACCCTGACTCATGGAAAGAGGCTATTATCGTGCCTATCTATAAGAAAGGAGAGAGGAATTCCCAGGGAAACTACAGACCCATCAGTCTCCTTGACAATCTCCCAAAAATATTTTGCCACCAATTGTTGAGCAGGCTGAGTAAATGGATAGTGGATAACCAAATTTTAAATCACCTCCAAGCGGGCTTCAGAGAAAAAATCAGCACAATAGACCAGTTATTTCGCTTTATCTCTATTAAATGGAAAGTTGTCGATGTGAATTCAGGCCACCTATTTGTAGCTTTTGTTGACTTAAAATCAGCTTTCGATTTGGTACCTCGCAATAAACTATGGGAGGTCTTGTCTAAAATGGGAGTCCCTTGCCCTATTTTAAATATCATTAGAGATCCCTATACTGGAAATTATGGTAGAATCAGATGGGGCCAGCATGGCGAACTAACAGAAAAATTTCCCACTGTTCGTGGTGTGAGGCAAGGTTGTGTACTCGCCCCTACCTTATTCCTCCTTTTCATAAACGCATGCATTCTGTATCTTATGGAGTGCCCCAATGATGCCCCCAAAATAGGAGGGCAGAAGATCCCCTGCCTCCTATTTGCTGATGACACCTTGTTGATATCCCAAACAGCCACAGGTCTCACAATCCTGCTTTCAAGATTTATGACCTTTTGTAATGACCACGGCTTGGAAATCAACCGATCAAAAACTAAGTGTATGGTGTTTGGGGATAAAAAAGGTAGGATGAGGCGCCCCATTTATTTAGAGGGCGCCGCATTGGAAAGAGTTGGCGATTTTGAATATCTAGGCCTCAAACTAGAAGATTCGCACAAATGGCATTCTCATCTTCAGAAAGCAAATGTCCGCTTGAAACAACGGACGAGCAGTATCATAAGATTTGAAGCTAGATCTCCCAGCTTTGCCGTGACACCCGCAATTGAAATTTACAAATCACAAGCAAGGGGGGGAGCCCTTTATGGAGCCGAGCTGTGGGGCCACTGTAATCTAGATGATCTGATAAAAGTGTAAAACTCTTTTTTAAGGTCCCTGCTAAGAGTTCCTTCTAGCACCCCAATGCTCCCCATTCGAATGGACCTAAACTTGCCTCCCATTTGCCAGATTGCTGCGCTTAGGCCCTTGTTGTATTGGATCCGTCTATGGTCATTAGACTCTCTTATTCCCTATAGATGTGGGCTAGTCAACCTGATGGCCAATAATACTAGTCCAAAAATCAAGTGGTGTGTGTATGTAGAAGGGATTTTCACACTACTTGGCTTGGGGTCTTACTGGAAGGATCTGCTATCCATTCCAAAAAACGCAACACAGACACTGAAGGATGCGTTTTGGCTCCATGTGCATCTTTCACAACTGTCTGCTGTCTCACCATCATCCATGACGGGCAGTTTCTTACAAATAAAATGCCATTATGAATCTGCGCAATATATGGACATAGTTCTCTCTCCACGTGCATGTGCATTGTACATTAGATTTAGGGTAGGTTCTCTCCCTTTGCGCATCTTAACACATAAATGGGCCAACACTAGCTGCACTTCGAAGATGTGCCCAATGGGTTGTGCCAGGGAAGAATCTTTTACCCACATTCTCTTTCAATGTCCTGCATACCAAAACCAGAGAGCTCGTTGGATTATACCCTTGTGTAGGAAAATGGGTTTTAAGAACTGTCCACTGGCCTTGACAATTTTTAAATCTGATCCATCCGTTCTAGTGGTTTGTTGCCTGGCAAAATACTTAGATTCCATCTGGCACTGTAGATTGAACATGCTTAAAAAAATGGAGGTAAACTCGACCATAGATGTGGGGAGCGGTTGTGGATGAACTCATCAGTGAATTTTAATGCAGGCACCTATTACCTTTTACTGCTTAAAGTATTTTTATGCCTAGACTTTTTTTTTATATATATATATATATATTATTTTTTTTTCTTTTAAGCAGAAACGTCTTATTATATTTAATATGACCGGCCAAGCCGGTATCTGATTTTCGATATTTATCATGCAAAATTTTTGTATTCCTACATGATCTTTTAATATGGTTTGAAATTTTTAAAGGAAGAATTTTTATGGTTAATATATACACTTTTAATATTTAAAAACATTTTAAATGTATGGATATTCTTATATTCTTAAATAGAAATGTTTCCTTTTGTGACATGTTTGGTTAGGCTTGTATTTGAATCTCGATGCCCAACATGCAAATCTTTGCACCATCATATGATTTTATAATATGGCTCGAACTTCCAGAAGGAAAACTCCCATGATTAACATCTTCTTATGTAGTTCAACTTCTTATCTTCGAAATCTTCTGTTTATAACTTGCTGCTTTGTAAAACTGTGAATTGTGGTGTGCTTTTATGGTATTTACTTTTACCGAAATAAAGCTGACGAACGAAAATGTATGTATTTTCTCGACGGCCCACTATTCACATTTCCAATTATATTAAATAAATTGTTCATCTACACATAAAATTCCAATTCATTTATCCATTTATCCAATTCTAATTATTTTATTTTATTTTAGCATTGCCGTCTGTTTTCAACCAGCCTTTGAATCCTGGTTAGCTTAACCCAAGTGGGCAATTCCAATTCATACACCTTCAGTCAAACTCCTCTTTATTTTGTATCCTTTCTATATTCATTTTGCTTTATTCAAATTCTATTCATGCAAAAAATAATTAAATGTAGCGTCCAATTTTTACATCACCACATGATTTCTATATGATATAGTAGCTCCCTGGCTTTCCAATGACCGTTAATATTGTTCTTCTTATCTAGAAAATAAAAATAAACATCTTATATTAAAAACCAAACTGTGAAAAAACCCTCCTTAAAATCAATTCCATTATCTACCATCAACATTAATCCAACTCTTTTACATTACACTGTGCATAATTACCAAACAGCATTACTTCATATTCGCATTATATCAATCAATATAATAAATGTACTGATAGTTCTTCACCCTTATTCAATCCTTCAGGTTCCATGCTATTACAGTCAATGATTAAACGGGATTCCAATTGTCTCAATTCCAATATTCTATTTCCTCCTCGTATATTCATCATAATTGTATCCAGTACCACGAATTTTAATTCATTTACACTATTGCCATGATGTTCTTTAAAATGTCTGGCCACTGGATATGACTTGTCCTAATTTTTTATTGCTCTCCTATGTTCCAGTACTCTTTTTTTTGTATTTAAGGGATTCGCAATCCCGTCTCTGTCTGCCGTGAGGGGGCAGACTCACGCGGAAGCAAGATAAAATTGTGATATATATATATATATATATTACCTAGTTTGGACCTAGTTTCCATAGTCAGAGCATTTTTTGTTTTGCTTATAACTTTGGTGCCGCTTTCAAAATGTATACTTTGGTCTGATAAGAGAAAAAGTGGTGGCACCTAAATGCATTTTACCCATTCATTTTTTCATAGGAAATCTAGACATGCCTCCAGTCCAAACCACTGAATAGAATTACATCAAATTTGTCAGGAAGCTAGTTCCTGTTGCACAGATCACACTTTTTGTGGTGCCAATCCTTTCAGTAGTTTCTGAGATGTTAGAGTTTAAAAAACATAGATATATAGGGACGCAGATCCTCCGTGGATTCGGACTCATGGATCTGGGTCCAGATTCGTAGATCCGGGGATAAAGCAAGGCCCTGATTGGCTGGTCACAACCTGACAGAAAAGTTGCTGCTGCCATTTTGTTTGCTTCACCGGTTTGGGTTGGGAAAAAGAGAATGTAAAAACACATAAAGGGTCAGGACACAGGTATCCTGACCCCATAGAACAGGTAGACGGGTCACTTAGGAACCCCTCGTTGGCGGAAATTGCCCAATTCTTTATTTTTGTCTGATCCATTGAACCACGGAACCATGGGTAGAACTAGAGAAAAAGAAAAAAAAACACCCCTGCATCCAACCTCATGCTCCACACGGCCGAAACTACCAAACCAAACTAGCTCCGAGATTGGTTGCAAATTGCTACTGCTAATTGTTGTTTTGGTGTGATTTTTTTGTCATTGTGGTCTTAGTCTTAGACTACCCACTTCTGTACTCTGTGTTTTCTTTCAGTCTTGTTGCTGCTGATGGATAATCCTTTTGAATAACTCTACAATCAGAGTTCACCTCACGAGCCTCTTTAGGAAACAGTGTGAGTAGGACCCAGTCCTTTGATGATGTCTTCTCTGTTAGTGCTAGCTCACTACTACCACAAGCATTAAGAAGTCCCTCTGGGAAACCCTGCACTGATATTTTGGAGGATTGAGAGAGGTAGCAGACAGCACTTAAACCATTCAGGTAAGAACTATTTAAGAACTTAGCAGTGAAGTTGTTCTCTTGGAGGAGAGATAGAATTCCGATTTTTGTGTATGTTCGTGGCAGACCCCATTAGTGGTCAATAGTTACAGAGACTAGGAATCAGACAAGGACAGTGGCTAACAGTATTACTGACAGGTGGCTGGGTGCTCCAAAACCTCAAGAAGCATTAAAGTCAAACATAATTAGGTGGTTTTCCATTCCCACGCTGGTAGAAGAGATTACTGTGCTGCCGGAAGAGGTAAGTAACCTACTAAGGAATAACTGGCAAGGCACTTTAGATAGGGAAAGTCCGCACTTTAAATGAACCTACATTATAATGTGTGACAATTTCAGAGGACAACTTCTTGTCATGCTCTATATGCTAACTTGTAATAAAAAGACAGATATCAAGACAGAGAACATGCCCATTAATTTTCTTGCAACAAAACCCACCCTCTCCACCCACAACAAGCCCACTCACCCTCAATCAAAAACCCCAAATGTCCCTTAAACCCTTTCCCCAATTCCCCTGTCCATGCTCTCCACCCTAAACAGGCCCTTCCACCAAATAAAATATTAAAAAAATGTCTTTGCTGGTACCCAGCTTATTTTGAACATCTGTCTCCTCTTGGGCCAAGTTCTTCTGCCTACATTGAGATGATCCGTTGGTGATGATGAGCAGGGTGGCTGGTGGTGCAGGCTGCAGTGTACCCTAACTGCAGGTGGCACTGGCAGTAGTGTAGCTGGGTTGGAGTCATGCCTGGCTGGCAGCCCAAGAATCTGGAGATCTGAGCCTCCTCCTCTTCCTCCTCCAAGGCCATCAGCTGGTGATATTCTACTGCAATGGGCTCCAACTTTTGGTACCGCTGTAGGACAGTTATCTTGCGCTGAAATGGTTGCTGGCTGGCACTAGCAGCAGGAATAGCTATATCAAAAAGGAATAAAAAAGAATTGTAATGTTCAGTGCAAACATGTGTTTCTACTGTCTATAGTGACACAATAGCAGAACATTGCTGTCCCTTAGGGCCATTGGAATTTAATGTTGATGTGATTAGTCACAGGGTTTTTCCTGCACATGCATCACATAAACATAATACAATAGCACTGACTGCAAGGAATGAAGCCAGAACATTAACATAATCAAAAAGTTAGTTTAAACAATTTCATAGTGAAACAGACACTTTGGGGGTTATTATGACATTGGTGGATGGGAAAGCCTGTCCGCTGAAGTCCTGACGGGCAGGTTGCCACCAGTGCGGCTGCCTTCCTGTTGGCCCCATTAAGAGTTTCCCACTGGGTCAGCGGCATTGCCTTAGCGGGAAATGGCCTACAGCATTCTCTCTGGCTCATAATAGAGCCAGCTCCAATGCTGTAGTTCGTAGGGTGCAAAGCAGGAAGTGAACATTGCGATGGGGTTGCCCATGGGGGCCTCTGCACTGCCCATGCCAAGTGCATAGGCAGTACAGGTGTCCCCCTCGGGCCCCCTTCACCCCATCTCCGCCAGACATTACATGGCTCTGCTACCGCCATGTAATCGTATTCCCCAGGGCAGCGCTGCCCTGGCAGATTAGAATCCCCAGCACCGCCAGACTGACAAAAACTCGTAATCTGGTGCTGCTGGCCATAATGGAGCTGCCAGGGTTATAATGACTCCCTTTATAATGGTTAATAAATACATTAACTGACATTAATGAAAAAGACATATCTTCCCACTACTTCACTATATGTCCAACTTTAGTGAAGTCATGCTGAGGTCTGCTGCTCTGCAGCATGTTTTGGGTGCAGCTGTAATTCCATTTATTAATTTATTATCATTAATTCCAATGACCCTGTTCCCTCCTCAGTTCGACCCTAGTCCAAAATTAGCAGCTGATGGTTAGAGTCTAGCAGATGGGACATTCCAAAACACATGTGACGGACAACAGATATTGGGGGTCATTCTGACCCTGGCGGTCATGGACCGCCAGGGCCAAGGACCGCGGGAGCACCGCCAACAGGCTGGCGGTGCTCCCATGGGCATTCTGACCGCGGCGGTTTCCTGCTGCCCTGGGGAATCCTCCATGGCGGCGCTGCAGGCAGCGCCGCCATGGGGATTCCGACCCCCATACCGCCAGCCTGGCTCTGGCGGTCTTGACCGCCAGAACCTGGCTGGCGGTAACGGGTGTCGCGGGGCCCCTGGGGGCCCCTGCAGTGCCCATGCCACTGGCATGGGCACTGCAGGGGCCCCCTAACAGGGCCCCACTAAGATTTTCAGTGTCTGCATAGCAGACACTGAAAATCCCAACGGGTGCAACTGCACCCGTCGCACCCTTCCCACTCCGCCAGCTCAATTCGGAGCCGGCTTCCTCGTGGGAAGGGGTTTCCCGCTGGGCGGGCAGGCGGCCTTCTGGCGGTCGCCCGCCCGCCCAGCGGGAAACTCAGAATAACCGCGGTGGTCTTTTGACCGCGCAGCGGTATTCTGGCGGTTCCCGTTTGGCCAGCCAAACTCAGAATTGGCTTTCAGTGAACTGAATAGATTTTTTTTGTCACATTCATCACAGTGTATGCCAGCCACTAAACTCTAAATCAGGCCCTTAGTCCCACATTACACCCTGGTCTGCACCACAATTTTTTTCAACACATATCTTCACTTGTCCTTGGGGAAAGTTAGTCTACGGGAAGGTAATTTATAAGGACTGGGCTAGGTAAAGATTTAGCTATGGAATGGTTGGGTGTCACTGATCATGTTCTAGCCAATGGGAGGACAAAATTGGAACCATAAATGAGTAATGGAAGTCATGAAATATAAATTATTTGTGCAGAAAACTGTGGCATAGAACAAAATAATTATTAAGTGATGTTTTAATAGTCGGCTGAATGGGCACTGACCGAGTGGACACTGTGAAACATGCCTAGGTGGTCATTACAACCCTGGCGGTCGGTGTTAAAGTGGCGGTAAGACCGGCAACAGGCTGGCGGTAAAAATTTTGCAATTACGACCGTGGCAGAAACCGCCAACAAAGACAGCCACTTTAACACTCTGACCGTCACGGCGGTACAAACAAACCAATCCGCCACCTTTTCCGAGGCGGATTCACCGCGGATAAAAACACGGCGGAAACAGCATTCCGAAGGGAAAACACTTACCTCTACACACTTCATGAGGAACTAGGACACCATGGAGCCGGAACTCCAAATTCTTCCTGATCCTCTACCAGGAGCACGAATGCCGGCGGCGAAGACCACGGTGAGTCCTGCACCTACGACACAGGGGAGGGGGGAGGGAAAAAACAGGGACACACACACGCAACACCCCCACCCTTACCCTCACCCACTACAACACACACACTAATACATATGAATACATGATAGTCACACCCCCCAACCCCTCCGGAAGAATGCACAGACAAAAGGAAATTAGTGGAACCATTGTAATATATTAAAATCAAGTACGCAAAAATATATATATATACCATTAACAAAATATACACCAAGCATAGTAGTCCAGGTAGTGCTCCAATTAAGTCTGTGGAACACTGGGCCCACACGGTATGGGCGAGGCCCACACAAGATCCCCGACCATGACGGAGAGAACACTGCAGGGGCATCAGATACCAATAAAACATGCTCCTCAATGAGAGGGAAAGGGGTGGGCACCTCAGCCGGTTGAGTGCACGACGCCAAATCCACAAGAGGGCCACATGCCCACTGCCATGTCCTGGGGAGTGCAAAGCCACAGTCTCTCAAGTCTCTACAGTGGGTGGGTTGCCCACTGTTCAATCCTGGGGAGTGCAAAGCCACAGTCTCTCAAGTCTCTACAGTGGGTGGGTTGCCCACTGTTCAATCCTGGGGAGTGCAAAGCCACAGTCTCTCAAGTCTCTACAGTGGGTGGGTTGCCCACTGCCATATCCTGGGGAGTGCAAAGCCACAGTCTCTCAAGTGGATAACAGTCTCCATGGGTCTGGAGGGGGCATGGTGCCCAGAGTGCTTCATCCTGCTAAGGACAGAGGTAGTGGATGTATCTCTCCACTGGTTCTGGAGGGGGCATGGTGCCCAAAGTGCTTCATCCTACTAACGACAGAGGTAGTGGATTTATCTCTCCACTGGTTCTGGAGGGGGCATGGTGCCCAGAGTGTTTCATCCTGCTAAGGACAGAGGTAGAGGATGTATCTCTCCACTGGTTCTGGAGGGGGCATGGTGCCCAGAGTGCTTCATTCTGCTCGTGATGGACTCAGTAGCGTCAGTGCCCTTGGCTCTCATGGGCCAGCATTGCTTGAGGCGGCGGTGCCCTGTTCAGCGATGCTTGAGACGGGCCCTGTTCAGCGGTGCTTGAGACGGTGGTGCCCTGTTCAGCGGTGGTTGGAGCGGCAGGCTCCTTTGCAGTGACTCAGCTGCTGGCGGTCCTCTCTGTCCCAGCGGGGCTTGTGCTTGTGGTCCTCTCTGTCCCAGCGGGGCTTGTGCTGGCGGTCCTCTCTAGCCCAGCGGGGCTTGTGCTGGCGGTCCTCTCTGTCCCAGCGGGGCTTGTGCTGACGGTCCTCTCTGTCCCAGCGGGGCTTGTGCTGGCGGTCCTCTCTAGCCCCGCGGGGCTTGTGCTGGCGGTCCTCTCTGGCCCAGCGGGGATGATGGCTGTGGCCTCCTGGTCAGCGGGATGATGGCTGTGGCCTCCTGGTCAGCGGTGATGATGGCTGTGGTCTCCTGGTCAGCGGGGATGATGGCTGTGGCCTCCTGGGTAGCGGGGATGATGGCGGTCTCCTCCGCCATGCTGCTCTTCCCAGACTTTCCTGCTTTTTTGTGGCCCTTCCCCACCTTGGAAGGTGTCGCAGCTGACTCCACACTCCCACCGGGACCCCTGGGAGCGGCTTTGGTGGCTGGAGTCTTCCCCCTCTCCCACTGGCCAACTTCTGATGTTTCACAGGTGGGGGACTGTCTGTGCTGTGGCTCCGTACCACACTGGCTGCCCTGGTGGCCGGTGTACTCCATATTCCGGTGACTACATGCACCACTGGTCCCGGAGATGTTGTGGCTGAGGTGCTAATTCGGGACCTAGGAGACGGACAGGGTAGGGGAGGTGTGGGAAAGAGGTCAAGGTTGGACAGGAAAAGTTTTTGGGAGACACTGGGACGGGTAGCTGGAGGGGGTTTAGGAGTGGAGGGAGAGGTTGTGGTTGTGGGAGGTGTTCGTTTGCTGACTTTGGGTGATGGTGCTTGCGCTGGAGTCTGTCGTGAGGTAGATGGCTGTTGGGTGGGTGTGTGCCTGCGTTGGTGTATCTTGGGAGGTGGCGTCACAGACACAATGTGAGAGGACACAGGGGACGTGTGAATGGTAGTGGGGGTGATGACTGCACGTGAGCTGGGTGTGGTGGTGGGTGTGCTGGTGATGGCAGTAGTGGCTGTAGATGTAGTGCATGCAGGTGTGAGTGTAGACAAGACTGGGAGGGAGGAGGGAGAAGAGGAGGAGGGGGACGCAGTGAAGGCAGTGGATGTTGGTGTGTCTGCATGTGTGTGATGCTTGCGTGAGTGCCTGTGGGATGTGTGGTGCTTATGTTTGCCTGAGCTTCCCTTGTGTGTTGACGTGTGTGCATGCTGGTCTAGAGGTGTGCTTTGGATAGGCTGGGGTACAGGGGATTGGGTCTGGGTGGAGGAAGTTGGAGGGGGGAGGCTAGACACAGGGACAATGGCTGCCATCAGTGCTGAGTCCAGAGTCTGAAAAGCTCGCTGAAGGGCCGCCTGACCAGAATTAATGCCCTCCAGAAATGCATTGGTTTGTTGCAACTGCCTTTCGACACCCTGGATGGCATTCAAAATGGTAGACTGCCCAACAGTGAGGGACCTGAGGAGGTCAATGGCCTCCTCACTGAGGGCAGCAGGGGTGACTAGGGCAGGGCCTGAGTTGCCTGGGGCGAAGGTGATGCCCACCCTCCCGGGTGAGCGGGCATGGGGCAAAGGCCGAGGGGCTGCTGGGAGGGCGGTGCTGATAGGGGGGGTGGCGGCTGTACCTGTATATGGGGGGCCACAGATGTTGCCGCCACCACAAGAGAGCTCCCATCAGAGGACGAGTCTGTGTCGCTGGTCTCAGCTCCTGTCCCTGCCGTGGAGCTCCCCTCACCCTCCGTCCCACTGGTGAAGTCCGAGTCCGTAGTGTGGCCCTCCATGACCATGTGGGATGCAGCCCCCTCATACTCCGGTGCCACTGCTCCTCCGCTTGATGATGCTAATGCACACAAGAACAGAGAGACCACAAAAAGGGGGTGGATGACAGAAGAAAGACATGTTGAGTGCATGCATTACCACTACCGTTGGCCGACACGACAGACACAGAAGCCCCCTGCACTACGCCGCGCTCTTGGGCTCCACTGTTCAATTCCTGGGAAATGGCCTACTAGGCTGTGGACGTCATCTGCACACATGGATGACAGAGGGGCATGACTAGGTGTACTTGGCACTCTACAGAGGTGGGGTGGGGTGCCACATGGCCTGCCTTACGGAGAGACCTTGCCTACGGAACTCGCCCTGGCCTAGGGAAACCCACAGCCCACCTCCCCCACCCAGACCCCTCCACTGCGCGCAAAATCAGCAGGATCAGAGTGTACTCACCCCCTTGTGGCTGCTGTGATGCCCTCAAGTGCCCATCCAACTCTGGGTACACCACCGCTAGGATCCTGAACATCAGGGGGGTCATGGTGCGACGGGCACCCCTCCCACGTTGGGAGGCCATCCCCAGCTGAGCCTCCGCCGTCTTCTTGCTCCAGCGGCGAATGTCCTCCCATCTTTTCCGGCAGTGGGTGCTCCGTCTGTGGTAGACCCCCAGGGTCCGGACGTCCTTGGCGATGGCACGCCAAATATATTTTTTTGGGTGGGCACTGACCTACATGATTTGTACAGGGGGAAGAGAAACTTATTACCAACTGCACCGTCACAGTCATTGGCCCCCATCCCTGCCCTTGTCATGTGGCACATGCACTCACCATTGTTTCATGCACGCCTCACTCTCCCCCCTTCCTTCTTACATCCACCCCTCTCCACACAGTCATAGCCCATACAGCATGCTCCCAGTGTACTTACCTGTTTGTCTGGAGGACCGTAGAGTAGCGTGTACTGGGGGAGGACCCCATCCACGAGTTTCTCCAACTCCTCCGATGTGAAGGCAGGGGCCCTTTCCCCAGACACTCGAGCCATTGTCTCTTCCAGACCGAGGTCACAGCAGCACTTGCAGTGTATGTCCTCTCCTGTCGAAGGTCAGGTATTGAGTGATTGAACAGATAGAAAATGGCAGTCACGTCTGCGGCGGTGCGTACCGTCACCGCCGGCGTACATCGTCATTGGCTCCTGGGACCCATAGGGTCCAATGTTAACCAATGCAGCATTGCGCCGCGGTCTTCGGCCGCCTACCGCGACGGTGTACAACGCCAGCGCAGTTACCTCACATCCCATTGTCCCAATTTACAGGTCAGGCAGCCGCCATTTCCGGGGCCCACATGGCTTCATTTTTAACTGCGTCACACATACCTAGGCCTAGACTCAACACACATACAGGCACTTTTTAGATTATGATTGGTGTTCTGTGTAAGCTGTGGGTACATACCTCTGAGTTGTTTGACTCTGTGCTCGCTGTTGTCCTTCATAGGCACCGTCCGCTGGGACATGTGAGGAGATGGTGGCATCCTCCGGTGTACCGATCGTTGGTGGACCTGTCGACAATGGAGGAAAGTCATGTGATCATCACCTACAGGCTTGACCGTGCCACAATCCAGGAACTGTGTACCCAGTTGGAGCCAGACCGGTTGTCAGCTATCCGCCATCCCACAGGAATCCCCCCCTCAAGTGCAGGTGCTGTCAGTGCTCCATTTCCTTGCAAGTGGGTCATTTCAAACAACAGTGGCCATAGCATCAGGGATGTCCCAGCCTATGTTTTCCAACGTATTGTCCAGAGTGTTGTCTGCCCTGCTGAAACACATGCAGAGCTACATCGTTTTCCCTCAGGTGGAGGATTTGCCTACAGTGAAAGGTGATTTCTATGCCCTGGGACATATCCCCAACATCATAGGTGCCATTGATGGGACACATGTGGCTTTGGTCCCCCCACAGGAGTGAACAGGTGTACAAAAACCGGAAGAGTTATCATTCTATGAATGTACAGATGGTATGTTTGGCCGACCAGTACATCTCCCATGTGAATGCCAAGTTCCCTGGCTCAGTGCATGATGCTTACATCCTGCGGAACAGCAGCATCCCTTATGTGATGGGTCAACTCCAGAGGCACCGTGTGTGGCTATTAGGTGAGCACCTGGAACCAAGGCAGTGGGAATGGTTGTCTGGGTCTGGAGATATCCCTACAGGTTAGTGTGTGTCTAACAGTTGTCCCTCGCCATTTGCAGGTGACTCTGGTTACCCCAACCTGTCATGGCTACTGACCCCAGTGAGGAATCCCAGGACAAGGGCAGAGGAATGCTACAATGAGGCCCATGGGCGAACTAGGAGGGTGATCGAGCGGACCTTCGGCCTCCTAAAGGCCAGGTTCAGGTGCCTCCACATGACAGCTGGTTCCCTATTCTACTCACCAAAGAAGGTGTGCCAGATCATCGTGGCCTGCTATATGCTTCACAACTTGGATTTGCGACGACAGGTGCCTTTTCTGCAGGAGGATGGTCCAGATGGCAGTGTTGTTGCAGCTGTGGAGAGTGTGGACAGTGAAGACGAGGAAGCAGAAAAAGAAGACATGGACTCAGTGATCCAGCAATATTTCCAGTGAAACACAGGTAAGAATACAAACCTGCCTACTACATGTGCTTTAACACTACTACCTCTCAACTGTCTGTCGTTTTTACCCAGTGTATGGTCACTGAGTTGTCACTTTCCCTTACGATTTCACAGATGTGGGTCCCAATGTGTGACATCTGCTTTGATTCCTCATGGACTACAGCTGTGTGACATAGGTATGTTGACATTACAAATGAAAGAGCTTTTTGCCACAGTAATTGCTAATACAGTATTCCCAAATCACAGACTGACTCAAGATTGTTGTGTGATTTAAGGGTGTTTATTTAGTGCTCAACATTGGAGGGGGTAGCAAAATGGTGAGGGGTGATGGCGGAGGAATGTCCATGGCAGAGTCCAGTCTATTAGTCTCACAGGTGCATTGCCCTAATGGGCATAGGAAGTGGAGCTGAGGCCCTCAGGATGCAGAATCGCCAAGACCTGCTCCTCCCATGTTGTTAGTTGTGGGGGAGGAGGTGGGGGTCCACCGCCAGTCCGCTGAAACGCAAGGTGGTGTCTTGAGACCCCAGAACGCACATTCCCCCGTAGGTCGTTCCACCTCTTCCTGATGTCCTCCCAATTTCTTGGGTGATGTCCCACTGCGTTGACCCTGTCCACTATTCTTCACCATAGCTCCATCTTCCTTGCAATGGAGGTGTGCTGCACATGTGCTCCGAATAGCTGTGGCTCTACCCGGACGATTTCCTCCACCATGACCCTGAGCTCCTCCTCCGAGAACCTGGGGTGTCTTTGCCGTGCCATGGGGTGGTGTAGGTGATGTGTGGGGTAGTGTGTGGGGTGATAAGTGTGCTGATATGTAGTGGTGTGTAGTGTGATGTGCGTAGAAGTTATGTGGGTGATGGTGTTGTGTGCCTGTGGATGCTAGTATTGTTGATGGTAGTGTCTCTCTCTGGCCTTCTCTCAGTAATTGTGGTCGTAGGGGTTTGTGGGTGATGTGGGTGTGTGTTTTATATTGTATTGGGTGTGTGGGAGTGGTGTGTGTATGTGTATCAGGTGTGTGTATTTCGATTTGTCCAATGTGGCTGTGTTTTGTATACTGTATGTGTGTGTATTTTGAGCGCGGCGGTGTGTACCGCCAATGGAATACCGCGGTTGAAAGACCGCCGCGTGGATTTGTGGGTTATGATAGTGTGGGCGTTTTTTCTGTTGCCGTGACGGTGGAGGTTTTGTTTTCGCCAGTTTATCACTGACCTTTGGTGTGGCGTACTTGTGTGGGTGTCTGAATTTTGGCGGGTTCCGTGCTGTGGGTCTTAATAGCTGTGGCGGAATTCCGCGGTGGTGTGTTGGCGGTCTTCTGCACGGCGGTAAGCGGCTTTTACCGCCAATGTTGTAATGACCGCCCTAGTCTTTGGTTGTATATATTGACGACTTTGTGCAAAGCCCTTAACTAAATTAGATGCACATTTCCTACTCTGCAGCACCAAATTTAACTGTGCTGCAGTTTTAGGTGGCAAAATGTAGGGGGCAGGGAGGTGATGAGTGGGATATCTGCCTCGCTTAACAAATACGGTATTGTCAATCAGAAAGTAAGGTGACTTACCACTTGTCCGTGCCATCCCTGGGACTACTCCCATTCTCTCAACTGGCTGCACCTGGACCAAAACATAACACACCTATTTTAGATACTATGTTAGCCACCCAAATAATTATTTTGCAGAAGGTACAACAGCATCGCCTCACTAAAGTTAGGGTAGCTATCAGTATCAGTGTCTTCTATCAAAAGGTTTCCTAGTTGAGAGCATTTTCGAAACCAGGTAGTCAAGTCGGACAATAACTTGTTTCACCTAATTGCAGAATGAGGCTACGAATCGATAAGAATGGAAATCATTGAAGGGGTGTAAGGGAATGAAAATGAGATATGGTATTGTTTGTAATGGTATCTCATTCCTGTAATGCTGCACTCTTGTGGAAACTGCTAGTAGAAGACAACAATGGGGGTCCATGATCACTCTTTCTCTGTACTTTTTTACTGTTTGATCAAGAAAGCCTTCTCAGCAAACATGTCTGATGAATAGAATACTTTACCCCTTGATCCTCTTTATGTTATCAAAAATCTTTTCTCCTAACAGTACTACACAAGACATGTAAAAGAAGGGGGAGGGAAAGCTTACTAAAAAAGGGAGCAGAAGAAAGCTACAGAAAGAAAAATGTCAGCTGAGGAAACAAGAAAGATAGAAAACACAGGGAAATGGAGGGATAACAAACATTAGAGAGGGGATTTGAAAAAAACTATAAAATATAAATCCACACGGCTGTCATTTTTACTATAGGGAATAGTTAAAGGTTATAAATAATAATAAACATGACTTACTGGTGTCAGCAGAACGATCTGCTGCAGCACTGGTCATTTTAGTTATGGTGGTGGTCATCATCCCACCCGCTGCGGCAATGGTTGTGGTGGCTGCGGCTTGCCCGGCTACCCTCTTGCCCTTGGGTGCTGTTATGATAGGAATGAACATAAAAAGGATGGTGATTAGTGGTACTCTCTCTTCCAAAAAACACTTTGGCAGGTAAAGCATTCTACTTTATAAATCAGAAAGCCTACTCCTAGTTTCCTAACCTAAAATTAGAGTTTGAAGTATTCATTAACTTCAACAAATGATCTTTGCTCCTCTGCTCCCTTTTGATTTCAAGTCAGCCTTCCTTTCTATACTGCACATCAGGGAGATTGGAACTGATTTTAAAACTGTGCATGTCGGGGTGTGAGTTATACTTATCTTGGGCACAAGTTATAGTTTCTTTAGATAACTATAATTGCTGAATTTCTATGATTTTGTGCGTTTACATTCTGATTCTAACTATAACATCCCTATAACCATCCCTGTAACCTTTGATTTTGTTTTAGTGACTTTCTAAGGTTTTTTAAATGCTAATTCCTAACTATAACTTGCCTGTACCCTTTGGTATTTACAGTGAATTTCTATTTTAGGGCAGTGCATGCATCCAACTCCCGCCACACAGGGCCTTCAGCAATACACAGCAGAGGGTGGGCCTAGTATGCAGCCAACCTTAAGCCATGAGGGAAAAGCAAGGAGAAAGCAGTGAAAACTTGGAAAAAGCAAGGAGAAGACACACAAAAAAGGAGGGGGGAAGCAAGTCAAAAGCAGTGAAAACATGGGAAAAGCATGGAAAAGGCACACAAAAAAAGAGAATAGAAGAAGGAGAAAGCAAAGAAAACTAGGGAAAAGCGGGGGCAGAAACACATAAAATGGGGAAAAGCAAGGAAAAAGCAGTGAGAACGAGGAAAAAGCAAGGAGAAGGCACTCAAAAAACAGGGGAGAAAGGAAGGAGAAGACAGGAGAAAGAGCGATGCAGCAGCCTGGTGAGAGCTGAGAGCTGTTTTTTTTGTCGTGATCCACAAATTGACTATGATTTCATGGCAAAAAAAATCAAAACATTTAGGGGCCCCATGCCTAGGGGGTCAGGGTAAGCCTTCTGTTTTTTTTTTTTTTACTTTTCTGCTGAGTCCAAGTCCCAAGATGTCTGCCAGCACTTCCTGGTTGATGTGCTGGCAGCCAATCAGATCTCAGCATGAGATCTGTCAGATCCGCTGAAGATTTGCGTCTCTATTTATACAACTTTCTTCTTTCTTTAATAACTCCAAACTACTAAAGAGATTCACAATAAATTACAAAAAGTGCTCTTTCTGGACCAAGATCTAGGTTTCTGCCACATTTGGTGTAATTCTGTTCAGCAGTTCAGGTTGTAGTTGTGTCTAAAATCTTTATGGGAAATAACATGGGAACACACATTTTTGAACCCCCCTTTTTTATCGAACCTCACTTTATGGTTCACCCTGAAATATTCTATGCAGAACTAGATAAAGTAGGGCAAATGTTTTGTGAAGATTTGTCAAACGGCACCAAACGTATAAGCAAATCAAAACATGCTTTTCCTATGGAAACTAGATACTAACTATATATATATTTAGATTTAGATATAGATATATATCACATTGCTCTCCTGCCACTTATACGAGTATACGTGCACTCAGGGATGTTTCTGCAAAGTTTTAATTACTATACAATCACAAGCCTCAGCGACTCATTCCAGATAACAACCTTGTTCATGCTCAGGGTGGCTGTCCACATCAACCCACATATACGAACAAAGAACATGAATACTGTGAAAAGACTAAAAAGTGCCTCTGTCGTTCACTATATAACATACCTGCCATTTTGGAGTAAGGCAATCCCATATGACTGCAAGTATAACAATGAACCATATAACTATATAAAACAAAATATGACAAAAGGTTATTACAAATTCATGTTATGGACAAGACTTTTTTCAAATAAAGTCAGAATTCAAAGTTCCTATGCAGTTTTAACATATCGTATAACATGTCTGAATCAGTCAAGGTGCATATGACTCAAGCGAACAGCAAAAATCCTGTGTCAATTGCAAGGCATCTCCCAAATAAAAGTCTGGTATAACCTGCTGGGGTTGAATGAGATGAAAGTGAAATAGCAAGAAATATTCCAAATGGATCTCCCCAACCCTCATGATAATAGACCTAAGCTGCCTATTGGTGAATACAACATAGGCTAATGCTTCCTTTGGAAGAGACAAAAATGTGAAATATATGCAAGTGAGAATATGTAAATACAAAACCACAACATTTCCGCTGCTGTTCTGTGAGTGATGCTCTGCAGCAGGCCCCCCTGCTCACAATGTGCAACCTAGTGCTGGCTCTGAGGAGAACTACATTTTTTTCTTTCCAAAGAAACCCTGGCTGTATAGAATTCCATCATCCCTAAATGAATATGCAAAAGTTCCATCATCAACAGAGCTCAATTGGGCATCCCGCTATGTTCATACGGAAGGAAAAGCCTAGTTCTCCCATTCATAATGTATATGTCAAGGGGGTCACAGTTAGCCATTGCTAGTATATAACACTCCAGTCCAATACAAAAATTATAACAATAAAAAAGGAAAATATCACCCAAGTGCTCCGGGTGCCAGAGGATAAGGTTGCCAATGCACCACCCCAACCACCAGTGCGGTATGGCTACTGAACATGGCGGTAGCCACCTACAGGCAGGTGGAAGACAAGTATCCACCCACCATATTATGACATAGTAGGCCACAAGGATGATTTCCGGGGCATTAGCACCGCCAACAGAAGCCTGGCGGAAACACATCATATAAATGGAAACACTCACCTCCAGGGACACAGAGAAGTCCGCGGCCGCCATAGAACCAGAACTGGAAGTCTTCCAGATGCTGTACCATGCGATGGCCATTCAGGAGCACCAACGCCGATGAAGACAACAACAGTGAGTACAGCCACCTAGCACACAAGAGAGGGAGGTGAGAGTGACACACACATGCGCCCCACACACCATATGCACACACCATACACCCAGAACAATCTGCAGAGTGAGTCGACAGCAACAGAACCCAGGAGCAAAGAAAGCTATGACACATACTTCTGTTCCAACCACTGTAATCACGTTGGATAATGAGAGTAAATAGTTACAAACATATTTAAAGGCAGTGCCATTGGCCAGTCCAAAGTTCGCAAATGGCTACATGGCAACATCCAAGGCCCATCTAGACTCCTGACAATCTAGGCACACCACTGGGTGGGGCATCATGAAGATGACAGGCAGGCAGCTCAGGGGGCAGAAGGGGTGGGGTTTAGGGGTGTTTCTTGGGAGGGGGTCCTTGGGCTTGGGTTTGGGAGAGGGTGGGTCATTGTCCTTCTGGGTAGAGGGTAGAGGAGTGGCCTTTTGGACGGGGGCTGGAGTGCCACTCTTGTTCCCCTTAGTGGCAGGGAAACTTTTATGGGGATGACTAGGAGTGGAATGAGAGGTGGAGGGACTGGGCTGGGGGGAGAGGACTCCCCTTATAGGAAGAACGGGGGTGTAGGGAAGAGGTAAAGGTGGGAAAGGAAAAGCTTCTTAGGACCAGTGGGGCTGGGTGTGGGAGGAGGAATGGGACTGGAGGTGGAGGAAGTGGTTGTAGGAGGTGTGCCGGACTTGGGTGCAGGTGCATGGACAGTGTACCTAAGTGAGGTGGAAGGCTGTTGGTTGTCTGAGTGGGAGAGTTTATGTGTCTTTGGAGGGGGTAGACAGGGTGGGGGAGGACAAACAGGATGTGTGGATGTATGGTGTGGTGGTGTCTGCAAGTGAGGTGGGTGTGCTGTATGAGGTGGTGATGGTGGTGGTGGTGATTGCGCATGTGGTGAGAGGGATGCATGTGTGCGGTTCTGCTGTTGTGGTGACTGTGGGCAAGGCTGTACAGGTGGCAGAATCTGGGACTGTGGGAGGCAGTGGAGTCAGTGGCTGTTGTTGAGTGTGCATCTGTGTGTTGGCTGTGTGAATGCTTGTGGAGTAAAGTGTGGTGCCTGTGTATGTGTGTGCGAGTGCTGTATATTGTTTTGGGTGCATGCATGTTAGAATGTGTGTGTGGGATGGGTTGGGGAGAGAAGACATAGACTGGGAAGCTGTAGTTAGAGAGGGATGAAATAAACAGGGACACTGGCTGCCGTCAGAGAGGAGGCTGAAACGATGTCTGCAGGTCTGCCAAGCCACCGTGAATGCCCTCCAGGAAGGGATTGAATTGCTGAATCTGGGACGCCAGCCCCTGGATGGCATTCACTACAGTTGACTGCCCTGCAGAGATGGATCTCAGGAGGTCAATAGCCTCCTCACTGAGAGCAGGAGGGCTTACTGGGGCAGGGCCTGAGGTGCCTGGGGCGAAGGAGATGCCCACCCTACTGGGTTAGCGGGCACAGGCAACTGGGTGTGGGGCTACTGGGGGTGGTGGAAGATCTTGTAGCTGGGGTGGTCCCAGAGGAGCTTCCATCGGAGGATGAATCAGAGTCAGTAGTATCAGCTTCAGTCTCCCCCGTGGTGCCACCCTGCCCCTCTAACCCACTGGTCCCCTCGGCGTCGGTGGACTCTGCCTCCTGGGTCCCGTGGCCTGCAGCTCCCTCACTTGCTGGAGCTCCTGCTCCTTCACCAGATGATGCTAATGCACACATGGACAGGATGACAAAAGGAGAGGGGGGAGAAAAGGAGCACCAGGTCAATCACAGCACCAACATCACAGATGGTATACACATCACAATCACGCCTTGGGACTTACATTGTGCAGTATGACCCACAGTGACAAACCATTGCTGAGGTACTACAGTAGGAAGGAACCCAAATACTACCATCCTCACACCTACTGGGACCAACTAAGCCCTGTCTGCCATGGAATGCTAGCTACCTAGCAATACCGAAAATGCATACCACCATACATAGCTAAGCAGGACCATGTAGGAATGGATAAACTGGCATATTGGGATATCGACTGACTAGAACCTTGCACCCAAATCCCATGCCAGGCAACAAAAAATTAATACCACACACTCTGCACTCACCCTCTTGTGGCTGCTGTGCTTCCCTCAAGTGCCCATCCAACTCAGGATTGACCACCGCTAGGATGCGGGCCATTAGGGGTGCCAGGCTCCGACTGGCACCTCTCCCTTGTTGGGAACCCTTCCGCAGCTGGGCCTACGTGGCCTTCTGGGCCCAGTGTCTTAGGTCCTACTACCGTGTCCTGCAGTGAGTGCTCTGCTGGCTGTGGACCCCAGGGGCCCACAAGTTCTTGCCGATGGCATGCCACAACCCCTTCTTCTGATGGGTGCTGACCTGCAGAGGAAACACAGAAAGAAGGACACTATGAACCATACAACCCAGCCTGTCAAACAAATGGCTCATATACTGCATTTACCCCTCATCAAGCACATACATGACCCATACCTCTGTGTGCACATTGCCTGCAGCCATAACCCCCCAAATGACACACTGCTAGCCCACACATACATCTACATGCAGCCATATCGCATGAAACATACCCATGATCTACTCAGCTGTTGGTTTGGAGGCCCAATCAACTGCCCATATAGGGGTGGGACACCATCCACTAGCCTCTCCAACTCCTACTACATGAATGTTGGGGCCCTTATCCCTGTGGCATGGGCAATGGCAGGTTCCAGACACAGGTCACAGCAGCACACACAGTGGAGATGTTTTACTGTGGAAAGTCAGGAATCAAGTGTAGTTGTAGAAAGAAAATGGCTGTCACTTCTATGGCAGTGAACACCGTCACCGCCGGCATTGATCATCATTGGTACCTGTACTCAATAGAGCCCCATGTTAGCCAATGAGGATTAGCATGGCGGTGGAGACAGCCTACTGCCATGACGTCTGACGCCAGCGGAGTGCGGTCACTTCCACCTGTCCCTGCATACAGGACAGGCAGTTGCCATTTCCTACTGCTGGTACTCATGTTTTGAATTCGTATGTGCGTCATTGGAGTCTACTGTCCTTACCTAAAAAAATCAGATATCCTACATACATACGTGCTCTGTGTACTATGATGTTGTGTGCCCAAAGGTCCTGTTGTCACACTCATTACTTTTGGCTCACTTAGATTCCAACCACTGTGGAGGAATAGGAGGAGGATGAGGCATACCACATGTGATTGGGGCCATTGACGGGACCCATATTGCCGTAGTCCCTTCCAGGGCAAATGAACAGGTGTACAGCAATAGGAAGAGTTTCCACTCTCTCAATGTCCAGATGGTGTGCCTTGCTGACCAGTACATCTCCCACATCACTGCCAAGTATCATGGATCTGTGCATGATGTCTATGTGTTGAGGAATAATAGTGTCTCACAGGTGATGGCATGACTATGGAGGCACAGAGTGTGGCTTATAGGTGAACTTGAGTCCCCACCCAATGTATGTCAGTGTATGCCTACTGGAGTCATGACCCGTGCCATTGTACATGGCTAATGTGTGTCCCTCACTTCTTCCACATGACTCCAGCTACCCAAACCTGTCCTGGCTGTTGACCCCTGTTAGGAATCCAAGAACAGGGGCTAGAAATCGGTACAATTATACACATGGGCATACCAGGAGGATTGAAAGCCAGGTTCAGGTGCCTCCATTTGACAGGTGGAGCCCTATGCTACTCCCCTACGAAGGTCTGCCAGATCGTGGTGGTCTGCTGCATGTTGCACAATTTGGTCCTCAGACTCCATGGCCCATATTTATACTTTTTGACGCAAAACTGCGCTAACGCAGTTTAACGCCAAAAAAATTAGCGCCGGCTAACGCCATTCTGAAGCGCCATGCGGGCTCCGTATTTATTGAATGGCGTTAGCCGGCGTTAGCCGACTGGCGCTGCCTGGTGTGCGTGAAAAAAAACACGTACACCAGGCAGCGCCGGCGTAGGGAAAAATGGCATTTGGGCGTCCAAAAATGGGGCAAGTCAGGCTGAGGCAAAAAAAACGTCTTAACCCGATTTGCGCCATTTTATTTTGGCGCCCAGATGCCATTAACATGACTCCTGTCTTAGCAAAGAGAGGAGTCATGCCCCCTTGCCCAATGGCCATGCCCAGGGGACTTCTGTCCCCTGGGCATGGTCATTGGGCATAGTGGCATGTAGGGGGGCACAAATCAGGCCCCCTATGCCAAAATAAAATTAAAAAAAAATACTTACCACAACTTACCTTTTCTTCCCTGGGGTGGGTCCCTCCATCCTTGGGTGTCCTCCTGGGGTGGGCAAGGGTGGCAGGGGGTGTTCCTGGGGGCTTGGGAGGGCACCTCTGGGCTCATTCTGAGCCCACAGGTCCCTTAACGCCTGCCCTGACCCAGGCGCTAAAATCCGGTGCAAATGCGGTTTTTTTCGTCCCGCCCACTCCCGGGCATCATTTTTGCCCGGGAGTATAAATCCGACGCAATAGCATCGGAGTCATTTTTTTAGACGGGAACGCCTACCTTGCATATCATTAACGCAAGGAAGGTGTTCACGCAAAAAAATGACGCTAACTCCGTGAACTTTGGCGCTAGACGCATCTAACGCCAAAGTATAAATATGGAGTTAGTTTTACGTCGAATTTGCGTCGAAAAAAACGACGCAAATTCGGCGCAAACGGAGTATAAATATGCCCCCATGTGCCTTATCTGCAGGATGAGCTGGGTCCCTATAACCTTTGTTTTTTTTAAGTGAGTTTCTATGATTTTTTAAATACTATTTCCTAACTATAACGTCCCTGTAACCTTTGTTTTTTTCTGTGAATTTCTATTTTTTTTTTACATAAAGTAATCTGTGAGTGGGTGTGTGAGGGTCAGAGTTGGTATGTTAATGTTTGAATAGGCCTGTGAGGGGGTGCAAGAGGGCCTGAGTGGGTCTGTGAGAAGGTGCGGGAGGGTCTAAGTGGGTCTGTAAGTAGGTGTGTGAAGGTCTGAGTGAGTCTGTGAGTGGGTGTGTGAGGGTCTGAGTAGGTCTGTGAGTGGGTGTATGAGTGTCTGTGTGGGTCTGTGATTGGGTACATGAAGGTCTACGTGGGTCTGTGAGTGGGTGTCTGAATGTCTGAGTGGGTCTGTAAATGGGTATGTGAGTGTCTAAATGGGTCTGAAAATGGTTGTATGACTTTCTGAGTGGATCTGTGATTGGGTGAATGAGTGTCTGAGTGCTTCTATGAGTGAATTATTTATGGTACAAATGAATCTGTGAATGTTTTTTTTTTTCATCGTTATTCATGTAAATCATCACAAAGTTACATAGAGGGCCACGCTGCATATCACAACATTTTTGTGAAAATAGCGTATCATGACAAAAATAATTTTAAGGTCATAATTTTACCCTCAATGACCCCTACATCACAGCCCAGGGGTAAGGGTACCTCCACCCTGGCCCCTTATGCCACATTTAATTTAATTTTTTAGCCCCGGATGCCATGTCCCTTTAGCTAAAACAGCAGCCGCAACTTTCTGGTCTATATCCGGCCAGCCAATCACAGCAATCCTGTTGCTGTGTGCATTCACAAATGTGCCGTGACCACAGCGAAAACATCACAAGAAATCCACGGCTCTAGATATACAAATTTGGTTTTCCTTTAAATTCTCTTAAACTTGTGAACAGATTTTCACCAAATAAAAAAAAGCATAATCTGCATGCCGAAAGCTATATTTCTGCCAAAACTGGTGTGATTCAGTCCAGTGTTTTGGGAGGTAGTTGTGTTAAAAAATCTTATGGGAATTAGCATGGAACCAAACGTTCTTCACATCTACTTTTTTCTCAGCCCCGCTTAACAGATCACCTCGAATCTTTCGATGCGGAACAAGAAACACCTTCACACTATTATTAGAAAAATTTGTGAAAATTTGTTAAAGTACACCAAAGATCTAGGGGAATATTTATACTCTGTTTGCACCGAATTAGCGTCATTTGTTTTACTCTAATTCAGTGCAACACTAACTCCATATTTATACTTTGGTGCTAGACCCGTCTAGCGCCAAATTTATGCAGTTAAAGTCATTTTTTGGAAGAGGAAACCTACCTTGCCTTAATGAGATGCAAGGTAGGTGTTCCCGTGCACAAAATGAATTTAACTCCATAAATTTGGCGATTGATGTGTCTAGCACCAAAGTCTACATATGGAGTTAGTTTTGCACTGAATTAGAGTTAAAAAAATGACGCTAATTCAGTGCAAACAGAGTATAAATATGCCCCTTAGCGTCAAAACATGACGCTAATCTGGTTAGAGTAATTTATTTTAACTCTAACCTACCTAACGTCATTTTTTTTTTTTTACGCTAGCCTACCCTTTGCACCGGGTTGCACCATTCCATAAATACGGTGCCCAGCTGGTGCTGAAAAATGGTGCAAGCCGGTGCAAAGCTTTTTGGCGCAAAACTGTGTTAGTGCAGTTTTGCACCAAAAAGTATAAATAAGGCCCCTAGTTTACATAGGAAGAGCTTTTTTTGTTTTGCCAATAATGGCTCTGCTTGATGAATTTTCACAAAGTTTTCAAATCTTATACTTCAGTCAGTTAAGTTGCAGTCTTAAAACTTTTGGGATGATCTGTCAAGTAGGGGCTGAGAAAAAGAGGTGTTCCGAAATGCGCTTTCTCCAATAATTTTACCTTAAGGATTTAGAACACATCTACAGCCCGAACCACTAGACAGAATTACACCAAATTTGGCATAAAGCTAGCTCTTGGTCCAGAAAGTGTGGTTTATGTGATTTGTTGTATATCCATTCAGTATTTTTTGAGATATCAAAGGGCAGAAAAAATAAATATCTAGAGAATCAGATCGTCCGCAGATCTACGCGTGTTGATCTGTGGATTCAAGAGTCAAGCATGAATCTGATTGGCTGACATTTGGCAGGGAAGTTGTGGCTGACATTTTGGTTCATCAGAGAAATGGTCCTGAGGGCTGAAATTGGGTTCAATAGATATGATGGGGTCAGGGTAGAGTTTCCCTGACTCCCTGATATTGATATAATTGTGGCAAAATAGTGAGTAACAAGTAGAAAATGCCTAATCATGTTTTTTTGACACTTTTTAGGATCTGCAGATCTATCCTTCATTTCGGCGAACGACAAGAAAAATGATATACATAGATACATATACAATCACACACCCACTGAAACAGTAAGACAAATGCTCTCACAGTCACTCACACACACTCATACACCCAGACACTCAGGCAACAACTCCCACACTCAGGCACTCTCACACTCAGATAGACACTCTCTCACCCAGTCACTCTCATACCCAGTCTCACATCTGAACAGACACTATCACACTCATGCTCACATCCAGACAGAAACTCTCACACCCACTCTCACACCCAAACACTCTTACACCCACTCCCACACAGACACTCTCAAACCCCCTCTCATACCAAGAGAGACACTATCACACCTGATTCACATCCAAGCAGACAGTCTCACTCCCACTCTCACATCCAGGCATTTGCACTCACACCTACTCTGATACCTAGAGTGACATTCTCACGCGCACTCAAACATCCAGATGGACAATCTCACACCTACTCTCACACTCAGACAGTTGCTCTCACACCCACTCTCACATCCAGACAGACACTCTCACACCCACTCTCACACCCAGAGAGACACTCTCACACCCACTCTCACACCCAGAGAGACACTCTTACACACACTCTCACACCAAAAGAAACGCACTCACAACCAATCTCTCAGTCACACCCTTTCATGTTCAGTTTAACACCCACATAAACACTCTCACACCCACTTTCACACCCAGACAGATGCACCCACACCCACTCTCACACCCAAAGAGACACTCTCACATCCAGACAGATAATCTCACACCCACTGTCACACCCAGACAGGTGCTCCTACACTGACTCTCACATCCAGACAAACACTCTCACAACCACTCTCACACCCAGAGAGACACTTTCACAACAAATCTCACCTAAATACACACCCTCTCACACATAGTCTTATACCCACACAGACACTCTCAAACCCAATCTCACACCCAAACAGATACTTTCACACCCACTCTCACTGACAGACACTATCACACCCACTCTTACATTCAGACATACACTCTCACACCTAGACAGATGCTTTCACACCCAATCTCACACCCAGACACTCTCACATATGAAAGGGTCAGGGTAGACATTCTCTGATCCCACTAACTTGGTACAAATGTGGCATAAAAATGATTAATGGGCATAACATGTAACAAATAAAAATGTATCTGGCAGTTGTGAAATCCACAGATTGATCCATGAATCCAAATGATATTTTAAAAGTAAGAATAAAAAAAAATATTTATAATAAAAAGGGTTGGCTCTGAAAAGAACCTTTGTGTTTATGGTGTGTAACTGATAACTACATATGAAACATGATTCAGTCTTTCAGGTCCTGCGGGAACACCCTGTTTTCTTTCTCTGTCAGGTGAACTCCGTCATTTCTATTTACACCATCTTTATCATTGTGGTATATGGAGCCCATGTTATGGTCTCTGAGGAATGCAGTAACAGTTTTATTAACATGTTTCCTGGATTTGTCTATTTGTGGACAGAATTCACTTGACCACTTCCACTCTGCTTTTCAATTTTTTTTAAAAAAAGCCAAAGGCAGTGTGTGTGAAAAGTGTCATTAATTTGCCAACTGTATCTTGCATTGGAATTTCCAATCGTACCCCAGTATCTGTGTCCACATAATTGCCACCACAGTGCACAATCATAAGGTCTGGATGCTGGCAATCCTTAATGATATCAATGAAAGGAAGCAGTTGATACCTCTTTAACTCTCTTTTTCCTACCCAAGTAATATCCAAATTAGGTAAACCTAGGTCCCTTCCAATGCCATTCTTTCTTGCACTGTATCTAGCCAAAAACACATAGTAGTACCCTACAATCCATACTCTGAGCATTCTGGATGGAAGCTGGAGTAGCTCTCAGGACAAAGCTGCAGCTGATTAAGGCAGCTTTGAAACAAAATGCAGTTGAAAATCGAGGCTACTAGTTAGAATTTGAAAGAACACTTTTTTATGTGTTCTAAATTTGTTGGTGTATTAAGGTAGATATTGATTTTCTGAAACAATCGATGATTGATTGGGTTTTGAGAAAGTGGAAAAACAGTTGCTGCTTGGGATATGTGCGTTATTTGAAAAATTCAACCACACCTGTTTTTTTTCCATTACAATTGAGCATGGTGCTTGGAAAAACTGTTATGAACTGGTGACCTACTACTCCAACAGAATGTTGCATAGTATGTTACCATGGTACCAGAGCTACAGGAGAATGGGGGAAGAGAATAAAAAAGACTATACTGTGACTTTGTAGATGCATTTCTACTGATAAGAAGTATTTAAAAATCGTTTCAATGTGAATAAATGATTTTATTGAAAGAGGAATATATATGGCAGTATTTGACAGTATATCGAGAAAATTCTTACTCCTGTGTGAATCTGCAGATCTACCTGTGGAGTTACATGGGGTGGTGGCTCAGTGAGCGCTACAGTGGATCCGCATATCTGGCAAAAACCGGTATCAATTGGGCTATGTTTTGAGAAATGTTGGAAAGGGATAAGTATAAGATCCAGTGTGGAGATGTTTAGCACAAGTTGAATATTAACGACAGATTTTGATACACGTTGTGATTAATAACCTTGAAAGCAATGTTGAAAAGGTTCCCATTAATGGTTGCCTTGCATGAGAGTGGTGTACCATTCTTCTTCTTGTTTTTTGTGCACTTTCAGTGAGAAGAAGTTCCAACTGTTACTGAGAGGAAAAATACAGACCAACAATCAGATATGTGTAGTATAATGTATTTTAATTGAAATGTTTTACTACAGGGATAATTGTATATAAGATATATGAGAGCGAGTAGCATGTTCATAATAACTAAAAAGCAATATAAATAATAGCTATGTGATAACAGTAAGGAAAGGTCGAATAATCACCAAAGAAAGATTACAGTTTCCTTTCAGAACACAAGACTCAACCCTTAGGTAGGCTATAGGTACGCCATAAAGCAAGTTAGTTTGTTATTAAGAGGTGAAACATGTTCTTCTCAGTTTAACTGAGTTAAATGTGGCCTTGCAGAGCCTTAGTCCCACAAATATATGTACTCTTACATGCATATTGCATTCTATATTCCTATCAACAGAAGGATAGAGACACTGACTCAGCCAATTAGATACTTTGAGGGCTGCTAAAACATGAATGCATACACCCAGACAGTAGTTATGTTTGCAACAGTACTAGAGCCAGTTGCGCACACGTCTACATACCCTTCTACTCACCATATTTACTGAAACATCTGGTAGCACACTCATAGAGGTAATGATACAGTCAGTCAGATATTTAGCCAAATACTGACACAAGCTACTCATGCAGCCACACAAGTGCTCCATTAAATATGGGGCAGGCCTACCACTGCTATACCTGGGTATGCAGTTTTACTGTCAGCTCGAGTTGATATTAGAAAAGCTGCTTCACAATCCTTAAACTGTCCTTTTACTTCACAAAATTAAGCACTCAGATGGGCTGTAAGTAGATCATAGAGCAGGTTTCTTTTGGGGTTAAACATGAAAAAAGTCCTTCTATGTTTCACTGAGTTAGACGTGCACTTGCAGACTGCTATGCTCCTTTACATGTGCAGTGTCCCAAACATACTGCAACCTATATACCTAATAACAGAAGTATAGAGGAACAGACACAGCCAGTCAGAAACTGATATCCGCTGATACATTCATGTACACATTGAGGCAGCAGTTATGTTTCCACAGGTATTGGAGTCAGTTGCACACACAGTTACATAGCTTTGTGCTCAAAATATTTGCTTAAACATTTGGTGGGACATTCATTGAGATACAGATACAGTCACTCAGATGTGTAGACAAATACTGAATCAATCTACTCTTGCATTCACACAAGTAGTCCTTTAAATATGGATCACGCCTACTAATGAACAAACTGGGTGTGCCGTTTTACTGTCGTATAGAGTTGCTATTAGAAAAGCTGCTCCACAGTCCTTAAACTGTCCTTTCACTACACAAAACTGGTCACTCAGCTAGGATGTAGGTAGACCATAGAGCAGGTTTCTTTTGGGTTAAAATCTGAAACATGTCCGTCTTAATTTCACTGAGTTAGACGTTCACTTACAGATTCCTATGTTCACGTAGATATGCAGTGTCCCATCCATACTGCAGTGTATATATCTATTAACAAAAGGATAGAGTAACTGACACAGCCAGTTGGGCAGTAAGAAAGTCGCTTATACATTCTTCCACACATCTAGACAGCAGTTATTTTTCCAACAGTATTAGAGGCAGTTGCACATGCGGTTATATGTCCCTGTTCTTACCATATTTTAATTATCTGGTTGTATACTCATAGAGGTACTGCTATGTAGGCAAACACTGACACAACATAATCACCTATCCAGACAAGTACTATTTTAAAAAGACTCAGGGCTACTAAAGCAGACTCTAAGTGTGCACTTTTACTGTCAGCTTAAGTTCCCATTAGAAAGACTGCTTGACAATCCTCAAACTGTCCTTTTACTACAGGAAATTGAGTACTCAGTCCCTAGGAAGGTGAGAAGGTAGGGTGGTTTGTGCTTAAAACATTAAACATATCCTTCTAAGTTTCACTGAGTTAGAGATGGACTTTCAGACTCCTATGCTCACTTATATATGCCGTGTGTAGCCTATACTGCTGCTCAGATAACTATTACCCAAAGGACAGAGCCACTGACATAGCCACTCAGACACTGAGAGGGTTGCTTATAGATTCAAACATACATCTAGACAACAGTTCTATTTCCAGCAGTATTGCAGCCAATTGCACACACAGTTAGATTACCCTGTACTTACCACATTTACTTAAAATCTGGTGGGATACGCATTGAGGTACTCAATCAATCAATCAATCATTTGTTTAGTGCAGCGTGTCACTCACGAGGGTATCTATGTGATAGATGTGGTCTCATTCAAAGAATGGTCTTGAGCCCCCTCCTGAATTTGGTCAGTGAAGGGAAGGTTTGGAGGTGGAGGGGGTGGGTGTTCCAGGCTTTGCCGGTGAGATGGGAGAAAAGGCGTCCTCCAGTACAGCATGTGCAAGTGTCCTGTGCGTGGGCTAGGTGTGCAGAGTGGAGGTTCCTGTGGGGATAGTGGAAGTACAATTTCTGGTTCCAGTAGTTGGGTCCTAGGTTGTGGAGGGCTTTGTAAAAAGTCAGGAGCTTGAAGTGGCATCTCTTCTGGACCGGGAGCCAGTGGAGGTCCTTTAGGTGCTGGGTGGTGTGGGTTCTCCTGGGCAGGACGAGGATAAGTCTGGCGGCTGTATTCTTGATCAATTGGAGCCTTTGCATGAGTTCGATGGTGGTGCCTGGATAGAATGCGTTACCATAGTCCAGTCAGCTGGTTGTGAGTACATGTCTTACTGTCTTTCTTGTGTTGATGAAAAGTCTCTTGAAGATTTTGTGGAGCATGCAAAGCATGTAGGAGCAGGATGAAGAGACAGTGTTGACCTAAATTTTCATGGATAGCTTGCTGTCTAGGATGATGCAGAGGTTGCGGGGTGGTCTTTCGACATGGGAGTCGGTCCAAGTTCTGACAGCCACCAGGAGTCGTTCCAGCGGGCAGTGTGTTTGCCAAAGATGGGAACTTCCATCTTGTCCATGTTAAACTTTAGGCAGTTGTCCCTCATCCATGCTGGGACGTTCTTGATGCAGTTGTGGAAGTTCATCTTAGTTGAGGTGGAGTCAGTGATAGGATGAGCTGTGTTTCATCAGAATATGAGATGATGTTTATGTTGCGTAATGTGACAATGTCTGCGAGAGGTGTCATATGGACATTGAAGAGTGTTAGGTTGAGGGATGAGCCCTGGGGCTCATCGCAGATGATGTGTTTGGCTTGCAATGTGAAGGGAGGGAGGCAGTCTTTCTGAGTGCACCCCGTTTGGAAGGAAGCCTTCCATCTGAGTGCACCATCAGTTATTCCAATCTGCTTCAGGCGGTTGATTAGTGGGTGGTGGGAGACCATTTTGAAGGTGGAGGAGAGATCAAGCAGGATCATGGTGGCAGATTCGCCTCTGTCGAGTAGGGCATGCATTTAATCTATTGCAGTGATCAGAGCTGTCTCCGTGCTGTGGTGTTTTCTAAAACCTGATATGGACGAGTCTAGTAGGTTGTTTTTCTCCAGTTAGACAGTGAGTTGGCATTTGATGGCCTTCTCCAGGACTTTGGAAGGGAACGAAAGCAGCAAGATAGGTGAGCAGTTTTGGAGATCATTGGGGTTTGCCAAGGATTTCTTGAGGAAGGGTCTGACCTCTGCCTGTTTTCAGGCATTGGTAAAGGTGGCCATGGTTAGTGAGTCATTGCTGATGGTGGTTAGTTGGTGATTGGTTTCATCTCTTCCGAGGTGGAACAGTCGGTGGGGACAGGGGTCGGTGGGTGGTCCAGAGTGGAATTTTTCACAAAGGTAGATTTGTTAGAAGAGCTGAGTTGTTTCCAGGTGGCGAGCAGGTGGTCGGTGGTGGTTGATTAAAGGGTGGGGGTGTAGAAGTTCTTGTAGATGATTGCTATCTTGTTGTGGAAATGGTCAGCAAGGATTTCACAGAGCTCCTGTGATGTGGGGATCAAGTTGTCAGTGGTGTGGGGCAGGTAAATTCTTACAATGGTGGAGAGTTCCTTTGTTTGGTTGGATCTGGTGTCAATTCAGGCGGTCAGGGCCTGGCTCTTTGCCACTCTGCTTTGTCAATGACAGTTGTTGAGGGTTGATTTGAAAGTAGCTCTGTCACTTTTGTTCCTGCTGATGCACCATCTTCTTTCAAGTTGTATGCATCTGTGTTTGAATGTGCGGAGTTCTGGGGTGTACCATTTGACATATTTGGAGGGTCTGTGCGCTTTGGCGGTAAGTTGCAGGGGGGGACTATCTGGAATTTTACAAATGGCAGAAGGGGAGGCATAAAAGACACACTGAATGCATGCAAAAGTGTCTCATCAGGACACTTTGGCCCATATTTATACTTTTTTAGCGCGCATTTGCCCCGCTTTTTGACGCAAAATCGGCACAAGCTTACAAAATACAATTGTATTTTGCGTCAAAAAGCGGCTCAAATGCGGCGCTAAAAAAATATAAATATGGGCCTTAGGCCCTTTATATGACCTTGACAGAGGGGTTTCCTCTATCACAAATGTGGTGGATCTCCCATCCGGCTTATAATATATTATATTCAATGGAGATCGTAATATGGCGGACGGGATATCCGTTACATTTGTGATGAAGGAAACCCCTCCGTCAAGGTCGTAATAAGGCCCATAGTGCCAGAATCAAAAGGCTGCATCACCACCAGCGGCTCACTTTTATGCCTCCGCCATATACACAACGTGGTATGAAGCTCAGTGTGCAACATGTCCTACGCTAGTTGCACAGGGTGGCCCAAAAACAACTCTCACATTCCTGCATGCACCATTTGGCAATAGGCACAAAAGTGAACATATACACTATATGGGGCATGTCTGTGATCATCATTTGTGCTGCTGTACAAGTAGCTTTTATTGCACCATGTAACAAGGTTGCCTGTGTTGTGGGAATGGTTGGCGTAGTGCACAAAGGGACACCTTCATGCATAAGAACAGCCACAAGTGGCATCAATGTCTCACTACGGGCCCAATGTCACTAGCACGTAATGCAACAGTGTGGATCCATGCTTCCCATTCCCCTCATGCCACATTAACAAAGTCACAAAATGCTGCATTGATCCATATTGTAATCTTTACACCAACATATGCCTGTGGCAGATATGCTGTATACAAGGAAATGTCCCTATGCATGGAGGGAAAAACTAATGGGGCTGACAATCCATAAAGTTTGCACTGTGCCATCTAATTACCACATGTGTGAGGCCTGCTAAAGGCAGACGACAAAGTGACACAAGCATTGTAAGCAATGGTCCTCTGTGTGCTTTGCTGCACTAGTGCCGTCATTCATGGTGCCAATGCAGTAAAGCACCAACATTGTGACAAAACTCATTAGATTACTGTGAGAATGTCCACCATGGTGAACAGGTATGTAAATTACCTGCTACCACAGTGTCAGTGGCTGGGACAAGGGGCCCACAAGTGATATGGTAGTGAGGGATCATTGCACCAAATACCTTGAAAGATTGCCCTATGTGTGATGCACAATTCAACACATAATAAACAACTACAACCTGGGGTCTGTAACATGTCACTGAGCCACCAGTAGCAAGTAAATAATGAGCCTTGTCAACAGCCACTACAGTTAAAGATTGACCTTTCACTATCCCATTTCAGCGGAAGATGACTTACCTCCTGAGGACCTGCCTGTGCTTCAATTTAAAGATGACATGGATAACCAGCTACCAACCATCAATGAAGAGACTCTCCAGGATGTCCTAGGTTCCTTCCAGACACAACCTCCAGATGCAGGGAAGACACACAGCATTGCAGGGTCTCTACATGAACCACCAAACTACCAACACAAAGCACTAATCAGTCCTGCTACAGCCCTGGACTCTGAGGACCCATACATCACCTTTCAGAGGACAGTGGTAGGAGTCCAGCGGGGGCTGGCACAGCAGGTGCGTGTGGGGATGAAGACCATGGCAGGCAGCATAGAGGGAGTGCAGAAGTGCCTCAGTCTGAATAAGGACAACTCAGCTGCTATCAGAGACACCCACTCCCCGCTACATGAACTCCAGCAGTATCTGGCCAACATAGCTGCTGCCCTGAGTCAGAGGCTTGAACAATTGCCCTCCCAAAGTGGCAGCAGCATGATAGATAACTGGCTGGGGCTTTACGTAATGCCCTAGAGTCCAAATAGTGTGAAATGGCCTCCCTCAGGGAAAACATGGCTGCCTACCAACGTAATGTAGCTGCGGTGTAGAGAAATCAGCAGTTCCTCCTTGTTGCAGTGATGCCCTATGTGTTCTCACAAATGACAGCTGCCTAGACCTTTGATTCCACATCTTTGTCCCCTGATGTGTGTGGCCCCCTCAACTTCACAAACAGCATTACCCATGGCACAGGAGGCACCACACACTTCAGAGGATCAAGATGTGGGAGGAACAATATTCACACGTGAAAACACCCAGTAGCATCAGTCTATGCCACATGGACAGTATCTCCTTCGTTCTGGCAATGTTCCCTTTTCACTCAACTACTATTGACGTATCTTCTATGGACTGTCATTGTCTCTATTCCTAGCTACTGTGAACTTGGACACCTCCTCACTAATGCACACTTCTCTTACACATGTCACATGATATGTCCCTCATCCTTAGACGCAGAACGTACATCAAATGGCTCAGGATCTTTCATGGGGTCAGTGAACTGGACATTGTACTGCATTAGAAACTAAACATTCACATGTAAATACATCACCATAATCACACTTATCATGCTCTTTTGTCAGTGTTTAATAACTCATGTAAATGTCTGCATTGTGTGAAGCAATGTCAATGAGAACATAACCAAATAGCAAGTGTGGCTTACTGTCAGACACAAAGGCACACACTAGGACTCAAACATGATAAAGATGACCAATAGTATTGTGGACTACAAACAACTTACTGAGCCTCCCATGCATGTATTGTACATATATCTGTGGAAGTTGACATATGGTATGAATCATTCAGAACTCAAGTGTCAGGAAATTTCCCTGACAAATGTTCCAATGCAACAAATACGTGATGAACTGAAGAGCATATTTAGGACTGTGACAGGCAGCTGTCAGTGTGTCAGTAGCCATACCCCAAATAAGGTGGAGTTTAATGTGCACAAAATTTCTAAAATCATTGTTCAAGGCAATTGATGTTGCATTATTACTTGTCCAAGATATTGTATCCTTACACAACCTGAGTGTCAAGAACTGCAGTGAAAACTGTCATGAGTAGCTGATGTCATAGAGCTGCCAGCCAGACAGTTCCTTGGTCATTGGGGATACACATAGTCATACATGTAAAACTGAATGCATACCCTAAGGAACTTCCCCAACTTGGCCAGTGCAGCCAAGAGAACACCCAGACAGTCAATCATCATGGACACCTAATAGTAAAAATATAACAGGATTTATTGGTACCTAAACATACAACCTATTGAAAACCTAATCTACTCACTAACCTACACTAAGCAAACCTATACTAACTTACCTTAAGTTAACTCTACAGCTATCTATCTATCCTAATCTAAACTTAACTTATACACATAACGCCACTCAATAAACATTGTCGCCCCACATCCGTTATGAGACAATAGATGTGTAGTAAAAATTAACTAAAGCTACAAATATGGTAACTAATCCTATATCTTAAACAAATATATGTATATTTTGTATTTAAAAAAAATATAGGGGGTCATTACAACATTGGCGGTAAAAGCCACTTACTGCCGTGCAGAAGACCGCCAACACACCGCCGTGGAATTCCACCATGGTCATTATGACCCACAGCTCGGAATCTGCCAAAATCCAGACACCCACACAAGTCCGCCACACCAAAGGTCAGTGATAAACTGGTGATAACAAAACCACCACCGTCACGCCAACAGGAATACGCCCACACTATCACGACCCATGAATCCACGTGGCGGTCTTTCAACCGCGGTATTCCATTGGAGGTACACACTGCCGCGCTCAAAATACACACACATTTATATAACACAACCACATTGGACAATTCCAACTACACCCACCTGATTCACATACACACACCACTCCCACACACCCAATACAATATAAAACACACACCCACATCACCCACAAACCCTTATGTCAACAATTGCGACTGAGGGCCAGACAGAGACACCACCATCTACAAACTAGCATCCACAAGCACTCCACACCATCACTCACAGAACATCCACGCACCTCACACAACACACCTATAAATATCACCCCACACATCACAACACACACCACCCCACACATCACTCACACCACCCCATGGCACCACAAAGACACCCCAGGTTCTCTGAGGAGGAGCTCAGGGTCATGGTGGAGGAAATCATCCGGGTAGAAGCACAGCTATTCGGATCACAGGTGCAGCACACCTCCATAGCTAGGTAGATGGAGCTGTGGTGAAGAATCGTGGACAGGGTCAACGCAGTGGGACAGCACCCAAGAACTAGGGATGACATCAGGAAGAGGTGGAACGACCTACAGGGGAAGGTGTGTTCCGTGGTCTCAAGACACCACATCGCGGTTCAGAGGACTGGCGGCCGACCCCCACCTCCTCCCCCACAACTAACAACATGGGAGGAGCATGTCTTGGCTACACTGCATCCTGAGGGCCTCGCAGGAGTAGCTGGAGGAATGGACTCTGGTAAGTCAAATCTTAACTATTACATCCCCCACCCACCTGCATGCTATCACATACCCCCACCCTCGCTCTCACCCCATCACTCCAACTCCTCACGTATGTCCCAATTTCACAAACCACACATCCCAAACACAAGCCCTGCATGTAACACCAAAGTATGGACACCCATCACCAATGCATGGCCACTACACATACCCATACACCCCCCTAAACCACAATCACACAAGGTCCTACACAGGAATGCAAGCACTGGGCTACACGGTCATCCACCCATTGCACACCATGGCACACACAGATGCAATAATCATGCCTTTACACCCCTGCAGGACCCCTACCCAACATCACCAGACAGGAGGGTCCAGATATGTCCACTCCACCCACAGAAGAGGCCCACAGTGATGACAGGAGCTCTGTCCAACTGGATCTAGATGACCAGCCAGGCCCATCTGGGACCTCGGGACAGTCGGTTCCCCTTACACTGGCACAGGCCACTACAGAGCTTGCCCCCTCTGGAAACACCAGTGCGGCACCCACCCAGCAAGCCCATACCTCTGTCCCCAGGACACGTCAATCAGCAGTGTGTCCACCACTACAGGGAACCCAGGCTAATCCACCACCCCAACAACACCAGGGACCTGGGGGCAGTGGTAGTGGGCACACGGTTCAGGGGACAGAGGCCCAGGAACACAGGGGAACTGGGAGTGCTGCTGTGCGACAGGGGGAGGACAGGCCCAGGGAACCCACTTTCCACGAGGCCCTCTCCAACATCATGGGAGCCTACCACCATTCCCAGGAGACTATGGTAACAGTACTAGCCAAGTTTCAGGAGACCCAGTGGCTGCAGGAGGAACAGTATTTGGGCTTCAGGGAGGAACTCAAATCCATCAATTCAACCCTGGGCACCATTGTAGGGGTGCTGAAGGAACTCGTCAACACCAGGAGGGGCACTGTGGCACAACAAGGGGCACCTGACACTAGCCTGGACGATGAACTGCACACCACCTCCTCTGGCGATAGTGGACAGGAGGCACCGCCACAGGACCACCACACCAGCACCCCACCCCCTGCAGATGGAGAACCACCCCGCAAACGATCCCTGAGATCCAGGACAAAGACAGAGAACAATGCCAAGACCCCCGCCAAGAAATGAGACCACCCTGATTGTCATCCTTCTGTCACACTTTGTCACCCTGTCCATACTTAAACTGCCCCAGCTCCACTTCCTATGCCCCTTTGGACAATGCACCTGTGAGACTAATAGACTGGATTCTGCCATGGACATTCCTCCACCATCACCCCTTTTACAACCCCCTGCACTATTGAGCACTTAAATAAACACCCTTAAATCAAAAAACTATCTGGAGTCAGTCTGCTTTCGAAAATGTGTATTTGCAATAACAGTGGCAAAATGCGATATCAAATGTAATGTCAACATACCTATGTCACACAGCTCTAGTCCATGCGGAAACAAAGCAGATGTCACACAGTGGGACCCACATCTGTGAAATCGTAAGGGAAAGTGACAACTCAGTGACCATACACTGGGTGAAAATGACAGACAGATGAGAGGTAGTATAATTAAATCAGATTTAGCAGGCTGTGTTGTCTTCTTACCTGTGTCTCACTGGAAGTATTGCAGGATCACCGTGTTCCTGTTGTCTATGTCCTCTTCTTCTGCTTCCTCGTCTTCACTGTCCACAGGCTCCACAGCTGCCACAACACCTCCATCTGGACCATCCTCCTGCAGAAAGGGCACCTGTCATCGCAAAGCCAAGTAGTGAAGCATACAACAGGCCACGATGATCTGGCACACCTTCTTTGGTGAGTAGAATAGGGAACCACCTGTCATATGGAGGCACTGGAACCTGGCCTTCAGGAGGCCGGAGGTCCTCTCTATAACCCTCCAAGTTCGCCCATGGGCCTCATTGTAGCGTTCCTCTGCCCTTGTCCTGGGATTCCTCACTAGGGTCAGTAGCCATGACAGGTTGGGGTAACCAAAGTCACCTGCAAATGGCGAGGGACAACTGTTAGACACACACTAACTCATAGGGACATCCCCAACCCAGACAACTATTCACACTGTAATGGGTCCATGTCCTCACCTAATAGCCACACACGGTGCCTCTGGAGTTGGCCAATCACATAAGGGATGCTGCTATTTCTCAAGATGTAAACGTCATGCACTGAGCCAGGGAATTTGGCATTCACATAGGAGATGTACTGGTCTGCCAAACACACCATCTGCACATTCATAGAATGGTACCTCTTCCGGTTTCTGCACACCTGTTCACTCCTGCGGGGGGCGGGGGGACCAAGGCCACATGTGTCCCATCAATGGCACCTATGATGTTAGGGATATGTCCCAGGGCATAGAAATCACCTTTCACTGTAGGCAAATCCTCCACCTGAGGGAAAAAGATGTACCTCCGCATGTGTTTCAGCAGGGAAGACAACGCTCTGGAAAACACTTTGGAAAACAGGCTGGGACATCCCTGATGCAATGGCCACTGTAGTTTGAAATGACCCACTTGCTAGGAAATGGAGTACTGACAGCACCTGCAGTCGAGGGGGGATTCCTGTGGGATGGCGGATAGTTGACATCAGGTCTGGCTCCAACTGGGCACACAGTTCCTGGATTGTGGCACGATCAAGTCTGTAGGTGATGATCACATGTCGCTCCCCCATTGTCGACAGGTCCACCAGCGGTCTGTACACCGGAGGATGCCGCCATCTCCTCACATGCCCCAGCGGACGGTGTCTATGGAGGAGAACAGCGAGCAGAGAGTCAACCAACTCTGAGGTACATAAACACAGCTTACTCTGAAATATTAGCAAATCGACATATGCCTGTATGAGTGTTTAGGCAAGGCCTAGATATGTGTGACGTAGTCCAAAATAATGGCATGTGGGCCCATGAAATGGCGGCTGCCTGACCTGTAAAGTGGGACAATGGGATATGAGGTAACTGCGCTGGCGTTGTACAGCGTCGCGGTAGGCGGTCGAAGACCGCGGTGCAATCCTGCATTGGTTAACATTGGACCCTATGGGTCCCAGGAGCCAATGACGATGTACGCCGGCGGTGACGGTACGCACCGTTGCGGACGTGACCGCCATTTTCTCTCTGTTCAATCACTTGATACCTGATCTTCGACAGGAGAGGACCTACACTGCAAGTGCTGCTGTGACCTCAGTGTGGAAGAGACAATGGCTCGTGTGTCTGGGGAAAGGGCCCCTGCCTTCAGCACGGAGGAGTGGGAGAAACTCCTGGATGGGGTCGTCCCCCAGTACACGCTACTCTACGGTCCTACAGACAAACAGGTAAGTACACTGTGAGCATGCTGAATGGGCAATGCCTGTGTGGAGTAGTGTGGATGAAAGATAGGGGGGGTGAGAATGAGGCATGCATGAAACGACGGTGAGTGCATGTGCGTCATGGCAAGGGTAGGGATGTGGGCCAATTAATGTGACGGTGCGGACGGTAATAACTTATCTTTTTCCCCTGTACTATTCCAGTAGGTCAGCGGCCACCAGAAGAAGGACATTTGGCGTGCCATCGCCAAGGAAGTCCGGACCCTGGGGGTCTACCACAGATGGAGCAACCACTGCCAGAAAAGATGGGAGCACATTCGCCGCTGGAGCAAGAAGACGGTGGAGGCCCAGCTGGGGATGGCTTCCGAACGTGGGAGGGGTGCCCGTCCCACCATGACCCCCCTGATGTTCAGGATCCTGGCGGAGTTGGATGGGCGCTTGAGGGCATCACAGCAGCCACAAGGGGGTGAGTACACTCTCATTCTGCTGATTCAGCTCGCATTGTAGGAGTCTGGGTGGGAGGGATGGGCTGTGGGTTCCCCTAGGCCAGGGCGAGTTTAGTAGGCAAGGACCCTTCTTAAGGCAGGCCCTGTGGCACCCCACCCCACCTGTGTACAGTGCCAACTACACCTAGTCAGGCTCCTGTGACATCCATGTGTGCAGCTATCGGGCATAGCCTTGTAACCCATGTCTCTGGGATTGATTAGGGAACTCCAAGTGCGTGGCGTAGTGCAGGGGGCTTCTGAGTCTGTAGTGTCCTCCAACGGTAGCGGTATTGCATGCACTGAACATGTCTTTCTTCTTTCTCCCCCCCTTTTTGTGGTCTCCCTGTTCTTGTGTGCATTAGCATCATCAGGCGGAGGAGCAGTGGCACCGGAGTAGGAAAGAGCTGCATCCCACATGGCCCTGGAGGGCGACACTATGGAGTCTGAATTTACCAGTGGGACAGAGGGCGAGGGGAGCTCCACGGCGGGGACAGGAGCTGACACCAGCGTTACGGACTCCTCCTCTGATGGAAGCTCACCTTGCGGTGGCGGGCCCATCCGTGCCCCCCACATCTACAGGTACAGCCGCCACCCCCCCTACCAGCACCGCCCTCCCAGCAGCCCCTCAGCGTGTGTACCGTGCCCGCTCACCCAGGAGGGTGGGCATCTCCTTCGCCCTAGTCACCTCAGCCCCTGTCACCCTTGCTGCCCTTAGTGAGGAGGCCATTGACCTCCTCAGGTCCCTCACTGTTGGGCAGTCTACCATTTTGAATGCCATCCAGGGTGTAGGGAGGCAGTTGCAACAAACCAATGCATACCTGGAGGGCATTCACTCTGGTCAGGCAGCCCATCAGCGAGCTTTTCACACCCTGGCCTCAGCACTTTTGGCAGCCATTGTCCCTGTCTCTAGCCTCCCCCCTCCAACTTCCTCCACCCAGACCCAAACCCCTGTACCTCAGCCTATCCCAAGCACACCATCAGACCAGCATGCACACACCTCAACACACAAGGGAAGCTCTGGCAAACATAAGCACCACACATCCCACAGGCACTCACGCAAGCATCACACACATGCAGACACACCAACATCCACTGCCTCCACTGCGTCCCCCTCCTCCTTGTCTCCCTCCTCCCTCCCTGTCTCGTCTCCACTCACACCTGCATGTACTACATCCTCAGCCTCTACGTCCATCACCAGCACACCCACCACCACACCCAGCTCACGTGCAGTCACCACCCCCACTACCATTCACACGTCCCCTGTGTCCTCTCCCAGTGTGTCTGTGAGGCCACCTCCCAAGGTACACAAACGCAGCCACACACCCACCCAACAGCCATCCACCTCACAACAGCCTCCAGCCCATGCACCTTCACCCAAAGTCACCAAACGTATACCTCCTACAACCACTACCTCTTCCTCCACTCCCAAACACCCTCCATCTACCCGTCCCAGTGTTCCTAAGAAACTTTTCCTGTCCAACCTTGACCTCTTTCCCTCACCTCCCCCACCCCTTCAGTCTCCTATGGCCCGACTCTCCAGGTCCCAACCCAGCACCTCAGCCACAACATCTGCGGGACCAGTAGTGCCAGTAGTAACTGGCTTCTGGAGTGCACCAGGCAGCATGGCAGCCAGTGTGGCAAGGAGCCAGAACACGGACAGTCCCTCACCTGTAAAGCATAAAAAGTTGGCCAGTGCCCGGCGGGAGAGGGGAAAGAAATCAGCCACCAAAGCCGCTCCCAGGGGTACAGTAGGGGGTGTGGAGACAGCTGCGCCACCATCCAAGGTGGGGAAGGGGCACAGTAAAACCGGCAAGTCTGGGAAGATCTGCACAGCGGACAAGACCACCACCAGCCCCACTGCCTAGGACACCGCCGCCAGCAGCACCGCTGCCCAGGACACCGGCGCCACCAGCCCCGCTGCCCAGCAGCACCGCTGCCTAGGACACCGCCGCCAGCAGCCCCGCTGCCCAGGACACCGCTGCCACAAGCCCCGCTGCCCAGGACACCGCCACCACCAGCACCACTGCCCAGGAAACCGCCACCAGCAGCACCGCTGCCCAGGACACCGCCGCCACCAGCCCCGCTGCCCAGGACACCGACGCCAGCAGCACCGCAGGCCAGTGAGCACCAATGATTCTGATGCTACTGAGGCTGCCAGGGGCAGGATGAAGCACTCTGGGCTCAAAGCCCCCCCAGAACCAGTGGAGTATCACATCCACTACCTCTGTCCTTGGCAGGATGAAGCACTCTGGGCACAAAGCCCCCTCCAGAGCCAGTGGAGTATCACATCCACTACCTCTGTCCTTGGCAGTATGAAGCACTCTGGGCACAACGCCCCCCCAGAACCAGTGGAGTATCACATCCACTACCTCTGTCCTTGGCAGGATGAAGCACTCTGGGCACAAAGCCCCCTCCAGAACCAGTGGAGTATCACATCCACTACCTCTGTCCTTGGCAGGATGAAGCACTCTGGACACAAAGCCTCCTCCAGAACCAGTGGAGAACAGCATCCACTACCCCAGTCCTTGGCAGGATGAAGCACTCTGGGCACAAAGCCCCCTCCAGAACCAGTGGAGTATCACATCCACTACCTCTGTCCTTGGCAGGAGGAAGCACTCTGGGCACAAAGCCCCCTCCAGAAACCAGTGGAGAATGTTATCCACTTGAGAGACTGTGACTTTGCACTCCCCAGGATTGAACAGTGGGCAAACCACCCACTGTAGAGACTTGAGAGACTGTGGCTTTGCACTCCCCAGGATTGAACAGTGGGCATGTAGCCCCCTCGTGGATCTGGCGTCGTGCACTCATCCGGCTGAGGTGCCCCCCCTTCCCTTCCCCCTGAAGTGCCTGTTTTATTTCTATCTGATGTCCCAGCAGTGTTCTCTCCGTCTTGTTTGGGTATTGAGTGGGGCCTCGCCCATGCCTTTTGGGCCCAGTGGTCCATGGACTATGATAGTGGAATATCTTGGACTTGTTTTCTTGGTGTATATATTTGTTTATAGTGTGAATATCTTAATATATGTATATATTTTTGATTACTGTCTTTGTATATATTTCAATCATTCGACTCATTTCCTTTTGTCCTTGCATTCTTCCAGGGGGGGTTGGGGGTGTAACTGTGATGTATCATGATGTATTAGTGTATGTGTTGTCGTGGGTGAGGGTGGGGGTGGGAGTGTTGCGTGTTGCATGTGTCTGTCACTGTTTTTTCCCTCCCCCCTACCCTGTGTCGTAGGTGCAGTACTCACTGTGGTCTTCGCCGCCGGTGTTCGTGCTCCTGGTAGAGGAGCAGGAAGATAAAGGCTGGAAGAATCTGAAGTTCCGGTTCCATGGCGTCTTGGTTCCTCGTGGGATGTGTAGAGGTGAGCGTTTTCCCTTCCAAGTCCTGTTTCCGCCGTGTTTTTGTTCACGGTGTATCCGCCCCGGAAAAGGTGGCGGATTGGTAGCTTGTAATAATGTGGGCGGTACATTGTCTTCCGCCTGTCTGTTGGCGGTTACCGCCACGGTGTTTGTTTGTACCGCCTTGGTGGTCGGAGTGTTAAAGTGGCTGTCTATGTTGGCGGTTTCCGCCACGGTCGTAATTCCATTTTTTTTTTCGCCGGCCTGTTGGCGGTTTTACCGCCGCTTTAACACCGACCGCCAGAGTTGTAATGACCACCATAATTTTGGGGTATTTTTATTATTTTAGACATTTATCCCCAAACATAACCCCCACACAACACCCCCAAAACAAAAACAATGCCTAAATCCCACCACTTCAAAACACACTAACTATATCCTACAACTAACCTACTCTATCCTACGTAACCTATGTCTAACACCCTAAAACCCACTAAAATCTTAAACAATGAAGACTGGGGAAGGGAAGGTCCAGGGAAGTGGTGAGTGGCCACACCTACAGCTTCTTCAGATTCCTCTTGAAGTACTTTAATATTTTGTAATTTCTGGCATTGTCTGCCTCAAGTCTGCCCAACCTAGCATTGATCTTGATCAGGTCTTAATGCATTTCTGCCTTAAAGCTGGACCCAGGGGCTGTTTTGGTGCTGGTGCTGTCAGATGTAATGAAGATGTTGAGGGTGCTGGACCAGATGGAGCATCATGAACTCTGGGTGCTGAGGACACACCTTTAGTTGAGATGGTTGGAACCTGTTGAGCTGGTCCACCATTGGGGAAGGCCTTCCACGACCCCAATGACTTTTCTGTGCAGTACCTCCTTGCCATCTTCCTGAAACCAGCCTGGATCTAATGTGCTGGAAAAGTTCACCACATTTTGTGAATTTCTGTTTCTGCGCTAGAGTCATTGTGGCAGCTAAACCATGAGAGAACATGTCATCAGTAACTGCATTGTGTAGAGGAAGAACAAGCATGTTTTGTAAACACCATTTTCTGATGACACATATTGTCAGCCAGTAAGCCAAGGCAAGACCCAAGTCCACACAAATCTGCCTAGCAAGCATCTACGGTATTTTTTACATGTCACAGGGATAATAGCTCTCTGACGTTGTACATTAGGGCCAAGATGTGACAGGGTCTAGGGCCTCCTTGTACCACACTAGCTCCATAAGCACGATGACGCTAATAGGGCACAACAAGGCCAAATGGTCAGCATAATATCAACAAAGTGGTGCAATACCTGCATTGTGCCACTTTGTCACCCCTTGTGCCACATTGGGCCTGTTCCAGGCATGATGTATGCAAGAGTGGCATTACACTGGTAGGGTGACTGCCCAAATGGTGCACTGCAATCTAAGAGATTCAGCTGCCTCATTTTGTTTGTGAAACGTTTGTTGCCAGCTCAGGGCTGGATTTAAAAGGGGCACACAATTGGCCACAATGTGCCCCTTTGTACAGTCCTGTGTTAGCATTAGTTTCTCGTACACTAACCATGAATTGTACTTAATTTCCATCAAGATGCTAACCACTATTGGCACATACCCAGTGCCATGGTGCACCGTATATTAAATACGGCACACACATGGTGGCGGACATAGGGGAGCTAAGGACTGCAAGAGAAGTGGCACAGCACTGGGTGCAGTGCCTGTTCACCTGTTTCTGCCCCTATCTGTGCACAAACTTGATACACCTCCCAACTACCAGGTACACACTCATTATGCACATTTCATACATACGTGATGTGATTTTGATTCCTCACAGCTATCATGATGTCTGAAATTTGTTGTTTCATCTGCGCACATCTCATTTGCTACAATCCATGGTCTTGTTTCACATCCATCTGGAGCAGACTGGAAATCTCTATGTGTACATAACTGACAGTTATCCTTCTCAAACGTGCTCCTTACACATCCGTTGCCTCACTTCATCATTGAACAGCAGTGAAGCACCGGTGGTGCAAGTGTCTCCTGAGAAAGGCCATTGGAGAGCTCTACTCAGGTACATATTTTGTACCAAGCACTGACTACATTAGTACATTGTGAGAAAACAGGGCTGATTGCAGAGGCCCCCTAACTTTTTGCCCCCATTTTCCACTTTATGCTGGTGTTTTCCTGACTCTGATGGTGCCCTGGGTACTGCTAACCAGTCCCAGGGCCAGTGCTCCGTGTAAAATGGATATGCAAATTAGGCTAATTATAATTGGCTAAGTTAACCTACCTATAAGTCCCTAGTATATGGTAGGGCATGTAGGTTTAGGGACCACAGCATAGGTGGTGCACACCTAGGTGCACTGCTGAGGTGCCTAGTGTCATTTTAAAGGCAGGCCTGCCTTGCTGGCTGCTTTTAAATAAAAGTTATAAGCAAATTCGACTTTGGAATTAAAAGTAGTTCCAAAGTCTTTAACTACCTTATTTTTACATATAAGTCACCCCTAAGGTGTGTCCTATGTGCCCCTAGGGCTGGGTGCCATGTAACTATAAGCAAGGACTTTATAAAAATATACTTATAAACCCTGGTGAGGTAAAAACAGCCAAATTTGTTTTTCCCTCATTGAAGTAAATGGCCTTCATAGGCTAGAATTTAGAGACTTTATTTTAAATTTTAAAGTCTCCTTAAATGTTGCATACCAAGAATTTGGTATCAAATTAATTGTTGTAATAAGTCCCACAACTTCCAGTTGTTGGATTTAATATAACTTGTTCAGGTAAAAAGTTTTAGACTTTACCTAAAAAGTTGCCAATTTCAGCCCTGCATTGTTTTTGCTGCTGTGCTCTGATTGGCCAGCCTGCAGCAGCTTAGCCAAGCTGCCTTGATGAGGTGTGAAGTGGCCTGGCTTCACACAAAGGAATGTGCCTGTGGGAGACAATCTCCCCTCAGCAGATGGTGAGGCAGGAAGGGGGAGGGCTGCCAAACTGGTCTTCAAAGGCAGAGAAGGACATTTGGAGCAACCAGCAACACCCCCACATCCTGCAACCCCAGACAACTAGGTGCCCCCTTGATTAGATTAGGAGAGGGCAGGAGAGGGGTGTGTTTATGATTTTTAGCCACACCAGTGGGTGGGCTCAGCCAGATGTAACCTCCAAAAATCAGATTCAGCCATGTTGGATTTTTAGAGAATGTTGCCTTCTGGGATGGATTTTTGCCACACTTCCCAGGAAGTGGTCATCACAGGGGGACGACCCTGTACCTGATTGGAGAACCAGGACCCCCCTGCTTTTCACCCAGGAGCAAGGATAAAACTGGCAGACCTTCACCCACACCTCAGATCCCCACCAGATTTCAACAAGAAAAGAACTAAAGGAGAAGAAGGACTGCCCTGCTGGACCCCTGGCCTGCACCTGGAACCTGCACTCAGAAGGACTGCACCAGCTGCACACTTGGGCTTCACCACAAGAAGGACTTTGCCTGGCTTCAACTGGTTCAAGGAGGGACTCCCTGTTTGCTACAGGTGAAAAATTGCTAACCAGAGTCCCCTGCACCGACTCCTGAAGAAAGCGACCAGCTGACCACTGCCCAGTGGCCAAAAAGGAGTTTGCGCCAGGTGCATTCTGGGAGTTGTAGTGCGCACCCCCCAAGGACCATCACAGAACTTCTGGACCCTTGGGGTGAGCTGTGGACCCCCAAAAAACCTTAAAAGAACATCTGGGTGAAGCCCCAGAAGTTTGGAGAAGATTTGAGAATTTTTGTAAAAAAGCTCCATAGAGGGACCTTGCCTCAACCGCGACCCGGCCTGATTTGATGGTTCGTCCTGGTAAAGAAAAATCTCCGAAAAAGAGACTAAGTCCGAAGGGAAAAAGTTGACCGGGACCTCCCAGCCATCGTATCCGAGAAGGGCTCCATGGACGTCGGATCAAGATCCAGGTTTACCCCGGTCGAAGGATTTTCACCTCGAAAAAACGACTAAGTCTGAAGGTAAAAATCTCCACCGAGGAATCCAGCATCGCGTATCCGGAGAAGGGCTCCAGGAGGTCGGATAGGACTGACAGGTTCGTCCCGCTGAAGAAAATCTTCAAAATAGAGACTAAATCAGAAGGTAACTTTTTAACCGAGGCCTCCCGCGACCTGTATCCGAGCAGGGCTCCATCACGGTCGGCCTGAAACTTTGACTTTGCCCCGGTCGAGGTGCAACCAGATGACCCGATTGGCGCTTTTTGTTTCTAAGCGCTAGAAAAATAATAATTCTTTAAAAATTCATATCTCCGGTTCCCTTTATCCGATTTTATTCGTTTTGGTGTCATTTTAAAGATAAAAATATAAACTATTTTTCATAAATTGGTTTTGGATTTTTAAACTGTTTCCTGTGTTTTATTTAATTACTGTTTTGTGATATTTGAATGCTTTACACACTGTCTCCTAAGTTAAGCCTTGACGCTCGTTGCCAAGCTACCAAGGGTTGAGCTGGGGTTAATTTACTGAGACCTAACTGGACCTAAGTGGAGGTTAGTGGCTTGTTGCTAGGTGTAGGTACCTACCTGCCCTTACCAATAACCCATTTTCCAACATACATCATGTGAAATATAGAGAAGGAACAGGTGGTGTGAAAATATATATTTTAATCATCCATACATTGTAGAAAGCCAGCACCTCTGACTCATATTGTGACTGACATCAGTCTGTTTGTGGGCATACAAATCATTTCCTGAGACCCACTAATCCATGCCAGCACATATTGGCACATGTGCATCATTCAAAATTTTCCACATCCTCTGCATACCATCAGACATGATGTCGATACCCAAGGATAGATGATGGTGTCCAAATTGACACACATGCCATTTGTACATGGCTTAATACACATCAAACCCTCTCAGACACAACACTGTATGTAAACATGTGATTTACAAGGGGACAGTTACTGGTTGCATCGGGGTCTTTGAAAGTGGAAACCTCGCCTATGTTGTAGCATGAAGGTCCACCTGCAAGACATGACAGGAATACATAAATTTGTGATTTCTGAACAAAGATTAGCATGGACAACTGTTACACAGTACACTTGTTTAGCTAAGTGACCTAGTCAACTTAGTGTTAGGAATGACCCACTGCCATCTACAGCATGTCAGTCAGACAGACATAGGTAGCACCCAATAACATGTATAGCAAAGTGACTCACCCATACATACATGTCTTTGATTCATACATCACACTTACTGGGGCACAGGACACTATTAATTGTGCCAAGCCTAGGGGCAGATAATAGGAAAGTGGCACTGCACCCAGCGCACTGCCACGTTCCTTGCACCCCTTAAAACCCCCCCTAATTGTCCCATGTGTGCGCCGTATCTAAGGTAAGGCACACCATGGCAAAGATTACAGGGCAATGGCATCATAATTATTGACACTATTGAAGTACTGTTCTGTTTTAGTGCCAAGATTTTGTCCGAACCCTGAACAATACATAGGGGCCAATCATAACTAATGGTGTGCCCTCTTTTGATGCCTGGTCTGAGCAGGCATAGAAAATGTGTGAATGATTTATACAAAGGATTCTCTTATTTTTCTTTGTGCCTGTTATTCTTTTGGCAACCCTAACAGGGGAATGGCCCCCTTTCATACATCATGCATGGAGTAGGCATAATGTTGCTTATAGGCTCACTAAGTGGAGCAATGTTTGCATTGTGCAACTTTATCACCCTTTCCACTACATTATGCATGTGCCATGTATTCAAAGTGGGGGGCTGAAGAAATGGCACCTAGAACCCTAAAGGAGCATTTGGAGTCATTATCTTTTGATGGCCCACTATATACTGGCCAGGTTTTATGGTAATAACCCAGAATAGTAAATCAAAAGCGTCAAAGAATGATGAAGCAATTGTCCCCTAATCTGTGCCATGGTGTACATATCTTAGAGCAGCGCACATATGGTGGCAGTAGGGGGGTGCTAAGGGTTGCAAGGAAAGTGGCGCTGCAATGGGTGGCGCTGCACTGGGAATAGAGTACTGAATAATCCCACCTAACCCCAAATACCCCAAACAAACTGCACTACCTCAAGACAAACACCCCACAATACAAATACAATGATAGGACAATAACACTACACAAAACTTGCAAATACAACAAATTGGACTGAACGGCAACAGGGCGCAGCACAAAACTCTCAGCATCCACCACTACTCAACCAGCAATACTCATAACCACAGACAGTAAGACTGTAAAGTAAAAGCGAAAGTAATTTACCATGTGTGCGTATAATTGTGTACAAGTCACATAGGAATGTGTTGCTACATGTTTGTGTGTGTGTGATGCATGCGAGGACTGCTACTGTTTGCAAATGAACTTGTGTGTGAAGACTCTTTGCCACAAACATGTTTACACATCTGTACTGAGAGTACATATGTTGTGCTACTCATGTTGTGGGTTTACCACATTGTAATGTCCGAATTCCGACTGTATGTCACTATGCACAACATAAGATGGGAAGGGTCATGTGCAATACATGTTCAAACATATCTTCCCCTTAACAAATCTTTAGCAAAGAATGCTGTTAACTAAGGCCGGGATAAGATCCTGTGAGCCATTTCCATGTGAGTGCAGGTATGTGCCTACTCTGGTGTGTTGTGAGAAGACCTAATGATACAGAGCAACACATGCAACATATGGGGCCAGATGTATCAAAGCTTTTTGCATTCTCAAACGGTGCGAATGCCCGTTTGCGAATGCAAAAAGCCCTTTCAGAATGTATCAAAGGCATTCTGAATGTAATTTTAAGGAATCGCTAAAGTAGCGATTCCTTAAAAGTGCAACCCTGTTTAGAGAGTCGCAAATTGCTACTCTCTAAATAAGAAATCACAAATAAGGAATCCTTATTTGCGATTTCTAAGGCACATGTATGAAGCAATTCCTTAATGCGAATTGGGCATTAAGGAATCGCTATTACCACCAAGTTGAACTTGGTGGTAACCATGTGCAAATTTTAAAAATGCATTTAAAATGCATTTTTTAAATTTACATGTAAAGCACACATGCCCTTTTGGCATGTGTGCACCTTACATGTTGTTAAAACATGTTTTGGGGTGCAGCAGAGGGGGCCTTAGGCCCCCAGCAACCTGGACTTGCAATTTGGGACATGCAAAATATTCACAAATATGGGCCGACAGGCCCATAGATGCAAATAGGGGCTGTATCACAATTTGCGATTTGGTAATAGCATTTGTAATTTTTAAGAAATCGCTATCACCGAATCGCAAATTTGATATATTGCATTTTGCGACTCAGAAATAGCGATTTCTTAAAAATCGCTATTTCCGATTCGCAAAATGCATTCTTGATAAATCTGGCCCATGGTTCCCTATGCATGCAAAATGTTGGAGATGGTGTGCTGACATGTCATTGTTGGTTTGTAGGTAACATGTTTCTCTTGTGGAAATATATGTATCATGTCTGATAAGTGCTGCATGATAGAGTGGTGTGTTTAGGAACTGGATACATACCAAATCTCTATTCCAGCTCTCATATATGTAGGCTATTGTTCCAAAGCTGTGTACTCATATCTGTGTAGAGCATGTTTCACAATGGGGGGACATTAGTACTGGTCATAAGTTGTAGGTTTTCATATGACACTTACACATATTATCATGTCAATTATACTCATTTGTCCATCTGCAAATTGACAGCACCAAGCCAGGTCCACCTAGCAGAGACATGTGTGCATACATTTAGGTATTATGTGTGAACAACATACATTTTCAATGTTCAACAATGCAAACTTTGATGTTATTGGCAGATAGGTGTAATTGTATTCAATCTGTATGGCATGGGTGCTCTCGTGCAGTGATGACACCCTAGTCATCATTGCTCCAGTGGCAATTTGAATAGCCATACAGAGCCATTGTTGAATGTATGAAGACCGGTTGACTGTGGTCACCTCAGCTCAGTTCACTGAGTGTAATCAGCAGGCCTCTGACTGTGTCAAGGATCAATGTAGCCTACTCAGGGGTTTGAGGGCCATTGGGTGGTGATCTATCATCCTCATGATGAATCATCAGCTATGCGATGCACAATCCCCTGCAGACATACATACAGACTGCACTCCTGGATATGGATGACCAACCTGGCCCACCAGGGACCTCTGGACAGTCGGGTACCTAGGCACAGTCCCATACCACCACAGAGTCTCCCCCCTCAGGAACCACCAGCACAGCACCCACCCAGCGGGCCCATGCCACTGTCCCCAGGACACATCAATCAGCAGTGGGTCCACCACTACAGGGACCCCAGGCAACCCCACAAACACAGGATGATCAGGGACCTGGGGTCAGTGGCAGTGGTCACACGGTTCAGGGGACAGAGGCACAGGACAACAGGGAAGCTGGGAGGACTGCTGTGTGACAGGGGGAGGACAGGCCAAGGGAATCCAGTCTCCAGGAGGCACTCACCAAAATCCTGGGGGCATACCACCATTCCTAGGAGACCATGGGACAGATACAGGCCACGTTGCAGGAGACCCAGCGGCTGCTGGAGGGACAGTACCTGGGGATCAGGGAGGACCTGAGGAACATCCACACCACCCTAGTCACCATTTCAGGGGTGCTGGCAGACATGGCCAACACCATGATGGAGGCAGTGGCACACCAACGGGCCCCTACACTAGCCACACCGATGAACAGCCTTCCACCTCTGCTGACGCTAGTGGACAGGAGGCCCCACCACAGGAACAACAGGCCACCAGCACCCCACCCCCTGCAGAAGGAGATCCACCCCACAAACTGTCCCTGCGATCCAGACAGAAGCCAGAGAACATTGCCAAGACCCCCGCCAGGAAATAATACTCCCCTGATTGTCACTCTTTTGTCCCACTCTGTCACCCTGTCCACCTTGAACTGACATTGCTTCCCTTCCTATGCCCCCTTGGACAATGCACCTGTGATACCAATAGACAGGACGCTATCCTGGACTTTCCTCCACCATCACCCAAACCCATTGCACATCCCCATTTACTTCTCAGCACAGAAATAAACACCCTTGGAAAAAACAAGTATGGAGTATGTCAAATGATTTAAGGATGTAGTTGTTTAACAATCAGTAGACATTGCAAATAGACTGTACAGTGATGTATACATAGTTATGACCTGTAATGTGCTGCAGTCAATACACCAGGAGCCACAAGAGGGCACAAGTATCTGCAAATAGACATGCTAAAGGGTACAATAAGTGTTCTTTGTAGTGGGAACAGCAGCCAGCCAGAGAAAATTCACTTCACAAAACAGCAATGGAAGGTCAGGTTACAGTGTCTTACCTGTGTGTCACTGGAAGTACTGTTGTATTATAGTTGTTCTGTTGTCCACATCCTCTTCCTCTACCTCCACTGCTGCCACACGACCATCTCCAGCCTCATCCTTCTGCAGAAAAGGCACCTCAAGGCCAGGCTGTGCAACATGCAACATGCAACATGCAGTGATGATCTGGCAGACCTTCTTGGGTGAGTAGCACAGTGATCCACCTGTCAGATGGAGGCCCCCTAACCTGGCCTTCATGAGGCCAAAGGTGCGCTCAATGATCCTCCTTGTTCACCCATGTGGCTCATTGTAACGTCCCTCTGCCCTTGTCCTGGCATTCCTCACTGGGGTCAGTAGCCATGAGAGGTAGGGGTAACCAGAGCCACCTGTAAATATCGAGGGATACCTGTTAGCCAGACACTCACCCTTAGGGCCAACCCCACACCCATATACCAACAGACACTGGGTGGGACCATGGGCTCACCTATTAGCCACACCCTGTGCCTCTGGAGTTGAGCCATCACATATGGGATGCTGCTATTCCTCAGGATAAAGGCATCATGCACAGACCCAGGATACTTTGTATTCACATGGGAGAGGTACTGGTCCACCAGACACACTATCTGCACATTTATAGAGTGAAAGCTCTTTTGATTTCTGAACACCTGTTCTTTTCTCCGGGGGGGGGGACAAAGGCAATATGTGTACCATCAATACCACCAATGATGTTGGCGATATGTCCTAGTGCATAGAAGTCAGCCTTCACTGTGACCAAATCCTCCACCTGGGGGAATACAATGTAGCTGCACATGTGTTTCATCAGGGCAGACAACACTCTGGTCAGCACGTTTGAGAACATAGGCTGTGACATCCCTGCTGCCATGGCCACTATCGCTTGGAAGGAGCCACTTGCCAAGAAATGGAGCACTGATATTACTTGCACAAGAGGGGGGATCCCAGTGGGGTGACGGATAGCTGAGATCAGGTCTGGCTCCAATTGGACACACAGCTCTTGGATTGTGGCCCTATCACGTCTGTAGGTGAGGATAATGTGCCTGTCCTCCATTGTTGCCAGGTCCACCAGGGGTTTGTACACGGGGTATGTCTCCATCTCCTATTCATCCTCAGCGATTGAACTCTAGAGTGAAAAACAGTGAGTAGATGGTTATATTCATTTATATCCTCAGAGTAAAATGCCTTGCATGATGAGACAGAAACAGTATGCGAACGTGTAGGTCCGTAAATGTGCCTATGTCTGCTGTGACTCAGGTAGGTGCCATGGCCTGTTCCCCCCTGAAATAGCGGAGGGACAAGTGGAAATGAGGTAATTCTGCTGACGTTGTGTGCCATTGCGGGAGGCAGTCGACGACCGCCGTCCAACACCTCATTGGTTATCATTGGGCCCTATCTGTTCACTTACTTGCTACCTGACCTTCAACAGGAGAGGACCTGCTGAGGACCTGCAAGTGCTGCTGTGACCTGTGACTGGAAGCGACCATGGCTCGAGTGTCTAGGGAAAGGGCCCCTGCCTTCACATCAGAGGAGTTGGAGAGACTGGTGGATGGGGTCCTACCCCAGTACCGTTTACTTTATGGTCCTCCAGACCAACAGGTGATTACTCTGTGAGTACGATACATGGGGCATGAATGCATGCAGTGCTGTGTGTGTAAGCCTCGTGTAATGGGGGTGGCTGAGGGGTCCTGGGCAGAGTGCTACATGTATGGTGGTCAATGTCTGTGCGTAAGGGGGTGGGAGGGATATGGTGGGCCATGAGTGTAACAGACCGGACGGTATGACTAATACCTTTTTCTATGTATCTTTTTCTGCAGGTCAGCGCTCATCAGAAAAAGGGTTTTTGGTGTGCCATCGCCAAGGACGTGCGACCCTGGGGACTTTGACAGGCGAAAACGGTGGGAGGACCTGTGCCGCTGGGCAATGAAGATGGCGGAGGCCCAGCTGGGGAAGGCCTCCCAACGAGGAAGGGGTACCCATCATACCCCGACCCCCCTGATGTTCCGCATCCTGGCGGTGGCCTATTCGAAGTTGGTTGGGCACTTGAAGGCATCACAGCAGCTACAAGGGGTGAGTACAGTTTCAGAATCAGAAAATTGTGCATGTTGAGGTGTTATCTGGGTGGGTGATGTGGGTGTGTTGGTGCCCCTAGGCCATGGCGAACAGGGAAGTGTAGGTTCCATGATGGGCAGGGTCTGATGCACTCCAACCCCAAATATGCTAGTGGGCATCTACTACTGGGCAGGGTCCTATGGATTTCAGCTGTGCTGTTATTGGCATTAGGCATTGTACTCCATGGCCTGGTAACTAGCATTGTAACTGGTAGTGCATGGCCTAGTGCCTAGGGCTGTTCCATGTGTGTTGTGTACGCCAACGGTGGTGTTGTTCCTGGCATTGACCAAGTGTATCCTCTGTCTCTTCCACCCCCCTTTTTGTTTTGTCACCCTGTCCTTGTGTGCATTAGCATCATCTCAGGGAGGAGCAGAGGCACCAGTGACGGAGGGAGCTGCATCCCACATGGCCCATGAGGGCGAATCCACCGATGGGATGGAGGGCGAGGGGAGCACCACGGCGGGGACTGGAGGGGACAGTTCAGACAGCGACACATCCTCTGATGGAAGCTCCCTGGTGGTGGCAGACACCTCTGTGGCCATCCCAACAACAGGTACAGCTGCCACCAAAGTACCATCACCACCCTCCCAGCAGCCCCTCAGCATGTTTCCCTTGCCCGCTCACCCAGGAGGGTGGGCATCTCCTTCACCCCAGGCACCTCAGGCCCTGCCCCAGTCAGCCCTGCTGCCCTCAGTGAGGAGTCTATTGATCTCCTGTGATCCATCTCTGTTGGGCAGTCAACCATAGAGAATGCAATCCAGTGGCTGGCAGGGCATTTTCAACAAACAAATGCATTCCTGGAGTGCATTCACTCTGGTGTGGCGGCCCAACAGAGATCCTTCCAGGCTCTGGCCTCCTCCCTGATGGCAGCCATTGTCCCTGTCTCTAGCCTCCCCGCTCCAACTTCCTCTTCCCAGTCCCATTCCCCTCAACCCCAGCCTATCCGAAGCACACCTTCAGACCAGCATGCACCCAAATCAACACACAGAAGTGGCTCGGGCAAACACAAGCACCACACTTCATCCCAGAGGCACTCACACAATCACCATCCAGATGCAGACACACCAACATCCACTGCCTCTACTATGTCTCCCTCCTCCTTCTTGTCCACCTCCCTCCCAGTAGTGTCTCCAGTCACACTTGCATTCACTACATCCACATCCACAACCTCCATCACGCCTATCACTACATGCACACGTCCCCTGGGTCCTCTCCCACTGTTTCTGTGCCCCTCCTCCCAGATTACACAAACGCAAGCACTCACACACCCAACAGCCATCCATCTCATGACAGCATCCAGCCCATGCACCTGCACCCAAACACAGCAGACAGACACCTGCTACCACCACTCCTTCTTCCTCCATTCACAAACCTTCACCCTCTTCCAGCCCCAGTGTCCCTAAAAAGCTTTTCCTCTCCACCCTTGACCTATTCCCTGCCCCTCCCCCCCATTTTTCACTTCAGGCCAGGGTGGTCAGGACCCAGGCTAACACCTCAGCCACCCAGTCCACGGCCACTGTTGTTTCTGCAGCCACTGCAGTTGTGAGAGGCACCGTGAAGACACCCGTCCAAACAGTCAGTGTGCCTGCACCAGCTGCCAAGGGCAAAAAGGGAGCACCAACTGGCAGAATCACGGAGGCACCACCAGCTGGCAAATGCAAGGAGGCACCACCAGCTGGCAGAATCAAGGAGGCACCACCAAATGGCAAACGCAAGGAGGCACCACCAGCTGGCAGAAGCAAGGAGGCACTACCAGCTGCCAAGGGCAGGAAGGGAACACCAGCTGCCAAGGCCAATGACAAAGGCACAGACGCTGCAGGCAGGAAGGATATGGAGCCTGGTGCTGGAGCAGCATCTGGGCTAACAGCACCAGCCATGGCACCTCAGCCGTCCAAGGCTGCGGGGGAAGGGCTAGAGCCTCCCCCACCAAAGGCAGCACCACCGCCAGCACCGCCACCAGCACTGCTACCAGCACCACTGCCAGCAGCAGCAGCCCCAGTGGGCAGCTGTCCGAGGCTGGGGGGGAAGGGCTAGAGCCTCCCCCCACCACAGGCAGCATCGCCGCCAGCACCATCGCCAGCACCTGCACCGCCACCACCACTGCCAGCAGCAGCAGGCCCAGTGGGCAGCCATCCGAGGCTGCGGGGGAAGGGCTGGAGCCTCTCCCCACCACTGGCAGCACCGCCGCCAGCCCCGCCACTGCCACCACTGCGTAGAACTCACTGCCAGCAGGCAGTGTGTAGTCATGCCTCCATGGGCTGTAGTGCATCCTGGCCCCTGCAAAAACTGTAGGTGCAACACCCAGGTGAGAGACTGTGACCTTGCACCCTCCAAGATGAGCATCACAGGGCACAAGGCCCCCTCCAGAGCCAGTGTAAGAAGGCATCCACAAGAGAGACAGTGGCCTTGCACTCCCCAGGACCAAGCAGTGGGCAAACCACCCACTTGAGAGACTGTGGCTTTGCACTTCACAGGACATCGTAGATGGCATGTAGCCCCCTCCAGGAGCAGTGGTGTTGTACCATCTTCAGGCTGAGGTGCCCCCCGTTCTGCTTCCCCCTGAGGTGCCTGTGTATTTTCCACCTGATGCCCCAGCAGTGTTCTCTCCGTATTGAGGCAGGAGTCATGTGGGGCCTTGGCCTATGTGATATGGCCTTGTGGGACAGGGACATTTTGGACTGGGCAGTGTACCTCCATTTGTATATATTGTAGATACTGTTTTGTGCTTTGAGGACGTATTTCTCGGAATTGATATTATTACGCTAACTTTACTCACTTCCTTCTGTCCTTGCATTATCCCTGAGGGTTACATGGTGGATATGTAATGTTGTTGCATCCGTTTGTGTGTTGGCGGTGGGGGTGTTGCGTGTTGCATGTGTGTGTCACTCTCTTTTTCCTCCCACCTTCCCTTGTGTCCTAGGTGCGGTACTCACTGTGGTCGTCTTCACCGCCGTTTATGTTCCTGGTGTAGGAGAAGGTATTCCAGCATGGGTAACACCTGTAGTTCGGGCTCCATGGCGTTGTGGTTCTTCCTTGAGTGTCCAGAGGTAAGTCCTTTCCCTTTTGTGAACTGTTTTCACCCTGCTTTTGATGGTGTTGGTACCACCCCAGAAAGTCTGGCGGATTGGCTTGTTGTAATAGGGTGGGCAGTACATTGTCTTCTGCTTGGCTGTTGGCGGTTACCGCCACGGTGCTTGTTGCTACTGCCGTGGCGGTCGGTGTGTTAAAGTGGCTGTCTGTGTGGGTGGTTTCCACTGTGGTCATAATTCCATTTTTTTACCACCGGCCGGTTGGTGGTATTACCTCCTCTTTATCCCCGACCGCCAGGGTTGTAATGAGGGCCTTGATATCAGGCTTGCCCTATCAAACACTGGGGACTTGAAGCTTGTTTGAGTAGGATATGTCTCATCAATTTCCATGGCTACACATGATTTGCCATGACTCCGTGTGGTTATTCCTAGGATGCTTGGTTAAGTCATTGATAGTTTGTTGCATTGTGTCTTGTCTGTAGACCTAGGATACAGATGCAGTCCTCCCTGGGCTTCCCTTTTTTTGTGGAAGACCACTATGGAAGCTTGGCACTGGTCTAACAGAGGTACTCACCCTTTCTGACTCTTCTCATAATCTCCTTCAGATGTGAGGCAAGCTAAGTGGCTGTCAACCTCTAGGGTTCCATTGTTACCCTGTTGGGCCCTGATGCTTCGCCGGCCTTCATATCCCTAATGGCTCTTGCTATTTTCTCTAGAGAAAGTGCATCTTCTAATGCTTCCCTATCCTCTGTAGTGAGGCTTAGGTGGGGGATATCACCCAGGAGCACGCCTGCTTTGCATTCTTCCCATTGTTGTGGTTAAACATTTGGGCTATGGTTTCTCCACTACTAGCTAGTTCCCCTGCCTCCTTCTGGATCCCAGGAACCCATCTATCCATTACCTCATACCTGTCCAGCCAGGCCAATAATTTTTCCTGTCTTGGCCCCAATTACATTGATGTGGTGCTGTGTTACCCTATGGTGCATAATAGCAGCTTCCAGGGCCACATCTCAGTATCCATTTTGCTTCAGAAATAGGATGTGGACTCCCTCAGATCCCTTTTCATCAGGTAAGAAGTCCTCAAGGGACATTAACTCATGGACAAGAGCCTTCAATTTGGCACTTTTGAGTTTTTTTCCCTTGCGCCATTGTGGTGAGACCCACCCCCTTTTACTACTGCCTCATAGGCCGCCCACAATGTGAGTGGAGACTTGACTGAAGTGAGGCTTACCTGAATATAATGGTCTTTTGGGCTAATGTAAATTCTCTAATTCATGGCTCTCTAAGGTACCAAGGGCTCAATATGATGTGGATAGTGTTTGGCCTCTTGGCCCGACCATACGGCAGCCACTGGGGAGAATAGTCAGAAATACTCCTTTTTAAGTTTGTGGCCTCACTGATTTTTAACAGCTGGGGAGTGGGCATGGCAAAGTGATCTATTCAGGAGAGACAATCATGCACTCTGAAGTAAAGGAAGAAGTGCTGGGTTGCTGGATTAAGGGTACACCATACATCTACTAGTCCCTGGACATTGAGGAAGTCTACTAGTGGTTGCCTGTAGGAAGTTGGCCTGGTGTGTGGTGAATACCTAAGGTATTATCACCTTATACCAGGTCAATGCATCCCCATATTAGTGAAGGGTAGGCAGTGTCTAGAATCCAGGCTCTCTAGAGGTAGCTGTGAATGAGCAGCCAAGGCTTATCTAGGAGTCATGCAAAGCTCATGTAATACCACTTAGAGTCACACAGCACTTACACACATGAAAGAACCACACAGTGCTACAAAAATAAAGGTATTTTATTTTAGTGACACAAATGCTAAATTACTAGATTGTCAATTCTCCAAAAGGAGGTAAGTAAACACACTATGGGGGTTATTCTAACTTTGGAGGAGGTGTTAATCCGTCCCAAAAGTGACAGAAAAGTGACGGATTTACCACCAGCCGTATTACGAGTCCATTATATCCTATGGAACTCGTAATACGGCTGGTGGTATATCCGTCACTTTACCGTCACTTTTGGGACGGATTAACACTCCTCCAAAGTTAGAATAACCCCCTATGTGCATACAGTAACAATCAGAAATATGCACAAAAAGTAATAGAAAAACAAGAAGCATTTCTGAAGGCCAGGGGGAGACCAAACCATATACTAAGAAAGTGGAATGCGAAGGTCAGGTTCCCACCCAAGGATGTAGAATTGGTAGAGGGTAGCTGGAGGTACTAGGAAACCCCAAAGGTAAGTACTGGAACACCTCCTGAGCAACCAGGAGGTAAGAGGTAAGTTACTGGTTCCAAACAAATCAAGCTACAGGACTTAATAGAAGGATTTTGCAAGACCCAGACAAGTGTGCAAAAGGTGGATCCCAAAAGAGGAAGCCCTGGAAAAGAAGGGGACCAAGTCCAGCTCCAGTTGAAGTGTCTGGTGGTGGCAGGAGCCACTACCCACCAGTCTGTGGATGCAGGAGTTGGTCAATGGGGAGATGAAGACAGTCAGCAATGCAGCACTGGAGCAGATGAAGAGTTCCTGGGTGATGCAGGGGATGTCCCACGCCGAATGAAGGATTGCAGCCAGCCTGTGGGGTGGAAAAAACACCAACAAGCTTTGGCAAAAGAAAATTTCAAGGTAGGTGGAAAAGTGTAGCTGCCGAGGAACAACAAGGTCAAAGAGGACTCAACCCGGGGGGGGGGGGGAGTCCCATGCAACCCTCTGCAGTGCAGACAGTCCAAAGAAGAAGAGGCAGCCTCCACAGAAGACCCACAGGCAAGAATCCCAGGAGTGGAGGCCCATGCAGCACACCTGAGGAGAGTTTCCATGTCGCAGGAGGAGCATGTCGAGGGCTGTGCATTGCAAGGGAGAGTGCTGGAGGCTGGGGCTAAACTGAGCCTGAAGATCCCTTGGAGGAGATGCCAACATGCCTTGGTAGCTGCAAGAGACATGGTGCAAGGGGGTACTGTCCTGCGTGGAAAGGCATGGACCTACCTTCACCAAAGCTGGAAGTCTGGCAGAGAGGACCAAGGGGACCACTCTAGACTATGACCTGTGATGCAGGTTCCACGCAGCTCAGGATGAGAAAAGATCCATGCAGCCGTTCCTCATTGCAATTGATGCCTAAAGATGCAGGAAAGTGACTCTTTCACTCCAAGGGAGATTCGTTCTTGCTTTTTGTGCAGACTGAAGTCTTGCCACCCTCAGGGGATGCATAGCCAGGGAAATGTTGCAGTTGCTGGAAGGAGCCGAAGAAACAATGTTGCAGGGCGAAGTTGTCAATCTTGCAGCAGATTGTAGGTTCCTGTGGAGTCCAGTTGTGGTTTCCGGTGGCCAGATGTCTTAATACATTTTGCAGAGAATTCCTGCTGGAGTCTTGCACATTGAATTTGAGAACCTACCCAAGAGGGAGACCCTAAATAGCCCTGGAAGCGGGATTGGTCACCTAGCCAGGTGACCACCTATTAGGATGGGTCTCTGATGTCACCTGCCTGACCTGGCCACTCAGATGCTCCCAGAGGCCTCTGCCCACCTTGGATTCAAGATGGCAGAATCAAGGAGATCTCTGGAGGAGCTCTGAGCACCACCCCTGGGGATGTGATGGACAAGGGAGTGGTCACTCTCCTTTCCATTATCCAGTTTCACACCAGAACAGGGAGTGGAGGTCCCTCAACTGGTGCAGACTGGATTATGCAAGGAGGGCACCAAATGTGCCCTTCAAAGCATACCACTGGCTTAAGCAGGCTACCCCTTCCAAGCCATGTTACCCCATTTACAAATGGAGAGAGTGTTGCCTCTGTCTCCCAAAGGAAATCCTTTGTTCTGCCTTCCTGAGCTTGAGCTGTTCAAGCAGCAGGAGGGCAGAAACTGATCTGAAGGGTGTTAGCAGCTTGGGCTGCCCAAAAAAACCCAGAAAACTGGTAGGAGCAATGCTGGGGTCCTCTAAGGAGCCCCCAAAGTGCATGGAATCATACGTCCAATACTGGCAACAGTATTGGGGTATGATTCCAACATGTTTGATACCAAACATGCCCAGGTGCGGAGTTACCATCACATAGCTGAACATAGGTAGTGACCTACATCCAGTACACACATAAAATGGCATCCCTGCACTCAAAAAGTCCATGAAAATTGAGCTAGAGTTTGTGGGGCTACTTCTGCTCATTGAGGGGTGCCCTCACACACAGGTATCTGCAATCTGCCCTCTGGGCTAGGAGGGCCTACCATAGGGGTGACTTACAGTGACCTGGTGTAGTAACCTGTAGTGAAAAGGGTGCATGCACCCTTTCATGCAGGCTGCAATGGCAGGCCTGCAGATACACTTAGCATGGGCTCCCCATTGGTGGCATAATACATGTGGCAGCCCATGGGATACCATGGTACCACAATGCTCTGGGTACCTAAGCAACATATAATAGGGACTTATAAGGGGGGTCCAGTATGCCAAATGTGGGGTGTTTGTGGTCCAAGCAACCAAGTTTAAAGAGTGAGAGCACAGTCACAGGGGTCCTGATTAGCAGGATTACAGTGACCACAGTCAAAAACATACTGACAACAGGCAAAAATGTGGGGTAACCATGCTAACAAGAGGCTACTTTCCTACATCGTCTGATCAGTCCAGAGGCCTGGGGGGATGTAGGTGAATGATATCACTCAGCATTGCATTGAGATCACCTCACATGATCATTTCCCCATCTAGAAGACTGTGTAGTAGCGTGGTCAGGACTGGTAGTACTGAGTCGTAAAGTCATATTGTGATATCTACTGACGGTATGCTTGAGATTCCTCACTTCCCAGGTCCAGAGAGCACCACATAGGGACCCTGTGGATTGAGCCATATTTGCCAAATGACCAGGGACAGCGTTCTCCTCACAGAGATTACCACTCCTCTAGAGGAGATGGTATGGCCACATTAGCAGCCTTTTAATTTCCACAATGGCCAAGGGCATGACATCTATTACCTAGGGGGTGAGCCCTTGTAGGAAAACCATACCAGTAGAGTCTGGTTCAATGTCCTGGAGCACCACTTCCCATTTGACTTTGTTTACTAGGCCATTGACATTCCTGAATACCATCCTTAGGGTTGACATACTAAGGGGCATATTTATACTCTGTTTGCACCAAATTAGCGTCTATTTCTTTTACTCTAATTCGGTGCAAAACTAACTCCATATTTAAACTTTGGTGCTAGACCTGTCTAATGCCAAATTTATAGAGTTAAAGTCATTTTCTGGAAATGGAGACCTACCTTGCCTTAATGAGATGCAAGATAGGCATTCCCGTGCAAAAAATGACTCTATGGCCTTAACGCCATATTTAGGGGCATATTTACACTCTGCGGCATATTTATACTCTGTTTGCACCGAATTAGTGTCATTTAATTTACTCTAATTCGGTGCAAAACTAATTCCATATTTATACTTTGGTAGGACCCGTCTAGCACCAAGGTGCCGCATTAACGGCATTTTTTTACTCAAAAGTGGCGCAAACTTACAAAATATTGGCCCTTATTCATACTTTTTGCTGCATATTTATGGAATGGTGCAAGCCGGTGCAAAGGGTAGGCTAGAGTTAAAAAAATGATTTTAGTCGGGTGGGGCTGGCAGTATAGAAGAAGAGGGTTTAGCACCAAAAAATGACTTTAGGCAGGTTAGAGTAAAAAAAAATGACTCTAACCAGATTAGCGTCATTTTTTGGTGCTAAACCTACCATGCCACATGACTCCTGCTTTAGAAAAGGCAGGAGTCATGCCCACCACCCCAATGGCCAGCACAACAGACAAGGGTCCCCTGGGCATGGCTATTGCACCCTGTGCAATGTATGGGGGCCCATTTCAGGGAACCCTATGGCACTTTCAAAAATAAAATGCAATCTTACCTGACCCAGGCTTTAAAAAATGGGGCAAAGCAAGCTTTGCCCAATTTTTTGACCCCTCCTCCCTCGCACCATTTTTACATGGGAGTATAAATATGGAGTTAAGGCCATAGAGTCACTTTTTGCACGGGAACGCCTACCTTGCATCTCATTAAGGCAAGGTAGGTTTCCACTTCTAAAAACTGACTTTACCTCCATAAATTTGGCACTAGACGAGGCTAGCACCAAAGTATAAATATGGAGTTAGTTTTGCACTGAATTAGAGTAAAAAAAAAAAATGCAAATTCCGTGCAAACAGAGTATAAAAATGAAACAAATTGGCCACAGCACACAGAATATATTGTCCAATCATGTAGTGAGGATAAGGGATCCCCGGTGGTACGTTGAAGGTTTTGAAGAAGTATAGGTAAAGAGACAATCTTGAGTCTTGTTGCTAGATGGTGTCTTTAATTGTGGAAATTAGAAATCATGATGTCATCAGAGAAATACAGCCAACACGTGTTTCGTCACACAAGTGACTTCATCAAGGCTGCAAAGAATAGTAATAAGAGCAAACATTGGAATGTACAAGTGTGAGGAATCCAATAGTGGGTTATTTGGTGATCAAGGAAAAAAAGAGTCCAAAACATGGTGCAGTGACTAATGTTTGGTGTCAAAACTTAATTAGGATGTGACTAAAACATGGCAAAACGAGCAGTGTGAGAGGGACCGTTTGCTACAAAGTACACATCAGGTGGAGTAAGTCAACATGAGTCTGTGATATGAGTTTGCGAGTAAAGACATCGAATAGAAGGCCCTACCGGTGTGAAAGGGGTGTACAAAAACTAAAAGATGAAGTGTGATACTAAGTACACATCAGGTGGAGTGAGTCAACATGAATCTGTGACTTGAGTTTGCGAGTAAAAATACCGAAAAGAAGGTCCTACCGGTGTGGACGGAGTGTACAAAGACTAAAGGATGAAGTGTGATAGATACAGGAGTGAAATAGGACTAAGAGAAATCAGGCACGTATGTGTGTAAAAAACAATTAAAGATGAAAATACAGAGCCAGACAAAGTACATAAGTAACGAGGAAGGGCCGCTTAGGAGCCAAGGTCAGGAATTCCTATCTGGGCCGTGCGGTCAGGGTAGTAGATAGTGGGCAGCTAAGTGGGCTTAAGTAGGAGAAAAAGGAAAAAGATCTGGGAAGAAAAAGGGAGAGAGGTTAAGTTCAAGTAGGTCTGCCATGAGTGGGCACAGGGAACACGATCAGAACGTAGACATGGAGAAGACAAGGGATAGGTCGAGAGAAGGGTGGTCAGGAGGAGGAGGAGAAGTGGTTAGAGTAAGCATTGTAATTAAAGCACAAATTGAGTCAGTGTGTACATACCTTATTGTAATAGTAAAACTAAGAATAGTCACGCTGCCCGAGCAGCGGCAGGAAAGTTGGATGTTGAGCACGTGGGTTGAAGTATATGAAGCCCTGATAAGCCTCGAGTTAAACCTATAAAGATGTCAACCACAAATTAGGAGAGAGAGGGGAAGCCTGTATTACTATGACAAAAGCGAACTTAAAAGAGTATAAAAATGCCCCTTAGCGTCAAAAAATGCCGCTAATCTGGTTAGAGTAATTGATTTTGACTCTAACCTGCCTAACGTCATTTTTTTTAATGCTAGCCTACCCTTTGCACCAGCTTGCACCATTCCATAAATATGGTGCCCAACTGGTGCTAAAAAATGGTGCAAACCGGTGCAACACTTTTTGGTACAAAACTGCGTTAGTGCAGTTTTGCACCAAAAAGTATAAATAAGGCCCTAAGTTTGGACATCCCACTGTATGGTTAGTGGATCACACACGGTGTGGTGGCCCAAAGCTGGTTGGGCTTCAGACTGTGAAAGTGGATATCCTGTATGTCTCAGCTATGTTGACTGTCAGTATGTTTACTGCCTGAACATTAACTACAACAACTATCCAATAACCCCTCTTCATTCATCACTCCCCCTCCCTGCTACACTGTACTGCAGAATCCACACTGCCCACCTCCCCAACTGCCAAAGTGCCTGTTCCCCCAACCAAACATAATGCTAACTAGTAAGTGTTACTGCCATCTCCTGGCCCCCTCCCAGCCCCTCACTGGAATGTCTTAACCAAGTTGGTGTCTCATATTCTCTGTCTCAATCTTGCCCCAATCACTGATTTAGGTTGATCACGAAGCTCTGGGTGCGTCTCCTGTGACACATTTACAATCCCACAAGCCGCTTCTCGTCTCTCCATGGGTCCCAAGATTCTTTCAGGTGATCAGGAAGGTGCCCCAGGCTAGGCATAATTTCTTTTGACCCCGCATCTCCACTTCATGTGTTTCACTATTCTTTTTTGCCATGCCAACACCCCAGCTCCTCTTAGGGCAGTTGTAGTGTCTTGACCATCCTGCCACCTGACAATCAATCCAGCCAATCACAAATAGTTTCTGGGCTTGATAAAAAGTGTGTTTTGCATGTTGCAATTAATCATAGCTGCCCCAGAGAAGTCTTTGTTTGCTTGTAGTCCCGTTCCCTCAGAGCCTCTTCTCCGAGAGTTAACTGTGGCGCAGCCTCTGGACCTAAAGATTGAAATTGGGGAAGAAGGTAGCCTGAGGTTTACCTATATGCAATTAAGGGGCACTGCGAGTTTCTTGGAGAATCACGTCCCAGTAACGGACGTTTATGAGTCTTGTTGGGATGGGACAAGGGTGTACTCCAGGCTTTCATATTGCAACTGGGATGTGGTGAGCTCCCTCCACCTAAAAGATTTTTGGAAGTCCACACATTTGCAGCAGTCACAAGATGAGTTTGTACACAAACAGGTCCATGGCCGAACCCTTGGTATTTGGAGGTAGCACTAGTATCCATACATTATTTCTGCAGGTACAGCCCTCCAAGTCTCCCAACTTCTCTCACAACTGTTCTACTGTAGCTTCACATCATTTGTCATACATGGCCACTTGCTCACATTTGCATTCCACAACCTATGTAACATTCCCAATGAGTGTATTTTGGTACTGTGATGATGCTTGTCAGCTATGAGTAGAGAGAATGACACACACAAGCTTTCAATGGAATTCATCACACATACAATTTTTGAAGCGACAGTGACATGTTAGCAGATTGCTTGACTTATATGCACATTCCAAGTTGATTGGGTGTGATACACCTAGACAGTTTTGTGTGTTGGCCCCTGTATGTCACTCTCTTGCTAATACATGTGAGTGGCACTAAGAAGTATGTTATCAGTACTCACGTCTGATATTGTCGTTCAGACGTAGCTAGTTTATCTAATAGACACAAACTTACCATTGTATGTACTTGCTACCCTTTTCCTACATCTGTACAGCAGTCTTCAAATATACTTCCTGGATTGCTGCAGGCATATGTCAAGCCAACACACTAGTGTGATATGTGTGTGACAATGTAAAATGTATTAGCAACAGACAATGCCTACATTCCACCAACACGTTTATATGGAAGTTGTAGGAGGCTGGCCTAGCTTATGGTGGGTACCTAATGGTACTTACACATTGTGCCAGGTCCAGTTATCCCTTATTAGTAGATTAGTAGTGTTCTAGCAGCTTAGGCTGATAGAGGTAGCTATAGCAGAGCAGCTCAGGCTGAACTAGGAGACATGCAAAGCTCCTACTGTACCACTTATATCATATAGCACTATATCATAAGAATCACAATACTCAGAGTTACTAAAAATAAAGGTACTTTATTTTAGAGACAATGGGGGTGATTCTCACCCTGGCGGGCGGCGGAGGCCGCCCGCCAGAGTTCCCCCCTCCAAAATACCGCTCCGCGGTCGAAAGACCGCTGAGGGTATTTTGGCTTTTGCACTGGGCTGGCGGGCGACCGCCAAAAGGCCGCCCGCCAGCCCAGTGCAAACCACCCTTCCCACGAGGACGCCGGCTCAGAATTGAGCCGGCGGAGTGGGAAGGTGCGACGGGTGCAGTGGCACCCGTCGCGTATTTCAGTGTCTGCAAAGCAGACACTGAAATACAAAGTGGGGCCCTCTTACTGGGGCCCCTGCAGTGCCCATGCCATTGGCATGGGCACTGCAGGGGCCCCCAGGGGCCCCACGACAACCCATACCGCCATCCTATTCCTGGCGGGAGAACCGCCAGGAACAGGATGGTGATATGGGCTGTCAGAATCCCCATGGCGGCGCAGCGAGCTGCGCCGCCATGGAGGATTCTAATGGGCAGCGGAAAACCGGCGGGAGACCGCCGGTTTTCGGCATCTGACCGCGGCCAAACCGCCGCGGTCAGAATGCCCTGCGGGGCACCGCCAGCCTGTTGGCGGTGCTCCCGCCAACCCTGGCCCCGGCGGTCCATGACCGCCGGGGTCAGAATGACCCCCAATGTGCCAAAAATATCTCAGAGGATATACTCCCTTAGGAGGTAAGTAAAATACACAAAATATACACACAGACCAAAATCAGGTAAGTAAACAGAAAAGTAGTGCAAACACTGTAGAATACAATAGGATGCACTAGGCCTGGGGCAACACAATCCATATACTAAGAAAGTGGAATGCGAACCACTTAGGGACCCCAGGCCTAGTGTAGTGTGTAGAGGGTCGCTGGGAGTGTAAGAAAACACTAAGGTTGTCCAAGATACCCAACCCCCAGACCTTGAAAAGTAGGAGTAAAGTTACCCTACTTCCCCAGAAACACACTAAAGTCGTGATAGGAGATTCTGCAAAGACAACAACTGACTGCAAAGCACTGAAGATGGATTCCTGGACCTGAGGACCTGCAAAGGAAGGGGACCAAGTCCAAGAGTCACAAAAGTGTCCAGGGGGGGCAGGAGCCCACTAAACCCCAGATGAAGGTGCAAAATGACTGCCCTCTGGGTGGAAGAAGCTGAAGACTCTGCAACAACGGAAGATGCCAGGAACTTCTCCTTCACACAGAACATGTCCCACGGCATGATGCAAAGTTGTTTCCATGCACAAAGATCACAAACAAGCCTTGCTAGCTGCAAAGGTCGCAGTTGAAGAAAATGGGTGCTGCTCGGGCCCAGGAAGGACCAGGATGTCGCCCCTTGGAGGAGGAGACAGAGGTGGTGCTCAGCAACACAGAGAGCCCTTGCAGAAGCAGACAGCACCTGCAGAAGCACTTGAACAGGGGTTCAAGAAATCTGAGCACAGTGGTTGCCTCAACACAACAAAGGAGGGTCCCACGAAGCCGGTGGTCAACTCAGCGAGCTGAGCAATGCAGGACTGAGTGCTGGGGACCTGGGCTATGCTGTGCACAAAGGATGCCTTGCAGAAGTGCACAGAAGCCCTAGCCCTAGGATTTACCTCCCCCAAATTTGGACAGAAGGACTACTGGACTGTCTGGGTCACTTGGATCCAGCTCCTGTGTTCCAGGGACCAAGCTCGTCAAGATGAGAGGGGACCCAGAGGAACAGTGAAGCCGACATTTGGTGCCTGCGTTAGCAGGGGGAAGGTTCCTTTGACCCACAGGTTATTTCTTCTTGGCTTCCAGTGCAGGGTGAAGGCAGACAGCCCTCAGAGCATGCACCACCAGGAAACAGTCGAGAAAGCCGGTAGGATTAGGCGCTACAATGTTGCTAGTAGTCATCTTGCTACTTTGTTGCGGTTTTGCAGGTGTCCTGGAGCAGTCAGCGGTCTATCCTTGGCAGAAGTCAAAAAGGGACATGCAGAGCAACTCTGGTGAGCTCTTGCATTCGTTATCTGAAAAGAAACCCACAGGAGAGACCCTAAATAGCCCTCAGAGGAGGATTGGCTACCTATCCAGGTAAGATCATATCAGGAGGGGTCTCTGACACCACCTGCTGGCACTGGCCACTCAGAGGCCTCCATTGTGCCCTCACACCTCTGCATTCAAGGTGGCAGAGGTCTAGGACACACTGGAGGAGCTCTGGGCACCACCCCTGGGGTGGTGATGGACAGGGGAGTGGTCACTACCCTTTCCTTTGTCCAGTTTTGCACCAGAACAGGGGATGGGGGATCCCTGAACTGGTTTAGACTGGCTTATGCAAAGAGGGCACCATCTGTGCCCTTCAAAGCATTTCCAGAGGCTGGGGGAGGCTACTCCTCCCCAGCCATTAACACCTATTTCCAAAGGGAGAGGGTGTACCACCCTCTCTCAGAGGAAATTCTTTGTTCTGCCTTCCTGGGACTGGGCTGCCCAGACCCCAGGAGGGCAGAAGCCTGTCTGTGGGTTGGCAGCATCGGTAGCTGCAGAGAAAACCCCAGAGAGCTAGTTTGGCAGTACCCAGGGTCCATGCTGGAGTCCCAGGGATGCATGGGATTGGCACCCCAATACCAGATTTGGCATGGGGGGACAATTCCATGATGTTAGACATGTTACATGGCCATATTTGGAGTTACCATTGTGAAGCTACATATAGGTATTGACCTATATTTAGTGCACATGTGTAATGGTGTCCCAGCACTCACAAAGTCCGGGGAAATTGCCCTGAATGATGTGAGGGCACCTTGGCTAGTGCCAGGGTGCCCTCACACTTTGTAACTTTGCACCTAACCTTCACTAGGTGAGGGTTAGACATATAGGTGACTTATAAGTTACTTAAGTGCAGTGTAAAATGGCTGTGATATAACGTCGACGTTATTTCATTCAGGCTGCAGTGGCAGTCCTGTGTAAGAATTGTCTGAGCTTCCTGTGGGTGGCAAAATAAATGCTGCAGCCCGTAGGGATCTTCTGGAACCCCAACACCTGGGTACCTAGGTACCATATACTAGGGAATTATATGGGTGTTCCAGTGTGCCAATCAGGATTGATCAAAATGGTCACTAGCCTGCAGTGACAATTCTAAAGACAGAGAGAGCATAAGCACTGAGGTTCTGGTTTGCAGAGCCTCAGTGACACAGTTAGGCACCACACAGGGAACACATTCAGGTCACAAACTATGAGCACCGGGGGCCTGGCTAGCAGGATCCCAGTGAGACAGGCAAAAACAAACTGACACACATGCAAAAATGGGGGTGACATGCCAGGCAAGATGGTACTTTCCTACAGTAGTGAATTATTTTAAAGATGTTTAATATTCCTGACTATGGGGCAGATTAAAGTGAAGTAGCACGTCAACCAGGGCAGGGCCTCTTTTCTTCACCCCCTTGGCATCCCCGTTCTGCCCCTATGTTTGCGCCATATTTTGCAGACTGGCATAGAACAGGGTAGGGGGCCAATAGCGTGTAAGGTATTTGACGCAATTGACGCACAGTTCAGGGTCAGAGCTAAAATGTTACCTTTACCCTGAACAGTACTTAGGGTCCGATTGGTACCAGTGGTGTGCCACCTTTAAATAGTTGTTCTGAACAGGTGTTAAAAGTAGCAGCATTATATGGCACATTTGTTTTAATTGGATTCCACTGCCAACACACCGCTGCGGCCGTGGAATTCCACTACAGCTATTACGACTCACAGCTCGAAATCCGCCAAAATTCAGACACCCACACAAGTCCGCCACACCAAAGGTCAGTGATAAACTGGCAATAACAAAACTGACACCATCACGCCAACAGGAATACGCCCACACTATCAGGACCCACAAATCCACGCGGCGGTCTTTCAACCGCGGTATTCCATTGACGGTACACAGCGCCGCACTCAAAATACACACACATTTACAAAACACAACCACATTAGACAATTCGAAATACACGCACCTGATACACATACACACCACTCCTACACACCCAATACAATTTAAAACACCCACCCAATACAATATAAAACACCCAACCACATCACCCACAAACCCTTATGACCAGAACTGCGACAGAAGGCCAGAGAGAGACACCACCATCAACAAACTAGCATCCACAGGCACTCAACACCATCACTCACACAACCTCCACGCACCTCACACAACACACACAAACACATCCCCTCACAGAGCTCAGGGTCATGGTGGAGGAAATCATCCAGGTAGAGCCACAGCTATTCGGATCACAGGTGCAGCACATCTCCATAGATAGGAAGATGGAGCTATGGCGCAGAATCGTGGACAGGGTCAACGCAGTGGGACAGCATCCAAGAACACGGGATGACATCAGGAAGAGGTGGAACGACCTATGGGGAAAGGTGCGTTCCGTGGTCTCAAGACACCAGATTGCAGTTCAGAGGACTGGCGGCAGACCCCCACCTCCTCCCCCACCACTAACAACATGGGAGGAGCAGGTCTTGGCTATACTGCATCCTGAGGGCCTTGCAGGAGTAGCTGGAGGAATTGACTCTGGTAAGTCAAATCTTAACTACCATATCCCCCACCCTACCTGCATGCTATCACATACCCCCACCCTCACCCCCATCACTCCAACACCTCACATATGTCCCACTATCACAAACCACCCATCCCAACACCAAGCCCTGCATGCAACAACAAAGCATGGACACCCATCACCAAAGCATGTCTACTGCAGATACCCACACAGTCCCCAAAAAAATGATCACACAAGGTCCTACACAAGAATGTAAGACTGGGGTACAGGGTCACCCACCCATTGCACACAATGGCACACACAGATGCAATAATCATGCCTTTACACCCCTGCAAGACCCCTACCCAACATCACTGGACAGGAGGTTCAAGACATGTCCACCCCCCCCCCACAGAAGAGGCCCACAGTGATGACAGCAGCTCTGTCCAACTGGATCTAGATGACCAGCCCGGCCCATCTGGGACCTCGGGACAGTCGGTTCCCCTGACACAGTCACAAGCCACCACAGAGCGTCCACCCTCAGGAAACACCAGCACAGCACCCACCCAGTGGGCCCATACCTCTGTCCCCAGGACACGTCAAGCAGCAGTGTGTCCACCACTACAGGGAACCCAGGCAAACCCACCAACCCAAGAACAGCAGGGACCTGGGGGCAGTGGCAGTGGGCACACGGTTCAGGGGACAGAGGCACAGGAAAACCGGGGAACTGGGAGGTCTGCTGTGCGACAGGGGGCGGACAGGCCCAGGGAACCCACTCTCCACGAGGCCCTCTCCAACATCATGGGAGCGTACCATCATTCCCAGGAGACGATGTCAACGGTACTGGCCTAGTTTCAGGAGACCCAGCGGCTGCAGGAGGAACAGTATTTGGGTTTCAGGGAGGAACTCAAGTCCATCAACACCACCCTGGTCACCATTGTAGGGATGCTGAAGGACCTTGTGAACACCAGGAGGGACATTGTGGCACAAGGGGCCCCTGACGCTAGCCTGGACGATGAACTGCCCACCACCTCCACCGGCTCTAGTGGACATGAGGCACAGCCACAGGACCACGACACCAGCATCCCACCCCCTGCAGATGGAGAACCACCCCGCAAACGGTCCCTGAGATCCAGGACAAGGACAGAGAACAATTCCAAGACCCCCGCCAAGAAATGAGACCACCCTGAATGTCATCCTTCTGTCCATACTTAAACTGCCCTAGCTCCACTTCCTATGCCCCTTTGGACAATGCACCTGTGAGACAAATAATTGGACTCTGCCATGGACATTCCTCCACTATCGCCCCTGACCATTGTACAACCCCCTTCACTATTTTGCACTTAAATAAACACCCTTGAATCACAAAACAAGCTGGAGTCAGTCTGTGCTTTCACAAATGTGTATTTGCAACAACTGAGGAAAATAAAAATTGTCCATTGTATTGTCAACATACCTATGTCACACAGCTCTAGTCCATGAGGTAACATAGCAGAGGTCACACAGTGGGAGCCACATCTGTGAAATGGAAAGGCAAAGTGACAGGTCAGGGTCCATACACTGGGTGAAAGTGACAGACATATGATAGGTCTAACAATTTTATCAGATGTAGGAGGCAGTGATGTCTTCTTACCTGTGTCTCACTGGAAGTATTGCTGGATCATGTTGTTTCTGTTGTCAATATCCTCTTCTTCTGCCTCCTCTTCTTCACTGTCCACAGGCTCCACAGCTGCCACAAGACCTCCTTCTGGACCATCCTCCTGCAGAAAAGGCACCTGTCGTCAAGCCAAGTTGTGCAGCATACAGCAGGCCAAGATGATCTGGCACACCTTTTTTGGTGAGTAGTAGAGAAAACCACCTGTCATGTGGAGGCACCGGAACCTGGCCTTCAGGAGGCCGATGGTCCTTTCTATCACTCTCCTAGTTTGCCCATGTGCCTCGTTGTAGCGTTCCTCTGCCCTTGTCCTGGGATTTCTCACTGGGGTCAGTAGCCATGACAGGTTTGGGTAACTAGAGTCACCTGCAAATGTCGAGGGACAACTGTTAGACACACACTAACCCTTAGGGACAACCCTAGACCCAGACAACTATTCACAGGGTACAGGGCCTTGTCCTCACCTATTAGCCACACATTGTGCCTCTGCACTTGCCCCATCACATAAGGGATGCTGCTATTCCTCGGAATGTAAGCGTCATGCACTGAGCCAGGAAACTTGGCGTTCACATGGGAGATGTACTGGTCGGCCAAACACACCATCTGCACATTCATTGAATGATAGCTCTTCCGGTTTCTGTACACCTGTTCAGTCCTGCGGGGGGGACCAAGGCCACATGTGTCCCATCAATGGCACCTATGATGTTGGGGATATGTCCCAGGGCATAGTAGTCACCTTTCACTGTATGCAAATCCTCCTCCTGAGGGAACACGATGTACCTGCGCATGTGTTTCAGCAGGGCAGACAACACTCTGGACAACACGTTTGAGAACATAGGCTGGGACATCCCTGATGCAATGGCTGCTGTTGTTTGAAAAGACCCACTTGCCAGGAAATGGAGTACTGACAGGACCTGCACTAGAGGGGCGATACCTGTTGGATGATGGATAGCTGACATCAGGTCTGGCTCCAACTGGGCACACAGTTCCTGGATTGTGGCACAATCAAGTCTGTAGGTGACTATTACATGTCTCTCTTCCATTGTCAACAGGTCCACCAGCGGTCTGTACACCGGAGGATGCCGCCATCTCCTCACCTACCCCATAGGACGTGCCATATGGATGAGAACTGCGAGCACAGAGTCAGCCAACACTGAGGTAGTAAAAAAACAATTTTATTGCACACATTTGTCAATCCGCTATGTGTCTGTCTTTGTGTGTATGCAAGGCCTAGATATGTGTGACGCATTTAAAAGTAATGCCATGTGGCCCCCTGAAATGGCGCCTGCCTGACCTATAATGTGGGACAAGGGGATATGAGGTAACTGTGCTGGCGTTGTACACTGTCGCGGTAGGCGGTCGAAGACCGTGGCTCAATCCTGCATTGGTTAACATTGGGCCCTATGGGTCCCAGGAGCCAATGACAATGTACGCCGGCGGTGACGGTACGCACCGCCGCGGACGTGACTGCCATTTTCTGTCTGTTCACTCACTTGATACCTGATCTTCGACAGGAGAGGACCTACACTGCAAGTGCTGCTGTGACCCCAGTGTGGAAGAGACAATGGCTCATGTGTCTGGGGAAAGGGCCCCTGCCTTCACATCGGAGGAGTTGGATAAACTAATGGATGGGGTCCTCCCCCAGTGCACGCTACTCAACGGTCCTCCAGACAAACAGGAGAGTACACTGTGAGCATGCTGTATGGGCAATGCCTGTTTGGAGTGGTGTGGATGGAAGATATGGGGGGGATGAAGCCTGCATGATCGGACGGTGAGTGTATGTGCGTCAGGGCAAGGGTGGGAACGTGGGGCAATGACTGTGACGGTCCAGACGGTTAAAGTTTTTCCTTTTCCCCTGTACTATTCCTGTAGGTCAGCGCCCACCAGAAGAAGGATATTTGGCGTGCCATCGCCAAGGACTTTGGGACCCTGGGGGTCCACCACAAACGGAGCACCCTCTGCCGTAAAAGATGGGAGGACATTCGCTGCTGGAGCAAAAAGACGGCGGAGGCCCAGCTGGGGATGGCCTCCCAATGTGGGAGGGGTGCCCGTCGCACTATGACCCCCCTGATGTTCCGGATCCTAGCGGTGGTGTATCCGGAGTTGGATGGGCACTTGAGGGCATCACAGAAGCCCCAAGGGGGTGAGTACCGTCACATCCATCCGACTCTGCGTGCATTGGAGGTGTCTGGTTGGGGAGGTGGGCAGTGGGTTCCCTAGGCTAGGGCGAGCTTTGTAGGCAAGGACCCTTTGTGAGGCAGGCTAAGTGGCACCCCAACCCCACCAGTTGTAAGAGCCATCTTTACCTAGTCAGACTCCTGTGACTTCCATGTGTGTAGCAATCGGGCAAAGGCCATGTACCCCATGTCCAGGTGAATAATTAGGGAACTCTAAGTGCATGGCGTTGTGCAGAGGGCTGCTGTGTCTGTAGCGTCCACCAATGGTAGCGGTATTGCATGCACTGAACATGTCTTTCTTCTTTCTTCCCCCCCTTTTTGTGGTCTCTCTGTTCTTGTGTGCATTAGCATCATCAGGCGGAGGAGCTGTGCCACCGTAGCAGGAGGGAGCTGCATCCCACATGGCCCTGGAGGGCGAGACAATGGAGTCTGAAGTCACCAGTGGGACGGAGGGCGAGGGGAGCTCCACGGCAGGGACAGGAGCAGAGACCAGTGACACCAACTCCTCCTCTGATGGGAGCTCCCTTGCGGTGGTGGGCCCCTCTGTGCCCACCGCATCTACAGATACAGCCGCCACCCCCCTTTCCAGCACCGCCCTCCCAGCTGCCCCTCAATGTGTGTCCCATGGCCGCTCACCCAGGAGGGTGGGCATCTCCTTGGCCCCACGCACCTCTGCCCCTGCCCCAGTCAGTCCTGCTGCCCTCAGTGAGGAGGTCAGTGACTTCCTGAGATCCCTCACTGTTGGGCAGTCTACCATTCTGAATGCCATCCAGGGTGTAGAGAGGGAGTTGCAACAGACAAATGCATACCTGGAGGGCATTCATTCTGACCAGGCAGCCCAACAGTGAGCTTTTCAGGCTCTGGCCTCTGCACTGATGGCAGCCATTGTCCCTGTGTCCCGCCACGGCCCTCCATCTTCCTCCACCCAGACCCAATCCCCAGTACCTCAGCCTATCCCAAGCACACCATCAGACCAGCATGCACACACCTCAACACACAAGGGTGGCTCTGGCAAACGTAAGCACCACACATCCCACAGGCACTCACACAAGCATCATACCAATGCACACATACCAACATCCACTGCCTCCACTGTGTCCCCCTCCTCCACGTCTCCCTCCTCCCTCCCTGTCACGTCTCCACTCACACCTCCATGCACTACATCTTCAGCCACTACCTCCATCACCAGCACGCCCATCACCACACACCGCTCACGTGAACTCACCACCCCCATTACCATTCACACATCCCCTGTGTCCTCTCCCAGTGTGTCTGTGAGCCCTCCTCCCAAGGTACACAAACGCAGTCACACACCCACCCAACAGCCATCCACCTCACGACAGCCTCCAGCCCATTCACCTTCACCCAAAGTCAGCAAACGAACACCTCCTACAACCACTACCTCTTCCTCCACTCCCAAACCCCCTCCATCTACCCGTCCCAGTGTGTCTAAAAAGCTTTTCCTATCAAATCATGACCTCTTCCCTACACCTCCCCCACCCCGACCGCCCCCTAAGGCCCACCTTTCCAGGTCCCAACCCAGCACCTCAGCCACCACATCACCAGGCACAGTGGTGCCAGCAATAACCGGATTTTGGAGTGCAGCAAGAAACAGGGCTGCCAGTGTCCCAAGGAGCGAGGCCAAGGACATTCCCCCTCCTCCAAAACAGAAAAGGTTGCCCACATCCCAGAGGGAGAAGGCCAAAACACCTGCCACCAAGGGCTCAGGCAAGACAATTGTTGGAAGTGGCAAGACAGCTGCGCCACCATCCAATGTGGGGAAGGGCCTGAAAATGAAAGGCAAGTCCATGTCGCCACCAACCTGCACGGCGAACAAGACTGCCACCGGCACCACCACATGCACCGCCGCCAGCACCCCAGATACTGAGCCCTTCACCAGCACCGCAGACACTGTGCCCTTCAGCAGCACCGCAGTTAGAGAGCCCGCCACCAGCACCGCTGCTACTGTCACCGCCGCCAGCACTGCGGTCAGTGAGCCCGCCACCAGCACCGCCGCTACTGACAACGCCGCCAGCACAGTAGTCAGTGAGCCAGCCACCAGCACAGCAGTCAGTGAGCCAGCCACCTGCACCGCAGTCAGTGAGGCCGCCACCAATACCACCGCCACAATGACCGCCGCAAGCACCGCTGCTACTGACCCTGCCGCCAGCACCGCCAGTGGCCCCGCGACATCCTGAGCCAGTGGCACCACCGCAGACATGGCTGTCATCCCCAGTTGTCATTCTTGGGAGGCTGGTGGTAAGTTCCAGGGGCCTGGGCAGCTTGCATGTTGCACCACCGTCAGTGGAGTGTCACATCCACTACCTCAGTCCTTGGCAGGATGAAGCACTCTAGGCACAAAGCCCCCTCCAGAACCAGTGGAGAAAGGCATCCACTACCTCAGTCCTTGGCAGGATGAAGCACTCTGGGAACAAAGCCCCCTCCAGAACCAGTGGAGAAAGACATCCACTACCTCCGTCCTTGGCAGGATGAAGCACTCTGGGCACAAAGCCCCCTCCAGAACCAGTGGAGACTGTAATCCACTTGAGAGACTGTGGCTTTGCACTCCCCAGGATAAAGCAGTAGGCAAACCACCCACTGGAGAGACTTGAGAGACTGTGGCTTTGCACTCCCCAGGATAAAGCAGTGGGCAACCCACCCACTGGAGAGACTTGAGAGACTGTGGCTTTTCACTCCCCCGGATAAAGCAGTGGGCAAACCACCCACTGGAGAGACTTGAGAGACTGTGGCTTTGCACTCCCCAGGATACATCAATGGGCATGGAGCCCGCTCGTGGAGGTGGCGTCCTGCACTCATCCAGGCTTGGTGCCTCCCCTACCCTTCCCCCTGAGGTGCCTGCTTTATTTGGATCTAATGCCCCTGCAGTGTTCTCTCAGTTTCGATCGGGTATCGAGTGTGGGCCTCGCCCATGCATTTTGGGCCCAGCGGTCCACGGACTATATAGGTGCAGTACCTGGACTTGAATTCTTGGTGTACATAATTGTTTATAGTGTATATACATTTTTGACTAATGGATTATTCTTGATTACAATGGTTACAATCATTTCCTTTTGTCATTGCGTTCTTCCAGGGCGGGATTTGAGGGTGTAAATGAAATGTTGCAGCATGTATTTGTGTGTATGTTGTTGTGGGTGAGGTTGGGGATGGGGGTGTTGCGTGTGTGTGTCACTCTCTTTTCCCTCCCCCCTCCCCCCTGTTGTAGGTGCAGTACTCACCGTGGTCGTCGCCACCATCGTTCGTGCTCCTGGTAGAAGAGCAGGAAGACTATCGCAGGGAGGATTTGGAGTTCAGGCTCCATGGCGTCTTGGTTCCTCGTGGGGTGTGTAGAGGTGAGTGTTTTCCCTTCCAAGTCCTGTTTATGCCGTGTTTTTTTTGCATTGAATTCGCCCCGGAAAAGGTGGCGGATTGGCCTGTCATAATAGTGTGGGCAGTACATTGTCTTCTGCCTGTCTGTTGGCGGTGACCGCCATGCTGTTTGTTTATACCGCCGTGGTGGTCGGAGTGTTAAAATGGCTGTCTATGTTGGCTGTTTCCGCCATGGTCATAATTCCATTTTTTTTACCGCCGGCCTGTTGGCGATTTTACCGCCGCTTTACCACCGACCACCAGGGTTGTAATGAGGGCCTTAATGTCTGTCGCAGGCATTTTGTAGCACAAGGTGTTACAAAGTGGCCCAATGCCTAACTTGTGCTACTATGAGTTTCTGCTACTTACACATTTGTGTGGTTGGGTAACATTTGTTTAAGACATTTGACATTAATGTGAAACAAGGATGCACTAGGCCCTCATAAATCAGGGTTTAAGTTCCAAAGTTGTTTACAACTGTTGTGGTGTAGTTATGCTCTCAGGGATATGGGCAAGAGCAATTGGTATGTGATGTTGTAAAAGAGTACACCATGTACATTTTGAGTTTACATGATTTTATTGATTATTTACATAGTAAGTCTCCTGCAGCAGTGCTTAGTTGTTCCCCCTCCTACAGTTGTACACCATTGTTGTCATCCTCCTCATTGGGGATATTTACTTGTTCATCCCAAGAGACATGGGTGCGTGGACATATGTTGTGCAAAATGGCACACACAAGGAGTATTTTGCAGATAAGGGGTGGTGCATGTAACTGTCCTCCTCCTGTGAGATGTAGGCACTTGAACCATGATTTAAGGTGGTCAAATGTCTGCTCCACAACATTTCTGGTCCTTTTGTGGGCTTCATTGTATGCCCGCTCTGCATCGGTGGTTGGATTTTCAAAAGGCGTCATGACCCATAGCTGCTGCAATGGAATGTGAGAACATGTGTCAATCATGCACATTAATTAATTGCTAGGTGCTATAGCCCGTATTTGTTTTGAGTTGAATGGTGTATCAGACTTCCATCTGGTATTGTGTGTGTTCCTGTGTGAAAGGATGGTTGGATTGGTCTGTGGTGGTGCACTTTCTGATCATGGGTTGTGGCTTAGGAACATGGTGATTGTAACTTTAATTTTTGTCAGACAGTTCACCCATGCCAAATGTGTGTGGTGTTCTCTATATCCGAGCCAGGGGACCAAATTTTCAAGGCTGTAGCACCTCCTAACACAACATAAGCCTAATTTTAGTGGACACTATTGTCGGCCAACTAGGCAAATGATCACAGCGCCTTATTTACAAAGTGGCACTTCCCATGCAGTGCAAAATTTAGTGAACCTTTGTGACACATTCTGCCTGTGCAAAAAAATTGGAAAGTAAATTATTGGTAAGGGCAGGTAAGTACCTACACTTAGCAATAGGCCATTTACCTCCACATAGGTCCAGTTACGTCTCAATAAATAAAACCCAGCTCAACCCTTGGTAGCTTGGCAACGAGCGACAAGGCTTAACTCAGGAGACAAATATGTAAAGCATTTAAAAATCGCAAAACAGTAAATAAGTACATCACAAAATACAATAAAAATCCAACACTGATTTATAAAGATAAATTATGGGCCTGATTACAACTTTGGAGGAGGGTGTTAATCCGTCCCAAATGTGACGGATATCCTGCCCACCGTATTACGAGTTCCATAGGATATGATGGACTCGTAATACGGTGGGTGGTATATCTGTCACATTTGGGACGGATTAACACCCTCCTCCAAAGTTGTAATCAGGCCCTATATTTTTATCATTAAAATGGCACCAAAATTATTTAAATCAGATAAGGGGAACTGGAGATATGAATTTTAAAGAATAAAGTATTTTTTTAGTGCATAGAAACAAAGAGTGCCAATCTGGTCATCTGGTCGCACCTCGACTGGAGCAAAGTCAAAGTTTAAGGCTGACCACGATGGAGCCCTGCTCGGCTACAGCCAGTGGGAGGCCTCAGTTAAAACTTCGGACTTAGTTGTTTTCTTGAAGTCCGATCCAACCTCCCTGGAGCTCTTCCTCTGATACACGTTGTGGGAGCCCTCGGTAAAGATTTCTACGTTCGGACTTAGATGATTTTTCGAGATGAAAATCCTTCAACTGGGTCGAACCTGAATCTTGATCTGATGTCCCTGGAGCCCTCTTCGGATACACTGCTCGGGAGGTCCTGGTCAACTTTCTACATTCGGACTTAGGCCCTCATTATGACATTGGTGGTAAATCCAACTTACCACCATGCCCACTGCCGACAACATAACACCGCCATGGCGGATAACCGCCTACCATAATATGACACATGCATACCAATCCGTCACTATACAGCCACACACACAAGTCTGCCAGGCCAAAGGTCAGTGAAAAACTGGTGTGCATGCAGTGGTGCTAGGTGTCCATGCAGGTCTGTGAGTGGTGTCCATGCATTGGTGTTGCATGCAGGGCTTGGTATTGGGATGAGTGGGTTGTTATGGTGGGGTGTAGGAGGTGGTAGAGTGATGGGAGTGAGGGTAATGGTGGGGGTATGTGATGGCATGAAGGTGGAGGCACCACACTTCATCCCACAGGCACTCACACAAACACCATCCAGAAGCACATACTAACAACCACTGCCTTTACTGTGGCCTCCTCCTCCTCATCCTCCTCCTCCCTCCCAGTTGCGTCTACACTCACACCTGCATGCACTGCATACTCATCCACTACCACCATCACCAGTACACCTAACAGTACATGCCCCTCACTGGCAGTCATCACCCCCACCTACATGCACATGTCCCCTGTGTCCTCTCCCACTGTGTCTGTGTCCCCTCGTCCCAAAGTACACAAACACAAGCATTCAGAAACCCAACAGCCATCCACCTCACAACAGCATCCAGCCCATGCACCTGCACCCAAACACAGCAGACTGACATCTCCTACCACCACTCCCTCTTCCTCAACTCCCAAACCATCATCCTCTTCCCGCCCCAATGTCCCTAAGAAGCTTTTCCTCTTCACCATTGACCTCTTCCCTACCCCTCCTGCCCTTGTTCCTCACGCCAAGCCAGGGCAGTCAAAACCCAGGCAAGGACCTCAGCCTCCCAGTCCATGGGCACAGTAGTGTCCCCAACTACTTCAGGTGGGAAATTATCCCGGCCAACAGCCAGCCAGACGGACAGGGTGCCAGCCCCAAGTACGTCAAGGAAGGGCAAGGAGTCAGCCCCAGCTGCAGAAAGGAAGGGCAAGGAATCAGCCTCAGATGCAGGACAGAAGGGCAAGGAGACAGCCCCAACTGCAGGACGGAAGGGCAAGGAGGCAGCCCCAGCTGCAGGAAGGAGGGGCAAGGGGCCTGCAACAGCACGCAGTAGCGACAAGGGACCTGGTGCAGCCATCCAAGGCTGCAGGGGATGGGCTGGAGCCTCCCCCTACCACTGCCAGCACCGACACCAGCAGCCCCTGTGGGCAGATGTCCGAGGCTGCAGGGGATGGGCTGGAGCCTCCCCCCACCACTGCCAGAACTGCCACCAGCACCACTGCCAGCAGCAGCAGCCCCAGTGGGCAGCCGCCCGAGGCTGCAGGGATGGGCTGGAGCCTCCCTCCACCACTGCCAGCACCACCACCAGCACCACTGCCAGCAGGCCCCAGTGGGCAGCCGTCCGAGGCTGCAGGGGATGGGCTGGAGACTCCCCCCACTGCCACCAGCACTGCCACCAGCACCACTGCCAGAAGCAGCAGCCCCAGTGGCAGACATCCAAGGCTGCAGGGGATGGGCTGGAGCCTCCCCCCACCACTGCCAGTTCTACCAGCAGCACCACCACTGCCACTACTGAGCAGCTGTTACCGCCTGGAAGACAGTGTGTAGTCCTGCGTCCATGGGCTGTTGTGCGGCCTGGCCCCAGCAAATCCTGTGGGTTTGACACCCAGGTGAGAGACTGTGACCTTGCAATCCCCAAGATCTGCATCACAGGGTACAATGCCCCCTCCAGAACCAGTGGCAAAGCCATCCACTCACCCCATCCTCCCCAGGATGAAGATCACAGGGCACAACACCCCCTCCAGAGCCAGTGGAGAAGCCATCCAGCCCCACCCTCCACAGGATGAAGCCCACTGGGCACGATGCCCCTCCAGAACCAGTGGAGAAGCCATCCATTCACCCCATCCTCCCCAGGAAGAAGATCACAGGGCACAATGCCCCCTCCAGAACCAGTGGAGAAGCCATCCACTCACCCCATCCTCCCCAGGAGGAAACACACTGGGCACATTGCCACCTCCAGAACCAGTGGAGAAGCCATCCACTCACCCCATTCTCCACAGGATGAAGCACAGGGCATGTTGCCCCCTCCTGAGCATGTGGGCAAGTCACCCACTTGAGAGACTGTGGCCTTGCACTCCCAAGGACAAAGCATAGGGCATGTTGCACCCTCCAGAGCATGTGGGCAAGTCACCCACTTGAGAGACTGTGGTCTTGCACTGCCCAGGACCATGCACAGGGCATGTTGCCCCCTCCAGAGCCAGTGGGCAAGTCACCCACTTGAGAGACTGTGGCCTTGCACTCCTGAAGGCAGAGTAATGGGTATGTTGCCCCCTCCAGGACCAGTGGTGCTGTACCATCTTCGGGCGGAGGTGCCCCCCCATTCCCCGCCCCCCTGAGGTGCCTGGCTGCTTTCGACCTGATGCCCCTGATGTGTTCTCTCCATGTTGTTGCAGGAGTGAAGTGGGGCCTTGGACTATGTGATGTGGCCCTGTGGCTCACGGACATTGAGGACTGGGCAGTGTCCCTACATTTGTAAATATGTATATACCTATTGAATTGGATGCACGTATTTATACTATTTTATTTGATCTTATTACACTCACTTTAATCAATTCATTGGTCCTTGCATTATTCCTGAGGGGTACGGGGTGAATATGTAATGTTATTGCATCTTTTTATGTGTATGGTGTTGGGGTGGGGATGTTGCATGTGCTAGGTGGCAGTACTCACTGTGGTCATTTTCACCGGAGTTGGTGTTCGTAGTGGAGCAGAACATAGAAGAGCATGGGGAACACATGCAACTTGGGCTCCATGGCTGCGTGGTTCTTCCTTGAGTCTCCAGAGGTGAGAAGCTTCCTTTCTGTGCAGTGTTTCCACCAGGCTTTTGATGTCGTTGGTACCGCCCCGGAAAAGGTGGCGGATTGGTGTGTGATAATACAGTGGGCGGAACATTGTCTTCTGCCTGGCTGTAGGCAGTTAACGCTGTGGTGCCTGTTGAATTTCTCCTGGCGCTTGGTGTGTTAAAGTGGTTGTCTGTCTGAGCGGTTTCCGCCGTGGTCATAATTTCATATTTATTACCTGCGGCCTGTTGGCGGTATTACCGCCACTATATCACTGACTGCCAGGGTTGTAATGATGGCCTTAGTCACTTTTTCTGAGATTTTATTAAGGGGGACGAACCTGCAAGACAGGCCAAGTCGCGGCTGAGGCAAGCTGGCTAGAATTGCCGCCGTGGATCAGTCACTTTATAGATGTTTTTCCAAAAAGTTCTCCAATCTTCCCCAACCCTCTGGATCTTCTTCCAGAAGGTCTTTTAAGGTTCTTTTGGAGTCCAAAGCTCACCCCAATGTTCCAGAAGCTCTGAATTGCTCCTTGAGGGTGCAGACTACAATTCCCAGAAAGCACCTGGCTAAAACTCCAAAACGGCCACTGGACAGTGGTTAGCTGGTCAGTTTCTTCAGGATCTGAGGCAGGGGACTCTGGTTAGCAATGTTTCACCTGTAGCAAAGAGGGAGTCCCTCCTTGAACCAGTTGAAGCTAGGCAAAGTCCTTCTTATGGTGAAGCCCAAGTGTGCAGCTGGTGCAGTCCTTGAGAGTGCAATGTACAGGTGCAGGTCAGGGGTCCAGCAAGGCAGTCCTTCTTCTCCTGATGTTCTTCCGTGTAGTTGATCTGCTAGGGATCTGAGGTGTGGGTGCAGCTCTGCTATATTTATCCTTGCACCTGGGTGAAAAACATGACGGTCCTCAATCTGATGCAGGGTCCTTCTCCCTGTGATGACCACTTCCTGGGAAGTGTGGAAAAAATCAATCCCAGGGAGCAACTTTCTTCAAAAATCCATCATGGCTGAAACTGATTTTTGGAGGTTACATCTGGCTGAGCCCACCAACTGGTGTGGCTAACAATCTTAAACACATCCCTCTTCTGCCCTCTCCTAATCTAGTAAAGAGGGCACCTACTTGGCTGGGGTTGCAGGATGTGAGGGAGGTGCTGGTTTGCTCCAAATGTCCTTTCCTGCCTTTGAAGACCAGTTTGGCAGCCCTCCACCTTCCCGCTTCCCTATCTGCTGAGGTAGTTCTCCTCCCCCAGGCACATCCTTGGTGTTCAGCCGAGACCACTTCACACCTCATCATTGCAGCCTGGCCAGGCTGCCAGAGACTGGTCAATCAGAGAAGGGCACTACAGAGCCGAAGTTGGCAACTTTTTAGGTAAAGTTTAAAACTCGTCACCTGAACTAGGTATATTAAATCCAACAATTGTAAGTTGTGGGATTTATTGTAACAATTGATCTGATACCAAACTTGAGGTATCTGATACTTAATAGGACTTTGTTAATTACAATAAAGTCTTCCCATTTTAGCCTATGGAGGCCATTCAGTGAAGGAAAAACAAATGTGGCTATTTTACCTCACCAGGGCTTATAAAACAATTTTATAAGGTCCCTGCTTATAGTTACATGGCACCCACCCTAGTGGCACATAGGACACACCTTATGAGTGACTTATCTGTAAAAATAAGATAGTTTAGGACTTTGGAAGTACTTTTAACTAGAAAGTTGAATTTGCACACAGCTTTAATTTAAAAGCAGCCAGCGAGGCAGGCCTGCCTTTAACATGACCCTGGGCACCTCAGCAGTGCATCTACGGGTGCACTACCTATGCTAGGCTTCCTAAACCTACACGCCCTACCATCTACTAGGGACTTATGGGTAGGTTAACATAGCCAATTATAATTATCCTAATTTGCATACTTATTTTATACAGAGCACCGGCCCTGGGACTGGTTAGCAGTACCCAGGGCACCATCAGAGACAGGAAAACACCAGAAAAAAAGTGAAAAATGGGGGCAGGAAGTTAGGGGGCCTCTGCAATCAGCCCTGTTTTTCACACAAAACATCATGTATGCACATGGTGTGTTCCCCATTGGGCAAAAGCTAAAATGGTTCAGAGGAATATAAGAGGTCCCAATGTGTACTTTTTATCACATACGTTTGACACCTGCACAGAGCAGGCGTAGATATGGGCCACACCATTGCTTGAAGTGTGGCCCTAGGCACTGTACAGGATTTGCATCATACATTTGTCATTTATCCTACACAGTCCATGTTGTTGACACTATTGCACCTACTCTGCATGATGGTGTGCCATCTATTGACTACAGTAGATGCATGTTGGGTGTAGGGGGTGCTAAGTTGCGCAAAGAAAGTAGCACTGTTTTAGATGCTGCCCAACCTTTCTGACATGCTGTCCTTAGTGTCTTCACTTTAGACTGCATAAGAGTATTGTAGTAGACATGTGTACATATTTTATGTGTTGTGTGCCATGTGACAGGTATAGGGCCCTGTGTTTTGCGTGTGAATCCCACCTGTTTGCCCTTGAAATACCTCCCTTGCCCAAAGTGTTGTTGTTGGCAATTGATGGCTGGCATACATATGTGCATGAGGTTCATATGCCCAGTGTGGTACAGTTATATGGGATGTCTTGTGATGTATGCAAAACTTTTCAGACAACTGTGGGATAGGACAGGGCTTCTGTGCGTTTCTCCATGGCCCTGCATCAGGAGTCCAGCCCTGCTAAGCTACATGTATCCTCATTCATATGCATTTCTGGCCTCTCCCTGTCCATTGTCAGTGGTACATCAGCCGCACTCCATTGTTGGTACCCTTGCATCATGGTATGGAGATGTGGTATTTAATGCGATTTTTGTTGGTATGCTGTAAAGTGTCCATTTCTGCACATAATCTTTCATTGATGGTGATGTTTTTCAATGTGTGGTGCATTATGCACCACAAAAGAGAAAGTTGTACACAATGAGTGTACCTATAATGTTTTGCTGATATGTAGATGGTGATGGGACCACTCGGGTGGCAATTGATATCAGTGCTGCCCGAGATTTCTACCACATAATAAATGTGGGGCTGTGCCAATATGTGAGTAGTTTGACGTCTGAATGGCTAATGCAATTCACACAGCAGAGCAATTCCTTGGTAAGTGTTTTGTGTGACGGATCTGTATTTTATTGTGAACCTGTGAACACAAGTAGTTGTTTGAGTCCTGCTTTTGTATTCTTAGGAGACATTGCACCACCTGTCCAGCCAGTGATGTGACAGTCAGTTGGTGCCAGGGACTTGTAGATCTGGGCACATGTGAGGATGATGTGCATTGCATGCAATTGTATGTGCAGGTGGCATATGTGTTGTGGTCTACAAATCTGTGTTTCCCTGTCCATATGTGTACAGTGTTGTGTTTGTATTTCTTTGTACTACAGGTTTGGTGTGTTGTGTGTGTTATGATTTGTATGGTATCTTACCCATGAGTAGGCCATTGCCATGGTGTCCATCCTGGAAGTGTTGGTTTATAGTGGAGTGCCTGAAGATGTAATCATCATGGACGCATCCAGGATATTTTGCAGGGATGTTCATGATAATTCCACGGTGGTCCACGATGGCCTGCACATTGATGGAGTGGGTATGTTTGCTGTTCCTGTAGAGGTGTTCAGTTGTTGCAGGACGGACAAGTTGGACATGTGTGCAGTCCATTGCACTTAGCACATGCGGGAAGCCAGCAATTTGGTAGAAATGTTGCTTGGTCTCCTATTGCAGTTTCTGGGTGTTGGGGAACCAGATGTGGTGAGGTGTGAGTCTGATGATGGCATCCAGGACCTTCGTAAGGAAGGCAGTGCCGCAGTCATCTGGAATGAACCTGATGCCAGCAAGTGGAGGACAGCCAGGAGTATGTTCATGGGTGGAATTGCTGTGTGGCTCTGCACTCTTGCTGTGATGTCTGGTGCAATGTGGTGGAGCAGGCGTACAATGGACTTTCACCTCAGACATTAGAGTCTGATCAACTCTTCTTCCCTGAGGGCCAGGATGCTTGCACGCTGGCAAAAGATCCTCTCCCGCCTTCTGCGCTGCCTTTGTGTCTGCTGTGGTGGTGTTTGCAGTTAGTGCTAGTGCCACTTGGCGACATCGCTGACTTCTTCTGTGGGTGCAGAGCTGAAGGAGTAACACTTCCATGGTGTCTAGTTGTTTTCCAATATGTGTGTTTCCCTTATGTAGTAGTGTGTGGGCCTCATTTTAACGCCTGGTCGGACCAGGCGTTAAAAAATGTTGACGCTAATCCGACTTAAGAGCCCCTAGTGCCTCCTTTTGCCACATTAGCATAATTTTTTTAATGCTAATGTGGCCCAACAAGGCCAAAATTGAAGCGCCAAATTTACAGAGTGGCACAATGCATGTATTGCGCCACTTTGAAAATTTTGCGCTACATTGTGCCTGCGCCAGGCATAATGTATGGAAAGGGGGCAATCCCTTGTTAAGGGGGCCAAACAAAAGACACAAAGAAATCTAAAAGATATATTTGTGACATTTATTTCAGCACTTTCAATACATGCTCAAAGCAGGTGTTAAAAGGGAGCATGCCATTGTTTTTAATTGGCCTCCTTGGGCTTTGCAGCATCAAACGTTTTGACGCCTAGCCTACAAAGCTCTGAACTAACGTACAAAATGTTGACGTTAGTTTCCCTAACTACAACCATGGTACGGCGTATCTTAGATATGGGGCACACATGGTGGCATTTAGGGGTCGCTAAGGGGCACAAGAAAAATGGAGCTGCACCTGGTGAAGTGTCACTTTTCTTAAATCAAGGCCGTAGAATTTTGGAGCCGGTCTTTTGCGTGCGTAAATTTTCCATCGGGTTCCAAATTTAGCGCTAGCGGCCTAGCATAATTTTTTTGAAATTAATACCTACTTTGCATATCATTAATGTTAAACGATGCAAGGAGAGATGGCGCTCCCAAAAAATTACACTAATTCAGATGTTTTGAAGCTATAGTGCTCTAATGTCAAAATATAAATATGCTGTTAAGTTAGCGCCACTTGGTGTAAAAAAAATGCCTCAAACATGGCGCTAACTTTACTCAAATCTGGGTCTAAGTTTGTACTTTTATTGTTAGTTTGAGTTCCCATAAGAAAGGCTGGTTGAGAATACTCAAACATGTGTTTACTACAGAAAATTGAGCACTCAGCTAGGCTATTGCTATAGGATAGCCTAGGGTGCTTTGTGGCTAAAAAATTAAACATGTCCTTCTAAGTTTCACTCAGTTAGAGATGCACTTGCAGACTGCTATGCTCATTTATATATGCAGTGTCCAGGCCATGTTGCTGCTCAGATAGCTACTAACAAAAGGAGAGAGCCATTAAAACAGTCATTCAGAGGGGGGGCATGACTTTGAGCTCATGGAGTGAGCTGCCTCGGGGAAGAGCTCCGTCCCGCAGCCCCCGTTACAAATAGATTCCATCTACCAACACTTTGCTCACCCCCCTTTCCCTAAGGGTCAGGAGGAGGGGGCGACAAGGACGAGGCCGAACAAGCACATCTGAGCCTCTGAACCGTCCAACGCACAGAATCCCGCTGGGCTGCCTGACCCCAAAATGGCAGGTGCCCTTGGGCCGACGGAGCATGGATCGAGCGCGGCCTGAAAAACCTGCTCGATGCGGGGGTTCTCCGTGTGTAATCTGACTCCTGCTGCTGGGGGGTAGCACCCCAGAATAGGATTCTGTCCAGCACTTCAATGAAGCAGTGCTCCTCTTGCAGCGGTGAGTACTACTGCGAGGGCTGGGGCGAGGAGGTAGGATTCCATCTCTCCTTGCCCAAACAGCCTCTATAGAGTGAAACAGAGAGGGTGCCTGGTCTGGCGGTGCTACCGGGTGACTTTTTTCCCCCTGGATTTGTGAGAAGAAAGGCGAGAGCACGGTGCAGAGGCAGGAGGCACCCCGGACTGCGGGGTGGAGGAGCTTGGGCCTTGATTGGGCCTGGACTGTGCTAGGCACCACGGGGCAAGTCATATTGTTGCACAGAATGCAGGAGGAGCCCCACTGAGCCCCGCGCGATGGGCAAGATAAAAAAAAAAAAGATATGGTCCATCTCGATTACCCTTTCCCAGCTCCTGCCGGATCAGCGCAGTCAGCGGCCACTGAGGGCCCATCGCTGGGGGACATTATGCAGGCTATTACATCATCCAGGGAAAGCCTAGAACTTAAAATAGATACCTTGCGCTGGATTTGGGCCTGCTGAGGGAGGACCAGCGACGACTCACAGGAAGAGTGGCGACTACTGAAAAAACTGCTGAAGAACTTAAGCCTGAGTTGGTGACGACCGGAGATCAGGTAACTGCCCTCAAGAAGCAAGTGGGCACACTCCTGGTCCACGCTGAAGATGTCGAAAATAGATCTAGGAGGAACAACATTTGGGTAATTGGCCTACCTGAAAAAGTTGAGCGACAGGACTTAACTGATTACCTGGAAAGATGGATATCAATCAATCAATCAATCAAAAAAATGTATAGAGCGTGCTACTCACCCGTTAGGGTCTCAAGGCGCTAGTGGGGAGGGGGTAAGAGGGAGTTACTGTTCGTACAGCCACGTCTTGAGGTTTTTTCTGAAGAGTAGGAGGTCTTTGGTTTTGCGGAGGTAGGTGGGGAGGGAGTTCCAGGTTGTGGGGACGAGGTAGGAGAAGGCCCTGCCTCCTGTGGTGGTTCGATGGATGCAGGGGGACTGTAGCTAATGCGAGGTTGGCTGATCGGAGGTTGCGGGTGGGAGTGTGGAGGTTCACTCTTTCGTTGAGGTAGGTCGGGCCGGTGTTGTGGAGGGATTTGTGTGCGTGGATGAGGATCTTGAAATTGATTCTCTTATCTATTGGGAGCCAGTGAAGAGATTTGAGGTGTGGTGAGATTCGTTCGTGGTGGGGGAGGCCAAGAACGAGGCGTGCAGCTGTGTTCTGGATTCTCTGGACTTTGCGTTTGAGTGTGGTGCCGGCGTAGAGGGCGTTGCCGTAGTCAAGTCTGCTGCTGATGAGTGCATGGGTGACTGTATTTCTGGTCTCTGGAGGAATCCATTTGAAGGATTTTTTTTAGAGTGCAGAGTAGGAGGAGGTTAGTGCATTGATTTGTTGTGTCATGGAGAGGGAGGGGTCCAGGATGATGCCGAGGTTGCGTGCGTGGGTTGAGGGGGTGGGTGCGGGGCCTAGGGCGGTGGGCCACCAGGAGTCATCCCATATTGTTTTGTTGGGGCGAAGATGATGATCTCGGTTTTGTTGGAGTTAAGCTTGAGGCGGTTAGTTGTCATCCAGTAGGCGGTGTCGAGGAGAGCAGCGTGTAGGTTGGTTTTGGCGGTGGTGGGGTTGTGGGTGAGGGAGAGGATGAGTTGGGTGTCATCTGCGTAGGTGAGGATGGTGATTCCGTGTGGTCGAAGGATGTTGGCTAGGGGGATCATGTAAATGTTGAAGAGTGTGGGGCAGAGGGAGGACCCTTGGGGGACTCCGCAGATGATCTTGGTAGCGGTGGAGTGGAAGGGTGGGAGGCGGACTCTCTGGGTCCGATCGGTGAGAAAGGAGGTGAGCCAGTCTAAGGCTTTGTGGCGAACTCCTTTGTTGTGGAGGCATGTGCGGAGTGTGTGGTGGCAGACAGTGTCAAAGGCTATGGAGAGGTCTAGGAGGATGAGTGCGACGGTCTCGCCTTTGTCGACTTTGGTCCTGATGTCGTCAGTTCATACAATGAGGGTGGTTTCCGTGCTGTGATTCTTGCGGAACCCGGATTGTGAGGGGTCAAGAGTTTTGTTTTCTTCGAGGAAGTGGGATAGGCGGGCGTTGAATAGTTTCTCGGCAACCTTGGCGGGGAAAGGGAGGAGGGAGATGGGGCGATAGTTGGAGAGGATCTCCGGGTCGGCTTTTTTTTAGGAGAGCGGTGATTTCCGCGTGCTTCCAGGGGTCTGGGTAGGTGGCGGAGTCGAAAGATGAGTTGATTATGTCGCGGAGTATGGGGGGATGGTAGGGCTGGCTTTGTTGTAGATGCGATGTGGACAGGGGACGGAGGGGGATCCGGAGTGGATGGAGTTCATGGTTTTTTCAGTTTCTTCGTGTGTGGTGGGGGCCCAGGTGGTGAGTGTGGTGGGGGGGTCGTGAGTGGGGGTTGATTTGGGTGAGTGAGGAGTGTGTGTGGTGGGTGTGTGTGGTATGAAGCTGTTGTGGATATCTAGGATTTTGTGGTTTTAAGTGGTTGGAGAGGGCGTCACATAGGGGCTGTGTGTGTGTGGGGTCTATGTTGTTTTGAGAGTTATTGTCAAGGCGTGTCTTGTAGTGAGCTCTTTTGGCGGTGCTTATGAGTTGGTGATGGGTGCGGATGGTGGCTTTGAGGGTGGAGAAGTTGGTTGTAGAGGGTTCTTGTTGCCATATTTTCTCTGCTTGGCGGCATTTGCGCTTGGATTCTTGGAGTTCGGGGGTGAAGCATGGGGCATTCTTGATGTTGCGGGTGGCGATGTGTTTTCTGAGGGGGGCTAGTGTGTCTGCGCAGGTAGTGATCCATTTAGAGAGGTTGTGTGCTCCTGTGTTGGGATTGTTGGTGTGGGGGGGAGGTTGTAAGCCAGTTGGGAGTTCAGGCGTTCTGTGGGGATCTTGTCCCACATGCGGTAGGATGTGGTGTGTTGATTGTGATGTGTGGGGGGTTTGGTGAAGGAGAAGTGGACGCAGTGGTGGTCAGTCCAGAGGAGTTCGGTGGTGTGGATGTAGGCTATGTGTTGGCTTGAGGTGAAAATTGCGTTGAGCGTGTGTCCTGCTGAGTGGGTGGGTGCGGTGACCAGTCGTTTGAGTCCGAGGTTGGTGAGGTTGTCTATGAGGGAGGTAGAGTTGTGGTCTTGAAGGTTCTCCAGGTGGAAGTTGAAATCACCGAGGAGGATGTAGTCTGTGGAGGTGAGGGCGTGCGAGCTGATGGTGTCAGCGATGGTGTCGCAGAAGGCGGGGCATGGTCCTGGTGGTCTGTAGATTAGTGTACCTCTGAGGGTGGGGTTGTTGTTGATGTGGATTAGGAAGTGCATGTGTTCTGTGTTGTCGATAGTGCCTTGGGAGCTGGTGGTGACTTTGATGGCATCCCTGTGTAGGATGGTGATGCCACCACCTGGCCAAGCGGTCTTTGCGTTGGATTTTGTATCCCTTGGGGGTGGCGATGGCTATGTCGGGTTCCGAGGAAGGGTTGGTCCAGGTTTCCGTGAGGAAGGCGATGTCAGGTGAGTGTGATGTGATGAGGTCCCAGGGTTCTATGCCATGTTTCTGAAGGGAGCAGGTGTTGAGGAGCAGGCAGTTGAGGTGGTTGAGGTCGGTGGTGTTGGTGTGGTGCATGAGGGTGTTGTTGCGGGTGTGTTTTCGTTGTGGGGTGGTGTGGGGCGTGGTTGATTGGTGGGGGTTGGGGTAGAGCAGGTGAGTATTGCATTGGGTGTGTTGTGTTTGTTGTGGGGGGGCGCTATGGTTGGTGTGTGGTGTGAGGGATCAGGAGCAGGAGCAGGAGAAATGACAGGTGTGGCAGGTGAAGGGGCCATGAGTGTGCGTGGGGCTGGAAAAGGTGCAGGTGGGGCGAGGGCCTGGGTTGAGTGAGTGGAGGGTGAGGGGGGAGTAGGTTTGTCTGAGAGGGCCAGGGGGACTGGCGCTGGGCGCGGTCGTGCCACGGACGGGCGCAGACGGGCTTGTCTTTGGCGTGCCTTCGTCGCGCCAGCGGCATGTCCGTGCGGCGGCTGCCATGAATGGGGGGGAGGGAGGAAGGGAGTGGCAGCTGGGAGGAGGGAGGGCTGGGCGAATGGGAAGGCTTGGGGGGTGGGCCCGCAGGGGATGGCAGGGGAAATTGAGGAAAAGGAAATACGGATGGAAAAAGGGGTGGGGGGGTGGGAGGGGCCGCAGGGACGCAGTGGCAGGGGAAATTGAGGAAAAGGAAAGACGGATGGAGAAGGAGGTGGGGGGAGGCGGGAGGGGCCGCAGGGATGCAGTGGCAGGGGAAATTGAGAGAAAGGAAAGACGGATGGACAAGGAGGCGGCGCGGGGCGGCGGCGCGGGGAGCAACCTGACTGCTGGAAGCAGGGTCAAGGGTTGCTCCTTGCTACTGCGCCGCGGCTGTCATAAATGGGGGGGAGGGAGGGAGTGGCAGCTGGGAGGAGGGAGGGCTGGTCGAATGGGAAGGCTGGGGGGGTGGAGCCGCAGGGGATGGCAGCGGCAGGGGAAATTGAGGAAAAGGAAAGACGGATGGAGAAGGAGGTGGGTGGAGGCGGGAGGGGCCGCAGAGACACAGCAGCAGGGATGATTGAGGAAAAGGAAAGACGGATGGAGAAGGAGGTGGGGGGAGGCAGGAGGGGCCGCAGGGATGCAGCGGCAGGGGAAATTGAGGAAAAGGAAAGATGGATGGAGAAGGAGGCGGGAGGGGCCGCAGGGACACAGCAGCAGGGGAGATTGAGGAAAAGGAAAGACGGATGGAGAAGGAGGTGGGGGGAGGCAGGAGGGGCCGCAGGGACGCAGCGGCAGGGGAAATTGAGAGAAAGGAAAGACGGATGGAGAAGGAGGCGACGCGGGGCGGCGGCGCGGGGAGCGACCTGCCTGCTGGAAGCAGGGTCAAGGGTTACTCCTTGCTACCGCGCTGCAGCTGCCATAAATGGGGGGGAGGAAGGGAGTGGCAGCAGGGAGGAGGGAGGGCTGGGTGAATAGGAAGGCTGGGGGGGCGGGAGTAACCCTTGCGAATATCACAATATTGTTCTGTTTATGTGCTCCATCCGTGCATGCGGTAACTTCAGGGCAGTGGCATTTAGGGTTATTATTCCTCCCCTGTTGGGGTATGTGGCAGGTTCCCAAAACTCTAACTAAAAACTTCCCCAACTCCCCTTCCCCAGGACAGGTGTCGGAACAGCCCCCCATCCAAACTTGTTTGAAACCAACAGTGAATGTCTATGGGGTAGTCGAAAAGAGAGCTCCATTCAGGCGAAGCCGCCGTCTCCAGGGTGACCCCCGTCAATATCCTGCTGACCTTCCTACACAGTATTCTGCCAGGGCATGAAGGCGTTGGCCCATCAGGGCTTCTAATATTATTTTTGGTGCCTGGGTGTTATTCCATATTATATTCTCGGAAGTTCCTGGTGTCAATACAGGCAACTCAATGCTCAGAGCCGGTGAACTCTCCGATTCAGCATCTGTGTCCGAGCCTTGATCTTCTTTCCGTGTCTCTGTGGATTGCTGGCTAGTTTCTCCTCCGCTCAGATCCGCAACAGCAACAGTGGCCAGCTGTCGCTCCGCCTTGATCTCCTTTGACGTGGGCGCTGCTCCCCCCGATCGAGATCCCCCTGTTCGGGGCTGTCTGCTTCTGGATCTGGATCTGGGTCCCTGGAGAGCTCCAGCCCGCGTGGGGCCTTCTCGTTCATTGAGCCAGTCCCTGGCCTCTTGGGGTGTCTGGAAAAATCTGGCTCCTCTGCCATCCGCCACTCTAGTTGTAGAGGGGAGGAGCATAGCGTACTGAATGTTTAATGTTCACAGTTGCCTCTTGATCTCCAGATAGGATGCTCTTTGCCTCTGGACCTCGCGAGGAAAGTCAGGAACGATGCGGACTAAGGGGGTTCTCCACTCTTAGTTCTCCGGCCTTCCTAGCCTGTGCTAGTATATGATTGCGGTCCTTATAGTGCAATAGTCTTGCTACCACTGGTCTCGGCGATGCCCTCATAGGGGAAGGCCTCGCCGGCATTCTATGCGCCCTTTCAAAGGCAAAGAAATGTGAGAGACCTTCAGGGGTCACCTCCTCCACTAACTAAGGAAAGACGGATGGAGAAGGAGCTTCAGTTAGAGACTCGCAAAATAAAATGTACAAATGTGTCTCAGACACATTTAGTAATTCATAGTGGGGTCACAAAGACCTACCTCATCATTATTCATGAGGTAGATTGCAATTTGCCACCCCATTGAAAAAATATTTATGCTTCCATTCACAAAGTGGAAGCGGTCCCTGGGGATCCCTTCCTGTTTGTGAATGGGTCCTTACCAACTTGAAGTTGGTGGTAACTGCAAATGTTTTGCGACAGCATTCACAGTCACAAAACATTCCTATATGCCAGTGCAATTTGGTATTAGGAAGGAAAGCCCTAAACACGCCCCTTCCTAATATCAAATCGCAAAAGCAAAATGCAATTTGATAAACAAGATACCGAGTCGCATTTGGCTTTGGTACATAGAAAAAAGCATTTTCCCAGTCCCAAACGAATGGAAAAATGCTTTGTACATCTGGCACATAATATATGATCCCAAGTCTCTTCTCTAATGCCCTCTTTGGCCAGGTCACCAACATATTCTTCTAAATTCCAAGTCTGTGCCCAAATAATTGTAAGGGATAGTGATGAATCCCTGCAATACAGTAACAGAACATTAGGTCCTCACTAACATCACAGCAAATAATCACTGTGACATAATACAACTTCTCACATGCTAGGTCCAGTATTGATAGATAATAAACTTAAGTAGTGATGTTGCATGAAACAGAAACACGCCGTCTATGCTAAATTACTGTGAAAGACTCTCACACATCAGGCATATCAAATAATCCTGTTTGTAAAATGTAATTCTAAACAATCCATCTAAGAAGTAATGCAACCTCAGCATGTAAACGCCCTCTGAAGAACAAGGTTGGCTCAATCAGGGGCCCCCCAGAAAGTCTGGGTCCCTGGGCACAGCCCACTTTGCCTATGCCTCAAAATGTCTCTGTGCACAGGTCCCCTGTTAAAGGTATATCATGGACAACCAAAAGTACCACCAAGTGCCATGCATATATGTGCAATGTGTAAGTGCAATATATGAAAATAAACACATCAGTAACTGCCCTTGTCCCATACAATTAAAATATGTTTAAGGTACACACAAACTAATGGAGAAATGTCAGAAAAAGACATCAAAAAGCCATGACAAACAATCACCTTCCAGGTGTAAATAACTAAATAACTAACTTGCACACAGTCAACACAAATCCAGCATGCATCATAGGGAGAAGTGCAAGCCAAATTAGGTTGACAATGCAAAAGAAAAGCTGTACCCTTTACTATTTGAAATATCCTCCAAGGCAAGGTCTGATTTAATTTGGATACATCCCATATATACCTCCATGCAACAGTGCCCCTTGACATATGTAGGTCCTGCACTGGTCCCAACATTAAAATATACAAACCTGGTCTCATTGTTCATCTTTAAGGGTGAAAATAACACATCTGCAGTTTACACCCCAAAGTTACAAAGCACAGCAATTAGGGGGGGCAAGTGTGCAGCACCATGATGAATGCCTGCCCAGAAGAGCTTATAAAAAACACATACCATTAAAATATGTACATGCCCTTAACAAAGTACACCATAAACATATGTGGAGTATAACCTCTCGTAATGTGTAGACACAATGACATTGTGTCACAAGCTAACTGATGTAACATTGTTATGTTCCCAAAATTAGCTAGGGACAAGTAAAACAAGGACTGATGGGTTCCAGAAAAAAACATATTTTAATTTTCTAACAAGCAAAAACCTGCTTCAACTGCAAAGGCCAGTCTAACCACAACTATAGTGTGCAGATTGCTGTGTCTTGCCTCCAAACCTGCCTCATGAGGCACTGCCAGGGTAATTTCCTCACAAAGGGTCATCCATTGGGCAGGGCAGGCAACTCAGAGTTTTCATTAGGGAGGAGGGTGTTTGAGTTTGGGAAGTGGTGAGTTGGGAAGAGTAACGTGTAGGTCTACATTAAGGAGGGGGATCTAGGAAGCTGAAGGGGTAGAACAACGTTTGGAAGGGATACCTTGGGACCTGGAAGGAGAGGATGGGTAGAAAATAAGGGTGGGTTGGGAGGTGGGAGAGGTGGTCTTGGGTGTTAGGGGGTGGGAACCTTTTTGGAAGTAGCAGGGTTAGAGGTTTGAGAGGTTTCAGGGCCAGGAAAAAGGAATGGTCCTAAATAGGGAACTTAGGAGTGGGAATGGGAAGGGGTGGGGTCCTGAAGGGAGAGGGAGTGACTGGGTCTGATGTGCTTGGGTCTGTTTTGGGTGCATGTATGTTGGGAGAATGTGCTGCAAGTATGGGTGTGTCTAGTAATTGCAGTGTGTATTGGTTTCTTGATTGTGTGTGTCTGTGTTGCTTTTCTGTGTATGAAGTGAATGTTGTTTCTGTGGATGTTGCTGCTGTGGAAGTGCTTGGTGTGGGTGATGTGTATGTTGATGCGATGGTGACAGCAGGTGTGTTTTTTTATGAAGCGTGAATGGATGTGATGGAGGGGGTGCATGTTGGTGTGGTGTTATCTGTATTGGTAGATGTGGTAGTGAGGGTATGTTGTGTGCATGTGTGTAGTATCATCTGTGCTGTTTGTGGTTGTGATGGGGGAGTGGTGTTAGTAAGCAGATATGGTGTTGTGAGTGGTGGATGTGGTAGTGATGGCAGTGACTGTGGTAGTGGGTGTAGTGTCTGTCTGTTCGGATGAGTGCCTGCTTTTTGTGTTTGTGCCCGTGTGGATGTGCTGCCAGGATCTGTATGGGTGTGTGAGTGTAAATGTGTGTGTGTGTGCGTTGGACAGGTGGAGGAATAGGGTATTGGTATTGGGAAGGGGGAAGAAGGAACACTAGGTTGGTGGAGGTGGAGGCTGCACTGAGGGAGGAGGCCAGAGCCTGAAAATCTCTCTGTAGGCCAGACATTGCACTATGAACGCCTTCCTGGTAGGCCACCATCTGCTGCACATGGCTGCCTTGCCCCTGGATGGTATTCAGAATAACAGTTTGACCCACCAAGATGGTCCACAGGAGGTCAAAAGCCTCCTCACTCTGTGCAGTGGGTGGTACAGGCACAGGGGCTGAGGTACCTGAAGCAAAAGAGATGGCCCCCTACTTAGGAGAGCTTGCCAGGCAAATTGGGTGTGGAACAACATGAATGGTGGAGGTTGAGCTGGAGGTTGCACACAAGGAGGACACTGATACTGATAGTGTGGGGTTCTCCACCACTCAAGAGTGTTCACCGGGGGAGGAGGAGGATGTTGGTGAGGTGCATCCTCTCCAGTTTCCCTATACCCTCTTGGCCACTGCATCCCTTGGTGTCTTGTAACTCGTAACTGAAACCACTTTGGCCAGCTGCTTCCCCAGCTCTCCTTCAGTTGCCCTGGATGATTCTGAAATGGCACAATAAAAATAGTTAGTTACATCTGCATAAACACACCTGACCATCAGATTCAAACACAAGACATTAAAGAAGGGCATAGATTACTGCAGCTGCATGGCTCACTACATAGCCTTCAACATTAGCAGGAGCATATGCATGCATGCATGCTAGATTAGCATAAACTATTTGGTCACAGTGATGGCATAACCCCAAAAGATCCTATACCATGATTTCCCTTGCCAACACTCTATCCTCATGACCTCATTGGAACATAATCCTCTGACCTGATGGCACACATTATGATGGCTAAACAATAATACATCTCTACAGTGCCCATACAACCCCATGAGTTCATCTAATGTTCATTTCCCTGAAACAACATCATGATATGATGATGGCCAAGTCATTCAGCAAAGTAGGGGCAATAAGTGCTATGGCACAGATCAGGTCACATGCAAAGGCTCACTTTACACTGATTTCATTTTTCTGACGATAGTAAAATAAAAGCCTATCATATGTAGCATGGAAAAGTAGGCTAGGAGAGAATCATGGTCTAGATGTTGGGAGATATCTACTACAAATGCACCCATCATAATAGTCCATATGGCACCATGAACATCCCCAATCAGGCTTGGGACTGGTGACAACACCATTCTTAGAATGCTTTCCTAAAAACCTATACAACTTTAATGTTTGTTGTATGTCCGTGGATATCAATGGCATGAAGGGGTGGACACACTTCAGTCCTGATGGGATGGCACAACACAGCACCAATTTTTATAAGAAACACCAATGGGGTTATAAAACTGAGTGCAGACACTCGCATATGATCCCTAAATTGCCATATATCACTCCCTGAGGCACATCACCAGTAAGTGAATGTACCTTGAAACTGTATTGTAGATTTTTTTTAAACTGGGAAAAATACACTGGGTAACTTGTAGGAACTAATGCTGATGCCAACATTTAGAACTAAAGAATTCCAACTTACCAATGGGAAGTATAGTTCACTCACTGCAGCAAACGTGCACTGCATGCTATGGCCCATGTAATATGGCTCCCATCACATGAGACACAGTAGTAAGGGAGCATCACTCCTGACACAATGGAAGACAAGTGGTCTGTCTGGTACAACTTTCACCCAGATAAACAACATGAGGTGAACATAGGTTTACTCAGCCCCATGTCCGGCATCAACAGTAAATTAACAGTGGACTGGACTTTGCTGGCTTCTTGGTCATAAAGACATTAAGCAAAGCAAATCATCATGCACCTACTACCAGACCTACACAATCCAGAACTCTTTCTGTGCATTTAGCATGGTACACCCACATTGTTGGGTAAATAGCTACCTAAAACATAGTTTGTAAGGTAACATGGACAACTCTAGCCAGGATTCACCCCCTTGTAGCTGCTGTTGGGACTTCAACTGCCCATCAAGCTTGTGATAGACCACCACTGGTATGCAGGCCATGAGCGTGGTCAGCTGCTGGCACACACCCCATCCCCATTTTGAGGACTTTCCCAGCTGGACTTCTGTGATCTTATGGTTCCAGCACCCCAGGTCCTCCCACCTCTTCCGACAATGGATGCTACACCTTGATGACTTTCCAAATAGTAGGCTTCTGATGGGTGTTGACCTGTATGGACACAAGAGATGAAAAAAATGTATATCACTGAAATTAGTTGGCTATAGTTTTTTGTAGTTACATAGTTTGTCTACAACTAGCACAAGCAAAAACAAAAGTGAACACATAACGTTTTTGGTTTTCACATGTAGAGCACTACAAATACATTAATATACACTTAGGTAGTCATTTGCTGACCATCCTCATCCCTGGTCATATCCTACACTGACTAAGCCAAAAAACTAACATCAAGTAGCCCAGGGCCATCATTCATATACTGTGATAGAGGCCACTATGAAACATGACACAAAATTGTGAGCTGAAGAACAGCACACTATTTGTGCTTTATAGTACAAACACCTTTACAGCAAGGCCAACTAACTTGATACATAAGGTCCATGCAGCTCGGAAGTATGGTACAGACTACATCCTAAGACTTGGGCACTCAAGACGGCCCTTCCATTATGACCTGTGTTAGCTTCTTCTATGCTGATGTGTGGACATGTTGACAATTTAATGTAATATCATACTACGTATGTTAGAGTTTGTGTAGTAAGCACTGGCAAGAGAGGACAAATATTTTGCCCTATGTGGCATTTTTACAGGGATGACATCAATATAGCATTGTTTTTCTTGTTTGGATGAGTGTTAAACAACTGTTGATACATATGTCAAAACCACTTATAAAAAACAAATATCTGCACTGTAAATGTATCATATATAAAATAGTCCTGTACAGTTCAAGCATTACTTATGTAAAATAGAAACTAGACATGTAGTCAAGTAGACATGTAGGCATCAGGGGCCTGTCATCATGAAATGTGACACATTGACATTAAGAGTCAATAGAATGAGGTATCAGGTCAAATAGGTTACCTCAGTGATCATTTCACATGTATTCCATGTAAGAGAAATGAGGGCTAATATTGTGTGTTCACACTCTTTCAATGCTCATGCAATGACTCACAGATCTGCACTGAAAATATTCTTGGCATAAGGTGTATTGCCACTCAACCCCTGCCCCAGCCTGGCCCATGCTACTGGCTTGGCACAACTCAATGTCAGGCCTTGATAACTGCAGGCAGAGCATACTAATCCAAAATAACATCACATTTCCAACTTTTCAACATATCAGTTTGCAACTTGAGGTCATTTCCTGTGTGGCACTCTGAAGGGGTCTGTGAGCTACCTATTTAACATCACCTTCAACAATTTTGTCTAGGATACATTCACAGCTCATGCAGGAAGGTCCAGACATGTGTTTGCAGAGATAACTTATGTGCCACATGAATCTTTTCTGATTCCCTGGTTCTGCCCATGATTTCTTTGTCATGCGGAATAGCACAGTAGTTGTCACAACTACAACCGGAGAGGGTCTTACTTGTTGGTGAGTATAATCTGACCTAATTTTGTGTGGGTAATGTTAGGTAGTACAAACAGGTACTGTGGTCTTCCATCTAAGAGACTCAGCCTATACCAACCAGCCATGGTTGTTGGCCCTGCTGAGGAATCCAACAAGGCCAGGAAAAGTCTGCTACTATGAGGCCCATGGAAGGACAAGGCAGCCAGTGGAACAGGCTTTTGGGCTCCTGAAAGCCAGATTCTGCTGCCTGGATAAAACTGGGGAGCCCTCCTCTACTCACCCAGGAAGGTGTATCAGATCACTCTGCCTGCTGCATGCTCCACAACCTAGCCCTGTGAGGGAACATCCCCTATATTGCAGAGGACAGAGACCCTGAAGTGCCACTGAGTGAGGATCCTAGAATGCCAAATGATGATGATAGTGGTGAGGCAGAAGGAGCGGACTTGCATCAAGATCTCAACAACAACTTCTCATGACTGTAAGAATTTTGGTAACATTTGATGACTTGGACTGTAACAACAACTCTGTTGTGATGATGAGAGGAATATGTTAGGGGAAAATATCATGGAGGGCCAGCTCTGGCTAATGCAGCTAGAAGGTATATGTTGAGTAAGGTTATGACACATGGTCATAATGTTTGTGTTGCTTTGTTTTGCCCTGATTTTGGTCATTGACTGTGTTCTCCAGGAGTTGATTATCTGAATTGTCTTACCTGTATGGTTCGACAGCTATTTTCATTTATTTTCTGTTTTAGGTACCTTCACTATGACATCATCATTTGGACATTTCAGAATTGTGACATTTGTAGGTTTGTGGTGCTGTTTGGATCTACACTGGGGACAATGGTTGTTCCAGGGTATGACAGGCATAGCATTTGGCTGTACAAATCCTGTACCAAGACAGCTTGCACAGTGATAGGGTGAAAGTAATTAGGAATCCAATGAACTTGTTCCTTGTCATGTGGTGTTCTGATACAATAAGTGTCATCATATACTCCAACAAAATGTTGTTGTGGTGCCAATTAATGCTATTCTCCTTTCAGAATGACTAAATCCTCATTGTGACATGTATGTAGTTGTCAATGTGTTTCATCATTGTAGGGCAAGGTCCTTGTAGCACAACACAGATATTTGTTGGTGACATTCCACCAGATAATGGAAATATGGAATGGGATGATCCTGTGATCAGAAAACGTAGTACTGCCATGTGTTTGTTTATTTGTGTTATTGGTGAGGTTTTGCCTTTGTGGGCTAGCTGAAATGGCTACAGCTGGTGACATGAACCAATTTTATTTTGTCTACTCAATATGAAAGTGGCAGATGTATCCCCTCCTTCCATGTTGTTAATATCTGCAAATTAAATTGTGACCACAGGCACACATTATTGGTGTCATGTCTGATTTGCTATGTTTCTGACATAATGTCTGCCTATTGCTAGTGCAATGTACTTAAGAGGGTATAGGAGAACACACTTGTATGTATGTTTTGGTGAGACCTGGTTGTGATTCTAAGCTAAACATTGTATAACACATCCATACTTACACAAGTAGATGTCCATTGTCAAGTTCACGTAAAAGTACACACATACATTTCTACATATGAGATAGACAACATAAATGAGTTTCATACTAGTGGATAACATTGGGTAATACAAACATGAAAAATGAAAAGTGGAGAAATTAGTCATGACAAATGAAACTATAGTTGGAGTAGTCACATTATTTGGAGTGCAAAGTCCAACATACTGCTGCTCTCAGACATCCCCGCTTGACAGTGCAGGGTGGGTCTGCAGCTGCAGGGACAGGGGTGTATGAAGGTGTGTCTTCCTCTGTCGGGCCTCCCTTTTTGTTGCTGCAGCAGATGTTCATGGTCCTGATGTAGTTGGATCACAGGAAGAGGGTGCTAGGTAAGCCATGCACAGGTTTGTTTGGATGTCCATCGGCACCCCTATTAGGAAGCCCATGTTGGAGTTATGGGCCTCCATCTGATGGTGTATGTCCCTCTGCAGCTGATTCATCTCCCTGAATTTAGTGAGTACCTGGCCCATCATGCCTTGGGACTCCTGATAGTCTCCCAAGACTTGGCCAATGGTGTCCTGGGTGTGAGTGTCCCCAGCTCCCTCACTCTGCTGGCCTACAGTTACCCTCCCACAACTCCTACCACCATGTGCCTGTGCCCTTGGTCCAGGATGCCCACTCCCACTGGTTCCTGGCTCCTCTGTAAGTGGGGTGGTGGTAGTCACATCAGGATCCAGCACTGTGAGGGGACATACAATGGTGGTTACTGTGCTGGGCACACAGGTTGTAGTGCATGGTGTTGTCTGAGGTGTTGTAGCTGGGGTGGGAGGTGTTGTTGTGGGCCCAGTGACACTCACAGTTGATGTCTCCCCAGGCTGACCAAATGGATCAGCAGCGTCATTCTCCTCCAGATCAAAAGGAGTATTGTCATCCCTGAAGCCTTGGTCCTGAAGTGATATGGGTGTCTTTTCTGTCTCCAAGCTCTAACCAGGTGTTCTGCCAGATAGCCCTGTTGTGAAGAAAATAACAATGTTATTGGTGGAAGTGTGTTATCTACATCCTAAACGTTTCTGACACAGTAAGTAGAAACCTAGAAGAAAACAAAATAGGTAGAGGTTACTATTTCAACATATTTCAGTAGTCTTAAACTTGTACACAAGGCATTTGTAGTCGTCAAATACATATACTTCAATTAGGTTGCTCATTAGATGTCCTGAAATGTTTTCTTTTTTGTACTGAAGGAAGAACATGGCCTTTCCCCAACATTCTAGCCAACACAGTGGAGAGTTAACAAATATATCAGCCCATTCCAAAAGCCTAGCTGTATACATTATTTGATCTGTGCAGAGATAATGGTTCATCTGCAATTTTTAGATAACTGAGTTAACTTAATGCAAAAGTTTGGTACACACACTTGGTATGATGTCACTCATTCCATCAATTGGTTCAGTGGGGGAGACCAGGACAACACAAACTAAGGTAGACAGAAATGTGTCTGAGTAGAGCATGATTGTTGATTGCTCACGCCATTAGTAAAGGACTTTAGTTTAGCATGTCAGACTAACGAGAATGGTCAAAATAACACATTTATTATGTTTAGAGTTATAAAAACAAGGCCTCATGGCAGTTGTAGTCATTTAAATGTCAACTTGCAACAGTCTGAAATTGTTACTGTAACATACCTGTTCACAAACTGCATTTGGGATGGACCATACCATATACATACCTATTGACACATATAATGGGTCATGAAATAAGATTTCTTGTGGGACTACACTTACAGACTCCATTGCACTAGCTAGCATGTGAGGATAATTGATAATTGTGATCTTATCTGCAACAAGGCACATTGATAATGATAGAGAAATCTCTATGCTACTTTGTGGATCACACGCTAAGAAACTAGGTAGACAACACAATGGCAAAAGCTGGATCAGGGGCAGACAGGACATTGAGGTATTGTGACAGTTAGTGACATGTAACTCACCCGAGCCTACTCCCCCAGGAATTCCTGGAATGCCTTCAGGTTGTACGATCTGAAACACCTTCACCTCCCACGGGAACCATCTGATCGGGTTGCTGGGAGGACCACCATTAGTCCTGTTGGTATCCAGGTGTTGCTTGGAGGCCAGGAAATACACCTTCCCCCTCAGGTCATTCCACCTCTTCCTAATATCCTTCTGCATGAGCAAGGTGGTGCCTACTAAATTCACCCTGTCTACTATTCTGGTCCACATTTCCCTTTTCTGACTAATAGTGGTATGTTGGAATTTGGCTCCAAACAATTGTGACGCTACTCTTATGAGTTCATCCACCATGACTGTCAACTCTGCCTCTGAAAAACATGGTTTTTTGGGCTGTGACATATCCCCAAATTAAAGCCAGTGACAGTGCAATAGAAAACAGAGCAAAGGGATGAGAAAAAAAGTAGTGGCAAGGTGTCTGGTGAGTAGTATTGGGGATGGGCAAAAATAGGCCTGCCTTCTCTCACCAAAATGTTGGGTTCAAATGGCAATGTTGCAGTTGAGTGGCATAGGAGCATGGTCTGGAATGGGGTGTTTTAGAGTGTGAATTGTAAGTGTAGCTACTTTGCCAATAAGCATCAGGTGTGTTGTATTTGTATCCATCCAGTGGCCACTGTTATGGTGCTTTGCTGAGCACGTACCACTGTGGTTGACTGCCATCAGTGAGCCGCTAAACGGGGACCACCTGTGCCACTGTGTTTTCATAATTGGCTCGATTGGAAGCTGCTGCCCTGACGGTGACAGAGTAGGTATAGCCAACATTGCAGTCCACAGATTTGTATGCAGAACACACTCCGTCAACTCGGTCATCAGTTCACAGTGTATGCCTCGTAATAGGGTGTGCAAAAGGCCTCCGAGTTGAAGGAGTACTTGAGACTGCCACTGCTGTGGACTGGCATTTTGACCATCAAACTCGTAATCAGGCCCCCAGCCACAAAAAAATAATTTGAAAGTATTGTTATGATAAATTAGAGGATAATAACATTCCAGCTAGAACAATTCATCATAGATTAGAATTGGTACTAATGCCACAAGAACTTTATCAATGAAATGTGTATGAATCAATTCTAATTCAAACTGTCCATCCCTTTTAAGCAATAGATTGAGTGGAGCAAGGGACAGAGAAACTACCTCCAACAGAACTACAGAAAGGACTTAAAGGGGAAAGTTGTCTATTGACCTTTAGATTTTTTTTTTAAATCACACTGTGGGCGTTGAGAAAGATGTAGATGAACCACTCATTATTGTAGTAATTGGAATGCCCACCAAAAGTAAACACATCTTGCAAGAGTTAGTGGATGTGAATACTGTAAAAAAGCCACAATATACTTAATAGAAAATAATGTTTTTTTTAAAAAATTGATATTTTTGGAGATGTAAGTTGTATTGATGAAGAAGCACTACAGTCAAGTAGGAAATTAGAAACAGTAGATAAGCAGAAGTTAGAGGAAATATATGAGCACTACAGTATTCATCCACTTCATTCAAAAGAAGTTGTTGGGGATGAAACAAGCTAGAGACCCTCCAAAGAGTGTGTGAGAAAAAAAGTTTAGAGGATCGCACAGCTATTTTCCACTGGAGTAGGTGGCCACTATAAAGATTGACCTGCACAAATACCAGCAGCTGAATACAGATTCCATCTGTTATTTGAGAGTGACTTGTCAGGACTTGCTGTGAACCATATTAATACAAGAGTCAAGGTAAGGATGAAAATGAAACTTTGATGACATGTCAATGTGGGACTACTGCATGTGGGTACCCCCATCATGGAGAATTTAAATGTACGCTCCAAAACTACTTGATTTGTGACACTTAGTTGCCCAGAGTATGCATGGGATGATTTACTAGAATTTCTAAGAGAAGCAAATTCTGACATTAAGGATATCAATTTGAAGACAGCAGAAGAACTTTGCTCTTTGGATCCTGCTAATGTATGTAGGTATTTCAATAACAAGATTCAAACGATGCTGACTCTTATATGCAGTAAAACAAATATTCCTCTGGAGATGTTACAGATTTTTTTTGGGGGGGGAGAATACCATGCAAGAGGTGCTTCTCATGTACACATGCTTTTATGGCTAAAGGATGCACCTACATTTGGAACTGATACTGACGAGTGTGTACTGTTTTTCATAGAACAGTATGTTACATGCACCATCCCAGATGAGAATGTTAGCAAAACCCTATGACATCAAGTTCTACATGTCTCTGCCGTCATGCTACACTGACAAGAAAATCACAAAAAATACATATAATCTGAAAATATTAGAGGCCTCCAAATATATTAATGATTATAATCCTGTTGTCTTAAATTATGGAATGCACATAAATGGATACAGTTTGTTGCAGACAAATGCATTGCTGTTGCCCGCTATCACTTCATATATCACAAAATCAGAGAAAGCGGAGATGAAGGAAACCTTGGAGGAGATTTCTGCTAAAAGATCTCTATCCATGAAATTGTACAGTTTCAGCTTGAAAATGCTTTTGCATAAAAAGATAGGTTCTTTTGAGTGCTGTGACAGGTTGAGTTCTGCTGGCTTGTACTAAAAGTCTAGGGGAATTGTTTGGGTTAGTCTAGGCTTTGCCAACAAGCAAAACAGATTCTTGAAGTCTTTCTCAGAAATTCAGTACCTAGCAGAGTTTGATACAGAGAGTACAGATATTGTAAAACCAATATGTTGGATACCTACTATTCAAGAATGTGTCTTTATGAAATTCTGCAACACTATAGGTACAGAAACAATGTGTCAGAAAACATTGATGAAGGCAAATATGCTGTAGTTGGTTGTGACAGTTGATTGGTTTGGCATACAAAAGGTAACTTAATAAAACAATAGGACATGTATTTGTCAAACTACTGAGACAAAAGTATCTTTCTACTTAGCACCTCTCCAGCTATTCAACCTTGACATTCTGAAACAGAGTTAAATGGACAATATGACTGCTATGAAGACTCTTTCAATGTTGTAAAAAAAAACAGCATTCAGTGTCCACTGTTTTCCAACTACCTGAAAATGTTAAATGAAGAAATTGAACAAAGGGAAACAAATTCTACTGGGATAGCAGTGGGTAGTTTGCAAAGTAGCCTGAGTTCTGGACCTCTCAGTCAAGATCTTCTTGAAAAGCCAATAATAGTAAATGAAACCACCATAGCGATGTATGAGGTGGAGACAGCAATGCTCATAATAAGAGAAGAAAAATTTGAGTTAGAACAGTTAGTAGAACAACTGAATGATGAGCAGAAAGAAATATATATAGAAATAAAAGAAAATTTAGAACATGATTCCTCCACAAAAATAATCAATGCAAATGTTCAGGTTTTAAGCCAATTCTTTTGTATGCCAGAGAACACGCTTTTTAATCTAAACTCTAAACACTTATCTACAGAAGACTCCAGACTCCATTATGTTGTGTAGTAACAGCCCCTACTGGATAGGCTGCACACAATTACATTACATTGTCTACTTATGCTACCCATTGAACACAATGATAAACTGGAATACCAAAAGTTCTCTGGTGAAGCTTGACACGAAGGGGCATATTTATACTCTGTTTGCGCCAAATTTGCGTCAAAATGTTTGACGCAAATTTGGTGCAAACCTAACACCATACTTATACTTTGACGCCCGACCCCGCGAACGTCAAAATTGAGCAGTGTGCATCATTTTCTGGATGTGTGAAACCTCCTTGCGTTAATGACATGCAAGGTAGGCGTTCCCATCCAAAAAAACGACTTTAAGGCATGTGCGCCTTATGTATACTCCCACGTCATTTTGACACACAGGAGGGGGCGGGCTTTAAAAAATGGCACACAGCCTGATTTGCGCAATTTTTTAACGCCTGGGTGAGGGCAGGCGTAAAGGGACCTGTGGGCTAATTTCCATGGTCTTTGACCATGGAAGCAGTCCACAGGTGCCCTTCCCTGCCTCCCAGGGACACCCTCTGCCACCCTCGCCCACCCCTGGAGGACACCCATGGAGGGGGGGACCCATCCTAGGTAAGTACAGGTAAGTAGAGGTAAGTCATTTTTTTTTTTTAAGTGGCGTAGGGGGCCTAATTTGGGCCCCCCTACATGCCACTGTGCCCAATGACCATTCCCAGGGGACAGAAGTCCCCTGGGCATGGCCATTGGGAACGGGGGCATGACTCCTGTCTTTCCTAAGACAGGAGTCATTTCAATGGGGATTGTGTGTCAATAAATGGCACAAATCTAGTTATAGACATGATTTTTGACTCTAACCTGGCTTGCACCATTTTGTGACGCACAACCCCCATTTTTCTCTACGCCTGCATTGCCCAGTTAGAGTCATGTGATTTATTGCAACTTACCCCCATGAAAGGACAGCCAGGTTTCAGACACTCTTACATGTAAGTCGTAATTCTTTAGGAAGCTTTGGGAATGTACACATTTTGTTGCGTTTCTAGTATAAATAACTAGTTAGAAACATGTGTCAAGTATCTGATATGCAATATGGAAATATTCTGAATGATATTAGGATGGGAATGCTGTCAAAAGAAGGAAAATACTGCTTGCAAGCTCAACATATAGAGAACATATTTCTTTCCAAGACATTTGCAGCACAGCTAATGCTTGAATTTATTCAACAAAAATCCATTGTGTATCTAATATACATTCTTCAAGACTGTACCTCTTTCAATTAACAAATCCTCCAACTGGAGAAAGAACAAATATTGGAACTGAAACCAGTTGATAAAATAAACACTGAGGAGTAACAATATTTTTGACTGAAAAATGACAATCAAAACTGAACTCTTTGGAGAAGTCTGTTTCCAAAACTGGAATTAGAAAAGTGTTCATATGTAAGAACTGTAGGATGATTTTGTACTGCAATTTAAATTTTCTGGAAGGATCAGTTAATGGTGCCATGGGTAAAATAATTGATTTTATTTTGAATCCAAACATGAAGGACGCTGAATACCTAGCAATTCCATTTTATGTACTTGAAGGTATAAAACTGATAGCAAGGTCTGTTGCGTGTTTCTTGCTTGTAAAAGACTTGTATGGTCACAAAAAGCTGATTCCATTATCTCTAGCATATTCTGTAACAATGCATAAGTCTCAAGGTTTAGGTATAGATGCAGCATTTATTAACATTGGTAGCACTGAAATCAAGGAAGGTATGTCATATGTAGCATTGTCATAGGTCATAACTTTGTCCGGTTTGTATCTGATATAGCTTGATGACAGTAAAGTGAATGCTGAGTTGAATTCTGTAATAGAGTATAACCATTTTAGAAGTCTGTATACTTCTCATTTAGGACAGTACACCATTTAGGAAAAGCCTATAATTTTACCGAAACAAAATATTTCAAAGATTCACAGTGACATTCCTGTGAAAAAGAGGAAAAAAGGAGAAAAAAGAAGTATTGGAGAAAACAAATACTGAAAACACTGATGACATTTTTAGTTACTAGTTTTCAAACCTCTCTGGAGTCAACTGTCACGCCAATGTATTTCTCAATGCACTATTTAGCTTTACCTCGTCGAGATCATGCCATTAAACAATAAAAGGATAAAAGATTGTGCTCCACACTCTTAGGCATGTTAGAGCCCTTGTACTGTAATAGGACAAAGCATTTTCTGCAACTTGTACTGGAGATCTTGCAGATCTGTGCACTGGATCGCTACATCACTCAAAACACTCAAGAATATGCACAATAATTCTTGATGATCCTACTTTGTATCTTAGAAAAAGAGATGGTACCCATTGATGAGCTATTTGGACTAAGTTACGCATGGCAGCTTGACTGTGAAAATTGTTCCATTTCTTCAAAAGAGGAAATAGATTCAGAATAATTTATCAACTTAACTGTACCGTACTGTAAAACTGTTGGTTTTGAGAAATTGTTTAAAAATTCATCACAGAGTAATACATGAACAAAATGGAAGTCAAATCTTCTATCAACTTTGGACATAGGAAGAACTGGCAAGTACATCATCTTAATATTATAGTGATGCAAAACAGATGGAACTAAATTAGAAACTGAAATTACACATTTCAAAGTTGGACAAATCTCTATTTCTGGGAAAATATATACCTTTATAGCCATTATTTTTCATGAATGAGTAAATGTTACATCTGGGCATTACACCATATACTTAAAAAATACAACTGGATAGACAGAGTGTAATGATAGTAACCTTACATTTAAGGAGAGACTACCATATAAATTAGCAAATTCTTATCCTCTCTTTCTTAAACCAAAATTCTTGGGATGATACCTACTGAAAAACTGGAATAGTACACTTCTGGGACTTCTAAAACAACGAGTTAAGACATCATATGGCCTACCATGGGTGATGTCTTTATAATGGATTCTAAATCTTGCAATGCACTTACTTTTGCAAGAAAACAACAGAGCACTACATTGGAAACACAGATTACAAAGTACAAACCAGGACAAAGATCGACTTAAGAGAAAAAGAAAAAATAAAGTTATGTTTGAAGAAAAGCTTGAAAAGTAGGAAAAGAATTACACAACGGATATACTTTACTTCTGTTTATTGGATGGGCAGATTTAGTGACATTTTGCAGCCTACCAAAGGTGATATCTTTATATACCTTTTCATCTAAGGGGTGAAAGAAAAGTGTCACTGCACTGGGTGCAATGCCACTTTTCTTAAATCAAGGCAGTTGCGTAAAGGAGCCGGTCCTTTGCATGCATTGTTTTTCCATTGGGTTTCAAATTTAGTGCTAGTGGCATAGCATCATCTTTTGGAAGTAAATGCCTACTTTGCACATCATTGACTTTAAATGATGAAAGGTGAGGTGGCACGCCAAAACAATGACACTAAGTCAGATATTTTGACGCTATACTACTCTAACGTCAAAATGTAAATATGCTTTAAGTTAGCGCCACTTTGTGTAAAAGGAAATGGCTCAAACGCTGCACTAACTTTTCTTAAATCGTGGACTAAGTGTGCACTTTTATTGTTAGCCCGAGTTCCTATTAGAAAGGCTGGTTGAGAATCCTCAAACATGCTTTTACTACAGAAAATTGAGCACTCAGCTAGGTTAGTGGCATGTGATAGAGCAGGGTACTTTGAGGTTAAAAAATTAAACATGCCCTTCTAAGCTTCACTCAGTTAGAGATGCACTTGCAGACCGATATGCAAGGCTCCAGCCCTTCCCCTGCAGCCTCAGACAGCTGCCAAATGGGACTGCTGCTGCTGGCAGTGGTGCTGGTGGCGGTGCTGGTGTCTGGGATGCCAGTGGTGGGGGGAGCCTCTAGCCATTCCCCTGCAGCCTCGGACAGCTGCCCACTGGGGCTGCTGCTGCTGGCAGTGGTGCTGGTGGCGGTGCTGGTGTCGGGGATGCCAGTGGTGGGGGTAGGCTCCAGCCCTTCCCCTGCAGCCTTGGACAGATGAACCGCCATGGTTGATGGTGGGGGCTCAGAATCAGTCCCAGCACCAGGCCTCCTGTCCTTCCTGCCTGCAGGCCCCTTGCCCTTCCCTTTCACAGCTGGTGGTGCCTCCTTGCCCTTTCCCTTGGCAGCTGGTGTTGCCTCCATGCCCTTCTACTTGCAGCTGGTGGTGCCTCCTTGTCTTTCCCCTTGGCAGCTGGTGGTGCCTCCTTGTCTTTCCTCTTGGCAGCTGGTGGTGCCTCCTTGCCCTTCCCTTTGGCAGCTGGTGCAGGCACACTGTCAGTGCTGATGGCTGCTTCCCTGGACCCTCTCCCATCTGCAGTAGCTGCCAACACTACTTTGGCCATGGACTAGGTGGCTGAGGTGCTCGCCTGGGTTCTGACCCCCCTGGCCCGACGTGAATGACGGTGGGGCGAGGGGTAGGGAAGAGTTCAACGGAGGAGAGGAAAAGCTTCTTAGGGACACTGGGGCAGGAAGATGGTGAATGTTTGGGAGTGGAGGAAGAGGGAGTAGTTGTAGGAGGTGTCTGTTTACTGTGTTTGGGTGCAGGTGCATGGGCTGGATGCTGCTGTGAGGTGGATTGGTGTTGGGTGTCTGAGTGCCTGCATTTCTGTACTTTGAGAGGAGGGGCACAGACACAGTAGGAGACAACACAGGGGACTTGTGCATGGATGTGGGGGTGGTGACTGCCAGTGAGGGGTGTGTAGTGATAGGCATGATGGTGATGGGGTAGTGGATGAGGATGTAGTGCATACAGGTGTGAGTGGAGACGCTACTGGGAGGGTGGTGGACGAGGAGGGGGACACAGTGGAGGCAGAGGATGTTGTTATGTCTGCACCTGGATGGTATTTGTGTGAGTGCCTGTGGGATGATGTGTGGTGCTTGTGTTTGCCTGAGTCACTCCTATCTGTTGTCTTGGGTGCATGCTGGTCTGAATGTGTGCTTGGGATAGGTTGGGGTTGAGGGGAATGGGACTGGGTAGAGGAAGTTGGAGGGCGGAAGCTAGAGACAGGGAAAATGGCTGCCATCAGGGAGGAGGTCGGAGCCTGGAATGATCTCTGTTTGGCAGCCATGCCAGAGTGAATGCCCTCCAGGAATGCATTTGTTTGTTGCAAATGGGTTGCCAGCCCCTGGATGGCATTCACTATGGTTGACTGCCCAACAGAGATGGATCGCATGAGGTCAAAAGCCTCCTCACTCAGGGCAGCAGGGCTAACTGAGGCAGGGCCTCAGGTGCCTGGGGTGAAGGAGATGCCCACCCTCCTGGGTGAGCGGGCACGGGAAACTCACTGAGGGGCTGCTGGGAGGGCGGTGCTGGTACGGGGCGGGCGACTGTACCTGTACTTGGGGTAGACACAGAGGTGTCCGCCACCAGCAGGGTGGTCCATCGGACGAGGTATGACTGCCCGAACTGTCCTCACCTGTCTCCGCCGTGGTGGTCCCCTCGCCCTCCGTACCACTGGTGCCCTCACCATTGGTGGATTCGGCCTCCTGGGCCCTGTGGGATGCAGCTCCCTCCGTCGCCGGTGCCTCTGCTCCTCCGCAAGAGGATGCTAATGCACATAAGGACAGGGTGACAAAACAAAAAGGGGGGGAAGAGACAAAGGATACACTTGGTCAATGGCAGCAACAACACCACCGTTAGCGTGCATGACACACACACACACAGGGAACAGCCCTATACACTAGGCAATGCACTAACAGTCACAATGCTAGTCACCAGCCCATGGACAGGAATACCTAACGCCAATAGCAGCATACCTGAGACCTACAGACCCCTGCCCAGTAGTGAATGCCTACTAGCTTGGATGGAGGTATTTTACATCAGAACCCTGCCCAACATGGGACCTACCCTGCAATGTCCGGCCTGGCCTAGGGACACCCACAGGCCCACATACCCCACCCGGTGACCACCCCACCACACGCAAGTAGTATATTGGGAAACTGTACTCACCCCCTTGTGGCTGCTGTGATGCCCTCCAGCACCCATCTAGCTCTGGATAGGCCACCATAAGTATGCAGCCCATCAGGGGGGTCAGGGTTCGAAAGGCACCCCTTCCTCGTTGGGAGGCCATCCCCTGCTGGGCCTCTGCAGTCTTCGTTGCCCAGCATCTCAGGTCCTCCCACCGTTTGCGACAGTGGGTGCTCCGCCTGCCGTAGACCGTCAGGGTCAGCACGTCCTTACCGATGGCACGCCATATACCCTTTTTCTGACAGGCGCTGACCTGCAGAAAAAGAAACATAGAAAAAGGTATCAGTCACACCATTCGGCCTATTACACTCATGGCCCACCATAGCCCTCACATCCCCTTACGCACAGACATGCCCACCATACATGCATCACATTGCCCAGAACCTTTCCACCAGCCCACCTACACGTGGTACTCACACACAGCACTCTAGTCATTCATGCTCCATGCATCCTGCTCACAGTGTACCCACCTGTTTGTCTGGAGGCCCATACAGCATTCGGTACTGGGGTAGGACCCAGTCCACTAGTCTCTCCAACTCCGCAGCGGTAAAGGCAGGGGACCTTTCCCCAGTGACATGAGGTATGATCGGTTCGAGACATAGGTCACAGCAGCACTTACAGTGTAGGTCCTCTCCTGTTGAAGGTCAGGTAGCAAGTGAGTGAACAGATAGAAAATGGCAGTCACGTCCGCGGCGGTGTGTACAGTCACTGCCGGCGTAAATCACCTTTGGCCACTGTAACCCATAGGGCCCAATGACAACCAATGAGGAGTTACACAGCGGTACTCGACCGCCTCCCGCAACGGCACACAACGTCAGCAGCATTACCTCATTTCCACATGTCCATCCACACAGGACAGGCAGACGCCATTTCAGGGGGGTCAGGCCATGGCACCTAACTACATACTGTTCCAGTCACAACATGCAATGCAGTGTAGTGTTTGGAAATGTGGAATACTGACCAGCTGCTAATCGTTTTGCCCCCTAGATTACAACCGCTGCAGATGAATAGGAGATGGAGGCATTCCACCCATGTACAGACGCCTGGTGGACGTGGCAACAATGGAGGACATCAAAACACTGTAAAGGGGTGAGAGGGAATTCCTGTTTGACCTCCCTTAATCAATAATATTCACTCAAAGAGGACAAGAAATACAGTCTAGTATCAAAACCAGACTGGATCCGGAGGAATTGTTCAGATATAAGAGATTATACAAAGGAATCAGAGATTCTAACAGAAAACTCATACAACAAGATTATCCATTAAGAATAATCTAACAAACCCAAAAAAGAGCCAGAAATTGTAACAGGGACGTCCTCCTGGAAGAAAAGAGTAGAACACCTAATCAACGACTTATCTGTATCACTACTTTCAACACATTCTCTAACCGAGTTAAAGGGATTATTAATAATAACTGGCGAATCCTTAACAGTGATGGTCTGAAGACAGAGAGACCTATGTTTTCCTTCACGAAAAGTGTAAATCTCTGTAATCTCTTAATACATACCCGACCAACACAGAAATCAACAAACATACAAAGATGATCAATGTGGGTTTGGAAAAACCTTGGGTTCAGACAAAACACACCAATTAAAACACGGAGAATATCATTTATGGGATATGGTGTCCCTGTGGACTTCTCTATTTAGGAATGACCACTCGAAAGGCAAAACTAGAATTATGGAACACAGAAGCAACATCAGATGTAAGAAAACAAATACTAAAATGACAGCACATTACTTTGAGAAGGCCCATGGACCAGATGACATGACATGGACTATACTTGACAAACCAACTCCAAAAAATAATGGCATTAATATAGGAGATTTTTTATTCTATCATGAACAACGTTGGATCTATCACACTAAGAGTAATAGTCAGGGACTGAATGATGATGTACAATGGTTACAACTGCTCAATCAATAGTTGTTCCAGTATCAGTACTACCTGACAAGATAAGATATATTGATGACGGTTCAGTATGTCTACGTGAAAATAGAAGCAATCATTAGGTTTTTTAAGGTCTCCCCGTCTTCTGTGCCAATGACATAATCCCCCCCCCTTCCTTCTTCCTCACTTCCAGAAGGGGTGAATTGATGTTCATAACCATCAAACCCCTTGTAAAATATACTATTTTCCCAACGACTATCTTAGTTGAAGACTAGTGCCTTTTCTTGAATTTTAAAGTCTAGGTTTTCCTAATAGTCTTTCTTTTTTCACTATATTTTGTGTCTGCTTCATCCCCCATCTCCATTTATCCTTTCTGCGTTATAACATCATGAAGATCTGGGCATTTCCTTAGCCTCGGATGGGATCGAGATTACCGATCCTACCCAAGATGGCCACCAGCTAAAAGAAATGTGCCGGTTCAGCTTCGGGTGTGACGAAAATTTCATCACACCCGGAAGCATTTTTCTAGGAGAGACCGGCTCCACGTTCTTGCATCCACGCGCAACCCAGGAGAGGCTACAAGTAGCAGCACCGGACCCTTGACGAAGTAAGGAGGGGGAGGGGGACTGGGGCCTCAATAAGCGGGATGCTTACTACTTTGCCCGCAGTATAGTTACTTTCACCCGTTTATTCGGGGTTACTGGCATGTCCTATTCCACCATTACAACATGGGCAGTTCTAATTTGAACATTTAAGGGTCGGCGGACCAAATTATTTTCTCCTATTTACTCTCTCTGATTCACAAGATGTAACTATTGGAAAGACGGGTGCGGGCGATGATAGAACAATTAAACGTCCGTATCATTAAGCAGGCAACACGAACGGGTCGGCGGGCGGAAACATCAAACCACAGCAACAATAGACACATTCTAAAAGAAGATTATTTATAATCTAGAACTACTTGTTTGAAAAACCTGAAGGATAAAACTACTATATGTTTAATACAGCGACTTCCAAATATTAAATTTATGATGATTTATCCTCATACAGTGTGTGACTACAGGGTGGTGCTTCCACCCAGCTCTGATGAAAACGGGCATTAATGAAACTCGGTAAGAGCACACACACCAGCAGTCTTTTTCTTGTTTATGGTGATGTTTATTCCTGTATTGATGATAATTGAATCAACACGGGTGGATTAAGATTGGTGTTAATTCTTCCACAAGGTATTGGAATAATAATCCGGGAATATTTATGCACAAGTTTAATAACTTTTTCCCTACACACAAAAGGTGAAGGCCTGGGGATAATCATCAGATACCACACCTCACTGAATTGTGGGTATCAGTCTTATCTCTCCCCACAGATTACTGAGTGTGCTGACAAATGACAGTGTATCTAGTGACACGAATCAATTAGCCTCCTGATCAAAGGACAGGTGGGGCCTTTCTTATAAATACGGGAACAGGGCGAAGGTCCTGACGAAGGCCGCATGACCCAAGTTGGCATTGTGAATAGGCCGAAACATGTTGACCCAGAGATTGGGTTGTATAGGTAACTAACTCCTGAAAACACCACCAATAACATTTTTTAATCCTGTCCAGGCTGTACTGGAATAAAATAGGACAAGTGGTCAGCCTGAGTCAGTTTTACATCTCTTTCTGTTGTTCGTCTTTGGTCCCTGTGCCATGATTGTTGGTCCTGTCTATTGTGCTTATATGTTGCCCCACCCTTACTGCTCCACTCTAAAGGGGATTTATATTTTGGAGTGTGTTAGCAGGGCCCTATGATGAAGCATGCCACAAGCTGAGGGGTAGGGCCGTTTTTTAAAAATATTGTTGTTTTGAACCAGTCTGGTTTTGATACTAGACTGCATTTCTAGTCCTCTTTGTGTGAATATAACAATGGAGGACATGCACATTATCCTCACCTATAGACTGGACAGGGCCACAATCACAGAGCTGTGTGCCCAATTGGAGCCTGACCTGATATCTGCTATCCGTCAACCCACTGGGATCCCCCCTCTGGTGCAAGTCCTATCAGTGCTCCATTTCTTGGCAAGTGACTCCTTCCAAGTGACAGTGGGCTTGGAAGCAGGAATGTCTCAGCCAATGTTCTCAGTAGTGCTGACCAGAGTGTTGTCTGCCCTGATTAAACACATGCGCAGCTACATTGTTTTCCCCCAGGTGGAGGATTTAGCCACAGTGAAAGCTGACTTCTATGCAATGGGACATATCCCTAACATTATTGGGGCTATTGATGGTACACATATTGCATTTGTCACCAACCCCTGGAGCAATGAGCAGCTGTTCAGAAATCGAAAGAGCTTTCACTTGATGAATGTGCAGATAGTGTGCCTGGTGGACCAATACATCTCCCATGTTAATGCAAAGTATCCTGGGTCTGTGCATGATGCCTATACCCTGAGGAATAGCAGCATCCCATATGTAATGGCTCAGCTCCAGAGGCACCTGGTGTGGCTACTAGGTGAGCCCATGGTTCCCACCCAGTATATGTTGGTGAATGAGTATAAGGGTTAGTGTTGGGCTAACAGGTATTCCTCGATATTTTCAGGTGACTCTGGTTACCCCAAGCTCTCATGGCTGCTGACCCCAGTGAGGAATCCCAGGAAAAGGGCAGAGGAACGTTACAATGAGGCACATGGGCCAACAAGAAGAATTATAGAAAGGACACTCGGTCTCCTGAAGGCCAGGTTTTGTTGCCTCCATCTAACAGGTGGATCCCTGTACTACTCACCCAAGAAGGTCTGCCAGATCATTGTGGCATGCTGCATGTTGCATAACCTTGCCTTGAGATGCCAGGTGCCTTTTCTACAGGAGAATGAGGCTGGAGATGGGCGTGTGGCAGTAGTGGACCCTGTGGACAATGAAGATGAGGAGGCAGAGGATGAGGACGAGGACACTAGAACAGCTATTATACAACACACAGGTAAGACAGTGTAACTTCACTTTGCATTGACAGTTTTGTATTTGACATTGTACATGGCAGGCAGATTTTCCCAATTCTGTGGCCACTTCCTGTACCCTTCGGCATCTCTATTTTGAGATATCCGTGCCCCACTCTGGCACCTGCTGTGTTGACTGCAGCCTACTACAGGTCATTCCTCTGTATTTATTCCTGTACTGTTGTATTGCAGTGGTTAAAACTTGTTAAACAAGCACTTTGTTCAATCATTTGACAGACTCCATATTTTTTTTAATGGTGTTTATTTAAGTGCTAAGAAGTAGAGGGTGTAGTGGAATGTGCTGGGTTGATGGTGGAGGAAAGTCCAGGACAGAGTCCAGTCTATTTGTATCACAGGTGTTTGGTCCAAGGGGACATAGGAAGTGGAGCAATGGCAATTCAAGGTGGACAGGGTGACAGAGTGGGACACAAGGGTAACAATCAGGAGAGTCTTATTTCCTGGCAGGGGTCTTGGCAATGTTCTCTGGCTTCTGCCTGGATCGCAGGGACCATTTGTGGGGTGGTTCTCCTTCTGCAGGGGGAGATGTGCTGGTGGCCTGTTGGCCCTGTGGCGGGGCTTCCTGTCCACTAGCGGCAGCAGAGGTGGAGGGCTGTTCATTGGTGTGGCTAGTGTCAGGGGCCCGTTGGTGTGCCACTGCCTCCCTCATGGTTTTGGCCATGTCTGCCAACACCCCTGCAATGGTGACCAGGGTGGTATGGATGTCCTTCAGGTCCTCCCTGATCCCCAGGTACTGTCCCTCCTGCAGCCGCTGGGTCTCCTTCAACTTGTCCAGTATCTGGCCCATCGTCTCCTGGGAATTGTGGTATGCTCCCAGGATGTTGGTGAGTGCCTCCTGGAGAGTCTGTTCCCTGGGCATGTCCTCCCCCTGTCGCACAGCAGTCCTCCCAGCTTCCCTGTTGTCCTGTGCCTCTGTCCCCTGAACCATGTGCCCACTGCCACTGACCCCAGGTCCCTGATCATCCTGTGTTTGTGGGGTAGCCTGGGGTCTCTGTAGTGGTGGACACACTGCTGATTGACGTGTGCTGGGGACAGAGGTATGGGCCTGCTGGGTGGGTACTGTGGTGGTGTTTCCTGAGGGGGGAGGCTCTGTGGTTGTATGGGACTGTGCCTGGGTAACAAACTGTCCGGAGATCCCAGATTGGCCAGGTTGGTCATCCAGACCCAGGCACCCAGAGCTGCTGTCAACACTGTGGGCCTCTTCTGGGGGGGGACTGGATGTTGTTGGCATCTCCTCTCCGGTGACATTGTGTGGGGGACCTGTGGGGATATAAATGCAGTGTTATTGTTTCTGCATTTGACATCTTGTGAATGGGTGTGTTGCCCTGCATGGTTGCGATTGCCCTGTCAGCTTTGCCCAGTTACGCATCAAGCGGGGACATAGACAAAAAAAAAACACAGCACTGCTGTTGCCATCAGGATATTCAGACTGCAGCAGTAGAGGTTAATGCATATGTCGGACGGCGGGCAGTCAGTTCCACCACCAGTACAATCACAATGGCCCTTTCCACCACTGTTACTGTGGCAGCAAAATATCTGAGCTGGTGGAAAGTGAAGGATAAAAGGCAGAAACCCAGCTTTACTTACCTGCACACGTCCTCTGCTGTGATGGAGCGGATTGTACACGTCCTGCTGCTCCTGCTGCTTGATGACATCCAAAACTCAAACTGTCGTGGGAGCAATAGATGGCATGCACTCATCTCACCCATTTCTATTAACTTTCCAGTTATCCGATGCACAGACAGACAACATAAGGTTTATAGGGGGCCTGAGCTAAACCCATTTTGTGGTCCCTGTCCGGATCAGCTATTAGGGCCAGATGTATGTTCTTTTCATTTTGCAAGTCTCTTAGTGCGACTTTTTGTGAGCTGCAGCTAGAAACTTGCAAAATGAAATGTACAAATTTGTTTCAAACACATTCAGCAATTCCCAATGGGGTCACAAAGACCTACTTCATCATTATTCATGAGGTAGAATCCAATTTGCGACCACATTGGGAATGGCCACATTCACAGGGATCATGGCCTGCTAGGGACAGCAGACCACCATATCTGTGACTGCTTTTAAATAAAGAAGTTTGTTTTTTACATGCTGTCAGTTTTCCTTAACCCCTTCACTGCCAGGCCTTTTTTTGGCAACTTGGAACAGTTTGCGCTTAGGCTATCATAACTTTTTGTCCACATAAGCTACCTATGCCAAATGTGCGTCCTTTTTTTCCAGCATTCTAGGGAATCTAGAGGTACCCAGAGTTTGTGGGTTCCCCTGAAGGAGACCAAGAAATTAGCCAAAATACAGTGAAAATTGTATTCTTTTTAAATATAGCAAAAAAGGGATGCAGGAGAAGGCTTGTTGTTTTTTTCCCTCAAAATGGCATCAACAAAGGGTTTGCAGTGCTAAGATCACGAGCTTCCCAGCCTTCAGAGTTGAATCAGAAAACCACATTTTATAACACAATTTTGGCATTTTACTGGGACATACCTCATTTTTACTATTTTTTGTGCGTTTAGCCTCCTTCCAGTTAGTGACAGACATGGGTGTAAAATCAATGCTGGATCCTGGAAAGCTAAACATTTCTGAAAAGTAGACAAAATTCTGTATTCAGCAAGGAGTCATGTGTGTAGATCCTACAAGGTTTTCCTACAGAAAATAACAGCTGAAATAAAAAATATATTGAAATTCAGGTAAAAAACAGCCATTTTTCTTCATGTTTTACTCTGTAACCTTTTACTGCAATGTCAGATTCTTTAAAGCAATATACCGATACATCTGGTGGTCTCTTCTAGTTGTGTGGATATATAGGGTTTGTAGGTTCATCAAGAACCCTAGGTACCCAGAGCCAAAAAATGAGCTGCATCTTGCAGTGGGTTTTCATTCTATACCGGGTATACAGCAAATCATTTGGTGAAATATAAAGAGTGAAAAATAGGTATCAAGAAAACCTTTGCATTTCCTAAATGGGCATAAGATAAGGTGTTGAGAAGCAGTGGTTATTTGCACATCTCTGAATTCAAGGGTCCCCATACTAGCATGTGAATTACAGGGCATTCCTCAAATAGATGTCTTTTTTACACACTGTCTTACATTTGGAAGGAAAAAATGTAGAGAAACAGAAAGAGCAATAACACTTGTTCTGCTATTCTGTGTTTCCCAAAGTTCCCCCCCAAAAATGGTACCTCACTTGCAAGGGCAGGCCTAATGCCCGCGACAGGAAACGCAACATGGACACATCACATTTTCCCAAAGAAAACTGACGTGTTTCTTGGAAAGCGCTTAGCTGTTGATTTTGGCCTCTAGCTCAGCCACCAGGTAGGAAGACCTACCAAACCTGTGCATTTCTAAAAACTAGACGCCTAGGGGAATCCATGACGGGGTGACTTGAGGGGCTCTCACCAGGTTCTGTTACCCAGAATCCTTTGCAAACCTCAAAATCTGGCCAAAAAAACACTTTTTCCTTACATTTCGATGACAAAAAGTTCTGGAATCTGAGAGGAACTACAAATTTCCTTCCACCAAATTCTCCACCAAGTCTCTCAATAAAAATGGTATCTCACTTGTGTGGGTAGGCCTAGTGCTCGCAACAGGAAATGCCCCAAAACTCAACATGGACACATCACATTTTCCCAAAGAAAACAGAGCTGTTTTTTGCAAAGTGTCAAGCTGTGGATTTTGGCCCTAAGTATAATAGGCTGATCTACCCCGGGGGGCAGAAAAGGCTTACAAATATTTTCCCCCCCTGGGGAGCAGGCTTTGCTGAAGGGGCTGCTCCCCTTATGTGTGAATATAAAAAATATTTTAAAAAACACAAATTCCCTGGTGTCTAGTGGCATTTCTGCTGCCTGATCGCATCGTGATCGGGCAGCAAAAATGCTGAGAGAGACATGAAAGGAGAGGAAAGGCCTTTCATCTCCTTTCATGACTCTCTTGCCCCCACCACTTGTTCGGAGGAGAAATGCTTTTGCATTTCTCCTCCGATCCGCACTGGAAGCTGAGCTTCCAGAGAGGAGGGGTAGGCCTATGATGAGGTCAGCGCGCGATCGCGTGCTGACGTCATCAGGTGCCGGGGGTTAGGGGGTGGGTTTGGAAGGGGAAGCGATTCCCCTTCGATCCATGACCATTGGAGGGGGGCGCGAGGCCCCCGTGAGGGAGCGTTAGCGCTTCCCCGAAGGCCCCTACTTGGACATAACCGCTACGTCCAGGGCACCCGAGGGGTTAAAGGAAAACAGGATGCATTTCAAACAAAAAAAAATAAAGTTTTCTTTTCATTTTTTCAGAGTAGGCAGTGATCCATGGCACCAATACTACTCTGAAAAAATATTTACGCTTCCATTCACAAAGGGGAAGTGGTCCCTGGGGATCCCTTCCTGATTGTGAATGGGTTACCACCAACTTGAAGTTGGTGGTAAGTGCAAATGTTTTGCGACGGCCTTCACGTTTACCAAAACATTCCTACATGCCAGTGCCATTTGGTAGTAGGAAGGGACGCCCTAAACATGCCCCTCCCTAAAATCAAATCGCAAAAGCAAAATGCAATTTGGTAAATAAGATACTGAGTCGCATTTGGCTTTGGTACCTGGAAAAAAGCATTTTCCCAGTCATAAACAACCGGAAAAATGCTTTGTACATCTGGCCCATAATGTATAATCCCAAGTCTCTTCTCTAATGCCCCCTTTGGCCAAGTCACTGACACATACTTCTAAATTCCAAATCGGTGCCCAAATAATTGTCAGGGATAGTGATGAATGTCTGCAATACAGTAACAGAACATTAGGTTCTCACTAACATCACAGCAAATAATCACTGTGACACCATCCAAATTCTCACATGCTAGGTCCAGTATTGATAGATAATAAAATTAAGTAGGGATGTTGCATGAAACAGAAACACGCCTTCTATACTAAATAACTGTGAAACACTCTCACACATCAGGCACATCAAATAATCCTGTTTGTAAAATGGCATTCTAAACAATCCACCTAAGAAGTAATGCAAGCTCAGATTCTAAACGTACTCTTCCGAACAGGGTAGGCTCAATCTGGTGGTCCCCAGAAAGTCTGGGTCCCTGGGCACAGTCCACTATGCCCATGCCTCAAAATGCCTCTGTGCACATGTCCCCTGTTAAAGGTATATCATGGACAACTAATAGTATCACCAAGTGCCATAGATATGTGTGCAATGTGTAAGTGCAATGTATTAAAGCAAACACCAGTATCTGCCTTCGTCCCATACAACTAAAGTATGTTTAAGGTACACACAAACCAATGGACACATGTCACAAAAAGAAGACAATAAGCCATGACAAACAATCACCTTCCAGGTATTGATAAGTAAATAACTAACTTGTACACAGTCAACAAAAATCCAACATGCATCATAGGGAGCAGTGCAAGCCAAAGGAGGTTGACAATGTAAAAGAAAAAATGATCCCTTTACTATTTGAAATAGCACCCAAAACAATATCTGATTCAATTTGGATACATCCCATATATACATCCATGCAACAGTGCCCCTTGACATTTGTAAGTCCTGTACTGCTCCCAAAATTAAAATATACAACACTGGTCTTATTGATCATCATTAAGGATGAAAATAACACATCTGCAGTCTACATCCCAAGGTTACAAAGCACAGCAATTATGTGGGACAAGTGCATGGCACCATGATGAATGCCTGCCCAGAAGAGCCTATAACAAACACATACCACTACAATTTGTGCATGTCCATAACAAAGTACACCATGAACATATGCAGAGTATAACCTGCCATAATTTATAGACACAATGACATTGTGTAACAAGCTAACTGATGTAACATTGGTATGTTCCCCAAACTAACTAGTGAAAAGTAAAACAAGGACTAATGGGTTCCAGAAATTCTTTTCACTAGCAAAAAACTGCTTCATCTGCAAAGCCCAGTCCAACCACAACAGTAGTGCGCACACTGCTGTGCCTCGCCTCCTAACATGCCTCATTAGACACTGCCAGGATAACCTCCTCACAAAGGGGCAACCATTGGGCAGGGCAGGTACCTCAGAGTTTTCATTTGGGAGGAGGATGTTTGGGTTTGGGAAGTAGTGAGTTGGGAGGAGTAATGGCTAGGTCTACATTAAGGAAGGGGGGTCTGGGAAGAGGAAGGAGTAGAAAAGCCTTTGGAAGGGATAACTTGGGACCTGGAAGGGGCAGATGGGTAGATCATAGGGGTGGTTTAGGAGGTGGGAGAGGTGGCCTTGGGTGTGGGAGTAGTAGGAACCTTTTTGAAAGTTGTGGGGTTAGAGGTTTGGGAGGGTTCAGGGCCAGGAAAAAGGAATGGTCCTGAATAGTGAACCTAGGAGTAGGAATGGGAAGGGGTGGAATCTTGGAGGGAGAGAGAGTGACTGGGTCTGATGTGCTTGGGTCTGTTGTGGGTGCATGTGTGTCAGGTGAATGTGCTGCAAGTATGGATGTGTCTTTAAATGCAGTGTGTGTTGGGTGCTTGATTGTGTGTGTCTGTGTTTCTTTTGTGTGCATGAAGTTTATGTTATGACTGTGGATGTTGTTGCTGTGGAACCGCTGGGTGTGGGTGATGTGTATGTTGATGTTGATACAATGGTGACAGCAGGAGTAGTTTTGTATGAAGTGTGAATAGATGTGATGGAGGGGGTGCATGTTGGTGTGGTGTTATCTCTACTCATTGTGGATGTGATGGTGAGGGTATGTTTTGTGCATGTGTGTGTAGTGTCATCTGTGCTGGGGTGTATGTGGTGGGGGAGTAACATTAGTAAGTGGATGTGGTGTTGTAAGTGATGGGTGTGGTGGTGATGGCAGTGACGGAGTCTGTGGTAGTGGGTGTAGTAGTCTGTCTCTTTGGATGGATTCCTGTTTTTTGTGTTTGTGCATAAGTGTGGATGTGCTGCTAGGATATGTATGGGTGTGTGAGTGTAAATGTGTGTGTGTCCATTGGATAGGTGTGGGAATAAAGTATTTGTATAGGGAAGGGGGAGAAAGGGCACTACGTTGGTGGAGCTGGGAGGCCGCACTGAGGGAGGAGGCCAGAGCCTGAAAATATCTCTTTAGGCCAGACATTTCACTATGAACGCCTTCCAGGTAGGCCACCATCTGTTGCAGATGGCTGCCTTGCCCCTAGATGGCATTCAGAATGGCAGGAGGCCCTATCAAGATGGTCCTCAAGAGGTCAAAAGCCTCCTTACTCTGTACAGCAGGTGCGATGGGGCAGGGACTGAGGTACCTGGAGCAAAGGAGAGAGGGCCCAGCCAACTGGGTGTTGAGCAACAGGGAAGGTGGAGATGGAGCTGATGATGGCAGACATGAAGGACACTGGTACTGATCCTGTGGGGTTCTCCACCCCTCAGGAGTGTCCACTGGAGGAGGAGGAAAAGGATGATGACAAGGTCGAACTTGCATCCTCTGTGGTACTCCCCACACCCTCTTGGCCACTGCATCCCTTGGCGTCTTGTGACTCGTAACTGAAACCACTTTGGCCAACAGCTTCCCCAGCGACATTGGCCCTGCCTCCTTCAGTTGCCCTGGATGATTCTGAAATGGCACATTAAAAATTGTTGGTTGCATCTGCGTGAACACACATGACAATCAGATTCAAACACAAGACATTAAAGAAGGGCAGAGATTACTGCAGCTGCATGGCTCACTACATGGCCTTCAACATTAACAGGAGCATATGCATGCATGTATGCTAGATTAGAATGAAATACTTGGTCACAGTGATGTCATAAACCCAAAAGATCCTATACACTGATTTTACCTGCCAACACTCCATCCTCATCTATGTAGTAGGACAGTTGACCACAACATATACTTTGGCCCTTGTAGTATAACCTTCTGAACTGATGGCTCACGATATGATGGCTAAACAATATTACATCTCTAACAGTTTCCAGACAACCCCATGAATTCATCTAATGCTCATTTCCCTGAAACAACATCATGATGTGATGATGGGCAGGTCATTCAGCAAGGTAGCTGCAATAAGTGCTGTGGCACAAATCAGGTCACATTCAAAGGATCACTTTACACTGATTTCACGTTTCTGATGATAGTAAAATGAAAGCCTATCACATGTAGCATAGAAAAGTATGCAAGAGAGAATCATGGCCTAGACATTGGGAGATATCTACTACAAATTCACCCATCATAATAGTCCATATGGCACCATGAACATTACATTCCCAAAAACATATATACCTTTAAAGTTTGTTGTATGTAAGTGAATATCAACAGCATCAAGGGGTGGACACACTTCAGTCCTGATGGGATGGCACAACACAGCACTATTTCGTTTAAGAAACACCAATGGCATTGTAAAACTGAGTGCAGACACTCGCATATGATCCCAACATTACCATATATCATTCCCTGATGCATGTCACCAGTCAGTAAATGTACCTTGAAACTGTATTGTATATGAAACAACAATGAGAAAAATACACTGGGTAACATGTAGCACTAATGCTGATGCCACCACTGATGTTTCCATACTCATGGTACTGTAGAATCCCAACTTACCAATGGGAAGTATAGTTCACTTACTGCAGCAGACGTGCACTGTATGTTATGGCACATGTAATATGGCTCCCATCACATGAGACCAAGTAGTAAGGGAGCATCAGTACTGACTCAATGAAGACAAGTGGTCTGTCTAGTACAACTTTCACCCAGATAAACAACATGAGGTGATCACAGGTTTACTCAGCCACATGTCTGGTCTGAACAGTCAATTAACAGTGGACTGTGCTTTGCTGGCTTCTTGGTCATAAAGACATTAGGCAAAGCGCATCATCATGCACCTACTACCAGACCTACACAATCCAGAACTCTTCCTGAGCATTGGACATGGTACACCCACATTGGTGGGCAAATGGCTACCTCAAAAAACAGTTTGTAATGTAACATGGACAACTCTGGCAAGGATTCACCCCCTTGTAGCTGCTGTTGGACCATGAAGCTTGGGATACACCACCACCAGTATGCAGGCCATGGGAGGGGCCAGCTGCTGGCACACAGCCTATCCCCAGTGGGAGCACTTTCCCAGCTGGGCCTCTGTGATATTGCGGTTCCAGCATCTTAGGTCCTCCCACCTCTTCAGACAATAGTTGCTGAACCGAAGATAGACCCCCAGGGTCTACACCTTCTGGACTATGACTTTCCAAATAGTACGCTTCTGAAGGGTGTTGACCTGTATGGGCACAAGAGATGAAAAAAACGTATATCAATGCAATTATTTGGCTATAGTTTTTTGTAGTTACACAGTTTATCTACAACTAGCACAAGCAAAAATCAAAAGTGAACACAACATTTTTGGTTTCCACATGTAGAGCAGTACAAAGACATTAATATACACTTAGGTAGCCATCTGCTGACCATCCTCATCCCTGGTCATATCTTAAACTGCCTAGGCCAACACACTAACATCATGTAGCCCTGGCTGTCTGTCATACATATACTTTGATAGAGGCCACCGTGACACATGACACAAAATTGTGAGCTTCAGAACAGCACACTATTTGTGCTTTATAGCACATACACCTTACAGCCAGGCCCATTAACTTGATACGTTTGGTCCATGCAGCTGGCAAGCACAGTACAGACTACATCCTAAGACTTGGACACTCAAGACAGCCCTTCCATTATGACCTGTGTTAGCTTCCTCTATGCTGATGTGTGGACATGTGGACATCATCATACTATGTCCATTAGAGTTTGCGTAGTATGTACTGGCATGACAGGACAAATCTTTTGCCCTATGTGGACTGTTACAGGGATGACATCAACATGCCATTGTTTTTCTTGTTTGGATGGATGTTAAAAAAAACTGTTGATACATATGTTAAAACCACTTCTAAAAAACAAATATCAGCACTGTAAATGTGTCACATGTGAAATAGTCAATCAATCAATCAATCAAGTAATTTCTAAAGCACGCTACTCACCCGTCTTGAGGCGTTTCCTGAATGCTGGGAGGTCCTGGGTCTGGCGTAGGTGGAGTGGTAGGGAGTTCCAGATCTTGGCGGCGAGGTGAGAGAGGGCGAGGATGGCGGAGCGGAGATGGCGGGTGGGAGTATGGAAGGTGAGTCTGTCATTGAGGTAGGCCAGACCTGTGTTGTGGAGGGCTTTGTGTGCGTGGGTGAGGAGTTTGAAGGTGATCCTCTTCGATACGGGTAGCCAGTGTAGGTCTCTGAGATGGGCAGAGATGTGGTTGAGGCGTGGGACGTCGAAGAAGAGGCGCGCTGAAGCGTTTTGGATACGTTGCATTTCCGTTTGTAGTTTGGCCGTAGTTCCTGCATAGAGTGCGTTTCCGTAGTCCAGTCGGCTGCTGATCAAGGCGTGGGTGACTGTTTTTCTGGTTTTGACAGAAATCCACTTGAAAATCTTGTGGAGCATGCAAAGGGTGTTGTAGCAGGAAGAGGAGATTGCGTTGACAGCTGAGTCATGCTGAGTGCTGAGTCCAGGATGATTTCCAGGTTTTGTGCTGGAGGGGTGGATGTGGGTGTGGCTCCTAGGGAGGTAGGCCACCAGGAGTCGTTCCAGGCGGAGGGGTTGCTGCCAAAGATGAGGATCTCTGTTTTGTTGGTGTTTAACTTGAGGCGGCTTGATTCCATCCAGTTGGCAATGGCGGGAAGTCCATTGTGGAGGTTGTTTTTTGCGGTTTTAGTCGTCTTTCAGGAGGGAGATGATCAGCTGGGTGTTGGCTGCGTAGGATACTATGTTGATGTGGTGAGTTTGTGCGGTGTTGGCGAGAGGGGACATGTAAATGTTGAAAAGCGTTGGGCGTAGCCCTGGGGGACGCCACAGATGGTCTTGGAGGATTCAGACAGGTAAGACGGAAGGCGGACTCTCTGGGTTCTGCTGGAGAGGAATGAAGAGATCCAGTCAAGGGCCTTGCCGCAGATCCCGGAGTTGTGGAGGTGTGTCGAAGGCTGCGGAGAGGTCAAGGAGGATGAGCGCTGCGGTTTCTCCTTCGTCGAGCATGGTCCTGATGTCATTTGTAGCAGCGATGAGAGAGGTATCAGTGCTGTGGTTCTTGCGGAATCCTGACTGGAAGGTATCAATCGCTTTGTTGTCTTACAGGAAGTGGTATAGTTGGCTGTTCACGATTTTCTCAATTACCTTTACTGGTAAGGGGAGGAGGGAGAGGGGCCGGTAGTTCTTGGGGTCATCTGGGTCTGCCTTGGGTTTCTTCAACAGGGAGTTGACATCGGCGTGTTTCCAGCTCTCCGGGAAGGTGGCTGTCTCGAAGGAGCTATTGATGATTGCGCGGAGGTGAGGGCGATGATGTCGCTGGCTTTATTGAAGAGCTGGTGTGGGCAAGGGTCCGAGGGGGAGCCGGAGTGGATGGAGGCCATGGTGTTGATGGTGTCTTCATTGTTGACATGGGTCCAGGTCATAGGAGGTTGGTGTCGCTTGGTGCGTTGGGGTCATGGCTGTCTATGGTTGGCTGGTGGGTCTGGGGGTTGAAGCTGTTGTGGATGTCTTCGATCTTTCGATGGAAATAAGTGGCGAGGGAGTCGCAGAGCTCCTGTGATGGTGGGGGTTCATAGGAGCAGGGCCTGGGGTTGGAGAGCTCTTTGATGGTGCATAAGAGCTCTTTGTTGTTGTGAGCGTTGGTTTCTATGCAGCTTTTGTAGTAGGTTATTTTGGTGGTGCGGATCAGCTGGTGATGTTTGCGGGTGGCAGTCTTGAGGGCGATGTGGTTGGATTCGGTAGGGTTCAAGCCGCCAGGTCTTCTCCATTCTTTGGCATTCCCGTTTGGAGGCCTGTAGGTCGGGGGTAAACCAGCTGGTCTTGGTTCTGTGGTGGATGTCTGAGGGTAGTTTGAGCAGCGCAAGGGTGTTGGCGCAGTCGTCTATCCATTGATGCAGGTTGGTGGTGGCTTAGTTGGGGTCCTAGGAGGTGGTGCCTGGGCAAGGGTGGAGATTAGCTGATCTATCGAGATTTTGTTCCAGTATCGGCGGGGGGGTTGAGTGGTGTGGTGGTGAGTGACTGGCTTCTGGAAGGAGAAATGAATGCAGCGATGGTCAGTCCAGTAAAGTTTGGTGCCGTGGCTGAAGGAGGTGTGGTTGCTGGCTGAGAAGATGGGGTCGAATGTGTGTCCTGCAGTGTGGGTGGGCGACGTGATGAGTTGCTTAAAGCCGAGGTTGGCGAGTAGGTTGGTGGTGTTGATATCGTTGTTGTTTTCTAAGTGAAAGTTCAGGTCGCCGAGGAGGATGTAGTCAGTTGAGGCTAGGGCTTGGTCGCTGATGATGTCGGCGATGGCGTAGCAGAAGTGAGGTCAGGGGCCCGGGGGTCTGTAGACCAGTGTTCCTCTGAGGGTGGTGTTGGCAGGAGATGATGAGGTCAGTAGGTCCCAGAGTTTGATTGCATGTTTGTGGACGGAGCGGGTGTTGGGGAGAATGCAGCTGAGGTGGTTGTCGGTGGGTCTGTAGCTGTGCTTGGTAGTTAGGGTGCAGGTGAAGCTGCAGGCTCTGCAGGAGAAGGGTCCATTGGTGTGCTTTGGAGTGGACTCGAAGCAGACGGAGGAGCATCCTGGATTGAGGGCGTGGAGGTCACTGGCTGTGTAGCGGCGTCTGGTGGTGCGGGGGCCCCGTGGGCCAGGGGGACTGGCGCTGGGCGCGGTCCAGGCACGGACGGGCTTAGACGGGCTTGCCTGTGGCGTGGCCGCACAGCGGCCACCATTAAGAAGGGGAGGTGGGAGGGAGGAGCAGCTGGGAGGCGGGAGGGAAGAGCAAATGGAGGTACGAGGGGGGTGGGGACGAAGGGACGCAGCGGGGGGAAGGCAGAGAGGCAGAAACGGCTCAAGGAGAGCCGGCAACAGAGCGCAAGGGGCACGGAGCACACAAGGGACAAAAAGGCACAGAACAAAATAAAAACAGTGGAAATAAAGCACAATAAAAACAAAGCACAGAAAATAAAGCACAAGTCTAAGAACGCTTACCAGAGCAGCCCACTAGACACCAGGGATGAGGCGCAGGCGGGTGCCTGCGGGTGGTGGAGGGCCTCGAACACGCGACAGCAGCGTGGGTGGGGTGAAGGACACAGGCACAACTTGGTGGAGCTGCATGCGTGGGGAGTGAGCTCTAGACCCTAAAAGCAGGTCAGAGGTCACTGTAGTCCTGTACAGTTCAAGCATTACTTATGTAAAATAGAAACTAGACATGTAGGCATCAGGGGCCTGTCATCATGAAATGTGACACATTGACAATAGGAGTCAATAGAATGAGGTATCAGGTCAAATGGGTTACTTCAGTGATCACTCCAAATGTATTCCATGTAAAACAAATCAGGGCTACTGTTGTGTGTTCACACTCTTTCAGTGCTCATCCAAGAATTCACCGATCTACAGGGAAAATATTCTTGGCATAAGGTGTATTGCCACACAACCCCTGCCCCAGCCTGGCCCCCGGTAATGACTGTGCACAACTCAGTGTCAGGCCTTGCTACCTAAAGACAGAGTGCTGTGTAGCCATTTTAGTTATTGCTCCATGCACGTTACTTTAGCATATTAGGCCTGCCGCTGTGCACTTCAACCTAGATATATTTTATTCGGCTTTTTTTTATTATTCTTACAATAGCCACTTTTGCAGTCTTGTTTTATTTATTTCTATCTAGCCTTTTTTTGCTTCGGCCAGGACTACATTCTTAAACAAGACAATCTTGTTCACTCTACTCCTTTCAAGGCTGCATTAAGATAGGTTGACGGTGAACTTGGCAAATGTTTTGTCTCTGATATTCATAAAAAAACACACATCCTTATGTAGGGACATTTTCTCAGAACATCAGCTGTGTTATTATAAAAACACTTCCCTGTCCCTTACATGTTAGAGGGAGATTCCAGCCAGATGACCACAACTGTATGCTGATTGCTGAACACTTTGTTATAGCTGCTTATGCAGACTTCAGGCCTTTGCTCAGGTATGGGGGATGATGTCTTCCCAGGGGAACCTGAAGGGCAGAATTAGAGCTTCACATGCTGTGCTCTATTATAGCCTAGGTATGAATTAGTCTATTGACTCTAGTGACAATATGGTAGTGTTATTTCCATGCTTTACTCATCTTCCAGAAGCTCCAGCTCCTCTGTCAGAGGGCACAGACCCTCTCATCTGCTTGGCCTGCCATGATTGCTCTCAGAGGTTACAGATAGCACCTTAAAATGGAGGACGTCTTGATAGCAGCAGTGTCAGAAGGCAAGGGAGTTTTTTTCCAGACCGCTGTACATTTATGACACGGTCATCAGCATATATGGGCACAGTCATTGGTCCTCTAATGCCACTATCACCAATGTTGGCCTATGGCTGTGTCTGTCTCGCTCTCATCCACCCACTGCATGGTCGGCTTCCGCCGACAGAATCAGACTCACAATGTCTAAAATGCGAGATCAAGCAGCCGCCATTTTAGCAGCTGAAAATGATGTTATGGTAACCGTGAAATGTGTCACTATCACTACAAATAAGGGGTTATATGTGTTAATATGTAAATAACCACTGTAAATGAATTTCAATACACTTTTCATTTGTCTGGTGCGTTAGTGTGCACTTAGGCTAGATGAGTGTGCTGCACTGTACATCACATTTGATGGTATTTTCTTCAATACAAATTTTAAAAATAAAAGAATGGTGTACATGGTACAATTGAGATGTATAATTTACACATCAATGGACAAACGACATGTCAAGCAACAATGTGCATTGGTTTTGGATGCTGCACAATATACCATTTAAATGTAAATATACATTTTGCAATCTGAAACATTTAGGGACTGTCAAATGAGTTTTAGCTTACTCTTCACATATGTTACTGTAGACATTGTGACCAACGTTCATATAATTCATATAAATCACACATAGGTACTCTGGGAGAGGGAGAAGACAATAACCTCCAGTGTACCATCCATTTCCAGACCTTCACATCATGGAAGAAAAGGACATCATCTGTAAGCTTCGTTGGAATAGGCAAACCATTCTAGATCTTTGTCATCAGTTGGAGCCTGGTCGTCTGCCTCAAAACACCAATCCCACATGTGTTATGCCAATTGGAAAAAGTGATGGCAGTATTGCATTTTTTGGCAGCAGGTTCCTTTCAATAAACAGAGGCAATATGTGGTGGTATGTCACAACCAATTTTGTGACGTGTGCTAGGAGATATGCTTTGAGCAATAATGAAACTACATCTGGTTCCCCAGGTGTGAGGATTAGGCCAATGTTAAGGCTGGCTTTCATGGATTTGCTTGGATACCACATGTAGTTTTAGACATTGATGGCACCCATATTGCCTTATTACCACCACATACCAGGGAACATGTTTATTGTAAAAGGAAGAACTTCCATTCTATCAATGTCCAAGTTGTCTGCTTGGCTGATTTGTGTATTTCCAACATCTTTGTTGAGGGTCTGTGAGCTACCTACCTAACATCACCTTCAATACTCTTGTCTAGGATACATTCACAGCTCATGCAGTAAGGTCCAGACGTGTTTGCAGAGATAACTTATGAATTTTTTCTGATTCCCTGGATCTGCCCATGATTTCTTTGTCATGCGGAACAGCACAGTAGATGTGACAAAGATTTCTTTGTCACAACTACAACCGGAAAGGGTCTGACTTGTTGGTGAGTATAATCTGACCTAAATTTGTGTGGGTAATGTCAGGTAGTACAAACAGGTACTGTGTAACATATAGCTGTCTTCAATCTAGGAGACTGAACTATCCCAACCAGCCATGGCTGTTGGCCCTGCTGAGAAATCTAACAACGTCAGGAGAAGTCTGCTACTATGAGGCCCATGGAAGTACAAGGCAGCCAGTGGAATGGGCTTTTGGGCTCCTGAAGGCCAGATTTCGCCATCTGGATAAAACTGGGGAGCCCTCCTCTACTCACCAGGGAAGGTGTGTCAGATCTCCGTGGCCTGCTTCATGCTCCATAACCTAGCCCTGTGAGGGAACATCCCTTATATTGCAGAGGATGGAGACCCTGATGTACCACCGCGTGAGGATCCTGGAATGCCAAATGATGATGATAGTAGTGAGGCAGAAGGAGCTGACTTGCATCAAGGCTTGCATCAAGAGCTCATTAACAACTTCTTCTAATGAGTTTAAGAATTTTGGTAACATGTTGTGACTTGGACTGTAACAACAACTCTGTTGTGATAATGAGAGGCATAAGTTAGTGGAAAATATCATGGAGGGCCAGCTCTGGCTAATCCAGGTGGAAGTTGTTTGCTAAGCAAGGTTATGACACATTGTTGCTTTGCTTTGCTTTGTTTTGCTCTGAGTTTTGTCATTGACTGTGTTCTCCAGGAGTTGATTATCTGAATTGTCTTACCTGTATGGTTCAATAGCTATTTTCATTAATTTTCTGTCTGAGGTACCTTCACTATGACATCATCATTTAGACATTGTAGAATTGTGACATTTGTTGGTCTATGGTGCTGTTTGGATCTACAATGGGGGCAATGGTTGTTCCTGGGTATGCCTTTGGGAGTACAAATTCTGTCCTAAGACAGTTTGCAGGGTGATTGGGTGGAATTAATTAGGACTCCATTGAACTTGTTCCTTCTCATGTGGTGTTCTAATACAATATGTGTGCCATCATGTACTACTACAAAATGTTGTTGTGGTGCCAATTAATGCTATTCTCCTTTCAGATTGGCTAAATTCTCATTGTGCCATGTATGTAATTGCCAATGTGTCTCATCATTGTAGGGCATAGAGCTTATAACACAACACAGATATTTGTTGGTGATATTCCACCAGATAATGAAAATAAGGAATAGAATGATCCTGTGATCAGAAAACGTAGTACTGCTATGTGTTTGTCTATTTTTGTTATTGGAGAGGGATTACCTTTGTGGGCTAGCTGATATGGCTACAGATCGTGACATAAACCAATTTTGATTTGTCTACTCAACATGAAAATGGCAGAGGTATCCCCTCCTTCCATGTTGTTAATGTCTGGAAATTAAATTGTGACCACAGGCACACATTATTGGTGTCATGTCTGATTTGTTATATTTCTGACATTATGGGGGTCATTCTGACCTCGGCGGTAAAAGGCCCTTACCGCCGGTCAGAAGTCCGCCATTCTACCGCCGCGGCCGCGGTAAACCGCCACAGTCATTCTGAACCACAACGGCGAAACCGCCAAAATCCCGACATCCAAGGAAGGCCGCCACATCAGCGGGCCGCGGAAAACTGGAGATGACCAAACCTCCACCGTCACGCCAACACAAACACACCCATGCCATTCTGACCCACGAATCCATGCGGCGGTCTTTCAACCGCGGTATTCCATTGGCGGGACACACCGCCGCGGTCAAAATACACACACAGCTCCAAAACCCAGCCACATTGGACAATTTGAAATACACACACCTGACACACATACAAACAACACTCCCACACATCCAACCAACTATAAAACACACACCCACATCACCCACAAACCCCTACGACCGAAGATCATAGACGAAGGAGAGAGAGACACATCACAGAATAGAGAGCTACATCACACAGAGGCACACTACACCATCACACACACCACATAGAAGCACAAAGCACCATACACCAACACACTCTTCACCATATACACCACCCCACACCTCATCCACACCACCCCATGGCACCCCAAAGGCACCCACGCTTTTCGGACCAAGAACTCCGGGTCATGGTGGAGGAGATCATAAGAGTCGAACCCCAGCTCTTCGGCTCACAGGTGCAGCACACCACTATAGCCAGGAAGGCGGAGCTATGGCAGCGGATCGTGGACAGGGTAAACGCGGTGGGACAGCATCCCAGAAATCGAGAGGACATCCGCAAACGTTGGAACGACTTACGGGGAAAGGTGCGCTCGATGGTCTCGCGACACAACATCGCAGTGCAGAAGACTGGCGGGGGACCCCCACCCACACCACCCGAATTCACAGCATGGGAGCAAGAGGTACTGAACATCCTGCATCCTGATGGCCTCGCTGGAGTACACAGAGGAATGGACTCTGGTAAGTACAATCTCAACTACTTCACACCCCCCCAGCATGCCAACCCCCACCACCATCCTCACCCCCAACCCCCCATCACACATCCTCCCTGAGAATGTCTCCCCAGCACAACCCACCCAACACCAACCCCTGCATGCCACCACAAACTATGGACACCCATCACCTAAGCATGACCACTGCACATACCCCCCCCAACACCCCCACAACACCTCCCCCAAGGGAATGACAGCACTGGGGGACAAGGGCACCCATAAATCGCACACAATAGCACACACAGAAACAATAACCATACTCTCTTACCCCATGCAGGACCCGAACGCCAACACACCGGCCAGGAGGGTCCAGAAATGTCCATCCCCCCCCGGAAGAGGCACCCAGTGATGACAGCAGCTCTGTCGACCTGGAACCTGACGACCAGCCCGGACCATCGGGGACCTCTGGACAGTCGGTTCCCCACACACAGGCCACAGCAGACCCAACCCCCTCTGGGAACAACAGCACAGCTCCCACCCAGCGGGCCCATGGCTCTGTCTCTAGGACAGGTCAATCAGCGGTGTGTCTGCCACTACAGGGCCCCCAGGCTAACCCACCACCCCAACAACAACAGGGACCTGGGGGCAGTGGTAGTGGGCACACGGTCCAGGGGACAGAGTCCGGGGGAAACAGGGCAACTCGGAGGGCTGCTGTGCAACAGGGGGGGGAGGAGAGGCCCAGGGAACCGACTCTCCAAGAGGCCCTCACCACCATCATGGCAGCCTACCACCGCTCACAAGAGACGATGGCGACGGTACTGGCCAGGTTCCAGGAGATCCAGGCACAGCAGGAGGAACGCTACATGGGGTTCAACAATCATCTCTCCAACATCTCTACCGCCATGGGGAGCCTAGTCCAGGCCCTCCACCGGATAGAAGACACGTTGCGGGACCATGTGGCACCACACAGGGCACCTGTCACTAGCCCGGACCAGGAACAGCCTACCACCTCCGCCGGCGCTAGTGGACAGGAGGCCCCACCACAACGACAGGCCACCAGAACCCCACCTCCTGCTGAACAACAACCACCCCGCAAGAGGAGCCTGAGATCCAAAAAAAAGACAGAGTAGGATGTCAAGACCCCCGCCAGCATGAGATACCCCCTGAAGTCATCCAACTGTCCCACATTGCCACCCTGTCCAACCTTGAACTGCCCCTGCTCCATCCTTCCACAGGCATATGGACAATGCACCTGTGAGACTGAGAACTGGACTCTGCCATGGACATTTCTCCACCCCCACCCATCACCGTGTGAATATCATGTACCATTAACTAGCACCAAAAATAAATCACTCAATGCACTGAAATCATGCTGGAGTCAGGCTGTATTATTTACAAATGTAAAACACATTACCGATCAATTATGTTCTGTAAACTTTGTGCTGAACACATACCGAGATCAATAAGCATTAGTCCATGGGCTAACCAAGCAGAAGTCACGCAGTGGGTCATACAGCACTGAAAAGGGAAGGGAGAATCAAACATCAGTTTCAAATAACTGGGGGGTCATAGACAAAGTTGAGAAAAACGAGGCAGTCAGGAAAATTAAAATGGCGTGTGTGATTCTTACCTGTGTGCTACTGAAAATACTGTTGGATAACTCTGTCCCTGTTGTCTGGGTCGTCCTCTGAGTCTTCCTCCTCTTCACTCTCCACAGGCTCTACAGCTGCTTCAACACCACCATCTGGACCATCCTACTGCAGGAAAGGCACCTGACGTCGCAATGCCAAATTGTGAAGCATACAGCAGGCCACGATGATCTGGCACACCTTCTTTGGTGAGTACATCAGGGATCCCCCTGTCATATGCAGGCACCTAAACCTGGCCTTCAGGAGGCCAAAGGTCCTTTCTATGATCCTCCTAGTTCGCCCATGGGCCTCATTGTACCGTTCCTCAGCCCTGGTCCGGGGATTCCTCACTGGGGTCAATAGCCAAGGCAGGTTGGGGTAACCAGAGTCACCTATTAGCCACACACGTTGTCTCTGTAGCTGTTCCTTCACAAAAGGGATGCTGCTATTACGCATCACATACGCGTCATGCACTGAACCAGGGAACATTGCATTCACATGGGAGATGTACTGGTCATCCAAACAGACCACCTGGACGTTCATAGAATGGTAACTCTTCCTGTTTCTGTACACCTGCTCATCGTCTTTTGGGGGGACTAAGGCTACATGGGTCCCATCAATGGCACCAATTATGTTGGGAATATGTCCAAGGGCATAAAAATCACCCTTCACAGTGGGCAAATCAACCTCCTCTGGGAATATAATGTAACTCCGCATGTGTTTCGTCAGGGCAGACAACACTCTAGACAAAACCTTAGAAAACATTGGCTGAGACATTCCAGATGACATGGCCACTGTTGTCTGGAATGAGCCACTTGCAAGAAAATGGAGACTGACAGCACCTGCACCAGAGGGGGAATTCCTGTGGGTTGGCGGATGGGGGACATCAGGGCTGGCTCTAGCTGGGCACACAGTTCATGGATGGTGGCACGGTCAAGTCGGTATCGTAGTATGATGTGGCGTTCTTCCATTGTCGACAGGTCCACCAGCGGTCGGTACACGCGAGGATTCATCCTTCTCCTCGCAAATCCCAGCGGACGGTGCCTAGGAAGGACAACATGAGCACAGAGTCAAGATAATCACTGGTACGTTCACCACTGCTTGCATGGCACACGGTTATCTAGGTATTGAAAGGCGTGTATGTGTGGCAATGCCAGGCCTAGGCCTGTGTGTCGCAGTAGAGATTATGCCATGTGGGCCCTTGAAATGGCGGCTGCCTGACCTGTGAAGTGGGACAATGGGATGTGAGGTCACTGCGCTGGCGGAGCACACCGTGGCGGTAGGCGGTCGAAGACCGCTATACAGAGCCGCATTGGATAACATTGAAGCCTATGGGTTTCAGGAGCCAATGACGATGTGCGCCGGCGGTCGCGGTACGCACCGCCGTGGTACGCACCGCCGCGGGCGTGACCGCCATTTTCTATCTGCTTAATCACTCGAGACCTGATCATCCACAGGAGAGGACCTATACTGCAAGTGCTGCTGTGAACTCGGTCTGGAAGTGACAATGGCTGCTGCGACTGGGGAAAGGGCCCCTGCCTTCACGTCTGAAGAGTTGGAGAAGCTCGTGGATGGGGTCCTCCCCCAGTATGCGTTACTCTACGGTCCTCCAGACCAACAGGTGAGTACACCGGGTGCACATGGAATGGGCGATGCCTGTGTGGAGTGGGGTGGATGTAAGTTGGTGGGGTGAGGAGTGCAGCGCACGACAGATGAGAGCATGTGCTATATTGCAAGGTTGGGGAGGGGGGGCCAATCACATCTAACATGCAGTAAGTTGATGATTGTTTCCTTCCCACCCTGTACATGTCACATAGGTCAGCGCCCATCAGAAAGTCGGGATTTGGCGTGCCATCGCCAAGGAAGTCTGGGCCCTGGGGGTCCACGTCAGACGGGGCACCCACTGCCGCAAGAGGTGGGAGGACATCCGCCGCGGAACCAGGAAGACCGCCGAGTCACTGCTGGGGATGGCCTCCCAACCTAGGAGGGGTGCCAGTCGTACCCTGACCCCCCTGATGTCCCGGATCCTGGCGGTGGCCTACCCTGATTTGGATGGGCGCTTGAGAGCATCACAGCAGACACAAGGGGGTGAGTATCAGCACATTCAGCTATCTTTCTGCGCAGTGGAGGCGTCTGGGTGGGGGAGGAGGGTTGGGGGTGACATTAGGCCAGGGCGCTTTCTGTAGTGTAGTCCTCTCCCTTAGGCATGGCCCTGTGCTCCCGGCCCCCACCTCCGTAGGGTGACAAGTCCAGCTATTGATGGTTCAGCCTCACACATGTGCGCGCTTGTCGTCTCCTGACCTGTTGTCCGAGTCAGAAGTACTGAGTAGTGTGCCCCGAATGCGCGGCTTAGTGCATGCGGCTCCTGTGTCTGTCCTCTCCGCCAACGGTGTTGACATTGCATGCAATCAACCAGGTCTTCTCTTTTTCCCCCCACCCTTCTTCTTCATCTTCTTGTGCATGTGTGCATTAGCATCATCAGGCGGAGTAGATTTGGCATCGGAGCACGAGGGAGCTGCAAGCCACAAGGCCCCGGTGGGCACAGGAACAGACACCGAGGGCCCAAGTGAGCCGGAGGGCGAGGGGAGCACCACGACAGGGACCGCTGGTGAGAGCAGTGACAGCGACACGTCCTCGGATGGGAGCTCCCTAGCGGTGGCGGCAACATCCGGGCCCCCCGCCTCAACAGGTACAGCCGCCACCCAGCGCACCAGCCCCGCCCTCCCAGCAGCCCCTCAGCCTACGCTCCGTGCCCGCTCACCCAGGAAGGCGGGCATCTCCTTCGCCCCAGGCACCTCAGCCCCTGCCCCTGTTACCCCTGCTGCCCTCAGTGAGGAGGTCATTGATCTCCTCAGGACACTCATTGTTGGGCAGACTACCCTTTTGAATGCCATCCAGGGGGTAGAAAGGGAGGTGCATCGGAGCAATGCCTACCTGGAGGGCATTCATTCGGGTCAGGCTGCCCATCAACGATCGTTCAATGCTCTGGCCTCAGCGCTGACGGCAGCCATTGTCCCTGTTTCCAGCCTCCCTCTTCTGACTGCCTCCACCCTGTCTCTGTCTCCTGTTCCTCAGCCTATCCCATCCACACCATCTGACCAGCCTGCACACACCTCAACACCCAAGGGCAGCTCATCCAGACACAAGCACCACAGATCCCACAAACACTCACCCAAGCAACACACAGGTGCAGACATCCCAACAGTCACTACCACCCCTGTGTCCCCCTCCTCCTCGTCTCCCTCCTCCCTCCCTGTGACGTCTCCACTCACACCTGCATGCACACCAACATCAGCCAGTGCTTCCATCACCACCACACCCTCCTGTACAGTCCGCACGCGTGCAGTCACCACCCCCACTGCCATTTACACGTCCCCTGTGTCCTCTCCCACTGTGTCTGTCACCACCCCTTCCAAGACACACAAACGCAGGCAGACACCCACCCAACAGACATCCACCTCACAACAGCCTACAGCACCTGCACCTTCACCCAATGACAGCACACCTGACTCTCCTACAACCACATCCTCTTCCTCCACTTCCATCTCCACTTCTCCTACCTTTTACCTTGGCCCTAAAAAACTTTTCCTGGCTAATCTTGACCTCTTCCCCTCCGATGACCTACCCCCTCCATCTGCAAAGAGTCCCAAGAGCACCAAAGCCACCACCAGCCCAACTTCGGGTGTCACTGTTGTGCATGGGTTCTGGAGCCCACCCTTTGCCAGCAGTGACACCTCCATCAGCAGCAAGGACACATCCAGCCCCCCCCCAGGAAGAGGACCAGGAAACACAAGGGCCGCCGTGCGAAGACTGACACGGCTGCCCCCAAGGAGCAGAGTTCGCCCACTTCACCAGCCACAACGTCTAGGGGAGGCAAGGGCCCGAGAGCCCCATCTAAGGAGCGTAAGGGCAGCAGGGCGGAGACGTCAGCCAGCAGGAGCGCGGAGCAGGTGGGCCCCACATGCCACATCCCAGCTGTAAAGGAGGACACCAAAGGGCCCACGACTCCGTCACCGAAGGGCCCAGGAATATCACGGCCGGAGGGTATCTGAGCACGGAGTCCAGGCCAGGTCTGGCTCCCTTGAACCTACTGGATGTGCACCGCTGAACAGGGCCCACCGTGCAGAAGAGCACCGCTGAACAGGGCCCGCCGTGCAGAAGAGCACCGCTGAACAGGGCCCGCCGTGAAGATAGGCACCGCTGAACAGGGCCCGCCGTGCAGAAGAGCACCGCTGAACAGGGCCCGCCGTGAAGATAGGCACCGCTGAACAGGGCCCGCCGTGCAGAAGAGCACCGCTGGACAGGGCCCGCCGTGCAGAAGAGCACCGCTGAACAGGGCCCGCCGTGCAGAAGAGCTCCGCTGAACAGGGCCCGCCGTGAAGATAGGCACCGCTGAACAGGGCCCGCCGTGAAGATAGGCACCGCTGAACAGAGCCCGCCGTGCAGAAGAGCACCGCTGAACAGGGCCTGCCGTGAAGATAGGCACCGCTGAACAGGGCCCGCCGTGCAGAAGAGCACCGCTGGACAGGGCCCGCCGTGAAGATAGGCACCGCTGAACAGGGCCTGCCGTGCAGAAGAGCACCGCTGAACAGGGCCCGCCGTGCAGAAGAGCACCGCTCCGCTGGGCCCTTCCTGTCAAGCACCGCTCCGCTGGGCCCTTCCTGTCAAGCACCGCTCCGCTTGGCCCCGCCGTCTCAAGCACCGCTCCGCTGGGCCCCGCCGTCTCAAGCACCGCTCCGCTGGGCCCCGTCATCTCAAGCACCGCTCCGCTGGGCCCCGCCGTCTCAAGCACCGCTCCGCTGGGCCCCTTCATCTCAAGCACCGCTCCGCTGGGCCCCGCCGGCTCCAGCACCGCTCCGCTGGGCCCCTTCATCTCAAGCACCGCTCCGCTGGGCCCCTTCTTCTCAAGCACCGCTCCGCTGGGCCCCGCCGGCTCCAGCACCGCTCCGCTGGGCCCCTTCATCTCAAGCACCGCTCCGCTGGGCCCCGCCGTCTCAAGCACCGCTCCGCTGAGCCCCTTCTTCTCAAGCACCGCTCCGCTGGGCCCCGCCGTCTCAAGCACCGCTCCGCTGGGCCCCTTCATCTCAAGCACCGCTCTGCTTGGCCACGCCGGCTCCAGCACCGCTCCGCTGGGCCCCTTCATCTCAAGCACCGCTCCGCTGGGCCCCGCCGGCTCCAGCACCGCTCCGCTGGGCCCCTTCATCTCAAGCACTGCTCCGCTGGGCCCCTTCATCTCAAGCACCGCTCCGCTGGGCCCCTTCATCTCAAGCACCGCTCCGCTGGGCCCCGCCGTCTCAAGCACCGCTCCGCTGGGCCCCTTCTTCTCAAGCACCGCTCCGCTGGGCCCCGCCGGCTCCAGCACCACTCCGCTGGGCCCCTTCATCTCAAGCACCGCTCCGCTGGGCCCCTTCATCTCAAGCACCGCTCCGCTGGGCCCCGCCGTCTCAAGCACCGCTCCGCTGGGCCCCTTCTTCTCAAGCACCGCTCCGCTGGGCCCCGCCGGCTCCAGCACCGCTCCGCTGGGCCCCGCCGGCTCAAGCACCGCTCCGCTGGGCCCCGCCGTCTCAAGCACCGCTCCGCTGGGCCCTTCCTGTCAAGCACCGCTCCGCTGGGCCCCTTCATCTCAAGCACTGTTTATGGTTCACTGTGCCCACCATGCCTCCTCCTTGACCAGTGGAGACTGTTATCCACTTGAGAGACTGTGGCTTTGCACTCCCCAGGATGGCAGAGTGGGCAACCCACCCACTGTAGAGACTTGAGAGACTGTGGCTTTGCACTCCCCAGGATGGTACAGTGGGCAAGCCACCCACTGTAGAGACTTGAGAGACTGTGGCTTTGCACTCCCCAGGATGGTACAGTGGGCAACCCACCCACTGTAGAGACTTGAGAGACTGTGGCTTTGCACTCCCCAGGATGGCACAGTGGGCATGGTGGCCCCTTCGTGGATCTTGCGTCGTGGACTCATGTGGCTGTGGTGCCCCCCCCTTCCCTTCCCCCTGAGGTGCCTGTAGTATTTTCATCAGATGCCCCTGCAGTGTTCTCTCCAAAGGACTCAGGTCTCCTGTGTGGGCTTTGCCCTTGTGTCGCTACACTGTAGCCCACGGACTGTTCCATTTGACTTGGATGTAGCGGACTAATTGCCTCGGTTCGCCATGGCAGTGTGTATAGTATTATTTTGTTAAGGATATTTTGCATAGTTGCCGATACGTCTCAGAGTCTATTTTTTATATAAAAATTTGGTTCACAATTTAATTATGTCTTTGCATTTTTCAGGGGGGTTTGGGTGGTGTCACTGTGCATTGTTGCTTTGCATTGGTGTGTACATAGTTTGGGGGGGTGGGGGTCTCATATGTGTGTGCCCGTAACCTTTCCTCCTCCCCCCTCCCGTGTGTCGTAGGTGCAGTACTCACCGTTGTCGTCTGCGCCGGAGTTCGTACTCGTGGTAGATGAGCAGGTAGACGAGTGCAGGTAGGATGTTTAATTCGGGTTCCATGCTGTCCTCCGTACTCGTGGAGTGTGTTTTGGTGAGCGTTTTCCCGTCCGTAGTCTGTTTCCGCCGTGTTTTTATCGGCGGGGCTCCCGCCCCGGAAAAGGTGGCGGATTGGTGAGTTGTGATACTGTGGGCGGTACATTGTCTGCCGCCTGCCTGCTGGCGGTGACCGCCACGCTGTTTGTCTGTACCGCGGTGGCGGTCGGAGTGTTAATGTGGCGGGCTGTGTTGGCGGTTCCCGCCAGGGTCAGAATTCCATTTTTTGGACCGCTGGACTGTTGGCGGGTTGGCCGCCGCTTTATCACCGACCGCCAGGGTTAGAATCACCTCCTATGTCTGCCTATTGTTGGTGTAATGTACTTAAAATGGTATAAGAGAACATACTTGTATGTTTGTTTTGGTGAGACATGGTTGCGATCCTAAGCTAAGCATTGTATATATTCAACATATCCATACGTATACAATTAGATATTTATGCCATTGTCAAGTTCACATGGAAGTACATGCATACATTGCTAGATATGAGATATACAACAGCAGGCAATACGTTTCATACTAGTGGATTTGTTTAAAGGAACAAGGAGAAAAGCAACATTAAGTAATACAAACATGAAAAATGAAAAGTGAAGAAGTCAGTCATGATGAATGAAACCATAGTTGGAGTAGCCACATTCTTTTGAGTACAAAGTCCAAAATACTGCTGCTGTCAGACATTCCCGCTTGGCAGTACAGGGGGGATCTACAGCTGTGGGGACTGGCGTGTCTGAAGGTGTGTGTTCCTCTGTTAAGGCCACCCTTCCTGTGGCTGCAGCAGATGTTCATGGTCCTGATGTAGTTTGACCACGGGAAGAGGTAGATAGTGTTGGGAAAGGTCTGCACAGGTTTGCGTGGATGCCCATCAGCACCCCTATTAGTAAGCCAATGTTGGGGTTATGGGCCTCCATCTGATGGTGTATGTCTCTCTCCAACTGCTTCATCTCCCTGAGTTTAGTGAGTACTTGGCCCATCATGCCTTGGGACGACTGATAGGATCCTAAAATGTAGCCGATGGTGGCTTGGGTGTGAGTGTCCCCAGCTGCCTCACTCTACTGGCCACAGTTACCCTCCCACAACTCCTCCCACCACAAGCCTGTGCCCTTGGTCCAGGGTGCTCACTGCCACTGGTTACTGGTTGCTTTGTAACTTAGGTGGTGATAGTCACATCAAGATGCAGCACTGGGAGGGAGCACACAATGGTGGTTACTGTGCTTGGTACACAGGTTGTGGTGGATGGTGTTGGCTGAGGTGTTGTAGCTGGGGTAGGAGGTGTTGTTGTGGGCCCAGTGACACTCACAGTTGATGTCCGCCCAGGCTGACCAGATGTATCAGCACCGTCATCCTCATCCAGATCACCAGGAGTGTTGTCATCCCTGAAGGCTTGGTCCTGGGGTAGTGTAGGTGTCTCTTCTGTGTCCAAGCTCTAACCAGGTATTCTGCCAGATAGACCTGTTGTGAAAAAGAGAACATTGTTATTGGTGGAAGTGTGTAATCTACATCCTAAACCTTTTTAACACAGTAAGTAGAAACCTAGAAGAAAACAAAATAGGTAGAGGTTACTATTGTGATATGTTTCATTAGTCTTAAACTTGTTGACAAGACATTTGTAGTTGTTAAATACATGAATTTAAACTAGGCAGCTCATTAGATGTCCTGAAATGTTTTTCTTTTGTATTGAAGGATGAACATGGCCTCTCCCCAACATTCAAGCCAACACAGTGGAGAGTTAACAAGTATATTATCCCATTCCAAAGGCCTAGCTATATACAATAGAGGCAATCACGCATCTTGGTTATATATATTGCATTAGTCATTATGTGATCTGTGCAGAGATAATGGTTCCCCTGAAATTTTTAGATAAGTGAGTTAACTCAATGCAAACTTTTGGCGCACACACTTGATATGATGTCGCTCATTCCATCAATTGTTTCAGTTGGGGAGACCAGGACAACATAAACTAAAGTAGGCAGAGATGTGTCTGAGCAGAGCATGTGTGTTGATTGCTCATGCCATTAGAAAAGGATATCAGTTGTAGTATGTCAGTGAGAATGGTCAAAACAATACAATGATTATGTTTGGGGTTACAAAAACAAGGCCTCATGGTAGTTGTAGTCATTTAAATGCCACCTTGCCAACGGTTTGAAATTGATACTGTAACATATGTGTTCACAAACTGCATTTGGGATGGACCATGCCATATAGTGGCACATATAATGGGTCGTGAAATAAGATTGTTTGTGGGACTACACTTACAGACTCCATTGCACTAGCTACCATGTGAGGATAATTGATAATTGTGATCTTATCTGCAACAATACACATTGACAATGATAGGGCAATCTCTCTGCTACTTTGTGGATTACATGTTAAGAAACTAGGTAGACAAAAGAATGTTAAAAGCTGGATTGGGGGCAGACAGGACATTGAGGTTTTGTGACAGTTAGTGACATGTAACTTACCCGAGTCTACTTCCCAATGTATTCCTGCCACGCCCTCAGAATGTACAATCTGAAAGACCTTCACCTCTCATGGGAACCATCTGATTGAGTTGCTGGGAGGACTACTATTAGTCCTATTGGCATCCAGGTGTTGCTTGGAGGCCAGGGAATACACCTTACCCCTCAGGTCATTCCACCTCTTCCTAATATCCTCCTGCATGCACAAGGTGGTGCCTACTGCATTCACCCTGTCTACTATTCTAGTTCACATTCCCCTCTTCTGACTAATAGTGGTATGTTGTAATTGGGCTTCAAACAATTGGGGTGCTACTCTTATGAGTTCATCTACTGTGACTGTCAACTCTGCCTCTGAAAAACATGTGTTTTTGGGCTGTGACATATCCTCAAATTAAATCCAGTGACAGTGCAACACAAAACAGCGCAAATTGATGAGAAAAAAAGTAGTGGCAAGGTGCCTGGTGAGTAGTATTAGGTATGGGCAAAAATAAGCCTGCCTTCTCTCACCAAAATGCTGGGTACAAATGGCTATGTAGCAGTGGAGTGGCAAAGGATCATGGTCTGGAATGGGGTGTGTTTTACAGTGTGAATTGCAGGGGTAGCAGCTTTGCCAATAAGCATCAGGTGTGTTGTATTTGTATCCATCCAGTGGCCACTGTTATGGTGGTTTGCTGAGCACATACCACCGTGGCCGACTTCCTTCAGCGAGCCGCTGCACGGGGTCCACCAGTACCACTGTGCTCTCATCACTGGCTCAGTGGGAAGCCACTGCCATGATGGTGACAAAGTAGGTATAGCCAACATTGCAGTCCACCGCTTTGTATGCAGAACACACTCCGTCAAATCGGTCATCAGTTCACACTGCATGCATGTTAACAGTGTGTGCAAAAGGCTGCCGACTTGAAGGAGCACTTGGGACTGCCGCTGCTGCGGACTGGCATTCAGTCAATCAAACTTGTAATCAGGTGCCCTAGCCACAAAGCAAATAATATGAAAGTAATGTTATGATAAATTAGAGGATAAGAAAAGCCCAGCTAGAGCAATTCATCATAGATTAGAATTGGTACTAATGCCACAAGAACTTGATCAATGAAATGCGTATGAAAGAATTCTAATACAAACTGTCCATCCAGTTCAAGCAATAGATGGAATGGGGCAGAGGAGAGAGAAACTGCCACCAACAGAACTACAGAAACAACTTAAAGGAAGAGTTGTCTATTTACCTTTATTTTTTTTTTTTTAATTGACACTGTGGGTGTTGAGAAAGATGTAGATGAACCACTCATTATTCTAGTAAATGGAGTTCCTACCAAAAGAAAACAAATCGTGCAAGAGTTAGTGGATGTGAATAAAGTAAAAAAGCCACAATATACTTGAAAGAAAATAATGTTTTTAAAAACAAATGTTGATATTTTTGGAGATGTATGTTGTATCGATGATGAAGCACTACAATCAAGTGGGCAAACAGAAAAAGTGGATAAGCAGAAGTCAGAGGAAATATATGAGCACTATAGTATTCATCCACTTCATTAAAAATAGGTTGTTGGGTATGAAACAAGCTAGAGACCTCCAAAGAGTGTGTGAGAAGAAAGTTTAGAGGCTGGCTGTTTTCCCCAGTTATTTCCCACTGGAGTAGGTGGCCACTATGAAGATTGGCCTGCACAAATATCATCAGCTGAATACAGATCAACAAGACTGTATTCAGAAGACCCTAGGTTTCAACAATGTCTTCAGTATGTATTCCATCTGTTATTTGAGAGTAACTTGTCAGGACTTTCTTATGCTGTGAACCATATTAAGACAGGAGTCAATCTGCAAAACTTTCTGTAAGGGACCTTGTTTATCAAATACAAGATAAGTATGAAACTGCAACTTAATTAATTTGATGATATGTCAGTTTGAGACTAATGAATACTGATACCACCATCATGGAAAACTTAAATGTATGCTCCAAAAAATAGGTCCACCTACTTGGTTTGTGACACTTAGTTGCCCAGAGTATGCATGGGACGATTTACTAGAATTTCTAAGAGAAGCAAACTCTAACATTGAGGATATCAATTTGAAGACAGCAGGAGAACTTTACTCTTGGATCCTGCTAATGTATGTAGGTATTTCAATCACAAGATTCAAGCAATGCTGATTTGTATATGCAATAGAACAAATCCTTATCTTGGAGTAGTTACAGATTTTGGGGGTGGGGGAAGAATAACAGTCAAGAAGTGCTCCTCATATACACATGCTTTAATGGACAAATGATGCACCTAAATGTGAATTGATACTGATGAGTGTGGACTGTTTTTCATAGAAAGGTATGTTACATACACAATCCCAGATGAGAATATTAACAAAACCCTATGACAGCAGGTTCTATGCTTCCATACACAAAGATGTGGCAAATATTGCAGCTGAAGATATAGAACCCAAACAGAGAAATCCACCACTATACAGACACCAACACAAGTCCGCCAGACCAAAGGTCAGTGATAAACTGGCAGTAGCAAAGCCCACACCGGTAAACCAACAGGAGTACGCCCACAGTATCAGGACCCGCGGTACACACCACTGCACTGATAATACACTCAAAATTACAAAATACCACATTTGACAATTCAAACTACACACACCTGACACAAATACACCCACCACATCCACACTCCCACACCACTATAAAACACACACCCACATTACCCACGCCCCCTTCAATGAAAAAAAAAGATAGCTACCAGAGAGACAGAGACAAGCCAAGGAGCACCCATTCAATCGGAGCCACAGAACACCATCATCCATACATCATCCACGCACCTCACAGCACACACCACAACACATCACCCCACACATCCTAACACATACCACTCACACCACATCCATGGCCCCCAAAGACACCTCAGGTTTTCAGAGGAGGAGCTAAGGGTCACGGTGGAGGAAATCATCCGAGTAGAGCCACAGCTATTCGGATCACAGGTGCAGCAGACGGCCATTACAAGGAAGATGGAGCTATGGCGGAGAGTCGTGGACAGGGTCAATGTCGTGGGACAGCACCCCAGAACAAGGGATGACATCAGGAACAGGTGGAACGACCTACGGGGGAAGGTGCATTCCGTGGTTGCAAGAAACCACGTAGCCGTACAGAGGACTGGTGGCGGATCCCCACCTACTCCCCCACAACTAACAACATGGGGGGAGCAATTCTTGGCAATAATGCATCCTGAGGGCCTTGCAGGAGTAGCAGGAGGACTGGACTCTGGTAAGTCAAATCTTTACTACTACATCCCGCACCCTACCTGCATGCCATCACAAACTCCTACCCCTACCCTCACCCCCATCACTCCACAACCTCACATATACCCCACCATCACAACCTACCCATCCCAATACCAAGCCCTGCATGCAACACCTATGCGTAGACACCCATCACAGACCTGCATGGACACCCATAACAAAAGCATGCCCATTAGAGAGAATCACCTATCCCACAAAATCACCATGCACACAAGGCAAAGCTGACAGGGCCATCACAACCATACAGGAAACCACACCCATGCACAAGATGGCACACCAGATACAATAACACTGCATTTACATCCCCACAGGACCCCCACTCAATGTTACCGGAGAGGAGGTGCCACCAACATCCAGTCCCCCCTGAAGTGGCCCACAGTAATGACAGCAGCTCTGCACACCTGGATCACGATGACCAACCTGGCCCATCAGGGACCTCTGGACAGTCGGGTACCCCGGCACAGTCCCATACCACCACAGAGCTTCCTCCCTCAGGAAACACGAGCACAGCACCCACCCAGCGGGCCCATACCACTGTCCCCAGGACACATCAATCAGCAGTGTGTCCACCACTACAGGAACCCCAGGCAATGCCACAAACACAAGACAATCATGGACGTGGGGTCAGTGGCATTGGGTACACGGTTCAGGGGACAGAGGCACAGGACAACAGGGAAGCTGGGAGGACTGCTGTGCAACAGGGGGAGGACAGACCCAGGGAACCCACTCTCCACGAGGCACTTTCAGGGATCCCAGGAACATACCACCATTCCCAGAGGACCTTGGGCCAGATACTGGGCAAGTTGCAGGAGACCCACCGGCTGCAGGAGGAACAGTAGCTGGGGATCAGGGAGGACCTCAAACACATCCACACCATCTTGGTCACCACTGACACGGGCCCCTGACACTAGCTACACCAAAGAACAGCCCTCCACTGGCGCTAGCGGACAGGAGGCCCCGCCACTGGAACAGCAGGCTGGAATAGCCAGAAGGAGAACCACCCAGCAAATGGTCCCTGTGATCCAGGCAGAAGCCAGAGAACATTTCCAAGACCCCCACAAGGGAATGAGACTCTCCTGATTGTCACCCTTCTGTCCCACTCTGTCACCCTGTCCAACTTGAACTGCCATTGCTCTCCTTCCCATGCCCCCTTGGACAATGCACCTGTGATACAAAGAGACTGGACTCTAACTGGACATTCCTCCACCATCACCCAAGCCCATTGCACATCCCCCTCAAACTCTTAGCACTTAAATAAACACCCTTGGAACAAATACAAGTCTGGAGTCTGTCAATTGATTGAAAAATGTATTGGTTCAACAATCTGTACACATTGCAATTCATTTGTACAGTTATATATTCATTGGTATGACCTGTAGAGGGCAGCAGTAAACACACCAGGAGCCAGAGTGGGGCACAGATATCTGAAAATAGAGATGCTAAAGGGTACAATAATTGGCCATAGACATAGGGAAATCATGCAACCATGTCCAATGTCCAACACAAAACTGCAATGTAAAGTGAAGTTACAGTGTCTTACCTGTGTGTCACTGGAAGTACTGCTGTATGAGAGAACTTCTGTTGTCTACATCTTCATCCTCTGCCTCCTCTTCATCACTGTCCACAGGCTCCACCAATGCCACAAGACCATCTCCAGGCTTATCCTCCTGTAGAAAAGTCACTTGGCGTCTCAAGGCCAGGATGTGCAACATGCAACATGCAACTATGATCTGGCACACCTTCTTGGGTGAGTAGTACAGGGATCCACCAGTCAGAAGGAGGCACCAGAACCTGGCCTTTAGGAGGCCGACTGTTGTTTCAATTTTAAGTCGTGTTTGCCCATGTGCCTCATTGTAACATTCCTCTGCCCTTGTCCTGGCATTCCTCACTGGGGTCAGTAGCCGTGAGAGGTTGGGGTAACCAGAGTCACCTGCAAATATCGAGGGATACCTGTTAACCACACAATCACCCTTAGGGACAACCCCATGCCCATACACCAATATACTGTATACTGGGTGGGGACCATGGGCTCACCTATTAGCCACACCCGGTGCCTCTGTAGTTGAGCCATCACATATGGGATGCTGCTATTCCTCAAGATAAAGGCATCATGCACAGAGCCAGGATACTTGGCATTCACATGGGAGATGTACTGGTCTGCCAAACACAACATCTGCTCATTCAGAGAGTGATAGCTTTTTCTATTCCTTAACACTTGTTCATTTCTCCGGCATGGGACAAATGCTACATGGATACCATCAATGGCACCAATGATGTTGGGGATATGTCCCAGGGCATAAAAGTCAGCCTTCACTGTAGCCAAATCCTCCACCTGAGGGAATACGATGTAGCTGCGCATGTGTTCCAGCAGGGCAGACAACACTCTGGTCAACACATTGGAGAACATTGGCTGAGACATCCCTGATGCCATGGCCACTGTTATTTGGAAGGAACCACTTGCCAGGAAATGGAGCACTGACATGACCTGCACTAGAGGGGGGATACCTGTGGGGTGGCGGATAGCTGAAATCAGGTCTGGCTCCAATTGGGCACACAGTTCTTGGATTGTGGCCCGATCAAGTCTGTAGGTTAGGATAATGTGTTTGTCCTCCATTGTCGCCAGGTTCACCAGAGGTCTGTACACTGAAGGTTGTCTCCATCTCATATTCATTCTCAGCGGTAGAAGTCTAGGGAGGAAAACGGTGAGCAGAGGGTCATTTTCACACATCTATTGTAATAATGATGCATATCTTCATTTACAGAACCAGTATGTGAATCCGAGAGACAGTTGATGTGTCAATGTCTGCTGTGACGCAGTTAGGTGCCATTGCCTGTCCCCCCCTGAAATGGCGGCTGCCTGACCTGTGAGGAGGGACAAGTGGAAATGAGGTAATTCCGCAGGCGTTGTGCACTGTTGCGTTTGGCGGTCGATGACCGCCGTGAAACTTCGCATTGGTTAACATTAGGCCCTATGGGTTCCAGGAGCCAATGGGGATGTACGCCGGCGGTGACGGTACGCACTGCAGCGGACTGGACCACCATTTTCTATCTGTTCACTCACTTGCTACCTGACCTTCAACAGGAGAGGACCTACACTGCAAGTGCTGCTGTAACCTGTGTCTGGAAGCGATAATGGCTCATGTGTCTGGAGAAAGGGCCCCTGCCTTCACTTCAGAGGAGTTGGAGAGACTGGTGGATGGGGTCCTCCAGACAAACAGGTGAGTACACTGTGAGCATAATGAATGGGCTGGGCTGGTCTCCCAATGAGGAAGGGTTGGCCCTTGTACCCTGACCCCCCTGATGTTCCGCATCCTGGCAGTGGCCTATCTGGAGTTGGATGGGCACTTGAGGGCATCACAGCAGCCACAAGGGGGTGAGTACAATTTCAGAATCATGACTGTGCACGCGTTAAGGTTTTACCTGGGTGGGGATGTCGAATTTAGGTGCCCCTGGGCCAGGTCAAACATGGCAGGGTAGGTCCTTTTTTGGGCAGGCTCTGAAGCACTCCAACCCCAAAGGTGTTAGTGGGCATCTCCTACTGGTCAGGGCCCTGTTTGTTTCAGGTGTGCAGATGATGGCGTTATGCTAGGTACCCCATGGGCTGGTAACTATCTTTGTAACTGGTAGTGCATGGCCTAGTGCATAGGGCTGCTCCCTGTGGTTTTTGTTCGCCAACGTAAGTGTTGTTGCTGGCATTGACCAAGTGTATCCTCTGTCTCACCCCCCTTTTTGTTTTGTCTCCCTGTCCTTGGGTGCATTAGCATCATCTGGTGGAGGAGCAAAGGCACCGGCGACGGAGGGAGCTGCATCCCACATGGGCCTGTAGGCCGAATCCACCGACCGCACCAGTGGGACAGAGGGTGAGGGGAGCACCAGGACGGAGACAGGAGGGGAAAATACAGACAGCGACTCCTCCTCCGATGGAAGCTCCCTTGTGGTGGTGGACATCTCTGTGCCCACCCCAACAACAGGTACAGCCGCCACCCCCCTACCAGCACCCCCTCCCAGCAGCCCCTCAGCGTGTTTCCCGTGCCCGCTCACCCAGGAGGGTGGGCATCTCCTTCGCCCCAGGCATCACAGGCCCTGCCCCAGTCAGCCCTGCTACCCTCAGTGAGGAGGCTATTGACCTCCTGAGATCCCTCACTGTTGGGCAGTCAACCATTCTGAATGTCAACCAGGGTGTCGAGAGGCATTTGCACCAAACAAATGCATACCTGGAGGGCATTCACTCTGGCATGGCGGCCCAACTGAGAGCATTTCAGGCTCTGGCCTCCACAGAAATGGCAGCCATTGTCCCTGTATCCAGCCTCCCCCTCCAACTTCCTCTACTCAGTCCCAATCCCCTCAACCCCAGCCTGTCCCAAGCACACCTTCAGACCAGCATTCACCCAAATCAACACACAGAAGTGGCTCAGCCAAACACAAGCACCACACTTCATCTCACAGGCACTCACATAAGCACCATCCCCATGCAGACACACCAACATCCACTGCCCCCACTGTGTCCCCCACCTCCTCCTCGTCCACCTCCCTCCCAGTTGCGTCTCCACTCACACCTGCATGCACTACATCCTCATCCACTACCTCCAGCACGCCCATCACTACACACCCCTCACTGGCAGTCACCACCCCCACATCCATGCACACCTCCCCTATGTCCTCTCCAACTGTGTCTGTGACCCCTCCTCACAAAGAACACAAACGCAAGCACACACCCACCCAACAGCCATCCACCTCCCAACAGCATCCAGCTCATGCACCTGCACCTGCACCCAAACACAGCAGACTGACACCTCCTACAACCACTCCCTCTTCCTCCACTCCCAAACCTTCACCCTCTTCCCACCCCAATGTCCCTAAGAAGCTCTTCCTAGCAAACATTGACCTCTTCCCTACCCCCCATCCGTCACCTCAGGCCAGGGTGGCCAAAACCCAGCCCAGCACCTTAGCCACCAAATCCACGTCCGCTGTGGTGTCTGCAGCTGTCAGAAGCACAAAGGGGGCACCCGTCAGCCCAGCCAGTGTGTCACCAATCCCTGCCAAGGGCAAGAACATTCCACCACCTGGCAAGGTGAAGAAGGGGACAGCATCCAGCAAGGGGAAGGAGCCACAACCACTCAACAAAGCCTCCTCAAAGACTCCAGCTGCCAGACCCAAGGTGACACCATCATCTGCCAAGGGCAGGAAGGGGCACAAAACACCAGCCAAGCCACGTCAGCCGTCCGAGCCTGCAGGTGAAGGCCTGGTGGCTACCAGCACAATCACCAGCACCGGCACCTGCACCGAAGCCAGCACCGCTACCTGCACCGCCACGAGCACCGCCACAAGCACCACTACTGTCAGAAGCAGCAGCCCCAGTGGGCAGCCGTCCGAGGCTGCAGGAAAAGGGCTGGAGCTTCCCCACTCCACTGGCAGGAAGGGCACCTGCACTGCGGGCAGCACCGCCACCTGCACCGCCGCAAACACCGCCACCTGCACCGCTGACAGTAGCACCACCGACAGCAGCAGCAGCCTCAGTGGGCAGCCGTCCGAGGCTGCAGGAGAAGGGATGGAGCCTTTCCCCACCACTGGTAGCACCACCACCAGCACCGGCCCTACCAACACTGTGCAGCCATAGCCGCTTGCGGATGGACTGTAGCCCTCCCTCCATGGACTATCATGCATCCTAGTCACTGCAAATCTCATAGCTCTGACACCCAGATGAGGTACTATGACCTGGCACACCCATGTGCTGCATCACTGGGCACCAAGCCCATTCTAGAACCAGTGGAGAAAGGCATCCACTCACCCTATCCTTGGCAGGATGAAACACACAGGGCACCAAGCCCCCTCCAGAACCAGTGGAGAAAGGTATCCACTCACCCTATCCTTGGAAGGATGAAGCACACAGGGCACCAAGTCCCCTCCAGAACCAGTGGAGGAAGGCATCCACTCACCCTCTCCATGGCAGGATGAAGCACACAGGGCACCAAGCCCCCTCCAGAACCAGTGGAGAAAGGCACCAACTCACCCTATCCTTGGCAGGATGAAGCACACTGGGCACAATGCCCCCTGCAGAACCAGTGGAGAAAGGCATCCACTCACCCTATCCTTGACAGGATGAAGCACACTGGGTACCAAGCCCCATCCAGAATCAGTGGAGAAAGGCATCCACTCACCCTATCCTTGGCAGGTTGATGCACACAGGGCACCAAGCCCCCTCCAGAACCAGTGGAAAAAGGCATCCACTCACCCTATCCTTGGCAGGATGAAGCACACTGGGCACAAGGTCCCCCCCAGAACAAGTGGAACATATCACCCACTTGGGAGACTGTGGCTTTGCACTCCCCAGGACCAAGCAGTGGGCAAACCACCCAATTGTGAGACTTGAGTGGCTGTGGCTTTGCACTCCCCAGGACCAAGCAGTGGGCATACCACCCACTTGAGAGATTTGAGAGACTGTGGCTTTGCACTCCCAGGACCAAGCAGTGGACAAACCACCCACTTGAGAGACTGTGGCTTTGTGCTCCCAAGGACCAGGCAGTGGGCAAACCACCCACTTGAGAGACTTGAGAGACTGGCTTTGCCCTCCCAGGACCAAGAAGTAGGCAAGCCACCCACTTGAGAGACTTGAGAGACTGTGGCTTTGCACTCCCCAGGAACAAACAGTGGGCATGGAGCCCCTCCAAGAGCAGTGGCGTAGTACCATCTTCCGATTGAGGTGCCCCTCCTTCCCCTTTCCCCTGAGGTGCCTATGTGTTTTCAACCTGATGCCCCTGCAGTGTTCTCTCCATTTTGATGCAGGAGTCAAGTGTGGGCTTGGCCTATGTGTTATAGCCCAGTGGGCCACGGACTATTTTTGTGTGGACATTGTCCCTCATTTTGTATATAGTGTATATATTGTACATACTGTTTATTTATTTATGAACGTTTTTCTCTAAATGTCTAATATTACACTAATTTGACTCCATTCCGTTTGTCCTTGCGTTATTTCTGAGGGTTACGGGGTGTATATGTAATGTTGTTGTATGTGTTTATGTGTATGGTGTTGGGGTTGAGGGTGGGGTGTTGCGTGTTGCGTGTGTGTGTGTCACTCTCTTCCCCCCACCCCTGTGTACTAGGTGCAGTACTCACCATGGTCATCGTCACCGGCGTTGGTACTCCTGGTAGATGAGAAGATACACCAGCATGGGTAACACCTGTAGTTCTGGCTCCATGGCGTCCTGGTTCTCCCTTGAGGGTCGAGAGGTGAGTGGTTTCCCTTCAAAGTACTATTTCCGCCGTGCGTTTGATGCCGTTGGTACCACCCTGGAAAAGCTGGCGGATGGCCTGGCTGTAATGGGGTGGGAGGTACATTGTCTTCCGCCTGGCTGTTGGCGGTTACCGCTGTGGTGTTTGTTGCTACCGCCATAGTGGTCGGACTTTTAAAGAAGTTATATGTGTTGGTTCCATGATTCCATTTTTGTTACCGCTGGCCTGTTGGCGGTATTACTGCCGTTTTAACAACGACCGCCAGGGTTGTAAAGAGGGCCTATATGTACAGAAACAATGTGTCAGAAAACATTGATGAAGGCAAATATGCTGTAGTTGGTTGTGACAGTTGTTTGGTTTGACATGCAAAAGGTAACTTAATAAACCTTAGAAAATGTATTTGTCAAACTACTGAGAAAAAAGAATCTTTCTACTTAGCACTTCTCCAGCTATTCAATCTTGACATTCTGAAACAGAGTAACAGGGACAATATGAGTGCTATGAAGACTCTTTCGATGTAGTTAAAAACAGCATTAAGTGTCCACTGTTTCCCAACTACCATAACATGTTAAATGAAGAAATTCAACAAGAGGAAACAATTTCTACTGAGATAGCAATGGATAGTTCACAAAGTAGCCAGAGTTCTGGACCTCTCAGTCAAGATACTCTTGGACAGCCAACAATAGAAAATGAAACCACCATAGCGATGAATGAGGTGGAGACAGCAATGCAACAAGCCAAAGAAGAAACAGCTAGTAGAACAACTGAATGATGAGCAGAAAGAAATATATATGGATATCAAAGAAAAAGTAGAACATGATTCCTCCACAACAATAATCAATGCACATGTTCACGTTTTAAGCCATTTTTTTTGTATGCCAGAGGACAAGCTTTTTTATTCAAACTCTAACCACTTATCTACAGAAGACTACAGACTCCATTTTGCTGTGTGTAGTGTCAGCCCCTAATGGATTGGCTGCACACAATTACATTACATTGTCTACTTATGCTACCTATTAAACACAATAATATGCTGGAATACCAAATGTTATCTGGTGTCACGAAGTCACAAAGGGGGTCATTCTGACCTCGGCGGTAAAAGCCGCTTACCGCCGGTCAGAAGACCGCCACAATACCGCCGCGGCTGCGGTCAGCCGCCACGGTCATTCTGACCCACAACTGCCAAACCTCCAAAAATCCGACCTCCATTGCAGTCCGCCACATCAGCGGCCAGCGATAAACTGGAGATGACCAAACCTCCACCGCCACGCCAACAGAAATACGCCCATGCCATTACGATCCACAAATCCACGCGGCGGTCTTTCAAACGCGGTAGTCTATTGGCGGTACACACCGCCGCGGTCAAAATACACACACCTTAACAAAACACTACCACATTGGACAATTTGAAATACACACACCTGATACACATACAAACAACACTCCCACACATCCAATACAATATAAAACACACACCCACATCACCCACAAACCCCTACTACCAAAAATCAGAGACGAAGGAGAGAGAGACACATCAGAGAATAGAGAGCCAGACACACAGAGGCACACTACAACATCACACACACCACATAGTAGCACAAAGCACCACACACCAACACACTCATCACCACATACACCACCCCACACCTCATCCACACCACCCCATGGCACCACAAAGACACCCACGCTTTACGGACCAAGAACTCAGGGTGATGGTGGAGGAAATCCTAAGAGTGGAACCCCAGCTCTTCGGCTCACAGGTGCAGCACACCACCATAGCAAGGAAGGCGGAGCTATGGCAGCGGATCGTGGACAGTGTCAACGCGGTGGGACAGCATCCCAGAAATAGGGACGACATCCGCAAACGATGGAACGACCTATGGGGAAGGTGCGCTCGATGGTGTCGCGACACAACATCGCGGTGCTGAAGACTGGCGGAGGACCCCCACCCACCTCACCAGAATTCACAGCATGGGAGCAAGAAGTATTGAACATCCTGCATCCTGAGGGCCTCGCTGGAGTACCCGGAGGAATGGACTCTGGTAAGTCCTATCTCATATACTTCATCCCCCCCACCCCACCAGCATGGCAACCCACACCCCCACCCTCACCCCCAATCCACCATCACACATCATCCCTGAGAATGTTTCCCTAGCACAACCCACCCAACCCCTCACCAACCCTTGCATGCCACCACAAACATTGGACACCCATTACCTAAGCATGACCACTGCACATACCCATCCCCCCCACAAACCACCCTCACAACACCACCCACAAGGGAATGCCTGCACTGGGGGACAAGGGCACCCATAAATCGCACGCTTTTTCACACACAGAAACAATAACCATATTCTCTCACCCCATGCAGGACCCGAACGCCAACACACCGGTCAGGAGGGTCCTCAAATGTCCATCCCACCCCCGGAACAGGCCCCCAGTGAGGACAGCAGCTCTGTCGACCTGGAACCTGATGACCAGCCCGGACCATCGGGGACCTCTGGGCAGTGGGTTCCCCAAACACAGACACAGGCCACAGCAGACCCAAACCCCCCTGGGAACAACAGCAAAGCTCCCACCCAGCGGGCCCATGCCTCTGTCTCTAGGACAGGTCAAGCAGCGGTGTGTCTGCCACTACAGGGCACCCAGGCTAACCCAACACCCCAACAACAACAGGGACCTGGGGGCAGTGGGAGTGGGCACACCGTCCAGGGGACAGAGTCCCAGGCAAACAGGGCAACTCGGAGGGCTGCCGTGCGACAGGGGGGGAGGAGAGGCCCAGGGAACCCACTCTCCAAGAGGCCCTCACTACCATCATGGGAGCATACCACCACTCCCAAGAGACGATGGCGACGGTACTGGCCAGGTTCACCGAGATACAGGCACAGCAGGAAGAACGCTACATGGGGTTCAGCAACCAACTCACCACCATCGCTACCGCCATGGGGAGCATGGTCCAGGCCCTCAACAGGATAGAAGACACGTTGCGGGACCATGTGGCACCACACAGGGCCACTGTCACTAGCCAGGAACAGCCTACCACCTCCGCCGGCGCTAGTGGACAGGAGGCCCACACACAACGACAGGCCACAAGAACCCCACCTCCTGCTGAAGAACAACCACCCCGCAAGAGGAGCCTAAGACCCCCCAAAAAAACAGAGTAGCATGCCAAGACCACCGCCAGCATGAGATACCCCCAGAAGTCATCCCACTGTCCCACATTGCCACCCTGTCCAAACTCAAACAGCCCCTGCTCCATCCTTCCACAGGCATATGGACAATAGACCTGTGAGACTGAGAACTGGACTCTGCCATGGACATCACTCCACCCCCACCCATCACCGTCTTCATATAATGTACCATTATCTAAGCACACAAAATAAAACAATTATTGCACAGAAAACCGTTTGGAGTCATGCTGTATTCTCAAAAAATCGTACAACACATAACAGTTCACAATATGTGATGTCAGTTAGTGATGACAACATACCAATGTCAATACGCTGTAGTACATGGCCAAACCAAGCAGAAGTCGGGCTATGAGTCATTAAGCACTGAGAAGGGAAGGGAAAAAGAATATGTTATTTAAAAGAGCTGGGGGGAAATACATAAAGTTGAGATGCATGAGGCTCTAAGTAACTGGGAAATGGCGTGGCTGAAACTTACCTGTGTGCTACTGAAAATACTGTTGTATGACAGCTTCCCTGTTGTCTGTTTCCTCACCGTCGTCTTCCTCCTCTTCACTCTCCACAGGCTCCACGGCTTCTACGACACCACCATCTGGACCATCCTCCTGCAGGAAAGGCACCTGGCGTCGCAAAGCCAGGTTGTGAAGCATACAGCAGGCCACAATGATGTGGCACACCTTCTTTGGTGAGTACATTAGGGATCCACCTGTCATATGCAGGCACCTAAACCTGGCCTTCAGGAGGCCGAAGGTCCTTTCAATGACCCTCCTAGTACGTCCATGGGCCTCATTGTACCGTTCCTCTGCCCTGGTCCTGGGATTCCTCACTGGGGTCAATAGCCACGGCAGGTTGGGGTAACCAGAGTCACCGATTAGCCACACACGCTGTCTCTGTAGCTGTTCCATCACATAGGGGACGCTGCTATTACGCATAACATACGCGTCATGCACTGACCCAGGGAACTTGGCATTTACATGGTAGATGTACTGGTCTGCCAAACAGACAACCTGCACATTCATAGAATGGTAATTTTTCCTATTTCTGTACACCTGTTCATCGTCATTTGGGGGTACTAATGCCACATGGGTCCCATCAATGGCACCAATGATGTTGGGGATATGTCCAAGGGCATAGAAATCACCCTTCACTGTGGCCAAATCAGCCTCTTCTGGGAATATGATGTAGCTCCTCATGAGTTTCATCAGGGCAGACAACACTCTGGACAGAATCTTTGAAAACATAGGCTGAGACATTCCAGATGACATGGCCACTGTTGTCTGGAATGAGCCACTTGCAAAGAAATGGAGGACTGATAGAACCTGCACTAGAGGGGGAATTCCTGTGGGTTGGCGGATGGGTGACATCAGGTCTGGCTCCAGCTGGGCACACAGTTCATGTATAGTGGCTCGGTCAAGTCGGTATCGGAGTATTATATGGCGTTCTTCCATTGTCGACAGGTCAACCAGCGGCCGGTACACGGGAGGATTCCTCCTTCTCCTCGCAAGTCCCTGCGGACGGTGCCTAGGAAGGACAACATGGAGCACTGAGTCAATCAACTCACAGGTACGTACAACACAGCTTGCACAGTACACGAAAATGTTTTGACTGCTATGTTTGTATGTGTGCAAATGCAAGGCCTAGGCCTGTGTGACGCAGTAGAATTTAAGCCATGTGGGCCCTTGAAATGGCGGCTGCCTGACCTCTAAACTGGGACAATGGGATGTGAGGTCAATGCGCTGGCGTGGCACACCGTGGCGGTAGGCGGTCGAAGACTGCTGTACGAAGTCGCATTGGTTAACATTGAACCCTATGGGATTCAGGAGCCAATGACGATGTGCGCCGGCGGTCGCGGTACGCACCGCCGCGGTACGCACTGCCACGGGCGTAACCGCCATTTTCTATCTGCTTAATCACTCGAGACCTGATCATCCACAGGAGAGGACCTATACTGGAAGTGCTGCTGTGAACTCGTTCTGGAAGTGACAATGGCTGCTGCGACTGGGGAAAGGGCCCCTGCCTTCACGTCTGAAGAGTTGGAGAAACTCGTGGACGGGGTCCTCCCCCAGTATGCGCTACTCTACGGTCCTCCAGACCAACAGGTGAGTACACTGAGTGCACATTGAATGGGTAATGCCTGTGTGGAGTGGGGTGGCTGTCAGATGGTGGGGTGGGGAGAAAATGAGGAATGCAACGCACGACTGATGAGAGTATGGGCCACATGGCAAGGGTGGGGAGGGGGGGCATGTACTCCAAACATGCAGAAATGTGACGTTTTCTCTTTCCCACCCTGTACATGTCAAACAGGTGAGCGCCCATCAGAAAATCGATATTTGGCGTGCCATCGCCAAGGAAGTCCGGGCCCTGGGGGTCTACACCAGACGGGGCACCCACTGTCAGAAGAGGAGGGAGGACATCCGCCGCGGAACCCGAAAGACCGCCGAGTCACTGCTGGGGATGGCCTCCCGACCTAGGAGGGGTGCCAGTCGTACCCTGACCCCCCTGATGTCCCGGATCCTGGCGGTGGCCTACCCTGATTTGGATGGGCGCTTGAGGACATCACAGCAGACACAAGGGGGTGAGTATCAGCACATTCTCCTATCTATACGCGCAGTGGAGGCGTCTGGGTGGGGGAGGAGGGCTGTGGGTGACAGTAGGCCAGGGCGCTTTCTGTAGTGTAGTCCCCTCCCTTAGACATGGCCCTGTGCCCCCACCCACCACCTCTGTAGGGTGCCAAGTGCAGCTATCCATGGTCCAACATCACCCATGAGCGCGTCTGTTGTCCCTAGACCTGTTGGCCTAGTCAGAAGTACAGAGTAGTGTACCCCAAGTTCGCGGCTTAGTGCATGAGGCACCTGTGTCTGTCCTCTCCGCCAAGGCTATTGACAAGGCATGCACTCAACTTTGTTTTCTTTCTCCCCCCACCCTTATTCTTTGTTTCTTGTGCATTAGCATCATCAGGCGGAGGAGAATTGGCGTCGGAGCACGAGGGAGCTGCAGGTCACCAGGCCCCGGTGGGCACTGACACAGACACCAAGGGCACCAGTGATCCGGAGGGCGAGGGGAGCACCACAACGGGGGCCGGTGGAGACACCAGCGACACGGACACGTCCTCGTTTGGGAGCTCCCTAGCGTGGGCGGCAACATCTGTGCCCCCAGCAACAACAGGTACAGCCGCCACCCAGGGCACCAGCACCGCCCTCCCAGCAGCCCCTCAGTCTTCGCTCCGTGCCCGTTCGCCCAGGAAGGCGCGCGTCTCCTTCGCCCCAGGCACCTCAGCCCCTGCCTCTGTTACCCCTGCTGCCCTCAGTGCGGAGCTCATTGACCTCGTGAGGACGCTCATTGTTGGGCAGACTACCCTTTTGAATGCCATCCAGGGGGTGCAAAGGGAGGTGCAACAGAGCAATGCCTACCTGGAGGGCATTCATTCGGGTCAGGCTGCCCATCAACGAGCTTTCACTTCTCTGGCCTCAGCACTGACGGCAGCCATTGTCCCTGTCTCCAGTCTCCCTCTTCTAACTGCCTCCAGCCTTTCTCTGTCTCCTGTTCCTCAGCCTATCCTATCCACACCATCTGACCAGCCTGCACACACCTCAACACCCAAGGCCAGCTCATCCAAACATAAGCACCACAGAACACACAAGCATTCACCCAAGCGACACCCAGTTGCAGACATACCAACAGTCACTACCACCTCTGTATCCCCCTCCTCCTTGTCTCCCTCCTCCCTCCCTGTGACGTCTACACTCACACCTGCATGCACACCAACATCAGCCAGTTCTTCCATCACCAGCACACCCTCCACTACAGTCCTCACACGTGCTGTCACCACCCCCACTGCCATGTACACGTCCCATGTGTCCTCTCCCACTGTGTCTGTCACCCCCTCTTCCAAGACACATAAACGCAGGCAGACACCCAAACAACAGCCAACCACCTCACGACAGCCTACGTCTCAGTCACCTGCACCCAAGGACAGCACACCTGACTCTCCTACAACCACATCCTCTTCCTCCACTTCTATCTCCACTACTCCTACCCTTTACCCTGGTCCAAAGAAATATTACCTCTCAAATGTTGACCTCTTTCCCTCCCCTGACCCACCCCCTCCATCTGGGAAAAGTCCCAAAGGCACCTCAGCCACCACCAGCCCAGCTTCCAAGGTACAAGTGGTGCATGGAATATGGAGTCCACCCTTTGGCGGCAGTGACACTTCACTGAGCAGCAAGGGGACTGGCAGCCCCCGCCCAGGCAAGAGGACCCGGAAAGTGAAGGGCCGCCGTGAGCGGACTGAGACGGCTGCCCCCAAGGAGGTGACTCAGGCCACTTCACCTGCCACAACAGCCAGGGGAGGCAAGGGCCCGAGAGCCCCATCTAAGGAACGGAAGGGCAGCAGGGCGGAGAGGCCAGCCAGCAGGAGCGCAGAGCAGGAGGGCCCCACACGCCCCATCCCGCCTGCAAGGGACAACACCAAAGGGCCCAGGACTCCCTCTCCGAAGGGGCCTGACACTGCACGTTCGGAGGGCGAGTGAGCAGGTTGTCCAGGCCAGGTCTGACTCCCTACACTGACTGGAAGAGCACCGCTGAAGAGGGCCCCGCCGTGAAGACAAGCACCGCTGAACAGGGCCCCGCCGTGCAGAAGAGCACCGCTGAAGAGGGCCCCCCGTGAAGACAAGCACCGCTGAACAGGGCCCCGCCGTGCAGAAGAGCACCGCTGAAGAGGGCCCCGCCGTGCAGAAGAGCACCGCTGAACAGGGCCCCTCCGTCTCAAGCACCGCTCCGCTGGGCCCTTCATCACAAGCACCGCTCCGCTGGGCCCTTCCTGTCAAGCACCACTCCGCTGGGCCCCGCCGTCTCAAGCACCGCTCCGCTGGGCCCCGCCGTCTCAAGCACCGCTCCGCTGGGCCCTTCCTGTCAAGCACCGCTCCGCTGGGCCCTTCCTGTCAAGCACCGCTCCGCTGGGCCCCGCCGTCTCAAGCACCGCTCCGCTGGGCCCCGCCGTCTCAAGCACCGCTCCGCTGGGCCCTTCCTGTCAAGCACCACTCCGCTGGGCCCTTCATCACAAGCACCGCTCCGCTGGGCCCCGCTGTCTCAAGCACCGCTCCGCTGGGCCCTTCATCACAAGCACCGCTCCGCTGGGCCCTTCCTGTCAAGCACCGCTCCGCTGGGCCCCGCCGTCTCAAGCACCGCTCCGCTGGGCCCCGCCATCTCAAGCACCGCTCCGCTGGGCCCTTCCTGTCAAGCACCGCTCTGCTGGGCCCTTCCTGTCAAGCACCGCTCCGCTGGGCCCCGCCATCTCAAGCACCGCTCCGCTGGGCCCCGCCGTCTCAAGCACAGCTCCGCTGGGCCCTTCCTGTCAAGCACCGCTCCGCTGGGCCCTTCATCACAAGCACCGCTCCGCTGGGCCCCGCCGTCTCAAGCACCGCTCCGCTGGGCCCTTCATCACAAGCACCGCTCCGCTGGGCCCTTCCTGTCAAGCACCGCTCCACTGGGCCCTTCCTGTCAGGCACTGTTCAGGGTTCACTGTGCCCACCATGCATCCTCCTTGTCCAGTGGGGACATTTATCCACCTGATGGACTGTGGCTTTGCACTCCCCAGGATGGCACAGTGGGCAATCCACCCACTGTAGAGACTTTGCGAGACTGTGGCTTTGCACTCCCCAGGATGGCACAGTGGGCAACCCACCCACTGGAGAGACTTTGCGAGACTGTGGCTTGGCACTCCCCAGGATGGCACAGTGGGCAACCCACCCACTGGAGAGACTTGAGAGACTGTGGCTTTGCACTCCCCAGGATGGCACAGTGGGCATGGTGGGCCCTTCGTGGATCTGGCGTTGTGGACTCATGTGGCTGTGGTGCCCCCCCCTTCCCTTCCCCCTGAGGTGCCTGTAGTTTTGTCACCAGATGCCCCTGCAGTGTTCTCTCCAAAGGACTCAGGTCTCCTGTGTGGGCTTTGCCCTTGTTTCGCTACACTTTGGCCCACGGACATGATGGATTCGTAAGATGTGCAGGACTACTTGCTTCAGTTATCCACTGCTGTGTAAGTAATTTGTTTATCAGAAGAAAGTTTTGATGGTTGAAAAATACTTTTCTGAGACTATTTTGTTCATAAATATTTATTCTCAATTTGGTTATGTGATTGTATTTTTTACGGGTGTTTGGATGGTGTCACTGTGACTTGTTGCTCTGCATTGGTGTGTACATCTTGGGGGGGTGGTGGGGGTCGCATATGTGTGTGCCCGTAACCTTTCCTCCTCCCCCCCTCCCGTGTGTCGTAGGTGCAGTACTCACCGTTGACGTCTGCGGCGGAGTTCGTACTCGTGGTAGATGAGCAGGTAGACGAGAGCAGGTATGATGTTCAATTCGGGTTCCATGCTGTCCTCCGTCCTCGTGGAGTGCGTAGAGGTGAGCGTTTTCCCGTTCGTAGTCTGTTTCCGCCGTGTTTTTATCGGCGGTGCTCCCGCCCCGGAAAAGGTGGCGGATTGGTGAGTTGTGATAGGGTGGGCGGTACATTGTCTGCCGCCTGCCTGTTGGCGGTGACCGCCGCGCTGTTTGTTTGTCCCGCCGTGGCGGTCGGAGTGTTAAAGTGGCGGTCTCTGTTGGCGGTTCCCGCCAGGGTCAGAATTCCATTTTTCGGACCGCCAGCCTGTTGGCGGGTTGGCCGCCGCTTTATCACTGACCGCCAGCGTCAGAATCACCCCCAAAGTTTCCAGAGTCTTGAAAAAATTAAAACTTTTAATCATTAATGAGGTGAGCATGATCTCAAACTGAGGCCCTGATTTATACTTTTTTAAGCAAACCTGCATTAGCGTAAGGATGTGTCAAAAAGTTTACAGCCAGCTAGCGCCATTCCTGGACGCCAGCCGGGGGTCATATTTAAGGAATGGTGCTAGCCGGTGGTAAGGCCCGATTAGCCGCAAAATAAATTATGCTAACCGGGTGGGGGAGGCGTAGGGGAAACAGGAGGTTGTTCGTAAAAGAATTGCGCTAGTCAGGATAGAGTCAGAGAAATGACTCTAACCTGACTAGCGTCATTTTTTGACACACAACCCCCATGGATATGACTCCTGTCTTAGTGAAGACAGGGGTCATGCCCCGCCTGCCCAATGGCTATGCCCAGGGGAATTATGTCCCCCGGGCATGGCCATTGGGCACAGTGCAATGTAGGGGACCCAAGTTAGCCCCCCCATGGCTCTTTAAAAAATAAGAAAACTTACCTGAACTTACCTGGGATGGGTTCCCCCATCCTTAGGTGTCCTCAGGTGTGGGTACGTGTTGGAAAATGGGATATTGGTAAGGGCAGGTAGGTACCTACACTTAGCAATAGGCCACTAACCTCCACTAAGGTCCAGTTAGGTCTCAGTAAATTAAACCCAGCTCAACCCTTGGTAGCTTGGCAACGAGCGTCAAGGCTTAACTTAGGAGACAGAGTGTAAAGCATTCAAATATCACAAAACAGTAATTAAATAAAACACAGGAAACAGTTTAAAAATCCAAAACCAATTTATAAAAATAGATTATATTTTTATCTTTAAAATGACACCAAAACGAATAAAATCGGATAAGGGGAACCGGAGATATGAATTTTTAAAGAATTTTATTTTTTTTGGGGTCTAGAAACAAAATGCGCCAATCGGGTCATCTGGTTGCACCTCGACCGGGGCAAAGTCAAAGTTTAAGGCCGACCGCGATGGAGCCCTGCTCGGCTACAGGCCGCGGGAGGCCTCGGTTAAAAGTTTACCTTCACACTTAGGTGGTCATTCCAACCCTGGCGATCGGTGTTAAAGCGGCGGCCAAACCGCAAACAGGCTGGCGGGAAAAAAAATGGAATTCCGACCCTGGCGGAAACCGCCAACAGCGACCGCCACATCAACACACCGCCCGCCACGGCGGTACAAACAAACAGCGCGGCGGTCACCGCCAACAGACAGGCGGGAGACAATGTACCGCCCACTGTATCACAACCTACTAATCCGCCACCTTTTCCGGGGCGGTAGCCCCGCTGATAAAAACACAGCAGAAACAGCCATTTCGAAGGGAAAACGCTCACCTCCATACAGCCCACGAGGAATCAGGACAGCATGGAACCCGAACTCCACATACTCCCAGCGATAGTGTACCTGCTCCTCTACCAGGAGCTCGAACGCCGGCGCAGAAGACAACGGTGAGTACTGCACCTATGACACAGGGGAGGGGGGAGGGGAATTATCATGGGAACACACATACGCGACACACCCACCCTCACCCTCACCCACTACAACACACACATCAATGCATAGCAACACATCAGAGTGACACCCCCCAAACCCCCCGGAAGAATGCAAAGACAAAAGGAAATGATTCTAAACATTGGAATATATTGTATTACTGCCCAAAAAATATATATACACATCAAAAACTCTTATATACATAAATGTACAAGTCCAAGCATTGTAGCAGGCATTGTTCGTGGACCACTGGGCCCAAATCACATGGGCAAAGCCCACACAGGATACCTGACTCCAACGGAGAGAACACTGCAGGGGCATCATATAGCAAAACTACAGGCACCTCAGGGGGAAGGGAAGGGGGGGCACCTCAGCCAGATGAGTGCACAACGCCAGATCCACGAGGGGCCTCCATGCCCACTGTTCAATCCTGGGGAGTGCAAAGCCACAGTCTCACAAGTCCAGACAGTGGGTGGGCTGCCCACTGTTCAATCCTGGGGAGTGCAAAGCCACAGTCTCACAAGTGGATAACAGTCTCCACTGGTTCTGGAGGGGGCCTGGTGCCCAGAGTGCTTCGTGCAGCCCTGCCCGACACAGATGCGGGCCAGCCCCTGCCGCTCATGGGCCAGGGGTGCTTGAGACAGCGGTGCCCAGTGCAGCGGTGCTTGAGATGAAGGGCCAAGTTCAGCGGTGCTTGAGAGGAAGGGCCCAGTTCAGCGGTGCTTGAGATGAAGGGCCCAGTGCATCGGTGCTTGAGATGAAGGGCCCAGTGCAGCGGTGCTTGAGATGAAGGGCCCAGTTCAGCGGTGCTTGAGACGGCGGTGCCCAGTGCAGCGGTGCTTGAGACGGCGGTGCCCAGTTCAGCGGTGCTTGAGATGAAGGGCCCAGGTCAGCGGTGCTTGAGATGAAGGGCCCAGTTCAGCGGTGCTTGAGACGGCGGTGCCCAGTTCAGCGGTGCTTGAGACGGAGGTGCCCAGTGCAGCGGTGCTTGAGATGAAGGGCCCAGTGCAGCGGTGCTTGAGACGGCGGTGCCCAGTTCAGCGGTGCTTGAGATGAAGGGCCCAGTTCAGCGGTGCTTGAGACGGCGGTGCCCAGTTCAGCGGTGCTTGAGACGGCGGTGCCCAGTGCAGCGGTGCTTGAGATGAAGGGCCCAGTTCAGCGGTGCTTGAGACGGCGGTGCCCAGTTCAGCGGTGCTTGAGATGAAGGGCCCAGTTCAGCGGTGCTTGAGATGAAGGGCCCAGTTCAGCGGTGCTTGAGATGAAGGGCCCAGTGCAGCGGTGCTTGAGACGGCGGTGCCCAGTTCAGCGGTGCTTGAGACGGCGGTGCCCAGTGCAGCGGTGCTTGAGATGAAGGGCCCAGTTCAGCGGTGCTTGAGATGAAGGGCTCAGTTCAGCGGTGCTTGAGACGGTGGTGCCCAGTTTAGCGGTGCTTGAGATGAAGTGCCCAGTTCAGCGGTGCTTGAGACGGCGGTGCCCAGTGCAGCGGTGCTTGAGATGAAGGGCACAGTTCAGCAGATCCAGCCATGGCGGGGAGGTCATTTGCCACCTGTCCTGTGGCTGGCGGGGCCCTCCTGCCCATCTGTCCTACGGCTGGCGGGGCCCTCCTGGGCAGCTGTGCCGGGCCTGTTGGTGGCCTCCTGCCCACCTGGGATGGGGCTGGCGGGGCCCTCCTGGCCAGCTAGGCTGATGGCGGTGTTGTCGGGCGTGCTGCCCTTCCCAGCCTTCCCTGATCACCTGTGGTCCTTCCCCACCTTGGGCGGTGTGCCAGCTGTCTCCACACTTCCTGCCGGAGCCATGGTAGGGGTTTTAGTCCATGGTGTTTTCACCCTCTTGCGCCGGCCACTGCCTATCTTGGGATGTTTCTCCGGGGGTGGGCTGCCAGTGCCTTGGCTTCGTACCGAACTGGCTGCCCTGGAGGGTGGGGCACTCCACAGTCCATGGCAGACTGTGATGACAGGGGCCGGTTTTGTCGTGGCTGAGGTGCTGACTGTAGTCCTTTGACATGGACGGGGTGGGGGAGTTGGGGGAAAGAGGTTGAGTTTGGACAGGAAAAACTTTTTAGGAGCAGTGGGACGGGTAGGTGTAGTGGGTATGGGAGTGGAGGAAGAGGTTGTGGTTATAGGAGTTGTAAGTTTGGTGTATTTGGGTGCAGGTGCTTGGGCTGGAGGCTGTCGTGAGGTGGATGGCTGTTGGGTGGGTGGCTGCCTGCGTTTGTGTATCTTGGAAGAGGGGGTCACAGACACACTGGGAGAGGACACAGGGGACGTGTAAATGCCAGTGGGGGTGGTGACTGCACGTGTGCGGGGTGTTTTGGTGTGTGTGCTGCTGAGGGACGTAGTGGCTGAAGATGTTGTGCATGCAGGTGTGAGTGGAGACGTGACAGGGAGGGAGGAGGGAGACGAGGGGGAGGGGGACACAGTGGAGGCAGTGGGTGTTGGTATGTCTGTATGTGGATGTTGCTTGGGTGAATGCCTGTGTGATGTGTGGTGCTTATGTTTGCCTGAGCTTCCCTTGGGTGTTGAGGTGTGTGCAGGCTGGTCTGATGGTGTGTCTGGGATAGGCAGAGGTACAGGTGATAGGGTATGGGTGGAGGAAGTTGGAGGGGGGAGGCTAGAGACAGGGACAATGGCTGCCATCAGTGCTGAGGCCAGAGTCTGAAACGATCGCTGAAGGGCGGCCTGACCAGAATGAATGCCCTCCAGGTATGCATTACTCTGGTGCACCTCCCTTTCTACACCCTGGATGGCATTCAAAATGGTAGACTGCCCAACAGTGAGCGTCCTCAGGAGGTCAATGACCTCCTCACTGAGGGCAGCAGGGGTGACTGGGGCAGGGCCTGAGGTGCCTGGGACGAAGTAGATGCCCACCTTCCTGGGTGAGCGGGCACGGGGCAAACGCTGAGGGGCTGCTGGGAAGGCGGTGCTGGTGCGGTGGGTGGCGGCTGTACCTTTTGTTGCGGGGGGCACAGATGTTGCCACCACCACAAGGGAGCTCCCTTCAGAGGACGAGTCGGTGTCACTGATGTCTGCCCGAGTCCCCGCTGTGGAGCTCCCCTCGCCCTCTGTCCCACTGGTGAATTCGGAGTCCGTTGCATGGCCCTCCATGGCCATGTGGGATGCAGCTCCCTCGTGCTCCGATGCCACTTCTCCTCCGCCTGATGATGCTAATGCACACATGAACAGAAAGACCACAAAAAAGGGGGGGGGGGAGAAAATAAAGACATGTTGAGTGCATGCATTGGCGACACCGTTGGCGGACAGGACAGACACAGAAGCCCCCTGCACTACGCCGCGCACTTGGGGTCGACTATTCAATCTGTGGGACATGGCCTACAAGCCTATGGACGACATCTGCACACATAGATGACACAGGGCCATGAATAGCTGTACTAGGCACCCTACAGAGGTGGAGTGCGGGGGCACAGGGCCATGTCTTACGGAGGGGCCTAGCCTACAGAAATCGCCCTGGCCTAGGGATACCCACAGCCCTCCTCCCCCACCCAGACACCTCCACTGCGCGCAAAGTCAACAGAATGAGAGTGTACTCACCCCCTTGTGTCTGCTGTGATGTCATCATGCGCCCATCCAAATCGGGGTAGGCCACCGCCAGGATCCGGGACATCAGGGGGGTCAAAGTCCGACTGGCACCCCTCCCACGTTGGGAGGCCATCCCCAGCTGAGCTTCCGCCGTCTTCCTGCTCCAGCGGCGGATGTCCTCCCATCTCTTCCGGCAGTGGGTGCCCCGTCTGTGGTGGACCCCCAGGGTCCGGACGTCCTTGGCGATGGCACGCCAAATATCGATCTTCTGGTGGGCGCTGACCTATGTGAAATGTACAGGGGGAGAAAAATAGTCATCAACTTCTGCATATTCAATGTGAGTGGCCCCCCCATCCCTACCCTTGCCATGTGGCACATGCTCTCACCGTCGTTTGATGCATGCCTCAATCGCTCCCCTCCCCACCATCTTTCATGCACCCCACTCAACACAGGCATTGCCCATAAAGCATGCTCCCTCAGTACTAACCTGTTGGTCTGGAGGACCGTAGAGTAGTGCGTACTGGGGGAGGACCCCATCCACAAGTTTCTCCAACTCCTGAGCTGTGAAGGCAGGGGCCCTTTCCCCAGTCGCATGAGCCATTGTCTCTTCCAGACCGAGGTCACAGCAGCACTTGCAGTGTAGGTCCTCTCCTGTCGAAGACCAGGTATCGAGTGATTAAGCAGATAGAAAATGTCGGTCATGCCCGCGGCGGTGCGTACCACGGCGGTGCGTACCGCGACCGCCGGCGCACATCGTCATTGGCTCATGAGACCCATAGGGTTCAATGTTAACCAATGCTGCTTTGCGCCTCGGTCTTCGACCGCCTACCGCCACGGTGTGCCACGCCAGCGCATTTACCTCACATCCCATTGTCGCACTCCACAGGTCAGGCAGCCGCCATTTCAGGGGCCCACATGGCTTACTTTTTACTGCATCACACATACCTAGGCCTTGCATCAACACTCATACAAAGCATTCAATGGAGTGAGAATCGTGTTATGTGCAAGCTGTGGTTACGTACATGTGGGTTGATTGACTCTGTGCTCGCTGTTGTCCTTCATAGGCACCGTCCGCTGGGACATGCAAGGAGATGGCGGAATCTTCCTGTGTACAGACCGCTGGTGGACCTGTCAACAATGAGGAAAGACATGTCATACTGACATACAGGCTTGACCGAGCCACTATTCATGAACTGTGTGCCCAGCTGGAGCCAGACCTGATGTCACCAATCCGCCAACCCACAGGGATCCCCCCCTCTAGTGCAGGTGCTGTCAGTGCTCCATTTCCTTGCAAGTGGGTCATTTCAAACAACAGTGGCCATATCATCAGGGATGTCCCAGCCTATGTTTTCCAAGGTGTTGTCCAGAGTGTTGTCTGCCCTGCTGAAACACATGCGGAGCTGCATCGTTTTCCCTGAGGTGGGGGATTTGCCTACAGTGAAGGGTGATTTCTATGCCCTTGGACATATCCCCAACATCATAGGTGCCATTTATGGGACTCATGTGGCTTTGGTTCCCCCCCACAGGAGTGAACAGGTGTACAGAAACAGGAAGAGTTATTATTCGATGAATGTGCAGATAGTATGTTTGGCAGACCAGTACATCTCCCATGTTAATGCCAAGTTCCCTGGCTCAGTGCATGACGCGTACATCATGCGGAATAGCAGCATCCCTTACGTGATGGGTCAACTCCAGAGGCAACGTGTGTGGCTAATTGGTGACTCTGGTTACCCCAACCTGTCATGGCTACTGACCCCAGTGAGGAATCCCAGGACAAGGGCAGAGGAACGCTACAATGAGGCCCGTGGGAGAACTAGGAGGGTGACCGAGCGGACCTTCGGGCTCCTGAAGGCCAGGTTCAGGTGCCTCCATATGACAGGTGGATCCCTATTCTACTCACCAAAGAAGGTGTGTCAGATCATCGTGGCCTGCTGTATGCTTCACAACCTGGCTTTGCGACGACAGGTGCCTTTTCTGCAGGAGGATGGTCCAGATGGTGGTGTTGTTGCAGCTGTGGAGCCTGTGGAGAGTGAAGGCGAGGAAGCCGAAGAAGACGACATAGACAACAGGAACACAGTAATACAGCAGTATTTCCAATGACACACAGGTAAGAATACACACTGGCATATTACATATACTTAAACACTACTACCTCTCTACTGTCTGACCTTTCCCCCAGTGTATGGTAACTGAGTTGTAACTTTCCCTTCCGATTTCAGAGATGTGGGCCCCACTGCGTGACATCTGCTTTGTTTCCCCATGAACTACAGCTGTGTGACATTGGTATGTTGGCATCACAATATAAATAAGCATTTTGGCACATTAATGTCTAATACATTTGTTCGAAATCACAGCCAGACTCCTGATTGTTTTGTGCAATAACTGTGTTTATTACAGTGCTCTATATTGGTGGGTGGTTGCAAGTCGGTGAGGGGTGATGGTGGAGGATTGTCCATGGCAGAGTCCAGACTATTTGTATCACAGGTGCATTGTCCAAATGCCTGTGGAAAGTGGAGTAGGGGCAGTTTAAGGATGGACAGGGTGACAATGTGGGACAGTGGGATGACAATCAGGGAGGTATCCTTTCCTGGCGGGGGTCTTGGCATCTTACTCTGTCTTCTTCCTGGATCTCAGGGCCCGCTTGCGGGGTGGTTCTCCTTCTGCAGGGGGTGGGGTGCTGGTGGCCTGTTGGTCCTGTGGCGGGGCCTCCTGTCCACTAGCGCCAGCAGAGGTGGTAGGCAGTTCTTGGTCCATGCTAGTGTCAGGGGCCCTTTGTGGTGCCACAGTGTCCCGCAATGTGGTGACTACCAGATTCAGAGCCCCTACAATGGTGTCCAGGGCGGAACTGATGGTTTGTAGTTCCTCCCTGAACCCCAAATACTGTTCCTCCTGCAGGAGCTGGATCTCCTGAAACCTGGCCAGTACCGTTGCTTCGTCTTCTGGGAATGATGGTAGGCTCCCATGATGGAGGAGAGGGCCTCGTGGAGAGTGGGTTCCCTGGGCCTGTCCCCACCCTGTCGCACAGCAGCCCTCCCAGTTCCCCTGTTTCCCTGGGCCTCAGTCCCCTGGACCGTGTGCCCACTACCACTGCCTCCAGGTCCCTGTTGTTGTTGGGGTGGTGGGTTAACCTGGGTGCCCTGTAGTGGTGGACACACCGCTGATTGACGTGTCCTGGGGACAGAGGTATGGGCCCGCTGGGTGGGTGCTGTGCTGGTGTTCCCAGAGGGGGGAAGGTCTGCTGTGGCTGTCTGAGGGGAACCGACTGTCCTGAGGTCCCCGATGGGCCGGGCTGGTCATCTAGATTCAGGTCGTCAGAGGTGCTGTCATCACTGTGGGCCTCTTCTGGGGGTGGAGTGGACATTTGTGGACCCTCCTGCGCGGTAACGTGGCGTTCGGGTCCTGCAGGGGTATAAAGGGATGGTTATTGCATCTGTGTGTGCCATAGCGTGCAATGGGTGGGTGCCCGTGTACCCCAGTGCTTGCATTCCTGTGTGGGGGCTTTTGTGACGGTGGTTTGGGGGGGATGGGGATGTGCAGTGGGCATGCTTTGGTGATGGGTGTCCATGCTTTGTGGTCGCATGCAGGGCTTGGGGTTGGGATGGATGGGTTGTGATGGTTAGACATTTGCAAGGAGTAGGTGTGGTGGGGGTGAGGGTGTAGGTGGGGGTATGAGTTGGCATGCTGGTGGGGTGGGGGGGATGAAGTAGTGAAGATGAGACTTACCAGAGTCCATTCCTCCAGATACTCCTGCGAGGCCCTCAGGATGCAGGATCGCCAAGACCTGCTCCTCCCTTGTTGTAAATTCTGGGGAGGAGGTGGTGGACCGCCGCTAGTCCGCTGAACCGCGATGTTGTGCCTGGATACCATTGAGCGCACCTTCCCCCGTAGGTCGTTCCACCGCTTCCTGATGTCGTCCCTATTTCTTGGGTGCTGTCCCACAGCGTTGACCCTGTCGACTATTCTGCTCCATAGCTCCATCTTCCTGTCAATGGAGGTGTGATGCACCTGTGTTCCGAAGAGCTGTGGCTCTACCCGTACGATTTCCTCCACCATGACCCTGAGTTCATCCTCAGGAAACCTGGGGTGTCTTTGCGGTGCCATGGGGTGGTGTGGGTGATGTGTGGGGCGGATTGTGTGGTGCTAAGTGTGGTGATGTGTATTGATGTGTTGGGTGAAGTGCGTGGTAATATTGCTGGGTGAATGTAATATGCGCGTCTGGGTGCTCGGATATCTATTTCTCAGTGCGTGGTACCGATTCTCTAGGAGTGGAGGTTTGTGGGTGATGTGGGTGTGTGTTTTATATTTAATTGGGTGTGTGGGTGTGGTGTGTGTATGTGTCTCAGGTGTGTGTATTTTGAATTGTCCAATGTGGCTGTGTTTAGTAAGAGTGTGTGTATTTTGAGCGCGGCGGTGTGTACCGCCAATGGTATACCGCAGTTGAAAGACCGCCGCGTGGATTCGTGTGTCGTGATAGTGTGGGCGTATTTCTGTTGGCGTGACGGTGGAGGTTTGGTCATCGCCAGTTTCTCGCTGACCTTTGGTGTGGCAGACTTTTGTGGATGTCTGTATTTTGGCGGTTTGCCTGTTGTGGGTCAGAATGACCGTGGCGGTTTACCGCGGCCGCGGCGGGATGTTGGCGATCTCCTGACAGCGGTAAGCGGCTTTTAGCGCCAAGGTTGTAATGACCCCCTCAGTCTCTTTTTCGAAGATTTTCTTCAGTGGGACGAACCTGCCAGTCCAATCCGACCTCTTGGAGCCCTTCTCCGGATACGCGATGCTGGAATCCTCGGTGGAGATTTTTACCTTCGGACTTAGTCGTTTTTTCGAGGTGAAAATCCTTCGACCGGGGTAAACCTGGATCTTGATCCGACGTCCATGGAGCCCTCCTCGGATACGCTGGCTGGCAGGTCCCGGTCAACTTTTTACCTTCGGACTTAGATTCGCAGATTTTCTTTACCAGGACGAACCAGCAAATCAGGCCGGGTCGCGGTTGAGGCAAGCCGGCTAGAGTTGCCGCAGCAGGTCAGTCCCTCTATGGAGCTTTTTTACAAAAGTTGTCCAAACTTCTCAAAACTTCTGGGGCTTCTCCCAGATGTCCTTTTAAGGTTCTTTTGGGGTCCACAGCTCACCCCAAGGTTCCAGAAGATCTGAGATGGTCCTTTGGGGGTGCGGACTACAACTCCCAGAATGCACCTGGCGCAAACTCCTTTTTGGCCACTGGACAGTGGTCAGCTGGTCGCTTTCTTCATGAGTTGGTGCAGGGGACTCTGGATAGCAATTTTTCACCTGTAGCAAACAGGGAGTCCCTCCTTGAACCAGTTGAAGCCAGGCAAAGTCCTTTTGTGGTGAAGCCCAAGTGTGCAGCTGGTGCAGTCCTTCTGAGTGCAGGTTCCAGGTGCAGGCCAGGGGTCCAGCAGGGCAGTCCTTCTTCTTCTGTTGTTCTTCCTTGTTGGATGTGGTAGGGAACTGAGGTGTGGGTGCAGGTCTGCCAGTTTTATCCTTGCTCCTGGGTGAAAAGCAGAGGGGGTCCTGGTTCTCCAATCAGGTGCAGGGTCCTTCCCCCTGTGATGACCACTTCCTGGGAAGTGTGGCAAAAATCAATCCCAGGAGGCAACATTCTCTAAAAATCCATCATGGCTGAATCTGATTTTTGGAGGTTACATCTGGCTGAGCCCACCCACTGGTGTGGCTAAAAATCATAAACACACCCCTCTCCTGCCCTCTCCTAATCTAATCAAGGGGGCACCTAGTTGTCTGGGGTTGAAGGATGTGGGGGTGTTGCTGGTTGCTCCAAATGTCCTTCTCTGCCTTTGAAGACCAGTTTGGCAGCCCTCCCCCTTCCTGCCTCACCATCTACTGAGGGGAGATTCCTTCCCACAGGCACATTCCTTTGTGTGAAGCCAGGCCACTTCACACCTCATCAAGGCAGCCTGGCCAGACTGCTAGAGCCTGGCCAATCAGAGCACAGCAGCAAAAACAATGCAGGGCTGAAATTGGCAACTTTTCAGGTAAAGTTTAAAACTCTTTACCTGAACAAGTTATATTAAATCCCACAACTAGAAGTTGTGGGATTTATTACAACAACTAATTTGATACCAAATTCTTGGTATGCATCATTTAAGGAGAATTTAAAATAAAAATTAAGTCTCCCCATTCTAGCCTATGAAGGCCATTTACTACAATGAGGGAAAACGAATTTGGCTGTTTTTACCTCACCAGGGCTTATAAAACTATTTTTATAAAGTCCCTGCTTATAGTTACATGGCACCCAGCCCTAGGGGCACATAGGGCACACCTTAGGGGTGACTTATATGTAAAAATAAGGTAGTTTAAGACTTTAGAACTACTTTTAATTCCAAAGTCGAATTTGCATATAACTTTAATTTAAAAGCAGCCAGCAAGGCAGGCCTGCTTTTAAAATGACACTGGGCACCTCAGCAGTGCACCTATGGGTGCACCACCTATGTTGTGGTCCCTAAACCTACATGCCCTACCATATACTAGGGACTTATAGGTAGGTTAACTTAGCCAATTATAATTAGCCTAATTTGCATATCCATTTTACACAGAGCACAGGCCCTGGGACTGGTTAGCAGTACCTAGGGCACCATCAGAGTCAGGAAAACACCAGCAAAAAGTGGAAAATGGGGGCAAAAAGTTAGGGGGCCTCTGCAATCAGCCCTGTTTTCTCACAGTACGGGTAGGTGGGGGTGTCCCTGGGTGCAGGGAAGGGCACCTGTGGGCTGTTTCCATGGCCTCTGACCATGGAAAATGGCCCACAGGTCCCCTAACGCCTGCCCTGAGCCAGGCATTAAATAATGGCACTAAGCAGGCTTAGCTTCATTATTTAAGGCCCTCCTACTCCCATGCATGATTTTTGCAAGGGAGGATAAATAAGCACAAAGGCCTCAGAGTCATTTTTTGCCCGGGAACGCCTACCTTGCATCTCATTAACGCAAGGTAGTTTTCCGCAGGCAAAAAATGACGTTAACTTCAATATTTTGATGCTAGACGGGTGTAGCGTCAAAATTTAAATATGGAGTTAGGTTTGCGCCGTATTTGTGTAAAACGAATTACGCAAATCCAGCGCAAACAAAGTAAAAATATGCTGCTTAGTGCTTGCCTTTGTGCATTTGAGTATATTGAAAACAGAGTATGGGGTACTTTTTGGAGGAAAGTATGTCATTGGTTTTGGTGATTTATTGCAACTTACCCCCATGAAAGGACTGCCTAGGTTTAAGACACTCTTACGTGAATTAACTCGTAATTCTTTAGGAAGCTTTGGAAATGTACACTTTTGACTGAATTTCAAGTACAAAGGATATTAGGGTAGGAATGCTGTCAAAACAAGGAAAATATTGCTTGCAAGCTCAACATATAGAGAACATATTTCCTTCCAAAAACTTTGCAGCCCATCTAATGCTTGAATTTATTCAACAACAAAAATCCATTGTGTGTCTAATATCTACTCTTTAAGACTGTACCTCTTTCAATTAACAATTAACAATTGCTCCAACTGAAGAAAGAACAAATATTGAAATTTAAACCAATTGATAAAATGGAACACAAAGGAGTAACAATATTGTTGACTGAAAAATGACAATCAAAACTGAATTCTTTTGAGAAGTCTAATTCCAAAGCTGTGGAATTAGAAAAGTTTTTACATGTTTGTAAGAACTGTAGGGTGATTTTGTAGTGCAATTTAAATTTTGAGGAAGGATTAGTTAATGGTGCCATGGGGAAAATAATTGATTTAATTTTTAATCCAAACATAAATGACGCTGAATACCTAGAAATTAAAAGTTATGTACTTGAAGGTGTAAAACAGATAGCAAGGTCTGTTGCATGCTTCTTGCTTGTAAAAGACTTGCATGTTCACAAAAAGCAGATTCCAATATCTCTAGCATATTCTGTGACAACACATAAGTCTCAAGGTTTAGGTATAGAGGCAGCATTTATTAACATTGGTAGCACTGTAGTCAAGGAAGGTATGTCATATGTAGCATTGTCATAGGTTAGAACTTTGTCCGATTTGTATCTGATAGAGTTTGATGACAGTAAAGTTATTGCTGACTTGAGTTGTATGATAGAGTATAACCATTTTAGAAGTCTGTATGCTCCTCATTTATGACATTACACAGTTTAGGAAAAGCTTAGAATCTTACTGAAACAAAAGATTTCAAAGGTTCACAGTGACATTCATGTTAAAAAGAGGCAAAAAGAAGAACAAAGAAGTATTGGAGAAAACAACTACTGAAAACACTGATTACATTTTTGGTTACCAGTTTTCAAACCTATCTGGAGTCAACTGTTATGCCAATGTCCTTCTCAATGCATTATTTATCTTTACCTCATCTGGTTCATGCAATTAAACAGAGAAAGGATAAAAGATTGTGTTCCACACTCTTTAGCTTGTTAGAACCCTTGTCCAGTAATAGGACAAAGCATATTCTGCAACTTGTATTAGAGATCTTGCAGATCTATGCACTGGATTTCTACACCACTCAAAACACTCAAGAAGATACACAAGAATTCTTGATGATCCTACTTGGGATCTTAGAAAAAGAAATGGTACCTCTTGATAAGCTCTTTGGACAAAGTTACTCATGGCAGCTTGATTGTGAAAATTGTTCCTTTTCTTCAAAAACAGAAATAGATACAGAACATTTGTCAACTTACCTCTACCATACTGCAAAATTGTTGGTTTCGAGAAATTGTTGAAAGATGCATCACAGAGCAATACCTGCACAAAATGAAAGTCAGATCTGTTATCAACTTTGAACATAAGAAGAACTGGCAAGCATATCATGTTAATATTACAGTGATGCAATACAGATGGAACTAAATTAGAAACTGAAATTACATATTTTAAAGCTGGACAAATCTCTATTTCTGGTAAAACATATACCTGTATAGCCATTATTTTTCATGAATGAGTCAATGTTACATCTGGGCACTACACCATATACTTAAAAATATAACTGGATAGACAAAGTGTAATGATAGCAAACTTACATTTAAGCAGAGAGTACCCTATAAGCTAGCAAATTCTTACCTTCTCTTTCTTGAACCAAAATTCTACGTAAGATCATTAATGAAAAAATTGAATAGTACACTTCTGGGACTTCTAAAACAACAACTTAAGACATCATATGGCCTGCCAAGGGTGATGTCTTAATAACGGATTCTAAATCTTGCAATGCACTTACTTTTGCAAGAAAACAACAGCGCACTGAATTGGAAACACAGGTTACAAACTACAAACTAGGACAAAGATCTACTGAAGAAAAAAGGAAATACAGCTAAAGTTATGTTTGAAGAACAGCTGGCAAAGTATGCAAAGAATTACACAACAGATATACTTTACTCCTGCTTAAGGGATGGGCAGATTCAATTACATCATGCGGCCTACCAAAGGTCATGTCTTTATATACCTTTTCACCTTACAGTATCATTCATACTCATCAATTGCATTATAAAACTATAACATATATTATATTATTTAACAAGTATAACTAAAAAAGTTAGGTAAATATTTGTAATGAGTGTTATGCATAGTAATGTTACTTTGAAATAACGTGCTATGTACTTATGTTTTTTTTTTGCAATCTTTATGATTGTTTTTTCCCCCACTGTTCAAGAATAAGGCCCTCCTTAAGACATTGGAAGTAATGACCACCTACTGCCATGGAGATGACCGCCAAAACATCGTCACCGCAGCTACTTACCGTTCGCCATATTATGACAGTAGCCGGAATTCCGCCTGTCAGCTGGTGGAATTCCAGCTATGGTCATGGCGGAGACAGCGGTATGCCAGTAGACCGCCGCAGACCGTATCATGATCCATGATACGGCCTGGCGGTGTTCTGCTGCCGGAGGCTGCTGCTGGCAGCAGCGACACATCCCCTTTCCTGCCGGAAGACCCTCTGCAAGCAGGTAAGTTGGGTGCTCCAACAGGGGAGGGGTGGGGGTTGTGTATGCGTGTGGGAGTGTGTGTGTGTGTGATTGTGTGCGTGCATGCGGGTGTGTGGCGTGTGGAATGTGTGTGTGCATGAATGGGTGTGAGTGTGCGTGTATGTTGTGTGGTGTGAATGCGTGTGTGCTAGAATGTATGTTGATGTGTGTGTGAATGAATGTATGCAAGCATGGGGGAATGTGGGTATGAGTGTGTGTATGCATGTGTTTGTTGGTGCGTGAATGTGCATGTATGTCGGGGTGGAGTTGGGAGGGGGAAGGAATTCCCTGGCACTGATAGTGCCTACTGCCATGGTTTTCACAGTGGTAAGATTGCCACGAAAACCATGGTGGTAGATGGGGTCATAATCCCGCGGGTGGGACAGTGACAGCCGCCTGGCTGGAGACAGAAGTCTCCAGCCTGGCGGCTGTTACCAACCTGGCTAACGGAGTGGTACATTGGCAGTTTCAATTGAGCCAAACTGCCAATGTCATATTTTGCGGAAAGGTACCGCGAGCCTGTTGGCAGTACCTTTCTCCAAAATACCGCCGTCCACCAGGGACATGATGAGGGCCTAAGTATCTCGACATACCTTATTTATAGTGTAAAAGTATTGAAGCTGAGAACAGGGAAGGAAGGGAATACAACATCATTAAATAATATGGATTATTGCTTTATAATAATGTACATTTCTTGTGTTTTATTATTAATAGCTTTTTTATCACAGATTATGAACCTTTAATAGAGACATTTATAATATGAAACTTCTATTTATGTTTTCTTTCTTTCTACAGAGATAAAATATGTATTTTTTGCAGGAATGTAGGTCATTATTTCCTTCTTTTTTCATTCATAAACCAGCCATACATATACCTTATACACATAGTTAAACATACTAAAGCAACAATACACACTAATAAACACAGCCAGGGGTACACACATACATACACTAGTATACCCAGACACACACTCATGCATACACTAAAACACTCAGACACACAGTAATACATACACTGACACACCAAGCCAAAAGTGATGCATACACTAACACACTGCAGAACACACTGGGCAATACACTGAGACACCCCAGAAACACTGAGCATACAATGAGGCTCTCAAACACACACTGATGCATAGACTGACACATCCAGGCACACACTGATGTGCACACTGATGCACCCAGGCACTCACTGATGCATACTCTGACACACCCAAGCACACACTGATGCACACACTAGCACAACCAGGTGCACACTGATACCTACACTGGTACACCCAGACACACACTGATACATACACTGACATACCCAGACACACACTCATGCATACACTAACACATCCAGGTGCATACTTATACATACACTAGTACACCCAGACACACACTGAAATATATACTGACACATCCACATGCACACTCTTGCATCCATTGATGTATACACTCAGACACTCAGACACACCCTGACGCATACAGTTACATACCCGGCACACACTCATGCATACAATGACACAACTAGCACACACTCATTTAAAATGGACACACCCAGGCACATGCTAATTCATACTCTGACACTCCCAGACATGCACTCATACAAACATTGATACACCCAAGAACAAATTCATGCATACACTATCACACTCAGACACAAACTGACACACACAGTTGCGCACCCAGGCAGATACTCATGCATAAATGGACACACCCAGGCACATGCTCATTTATACACTGACAGACCCTGGCATCCAGTCATGCACACACTAACACAAAGGCACACACTCATGCATATCCTGACACATCCAGACATACACTCATTCAAACAATGATACACTAAAGCACACATTGATGCATACACTAACACATTCGGACACACACTGATGTATAGGATAACACACCCAGGCATACACTCATGCATAGTCCAGCACTCCCAACCACAAACTGATAGAGCCACTAACATACCCAGGCACACACTGATGCATACATTGACACAACCAGGCACACACTCATTTATACACTGACACACTCTGGCATACACTCATGGATATACCAAAACACCCAGGCACAAAAAAATGCATACACTCTAATACCTAGACATACACTGAAGCATAAACTAATGCATCCAGGCACACACTTCTTATTTCTACATAAAAACATACATATAGTCAATACTGTATACAGAAATACACAGGCACACAATAATAAGAAGGCAGACAAATCTCTTTATAGAAATTATGGTGGTTTTAACACATTTCCTTTTTTAATTTGTTTTTCAGAACTTAGGGCCACTTGTATGTACCTTTTGTTTTGTCACAAACTGCCTGATTCGCAGAATCGGGCCATTTCCGATGATAAAAAAGCATTTTGGTATGTACAGACCCATTTTTGCGATTCTGTCATCTATTTACCGAATCACAAAAAAGGGTTTGCGAGTTGCAATTAGGAAGGGGCGTTCCCTTCCTAATTGCGAGTCGCAGTCCGATGTATGATTGTTTTGTGACTGCAAAAAAAAACAATCGCATTTAGCACCAGTTTCAAATTGGTGCTAACCCATTTGCAAAAGGGAAGGGGTCCGCAAGGGACCCCTTCCCCTTTGTGAATGCATGCGAAAACATTTTTTCAGAGCAGGCAGTGGTCCCATGGAAAAATGATAAGAAAACTTTGAATTTTTGTTTTCGAAATTCATTCTGCATTTAAAAAAAAATACTTCTTTATTTAAAAGCAGTCACAGACAGGGTGGTCTGCTGACCCCAGCAGGCCACCATCCCTGTGAGTGCCGCCATTCCCAATGGGGTCGCAAATTGCGACCTACCTCATTAATACTCATGAGGTAGGTCATTTGCGACCCCATTGCGAATCGCAAACAGTGTCATTGACACTGTTGTACATCAGGTTCTGCGACTCACAAATTGCGAGTTGCTAAGTCTCGCAATTTGCGACTCGCAAAACCTGATCTTCGTACATGTGGCCCCTAGTTTTCTTTTCAAATTTATGTTTTTTTAGAAAAAAACTAGGTAGAATGCGAAAACTGCAAACAACCAAACGGTATGCAGTTGCATACTGTAAAATATTAGTGTTTTGAAACACTAACATGTACAAAGAAAAAACAATAAACAGTGTTCACTCTTCACTGTCTCCAACATGGTTATAATACCATAATTTCTTCTAACAACAAGCTCTTGACCTTTGCCACATTGAATAACCATGTATTTTAGATCACTGCAGGTAGCTGGAATTGAAATCTGAGCAGGTGTTTGTCCAAGGCGAGATGTTGATTGAATAGGATCAGCTGCAGTAGTGGCTTTATCCCTCACCATTCTCAAATATGTGTGCTTGTGGTTGTTCATCACATATTTCACATTGATGATGTGCTGTAACTGTATTTCTCGAGAGTGCCTCTGGAAAGATGTTTCCCACACAGTTTACATTGTACATATCTAGCACACACTCTCTAATGGGACACTAAACCAGACCCAAACATCGCTCTCTTTTCTAGGAGAAGCCCATTCTTCATGTACATCATCGTCTTGGTCTGCTAACTGAAACACAGCTGAACATTGGCTTTTGGCATTATTTCTGTGCAGCTAAAAGCTTTGCATCTTTCTTCACCAACAGACAACATAAGTAATAGAAAGGCAGAATCTGTTTTTGACAACGAGCGACTTTGCACTGCTGCGCAGATTCCCTGAATGTTAAAACTCCTCATTTGTGTACATGAACATAGACAGAATCATTTATATGGTTTGGAACATGTATAAAGGTATAATCTAATTTAGAGGATTCTATCTACTTAAATTTTTTTAAACAAGTCAGCGAACTTGAAGATCAGAATCCACAAACTTGTTTACATTGCGTGATCAGATAAAAAACCATAGAGTTTGACCATACGACAATGTGCGGAAGATCTACAAATCTGAAAAACAATTTTAAAATTAAATAATACAATAATTATAGTTATGTGTAAATTAACAATTCTATATGACTGTTTTACCCTCTGAACTTCTTTTCTGTCTTCATATTTTGCCCTCATTCTCCTTACTTTCCTTCCAATATTTGTCCCCATTTAGTGTATTATGTCCTTCCTTTGCGCACATTATCACTGCTTTCTTCTTGCTTGGATGAATTAACATATGTTAGAAATGGGGTCTCTGGTTGGCAGTCAGTTTGCACTCTCTCCATCCAGTGACCCTTACTCTAGTCAGGGCAAGGGAGATACTCACTTACGATATCCCCTGCTCACCCACTTGGTAGCTTGGCACAAACAGTCAGGATTATCTCAAAGGCAATGTGTAAAGTATTTGTACTAACATACACAGTAACATAGTGAAATTACTACAAAATGGACACCTCACCAGTTTAGAGAAATAGCCAATATTTATCTAAATCAAACAAGATTGAAACACCAAAATTCCAACATACATAAGCCAAGATATCAATTTTCAAAATAATAGATTTCTAATCTATAGAAAACAATGGAAACATTGTGGTTAAACAAAGTACCTGGTTTGCATCAAAACGAAAGCCTCACAGGTGTGCGTGCATCAGAAGTCAGCAATGTGTTTACTCCTTACTCGCAAGTGAGACAGTGCGTTATTTCTTTTCTGGTTGGGTAGATAATGTGTTATTTTTATCTCCTGCAAGAGGGCGATGCATTGATTTCCGGACGAGGCACCTCGGATCTGCACAGGTTCATGTTGATTTTGATACCTAGCGATGATGCGTGTGAAATCCAGCCGCACGGTGGAGGAAAACTGCATTGTGTGGGGTTTCTGTTGATTTTAGCAGCCACAATGCAGGTAATGCATCGATTTCTCAGCCATTATGCAGGTGGTGTGTCCATTTCAGCCACTAGGTGGGTGGCGAGTCATTTTTACAGCTGCCTTGCAGGTGGTGCATCAAATTTTTCCCCGTACTTCTTCCTGTGCGTGTATTTCAGTCCTATTTCTACTAGCTTCACCTTTCAATGGCCCAGGGACTGAATAGGGCACCACTTGGCAGGGCCGGAGCCTCAGCAGAGAGTCCAGGTCCTGGCATAGGACGTCTTTGATGACCCTGAGACTTCAAAACAGGAAGCAAGCTCAGTCCAAGCCCTTGAGACACTTCACAAGTAGGAATATATCACAAAGTCCAGTCTTTGTGCCCTTTCTCAGGCAGAAGCAGCGAGTGCAGGATAGTCCAACAAAGCACAGTCACAGGCAGGTTCAGCACTTCTCCTTCTACTAGCAGAGGTTCCTCTCGAATCCTTGAAGTAATCTGAAAATCTGGGTTTTTGGCCCAATACTTATACCCCTTTCTGCCTTTGAAGTAGGCAAACTTCAAAAGAAAGTCTCTCGCAGGATTCTGTCTTGCCCAGGCCTGGCTCCAGACTCACACCAGGGGGTTGGAGACTGTATTGTGTGAGGGCAGGCACAGCCCATTCAGGTGTAAGTGACCACTCCTCCCTCTACTCTAGCCCAGATGGCCCAGCAAGATATGCAGGCTACCCCCAGCTCTCTTTGTGTTACTCTCTAGTGGAGATTCACAAACAGCCCAACTGACAGTCTGACCCAGACAGGGAATACAGACAGGGAATACATAAGCAGACAGAGTCACAGAATGGTTTGAGTAACAAAATGCACACTTTCTAAAACATACAATTTAAAAAACAACTTTACCAAAAGATGTATTTTAAAATTGTGAGTCCAGAGACCCCAAACTCCACATCTCCCTCTGCTCTCAAAGGAAACTACACTTAAAAGTTTTTTAAAGGCAGCTCCCATGTTAACCTATGAGAGAGATAGGCTTTGCAACAGTAATAACCAAATTTAGCAGTATTTCACTGTTAGGACATGTAAAACACATCAATTCATGTCCCATCTTTAACATACACTGCACCCTGCCCATGGGGCTACCTAGGGCCTACATTAGGGGTCCCTTACATGTATAAAAACTGAAGGTTTGGGCTGGCAAGTGGGTTCAGAGCTTCAGGCCTACTAGTAGCATTTGATTTACAGGCCCTGGGCACCTCTAGTGCACTTTACTATGGACTTACTAGTAAATCAAATATGCCAATCAGGGATAAATCAATCACCAGTACAATTTACACAGAGAGCATATGTACTTTAGCACTGGTTAGCAGTGGTAAAGTGCAGAGAATCCTAAAGCCAACAAAAACAAGTCATAAAAAATAGGAAGAAGGCAGCAAAACATTTAGGGCCCTGCAAAAAGTGCCAGGTCCAGCAACATATAATAATTAATATTAGTTTACATTAATAAAAAAACTAGAAATTCAATAAAAAAGCAAAGGTTACAAGGACATGACAGTAAGGTACTGAAATTACTCGCACAAAACCATAGAAATTCTGCAGTTATAGTTACCAGTCCTAATTGTAACTTATGTCCCACAATGCACTGCTTATGACCTCACATATTACATCACTCATGAAATGGTCAGTGACAGCATTTATGACATCTCAAATTACATCACTGATGATATCATCCAATCTGTGTAAGTGTGTAAAAATGTTTACACGAGTTAAAGGTAGATACAAAAGTATTGCAAAAGTTAAATTAGTAGCCTTGCAGATTTCTAACCTTTGTTTCTTTCAATGAATTTTAATCTCTGTTCCCTCTAACCTTTGTGTTTTTAGTTAATTTATATATATATACATATATACACACAATATGTGATTATGATGCCATAATGCTGCTTAAAAAAAGAAAGAATTTTTAGAAAGCTAAATTATTACTCATAGCATACAGCTCGACACTCACCCACAGTGCTCCCCACTCTCCCACAGAGTTTACCCCTTTTGCAGACCTGCCACCTGCTGTTAAAACATGCAGGGAAAGTGGCTCTGCACCTGGAAAATGAGTGTGGTCACCTCCATCTCACTGAAGGTAGGGTGGGACTGCCCCCGCCATCTCCGTCGCACACAGGGTGTGCAAGTGGCACTGCCTGCCTCTGCCATCGCAGTCGCAGCTCACGGGATGGTCATGGGACGGAGTCGGGGTGGGAGTCAGACTGGGATGGGAAGGGAAATAGGAGGACAGGTAAAAAGAAAGCAAAAAAACCAAGTGCAAAAAAGTCACACAAAAAAACACACAGAAACGTTAATACAAACAGAAAGATAGACTGTAATAACTAAACTAAAGAAAACTGTGGGATTGGGAAGTGGGTGATCAAATGGGATGGATTAAGTTGAATGGACTTTGGGAAGCTGGGACGATGGGGAAAGCTAGGTAAGACCACAGCAAGCAAAACAAAATGGATGCACACTTGCACGCCACATGCTTCCATTTGTGCTGTTTTTTTCATTATGGAACTCACCATAGGTGTTAAATCACGGTGTGATCAGCCTAATCATACAGAGACTTTTTATAACTCTGCGGTGTTCCTTAAAGTGAAATTTCATGTGTTCTTCTAACCTCAACTTCTATAGTGTCAAAAAGTGGAGTAAAGTGGAGTGGAGTAGAATAGAGTGGAGTGGTCTATTCTACAGTAGACTAAAGTGTTGGAGTAGTAGTGTGTTGTCCAGTATTGTAGTATAGAGTGAACTAGAGTGGAATTATACAGTGTAGAGTTGAGTCAAGTGTTATGATTTGGTGTGGCGTGTTGTACAGTACAGCACAATGGAGTGATATGTTGTACTGTGTTGGGAATTGTCGTAGAGATGAGTAAAATGCTTTATAGTGGAGTATAGAGTGTATAGTGGCACAGAGTGCAGAGTCTTGTAGAGTTGAGTTGCACAGAGTGGAGTGTGGTAGAGTTGAGTGCTGTAGAGTTGAGTTTTGTACAGTAAAAAAATGGAGTAAAGTGTATTGCAGTGGAGTAGAGTGGAGTGGAGTCCAAAGGAGTGGCATTGTCGAAACTGGATTAGTGTGTTGTAGATAAGAGTATCATAGAGTGGAGTGTACTGGGCTACAGTACCATACAGTGGAGTAATGTGCTGTAGAGAGCAGTGCTGCATGGTACAGTGGAGTGGAATGGCATTTGGTATTGTGTCAGGAACTGTTGTAGACTGGAGTAGAGTAGAGTGTCACAAAGTGAATTACAGTTTTGTACAGTTGAGTACCATGAAGAAGAGGAGAGTGTCATACACTATGGTACAGTAGAGTGGCATAGACTGTTGTGTTGTAGCATTGAGTGGCATAGAGTAGCATAGAGTGGAGTGGTATAGAGTGTAGTAGTGGAATAGAGTGGAGAAGAGTGGAGTAGTGTCACATAGAGTAAAATATAGTAAAGTGTGATGGAGCAACATAGTGGGAGTTGCGCAGAGTGCAATAGAACAGAGTAGAGTGTCTTACAGTGCTATAGAGTAAAGTAGAGTGCTGTATACTGGCATTAACAGGAATACATTGTACAGTGTAGTGCTATAGAGTGGAGTATAGTGTGGTAGAGTGAAGGAACATAGACTGTTCTTAGGTGGAGTATAGTGTTGTTGCGCTCAGTACAATAAAGTGGTGTGAAGTGGAGTTGGGTAGAGTTGAGTTGTGTACAGTGGACTGACATATAGTGGAATGGCGTAGAATGGAGTAGGGTACAGTAGAGTGGAATAGAGTGGAGCGGTGTACAGTAGAATAGAGTACATTGGAGTAGCATACAGTTGAGTGGTACAGAGTGGAGTGACATTGCGTGGCATAGCATATTGTGGAGTGGGGTAGAGTGGAGTTACACACAGTGGAATAGTGTAGAGTACAGTAGCATAGAGTGGAGTTGTTTACAGTTGAGTGGCGTTGTATGGAGTGGCATAGAGTGAATTGGTGCACAGTTGAATAGGGTACAGTGGAGTGGTGTAGAGTGGATTAGTACATAGAGTAATAGCATACTGTGGATTGTGTAGAGTGGGGTGGTGGTGTGTGAAATGGAGTAGAGTGGAGTAGTGTACAGTGGAATAGTATACAGTATAGTAGCCTACAAAGGAGAGGCATACAGTGGAGATTTATACTGTGGAACATCATATAAGATGGTAGCACACAGTGAAATGATGTGCAGTGGAGTAGTTTACAGTGCAGTGACTTACAGTTAAGTGGCATAGAGAGGAGTGGTGATCGGCTGAAATTGCATATAGTTGAGTGTTGCAGTGTGGAGTAGTGTACAGTGAAGTTCATGCATTGGAGTGGCATACAATGGCCATGCAGCCGCCCATAGCCCTAAGGACCAACACCTCCCCGGGACTTTTAACAAATTGTGTGCAGGTAGCTGTGTGCCCACCCCCGCCCAGTCCCAGGTAACATCAACTCCCTGGAGCAAAAAAAAAAAATAGAAAGGCGGTCTGTTTCCAACCCCCTGCAGCCTCAGGGACCACCACCTCTCTGGGGCTATATTAATCGGAGGGGGGTCGCATGGCCTCCCTTGAGGGACCACCATCCCCAGGGCTGGCTCCTGCATGTCCTGGGATGCCCACCGCGGGACTTAACTGTTTACTGTGGCTTTGCTGCAGCTTTACAGCTGGTACCAAGTCACAGTAAACGCTGTCAAACAACTCTCTCTTCATTGGACAGCAGGTTTCCTCTGTCTGTCTGTATGTGGAGATTCAGGCTGGCACACAGAGGAAACTGCTTTCAAGGAGAGGGAGCTGTAAAGCAGCTCCTCCACTGTAAAAGCAATGCTGGCTCCCACAGGATGTGGGGTGCCAGCTGGGACTGTGTGGGCCTTCCGTCTCACCCACAGTCCCCAGCATTGTGACTGGGTGCCCTGGCGGACACCCAGGTCAAATGGCCGGGCCCGAGGGATAGGGTCCCTTGAGCCAAGAACGGCCCTCGTGAGGGAGCCACATGGCCCCCATACCAAAAAAAAACACACAAAAAAAAATAATTAGGCACAGGGATGGGATCCCCAGGACTGGGATCAGCCTTGGGAGGAAGGCTGCTTGGCCCCATCCCCTTAAAAAAAAAAAATTATTTAAGCTGCGGGATGGAGTTCCGGGGGCTGGGAGCAGTCTGAGCAAGAGGGCCACAATGCTCCCCTCCTCAAAAAAAAAAAATATGTTTAGGCCGGACCCTGGAAAGTGTGGTCCCAGGGGTGGAGATCGGCCCTGCCAAGGAGGCCACATGGCCTTCCTCCCCAAAACTAAAAGTCATGATTAGACCATGCCCCCATGGGGTGGAGTACCTGGTCCTGGGATCGACCTGGGGGGGGCGGCAGTGCGGCACCCCTCCTAAAAAAAAAAAAATTGTTTAGGCCGGGCCCCAGGGGAATTGGTTCCCCTGGGCCAATATCAGCTCTGGGGAGGGCAGACCATGTGGCTCCCTTCCCCAAAAAATTTATAATTAGGCTATGCCGCTAGGGATAAGGTCCCCGGGAAGTAGATCAGCCTGGTGAGAGGGGCTGGACATCCACCCACCTCCCAAAAAAATTAAATGTTTGGGCCGAGATTGGTCTGGGTAGAGGGGCCTTGCAGGGTTTGGTTGGTATAGGGGTTGGTGCCAGGGACTGGATTCAGGCCAGGACCTGTGGACAACACCCGATGCTTACGGCTGAAGGCCATCCCCAGTATGGGGTTGGGTGTTTATAGGGGCTGGCAGCAGGGACTGGCAGTAGATCAGTCCCTGCAGCCAAACCCAACCACACACAGCCAAAGGCCATGCACTGCGGTGGTTGGATTAACATATAGTAATGAAAATTACTATGCATTAAAAAAAACATAGAAATTCACTGAAAAAAACAAAGGTTACAGGGAAGTTATTGTTAGGAAATAGAATTAATAAAACATAGAAATTCACTTAAAAAAAACAAAGTTTACAGGGATATTATAGTTAGGCTCACATTTTAAAAGTACCAAACCATTGAAATTCACCAGTCATAGTTAGGGTTATCAGAACTAACTATAACTCATGCCCTCACCATGCAGTACTAATTACCCCTCAAATACAGCACTGATGACATCTTTGACAACATCCTTAATAATATCAATGTAATATTTGCAGTAAACTTTTTGTGGAAAAAACTGTGCATGAGGGCATGAGTTATAGTTACTTGAGATAACTCTCACTGGTGAATTTCTACGGTTTGGTAAATTTAAAATGTGACCCTAACTATAATGTCCCTGTAACCTTTGTTTTTTTAAGTGAATTTCTATGTTTTTTAAAATTCTGTTTCCTAACTATACTGTCCCTGCAACCCTTGATTTTTTCAATGAATGTATATATATTTCTAGTGAATTCAGTTAAGACCACTGATAGCATTGTCTCGGTTCTATCTGCATTCCTCGCTCCACAGATGGTCACACAGTAACTGGATGATCTTGATGGTCCTCATCATAGGTTAAATGTCACAGAAACAGCAATGTTTACAACCCTTTGCTGTTCATTTATGATTACACCTGGTTGCCATAAACTAATGCTCTATAGGGATGCATGTATGCTAAATCAAAGCCGATTACACACAAATCACAAAAAAACGCACAAGACAATGAAGTATCAGTTAAGATCCCTATGTAAATTTCAAGGCAAATTCTTTATGCCACGGGGGAAATGTGAGCAGAAAAGAAACACTAGTTTAAATTGCGATTATTATAATATGCAGGTACACCATAACATTTATATATCATAAAACTACATGACACAGAAAACTGTAGACTGAAAAAATGACAAAAACATCAGTTCTGTACTGTCACATTTTAACATTGATGCTTTAAAAAGTTTGGGTTACTTCAAGGACATTTTGGAAAGTAACAATTTTTTTCTGTGTGAATATTGAGACTTGCAAAACATGGCATGTATGACATAAGTGAATTTCACACAGACGAGTTGGTGTGTGATTGTTTGACAGGTTTATAACCTTTTCAAGGTGGCTATGCACATGTCTACCACAACATAATGACATGGCATTTCAAGATATAAATAATGAGCTGATGTTGGACCCATATGCCTGATTCACAATTTTGGGTAAGTGTACGATTGTTTGCTATTACCAAAGGAATTTTACTAGTAGTGTCTTTACCACTATGGAGTCTCTGCACATAAAAAGAAAGGACAGTCCTATCTTTTTATAAGTGGAGGCTCTGCAGTCATAAAGATACTACTAATAAAATACCTTTGTGAATAGCAAACAAATGTAAACTTACAAAAAGGCGTCAGTTTATCTTTATGAAGCGGGTCCCCTGTGGAATCATAGTCTTCATGTGAAGTAAGAGTCGACCCAGTAGTTTTCAAGCTTTGCTTCTCAGCTGTATATCTGATACGTTCTCTAGATTTTAAAGAGGAAAAACTGGTCAGTTTTGTAGACCCCCTGGCCTTAAAGACAATGGGCCAACCCAAGTCAGAAAAACAGTTGTACTGTAACCATTCCACAACCCACTGAGCCCTATTTGAGCGAGATATATTGAAACCTGCCTCTGCTTTTCTGTCTTGCAAACCTTTTACAGAACTATTATTGACATTTATTTAAAACAAGTTGAATTATAACACTAACTGAAGGATTCTTCTTTCTGCAAATGATAGCAGTATATTCAGACTAAGGTTCTCAGTTTTCAGTGTTTATTAATTTTTATTTTAGAGATAACTACAAAATTCCTTTTTAAATATAGAACATATGGAAGAAGGGCTTTCTTTGGACGATTTGTTCTACTGTAAACCATGAATGCCAGGTCTGTAGGTGTACAGATTGAGAGTAGAGGAGATGGAAAACATTTTTTTCCCTAATTAAGCTTGATTAAGTGCTGATCTACAGTTATTTATGCTCTTCTACAATGCAAGTGTTTTCAGATGACACTATTGCACTGTATACTGCTGAAATCCTTTGGACATTCAAATGGTGAGTATACCTTTATCAGTTGAATAAATGTGGAAAAATACCTACTGCAGCTTCATTTATAAAGTGAAAACAGAATAAGAATGGATAAATACAGAAAAGAAATGCAAAATATAAATATGAATAAATACAGATGGAAATGTTACAAAAATAAATACCATAAAACTGTGAGCCCCAATTAAGACCTATCTACTTTACTCACTTATTTCTACTGGAAACACTAGAGCAATAGATAGTAATATATTTAAAATAATCTAAATATAAGAATATTCATCAATGTTATCTTACTCCCCACATAGGCCCCTATTCCATCAATATCAGTCTAGAAAATGTACTATATTTTTTATAAATAATATTTTTATATAATATGTGCTCACTAAATATTACATGTTGAAATATGTCACAACTGCAACAGTAAAATACTCTCCACTAATGAACTCAATTTCCAAAATTAACAAACACATTAGTTAATCATCTATTTCAACCCACAAACTCTCCATATTTAAAAAAAACAGTGAGGCCTTCATTATGACATTGGCGGTAAATCCCACTTACCACCATGCTGACTGCCTCCAGCATACCGTGGCGGCGGCGGATAGCCGTTGACCATATTATGACACATACATCCCAACCCGTCACTACACAGCCACACACACAAGTCCACCACACCAAAGGCCAGTGATAAACCGGCGGTATCAAAACCCACACCGTTACGCCAACAGAACAACGTCCACCACATTCTGACCCACGAATCACCACGGCAGACATTCAATGGTGGTAAACCACTGCTGGTACATACCGCTGTGCTCAAAATACACAACCACATTCAAAACAACACCACATTGGTCAATTTATATAACACACACCTGATACACATACACACAAAACACCCACACCACTATAAAACACACACCCGCATTACCCACAACCCTTTACGAATACAAACCATTGGCACGAGACAGACACCACAACTACAGACAAAACAAGAGCCACACACCGCCTACACCTATACACCACCTATGCACCCCACATCACACACTCCAACACATCACCCTCCACACTTTCACTCACACAACTCACACAACACCCATGGCACCACAAAGACACCCCAGATATTCAGAGGGGGAGCTCAGGGACATGGTGGATGAAATCATCAGGGTAGAGCCACAGCTATTTGGAGCACAGGTGCAGCATATTTCAATTGCTAGAAAGATGGAGCTATGGCGAAGGATCGTGGGCAGGGTCAATGCCGTGGGACAGCAACCAAGAACCAGGGATGACATCAGGAAGAGGTGGAACGACCTACGGGGGAAGGTACTTTCCATTGCGGCAAGACACTGAGGACTGGCGGTAGACCACCACCACCTCCCCCACAACTAAATACATGGGAGGAGCAAGTCTTGGCAATCATGCATCCTGAGGGCTTGGCCGGAGTAGCAGGAGGACTGGACTCTGGTAAGTCAACTCGCTATTACTATCACCCCCTAGCTGCATGCCATCACATGCCCCCACCCTTACCCTCATTCCCATTACTTCACCACCTCCCACATACCCCACCATCACATCCCACTCATCCCAATGCCAAGCCCTGCATGCCATACCAATGCATGAACACCCTTCACAGACCTGCATGTACACCTATCACTAAAGCATGCACACTAGAGAGAATCAGCTAAACTACTACATACCAACTTACACAAGTGAAAGCTGCCAGGGCAAATACAAACAAAGAGGGCAACCCATTGATGCACAATATGTCACACACAGAAACAATAACACTGCATTTACATCCCCACAGGTACCCCAGCCAATGTAAGCGGTGAAGAGGTGCCAGCACTATCCAGTCCCCCAACAGATGAGGCCCACAGTGATGACAGCAACTCTGGTCCCATCAGGGACCTCTGGGCAGTCGGTTACCAAGGCACAGTCACACACCACCACAGAGCCTCTCCCATCAGGAAACGCCACCACATCACCCACCCAGTGTACCCATACCTCTGTCCCCAGGATACGCTAATCAGCAGTGTGTCCACCACTACAGGGAACCCAGGGCACACCTCATACCCAAGACAATCAGGGACCTGGGTTCAGTGGCAGGGAGCACACAGTTCAGGGGACAGAGGCACAGGACAACAGGGAACTGGGAGGACTTCTGTGTGCCAGGGGGAGGACAGGCCCAGGGAACCAACTCTCCAGTAGGCACTGTCCGAGATCCTGGAAGCCTACCAACATTCCCAGGATAAGCTGGGCCAGATCCTGGACAACATGCAGGAGAACAGGAGGCTGCAGGAGGGACAGTACCAGGGGATCTGGGAAGACTTGCAGGCCATCAACACCACCCTGGAGTGCTGGCAGATATGGCCAACATCATGAGGGAGGCAGTCTTACAACAGTGGGCCTCTGCCATTAGCCAGACATCTGAACTGCCTTCCACCTCCACTGCCACAAGTGGACAGGAGGCCCCGCCACAGGACCAACAGGTCACCAGCACCCCTCCCCCTGCAGAAGGTGAACCACCCTGCAAACGTTTCCTGCGATCCAGGCAGAAGCCAGGGACTATTGCCAAGACCACTTCCAAGAAATGAGTCTCTCCTGATGTCCCACTCAGGCACCCTGTTCACCTTGAACTGCCATTGCTCCCACTCCTCTGTTCCCTTGGACAATACACCTGTGCAACAAATAGATTGGAACAATACCCTGGTCTTTCCTCATCATCACTCCATCACAATTCACTTGTCCCTCTCCTTCTTAGCACTTCAATAAACACCCTTTGAATAAATACAACTACAACTATGGAGTATGTCAAATGTTTCAAGTATGTATTCATTTAACTATGTTCAAACATTGCAATTCAACTGTACAGTAATGTTCACATAGGAAAGACCTGTAGTTTACTGCAGTGATCACACCAGGAGCGATAGTGGAGCTTAAACATCCGCAAAATGAGTTGTCAAAGGGTACAGTGAGTAGGCATAGAAGTGGGAAATAATAGCATGCCAGTGACAAAGATAATCCACAAAATGACAATGAAATGTGAAGTACCACTGTCTTACCTGTGTGTCATTGGAAGTATTGTCGAATCACTGCTGTACTGTTGTCCTCATCCTCATCATCTGCCTCCTCATCCTTACTGTCCACAGGGTCCACTGCTGCCACACTGCCATCTCCAGCCTCCTCCTCCTACAGAAAAGGCACATGGGGTCTCTAGGCAAGGTTGTGCAACATACAGCATGCCACGATAATCTGGCAGACCTTCTTGGGTGAGTATCACAGGTATCCCCAAGTTAGATGGAGGCACCGGAACCTGTCCTTCAGGAGGGCAAAGGTACGTTCGATAATCTTTCTTGTTCTCCCATGTGCCTCATTGTAACGTTCTTTTGCCCTTGGCCTGGGATTCCTCACAGGGGTCAGTAGACATGATACGTTTGGGTAACAAGATTCACCTGCAAAAATTGAAGGACAACATTTAGGCACACACTATCCTATATGGCCCACACCATAAACATACACCAATATCTACTGGGTAGGTTCCAGGCTCACCTATTAGCCACACCCTGAGCCTCTGGAGTTGAGCCCATCATTTTTGGGATGCTGCTATTCTTGAGGATAAAGGCATCATGCACAGATCCAGGATACATAGCATTGACATGGGAGATGTACTGGTTCACCAAGCACACCATCTAGACATTCATGGAGTAAAAACTCTTTCGATTTCTGAACCCCTGTTAATTTTGCTGGGGGGGAACAAATGCAATATGTGTTCCATCAATTGCCCTAATAATGTTGGGGATATGTGCCGTTGCATAGAAGTCAGCCTTCACTGTGGCAAATCCTCCACCTGGGGCAAAACAATGTAACTGCACATGTGTTTAATCAGGGCAGACAGCACTCTGGTCAGCACTATTGAGAACATTGGCTGTGACGTTCCTGCTGCCAAGCCCACTGTCACTTGGAAAGAACCAGTTTCTTAAAGAAATGGAGCACAGATAGGACTTGCACAAGAGGGGGATCCCAGTGGGGTGACAAATAGCAGATATTAGGTCAGGCTCTAATTGGGCACACAGCTCCATGATAGTGGCCCTGGCAATCCTATAGGTGAGGATAATGTGCCTGTCCTCAATTGTTGCCTGACTAAACATCGTAGGCACAACAGTTCAATACATGATGTTAATGTTTAATGTAGAAGTGGTATTTGTCCAGTATGTCTAATTTTGAACTGTGACGCAGTTATTATCCAGGGCCTGCCCCCGCCCATGAACTGGCATCCATAGGTCCTGTGTGGAGGGACAGGTGGAAATGAGGTAATTCCGCTGACGTTGTGCACCGTTGCAGGAGGCAGTCGGGAACCGCAGTGCAACTCCTCATTGGTTATTATTGGGCCCTATGGGGGTACAGTGACCAATGGTGATCTACGCCGGCAGTGACTGTATGCATCGCTGCGGACGTGACCGTCATTTTCTATCTGATGACTCACTTGCTACCTAACCTTCAGCAGGAGAGGACCTACATTGCATGTGCTGCTGTGACCTGTGTCTGGAACCTACCATGACTCGTGTGACTGGGGAAAGGGTCCCTGCCTTCACCTCACAGAGTTGGAGCAACTGGTGGATGGGGTCCTGCCCCAGTACAGACTCCTGTATGGGCCTCCAGACCAACAGGTGAGTACACTGTGAGCACGATGCATGGGGCATGAATGCATGGAGTGGTGTGTGGGAAGGCCTCATGTAGGGGAGTTTGGTGGATGTCTTCTGGGCAGCGTGCAGCTTGAGTGCTGGGCCATGTGTGTGCAAATGGCGATGTGAAAGGGTATGGTGGGCTATAAGTGTAACAGGCAGGATGGTCTGACTGATACCATTTCCTGTGTGTATTTCTCTGCAGGTCAGCACCCATCAAAAGAAGGCTATATGGCGTGCCATCTCCAAGGAGGTGCGAACCCTGGGGGTCTAGAGCAGGCAGAGCACCCACTGTCAGAAATGGTGGGAGGACCTGAGACGCTAGGCACGGAAGATGGTGGAGGCCCAGCTGGGGATGGCCTCCCAACGGGGAAGGGGTGCCCGTCGAATCCTGACCCCCCTGATGGCCTGCATAGTGGCAGTGGCCTATCCGGAGCTGGATGGGCGCTTGAGGGGAGCACCACGGCGGAGACTGGAGGGGACAGTTTGGACACTGATACCTCCTCTGATGGAAGCTCCCTGGTGGTGGCGGACACTTCTGTGACCACCCCAACTACAGGTACAGCCACCACTCACATACCATCACCGCCCTCCGGGCAGTCCCTCATCGAGTTGTTGTCTGTGCCCCCTCACCCAGGAGGGTGGGCATCTCCTTCACCCCAGCACCTCAGGCCCAGCCCCAGTGAGCCCTGCTGCTCTGAGTGAGGAGGCTATTGAACTCCTGAGATCCATCTCTGTAGTGCAGTCAACTATTGTGAATGCCATCCAGGGGCTGGCAGCCCAAATGCAACAAACAAATGCATTCTTGTAGGGCATTCACACTGGTTTGGTGGCCAAACAGAGATCAATCCAGGCTGTGGCTTCCTCTCTGATGGGAACATTTGTCCCAGTTTCCATCCTCCCCACTCCAACTACCTCTTCCCAATCCCATTCCCCTAAACCCCAACCTATTCCAAGCACACAGGCAGACGAGCATGCACACAGGACAACACACAAGAGTGGCACAGGCAAACACAAGCACCACACATCATCCCACAGGCACTCACACAAACACCATCCAGATGCAGACATACCAAAATCCACTGCCTCCATTGTGTCCCCCTCCTCCTCCTCCACCTACCTCCCAGTTGCATCTACACTCACACCTGCATGCACTACATCCTCATCCACTACCGGCATCACCACCACACCTAGCAGAACACACACCTCACTGGCAGACACCTCCACAACAGCCATGCACACGTCCCATGTCCTCTCCCACTGTGTCTGTCCACCCCCTCCCAAAGTACACAAACGCAAGCACTCAGACACCCAACAGCCATCCACCTCACAACAGCATCCAGCCCATGCACCTGCACCCAAACACAGCAGACAGACACCTCCTACAACCACTCCCTCTTCCTCCACTCCCAACCCTTCTCCCTCTTCCTGCCCCAATGTCACTAAGAAGTTTTTCTTCTCCACCATTGACTTCTTCCCTCCCCCTCTCCCACCTCATCCTTCACGTCCGGTCAGGGTCACAAAAACCCAGGCAAGCACCTAAGCCACCCAGTCCACGGGGCCAGTAGTCGCCACACCCACTTGCGGTGGGAAAGGATCCAGGGCACCAGGCAGCCTCAAGGAAAGGGTGCCTGCCCCTATTGTTGCCAGGAAGGGCAAGGAGCCTGCCCCTAGTGCTGCCAGGAACGGCAAGGAGCCTGTCCCAAGTGCTGCCAGGAAGGGCAAGGAGCCTGCCAAGCTGCTGCCAGGAAGGGCAAGGGGCCTGCACCAGCTGGCAGGAAGGACAAGGGGCCTGGTGCAGGGACTCAGACAGAGCCCCCACCACCAACTATGGTTGTGTAGCCACAGAGGCTGCAGGGGATGGGCTGGAGCCTCCCCCCACCACCACCAGCAGCAATACCACCAGCAGTGGGCAGCCATCCGAGGCTGCAGGAGATGGGCTGAAGCCTCCCCCCACCACCACCTACAGCAGCACCACCACCACCAGTAGTGGGCAGCAGTCTGAGGCTGCAGGGGATGGTCTGGAGCCTCTCCCCACCACCAGCAGCACCACCACCACCAGCAGTGGGCAGCCATCCGAGGTTGTAGGGGATGGGCAGGAGCCTCCCCCACCAGCAGCACCACCACCACTGAGCAGCCGTCACTGCCATTGGACGGGATGTAATCCTGCCTCCATGGTCTTCTGTGTGGCCTGCCCCCTGCAAATCCAGTGGGTATTACACCCACCTGAGAGACTGTGACCTTGCACTCCCCAGGTTCAAGAGCACAGGGCACGAGACCTCCTCCAAAACCAGTGGGTATTATACTCACATCACCAAGACTACCCAGGATCAAGAGCACAAAGCACAATACCCCCTCCAGAACCGGTGGGTAAGACACCCCCCAACCCCAGCCTCCCCAGGATCAAGAGCTCAGGATACGATGCCCGCTCCAGAACCCCTTCAGAGACTGTGGCCTTGCACTCCCCAGGACCAAGCACATGACATGTTGCCCCGCCCAGAGCCAGTGGGCAAGTCACCCACTTGAGAGACTGTGGCCTTGCACTCCCCAGGACCAAGCACAGAGCATGGTGCCCCCTCCAGGACCAGTGGTGTTGTACCATCTGCTGGCTGAGGTGCCTCCCCATCCCCCGAGGTGCCTGCCTGTTTTCCAACTGATGCCCCTGCAGTGTTCTCACTGTGTTGCTGCAGATGACAAGTGGAGCCTTGGACTTTGACCTGTGGCCCTGAAGCCCAAGCTCAATGAGGACCAGGCGGTGTCCCCCGAACTGTACATGTGTATATACCATTAGATTGAATTTTTGTATTTCTACTGTAGGTATATTATTACAATCACCTCATCACATTCCTGTAGCCCTTGCATTTTTCGTAAGGGGTACTGGTAAATATGTTTTATTACTGCATCTGATTGTGTGTAGGGTGTTAGAGGTTGGGGTGTTGCGTGTTGTGTGTGTGTGACACTCTCTTTTTCCTCCCTCCCTACCATGTGCTAGGGGGCTGTACTCACTGTGGTCATCTTCGCTGTCGTTGGTGTTCGTGATGGAGCAGGACGTAGAAAATCATCAGGAATATCCGAAGTTCGGGTTCCATGGCGGCGTGGTTGTTCCCTGTGTCTCCAATGGTGAGTCCTTTCACTTCTGAGCTCAGTTTCCGCCAGGCTTTTGATGTTGTTGGTAGCGCCCCCAGAAAAGGTGGTGGATTTGTGTGTCTTAATATGGTGGGCGGAACATTGGCTTCCGTCTGGCTGTCGGCAGCTACCGCTGTTGTGCCTGTTGTTTCTGCCCTGGCGGTCACTGTGGTAAGGTGCCTGTCTATCTGTGTTCTCACTGCCATGGTCAAAATTTAGTTACCGCTAGCCTGTTGGCGGTATTACCGCCACTTTATCACCGACCGCCAGGGTTGTAATGAGAGCCTACATTTTCAATATCTAATTAAAATTTACCATTGTTACTATAAACATATGAGTAACCCCCCAACCACATATTTAAAATTGTACCCCCTCCCCAAATAATTACCCATACTTCCCTTAAACATACTAACTATATATTTACGATTTGCATGGTAAAGCCTTGTGTGGTAAAGTCATGTGTGGTAAAGTCTTGAGTTTTGAGTGATAAAGACTATGTGGTAAGTGGTAAGTGTACCATGTGGTAATTACGAATTTGTAAATGTAACACACCCATATTGTGTACGCTAGACCAGTATTTTGATTTAAAAAAAAGTTTTCATAAGTATGCTCTATGTTCTATTGTTTTTTAATGTATTGTTCCTTATTGAAAGAAGGTTTCATCAACTAATTTATTTGTGATTACAATCATTCTTCATTTTGTAGAGAGGATTTTGAGTGAATAATGATTGTGTAGTGATAGTATACTGCGCAGGAATGACAAAGCTATTGCAGATAGAGTTTAGAATTTTTTTAATTGCAGTCTGTTGTCAGATATATGAACAACTGCAACGGATGTAGTTTTATTTATTTTTTTTAAAAATCCTAGGAAAAATAAAACAGTCCCTGAATGTTAATGTTAGAATACATTTATTTAATTGTTGAAAGTTTGGGTGCTTCAAAGTGCAAAGTAATTTTCTCAGTGCTTTTGTTTCTAGTTTTCTCTTTAATTGTATGTAAAACTTCAATAGAGGTGGCTGCTTGCTTGTACAGTATTAAAGCATAGATAAAAGGAACCGTATTGTTATTTTTTGTTAGAGCGTACAGTGTATATTTAGTTGAATTGATGTTAAGAAAACTTAAATGTCAATTCCATCATCAAAACAGCACTATTTTCTCAGGAATTAAGATTATGGAGAATTGCAGTTATTAGTTATCTTTTGGTAAGATGTTTGCAATCAAAGAAAATAAATGATTAATATAGATTGTCGTTAGTTCAGAAAGAATATCTATGTTGGGCTTAATGGGTATAGCTTTACTTGACTGTCTTTTATGACTACATAATGCTTGATTATGAGTTTGGCGGTCGGCCGTCAGGCCCCCGCCCAGGCGTTCACAGAAAAGCCACTGCGGGGCAGTCTCCAGATAGCCGTATTAGGATTTTTGGAGGCTAAACCACCTCCTGCCAAGACAAATTGTGGCCCAACAGCTGTGTGGCAGCCAGCAATCTTGGCAGTGCAGCGTCTCTCACTGTCATGACCATGGGGAACCCCCAAGCCCATTACAAAATCACAGTCGCCATGATGGTCTCCTTGCGGTGGTTAGCTAACAGGATCGGACGCTGAGGTACACAACCAGCAATGCAACAGACAAGTGCTGAATGTATGGATTCAAAAGCAACACAGTTTGTCATACATTGGCCCAGTGGACACACCTGCAAATCACACCATACAACTCACCCCTTCCCAGATCCTTTGCCTCTCCACTACTGTGCTGCAAGAAAGGAACCAGAGACCACTTTTTGATTAGAATTGATATATAAGGCACCCCATATTTCCACTGTCCCATTTACCTCCTTTCTCACACTTTTGTCCATTTACTCCATATATTACTTTTCTTGTAAACTAAGTTCCTGTCCCCAACTTTAATTTACATCCATGTCACATCCAAAAAATCCTCGTTTTTCGGAAGATAAGTCGAAGGTCATGGTGGATGAAATCATAAGAGTAGAGCCACAATTGTTTGGAGCCCAAGTCCAGCATACTCCTCTCATTAGGAAATGGAAATGCTAATGACAGTCAACAGAGTGAATGCTGTATGCACCACCCTACACACAAAGGAGGACATTAGGAAGAGGTGGAATGACCTGAGGGGGAAGGTGCATTCTCTGACCTGTAGCAGCACATGGAGGCCAATAAGACTGGTGGTGGTCCTTCTAATGCCCCATTACAATTCTTTCCCTGGAAGGAAAAGGTCTTGACCATCCTACATGCAGAGTGCTTGACAGAAATACTTGAGGGAGGCAGAGCCTGGTAAGTTTGAACACACAGACTGTCACAAATGTTCTGAATACTCAATTCTCACCTTTTGCTACTGCATTGTTCATCTATTTCCCCAACATACAATACCCACAGTAGCAGACATGTATCTTTGTCAATGTGTATTGCCGTACATAACATCACATGTATCTAGCCCCATTACATGACATATGTTGGAATGGGGTCTGTAAGTGTTTCAATATCAAAAGATTATGTAAATGTTTGGGACAACCTAACTGCAGTGTGGCAACAGATATGTAATGTTCTGCAATGGTCAAAATATACCTATATGCCATCTCTTAAATCATGTACCCTTCCCTTAGAGCTTAGCATTTGTCTAGTATGGGGAGTCAGCAAGTGACATGACTACAACTACAAGGAGGCTCTGTTTCTATAATTCAAACCAACAGGCACTTGCCCAAATACACTTGTTTGCCATCTCACAAATGATGTTCACTCACATGGGAGTGAGTAATCTACATATTATGCTCAACTCAGAGATATGTCTATTTACCTAGCTTACTCTTCTCCTGGTATCCCAAAATAAAACTATTGAGGACAGGAATGAGACGTTTCCAAGTGTGTACATCAAGTATTCCTAGGGCACAAAGCTACTCCATCAGATTGGTAGTGGCAGCTAACACATTGACTCAGCACTGCTCATATGATGGCTGCAGCTATATATACAAGGTTGTGTGTCTGCCTATATCTCACACAACTAGGCCTTGGTATGGTCAGACACCCATGTTTCCTCACCACTGTGTTGGCTTACCTGTTTGTAAGATATTGTGTTCATTCCCTCATCTAAAGTGCAACTGATCACCATATCTAATGAGCTGCTTGAATCTAACAGTTTCTGCAAGCTTCACGCATGTCATGTCAACAACTTCAATACCATGGTAACATTGCACAATCAGCAAACCTACCACTGAAGATTGTCCAAGGTCTCTAATTAAAGTGACACAAAATCTTTGGATGTAGATTCCACACTTCAACCAATAACAATATACTCTACAGGTCGACCTGGCACAGCACCTGGCTGGACATTGTCTACCACCAGGCTCCCAAACCACCTCTGGATAAAGACCTCAGTGATGGCAACACTCCAGGACATGTGGATGTGGATGATGGTCCTGGCTCATCTGGGAAGCCTGGTAAGATGACAATAGTGAGTCTCACTGTACCCACAACAGCTCCCACCCAGCTGCTTCTATATCACAGACAACAACATGACCCCTAACCTGTGTACCTAGCACAATTTGTACCAACTTGATCCCCCCAGTCCTGGATCCTGAGGTGCAAATCAACAATCTTGGCACTGAGTGTTCAGGACCTAGTTGGAGAGGGCACCCTGTGCCAAGGGCATGGGCTCATGGGTGTAGGGTCAGAGGGAGGGACGCTGTGGGCCAGCAGGATGAGGCCACTGGGGCCACTCATGGCCAGAATACCATCAGCCAAGTCTTGGGGATCTATCAGCAGTCCCCCACCATCTACCCCTTCCTGTGGGCCAGCTACATCAAGCCCAAGTACATCTGTGGCAGACACAGAAAAGGAGGCCCTGCCAGAGGACCAACCACCCTCAGACGCCCCTTCCTCTGTAGCAGTTGAACCCCACAGCCCTCACAAGCAGGGACATCCATATATAAATCCAGGAGGTACAGATGGCAAGACACCCACCACTGCCAGCAAGAAACCTCATCCTTAATGTCCTCCTTTCTGTGTCACACATTCACTCTGTGGACTGATCCTGAACCCCATTCCATTTCCGATGGGTGGAGTACTCTGGACTTTGGACTTCCGATGGTATGGCATCTACTCCTATGATTTCCTTCACCATGACTGACACCTTCACTTTTCAATGATGTTACTTTTTGCTACAAGTTTGTTTCTACCCTTACCACTGTAATAAATTCACCATGTCACAAACTTACTGTCTGCTGTCTTAAATTTCTCATTTAGAAATGCAGATATGTAAAAACATGTGACTCATACAATGAAAAAAACAAGATACTTGTGGAAGCAAAGATATGTTGCTTGTACACAGGGTCCAGCTCAGGATTACAACCATTCCACATAAACACACACATACAAGTAAAAAAATGGTATTACATTGTTCAGCTCATTGACTGTCAATATGTCTGAAACATAGCAAATCATACACGATTGAATCATACTGGGTAAATGATAACATTTACAGGTGCAAACCTCCAGACCATGGAAGGAAGGGATATTTCAAACATTGTCCTGTAGAATAGGCAAACATGAAACTGGTTGATGTCATCAGCCGGAGCCATTTTGCCTACCTCACAAAAGGAAACCAACATCATATAATACAAGACTGATAAAAATGTCAGTATAACAAATTTTGATCACAGGGTCATTACAAGCCAATGCTTCTGCATCTAGTGGTATGACAGAAACAAATGTCAGTGATGTGTCACAGGCACTTTGGTCTACAATGATGAAACATATCAACAACTACATATAGTTCATACACAAAGAGTGTTTAGCCAATGTGAAGGGAAACTAATATGAATGAAGCCTAGAACTACATATTTTCTGACCATTGATGACACACATGATGCATCAGTGGCACCAAACAACAAGGTACAAGTCCAATGGAGTCTTCTAAACTTCTACCCTCTCACTTTGCAAGCTGGCCTGGCACAGGTCTTATACGCCTAAAGTCTGTGACATACATTCCCAGGAACAATCCATGTCAACTTTGTATGTCTCAACAGCATCATAAACATACCAATGTCACAACTCGGAAATGTCCCAATAAAGATGTCATGGTGACAGTACGCAAACAAATGCAGAAACAAGGAGTATAATTTTAGTTATGAAATCATAAAAATGACACAATTCACATAGCAAACCTTTGGAGAACACATTACATGTTGTAAATCTTTCTCAAAAAAAGCAACAAACCGAAATGTGTCAAAAGCTTCCTTATCAGACACACTTTGCCAGTATGTGCCAGAACTTCTGCTTTCTAACATTTCCAACCAATATATTCCTCACACCATCACAACAAAAGTGTGCTGTGCAGTCAAAGTCATGATATCTCATGACATACAATCATGAGAAGAAGCTGTTGATGAGATCTTGTCGCAAGTCAGCTTCCTCCTCTTCACCACTATCATCTTCATTTGGCATTTCTGGATTCTCACATGTGGCACAGCAGGCTCCCTCTCCTCTGGGATGTAAGGGATGTTCCTTTGCAGAGCAATGTTATGGAGCCTGCAGCAGGCAACGGTGACTTGACACACCTTCCAGTCTTGTCCAGCCAGCAAAACCTGGCCTTCAGGAGCTCAAAAACCCAGTCAATTGGCTGTTATGTTCTTCTGTGGGCCTCATTGAAGCGCACTTCCCCTAGCGTAGTTGGATTCCTCAGCAGTGTTAACAACCAAGGACAGTTGGGAGATGCTAAGGCTCTTATTTTGTAATGAGACATATGTGCTTCAATGAGACACACACTTCCTGATTGTAACACCTGGCATTGCACACCCAAGATCAAGACAGATGTGACTTTGCAACAAGCCAGGCCCTCTCTGGCTGCAGTTGTGACATCGGCTGGGGTATGATGCTGTTCCACATTACAAAGGAATCAGGAGCTGAACCTGGGATCCGGGCACAGATGTTTTAAATGTATTGATCTGACAAGCAAACAACTTGCACACTGATAGAATGGAAGAGCTTCCTCTTTCAATAGACTTGTTCACTGCCATGTGGTGGCACCAATGCAATATGGGTGCAATCAATGGCTCTCACAACATGTGTGAGGTGACCAAATCCAAAGAAGTCAACCTTCACATTGGCTAAGTACAATCCCTGATGCCTGACCTTGTTCATTGGACTTTAGGAAACTCCTCCATCAGGGGAAGTGGATCATGTGGTGGGAGGATTCAAAAGCGGTGGACATAGCCATAGACTAACGTTTTTGACTGTGACAGTCGCAGTGCAAAGGCTCTGTCCGTTGACCGTGATGATCACATATGCGGCATACATGTACACAGCAGTTTGGAAAAAAACTCACTTGCCTTCTGACACTGTTGCCATCAACATCTCCACCACTTCAGCTGCTGTGTGCCGCTTCTTAGAGCAATCATACCAGGCAAAGCATGTGTAAGGGCCCCTGCCTTCTCTCCAGAGGAGCTGGAGAGTCTAATGGAAGAGAACCTTCCCCTGTATGGACAACTCTTCGGCTCACCAGAGGAGCAGGCAACTACCTCATTGGCATATTTAACTCTGTTCAACACCATCCTATCCTTCCTCACAGTCTACAATGTGCCTCTAAGTCCCAATGAGTTGTTTGGGTGCCTGTTGCCACAATCTGTGGTCCATACATAGGATGTACATGTTGTGGATTGTGGATCCCTGTAGTCTCTGTATTCCAAATTACTATTGTGTTGTATGTTCTGTGATGAGCCCTAGATCCTTCTTCTGTTGCATTTATATATCTATGCAAGTAAACTTTACAGCCAAACAATTATATGATGGTCTGATGATGGTAAATGACACAGTAAATGTATTTGCATTACTGCATGAGCTCTGTATGTATACTTTGCAATGTGTAAAGTCCCATAGATCACTCAGCCCAGATCAGTCCTTGGCAAACTGTCATATGAGATCAACGTAAAACTCACTGAGCCCTTCGGAATACAATACAACCCTAAACTCACATATAGGATGGCCAGAGGATGTGCTGCCATGCATGGAAGTGATGGAAATGTGATGTTCATGCAGGTTCAATATGCTCAACCTCCAGGGAGCAAGGCCTGTCAAAGTCTTTTCACTGTATGGGACATAGCCCAGGCTGGTGCACCGCAACTGTGACTATGGAACTGAGGCACTGGGCCCACTTCCTGAAGACCTCTAGATCCTTGGATGTGTCCAAAATGAGTCTTCAGAAACAGGATCTGGTCTGAATGCTTTTACATTGACTACATTAGGAATGGGAACTGAGGTAACCACCTGACCTGGTACTTATTTCCATTGACTCTCATTGTCAATGTGTATCATTGACTTATGGCCGGCCTCTTACTACCATAGGTCTGTTGTCATCTTTCTATAAGTCTTGTTTGTACAGTACAGGCCTGTTGCACACGTGACAAACCCACAGTGCATATAGTTGGTTAATTCAGGGGAGATCATGTCTTGTGAATCACTAGCTTTGTTACATACACCCAATCAGACCAAACATACCTTTGTATGTTTAATGCCATCTCTGACGGAGTGCCACTTTGGGTAAAAGTTGTCTCATGTGATAACAGTACATACCACACAAACCCACTCAGAAGTTGTATGAGAATCTATTAGGTAGACCACATGTCTACACTTCCACAGAGAAAAAGCTTTCAGTGACACCAATGCCAACACTTTCATCGTCAGCTAAGTCTTAGGGTGTAGTCTGTACCATGGTAGTTGCCTGTATGGACCTTATGCAGTCAATGTGCCTTGATGTAAAGGTGTCTGTACAGTCAGTGAACAAGTAGTTTACCCTTCAAAACGTAACAGCGGTGTGTGTGTTTCACAGTGGCTCACATCACAGTACATGTTGCTTGGCTCTGGGCTACATGATGTTAGTGGGCTTGCTAAGTTAGAGTAGGCCATGACCAGGGTTGTGGATAGTCAGCAGATGACTCCAAAAGTGTTTATTTATGTCCAGGTACTTATCACCATGTGTGCTTTACACATGTGGTTTTTTGATAACTACAAAAAGCTTATGCTAGGTGTTTCTAAAATGCATGTTGAACAACCAGTTACCCTTCAAAAGTGCAATTGTGACCTCTTCATTTGTTTATTGCATCCATACAGGTCAACAACCATTAGAAGCAAGGTATTTGGAGAGCTATCACCCGGAAGATATGGACCCTGATGGTCTATCACTGGCAGAGTGTCTGTCACAAAAGGTGGGAGGACCTGAGACACTGGGCCCTGAAAATTGTGGGGGTCCAGCTGGGGTGCCCTCTCAACGTGGGCAGGTGCATGCTGAACCCTGGACCCCCATAATGGCCTGCAAATTGGCAGTGGTCTACCCTGAGCTTGATGGGCGTTTGAGGGAAGCACAGCAGCTACAAAGGTAAGAGTCTTGGGCATATTCTTACCTGTTACATTGTGAGGTTGATATTTTAGAGGCTGCTATCTCCCCATGAATATTGGAGATGACCCATGTGTGATACACAATATGTGTTCTTATTTGTGTAGGTATGGTAGGTGGTGCAATAAAGATGTGCCTTGCCTATTGTCCTAGTGACCAGGAACACAACAGAGTATAGTCCACTACCAATACACTCTCTTAGGGAGACGCATGGCTGAGTACAGTGGTCAATCATCTCATTGTGTTTCATGTTGTGGGTGTCATTTGTACTCAACAGTCCACTTGTCTTCAGTGTGTCAGCCCCAACATCAATCAACATGAGGTAATAGATCACTATACTCAGACATGTGTCTTCTCAAGAGAGTATAATGACATCTGTACCCATCAGGCCACTTGTCTTCAGTTTGTCAAGAGTGCTGGTGCTTAATTACTGTCTCTCTTGTGATGGTGGCCATCATACATGTGATATAGCACACACTGTCCTTTGTGTGAAGTCACAGACCAATACTTGACCTTAATAAATAGGGAATGTACAATTACATGATTTGGGTAACATCACTGTTAGCATCAGTGTTGGTACCTACTTGTTAGTACCTTGCACTTTTGTAGTATCATTTCCATTACTGTTTCATACATAATCTATCGGTCTTCCTGGGTTGATGTCTGATTGTATCACATATGTGTACGTGCCAAAATTTCTTGGAAAATAGTTTTCTATGATTGGTATACAGCTCATATGGTACCACATACAGGAGTGTGTCAACCTTGTTTGATGGGTTACACATACCCTAACCTGCTACTCCAGGTCATTTATCATGAACAATTGCAGAAGCAATGAAGGATATGACAGGTAGACATGTAGTAATTACTCACAATGTACGTTTACATGCCATTGAATCATTTGGCTAAGTGCTTTGTACATTTGTTAATTGTGAATGTTCATTGCCTGACTGTTGACATGCACCAGGGAGTGACATGCAGAAATGTTGGAATCATATGTGAGTGTGTACACTCAGTAATCCAATGGAATCTGTGTTTGCATGACACAAAGGTACAGTGATGTGCCTTCCTATTGAGAAACATGTTGCAGGCCCTCTTCATATAATGGAGATTCCTGTGAGCCATAACAACATGCAATGGACTAATCCCCTTTTAGTTATGCAATGTTAGAAAAGTATTCTCAGCACTACCAATTGAGACAGGTCAATTCCCTAGATCTAGCTGATTCATTGGGCTGTGTATATTTGTAGACAAATCTCCCAGACATTTTGACCAGATTGTCTCCAGTGTACTTTTCTATGCAAGATGTGTGATCTATCAAAGCAACATTAGTACAACTTTAATGAGACAACTTAGACAATGGACATATTGTGCAGTTACCATCGGTGAGTTTTTACACTATGACATGGATGTTTCCATGTCACCTTCTTCTGGCTATTGCACTTCTTACTGCAACATGACTGAATTATTTGCCCATCATTTCATCATGATGTGGTATTGTGCATATGAACTTTGGCGGATTGCAGGACCTTGTGGGGAATCTGTGAGACTGAACTTGGCATTGCCATAAGATTTGATATTAACAGTTTACGGAGGGGTCCTACAAGAGCCAAACCATTCAAGGAAACAAGATCTCTTACTTGATCCAAGGGTATTGTGATAGGACAACTTCACTCATGCAATTGAAGCTGTCTGTGATTCAGATTTTCCTGTGGTTGATTGTTTGCAGTTCCTGTAGTATGGATGCATGTGGTGTTGCAAATGCTAAAGCCACTTTGAAGGACCTTGTGGCGGGGGAGCTACTGTACATTATGGTAATGTTTTGTAATCAAAGCTGCTTTTCAAGGTTGTTCAGGCACACGGAAATACCCTATTTGTATTTCAGCATCATCACAGGCAAGTGGAGGAGACAACACTGACATCAGTGGAAAGCAGCTGGTCACGCTACCTCTGGTCATGTAACATCAGACACAAAGGGAACCAGTGGCCCAGAGGGTGAGGGATGTGTCACAGAGGACACTGGCTCAACATTGTCTTCTTCTGAGTCGACCTGCAGTGTACATTCCATAGTGATGGCAGAACACTTAGGACCTACATCTGTTCTATCTCTACCCTCCCTGTTGTTCCCCATCCAGTTGGCTGGGCCAGCTGCCCCAAGATGGTAGCCATCTCCTTTCTGCCAGACACCTTATCCCTTGCTCCTATTATGCCTCCTGCTCTGAGTGAGGAGGCTATTGATCTTCTGAGGATCATCTCTGTGGATCAGACTGCCATTATGAATGTCATCCTTGTACAAGGGAAACAGCTCCAATAGATGGTTGCATACCTGGAAGGCATTCACAGTGCTATGTCTGAACCACAGAGATCTGTTCAGGCTCTGGCCTCCTCCCTCACCACAGCCTTCCACCCTCCAAAATCCTCCCACTACCTTCCTCTTCCCCATCTAATTTCCCTATTCCAATACTTGTTCAAAGCACAATCACACACACATGTGTATGCACACACCTTAACAGCCACAAGCATTACTCATAAACACAAACACTACAATACACACAAGCATGTCAGCACTTGACACTCAGCCCACTCATACCCAATGCCACACACACCATATCCCAGACACTACTCAAACACCCACAGACACAGCTACCACTCACCCATACCCCCAGACACCACTCCAACACCCATAGCCACCACTTACACAATACCCCAAGTCACCACCCCAACACCCACAGACACAGCCACCACTCACATCGTACCCCCAAATACAACCCCAACACCCACAGACACAGCCACCACTCACACCATACTCCCAAACACCACTACCACCCACACAGACACATCTACCACTTCCACCTTACCCATCACAGCCCACCAAAAGATGCAAATGCCCACACTCACACATGGAATGGACACCAACAAAACACAAACATACTTTAGACAGACACACCAGCACCAACAACAGCCACAGCCACACCTAACACAAGCACTTCCTCAACCTCCTAAACCATAAGCCCTCCTAAACAACCTTCCCATTATCCCCAAGAAAGTTTCATGTTAGCCCTTGCCCTTACCCCGATGAGCCCCTCTCCGAAAGGAAAAAGGACCCTACCCACACCCCAACCTATCCCTTCCACGTCCAAGTCCTCTCCTGTGACACCTACCCCCTTTGACACCAGCCATACCCCTACCCAACCCAAAAAGAAGCTCACCTCTCCCAAAGTGAAACTCACCCTTCCCAAGACCAACCCCACCCATCTGAAATCCATCCCCACCCAAGGGGGATCATTGAGGTGCCTGGAATGCCCACTAGATGCCCCTTGCTGTGGAGGTTCCTGTGGCAGTGACATGTGAGGCATGGTGGAGGGACACAGCAGTGTGCTATGTACAATTTGTACAAGGGCTGGCTGGCCTTTTCTTGAGTTTTGGAGCTTTGAAAATAAACATCAGTTTGTTGTTTTGCTACATATTGGTCTGGCCATTGCTTTTCTACCTTTTTGATGTTCACAAATAATTTGTGATGTATGACTACAGTTGTGTGTGTTTTATCCTGATTTATGGTCCATTTGATGTGCTTCGTAAGATCTGACTTTGGAACCAGTGCTGATGTCATCCAGGACAAGGGGACATGTTCAATGGCTGGATGTGTGGGATGTAATCCAATTGGGGTGACATTGCGTTGGGTGGTGTTTCATATGGTAAGAATTTCACCTTGGCTTGGCAAATGTCAAAATATACTGGGTTACATTTCGCTCCCTGATGTAGATTGGACAGTCATATCATATGTGCAAGCTTGAGGTTTGTTTGTCCACATATGGAGGGTGTTCAATTGTGCTACCATCCTGTACACTTGATTGGACATATGTCCATTTTAATGAGTGTACCTTACACCTACTTTATCTGAATGTTTGACTCATGCTGCTAATGCTGTATTTACTTTCTAGACTTGCACTTACACATTTGCCACGTAGGCAAGAAACTTAGTTATACTATTGGTTATCCCTAATATTCATCAAGCCACAGTTCCTCTGCAAATAGTGGTTTTGTGGCGTGTGCAAAGCAAAATGGGTCCCTGGACAGCAGCCTTTCTGGGGTCCCCCTATTGTCACCATACCTTTTCTGCAGGGATTGGTTAAATTGTGAGCTTTGATGTTTGTCACTCAAATGATTCTGCATCCCATTTACCTTAGATTCTCTTGCAATGTGGGTGATATGTGTCAGTCCATGACAAGGATTTTGCAAGGAAGGTGTGTTTGTGTTCAATGACCCATCCAGACAGATGTATGTTATGTCACAACAGGCCATGGCATGTGAACATTGTGAGGGTGTCACTTCAATTTTTAGGTGTCATATTGATGGGGATTTGCTGTTATGTTACACAATGTCACGAACACATCACTATCCCTGAAACTGGGATATGCACACATATCAAGTTTTGTAGAGTGTGGAAGTGCAGTGTCAGTGACCTGGCCAAAGGGGGCATCATCGGGCTGTGACTGGGTCGCATGCTGTGTACAAATCCAAATAGGGGCACACAAAATATATTTCGGCCACGAAGCACAGCTCACATACCAGGTCAATGGTGGCCCATCAATTTGCTGTGGAGTTGGAGGAAACAGATAAGTGTTTGGCTTACAGTAAGTTGCATCCACAATGGCATTGAGTTTGTGTGCTATTGAGCAGCAGAAGCAGCGGCAGGATGTGAAGGATGGGCTCCATGACTGCACAGGATGTGTGGCACTGCCTGCAAGTGAGTTTCTGCCTTATATTCCTCCATTTCCACCAGCTCAGCTGTAGTGTTTGGACTGCCACAGTCACATCAGGGGAAAGGAACACCATAATTGGGCCAGCAGGAACACTGGCGGTATGCCCTTTGACAGGTGCATTGGCCTATTTCGCTGCCGCTGCAGCAAAGTGTTGCTGCAGTGTCAGCGGGAGCACAGCGTTCTTTTTGTCTATGAAATCGCATCTATCATAATACGTCAATCAGACCGTCAAAATGGTGGTGGTCGAACCACCGCCGCCCGTGGTAGTCCTCTGACCGCCAAACTAACTCATAATCAGGCCCTTAATCTTAAAAACATTTGGGAATATAGGCATTTCTTCAGTGACATGTATGGAGATATTTTTCAATACTTCCAGTAGAACTGAACCCCAAGGTGAACCAGAGGTGGACATAAGGAAATTTAGTCTGATGGACATTTTTCCTTATTTCAATTTCAGTCGCAGAAGTTCAGTGGTATGTTTAATATATTCTCCCTGAGTAACTATTCTGCCCCTGCGACCAGTTGAAAAATAATTTGCATATGTACTCTTGGTTCAAAATGCCTATCCTTGCAATAAAGGTAACCTTGTTGTTTAAATAATGTATTTCACTGATTGATGCTACATGTCGCATCTGGTAGGTTCGGCTTTCTAATATATATTTTTTTGTAAATACAAAAAGAAAAAATTAAAAAGGACATGTGTTTTATTACCATAAAGAATGATATTTTTCTTCAAATGTTTATTGTTTTAAAATGTCATTATATTGTATTACCTGGGTGTTCTGTTGATATACTTTTTGAGGCTTGATTGGCTGGTTTTTCAGGTGGCCTTGATGCAAAAGATAACGTTATGTTAATTGGATGTTATTCTGGGAAATAAATGTTTATTCATTTATTTTAATTTTTTAATTACTCCATTTTTTGTGGACGAGAAAATAAAAATATTTTGCTAATTTATTTTTATTAGGAAGTAAATATTTTTTATTGCTAATTTGTGTTAATATATCTTTGGTACTTAATTTTTAAAAAGTATTAACAATTGCTCTATTCTAATTACCTCTTTTTTGTTAATAAAATTGAGATTTTATTTTGGGTTTTGCCTAAAATGGTGTGTTTTTCCTTTAAAAATGTTTTGAGTTTCATTGTTTTTTCTTTCACCCTTTGCTTGGTTTAGTGGTATATTTCTACAAAAAGGTAGGTCAGCAACCTTCTGTGGGGTTCCATGCCACTCACTGATTTAAGTAAAATAAAATTGCTCATAGAACGCTTCCTGAAGGTGAGGGCCTCAAACATCTCTCCCACCTTGGAGCTAAAGACCCTGTTGACCCAGTGAATATCCACTTTAACAATACAACCAGTGTTGAAAAAAAGTCCAGTCTGCCGCAGTCCCTAAAATTACTCATATTAAAGTACAGCCAAGGAATGTATAGCAAATCATCTATGCCCATAGAATCCCATACATCTAGATTGTTAAGTTTAAGCTACTCTTTCAACCGGACTGAGAGCCAGACAAGCAACGGATGAAGGTGAATAAAATTTAAAATATATCCCAAACCCACTTCTTCATGAATAATATCTGAGGGTATGCTTTGCGGGATCTTCAACAATCCTCTCCAAAACTTGTTTTCCACAGTCTTGATGTAAGTAATATTTGTATACCCCCAGAACTCACAGCCAAAACTGCCTATAGGGAAACACTTGGTCTTGAAAATATATATAACAGTCTTCATGTGAGTACCCCTTCAACTGCTGTGAGAAGCCACTAATATTATGTGTGACCATATTAAAGGACATTATATTTTTCTTAATCAATGGTTGCTAATTTAGGTGAGAATCCAGCATAATATCCTAGTAGCAAAAATTATCCATCCTACCACTTTGATGCCCCTTGGCCACAAGGCTCTTGGATTTAGCGCTTTTAAGACTGATCACCATAGTGTAGGAGTTTGCAAAGTTAATGATCAGATCCAAGCTGTCCACAAAACTAAAAAAAGATCTAAAAGTCACTGGTGGCCCCTAGCGGTACATGCAATCAAGACTGTATCATAGGCATATAGCAGAGCAGGTACTAGGCAACCACCAAGACTAGGGACATCCAGACACTCTTCAGCTAGAGAGTATTCTAATTGATTAATACAAAGAAAAGAAAGAAAAATGGCCAGGATACAACCCTGGCAGCCGCCCCTCTTCAAATAAAAGTGTGGATTGCATTCACCGTTAGGACCGTATCTTGTAGAGGCCAAGAGGCCATCATCCAAAGTGTGCAGAAAAGTGACAAGTGCAGACTCGTCCCAAATAGACGCCAGCAGCTGGGAGGCTAGCTCAGTGAAATCTATTAAACACCAAGCTGAGATCCACAATAACCAGATGGATGGCACCTCCTTTGCTCTAGTATACATGCTTATGAGCAAGTATAGGTTCAAGTTCTTTTCAATGGTTTCCCAGCCCAGTCTGAACCTGTACTGCAAATGTGACAGAATGTTGTGTTAATTCACCCAGGATATTAAGCGGTCTAGCAATACCCAAATAATAATTTTCACCTCAGAGTCCCCCGAAGAAATACCTCTATAACACGTTTGGTCTGCTCTATTCCCTTTTTTGAATACTGGTACTATCACCGTCTTTTACCACAGTGAGGCACGGGGCCTCATGTAGCAGCATTTAAGTACAAAGTCAGAATAGGTGCCCAAAGATCAACAAATGATTTGTAGAAATCATCATAGACTCTGTCATGGCTAAGGGCTTTACCCAAGGGAAGGGCTAAAATATCAGATATCACATCCTCTAAATTAAAAGTGAGCCTATTGTCCTCTGAAGTGCACGGGGAAAGGAAAGCCAGGCAGTCATGATTTTCAATGGTCAGTCCATGCTTGAGCCATGGGAGTCAGTGCCTGGTTGGACAGAAGCTACAAACTAAACAGAGGATGGTTTACCACTGTCCAAAAGGAGGCCCTATCCCACAAGGGACTAGCAGCAAGTAGGTTCTCCCAGCGCTCACTCATTGGTTTGCTTTTTCACTGTTTGCACGACAAACTCTGAGAAGCCATAGACATCCTCATCTCTTCCTGGATACATAGCTTTTTATGAAGGGCCACCAAAATAATCCTGATGTGTCTTTAAACACTTCTTATCAAACCATTTATGGTGAGGGGAAGATGCTACCATCCCTGGTGTAGAAGGGACAGTTTGACTGCACTACAATGTTAGAGAAAGCTTCCAAGACATAAACATCAGAGGCATCCTCATTATTAAGACAAATAAGAAAATTAGGATGACAGGTGATAACCAGATTAGAAAGAAAGTTAGCAGGGGAAATCTTGGCCTAACTGATCCTTTGGCCTTGGTCTGAAGTTACAACTGACTCCTTGAATAACTGTGCTACATCCACATGTGATTCAGCACACTGAAAATTAGCTGATAAAGGGTTGTGATCACTACAAACATCACATTCTACCTTACAGTGCACAAGAGAAAAAGATAAAACAAACAGAAACATAAATATAATCAATAACTGAACTGTGGCATCTCCTCTTGAGTGTCCAGTAGTCATTGCTAGATACCCTCTGGGTCAACAAGATGACTAGGCTATACTCTGAGCCCAAATTGTTTAACATGTCTCCTAGCCGAGTATGTTGGAGATGAACATGATCTGTATGACAAAACAAAATGTCAAATCCCCACTATTGTGACAAACCATACAAGGGTGCAAGTTGAAATCAACCAACAACAAAATCATCATAATTTTCAAAAACCAAGAAAGAAATAATTTAAAACATTTTAATATTATCTTAAACTTTCCAGGTCACGACCAAATTCTAAACATTCAAAATTAACAACTTGTATCTATTTGGACTTTACAATTCAGACCCAAACTAACAAGTGTCGCAAGACCGCCCTTGGGTTTCCAATGGATGGAAGAGGTACAGGTAACAGAAAAATGTGGCATATCCATCCATGTGCAGAGACCCTGGAACATCCTAAGCCTCTTAGAGACAGCTATATCATAATTGTTCAGTATCTTAATACACCCCTCATCAAAGACTTTACTGCATACCCCTGTTATGTTACAGCTAACCACCTCAGCACACCTTGACAAATGGGACACCTCTACAATTGCCAAGTTATCTAAATCAGGGTACAAGGTGAGTCAATCCTGTTCATTTAAATAGGACAATGGTTCAACCCTATTGTGGAGCTGCAGGCTGGGATTCAGTGGGATTCATGCCTTGGGAAGTTATACTAGCAGAACCACAGTGCTGTCCCCAAAGCACTGAACACTTCTGCAAGGGCCTTGCTATACAAGGTGGATAAAAAAAGCCTAAAGGAAATGATGGGATATTACTACTTGTACAGTAATATTCCAAAGGATGCAAAGTATGGATCCCAACCTCAGGGTATCCTAAAAAATGTATAATAATGGCATCATGGGGAACATGACATGTTGGTATTCCTATCCAGTCCACTCTATGACCCATGGCATTCTCATCCTAAAGAGGCTTTTCAGGAATAACCCTTTTAGATAACCAATGGGTGACCTTGTTTCTGAGCTACTGAAAAAGTTCTGTTGCCTCACCTTTTAAAGGGTGAACATGTGTCATTACAAGAACAAAGGGTTTAGAGACAGGGAGAAAATGAATGATCACCTTTCATGGTTTTTCAACAGGGGAGGTGTTCTTAGGGTGGGTGCAAGTAACCCCTGATTGACTGAAAACCATGCACAGTGTTATTTGGAGGGGGGATTCTACTACACTTATTCAGATGGCTCACCTTGGGAGTAGCTGGCTATTATTCAATTGAGGGACAACCAAGGCTAACTTCACAAGGTTACTGCCTGAAGACTCCATCCCCTTAGGAGACATGAGAAGGGCAGATAAGAGAGAAGAGAGAACATCTTTGCAATACATGGAGCCCTATGTCACCCCCAAGTTCCCCACCAGGTTCTCCAGATTAGTTAAGAACACACTAAAAGCATCAAGAATGGCTAGAGTTTTCAAATCCAGTCTGTGAAACAAATTGTGACAGTTACATTGTTCGGTAGCCTGAGCAGGGATCTGATCCATTTTTCCCTTCTTCTTCCTTTTTCCTGTCTCACTTTCCCAAATAGACTAGTTGGGCAGCATATGATTCTTAATTTCACTCTAGCCCCTTTCCTGAGAGAACAGTCCTAATTAGAAATCAGCTCATTTCCTGTGTTCTTGAAATGTACAACTGCATTCACCAAATTAAGCGGTGAACCACGGTCAATGGAAGGAGCCCCGGCAGAAGTCAGAATAGGCAAGACATCTGCTTAAGCATTTAAGGAGTAACTTCACAACAGTTAAATGCGAGCTCATCTTCCACATTCATAATTTCCTCTGTTAGGACCCCCGCCACATTACTGAGAAAGTTCAAAAAGGATTTGTTCGTTCAAGGTCTTTTATTGACTACATTTGTAGTCTCCACTTTTCTCTTTCCCATATCAAGATAGTTCCCAGCAGTGAAGATGGATTTGGCACACGAAAATCACAAGGCCCAGCCTAAACAAAAAGGAAAAGTAGTTAAGCCAGCAGAAAGATGGCTAAAATTACTACACACCAGCGTATCCAAGGGAACCATAGCAGATATTAGGAGTGTGGCCAGGCCTGTACCGGGCCCTTTGCATAATACATGGACCTCATTGCTACAAAATGATCGACACCTGGATGGGGGATAATATATTGCCAACTTTCTTTTTTTTTTAAATGCTCACACATACTTTATTATGGTATTTTGAATAATTTAGATGCATTTGTGGAAAATATAATGTGTGTGTTAACATTTGCATATGAAAGGTATCATACATTGGGGTACATTAAAATGTATGATAAAGTCAGTTGTAAAAAATGTATGGTAAGTTAAGAGTTGTAATCACTTGCATTGTCTAATCTATGAATAGTACCCACAATGCAGACAAATAAAAAGGCAGCAGCAACACTTACTGAAAGCATAAATAAGAAAAGCATATACAACATGATTGCTGTTATACGTTTATAACACAAGTACCCTCACTCTGCTACTTCTAAGATGTAGTTTAATCCTTGCACAGCAAAAGATTAAACATATTTTGAGTTTCAGAGATGGTACACACCCACATACATCTTTGAATAAGAGGTAGCCTTCAGTTCGGACTCAAGATATGATTCTGTATGACGTGTTTATGTGTTGCCTAATGAGAAGATTCCCCTCTATCCTTGCACTCTGTGCTTAACCTTTATGTCACAATATGATTGTTTTTAGAAACTCTTTGCAAAAACAACAGAAAGGGCCTGATGTCCTTTCAGTTATTTTTGTTATTCAAAAGTATGGTCTTACGAATGAAAATAAACAAGACATGTAGTTGTCACCCATTTAGAAACTTTTAGAAGTCATTAACATGTTAATGTGAAATGAAGCAGTCAGTCAATATTTTGAATAAATACTGCAAATTTATTCACAGAAGCATGATTATCACATTGCAGAACTTAGTGATATAAACAAAATGGGCATTATAGTAATCATTATACTCAGATAAGATGGACAAGCTGACCTCCAGAATTGTGGTATTAGAGGACGCTATGGCAGAGCTGACTATGGATGTGAGAAAGGACTCTCAGGAGCTGGAGGAATTAAAAAAGCAGAATAAGCTAACATCATTTACTTTGGAGAGGATAGAAAATCAATAAAGATGCAAACATTTTAAGATTATAAATGTTCTGGAAGGCCTTTTTGATGATGCCTCCACCTCCTGCCCAGAAAGGATGTCCTGGGCTTGTGGGTCTGGCTCCTTGCGGCAAGAGAGGTGCTGGCATTAATCCATCCAGAGCTCTAGGAGTTCAGGCTAGGTTTAAAGGTACCTGCAGGCATATGGTAGAATAAAATTAATATTTACCATAGTCAGATACTTTACTTCAGCAAGTTAAGCAAAAGCGATGAGGAACAGGAATAGGCACAATTGGATTTTGGAGCTAGTCAGTTTAAGATTTGGACGTATGTAGAAGCAAAACACTATTGGAACACTAGATGGGAGTTCAGGTAGTAACAAAGAACCTGTAGATGTACAAGATTAGATAGAATTACTGATCGAGGGTTTCTGCTTTGAATTAGGTCATAACACTTGTATGTTTGGGAGGGAAGAACGCTCATAGGTACACCCGAATGGCTGTTGTAGTCAAAAGAACCAGGAGGGTTCCTCAGGGATGATTGAGGGGACACTGTTGGAGAGATGGGCAGGGTGCACTGGGAGGAGAGCATGGGGAAAAAAGTACAAAAAATTAGTTGTTAGTGGTTAGGTGTTGTCACTATGGGGGTGAGGTGTAAAGTTCCAGAATCCGTCATGGCGTGGCACAAATAGGAGGTGGCAATACTCATAGGCAATGCATTAGAATAATGTCTTGGAATGCAAATGGTCTCTGTGTTTGAAGGAGGCAGAAAGTGATCGGGCAGCAGATTAGAGAACTCAGACCAGATGTGGGTGTGTTGCAGAAGTCTCACATACTAGCCCCTGAAATGAGGGAACTGGTGTCAAAACTGAGGTGGATTCAGGAGGCGTTTTTCACTACCCAGACATGCACAATAAAGGGGTGGCAATTTTTGAGTGTGCCAATCCTGAGCTGCAAGTGATACAATCAGAGGTGGATGAACAGGGAAGATGGGTAAGAGTGGATTTGATTTATAGTTGGGTAAAATTATTTTGTGTTGGCTACTATGGTCCAAATCTTGACAACCCAGGACCCCTAAGAAATCAGTTTGGATAGTTACTGGAATGCAAAAGCCCCATTATATGGGGTGGTCATTTTAACATCATGTTGGGTGGTGAGGTACTGGGTTTTTCAGAACCGGTACTGATCCGGTAACCCAGCGGTGCCAGGGTACACCCAAAGACCTCGGGTACTTTCCTGATTCAGACCACAGAAACTCAGAGTCTTCTAGATGAAGTCAAAGATCGAATTTATTGGCTGCAACCAAGTAACAAGCGTCCTAGAAGTACAACAGCACGGTTTGTATGTTCTCAGGAGACTGTGTTTCAATGCAAAGTCAGGTTTCCTTATATACAGTTTTTTAAGCTTCAGGCAAACATTCTTGACATTTTGGTTGGTCATTCACATGTTTTCACTACAAAGGAAAAAACAGTGTCATGATGAAACCTCATATTTCATGTCATCCAACCCATAATAAATTACCTGGCAAGGCCTAGTATTTTACACCAGATAAGTGTGGACCCCCAATAAAAACGGGCACCTCCCCCTCATAAAGTAAGAAGAAGAAAAGAGCAGGTGTAGGTGTGAGCAAGATTAGGCAGGGTGTGTGAGCGATAATAAGGGTTTTATGGCATGGTGTGCCTTGATGCTATCTGATTCGGCCACTGGGAGAGGGACTGACCAAACAGGTTTGGCCTGAGGCAATGGTTCCAGCTTGCCCAGGTCAGAGAAAAGTCAATCAAGGTGTACGTGTCCTTGGAATCAAATCTGTCTGTATTATAAGCCTATGTGAGGGCAACTTTTAAAAATGGGAGCCACGAGTGCAGGAAGAAAATGGCGATTTCGAGGTGAAAACGCTGCTGGAATTGAGCGAAAATGCTCATGCTTAGTGTACAAGTCATTATCGGTCTTTTGATACTAAAATCGTACTGCTGTGGCAAAGTAAATTACATGGGTCCAGAATTTTTAGAACCACAAACCCTCCTTTTGCTCTTACATAGGCAATAAACCTATTCTCATGCTAATCTGAGTCCAGGTCTATGTTTCTAAAGTCGTTGAGATGTTGCTGTAAAATCATCCTAGTATTTAGCTCGTCTCTTGGTGCAGGTTTCCTTATGCATGATGTAACACAGAAACCACATATCGCAGGAGCACACTGCACGCATAGACAGAACAGGAAAAGAATGGCCAAGATCATCCCAATGACCATCAGAATCTGCCATCCCCATGCTGATATCAGTTCCCAGAACCATCCCATTAATGACCAATCTCCTTTATCTAAATGAATAGATTCGAAAATTCTATGCAGTTTGGAGATGGCCTGGTATACTGTTGGAGCGTTATCTGGGACAAAAACACAGCAACTCGATTGGATCAATGTACATACTCCACCCCGTTCTGCAAGTATGACATCTAATGCGACCCTGTTCTGAAGGGTCATAAGACGATCTGACTGGAGCTCAGCAGTCAAGTTACCAAGGGCACCAGCGGTTTCAGCCACGGTGGATTCAACCACTCTTATCAATTGCCTTATGCTCCTGCTGTTACTTATTTGTCCCCAGAACGGCAGAAAACCCTTTACGAAGTCCCCAAATTCTTGTCCTGCAGTGTCTTCTTCACTGAAGACGCCTCTAACTATCCTTGTCTTGTGGTAATCTGCCGCTGCTGTGTAGGTAGGGGGCAACAGGAACGAAACGAAGCATGTGCCCGAAAAGTCAGGGGGCAACCATGTAAAGGCTCTATCATGGCAGATGAAATAGGTACCCTTAGCTGCCAAGAGCGGAGGGGAGGTCTGAGATGCGAAGACATATGTCTCAGTGCAGATGCTTTCCCCTAGCTGAGCTCTGGGATTCTTGCCAGTACCTTGCAGACACAGGTGACCCTGATGGGGTACAACCCAAATCAGGGAAGATATCTTAGCTTGCTGTTTCTCACTCATTGTGGCTTCATATCCGGTCATGTTCCATCCTATATATGCCATTGTCTCATCTCTGGGGATAGTCTCGTAGAAGATATTGTCCTTCATCATGTCTATGATACCTTTAACTAAAGCATCTTTCTTAGGGTTGTCTTCCGCAAAACGTAGGGGGTAGTGTGCATAGATGAATATCGTTCTGAATGCCCACACGGAACCATTGTGGCTGAAAGGCAGGATCAGATAAGGGATACCTTTATCTGCTGTGTGAGGCATAAGGCCACACACCCAACAGTTAGTTGTATTTATCACTAGTTGGTGTTGGTGCAAAAGCTGGATGAAGGAGTTATTAATGAACTCTAGTCTCCTAGCAGATTCATGTTTAGGGAGGAGTTGAAAAGAATGTGGGAAAACAATGGAAGGAGGAGGTGTAGACGAGGTAGTGGGTGCCAATATCACGTTAAAACAGAATAAAATATATCCTATAAAAAACATAAGTATACTAAATAACATAAAAATGCACAGCAGCAAAAACCGTTTCCTGGTTATCGTTTCACATATTCTCTTCTTGAAACTCAGTCTTTCAACATGTTCTCCATTTTGGAAAGATTCCATCCTCTAACCGTTGCCGTTCGTGGCGGTTGGTTTACTTCACTTAGGAGTGTTCTGAATGTTCCAGGCCGCCCTAGAACAAACCAGACCTGTAGACCTTGTGTCCATAGGCTACCCCCCTAAGTCTTTTCAGCCACGATCCTACAGCTGAACCCGGATGGAGGTTCAAAAAACACAAAAAAAAAACAAAAAGTCATTCAAAAATAATTTTCCATATTGGAGAACTTTGCTAAAGGGAAGAAAAGTAAACTGTTTTATTTGTCCTTTATTCTTGGTCGTAGATTATAACGGTTAGTCCCAGGTATCGTGTGGTCCTGAAAAAGGAGTTCAGGTTCTGTAGTGTCCAATCGAACTGACGGTGATACTGCTGATTGTAAAATGTCATCACTTTCTTTCTCAGTGAGTGTTCCTTTTATTCGTGCATCGCTGAAAGGCAGAAAACGTGGCACGGTTTCAGTCTCTGAGTCGGCGACACCTTCCTGGACCCACCGGTCATATGGCAGAGGTAGGGGTACCCTTTTGCAATGGGTCCCATGGATCCAGTGTTTCTTCCCTTCTACTCGAACAGCTGATCTTGTGGAGAGAAGAACGAGGTGCGGTCCGGTCCACCTGGGCTGCTCGTTTTTGGTTTGCTGAAAGTTCTTTATTAAAACCCAGGATCCAGGCTCAATGGGATGACCTGGAGATTCAGAGACCGGAGGCAGGGTGTCGTGGACCTGTTGATGTAAGACACGCAATTTAGCCGTCAATTCATACAGATAGTCAAGCAAAACAGGATGCTCTATCTCGCTAAACTTCTTGGGCCTAGGCACTCCCCATATATTGGCCGGGCGGCCGAAGACTATTTCATAAGGGCTAAGTTTCACTCGTGAATGCACAGTCATTCTGGTTGATAGGAGTGCTAAGGGTAGAGCGTCAGGCCATTTGAGACCAGAGCTCGCTTGTATCTTGGCCAATTTTAGCTTTAGAGTGCCATTATAGCACTCCACTAATCCAGCTGATTGGGGGTGATTTGCAGCGTGAAACTTTTGGTTTATGCCTAGCCCTTCGCATACTTTCTTCATCACTTGACCCACAAATTCACTTCCATTGTCACTCCAGATCATTCTCGGCATTCCGAATCTAGGGAAGAACTCTTTCACAAGGGCTTTGGCTGTGGATAGCGCAGTATTGTCTTTTAGGGGATAGGCTTCCACCCATCTTGAAAAGGCACAAACAACAACGAGTACGTATTTTAAGTTGTTGCACCTCTCCATGTGGATGAAATCTAGCTGCAAAACCTCAAACGGATACGTAGGAGGTGCAAAATGACCAGCTGGAGTTGGGGTTCCTCTACCAGGGTTGTGTTTCAGGCATACCATGCAATTTTTAACCACATTTTCTGCGCACTTGGGAATTCCTGCATTTTGCCATACTGGGGCCAACAACTTACAAATCCCTTTCACACTGATGTGAGCCATTCCATGAGCCATTGTAACTACTGCAAGCACATACGCATCGGGTAGCAACCATCTTTGATGTTCTGACAACTCGACCCAACAACCATTCGCATCCAATTTACCCGTACTTTCTCTCCACACACTCAATTCTCTCTCTGTGGCTTCAGCTTGAATCGATTTCACGCTTTCTATCGTGTCTTCACACATTCCAACATCCCCAATCCATCTTGCAGGGCCCGCGACATACATTCGGCTCATCACATTCCTTGCCGTTTCTTTTGCGACCTCGTCAGCAAATGCATTCCCACGACCAACATCATCAGTCACCTTTTTATGTGCGCTACACTTCACAATCGCAACTTGCAACGGTAAAGTAAGTGAATCAAGGAGCTCATTTACCAACTGACCATGCTGTATTTTAGTTCCATGCGAGGTCAGGAACCCACGTTCCTTCCACAAACGCCCAAAACTATGGGCCACACCAAACGCATATTGGCTATCGGTATAGATAGTCACTTTCATTCCTTTTGATACTGTACATGCTCTTGTTAGGGCTATTTACTCAGCTGCTTGGGCTGAATTATGTGGGATACGTGCAGCTTCAACAATCGTACACAAAGTTGTCACAGCATACGCCGCAGCCGTGTCACCATTCGGGAGCTTAAAGCATGAACCATCCACCCACAAAGTACCATCACTCTTTGCAATGGGAGTGTCCAGAAGGTCTATTCTCCCTTTCGTTTCTTCTTCTGTTCTATGGAGACAATCATGTTGTTCAGAAGTATCTAACTCCGTCACAATTGGCAATAACGTAGCTGGGTTAAGTGTAGTGCATCTTTTTATATGTACATGGCTTGCTAACAATGTCAACTCGTAACCTGACAATCGAGCACTAGTTAAATGCTGTGTCTTGGTTCTGTTTAACAACGTGTCCACTGCATGTGGAACCATTACGATTAATGTGTTATTCATCACTAAACCAGCAGACTGTCGGATAGAAACAGCAGCTGCCGCTGCCGCTCTTAAGCAGCTCGGTAGTGCCTTAGCTACTGGGTCTAAGGTTGAAGAGAAATAGGCGCATGGACGCTCCCTGTCTCCAAACTGTTGTGTCAAAACTGCTAACGCACAACCTTCTTTCTCATGGACATACAATGTAAAAGGCTTGCTGTAGTTGGGGGTACCCAAAACAGGAGCTGAACATAATGCATCCCGTAATTCGACAAAACTTTTCTGACAATCTTCAGACCATGGGACGGGATTTGGTATATCTTTACAAGTTAATGCCACCAAGGGTTTGGCTATTAACGAAAAATTAGGTATCCATTGTCTGCAATATGATGTAATACCCAAGAAAGCACGTACTTCTCTTTGTGTTCTTGGCACACTCATTGCTGCAACAGCCCTGATTCTCTCTGGGGTCAGTTGCCTTCCCTCCTTCGAAAAGAGATGACCTAAATAGGTCACTTCTTTTTGACAATACTGTAACTTGACAAATGACGCAATAATGACAATGTTGCTTCTTTGCAGATCTCCTTAGTATCTGCGGCAACTAGCAAATCATCGACATATTGAATGAGAGTGGCGCCATCAGGTAACATAAGAGTGTCAAGTTGTGCTTTCAAAGCCTGACTATAGATAGATGGACTTTCACAATAGCCTTGAGGAGCTCTCTTGAATCTGAAGCTTCGTCCTCCCAAATTGAAGCCAAAAATGTCCCTGCTCTCTTCTGCAATAGGGATGCTGAAGAAAGCATTTTTCAGGTCTATTACTGAAAACCAAGTGGCTGAAGCTGGAATCATTGTCAACAATGCAGTGATATCGGGGACGACTGGAAACTGTGGCACAACTATTTTGTTCACCTCTCTAAGGTCAATTACAAACCTATAAACAGGTGGCTGAGTAGGGTCAGTATGCTTCAAGACAGGCAAAACAGGACTATTGCAAACGTTGCCTCTTGTCTCTTCAATTACATCCTTCTCAATCAGATCACGAATAATTGCCAACAACGCTTTTTCCCCTTCACTAGAGATCTTGTATTGGGGAATACGTAGCATTTTAACATTGGCTTTTAATGTTATCACATATGGCTGAATTTCCAAAAGACCTACATCATTAGGTCCAGTAGCCCAAAGAGTATTAGGAAGAGACGAAAATTCTGGTGGAAATCTGTCCTTTGACAAATACATTGGTGAAACCACTTTCTTACCCAATGTGAGTTGCACTCCAGAAGGAGAGCAATACAATGTCGCATACAATCTCTTTAACAGATGTAATCCTAACAAGTTCTCGCCACAACCTGTCGTCAAAATAAGGGGTGTTTCAAATTTACAAGGTCCAACAGAAAGAGATATAGGGTTAGAAATCGGATTTCTAACTGGGGCGCCGGAAAACCCTACTGATACATTTGTTTCGCCAGACAAAGGTGCGCCAGGGAGTTTTGAGTGCATAATAGAACTCTTGGTAGCACCAGTATCCAACAGAAAAGGTTCTGACACACCTGATGCAATCACCTTAACATAAGGCCCACTCTGATCTACTGGAACTGAAACAACTCCCTCTCTTTGTCTATGGCTGCCCTAGCAATCATTACTGTCCAAATGCTCATCCTCTGTATAGTAATCATCAGTATAGTACTGAGCCGTCCTACCAGATGCATTAACCTGTTGATCAAATCTGTTCATTGAGTTTTGAGGGAGGAATGGGTGCGCGCTCTGGGGAACATATCCACGTCCTCTTCCTCTAGGTGCTTGTGGAACACCTCGAGCTCTTAAACCGGAAGTACCATTTGCGCGCTGTAGCAAAGCAGGGCAACTATACTTGAAATGACCCTCTTCCTTGCAATATGAACACTGATTGGGACCTACTGGGATACGTGGTTGAGCATACTCGGTTCTTTGCGAGTTTCTCTGAAACGGTTGGGGCTGATAGTTATTCTGATAGTTGTTCTGTGCACCACTATTCTGACCACCACGTGGCGGGTACGCTTGTTGTAACAGAACCTTCGTTTTCAATTCTTTTGTTTTCTTCTCTACTCTATCTCTCTCATCTTTATCTCTATTTTCGTAGTACTGTGCAGTAGCCAATATCTGTGCTGAAGAGGAAACTGCCCAAGAACTTTCTGAGTCTTTTAACTTTTTACACAACTCAGGAAGCGGATTATGCACAAATTTATCGACGAACAAACGTTGACCACCTTCCGTGCTCATATCTTGACCACTGTGGTCCACAAATGTTTCTTCAAACCTGGTGAAGAAATCTGATACCGTTTCTTCTTTCTTTTGCTTACATGCAGACAATTTATCCCAGTTTACACGCATCGCAGGCATTATAGTTTTCATGTAATCAATTATCCTACCAGGAAGCTCTGTCACTAAAGGCTCAGGTTTAGCACCAACCAATTTGTCGGGCATCTGCAGCAGCAATATTAGCCCATGTGTCACCTAACTCTTGAGCATGGTCTGTATGGCGAATCTTTCCCCATAAAGGCTGTGGAACAACATTCCCAAACAACATGTCTATGTCAGCTAAATTCATAATGCAAGACCCCGCAGTCTGTGACAATTCCTTGTAATACCCTGTAGGATTCTTACGGTGATCAGACAATGTCTGCTTAAGGGCTAAAACTTCAGCTCGCTTCCATGGAATGTGTACCCATACACGCTGGAAATGAGGCAGGACAGGTGGATTAGCATTTGGGTCCCCTTCCCTCCACTGTGGGGGAACTTCTCTCATGGGGTACTGTTTCCCTTTCTTTTTAGCAGAAGAATCATATTTAAACAATAACCTGGAAACACCTTCAGTCCTAAACGACAATAACATCGCAACTGCTTTCTCGACATCTGAACCCACAATCAAACCTGTCGCAAAATCGAACCGTACACGACACAACTTAGGCGGATTGGGCTCCAAACCATTTTCCTCTAAATCCTCAGAAAGAAAAGTACACATTTTCTCAAAAACGTATCTCTGTTTTGGTTCTTCCCACTGATGGAAGACATCCATAACAGACTCTAGTTCATATCTCGCTGGTTCAGTAACCCATTTATGCGCCAAATAATTCAGTGTCTCTTTCTCCATGCCATCAGGCAATTGGCTACGCAATTGATTACGCTCTGAAACTGGGGTCGTAGCTAATGACCCAAAGAGAGGGCATAAAAGACTAGTCACAGTGTTTGTCATTCTCTGACGGATAGAGGGAGAGGTTGACAAATGAACAGGAGGAAAAACAGAATGAGACAAGGCAGAGACAGAAGCAGTGTCAGAAACAATACCAGGAGTGGTAGTCGCTATAGTAGTCAAAGTTGTAGGAAGTAAAGGCAGAGCAGATGTTAAAGCTGGTGGCCCTTGAGGAGGCTGCACCGGAGGAATAGGAACCAACTGAAGAATAGCTGGTGGGTGCTGGGGAGGAGCAGGAGGCAATGCAACCACTGGTTGTGCAACTAGAGGTTGCGGAGGTGCCGTTGCATTCTGCGCATAGGGTGGTGGCAAACTTAGCAAATGCGACATTAGGGGATCTTTTTCAGAGTCTTTTGCTGCATCTTGCTGAAGAGGCGGCAAAACTGGATAGCATTTATCTACTGTCATTTTATGTCGCCTATGCAACTGCTCATTCAACTGTTCTACTTCGTTATCTTTAAACTGTATAGCAGCTTGCATAATCGAAATACCATTTTCTCTCTTATTTTTCTTAGCTAATTTAATTTCCTTTTGCTTGGCTTCCTTACGCCATAAGCGGAAAGAATCAAACATTGCCGGCCGGGCTTTCATCTTAAAAAGTCTAACTTCGAGGTTATCTAAGATTTCTGTGTCAAAGCTACCATTTTGGGGCCATTTTAAAACACCATCTTTTCTGGTGTAACGGATCCATACTTCATTATGCGTGATGGGGCCTACTCTGTGCTTCACATATAGTTCATAGGTTGGAGTTCCAATCGGAGGAACCGGACATGAGTCCTCCAACTGGGAGTCCCTTTTACAACCAAGACAAAACAAATTTCCAAGTCTGCTAAGACCAGGCATCTTCGCTCACTAGTCTAGCTTCAAACTTCAAAGGATTATCGTTTACGATAGTCTCGTGAATACACGAGTCCTTCGGCTTTGGTACTTGCAAGTTCCAAATCAAAGTGATCCCGAAGGGATACCAAACCAAATGTCCAACTAAGGACCAAACCAAGTGTTCAACTAAGGACTGGGAGACGCTCCACTGATACTTAACTGAAAATATCGATGACGTCACCAGAAGACTCGTCTTATCGTTTCGCTCTACCAAACATCAAGGGTCCAAATCAGGGCGATAGCCAGGGCAGCAGTCCTTCGTAGCCGTCGGGAAGCGGGGAACCTCGCAGCAAAGACTTTCGGACCACGTCGACATGCAGGGGTCGATGAAGTGGCGGCCTTCCTCCAGAATTTTCACACGAAGCTCCTCACAGACCTCAGGCTTGGACCGGTACCGCTGGTATCGCCCCACGTTGGGCGCCAACTGAGGTACTGGGTTTTTCAGAACCGGTACTGATCCGGTAACCCAGCGGTGCCAGGGTACACCCAAAGACCTCGGGTACTTTCCTGATTCAGACCACAGAAACTCAGAGTCTTCTAGGTGAAGTCAAAGATCGAATTTATTGGCTGCAACCAAGTAACAAGCGTCCTAGAAGTACAACAGCACGGTTTGTATGTTCTCAGGAGACTGTGTTTCAATGCAAAGTCAGGTTTCCTTATATACAGTTTTTTAAGCTTCAGGCAAACATTCTTGACATTTTGGTTGGTCATTCACATGTTTTCACTACAAAGGAAAAAACAGTGTCATGATGAAACCTCATATTTCATGTCATCCAACCCATAATAAATTACCTGGCAAGGCCTAGTATTTTACACCAGATAAGTGTGGACCCCCAATAAAAACGGGCACCTCCCCCTCGTAAAGTAAGAAGAAGAAAAGAGCAGGTGCAGGTGTGAGCAAGATTAGGCAGGGTGTGTGAGCGATAATAAGGGTTTTATGGCATGGTGTGCCTTGATGCTATCTGATTCGGCCACTGGGAGAGGGACTGACCAAACAGGTTTGGCCTGAGGCAATGGTTCCAGCTTGCCCAGGTCAGAGAAAAGTCAATCAAGGTGTACGTGTCCTTGGAATCAAATCTGACTGTATTATAAGCCTATGTGAGGGCAACTTTTAAAAATGGGAGCCACGAGTGCAGGAAGAAAATGGCGATTTCGAGGTGAAAACGCTGCTGGAATTGAGCGAAAATGCTCATGCTTAGTGTACTAGTCATTATCGGTCTTTTGATACTAAAATCGTACTGCTGTGGCAAAGTAAATTACATGGGTCCAGAATTTTTAGAACCTCAATGGCATGATGGATAGATAAAATCAGCAAATCCATGTCAATTCTCCTAAAATGGCAAACAGTTTGAGGCTTTTGTTGAGTGATCTGGAGTGAGGGATGTCTGGAGAGGGGAAATGAATAATCAAAGAATAAAGACCTTTTACAGCTCCAAATGCTGGCATAGCTCAAGACTAGATTCCTGGTTGATCAATTATAGGTATATAGAGCGAGTGAGACAGATTAAGTACGTCCCAACTGTACTCTCTGCTCATAAAATCTTTTGGTTAGAAGTAGAAGGGGACATTGATAAGATTGCTGATCAAATGAAGCACTGGACTTTGAAGAGAAGAATTCTTAAATACCCTGATCTCTTGCTAACCGTGCTGACTAACACAAAAGAATGTTTTGAAATCAATAATGGTAGTTGTGAAGCAAGAATAGTGAGGGATGCCAATAAGGCCTAAACAAGGGGTGTGACCATCATATAGGTGAAGGCACAGTGAAGAGCAGAAAGAAAGATGGAAATAAACTTGCAAGAAGAGATTTAGGTGGTCATTACGACCCTGTCGGTCTGAGACCGCCAGGGCTAAAGTGGCGTCCGTACCGCCAACAGGCTGGCGGTACGGAGACCCATATTTCGACCGCAGCGGTAGTGCCGCGGCCGCACCACCGGGGCCGGCGGTTTCCTGCCGTTTTAGCCCCGGCGGTGATAATCCGCCAGGGCAGCGATGCAAGCAGCGCTGCCCTGGGGATTATGACTTCACTACCGCCATCCTGTTTCTGGCGGTTTGCACTGCCAGGAAGAGGCTGGCGGTAAGGGGAGTCCTGAGGCCCCTGGGGGCCCCTGCACTGCGATGAGACAGGTTAATGATTGGGAGGTGATTGGTGAGCTGTTAGCATGGTGTGCGAGAACACTGACTACCCGAATTGTTAGCAGAAGTATTCTAGCAAATAATAGGGAGCAAGCAGGGGAAGAACAAGAACTTAGACAATCATAAGAGATCATAGATGTTTTTCAGGAGTTTTTCCAGGATCTCAATAAAGACAATCTACACTCTAGCACATGATGCATCAGAAAGTGGCTTGAGTCTGTACATTTGACATTCTCTGAGGAATCTAGAGTAGGGCTAGTGCAGGAAATTACAGAGGAAGAGGTAAGGGAAGCCAGTAAGGGTATCATTGGTGGGAAGGCAGCAGGGTGAGATGGATTGTCAGGAGAACTTTATAAAGTTATAATTGAAGAGATTAGCCCAGTCTTAACAACACTTTTCAACAACATACTGATCTCTGGGAAAAAGCCATCTCAGACATGGCATGAGGCTACCATTTCAGTAATTCTGAAGCAAAATTAAAACCCAAAAAAGTGCAAATCATATCGACCCGTCACTGCTAAATACAGACCATAAGATCCTGACAGGTATACTGGCAAAGAGGCTTGACCAGGCAGTCAATAGAGTTATCCATCAAGATTAGCAAGGTTTTATGAAAGGGTGTCTGATGCATAATTTAACCCATCTGTTAATTGGTACTATAGATCTGGCTATTTCCAACAATACACCCCTTGAGGTATTGACTTTCAATGCAATTAAAGCAGTTTATTTGGCTCACTGGGCATATTTGTGACTCTGTTTAGAGAGGTCTGGCATTCCTGATTTATATATAGAGGATTTGAGGGCACTGTATTGAAATACCACAACAGGGTACTGGTTAATGGGGTTCTGACAGAGAGTTTTTCCGTAGCTAGAGGTACCCAGCAGGGGTACCCCTGTCACGTTGGCTCTTGTTGTACCAATGCAAAGACAAACAGAAGCAGGGAATGGTTCAATAAGATTTATTGAATCAACTGCATCCTAGATAAAATAACATGAACTGCAATAGTTAGGTGACCAAACATACTAGAAGCAAAATGGTGACAAGAGAAGTGAAATACAAGAAAGGTCCCACCATACTGTCACTATGAAGGATATGTGATTCCTACCTACACCATTAATGTTCAATGTTAGAGCACAGCAGTATAAGCCCTTATCAGCCCTTCAGGACCCCCCATCAAACCCCATACCTGAATATGACAGTAGTGAAGTAGCCTGTTGTCTATTGAGACACCTTCCCCATATAGGCCAGGGAACCCTTAGTCTCAGCAAGCAGCTGTAATAAAGTCAGACAGCATGCAGTACTAGTTATGTGGCTGGAACCACCCCCTAACATACAGGGGAGAGAGAGAGAGGCTTTATTCCAAAACAGCTAGTGTTCTGAGAAAAGTGTCCCCATGTAAAAATACGTATATTTCTGTTGAATGTTAGAAATGTGGTGCACCACTTATGACTGCAACCCTATCTTGTTGCAGCCTTGAATAAAGCACAGAGTGAAAGCATGTTGTGCAAAGAAATGTAAATGCTTCCTAAGTGCAAGGGCAGCAAGCTAAAGGAAAATAAAACAGCACCATAAATGTGCTAATTTCACAAAGAATAAAATGAAATAAAATGAACTGTTTCTAGGCTAAGACACAGACAGCAGGCCGAGTTGCTAAAATAATGTGTCCACAAACATCACTAAAATTGCTTCACTACACCCCGTCACCCTTATTGTTTAATCTATATATTGAACCCTAAGCTCAGAAGGTTAGGGAGGACAGGGCTATTACTCCCTTTCAAATTCAGGGATACACAAGGAAGATCAGTTACTGTACCGTCAACTTGAGATTCTACACATCTGAGCCTAGCCTTGCTCTACGGAGGTTTGAGAAATTGGTAGAAGAGTTTGTGACAATCTTAGGATATTGTATTAATCAAGATAAAGCTGAGATAATGGGGTGGAACTTTGAAATGCAAGGCACCTTAGTGAAAAAGGATGTACGATATCCAGGCATTTTGGTGAAGCACAATCTAGATGCCATTACAGAGACTAAATTAGTTAAAGTGTCAGCAGAGGTCACTAGAACACTAATTAGATGGCTCAACTTATCTCTTACAATATATGGCAGTATTAACCTGGTTAAAAGGACTATCCTCAGCAAGGTTATTTACTGTTTATTTGAATTCCATTAACATTTCCAAAGGTGTCACTACAAAATGTTCAGGGTGGAATTAATAGCTTTATCTGGGGGGCACGAGGAGCCTGGATGTCATGGGAAAAGCTGAGCCAAAAGCTCCAGAAGGGGGTCTACAGCTGCCAGATATTAAATATTATTGATTAGTATTCCAATTTAAGTTTCTCAAGGTCCTTTTAGATAAATTGGTTAACACAAGCTCAGATGTCATAGATAGGATGTTTCAGGCCAGGCTGGGATCTGGAAAGGATGATGTGGGCTTCTTGCATAAGTTTGGGACTCCAAATATTACAAAAAGGTTAGGCTGAAGGTCCTAGCAGCAGCTATAACCATGTGGATAGGCTCCGTAAGCTATGGTTGATAGCATATTTTTCCTCTTTGTCTCTGATTTGGGTTTCACCCGCTCCTCCTGAGTGCTTGTTGGAAAATGGGTTATTGGTAAGGGCAGGTAAGTACCTACACTTAGCAATAGGCCACTAACCTCCCCTTAGGTCTCAATAAATTAAACCTAGCTCAACCCTTGTTAGCTTTGCAAGAGCGACAAGGCTTAACTTAGGAGACCAAGCGTAAAGCACTCAGATATCACAAAACAGAAAACAGTAATTAAATAAAACACAGGAAACAGTTAAAAAATCCAAAATCAATTCTAGCACATAGAAGCAACTAGCGCTCAATGTGTTAATAAAAAAAAGTCACACTGGAAAGGAACTAAGTCCAGAGTTCAGGCCACTAATGAGGTAACACTGTCACACTTACTTTCAGAAGTGTTTGATTCAGGAAAGTGGTCCACAGCACCAGCCAAGGGTTCAGATGCTCTGGTTTGCCTCTTGGGGCCTGGGACTACAACTCCCACAATGCCCTCTTCAACTTATGGAGCTGCTCCAAACATCTCTAAACTTCTGGATCTTCTTCCAGAGGTCCTTTTTGTGTCCTTGAAGTGTCCACAACTTGATCCACGGTTCCAGAAGCTCTGAGTGGCTCCTTGGGAGTTGGGACTACAATTCCCATAATGCACCTGGTCAGAATCCTCAAATGGCCACTGGATGCTTGTCAGGTGGGCTCTGCTTGAAGGACTTGATGCAGGGGACTCTGGGCCGCTCCTTTGTACCTGTAGAAAACAGGGAGTCCCTTTTTGAAACAGTAGAAGACAGGTAAAGTCCTTTTAGTGATGAAGCCCAAGTGTGCAGCTGGTGCAGTCCTCCAGAGTGCAGTGTCCAGGTGCAGGTCAGAGGTCCAGCAGGGCAGTCCTTCTTCTTCTGTAGTTCTTCCTTTTTGGAATCTGGTAGGGATATGGTAGGGAACTGGGGTATGGTGCAGGTCTGCCAGTTTTATCCTTGCTCCTGGGTGAAAAACAGGGGGGTCCTGGTTCTCCAATCAGGGACAGGGTCCTTCACCCTGTGATGACCACTTCCTGGGAAGTGTGGCAAAATCAATCCCAGAGAGCAACAGTCCTCAAAATTCAATCATGGCTGATTTGTTGAGGTTACATCTGGCTGAGCCCACCCACTGGTGTGGCCAAAAATCCTAAACACACCCCTCTCCTGCCCTCTCCTAATCCAATCAAGGGGCACCTAATTGTCTGGGTTTGCAGGATTTGAGGGTGTTGCTGGGTTGCTCCAAATGTCTTTCTCTGCCTTTGAAGACCAGTTTGGCAGCCCTCCCCCTTCCTGCTTCCCCACCTGCTAAGGTGAGATCTCCTTCCCCAGGCACATCTCTTTGTGCTGAGCCAGGCCACTTCACACCTCATCAAGGCAGCCTGGCCAGGCTCCCAGAGGCTGACCAATCAGAGCACAGCAGCAAAAAACACTGCAGGGCTGAAGTTGGCAACTTTTCAGGTAAAGTTTAAAACTCTTTAATTGAACAAGTTATATTAAATCCAACAACTGGAAGTTGTGGGATTTATTATAACAATTAATTTGATACCAAACCTTTGGTATCTGTTACTTAAGGGGATTTTTTAAACTAAAATAAAGTCTCCCCATTCCAGCCTATGGAGGCCATTCACTACATTGAAGGAAAAACTAATTTGGCTGTTTTACCTCACCAGGGCTTATAAAACTATTTTGATAAGGTCTCTGCTTATAGTTACATGGCACCCAGCTCTAGGGGCACATAGGGCACACCTTAGGGGTGACTTATATGTAAAAATAAGGTAGTTTAAGACTTTGAAACTACTTTTAATTCCAAAGTCGAATTTGCATGTAACTTTAATTTAAAAGCAGCCAGCAAGGCAGGCCTGCCTTTAAAATGACAGTGGGCACCACAGCAGTGCACCTATGGGGGCACTACCAATGCTGGAGTCCCTAAACCTACATGCCCTACCCTATACTAGGGACTTATAGGTAGGTTGACTTAGCCAATTATAATTAGCCTAATTTGCATACTGATTTTACACAGAGCACAGGCACTGTGACAGGTTAGCAGTACCCAGGGCACCATTAGATTCAGGAAAACACCAGCAAAAAGTGGGAAATGGGGGCAAAAAGTTAGGGGTCCTCTGCAATCAGCCCTGTTCTCTCACAGTGCTTAAAAGACAACTTAAGCTCTGAGTGGCGTGAATCCAAAAATGGGGTGATTTGTTCAATGGAAGCTCTTTAAAACCGTGGGTGGAAATAAGCACTAAGCTGGGTGGGAGCCTGTCCAAATTCAAATATCAGCAATTATCCTCTTTGGACAATGGCGCATAGAGACGAATTGCAATCATCAGGAGATATTGAAGCTGTTCTACACCTCAGTGGGATTAAGAAAGAAGTTCAAAGAGGTATGGACTGGTGTGTCAAGCAGAAGAACTTCAGCTGCCACCACCATACAGGACCTGGGATAGATGCTTGCCGAGTTACCAGTTGGAAGTATTATGGCAAGTATCTTTTTGCACACATAATTTATATGATGCTGTCAGTTCTGCTGTGCTCAAAAGAAACCATTTGTTTATGTTACACAGGGCCTACCGGACTCTGTTAAAGCTCTCAAAGATTTCTGGTATGAGCTAGAGGACTGATTGGCACAAGTAAAGAAAGTATAGTCAATGGACTTAGGAAATCGAAAGGGCAAGAATAAGGTAGAAGTATGGTCCCCAGTGGTGGAATGGTTGTAAATTAAATATGAAGAAGTCCCATGATTAAGAACACCACTTGCACGCTCTATTTCTGCTGGTTAGGGTGACAGTAGTGCTCAATGTGCCCTTGCAAAAAGGAATGCCCCCGCTCTTGTTCCTGCGCCTTGTTGGGTGTGGAAGAGTTGGTGTGGCTAACATTGACGAACAGGTGAAGAAGGACTGGTGATGAGGTTTAAAAAAAAAACATATTCAGCGTTTTGATTGATTGACTGGCACATGAAACACAAGTAAAGCAATCCACAGAATAGAATAGGCACAATATTAATAAAATGTCCAAAAAGTTAACGACTAGGATTGGAACGGAGGCAAGTTTAGATGGCTATATCCATTGCTTAACAAAATATAATGATGTGCAACATAGTGCAGTCAAAGCCTGTCATGTACACTATGTATCGCACAGAGCCTGTTCTGTTGGGAAGCACTGGAATATTCATTGCAGGGCATTGTGGAAGCACCTAGACTGGCTGGCCTGGATGGTGACAGAAGCAATGACAATGGTCCTTTCTAAGGAAAGAGTTGCCACAAAATCTACTGAGGTGATCCCCTTCAACAAAGGTAGCAATGACAAAGAAGGATGCTGTTGCTGGTGGGTGCAGTTTATAAACAACCACCATATTCATGATCAACTAATGAGGGAAGCAATAACTCCGACCTTTTTGCCATCTGAAATAGAGTAATCCATCTACATAGTCTCGCTATCCTCTTATGTTGTTTCTGATATTTAGTGTCATCACTACATAGTCTGTCCCTGACATTTTAGAAAACTAATATTTATTGTGGGTAGTTTATTTACAGTTACTGTTTGATCCATCACTGGAAATATGTGCAACAACTGTTGCGAGGTGTGTCTCAGGTGTCCGGTATCAGACACGATTGGCCACTTTTGGGCTCTATTTATAAAAGTGCTTACCTTTGATCTTGTTTGCCCACAGTGTTTATAATTTGTATGTTGGCATTGGCACGTGCGACAGTGATATTCATGTAAACTTTTGTAAGAGTGGTAAGTGTGATGATATTTATATGTCATACTCAAGGCGGGGGTTCCAAGTCAGTTACCATAAATATGAGTTGTATTTTGTGTAATTTTATTGTTCTGGTGTAGTTGTCCATTTTGATATTATGCCTATGTGTTAGCGAATCACTTTCCTATTTGTTTGGAATTCAATTTCTTATTTGAAGAAACCCACATGGTGAGGGCAGTGTTGTGCTTCCTTAAAAAAGCCACAGAACATCATGTGTGGGGTGAGTAATCTACAGAGGTGGTCTTTCGTTAAACTGGTCTTGAAGTACTGCTTGAATACATATGTTTGTTTGAATTTGTGAGAAGGCCTTCCTCTTGCATGACTTCCTCAGTTGATTTGCTTTATTGTCTTTGAACCGCCTCATTTGCATCCATTTTTAAGGAGATATTCTATATTTGTGGCTCTCATGCCATGAAAATATCTGGCCTGTTAGTACAATTGTTAACATTGTACATTTAGCATATAAGGTATAACCTTACGTATGTGGCATGATGACTAAACCTACACATACCGTTGTAAGTGAGAAACTGTAAATTCAAACATATTGGCCCTCATTTTGAGTTTGGCGGGCAGCGGAGGCCGTCCGCTAAACTCTTTGGGCCGGAAAACTGTCACTCCGGTTTTATGCTTGCTGGCCCTATTAAGGCCACAACATTGACACCAGCTCGTAATCGAGCCCTGCAATTCAGGCAGTGAAAGCATGATGGGGCTGTCTATGGGGCCCGCACTGCTCATGCCAAGTGCATGGGCAGTGCAGTGGCCCTCCATCTCCGCCAGCATTTGCATGGCAGTGGAACCACCTTGCAAAAGCCAGTAAAGAGGGGACTCGTAATCTCCAGGGCAGTGCTGCTTGCAGCGCTGCCATGGCAGATTAAGACCGCTGGCACCGCCAGGCTGTCGTCCAACAGCAACCTGCTGGTGCTGGCGGTCGGAACATGGCAGCTCTGCGACGGTCATAATATGGAGCCCGAACCGCTGCTTTGGCAGCGGTCTGACCACCACCATGAGTCAGACTCGTAATAGGGGGGCATTATGTTTGGCATAATGGCAGTCATGCATCAGATGCAACATTACAGATGCATAAAGTGTGATATTTTAAATTAGACAGTTAATGATTTGTTTATGTTTCCAAGCATCTTCTAATTTTTTTCACAGCAAATTTTATTGAGTTTTGTCAGCAGGCCAACAGACATAGATGAAAATGAAATATTAAAATAAACTTGTAAATAAACCAAAAGTTTGCAAGGACACAAATCCCCACCTCACCCCTTCCCCACCACTATCAAATTGCACACCTCAAAGAGCATTATGTAATGTTGTTTTGTCTCCCACAACAAGAAATCTCATCTTCCATCAAAGAATTTGGCACACAGGCTGTGCTGCAGAATAATCCTTCCGTAGTATTCCCAACCCTGCCAAATCTTTTGTTTTGGAGGGCACTCTCTTGCCAGATACACGGTGACCTCCAGACCTATGCAGTAATCTAATCCCTTCATCCATACAGCCAAGGATGAGGAGTCTACAGCTTTCCATGCCTTGCCAATGTCTCTTTTTGCCAGGGCCAGGCCCAAGAGTAGAAGTGTCCTTCTGTATCTGTTGCCTCCACATCCTTCAGCCAGATGCAGAAGAGTAAGCCTTGGATCCGAACGTATTGACCAAGAGAGCTCTGCCAAGGCAGGAGGTCACTGCCTTCCAAAATCTGTTCAGGGCTGTACATTACCATATCGTATGCAGACAAGTGCCCTCCACTACATGGTAGTCCAGGGAGATTGAGATTCTATGCCCCTATACACCAAAGGTGATCCTGTGAGTAATATGCTGTATGGAGGTATTTCAATTGTATGAGTTGCAGATGGAATAAAATGGCAGCCTCACAAGGTGACCACAAGACCTCATGCCAATCACCATCATCTAGGGTCCTGAGGTCAGTTTTTCAAGCAATTATAAGGGCAGACAGCTTATGTGGCCTATTTAAGACCAGGGAGTGATATGGTTTAGTTATTTTGTGGTCCACCAGGTCCCCCATAAGAAGTTTACTTTCAAGTGGATTAAAGTCATGGAGGGACTCAAGGTTGGTAATGGCATGTTGGAGCTGCAGGTAGTGGTGGAATGACAATGATGGTAGCAATAGTCTTCTTGAAGGTCCGGAAAGGACTTCAGAACAGAGTCAGCTATTATGTCACCTAAGGAGGAGATGCCCATGGTGTCCCATTTCTGAAATCCCTCCAATTGGGGCACTTGCCACAGCACCAAGCCATGACATAACGGCGTCATTCCTGTGAGCTTTCCCCGCTTGTACCTGAAAGCCTTATGGTGGTCATCCCCCAACTTTTGCCTGCCTCCCTCCACTTTTCTGATACTGCTTTTGCTGGTTTTAGGACTCTGCAAACTTTACCACTGCTAACCAGTGCTAAAGTGCATATGCTCTCTCCTTTAAACCTGGTAACATTGGTTCATCCCCAATTGGAATATTTGAATTACCTATAAGTCCCTAGTAAAGTGCACTACATGGGCCCCATGCCTGTAAAATGCTACTAGTGGGCCTGCAGCACTAATTGTGCCACCCACATAAATAGCCCCCAGTCATGTCTCAGGCCTGCCATTGTAGGACGGTGTGTGCAGTTCCACTGCTACTTTGACATGACGTTTAAAAGTACTTGCCAAGCCTAAAACTCCTCTTTTTCTACATATGTCACCCTTAAGGTAGGCCCTAAGTAACCCTAAGGGCAGGGTGCTATGTAGGTAAAAGGCAGGACATGTACATATGTGTTTTATATGTCCTGACAGTGAAAAACCCCTAAATCTGTATTCCACTATTGTGAGGCCTGCTCCCTTCATAGACTAGCATTAGTACTGGCCTCATAGATTTTTTGAATGGTAGATTCTGATCTGAAAGTGGAAACCAGGTCATATTTAGTATGGCCAGAATGGTAATAGAAAATCCTGCCAATTGGTGAGGTTGGATTTAATATTACTATTTTAGAAATGCCACTTCCAGAAAGTGAGCATTTCTCTGCACTTAAAAACATCTGTGCCTTACAGTCTTCAATACACATCTGGTATGTGCTGGTTGACAGCTCCCTTGTGCATTTCACCCAGACAGCCACAAACACAGGACACTCAGTCACATCTGCATTCATCTGCATATTGAATGGGTCTTCCTGGGCTGGAAGGGTGGAGGGCCTGACACTTACATTTCAAAGGCCAGTGGCCTGCTCTCACACAAAAGGACTGATAATCCCCCACTGGGACCCTGGAAGACAGGACTTGGCTGAAATGGGAACTTGAACACTTCAAAACTACTCTTTGAAGTCTCCCTACTTCAAAGGCATTCTTGGGTATGTAAACTGGGTCTCTCACCCCACCAACTGAGACACATCTGGACCTACACCTGCACCCTGTAAGAGGAGCTGCCTGGCTGCCCAAAGGACTCATCTGGACTGCTTTGCTGGAAAGGACTACTACCCTGCTATTGCCCTACTCCCCTGCTAGTCTCTGACTCTGCTGGAAGGACTCTGCTTTCCCAAAAAGTGCTCTCCAAGGGCTTGGATTGAGCTTGCCTTCTGTTTCTAAAGTCTCAGGGCCAACAAAGACTTCACCTCTTCAAGAAATTACTTGTGCATCGCAAATCGTCGCAACACCTGCAGAAAACAACACGAAGCCTGCATTGTGACAGAGAAATCGCTGCACAGCCATCAAGAATGATGCAGCCTTGACTGGAAATTCAATGCAGTGCCTGCCTTGCAATGGAAAATTCAACACAACGCCTACCGGATCAACCCAGCACCTATTTCCTTCTTCCAGCACATCAAGGATTTTCAGTGCTTAAAAATATCCCCGCATCGCAGTGAGGAACCAAGACTGCGCCCTGAAAAATGGCGCAAACCCCTTGCAGCATGGAAAGAAAGATGCATCGCTTGTGCTACGTCTTAAAATTCTATGCAACACCTTATTTTTCCACGCATCTCCTCCTCTGCGGTCTCTGTGCAACGTTATTTTTTACACATACCAGGTACTGTGTGTAACATAGAGACAACTGTTTATTTCTAAGGATTGAGACTCTTTGAAACCTTTTAAAAGTGATATTTCGACTTGTGCTTATTAGATTGTTGTCGGTTGTACCTTATTTTATTCAGATTAATATTATCTTTTTTTCTATACCTGTGTGGTGTATTTGTGCGATGTTATCGCTAAATTACTGTATGATTTATTGCACAAATACTTTACACATTGCCTTCTAAGTTAAGCCTAACTGCTCAGTGCCAAGCTACCAGAGGGTGGGCACAGGATCATTTGGATTGTATTGTGACTTACCATGACTAGGATTGTAGCCCCTACTTGGACAAGAGAGTATATCTCTGTCGACTAGAGACCCCATTTCCAACCCCCAGCATCCCATTCTATGTGGGGACTCTATCTATATGTTCAGTACTACCCGTGTCGCCAAGGGAAGGACAGCAAGATCCACCCCCAAAGAGATGATCAACCAAAGGAAGAGCAACCATTGTCCACTTTTCTATTCCATATGCGGGACCCCTCATGGTTTACACCACCATTCATTAACAATGATTAAATGGGAAGCAGAGTAGTAGGAATGTATATTGGTGACCGCAAGACCCCCATTGTAAGGAGAATGATAGCATTTGGCCCAGGCAATGCGTTGGGTCACACCACTCCAAAGATTTAACAAGGATCTTATTGATTAGCCTGAACCATGCCCTGGGCAGAATGTATGCATAATTTTGTAATTGATAGAGTAATTGGTGTAAGGAAACCATTTTAAATATGGCCGAACAGCCAGACATTGTCAGTGGTAAAAGCGACCAAGTCTTCTCTTTCTCCCCTGCCCGATTCAGAGCCGGTTACAGGTTTTTGGATCAGGATAACCCTGCATCTGGTGTTACAAAGACCCCCAAATACCTGAAACCATAAGTCACCATCATTAGGTCTGGGGCCCAGTCCACAGGTCCTGAATACCCATTAACAGAGAACACTATTGACTTTGAGTTGTTAATATACAGAGCAGATGTATAACAAAACATTTGCCTTATCTGTAAAACTCTAGGTCCTGTAATCTCGTGGTCAGTGATAAAGAAGAGGAGGTCATCTGCATACAGGCCTATTCTGCAAGATCACACCGGGCTCCATTCAAACCCTCTATACTGGATGACCATCCTAACCCCCAAGGCCAGTGGCTCAACAACCAGGGTAAGCAATGGTGGTGAAAGAGGGCATCTTTGATGTGCCCCCCTCTGAATTGGGAATGGGTCAGACACATGACCTGTGATTCTAACCGTCAAATCAGTATATAGTAGCAGGACATAAGTCTGGAATCTAGGGCCGAAGTTCAGCCTGCCCAACAAGGCAAACAAATAGTCACAATTGTCAGTGTCAAATGTTTTGTAGGCATCTGCCAAAAGGATTGCAGTAGTCTGTCCCAGTAAATGAGCGATGGCATGGTCAAAGGACTCCAGCCAGCAGCAGTGACTTAAGCAGTTGCTATTGGATGAGGCCAAACAGACTTGACAAGTGACTCACAGTCGAATATACCAGTGGGGGGATAAATATGGCAAACTGCTTCACAGGCTGTACCAGGTAGTGCATAGACCACCTGCCCTTCCTTTTCTGTACGACCCCAGGGGATCACTGATTGTGGGCCCAACTGAAGTTGCACACAACTTTGCCAATTATTTTGCTGGAGTGTATGCTTAGTGGGAGGCTCTATCCAATTAGCAGATACTTAAATTTGTGGAAGCGCTGCCCCTCAAAACCCTATCAGATTTTGCGAGGGTCATGTTTGTCGAGTAGATTTCAAAGGTAGAACTTTCAGTGGCCCTTGCTGGGCTCCAGCAGGGTAAGGCCCCAAGGCCGAAGGGACTACCGTGCAAATCTTTCAAGACCTACATGTCTAAAATGGGGAAACATCTCCTGGGCATTATCCGTGCCACTGGCACAGATGCACCACTCCCCCCTGATTAGCACCATGCTGAGATCGTTATTCTCCCTAAACCAGGTCACCTGCAGGAGGAGCACTCTTCATATCACCCATGTTCTGTTTTTATACAGCTCATGTGTGAACACAAGAGTGTGGCTGTATCTCTTTATTAATATGTCAGTTTACCTATGTGTTGGACTTTATTGCTTATGCAAGGCCATCCCCAATCTTTTTGCCTCCTGCCTCCTATTTTTTACTGACCTGTTGCTGTTGGCTTTTGAACTCTGAGCACTTTACCACTGCTAACCAGTGCTAAAGTGCATATGCTCCCTGTGTATATTATATGGTTGATTGGTTTATCCATGATTGGCATATTTGATTTACTAGTAAGTCCCTAGTAAGGTGCACTACAGGTGCCAGGGCCTGTAAATCAAATGCTACTAGTGGGCCTGCAGCACTGGTTGTGCCACCCACATAAGTAGCTCTGTAATCATGTCTCAAACCTGCCACTGCAGTGTCAGTTTTAACTGTAAGTTCGACTTGGCAAGTGTACCCACTTGCCAGGCCTAAACCTTCCCTTTTCTTACATGTAAAGCACCCTTAAGGTAGGCCCTAGGTAGCCCCAAGGTCAGGGTGCAGTGTATGGTTAAGGTAGGACATACAGTAATGTGTTTTATACTTCCTGACAGTGAAATATTGCTAAATTAGTTTTTCACTGTTGCAAGGCCTGTCCCTCTCATAGGTTAACATGGGGGGCTACCTTTAAATCTGATTAAAGTGTAGATTCCCTTTGGGAGCGGATGGATACATGGAGTTTCGGGTCTCTGAGTTCACAATTTAAAAATACATCTTTTAGTAAAGCTGATTTTAAGATTGTGTGTTTGAAAATGCCACTTTTAGAAAGAGAGCATTTTCTTGCTTATACCATTTCTGTGACTCTGCCTGGTTGTGGATTCCCTGTCTGGGTCAGTTTGACAGTTGGGCTGGTTGCACCTCACACTAGACAGTGACACAAAGGGAGCTGGGGTGTAGTCTACATATCCTGATGAGCTATCTGTGCTAGGAGGGAGGGGAGGAGTGGTCGCTTACACCTGAAAGAGCTCTGCCTGTCCTTACACAATGCAGTCTCCGATGTCTGGGGCCTGGCCTGGGCAAGGCAGGATTTCACATTCAAAAGAGACTTTACTTTGAAGTAGGTCTACTTCAAAGGAGAAATTATGTATAAGAAGGGCACCCAAAACCACAGACTTTAGAACACTTCAGGAAACAAGAGGAACCTCTGCCTGGAGAAGAGCTGAAGAGCTGAGGAGAAGTGCTGCCCTGCCTGTGACTGTGCTTTGTGGAGCTATCCTGCAGTTGCTGCTTCTGCCACTGTAACAGGGCAAATACTGGACTTTGTGTGCCTTCCATCTTGTGAAGAAATCTCCAAGGGCTTGATTTAGAGCTTGCCTCCTGTAGTTTGAAGTCTCAGGGACAGCAAAGACTTCTCTCTGCCAGCACCTGGAGTCTCTAGAGAGACTCCTGCTCTGACAAGTGGTTCCCTATCCAGTCCCTGGGCTCTTGAAAGGAAAGCTGGTGAAAATCCAAGGAAATCGACTTCAGACGACTTTGGACCAATGCCGCTGCTGAATCCAGTGATGCTGCCTGCAACCCACTCCGTGATCTTCGCTGGAACGTGACGATCTTCACAGGCCCGGCACCGCTGCAGCCCCACTGAAGTCCGCGACTCCGTGGAAGTTGCCACACCACGTTGTGACCGACGCCGCTTGAAGTGCACAGATTCAAAGTTTCGCACAGATGCCGCGATCCCCGACTTCACGCATCAACTTGTTTTCACTCTTCACCAAAGGTACTTTACTTGGGGTCTACGCAACTCCGTGTCCGTCGCCGCTGGTGTCGGATTGTTGTGAACGACTCCATCACGACGCTGTGTTAACACCTCATCGAACCATTTTTGTGTTTCTAACCGCTATTTATTTGTTTAATCTTTAAAAATTCATACCTTGACTTGTGTATGTCGGATTTTTGTAGTTTTGGTCTTGTTTTGTTTAGATAAATACGTCCTATTTTTCTAAACTGGTGTTGTGTCATTTTGTAGTGTTTTCATTAAGTTACTGTGTGTGTGTTGGTACAAATACTTTACACCTAGAACTAAAGTTAAGCCTACTGCTCTGCCAAGCTACCAAGGGGGTAAGCAGGGGTTAGCTGAGGGTGATTCTCTTTTACCCTGACTAGAGTGAGGGTCCTTGCTTGAACAGGGGGTAACCTGACTGTCAACCAAAGACCCCATTTCTAACACTATGCATTTATTGGGTGTATTTGTCATGTCTCCAAAATATGTGTGTTGGCTTATGTGCCATAGTTTGCAAGATTACTTTTCTGTTTGCCATTGCGTTTACAGTTTTTTTTATTGTGTTCACTAATTTGAATGCATGTGTTTGTTTCTGACATCTGTGTATCTAGCATGAGTATTTTCTGAATACTCCTTGTACACATAGGCCCAGATTTATTTAAAAGTGGTGCAGCATTGTGCTGCGCCAAAATTTGCAGTGCCTCGCTACGTCACCTCAGAAATACAGATGTGCCGTATTTACTGAAATATGGCACACCCCTGTGTTTCCCCCTGCACAGGCTCTATATTTATCTGCTAGCACCAAAGCAGGCACCCTTGTACCATAGTGCAAGGGTGTCTGCATTGAGAGGATTGATTGTTTATGCGCAGCAAGAAGGGTCCCTTTCTGCTCAAAACAATCTACATTGGTGATTAGGCACTTCTAAGTGTGCTGCAGAATTCAGCACACAGAAGTAACAAATGTTCAGTTTTTAATGATGGTTTATGTGCAGAAAGGGACACCTTACTGCACATAAACATTCATTCATGGCTTTCTGCTCTTTCTATGTGTGCTGCAGAGTGCAGCACACATGGAAAAAACAAAAGCGAGGAATAAAAAAAAGTTTTCCTCCTCAGTTTGTGGTGCTGCCACAGATTTACGCCTCCTTGTAAATCTGGAGCAGTTTTAAAAGCAGCGGGTGTTGAGGTGGAACGCCCACAGCAACACTCATTGCATACCCCTCTGATGCAGAAAACTGCGTCGGAGGGGCCTATATTTACAAGGTGGCGTTAAGCCACAAAAAAAGCCTTATCGTTGCTTAGTAAATGTGGCACACTGCACAGCGCCACCAAAGCATCACAAAAAACAGATACTATGATGGCGCTAGGACCTTGTAAATCTGACCCATAGTGTGTTAGGATCTGAGAAATGTAGACCATGTTTGCATCTTCATTTGAAAAGGATTAGGATTGGAGGGTGTAGTTCACATGAATTGTTGTCATCCATCAGTATAGTGTGTGTGTGTGTATCTATGAAAGTTTTTGTGTGAGAGGTTTTAAAAGCAAGATTATCAAGATTATGGTATGAAAGCATGAGATCAATAGTAAAGGTATGTTAGACTTGGCAACCTTGGCGTGGTCTTCCCTAACTTTTTGCCTCTGTTTCCCAGGTTGTTGATGTGTGCTGGGCTCTGTTTTTGTTCCTGTATAACATGTGTATGTAATTGGATCTCCAATATTGGCATTTTTGATTTACTGGTAAGTCCCTAGTACAGTGCACTAGAGGTGCCCACGGCCTGTAACTCAAATGCTACTAGTGGGTCTGTAGCACTAGTTGTGCCACCCACATTAGTAGGTCTGTAATCATGTCTCAGACTTGCCACTGCAGTGTCTGTGTGTGCAGTTTTAACTGCCAATTCCACTTGGCATGTGTACCCACTTGCCAGGCCTAAACCTTTCCTTTTCTTACATGTAAGACTCCGCTATGGTAGGCCCTTGGTAGCCCCCAGGGCAGGGTGCAGTGTATGTTTAAGGTAGGACATATACTAATGTGTTTAATATGTCCTGAAAGTGAAATACGACCAAATTCAGTTTTCACTGTTGCAAGGTTTATCCATCTCATAGGTTAACATGGGAGCTGCCTTTAAAAATGATTAAAGCATAGATTCCCTTTGGGAGCTGATAAACATGTGGAGTTTGGGGTCTCTGAGCTCACAATTAAAAAATACATCTTTTAGTAAAGTTAATTTTGAGATTGTGTGTTTGAAAATGCCACTTTTAGAAAGTGAGCATTTTCTTGCTTAAACCATTCTGTGCCTGTTTGTGGATTCCCTGTCTGGAGAGCTGGGGTGTAGCCTGCATATCCTGATCTGTGCTAGGAGGGAGAGGAGAAGTGGTCACTCACAACTGAAAGGGCTGTGCCTGCACTCACAAAATGCAGTCTCCAAACCCCTGGTGTGTGTCTGGGGCCTGGCCTGGGCAAGGCAGGATTTCACAAACCAGAGAGACTTTCCTTTGAAGTCAGCCTACTTCAAAGGCCAAAATGGTTATAAGAAAGCACCCAAAACCACAGACTTTAGATCACTTCTGGACATCAAGAGGAACGTCTGGAGAGGAGCTGAAGAGCTGAGGAAAAACTGAGGAAAAGTGCTGCCCTGCCTCTGACTGTTCTTTGTGGAGCTATCCTGCAGTTGCTGCTTGTGTCTGGTGAAAGGGGACAAAGACTGGACTTTGTTGTGCATTCCTGCTTGTGAAGAAATCTCCAAGGGTTTGTCCTGAGCTTGCCTCATGTTGTTGAAGTCTCAGGACCATCAAAGAATTCCCCTGCCAGCACATGAACTCTCTGCTGAGACTCCTGCCCTGCCAAGTGGTGTCCTAGCCAGTTCCTGGACAGGTGAAGCTGGCAGACCAAGATTGAAAATACATGCACAGAATGCCGTGCAGGGAAATTTACAACGCAACCTCCGAAGGTGGCTGAAGAAATGATGCGCCGCCAGCTCCGCGGCTGAAATCGAAGCATCGCTTGTAACACGGCTGGGAGATCAACGATCGCGGCTGGAGAAACGACATGCTGCATCACTAATGGAGACAGGTAACATCGTAACCCCACAGCGCAGTTTTGCTATCACCGTGTGGCAGGATTTTTGATGCAAACCTTGCTGGGCGTGGAAAAATGACGCAACGCCTGCCCGGACCCAAGTGCTGCCCGGATCAAGGCATCGCTCTCCTGCGGAGAGGAAAAGCTATGCACACGGACCGACCGGAGAAGCAGAAATGACGCACAGTCTTTCTGGTGGGTGAGAAATCAATGCACTGCTTACCTTTTTTCGACACACACTCGCCCGTGCGTGTTATTTTGATGTTACCCAGTTACTTTTCAATGCTAACAGTGTTTTACCTGTTTACAAATGGATTTAAGACTCTTTTGCTTTTAAAATTAATAACTTGTGTGTGTTGGATTTTTGTTGTTTTGCTCTTGTTTTGTTTTGATAAATATTTCCAATTTTTCTAAACCTGTGTTGTGTCATTTTGTAGTGTTTTCATTAAGTTACTGTGTGTGTTGGTACAAATACTTTACACCTAGAACTCTGAAGTTAAGCCTACCTGCTCGTGCCAAGCTACCAAGGGGTTGAGCGGCGGTTAGCTGAGGGTGAGTCTCCTTTACCATAACTAGAGTGAGGGTCCTTGCTTTGACAGGGGGTAACCTGTCTGCCAAAGACCCCATTTCTAACAAAGTAGATGTGTCATTATTTTTTGCTTAATTGTGTATGAGATGTCATTATTTTTAGTTTGTATGTATGAAGATTGTTGCTGTTAACTGTCCTTAATGGTATCAATAACCCTCTATTACAGCAGATTGAGCGGGGGTGGGCGTCTCCGAAAACGTCTGTGTGATATGTAACATTAAGAACTTTTTTTGGGTCCTTTGACTTGGATGAGAGACTCTGGCCAGCAGGACCCTCATAAATAGATAGCTTACAGTGGAAGGAGTGAGGGAGGATTGGTTGGTGAGTGAGTGAGATGTTGAGAAAAATGGAGACATACTGGATGACTACAAGAGATAGTTGGATGAGGAGAAGGATGGAGGTATGGCTAAAGAGAAGACAGGATGTAGCGAAGTATTGGCAGAGGATGGAGAGATAACTGGATGCAGAGGTGGTTGGATCGAGAGTGTGATGAAGAGATGGGTGGAGAAGGACGGATGAAGACAATTATGAAGGGATGGGAATAAAAAGTGATGGCTGGAAGGAAAGCACGATAGATGAATAGAGAGAATTAATGGTGATGACACAGATGGATGAATTGGTGGATGGGTGGATGGCTGGAGGGATGGAAGACCAGAAAGAAGAATGTGCAATCAATGAAAAGTGAGGGGGGTAGATGGAGAGAAGGATGGTTAGATGGAAACCGTTCAGACAGAGTGGAGGGAGAAAGATAAACAGTGTAAAGGAAATTTAAGGGTTCAGGATTCCCTCTGGGTGCAGCCTCTTGAACAACTGCAGGTTTTGTTTGCCTCCTGTGCACACTCAAAGGTTTTTGGAACACTGTTCAAAATGGGGGCTATTTTATTTTTCTGGCTATTCCCTTCACTGTACTTGTGTGCTGTGCTGTTTTCATGGCCCAGACAAGGGGGCTTTGAAAACACGACATATTTGAATTTTCACCGCTGTTTTTGTTTATTTTCCACTACAATGTGCATGCACAGGTCGCAAAAAGAAACCTTGCAATGTAATACAGAACTGCATATTTCAAATTTGTAGGTAAACTATATTACACTCAATGAAAGCAGAGCATTACTGCTATGCAATTCATATCATAAGCGTGTCTGCTGCGCAAATCTGAAGCATAGCAGACAACACACATCCACAATTACAACTTCAATTAAAAAGGTTGCATGTTTCAAAGCCTAATTCTGTGTAGAATCGTGCTTGGGCTATACATTTCCCCAAGAAGTAAAAAAACACAATGAGTTGCGACTCCTAATGAAGCAAACATCCATGAAGTGTTCAACCTTCTACAGGAAGTGAACTCTTGAAAATGGGTCACAGATATCAAAGAAGAAAAACTTTTGAAGTGACAGCAATTATGTAAACTTGGCATACGATACAGAAAAACAACATATTTTTCGACAGCTTATCACAGTCCCAAGACAGTGCGTGTTTTGATCCAGTGCTGACAATGTTGTTAGCGGTGTCTGAGAAATCTAATGATGTGAATAAATTTAATATTCAACCAATTCATAAAAAATCATTAATTTCTTTAATTTGATAGTGATGTCATCGCTAAAGCAAGAAAGACATATCAACTTTTGTAACACGGCTTATTGGAAGGAAAAGAGCACCTTTAGAAGGCTGCCACAGCTTAGCCTCAGTGATGCGACAGCATGCCGATAAAATATGAATCTGAGTGGCTAGAAAGTGAGGAACAAATAGCCAACACATTTGAACATAATATGGGAGTATGTCTTTGTAATGCACCTACAAATGTATTCCTTTCAGGCAAAGACGTTTCAAATAAAAAGTAGACCATAAGCCATATGTCTTCCATGTGTTATGGTAGTTCTGTTTGAGCTTTCTCAAGACGACTGGGCTTGTTTATAATATTTAAAAAAAAAAAAAAAAACTTAGGACCGGACCTGAATTAGAATTGGTAGCAGTGGACTACGCCACAAATGTGGCAGAGGGCTGGCAGGGTACATTTGTGATTAAGTACCCTGTCTATCATACTCACGATTCAACCGATCTATTTATAGTTGCCCAGGGGCCCCCCGGCCATCAAAGAAGAAATCTTTCACTGATGACCGGATACATTTGGGGCCATCACTGTAGTACATTAGACCGTCCGGCAATCTAAAACTCATTCTTTGCAAGGATAATCAACACTTTGCTTAAAGAAAAGAAACACACAGGGCCATATTTATACTTTTTGATGCAAAACTTAATAAAAAAATTAGCGCCGGCTAACGCCATTCTGAAGCGCCATGCGGGCGCCGTATTTATTCAATGACGTTAGCCGGCGTTAGCCGCCGGCGCTGCCTGGTGTGCGTGAAAAAAAACGACGTACACCAGGCAGCGCCGGCGTAGGGGGATATGGAGCTTGGGCGCCAAAAAATGGGGCAAGTCAAGCTGAGGCAAATTTTTCGCCTCAACCCGATTTGCGCCATTTTTTTCGACTCCCAACCCCCATTGAAATGACTCCTGTCTTAGCAAAGACAGGAGTCATGCCCCCTTGCCCAGGGAACTTATGTCCCCTGGGCATGGTCATTGGGCATAGTGGCATGTAGGGGGGCACAAATCAGGCCCCCCTATGCCACAAAAAAATAAAAAATAAAAACTTATCTGAACTTACCTTAATGTCCCTGGGATGGGTCCCTCCAGCCTTGGGTGTCCTCCTGGGGTGGGCAAGGGTGGCAGGGGGTGTCCCTGGGGGCTTGGGAGGGCACCTCTAGGCTCCTTCCGAGCCCACAGGTCCCTTAATGCCTGCCCTGACCAGGCGCTAAAAAACGGCGCAAAAGCGGCCGTACGTCATTTTTTTGACCCGCCCACTCCCGGGCGTGAATTTTGCCCGGGAGTGTAAATACGGCGCACATGCCTCGGAGTCAATTTTTTAGACGGGAACACCTACCTTGCATATCATTAACGCAAAGTAGGTGTCCACGCTAAAAAATGACGCAAACTCCATGGACTTTGGCGCTAGACGCGTCTAACGCCAAAGTATAAATATGGAGTTAGTTTTGCGTCGGAATTGCATAAAAAAAAACGACGCAATTCCGGCGCAAACAGAGTATAAATATGCCCCACAGTATGGGAGTTTGTTGTGCAAATAAAAATGCCTACTGAGCGGACTCTTGAAATTTGACGTCTGCTTAGCAAACATTTAGAAGACCTGCCATGGTGGTTGGTGGCTTCTCTGAAGTCACAAAGATTGCTGTCAAGCCAGCTGAGATCTCTAAATATGGTGGGCATTAGTCCAGCAAGGTTGTGGAGGTAATAGCAGCCACCACCCTGACGGATGTAGGGCTGTTCGCCAACTATAAATGGGGCACATGGACTAAAATACACACCTCCTAAAATACAAACACTTGAAGACTCCAGAGTACCGTTGTTCATTATGATAGTAGTCACTCTTGAATTTTGCATTATTCAACCTAACAAGACTTGCTTGTAATGATGCAGCCTTGAGACATCAGGGCATATTTATGAGAACTGACGGATCGCTGCAGCAAGGCAGTGAGGTTTCAGAAACAGTTGCGCTGAGGTACGACAGGTACCAATAACATGGATGCGCTGTATTTAGGGTAGGGCACGCCATGTTATAAAGTCCCAAGATGCCTAAAAAATTTATACTTACATGGGATGAATGCCACAGATAAAACTGACGCAGGTGCTGCCAAAGTGATGCAAAGCTGTTTTGCTGGTCATAAACCAACACCTATGTGCCACAAATCACATTTGCATCAAAACTGAGTGTCATGCATGACAAATCCCTTAAAAGTGACTCATTGGGTAAACAATGTTTCCCACACCTCAAAAGAGAGAGATAGAGTGGTCAGCAGGGGGAAGCAGCAGTCAGAACAACAATCCCAACAACCCTAAATTCAGCCAGGATGGCCAGACAGAACCCCAGGGGAAGAGAATAAATATTTTAGTGAGGAGGATTATTTACTAATAACAGAGGTGAAAAAGCATGTACATCGGCTCTTTGTCACCTCCAAATTGTCATTATGGAAGAAAGAAACCAATTGGAAGAAGTAGTGGAGAAGATCAACAGTGCAGGGCAAAATAGAAGGACCACCTTAGGGGTGTCTTACATGTAAAGGCCAGAGTGCAAAAAGTGCTGGCATGATTATAAGTGTAGAACCAAAGAGAAACGTGTCAAACACCTGCGGACCGGAAGAGGACCTAAGAACAGGAGGAGTTGGACCCATTGGAGGAGCAGGTGGAATAAGTCATCCCAGCAGAGTTAGTGGCAGGAGCAGAAGGACCCAACAGTGCTGCTTTTAAAGGACCAGCTAGTCCTATAAGATAAGTGGCAACAGGGGACAATAAGTATAAAAATGTCATGCTGTGCAATTCAGCAAGCTATGTTTCTGCACTGCACTGCGTCGTGTGAAAGAAAAAGGGCATGAATCATTCACATGTTCAGTCATACATCACATAAATGTAAGTCATAATGCCCAGTTATATGTCGTACAGCCCAGTCCAGCTGTCAATTTTGTCCATTCAATGTGTGATGTGCAGCACCGGTACTGGTTTACCTACATAATCTGGGACCTGCAGTGGAAATCATAACTTGAGTAACCAGGACTATGAACCTAACAATACAAAGCTGAAATACCTGTGCTGGAACAGCACATCATACATGGACACTTCAATCCTGCCTGACTTCGGCAATGCTGGTCCCCTTGCACCTTGCAGTTGTGGTGTATTTTTTTGTGCCCATGCTGTTAAATCCGGACTTAACAGCAATGGATTAGAATGGGGGTGCCAGAGGATTAACTTCTCACCTGAGAGGGGGTTCAGATATTGTGTATGTGGGAAGTTTCATCATATAGGATCATGCGAATAGTTACATGTACCGTCACCGGCATGAAACTACATTGCATGCAGCTCTCATGCTGTGTAGGGTGAGAGCAAACAGGTGCTGTTTGACATGGTACACACCATACTACCTCCTGTAAACTACATATTTATAGTTGGGGTGGTGTTTAGTCCAAGTGAGGTACATCAGAGGGCCATTAGGGTTTTCTGGATATAGGTGAGCCTGGGCGATACCCACACACTGCTCTGTCTGATAGTGTCACACTTGTTATAGCAGCTGTGAAGGGATGCCATAGAAGAAGTTATGAGTGTCCCGCATCCTACATGTAACATGAACGTGGGTGAAGGGGTATCATGTGCGAGACTATTATTCAGGTACAAGTGAGTGGGCTGAGTTAAGAGAAGTGTGATACTCTGCAGATATCCAACTCTTGCAATGACATCATGGCACTAGCGTCAGTGATTGAAATTTTCTTTTATTTACTGGGCAGATCCCCTCAGACACAGTGCCTACTCTTCTGGTCTATGGAGACAACTGTGTGTGTATTGATTTACATGTGTTCACACAAATAGTTAAATTTATTCTGTGTACATTCTTGTACACATTCCTGCACTGTAGCCAGGCTGCTAGCTGGGTAAAGTTGTGTGTGTTCTGAAGCCATTTTAGCTATAGTTTTAGAGATGTTATTTTAGCAAACTAGGCCTGCCGCTGTGCACTTTAACCTAGATTTGTTTCATTTTAGCTCTGATATATTATTTTAACAATAGCCACATTTGCGGTCTTGTTTTATTTTCTCTATCTAGCTGTTCTTCGCCTAGGTCAGCACTACGTTCTTAAACAAGACATTTCTTTCACTCTGTGCTTTTCTCAAAGCTGCGGTGAGATAGATTGACGTCAAAAGTGGTACGCTTTGTCTCCAATGTTCACAGAAACATACACACTCTTATGTAGGGATCCTTTCTTGGAACATCAGCTGTTTTCATTATAAAAACACTACTTTGACCCATGTATGTTAGAGGGAGATTCCAGCCAGATGACCACAACTGTATGCTGATTGCTGAGTGCTTCACTGCAGCTGCTTATGTAGACTACAGGCCTCTTGCTCAGGTATGAGGGATGATGTCTTCCCAGGGGAACCTGAAGGGCAGAATTAGAGCTTGACATGCTGTGCTCTAACATAGTCTAGGTAGGAACTATTCATAAAAAGCATTGTGACAACTTTATTTTTGTGTTTTGCTCTCCTTGTCACAATTTTAATCCTATCATGTTTCATTGTCCTACTTATTGCAATACTGTACATGCTTTACTATCTAAGATGCAGTTACTTCAATACAATTTTGTTGAGCTATACTCTGCCTCTGATTCTCCTTGCATAGGTGAGACTAATGTAAATGAGAGAAACAAATGAGATCTGAGTGACCATGATTTCCCTGAGTAGTCATTTGTGTCATGCGCCCGGTTGCCCAATCATCCTTACTCTTGGGTGGAGACCAGGCACTGCTAGTTAGCGGAACAAAACCCGGATTAGGCCATCAGGTGTCACCTGGTGTGGGATCAGACTCAGTCCACCTGAATACAAGTGATTCTGCCGTCCGAATCCAGTAGTCTCATTAGGATAATGAGAACCTACGTAACATGTGGATGTGTGTCAAATATAAGGTCTTGGCTACATGAATGCACAATATGAATGCATCTATTGCGTCTATTGTGATAAATCACTGTGGAGGAGGTGGTGTTCACCCTTGCAGTGGGGACAGGATCATTCACCCTCGTGAGTGGGAATCATGTATCGTAGGGGTATGACATGACATGCTAGAGTATGTGGTAGTTCACTGACCTGATCAGTGAACTGCTCGGCCTCCCGTAGCTCTGCCTCCCATAGCTCCATTGGCAAATAGAGCCCTCGTTCCTCTGAACTCCGGACCACTGTCAGGAGTTTGAGGCCCTCCTCCACCCGCAGGCTTCTGCCTGTGCCTCATCCCCGGTGTCTAGTGGGAGAGCTCTGCTCTTCTACTAGGCTGCCCTCTGCCTCTCTCCTTTTTTTACCTGCTTTGCTCTTTGTGTGCTTTTTCTTCTGTGTCTGTCCCTTTTGTGCTCCTTTTGCTTCTGTGTTACACTCTTTCCTCGTTTCTATCTCTTCTTACTCTGCTCTCTCTCTCTCACTCTTGCTCTCCTCATCTCTCTCACCCCCGCAGCTGCAGCCCCTTTGTTCTGCATTCCCGCCGCTGCTGCCCCTGCAGCCCCACCCCCTTTTTTCACGCCATTTTCTAACCCATCCCCGCCTCCCAGATGTCCTTTCCTCCCCCCTCCCTATTTAATGGCAGCCGCAGTGCGGCCGCATCGAAGGCGCGTCAAGGGCACACCTAAGACAAGCCCATATGCGCCCGTCTGCGCTTGCACTGCGCCCAGCGTCGCAACCCCTCGTTGTTGCCCCCCCACCTCCACGACACACAACTCCGCTACAACACCATCACCCTCCACGCGCTCAATGCCGCCCGCTCCACCACCCTGCAACTCACCCGCAGACCCTTTTCCTGACGGAGCTGCACCTTCACCAGCCTCCATGCCAGCAACCCACCCGCCAAGGCAGGACGCAACCATCCCAGATGAATCCTACTCAAAACCCACTCCGTCCACATACACCACATCGAATTCTGGAACCTACTGAACTCAGCCTCCTTAGACGTCACCTTCCTGACCGAGACCTGGATGAACCCATACTCAGCGCCCGACATCGCCATAGCCATCCCAGACGGCTACAATATCAACCGTAGGGACCGCACCAACAGACCAGGAGGAGGCACCATCATCGATCACAGAAATACCCTCAAAATCATGACCTGCACCGAAGACACTATAGTGTCGCCGAACACCTTCACTTCCAGATCCACACCGATCCAAACACCACTCTCAGAGGGACCTTCGTTTACAGACCCGCTGGACCCTGACAGCAGTTCAGCAACTCCATTTCTGACGTCATCAGCATGCACGTCCTCGCATCCACAGACTACATACTCCTCGGGCCGGAACCTCCACCTTGAGAACACCAATGACAACAAATCCACCACCCTGCTCGACAATCTCACCAACCTTGGCCTCAGGCAGCTCGTCATGACACCCACCCACTTCGCAGGACACACACTCAACCTCATTCTCTCCACCAGCAAACACGTCTCCTTCAGCCAAACCACCGAACTCCACTGGACCGACCACCGCAGCATCCTCTTCTCCTTCGAGAAACCCACAACACACCATCACCGACAGCAGATTCCTCACCGCAGATGCAACAAGGTCACCGAAGACCAGCTGATCACCACCCTTTCCCAGAACCCACCAATCGATACCACTGACACCGACACAGCAGCCCGCAACCTCAGGCAATGGATCGACGACTGTGCCAACACTCTCGCCCGATCAAGAAACCTTTAATCAGACGCACCGACAGAAAGGCCTTCTGGTTCGCCGCCAACCTCCAAGAATCCAAGCAAACATGCCGAAGACTCGAGAAAAAGTGGCACCAAGAACAGACACTGGACAACCACACAGCCTTCAAGATCGGCATCTGCAGACACCACCAAATCATCTGAACCGCCAAAAGAGCCATCTTCAAAGAGCGCATTGACAATAACGCACACAGTTGTAGGGAGCTCTTCAACATTGTGAAGATACTCTCCAACCCCTGCTCCAGCGTCAATGACATCCCACCATCACAAGACCTCTGTGACTCCCTAGCCACATTCTTCTACCGCAAGATAGCATACACCCATGACAGCTTCAATACCCAGGCCCCCTGTCAATCACCGACACCACAAACTCACCGCCCCCAGCCGCAACAGCCTTCTGCTCTCCTGGACCCAAGTCAACGACAATGACACCATCAAAAACATGAACACCATCCACTCCGGCTCGCCATCCGACCCCTGCTCTCACCACATCTTCAACAAAGCGAGCTCCGTCATCGCACTCTAACTCTGGAAGATCATCAACAGTTCCTTCGAGACCGCCACCTTCCTGGAGAGCTCGAAACACGCTGATATCAACGCCCTCCTCAAGAAACCTGAGGCGGACCCAAAGGACCTCAAGAACTTCCAGGCCATCTCTCTGCTCCCCTTCCCGTCAAAAGTCATAAAGAAAATTGTCAACAAACAACTGACCCGCTTCCTCGAGGAGAACAACACTCTGGACCCATCACAATCCGGATTCCGCAGCAACCACAACACCGAAGCTGCCCACATCACCGCCACTGACGCGAAGCAGTGGCCCTCATTCTCCTGGATCTCTCGCCCGTCTCCGAGACCGACTGCCACCGCCCCCTATTCACACACAACAATGACGCAGGGACCTGCAAGAGAGCCCTGGACTGGATCACCTACTTCTTCACCGGCAGAACCCAGAGAGTCTGCCTCCTTCCACTCTGCTCTGAAGTCACCAAGATCATCTGTGGCCTACCCCAGGGGCCATCCCTCAGACCCGACCCTCTTTAATGTTTAAATGGCTCCACTCGCAAACATTGTCCGATCACACAACCTCAACATCGCCTCATATACCAATGACACCCAGCTGATCCTCTCCCTCTTCAAGGACCCCGCCACCGCCAAAACCAACCTCCACAAATGAATGAAGGCCATCGCCGAATGAATGAATGAACAGCTGCCTGAAACTGAAGTCTGACAAAACTGAGGTCCTCATCCTCAGCTCCAACCCCACCGCTTGGACGACTCCCGGTGGTCTGCCACACTGGGAATCGCACCAACATCCACCTACCACACACGCAACCTGGGCAACAGGAGACACCTAAAGACATGGCTGTTCGAGCAGTAGCTGCACCCCCGCACTCTCCACCTCAGCGCCTTGAAACCCTCACAGGTGAGTAGAGTGCTTTACAAATGCTTTGACTGATGGATTTTTATCAATGCAAGGCAGCACAACATGGCATACTGGTATGGTGTACAGTGCCAGACTGCAGACTAAAATCAAATACAAGCACAAACAGACAACACTGCCCCTGGAGATGTGGGCTAAGTAGTGCAGACACCCTGCTGACTTTTTGCAATTTGCACAGTAACGGTGTCAACAAGTGAAACAGTAATGAGTACAGCCATGATGGAAAATAATGATAATCAAAATGGAAGCTGTGGACTATCCCTCAACTCACACTCACAGGTGGGGCAGGCCAGCAAGCTCTGTACTGTATTGGTATAGGTTGTATGATAAGAAAAGTCACCCTTGTTACACAATGGTTGATTGTTTTAACAATGGAAATATATTGCCATGTAAAAGGATACTAAAGTGCAACTTTGCCTTATTTCCTACAACTAACATATGTCTTACACATCAATGCTGAAATGGAAGTAAATGAGAATAAAATCATTATGACAGCAAGACTAATCACGACAACATCTAGTGTAAGTCACCAGTAACATAGTGCTATTATATTACAGGGGGAGAAACAACACATCCTGACTGTTAGAAATTGGGTCTTTGGTTGGCAGTCAGGTTACCCCATGCCCAAGCAAGGACCCTCACTCTAGCCAGGGTAAGTCACACACAATCCAAATTATCCTGTGCATCTGGTAGCTTGGCACAGAGCCGTCAGGCTTAACGTAGAAGGCAATGTGTAATGTATTTGTGCAATAAATCATACAAAAACATCATTTAGCACCACAAAAATACACCACAAAGTGTTTAGAAAAATATATAATATTTATCTAATAAGATGCAGGTCAAAACAATTAAAATGCAAAAGGTATATGTTGAGATATCACTGAAAAATGATATAAAGGGGGTCATTCTGACCCTGGCGGTCTTGGACCGCCAGGGCAAGAATGACGGAAGCACCACCAACAGGCTGGCGGTGCTTCTTCTCCCATTCTGACCGCGGCGGTAAAGCCGCGGTCGCACCGCCGGGGCCGGCGGTGTCCTGCCGATTTCCCCCCGGCGGTGATAATCCGCCAGGGCAGCGCTGCAAGCAGCGCTGCCCTGGGGATTATGACCCCCTTACTGCCAGCCTGTTTCTGCCGGTTTACACCGCGAGGAAGAGGCTGGCGGTAAGGGGTGTCCTGGGGCCCCTGGGGGCCCCGGCCTGCTTTTCACTGTCTGCATGGCAGACAGTGAAAAGCGCGAAGGGTGCAACTGCACCCGTCGCACGGCCGCAACACCGCCGGCTCCATTTGGAGCCGGCTCCTGTGTTGCGGCCTCATTCCCACTGGGCCGGCAGGCGCTAACATGGTTAGCGCCCGCCGGCCCAGCGGGAATCTTGGAATGTGGGCTGCGTTATTGTGGCCGCATGGCGGGCGCTTGGCGGTTCCCGCCCGCCAAGGTCAGAATGACCGCCAAAGTGTCTTACGTCTTTTAAAAGCACACAAAGGCCCTCATTACAACCCTGGTGGTAAATCCCGCTTACCGCCGTGCTGAATGCCGCCAACATACCGTTGCCGTGGCGGAAATCCGCTACAGGTATTACGACCCACATCTCGTAATCCTCCGCAATACAGACACCCACACAAGTCCACCACACCAAAGGTCAGTGATAAACTGGCGATACCAAAACCCACACCGTCACGCCAACAAGAATACGCCCACACTATCACGACCCATGAATCAACGTGGCGGTCTTTTAACCGCGGTAATCAATTATCGGTACACACCGCCGTGCCCAAAATACACACACATTTACAAAACACAACCACATTAGCCAAATCGAAAAACACACACCTGATACACAAACCGACACCACACCCACACACCCACACCACAATAAAACACACACCCACATTACCCACAACCCCTTACAACAACATTTTTGTGAAGAAGCAGAGAGAGAGAATAGCAAACACTACACCAGCATCCACAAGCACACCACACCATCACTCATACAACATCCACGCACCTCAAACAACACACACCAACACAACATTTCACACAGAACAACAAACATCACCTCAAACATCACCCACACCACATCATGGCACCTCAAAGACACCCCAGGTTTTCTGAGGAGGAGCTCAGGGTCATGGTGGAGGAAATCCTCCGGGTAGAACCACAGCTTTTCGGATAACAGGTGCAGCACACTTCCATTGCTAGGAAGATGGAGCTATGGCAGAGAATCGTCGACAGGGTCAAAGCAGTGGGACAGCATCCAAGAACACGGGATGACATCTGAAAGAGGTGGAACGACCTACGGGGGAAGGTGCGTTCTGTGGTATCCAGTCACCAGATTGCTGTACAGAGGACTGGCGGTGGACCCCCACCTCCTCCCCCACAACTAACAACATGGTAGGAGGAAGTCTTGGCAATAATGCATCCTGAGGGCCTCGCAGGAGTAGCAGGAGGACTGGACACTGGTAAATCATATCTTAATTACCATATCCCCCACCCCACCTGCATGCCATCACATACCCCCACCCTCCCCCTCACCCCATCACTCCAACACCTCACATATGCCCCACTATCACAACCCACACATCCCAATACCAGGCCCTGCATGCAACACCAAAGCATGGACACCCATTACCAAAGCATGTCCAGTACAGATACCCACACATACCCCAAAACACTAATCACACAATGGCAAGCACAACAATGCAAGCACAGGAGTAGAGGGTAACTCACCCTATGCACAAGATGGCACACACAGATACAATACCTATGTGTTTACACCCCAACAGGACCCATACCCAACGTCACCGGACAGGAGGTGCCAGACATATCCAGTCCCCCCCCAGAAGAGGCCCACAGTGACGACAGGAGCTCTGCACGCCTGGATCTGGATGACCAGCCAGGCCCATCAGGGACCTCTTGACAGTCGCTTCCCCTGCCACAGACACAAACCACCACAGAGGCTCTCCCTCAGGAGACACCACTACAGCACCCACCCAGCTGGCCCATCCCTCTGTCCCCAGGGCACGTCAATCAGCAGTGTCCACCACTACAGGGAACCTAGGCAAACCCAAGAAAATCATGGACCTGGGGTCAGTGGCAGTGGGCACACAGTTCAGGGCACAGAGGCACTGGATAACAGGGAAGCTGGGAGAACTGCTGTGCGACGGGCGAGGACAGGCCCAGGGAACTAACTCTCCATGAGGCACTCTCCAACATCATGGGTGCATACCATCATTCCCAGGAGACCATGGGCACGATACTGGCCAAGTTTCAGGAGACCCAGCGGCTGCAGGAGGAACACTATCTGGGGATCAGGGAGGACTTGAAGTCCATCAACACCACTCTGGTCACCATTGCAGGGGTGCTGGCAAACCTGGCCAACACCATGAGGGATACAGTGGCACACAAACGGGCCCCTGACACTAGCCTGAATGATGAACAGCCCTCCACCTCTGCCGGCGCTAGTGGACAGGAGGCTCCGCCACAGGACCAGCAGGCCACCAGCACCCCACCCCTTGCAGAAGGGGAACCAACCCGCAAACGGTCCCTGAGATCCAGGAACAAGACAGAGAACATTGTCAAGAACCCCGCCAGGAAATAAGACTCTCCTGATTGTCACCCTTTTGTCCCACTTTGTCACCCTGACAACTTTGACCTGCCATCACTCCACTTCCTATGCCCCCTTGGACAATGCACCTGTGAGACCAAGAGACTGAACTCTACCATGAACATTCCTCCACCATCACCCCAGCCCATTCCACACCCCCTCCACTTATTAGCACAGAAATAAACACCCTTAAATCACAAATCATTCTGGAGTCAGTCTGTACTTTCACAAAAGTGTAATTGAAACCTCTCAGAAATATAGCAATGTCAATGTTCATGTTCACATACCAATGTTACACAGGTGCTGGGCAGCAGTAAACATAACAGAGGGCACAAAGTGGGACCCAGATCTGTGAAATGGAAAGGCAAAGTGACATGTCAGGGTCCACACATGGAGGTAAAAAGACTGATTCATGCTTTGTCCTACAGTAGTATGAGATGTGAGAAGAGTGCCAGCCTCTTACCTGTGTCTTACTGGAAGTATTGCATGATGATGTTGTTTTGGTTGTCTATATCTTCTTCTTCTGCCTCCTCTTCTTCACTGTCCACAGGCTCCACAGCTGCCTCAAGACCAGCATCAGGCCTATCCTCCTGCAGAAAAGGCACCTGGCGTCGCAAAGCCAGGTTGTGCAACATACAGCATGCCACGATGATCTGGCATACCTTCTTCGGTGAGTAGTATGGGAAGACACCTGTCAGATGGAGGAACTGGAATCTGGCCTTCAGGAGGTCGAAGGTGCGCTCTATTATCCTCCTAGTTTGCCCATGTGCCTCATTGTAGCGATACACTGCCCTTGTCCTGGGATTCCTCACTGGGGTCAGTAGCCATGACAGGTTGGGGTAACCAGAGTCACCTGCGAATATCGAGGGACAACTGTTAGACATCCTTCAACCCTTAGGGACTCTCCCATACCCAGACGCCTATTTAAACTATGTGGGGACCTTGGACTCACCTATTAGCCACACACGATGCCTCTGTAGTTACCCCATCACATAAGGGATGCTGCAATTCCTCAAAATGTAAGTGTCATGCACAGAGCCAGGATACTTGGCATTCACATGGGAGATGCACTGGTCTGCCAAACACACCATCTGCACATTCATAGAATGGTAGCTTTTGCGGTTTCTGTACACCTGTTCATTCCTGCGGGGGGGGTGCAAATGCCACAAGTGTACCATCAATGGCACCAATAATGTTGGGGATATGTCCCAGGGCACAGAAGTCACCCTTCACTGTTGGCAAATCCTCCACCTGAGGGAACACGATGTAGCAGCAGGGCAGATGACACTCTGGACAACACGTTAGAGAACATTGGCTGTGACATCCCTGATGCCATGGCCACTGTTGTTTGAAAGGAACCACTGGCCAGGAAATGGAGCACTGACAGGACCTGCACTAGAGGGGGGATTCCTGTGGGATGGCGGATAGCTGACATCAGGTCTAGCTCCAACTCGGCACACAGTTCCTGGATTGTGGCACAATCAAGTCTGTAGGTGATAATGATGTGTCTGTACACCGGAGGATGCTGCCATCTCATCACCCGCCCCAGCAGACGTACCTTATTGAGGAGAAGGGTGAGCAGAGGGTCATAAACCACATAGGTTACACAAGGCTGTTTAGCACAATCGTGATCTAATCGTTGTGTGCCTTTGTCTGTCCGTATTCCTGCCCAAAAGTGCTGTGACGCAGTTAGTTAGCCTGCCATGTGGCCACCTTAAATGGTGGCTGCCTGACCTGTAAGGAGGGACAAGGGCAAATGAGGATACTGCGCTGGTGTTCTGCAGCGTCGCAGAAGGCGGTCGAACAGCACTGCTCAATTCAGCATTGGTTATCATGGGGCCCTATGGGTTCCAGGAGCCAATGACGATGTACGCCGGTGGTTACGGTACGCACTGCCGCGGACGTGACAGCCATTTTTTATCTGTTCACTCACTTGATACCTGACCTTCAACAGGAGAGAACCTACACTGCAAGTGCTGCTGTGACCTCAGTCTGGAAGTGACAATGGCTACAGTGTCCTTGAAAGGGCCCCTGCCTTCACTGCGGAGGAGTTGGAGAAACTGGTGGATGGGGCCCTCCCCCAGTACACGCTACTCTACGGTCCTCCAGACAAACAGGTGAGTAAACTGTGTGCATGGTGGATGGCACATGATTGTATGGAGTGTCGTGGATGGAGGAGACGGGGGGCACAGGCCAGCATGGGAGGATGGTGAGTGTATGTTTTTCTGGTCCAGGGTGGGAGGTTTGTGGGCAATGAGTGAGAAGAACTGGATGGGGGAGTAACATCCATTTTTACTTCACTATTCCTCTAGGTCAGCGCCCACCAGAAGATGGGTATTTGGCGTGCCATTGCCAAGGAAGTGCGGACCATGGGGGTCTATCATAGACGGAGCACCCACTGCTGTAAAAGTTGGGAGGACCTGCACCGCCGGAGCATGAAGACGGCGGAGGCCCAGCTGGGGATGGCCTCCCAACGTGGAAGGGGTGCCCGTCGCACCATGACCCCCCTGATTTACTGGATCCTGGCATTGGCATATCCTGAGTTGGATGGGCACTTGAGGGCATCACAGCAGCCACAAGGGGGTGAGTACAGTCTCATTCAGCTGACTCTGCGTGCTTTACGAGGTTCGGGAAGTGGGCTGTGGGTTCCCTTAGGCCAGGGCAGACGCGCCAACGTACATCCATTGTTTTGCAGGCTCAGTGCCACTCCAACCCCAAAGGTGGGCATGTGCTTTTCCCCTGCACTGTTAGTGCATGCGCTAGTGCACAGGGGTGCTCCCTGTGTGTTGTGTCCGCCAACGGTAGTGGTGTTGCAGGCATTGACCATGTGTCTCTTCTGTCTTTCCCCCCTTTTTGTTTTGTCACCCTGTCCTTGTGTGCATTAGCATCATCTGGTGCAGGAGCATTGGCACCGGAGCAGGAGGGAGCTGCAACCCACATGGCCGTGGAGGGTGAGTTGACAGAGTCTGAAGGCACCAGTAGGACGGAGGTCGAGGGGAGCTCCACGACGGGGACAGGAGCAGACACCAGCAACAGCGACTCCTCCTTTGATGCCCCTCTGTGCTCACCGCAACAACAGGTACAGCCGCCAACCCGCCTACCAGCACCGCCCTCCCAGCAGCCCCTCATCGAGTTTCCTGTGCCCGCTCACCCAGGAGGGTGGGCATCTCTTTCGCCCCAGGCACCTCAGGCCCTGCCCCAGTCAGTCCTGCTGCCCCCAGTGAGAAGGCTATTGACCTCCTGAGATCCCTCACTGTTGGGCAATCAATCATTTTGAATGCCATCCAGGGTGTTGAGAGGCATTTGCAGCAAACAAATGCATACGTGGAGGGCATTCATTCTGGCCTGGCCTCAGCACTGTCCCTGTGTCCAGCCTCCCCCCTCCAACCTCCACTACCAAGACCCAATCCCCTGTACCTCAGCCTATCCCAAGCACACCATCAGAACCGCATCACACTCATCAACACACAAGAGTGGACATGGCAAACATAAGCACCACACATCCCACAGGCACTCACACATGCACCATCCCCATGCAGACACACCAACATCCACTTCCTCCACTGTGTCCCCCTCTTCCACATCCTCCTCCTCCCTCCCTGTCTCATCTCCACTCACACCTGCATGCACTACATCCTCAGCCACTACCTCCATCACCAGCATGCCCATCACCACACACCGCTCATGTTCACTCACCACCCCCACTACCATGCACACGCCCCCTGTGTCCTCTCCCAGTGTGTCTCTGAGCCCTCCTCCCAAACTACACAAACGCAGGCACACACCCACCCAACAGCCATTCACCTCACAACAGCCTCCGGCCCATGCACCTTCACTCAAATTCAGCAGACGTACACCTCCTACAACCACTACCTCTTCCTCCACTCCAAAACCCCCTCCATCTTCCCATCCCAGTGTGTCTAAAAAATGTTTCCTGGCTATAATTGACCTCTTCCCTACACCTCCCCTCCCGTCCTTCCCCTAGGGCCAGAATGTCCAGGTCCCAACCCAGCACCTCAGCCACCAAATCCTCCAGCACTGTGGTCTCAGCAAGTCCTGTCACATCGCGGGCGGCACCCATCAGGGCTGCCAGTGTGCCACCTAGCGAGGCCAAGGATCAGCCTATTCCGCCACCTCGCAAGGTGAAGAAGGTGCCTACATGCCGTAGGGACAAGCCGCACCAACCACCCAGCAAGGCCTCCTCCAAGCCAAAAGGGGACAATGCCAAGGGACCAGCAGCGACATCCAAGGTGGGGAAGGGACACAAGACTAAGGGGAAGTCAGCGCAGGGCACGGAGCCTCCGGCTGAGGGACTAGAGTCACCCCTTCTGGCAACCAGAACAGCAACCTGTACGGCGGTGGACACCGCCACCTGCACCGGCACCTGCACCTAAGATGCCTCTGCTGCCTCAGCAACAATCCCCAGCATTATCCCCAGTGGGCAGCCGTCCTAGGCTGCAGGAGACGTCCTGCTGTCTCCCTCCACAGGTGCTGACACACTCTCCACCGGCAGCATCTCCGCCACAGACACCACGGCAACCACCGCCACCAGCCCCGCGACATGCTCAGACAGTGCCACCACAGCCGGCATGGCAAACATTCCCAGTGGACAGATGTCAGAGGCTGCAGGAGATGTCCTGGACCCTGCACATTGTACATGAGGCACGACACCCTGCACTGTTAGTACCAGCAGTTGTCAGGCAAAGTCGCAGCAGGGTGGAGTGTGTATCTGCCTCCATGGAGTATCATGCTACCTGTTCCCAGGCAATCTCGTGGCACACACACATAGGTTAGGGAATGGGACCTGCCACACTGTATGTTCAGCACTCTGGGCACCAAGCCCCCTCCAGAACCAGTGGAGAACAGCATCCACTACCCCAGTCCTTGGCAGGATGAAGCACTCTGGGCACCAAGCACCCTCCAGAGCCAGTGTAGAATCACATCCACTACCCCAACCTTGGCAGGATGAAGCACTCCGGGCACCAAGCCCCCTCCAGAACCAGTGGAGAACAGCATCCACTACCCCAGTCCTTGGCAGGGTGAAGCACTCTGGGCACCAAGCCCCCTCCAGAACCAGTGGAGAACAGCATCCACTCACCCAGTCCTTGGCAGAATGAAGCACTCTGGGCACCGAGCCCCCTCCAGAACCAGTGGAGAAAAGCATCCACTACCTCAATCCTTGGCAGGATGAAGCACTCTGGGCACAAGCCTCCTCCAGAACCCGTGGAGAACAGCATCCACTACCCCAGTCCTTGGTAGGATGAAGCACTCTAGGCACCAAGCCCCCTCCAGAACCAGTGGAGAACCACATCCACTACCCCAGCCGTTGGCAAGATGAAGCATTCTGGGCACCAAGCCACCTCCAGAACCAGTGGAACAACTTGAGAGACTGTGGCTTTGCACTCCCCAGGACCAATCAGTGGGCAACCTACCCACTTGAGAGACTGTGGCTTTGCGCTCCTCAGGACCAATCAGTGGGCAAACCACCCACTTGAGCGACTTGAGAGACTGTGGCTTTGCACTCCCCAAGACCAATCAGTGGTCAAACCAACCACTTGAGAGACTTGAGAGACTGTGGTTTTGCACTCCCCAGGACCAATCAGTGGGCAACCCACCCACTTGAGAGACCTCAGGCAATGGATCGACGACTGTGCCAACACTCTCGCCCGATCAAGAAACCTTCAATCAGACGCACCGACAGAAAGGCCTTCTGGTTCGCCGCCAACCTCCAAGAATCCAAGCAAACATGCCGAAGGCACCAAGAACAGACACCGGACAACCACACAGCCTTCAAGATCGGCATCTGCAGACACCACCAAATCATCTGAACCGCCAAAAGAGCCATCTTCAAAGAGCGCATTGACAATCAGCACACAGTTGTAAGGAGCTCTTCAACATTGTGTAGATACTCTCCAACCCCGGCTCCAGCGTCAATGACATCCCACCATCACAAGACCTCTGTGACTCCCTAGCCACATTCTTCTACCGCAAGATAGCATACACCCATGACAGCTTCAATACCCAGGCCCCCTGTCAATCACCGACACCACAAACTCACCGCCCCCAGCCGCAACAGCCTTCTGCTCTCCTGGACCCAAGTCAACGACAATGACACCATCAAAAACATGAACACCATCCACTCCGGCTCGCCATCCGACCCCTGCCCTCACCACATCTTCAACAAAGCGAGCTCCGTCATCGCACTCTAACTCTGGAAGATCATCAACAGTTCCTTCGAGACCGCCACCTTCCTGGAGAGCTCGAAACACGCTGATATCAACGCCCTCCTCAAGAAACCCGAGGCGGACCCAAAGGACCTCAAGAACTTCCGGCCCATCTCTCTGCTCCCCTTCCCGTCAAAAGTCATCAAGAAAATTGTCAACAAACAACTGACCCGCTTCCTCGAGGAGAACAACACTCTGGACCCATCACAATCCGGATTCCGCAGCAACCACAACACCGAAGCTGCCCACATCACCGCCACTGACGCAAAGCAGTGGCCCTCATTCTCCTGGATCTCTCGCCCGTCTTCGAGACCGACTGCCACCGCCCCCTATTCACACACAACAATGACGCAGGGACCTGCAAGAGAGCCCTGGACTGGATCACCTACTTCTTCACCGGCAGAACCCAGAGAGTCTGCTTCCTTCCATTCCGCTCTGAAGTCACCAAGATCATCTGTGGCCTACCCCAGGGGCCATCCCTCAGACCCGACCCTCTTTAATGTTTACATGGCTCCGCTCGCAAACATTGTCCGATCACACAACCTCAACATCGCCTCATATACCAATGACACCCAGCTGATCCTCTCCCTCACCAAGGACCCCGCCACCGCCAAAACCAACCTCCACAAATTAATGAAGGCCATCGCCGAATAAATGAATGAACAGCTGCCTGAAACTGAAGTCTGACAAAACTGAGGTCCTCATCCTCAGCTCCAACCCCACCGCTTGGACGACTCCCGGTGGTCTGCCACACTGGGAACCACACCAACACCCACCTACCACACACGCAACCTGGGTTTCATCCTGGACTCATTGCTATCAATGACTCAGCAAGTCAACGTCGGCTGTTCCTCCTGCTACAAAACTCTGCATGCTTCGGAAGATCTACAAATGGATCCCCACTAGAACCAGAAGGACGGTCACCCAATCCCTCGTAAGCAGCTGACTGGACTACGGCAAAGCCCTCTACGCAGAAACCATGGCCAAGCTCTAGAAAAGATTGCAACGCATACAGAACGCCTCTGCACGCCTCATCCTGAACATCGCCACCACATCACAGCCCACCTGAGAGACCTGCACTGGCTCCCAGTCAACAAGAGAATCACGTTCAAACTCCTCACCCATGCTCACAAAGCACTGCACAACACAGGACCAGAATACCTTAACAGACGGCTCTCCTTCTACACCCCAACCTGACAACTTTTCTCTGCTGACCTTGCACTTGCCACCGTCCCACGCATCCACAGAACGGCTGCCAATGGCAGATCGTTCTCCCACCTCGCCGTCAAGATGTGGAACACTCTTCCTATCCACCTGCGACAGACACAGGTCCTACTAACCTTCAGGAGACACCTAAAGACATGTCTGTTCGAGCAGTAGCTGCACCCCCGCACTCTCCACCTCAGCGCCTTGAAACCCTCACAGGTGAGTAGAGTGCTTTACAAATGCTTTGACTGATTGATTATTATCAATGCAAGGCAGCACAACATGGCATACTGGTATGGTGTACAGTGCCAGACTGCAGACTAAAATCAAATACAAGCACAAACAGACAACACTGCCCCTGGAGATGTGGGCTAAGTAGTGCAGACACCCTGCTGACTTTTTGCAATTTGCACAGTAACGGTGTCAACAAGTGAAACAGTAATGAGTACAGCCATGATGGAAAATAATGATAATCAAAATGTTAGATGTGGACTATCCCTCAACTCACACTCACAGGTGGGGCAGGCCAGCAAGCTCTGTACTGTATTGGTATAGGTTGTATGATAAGAAAAGTCACCCTTGTTACACAATGGTTGATTGTTTTAACAATGGAAATATATTGCCATGTAAAAGGATACTAAAGTGCAACTTTGCCTTATTTCCTACAACTAACATATGTCTTACACATCAATGCTGAAATGGAAGTAAATGAGAATAAAATCATTATGACAGCAAGACTAATCACGACAACATCTAGTGTAAGTCACCAGTAACATAGTGCTATTATATTACAGGGGGAGAAACAACACATCCTGACTGTTAGAAGATGGGTCTTTGGTTGGCAGTCAGGTTACCCCATGCCCAAGCAAGGACCCTCACTCTAGCCAGGGTAAGTCACACACAATCCAAATTATCCTGTGCATCTGGTAGCTTGGCACAGAGCCGTCAGGCTTAACGTAGAAGGCAATGTGTAAAGTATTTGTGCAATAAATCATACAAATACATCATTTAGCACCACAAAAATACACCACACAGTGTTTAGAAAAATATATAATATGTATCTAATAAGATGCAGCTCATATCAATTAAAATGCAAAAGGTATATGTTGAGATATCACTGAAAAATGATATAAAGGGGGTCATTCTGACCCTGGCGGTCTTGGACCGCCAGGGCAACAATGACGGAAGCACCGCCAACAGGCTGGCGGTGCTTCTTCTCCCATTCTGACCGCGGCGGTAAAGCCGCAGTCGCACCGTCGGGGCCGGCGGTGTCCTGCCGATTTTCCCCCGGCGGTGATAATCCACCAGGGCAGCGCTGCAAGCAGCGTTGCCCTGGGGATTATGACCCCCCTTACCGCCAGCCTGTTTCTGCCGGTTTACACCGCCAGGAAGAGGCTGGCGGTAAGGGGTGTCCTGGGGCCCCTGGGGGCCCCGGCCTGCTTTTCACTGTCTGCATGGCAGACAGTGAAAAGCGCGGTGGGTGCAACTGCACCCGTAGCACGGCCGCAACACCGCCAGCTCCATTTGGAGCCGGCTCCTGTGTTGCGGCCTCATTCCCGCTGGGCCGGCAGGCGCTAACATGGTTAGCGCCCGCCGGCCCAGCGGGAATCTTGGAATGTGGGCTGCGTTATTGTGGCCGCATGGCGGGCGCTTGGCGGTTCCCGCCTGGCGGGCGGCAGTAGCCGCCCGCCAAGGTCAGAATGACCGCCAAAGTGTCTTAAGTCTTTTAAAAGCACACAAAGGCCCTCATTACAACCCTGGTGGTAAATCCCGCTTCTTCTCCCATTCTGACCGCGGCGGTAAAGCCGCAGTCGCACCGCCGGGGCCGGCGGTGTCCTGCCGATTTTCCCCCGGCGGTGATAATCCGCCAGGGCAGCGCTGCAAGCAGCGTTGCCCTGGGGATTATGACCCCCTTACCGCCAGCCTGTTTCTGCCGGTTTACACCGCCAGGAAGAGGCTGGCGGTAAGGGGTGTCCTGGGGCCTGGGGGCCCCGGCCTGCTTTTCACTGTCTGCATGGCAGACAGTGAAAAGCGCGGTGGGTGCAACTGCACCCGTCGCACGGCCGCAACACCGCCAGCTCCATTTGGAGCCGGCTCCTGTGTTGCGGCCTCATTCCCGCTGGGCCGGCAGGCGCTAACATGGTTAGCGCCCGCCAGCCCAGCGGGAATCTTGGAATGTGGGCTGCGTTATTGTGGCCGCATGGCGGGCGCTTGGCGGTTCCCGCCCGCCAAGGTCAGAATGACCGCCAAAGTGTCTTAAGTCTTTTAAAAGCACACAAAGGCCCTCATTACAACCCTGGTGGTAAATCCCGCTTACCGCCGTGCTGAATGCCGCCAACATACCGTTGCCGTGGCGGAAATCCGCTACAGGTATTACGACCCACATCTCGTAATCCTCCGCAATACAGACACCCACACAAGTCCACCACACCAAAGGTCAGTGATAAACTGGCGATACCAAAACCCACACCGTCACGCCAACAAGAATACGTCCACACTATCACGACCCACGAATCAACGTGGCGGTCTTTTAACCGCGGTAATCAATTATCGGTACACACCGCCGTGCCCAAAATACACACACATTTACAAAACACAACCACATTTTCCAAATCGAAAAACACACACCTGATACACAAACCGACACCACACCCACACACCCACACCACAATAAAACACACACCCACATTACCCACAACACCTTACAACAACATTTTTGTGAAGAAGCAGAGAGAGAGAATAGCAAACACTACACCAGCATCCACAAGCACACCACACCATCACTCATACAACATCCACGCACCTCAAACAACACACACCAACACAACATTTCACACAGAACAACAAACATCACCTCAAACATCACCCACACCACATCATGGCACCTCAAAGATACCCCAGGTTTTCTGAGGAGGAGCTCAGGGTCATGGTGGAGGAAATCCTCCGGGTAGAACCACAGCTTTTCGGATAACAGGTGCAGCACACTTCCATTGCTAGGAAGATGGAGCTATGGCAGAGAATCGTCGACAGGGTCAAAGCAGTGGGACAGCATCCAAGAACACGGGATGACATCTGAAAGAGGTGGAACGACCTACGGGGGAAGGTGCGTTCCGTGGTATTCAGTCACCAGATTGCTGTACAGAGGACTGGCGGTGGACCCCCACTTCCTCCCCCACAACTAACAACATGGTAGGAGGAAGTCTTGGCAATAATGCATCCTGAGGGCCTCGCAGGAGTAGCAGGAGGACTGGACACTGGTAAATCATATCTTAATTACCATATCCCCCACCCCACCTGCATGCCATCACATACCCCCACCCTCCCCCTCACCCCATCACTCCAACACCTCACATATGCCCCACTATCACAACCCACACATCCCAATACCAAGCCCTGCATGCAACACCAAAGCATGGACACCCATTACCAAAGCATGTCCAGTACAGATACCCACACATACCCCAAAACACTAATCACACAATGGCAAGCACAACAATGCAAGCACAGGAGTAGAGGGTAACTCACCCTATGCACAAGATGGCACACACAGATACAATACCTATGTGTTTACACCCCAACAGGACCCATACCCAACGTCACCGGACAGGAGGTGCCAGACATATCCAGTCCCCCCCCAGAAGAGGCCCACAGTGACGACAGGAGCTATGCACGCCTGGATCTGGATGACCAGCCAGGCCCATCAGGGACCTCTTGACAGTCGGTTCCCCTGCCACAGACACAAACCACCACAGAGGCTCCCCCTCAGGAGACACCACTACAGCACCCACCCAGCTGGCCCATCCCTCTGTCCCCAGGGCACGTCAATCAGCAGTGTGTCCACCACTACAGGGAACCTAGGCAAACCCACAAACTCAAGAAAATCATGGACCTGGGGTCAGTGGCAGTGGGCACACAGTTCAGGGCACAGAGGCACTGGATAACAGGGAAGCTGGGTGGACTGCTGTGCGACGGGCGAGGACAGGCCCAGGGAACTAACTCTCCATGAGGCACTCTCCAACATCATGGGTGCATACCATCATTCCCAGGAGACCATGGGCACGATACTGGCCAAGTTTCAGGAGACCCAGCGGCTGCAGGAGGAACACTATCTGGGGATCAGGGAGGACTTGAAGTCCATCAACACCACTCTGGTCACCATTGCAGGGGTGCTGGCAAACCTGGCCAACACCATGAGGGATACAGTGGCACACAAACGGGCTCCTGACACTAGCCTGAATGATGAACAGCCCTCCACCTCTGCCGGCGCTAGTGGACAGGAGGCCCCGCCACAGGACCAGCAGGCCACCAGCACCCCACCCCTTGCAGAAGGAGAACAAACCCGCAAACGGTCCCTGAGATCCAGGAACAAGACAGAGAACATTGTCAAGAACCCCGCCAGGAAATAAGACTCTCCTGATTGTCACCCTTTTGTCCCACTTTGTCACCCTGACAACTTTGACCTGCCATCACTCCACTTCCTATGCCCCCTTGGACAATGCACCTGTGAGACCAAGAGACTGAACTCTACCATGAACATTCCTCCACCATCACCCCAGCCCATTCCACACCCCCTCCACTTATTAGCACAGAAATAAACACCCTTAAATCACAAATCAATCTGGAGTCAGTCTGCACTTTCACAAAAGTGTAATTGAAACCTCTCAGAAATATAGCAATGTCAATGTTCATGTTCACATACCAATGTTACACAGGTGCTGGGCAGCAGTAAACATAACAGAGGGCACAAAGTGGGACCCAGATCTGTGAAATGGAAAGGCAAAGTGACATGTCAGGGTCCACACATGGAGGTAAAAAGACTGATTCATGCTTTGTCCTACAGTAGTATGAGCTGTGAGAAGCAGTGCCATCCTCTTACCTGTGTCTTACTGGAAGTATTGCATGATGATGTTGTTTTGGTTGTCTATATCTTCTTCTTCTGCCTCCTCTTCTTCACTGTCCACAGGCTCCACAGCTGCCTCAAGACCAGCATCAGGCCTATCCTCCTGCAGAAAAGGCACCTGGCGTCGCAAAGCCAGGTTGTGCAACATACAGCATGCCACGATGATCTGGCATACCTTCTTCGGTGAGTAGTATAGGAAGACACCTGTCAGATGGAGGCACCGGAATCTGGCCTTCAGGAGGTCGAAGGTGCGCTCTATTATCCTCCTAGTTCGCCCATGTGCCTCATTGTAGCGATCCACTGCCCTTGTCCTGGGATTCCTCACTGGGGTCAGTAGCCATGACAGGTTGGGGTAACCAGAGTCACCTGCGAATATTGAGGGACAACTGTTAGACATCCTTCAACCCTTAGGGACTCTCCCATACCCAGACGCCTATTTAAACTATGTGGGGACCTTGGACTCACCTATTAGCCACACACGGTGACTCTGGAGTTACCCCATCACATAAGGGATGCTGCAATTCCTCAAAATGTAATTGTCATGCACAGAGCCAGGATACTTGGCATTCACATGGGAGATGCACTGGTCTGCCAAACACACCATCTGCACATTCATAGAATGGTAGCTTTTGCGGGTTCTGTACACCTGTTCATTCCTGCGGGGGGGTGCAAATGCCACAAGTGTACCATCAATGGCACCAATAATGTTGGGGATATGTCCCAGGGCACAGAAGTCACCTTTCACTGTGGGCAAATCCTCCACCTGAGGGAACACGATGTAGCAGCAGGGCAGATGACACTCTGGACAACACGTTAGAGAACATTGGCTGTGACATCCCTGATGCCATGGCCACTGTTGTTTGAAAGGAACCACTGGCCAGGAAATGGAGCACTGACAGGACCTGCACTAGAGGGGGGATTCCTGTGGGATGGCGGATAGCTGACATCAGGTCTAGCTCCAACTCGGCACACAGTTCCTGGATTGTGGCACAATCAAGTCTGTAGGTGATAATGATGTGTCTGTACACCGGAGGATGCTGCCATCTCATCACCCGCCCCAGCAGACGTGCCCTATTGAGGAGAAGGGTGAGCAGAGGGTCATACACCACATAGGTTACACAAGGCTGTTTAGCACAATCGTGATCTAATCGTTGTGTACCTTTGTCTGTCCGTATTCCTGCCCAAAAGTGCTGTGACGCAGTTAGTTAGCCTGCCATGTGGCCACCTTAAATGGTGGCTGCCTGACCTGTAAGGAGGGACAAGGGCAAATGAGGATACTGCGCTGGTGTTCTGCAGCGTCGCAGTAGGCGGTCGAACAGCACTGCGCAATTCAGCATTGGTTATCATTGGGCCCTATGGGTTCCAGGAGCCAATGACGATGTACGCCGGTGGTGACGGTACGCACTGCCGCGGACGTGACAGCCATTTTTTATCTGTTCACTCACTTGATACCTGACCTTCAACAGGAGAGAACCTACACTGCAAGTGCTGCTGTGACCTCAGTCTGGAAGTGACAATGGCTACAGTGTCCTTGAAAGGGCCCCTGCCTTCACTGCGGAGGAGTTGGAGAAACTGGTGGATGGGGCCCTCCCCCAGTACACGCTACTCTACGGTCCTCCAGACAAACAGGTGAGTAAACTGTGTGCATGGTGGATGGCACATGATTGTATGGAGTGTCGTGGATGGAGGAGACGGGGGGCACAGGCCAGCATGGGAGGATGGTGAGTGTATGTTTTTCTGGGCCAGGGTGGGAGGTTTGTGGGCAATGAGTGAGAAGAACTGGATGGGGGAGTAACATCCATTTTTACTTCACTATTCCTCTAGGTCAGCGCCCACCAGAAGATGGGTATTTGGCGTGCCATTGCCAAGGAAGTGCGGACCATGGGGGTCTATCATAGACGGAGCACCCACTGCTGTAAAAGCTGGGAGGACCTGCGCCGCCGGAGCATGAAGACGGCGGAGGCCCAGCTGGGGATGGCCTCCCAACGTGGAAGGGGTGCCCGTCGCACCATGACTCCACTGATTTACCGGATCCTGGTATTGGCATATCCTGAGTTGGATGGGCACTTGAGGGCATCACAGCAGCCACAAGGGGTTGAGTACAGTCTCATTCAGCTGACTCTGCGTGCTTTACGAGGTTCGGGAAGTGGGCTGTGGGTTCCCCTAGGCCAGGGCAGACGCGCCAACGTACATCCATTGTTTTGCAGGCTCAGTGCCACTCCAACCCCAAAGGTGGGCATGTGCTTTTCCCCTGCACTGTTAGTGCATGCGCTAGTGCACAGGGGTGCTCCCTGTGTGTTGTGTCCGCCAACGGTAGTGGTGTTGCAGGCATCGACCATGTGTCTCTTCTGTCTTTCCCCCCCTTTTTGTTTTGTCACCCTGTCCTTGTGTGCATTAGCATCATCTGGTGCAGGAGCATTGGCACCGGAGCAGGAGGGAGCTGCAACCCACATGGCCGTGGAGGGTGAGTTGACAGAGTCTGAAGGCACCAGTAGTGCGGAGGTCGAGGGGAGCTCCACGACGGGGACAGGAGCAGACACCAGCAACAGCGACTCCTCCTTTGATGCACCTCTGTGCTCACCGCAACAACAGGTACAGCCGCCAACCCGCCTACCAGCACCGCCCTCCCAGCAGCCCCTCATCGAGTTTCCTGTGCCCGCTCACCCAGGAAGGTGGGCATCTCTTTCGCCCCAGGCACCTCAGGCCCTGCCCCAGTCAGTCCTGCTGCCCCCAGTGAGAAGGCTATTGACCTCCTGAGATCCCTCACTGTTGGGCAATCAACCATTTTGAATGCCATCCAGGGTGTTGAGAGGCATTTGCAGCAAACAAATGCATACCTGGAGGGCATTCATTCTGGCCTGGCCTCAGCACTGTCCCTGTGTCCAGCCTCCCCCCTCCAACCTCCACTACCCAGACCCAATCCCCTGTACCTCAGCCTATCCCAAGCACACCATCAGAACCGCATGCACACTCATCAACACACAAGAGTGGACATGGCAAACATAAGCACCACACATCCCACAGGCACTCACACATGCACCATCCCCATGCAGACACACCAACATCCACTTCCTCCACTGTGTCCCCCTCTTCCACATCCTCCTCCTCCCTCCCTGTCTCATCTCCACTCACACCTGCATGCACTACATCCTCAGCCACTACCTCCATCACCAGCATGCCCATCACCACACACCGCTCACGTTCACTCACCACCCCCACTACCATGCACACGCCCCCTGTGTCCTCTCCCAGTGTGTCTGTGAGCCCTCCTCCCAAACTACACAAACGCAGGCACACACCCACCCAACAGCCATCCACCTCACAACAGCCTCCGGCCCATGCACCTTCACTCAAATTCAACAGACGTACACCTCCTACAACCACTACCTCTTCCTCCACTCCAAAACCCCCTCCATCTTCCCATCCCAGTGTGTCTAAAAAACGTTTCCTGGCTATAATTGACCTCTTCCCTACACCTCCCCTCCCGTCCTTCCCCTAGGGCCAGAATGTCCAGGTCCCAACCCAGCACCTCAGCCACCAAATCCTCCAGCACTGTGGTCTCAGCAAGTCCTGTCACATCGCGGGCGGCACCCATCAGGGCTGCCAGTGTGCCACCTAGCGAGGCCAAGGATCAGCCTATTCCGCCACCTCGCAAGGTGAAGAAGGTGCCTACATGCCGTAGGGACAAGCCGCACCAACCACCCAGCAAGGCCTCCTCCAAGCCAAAAGGGGACAATGCCAAGGGACCAGCAGCGACATCCAAGGTGGGGAAGGGACACAAGACTAAGGGGAAGTCAGCGCAGGGCACAGAGCCTCCGGCTGAGGGACTAGAGTCACCCCTTCTGGCAACCAGAACAGCAACCTGTACGGCGGTGGACACCGCCACCTGCACCGGCACCTGCACCTAAGATGCCTCTGCTGCCTCAGCAACAATCCCCAGCATTATCCCCAGTGGGCAGCCGTCCTAGGCTGCAGGAGACGTCCTGCTGTCTCCCTCCACAGGTGCTGACACACTCTCCACCGGCAGCATCTCCGCCACAGACACCACGGCAACCACCGCCACCAGCCCCGCGACATGCTCAGACAGTGCCACCACAGCCGGCATGGCAAACATTCCCAGTGGACAGCTGTCAGAGGCTGCAGGAGATGTCCTGGACCCTGCACATTGTACATGAGGCACGACACCCTGCATTGTTAGTACCAGCAGTTGTCAGGCAAAGTCGCAGCAGGGTGGAGTGTGTATCTGCCTCCATGGAGTATCATGCTACCTGTTCCCAGGCAATCTCGTGGCACACACACATAGGTTAGGGAATGGGACCTGCCACACTGTATGTTCAGCACTCTGGGCACCAAGCCCCCTCCAGAACCAGTGGAGAACAGCATCCACTACCCCAGTCCTTGGCAGGATGAAGCACTCTGGGCACCAAGCACCCTCCAGAACCAGTGTAGAATCACATCCACTACCCCAACCTTGGCAGGATGAAGCACTCCGGGAACCAAGCCCCCTCCAGAACCAGTGGAGAACAGCATCCACTACCCCAGTCCTTGGCAGGGTGAAGCACTCTGGGCACCAAGCCCCCTCCAGAACCAGTGGAGAACAGCATCCACTCACCCAGTCCTTGGCAGGATGAAGCACTCTGGGCACCGAGCCCCCTCCAGAACCAGTGGAGAAAAGCATCCACTACCTCAATCCTTGGCAGGATGAAGCACTCTGGGCACAAGCCCCCTCCAGAACCCGTGGAGAACAGCATCCACTACCCCAGTCCTTGGTAGGATGAAGCACTCTAGGCACCAAGCCCCCTCCAGAACCAGTGGAGAACCACATCCATTACCCCAGTCGTTGGCAAGATGAAGCACTCTGGGCACCAAGCCACCTCCAGAACCAGTGGAACAACTTGAGAGACTGTGGCTTTGCACTCCCCAGGACAAATCAGTGGGCAACCAACCCACTTGAGAGACTGTGGCTTTGCGCTCCTCAGGACCAATCAGTGGGCAAACCACCCACTTGAGCGACTTGAGAGACTGTGGCTTTGCACTCCCCAATACCAATCAGTGGTCAAACCAACCACTTGAGAGACTGTGGTTTTGCACTCCCCAGGACCAATCAGTGGGCAACCCACCCACTTGAGAGACTTGAGAGACTGTGGCTTTGCACTCCCCAATCAGTGGGCATGGAGCCCCCTCGTGGAGCAGTGGCATTGTCCGTTTATCCGGCCGAGGTGCCCCCCTTCTCCCTGAGGTGCCTGTTTATTTTTGATCCGATGCCCCAGCAGTGTTCTCTCCGTTTCCAGTCAGGTATCATGTGTGGGCTTCGCCCATGCATTTTGAGACCACTGGTCCACGGACAATGATTGCAACACTATCCGGACTTGTGTAGTTGCTGTACATATTTGTGTATACTGATGATTTTAAGTTATCTTGGCCTATTTGATTTTTCAATGATTATACTTGTTACAATCATTTCATTTTTTTCCTTGCGTTTTTCCAGAGGGTGACGGGCTGTAAATGTCATGTTGCTGCATGTATGTGTGTGTATGTTGTTGTGTATGTTGTGTGTATGTTGTTGTGGGTGAGGGTGGGGGTGTTGCATGTTGTGTGTGTGTGTCACTCTATCTTTCCTCCCTCCCTCCCCTGTGTGCTAGGTGCAGTACTCACCGTGGTCATCGCCGGCGTCTTTGCTGCTCCAGGTAGAAGAGGAGGTAAACCAACATGGGCAGGACCTGTAACTCAGGCTCCATGGCGTCCTGGTTCCTAGTTGGGTGTCGAGAGGGGAGTGGTTTCTGTTCCAAGTCCTGTTTCTGCTGTGCTTTTGATGGCGTTGGTACCGCCCCGGAAAAGGTGGTGGATAGTTGTAATACGGTGGCCAGTACATTGTGTTCCGCCTGTCTGTTGGCGGTTACCGCAGCGGTGTTTGTTTCTACCTCTGTTTGCGTTCGGAGTGTTAAAGTGGCTGTCTATGTAGGCGGTGTCCGCCATGGTCGTGATTCCATTTTGTTAACCGCTGGCCTGTTGGCGGTAATACCGCTGCTTTAACACCGACGGGCAGGGTTGTAATGAGGGCCAAAGTCTCTTTCAAGCACAAAGTACCTGGTTTGCCTGAAAAATCTCCGCAAAGAACTGCAGAGGAGCAGATGCGTGGAAACAAAGTGGTGTGTGTCGATTTCTTGGGCCGCACACAGCGATGCGTTGTTTAGTTTTCACGCAAGGACGGCTGTGCATCAATTTCCGGCGCTCGGTCGTGGATTCTTTTCGGGTTGGGGGGTTTTCAGATGCTCCGGGGACGGTGAGTGGATTTCCTGCGCTGGCAGGACGAAGTCACAGGAGCTGCGTCGATCCAGTGGGCACTGCGGCAAATTTTCTACTGCACGGAAGGCGCTGCATCGATTCCTCTCTGCAAGTCAGGCTGCGTCGTTCCGGGTCCACTGTGCATCGATCCAGTGGGCCGTGCGTCGAATTCCCAGTCACTAGGCTGGTGCTGCGTCGATCTCCTCGGTGCGATGGAGGGCTGCTTCATTCCGATTCGGCGTGCAGTGAAATTTGGCTGGGCGTCGTTTCTGGCAGGCAGTGAGTCAAATTTTGCCACACAAGGAGTCCTTCTTGAAAGGATGAAGTCGTTTTTGGTCCTGAGACTTCAGGGAACAGGAGGTAAGCTCTATCCAAGTCCTTGGAGAGCATATCTTCGCCAGAGAGCAGCAATGCAGCAGGGCAACAGCAAGCCAGCAGTCCTTGACAGAAAGCAGTCAGGTGAGTCCTTTGGGTAGCCAGGCAGTTCTTCTTGGCGGGATGCAGGTTCTGGTTACAAGTTTATTCTCCAAGAAGTGTCTGAGTTAGTAGGGGCAGATGCCCTGTTTATATACCCAAATGTGCCTTTGAAGTGGGGGAGACTTCAAAGAGTGGCTTAGAAGTGCACCAGGTCCCCTTTCATTTCAATCTTGTCTGCCAGGGTCCCAATATGGGGTGTGGCAGTCCTTTGTGTGAGAGCAAACCCTCCACCCTCCCAGCCCAGGAAAACCCATTCAAAATGCAGATGTATACAAGTGAGGCTGAGTAGCCTGTGTTTGGGGTGAGTCTGAGTGAATGCACAAGGAGCTGTCAGCTAAACCCAGCTAGACGTGGATTGTAAGGCACAGAAAGATTTAAGTGCAGAGAAAAGCTCCCTTTCTGAAAGTGGCATTTCTAAAATAGTAATACTAAATCAAACTTCACCAGTCAGCAGGATTTTATATCACCATTCTGACCATACTAAATATGACTTTCCTACTCCTTTCAGATCAGCAGCTACCACTCAAACATTGTATAAAGGCAGCCCCAATGCTAGCCTATGAAGGTAGCAGGCGTCACAGTAGTGTAAACATGAATTTAGGAGTTTTACACTACCAGGACATGTAAACTACATAGGTACATGTCCTGCCTTTTGCCTACACAACACCCTTCACTATGGGTTACCTAGTGCATACCTTAGGTGTGTCTTATATGTAGAAAAAGGGGAGTTTTAGGCTTGGCCAGTACTTTTAAATGCCAAGTCGAATTGGAAGTGAAACTGCACACACAGGCCTTGCAATGACAGGCTTGAGACAAGCTTAAGGGCTACTTAAGTGGGTGGCACAATCAGTGCTGCAGGCCCACTAGTAGCATTTAATCTACAGGCCCTGGGCACATATAGTGCACTCTATTAGGGACTTTTAAATAAATTCAGTAGTCCATTGGGTATGATCCAATGTTACCATGTTTAAAGAGAGAGAGCATATGCACTTTAGCACTGGTTAGCAGTGGTAAAGTGTGCAGAGTCTTAAAACCAGCAAAAAGAGTGTCTAAAAAGTAGAGGGAGGCAGGCAGAAAGTTAGGGGTGACCATCCTAGGCACTGACCAGCAGCCTGCCGTGGGTGACCACTCTGTTAGGGAAGATGTCATGCCCCCCCATGGACAAAGACACTTTCCAGCAACACCTGGACTCCATTGGAACATCTTCTCAGTCATGGCAGGAGATGACACTGTTGCTGGATCTCCTGAGGATGCACTCACCCCAGGACATGCCCCATCTGCTAGTCATGCCCAGTTCTGGACTTCAAGGACCCCCAACGTGTCTTTTAAAGGCGAGCAGCAGTATGGGTCGGGATGGAGACCATTGTGGGCACCCTACAGGGAGTCCATATGTGCTTCAGTCCCAATAGGGACACCTCTGATGCAATAAGAGGCACCTACACTTTGCTCCAGAGATTGGTATAGTGTCTGGCTGACATAGCTAGTGTTATGAAGCAGAGGTAACAACAGCCCAGCCAATGTGACACCACTGAGATTGCCACACAGATGACGGCCATCCACACCATCCTCCAATCTATGGAGTTCAAGCAGAGCCCCTGTATTGCAGCCATAGGTGCCTTCCACACTGACCTTGTCAGCTTTTTGGTATGCCATCAGGCCCTAGTCAGTGCTCTGCTGCTTTCCATGCTGGCACAGGCAAATGCAGATGGCGAAAGGGGAGCCACATCTTCTTCCTCTGATGTGTTGGTGCCTCACATGCTCCTGCACAAACACCACCACCCTCAGTGAAGGTACAACACACATCAGAGAATGAAGATGTGAACTCCACCTCGTTCCTGTGATAAATTGACAAGTAACATTTGTCTGTGCCTCTTGGCCAGTTTCTCATTGGGCCTGGGATTGTCATCATGCGACCTCCCTTGTCACCTGGCACTGTCCCCTTTTTGCATGCCCACCAGTTAATCAGATCAATTTGTACACTGTTTATTTGGCCTACCTTCCCTAATGGCAATTTGGACCTATTCCTCATTGGAATACTCCTATCCTCAATATGTTACATGACATGTATCACCCATGGACTCTGTCTGGACATCCTTTGGCTCTCAAACAATATTGGGGTTGTTACTGCAAAAACTGTTACTTAAAAATTGCTCATTTACACACCTGTAAATAAATACATTACCATGAACCAGAGTGTGGGTAACTGGGCTGATTGCAGAAGCCACCTATTTTTTTGCCTGTATTTTTCACTCATACTGGTGTTTTTCTGACTCTGATGGTGCCCAAGGCACTGCTAAACAGTCCCAGGGCCTGTGCTCTAACTAAAATGGTATGTGCAAATTAGGCTAATTATAATTAGCTATACCAATCTACCTATCAGTCCCTAGTCTATGGTAGGGCATGTAGGTATAGGGTCCCATCATAGGTAGTGCACCCATAGGTGTGGTGTTGGTGCTGGTGTTGGTGCTATGTTGCCAATGTAATTTTAAAAGCAGGCTTGCTGTGCTGTCTGTTAAAGTTAAACCAAAATTCGACTTTGGAAGTAGTTCCAAAGTACTAAGCTACCTTATTTCTTACAAATAAGTCAAGTCTGATGTAAGCCCTAAGTGCCCCCAGGGTTGGGTGCAGTGTAACTATAAGCAGGGTGTTGGAAAATGGGTTATTGGTAAGGGCAGGTAAGTACCTACACTTAGCAATAGGCCACTAACCTCCACTTAGGTCCAGTTGGTCTCAGTAAATTAAACCCATCTCAACCCTTGGTAGCTAGGAGACAGAGTGTAAAGCATTCAAATATCACAAAACAGTAATTAAATAAAACACAGGAAACAGTTTAAAAATCCAAAACCAATTTATAAAAATAGATTATATTTTTATTTTTAAAATGACACAAAAACGAATAAAATCGGATAAGGGGAACGGGAGATATGAATTTTTAAAGAATTATTGTTTTCTTAGCGCCTAGAAACAAAAAGCGCCAATCGGGTCTCGACCGGGGCAAAGTCAAAGGTTAAGGCCAACCGCGATGGAGCCCGGCTCGGCTACAGGCCACAGGAGGCCTCGGTCAAAGGTTTACCTCCGCACTTGGTCGTTTTTCTGAAGATTTTCTTCAGCGGGACGAACCTGCCAGTCCAATCCCACCTCCTGGAACTCTTCTCCAGATATGCATCGCGGGAACCCTCGGTGGAGATTTTTACCTTCGGACTTGGATCTTGATCCGACGTCCTTGGAGCCCTCCTCGGATACGCTGGCTGGGAGGTACCGGTCAACTTTGTACGTTCGGACTTAGTCTCTTTTTTGGAGATTTTCTTCACCAGGACGAACCTGCAAATCAGGCCGGGTCGCGGTTGAGGCAAGCCGGCTAGAGTTGCCATGGTGGGTCGGTCCCTCTATGGAGCATTTTTTTTAAAAGTTCTCCAAACTTCTCCAAACTTCTGGATCTTCTCCCAGATGTTCCTTTAAAGTTATTTTCGGGTCCACAGCTCACCGCAAGGGTCCAGAAGCTCTGAGATGATCCTTGGGGGTTTGGACTACAACTCCCAGAATGCACCTGGCACAAACTCCTTTTTGGCCACTGGACAGTGGTCAGCTGGCTGATTTCTTCAGGAGTTGGTGCAGGGGACTCTGGTTAGCAATTTTTCACCTGCAGCAAACAGGGAGTCCCTCCTTGAACCAGTTGAAGCCAGGCAAAGTCCTTCTTGTGGTGAAGCCCAAATGTGCAGCTGGTGCAGTCCTTCAGAGTGCAGGTTCCAGGTGCAGGCCAGGGGTCCAGCAGGGCAGTCCTTCTTCTTCTGTAGTTCTTCCCGGTGGGGATCTGGTAGGGAACTGAGATGTGGGTGCAGGTCTGCCAGTTGTATCCTTGCTCCTGGGTGAAAAACAGGGGGGTCCTGGTTCTCCAATCAGGGGCAGGGTCCTTCCCCCTGTGATGACCACTTCCTGGGAAGTGTGGCAAAAATCAATCCCAGGAGGCAACATTACTCAAAAATCCATCTTAGCTGAAAGTGATTTTTGGAGGTTACATCTGGCTGAGCCCACCCACTGGTATGGCTTTAAATCATAAACACACCCCTCTTCTAATCTAATCAAGTGGGCACCTAGTTGTCTGGGGTTGCAGGATGTGGGGGTGTTGGTGGGTTGCTCCAAATGTCCTTCTCTGCCTTTGAAGACTAGTTTGGCAGCCCTCCCCCTTCCTGCCTCACCATCTGCTGAGGGGAGATCCCCTCCCACAGGCACATCTCTTTGTGTGAAGCCAGGCCACTTCACACCTCATCAAGGCAGCCTGGCCAGGCTACCAGAGGCTGGCCAATCAGAGCACAGCAGCAAAAACAATGCAGGGCTGAAGTTGGCAACTTTTTAGGTAAAGTTTAAAACTCTTTACCTGAACAAGTTATATTAAATCCAACAATTGGAAGTTGTGGGATTTGTTATAACAATTAATTTGATACCAAACTCTTTGTATTTGTCACTTAAGGGGACTTTTCACTACAATGAGGGAAAAAAGAATTTGTCTGTTTTTACCTCACCAGGGCTTATAAAACGATTTTTATAAGGTCCCTGCTTATAGTTACATGGCACTCAGCTCTAGGGGCACATAGGGCACACCTTAGGGGTGACTTATATGTAAAAATAAGGTAGTTTAAGACTTTGGAACTACTTTTAATTCCAAAGTCGAATTTGCATATAACTTTAATTTAAAAGCAGCCAGCAAGGCAGGCCTGCCTTAAAAATGACACTGGGTACCTCAGCAGTGCACCTATGGGGGCTCCACCTATGCTGGGGTCCCTAAACCTCCATGCCCTACCATATACTAGGGACCTATAGGTAGGTTAACTTTGCCAATTATAATTAGCCTAATTTGCATACTGATTTAACACAGAGCACAGGCCCTGGGACTGGTTAGCAGTACCCAGGGCACCAACAGAGTCAGGAAAACACCAGGCAAAAGTGGAAAATGGGGGCAAAAAGTTAGGGGGCCTCTGCAATCAGCCCTGTTCTCTCACACAGGGACTTTATAAAATATGCTTTATAAGCACTGGTGAGAGAAAAATAGCTACATTTGTTTTTCCCCATTGTAGTAAAGGGGCTCCCAAGGCTAACATGGAGAGACATTATTTTAAAATAATAACGTCTTATTTTCCATAGAAAGGAGCTAAATGTAGCAGCTTTAGTATCAAATTAAAAGGTATAATAAATCCAACAACTTGTCATTGTAGAATTTCATATAAAGTGTATCTAGAAAGAGTTTTGGAACTCTTGCTAAAAGTTAGTAACTTCAACGCTGTAGGGCCCTTCTCTGATTGGTCAGCCTCTGGCAGTATGAGCTAGGCTGCCTTGATGAGGTGTGAAGTGGCCTGGGCTGAAACAAAGAAAGCATCTGGTGGGAGGGGATCTGCTTCAGCAGATGGTAGAACAGGATGGGGGGGAGCAGTCAAACTGGACTTCAAAGGAGGGTAGGACATTTGGGACAGCCACAGTACCTCCCCCATTTTCTGCATCTCCAGACAACCAGGTGCCCCCTGATTAGATTATGAGGGGCTGGACAGGGGTGTGTTAAGGGAAACTTAGTCACACCAATGGGTAGAGTCAGTCAGATCTGAACTCTAAGATAAAATTTTTGCCATCTCAGATTTTGGAGGAATGTTGTTCCCTGGGATTGGTTTTTGCCACACTTCCTAGGAAGTGGTTACTCAAGAGGGTGGCTGCCTGCACGTGATTGGATAGGAGCACCCCCTTGCTTGCCATCCCAGGAATAAGGATAAATATGGAAGAGCTGTCCCACACTTCATATCCCTACTGGAACAAGACACAAAGAAGAAGGATTGCCTTCCTGGACCCCTGGCGTGCACCTTGACATTGCACTCAGAAGGACTGCACCAGCAGCACACTTTGGGCTTTATCAACAAAATGAATTCGTTTGGCTTCAACTATTCCAAGAAGGGACTCTCTGTAGGCTACAGGTAGAAAAGAGCTGACCAGAATCCTCTGCACCAAGTCCTGCAGAAATAGACTAGCAGATCAGTAACCAGTGGTCATTTAAGGGTTTGAACCAGGTGCATTCTGGGAGTTAAAGTCCTAACCCTCAAGGAGCAACTCAGACCTTCTCAAACCTTGGGATGCGTTGTGGACACCAGAAGGACCTTAAGAGTACTACTGAAAGGAGATCCAGAAGTTTGGAGATGTTTGGAGCAACTTTGAGAAAAAGCTCATTAAGTGGACAGACCCAATGTCATGAGTCAAGCCACTCAATGTCGACCGCCACCCCGCCTGACTTACAGGTTTTTCCCACTTAAAAGCCCAAGCCCCAGACTTCCAGGATTTCTCCGGAGGGTCGAGTAAAGCCAATCTGATGTCATTGCATCGAAATCAGCTTGCTGAGGAGGGTTGTCCGATGTCAGAGAAGAAGAGCTCCAGAAAAGTTTCTAAGTCCGAACGTAAAAATTTGACTGAGGGTATCCGAGGAGGCCTCCATCGAGGTCCACTTCAGCTTTTGACTTGGTCCCGCATGAAGATTCCATTCCCAAAAATGTTTCTAAGTCCGAATGTAGGAACCTGAATCAAGGCACCCCCCGACGTGTATCCGAAGAGGGGTCCAGAGAGGTCAGCCTCAACTTGTGACTTTGTTCTGGTTGAGGAAAAATCTTCAAGAAAGCAACTAAGTGAGAAGATAAAACTTTACTCGAGGCATCCCGCTCAATGTAGTTGAGAAGGGATCCATTGTGGTCGGCCTTAACTTTTGACTTTGCCCCGTTCGAGTGCGACCAGATGTTCAGATTGGTGCTTTAGGTTTCTAAGCACTAAAAAACACTTGTGGCGGTAGTACAGCCAACAGGCTGATGGTACATACCACCACATGATGACATTGGCAGGTTGGTTAAACTGCCAATTCGACCCGGCAAGTGTACCCACTTGCCAGGCCTAAACCTTCCCTGCTTGCACATGTAAGGCACCCCTAAGGTAGGCCCTAGGTAGCCCATAGGTAGGATGCAGTGTATGTTAAAGGTGGGACATGTATTGATGTGTTTTATATGTCCTAACAGTGAAATACTGCCAAATTTGTTTTTGACTGTTGCAAGACCTATCCCTCTGATAGGTTATCATGGGGGCTGCCTTTAAATACCTTTTAAGCGCAGTTTCCCTTTGGAAGCAGATAGAGATTTGGAGTTTCGGGCTCTCTGAAATCACAATTTAAAAATACATCTTTTGGTAAAGGTGGTTTTTAAATTGTCAGTTTGAAAATAACACTTTTAGAAAGTGGGCACTTTCTTGCTTAAACTATTCTGTGACTCTGCCTGCTTGTGTATTTCCTGTTTGGGTCAGACTGACAGTCGGGCTGTTTGTGAATCCCCTCTAGACAGTGACACAGAGGGAGCTGGGGTGTAGCCTGCATATCCTGATGGGCCAGCTGAGCTAGAGTGGAGGGAGGAGTGGTCACTCACACCTCAAAGGGATGTGTCTGCCATCACACAATGCAGCCTCCAATCCACCCCCTAGTGTGAGTCTGGAGCCAGGCCTGGGCAAGGCAGGATCCTGTGAACAACAGAGACTTTCCTTTGAAGTTTGCCAACTTCAAGGCAGAAAAGGGTAAAAGTACTGGACCCAAAACTCTAGATTTTTAGATTCCTTCTGGAATCAAGAGGAACCTCTGCCAAGGAGAAGAGCTGAAGCGCTGGAGGAGGAGTACTGCCCCTTTGCCTATGAGTGTGCTTTTCTGGGTTGGTCTGCAGTTGCTGCTTCTGGCTGAGAGCGGACAAAGACTGGATTTTGTGGTATATTCCTGCTTATGAAGAATCTCCAAGGGCTTGGTCTGAGCTTGCCTCCTGTGTGTGAATTCTCAGGGTCATGAAAGACTTCCTCTGCCAGCACCTGGACCCTCTACTGAGACTCCTGCCCTGCCAAGTGGTACTCATTCAGTCCCTGGAGCCTTGAAAGGTGAAGCTGGTACAACAAGAACTAAAATCCACGCACAGGATACCTTGAGAAGACCATTTTGACGCACCACGTGCCTGAAAAACAACGTGCCATCCACTTTGCAGCTAAAATTGATCCTCCACCTGCATCGCAGCTGGTAGATCAATGCAATGCAGCTGGAGAAACAATGCAACACCAGCTGTAACGATGCAAACCCCACGCAGCGTGGTTTTCCAACACCATGCAACCGGATTTCTCATCACTGGGCATAGAAAATCAACGCAAGCCTGCGCGGATCCATGGTGCCCATCCGGAAAGCTATTCATCGCTCTCTTGCTGGAGAGCCAAACATCACTGACCTGACCGGAGAAGAAACAATGCACAGCCTCACTTGCGGGTAAAGAATTGACGCATTGTTGAGTTTTACGATGCACTCTAGCCTGTGCAGCTTTCTTTTTGACGCAAACCAGTTACTTTGTGTAACAACGTTTCCATTGTTTCCTATGGTCAAGGCTCTTATTCTTTTCAAAATTCATAGCTTGTCTTGTGTATGTTGGATTTTTGGTCTTGTTTGATTTAGATGAATATATCCTATTTACCTGAACTGGTGTGGTGTCCATTTTGTAGTGTTTTCACTGTATTACTGTGTGTGGTGGTACAAATACTTTACACATTGCCTTTGAGATAAGCCTGACTGCTTGTGCCATGCTACCAAGGGGGTGAGTATGGTTATCTTAAGTGTGTATCTCCATTGCTCTGACTAGAGTGAGGGTCCCTGCTTGGACAGAGTGCAAACTGACTGCTAACCAGAGACCCCATTTCTAACAGTTGAAAATCACAAATGTTTCTGTTTTGCATTTGGATAGAGGTACATCACAAAATGCAGACAGAATATACATACAGGTTCACCAATCTCAAGCACAAAGTTGATCACAGAGGCCTCCCTTGAGATGATGTCCGCCATTGCTGCTTCATCTGGTGTGTTGTCCGCGCAACGTAGAATGTTTGCTCTTGGTGCCAGGGCACCCACTCCCATTGGTCCTTCTTGTCCTTTGCAAGGTACCCCAGCTGACCTTGCCACCAGCAGCAAGCACCCTAGCGAGGCAGTAAGCAATGAGCCATTTGTGCCCTTCCAACTCTGGCTCTGAAAAATTGCGTCCCCTCCTAGACATATTCCCAACCCTACCCAAAGATACAAAAAACACATCCTAAATATGCACCCCCACAGACTATAAATACTGCAACAGACAAAACCCAACAATACCAACTCCAGACAGCACAATGACAAATAACATGAAATCAATGACAAGACAATACATGTATGGAACAGTGCCAAAATATGGACAAAAAAAAATTTGACAATAGCAAAACACAAACTTTACTGTCAGACACTCTCAAACAACCTGTTAAACCAGGCACATAATAATAGAGACCTAGTTTACAGCCTGCCACACTCAATGCCTCACTTCCTGGCTGTATCCCACCCATTTCTAACAAATGTGACATTTGTTCTGATGCATCGGTATCGAAATATATAATACATGATTAGCACACAATGCATTAGCCACAATGCTTTTTCAACACATTTATGCACATGTACGGCTTACAACCAATGCAAAGGTTGCAATGAGATGTGCATGTGTTTCAGTGCATGGGTTCTGACCCACGCAACTGACCTATTGTTTCTGATGCACTGTTATGAATTGTGCAATGCAGGTGAACACACTTTGGGCTCACTTTCCTTGCTCCTCTTGTCTTAACTGACAGGTTTGATATCTTCAGATTTGTGGATTGTCATTGTCAAAAGTGTGCCTATGTGTGAGTTTTTGTCTTCATCATGCTGAATTATTGAGTGGCAATACATTTATGAAAAATATATTCAAAATAAATTCAATTTCAATTCAATTCATACATATTTTGATGAGTAGAGACATTCCAAACTTTTTGTTGCTTTCTGCTGGTGTGAAGGTAGGTAGCTGTGGAGTAGGCATCTTTACGGTTGAATATATCACATTGCTATGACAATGAAATACACAGTTGTATTCACTATTATGCACAATATCTAAATTCACACAATCTGTCTGCATTCCTGCCATAGGATTTGTTACAGATGCAATACACACTGAGGGAATTACAGACACTGCCTGGTTCAGCCAGTCTGCAATGTATGTGGCATCCTGCTTACTGATTCACTGCATTGCTCTGATAGGTATAGTGTGTCAAGAGGAACTGCTCTTCCTCAGAATCTGCATGAGATGTTTAGCAAGGCCCACCTCCGGGCACCTCTAACTCTAAATGCTTTAATAGTGCAGAGTATTAAAGTGGTCAGGTAAAGGGAAGCAAATAAAAAAGACACTTCATTTAGCTCTCACCAGCATGTTAATTTAAATTACTAGTGTTATACTGACAATTTGATGGCCTTTTGTTGAGTTTCAGACCAAGCTTTTAGAGGATCGCAATATTATGGTGGTGAACTTACTCCATTCATGAGCTCTGCCAATAGTTCACCATAAGCATAAATGACAAAGATGTAAAGATGTTCTCCGAGCTCCAAGCTGAGTCCTGACTACTAATAAACAAAAACATGCAATCCAAACATAAACTTCTTTTCAAACAAAGGGCCATATTTATACTTTTTGATGCAAAACTGCGCTAACGCAGTTTTGCGCCAAAAAAATGTGCGCCGGCTAACGCCATTCTGAAGCACCATGCGGGCGCCGTATTTATTGAATGGCGTTAGCCGGCGTTAGCCGACCGGCGCTGCCTGGTGTGCGTGAAAAAAAAAACACATACACCAGGCAGCGCCGGCGTAGGGAAAAATGGCGTTTGGGCGTCCAAAAATGGGGCAAGTCAGGCTGAGGCAAAAAAATCGTCTTAACCTGATTTGCGCCATTTTTTTTTGCCGCCCAGACGCCATTAACATGACTCCTGTCTTAGCAAAGACAGGAGTCATGCCCCCTTGCCCAATGGCCATGCCCAGGGGACTTCTGTCCCCTGGGCATGGTCATTGGGCATAGTGGCATGTAGGGGGGCACAAATCAGGCCCCCCTATGCCACAAAAAAAATTAACAAAAATACTTACCACAACTTACCTTTTCTTCCCTGGAATGGGTCCCTCCATCCTTGGGTGTCCTCCTGGGGTGAGCAAGGGTGGCAGGGGGTGTCCCTGGGTGCAGGGGAGGGCACCTCTGGGCTCATTCTGAGCCCACAGGTCCCTTAACGCCTGCCCTGACCCAGGCGTTAAAAAGAGCCGCAAATGCGGGGTTTTTTGCCCCGCCCACTCCCGGGCGTCATTTTTGCCCGGGAGTATAAATACCACGCACATGCCTGGGAGTCATTTTTTAAGACGGGAACGCCTACCTTGCATCTCATTAACGCAAGGAAGGTGCTCTCGCCAAAAAATGACTCTAACTCTGTGAACTTTGGCGCTAGACGCGTCTAACGCCAAAGTATAAATATGGAGTTAGTTTTGCGTCGAATTTGCGTCGAAAAAAAAGCAAATTCGGCGCAAACGGAGTATAAATATGCCCCAAAGTGTTCATGAATGAACATCAATTGCACATTAAAAGAAGAGCAAGGTTAAAGTGGAATCACATTTCTCTTTTTCAAACATCAGCAAACTGAATGTATACAGCCGCATGCCATGCTCTCTTTCTAATCCAAAAGCACAGGCTCTCTCGCTCTTATCACACAGAGCTCGGCCTGCTCTGTACTTGCATGTAATATCAGGAACATGCTGGAGGAAAATAAGAAGAAACCCTCTTTGCCTGCGGGAGAGCTCTGAATCTCTGAAGAAGCCGCTCTGAGAATCAGCAGAGCAGGAGCGGAAGAAAGATCCGACTCAAGGGACACTCTAGCTGGATAATGAGCACCGAGTGCAGGGTGTGACAGGCTTTTAAAGACTTTGCCACATTCAAAATGATCACCACATGGAAGCCTGGGAAGTGTAGTCTTGCTTGACTACAAGGGCCTGAAGAAAGGGAAAAACACACATGTAAGTATGCCAAGCATGCATTTCACAAATAAAGAGCCGCATCATGTCTTTGATGACCAGTGCAGATACAGAATCATCTCATGCTTTAGCCGCCTGACTACCTTTGCTGTGCAAGCACTATGACTGTGCTCATGTCAGCGCATATAGCTAAAAGCACTATTACTGTCATCGTGTTAACACTAATAGCAACGATGTAACCACCATCACGCTGTAGTCACAAGTTCATGTGCTTTGCCACACCAAGCCTTAGCACAAATGGTCTTGAGTAACTGTGGGGTCACTACAGAGATGTTTGGGGTGGGCCCTAAACTGCACACAGCCCTAGTTCTGACATGGTGTCAGGCCAATATGACACCTATGATTGTGGGGTAGACATCAATTAGCACACTGACTTAGCCAACTTCCACCATGGAATGTCGTGATAGAGACACATCTAGTGTCTGGGCTTCAAGTCTGAAACAATATGTGTGGCACATGCACATTCCAGTTTGAGTAGGTCATCTAAATGTGATGAATCCTGAGTGCCACTATAAACAGCAATTCCCTGCATTGTTTTAATCTGACCCAGAGAGAGATTCTTTGACCTTTGCATGTGGGTAGCTATTCACATCTCATGGTAATATGTGCATTTACTGACAGATGACACCAGGCAAACCTGCTATGCATCAGTGACCACAACCATAACCAGTGTGATTTTACATGTAGTTAGACCTTAACATGTTATATTTCAATCAAATTTATTTGTGTCCTGTGTATAGCAGCACACATAGATGGAGCACTGGGGAGAACAGCAAATTTAGATAAAAAAGGCAGCACAGCCTCCATGGCATGCCTTTACCTCTCCCACCACAGCCGTAAAAGCAACAATGTCAGCCGTGCATGCAGTCTGGAGCGGTCTTTCAGCTCATTTTATAATCCAGCATACAGATTTCCAGTGAAGACGGTGGGAAGACCAATGAAAAGCAATGGCAGTTCCTTAAACCGCTGTCATTGTAAACAGGTCCTTAGTCTTGAGCTTTTTCTCTCGGCGTTGAGCGAGGGTCCACTTAAGGCCAGGTCATGATGTGATGTCTTCGGCTTGACTAAGCTCGAGGTTCCTGGTCAACTCCTGCAAGTCTCATCTATGGGTATAAGCTCTGGAGCTTCAGCAGAATGAGCATTAAATTCAGGTCGGGTAGCAGTTCAACATCACCAGCTTTACTATTGTCATGGGTCAGTCACCTTACAAAGCTTTTTTACAAAGTTGCTCCAAAAGTTCTCCAAATCACTTCTGGATCTTCTTCCAGAAGTCCGCTTTTGGGTCTTGCAGTGTCCACAACCTTGGTTCAAGGTTCCAGAAGATCTGAGTTGCTCCTTGGGATTTGGGACTAAGATTCCCAGAATGCACCTGGTCAGAATCCTCAAAAGACCACTGGATGCTGGTCAGCTGATATCTTCTTGCAAGACTTGATGTAGGAGACACTTGGTAGCTCCTTTGTTCCTGTTGCTTACGGGGAGTCTACTCCTGGCTCTTCAGAAGAAAAGCAAAGTCCTTTTTGTGATGAAGCCCAGAGTGTGCAGCTGATGTAGTCCTTGTGTGTACAGTCCTTTAGATGCAGACCAGTGTTCAGCAGGGCAGTCCTTCTTCTTCAGTCTTTCTTCCAGCAGGGATCTGAGCACAGCTCCTCCATATGTATCCATGCTCCTGGGTTAGCATGCAACGGGGCAATCCTGACCAGTGGGGTACAGGGTGCCACCCTCTGGGGTGACCACTTCCTGCAAAGTATGGCAAAAATCAATACCAGAAAGAATTAATCTCTAAAATCCAAGATGGAGAAAATCTCTCCTAAGAGGTTAGAGCTGGCTGAGCCCACCCACTGATGTGGCTGTTTTTCCTAACACACCCCTTCCAGCCCCTCTCCTAACCTAATTATTGGAGCTTTCAACTGGCTGGGAGAGTAGGAAATGGGGGAGTTCTGGTTTCTGTCCCAAGTGGCTTTGCCTCCTTTGTAGCCTGGTTTACCCACCCTACACCGATCCTGCTCTTGCTTCTCTTACATCAGTTCTCCACCAACCATATGCTTCCTTTGTTTCAGCCCAGACCACTTCACACCTCATTAAGGTATCTTGGCTCAGGCTGCCAGAGACTGGCCAATCAGGAAAGGGACCTATAGGGCTGATTTTGGTAACTTTTAGAGTTCTAAAATGCTTTCCTTGTAATAGCTGTAATAAATCTGACATTTGCAAGTTGTTGGATTTATTCTAACTATTAATTTGATTTCAAACATGACACATTTAGCTCTTCCCTAGTTGAGGTGAGATGTTATTATTTTAAAATAAAGCCTTCCAATGTTAGCCTATGAAGCTAATTTACTAAAATGGGGAAAAACTAAATTTGCAGTTTTCCCTCACAAGGGCTTATAAATCATATTTCATAATGTCCCTGCTTATATTTACACTGCAACCAACCCTTGGGCACCTAGGACAGACCTTCAGGGTGACATACGTTAAAATAGAGTAATTTAATACTCTGGAAGTACTTTTAATTCCAAAGTCAAATTTATAGTTAATTTTATTTTTAAAGCAGCCAACAAGGCAGGCCTGCCTTTGAAATGATACCAGACACCACAGCAGTGCACCCTTGGGTCCCCTAACTCCACTGGTGTCTCTAAACCATATACAAGGGACTTACAGGTAGGTTGTCAGAACCGATTATAATTTCACCTAATTTGAATATACCTTTTAGACAGAGCACTGGCCCTGGGCCTGCTTGGCATGGTACAGTCAGAGTCAGTAGCCACCAGTACCTAGTTTAAAAAATGGGGGAGGGGGGAAAGGGCCAAAAAGATTACTTTCTCACACTGCCCCTTCAGACAAAAGGTGGTGGGTACTAATGTGCACCTTGGTAGTTTTCATCAGCTAAGTGGAAGAACCTGCACAGTCCATCTTCATTGGTATAGACATTCTGAAGTCTGTGTTCCACTATAAATCCCATACCCAACAGGGAAAATTAACACCTCAACAGTTTTGGGTTCTTACCCCTCACCTTCATGAGCCATCCAAGCATTCTGTGGTCAATTAGAACAGAGATGTAAGTACCAGACAGTTATGGTCTCAGCTTCTACAGGGACCAGACCACAGCAAAGGCTCCCCTCTCAATGGTGCTCCATCTTTGTTCAAAGGGGAGTAGTCATCTGCTAATGAAGGAAACTGTCTGATCTTGCCCCTCATCATTTACTTGTGAAAACATTGCCCCAATTCCTTGCTCTGAAATTTCTGTTTGTACAATAAATTGTGCATTGTAGTCAGGGGCCAGTAACACTGAAGATTAGCACATCATCTCCTTCTAAGTGTTAAAGCCCTTGTGACACTCTAGGGTCCAAATCACCATTTTGAGCTGCTTTGCAGATGTGAGTTCTCTCAGGGGAGACACAATGGTCCCATATATTTTGACATATATCCGTTAATACCCAGTCAGGCCAAGAAAGGCCCTGACTTGAGTCTGGGTTTTAGGATCCTCCAATTCCCGGATGGTCTGGATTTTGGGCTGAAGAGGCTTTACATAGCCTCCACCTACATGGCCCAGGTCCATCACTGAACTCTGCCTTATCTGGCATTTGCTTGCCTTGATAGTCAGGTATGGTTGTTGCAGGGCCTGCAGCACTTCCCTCAGATAGACCAGGTGATCCTCCCAGGTGACAGATAATTCAGATATATCATCAAGATAAGCTACACTGAAGGATTCAAACCCAGCAAATACTTTGTTAACCACCCTTTGGAAGGTGGCAGGGTCATTTTTCAAACCAAAGGATATGACCTTGAATTGAAAGTGTCTCTCAGGAGTGGAAAATGCTGACCTCTCCTTTGGTCTTGGACTTAGGGCAACCTGCCAGTACTCTGAGTTCAGGTCAAATGTGCCCAGGTACCTAGCAGCCGCAACCTATCAATGAGCTCATCTGCTCTAGGCATGGGGTGGATGTCAGTCTTGGTGAATGTGTCAAACCTCTGTAGTCAACACAGAATCTCAACTCCTTCTTCTCATTGTTTTTACGTTTTAGTATCATTACCACTAAACTAGCCCAAGGACTATCAGAGAGCTCAATTACAACAAGCTCCAACATCTTAGCTACCTCAGTCTTGATGTTGGCTCTGACCTGGTCAGGCAGCCTGTACAACTTGTTTTTGACAGGTACGCAGTCACTAGTGGCAATGTCATGGACGCACCAAGTGGTGAGTCAAGGGGTCAGGGAGAACAACATTGCAAACTGCTCTGACACTTGTTCTCAGTCTCTGTGCTGCTGGTCTGACAGCTTGGGAGAGAGTACAACTCACTCCACCGACCCATCTTGCAAATTGGTAGAGAGGAGATTTAGCAGAAGTTCACTCTCCTCCTCTCTTCCTCTATCTATGAGCATCAACATGGCAACGTCTGACCTCTCCTGGTGGGGTTTAAGTCTGTTGACATGAAGGATCTGGTTGGGAATCCTGGGGCTACCAAGGTCCACTAGATAGCTGACCTCACCCTTTTTTCTCTAAAATGTGATAAAGTGCAGTCAATGTCACCTACAGGGCCCAGGGAGCCACAGGCTCCTACACCTTCACCAACTGACCTGGGTTGCACTCAGGCATAGTAGCTTTCTGGTCATGCCAGAGCTTCCTTGGCTCCTGGCTGGTCTCCAGGCTGCTCATTACCTTCTTCTTGTACTCTGCCATGCAAGACTACAGGCTTAGCACCTAATCAAGCACATTCTGCTTGGATTCCTTGAGAGGCTTCTCCTAAGACACTCTCACCAAACACAATGGGTATCCAAACAGTATGTCAAAGGAGCTGAAGCCAACCCCCCTTTTGTGGCACCTCCCTATAGGCAAACAGCAGCCATGCCATGAGAACAAGCCCTCTCCTTCTGAGTTTGTCAGACAAGCACAAAATCATGCCCTACAGGTTCTTATTAAATCATTCTACCAGACCATTAGTCTGGGGATGACAGGGTGTGGTTAACTTATAACTAACACCACATTCACCCTACATCACCTTCAGATAGGCAAACATAAAGTTTGTGCCACTATCTGGGACTACCCTCTTTGGGAAACCCACTCTGGTGAACACACCAAGTAGGGCCATAGCCACTGTGGGAGCAGCAACTGTCCTGAGGGCTATTGCCTTTGGATTTCTGGTGGCATGGTCCTCTACCACCAACATGTATCTGTTGCCTGAAGCAGTTGGTGGGTCTAGGGGACCAATAATATCCCCAGCTCTTCAAATAGAGTCCCAGCCACTGGCAATGGTATAAAGAGAGCCTTTGCCTTACCCCTTGTCCTGCCACTGGCTTGACAGATGACGCAAGAGCTACAGAACTCCTTCACTGTGGCAGACATGCTGGGCCAATAGAAATGATTGAGCAGCCTATTCCTGGTTTTGGTCTGCCCCAAATGTCCTATCAAGGGAATGCCATGGCTTAAGGTGAGAAAGAATTCCCTATACTTCTAGATGACCAACACTCTCCTGCTTAACCCTGGTTTGAGGCCCCTTACCTCAGTATAGAGGATCCCATCCTCCTGGTAGACCCTGTGGAATCCACTGCCATCCCCCCACTCTTGCATGGTGGCAGTCTGCCTAAAGCCCTCAAGAGTGGGACACTCTCTTTGTCCCTGGAACAACTCTTCCCTGGTGGGTCCACAGGCTCCATGCAACTCTGTCAAGTCAGGCAGATCTTTTAGGGGTAGAGTCCCTACCTCAGAGGTCAGATCCTCCCCCTCACAACTAGATTCTTCCTGCACCTTTGGAGTTCCTTGGGCGGGCTCACCAGACCTTGCGTCCTTTCTTTTGCTTCTGGAGGCTTGGCCCATTGTTCCAGGGTCTAAATATCCAGCACTTCCCTATTGCGTAGCCTGTGACCTGGTCACAGTTCATACCCATTCAGGGAGGTCTAGCATCAGCATATGGAGCTTTCTCTCTCTCTGGCCACTCAGATGCTTCAAGATCATTTCCCAGTAGACACTCTACTGGGAGGGCAGGATACACAACTGCCTTCGTAGGGCCTGTCTCACCTCCCCATTCCAAGCTCACCATGGCTATAGCATGGAGCTTGGCTCTGCTGCCTGCATATGTCACGCAGTAGAATACACCAGGTAGGATTTGCTGTGGAGAAACCAGTTGGGCCATGAACATGGTCATACTGGCACCTGTATCTCTCAGAGCCTCAACCTCAATCCTGTTAAAATTAGGCCTCTGCCTGTACTTCTCCATACTTGGAGGAAAGTCAGCCAGAGTTGCAATGTCCACTCTTCCCACAGACACTAAGGTAACCAATGTGTATCCTGACCCCATCGCTGGGCGAACTTCTGACCCTACACCTAATTTAGCTATCCCTTGGGACAACCCATCAGAGGGGGCTTCTTGGAACAGAGAGCATCTCCTCTGGAAATAGTCAAAACACTTCCCTACCTTTGAGAGGATAAAGGAATTCCATGCCTTAGCAAGATCAAAGTGCTCCACCTGATATCCCCTTCCCTCGGAAGCAGAATGGTTTGCCCCCCTCCTTGTACAGATTTTTGTGTTTTTGTCAGTTCTCTTTTGATTTTTTATCATCTTTCTCCTGGGCTTTCTCTTGGGGTTTGTTAGACTTTTCACCCTTGGCATGGACTCCCTTAACTTTTTGCCTCTGTTTCCCAGGTTGTTGATGTGTGCTGGACTCTGATTTTGCTGTTTTTGTTACTCTGGGCACTTTACCACTGCTAACCAGTGCTAAAGTGCAAGTGCTCCTTTACAAAATGTATATATAATTGGCTTATCCATGATTGGCATATTTGATTTACTAGTAAGTCCCTAGTAAAGTTCTCTAGAGGTGCCAGGGCCTGTAAATCAAATGCTACTAGTGGACCTGCAGCACTGTTTGTGCCACCCACATAAATAGCTCTATAATCATGTCTCAGACCTGCCATTGCAGTGTCTGTGTGTGCAGTTTTAACTGTAAATTTGACTTGGCAAGTGTACCCACTTGCCAGGCCTAAACCTTCCCTTTTCTTACATGTCAGATACCCCTAAGGTAGGCCCTAGGTAGCCCCAAGGGCAGGGTGCAGTGTATGGATAAGGTAGGGCATATAGTAATGTGTTTTATATGTCCTGACAGTGAAATATTGCTAAATTCATTTTTCACTGTTGCAAGGCCTGTCCCTCTCATAGGTTAACATGGGGGCTACCTTTAAATCTGATTTAAGTGTAGATTCCCTTTGGGAGCGGATGGACATGTGGAGTTTGGGGTCTCACCTCACAATTTAAAAATACATCTTTTAGTAAAGTTGATTTTAAGATTGTGTGTTTGAAAATGCCACGTTTAGAAAGTGGGCATTTTCTTGCTTATGCCATTTCTGTGACTCTGCCTGTTGTGTGGATTCCCTGTCTGGGTCAGTTTGATAGTTGGGCTGGTTGCACCTCACACTAGACAGTGACAAAAAGGGAGCTGAGGTGTAGTCTGCATGTCCTGATGAGCCATCTGTGCTAGGAGGGAGGGGAGGAGTGGTCACTTATACCTGAAAGGGCTGTGTCTGTCCACACACAATACAGTCTCCAACCCCCTGGTGAGTGTCTGGGGCCTGGCCTGGGCAAGGCAGGATTTCACATTCAAAATATACTTTACTTTGAAGTAGGCCTACTTGAAAGGAGAAATTGGGTATGAGAAGGGCACCCAAAACCACAGACTTGAGAACACTTCTGGAAACCAAGAGGAACCTCTGCCTGGAGAAGAGCTGAAAAGCAGAGAAAGAAGAGCTGCCCTACCTCTGGCTGTGCTTTGGGGATCTATCCTGTAGTTGCTGCTTCTGCCAGAATGAGAGGGCAAAGCTTGGACTTTGTGTGCCTTCCATCTTGTGAAAATCTCCAAGGGCTTGACTTAGAGCTTGCCTCCTGTTGTTTGAAGTCTCAGGGACAGCGAAGACTTCTCTTTGCCAGCACCCAGAGTCTCTGGAGAGACTCCTACTCTGCCAAGTGGTGCCGATCCAGTTCCAGGGACCCTGAAAGGAGAAGCTGGCAGCCTAAGAGGAGGAAATCCACGCACAGCAGTGCGGGGAAAAGATTGACGCAACTCTGATCTGCGGCTGAAGAAATGATGCCCCGCCGGCTCTGCGGCTGAAAATCAACGCTAGCCTGCAACGCGACAGAAGAATCGACGCACAGAGCTGGAGAAATGACACGCAGCATCGCTGACGGAGGCTGGTGAGATCGCAACCCGTGGTGCATGGTTTTCAGATCATTGTGCGGCTGGCTTTCTGGCGCAAGTACCGCTGGGCGTGTAAAAACAATGCAAGGCCTGCCCGAACCCGAGAGTGCTGACCAGATCGACGCATCGCTCTCCTGCAGAGAGAAAAACGACATGCCCCTACCCGATGAAAGGAGAAATGATGCAAGGTCTCACTCGTGAGTGAAATCCACGCATTGCAAGCCCTTTTTGACGCACACTCGCCCGTGCAGGATTAATTTTTGTCGCACCCAAGGTACATTTTCACGCTAACAGTGTTAGTGTGTGTTTAAAACTACATGAAGACTCTTTTTGCTTTTTAATTGATAACTTGACTTGTGTATGGTGGATTTTTGTTGTTTTGGTCTTGTTGTGTTTAGATAAATATTTTCTATTTTTCTAAACCTGTGTTGTATCATTTTGTAGTGTTTTCATTAAGTTACTGTGTGTGTTGGTACAAACACTTTACACCTAGCACCCTGAAGTTAAGCCTAATGCTCTGCCAAGCTACCAAGGAGGTAATCAGGGTTTAGCTGAGGGTGATTCTCCTTTATCCTGACTAGTGTGAGGGTCCTTGCTTGAACAGGGGGTAACCTGACTGTCAACCAAGGACCCAATTTTTAATATTGGTGATCAGCGGTTGGGACTTGGGCTTGTATTTGTACTTGACACACAGTGATTAAGTGCACACTACTGTTTTGATTGCAGACCACTACGTGACCACAGGCTACTTGTTTGGTGATCTTTGATTTTTCTCTTTTGCTTGGATTTTCCCTACATCCATTTTTGTGGTAATCTTTGATTGACTTCTGAACTTCATTTGGGAACTTGTTTTCTGCTTTTTGGAACTTTGCACTTTTGTTGACTTTTCATCATGTCCCAGTCTGGAGATGCATCAGTTGGAGCTGCTTTTGACCTGGAGAAATAGGATAGCTATACCAAGACTCAGTTAAAGCAGTTCTGTAAAAGTTTTGACTGTCCCATTAAGAGCTCATCCAAGAAAGAGGAGCTACAAAAGGCGCAGAGGGCCTGGGTGACAGCTAAGAGCACTGAAGGGCACACAGAAGATGAGGTGGATGAGGAGGAGGAAGGACAGTTCATTCACAATGGTATTGTGGGTGGGCCTGTTATGTCCAGGGAGAGGGTCTGCAGGGCAAGTAGCAGTGTCTCATCTAAGGGTCTGACCCCTGAGGAATTGCAGGACAGACAGGCAGAGAGGGAGCACTAGAGGGAGTTGGAGAAAATGAGGATGGCCATTGAAGAGAAAAAGTTGCTGCTGTCTCATGAGCTCAGCTTGAGGGAGCTGGATCAGAGGAGCCAGTCTAGTAGGGATGGTGGCAGCCACATAACAGTGAGGCCTGAGAGGAGGGTGCACATTCCTAAAGATCTTGTGAAGGATTATAAAAGGGAGGACGACATATACTTGTGGTTTAAGGGGTATGAGTCTGCTCTCCATATGAATCTGGTCCCTGAAGCTCATTGGGGGGCGGGTTTGTGGAAGCACTTTGAGGTAGAGGGGAGGGATACACTGACAGCCCTAGGGATCTTCAGAATCTCACCTACTCTAGCATGAAGGATGCCTTACTCACAAGATATGGTCTCACCCCTGAGCAGTACAAGGATACGTTAAAATCCTACAAGAAGAAGGAATCCCAAACATGGTTGGAATGTGTTGATTCATATTGCAGGTCACTGGATGGTTGGGTGAAAGGCAGTATGAGGGTCTTTACAATCTGATTGCTTCAGAGCACTTGTACAATTTGTGTTTTCCAGAGCTGCGCCAGCACCTGATTGACAGCAAGCTGACTGACCCCAGGAAGCTTGCGCAGGAAGCGGACCGCTGGGAGAGCACCAGAGTCCAAAAGAGATATGGGGGACACCATGCCAAGGGTGGGCAGGGTCCCTCTTAGAAAAAAGGGGGGGTAAGGGTAAACAGGGGGAGTTCTCTAAAGGTCCCCCAAACTGATTCCCAGGGCAAGGATTCCAACCCCCCAGTGAGAAGAAGCCATGGCTCTCCAAAGGGAAGCCAGTGGCAGGTGGTCCCCCACGTAAGTGCTATGCAAGTGACCAGGTGGGTCATGTGTGGGGGGACCCCAAATGCCCCAAGAGTACACCGGCACCCACTGGTGTGCCGTCCCAGGGTTTGGCCAGTGTAGCGCATGGGGAGGAGTTGGTTTAAGGTGGGTGGGAACCAGCTGAGATGGCCCTTGTCTTACTAGGGAACAGTGAGATGGTCCAGAGAACCCTAGTGCCTGAAAACACTAAGAAGTACAGGCAGGGGGTGACCATCAATGGACAGAGGGTGGAGGCTCTGAGAGACACAGGAGCCAGCGTGACTACAGTGAGGGGTCAGCTGGTGTCTGAAGAGTAGATTGATCCCCGGGTACTTCACCAAGTAAATTCAATTGACAACTCAGAGAGCCTGTGCTGAGTGGCGCAGGTTCCCTTTGAATGAGGAGGGTCTCAGGTTTCTTGAAGGTAGCTGTGAGACCAACCATGCCTGTTGATTGTTTGCTAGGCAATGACCTGGAGGATTCCCCTTGGAAGAAGGTGGAACACAGGTCTCACTTGGAGATGTTGGGTCTGCCTGGATGGGTATGCGTATTCACCCGGTCAATGGCAGCCCGTCAGGGTAATCAAGAGCCCCTGGAGCCTGAAACAGTGGCCCAGAAGAGGGAGGGCAGGGGGCGCAGAAAACCGGCCCCAGAAGTTCCCATGGTCTGGGAGGAGGCGGAGCCTGAGGGTGACGCCCTGGAGCCTACAGGTGAGAAGGTGGCTGAACTGGGGGCGGTCCCTGAGCTATCTCAGTGGCAGCAGAAAGGGGGGCCCACCAGGGAAGCATTCTGTGCAGCACAGAAGACAAGGCCTACTCTGGAGGGTTTGCGGCACCAGGCTGCAGACCAGGCAGCTGGCAAGGAGCCAGGATCACACCTGAATTATTGGGAGGATGACCTCCTGTATAGCGAGCCTAAGGATCCTGAGCCTGGGTCAGCCCGTGTGCTGGTGGTACCCCAGTGCTTCAGGGCCTTCCTACTGGTGTTGGCTCATGATGTGCCTTTAGCTGTACATTTGGGGCAGGACAAGACCTTCGAGAGGCTTATCACACACTTTTACTGGCCCCTAATGCGCAGGCACTCAGATGCACACTGCATGTCTTGTCAGACTTGTCAGGCAAGTGGCAAGAGCGGGCGAAATGTAAGGCTCCCCTCCAACCTTTGCCTGTTGTCAGTACTCCCTTTAAGAGGGTAGGCATTGACATTTTGGGGCCTTTGGATCTCAAGACAGCCATGGGCAATAGGTTCATCCTGGTCTTGGTGGACCATGCCACCCGGTACCCAGAAGCCATTCCTTTGAGATCAATCACTTCCCCTGTAGTGGGTCATGCTTTGATGGGGGTTTTTACCCGCATGGGGTTCCCCAAGGAAGTGGTATCTGATAGGGGTACCAACTTCAGATCCATGTATATGAAGTCTCTGTGGAAGGAGTGTGGGGTAACCTACAAGTTCACCACCCCTTACCACCCCCAAAGTAATGGTCTGGTTGAGAGATTTAACCGCACCTTGAAAGGCATGTTCATGGACCTGTCAGAGCCCTTGAGGCGAAAGTGGGACGTCCTCTTGCCATGCCTTCTGTTCGCCTACAGGGAGGTGCCTCAAAAGGGACTTGGGTTCAGTCCCTTTGAGCTGATTTATGGCCCTGTCAGTGAGGGGACATTTGAGTCTGGTGAAGGAGGCTTCGGAAAAAGCTCCTAGTAAACCCCCTCCAGGATGTATTCAGTTACATGCTGGCTTTGAGAAACCAGACTGCCCGCTTCAGGAGTCTCACACAGGAGAACATGGAAGCAAGCAAGGAAGACATGAAATGCTGGTATGACCAGAATGTCACTCTGGTTGAGTTTCAACCTGGACAAAAAGTGTGGGTGATGGCACCAGTGGAGCCTAGGGCGCTTCAGGATAAGTGGACTGGGCCAATTGAGGTGGTGGAGCGCAAGAGTGAAGTCACCTACCTGGTGGACTTGCAGTCTCCAAGGAACCCTTTAAGGCTCCTACATGTCAACCGCCTCAAACCTCACTTTGAACGGACAGAACTGTCCATGCTCCTTGCAACAGATGATGGGGTAGAGGAGGAGAGTGAGCCTCTTCCTGACCTCCTGTCTGCAGGAGAAAAATATGGGTCAGTGTAGGGAGTGATCCTCTCCCCGTCCCTGACTGAAGAGCAGCAAGGTGACTGTTGCCACGTGCTGGGACAGTTTTGCTCACTGTTTTCCCTGATCCCAGGAGTCACACACTTGTGCACACAAGATGTGGACACGGAGGACAGTACACCTATTAAACAGAAAGTTTACAGAGTGACTGACAAGGTCAGGGCATGCATTAAGGATGAGGTATCCAAAATGCTTGCCCTAGGGGTTATTGAGCATTCCAGCAGTCCTTGGGCCAGCCGAGTGGTATTGGTACCAAAGGCTACTGCACTTGGTGCCACTCCAGGACTCAGGTTCTGTGTGGACTACCGGGGACTCAATGCGGTCAGCAAGACTGACGCACACCCCATCTCCCGAGGTGATGAGCTCATTGACCGGTTGGGAGCTGGCAAGTACGTCAGTACGTTTGATTTAACATCTGGGTACTGGCAGTTTGCCTTAACTGAGGGGGCCAAGGAGAGGTCAGCATTCTGTACCCCAGATGGACACTTTCAATGTAAGGTGATGCCATTTGGGATGAAGAATGCCCCTGCCACCTTTCAGAGGTTGGTCAACCAGGTGTTGGCTGGGCTGGATGAGCTCAGTACCGCCTACCTGGATGACATTGCTGTGTTTAGTTCCACATGGGAGGAACACCTGCAACACCTCTGGAGAGTGTTGGAGGCCCTGCAGAAGGCAGGCTTCACTATTAAGGTGAGCAAGTGCCAAATAGGGCAGGATTCTGTGGTGTACTTAGGACACCAGATGGGGAGAGGCCAGGTGGTACCCCTACAGCCTAAGATTGACACAATTCTGCCTTGGGAGCCTCCCAAGACCCACCCTGAAGTGAGAGCCTTTTTAGGTCTCACAGGTTATTCCAGGAGGTTTGTGAAGGGAGATGGTACTATTGTTACCCCCTTAACTGAGTTGACTTTGAAGAAGCAACCCAGGAAAGTGATCTGGACAGAGGCTTGCCAGAACTCTTTTGATGCCCTGAAGGCTGCCATGTGCACAGCACCTTTGCTGAAGGCACCTGACTATTCCAAGGAGTTTGCTGTGCAAACAGACGCCTCCGAGCATGGTATTGGAGCAGTACTCTTACAGCTTAATGAAGAGGCCCTAGATCAACCTGTAGCCTTCATTAGCAGCACATTACTTCACAGGGAACGTAGGTGGAGTGCCATAGAACGTGAAGCGTTTGCTGTGGTCTGGGGACTGAAGAAGCTAAGACCCTACTTGTTTGGGACTCACTTCTAAGTTCAGACCGACCACAGGACCCTCAGATGGTTAATGCAGATGAGGGGTGAGAATCCAAAACTGTTAAGGTGGTCCATTTCCCCACAGGGGATGGACTTTACGGTGGAACGCCGTCCTAGTACAGAACACAACAGGGCTGATTGTCTGTCCAGGTTCTTCTGCCTTAGTGATGAGAACTCCCATGAGGTTGAGTAGTTGCTCCCCACTTTCAGCTGGGGGGAACACGTATTAGATTTTTCATCCTTGGCGTGGTCTCCCTTAACTTTTTGCCTCTGTTTCCCAGTTTGTTAATGTGTGCTGGACTCTGATTTTGCTGTTTTGTTACTCTGCGCACTTTACCACTGCTAACCAGTGCAAAAGTGCAAGTGTTCCTTTACAAACTGTGAATGTAATTGGCTTATCCATGATTGGCATATTTGATTTACTAGTAAGCCCCAAGTAAAGTGCACTAGAGGTGCCAGGGCCTGTAAATCAAATGCTACTAGTGGGCCCGCAGCCACCCACATAAGTAGCTCTGTAACCATGTCTCAGACCTGCCATTGCATTGTCTGTGTGTGCAGTTTTAACTGTAAATTCGACTTAGCCAATGTACCCACTTTTCAGGTCTAAACCTTCCCTTTTCCTACATGTCAGACACCCCTAAGGTAGGCCCTAGGTAGCCCCAAGGGCAGGGTGCAGTGTATGTTTAAGGTAGGACATATAGGCCCTCATTCTGACCCTGGCGGTCTTTGACCGCCAGGGCGGAGGACCGCGGGAGCACCGCCGACAAGCCGGCGGTGCTCCAATGGGGATTCCGACCGCGGCGGTAAAGCCGCGGTCGGACCGGCACCACTGGCGGGGTCCCGCCAGTGTACCGCGGCCCCATTGAATCCTCCGCGGCGGCGCAGCTTGCTGCACCGCCGCGGGGATTCTGACCCCCCCTACCGCCATCCAGATCCCGGCGGTCGGACCGCCGAGATCCGGATGGCGGTAGGGGGGGTCGCGGGGCCCCTGGGGGCCCCTGCAGTGCCCATGCCACTGGCATGGGCATTGCAGGGGCCCCCGTAAGAGGGCCCCTACATGTATTTCACTGTCTGCTGCGCAGACAGTGAAATACGCGACGGGTGCAACTGCACCCGTCGCACAGCTTCCACTCCGCCGGCTCGATTCCGAGCCGGCTTCATCGTGGAAGCCTCTTTCCCGCTGGGCTGGCTGGCGGTCTGAAGGAGACCGCCCGCCAGCCCAGCGGGAAAGTCAGAATTACCGCCGCGGTCTTTCGACCGCGGAACGGTAACCTGACGGCGGGACTTTGGCGGGCGGCCTCCGCCGCCCGCCAAGGTCAGAATGAGGGCCATAGTAATGTGTTTTACATGTCCTGACAGTGAAATATTGCTAAATTTGTTTTTCACTGTTGCAAGGCCTGTCCCTCTCATAGGTTAACATGGGGCTAACTTTAAATCTGATTAACTTGTAGATTCCCTTTAGGAGCGGATGGACATGTGGAGTTTGGGGTCTCTGAGCTCACAATTTAAAAATACATCTTTTAGTAACGTTGATTTAAAGATTGTATGTTTGAAAATGCCACTTTTAGAAAGTGGGCATTTTCTTGCTTATACCATTGCTGTGACTCTGCCTGTTTTGTGGATTCCCTGTCTGGGTCAGTTGGACAGTTGGGCTAGTTGCACCTCACACTAGACAGTGACACAAAGGGAGCTGGGGTGTAGTCTACATTTCCTGATGAGGCACCTGTGCTTGGAGGGAGGGTAGGAGTGGTCACTTACACCTGAAAAGGCTGTGCCTGTCCTCACAAAATGCAGCCTCCAACCCCCTGGTGAGTGTCTGGGGCCTGGCCTGGGCAAGGCAAGATTTCACATTCAAAAGAGACTTTACTTTGAAGTAGGAGAAGGGCACCAAAAACCACAGACTTGAGAACACTTCTCAAAACCAAGAGGAACCTCTGCCTGGAGAAGAGCTGAGGAAGAAGAGCTGCCCTGCCTGTGACTGTGCTTTGTGGAGCTATCCTGCAGTTGCTGCGTCTGCCAGAGTAAGAGGACAAAGACTGGATTTGTGTGCCTTCCATCTTCTGAAGATCTCCAAGGGCTTGATTTAGAGCTTGCCTCCTGTTGTTTGAAGTCTCAGGGACAGCAAAGACTTCTCGTTGCCAGCACATGGAGTCTCTAGGGAGACTCCTACTCTGACAAGTGGTGCCAATCCAGTTCCTGGAACCCTGAAAGGAGAAGCAGGCAGCCTAAGAGGAGTAAATGCACGCACAGAGCGCCGTGTGGGGAAAAGATCGACCCAACTCCGATCTGCGGCTGAAGAAACGAGGCACCGCCAGCTCCCCGGCTGAAAATCAACACTTGCCTGCAATGTGACCGAAGAATCGATGCACGGAGCTGGAGAAACGACTGACAGAGGCTGGTGAGATCACAACCCGCGCTGCGTAGTTTTTGGATCATCGTGCGGCTGGATTTCTGACACAAGTACTGCTGAGCGTGCAAAAACAACACAAGGCCTGCCCAAACCTGAGAGTGCTGACCAGATCGATGCATCGCTCTCCTGTGGAGAGAAGACACAACGTCCCCCCCTGCCCGAAGAAGGAGAAACAACGCAAGGTCTCACTTGTGAGTGAAATCGACGCATCGCAAGCCCTTTTTGACGCACACTCACCCGTGCAGGGCTATTTTTGACGCACCAAAGGTACATTTTCACGCTAACAGTGTTAGGCCCTCATTACAACTTCAGAGGTCTTTTAAAAAGACCACCAAAGCTGCGGGCGCCACTATACCACCAGTGCTGGCGGTATATCTGGCTCCCTATTATGACTTTTCTGCATCAACATTGCAGCCGGCTCATAATAGTGCTTGCGTCAATGTTGATGTACAGTGGGTGCAGCAGCACCCTTCGCGCATTTCACTGCCCAAAATTCAGGCAGTGAAATGCAAGATGGGGCTGTACCTGGGGCCCCTGCACTGCCCATGCCAAATGCATGGGCATTGCAGGGGTGCCCAGGGGCACCCCGAGTCCCCCTTACTGCCAGCCTTTCCATGGCGGTGTTTACCACCGTGGACAGGCTGGCGGCTGGGGACTCATAATCCCCAGGGCAGCGGTGCTTGCACCGCTGCCCTGGGGATTATGACCACTAGGCGGAAGCCTGGCAGTATGTTGGGGGGGCCGGTGGTATGGCCATGGCTAATGCGCTACAGTCATAATACCCCTATTTTTCTAAACCTGTGTTGTGTCATTTTGTAGTGTTTTCATTAACCCCTTCTGTGCTGCGGACGTATTGGTTACGTCCTGCGGCACAGTGCTGCTGTGCCGAGGACGTAACCACTACGTCCTCGGCACACAGCCCAGAGGGAGCGCTCTCGCTCCCTCTGTGTCCTTCCCCCCACCCCCCCAAAGTCAGGGATGGAAGGGGAAGCCCTTCCCCTTCCACCCCCGACCCCCCACACCCCCATAATGACGTCAGCGCGCGATCGCGCGCTGACTTCATTATGGGGATATCGCCGCACAGGAAGCCATTTGCTTCCTGTGCGGCGTGGAGTGAAGAGGTGAGTTCCTCTTCCCGGTGGGTGGGGGGTTTGGTCTAAAGAGGCACCGGGGGAAAGGAAAGGCTTTTCCTTTCCCCCGGTGTCTCTTTGAGCATTCCTGCTGCCCGATCGCATTGCGATCGGGCAGCAGGAATGCCCACTAGACTCCAGGGATTTCTTTTTTTTGTTTACTTTCCTGTTTCCTGTTTCCTCGGGCAAGGGTCGCTCCCCTTTGGGGGGCAATTAGTTACGGCCATTTCTGCCCCCCTTGGGGGCAGATTGGCTACTTTTTAGCCAGATCTGCCCCCAAGGGGGGCAGAAAACACTAGATCACCAGGGATTTATATTTTTATGTGCATTTATGTGTGGGGGGGTGCCCCCTTGGGCAAGGGGCGCCCCCCCCAAGGGGGCAGAGAACTGTTGGCCTTTTCTGCCCCCCTTGGGGGCAGATCAGCCTATTTTTTTAAGGTCCATCTGCCCCCAAGGGGGGCAGAAGCCACTTAGGCACCAGGGATTGTGGGTGTAGTGGATGGGGGGGCGCCCCCTTGGGCAAGGGTCGCTCCCCTTTGGGGGGCATGTCTTTTAGGGCCATTTCTGCCCCCCTTGAGGGCAGATTGGCTACTTTTTAGCAAGATCTGCCCCCAAGGGGGGCAGAAAACACTAGATCACCAGGGTTTTTTATTTTTATGTGTATTTATGTGGGGGGGAGGTGCCCCCTTGGGCAGGGGGCGCCCCCCCAAGGGGGCAGAGAACTGTTGGCCTTTTCTGCCCCCCTTGGCGGCAAATCAGCCTATTTTTTTTTTTAGGTCCATCTGCCCCCAAGGGGGGCAGAAGCCACTTAGGCACCAGGGATTGTGTGTGTAGTGGATGGGGGGGCGCCCCCTTGGGCAAGAGTCGCTCCCCTTTGGGGGGCATGTCTTTTAGGGCCATTTCTGCCCCCCTTGAGGGCAGATCAGCCTATTATTTTTAGGCTGATCTGCCCCAAGGGGGGCAGAAACCACTAGAACGCCAGGGATTTTTTTTTTTTGTGTTTATTTTTTTGGGGGGCGTCCCCTTGGGCACGGGACGCCCCCCTAGGGGGGCATTGACCTGTTGGCCACTTCTGCCCCCCCTGGGGGCAGATGGGCCTATTTTTGTAGGCCCACCTGCCCCCAAGGGGGGCAGAAGCCACTTAGACACCAGGGATAGTGTGTGTGTGTGTGTTAGTGGATGGGGGGGGCCTTGGGCAAGGGTCGCCCCCCACTTTGGGGGCACATGTATCCAGGCCATTTCTGCACCCCTTGGAGACAGATCAGCCTATTATTTTTAGGCTGGTCTGCCCACAAGGGGGGCAGAAACCACTAGAACGCCGGGATTTTTTTTTATTTGTTTATTTTTGTGGGGGGGGGGGGGCGTCCCCTTGGTCACGGGGCGCCCCCCCAAGGGGGGCATTGACCTGTTGGCCATTTCTACACCCCCTGGGGGCAGATGGGCCTATTTTGTTAGGCCCACCTGCCCCCAAGGGGGCAGAAGCCACTTAGACACCAGGGATAGTATGTGTTTGAGTGTGTGTGTTAGTGGATGGGGGGGGCCTTGGGCAAGGGTCACCCCCCACTTTGGGGGCACATGTACCCAGGCCATTTCTGCACCCCTTGGAGACAGATCAGCCAATTATTTTTAGGCTGGTCTGCCCCCAAGGGGGGCAGAAACCACTAGAAATCCAGGATTTTTTTTTTATTTGTTTATTTTTGTAGGGGGGCGTCCCCTTGGTCACGGGGCGCCCCCCCAAGGGGGGCATTGACCTGTTGGCCATTTCTACACCCCCTGGGGGCAGATGGGCCTATTTTGTTAGGCCCACCTGCCCCCAAGGGGGGCAGAAGCCACTTAGACACCAGGGATAGTGTGTGTGTGTGTGTGTGTGTGTGTGTGTGTGTGTGTGTGTTAGTGGATGGGGGGGGCCTTGGGCAAGGGTCGCCCCCCACTTTGGGGGCACATGTACCCAGGCCATTTCTGCACCCCTTGGAGACAAATCAGCCTATTATTTTTAGGCTGGTCTGCCCCCAAGGGGGGCAGAAACCACTAGAACGCCAGTGATTTTTTTTTTTTTTTTGTGGGGGGGCGTCCCCTTGGTCATGGGGCGCCCCCCCCAAGGGGGGCATTGACCTGTTGGCCATTTCTACACCCCCTGGGGGCAGATGGGCCTATTTTTTTAGACCCACCTGCCCCCAAGGGGGGCAGAAGCCACTTAGACACCAGGGATAGTGTGTGTGTGTGTGTGTGTTAGTGGATGGGGGGGGGCCTTGGGCAAGGGTCACCCCCCACTTTGGGGGCACATGTACCCAGGCCATTTCTGCACCCCTTGGAGACAGATCAGCCTATTATTTTTTGGCTGGTCTGCCCCCAAGGGGGGCAGAAACCACTAGAACGCCAGTGATTTTTTTTTATTTGTTTATTTTTGTGGGGGGGCGTCCCCTTGGTCATGGGGCGCCCCCCCAAGGTGGGGCATTGACCTGTTGGCCATTTCTACACCCCCTGGGGGCAGATGGGAATATTTTCTTAGGCCCACCTGCCCCCAAGGGGGGCAGAAGCTACTTAGACACCAGGGATAGTGTGTGTGTGTGTGTGTTAGTGGATGGGGGGGGGGTCCTTGGGCAAGGGTCACCCCCCACTTTGGGGGCACATGTACCCAGGCCATTTCTGCACCTCTTGGAGACAGATCAGCCTATTATTTTTTGGCTGGTCTGCCCCCAAGGTGGGCAGAAACCACTAGAACGCCAGGGTTTTTTTTTAATTTGTTTTTTTGTGGGGGGGCGTCCCCTTGGTCACGGGGCGCCCCCCCAAGGGGGGCATTGACCTGTTGCCCATTTCTACACCCCCTGGGGGCAGATGGGCCTATTTTGTTAGGCCCACCTGCCCCCAAGGGGGGCAGAAGCCACTTTGACACCAGGGATAGTGTGTGTGTGTGTGTTAGTGGATGGGGGGGGGCCTTGGGCAAGGGTCACCCCCCACTTTGGGGGCACATGTACCCAGGCCATTTCTGCACCCCTTGGAGACAGATCAGCCTATTATTTTTAGGCTGGTCTGCCCCCAAGGGGGGCAGAAACCACTAGAACGCCAGGGATTTATTTTTATTTGTTTATTTTTGTGGGGGGGCGTCCCCTTGGTCACGGGGCGCCCCCCCAAGGGGGGCATTGACCTGTTGGCCATTTCTACACCCCCTGGGGGCAGATGGGCCTATTTTGTTAGGCCCACCTGCCCCCAAGGGGGCAGAAGCCACTTAGACACCAGGGATAGTATGTGTTTGTGTGTGTGTGTTAGTGGATGGGGGGGGCCTTGGGCAAGGGTCGCCCCGCACTTTGGGGGCACATGTACCCAGGCCATTTCTGCACCCCTTGGAGACAGATCAGCCTATTATTTTTAGGCTGGTCTGCCCCAAAGGGGGGCAGAAACCACTAGAACGCCAGGATTTTTTATTTATTTGTTTATTTTTGTAGGGGGCGTCCCCTTGGTCATGGGGCGCCCCCCCAAGGGGGGCATTGACCTGTTGGCCATTTCTACACACCCTGGGGGCAGATGGGCCTATTTTGTTAGGCCCACCTGCCCCCAAGGGGGGCAGAAGACACTTAGACACCAGGGATAGTGTGTGTGTGTGTGTGTGTGTGTGTGTGTGTGTGTGTGTGTTAGTGGATGGGGGGGCCTTGGGCAAGGGTCGCCCCCCACTTTGGGGGCACATGTACCCAGGCCATTTCTGCACCCCTTGGAGACAGATCAGCCTATTATTTTTAGGCTGGTCTGCCCCCAAGGAGGGCAGAAACCACTAGAACGCCAGTGATTTTTTTTTTTTGTGGGGGGGCGTCCCCTTGGTCATGGGGCGCCCCCCCAAGGGGGGCATTGACCTGTTGGCCATTTCTACACCCCCTGGGGGCAGATGGGCCTATTTATTTAGACCCACCTGCCCCCAAGGGGGGCAGAAGCCACTTAGACACCAGGGATAGTGTGTGTGTGTGTGTGTGTTAGTGGATGGGGGGGGGCCTTGGGCAAGGGTCACCCCCCACTTTGGGGGCACATGTACCCAGGCCATTTCTGCACCCCTTGGAGACAGATCAGCCTATTATTTTTTGGCTGGTCTGCCCCCAAGGGGGGCAGAAACCACTAGAACGCCAGTGATTTTTTTTTTATTTGTTTATTTTTGTGGGGGGGCGTCCCCTTGGTCATGGGGCGCCCCCCCAAGGTGGGGCATTGACCTGTTGGCCATTTCTACACCCCCTGGGGGCAGATGGGCCTATTTTCTTAGGCCCACCTGCCCCCAAGGGGGGCAGAAGCCACTTAGACACCAGGGATAGTGTGTGTGTGTGTGTGTGTGTGTGTGTGTGTGTGTGTGTGTTAGTGGATGGGGGGGGCCTTGGGCAAGGGTCGCCCCCCACTTTAGGGGCACATGTACCCAGGCCATTTCTGCACCCCTTGGAGACAGATCAGCCTATTATTTTAGACCCACCTGCCCCCAAGGGGGGCAGAAGCCACTTAGACACCAGGGATAGTGTGTGTGTGTGTGTGTGTTAGTGGATGGGGGGGGGGTCCTTGGGCAAGGGTCACCCCCCACTTTGGGGGCACATGTACCCAGGCCATTTCTGCACCTCTTGGAGACAGATCAGCCTATTATTTTTTGGCTGGTCTGCCCCCAAGGTGGGCAGAAACCACTAGAACGCCAGGGTTTTTTTTTTATTTGTTTTTTTGTGGGGGGGCGTCCCCTTGGTCACGGGGCGCCCCCCCAAGGGGGGCATTGACCTGTTGGCCATTTCTACACCCCCTGGGGGCAGATGGGCCTATTTTGTTAGGCCCACCTGCCCCCAAGGGGGGCAGAAGCCACTTTGACACCAGGGATAGTGTGTGTGTGTGTGTGTTAGTGGATGGGGGGGGGGGGCCTTGGGCAAGGGTCGCCCCCCACTTTGGGGGCACATGTACCCAGGCCATTTCTGCACCCCTTGGAGACAGATCAGCCTATTATTTTTCGGCTGGTCTGCCCCCAAGGGGGGCAGAAACCACTAGAACGCCAGGGATTTATTTTTATTTGTTTATTTTTGTGGGGGGGCATCCCCTTGGTCACGGGGCACCCCCCCAAGGGGGGCATTGACCTGTTGGCCATTTCTACACCCCCTGGGGGCAGATGGGCCTATTTTCTTAGGCCCACCTGCCCCCAAGGGGGGCAGAAGCCACTTAGACACCAGGGATAGTGTGTGTGTGTGTGTGTGTGTGTTAGTGGATGGGGGGGGCCTTGGGCAAGGGTCGCCCCCCACTTTGAGGGCACATGTACCCAGGCCATTTCTGCACCCCTTGGAGACAGATCAGCCTATTATTTTTAGGCTGGTCTGCCCCCAAGGGGGGCAGAAACCACTAGAACGCCAGGGATTTTTTTTTATTTGTTTATTTTTGTGGGGGGGCGTCCCCTTGGTCACGGGGCGCCCCCCCCCCCCAAGGGGGGCATTGACCTGTTGGCCATTTCTACACCCCCTGGGGGCAGATGGGCCTATTTTCTTAGGCCCACCTGCCCCCAAGGGGGGCAGAAGCCACTTAGGCACCAGGGATAGTGTTGTGTGTGTTTTTTTGTTTTTTTGTTTGTTTGAGGGCTGTCCCCTTTGGCAAGGGTCGCTCTCCATGGGGACACACTACTAAAGGTATTTTCGGGCTTCCTTTGGGCAGACAGGCCTATTTTTTTAGTAGGCCCATCTGCCCCTATGGCAGAATCCACTTAGGCACCAATTTCTAAATGTTTGATGGTGGGGTGTTTGTCAACTGAAGAAGTCTTTGCATTTGTGATAAAAAATGTTTTCCTCCTTTTTGTTCTAGTTCAAAGCTTTTGCTTTATTTGCTGTGGCTCCTTGCGGTTTTGGCGGTGGTTGACCTGCAGTTTGCACAGTTGCATGTTTTAGGTAAGTAAAAACAATTTACTCCAAAGGAGTATTGTTGCCATGCATGAATGACATGTTTGTAGGGGGTGTACTAAATGCAGGATTGTGTGTGAAGTTGTCCTTAGGTTTGTGCACAATGATATTTGTTTTGTCTTATTTCTAATTTGCCTTTCTTTCTTTATTTTTAGTGGGATATCATTGGTGATTGCTGTGTAGTTGCTGGTGAATCAAGCTTTTTCAGGCAAGTGAGCGGTATAGTTTTTGAGTTTATAACTCTTACTAGCAAAGCTACACTTTGTTACTTGTCTTACACAGTGCTGGTTGTTGGTGGTGAATTTGTCCAGTTAATTTTAGCAGGAGAGATCATGGCTAGCCGTAGGACGATCGCTCAGCAGGTGGTTGGTATGCTTTTTGAGTCACAGTCTGATCATGACTATGAGACGGACTCTGTATCTGAGGCAGAGGAGGAAGTCAGAGATTCTGGCAGTGATGTTTCTGTTGAAGGGGAATCTTCTGATGATGAAGCCACACTCAGTGCAGATGAAGGGCCTGTTTTAGAGGAGGACATTGATGTGCCAATAGTGCAGCAACCTGGGGCCGAAAGGTTTCCCGTTATAAGAACTGATGTCTGGGTTGCCCCAAACATGGAGCAGCCAGAGTTGCCTGCCTTTACTGGTCTCCCGGGGTATAACGCCAATACAGAGAACTTTATGCCTATCAATTTCTTTGAGTTATTCATGGATGATATGTTTTTGGAAGAGATTGTTGAGCAGACTAATTTGTATGCGGAGCAGCATTTGAGGGACAACGCTGCTAGACTTAGGCCACACTCTAGAGCTGCCCAGTGGATTCCCACAAATTTGGAGGAGTTAAAAAAGTTTTTGGGTTTGACTTTTTTGAAGGGGTTGATAAGGAAGCCGTCACTGGCTTCTTATTGGTTTACTAGTCCCTTGATGGCAACAGCTATATTTCCAGCGACCATAAGTCGTAATCGGTATTTGCTTCTTCTTAGGATGCTGTATTTTGTTGACAATGCATTAGCCTTGCCACGAGATCACCCAGATTCTGACCGTCTTTTTAAGATTAGGCCTGTCCTTGATCATTTTGTAGATCGGTTTTCGGAGGTCTATGTTCCAGGCAAAGAGTTAAGTGTGGACGAGTCTTTGGTCCTCTTCAAGGGTCGTTTGGTTTTTAGGCAGTACATTCCTAGCAAAAGGGCACGATCTGGAATTAAATTGTATATGCTGTCTGAAAGTAGGACAGGATATGTGTATAGTTTCCGTGTGTACACTGGTAGGGATTCCAATATTGACCCCCTGGTTGTCCTCCCACTTTTGGAGTTACTGAGAAAATTGTGTAGGATCTTGGTAGACGACTGTTCAACAAAGGTCACCATTTGTATGTAGATAACTTCTACACTGGTGTGCAATTGTTCAAGGAATTGTTTAGAGTGGACACAGTTGCTTGTGGGACAATCCGTTCTAACCGGAAAGGCTATCCAAGTGAGCTTGTCTGTAAAAAACTTGAGAGAGGACAGTGCTGTGCCTTGCGGAACGAGGAGCTGCTAGCTTTGAAATTTTCAGACAAGAGGGATGTCTACATGCTAAGTACCATCCATGATGAGAGTACTTCCCCTGTGACTGTTTGGGGCCAGGTTGCTGAAGTGCGCAAACCTGTGTGCATTTTAGATTATAATAAGCACATGGGAGGTGTAGATAGAGTTGACCAGAGGTTGGAACCTTATACTGCTATTCGTAAGTCTTACGTTTGGTATAAGAAGTTAGCACTTCACCTCTTCCACTTAGCAACCTTCAATGCTTTTATTGTGTTTAGGGATAGGTCTCCAGAGTCAAAGATGACATTTGTGAAATTTCAGGAGTCAGTGATAGAGAGCCTTATTGTGGTGGAACAGGCCAGAGTTCCTAGAGAAGCAGTGGTGGAGGATGTGGCTAGATTGAAAGATCGCCACTTTGCTGAGCACATTCCTCCAACACCCAAAAAAGACTTTCCAGCTAAGAAATGTAGAGTGTGTTTTCGAAGAGGTATCCGGACGGAGACTCGAATGTACTGCCCAGATTGTCCTTCAAAGCCTGGGCTGTGTGTCGGTGCTTGTTTTAAGAATTACCACACACAGAAGAATTTCTGGGAACAACCATGAGTGTAAACTCATGTCTGTTTTGTATTTTCATGTGTTTAGTTTCATGGTTAGCATTTCTGTCATGTTCTTAGTTAGAGCTTTTGTGTTTGTAGTTTTGTAATTCTTTCTACTTAGTTAGGGGTTCCTCTGTTAAAAAAAAATTTAAAAAATGATGCCATTGTGTGTGGAGTGGGGCTTGGCTGAGAGTGTACATATTGACTTGCTGTTGGCTACTGCAACACACTGCCAGCCAAACACCAGTCCACACACTCCCATCAGCTGGTATGATTGTTGTATCAGGCATGTGGGCGTATGTAAGTGATGGGCCCTTGAGTGGTGCTGTCTGTCGATGTGAGTGTTGTAATGTGCTGGGCCCGTGGCTGGCGGTGTGAATGGCCTTGTGTGTGTCATGTATAAAAGTTGTGTGAATGGACTGTAAAGCGGTTGGTGCCTTGTCGCGGCTTTACAGCTCACGAGCTGTGAGTCATTGGTTCAGTTTTTTGCCTTTCAGTTACTAACCGTGCATTTCATTTTTGTGAAAGCTCTTGTTAGTAAAATTTGATCCACTGAACCATCACTCACCCTCGTGCCAAATCCAACCAGTATGTGTGGTAAAAATGACAAAACCTGCTCCGCTGTAATCAGGCGTCACAGCACACCTGTGACACGCTAGGTGCCTCAGGTGGGACCCCAATGATGAAGCATGCCACCAACTTGGTTGGTGGGTGAGGGGTCTTTTTCACATAACCTAAGTATGTTTCTTTTCAAAATTTTAGTGTTTGGCACATCACGGACGTATGTGGGCACATCAAAACGATATATTACAAAACTACCTGTGTTTGGGGGGGAGAGGGCACCTATGTTTTTGGTCCTGTGTGCGGCCTTCATCTAGGGAAACCTACCAAACCCAGACATTTTTTAAAACTAGACACCCCAAGGAGTCCAGGGAGGTGTGGCTTGCGTGGATCCCCCAACATTTTCTTACCCAGACTCCTCTGTAAACCTCAAAATGTGCTTAAAAAAGCATATTTTCCTTACTTTTCTTCGTAAGATCACCACTCCAGCACAAAATTCCTACTCCCCAGTGTTCCCCTCAGTCTCCCAAGTAAAATGACACCTCACTTATGTGGGTCCCCAAAGCAGAGTCAGTCTAAAGATGTATAAAAGAATATGTCCTTATAAACTTGCTGTGCTATCCCCTCTATCTCTACAAGTTTTGGGCCTTATTCTGTTGCAGGCACCTGGCCCACCCACACAAGTGAGGTATCATTTTTATCGGGAGACTTGGGGGAACGCTGGGTGGAAGGAAATTTGTGGCTCCACTCAGATTCCAGAACTTTCTGTCACCGAAATAGGTGGAAAATGTGTTTTTTTAGACAGAATTTGAGGTTTGCAAAGGATTCTGGGTAACAGAACCTGGTCAGAGCCCCGCAAGTCACCCCATCTTGGATTCCCCTAGGTCTCTAGTTTTCAGAAATGTACAGGTTTGGTAGGTTTCCCTAGGTGCCGGCTGAGCTACAGGCCAAAATCTACAGGTAGGCACTGTTTTCAATGAAAAAATGTGATGTGTCCACGTTGCGTTTTGGGGTGTCTCCTGTTGCGGGCGCTAGGCCTACCCACACAAGTGAGGTATCATTGTTATCGGGAGACATGGAGGAACGCTGGGTGGAAGGAAATTTGTGGCTCCACTCAGATTCCAGAACTTTCTGTCACCGAAATGTGTGGAAAATGTGTTTTTTTAGACAGAATTTGAGGTTTGCAAAGGATTCTGGGTAACAGAACCTGGTCCGAGCCACACAAGTCACCCCATCTTGGATTCCCCTAGGTCTCTAGTTTTCAGAAATGCACAGGTTTGGTAGGTTTCCCTAGGTGGCGGCTGAGCTACAGGCCAAAATCTACAGGTAGGCACTTTGCAACAAACACCTCTGTTTTCCTTCAAAAATTTGGCTGTGTCTACGTTGCGCTTTGGGGCGTTTCCTGTCGCGGGCGCTAGGCCTACCCACACAAGTGAGGTATCATTTTTATCGGGAGACGTGGGGGAACGCTGGGTGGAAGGAAATTTGTGGCTCCTCTCAGATTCCAGAACTTTCTGCCACAGAAATGTTAGGAACATGTGTTTTTTTAGCCAAATTTTGAGGTTTACAATGGATTCTGGGTAACAGAATCTGGTCCGAGCCACACAAGTCACCCCATCTTGGATTCCCCTAGGTCTCTAGTTTTCAGAAATGCACAGGTTTGGTAGGTTTCCCTAGGTGGCGGCTGAGCTACAGGCCAAAATCTACAGGTAGGCACTTTGCAAAAAACACCTCTGTTTTCCTTCAAAAATTTGGCTGTGTCTACGTTGCGCTTTGGGGCGTTTCCTGTCGCGGGCGCTAGGCCTACCCACACAAGTGAGGTATAATTTTTATCAGGAGACGTGGGGGAACGCTGGGTGGAAGGAAATTTGTGGCTCCTCTCAGATTCCAGAACTTTCTGCCACAGAAATGTGAGGAACATGTGTTTTTTTTAGCCAAATTTTGAGGTTTGCAATGGATTCTGGGTAACAGAACCTGGTCCGAGCCACACAAGTCACCCCGTCTTGGATTCCCCTAGGTCTCTAGTTTTCAGAAATGCACAGGTTTGGCAGGTTTCCCTAGGTGGCGGCTCAGCTACAGGCCAAAATCTACAGGTAGGCACTTTGCAAAAAACACCTCTGTTTTCCTTCAAAAATTTGGCTGTGTCTACGTTGCGCTTTGAGGCGTTTCCTGTCGCGGGCGCTAGGACAACCCACACAAGTGAGGTATCATTTTTATCGGAAGACATGGGGGAACGCTGGGTGGAAGGAAATTTGTGGCTCCTCTCAGATTCCAGAACTTTCTCCCACAGAAATGTGAGGAACATGTGTTTTTTTTGCCAAATTCTGAGGTTTGCAATGGATTCTGGGTAACAGAACCTGGTCCGAGCCACTCAAGTCACCCCATCTTGGATTCCCCTAGGTCTCTAGTTTTCAGAAATGCACAGGTTTGGTAGGTTTCCCTAGGTGGCGGCTGAGCTACAGGCCATAATCTACAGGTAGGCACTTTGCAAAAAACACTTCTGTATTCCTTCAAAAATTTGGCGGTGTCTACGTTGCGCTTTGGGGCGTTTCCTGTCGCGGGCGCTAGGCCTACCCACACAAGTGATGTATCATTTTTATCGAGAGACGTGGGGGAACGCTGGGTGGAAGGAAATTCGTGACTCCTCTCAGATTCCAGAACTTTCTGCCACAGAAATGTGAGGAACATGTGTTTTTTTAGCCAAATATTGAGTTTTGCAAAGGATTCTGGGTAACAGAACCTGGTCCAAGCCACACAAGTCACCCCATCTTGGATTCCCCTAGGTCTCTAGTTTTCAGAAATGCACAGGTTTGGTAGGTTTCCCTAGGTGGCGGCTGAGCTACAAGCCAAAATCTACAGGTAGGCACTTTGCAAAAAACACCTCTGTTTTCCTTCACAAATTTGGATGTGTCCACGTTGCGCTTTGGGGCGTTTCCTGTCGCGGGCGCTAGGCCTACCCACACAAGTGAGGTATCATTTTTATCGGGAGATGTGGGGGAACGCTGGGTGGAAGGAAATTTGTGGCTCCTCTCAGATTCCAGAACTTTCTGCCACAGAAATGTTAGGAACATGTGTTTTTTTAGCCAAATTTTGAGGTTTGCAAAGGATTCTGGGTAACAGAACCTGGTCCGAGCCACACAAGTCACCCCATCTTGGATTCCCCTAGGTCTCTAGTTTTCAGAAATGCACAGGTTTGGTAGTTTTCGCTAGGTGGCGGCTGAGCTACAGGCCAAAATCTACAGGTAGGCACTTTGCAAAAAACACCTCTGTTTTCCTTCAAAAATTTGGCTGTGTCCACGTTGCGCTTTGGGGCATTTCCTGTCACGGGCGCTAGGCCTACCCACACAAGTGAGGTATCATTTTTATCGGGAGACGTTGGGGAACGCTGGGTGGAAGAATATTCGTGGCTCCTCTCAGATTCCAGAACTTTCTGCCACAGAAATGTGAGGAACATGTGTTTTTTTAGCCAAATTTTGAGGTTTGCAAAGGATTCTGGGTAACAGAACCTGGTCCGAGCCACACAAGTCACCCCATCTTGGATTCCCCTAGGTCTCTAGTTGTCAGAAATGCACAGGTTTGGTAGGTTTCCCTAGGTGGAGGCTGAGCTAGAGGCCAAAATCTACAGGTAAGCACTTTGCTAAAAACAGCTCTGTTTTCTGTGATGTGTCCACGTTGTGTTTTGGGGCATATCCTGTCGCGGGCGGTAGGCCTAGCCACACAAGTGAGGTATAATTTTTATCGGGAGACTTGGGGGAACATAGAATAGCAAAACAAGTGTTATTGCCCCTTGTCTTTCTCTACATTTTTTCCTTCCAAATGTAAGACAGTGTGTAAAAAAGACATCTATTTGAGAAATGCCCTGTAATTCACATGCTAGTATGGGCACCCCGGAATTCAGAGATGTTCAAATAACCACTGCTTCTCAACACCTTATGTTGTGCCCATTTTGGAAATACAAAGGTTTTCTTGATAGCTATTTTTTACTCTTTATATTTCAGCAAATGAATTGCTGTATACCCGGCATAGATTGAAAACCCACTGCAGGGTGCAGGTCATTTACTGGCTCTGGGTACCTAGAGTTCTTTATGAACCTATAAGCCCTATATATCCCCGCAACCAGAAGAGTCCAGCAGACGTAACGGTATATTGCTTTCGAAAATCTGACATTGTTGGAAAAAGTTACAGAGTAAAACGTAGAGAAAAATTGATGTTTTTTTCACCTCAATTTCAATATTTTTCTTTTTCAGTTGTTATTTTCTGTAGGAAACCCTTGTAGGATCTACACAAATTACCCCTTGCTGAATTCAGATTTTTGTCTACTTTTCAAAAATGTTGCGGTTTCTGGGATCCAATGCTGGTTTCATGCCCATTTCTGTCACTGACTGGAAGGAGGCTGAAAGCACAAAAAATCGTAAAAATGAGGTATGTCCCAGTAAAATGCCAAAATTGTGTTGAAAAATGGGGTTTTCTGATTCAAGTCTGCCTGTTCCTGAAAGCTGGGAAGCTGGTGATTTTATCACCGCAAACCCTTTGTTGATGCCCTTTTCAGGGAAAAAACCACAAGCCTTCTTCTGCAGCCCATTTTTCCCATTTTATTGAAAAAAAAGAAATTTGCACTGTTTTTTGGCTAATTTATTGGCCTCCTTCTGGGGAACCCACAAAGTCTGGGTACCTCTAGAATCCCTAGGATGTTGGAAAAAAGGACGCAAATTTGGCGTGGGTAGCTTATGTGAACAAAAAGTTATGAGGGCCTAAGCGCAAACTGCTCCAAATAGCCAAAAAAAGGCTCGGCACAGGAGGGGGAAAAGGCCTGGCAGCGAAGGGGTTAAGTTACTGTGTGTGTTGGTACACATACTTTACACTTAGCACTCTGAAGTTAAGCCTACTGCTCTGCCAAGCTACCAAGGGGGTAAGCAGGGGTCAGCTGAGGGTGATTCTCTTTTACCCTGACTAGAGTGAGGGTCCTTGCTTGAACAGGGGGTAACCTTACTGACAATCAAAGACCCCATTTCTAACACGGTTGATCATTGTCTTCCTTTCGTCTGATCACACTCCCTTGTGCTTGTTGGAAAAACTAGTTCTCAACTACTTAGTAGGTATCTCTCCCAAGTCCCTGGGACTAGACACTTTACAGTCCAATAGATACTAGTGTAACTTCTTTGATGTACAATTACTCGAGATGTGCTCCTTCATGATTACATTTTACAGCCCCTCATGAGTATTTACTTTGTTGCCATATATCTAACCCTCTAGTGTTTTAACTGAAGTGTCCACAAAGTCAATCCAGGGATGGGTATTGACTTTCTGGGTGCCTCTAAACGTCATCCTATACTGCTCTGGGTGAGACCAAACTTCTTGATGAGAAAACTCTTCATGTGTGGGACGATTCTGTCTTATCCCCCTTTAGGGTCAGGAACATATTCCTCCCAGATACTGGGATCAGTTCCTACAGAAGTGAACCCCAGTACTGAGGACTAATTCTTCTTATCCTGACTGCCCTCTCAAAGGTTGTCAAACACTTGTCTATGTCATCACCCTCCTGGTACTTAGGAACAGTCAACTTGGGTGGTCCAGGGTAACATTCACCAATTCTGGATACCTCAAACTCTGCTTCACTGACACCATCTCTGTGTTCCTCCCTTGCCCACTTCTTTCTCTCCATGGCCAAATTCTCTGCCTCTAAAGATATATGGGCTAGCTGTGCCTCACGCTCTCTTTCCCTGAGGGACAGCCCTTCTCCTCCTGGTGGAAACCATCTCCTCAACTAGCTCTAGGAAAGGCCCTGGTCACTTTGTTGATGGATGACCTTTCTTGTCCCTCATCACAGAGGTTTAAGAGTTCCTCCTTCTCTGGGTGGTTAGAAGAGTCATCCTCTCTTTCCCCTTCTACCTCTTGAGCTTCCTCTGTGCCTTCCTGCTGTGTCTCAGCCAAGGCTCTAAGGGACTTATCTAGCTCTGACTTTCTCAGGTTACTAGTTGCTGTTGTTGTGTCTTGATGAAAAGTAAGTAATGGGATTGTGAGGCTGATGACTGCATCAAGGAGGGAGGATAGAAATGCAGAAAAAGATAGCTGCAAAATTCCTGCCTCTCTGGCTGTTGTGCTCTGGAAAGAATCAGGTGACAGCATGTGGAGGACTTCTATCAGTTTGACCTGCAGAGGGATGTTGGTTGGCCTGGCAGATGATGACTGCCAGCCTTGGCGCAATCTGGTTGAGCAGTTCAATGATGGGCTCCCGCTGGAGTCTGTAGTATGTGATGACTGCATCATCCCTGGGGTCAATGAGGGAAACTAACTAGCAAAAAACATGCTCCCTTCTCCTGTACTACCTACGTGGTGGTGGTGGTGGAGGTGGTCTGCTTGCAACTCACAGCTGAAGAATGAGCACCTTTATTGAGTAGTTGAGGTTGCATACTGCTTAATGTGTGTTTTCTTTATGTACCAAAGCAACTGCATCATTTCATATGCCTGGGTTGGCTATGCACAGGAATTTTGGCACAGTTCAGGCTCTGCACACCGCTTTCCTACGATGCGTCACCACATATTCAGGAAACTATAGATATCACTGTGCCAGTATTACAAAGAATTTATGAGGGAATGCCTACGTTGCTTATTTTACGATCTGTGTGGTGCTGCCAGTTCTGGTGCAGGTATTTTTCAACGCAGGCCTACTGAAACTGACAATTCGGGCTACATGCATTGACTTGTAAATATGGAGTATTGCCTGAGGAGCCATCACATACAAAATAATGGCACAACTGTGGCACAAGGCTCTCATATATATGCCACATTTAGTACTCACTTGTTAGATCTGTTTACTATTGTACATTAACTTTTTTAGGTACTCTTTATTATTTTTCATCCATATCAAGTAGGCCTCTCTTGTGCACATCATTCAATGCCCTTCCTTGGGTTTTACATGTGTTTTTGAATGCTCCGCAAGCCATTTCATGATATGGTATCACTCTATCGACATAGACTTTGTTCTTTTCATGAAACTGTGTGAAGTGGTGGAACATAGCTATATATTCAATGTTAAAAGGGCACTTAATGGTCAAATAATGATTAAGAATCAGTGGAAGAAAGCATTTTTAAGTCGCTATTAACTTCCCTGACGTGAGTGAGATCGCACTTCTTCAAATGGATAGGCATATCATACTCTTTCCTTTTTCATTCAAAGCTTGTCATACGTAGTATCACAGTTTTTGGCCCTGAGCAGTTTGAATAAAAATGTTGCAACTTGGACCTGCACAATATCCTGACCCATTTATATTTTTAAGTACTCTCCGGGCGGTACTCATGCATTTCAAAGTTTATGAAGAACAACGTGTACTGCACTGTGTAGGAATATTTTACAAGCAATTTTACAAAATGTACTGTTACTTTCTGACACAAAATCAATCAAAAAATAAAAATATCGGAAGTGCACCGAAATAAAGCTATGATTACGAGATCCCAAATAATTTCTCAGTAACAACTTCTGAAATGCAATGCTAGATTTAATATGGAGCTGCTGTGTCATGGCCAGGACAATGCAAAATTTGTATTATATGGGGGACATTGGTTAAACACATCAGTAACGAATTAAAAATAAAAACGCTAGATTAATCTTAACAAATCGTCTCTAAATATGCAGTGCAAAAATGCAGGACTCAGATTTATATATTTGAATAAAAGAATTTAGCACAATTCAAGCAATGTTTAAATAGTAAAACTATTTTAAAATTATTCAGCATCTTGAAAAGGTACAGGCATTTGTTGAACATATGGTTGTGCTGCTAATTGTTAAGATGTGTACTATAGATTAATTATGCCCTCGTTACAAGTTTCTTGAAAATCTAGTCAGCGTAAAGAGGAGACTCTGGCTCAATATTGATTATGTGTTTTGCAGGTAAGTCATCTCATTGAGGACTTTTCACTATTTGTATTTTCCCAAAAAGAATCTGGAGAAATGTCAACAGGAAAGGTGGCGGCACACAAAGCCCTGATTCTGCCCGTTCTGAGCCCGAAAGATGGAACTGATACAGTAATACCAAACCGTGTCACTACCACCCAATGTTATCAGTAATACTGGGTGTGGTTTTACTTTATTCTTTTTCAGGGATACGGGTGATGAGTACCGTAGATGTGGAAACATTTTAAAAATGTCTTATGCTTCATAGATATTCGCACAATGCAGACTTTCTGGCACTAGGGCACTAGGTTGTCTGCAGTGGCATATGGCAGCCGATAATGCTCCTGCGTAGGGAGAGATCAGTACAGCATAGTTGATATGGTGCTGTTCTGTTCTCTCCATTTGACGTCTCGCATTTAATTTAGAAAGGAACAACATGAGGGGATTCATTTTGTCATAGGCATTATGGTAAGTGTTGTAGAAATAAAAATTAGGCTGTTTTAGGTGAGTTATCAAATATGTTCCTCTTCTGACATGCAGACTGAATCAATCTTCTACTTAATTAAAACATTCTGACATGCAGACTGAATCAATCACAGTGATTAGCAGCTTCTCTACAGAGTTCTAATATAGAACTAGAGTGCTGGCATTCTGAATTTGTGCAAAAAGTGTGGAACGTCTGAACGCCACCTTGATGGAAAGGAAGTGGAAAACTGAAAGCACTTTCCATTGAGAGTACTGTAGTAAGTGAAGAAATAAGGGAGCTTCTTAACCGGTTCTGTGCCGCGGACGTAATGGTTGCGTCCTGAGGCACAGTGCTCATGTGCCAAGGACATAACCATTACGTCCTCGGAACTGAGCTCAGAGGGAGTGCTAGCGCTCCCGCTGTGGGCTTACCTCCCACCCCCCCAAGGCAGGGATGGAAGGGGAAGCCCTTCCCCTTCCACCCCCGAACCCCCTGACCCCTGCAGTGACATCTGTAGACGTCAGCGCGCAAATGCACACTGACCTCATCAGAGGCCACTTCCCCATTGCGCTGGAAGCTCAGCTTCCAGCGTGATCTGAAGAGAAATGCTAAGCATTTCTCTTCCGATCATGTGATGGGGGCCCTGAGAGGCTTCAAAGGGAAGGAAAGGAATTTCCTTCCCTTTAAAGTCTCTCAGAGCATTTCAAAAGCCGAATGGTAAAGCAATCCGGCTTTTGAAATGCCCACTTACACCAGGGATGTATTTTTCAAGGGAAACTGGCATGAGGGGAGCGACCCCTTGGGCAAGGGTCACTCCCCAGGGGGGGCAATATTTTTCAAGGCCTTTTCTGCATCCACTAGGCACCAGGGATCTTTTTTTTTTTTTGTGTGTTTCTTTTGTTTTGTTTTTTTTTAGTTGGGGAGCGACCCCTTAGGCAAGGGTCGCTCCCTAGGGGGCAAACTATATTTAGGCCATTTCTGCCCCCGATGGGTGCAGATTGGCCTATTTTTATGGGCGCTGTCTGCCCCCAAGGGAGGCAGAAACCACTAGACACCAGGGAGTTTTTTTTTACCCCAAATTCACGGAAGGAGAGTGACCCCTTAGGCAAGGGTCGCTCCCCAGGGGGTCACATTTATTTCAGGCCATTTCGGCCCCCCCAGGGGGCAGAATCCACTAGGCGCCAGGGATCATTTTTTTTTTGTTTGTGGTATTTTTTGTTTGTATTTTTTTGTGTTTCTTTTGTTTTGTTTTTTTTTAGTTGGGGAGCGACCCCTTAGGCAAGGGTCGCTCCCTAGGGGGCAAATTATATTTAGGCCATTTCTGCCCCCCTAGGGGGCAGACTGGCCTATTTTTATGAGGCCAGTCTGTCCCCAAGTAGGGCAGAAACCACTAGACACCAGGGAGGTTACACTAAATTCACGGAAGGGGAGCAACCCCTTAGGCAAGGGTCACTCCCCGGGGGGCAAATTTATTTCAGGACATTTCTGCCCCCCGGGGGCAGATTGGCCTATTGTTATTAGGCTGATCTGCCCCAGGGGGGGCAGAAGCCTCTAGGCGCCAGGGACACATTTTTTTTTTTGTTGGTATTTTAGAGGTGGGGAGGGACACCTTAGGCAAGGGTTGCTCCCCGGGGGAGGGGGGCAAATTTATTTTAGGCCTTTTATTGGCCTATTGTTATTAGGGTGATCTGCCACCAAGGGGGGCAGAAGCCTCTAGGCGCCAGGGATACATTTTTTTTTAGAGGTGGGGAGCGACCCCTTAGGCAAGGGTCACTCCCCGGGGGAGGGGGGCAAATTTATTTTAGGCCTTTTCGGCCTATAGTTATTAGACCGATCTGCCCCCAGGTGTGGCAGAAACCTCTAGGCGCCAGGGATAAAAACATTTTTTTTGTTTTGTTTTTTACAGGTGATGAGTGACCCCTTAGTCAAGGGTCGATCCCCTGGGGGGCAAATTATATTTAGACCATTTCTGCCCCACTTTGGGGCAGATCGGCCGATTTTTGCTGGGTCAATCTGCCCCCATGGGGGCAGAAACCACTTAGGCACCAGGGATTTGTGTGTGTGTATGTGTGTGTTTTCTTTAGGGGGGCAGCCCATTGGGTAAGGGTCGCTCCCCATGGGGGCACATTACTGTTGGCCATATCTGGCCCCCATTGGGGGCTGATGGGCCTATTTTTGGAAGGCCCATCTGCCCCCAAGCGGGGGGGCAGAAAGCCCACCAGAGGCCAGGGAAGTTTTTTTCAAAAATAAGAGGGTGGGGGTATGGCCATACCCCCACCCCAAATAAATGGGGCCAAAGTTGTTCTGCCCACCAGTGGGCAGATGGGGAATTACCCCTGATCCACACCCCGGGGGGGGCAGAAAGTCTACTAGATGCCAGGGAATAAAAAAATATATATATATATTGGGGTGGTGGCTACCAACCAGTATGGGCCTGGTTATGCCCCCACCTCAACTGAAGAGGTTAACAGTCTTTCAGCTCTCCCCCGCACTCTAAAACATCTTATCCCACAACAAGCAAGAAGAAGTTTGATTATTTTGGGTTTTAGTTTTACATTTGGGCCATGAGAGCTTGGCTTACTCTCAAAATCGTCTCACTTGGAATGCTGAGGGCTGCCCTTTATGGACTTTGAGATGCTGCCACGTAGAAAAATCCACAAGACCTAGACACATCTGAAAACTAAACATCTGGGTGATTCCAGAGTGGTGTGTTTCACATGCACCCGCACCATTTTTGTACCCACAATCCCCTTCAAACCTCCAACTTTGCTGGAAATCACACATTTTTCCTACGTTTTTGTGATGGAACCATCCGGAATGTGCTGGAATCCACAAAATTCCTACCACCCAGCATTGTCTCATCTATACAGATAAAAATTCTGCTGCACTTGTCAGCCTAAAAATGTTTTTTTGCAAACTACCCTTTTGGACCCCCTTTGGTTCCCCCTCAATATCGACATGTTTTTGGCTCTTCCCTTTCACAAGCACTTGGCCTACCTACACATATGAGGTATCATTTTTACCGGGACACTGAGGGGAACATTGGGTGGCATGAAATGTGTCCCAGTGCAGTGATCCCACACAAAAATGTGGGAAAAATTTGATTTTTTAGCTAAATTTGAGGTTTGCTGAGGATTCTGGGTACGAAAACATTGGGGGATCCATGCAAGTCACACCTCACTGGACTCCCTCGGGGGTCTAGTTTTCAGAAATGTCTGGGTTTGGTAGGTTTCCCTAGAAGGCTGCTGAGCCCAGGACCAAAAATGCAGGTGCCCCCGCATAAACAGGTAGTTTTGTGTTTGATAATTTTGATGTGTCCAGATAGTGTTTTTGGGTATTTCCTTTCATGGACAGTAGGCCCACCCACAAAAGTGAGGTACGATTTTTATTGGGAGACTTGGGGGAACGCTGGGTGGAAGGAAATTTGTGGCTGCTCTCTGATTCCAAAACTTTCTGTCACCAAAATGAGAGGAAAAGGTATTTTTTCGGCCAAATTTTGAGGTTTGCAAAGGATTCTGGCTAACAGAATCTGGTCAGAACCCCACAAGTCACCCCATCTTGGATTCCCCTAGGTGTCTAGTTTTAAAAACTGCACAGGTTTGCTAGGTTTCACTAGGTGCCGGCTGAGCTAGAGGCCAAAATCCACAGCTAGGTGCTTTGCAAAAAACAGCTCTGTTTTCTTTGTGAAAATGTGATATGTCCACGTTGTGTTTTGGGGCTTTTCCTGTCGCAGGCGCTAGGCCTACCCCCACAAGTAAGGTACCATTTTTATCGGGAGATATGGGGGAACACTGGTGGAAGGACATTTGTGGCTCTTCTCTGATTCCAGAACTTTCTGTCACCAAAATGAGAGGAAAATGTGTTTTTTTGGCCAAGTTTGAGGTTTGTTAAGGATTCTGGGTAGCAGAACCTGGTCAGAGCCCCACAAGTCACCCCTTCTTGGATTTGCCTAGGTGTCTAGTTTTCAAAACTGCACAGGTTTGGTAGGTTTCCCCAGGTGCCGGCTGAGCTAGAGGCCAAAATCCACAGCTAGCCACTTTGCAAAAAACAGCTCTGTTTTCTTTGTGAAAATCTGATGTGTCCATGTTGTGTTTTGGGGCAGTTCCTGTCGTGGGCGCAAGGCCTACCCACGCAAGTGACATGGCAAATCAGCAGACATGGGGGAACACAGAATAGCAAAACAAGTGTTATTGCCCCTTGTCTTTCTCTACATTTTTTCCTTCAAATGTAAGACAGTGCATAAAAAAGACGTCTATTTGAGAAATGTCCTGTAATTCACGTGCTAGTATGGGCACCCCAGAATTCAGAGATTTGAAAATAACCACTGCTTCTCAACACCTTATCTTGTGGCCATTTTGGAAATACTAAGGTTTTCTTGATACCTATTTTTCATTTTTTATATTTCAGCAAATGAATTGCTGTTTACCCGGTATAGAATGAAAACCCATTGCAAGGTGCAGCTCATTTATTGGCTCTGGGTACCTAGGGTTCTTGATGAACCTACAAGCCCTATATATCCCAGAGAGAGTCCAGCTGACGTAACAGTATATTGCTTTCAAAAATCTGACATCGCAGGAAAAAATTACAGAGTAAAACGTGGAGAAAAATTGCTGTTTTTTTCACCTCGATTTCAATATTCTTTTATTTCAGCTGTTTTGTTCTGTAGGAAACACTTGTAGGATCTACACAAATGACCCCTTGCTGAATTCACAGTTTTGTCTACTTTTCAGAAATGTTTAAGTTTCTGGGATCCAGCATTGGTTTCTCACCCATTTCTGTCACTAACTGGAAGGATGCTGAAAGCACAAAAAATAGTAAAAATGGGGTATGTACCAGGAAGGCAGCCCAGTCCCAGGAAGGCAGAACAAAGGATTTCCTCTGAGAGAGGGTGTTACACCCTCTCCCTTTGGAAATAAGTGTTAAGGGCCTGAGAGGAGTAGCCTCTCCTGGCCTCTGGGAATACTATGAAGGACACAGATGGTGCCCTCCTTGCATAACCCAGTCTACACAGGTTCAGGGATCCCAGCCCCTGCTCTGGTGTGAAATTGGACAAAGGAAAGGGGAGTGACCACTCACCTGTCCATCACCACCACAGGAGTGGTGCCCAGAGATCCTCCAATGTATCCCAGACCTTTGCCATCTTGAATGCAGAGGTGTGAGGGCACAATGGAGTCCTCTGAGTGGCCAGTGCCAGCAAGTAACGTCAGAGACCCCTCCTGATAGGCTCTTACCTGGTTAGGTAGCCAATCCTCCTTTGAGGGCTATTAAGGGTCTCTCCTGTGGGTTCCTCTTCAGATAACGAATGCAAGAGCTCACCAGAGTATCTCTGCATCTCTCTCTTCAACTTCTGCCAAGGATCGAACGCTGACTGCTCAGGGACACCTGCAAAAATTGCAACAAAGTAGCAAGATGACTACCAGCAACATTGTAGCGCCTCATCCTGACGGATCTCTCAACTGTTTCCTGGTGGTGCATGCTCTGAGGGCTGTCTGCTTTCACCCTGCACTGGAAGCCAAGAAGAAATCTCCTGTGGGTCGACGGAATCTTCCCCCTGCTGCTGCAGGCACCAAACTTCTGCATCATCGGTCCTCTGGGTCCCCTCTCATCTTGACGAGTGTGGTCCCTGGAACACAGGAGCTCAATCCAAGTGACCCCGACAGTCCAGTGGTCCTTCTATCCAAATTTGGCAGAGGTAAGTCCTTGCCTCCCCACGCCAGACAGTAAGCCTGTGTACTGCGTGATCTGCAGCTGCTAGGGCTTCTGTGCACTTTTGCAAGGATTCCTTCGTGCACAGCACAGCCCAGGTCCCCAGCACTCCGTCCTGCATTGCTCAACTCGCTGAGTTGACCACCGGCTTCGTGGGACCCTCATTTGTTGTGTTGAGACGATTGCCATGCTCAGATTTCGTGAACGCCTGTTCAAGTGCTTATGCAGGTGCTGCCTGCTTCTGCATGGGCTCTCTCTGTTGCTGAGCGACCCCTCTGTCTCCTCCTCCAAGGGAGGACCTCCTGGTCCTTCCTGGGCCCTGGCAGCACCCATTATCTTCAATTGTGACTGTGACAGCTATCAAAGCTTGTTTGTGGTCTTTCTGCATGGAGACAGCTCTGCATCCTCAGCACGCCGTGGGACATCTTCTGACCAAAGGAGAAGTTCCTGGCACCTTCCGTTGTTGCTGAATCTTTGGCTTCTTCCACCCGGAGGCAGCCCTTTTGTACCTTCATCCGGGGTTCAGTGGGCTCCTGCCCCCCTGGACACTTGTGTGACTCTTGGTCTTGGTCCCCTTCCTTTACAGGTCCTCAGGTCCTTTGCAGTCAGTTGTTGCCTTTGCAGGATCCCCTATCTCGACTTTACTGTCTTTCTGGGGTAGTAGTGTAAATTTACTCCTACTTATCAGGGTCTTGGGGTGGGGTATCTTGGACACCCTAAGTGTTTTCTTACACTCCCAGAGACCCTCTACACACTACACTAGGCTTGGGGTCCATCCGTGGTTCGCATTCCACTTTTGGAGTATATGGTTTGTGTTGCCCCTAGGCCTATTGACTCCTATTGCATTCTATTGTGTTCTACAGTGTTTGCACTACTTTTCTAAGTGTTTTACTTACCTGATTTTGATTTGTGTGTATATTTTGTGCATATTACTTACATCCTAAGGGAGTATATCCCCTGAGATACTTTTGGCATATTGTCACTAAAATAAAGTACCTTTATTTTTAGTAACTCTGAGTATTGTGTTTTCTTATGATATAGTGCTATATGATATAAGTGGTATAGTAGGAGCTTTGCGTGTCTCCTAGTTCAGCGTAAGCTTCTCTACTATAGCTACCTCTATCAGCCTAAGCTGCTAGAACACTACTAATCTACTAATAAGGGATAACTGGGCCTGGCACAAGGTGTAAATACCATCAGGTACCCACTATAAGCCAGGCCAGCCTCCTACAGGCGGTACCAAGGACATCAAAAGCACAACAAGAACAGTACACTGAAGGGGAACCACTCACCTTTCGACACTCAACAAAGAACCAGGACGCCATGGAGCCAAAACTGCAGGTCCTCGCCATGCTGGTGTATCTGCTAATACACCAGGAATTTCAAAGAAGGCGGCGGCGATGACCATGGTGAGTACTGCACCTAGCACACAGTGGAGGGGGGAGGAAAAAGAGAGTGACACACACACGCAACACCCCTACCCCCCCACCCTCATGCACAACACCATACACACAACAGATCCAACAGCATCACAGATACACCCTGTACCCCACTGGAAGAACGCAAGGACACAAGGAATTGAGTGCAAATAGTGATATTTAGAAAATGGATATAAAGTTAACAATTGCAAACAACTGTATATACAAATATGTACAATATGTACAGAGGGCCGTACACTGTTCATTGCAAATGTCCATGGACCAGTGGGCCAAAAAATCATGGGCGAAGACCACACTTGACTCCCTGCCTCAAAACAGAGAGAACACTGCAGGGCCATCAGGTTGAAAAAACACGGGCACCTCAGGTGGAAGGGGATGGGGGCACCTCAGGCGGAAGATGGTACTACGCCACTGCTCCTCAAGGGGAGCAACATGCCCACAGCGATGTCCTGTGTAGTGCAAAGCCACAGTCTCTCAAGTCCCTCAAGTGGGTGGTTTGTCCACTGCTTGGTCCTGGGGAGTGCAAAGCCACCTTCTCTCAAATCTCTCAAGTGGGTGGTTTGCCCACTGCTTGGTCCTGGAGAGGGCAAAGCCACAGTCTCTCAAGTGGGTTGTATTGCCACTGCTTGGTCCTGGGGAGTGCATGGCCACAATCTGTCAAGTGGGTGACATGTTCCACTGGTTCTGGAGGGGGCCTCGTGCCCAGTTTGCTTCATCCTGCCAAGGATTGGGTGAGTGGATGGATTTCTCCACTGGTTCTGGAGGGGGCCTTGTGCCCAGTGATGCTGCACCTGGGGTGTGGCAGTTCACATTCCCTCACCTGGGTGTCTGAGGCACGAGATGTGCAGGGAACAGGTAACATGATACTCCATGGAGGCAGAGACAGACTCCATCCTGCGGTGACTTAGGCTGCAACTTCTGGTAGTGCCAGTGCTGGGGCCTCAAGTGGTGGGTGCAGGCTCCAGGATGTCTCCTGCAGCCTCGGATGGCTGCCCACTGGGGATGCTGCTGATGTCCCATGTAGTGGCACTGGCTGGGCATGTGGCGGTGCATATGGCGGTGCAGGTGGCGGTGCCTGCGCCGGTGTCTGCAGCAGAGATGTTGCCAGTGCTGCCCGTGTTGCTGGTGCTAGTAGTAGTGGAGGGAGACACCAGTCCGTCTCCAGCAGCATTGGATGACTGTCCACTGGGGATGATGCTGGTGACTGTCATTGTGGCAGCGGTGGTGCAGGGGGCGGTGCAGATGGCGGTGCAGGTGGTGGTTGTTGCGGCAGTGCTTACTGTGGTACAGGTTGCTGGCCTGTCAGGACAAATGGTGGTCACCAGTCCCTCACCTGGAGGCTCCGAGCCCTGAAGTGCCTTGCCTCTGCTTTTTTGTCCCATCCCCACCTTGGTAGTCATTGCTGGGCCCTTGGCACTGTCCTCTTATGTTTTGGATGAGGCCTTGCTGGGTGGGTGGTGTGTTTCGTCCGTGCTGCATGCTGGCCCCTTCTTAACCTTGGCAGGTGGTGGAATCAGGTGGTCTCTTGGTAGGTGGCACACTGCCAGCCCTGGCGGGTGCCCCTTCGATCCTCTCAGACTTGCAGGGAACACAGCGGACGCTGACTTGGTGGCTGAGGTGCTGGCCTGAGATCTAGACATCCTGGCCCTAGGGAACAGACGGGGGGAGGCATAAGGAAGAGGTCAACATTAGCCAGGAAAAGATTCTTTGACACACTGGGACGGGAAGATGGAGGGGGTGTGGGAGTGGAGGAAGAGGTAGTGGTTGTAGAAGGTGTACGTCTGCTGAGTTTGGGTGAATGTGCATGGGCTGGAGGCTGTTGTGAGGTGGATGGCTGTTGAGTGGGTGTGTGCCTGCATTTGTGTACTTTGGGAGGAGGGCTCACAGACACACTGGAAGAGGACACAGGGGATGTGTGTATGGTTGTGGGGGTGGTGATTGCTCATGAGGGGTGTGTTGTGATGAGCGTACTGGTGATGGAGGCAGTGGCTGATGATGTAATGCATGCAGGTGTGAGTGGAGATGCTACTGGGAGGGAGGTGTACGAAGAGGAGGAGGGGGACACAGTGGAAGAAGTAGATGTTGGTATGTGTCATGGGTATGGTGCTTGTGTGAGTGCCTGTGTGATGTGTGGTGCTTATGTTTTCCTGAGCCACTTTTGTGTTTTGATGTGTGTGCATGCTGGTCTGAAGGTATGCTTGGGATAGGGTGAGCTAGAGGGGATTGGGTCAGGGTACTGGAATTTGGAGGTGGAGGCTGGACACAGGAACAATGGCTGCAATCTATGCTGAGGCCAGAGCCTGAAATGCTCTCTGTTGGGCCGTCACGCCAGAATGAATGCCCTCCAGGTATGCATTTGTTTGTTGTAAATGCCTCTCGACACCCTGGATGGCATTCAGAATGGTTGATTGCCCAACAGTGAGGGATCTCAGGAGGTCAATAGCCTCCTCACTGAGGGCAGCAGGGCTGACTGCGGCAAGGCCCGAGTTGCCTGGGGCAAAGAAGATGCCCACCCTCCTGTAGAGCGGGCACGGGAAACATGCTGAGGGGTTGCTGGGAGGGTGGTGATGGTAGGGGGGTGGCAGCTGTACCTGTTGTGGGGTGGGCACAGAGGAGTCTGCCAAGGCCAGGGAGCTTCCATCGGAGGAGGAGTTGCTGTCACTGGTATCCCCTCCTGTCCCCGTCGTGGAGCTCCCCTTGCCCTCCATCCCACTGGTGCCTTTACCCTCAGTAGATTCGCCCTCATGGGTCATGTGGGATGCAGCTCCCTCTGGTGCCTGTGCTCCTCTGCTAGATAATGATAATGCACACAAGGAGAGGGTGACAAAACAAAAAGGGGGGGAGAGACAGCGGATACACTTGGTTAATGTCAGCAACACCACTACCGTTGGCGTACACAACACACACTGAGCTGCCCTGTGCACTAGGCCATGCCCAACCAGTCACTAAGGTAGTCACCAGCCCATGAGGTACAGTGCCTAATGCCAGGATCTGCACACCTGACACCCACAGGACCCTGCCCAGTATTACTTGGCCACTTGTACCATTGGGGTAGGAGTGCTACAGAGCCTGCAAACAAGGGACCTACCCTGCCTTGATCACCCTGCCCTAGGGGTACCCACAGCCCACATCCCCCCCCCAGCTAGTTCGTAAAGCGCACAAAGTCAGCTTTCTGAATCTGTACTCACCCCCTTGCGGCTGCTGTGATGCCCTCAAGCGCCCATCCAACTCCGGATAGGCCGCCGCCAGGATGTGGCGCATCAGGAGCGTCATGGTGTGCCTCTGCCGTCTTCTTGGTCCAGCGGCGCAGGTCCTCCCATCTCTTGCAGCAGTGGGTGCTCCACCTGTGATAGACCCCCAGGGTCCGCACCTCCTTGACCGTCATATTCATTGCCCACCGGTTCCCACCCATGCCCTGACGGACATACACTGACCATCTCTAATGCAGCATTCAGGCCAGGACACCATAGCACCCCACAACATGTGCCTTACATTCACATCACGCAAAACAGGCACTGCCCACACATCATGCTCATAGTGTACTCACCTGTTTGTCTGGAGGACCGTAGAGTAACGTGTACTGGGGAGGACCCCATCCACCAGTTTCTCCAACTCCTCAACAGTGAAGGCAGGGGCCCTTTCCCCAGACACTCTGGCCATTGTTGCTTCCAGACTCAGGTCACAGCAGCACTTTCAGTGTAGGTCCTCTCCTGTTGGTTGTCAGGTAGCAACTGAGTGAATAGCTAGAAAATGGCTGTGACGTCTGCGGCAGTGCATACCGTCACCGCCGGCGTACATCGCCATTGGCTCCTAGGACCCATAGGGCCCAATGATAACCAATGCGGAGTTGCGCAACAGTCATCGACCGCCTACCGCGATGCAGCACAACCCCAGCGCAGTTACCTCATTTCCCCATGTCCCTCCTCAGAGGTCAGGGGGCCGCCATTTCAGGGGGGCACATGGCATGGCACCTAACTGCATCACAGCACATATCGGCACATATACTGACTCTCGAATTCACACACTATTTTTGTGACTAAATTCTGAAACAGTTGTGCTATCTATGTGGTAAATGACCTTCTGCTCACCGTTCTCCTCCATAGGCTACAGCCGCTGAAGCAGATGATGAGATAGCGGCATCCTCTGCTGTTCAGACCCCTAGTGGACCTGTCGACAATGGAGGACAGAAACATTATCATCACATACAGACTTGATCGCGCCACAATCCAAGAACTGTGTGCCAAATTGGAGCAAGACCTGATGTCAGCTATCCGCCAGCCCACAGGAATCCCCCTCTAGTGAAGGTGCTGTCAGTGCTCCATTTCCTTGCAAGTGGGTCTTTTCAGACAACAGTGTCCATGGCATCAGGGATGTCCCAGCCTATGTTTTCCAACGTGTTGTCCAGAGTGTTGTCTGCCCTGCTGAAACACGTAAGGAGCTACATCGTCTTCCCACAGTTGGAGGATTTGGCCACAGTGAAAGATGACTTCTATGCCCTGGCACATATCCCCAACATCATTGGTGCCATTGATGGTACACATGTGGCATTTGTTCCCCCCCCCTCAGAAATTAACAGGTCTACAGGAATAGAAAAAGCTATAATTCGATGAATGTGCAAATTGTGTGTTTGGCAGACCAGTACATCTCCCATGTGAATGCCAAATATCCTAGCTCTGTGCATGACGCCTATATCTTGAGGAATAGCAGCATTCCTTATGTGTAAGTATAAGTTGGGGTATGAGTATGGGGTTGTCCCTAAGCATTAGTGGGTGTCAAACAGTTGTCCCTCGATATTTACAGGTGACTTTGGTTACCCCAACCTCTCATGGCTACTGACCCCAGTGAGGAATCCCAGGACAAGGGTAGAGGAATGTTACAATGAGGCACATGGGCGAACAAGGAGGATTATTGTGGGTTGGGACTGTGGCATGGGAACCGACTGTCCAGAAGTCCCTGATGGGCCAGGTTGGTCATCGTGATCCAGGCGTGCAGAGCTGCTGTCATTACTGTGGGCCTATTCTGGGGGGGGGCTGGTTGTTGGTGGCACCTTCTCTCCGGTAGCGTTGGGTAGGGGTCCTGTTGGTGTTGTGTAGCCATTTTAGTTATAGCTCCATTCACGTTAGTTTAACACACTAGGCCGCTGTGCACTTGACCTAGACATTTTTTATTCGGCTTCGCATTGTTATTTTTACAATAACTGGTTTTACGGTCTTGTTTTATTTTCATCTATTCAACTGTTTTTGCTTAGCCCAGCACTGTGTTCTCAAGACATTCTTGATCACTTTGTGCTTCAATCAAGGCTACAGTTTGGTAGATTGCTGGTGAATGTGGTAGAAGTTTAGTCTCCAACATTCGTAGAAAATACAAAGCCTTACGTAGGGACATTTTCTTAGAACATCATCAACAACATGTTATTATAAAAACACTTCCTTGTCCCATTTCACGTTAAGAGGGAGATTCCAGCCAGGGAACCACGACGGTATGCTGATTGCTGAATGCTTCGCTACAGATGCTAACGCAGACTACAGGCCTTTGCTCAGGTTTGAGAGTTGATGTCCTCCCGGGGGAACCTGAAAGGCAGAATTAGAGCTTAACATGCTGTGCTCAGATTACGACTTAGATAGGAAATAGTCCATAAATCCTAGTGACAATATGATAGCGTTATTCTTATGCTTCACTCTCCTTGTCACCATTTTAATATTGTCATGTTGTGTCGTCCTGGTTATTGCAGCTCACGCTTCGCTATCTAAAATGCAGTTGTTTTATTAAACCAGTTATTAAAACTTATACTGCTTCTTATTGTCATTTATATATGAGACCAAAGTCTGAATGAGAGAACTGGATGCGACCTGAGTGACCACGACTTCCCTGATAACCCTAATATGTCAAGGCTCGGCTGCCCAATCATCCCTATCTCGTGGTAGAAATGAGGCACTGCTAGTTAGCCAGAGCAAAACCCGGATTTAGGGTGACAGGTGTCGCCCACAATGGGTCATACTCAGTCTCCCACACCGTTGACGATCTTGCTGCTCAAAATCCAGAAGTCTCATTAGAATAATGAGAGCCTAGGCGACATTGGGATGCAAAACCATTGTTATTGTATCTGTGTGTGCCATCATGTGCAATGGGTGTGTTTCCCTGTATAATTGTGCTTTCCCTGTCGCCTTGGCCTTGTGTGAGTGCTGATTGTGTGGGCTGGGTGAGTCTCTCTACTGGGCATGCTGTGGTGATGGGTTGCCATGCAGGGCTGTGATGGGTGTCCATGCATTGTTGTTGCATGCAGGGCTTGGTATTGGGATGGGTGGGTTGTGATGGTGGGGTGCATGTGTGGTGATGGAGTGATGGGAGGGAGGGTACGGGTGGGGGTATGTGATGGCATGCAGGTAGGGTGGGGGATATAATGGTAAAGATTCGACTTACCAGTGTCCAGTCCTCCTGCTATTCCTGCAAGGCGCTCAGGATGCATGATCGCCAAGACTTGCTCCTCCCATGTTGTTAGTTGTCGGGAGGAAGTGGGGATCCACCGCCAGTCCTCTGTACAGCTAGTTGGTGTGTTCCTGCCACAGAACGCACAGGTCATTCCACCTCTTCCTGATGTTGTCTCTTGTTCTGGGGTTCTATTTCCAAGACCTTCGCAAGGAAATAAGACTCTGCTGAATTTCACCCTTTTGTCCCACCCTGCCACCCTGTCCACCTTGAACTGCCATTGCTCCCCTTCCTATGCCCCATTGGACAATGCACATGTGATCCACATAGACTGTCTCCATCCTGGACTTTCCTCCACCATCACCCCAGCCCATTGCACATCCCCCTCTTCTTATTAGTACTTAAATAAACACCCTTTGTTAAAAATACAAGAATGGAGTATGTCAAGTAATTTAACTATGTATTTGTTTAACAAAGTACAAACACTGCAATACAACTGCACAGTAATTTATACATAGGAATGACCTGTGGTTGGCTACAGTCAACACACCAGGAGGGATAGTGGGGCACAAATATCTGCAAATAGAGATGCTAAAGGATACAGTGAGAGGCCATAGAAGTGGGAAAATCAACCTGCCAGTGACAATGTCAAACAAAACTGTCAATTAAAAGTGAAGTTACACTGTCTTACCTGTGGGTCATTGGAGGTAATGACAAATTATTGCACTTATGTTGTCCTCCTCCTCATACTCTGCCTCCTCATCTTCACAGTGCACAGGGTCCACTGTTGTCACACGACCATCTCCAGTCTCCTCCTCCTGTAGAAAAGGCAAGGATGTACAACATACAGCATGCCATGATGATCTGGCAGACCTTCTTGGGTGAGTAGCACAGGGAACGACCTGTGCAATGGAGGAAACAAAACCTAGCCTTCAGGAGTCCAAATGTCCTCTATATAATTTTTATTGTTCGCCCATGTGCCTCACTGTAACGTTCCTCTGCCCTTGTCTTGCGATTCTTCACAGGGGTCAGTAGCCATGAGAGGTTGGGGTACCCAGAGTCACCTATAAATATCGAGGGACACCTATTAGATTCACACTAATCCTTAGGGACCACACCATACCTATACACCAACATCCACTGGGTGGGAACCAGGGCTCACCTATTAGTTGCACCCGGTTCCTCTGGAGTTGAGCCATCACATATGGGATGCTGCTATTCCTCAGGATAAAGGCATCATGAACAGACCCAGAATACTTTGCATTGACATGGGAGAATTACTGGTCCACCAGGCACACTATCTGCACATTCATTGAGTGAAATCTCTTGCGATTTCTCAACACCTGTTCATTTCTCCGGGGAAACAAATGCAATATGTGTACCATCAATTGCTCCAATACTGTTGGTTATATGTCCCATTGCAGAGAAATCAGCTTTCACTGTGGCCAAATCCTCCACCTGGGGGAAAACGATATAGCTGTGCATGTGTTTAATCAGGGCAGACAACACTCTGGTCAGCACTATTGAGAACATTGGCTGTGACATTCCTGCTGCCAAGCCCAATGGAGCACCGATAGCACTTGCACAAGAGGGGGGATCCCAGCGGGGTGACAGATAACAGATCGGGTCAGGCTCCAATTGGGCACACAGCTCTGTGATTGAGGCCCTGTCAAGTCTGTAGGTGAGGATAATGTGGCTGTCCTCCATTGTTGCCATGTCCACCAGGGGTCTGTACATGGGGGGATGTCTGCATCTCCTATTCATCCGCATCGGTTGCAATCTACGGGGCAAAACGATGAACAGCTGATCAGTATCTCATATTTCCAAACACTACACTTCATTGCATGTTCTGATTGTAACAGTATTTTGTTGGATAGGTCCAAATGGTGCTTATGTGTACTGTGACGCAGTTAGGTGCCATGGCCTGCCCCCTCTAAATGGCATCCGCCTGTCCTGTATTGAGGGGCATGTGGAAATTAGGTAATTCCGCTGACGTTTTACCCCGTGGCGGGAGGCGGTCTAGAACCGCAGTGCAACTCCTCATTGGTTATCATTGGGCCCTGTGGGTTACAGTGGCCAATAGTGAACCGCTGCGGACGTGACTGCCATTTTCTATCTGTTCACTCACTTGCTACCAGATCTTCAACAGGAGAGGACCTACACTGCAAGTGCTTCTGTGACCTGTGTCTGGAACCGACCATGGCTCGTGTCACTGGGGAAAGGGCCCCTGCCTTCACCGCTGCGGAGTTGGAGAGACTGGTGGATGGGGTCCTACCCCATTACCGAATGCTGTATGGACCTTCAGACCAACAGGTGAGTACACTGTGAGCACGATGCATGGGGCATGAATGCGTGGAGTGCTGTGTGTGAAGGCCTGGTGTAGAGGGGGGGTTGGTGAAAGGGCCCTGGGCAGCGTGCTGCATGTATGTTTGGCCATGTCTGTGCAAAAGGGGATGTGAAGGGCTATGGTGGGCCATGAGTATAACAGTCAGGATGGTCTGACTGATACCTTTACCTATGTGTATTTCTCTGCAGGTCAGCGCCCATCAGAAAAAGGGTATATAATACGCCTACGCCAAGGATGTGCGGCCCCTGGGGGTCTACGGCAGGCGGGAGGGCCTGAGACGATGGGCATGGAAGACAGCAGAGGCCCAGCTGGGGATGGCCTCCCAATGAGGAAGGGGTGCCTGTCGAACCCTGACCCCCTGATGGCCTGCATACTGGAGGTGGCCTATACGGAGCTGGATGGGCACTTGGGTGAGTACAGTGCCCCGATATACTACTTGTGCATGGTGGGGTGGTGTCTAGGTGGGGGTTGTGGGGCTGTGGGTGCCCCTAGGCCAGGCTGGACATTGTAGAGTCGGTTCCATGTTGGGCAGGGTCTGATGTAAACTTCCTCCAACCAAGCTAGTAGGCATCCTCTACTGGGCAGGGGTCTGTGGGTCTCAGGTATGCTGTGTCCATGTCCATGGGCTGGTGACTAGCATTGTGACTGGTAGTGCATTGCCTAGTGCATAGGACTGTTCCCTGTGTGTGTGTGTGTGTGTGTGTGGTGTATGCCAACGGTGGTGTTGGTGCTGCCATTAACCAAGTGTATCATTTGTCTCTTCCCCCCTTTTTATTTTGTCACTCTTTCCTCATGTGCATTTGCATCATCTGCCGGAGGAGCAGAGGCACCGGAGATGGAGGGAACTGCATCCCACAGGGCACAGGAGGCCGAATCCACGGACGGTGAGGGCACCAGTGGGAAAGAGGGCGAGGGGAGCACCAAGGCGGGGACTGGAGTGGACACTTTGGACAGTGATACCTCTTCCAATGGAATCTCCCTGTGCCCACCCCAACTACAGGTACAGGCGCCACCCCCGTACCAGCAACGCCCTCCCAGCAGCCCCTCAGCGTGTTTCCCGTTCCTGCTCACCCAGGAGGGTGGTCTTTACCTTTGCCCCAGGCACCTCAGGCCCTGTCCCAGTTAGCCCTGCTGCCCTGAGTGAGGAGGCTATTGACCTCCTGCGATCCATCTCTGTTGGACAGCCAACCAGAGTGAATGCCATCCAGGGGCTGGCAGCCCAAATGCAACAGACTAATGCATTCCTGGAGGGCATTCACACTGGCATGGCGGCCCAACAGAGATCAATCCAGGCTCTGGCCTCCTCCCTGATGGCAGCCATTGTCCCTGTTTCTAGGCTCCCCCTCCAACTTCCTCTACCCAATCCCATTCCCCTCAACCCCAAACGATCCCAAGCACACAGGCAGACCAGCATGCACACAAGACAACACACAGGAGTGGTTCAGGAAAACACAAGCACCACACATCATCCCACAGGCACTCACACAAATACCATCCAGATGCAGACATGCAATGCCTCCACTGTGCCCCCCTCCTCCCCGTCATCCACCTCCCTCCCTGTTGCTTCTACACTCACACCTGCATGAACTACATCCATATCCACTCCCACCATCACCATCACGCCTATCACTACACGCCCCTCACTGGCAGTCACCACCCCCACATCCATGCACACATCCCCTGTGTCCTCTCCCACTGTGTCTGTGCCCCCTCCACCCAAAGTACACAAATGCAAGCACTCAGACACCCAACAGCCATCCACCTCACAACAGCATCCAGCCCATGCACCTGTACCTACAATTAGCAGACAGACACCTCCTACAACCACTTCCTCTTCCTCCACTTCCAAACCTTCACCCTCGTCCCACCCCAATGTCCCTAAGAAGCTTTTCCTCTCCACCGTTGACCTCTTCCCTACCACTCCCCCCGTCCTTCACATCGGACCAGGGTGGTCAGAGCCCAGGTGAGCACCTCAGCCACCCAAGCCACGGCCACAGTATTGTTGACAGTTACTCCAGGTGAGAGAGGATACCGGGCACCAGGCAGCCACACTGAAAGGTTGCCTGCACCAGGTGCTGCAAGGAAGGCTAAGGAGGCACCACCAGCTGCGTCAATTAAGGGCAAGGAGGCACCCCTAGCTGCTTCAAGGAAAGGCAAGGAGGCACCCCCAGCTGCTTCAAGGAAGGGCAAGGAGGCACCCCTAGCTGCTACAGAAAAGGACAAGGAGGCATCCCCAGCTGCTAGAGGGAAGGGCAAGGAGCAATCCCCGGCTGCTGACAGGAAGGGCAAGGGGCCTGCACCAGCAGGCAGGAAGGACAGGAGGCCTGGTGCTGGGACTCATTTGGAGCTCCCACCACCAACCATGGTGGTTCAGCCATCCGAGGCTGCAGGGGAAGGGCTGGAGCCTCCCCCACCACTGGCAGCACCGCCACCAGCACCACTGCCACCAGCACTGCCACCAGCACCACTGCCAGCAGCAGTAGCCCCAGTGGGCAGCCGTTCGAGGCTGCAGGGGAAGGGCTGGAGCCTCCCCCCACCACTGCCAACACTGCCACCAGCACCGCCACCAGCACCACTGCCAGCAGCACCATCCCCAGTGGGCAGCTGTCCGAGGCTGCAGGGGAATGACTGGAGCCTCTCACCACCACTGCCAGCACCACCACCAGCACTGCCACCAGCCTCACTGCCAGCAGCAGCAGCCCCAGTGGGCAGCCATCTGAGGCTGCAGGGGAAGGGCTGGAGCCTTCCCCCACCACTGCCAGCATCGCCACCAGCACCACTGCCACCACTGAGCAGCCTTCACCGCTGGCAGACAGTGTGTGGTCCTGCATCCATGGGTTGTTGTGCGTTCTGGCCTCTGCAAATCCTGTGGGTCTGACACCCAGGTGAGAGACTGTGACCTTGCACTCCCCAAGATCTGCATCACAGGGCACAATGCCCCCTCAGAACCAGTGGAAGAAGCCATCCACTCACCCCATTCTTCCCAGGTTGAAGCCCACTGGGCACAATGCCCCCTCCAGAACCAGTGGAGAAGCCATCCACTAACCCCACCCTTCCCAGGATGAAGCACACTGGGCACAAAGCCCCCTCCAGAACCAGTGGAGAAGCCATCCACTCACCGCATCCTTCCCAGGATAGAGGTCACTGGGCACGATGCCCATTCCAGAACCAGTGGAAGAAGCCATTCACTCACCCCATCCTCCACAGGATGAAGCACACTGGGCACACTGCCCCCAGCAGAACCAGTGGAAAAAGCCATCCACTAGAGAGACTGTGGCCTTGCACTCCCCAGGACCAAGCAGTGGGCAAACCACCCACTTGAGAGACTGTGGCCTTGCACTCCCCAGGACCAAGTAGTGGGCAAACCACCCACTTGAGAGACAAACCACCCACTTGAGAGACTCTGCCCTTGCACTCCCCAGGACCTAGCAGTGGACAAACCATCCACTTGAGCGACTGTGGCCTTGCACTCCCCAGGACCAAGCAGTGGGCAAACCACCCACTAGAGAGACTGTGGCCTTGCACTCCCCAGGACCAAGTAGTGGGCAAACCACCCACTTGAGAGACTGTGGCCTTGCACTCCCTAGGACCAAGCAGTGGGCAAACCACCCACTTGAGAGACAAACCACCCACTTGAGAGACTCTGCCCTTGAGGGCGGTCATGTTGTCAGCGGTGCGGTCCTTGCGCCAGGCTTTCTCAAGGGCGCAACAAGTTTTCTTTGATTCTTCTTCAGCCACGACTCCGCCCTACACTGGACCGACCACAGCTGCGTCCACTTCACATTCCGACGCGAGACCCGCCACCTCCGCACCCAACCCATCCCTCGTCGACAGTGGAACAAGATCCCCGAAGAGCAACTCTTCTCCGCACTCGCCGCCAACCAACCCACCCTCACCACCGACCCCAACGATGCAGCCCTCAACCTCACAAACTGGATCTCCAACTGCGCAGACATCCTTGCTCCCCTCAAACGCACGCATCGACAGACCAACACCAAAAAACCTCTCTGGTTCTCTGACACCCTCAAAGAATCAAAGAAAACTTGTTGCGCCCTTGTGAAAGCCTGGCGCAAGGACCGCACCGCTGACAACATGACCGCCCTCAAGTACGCTACCCGCGAACACCACCACCTGATCCGCGCTGCCAAAAGGAACTTCTTCACCGACAGACTGGACAAAAACAGGCACAACAGCAGAGAACTCTTCAGTATCGTCAAGGAGTTCTCCAACCCCAGCGCCAGCGCCAACACCGTCATGCCCTCACAGGATCTGTGCGAATCCCTCGCCACTTTCTTCCATCGCAAGATTAGCGACCTCCACGACAGCTTCGGACACCAGACCCAACCAAACACCACCGAACCGGCATCCACGGCCATCACCCTCAACAACTGGTCCCACATCAACACGGAAGAAACCAAATCCATCATGAACTCTATCCACTCCGGCGCCCCTTCGGACCCCTGCCCACACTTCATCTTTAACAAAGCCGACGACATCGTCGCCCCGCACCTCCAGACCGTCATCAACTCTTCTTTTTCTTCTGCTACCTTCCCCGAATGCTGGAAACACGCCGAAGTCAACGCCCTACTAAAGAAACCTACGGCTGACCCGAGCGACCTGAAAAACTTCCGCCCCATCTCTCTTCTGCCTGTCCCAGCCAAAGTAATAGAGAAGACCGTCAACAAACAGCTGACCACCTTCCTGGAAGACAACAACCTGCTCGACCCCTCACAAACCGGATTCCGAACCAACCACAGCACTGAAACCGCCCTCATCTCAGTCACTGACGACATCAGAACCCTGATGGACAACAGTGAAACAGTCGCACTCATTCTGCTCGACCTCTCGGCTGCCTTTGACACCGTCTGTCACCGCACCCTAATCACCCGCCTCCGCTCCACCGGAATCCAAGGCCAGGCCCTGGACTGGATCGCCTCCTTCCTCTCAAACCGTTCCCAAAGAGTTTACCTCCCTCCGTTTCGCTCAGAACCCACCGAGATCATCTGCGGCGTACCCCAAGGCTCATCACTCAGCCCGACACTCTTCAATGTCTACATGAGCCCCCTCGCCAACATCGTACGCAAGCACGACATCATCATCACCTCCTACGCCGACGACACCCAACTTATACTCTCCCTCACCAAGGACCCCGCCAGCGCCAAGACCAACCTACAAGAGGGTATGAAGGACGTCGCAGATTGGATGAGGCTCAGCCGCCTAAAGCTGAACTCTGAAAAAACGGAAGTCCTCATCCTCGGCAACACCCCGTCCGCCTGGGACGACTCCTGGTGGCCCACGGCCCTCGGCACCGCACCGACCCCCACAGACCACGCCCGCAACCTCGGCTTCATCTTGGACCCTCTTCTCACCATGACCAAGCAAGTCAACGCCGTGTCCTCCGCCTGCTTCCTCACCCTCCGCATGCTCCGCAAGATCTTCCGCTGGATCCCCGCCGACACCAGAAAAACCGTGACCCACGCCCTCGTCACGAGCCGCCTGGACTACGGCAACACCCTCTACGCCGGGACCACAGCCAAACTCCAAAATCGCCTGCAACACATTCAAAACGCCTCGGCCCGCCTCATCCTCGACATACCCCGCAGCAGCCACATCTCCGCACACCTGAGACACCTGCATTGGCTCCCAGTCAGCAAAAGGATCACCTTCCGACTTCTCACCCACGCACACAAAGCCCTCCACGACAAGGGACCGGAATACCTCAACAGACGCCTCAGCTTCTACGTCCCCACCCGCCTCCTCCGCTCCTCTGGCCTCGCACTCGCTGCTGTCCCTCGCATCCGCCGCTCCACGGCGGGTGGGAGATCTTTCTCCTTCCTGGCGGCCAAGACCTGGAACTCCCTCCCCACCAGCCTCAGGACCACCCAGGACCACTCCGCTTTCCGGAGACTCCTAAAGACCTGGCTGTTCAGCAGCAATAACCCCCCTTTTTCCCCTAGCGCCTTGAGACCCGCACGGGTGAGTAGCGCGCTTTATAAATGTTAATGATTTGATTTGATTTGCACTCCCCAGGACCTAGCAGTGGGCAAACCATCCACTTGAGAGACTGTGGCCTTGCACTCCCCAGGACCAAGCAGTGGGAAAACCACACACTTGAGAGACTGTGGCCTTCCACTCCCCAGGACAGGCCACAGGGCATGTTGCCCCCTCCAGGACCAGAGGTCGTGTACCATCTTCTGGCTGAGGTTCCCCTCCATTCCCTGTCCCCCTGAGGTGCCTGTCTATTTTCGACCTGATGCCCCTGCAGTGTTCACTCCATGTTGTTGCAGGAGTGAGGTGGGGCCTTGGCCTATGTGTTGTGGCCCTGTGGCCCACGGACATTGAGGACTGGACAGTGTCCCTTCCTTTATAAATATGTATATACGTTTGGATTTTAATGCACTTATTCATAATATTTTATTGAATTACACTTGTTTTCTTCAAATCATTTTGTCCTTGCATTATTCCTGAGGTGTATGGGGTAGATATGTTATGTTGCTGCTTCTGGTTGTGTGTATGGTGTTAAGGGTGGGGGTGGGTGTATTGTGTGTGTGTGTCACTCTCTTTCTCCTCCCCCCCTTTGTGTGCTAGGCGGAAGTACTCACGGTTGTCGTCTTCATCAGCGTTGGTGTTCACAATGTAGCAGAAGGTAGACAAGCATGGGGAAAACTAAGCTCGGGCTCCATTGCGTCGTGCTTGTTCCCTGAGTCTCCACATGTGAGTCCTTTGACTTCTGAGATCTGCTTCCGCCAGGCTTTTGATGTCATTGGTACCGCCCCAGAAAAGGTGGCTGATAGACCCGTCATTATAGAGTGGGCGGTATATTGTCTTCCGCCTGGCTGTTGGCGGTTACCATCATGGTGCTTGTTGATTTCACCCTGGCGGTCAGTGTGTTAAAGTGGCTGTCTGTCTGAGTGGTTTCCGCTGTGGTCATGATTCCATTTTTGTGACCACCGGCCTCTTGGCGGTATTAACGCTGCTTTATCACCGACCGCCAGGGTTGTAATGAGGGCCTAAATGTTTTCTCCCACTTGGAAATCAAAAGCGCCAATCTTGACATCTGGTCCCACTCGAATAGGGCAAAGTCAAAAGTCGAGGCTGACTGCGATGAAGCCCTGTTCGGCTACATTGAGCGAGAGGCCTCGGTCAAAGTTTTACCTTCACACTTAGACAAATTCTTGAAGATTTTGAACCGACCGGGACGAAGTCACAATTTAAGGCCAACCTCGCTGGAGCCCTCTTCCAATAGGTTGAGTAGGAGGCTTTGTTCAAGGTTCTATGTTTGGACTTAGAAACTTTTTCGGAACAGAATTCTTCATTTGGGACCAGTTGAAAGTTGAAGCTGACATCGATAGAACCCTCCTCAGATACACTGCGTGGGAAGCCTCGGTCAAACATTTACCTTTGGACTAAGAAACCTTTTTGGAACTTTTCTTCCCAGACAACTCTTCTCAGCAAGCAAATTTCGATGCAACATGCATTTCCACAAGCCCAAAGTGAAATCCTGGAAGTCTGGAGCTTTTCAGCAGGATGAACCTGCAAGTTGGGCTGGGTCGGGTCTGTCCACTTATGGAGTTTTATTTTTAAAGTTTTTTAAAGTTGCTCCAAACATCTGTATCTTCTTCCAGAAGTACCTTTAAAGAACTTTAGGTGTCCACAACTCACCCCAAAGTTCCAGAGGCTCTAAATTGCTTCTTGGGAGTTAGAACCCATGCACCTGGTTCAAATCCTTAAATGACACTGGTCACTGGTCAGCTAATCAATTTCTGCAGGGATTGATGCTGGGGACTCTGGCCAGCTCTTTTCTACCTGTAGCTTGCAAGGAGTCCCTTTTTGGAGTAGAGGAAGCTAGGCAAAGTCCTTTTCTAGGTGAAGCCCAAGTTTGCAGCTGTACAGTCCTTCTGAGTGCAGTTCCAGGTAAAGGCCAGGGGTCCAGCAGGGCAGTCCTTCTTCTTGTCTTGTTTCAGTAGGGATCTGAAGTCAAGTGCAGCTCTATCATATTTATCCTTGCTCTTGGGGTGGCAATCAGAGGGGTGCTCCTGTCCAATTACTTGCAGGCCACCACCCCTTGAGTGACCACTTCCTGGGTGAGTGGCAAAAATCAATCCCAGGTAGAAACATTCCTCCAGAATCCAAGATGTCACAAATTCAATCGTACAGTTTAGATCTGGCTGAGCCCACCCACTGGTGTGGCTAATTATCTCTTAACTCCACTTTCCAGCCCTATAAAATCTAAGGAGGGTGCACCTGGGTTTCTGGGGCAGCAGGGAAAGGGGGAGGTACAGTTCCAAATGCCCTTCCCTTCTTTGAAGTCCAGTTTGGCTTCTCTCCCCCCATCCTGTTCTACCATCTGCTGCTAAAACTCTTTCTGGGTACAGGTTATATTAAATTCAACATTGGCAAGTTGTTGAATTTATTATGTTTAATTTGATATTAAACTTGTTATATGTACCTCCTTTCTATGGAAAATAAAAATGTATTCTTTTAAAATAAAGTTACTCCATGTTGGCATATGAAGCCCATTCATGACAATGGAAAATTTTTTAATTTGGCTATTTTCCCTCAACAGGGCATATACATCAGCTTTTATAATGCCCTGCTTATAGGTACACTGCACTTAACGCTAGAGACAGTGAGGGCATACCTTAAGGATGACTTATATGTAAAAATAAGGTAGCTTGGGACTTTGGAACTACTTTTAATTCCAAAGTCGAATTTGGGGTTTACTTTAACGTAAAAGTAGACAGCAAGACAGGCCTGCTTTAGAATTACACTGGGCACCACAGCAGTGCACCTATGCATGGGTCCCTAAACCTACTTTCCCTACCATATACTAGGGACTAGGGCAGTTGGTACAGCCAATTATCATTAGCTTAATTTGCATAAACCATTTTAGTCGGAGAATACGCCCAGGGACTGTTCAGCTGTGCCTACGGCAATCAATCAATCAATCAGAGTTTGTAAAGCATAACTACACACCTGCAAGGGTCTCAAGGAGCTAAGGGGGTTTATCATCTGAGCTTTAGTTGAAGAGGTTTTAAGGTCCTTCCTGAATTGCGATACTGATGGCGACTGCCTGAGTTACAGAGGCAGGGTGTTCCGGCTCTTTGCTATGAAGTAGGTGAAGGATCTTCCACCAGCCAAGGTCTTCCGTATGCGGGGTATGGGGGCTAAGGCTTGTTGAGCAGAGTTTAGAGGTCTGGTGGGGGACTAGAACGTGATGTGGTGGTGGAAGTAGGTGGGTCTTAGGTCATGGAACGGCCTTGTAAGCATGGATGAGGAGGTTGAAGTAAATTCTCTTCTCAATAGAGAGCCTGGGAGGTCTCCTAGGTGATTGGAGATATGATTGTGTAGGAGAATGTCCAAGATGAGTCTGGAGGAGGCCTTTTGGATGTGCTTTAACTTTTTGAGGTTCTTCTGGGTGGTACTGGCAAGGAGGGCATTGCCATCGTCAAGTCGGCTGCTAACCAGGTCATGGTTTACTGTTTTGCAGCAGTCCTTTGGGATCCATTTGTAGATCTTCCAGAGAAGTTGGAGTGTGTGAAAGCAGGAGAAAGCGACTTAGTTGACTCGGCAGCTCATGGTGAGTGATGAGTCAAGGATGATGCTGAGGTTTCATATGTGCTTTGTTTCACAGGGTTGGAGGGTGGCAGGGCTGCAGGGGCAGCAGTGGCTCATGAAAACGTGAGTAGAGTGAAAGGAGAGAGAAAAAGACAAGACGGAAAGAAAAGCAAAGTGAAATAAAAATGACAGAAAAATAAGCAAAAGTAAAAAGTAGAAACAAAAAGCAGAAGTAAAAAGCAGAAGCAAAGAGAGAGAGCAAGGTACTTACATGCAGATGGCCACTAGGCCACCAGTGATGAGGCGCAGTTGGGGGCCTGCAAGTGGAAGTGGGCTTCGAACTAAAAGTCAGGCAGGTTCTCAGTTCACTTATAACAGAGGCAGCCGCGCTGCACAGAGGAGGGTGAACCAGGAGGTGAGAGAAGTCGTTCTCTCAGTGCACAGTGGCCGCCGTTAGGGTGAAAAGGGAGGCGGGGGTCTGGTCAACTGAGAGGTGGGAGGGCAGGAAAGCATTTCAAAGTGAGGGAGGGGGTGGGCCACATGGGCAGCAGCAGTATGGGAAAATGCTGGGAGAGTGAAAGGAGAGAGAAAGAGATAAATAAAGAAAAGCAAAATGAAATACAAATGACAGAAAAATAAGCAAAAGTAAAAAACAGGAGTAAAGAGAGACAGCAAGATACTTACACGCAGATGGCCACTAGGCCGCCAGGGAGGAGGTACAGGCGGGAGCCTGCAGGTGGAGGTGGGCCTCAAACTGAGAGATAGTCAGGTGCTCAGTTCACTCACAGCAGATGCAGCAGCAGAAGCAAACAGGTGGAGCTGCATGGAGAAGGGCGAACAGACTCTGAACATCAGAGTCAGTAAAACACTAGTATGAGTGAAAATGGGGCCAAAAAGTTAGGGGGCTTCTGCAGTCAGCCCAGTTTTCTCACACACGCCCTCCAGCTAACATGCCTTGGAGACTCAGACCAACCCTGGGAGAGTCTTCTAGGCTTGTCAGGTCAGAAAGGCAGTGAGAAAACTGTCTGTCCTTTGCAGGAACTATTCTGCCTTACATCTTCCTGTCAGGGTTACTCCCTCTGGTTAGGGAACCCATCCCAAAAGTAAAGGAGCCCATTTTAAATTAAGCCTCCCTCTAGGGGTGTTTTCCTTCTCTCTCTCTGCCAGTTTGAGTGATGAGGTGCCTACCTTCCCTATCCCTAATTTTGCTAGGGTAACACCTAGCTTACCCACAAAGGTTAACCAGCACTTGAGCAACCCCACCATGACCAACATGGTCAGGGGGGCTACTTTGCATTTGTCCATGGGGTCTGCCTCCCCCACCAAGTACAGTGCTGTTTTAGGGGCACCTGTGGGGTCCTAGGATCCCTCTCGCTGTTTAGAGTTTAATCCTGTGGCAGAGACTCTTCCTCAACTCTCCCTTCAGTCAGTGCAGGGGAAACACTCTGCAGTTGGAAACCTGCCTGACTACTCATGACTTCCTTGGGGTTAGTTGAGGCCTCGCCATTGCCAAATCTGGGCTTCCCCACCACCAAGGCTGAAGGCCTTTGACTCACTGGACCTCTCCTTAAGAGTGACCTATCCTTCCTCTTTTTTCCCTTTTGTGGGGACACCTGTCTCCTAAATGCAGGGACTGGCTCCCCAGTACTTTGGGTTGAGGGGGCACCCTGGGCAACTGCCTTATTTGGGGTCAGACTAACCTCTGGGAGGCCATTGCCCAGGATACAATCTAAGGCAAGGTCAGCACTCACAACCACTTTGTACCAGTCTAGGGTACCCCCCTCTCCAGGGGCACTATGGCTACAATTTTGGTGGTGACCTCATAGTGGCTACCCAGACTTTCTTTGCCTTCCCTGGGACATACATGTTTGGGGACACCAAACTAACTCACCATGGTGTGGCTGGCACATGTGTCTCTCAGGCCAGTGGTAGGGATCCCATTCACTTGAATGGAGTGAAAGTGCCTACTCCCGCCCTCAGGGACCACCAGCTTACCATCAGGACCTGTCTCCCGGCCCAATGCTATGAGGACCTCATCATATGAGGAGTCCTCCTCTATGACTACACTGGACAACCCAGCGCTATCCACATTCATGGAACAGGCTGCATCTCGCCTCAAGTGACCTGTCTGCTGACAGTCAAAGCAGGCCTTGTTATCCAAGAGTTTTTTTTTTAAACCCTAGCCCCCCCTGCCTCTGCTTGTCAGAGTGGGAGTGGGATTTACTCTCTTCCTTCTTGAGTTTCTGGGGTTGAGAGGGAGTCTCTGTGGTGGACTTACCACCTCCCTCCTTAGGCTTTTGTGGACCTGACCCATCTTCTTAGAGTCTCCCCGTTGGGACTTGACAACCACTGTGGTTTTCAGCCACTCATCAGTTGCCTTCCACAGCTCTCTGGGTCCGGACAGCTTAGAGTCCACTAGATAATGGCGTACGTTCTCTGAGATACAATTGGTCAAGATGCGCTCCCTCATTATCAAATTGTATAGCCCCTCATAAGTACTCACTTTGTTACCCTGTATCCAGCCCTCTAGTACCTTAATTGAGATGTCCACAAAGTCAGCCCAGGACTAGGTATTGACCTTCTGGGTGTCCCTAAACTTCATTCTGTATTGCTCTGGGGTAAGACCAAACATCTGGGTGAGACACTTTTTCATGGTAGGATAGGCGTCTGCTTCATCTTCCCCTAGGGTTAGAAGCATATCCCTTCCAGATATGGGGATCAGCTCCCATAGGAGTGAACCTCAGTACTGAAGCTTACCTCTCCTCATCCTGAGAATACTCTCAAAGGCTGGCAGCCACTTTTGTATGTCATCCCCCTCTTGATAGACAGGAATCACCCACTTGGGTAGCCCGGGACAAAAACCCACCACCCCTGGACATCTCAAAGTCTTCTTCGCTGCCACCATCTCTCCGTTCTTCTCTTGCCCACTTTCTCTTCTCGAGGGCCAGCTTCTCTGCCTTTAGTGCTATGTAGCCAACTGGGCCTCAAGCTCTCTCTCTGAGGGACAGATTGGCTTCTTCTGAAGGGATCCATTTCCCTCAAATAGCTCTTGGCAGAACCCTGGTAACTGTGTGGAGAGATGACCCCCTTCCTCCCCATCACTGAGGTGAAGAAGTAATTCCTCCTCTTATGGGTGGGAACTGGCATCCGATCCTTCGTCTCCCACTGGAGCTTCCTTTGTGCCTACCTCCTGGACATCTGCCCACGCTGTCAGGGACTTAGGAGGTCATTATGAACCCCAGAGGTTCAGCCTTCCATTCCAGCGGCGGGTGAAAAGCCTGCCACCAGCATAGCAGGCTGAACCGCCATATAATGGACAATGGACACCCTCCTCCACCGCCAGGCTGCCTCCACAAGAAGCCTGACGGTGGAAGGAATCATTATCCGACAAAGCAGTGCTGCTGCCCTTCGGATAATGATCCCTACTGCGCTCAGCCTTTCCCTAAAGGCTGGCAGAAGGGATGATCTGGGGCCCCTCTGGGGGCCCATGCACTGCCCATGCACTCGGTATAGGCAGTGCAGGGGCCCCTGTGCAGTCCCCTATCGCGCAGGTCATTGCCCGATTTACAGGCAGTGATCTGCGCGAAGGGTGCAGCTGCACACACCGCACAGAGGCATTGACGGCGGCTCTATGTGGAGCTGCTGGCAATGTCCCGGCCAGGCATTCTGCTGGGCCGGCGGGCGGAAACAATGTTTCCGACTGCTGGCCCAGGAAAATGTCCATTTTGTGGCCAACGGGTCACAGGGGGCTGGCGGTCAATGAAATGACCGCCGGCCTGAACACGGTGGTTAACACCGCCGTGTCCATAATGAGGGCCTTAATCTGCTCATTCTTTCTAATATTAGTAGTGGCTGACAATCCCCTTCTAGTACACAACTCCATAGGCTGGGCTACAGTGAGTGCGGGTAGGCTAACCAGATCAAGCTTCATGGTGCCCCTACGTTTTGTGTCACACAAAAACAAAAACAAAAATTGAATAAAAAAATTAGAAAAAACACAAAAATTAATACATTTAAATTTGTCCAAATGAACAATTAAAAACTATTTTGTACTAGGACAATTTAGAGGATTTTTAATTTGCTTCACTTAAAACTGTATTTTGAGATTAAACACAAGTACTGGATCCCACCACTGCTCACCAAAAATGCTTGGAAATTGGATTATTTATAAGGGCAAGTTGGTACCTACACTTAGAAATAGGCCGCACAAACACACTAGATCCAGTCAAGGTCTCAGTAAATGAGTCCTGGATCAACCCTTTGTTGCTTTGCAACAACCAGTTAGGTTTAGACAGGTGTGTAAAGTATTTATTATAAACAAAACAGTATACAAGTAAAACTCAAAACACAATAAAAATTGAACACCACTTTTTAAATATAGATTATATTTTTATCTTTACAATGACACCAACATGACAAAAATAAAATCAAGGGAACCAGAAATATGAATATTTACAGATTAAGGTGGTGAGTATGAGTTTGGTGGTGTTGGACCACCCCGTCGGCGGTAATGGTGCTACCGCTGACAGGGCGGAAGTCTGGACTGCTGTATTTTGACTCAGGTGGGAAAATGTGAGCAGACCAGACACTTCAACGCTGTTACCGCCAGAGTGGGAGAGCCACCACCACCAGAGCTGGCCATCTTCAGGCAGGCGGAAAGGCCCTTTCCCCCCACTGTATTATGACACACCACACTGCCACAATTTCTGGGGCAAAACCACCGCCACACAAAGCCTGGCAGAAGGGAGCCGTACATAAGGAAACACTCACCGCAGGGACAGAGATGACACTGACGCCGACATGGAGCGTGAATTGGAAATTTTCCCAGTGTGATCCTTGTAACATTCCTCCAGGACCGCTGACGAAGATGACAATGGTGAGTACTTCCACTCAGCACACAAGGGAGGGAAGGGGACAAATACACACCCACATGCCACATGCATCCCACACACGCACACCACCACGCCAACACACACGCACACTGATACCCTTACACACACACACGCCCTCACCACTAACACCCCAATGCACCCCCCCAAACTAGGTACACAATCTGTACAAGTAGACACTTACCTGACGCATGCACAGACAGAAAATATGAAGCACATACCTGTGTACACTACCCTCCCTCATTAAAATACCGGACTACGGAAGAATAGTGCACCAACATGCCTGTTGGCCAGATGTATTAAACCATAAACTGTAGGCAGAAAAATAAGTACAGACAAGGCCATGTGCCAGTCCTATCAAATTGTCCTGTTGGGATCACAAGGCCCCCACTTGACTCCTACCATGACAATGGCCTCCACAGGGAAGGGGCATCAATGGGCAGGGAGGCACCTCAGAGAGCAGGGTTTAGGGGGTGGCATGGGAGGGGACTCTGGCTTGGGAGGGGGGTTCCTTGGCTTAGGTTTCGGAGTGGGTGGGGTTTTGGGTTTGCCCTGGGAAGTAGTGGGAGTGGGCTTGGACCGGGGGTGGGAGTGGGAACAAGCCTCCTACATGTTCTTTTCCTCCCCGGTGAAGGGGGACTGGGGAGGAGTCTGACGAGTAAGGAGTAGATTTGGTAAGGCCAAGGGAGCGTTTAGGGACAAGACGGGGTGGGCCAGTGGGTTCAAAAAGGTCGACACAGGAAAGAAAAAGCGTCTTAGGTGCAGATGGAGGGGTTTTGTAGACAGGTTTGGGAGTGGAGGTTGAGATAGTGGAAGTATGTGGTGTAGGCCTGCTGTCAGTGGATGCAGGTGCATGCTTCATCTGCTGATGTTTGGTGGATGGCTGTTGCATGGATGAAAGTGTGCGTTTGCGTGTACTGGGAGGATGAGCGAAACAGTGGGAGAACACAGGCGGCAGCTAGAGTAGATGGATGTTGTGTGGGTGTCTGCAGGTTTGGTGAGTGTGCAGTAAATGTCTGTGAAAGTTGTTGTGGTGAGTGCAGGTGTATTGTCTGTGGTGCATGAGTAGATGTCAGCAGTTGTGGTGACTGAGAATGGGGGCAGGAGCAGTGACTCAGGGTGCGGAGTATGTGGGTGTGCATGGTGAGGTGACAGAAAGGGAGGAGGGGGTGGGCAACACAGTGGGATAAGTGGATGTTGTTGTGTGTGCACTTGAATGTTGGGTGTGTGCCTGATCATGGTGGAACATGTGCTGCCTGTGTTCCTCTTTGAGTTTCTTGTGTGTTGTCTTGGGTGCATGCTTGTCTGGATGTGTGCTTGGGATGGGTGAAGGGAGTGGGGTGCTGGAAGGAGCAGAGGAGGTGGGGGGGGCGGAAGAACCAGGGACTCTGGCCGCCCTCAAAGAGGAGGCCAGAGACTGAAATGATCTCTGTAGGACAGACATGGCACCATGAATGCCTTCCAGGTAGGCATTGCATTGCTGCATCTGGGATGCCAGCCCCTGGATGGCATTCACAACGGTTGTCTGTCCTACAGAGACGGTTCTCAGGAGGTCAATAGCCACCTCATTGAGGGCATCGGGGCTGACTGGGGCAGGGGCAAAGGTGCCTGCAGCAAAGGAGACGCCCACCCTCTGGGGTGAGTGGGTACGGGCAACTGGGGAGCTAGTGGGAGGGCAGTGCTGGTACGTGGGTGCCGGAAGATGTTTTAAATCCTATGGCCCCAGAAGGGTCTGATACCACCAGGGAGCTGCAATCAGAGGAGCTGTGAGAGTCACTACCTGCAGTGGTAGTTGCCTCCCCTGTGGTGCTCCTCTTACCCTCCATCCCACTGGTCGCCCTCGGCGATGGTGGTCTCAGCCTCCTGGGTGCCGTGGGCAGCAGCATCCCCATTCACCTGTACCTCTGCTCCTTCTCCAGATTATGCTAATCCACACAAGAACACAGATAGGGGGGGGGTAATAAAGGAAGTATGCTGTCAATACCTGATTGAATGGTCTGTTGGCACAAATGCACTCCCAGCCATCCCAAACACTATCCCTCACCATCACCCACTACATCAAAGTAGGTACCTCTGATTGGTTGTCTAGCTCCCACACTCCACTGACCTACCTTCACTTTACTGACCAACTACATCACCGTCCATTCCCTAAATTGTTAACTAATGAGCAGGTTCAAGGTGGTGAACACTGCCTACCGCCATGACGACATACGCCAGCGTTGTAATATCTCTTGCTACTCTCCACAACCAGTATGACTGGAGGCTGCCATTTTATTAACAAAACGTGTACCCAAACATGACAGGGTAGTGTATATGGTGCTATTTCATCTACCTCCAGGGAGCTAGAGGTGACATGACAAATGCCTAAACCCAGATCATGGTTGCAAGTATGCCTACACTGTTAAATGTCCCTTCCACGCAATCACAACACATTGCCCATTCTTGGTTTGATCCTGCTTCAGATCTGATACTGTGTAGTATGTGTGGGATATACATGCAATGGATGTGCTAAGTGAATGGAGAGTAATTAGACCTACACAACATGCATCTACCTTTTTTCCCCATAGCTTCCGATCCATGTGGAGAGGGAGGACTCCATGTGTCTACAGACCCCTGGTTGAGCTGGCTACCATGGATGAACACCACATCAAAATCAATTATTGCCTGAACCTTTACACAATCCGTCAGCTGTGTGCCCAATTGGAGCCTGAACTCATGCCTGCAATAAGAAACCCATATGCTATCCCTCCAACATTGCAGGTACTGTCAGTCCTACATTTATTTGCAACTGGCTCATTTCAGGTGACAGTGGGCATGGCATCCGGAGTGTCATCCAGTGTTCAGTGACACCCTAACTAATTTCTTGCGTGGCTTCTTACGACACATGCAGAGTTACATCCAGTTTCCCCAAAGCCCTGATCTCACTACTGTCAAGTCAAATTATTATGCTATTTCCAACATACCACACGTGATTGGTGCCATGGATGGCCCCAGCATACCGCTAATTCCCCTCAAAGCCTATGAACAGGTGTACAGGAATCGCAAAAACTACCACTCACTGAATGTGCAGTTGGTCTGTCTTGCAGATCAGTATATCTCACAGGTGGCTGCACGATTTCCTGGCTCCGTCCATGATGCCTACATACTGAGGAACAGCAGTGTACCACACATAATGACACATCTACATGGGGGGAGAGCCTGTCTAATAGGTGGGTGTGTATGACACAGATTTCCAGTCGTACATGACTGTCAGTTTGTTTGCATTGCAGTAAAGTGTGTTTTGAACTAATTTTGAGCTCTTCCCAGGTGATTCAGGATATCCAAACATTCAGTGCCTCGTGACACCTGTGAGAAATCCCAGGACAGATGCAGAAAACTGGTACAATGATGCCCATGGTCGCACAAAAAGGGTGATTGAGCGGACCACTGGGCTCCTGAAGGTCAGATTCCGCTGCCTGCACATGCCCGGTGGATCACTGTGCTATGCCCCTAACAAGGTGTGTCAGATTGTAGTGGCCTGCTGCATGCTCCGTAATTTGGCTCTGAGGAAACATGTTCCACTACTGGAAGAGGAGGATGCTGCACTGCCAACTGTGGGATCTCAGGAGATTCATGACAGTGATGGAAAAGATGAGGGGGATGAAGTTGGTTCCAGGACTCAGCTAATACAGCTCTACTTCCAATGGCTCTTAGGTACAATTTGCACTGTTATATTAGCTAGACTGGGGTGGATGTCAGTGGAAGATGGTGACTGTAACTCCACAGTGCTGTGTGGACATGACTTTGTGTATGTGTGGATGTTTGGGGCTCCACTTTTGGCCATCTGCTGAGTGTTGAACAGAGTGGTCACAGCAGTTTTAACATCATCATTACCTGCATTGCACTGTGATGTCTTTTTTCTCAACATACCTTTGACAGGGCTGCTGTCTGGAGCTCATCTGGATATTTGTCATGGATGTGACACTTGTGATGGGGCAAGGGCTGACAGTTGTCCTGGCAGGTTGGCATTCATAGACACTATGGTGGGGGATGTAATGTTCAGTTTTCATCAGCCACTTTACATCCATATCCTTGAAAATGTGTATTTACACATGTCTGAGTAGTGCATAGCCCACATTAGTAATAGGTGCTAACTTTAACCTATTTTTCTAAGTTGAAATGGGGTGTGTGTATGTCTGGCAGCAAATGTGGCTTCTTTTGTAGTGGTACAGTGCAGTTAAAATTGTGTTACATATCTCTTGCTGACAGATGCTGCTATGGTGTCCTACCCCTGACATATGGCTACGTCATGGATGTTGAAAAGATGTATTTAATACTCCTGGAGTGTATAGTGTCACGTACTTGCCATCCATCTCTCTGTATAAAGTGTTCCTACAAGATGTGTGTACTCTGGTTCATGTTTGATGATGTTGGATACACTGATATTTGATACATTGGTATGAAATTATAACTAATGGTTGGTGTGATCAGGTACTGTTTATTGACTGACAAAAGGGATGGGAATGTGGAAGGGATTGGGAACATGGTGAGCGGAATACTCTATTTCATTTACACAGCTGTTGGTAGCACAGGGGCAGAATCCATGGGGCCAATGTGAAATCAGCAAATGGCAGAGGATAGTCAACAAGATGGCTCAGTGGCACATAAGGGAGATTGTTCAGGGCAGAGTCACTCCTTGGCGGTGGGCTTGGTCTTAGCTACAGAGTCACTGGGTTGTCTGGCTTTCCGGCCACGTTTGCAAGGGACTTCCTGGGCTACAGTGGAAATGGTGCTAGTGCCCTGTGAGTCCTCTGGCAGGGCCACCATTCCACTAACTGCGGATATTGATGGCTGGGCTGTATCCTGGCTAGTAGAAGGGGCCTGCGGGTGGGTGGTGGACTGTGGCAAGATGTAAGGCAACCTCTGCAGCACCCCTGCAATGGAGGCCATGGTAGCATTTAGTTGTTTCTACTACTCTGTGGCCTCCTGGTGGTGTGACACATGCAGTCTCTGGTTGTCCTGCAACATGGCCAGGATCTGGCACATCCTGTCCTGGGAATGGTGGTATGTTCCAAAGACCTCTGATATGGCCTCATGGACTGACGCATCCCTCCTTGGCCCACCCCCTAGGGCCACTGACACCCCCCTACTTGGCCTAGCCCCCTGTGCCTTTGTCCCTGCCACAGGTGGCCAAGTCCCACTTGCACTGGGGCCTTCTTGTCCTGCCTGGTGGTGGGTGGTGACTCCAATCCCTGTACAGGAGGGGAGACAGTCCATGGCCTGGAGACACTGGTGTGGGATGTTGGGCCACGGTTGATGGTGGTGGCTGAGTGGTAGGGGTTTCAGTGGTGTCCTGGGTGGGGCATCTGGAGGCTGACTGCCCTTGGCTGTGGGATGGACCAGGGTATTCCTCTTGCTCCAGAAATCCAGCTGCACTCTCCACACTGGAGCCTTCTTCTTCTGGTGGGGGACTTGCACTTCTTGCCATCTCACTCCAGGTGCTCTGGTCTGTGGTACCTGTGTGTCACATCAATGAGAATTGGGTTTCCTGGAATGCATTGTGGCTAGAAGATGATAGTGTAGTGGTAGTGCTGGAACGGATATGGCATTGACAGTACTGTCCCTCAGTATGTTTGTCAAGTAGTTTTTGCAATTGTCGTATTTTTCTCCTCTTTTCTGCCCTCTGTGCTGTCATTGCCATATGCGTTACAGCACTAGCTACCTGTTTTGCTTCCATTCCCAGTCACTTGCATGCAGGGGCCCTTCGGTATAGATGTGATGCATTTACATTTAAGGCATTGGTGGTGCATTGTGGGTGATGTAGTGCAGCATACATTACATGCAGGGGTTGATGATTGTGTTCACAGGGATGAGCTGTGAGTTAGATGGGGTGCTGTGGGCATACAAGGATTCTGGGTACTGTTGTATTTGGGATGTTGGATGTGTATGGGATAGGGTGTTTAGTGGTAGTGAGAGGGGTAGGGTGAGACATGCATGAGAGGTGGGATACGTGGTAGGGGAGAATATATGACTTACCCGAGTCCAGTCCTCCAGTGAGTCCATTGAGGCCCTCCGGGTGCAGGATAGCCAAGACCTTCTCCTACCAGTCAGTGTATACAGGAGGTAGAGGGGGCTAACGCCAGTCTTCTCTACTGCAATTTGATATCATGATGCCAGGGAACGTACCTTCCCCCGCAGGTAGTTCCACCTCTTCATGATGTCATCCCTTGTGCGTGGATGGTTTCCCACTGCATTCACCTTGTTGACAATCCTCTGTCATAGCTCTATCTTCCTGGTAATGGATGTCTTCTGTACCCATGCCCCAAACAGCCGCGGCTCGACCCTGAGTATTTCGACCATCATTGTCCTTAGCTCCCTGTCAGTGAAGCTGGGGTGTTTAGGGGATGCCATGGTGTGTAATGTGTGCGTGTTGTGAGGGTGATTTGGTGGGGGTGGTGTGATGTGTGTGTGTGTGTACGTGTGGGTACTGGTTGTGGGTGTGTGGTTGTTGTGTAGTTTGTGTTGTTTTGTGTGTGTGTTTGTGACTTGTGTAATAGGTTTGTAGAGTGTGTGTGGCAATAGCTATAGTGCAATTGCCGCTGCAAATGATTGTGGGATGTGTGTGTGTTTTATAGTGGTGTGTGTGGGTGTGTGTAGTGTGTGTATTTGTGTCTCAGGTAAGGGACTTTTGAATGGCCCAATACATTAGGTTGTTGTTGGGTGTCATTATTGTCTGCGGCAGTCCATACCGCCAATGGCGTATCGCTGTTAAATACCCGGCGGGCTGATTTGTGGATCATGATTTGGTGGGCGGATTTTTGATGGTGTTGCGGTGACAAGTTGCTGACTCCCACCTTTCCATCCTCGTTGGTCTGGGTGGTGTGTGAGTTTTGGCAGATTTCTGGCCGTTTGGCTTTTTGTACTCATAATATGGCGGAATGCATTCCGCTGACACTGCTGGCCTTTTGGCACCCGCCAGCACGTCGGTCGGCGTTGTTTCCCACCAAACTCATAATGAGGGCATAAATGTTTTCTAGGGCTTACAAATCAAAAGCACCAATCTGCATATCTGGTCGCACTCTACCAGGGCAAAGTCAAAAGTTGGAGGCAACCTCGATGGAGCCCTCCTCAAATACACTGTGCAGGAAGCCTTGGTCAAACCTTTTTCTTCAGACTTAGAAACCTTTTGGGAGCTTTTCTTCCCCAACATCAGGCGATTCTCCTCAGCAAGCCGATTTTGATGCAATATCACTGGATTACCTTTCCACGATCCACCAGTGAAATCCTTGAAGTCTGGGGCTCTGGTGCTTTTCAGCAGGATGAACCTGCAAGTCAGGCCCGGTCGACGTTGGCCGCCTTGACTCACGGCATTGGGTCCACTTATGGAGGTTTCTTTTTTCAAAGTTGCTCCAAACTTCTCCAAATTGCTGGATCTTCTTTCAGAAGTAATTTTAAGGTTCTTTAGGTGTCCACAACTCACCCCAAGGTTCCAAAATCTCTGAGTTGCTCCTTCGGGGTCAGGAATCCAACCCCCAGAATACACTTGGTTCAAATCTGGTCAGCTGAATAGCTGGTCAATTTCTGCAGAGCTTGATGCAGGGCAATCTGATCAGGTCTTTTCTAACTAAAGCTCACATGTAGTCCCTTCTTGGAGTAGTAGAAGCCAGTCCTTTTCTTAGTGAACCCAAAGTGTACAGTTGGAGCAGTCCTACTGTGTGCAACGTCGAGATGAAGGTCAGGGGTCCAGTAGCGCAATCCTTCTTCTTCTGTCTTGTTCCAGAAGGGATCTGAAGTCGGGTGCAGCTCTGCCATATCTATCCTTACTCCTGAGGTGGCAAGCAGGGGGGTGCTCCTGTCCAATCACTTGTAGGCCACTACCCTCTTGAGTGACCACTTCCTGGGAGTGTGGCAAAAATCAATCCCAGGGAGCAAAGTTCCTTTAAAATTCAAGATGGCAAAAATGCAATCTTACAGTTTTAATCTGGCTGAACCCACTTTTCCAGCCCTCTCCTAATCTAATCAGGGTGGACCTGGTTGTCTGGGGCTCTAGGAAATGGGGGAGCTACCAAATCTGTCCTAAATGTCCTTCCCTCCTTTGAAGTCCAGTTTGACTGTTCTCTCCCCATCCTGTTCTGCCATCTGTTGAGGCAGATCTCCTCCCACCCGAAGCTTCCTTTGGTTCAGCCCAGGCCACTTCACACCTTTTCAAGGCAGCCTGGCTCAGGTTGTCAGAGTCTGACCAATCAGAGAAATGCTCTACAGGGCTGAAGTTGGTAACTTTTTACCAGAGTTCTAAAACTCTTTCTAGGTACAAATTGTATTAAATTCAACAGTGGCAAGTTGTTTGATTAATTATTATAACTTTAATTTGATACTAAACTTGCTAAATTTAACTCTTGCCTATGGAAAACAAGACTTTATTATTTTAAAATGAAGTCTCTCCATGTTAGCCTATTGAGACCATTCACTACAATTGGGAAAAACTAATATGGATATTTTTCACCAGGGCTTATAAAACATCTTTCATAAAGTCCCTTCTTAAAGTTACACTGCACCCAACCTTTGGTACACTTACGGCATACCTTAGGGGTGACTTATATATACAAATAAGGTAGCTTACAACTTTGAAAGTACCTTTAATTCTAAAGTCGAATTTGGGGTTATCTTTAACTTAAAAGCAGCCAGCAAGACAGGCCTGCTTTTAAAATGGCACTGGGCACCACATCAGTGCTCCAATCGGTGTACTACCTATGCTGGGGTCTGTAAACCTACATGTCCTACCTATACGAGGGACTTATAGCCAATTATAATTAGCCTAAATTGCATATATAATTTAAGTCAGAGCACAGGCCCTGGTTCTGTTTAGCAGTGCCCAGGGCACCATTAGAGTCAGAAAAACACCAGTATTAGTGAAAAAGGGGGGCAGGGCAAAAAGTTAGGGGGCTTCTGCAATCAGCCCAGTTGTCCCACAACATATGTACATATTTATATATAATAGGAAAGGAATTAATGATATGCATGATAATTTACAAGGGCTCAAGTACGTACTGTCTTACTCTGTGTTGAGAGGAGGAGTTGCGGTAGAAGTGCAGATTTGCTGTTTTAACTTTGGCCAACATACCCTTTGATTTGGTACACAACAGCATATATATATATATATATATATATATATATATATATATATATATATATATATATATAGATCATCCATAGAAACAACCTCATAGTTACCTTCCCACCACAGCTGAGGAGCACAAAGCTCCAGCTGGAAGTGGTACAATAATTATGAAAAGTTCTCCTAAGGACATGAATTTGAAGATCTAGGAGACTTACTGCTTTTTATAAATGTTGCTAGGGGGACTAATACACTCACGCCCCCCACAACAATAAACAAAATAGTTGTTGGTGTTCCTGCTTTTTATTGGAAAACCACAAGGCTCCAAAAATATAAGGAAGAAGCCATTGAGGGCATGATGGGACACTCCTTGCTAGGAGCAGTATATAGAAATGAGTGGTTCCCATTGTTCATTTATTATTGTTTTCCCTTTATTTTTTTCTCTTTGTTTCTCTTGTTGCTATAAAAACAAAGAGTATTGTGCCTCGGTGTCCATCTCGTTCACCCCACAACATTTTTAATGTTCTGGGATGTGAGGGACCCCTATGGCCCCATCAGCCTTGTGCCTTTTCTTGTCAGCATCCATCTCAGGTACAGTGATGTTAGAAATTTGCTTTCTAGTTTGAAAAGTTATACACCTTGTCCAAGAAGAAACCACAGTCCTAGTAAGGGTAAGTCACAAACACACCCTTGCTTAGCTTAAGAGGCAACAAGTATTTGTGCAACACTTCAGTGAAACAGTGGAAAGTTCAGGCCACCGTGATGGAGCACAGTTCAGATACAGGGACCCTTCTTGTTTGCATTGACGTTGAGGGAGTTACAAGGAGGAGGTGAGGCAATGCTTTGTTGTCGATTCTTAGGATGGAGGCCAGGTGTTGGTTCCAAGCCCTGCAACGTCAGAGATGCATCGGAAATGAAGCCAATTTGCTGTGCAGTTGGAGATGCATTGCACTCGATCCTTGCAGCAATGCATGAGCATTGATGCGCTGGTTCTGAATGGCACAATGTTGTCAATGTGTTGATTCTTGGCTGGAGCCAAACTTTATACCCACTTTCAAGGGCCTGGGATTGAACTGGCACCACTTAGCAGGGCAAGCCTCACAATTGGTAGAGTCCAAGTGCTGTAGGTGATGGGTTGTAAGTCTTTGGTGTCCTTGAGACTTCATGTAAGGAAATGCCTCCTTGGCATGGTTACCCCCTAACTTTTTGCCATTGCTGATGCTAAGTTTTGATTTGAAAGTGTGCTGAGGCCTGCTAACCAGGCCCCAGCACCAGTGTTCTTTCCCTAACCTGTACTTTTGTTTTCACAATTGGCACACCCTGGCATCCAGGTAAGTCCCTTGTAACTGGTACCCCTGGTACCAAGGGCCCTGATGCCAGGGAAGATCTCTAAGGGCTGCAGCATATCTTATGCCACCCTGGGGACAACTCACTCAGCACAGACACACTGCTTGCCAGCTTGTGTGTGCTAGTGGGGATAAAACGACAAAGTCGACATGGCACTCCCCTCAGGGTGCCATGCCAACCTCACACTGCCTATGCAGTATAGATAAGTCACCCCTCTAGCAGGCTTTACAGCCCTAAGGCAGGGTGCACTATACCATAGGTGAGGGCATAAGTGCATGAGCACTATGCCCCTACAGTGTCTAAGCAAAACCTTAGACATTGTAAGTGCAGGGTAGCCATAAGAGTATATGGTCTGGGAGTCTGTCATGCACGAGCTCCACAGCACCATAATGGCTACACTGAAAACTGTGAAGTTTGGTATCAAACTTCTCAGCACAATAAATGCACACTGATGCCAGTGTACATTTTATTGTAACATACACCCCAGAGGGCACCTTAGAGGTGCCCCCTGAAACCTTAACCGACTATCCGTGTAGGCTGACTAGTTTTAGCAGCCTGCCACACACCAGACATGTTGCTAGCCAAATGGGGAGAGTGCCTTTGTCACTCTGTGGCTAGTAACAAAGCCTGTACTGGGTGGAGGTGCTTCACACCTCCCCCTGCAGGAACTGTAACACCTGGCGGTGAGCCTCAAAGGCTCACCCCCTTTGTTACAGCACCCCAGGGCACTCCAGCTAGTGGAGTTGCCCACCCCCTCCGGCCACGGCCCCACTTTTGGCGGCAAGGCCGGAGGAGATAATGAGAAAAACAAGTAGGAGTCACTGGCCAGTCAGGACAGCCCCTAAGGTGTCCTGAGCTGAGGTGACTCTAACTGTTAGAAATCCTCCATCTTGCAGATGGAGGATTCCCCCAATAGGATTAGGGATGTGCCCCCCTCCCCTCAGGGAGGAAGCACAAAGAGGGTGTACCCACCCTCAGGGCTAGTAGCCATTAGCTACTAACCCCCCAGACCTAAACACGCCCTTAAATTTAGTATTTAAGGGCTCCCCAGAACCTAGGAACTCAGATTCCTGCAACCTAAGATGAAGAAGGACTGCTGAGCTGAAAAACCCTGCAGAGAAGACGGAGACACCAACTGCTTTGGCCCCAGCTCTACCGGCCTGTCTCCCCACTTCTAAAGACACTGCTCCAGCGACGCGTTCCACAGGTACCAGTGACCTCTGAATCCCCAGAGGACTGCCCTGCATCTAGAAGGACCAAGAACTCCTGAGGACAGCGGCCCTGTTCACCAAAGACTGCAACTTTGAAACAACTTGCATTTCCCGCCGGAAGCGTGAGACTTGACGCTCTGCACCCGACGCCCCCGGCTCGACTTGTGGAGAACAATCACTTCAGGGAGGACTCCACAGCGACTGCGAGACCGTGAGTAGCCAGAGTTGCCCCCCCTGAGCCCCCACAGCGACGGCTGCAGAGGGAATCCCGAGGCTCCCACTGACCGCGACTGCCTGCTCCTAAGAACCGACGCCTGGTAAAGACTCTGCACCCGCAGCCCCCAGGACCTGAAGGATCCGAACTCCAGTGCAGGAGTGACCCCCAGGAGGCCCTCTCCCTTGCCCAGGGGGTGGCTACCCCGAGGACCCCCCCCCTTGCCTGCCTGCATCGCTGAAGAGACCCCTTGGTCTCCCATTGAAACCTATTGAAAACCCGACGCGTGTTTGCACACTGCACCGGGCCACCCCCGTGCTGCTGTGGGTGTACTCTCTGTGTGGACTTGTGTCCCCCCCAGTGCCCTACAAAACCCCCCTGGTCTGCCCTCCGAAGACGCGGGTACTTACCTGCTGGCATACTGGAACCGGGGCACCCCCTTCTCCATTGAAGCCTATGCGTTTTGGGCACCACTTTGACCTCTGCACCTGACCGGCCCTGAGCTGCTGGTGTGGTAACTTTGGGGTTGCTCTGAACCCCCAACGGTGGGCTACCTTGGACCCAAACTTGAACCCCATAGGTGGTTTACTTACCTGCATAAACTAACAAACTCTTACTTCCCCCAGGAACTGTTGAAAATTGCACTGTTTAGTTTTAAAATAGCTATATGTGATTTATGTGAAAACTGTATATGCTATTTTGCTAATTCAAAGTTCCTAAAGTACCTACCTGCAGTACCTTTCATTTGAAGTATTACATGTAAATCTTGAACCTGTGGTTCTTAAAATAAACTAAGAAAATATATTTTTCTATACAAAAACCTTTTGGCCTGGAATTGTCTCTGAGTGTGTGTTCCTCATTTATTGCCTGTGTGTGTACAACAAATGCTTAACACTACACCTTTGAAAAGCCTACTGCTCGACAACACTACCACAAAATAGAGCATTAGTATTATCTCTTTTTGCCACTATCTTATCTCTAGGGGGAACCCTTGGACTCTGTGCATACTATTCCTTACTTTGAAATAGTGCATACAGAGCCAACTTCCTACACTTCAGAAAACAGGAGGCACACCAACAAGCCTTTGAAGTCTCTCTGGTTCTGGGTTCATGTGATGTGTGTTGTTGAAAAGCAGATTATTGGCAAGGGCAGCTAGCTACCTACACTTAGCAATAGCCCACAAACCCCCACTAGGTCCAGTCAAGGTCTCAGTAAATTAATCCTTGCTCAACCCTTGGGTGCTTGGCCCACGAGCAATTAGACTTAACTCAGGAAACATATGTATGAAGCATTTCAAATGAACAAAACAGTAAACAAGTAAAACACAACATACAATAGAAATCTTACACCAATTTATAAAAATAGGAAATATTTTTATCTTCAAAATGACACCAACACAACATCAATCCAATGTAAGGAACCAGAGATATTAATTTTTAAATATAAAAAGGAAAACTATAGCTTAGGAGCAAATACTGCTCAAAGAGTTAAAAAAATAAATAAAAAGGTTGCATTGGAGAGGGACAGTCTAGAGTTGAGGCCGCCCATGAGATAACACTTTTACACTTACTTTCAGAAGTGTTTCTTGATTCAGGAAAGTAGTCCACAGCATCAGTCAAGGCTTCAGAGTCTCTGGTTTGTTTTTTGGGGTCTGGGACTACAACTCCCACAATGCACCTCTCCAACTTAGGGAGCTTTTTACAATAGTTGCTCCAGACCTCTGGATCTTCTTGCAGAGGTCCTTTATGTGTCCTTTTTGTGTCCACAAACTTGATCCAAGGTTCTAGAAACTCTGATTAGCGCCTTGGAAGCTGGGACTACAGCTACCAGAGTTCACCTGGTCTGAATCCTCAAATACTCACTGGACGCTGGTCAGCTGGGCTCTTCTAGCAGGATTTGGAGAAAGAAACTCTGGTTAGCTTCTTTGTACCTGTAGCGTACAGGGGAGTTGCAGAAGCAAGGCAAAGTCAGTTTCTTTGTGAAGCCAAGAGTGTGCACTTGGTGCAGTCCTTCAAGTGCAGACCAAAGGTTCAGCAGGGCAGTACTTCTTCAATATCTTCTTTCAGCAGGGATCTGAATTGTGGGGCATTTCTGCATATATAGCCTTGCGCCTGGGGTGGGAAGCAAGAGGGTGCTCCTGTCCAATAGGTTGCGGGCCACCACTGTCTGGGGGTGTTAGTGTCATGGGTAGGGCTGGAAGGGGAATCGCTTCCTTTGGCAAGGGTCGCTCCCTAAGGTGGGGGCATTTTATCAAAGGCCATTTCTGTCCCCCCTGGGGGCAGGTTGGCCTATATCAATTAGGCTGTTCTGTCCCCAGGAGGGGTGCAGAAGCCATTAGACACCAGGGATGGTATTTTTTAATTTGTACTGACAAGGGGAATGATCCCTTAGGCAAGGATCACTCCCCAGGGGGCAAATTATTTTTATTAGGCCTTTTCTGCCCCCCGAGGGCAGATCGGCCTATATTATTAGACCAATGTGCCCGAGGGGCAGAAGCCACTAGACACCTGTGATTTAAAAAAAAAACTTATATTGATAAGGGGAGCGGCCCCTTAGGCAAGGGTCGGTTCCTGGGTGGCAATTTTTTTATTAGGCCTTTTCTGCAGATCGGCCTATATTAATTAGGTTGATCTGCCCCCGGGGGTAGAAGCCACTAGACACAGGCATTTTTTGTTTTTGTTTACATTGATAAAGGGCGCAATCCCTAGGCAAAGGTAGCTCCCCTGGGGGGGCAAATGTTTTTTAGGCCATTTGTGCCCCCTTGCGGGCAGATCAGCCTATTTTTATTCAGCCAATCGGCACAGGAGATTTGTTTTTGTTTTTTTACAGATGGGGAGCAATCCCTTAGGCAAAGGTCACGCCCTGGGGGGGGGGGGGCAATTTTATTTTGGGCCATATCTGCGCCCCTTGGGGGCAGATCGGTTTATTTTAAGTAGGCCGAAACCACTAAGCACCAGGGATTTTGTTTTTTTTGTTTACAGATGTGGAGCGATCCTTTAGGCAAAGGTCGCTTCCCTGGGGGGGGGGGCAATTTTATTTTAGGCCATTTCTGCCCACCTTGGGGGCAGATCATCCCATTTTTCTTTTGTAAGGCTCATCTGCCACCCAAGGGGGCAGAAAGTCCCCCAGACACCAGGGAAGATTTTTTTTCAAAAAAAGAGGTTGGGGGTATGGCCATACCCCAACACCCAATAATTGGGGACAAAGTTGTTCTGCCCACCGGTGAGCAGATGGGGCAATTACCCCAATCCACTCCCCGGGGAGGCAGAAAGCCTAATAGATGCCAGGGAGTTAAAAAAATATAGTAAGATGGCAGCTACCAACCAGTATGGACATAGTTATGCCCCCACCCCAACTAAAGGGGGTAAAGGTCTTTAAGTTCTCCCCCACACACTAAAAGATCTTATCCCAATGACAAGCAAGAGGACATTTGGTTCTTTTGGGTTTTGGTTTTACTTTTGGCCCATGAGAGATTGTCTAACTCTCAAAACCGTCCTACTTGGAATGGTGAGGGCTGCACTTTTTGGACTTTGGGGCGCTGACAACTACAAGAATCTACGAGACCTAGACACATCTGAAAACTAAACATCTGAGTGAGTACAGGGTGGTGTGCTTCACATGCTCCCCACACCATTTTCCTACCCACAGTGCCCTGCAAACCTCCAATGTTGCTTGAAATCACACATTATCCCCACATTTTTGTGATGGATCTTTCTGGAATCTGCAGGAATCTACAAAATTCCTACCATCCAGCATTGTTGCATTAATACTGATAAAAATTCTACTTCACTTGTCGGCTTAAAATGTTTTTTTTTTCCAAACTGCCCTTTTAGGCCAGCTTTGGTTCCCCCTCATTTTTTACATGTTTTTGGCTCTTTCCTGTCACAGGCACTTAGCTCACCTACAAAAGTGAGGTATTATTTTTATCGGGAGACAGAGGGGAATGTTGGGTGGTAGTAAATTTGTGCTGGTGAAGTGTTCCCAAACAGAAATATGGGACAAATGTGATTTTTTAGCTAAATATGAGGTTTGCTAAGGATTCTGGGTAAGAAAACACTGGAATCCACGCCAGTCACACCTCCCTGTACTCCCTTGGGTGTCTAGTTTTCAGAGATGTCTGGGATTGGCACATTTCCCCAGATGGTTGCTGAGCCCAGTACCAAAAACGCAGGTGCCCCCACCCCACAAAAACAGGTAGTTTGATATTTGATCATTTTTATGTGTCCGTGTAGTGTTTCGGGAACATTTTCTGTCACAGGCACTAGACCTACCTACACAAGTGAGGTACCATTTTTATCGGGAGACTTGGGGGAATGCTGGGTGGAAGGAAATTTGTGGCTCCTCTCAGATTCCAGAACTTTCTATCACCAAAATATGAGGAAAATGTGTTTTCTTTGCCAAATGTTGAGGTTTGCTAAGGAATCTGGGTAACAGAACCTTATGAGGGCCCCACAAGTCAGTCCACCTTGGATTCCCCTAGGTGTCTACTTTTGTAAAATGCACAGGTTTGATAGGTTTCCCTACATGTCGGCTGAGCTAGAGGCCAAAATCCACAGCTAGGCACTTTGCAAAAAACAAGTCTGTTTTCTTTGGGAAAATTTGATGTGTCCATGTTGTGTTTTGGGGCATTTCCTGTCGCAGGCACTAGGCCTACCCACACAAGTGAGTTACCATTTTTATTAGGAGACTTGGGAATGCTGGGTGGAAGGAAATTTGTGGCTCCTCTCAGATTCCAGAACTTTGTGTCACTTTCCAAAAAACACATCAGGTTTCAGTGTAAAAATGTAATGTGTCCATGTTGTGTTTTTGTGTCACGGGCACTAGCCTAGGACTTGGGTGAACACAGAATAGCAAAACAAGTGTTATTGCCTCTCGTTTTTCTCTACATTTTTTCCTTCTAAATGTAAGACAGTGTGTAAAAAATACTTCTGTTTGAGAAATGCTCCAATAAAATGCCAAAATTGTTTTGAAAAATCTGGTTTCCAGATTTGAGTCTGCCTCTTCCTAAAAGCTGGGAAGATTGTGATTTTAGCACCTGAAACCCTTTATTGATGCCATTTTCAGTGAAAAAACACAAGCGTTCTTCTGCAGCCCTTTTTCCAATTAAAAAAAAAAAGAAATCACTGTATTTTGGCAAATTTCTTGGTCTCCTCCATGTGAACTCACAAACTCTGGATACTGCTAGAATCCCTAGGATGTTGGGAAAAACTGACCCAAATTTGGCATCGGTAACTTATGTGGACAAAAGGTTATGCGGGCCTAAGGGCGAACTGCCCAAATAGCCCCAAAAAAGGCTTGGCACCCGAGGGGGAAAAGGCCTGACAGTGAAGGGGTTTAAGTGAACTATATACATAAAGGGCCATAGGCCAGTCCAATTGTCCATGGCATCCCACAGGGCAATGAAACAGGCCCAACTTGACAGCCCAAGTCACTCCACTGGGCAGGGCCATCAAAATGCAAGGCAGGCACCTCAGGGGTGGGGCGGTGGTTTTCTTCAGTGGGGAGTCCTTGGATTTGGGTTTGGGAAGGGCGAGCCATTATTCTTCTGTTTAGGGGGTGGAGGAGTGGGCTTGGAACGGGGGTCAGAGGGTAGTCTTGTGCACCTTAGTGGGAGCTTTTCTGCAGAGTGTAGGACATGGGCAACACCAGGGGGCCATGAGAGGACGTGTAGCTGGAGGTAATGGGCTGGGGGAGAGGGGCCTTCCTTTTACGGACAACATGGTGTGGGGCAGGAGGAGGGAAGAGGTCAAGGTGGGCAAGGGCAGTAGGGCGGAGTGTTGGAGGAGGTTTGGGAGTGGTGGTAGAAGTGGTTGTAGGAGGAGTAGGTGTGCCGGACTGGGTTGCAGGTGCATGTACAGTGTATGTGTGTGAGATGGCTAGCTGCTCAGTGTTTGAGTGGGAGCGTTTATGTGTTTTTGGAGGGGCAGACAGGGTGGGAGAGGACAAACAGGTCTTGTGCATGTATGTTGTGGTGGTGTCTGCAAGTGAGGTAGGTGTGCTGCATGTGGTTGTGATGGTGGGACTGTGCATGTGGTGAATGTGGTGCTAGTCTGCATGTCTGCTGTTCTGGTGACTGTGGGAAAGTCTGTACAGGTGGCAGGATCTGAGACTGAAGATGCAGCGCTTGCAGGTGTGAGTGCTGATGTGACTGTGAAGGAGGAGGAGGAGGGGGAGACAGTGGCTGTTGTTGTGTGTGCACTTGGGTGATGGCTGTGTGTTTGCCAATGGTGTGATCTGTGGTGGCTGTGCGTTTGCTAATGGTGTGATCGGTGGTGGCTGTGCTTGACTTTGCGAGTCCTGTCTGTTGTTTTTGGTGTATGGTGGTCTGATTGTGTGCTTGGGATGGGTGGGGGAGAGGGCTTTGGGACTGGGAGCAGATAGTTGGAGGGGGGACAGAAGAACCAGGGACACTGGCTGCCATCAAACAAGAGTCCAGAGCATGAAACAATCTCTGTAGGGCATCTAAGCTACGGTGAATGCCCTCCAGGTAGGCACTGCATTGCGGCATCTGGGATGCCAGCCCCTGGATGGCATTCACTATGGTTGTCTGCCCTACAGAGATGGATCTCAGGAGATCAATAGCCTCCTCAAGGAGTGCAGCAGGGCTGACTGGGGCAGGGGTGAAGGAGACACTGAGTGGGCATGGGTAACTGGGTTGGGAATTACTGGGAGGGCGGAACATGATGTAGCTGGGGTGGTCCCTGAGGGTTCAGCCACTACCAGAGAGCTTCTGTCGGAGGAGGAATCAGAGGCTGTAGTTGTAGTTCCTGTCTCCTCCGTGGTGCTCGCCTCATCCTCCAACCCATTGGTCCCCTTGGCGTCAATGGACTCTGCCTCCTGGGTTCCATGGGCTACAGCTACCCCACTCGCTGGTGCCCCTGCTGCTTCGCCAGATGATGCTGATGCACACAAGGAGAGTTTGAGAACAGGAGAGAGGATGGGGGAGAAAGAACGGGAGCATAGGTTCAATTACAGCAACAACAGCACATATGCTATTCACATCACAATGACTCACTGGGACTAACACAGTGCAGTATGAACCACAATACCAAACCATTACCTGGGAACAACAGCAGAAATGAACTCAAACACTGCCATCTGCACACCTACTGAGGCTCATTAAGCCATGTCTGCCATGGTATGCCAGCTACTTGTCATTACCAAATGTACATACCACTCATCATTGCTAAGCAGGACTCTACAGGATTAGCTAAACTGGCATATTGGGCCATCCACTGACTAGAACCTTTCACCCATACTACATGGCAGGCATCATGAAAGAATTCCACAGAGTTTGTACTCACCCCCTTGTGTCTGCTGTTCTGCCCTCAACCGCCCATCTTCTCCGGATTGACCACCATCAGTATGCAGGCCATTAGGAGAGGTCAGGGACTGACGGGCACCCCTCCCTTGTTGGGAGGACATCCCCAGCTGGGCCTCTGCGATCTTCCAGGCCCAGCGCCACAGGTCCTCCCACCTCTTTCTGCAGTGGGTGCTCTGCTGGATAAGTATCCCCACGGTCTGCTTATCCTTGGCAATGGTACGCCATAACCCTTTCTTCTAGTGGGCGCTGACCTGCATAAGGAACACAGATGAAAGGACACCATGAACTCCACGCTACATTCTGTTACAGCAATGGCTGAAATATTTCATAGATCCCACATTAACCTCCCACATTACTCATACCTCTGTGTACACATTGCATGCAGCAAAAATACACTCCCCAAATGACACACTGCCAGTACACACATACATCAACATACAGCCATGTTGCATCCAAAGTACCCAAGAGGGGCTCACCTGTTGATCTGGAGGCCCATACAACTGTCCATACAAGGGTAGGACCCCATCCACAAGCTTCTTGAGTTCCTCTGATGTAAAAACTAGGTCCCTATCCCCTGTAATAGGGGCCATCCGGGTTCTAGACATAGGACACAGCAGTGGAGGTGTTGATGTGGTGAGTCAGGAATCAAGTGAAGTGGGATACAGAAAATGGCAGTCACATCCATGTCGGTGAACACCGTCACTGCTGGCAGTGATCATCATTGGTTCCTGTGCTCCATAGACTTCCATGTGAAACACTGAGGAGTTGCACAGTGGTGCAGACCGCCTTCCACCATGATGCCTAATGCTGGCGGAGTGAGATCGCTTCCACCTGTCCCTGCATGCAGGACAGGCGGTTGCCATTTCCTGATGTTTCCTGGTGTTGGTACTCATGGTGGTTAATTTCATGTGCATTATAGGTAGCGATGGCAGACATCAAGGCAATTCCTGTCCGCTACCTACCTTGGTTTGGTTGTAGACTCTGGCACACAAATTAGATCCCATACCAGTGCACTGCTTCCAGATGAATAGTTGACAGAACATTTAAAATGGGATGCTACTAATCACAACACACGACTCCGACTACATCTGTGATACCCAATGGCTAATGAAAGTTATTGGTATTTTTGAAGAAGTCTGTTTGCATGTAGAAGACACTAGTGCAAATTACAATCATTGTTTGCATAAATTGGATGTGACTGCTCTGTGTACAGTGATATAGTGTGTCCATCCTTCTGATGTTCGGTTCACTTACGTACTAACCACTGTGAAGGAAGAGGAGGAGGAGGCAAGCACCAGTGTACAGACCACTAGTTGACTTGGCTACACTGGAGGAACACTACATTATTCTAACCTATCATCTGGATAGGGCCACAATTACTGAACTGTGTCAATAATTGGAGCCAGATCGAATTCCTGCTAATTGTAGCACTACAGCAATAGCCCCTGCACTACAGGTACTGTCAGTGCTCCACTTCCTGGTCAGTGGTTCTTTCTAGGTGACTGTGGGCTTGGCTGAAGTTATGTCTCAGCCAATGTTTTCAAATGTGCTTTTCAAATTTTACTGCCTTGATGAAACACACGAGCAGCTATTTCTCATTCCCCCACAGTGATGATTTGAGAGTAGCCTGTTTAAGGCCCAAAAAATATGTCTGCACTCATCGAGCCAGCTTTAGGGCGGCACATCTGACGAACCCGCACTATTGAGGCTGCATTCTACGCCATGAGACACATACCACATGTGATTGGGGCAATTGGCCGGGCCCATATTGCCTTGGTCCTCCCAGGACAAAAGAGCAGGGCTACAAAAATAGGAAGAGTTACCATTCAATAAATGTCCAGATGGTGTGCCTTGCAGATCAGTACATTTCCCACGTTACTGCCAAGTTTCCTGGATCTGTGCATGATGCCTATGTATTGAGGAATAGCAGCGTCCCACAGGTGATGGCACAACTACAGAGAGAGAGAGTGTGGCTCATAGGTGAGCGTGATGTTTCACCCAATGTATGTCACTGTATGCCACCTGAAGTTGTTTTCTTTGCTATTGTACATGAGTTATGTGTGTCTCTCACTTCTTCCAGGTGACTCTGGATAACCAAACCTATCCTGGGTGTTGACACCAGTGAGGAATCCGAGGACAGGAGCAGAGAATCAGTACAGTGAAGCACCTGGTCAGACCACAAGGGTAATTGGAAGGACTTTTGGGCAACCGAAAGCAAGGTTCCGGTGCCTCCATGTATCTGGTTGATCCCTACTCTACGCCCCTTGAAAGGTCTGCCAGATAGTGGTGGCCTGCTCCATGCTTCTCAATTTGGGCCTCAGACGCCATGTGCCATTCCTGCAGGAGGAGGGGGGAGACAATGCACCTGTGATAGCAGAGGACACTGAAGACAGTGATGAGGATGGGGAGGAGGAGGATGTGGACAACCAGACACATCTGATACAGCAGTACTTCCAATGACACTCAGTTAAGACTGTACTTCTGCTCATACCTCCATTATAATTAAGTGCTGTGTTGAGCCAAGCACAAATGTGTGCATTATGTGACCTGACACTTCCATCTGTAGTCAGTCGTGCCAGTGTTATGGTGGTGGTGAACAAGCTTATTCAGCCCATGCAATGTGTCAGTAGTTTAGCTTTCTCAAATTCATGCCCACTGCAAACTGTGTCCTCATCCCATACAGTACTTAGCATATTTTGCTAGGAATGTCATGTGACTTACAATGTGCTTACACAACCGCTCTGTGACTTTGATTTCCCTGACAGTGTGGCCCAGAATAGGTGGTTCCGAAGAGGGATTGACATACTGCCAACATTGCATAGCTAGTACTGTGGTATCTTGTGTGAAGGCCTGAAATGAGTTGTTTCTCCTCACTTCTGGTGTTTGGAGTCAATTACTGTGCAAATTACTGACTAGGAGTGACTTGCTGAATGTAGGCTGCTACGTTACTTGGGCTCATGTTGCTCTACTTCCTTCAATTCTCAATTAAATATCAGTAATGGTTTCCCTTTTGCAGATGTTGATGTGGTTACAACTGTGAACATTTGTGATGCCTACACACTGCTTTCACACAGTTGGTGGATGGTGACTTGTGGCATGCTCTCACAGTGGTTTTCTGTACCCCAGGCTGACTGTCCATTGGATGGATTCACACTTTATATGACATTTGCACATGATAATACAGGTCAAGACAGTGCATATTGTTGTAATTAAAGCAAAAAACCTTAAGTTGTGTTCAAGTGTGTTTATTGAAGTGATAAAAAGGAAGGGATAGTGCAATGGAGTGGGGTGATGGTGGACGAAATCTTCAATATAGTGGCCCAGTTGGTTTTTAGCACAGATCCAGTATCCATGGGGCCATAAGAAAAGGAGCAATGGCAGTCCAAAGTGAACAAGGTATCTCAGCGTCACACAAGGGAGACATTCAGGAGGGGCTCATTTCCTGGCTGTGGTTTGGGTCTTGGCTACAGTCTCTGGTGTCTGTCTTGGTGGCAGGGAACATCTGTGGGGTAGTTCTTCTGCTGCAGATGGAGGGGTGCTGGTGGCCTGTGAGTCTTATGGGAGGTACTCCTGTCCACTAGCTACAGCAGATGTAGAAGGCTGGTGAGTACACTGGCTAGTGGAAGGGGCCCGCTGGTGTGTTGTGTACTTACACATAATGTTCACATTGTCACCCAGCACCACTGCAATGGAGGCCATGTTGTCATTTAAACCCTGCAACTGCTGCATGACCTCCTAGTGGTGTTTCCCCTGCAGTCGCTTGTTCTCCTGCAAGATGGTAATCACCTGGCCCATCCTGCCCTGGGATTTCTGGTAGGCTCCCAGGACATGTGTGAGTGCCTCCTGGGAAGTCGGATCCCTGGGATGAGCCTCTCCTTGGTGCACAGCTCACCTCCCACTTGCCCTGGCTCCCTGTGCCTGTGTCCCCTGAACTGTGTGCCCACTCCTACTTAGACCAGGACCTTCATTGTTTTGCCTGTGTTGTTTTGACTCAGATGACTGTACAGGTGGGCACACTGTTGATTGTTATGTCCTGGGGACAGAGGTTCGGGGACGTTGGGTGGCTGCTGTGGTATTGGAGTCTGATGTGGGAGGCCCTGTGGTGGACTGGGTGTTGACTGTGCTGTCCGACTGACCAGTGGTCCCAGATGGGCCAGGGAGATCTCCCAGGTCCAGACATCCAGAGTTGCTGTCATCACTGGAGCCTACTTCTGGTGGAGGACCGGGTTGCTGTGGCATATGCTTGCCATTGACATTGGCTGGGGTACCTGTTGACATGTATAATATTTGTTACGGTCATTGTCAGTTACATATTCAGCATTTCTGGCTTTACATATGGGATGGGTGTTGTCCTTCCACCTTTGGTAAGTGTATGGTGATGGATTGTGGGATTGGTAGTGCTACAGGCTGCCCAGGTATTACTGTTGTGTGTGTATGCAGAGCTGAGAGGGATATGCTTGCAGTGGGTAGGGCATGCAAGGGTACACAGTTGAGAGTGGTTATGGGGATGGGTCTCTGTATGGGATAGAGTGGGATGAAGGAAGTCAGGGTGAGGGGGAGACATGCCATGTAGGTATCGGTGGTGGGGTAGTAATTGTGACTTACCAGTGCCCGGCCCTTCAATGATTTCAGTGAGGCCCTCTGAATGCAGGATAGCCAAGGCTTTCTCCTCCCATGCTGTCAACTGTTAGGGAGGAAGTGGAGGTCCACTGCTGGTCCCCATTATGGCATTGTGTTGCCTGGAGGCCACTGCACGCACCTTTCCCGTAGGCCATCCCACCTCTTTTGAATGTTGTCCCTTATGCGTGAATAGGCTCCCACAGAGTTCACCTTGTCCACGATCCTCCGCCATAGCTCCATCTTCCTGGCAATGGATATCTGCTGGACCTGTGCACCAGACAGCTGTGGCTCTACCCTGATGATTTCTTCTACCATCACCCTCAACTCCTCATCAGTGAAATGGGGGTTATTTTGTGGGGATATGCCTTTTGTTAGTTTGTGTGCTGTACAGAGGGTGTTGGGGTATGGTGCTTGGTGTGTGATGCGTGACAGGTGTACAGATGGTTGTGGTGTGTGTGTGTGCAGTTCTGTCAATGTATGTGCTGGCAACGTGTTGCAGTATTGTCAAGTTTACAAAGAATTGTGGATTGTGTGGGGGTGTTTTATAATGCTGTTGGTGGTTGTGTTTGGTGTGTTTATATGTGTCAGGTGCTGGTTTTTCAATCTGACCAATGTTGGCTTCTGTTGGTGTGGAGTGGCCAAATCACCTGCGGGGGTCTACACCGCCAATGGGTTACCACCGTTGAGCGTCCGCTGTGGTAATAGTGGTTCATAATTTGGAGACCGGGGTGTTGCAGCTATAGCGGGGAGGGTGGGGGAACCAACTGTTTTTGACCTCTGTTGTTTTTGGTGGGATTGTTGTGTTGGATGCATTCTATTGGTTTTGTGTTTGTGTGTCATAATCTAGTAGGCGGATTGTCACCTCCGCGGTGGTCTGTGAAGACCGCCAATGTAATAATGAGGGACAAAGTGTGTAAAGCATACACGTATCACAAAACAGTAATTAAATAAAACACAGGAAACAGTTTAAAAATCCAAAACCAATTGATAAAAATTGAAAATATTTTTATTGTCAATTTGACACCAAACAAATAAAATCAAACAGGAATTAATGTTTTGTTGTGCATAGTAACAAAAAGCACCAATCTGGTCATTTGGTTGCACCCCACCAGAGCAAAGTCAAAGTTTAAGGCTGACCACAATAGAGCCCTGCTCGGCTACAGCAAGCAGGAGGCCTTGGTCAAAAGTTTACCTTTGGACTTAGTTGTTTCTTGAAGATTTTCTTCAGGGGGACGAAGTCACCTGTCTGATCAGACCTTTCTGGATCCCTCTTCCGATATGCATCGCAGGAGACCTTGGTGAAGATTTGTACTTTCGACATTCAGACTTAGATGGTTTATCAGGATGAAAATCTTCGTCTGAGCCAAACCCAAATCTTGCTTGAACGTCCCTGGAGCCCTCTGTGGATATGCTGTGTGGCAAGTCCCGGTCAACTTTCTGTGTTTGGACATAGTCATTTTTTTTGGAGCTTTTTCACTCCAACAGGGGTCGACCTTCCTCAGCAAGTCGATTTTGATGCGAGGTCATCATATCACTTTCCTCAGAGCCCCCAGTAAAGTCCTGGAAGTCCGGGGCTTCGGAGCTTTTTAGCGGGATGAACCTGCAAGTCAGGCCGGGTCGCATTTGAGGCAACCCAGCTAAACTCACTGAGGCTGGTCGGTCCCTTTATGGAGCTTTTTCCAAAAAGTTCTCCAATCTTCTCCAAACTTCTGGATCTTCTTCCAGAAGGTCTTTTAAGGTCCTTTAGGAGTCTACAGCTCACCCTAAGGGTCCAGAAGCTCTGAGCTGCTCTTTGAGGGTGCGGACTCCAACTCCCAAAATACACCTGGCTCGAACTCCAAAATGGCACTGGACTATGGTCATTGGCCAGTTTCTGCAGGATCTGAGGCAGGGGACTCTAGTTACCTATTTTTCACCGGTAGCAAGCAGGGAGTCCCTTCTGGAACCACAAAGTCTTCTTTGTGGTGAAGCCCAAGTGTGCAGCTGGTGCAGTCCTTGAGATTGCAGTGTCCAGGTGCAGGTCAGGGGTCCTGCAGGGCAGTCCTTCTTCTTCTGATGTTCTTCCTTGTATGGATCTGAGGTGTATGTGCAGCTCTACATATTTATACTTGCTCCTGGGTAGAAAGCACGGGGTCCTGGTTGTCCAATCACAGGCAAGCTCCTCCCCCTTTTGATGACCACTTCCTGGGAAACGTGACAAAAATCAGTCCCTGGGTACAACATTCCTCAAAAATCCAACATGGCTGAAAGTAATTTTTGGAGGTTACATCTGGCTTAGCATACCATCTGGTGTGGCTAAAATTCTAAACACACACCTCACTTGCCCTCTCCTAATCTAATCAAGAGGGCACCTAATCGTCTGGGATTGCAGGATGTGAGGGCAGTCCTAAGCTGCTCCAAATGTCCTTACCTGCCTTTAAAGACCAATTTGGCTGCTCTTCCCCAAATCCTGTTTCCCCATCTGCTGAGGCAGATCTCCTCGTCCAGGCACATCCTTTGTGATCATCCCATGCGACTTCACACCTCATAAGGGCAGCCTAGGCAGGCTGCCAGAGGCTGGCCAATCACAGAAGGGCACTCTAGAGCTGAAGTTGGCAACTTTCAGATAGAGTTTTAAAACTCTTTACCTGAACTAGTTATATTAAATCCAACAAGTGTAAGTTGTGGGATGTGTCATAACAATCAAATTGATACCAAACCCAAGGAACCTAACACTTAAGGAGACTTTGGGGGTGATTCTAAGTCTGGCGGGCGGCGGAGGCCGCCCGCCAGACTTCCCCCTCCAAAATACAGCTCCGCGGTCGGAAGACCGCTGAGGGTATTCTGGGTTTTGCACTGGGCTGGCGGGCGACCGCCAAAAGGCCGCCCGCCAGCCCAGTGCAAAACTACCTTCCCACGAGGACGCCAGCTCCGAATGGAGCCGGCGGAGTGGGAAGGTGCGACGGGTGCAGTGGCACCCGTCGCGAATTTCACTGTCTGCAATGCAGACAGTGAAATTCTTTGTGGGGCCCTCTTATGGGGGCCCCTGCAGTGCCCATGCCATTGGCATGGGCACTGCAGGGGCCCCCAGGGGCCCCACGACAACCCATACCGCCATCCTGTTCCTGGCGGGCGAACCGCCAGGAACAGGATGGCGGTATGGGCTGTCAGAATCCCCATGGCGGCGCAGCGAGCTGCGCCGCCATGGAAGATTCAAATGGGCAGCGGAAAACCGGCGGGAGACCGCCGGTTTTCCACTTCTGACCGCGGTCAAACCACCGCGGTCAGAATGCCCAGCGGGGCACCGCCAGCCTGTTGGCGGTGCCCCCGTCATTTTAGCCCTGGCGGTCTTGGACCGCCAGGGTTAGAATGACCCCCTTTGTGAATTGAAATAAGTCTCCCCATTTTAGCCTATGGAGGCTATATAATACAGTGAGGGAAAAATAAATTTGGCTATTTTACCTCACTAGCGCTTACAAAACAATTTATATAATGTCCCTGCTTATAGTAACATGGACCCAACCCTAGGGGCACATAGAGCACACCATAGGTGTAACGTATATGTAATAACAAGGTAGTTTAAGACTTTGGAAGTACTTCCAATTCCAAAGTTGAATTTGCATATAACTTTAGTATTAAAGCAGCCAGCAAGTCACGCCTGCCTTTAAAATTACACTGGGCACCTCAGCAGTGGTCCCTAAGCCTATGCTGGGGTCCCTAAACCTACATGCCCTACCATATACTAGGGCTTATAGGTAGGTTGATACTGCCAATTATAATTAGCCCAATTTGCATGTCCACTTTACACAGAGCACTGACCCAGGACTGTTAAACAGTACCCAGAGCACAGCCAAGAGTCAGTAAACACCAGTATCTGTCCAAACCGTCTGGGGGTGACCAGGGAAAAAAAGGAGGACTTTCCTGCAGAGGTGACCACTTTCCATGAACTGTGGCAAAACTCAATCGCAGAAAGCAACATTCTCCAAAAATCCAAGATGGAAAGAAATTCATCCTTGGGGGTTAGATCTGGCTGAGCCCAACCACTGGTGTGGCTAAGTCTCCCTTAAGACACCCCTTCCACCCCCTCTCCTAATCAGTGGGGCTCCCATCTGCTGGGGGAGCAGGAACTGGGGGAAGTCTAGTTTCTGTCTCAAGAGGCTTTCCTTCCTTTGCAGTCCAGTTTTGCTACTCTTCCCCCATCCTGCTCTGCCATCTACTGCAGCAATTCTCCAACCACCAGATGCTTCCTTTGCCTCAGCCCAGGCCACTTCAATTATCGTTAAAGTAGCCTTGCTTAGGCTGCCAGAGGCTGACCAATCAGGAAAGGGCACTAGAGGGCAGAATTTGGTAGTTTTCAGAAATAGTTCTAAAACTCTTTACCAGTGCTAATTATATTGAATTTAAAATTGGCAAGTTGTTTGATTTATTATAACATTTCATTTGGTTCCAAACTAGCTATATTTAGCTCATCTTTATTGGAAATATGACTTTATTATGTTAAAAGAAAGTCTCCCAATGTTAGCCTAAGGAGCACATTGCCTACAATGGAGAAAAACTAATTTGGCTATCTTTTCCCTAACCAGGGATCATAAAACACATTTTATAAAGTCCCTGCTTATATTTACACTGGACCCAAACCTGGGGGCACCTAGCACAGGCGTTTGGGGTAACTTGCATGCACAAATAAGGTAGTTTGAGAATTGGGAAGTACTTTTAATTCCAAAGTGGAATTTGGGGTTACTTTTAACTTAAAGGCAACCAGCACGGCAGGCCTGCCTTTGCAAGGTTTCCAGGGACCACAGCAGTGCACCCAGGGGTGCCCTACCTACTTTGGGGTCCATAAATCTTTATGCCATACTGTATACTAGGGACTTATAGGTAGGTTGTCAGTGCCAATTTTATTTAGGTCTAATTTGCATATACTAATTCAAATGGAGCTCTGACCCTAGGACTGGTAAGCAGTGCCCAGGGCACACCCAGAGTCAGAAAACACCAGTATCTGCAAAAAATGGGGACAAAGAGTGAGGAGGCTTCTGCAGTCACCCAGTTTTCCCACATGGGTCCAGTCCTTCTCACCCAGGCAAGGAAGGCAGAACACAACAGGTCAGCAAAGAAAGAAAGCAGTTCTTCCAGAACAGCAGTCGTTCAGAGTGGCTCTCCTTGTAGCAGCACAGCAGTCTTTCTTCCTGGCAGAGTATCGGCAGGTCCAGAAGTGTACAGAGTTGTTGAGGTCAGAAGTCTAATTCTTATAACCAGTGATACCTATAAAGTAGGAGAGACTTCTAAGAATGCTTTTGGAGTGCACATAGGTCCTCCCTTCCTGCCCGGGCTCCAGACATACTACAGGGGATTAATCATTCCTTTATGATGGGACAGGGCACTAGCCATTCATGTGTAAGTGTGGGGCTGGGCCCAGCTCTTCCCTCCCATCCTGCCCAAGATAGCCCACCAGGATGTTGATGGCCCATCAGTCATACCTAAGCTCCCTTTGTGTGAGGAGGTCTAGAGGAAATGCACAAAGCCCAGCTGTCACCCACCTGAGGCGGGTATTGGAGAAAGGCTGCAGGAATACAGGGCAAAAAGCAAGAGAATGCCAACTTACTAAATGTGGCTTTTTCAAAATTGTAACAATAAATCAAACTTTACCATTAAAGAGGTTTAAATATTACAATTCCATAGGTACTAAACATGACAGATCTACCCCGTTCCAGTGTAGAATTACAACTTATTAAATGTAGTAAGAAATCCCCAATGTTAGCCTGTGAGAGGGGTAGGCCTCACGGTAATGAAAAACATATTTGATAAGTTTTCACTACGAGGACCAGTAAAACCTAAATGTTCATGTCTTCCCTTTTATTTATAGATCATCCTGCCCTATGAGCTACATAGGGCTTTTCCTAGGGGTGACATATCTGTAGTAAAAGGGAGTTTAAGGTTTGGCAAGGGGTTTTAAATGCTGAGTCAACATGGCAGTAGTGCATGCCCCCCTCCCCTTTATTTCTTTACATGGCCCGAAAGAATGGGCTCCCCAGGGCCTGGAAATGGCCTGGGGAGTTCGGGTGTGTGCCCACTCCCTCAAGTATAAAAATGCCATCTACCTTATTGCATATATTGCCCTGCCCAACCCAGGGTTTATTCTTGAAAAACATGAATTCATAGTAAAGGTTTTAAAACATGGTTATTATCTCTGGGGTCTGAACCCCTCACTAGGTGTAGGGGGTAGGGTGTCCCTACCCTTTATCCTTATGTGCTTTTTTATACTTCTGTTCAGGACTGGGAACTAATTCCCAGAGTTCAAAAATGGCTACTATCATATCTTTGTTGTTATTCTGGCAGTCAATCACAATTTATCTCAGGATCTTTTGGCCCCAAAATTTCTCTATGCCATTAAACATCTATATTTCTTTAAACTTAATATCTCAAAAACTAATGAATGGAATTTAACAGAATCACAAGAAAATACACAATTTCTGAGCTAAGAACTTGCTTTCTTCCAAATTTGGGATACTTCTTTCAGCTGTGTTGACTGTAACTCTCTCTAATTTTCCTATGGAAAATGAACTGCAAAAAAGTGTTTTGGGAACACTCCTTTTTATCAAGTCCAACTTAAAGGCTCGCCCTGAGACTTTCCAGAGATGATGAGCTTTTTTGGTGGAAAGATTCCTAAAAATTTGTCAAATGGTGTCAAAGTTATTAGCAAACCAAAAAATGCTTTTCCTATGGAAACGTGGACCTAACTATACCCATATGCACTCCTTTTGGATTGTTACTGTATATGACCAACAAATATTAATTATTTCATACGCTCCCTGACATACAGGACTTGTGCTCCCTTTTGAACTGTTTAGTTCTCCATGGCTCCTATATTCCTAATTGGCATGGCAGATATCTTGTGAGGGATTCCTTACTTCAGTTGGGTAGGGCATAGGGTGATCATTTAAAACATGCTCAAAGTCTCCCTAATCTGTCTTTATAACCTGAACCTTATGAATTGGTCAGCTCACTTGGTCATTTTTCATATACTATCCTCTGATTGCATATTCCTTGCTTGGGGATCATTGCAATATCATTTACCTACGATGTCAATATCTCGGTTTACTTGTACTTATGTCATCAACACTGCTAAGAAATTATAATGTACATCATTCTTTTACTGTGTACAGACTCATTCACAAACATCAATTTATACGGCAGTGTAGCTCATAAATATAAACATTTGTATTCATATATATTGTTCCCTGTTTCACCTAAGCTACGATTCTACTGCAGAAACAGAAATAAGTAGACACATACATACAATAAAATCAGAATTGTTCACTTGTGCAGAGTCTACGATTCTGGGTGTATGGTAACATGTACCACACATTTCACACATTTTTGCATAATACACTTTGGCAACAACTTCCTAAGCCCCATTTACTTTATTTGTCATACCTGGGACTCAGGTACCTATGAAAACAGTAAACTGTAATTTCAAAACCTACAAAAATATCCCTGCAGTATCTTAATTGTTTCACATTTTGTTCTATTATTTAAAGAGTATCACTCTTGTCTGAATTCAGTTCATAATCCCAGTACATATATTGCTAGTGTGCGCCCATGGTGGACATATTAATATGACAAACAGGGATATGTTTTTGGTCTTACAAAAGTAGCTGTCTTACCATTGCAGGACCCACCATAGTCCCTAGTTACAGAAAAGTGAACTCTCTTCTTTTTTATGTACATTTACATCATCCCATGTCCCAATTTAAATCAGGAGAGCACATGTTTTCAAACACTAATTTGCATTCATTCTCATTGCTTTTCCTCCACAGTATTCATGCATTTTGAATGGTGCTCTTATCTCTGTCTTCTGTCTTCTTAATTGTTGCCAGATTTGTTCATTTTATCTCCCCTTTAGTTAGCATTGCAATTTCTAGACACAATTTTCTTTCTTCATCTTTTTTTCCTTTCTGCTCCAGTGGCATAATAGTAGTGCTCACTGTAAGATCTGTAGTCACCCCTAACTTTTTGCCTCGAAAATTTCGACGCACAGCTTGTGCCGCGGCGAGAAAAACGCCGCACACCGACGCTGATCAACGCGACGCTCTGGGGACGACCGGAAATCCGACGCACGGCTTCGCAAGGACAACGCCGCCTGACCTCTAGAGGAGAAATCGACGCGACGCCTGCTGTGAGATCGTAATTTCAACGCGCAGCCCCGCAGAACGACGCGCAGCTGGAAAACAAGCAGGAAAATCCACGCACAGACCCGGGATATCTGGTAATCCCCGCGATCCACAGAAAGAGACTGTCTGCGCGCCGGAAAACGACGCACGACTTCCCCGCGTGGAAAATAATGACGCAAGTCCGTGTGTGCTGAGGAGAATCGACGCACACACCCTTTTTCCACGCACCTCTTCTTTTGTGGCCCTCTAAGGAGATTTTTCCACGCTAAACCAGGTACTTGTGCTTGAAAGAGACTTTGTTTATATTCTAAAGACTTAAGACACTTTATATCACTTTTCAGTGATATCTCTACAATTTTCCATTGCAACTTTATTCTTTTTGACCTACAATTATCCTGATAAATATTATATATTTTTCTAAACAATGTGTGGTGTATTTTTGTAGTGCTATATGGTGGGATTGTATGATTTATTGCACAAATACTTTACACCTTGCCTTCTAAGTTAAGCCTGACTGCTCGTGCCAAGCTACCAGAGGATGGGCACAGGATAATCTTGGATTGTGTGTGACTTACCCTGACTAGAGTGAGGGCTTTTGCTTGGACAGGGGGTAACCTGACTGCCAACCAAAAACCCCATTTCTAACATTGGTGATCAGCGGTGAGGATAGGACTTGTATTTGTGCAGTGACATACAGTAGCTAAGTATTTCACTACCTACCCACAGTTGAAGGTCAACTTGGTTTTTATCTCTTTTTGCAAATCCGTTTTTTTTTCCTGACAATTTTCAAAAACTAAATCCTCAGTCAACATGTCTCTGACTGGGTCTCAGACAGAGGACTTTGACCTAGTCCAGTTGGATACATATACGGTCAAACAACTAAGAGGATTCTGCAGGGCATTGAGGGTACCCACCCAAGGGGCCTCCAGAAAAGAGGACTTTCGAGTGGCTCTGAGGGCCTGGGCAGAAGCCCATTTAGAGGATGATGAGGAAGAGGAGCCAGAAAATGGCCCCTCAGAGGAATTTTCACTATCTGTGGATGGTGTTACCACTGCAATTGTGCACCCTTCCAGACCAGAGAGCAGTGTCTCTGTGCAAAGCCTGACCGCAGAGGAAAGGAGAGAAGAAAGGGAGTTCCAATTGCAAATGGCAAAACTGAAAATTGAGGCTCAACAGGAGGAGAGAAGGGCAGAAAGAGAAGCCAAACAAGCTGAGGCTGAAAGAGCAGCCAAACAGATTGAAGCTGAAAGAACAGCCAAACAGATTCATGCAGAAGCTGAAAGGGCAGCCAAACAAGCGGAAGCTGAAAGAGCAGCCAAACAGGTGGAAGCTGAAAGAGCTTTGGCTGAAAAGAAACTATTGTTGGCTCATGAACTGAGTCTCAAGGAGCTGAAGATCAAGGCAAGACAGTCTGAATCCAGCAATAATGGTGGCAGCATACTGACAGGACCTGCTGGAGAAAAGAAGGTTCGTATACCCAAAAATGTGGTGCCCAGTTTTGTGGTGGGAGATGAAATAGATAAATGGTTAGCTGCTTATGAAGTTGCACTAAGGGATCATGAGGTTCCTGAAGGGCAATGGGGGGTAGCTATGTGGGGTTATGTACCGCCATTGGGGAGGGATACACTCCTCACATTGGATCAACCTGATCAAAACACATACCCACTTCAGAAAGCCATTTTACTTGACAAGTTTGGGCTGACCCCTGAGGGATACCGTCAGAGGTTCAGGGACAGCACCAAACAAACCACACAAACATGGGTAGATTTCTTTGACTTCTCCAGTAAGGCACTGAATGGATGGGTGCGGGGCAACAAAGTAGCTGATTATAAAGTTTTATATGACTTGATTCTAAGAGAGCATATGCTTAATACTACTTATACAGAGTTGCGCCAGCACTTAGTGGATAGCAAGCTGACTGATCCCAGGAAGCTTGCTGAGGAGGCGGACCTCTGGGTTAGCACCAGAGTGTCTAAGAAGGTACCTGGGGGGACTCCCACAAAGGTGGTCAGGGTTCCCAACAGAAGAAAGAGGGGGGAGACAAACTTGCAGATAAGGAACTCTCCAAAGGCCCCCAAAAGAATACCCAGGGAGGGGGTGGCAACCCTTCCTTTTCCAAATTTGGGAAAAAGCCAGGGACATATGACAGGTCAGGGAAACCTAACCCCAAATGCATGGAGTGTTACCAGTATGGTCATTATAAAGGCGATCCCCAGTGCCCCAAGAGGGCACCGTCCACTACCGGACAGGCACCTGGGTTGACTAGTGTAGCGCTTGGGGGGGAGATGGACCCAGATAGCTTTGGGGAACAGGTAGAGATTTCCCTAGTGTCCCTGGGAGAAGGAGAAATGGTGCCCAAGGTTCCCATGCCCAAAAATACTTCCAAGTACCGGCAGTGGGTCACCATTGATGGGCAGAAGGTGGAGGCTCTGCGTGACACAGGAGCCAGTATGACTACTATCAAGAGTCAGCTGGTGTCCACAGAGCAGATAGTACCTAATACATTCCACCAGGTCATAGTCGCTGACAATCGCAAGAGTCACCTACCGGTGGCTCTGGTTCCCTTTGAGTGGGGGGGGGGTCTCTGGTACTCTGAAAGTAGCTGTGAGTCCTGCCATGCCTGTAGATTGTCTGTTAGGCAATGATCTTGAGCATACTGCTTGGAAAGAAGTGGAGCTCAAGTCTCACCTGGAGATGTTAGGGTTACCTGAGTGGGTCTGCATGACCACACGTTCCATGGCTGACCGAGAGGGAAGTCAAGGACATCTGGAGCCTGGAACGATGGCCCAGAGAGCTGCCAAGAGGAGGGACCAGGGGCACGGGAAACCGGCCCCAGGAGTTCCCGCAGTGGCTGACGGGGCTCCTGAGGAGGAGGCTCCCGAGCCAACTGGGGAAGACATTGCCACCCTAGGTGACTTACCTGAGCTTGCTGGCTTGCAAGTTGAGGGTGGACCCACCAGGGAGGAATTCTGCTAGGCGCAGAAAGAATGTCCCACTCTAGAAGGTCTGAGGAAACAAGCCTCAAACCAGGCGGCAGGTGACACCTCTGGCGATCACCACCTATATTGGGAGAATGATCTCCTCTACAGTGAGCGTAAGGTTCCGGCCTTTGGGGCAGCACGTACGCTGGTGGTCCCCCAATGTTACCAAACCTTCCTACTGGGTCTGGCTCACGACATTCCCCTGGCAGGACATTTGGGGCAAGGCAAGACCTTTAACAGGCTTGTCACCCACTTTTATTGGCCCAAAATGAGGACACACTCAGATAAATTCTGCAGATCCTGTCCTACCTGCCAGGCCAGTGGTAAAGCAGGAAAAAGGGGTAAAAGCCCCCTGATTCCACTTCCTGTCATTGGCACCCCCTTTGAAAGGGTGGGCATCGACATTGTTGGTCCCTTGGACCCCAAAACTGCCTTAGGCAACAGGTTCATCCTGGTTTTGGTGGACCATGCCACCCGTTACCCAGAGGCAATCCCTCTGAGGACCGTAACTGCACCGGTGGTGACCAGGACTCTGATGGGGATATTTACCCGTGTGGGATTCCCCAAGGAGATAGTGTCTGACAGAGGCACCAACTTCATGTCTGCATACATGAAGTCTCTGTGGGATGCGTGTGGTGTAACCTACAAGTTCACCACACCCTATCACCCCCAGTCTAATGGTCTTGTGGAGAGATTCAACAAGACCCTGAAAGGCATGATTGGTGGCCTCCCTGAGGCAATGAGGCGTAAGTGGGACGTCCTCTTACCTTGCCTTCTCTTTGCTTACAGAGAGGTCCCCCAGAGGGGGGTAGGGTTCAGTCCCTTTTTGCTTCTCTATGGGTACCCTGTCAGGGGACCCTTAAGCATTGTCAAGGAGGGATTGGAGAAAGCTCCAAAGGCACCCCCTCAGGACGTGGTCAGCTACATGTTGGCCCTCCGCAACCAGATGACCCGCTTCTGGAAAGAGGCCCAAAGTAACCTTGAGGCCAGTCAAGAGGTAATGAAACACTGGTATGACCAGAAGGCCACCCTGGTAGAGTTTCAACCTGGAGACAAAGGGGGTCATTCTGACCCTGGCGGCCGGTGGCCGCCAGGGCCACCGACCACGGGAGCACCGCCAACAGGCTGGCGGTGCTCCCACGAGCATTCTGAACCGCCGCGGTCAGAAGCGGCAAGTCGGCGGGCTCCCGCCGACTTACCGCTGCTCGGGGGAATCCTTCATGGCGGCGGATCGCGCTCCGCCGCCATGAGGATTCTGACCCCCCCCTACCGCCATCCTGTTCATGGCGGGAAAGCCGCCATGAACAGGATGGCGGTAGGGGGGGTCGCGGGGCCCCTGGGGGCCCCTGCCGTGCCCATGCCAATGGCATGGGCACGGCAGGGGCCCCCGTAAGAGGGCCCCGCAAAGTATTTCAGTGTCTGCCTTGCTTTGTGTGTGACTTACCCTGACTAGAGTGAGGGCTTTTGCTTGGACAGGGGGTAACCTGACTGCCAACCAAAAACCCCATTTCTAACAAGAGGTATCTCTTTTATCCATGAAATGATTTCTCTATAGTACACGCTGTTTTCTCATATTTAAATTCTCTTTCAATAGCCATGTATTTTGAATAGTTGTGTTCTCATTTTTATAAAATATGAGACAAATATAAAAGACAGGATTTCCATATCCATCATTGTCTCGCTCTTAGAACAAGACCATTCCAATCACCCTCTCAGAAGAATCTGTTTCCAAGAAGCACATTCCTGATGTATACAAAACGACTTGAGTTGTGAACTTGAGTAAACATCTCTTTGAGAGTACAAAAATCTCTTTATTCTTGATCGTACCAATGAAGAATCCTTTTATTGTATCACTCTTTGTCATTGAAAAGTTCTTTATATGTTAATAATAAAAACCTTCAAGTGCCAGGAAAGATGTATTCTCCTTAAATTTAGAGTAAAGGCCAATCCAATATATGAAAGTTTTTTTGAGATCCCAGAAATGCCTGAAACATTCAAACAAAATCCAAGACATTAAACCTTGTAAACCTTGTAAAGTGCTATACAATATAGTAAATTACATTTTACTAGTGGGCCTGCAGAACAGATTGTGCCACCTACTTCAGTAGCTCTTAACCATGTCTCAGGCCTGCCACTGCAGAGCCTGTGTGGGTAGTTTCACTGCCACATCGACTTGGCATTTAAAACCTCTTGCCAAGCCTTGATTTTCCCTTACCTTACCTATACTTCACCCCTACGGTAGGTCATTTTTCCTTACTATGAGGCCTGCTCCTCTTCTCTTATAGGCCAGCACTAGGAATTCCATAATATAGTTTTTAAGCTGTAATTCCAGATCAGAAAAGAGTCGCTGCATCATGTTTCATGTCATTGGAATGGAAGTAATAAATCCTTTTTAATGTTAAAGTCAGATGTATTATTACTATTTTAGAAATTGACATTTCTCTGTTCTCACTGCTCTGTGTGCCTGACAGCCTGTCTCTAATTCAAGTCTGGTCTGGGTGACAGCTACATTTGTGCATTCCCTCCAGACACCCACAACACAGGACACTCAAATGCATCTGCATTCATCTGCATACTGATGAGTCTTCCTGGACTGGAAACATGGAGGAAAGCTCACACTTACACTTCAAGAGGCAAGTGCCTGTCCCCATACAAAGGGCTGATTACCCCCAACTGATAGTCTAGAGCCAGGGATGCATTTGAAGGGGGACCCGTGCACTTCAAAAAGATCCTTTGATGTCATCTGGCACATCAAAGGCATTTTTTAGTACAAGTACTGGGGCTCTGAAACCCTGAAATCAGTACTCTTCTTAACCTGAAGGAAACTCTGCTGGAGTAAAGGCTTCTTTTCTGAAAAGATTGCCACCTTGCTATGCCTGACTGTTCTTATGAACTGCTGCCCTACTTGCTGAGCTGCCCTGATGCCCACTGACCTCTGCCCTGCCAAAAGTAACTAAGGACTACCCTAGACTGACTCCATGGGCTTGCTGGGTTGCCCCCTGTTCTTCCCTGAGGTCTCAGGAACATCAAAGCCCTTATCAGCGACACAAACCTAGCTCGCCACACCATCCATGAAGCATCTCAAGCATCTCCACTCCCTTTCGTGGGAGCATTCCTGACTGACCAGCTGGAGCCGGAGTGAAGGTCATAATTGGCATACCTGCCCTACTTTAGGAAAAGTGGATCATTCCTTCTGAGGTCTCCCTGGCGAGTATGACACTTTGTCACTGTCTGCACCCAATGGGACCTTCTTCACTGTTATCAACTCTGACACACTGGGCACACCTTTGCTGATCTTCACAGGCTCTTCTGATGGAGGCGCCCTCTACAGTTGCCCAGGCAACCGTGATGCACTGTATGCGCCTGCACCTCACCTGCCCTGTGATCTGTGCCTAAGCCTGACTCTGCTCTCAGCGGCAAAGCTGGCATCTAGCCAGGTACTTAATTGTCCTTCCCCATGGAGGTGTGTTGAGTTGCTTAACTTGGACCCGAGCAGTACCGACGTTGTTGCAAGGCACCATGGAGAGGCACACTCTTTATTCATAACTACGATACCACCCCAGTGGTGTCACAACTGACATAGAGAAGTGCATCAACCTTTAGTGCAGCAATATTTTAATGCATTACTCAGATTACTGTAAAGACTCTAAGATGAGTCCCGATGAAAGCACTGCATTTAATGGGCTGAAAATTGAATAACTGTTATTCTACTGATTGGATTTTTGTTGTTTTGGTCTCATCCAACTCAGATAAATATTATTTATTTTTCCAAACCTGCATGGAGACCTTTTGTGGTGTTTTCATTGCACTGCTGTGTTTGAGAGTTGGACAAAGACTTTACATATTGCCTTTTAAATTAAGCCTGACTTCTCTGCGCAAAAGCTACCAGAGCTTGATCACAGGTTAACTTAGGGTGTGAATCTGACGTACCCTGACTAAGATTGTGGTCCCTAGTTGGATGGGGAGCATACCTCTGCCAACTAGAGACCCAATTTCTAACAGTTTGACACCAATCTTTTGTGTCCCCAAACAAGTTCAGGCCATTGCAAGGAGGAAGGGAATGCCTAGCACCTCAGGGGGGTGGAAACCTCCAGAATCTTCAACTACTTCAAAGTGGCATAAAGTAAAAATAATGGACCATCTGAGCTAACTCTTCAGTACACCTCTAGACCTGTGGAGGACTCAGAAGCACTGCAAAAAGTTCTTTTTTCCTGCTGAGTGCTGTCTCGTTGCACTGCTGCCTGCTGTCCCGTGGGTCCTGTGCTCCCCGTGCCACTGGAATCAAGCTAGCCTGGCTGATGAAGGGTAATACCCTGAAACCGGTCCTAGGATGCTTGTTTCCAGCCCAGGGAGGACCTGGCTTGGCAGTTCGGGCTGGACTGTTCCCATGGGGAATAGGGTCAAGACTGATTTGCATATAGCTGGGTCCAAACTAGAACAGCATGGGTGGCAAAAAAATGATGGATTTAGGCCCAGATCTCTGCACTGGGGGTGAATGTTTCACATTGTTCAGCATTCCATCCATCACTTGTTCTTTTTGCATTTGTTGCCCCAAGTGGGAAGGGTATGCCCAGACGTGGGTCCCATGCTCCCCCAAGCCACTGGAATCAAGCTAGCCTGGCTGATGAAGGGCGATATCCAGAAACCGGTCCTAGGATGCTTGTTTCCAGTCCAGGGAGGACCTGGCTTGGCAGTTCGGGCTGGACTGTTCTCATGGGGAACAGGGTCAAGACTGATTTGCATATATCTGGGTCCAAACTGGAACGGCATGGGTGGCAACAAAATGATGGATTTAGGCCTAGATCTCTGTACTGGGGGTGATAGTTTGACATTGTTTAGCATTCCGTCCATCACTTGTTCTTTTTGCATTTGTTGCCCCAAGTGGGAAGGGTATGCTCAGACATGGGTCCTGTGCTCCCCATGCCACTGGAATCAAGCTAGCCTGGCTGATGAAGGGTGATACCCTGAAACCGGTCCTAGGATGCTTGTTTCCAGCCCAGGGAGGACCTGGCTTGGCAGTTCGGGCTGGAATGTTCCCATGGGGAACAGGGTCAAGACTGATTTGCATATAGCTGGTTCAAAACTGGAACGGCATGGGTGGCAAAAAAACAATGGATTTAGGCCTAGATCTCTGCACTGGTGTGATTGTTTGACATTGTTCAGTATCCTGTCTATCACTTGTTCTTTTTGCATTTGTCACCCCAAGTGGGAAGGGTATGCTCAGACACAGGTCCTGTGCTCCCTATGCCACTGGAATCAAGCTAGCCTGGCTGATGAAGGGTGATACCCTAAAACCGGTCCTAGGATGCTTGTTTCCAGCCCAGGGAGGACCTGGCTTGGCAGTTCGGGCTGGACTGTTCCCATGGGGAACAGGGTCAAGACTGATTTGCATATAGCTGGGTCCAAACTGGAACAGATTGGGTGGCAAAAAAATGATGGATTTAGGCCCAGATGTCTTCACTGGTGGTGAATGTTTGACATTGTTCAGCATTCCGTTCATCACTTGTTCTTTTTGCATTTGTCGCCCCAAGTGGGAAGGGTATGCTCAGACACAGGTCCTGTGCTCCCTATGCCACTGGAATCAAGCTAGCCTGGCTGATGAAGGGTGATACCCTGAAACCGGTCCTAGGATGCTTAGGATGCTTGTTTCCAGTTCAGGGAGAACCTGGCTTGGCAATTCGGGCTGGGCTGTACCAATGGGGAACAGGGTCAAGACTGATTTGTATATAGCTGGGTCCAAACTGGAACGGCATGGGTGGCAAAAAAACAATGGATTTAGGCCCAGATCACTGCACTGGGGGTGAATGTTTGACATTGTTCAGCACTCCGTCCATCACTTGTTCTTTTTGCGCCTGCTGTTCCATTGTCCTGCTGCCTGAGTGAAGGACTGGAACTGCATCTTGAACCAAGGACAACTAGAGGTACTCCAGGGCTAGTTGGCTGGCCTCCTGATCACAGCCTCAGGAACAGAAGAGCTCCTACAACCTTGAACCCAGCACCTGGAATCTGTCTGCTGTGAGTCCTCTCACTCCAAATGGTGCCATCATGGACCATTGGAAGTGTGACTGAAACTGCTCTGCTAGCCCATCTGTGGTCCCAGCAGAACCAACAAAGGATGATGCATTGCCTCACAAGCCTCTGCATCTAAATCACTGTGTTATGTACCTCTCATGTAGGACTTCGCATCATGGCCTGCAGGTTCTTGAAACTGCCACTGTGCAATGCATCTTCATGCACGGACCTCGCATCACCACCGCAGTTCCTTTGAATCCACCGCTTGACAATGCATTTCCAAGCAAAGGAACTTTCATCGCCTCTACTGCATGATGCATCCTCAACACTGGACTTTGCATTTCTCTTCAAACAGTATTAAATGCACTTTTTTTCAGCGGGTACAACTGTGTCCCTTCAGTCATCTTGTGCTTCATAGCAGTTGGCCTGAACTTGTGTTTCTAGACACTATTTTTAATGAAAACTTTTAAATTGCATATCTTTGGTTCTGTGATTGTATTTTTAGTTGCTTTGGTCTCAAAATATTTACTAAAAATAACTCAGTTTTTCTAAATTTGTGTTGGATTTTTCTTGTGTTGTGTGTCACTTTTTTGCTGTTTTGCTGAATTACTACATAAATACTTTTCACAATGCCTCTAAGCTAAACTGGAATGCGCTGTGCCAAGCTACCAGTGTTGACCACAGGTTAATTTGCGATTTTCTTGTATCTTCGCCCTGACAACGATGGTGACTGCTGCTTGAGTAGGGATTCACCACCCTCAACTCCTACACTTACACTAAGCATGACATTGCAATGGCACTGCTAGAGGTGAGTCACCGTTAAATTAGAGGTAGACTCCTCAGCCCTATCCTTGGGTCTTCCTGAAGCATAACTCCAGTCCAGACAAACCTGTGACTACAAAGATATTATTGGAATTGACAAACTGACAGACGAATAATGCTTCTTTATCCAATGAATACCAAACGTTACTGCAAATTGGGAGACACAAGTGGTAGTACTTGAGTATGATATCCAACTAGACCTCCAGAGGAAGAGTCCTCGTGTATCTGACCTCAATTAATGGCGAAATATCAACACTTCAGAACTAGAAATCAGTGCTCATTGCCAACATGGGAGCAGTGCTTTCACAACATTGTCAGCCCTTATAAATTATGGGCCATATTTATCCTTTTTGACGCAAAACTGCGCTAACGCTGCCTGGTGTGCGTGAAAACAAACAACGTACACCAGGCAGCGCCGGCGTAGGGGGATATGGAGCTTGGGCGCCAAAAAATGGGGCAAGTCATGCTGAGGCAAATTTTTCGCATCAACCCGATTTGCGCCATTTTTTTCAACTCCCAACCCCCATTGAAATGACTCCTGTCTTAGCAAAGACTTATGTCCCCTGGGCATGGTCATTGGGCATAGTGGCATGTAGGGGGGCACAAATCAGGCCCCCCATGCCACAAAAAAATAAAAATAAAAAACTTACCTGAACTTACCTTAATGTCCCTGGGATGGGTCCCTCCAGCCTTGGGTGTCCTCCTGGGGTGGGCAAGGGTGGCAGGGGGTGTCCCTGGGGGCTTGGGAGGGCACCTCTGGGCTCCTTCTGAGCCCACAAGTCCCTTAACGCCTGCCCTGACCAGGCGCAAAAAAATGGCGCCAAAGCGGGCGGACGTCATTTTTTTTGAGCCGCCCACTCCCGGGCGTGAATTTCGCCCGGGAGTGTAAATACGGCGCACATGCCTCGGAGTCAATTTTTTAGACGGGAACGCCTACCTTGCATATCATTAACGCAAAGTAGGTGTCCACGCTAAAAAATGACGCAAACTCCATGGACTTTGGCGCTAGACGTGTCTAACGCCAAAGTATAAATATGGAGTTAGTTTTGCGTCGGAATTGCGTCAAAAAAAACTACGCAATTCCGGTGCAAACATCTAAAAAACAGTCTTAGTGGCATTTATCTAAGCTCAGTCAAGCAAGATGTACACAACGGGACAATTCATAATCAGTTTTATAAAATTCAAAACATTTCCCCATGTAGACATATACCTATGAAAATCCCCATCAGCTGACAATTGCCAGGAGTAAGTGAAATAACAACATGCTTTAACTTATTTCAAGTCTTTTTTAATTGTTTATGATAGAGAAATCTTTTTCCTTTCATCTCCATTAAGCCTTCTATCAAGTGCCCTAATCTTTTGGCCCTCAGTGTGAGTAGCCAGATATTTGGTAGGATTTTTAACACATCTGATAAACTCTGACTCCAGTGAGCCAGAATGTGTTGGCTGAAATGAATGCCACCCAATTACAATATTTGGGGGACTAACATGTAGATTTTCGTGCTTACTTCACCAAAATCTGCACGTTCCATTAAGTACCGGACATTTCCCCTCAATAAATATTGGCGAATAATTGCGAGGTGTGCAATAACAACAGGTATCACACTCAACCGGGCTTTTCCGAAGTTATTAGTGTGCAAGTGGCCTGGAAATTAACTAAGGCAAGTCATATGTATGCCCAGGCACTGACTACTAATACTGGAAATTAGGAAGTCCACAAGGGCTGGCCAAAAAGGCTGTGTGTAGGCTTTTTGTAAGTTTCAATATGTGTTGATTTGTTTGCCATTATGGGCTTGTTCTTTAATGCTTTCTGCTATACTACTGTAAAGAACTGAAGCAGATCGTCAGCACATTTTTAGACCTACAATATACAGATGCCCAGCTGCCGCAAATACGACACAGGTGTTGGGGATTCAACAACAAAAGAGTTGGTTTTAGAGGTTAATGGATAAAACATTAAGGTAGAAAAATAGATCAGTGAGGGGGCTGAAGAGCTCGAGGATTAAGGCATTTTTTGAGGGGTGGGAATAGTTTCGGTTTGTGGTGTTAAAACACTGATAGAGTGTGTAGAGTGTGTGGCTAAACCGAAGAATTGTGAATAGTGGTAAACTCTGCTTGCTTCCCACAAAGCAGCCTTTTCACCAAGCTAGCAGGCGTCATGATTGGCCCCTCGCCCAAAGAACTGTGTACAGGTTGTGACTGCTGAAGTGACAAACCACTCAGTTTACTTGGGGATCTCAATATGGTCATTGGTTCGACTTTCATATTCAATCTACAAGTTGCAATCCGGAAGGCAAAATCGTTCATTTTTTTGCATGTATTTGGGGGCATATTTATACTCCGTTTGCGCCGAATTTGCGTCGTTTTTTTCGACGCAAATTCGACGCAAAACTAACTCCATATTTATACTTTGCCGTTAGACGCGTCTAGCGCCAAAGTCCATGGAATTAGCGTAATTTTTTTGCGTGAACACCTTCCTTGCGTTAATGATATGCAAGGTAGGCGTTCCCGTCTTAAAAAATGACTGCGATGCTATTGCGTCGTATTTATACTCCCGGGCAAAAATGACGCCCGGGAGTGGGTGGGACTAAAAAACCCGCATTTGCGCCGGATTTTAGCGCAGGGCGGGGCAGGCGTTAAGGGACCTGTGGGCTCAGAATGAGCCCAGAGGTGCCCTCCCCTGCCCCCAGGGACACCCCCTGCCACCCTTACCCACCCCAGGAGAACACCCAAGGCTGGAGGGACCCACCCCAGGGACATTAAGGTAAGTCCAGGTAAGTTTTTTTTTTTTTTTTTTTTTGTGGCATAGGGGGGCCTGATTTGTGCCCCCCTACATGCCACTATGCCCAATGACCATGCCCAGGGGACATAAGTCCCCTGGGCATGGCCATTGGGCAAGGGGGCATGACTCCTGTCTTTGCTAAGACAGGAGTCATTTCAATGGGGGATGGGCGTCGTAAAAAAATGGCGCAAATCGGGTTAAGACGATTTTTTTGCCTCAGCCTGACTTGCTCCATTTGTGGACGCCCAAACGCCATTTTTCCCTACGCCGGCGCTGCCTGGTGTACGTGGTTTTTTTTCACGCACACCAGGCAGCGCCGGTCGGCTAACGCCGGCTAACGCCATTCAATAAATACGGCGCCCGCATGGCGCTTCAGAATGGCGTCAGCCGGCGCAAATTTTTTTGGCGCATAACTGCGTTAGCGCAGTTTTGCGTCAAAAAGTATAAATATGGGCCTTGATATTTTATTCTGCATTTTTGACACGTTTTTCTGCCATCGCATGGCAAGGCCTGCAGTATGAATTCATTCAAGCTGAAAGGGCACGGTAATCGCAAAGAGAGCGGCTTGGGGCCTATGTGCCAAGTTAGTAGCAGGGCACACTTTAGGCTGGTCACCTTACACATCGGTGCCCATGATCCACAAACACGCTTGCTTAATTTTCTTATAATAAATCCACTTAGACCTCTCAGCAACACATTAAAGTAAAGTACCTTTCAGAGTGTTGTTACATTTTACCATCTTCATGGGTATATGAACATCTGCCTCTGAATCAATGATCACGCGAAGATTCGTAATGATACCACTGTATAGGCTATTAAAAACAGGTGGGTACTTTTCGTACGTACTATACAGGGAGACATTTGGATAGCTGCCATTGTTATTGTATTTCGCATTTGACGTAAAATCATTATAGGTCTCATGGTATTTAAAGTGTGTATTCCCGTCGTGTGGTACAAGGTGAAAATCTGTAGTATAAAATCTAGTTTTGGAATTCAAACACTATCCTAGGATTCTTTGATCTTAAACGAATGCATCTAATGGAGTTTCATATTTACAGTAGGTCACATTTATTTAAAGAAGATATACATTGTAGCTCTTTCAGTGATTTAACCTCCTCGACGTTCAGTCCGCTTCTTAAGTGCTGACACCGGGACACGTTTCTCCGTACTTATTACTCGTTTCAAAATCACCTCAAAAACACCCACACGCAACAGAGAATAACAGTTTTTTTGCATTTGGTAACTATAAGACGAGTTTTTGCAAAATTGCAATTGCGGATATAAAAATGTAAAGAGTGTTTGTTAAATTATGAGCTCACTTTTGTGACATTGAGAGGAAATACTCTTACTCTTTCCCTTTAACTTGCATATTATTTATAGGCATGTTTTGGACGGTACTGTCAATTATATATGAGCAAAATGAAAACCTCCAAAAATACAAGTTAATGATATGCATTTAAATAGTGTTTGCCAGGCCATTGGCAGGTCTACTATTATTGGGTCTTGGGTGAAGAGAGTTCTGGATGTCTGTAGGCAGCCCTCTTAATTCCAGTGCATATTATTTACTTAAAGTGGCCTTTGGGTCAGCACCTTACACATGATTGGATGACTTTGTTGCCTGTCTGAGATGTCGCCTCTTGATTTAATTAATTTTCTCCCTATTCTTGTATTTGTCCCAAACAGGATCATTTCACTCTCAAGGTGTTGTCATTGCATGAGTTGATCTTTCGATATTTTGAAAGGCATATTAACTTAATGAGTGAACGAAGGGCAAACAATAGGGTAGGTTAGGTTGTGATAATAGCAAAACCTGTTAAGATTTACATAGTTGTAGTGCATCATTCTTAAAAGGGAAAATCCTGAGGCCAAGAAAAACGTGCATCAACAGTTAATGATATTCTACCCTCTGTGAGAGTTCAATTAGTGTTAAAAACAGCTGATAGATCAAGAAGAAAAACTACTGTAGATGCAAATTGCCATTACGAAGATGTATAAGGTATATTTTAGCAACTGTATTCCCATGGAATCGTCTAGGGGTTTATTATCATAAATGTGTTGTCTCAATTGGGAAGCTAGTCAGATTTCAATGATCTTCACTAAGAAGGGTGAGGTCTACACTGGTCAGATGTTACTGATGACTTTGGCATCAGCTGAAAGTTTCCTCAGCATAGGAGACCAATTTTGAAACATTCAGGAAACTCATCATGTATAAGTGACAGATTCACCACTGCCACAGTCACGGCTTAGACTAAGCTGAGGCAGGAGTACCCACCTTTAGCCCGTCAGGCATAATACTTATCTGTCACTCAGTCAGAGCAGTACCTGAAGGGCAAATAGTGTAGAAATGTTGAAGTATGTCCAGTAGACATGTGTAATTGTCAAATTCACTTGGAGTAAAAATATACTGGTAGCTAGGAAAAAACTGTACAAGGCAGAAGAACACAGGTGTTTGAAGCCACACAGAGAAATTTTGAAATTGAAACTATTTCTGAAATAGACACAGGGGCAGATTATGAGTTTGGTGGATGGGGAGGTTGCCGCGGTGCTGGTGATCTCTTGCCGGCCCCTATTATGACTTTCCCACTGGGCAGACCGGCACAAACCAGGATTTCACAAGGTCAGCCCAGAGGGAAAGGTGCAGCAGCATTGTTGCCGACTCATTATAGATCTGGCGGCAGTGCTGCCACACGCAGCTGGCACCAGCACCCTCTTGCACAAAAGACAGTGTGCATTTCAAGGGAGCTGGGCAGTGGGACCCCTGCACTGCCCATGCCATGCCCATGGACAGTGCAGGGGCCCCTCTGTGGCCCTCTGCATTTGTTCTCCACCAGCATAAGCCAGGTGGTACCCCCATGAAAAGGCTGGTGGAGAACAAGGTGGTTGTCAGCAGGGTGGTGTTGAGTTCAGCGCCGTCCTGGGTGATTGCATCCAAGACTGCCGTCAGCCTGTCGGGATCTATGATACTGGTAGAGATGGTGGTAGGTTGGCGGGTCTGGTTGTCAGCCTCATAATAAGGCCCACAGTCTTTGCAAAAAAGGAGGAAAAGCAGCAAGAAAGGGTTAGTGTCCTTTTGGAAGGAGGTGGGAGCACTAAGATGCCAGGACGAATTATGGAGGAGGGATTAATCTACTGAGTTTACTAAAGGGTGGAAAAAATTAACACTGATTCATCATTATGAACCCTAAACAAGCCACGAAAATGTCATCAAAATGCAATTTTGGTTTACAAACGTTTATGATGAAAATCTTTCAAATTATTGTTACAATATCCTGAAGGGGGCAGTTGGAGAATGGGCAGTAGTCCAGTAACCCAGTGTGACTACTGGATAACTGTTAATGCAATCAGAACCAGTCGGGGTAGTTTGTTTTCTTAGGGCGCGGTGGGGGATTCAGAGTAGTTAGGTTTTTGGGGGTGGGGGTTGGGTACTTTTGATTTTGGGGTGGGAGTAGGGGTTGTTTTGTTTCGGGGGCCGGGGTACTTTTGTGTTTGGGGGTGGGGGCAGGGTAGTTTGGTTTTGGGGGTTGGGGGATTGGGGGGTTGGGGTAGTTTGGTTTTTGGGGGGCGGGTGGCCAGGGTAGCTTAGTTTTTGGGGGTGGGGGTAGTTTTGTTTTTGGTGGTGGGGGATCAGGATAGTTTGGTTTTTGGGGGTTTGTGATAGGGGTAGTTAGGTTTTTAGAGGCAGGGGTGGGGGGGTCGAGTAGTTTGGTTTCTGGGGAGATCGGGTAATTTGTTTTTGGGGGTGGGGGATTTGGGTAGTTAGGGTATAAGGGGTGGGGGATTGGGGTAGTGTTGTTTTTAGGGGCGGGTGGGGGGTCATTTTTTTAGGGTGGGTGGGGGAGGTCGGGGAAGGGTTTAGGGCTCAGTGTGGGTGGAAGGTATCTGGGGTAGCTTTGTTTTAGGGGTGGGGGTCAGGTAGTTTTAGTATTAGGGGTGGGGTACTTCTGGGCCTTTGGGCAGGTGGGGGGTCGCATGCTAGAACCACACATGCCGTTCCCACACATGCCTTCACCAGGCATGCTTTTACAACAAAACATCATTGTAAAGGCATTTGTGATAACAATGCTGTTGTTGTTACGACTGCGTTGTTCAGGCATGCGTGGTTCCAGCATTTGTTGTTCCAGCATACATTCTGTATGAAATCCTATTTCAATCAATCGATCATTACTGTCAGACCAGATGTTAATATCCATCAACAAAATACAAACATGTAAAACTCAACAAACAATTCATACAAGATAATGAATCAGCAACATCTTAAAATCTCTAAAAAACAGATCCCTGGATCATAATTATATTGAAAGAATGTAACTATTAGGTGAAAAATGGGTACTCCATACACAGGATTTTTTACCCTATCAGCTATGCTGAGTCCAGGAACTTACAAACACTGAGGGGCATAATTACAAGGCCCTAGCATCACCAGAGTGTCACTTTTTGTGACGCTCCGGTGGCGCTGTGCAAATACTGCAGCTTCACAGGCAGCACTTTCCGTGAAAGAGGCATGCAATGGGTGTTGCTCTGGGTGTTCCACATCAACACCCATTGCATTTTGATGCAGCCCCAGGTTTGCAAGAAATCGTAAATCTTTGGCAGCACCAAAATCTAACGCCACTGCAGGGGTGGCGTTAGTATGGCGCAACAAGGAGAAATACTTTAATTTCTCCTATTTTTGCCCTTTCAACCTGTGCTGTATTCTGCAGAAATCCCCATTGAAGATTGTTTTTGTGCAGGAAGGTGTCCAATCTCCCTGACAACGCAGCCATCCTTGCACCATGGCGCAAGGGTGGCTGTGTTGGCACTGGGAAGCTAATTTAGCACCGGCGGAGGGGGAAACACAGGGATGCACTGTCTTTTTGTAAAAACAGTGCATCCCCCTGTTTCAGAACTCATGTAGTGTGGCACTGCCAATCTTGGTGTTGCGCTGCACCAGTTCTTTGTAAATATGCCCCTAAATGCTTACTAGGGTTAGGTTTGCTTATTCTCAGAGCATTTATGCAATCCTATATACCCAGCGTCGACAGAATGGGGTAAGCCATCTCGCTCTAGAGTTTGAATAGGCAGGACAAAAAAACAATACATGGTCTTCAGATTCCTCTGTGGAGCAGCATACAGGCACAATTTAGTCTTTGTGACAGAAGATGACCAAGAAGATGTATAAATGGCTATTCAAGTAGAAACTTTTTCTTCTCCAAGATTGGTAGGATCTGTTAACATATTTCAGTACAGTTTTAACTCTTCAATGCAACATATGCAAAGCCAGTACAGGATCTGCCCTAATATTGCAAGCTCTATAATGGGTTTCAGTGCAAGCTCTACTCTTAGGGTTAATAAAGGAGAGCTCTGTCCTAAATTCAATAGGGACCTTTGAAAGTTGCTTACTTTTATTCCTAGCTCTGCCACATCGTGAGATCTCGACACCTCTGTGCGGTAGAGAGCAAAGTTGGCAACTTGTGCATTTTAAACTTCTATGATGGGGGAAATTAGATAGGAGGATTTACAGTTGGCAAACCTACATATAGCCTAAGGACTATGCATAATTAGCAAGCAGGTCTTTGTATTTTGTGGCACCTAGAGTCTGGATCTGGTTAACCTGATTACCAACTACCCAAATTCTTTAACTTTCTCTAAGGGATTCATCTCCACAGTAATCTTCCCCCTGAAGGTCCGGTGTCAATTAAAGGCCATGAACTTAGTTTAGTTGGCATTAACTTGCAATTAATGGTTCTGACAAAAGTAAAGAAACCTGTGCAACTGAATTTGGAGGCCCTTTGGAGATTTTGGGATGTGGAAGGTATAGTCAGCAGAGAGTATGCACTGGCCTGCTAGAGTTAGTGAGTCATTTTCACAGTCAGCCAGAAAGGTGAAGCACCCATGAATAAACAGAAGAAATAGTATGGGGGCCATTACACGGCCTGGCAAACTCCTTTATTAACATGATGTTTTTCTGTGAGTTCACCATTTGGGCCCCATCTAACTTGGGCATGATTTTCCTTGATAAAGCACAATCTTATCTCTAGGAGATCGGGTGAGGTACTCTCATGTCTGCAAGAACTTCCACACAATCTTGCTCTTGGGACCTAGATGAAGGTTATGAGATCGACAATGGCAACATAGAGTTTCCCCTTGCTGAGCGATGTCTAATGCCCTCTTTCTGATCATAAAATGTTGAAAGACCTGTGTAAGGAAATGCCTCCTTGGCATGGTTACCCCCTGACTTTTTGCCTTTGCTGATGCTAAGTTTTGATTTGAAAGTGTGCTGAGGCCTGCTAACCAGGCCCCAGCACCAGTGTTCTTTCCCTAACCTGTACTTTTGTTTACACAATTGACACACCCTGGCATCCAGGTAAGTCCCTTGTAACTGGTACCCCTGGTACCAAGGGCCCTGATGCCAGGGAAGGTCTCTAAGGGCTGCAGCACATCTTATGCCACCCTGGGGACCCCTCACTCAGCACAGACACACTGCTTGCCAGCTTGTGTGTGCTGGTGAGGACAAAACGAGTAAGTCGACATGGCACTCCCCTCAGGGTGCCATGCCAACCTCACACTGCCTATGCAGTATAGATAAGTCACCCCTCTAGCAGGCCTTACAGCCCTAAGGCAGGGTGCACTATACCATATGTGAGGGCACCAGTGCATGAGCACTGTGCCCCTACAGTGTCTAAGCCAAACCTTAGACATTGTAAGTGCAGGGTAGCCATAAGAGTGTATGGTCTGGGAGTCTGTCAAACACGAACTCCACAGCACCATAATGGCTACACTGAAAACTGGGAAGTTTGGTATCAAACTTCTCAGCACAATAAATGCACACTGATGCCAGTGTACATTTTATTGTAACATACACCCCAGAGGGCACCTTAGAGGTGCCCCCTGAAACCTTAACCAACTACCCGTGTAGGCTGACTGGTTTTAGCAGCCTGAAACACTCGAGACATGTTGCTGGCCACATGGGGAGAGTGCCTTTGTCACTCTGTGGCTAGTAACAAAGCCTGTACTGGGTGGAGATGCTTATCACCTCCCCCTTGCAGGAGGTGTAACACCTGGTGGTGAGCCTCAAAGGCTCACCCCCTTTGTTACAGCACCACAGGGCATTCCAGCTAGTGGAGTTGCCCGCCCCCTCCGGCCATGGCCCCACTTTTGGCGGCAAGGCCGGAGGAGATAATTAGAAAAACAAGGAGGAGTCACTGACCAGTCAGGACAGCCCCTAAGGCAACCTGAGCTGAAGTGACTCTGACTTTTAGGAATCCTCCATCTTGCAGATGGAGGATCCCCCCAATAGGGATAGGAATGTGACCCCCTCCCCTTGGGAGGAGGCACAAAGAGGGTGTAGCCACCCTCAGGGCTAGTAGCCATTGGCTACTGCCCTCCCTGACCTAAACACACCCCTAAATTCTGTATTTAGGGGCTCCCCTGAACCTAGGAACTCAGATTCCTGCAACCTAAGAATAAGAGGACTGCTGAGCTGAAAAAGCCTGCAGAGAAGACGGAGACACCAACTGCTTTGGCCCCAGCTCTACCGGCCTGTCTCCCCACTTCTAAAGACACTGCTCCAGCGACGCTTTCCCCAGGACCAGCGACCTCTGAATCCTCAGAGGACTGCCCTGCTCTAGAAGGACCAAGAAACTCTCGAGGACAGCGGCTCTGTTCACCCAAGACTACAACTTTGTTTCAAAGAAGCAACTTCAAGACAACTGCGTTTCCCGCCGGAAGCGTGAGACTTGCTACTCTGCACCCAACGCCCCTGGCTCGACTTTTGGAGAACAAACACTTCAGGGAGGACTCCCCGGCGACTACGAGACCGAGAGTAGCCAGAGTTGCCCCCCCTGAGCCCCCACAGCGACGCCTGCAGAGGGAATCCCGAGGCTCCCCCTGACCGCGACTGCCTGACTCCCAGATCCCGACGCCTGGAAAAGACTCTGCACCCGCAGCCCCCAGGACCTGAAAGATCGGAACTCCAGTGCAGGAGTGACCCCCAGGAGGCCCTCTCCCTTGCCCAGGTGGTGGCTACCCCGAGGAGCCCCCCCCCTTGCCTGCCTGCATCGCTGAAGAGACCCCTTGGTCTCCCATTGATTCCAATTGAAAACCCGATGTGTGTTTGCACACTGCACCCGGCCGCCCCCCTGCTGCTGAGGGTGTACTTTCTGTGCTAACTTGTGTCCCCCCCGGTGCCCTACAAAACCCCCCTGGTCTGCCCTCCGAAGACGCGGGTACTTACCTGCTGGCAGACTGGAACCGGGGCACCCCTTCTCCATTGAAGCCTACGCGTTTTGGGCACCACTTTGAACTCTGCACCTGACAGGCCCTGAGCTGCTGGTGTGGTAACTTTGGGGTTGCTCTGAACCCCCAACGGTGGGCTACCTTGGACCCAAACTTGAACCCCGTAGGTGGTTTACTTACCTACAAAAACTAACAAATACTTACCTCCCCCAGGAACTGTTGAAAATTACACTAAGGGGGTTATTACAACTTTGGAGGAGGTGTTAATCAGTCCCAAATGTGACGGATATACCACCAGCCGTATTACGAGTTCCATAGGATATAGTGGACTCGTAATACGGCTGGTGGTATATCTGTCACTTTACCGTCACTTTTGGGACGGATTAACACCTCCTCCAAAGTTGTAATAACCCTCTAAGTGTCTAGTTTTAAAATAGCTGTATGTGATTTATTTGAAAAGTATATATGCTATTGTGATTATTCAAAGTTCCTAAAGTACTTACCTGCAATACCTTTCATTTGAAGTATTACATGTAAAATTTGAACCTGTGGTTCTTAAAATAAACTAAGAAAATATATTTTTCTATACAAAAACCTATTGGCCTGGAATTGTCTCTGAGTGTGTGTTCCTCGTTTATTTCCTGTGTGTGTACAACAAATACTTAACACTACTCCTTTGATAAGCCTACTGCTCGACCACACTACCACAAAATAGACCATTAGTATTATCTCTTTTTGCCACTATCTTACCTCTAAGGGGAACCCTTGGACTCTGTGCATACTATTCCTTACTTTGAAATAGTGCATACAGAGCCAACTTCCTACAACCTGATTCCAGTTCTCACACATAATCTTGCTTGCTAGTGACTTAATGCATCTTTGAGTGTGTAATTTAACTTTTCATGGACATGTCTGGAGAAAATAATTAGAATATTATCCAGAGGGCTGACGATGCAGTAGTTGTCATGGAGGTTTCTGCAGGATTTAAAAAAAATAGGAAATAACTTTGCACCCTCCCAGAAAGGGGAATTGGAGCGCCCACATCTATGGCCTTAGAAATATGTTCAATATCAGAGGCGGGCAAAATATTCCATTCTGCTTGTGGAACTGGTGGAATTGGTGGAATTTCAGTGACTCCATATGGCTTCAGAATGGTAAATTGGCAAGCAAGATGTGGCATCTGCTAGTGCAATTTCTGGTAGCTGGGAGGACATCCAACATGTTTTTACTAACGTGGGCGGTTGCAACCATTCGTGGTTGGAAGGCTGCTTCTTGAGTAAAAAATCTACTCAAGCAGCAGCAAAATTGATTTGAGTAACTTCCCCTTCAGGCGCACTGTGTGGTGCTGTTCACACTGATTTTTTGGCACAGAACACACTGCTGGCACTATTTCACAGCAGGAGCAGCCCAACATGCCTATTTCTGCCCATGGAATCTTGGGGAGTTTTTTTTAGCATAGTAGAATTCCACAAGGTACCCCACCCCTGATTAATCCAAAGTACCCAGAGTTTGAGCTCCAAATAAAACACCTACCCTGCCTCTGAGAGATGACAGCCTTTTTAGTGTCTTGCAGAGGGGCATCCTTTTTAACTTCTTTCACACTTGTTTGCTTAAAGACATTGAGTGGATTATTTCTTTGAAGATCTATGGATTGAATATAGTAAAGGAGCCCATGGGGAATACATCGAAGGACAGTAAGAGGAGCAGGTGTAGGGTCATGGAGGAAGAATAATGATATATAGAAATATTGATAGTTTGAGGTTGGTGATTAGCCTATAGGAGAGTGTGATAGAGGATAGTAAGAGAGACATAGGGCATGATTTAAAAAGGTAAATTTATACTTTTTATGTTTATTTACAAATGTTTGCTATTAACAAATGTTTTAATATCTTTATGACCATGGAGTCTATGTACATAATAATATAAGGACAGTATTGTCTTTTTATGTGCTGGGACTCTGTAGTTGTAAATATACTACTAGTCAAATACCTTTGTGAATAGAAAACAATTGTAAATTCACTAAAAAGTGAAAGTTTGCCTTTGTGAATCAGGCCCATAGTGTACTTGCTTCACAAATAAACTAGATGAAATTATTTGAAGATACAGAGGGAGCTTTGTATCCTCATATGCAGATAGAAGTGAAATGATGAAGTTCAGTCACTTACTACTGAGTGAGTAGTAAGTATAGAGCATGAGTCGGTGAGACTTGATAATTTGAATGGTGAGTTTAAGGCCATTAGTAGGATAAAATATGCTTGACAAACGAGTAGACAGTAAAATAAATTGAATTACAAAACAATTAATTGCCTAGATGCCAGACTACTGAAAAATGATAACATCATACACATGAATGAAAGTTGTGAAACAAGCAAAATGTATAACTGAAATTAAGCAAAAGGAAAAGATGATTAACAACAGCACTGAAAAATCGATTTAGGGACTAGATAACACTATGTAAAAGGCGACCAATAGCAGTAGGTTTAACGTAACATAAAACAAGGAACAAAAAACTGCAGAAGACAACCCAAAATGACAAAAGGAATAAATAATATGTCTAATAGCAAATTAATAGATATTTGTATTAAGTTCAAAGGCTACAGTTTATCTCTGAGTGGGATTTGTTTTCTACATCCATTGTAATGGATCAGCTGGATTGAGGTGGATGTGATCTAGCTTGATCAGAGAAAGAAGAGAGGTACTTTGAGAAGGGACAAGAGAGGTGCCAGACATTGTGGTAAGAGAGTATAGATGGGGACAAAGAGCCAAGATGAAGAATAATGGAAAGGCATGCAGCAGACCTGAAAGCAAATGTGTGAGATTTTAGAAAAGACAGAGGCTTTAAACAAAGATAGAAACCATTTTTTACTGAAGCAAGGCAAAGAAAACAAATCATTGTTGAAGGACACGATATACAATATGCAATAAGCAGCCCTCTGACAGACAGACAACCATAGCTTCCCTAGTGCTAATGACTGCCTCCCTCCCCTGCACCGAATGCAGGCAGCTTTAGGCAACAGAACGAAACAGAATATTGATGATGGTGGTGGTGACAATTGATGATTTTCTAGTGACTAGTGGCTGAATATGACAGCAGGCAGGCTCCAGTGCATGTTGGGCAAGGTGACAGGGCACTCAGGGGATACACCTGAGATTGACTACTTGGTCACTACGACACAATACCAAGCGTGAAACTGGAGACAGCAGATATATTGTACAGCACTTCTTCAATTTCTTTCTCCAGTCTGTTAGGGCTTGGATCTTCCTGGGAGGAAGAGGGAACATGACCAGGGCTCATTAATAAGCTATGAGTAGTCAAATAAGATTAGATAGTTGATTATCTGGAAAGCATGGAAATGGAAGATGGTGGTCCTAACTGTTCTTTAGCTATTCTAGCTGTCATGAACTGTCTGCTCTGTGGTCCTTTGATAATGGGAACTGCCTGATAGCAGGGCCATTAATATTTAAATTATTATTTTTACTTTAAGCAGTTTTTCTGGTGGAAAATATTACTCTCAAAATCCAGTGCCTGTCCTGAGATCCATGCATCATATTGTACACCACAGTAATTTCCAGTATTTTAGTTAATTGTGTTTGTGGGAGACTTCATGATCCCCATCTGACTCAGCAGCCATAGTGGGCGTGGCTCTGTTTAAACCATGCAACCTGGTCTGTTGCTTGGCTTCTTCTTCCAAAGAGAGAGGAAGAGATTACATCAGTTGCTGATCTCAAACCTCACCTTCACCCTCTGTCATTTCACTCAGAAACATTTCTTCTGTATAAGACTCAGAGTGTTCAGGTCACTGCATCTCTTTGGATCCACTTATCACACACAAATCTTCTGTATCTTGCCAATTTCCCTAAAAGTCAAAAAATCAACAGTTAATGCGCTACCTTCAGATTCTCATCAACAGGAACAAGAAGACTGCTTTGAGTTAAACTGTGAAAAAGCAGTTGATCTTCCCAAGGATTTAACTTTTATCAGCTCCTTTATTAAACTCTAAAGACAGTATTTACCTGAAACTCATTATTCCATAACTTTCAAGGGTAAGTGTTTTGCTTTTTTTGGGTATATGTAACATGAACGTTTGTTGTATATTTGAAGGGTGACACTAATAATCATTTATGTAAAAAGGAGTTACTGTTGATAATCATTGTTATATGAAGTATTCCTCCTACATAGACATTTACTGACTGTTCTGCCATAAATGGGTCCATACCCAAAGATTGACAGATGCTGTCAAAACGATATAAAGTTCTTCACGGCTTCCCAAATTCTTCACAAATGCTCTACTTCCTCCTTTTCCCACCCCATTGCTTGACTATCAGAGTGGATCTCAAACTGGGGCTGGTCAGCTTTGATAGTGTTGTGCAGGAATTGTGTGTTCCAGGTTGTTCCTGTAGCAGACAGAGAAATTCGGGTTATATTGCTTGAGCCTAGACACCTTAAATAGGTTTTCTAACCTAATGGTGGATGAAGAGGGAAATAGTGTGTTCCACTGATATTTTGTACTGCTAGCATAGTGGTCAGGGAAGAGACACCTCAGATATTGTTCATTACCAATGTAAATGGTCTCCCTGGATGTAATGAGTGCTAAGGGTTAGTGTATCTCTCACCACATAGAATTCTAGTCACGGTTAAAGGTCTGTGAAATTATGCAGCTTTTGTTGCAAATATGAAATGTCTGCAAAATTTTGCAAAATGATGTAAAATATTATTTTAGCAAAGTTCTTGAGTGAGCAAAAAGTCAGAAAAGATACTAGCAGGACCAGGGTGCAAGCAGAAAATGTCTCTTCATCAGGACATTTTATAAATGAACCCGTCTCAAATAGTAGAGATATCTGAAAATGTTATGTATTGTGAAATTCCAGGAAGTTTACAAACTTGCAAAATTTACAGGTCTAATTCAAATTTCACTCAGGCGTAGTGAAAGTCCAAGTCATATTGATTATAAAGTTATATGTATGCATTTTGCCATTTTCGACATTTCATTTCTGACTTCAACATTTATCAGGTGGATTGAGGAAGACTATGGCCCATTTTCATTCACATATTTTGCTTGATTGCACATTATGTAGCATTTGCAATTCGGTTGAACGCACCATTCATGTTTTTGAAGAGTAGTGAGATGTTTTTTACAGAAGGTAAAATACCTTTAGACTTTACATGGTACCAATTTTAACGAAGTTTCCAAGAATAAACACTAACTGTTTGACTCACAAATAATATTCAGTGACATCAGTGACTAGCCAGTTGAAAACAGCAGGAGGTGACTGGAGAGGACACTAGGAAAAAGTAAACACACCAGAACTTCCTCATTACACCATTTCTAAAAATTTGTACCAGCCCCCAAAGAAATTTAAAGCATTCTGTAGCAAAAAACACAGAGAGAAAACTATAAATACGGAAGAAATACAGTAAAATGCCACAACCTATAAGCACAGACACTATTGACCTCAGGATTTAAGTTCTTCCTTGTAACTGACAAAGGACCTCAAGGATCCTTGTCATCACTGGTTATCTTCAAACTCTATAAGAACTCCTTGAATTATACCATAGCAATGAGGGCATCAAAGTACATCACAATGCAGATGACATACTGGAACGCATAAAGACCAATTCTAACAACGAAATACATTGAAATTCTGCATTGGAATGTGATACAGTTTTCAAACATAGCCTTGCATATAAATTATCTGCCAGGAACCGAGATATGATGTCCGGTTGGAATTTCTAGTTTCTGTCTCATATGACATATTTGGCATACTTTTTTAATGCACTCTTAATGGGATGCATTGTTTAGAGTTTTGGCTGAGAGAGTTAATTACTCAGATGCTCCAGATGACGGATCAAAAAGATCTGAAACATTAGGCCGATCAAGTTGCTTACTTTTATCCCTAGCTCTGCCACATCATGATATCTCGACACCTCTGTGCCGTGGGGAGCAAAGTTGGCAACTTGTGCATTTTAAACTTCTATGATGGGGGAAATTTGATAGGAGGATTTACAGTTGGCAAACCTACATATAGCCTAAGGACTATGCATAATTAGCAAGCAGGTCTTTGTATTTTGTGGCACCTAGAGTCTGGATCTGGTTAACCTGATTACCAAATACCCAAATTCTTTAACTTTCTCTAAGGGATTCATCTCCACAGTAATCTTCCCCCTGAAGGTCCGGTGTCAATTAAAGGCCATGAACTTAGTTTAGTTGGCATTAACTTGCAATTAATGGTTCTGACAAAAGTAAAGAAACCTGTGCAACAGAATTTGGAGGCCCTTTGGAGATTTTGGGATGTGGAAGGTATAGTCAGCAGAGAGTATGCAGTGGCCTTCTAGAGTTAGTGAGTCATTTTCACAACCAGCCAGAAAGGTGAAGCACCCACTAATAAACAGAAGAAATAGTATGGAGGCCATGACACCACTCTGGCAAACTCCTTTATTAACATGATGTTTTTCTGTGAGTTCACCATTTGGGCCCCATCTAACTTGGGCATGATTGTCCTTGATAAAGCACAATATTATCTCTAGGAGATCGGGTGAGGTACTCTCATGTCTGCAAAAACTTCCACACAATCTTGCTCTTGGGACCTAGTTGAAGGTTATGAGATTGACAATGGCAACATAGAGTTTCCCCTTGCTGAGCGATGTCTAATGCCCTCTTTCTGATCATAAAATGTTGAAAGACCTGGTTCCAGTTCTCACACATAATCTTGCTTGCTAGTGACTTAATGCATCTTTGAGTGGGTAAGTTAACTTTTCATGGACATGTCTGGAGAAACTAATTTGAATATTATCCAGAGGGCTGACGATGCGGTAGTTGTCATGGAGGTTTCTGCAGGATTTTACAAAAATAGGAAATAACTTTGCACCCTCCCAGAAAGGGGAATTGGAGCGCCCACAGCTATGGCCTTAGAAATATGATCAATATCAGAGGCAAACAAAATATTACATTCTGCTTGTGGAACTGGTGGACTTGGTGGAATTTCTGTGACTCCGCATGGCTTCAAAATGGTAAATTGGCAAGCAAGATGTGGCATCTGCTAGTGCAATTTCTGGTAGCTGGGAGGACATCCAACATGTTTTTACTAACGTGGGCGGTTGCAACCATTTGTGGTTGGAAGGCTGCTTCTTGAGTAGAGAATCTACTCAAGCAGCAGCAAAATTAATTTGAGTAAGTTCTCCTTCAGGTGCACTGTGTGTTGCTGTTCACGCTGATTGTTTGGCACAGAACACACTGCTGGCACTATATCACAGCATGAGCAGCCCAACATGCCTATTTCTGCCCATGGAATCTTGGGGAGTTTTTATGAGCATAGTAGAATTCCACAAGGTACCCCACCCCTGATAAATCCAAGGTACCCAGAGTTTGAGCTCCAAATAAAACACCTACCCTGCCTCTGAGAGATGACAGCCTTTTTAGTGTCTTGCAGAGGGGCATCCTTTTTAACTTCTTTCACACTTGTTTGCTTAAAGGCATTGAGTGGATTATTTATTTGAAGATCTATGGATTGAATATAGTAAAGGAGCCCATCGGGAATACATCGAAGGACAGTAAAAGGAGAAGGTGTAGGGTCATGGAGGAAGAATAATAATATATAGAAATATTGCTAGTTTGAGGTTGTTGATTAGTCTAAAGGAGAGTGTGATAGAGGATAGTAAGAGAGACATAGGGCATGATTTAAAAAGGTAAATTTATACTTTTTATGTAAGTTTACAAATGTTTGCTATTAACAAATGTTTTAATGTCTTTGTGACCATGGAGTCTATGTACATAATAATATAGGACAGTATTGTCTTTTTATGTGCTGGGACTCTGTAGTTGTAAATATACTCCTAGTCAAATACCTTTGTGAATAGAAAAAAATTGTAAACTCACTAAAAAGTGAAAGTTTGCCTTTGTGAATCAGGCCCATAGCGTACTAGCTTCAAAAATAAACTGGATGAAATTATTTGAAGATACAGAGGGAGCTCTGTATCCTCATATGCAGATAGAAGTGAAATGATGAAGTTCAGTCACTTACTACTGAGTGAGTAGTAAGAATAGAGCATCAGTCGGTGAGACTTGATAATTTGAATGGTGAGTTTAAGGCCATTAGTAGGATAAAATATGCTTGACAGACGAGTAGACAGTAAAATAAATTGAATTACAAAACAATTAATTGGCTAGATGCCAGACTACTGAAAAATGATAACATCATACACATGAATGAAAGTTGTGAAACAAGCAAAATGTATAACTCATATTAAACAAAATGAAAAGATGATTAACAACAGCACTGAAAAATCGATTTAGAGACTAGATCAACACTATGTAAAAGGCGACCAATAGCAGTAGGTTTACCGTAACATAAAACAAGGAACAAAGAACTGCAGAAGACAACCCAAAATGACAAAAGGAATAAATAATATGTCTAATAGCAAATTAATAGATATTTGTATTAAGTTCAAAGGCTACAGTTTATCTCTGAGTGGGATTTGTTTTCTACATCCATTGTAATGGATCAGCTATGATGAAGTGGATGTGATCTAGCTTGATCAGAGAAAGAAGAGAGGTACTTTGAGAAGGGACAAGAGAGGTGCCAGAAATTGTGGTAAGAGAGTATAGATGGGGACAAAGAGCCAAGATGAAGAATAATGGAAAGGCATGCAGCAGATCTGAAAGCAAGCTTGTGAGATTTTAGAAAAGACAGAGGCTTTAAACAAAGATAGAAACCATTTTTTACTGAAGCAAGGCAAAGAAAACAAATCATTGTTGAAGGACACGATATACAATATGCAATAAGCAACCCTCTGACAGACAGACAACCATAGCTTCCCTAGTGCTAATGACTGCCTCCCTCCCCTGCACCGAATGCAGGCAGCTTTAGGCAACAGAACGAAGCAGAATATTGATGATGGTGGTGGTGACAATGGATGATTTTCTAGTGACTAGTGGCTGAATATAACAGCAGGCAGGCTCCAGTGCTTGTTGGGCAAGGTGACAGGGCACTCAGGGGATACAACTGAGATTGACTACTTGGTCACTGCGACACAATACCAAGCGTGAAACTGGAGACAGCAGATATATTGTGCAGCACTTCTTCAATTTCTTTCTCCAGTCTGTTAGGGCTTGGGTCTTCCTGGGAGGAAGAGGGAACATGACCAGGGCTCATTAATAAGCTATGGGTAGTCGAATAAGATGAGATAGTTGATTATCTGGAAAGCATGGAAATGGAAGATGGTGGTCCTAACTGTTCTTTAGCTATTCTAGCTGTCATTAACTGTCTGCTCTGTGGTCCTTTGATAATGGGAACTGCCTGATAGCAGGGCCATTAATATTTAAATTATTATTTTTACTTTAAGCAGTTATTCTGGTGGAAAATATTACTCCCAAAATCCAGTGCCTGTCCTGAGACCCATGCATCATATTGTACACCACAGTAATTTCCAGTATTTTAGTTAATTGTGTTTGTGGGAGACTTCATGATCCCCATCTGACTCAGCAGCCATAGTGGGCGTGGCTCTGTTTAAACCATGCAACCTGGTCTGTTGCTTGGCTTCTTCTTCCAAAGAGAGAGGAAGAGATTACATCAGTTGCTGATCTCAAACCTCACCTTCACCCTCTGTCATTTCACTCAGAAACATCTCTTCTGTATAAGACTCAGAGTGTTCAGGTCACTGCATCTCTTTGGATCCACTTACCACTCACAAATCTTCTGTATCTTGCCAATTTCCTTAAAAGTCAAAAAATCAACAGTTAATGCGCTACCTTCAGATTCTCATCAACGGGAACAAGAAGACTGCTTTGAGTTAAACTGTGAAAACGCAGTTGATCTTCCCAAGGATTTAACTTTTATCAGCTCCTTTATTAAACTCTAAAGACAGTATTTACCTGAAAATCATTGTGCCATAACTTTCAAGGGTAAGTTTTTTGCTTTTTTTTGGTATATGTAACATGAACGTTTGTTGTATATTTGAAGGGTGACACTAATAATCATTTATGTAAAAAGGAGTTACTGTTGATAATCATTGTTATATGAAGTATTCCTCCTACATAGACATTTGCTGACTGTTCCGCCATAAATGGGTCCATACCCAAAGAATGACAGATGCTGTCAAAACAATATAAAGTTCTTCACAGCTTCCCAAATTCCTCACAAATGCTCTACTTCCTCCTTTTCCCACCCCATTGCTTGACTATCAGAGTGGATCTCAAACTGGGGCTGGCCAGCTTTGATAGTGTTGTGCAGGAATTGTGTGTTCCAGGTTGTTCCCGTAGCAGACAGAGAAATTCGGGTTATATTGCTTGAGCCTAGACACCTTAAATAGGTTTTCTAACCTAATGGTGGATGAAGAGGGAAATAGTGTGTTCCACCGATATTTTGTACTGCTAGCATAGTGGTCATGGAAGAGACACCTCAGATATTGTTCATTACCAATGTAAATGGTCTCCCTGGATGTAATGAGTGCTAAGGGTTAGTGTATCTCTCACCACATAGAAAATGTAAAATGTTATTTGGCAAAATTCTTGAGTGAGCAAAAAGTCAGACAAGATACTAGCAGGAACAGGGTGCAAGCAGAAAATGTCTCTTTATCAGGACATTTTATAAATGAACCCGTCTCAAATAGTAGAGATATCTGAAAATGTTATGTATTGTGAAATTCCAGGAAGTTTACAAACTTGCAAAATGTACAGGTCTAATTAAAATTTCATCCAGGCGTAGTGAAAGTCCAAGTCATATGGATCATAAAGTTATATGTATGCATTTTGCCATTTTCGACATTTCTTTTCTGACTTCAACATTCATCAGGTGGATTGAGGAAGACCATGGCCCATTTTCATTCACATATTTTGCTTGAATGCACATTATGTAGCATTTTCAATTTGGTTGAATCCACCGTTCATGTTTTTGAAGAGTAGTGAGATGTTTTTTACAGAAGGTAAAATACCTTAAGACTTTACATAGTACCAATTTTAACCAAGTTTCCAAGAATAAACACTAACCGTTTGACTCACAAATAATATTCAGTGACATCAGTGACTAGCCAGTTGAAAACAGCAGGAGGTGACTGGAGAGGACACTAGGAAAAAGTAAATACACCAGAACTTCCTCATTACACCATTTCTAAAATTTTTGTACCAGCCCCCAAAGAAATTCAAAGCATTCTGTCGCAAAAACACAGAGAAAAAACTATAAAGACGGAAGAAATACAGTGAAATGCCACAACCTATAAGCGCAAACAGACACTATTGAACACCTCAGGATTTAAGTTCTTCCTTATAACTTACAAAGGACCTCAAGGATCCTTGTCATCACTGGTTATCTTCAAACTCTATCTGAACTCCTTGAATTATACCATAGCAATGAGGGCATCAAAGTACATCACAATGCAGAAGACATACTGGAACGCATGAAGACCAATTCTAACAACAAAATACATTGACATTCTGTATTGGAATGTGATACAATTTTCAAACATAGCCTTGCATATAAATTATCTGCCAGGAACCGAAATACGATGTCCGGTTGGAATATCTAGTTTCTTTCTCATATGACATATTTGGCATACTTTTTTAATGCACTCTTAATGGGATTCATTTTTTAGAGTTTTGGCTGAGAGAGTTAATTATCAGATGCTCCAGATGCCGGATCAAAAACATCTGCAACATTAGGCCGATCAGGATACCAGGCTTTTGCTGTTTGAAAAAGGAGGCGAGGTAAGAATGTTAGCAACACCCCCTTGTATAATATTTTTTCCAACTTAGAAGAAAGCAAGACAAGCAGAATTCTGCTCGAGTTACCACAGCAAGTTTCTTTGAGGGAGAAAACCAGGATAAAGTAGGCAGTTTGAGAAGATGTGGAATAATATTGAAGGCAATTTACATATTAAACACTTTCCTGTATGCCTGTACTTGTGAGTGTCCCACAGTGGTAGAAGTATGATGTTGCACAATCTAGATGATGGGTGATCCCTCATAAACTCCTGGAGGAAGTGCACAGCCTCAGCAAGACAATATGGGCTTGCACCAGAGGGAGAGAAGCATTTCAATGGAGTTACCGGTTGGCCAAACAGAGATCAAGACATGACAGCTATTGGGCCCTGCCCTGCCCAGAACACTGTGTGGAACTGCCAGTGAGTTCACAAGTGCCTCTAGTGGGCAGGAGAAGGGTACCTGGCTCCATAAATTAATTGGAGAAAGGGGCTCGACACGCTGAACTGGCAGTAACTAACAAATACCTCCACATTAGACTGCAAGGGAGTTTTTGTGAGGGGTCTGTAAAAAAGGTAAGGAACCATGGTGCAGAGGTGCTGAGACATGGAAGAAAAAATACCATCTGGCCATGAGGGGAGACGAGGGTCCTGAGTGATGTTCCTCTTGCAGAGGACAAACGTATTGAGCTCTTAAGTGGTACTAGGTGGGCCTGAATGAAACGGGTTATGAACTGAGGCCTGAGAGACATTGTAGCAGTGCCCAGGGGGCAGTGCTAATTAACAGACATTAGCACTTGGTTGGCAGAGGGCCTTCATACACATACCCGATATATAACCACCAGAAGCAGGGAACTAAGATGATCTCTGGCACTTGCTTCTATGTGTCCTAGGCAAGCACTGCATAGGTAGAGGGATGGCTAGAGGCATTCTCCCAGGGTCTGTAGAAGACACAGATGTGGAGGTTGGGAGCATCTACAGAGGCCCTTCAGATGGGGGTTGATACAGAAGAATAGGCATGCTGTCTTTGTTTAGAGGCGATCCTTCAGTGCTAAAGGTCAGTGAGCAATACCACATCCTGAGAAGGAACACTAGGGCTTCTTGACCCCACCCAGAACAGAGACTTACCTATCTGGGTTTGTTCAAATCACAGAGGGTCGCTGGCATGGCTTCAGGAAGGGGTTGCAGAGACCACAATATCGAAGACATGATGAATGCTAAGTCACAGAAGGGAGACGGAAACAAAATATCTTAAGATTTCAGCAAGTCCTCTACAGATAGGCTAGGAAGAGACAGGTCTCCTGTGACAATTTTACAGGAATATCTTTGAAGAATAGTACATGTGAGGAGTGAAGCCAGTGTTAGCACCCTGAACAACAGCGTGGAAGATATATAACATATGCTGGAATAGAGATCAGAGAAATGTAATGAAATAGGCAATTTCATGCTTCGCCTGTAGGCCTTTACATGGATATCTCACGTAAACATGCAGGCCTTGAAAATCACTCAAGGCACAACAACATAAGAATAAGGGTCTACCCAAGAAGGCACAAAACTCAAACATACAGACCCATGCCCGATGTTTTTTGCACCACATACAAGGCAATTCAAAAAGTTATCCAATGCAACTGGCATGCACACAGAGGACAGCAACACGTGTGTTCTGAAATGCCACTGAACATACTCACCTGGTTCTATGTTTTGACAAGAAGGATGAAATTATAGTGAAAACTAGTTTGATGGGCTGTATTGAATTTGAAAACCATAAACGGAGCTTTTACCAAGATCTAGCAATAATAATAAGAGATTTTCACCAGAGTACAGACTAATTGTAGAAAAACAGCATCAGATTTGGGGTCTTCATCACATGGCACAAAAAAGAACACCTGCTCAAAACACTGGAAGCAGTTAACCAAGTCATCAGCAATGCAGCAGGCTAACAGCAAGCTTGGTGTCTGTTCTTTGTATCAAGAGTTGTCAATTACCCCCAGGGAGTCACACAGGGAACTCAGTAGATGTGGGGTGCTCTAATGGACTCTTGTAATACTTGATGAGCCTAAACCAGTCTAGGGAGACAACTTTAAGGTTATGTTTGTTAAAGGGAGGTTGATGGGATGGCAGAACAATTTTTCAGGGTGACTTTTCATCGCCACCAAAGTGGCATTCATACTGACCCTATCAGAAGGGGAACAATATGTACAAGGGACATCCTAAAGGCATGAGGAAGAGTTATTGTGAGCACAATGATTTATAGAGGTAAAACTCACAGATCCTGGTTGAAGAAGGAGAAGTTATGGCAGGGAACACTTTTCAGAAGGATACAATAGGCTAAATCTACCTACATAAATATGGTGAATGTTCTTAGCTTAAATAAAAAGGCCTCAATGCATCTGCCAAAAGAAGGGTCATCATTAATGTATTTAGATAATATAGGGGATGTATGTCTCCTCCAATAGACACATCAAATGAAATACAACTAGGTCAGATTGATATCTAGATGTTCTTGATTCTATTATTATTATCCACACATCTAAATCATCGGGAGTAACCATCTTCTGTGCTGATACCTGGGGGAAAAACAACAAATTATCCTTCCCTGACAAAGCTGTGCGAATGATGGAGATGGTAGTACAGGTGGAGTGTTGTATCTACACCTTAGCATCAATCTGTGATCCCCCCACAATTTTATAGGCAGCTGAAAGTGAGATTATTGTACAGGGTGATTGTAACCTGGTTATGAAAACTCACTTGGATTGATCACATCTTACAAATGATAGGGAGGGCATTCAGTGGTGAATTCAGGGTGTGGCTTGCTGAAGTGGGGCTTATGTACACTTGGAGGACAACTACACATGCCAAAGAACAGGATTATATCTTCTATTCCCATGCACAATAACCTATGCACATCTGGAATATTATTTTATCACAGTTTGCTTGCACCCTGGGGTTGCAGATGTTTCCAGTGGGCCCAAAGGAATATCAGGCCATGCCTATATATTGCTCACTATCAGATGTGGCCCATTTTTAAAAACAAAGAAGCGACAAAAGTGCAGACACAGAATCACAGCTTAGTAGCGTAGAAAAAATTGCATAAGAGGACACTTTCACACAAGGTGTGGTGTTGGTAACTAACAGTGCTGGCTTAATTCAGGGTTTTCAATCAAGATAAAGTAGAACATATGTTTTTAAAAATAAAAAACAAAACACTACTTTGTGAGTAAGGTGGGTAAATTGCAAGCCCATTAATTTAAAGCCCTTTTAATGAAAGGCAGGATAACTACCCTACTATCCTGGAAACTAAATCTGATAAAAGAGGGCAGGGAAATTGACAGTGCTTTCCATCTTTTCTTTTAAAATCGCTGCACTAGTGAATATGTACCACTGATGAAGCTTATGTTGGAGCAAATCTAAAACTGATCTTATCTAGGGATCAAATTATGACACTCGAAGAACCCATACCAACAGAGGATGTCATAACAACGGTGGTCAAGTTGAAGGGGGTAAAAACACAGGTGCTGAAAAGGTCAGACTTCTATAAAATATTCTGTCATGGCCTAGCTCTTCTGTAACTAGGCTTTTTACAATTTCATAAACACTGACATAGTAAAACTATTGATGACAGATGCAATGATTACTTCTCAAGCAAGGCAAAGATCTGTAGCTATGCACTTTATAAAGACCATATAGTCCTTGAACCTTGGCTCCAATATATTCATAAGCATACTGGTCACAAGCCTTGGAAAATTCATGCTAGTTCTAATTGACCCAGACCAGTCAGGAGTTATCTGAGGGTGCCAATGTGAAGACAATACAAAAAAAGATGTGCTCACATTATAGAGCACGCCCAACGAAAACAAAGCAATGACAATTCACTCTCACTCAACATAGAAAAAGCATTCAATAGAGTGGAATGGTCATTTATGATGCAGGTCCTGCATATCTTAGGCTTTGGACTATGATTTAAAGGTCATAGAAAGCTATGGCACTCCACAAACCATAAAATTAAGAGTTCAGACAACAACCCTAATGATTACTAGGGGTATCAGGAAGGACTACTCCTTATCTCCATTCATATTTGCACTCAGTCAAGAGCCCCTGGTCAACTCAGTGAGGGACAGGCAGGACATCAAGGGTGTGGTGTGGAATACGGACACATATGAAATCACAATGTTCATGGATGACATTATGGTGGTTTTGGCAAACCTCAATAGCTCACTGCCCCCATTGATGGAGGAACATGAGCATTCAACATAACCAAGTCAGAAGCGTTGCTTCTGTGTCCCTATAGGAAATTATCATCTTTTATCTGGTGAATCCCCAGATTTATGCCTTAACCATTTACGCTGGCTGTAGAACTCTGTGCATTTTACCCTGCTAACCAATGGTAAATTACCTGTTCTCCTCCTTTCAATATGATGAGATTGATATACACCTAATAGACATATTTAGCATAAATATAATCCCCTAGTATATGGTACAAAGTGCTCCCTGGGCCAATAACTTAAAAGTCACTAGTGGACTGCAGAACCTATTGTGTCATATGCTACAGTGGTAGTGCAAACATAGCCTTAGGCCTACCATTGTAGCCTTACTGCAGCAGTGTAAAAACATCAAATTGATCTGTCAAAATAATCCCATTTGACAGGTCAAAACCTCCATTTTAAATATTAATAAGTGACCCCTGTATAAGCTTTGTAGTCCACAAGGAGGTTTACATTGTATTTGAAAGTAGGACATGCAGACATTTAGGGTGTCATTACGACCTCAGCGGTCTTTTTGCAAGACTGCCGAGGTACCGCCGTGCTGAAGACCGCCAGTGGTGGCGGTCTTCCGCGCCGCGTATTATGACCGCTGGCAGGCCGCCGTCCTTTTTTGGATGGAAAGTCGCCAGCAGCCATACTGGCGGACGGCGGGAAAGTGGAGGTTGCCCAACCTCCACCGCCACGTCAACAGAACACCGCCCACTGAATCATGTCCCATTGTTCGGTGTGGCGGTGTTCTGGTGACGGTGTTCCGGTGGTGGAGCTGCCCCCATGGATCCCGTCCCCTCCCGGAGGATCAACGGACAAGGTAAGTTGATTGTCCGTTAGGGAAGGGGGTGGGGGGTGTTGTGTGTTGTGTGCGTGCATGGGTGTGTGTATGTGAGAGTGTAGAGGGGTGAGTGAGTGAGTGTATGCATGTGGGGGGGTGCTGTGTGTATGTGAAATGTGTGCAGGTCGGACGGTGTGCATGTCTGTTTGTATGTGTGCGGGTATTTGTTGTCGGGGTGTATGTGTGCGTGTAGGGATGTGTGTATGTGCATGTCGGGGGTGTGTGCATGTAGGGGTGTGTATAGGTGCATGTTTGGGGTCGGGGTGGGGAGGGGGGTTGTGCCACCTTTGGGGGGTGGCAGGGCGGTGGGGGGTGTGGGGGGAGGATTTGTGGGGGGTAGCAGGGGTGGGGGAGACCCCCATCAGTGCCAGGGAAGGAATTCCCTGGCACTGATAGTGCCTACTGCCATGGATCTCATGGCGGTTCCCAACCACCCGAGATCCATGGCGTTATGCAGAGTCCTGATACCGTCGCCGGTCTAGTGACGACCGCCGGGCTGGAGACCACAATCTCCAGCCCAGCGGTCTTCACCGCCATGGCGGTCAGAATGGTGTAGTGGCGGATGGCCTGTTTGCGGTCTTACCGCCGCTTTACCGCCGACCACCAGGGTCATAATGACCCCCTTAAGGTTTACATGTCCTTGCAGGTTGCTGAAAAAAACTGTATTTGTCTTATCAGGCTTTTGTCTCTGGGTTTATTTTGGACATCATGACTACTTCAAACTGGATTTTAGCATTCGACGTGGGGGGTCTGTAGGATTGCCACAGTACACTCCTAGCACACACCCCCAGCCATCAGACCCCAGGTTTGCTTTGTGCTGAAGAATTTTGCCATCTTCAAAATGATGCCCAGAGTCAATAAGGTTGGCTCCAGGAACTTTTACTCCAATAGTTAAGGTGTACTCAGTAGTAATTTCCACCCTCTAACTCATGCCAGACATAAATGTGGCATTGCCAGTCACCCATTTCAGCACACTCTTGGACCTGCTGTCTCTGACCTGAAATGAGCCTTGAAGGACTAGATCTACTTCCTTGTGTACCCAAGACAAAGAAGTGGAATCCAAGGGTGATGAGGCTGACCTCCTGTTCAAGCTACAGGGAAACAACAAGCTATATGAGGCCATTTCTGCAACTGCCCAACTGAACAGTGGCAACTGGACTTGGACTGGAATCTGCTTTTGGCCTCTGCCTGACATTGTGTGAGTCTCTAAGTGCCTACCCCAGACATCCTGAGGGGCCTTAGCAGTGTACTCCTGTGGTGGATTGGGACTTAAAGGAGAAAATAAGAAGAAAAATTAATTCACCAGAATGCTTATGGTTGGTTGCTGGGCTCCATCACAGCCAGCCTAAAATTGCTCCTAGGTGCCAGTCTACCACAATCATTGACTAGCATCGACATGTGTTGTTCCTACCTAACGCTTTGGGGCATATTTATACTCTGTTTGCGCCGGAATTGCTTCGTTTATTTTTACGCAATTCCGACGCAAAACTAACTCCATATTTATACTTTGGCGTTAGACGCGTCTAGCGCCAAAGTCCATGGAGTTTGCGTCATTTTTTAGCGTGGACACCTACTTTGCGTTAATGATATGCAAGGTAGGCGTTCCCGTCTAAAAAAGTGACTACGAGGCATGTGCGCCGTATTTACACTCCCGGGCAAAATTCACACCCGGGAGTGGGCGGGTCAAAAAAAATGACGTCCAGCCGCTTTTGCGCCGTTTTTTAGCGCCTGGACAAGGCAGGTGTTAAGGGACCTGTGGGCTCGGAAGGAGCCCAGAGGTGCCCTCCCATGCCGCCAGGGACACCCCCTGCCACCCTTGCCCACCCCAGGAGGACACCCAAGGATGGAGGGACCCATCCCAGGGAACTTAAGGTAAGTTCAGGTAAGTATTTTTTTTTTTTTTTTTGTGGCATAGGGGGGCCTGATTTGTGCCCCCCTACATGCCACTATGCCCAATGACCATGCCTAGGGGACAGAAGTCCCCTGGGCATGGCCATTGGGCAAGGGGGCATGACTCCTGTCTTTACTAAGACAGGAGTCATTTCAATGGGGGTTGGGAGTCGAAAACAATGGCGCAAATCGGGTTGAGGCGAAAAATTTGCCTCAGCCTGACTTGCCCCATTTTTGGGCGCCCAAGCTCCATATTCCCCTACGCCGGCGCTGCTTGGTGTATGTCATTTTTTTTCACACACACCAGGCAGCGCCGGCGGCTAACGCCGGCTAACGTCATTGAATAAATACGGCGCCCGCATGGCGCTTCAGAATGGCGTTAGCCGGCGCTAATTTTTTTGACGCAAAACTGCGTTAGCGCAGTTTTGCATCAAAAAGTATAAATATGGCCCTTTATATCTCCAGTTTTCTTTATTGGATTTGGGTGTCATTTAGGTTATTACTATGTTTTTCTAATTCCAGTTGGGATTTTTATTGTTCTATATTTTCACTTTATCACTGTTTTAGACCTGCATAAATGCTTTGCAAAATGCCCTAAGTTGTTCTGTGTCTGAGCTACCGGGGGAGGGGGGCTCATGTTAATTTAGTGACTTGGAGGGCTCTCTCTGACAAGGTTTCTGAATATTCCTTAAGGTACCTAGTCACCCACACCAAAGAATAATTTAATTTCTTACATTCCCACCAACAGTGACAACCAAAGATTCTACAACAATGGATCCCCATAAATCGGAATGCCTGATCAGTAACATATTTGTGGATTCAATTGGGCCCCACCATACGTCACACAGAGAGTATGAACTATGTCCATCTTTTCTCTGAGGTAAAGATAGATCCAAAGTCTTTGCAAAAAAAGTATATCTCATGGCTTGGAAGAATGGCTGTTGTAAAAATGAATATCCTTCCCTGGATTCTGTATTTTTTCAAAGCTATCTCCCTGGTGGTGCCACTTACGAATCTAAAACAATTGTTACTGGCTATTTATCAGCTCATCTGAAAGGGGAAGATGCCATAGATAGCAAACAAGGACACCGGTGGGTCTCTGGGACAGGCACATAGTACTGAGAAACTGGCTACACAGACTATGGAAACTCCTGGCTGTGGAGAATATTGATCTTTCTATAGATCACAAACAGAAGGAGTCTGACTCCAGCTGGGATCTCATCATTCAGATCTTTCCCAAAGAGTTCCAAGAACTGGTGCACTGGAAATTCTTAAAAAACCTGTGTCTCATGTCATCATATTCAGTGTAGAAGGTTCAAAGTGAGCTCTTAGGCATGAACTAGTCATCTTTGACACATCAAAATAGGGCTGAAGTTTTTGTGATTATTTTTGAAAATTTCTGCTACCAAATTTGGAGATCCTCGCAGACCCAAGGGTTGTAGGTAATACTGTCTGTATCATGTGTTGTCTATAAAAAGAGTTAAATTGTGAAGGAAAGTGGTTCTGTCTTTCCCAGTGAAGAGTGACAAAACAAAAACTTCAAGGGGTTGATATGGCCCAGAACGAGTGGCTGTGAAAGTTCTTGCCAGTGTGCCAAGTGTTCCCTGAAAAGATTGGGGATCCCATGTTGTGGTCATGTTGGCGTGCATGGCAATCGCCATATTCTAACCACTGACACATCAAAGTAGAAAACTGAATTGAACAAAACTTTGCCGAGGTGCACCCCAGGATCCCTGGCAAAGTGTAAGTATATTTGCATATTTTACAAAAGGAGCCCTGGAGGGACACACAAAAGTGTTTACAATGGTCTAGGTGTAACATCGAGCTATGGCAGTCCTCCATATTTTCCCCTGTGCAGGGAGAATAGTCCACAACTCTGAGCGGTATGTTTATTAAAATGTCTCACAATGCAGTACAGCAACACAAGTTGCTGAAGGCATTATGTGAGAGAGCATGAATGCAATGTGCCTACAGAGATATAACACTGTCCTCCTCGCTCGATAGCACTGACACAAAATCAGCCTGAAAGTTTCACATAAACAAACCAATGCAACATAGTGGAAAAGTGCCTGTGTCACGTAAAGCATAGGTTCTGCACTGGAAAAGTACACTTCCATTACAAAATAGAATGCTAAGACTAACTTTTTTAAACTTCTACGACTTTGAATGTTTGCTGTAAAGTGCAGCACACATGCAAAGTCAGAATAGATCAGAGAAATAAAAGCAATTCTCCTCAATAATGTTGATGCCAGAATGAAGTAATTTGTTTATGAAAAACATGTCTACATTTATTTAGTGGATAGGGTTGTACATCAAAACTAGGGTTGGTTGCACAGTAACACCTTTGTACCATCCATGACGTAAAGTGATACAAAGCAGTGCTAAGCTCTATTTTGCATTACTCGCAGGCAACTTTCCAGTGTTTGAAAACAAGATTTGAATTTCAGATAAATATTTTCTGCTGATTTGTGCCACCGTGTGTAATGCAAAACTGGCTAAAAATGTTAATAAATATACATCATACGTCTTCACTGTGGGTGCATCTATGAGCCTGGGAGAATATGGAATGTGCTGCTTTGGAGACCACTGCCCTAGAAGTACTGGGTCATGTCTGTTATGGGTTCTCAATGGTAGATTAGCCACCTCGTGTAAACTAGGAAATGCTTGTTTAGTGATTAAGAATAGCTATATAAAAGCCACTAGGCCTAGTTTCTTGATACTGAATGGCAAATAGTTCTACGTGACAAAATCAAATACTTTTGGTTTTTAATGAAAATGATGTGCATTGCCAATGACTGGGTGCATGATTTTATGGTGGTAAACACCCCTTCAAAGCCAGTACATCTGAAGCTCTAATTGTGCATATTCTTGTCCTTTCTGTTAATCAAAGGTAAATAATTATAGGTGTTTTATGAGCTGGAGTCTGCTGGTGAATAAAAATTAAGGGTACTAGTTTACACTTGGGCCCATATTTATACTTTTTTAGCGCATCATTTGCATCATTTTATGATGCAAAGCGGCGCACACTTACAAAATCTAATTGTTGTAAGAGAATGCATGTTGCATTTACATTAGTTTGGCAGGCCCATTTAGGGATGGTTTCCATTGACTTTCCTTCAACCATTTTATGAACATTTACAACTTTGTGCATAGTACTTAATTCCCTATATATTAAAATACCTATCCATTGTTTAAAACAAAAAGACTGGCTTGGCATTTGTATTTAATGTAATATGGAGGGTTGCTGGGTTTATAGTGCTCAGCACCTCCTTGAGTCAGCCCTGGACATCTCTGCTTCAGTGTAACAGGAGTGTCAAGTGCTAAGCCAAATACTGGGTGCCAAATTTGGGGTCCACAGTGTGGAGGCCCGAAGACAACATAGATAAAAATAAAACTAGTTTGCCACAATTGGGATCCAGAAATTCTGGTTGCACAATAACCTCCAAAACTGGCTTTCTTACAAGATTCTCCGCATTGAGCTATAGGGCTGAAATATCACTAGGAGGTTTGAGACTTTCTGCTAAAACTGGACTAGCTAGGGAAGAAGGCTGCTGGAGTATGAAGCCTGTTGTAAGTCCATCCGAATTTGGTCACAGCCTCTATCCAGCCTTCTACCTGAGGCCTGATTAATTGCTTGTCACATTGCTCTCCCCAGCGTTTATGGTGAGACAGTGGTGTAGTATGCTACAATGGATCATTTTGCTGTTGCCTTTCTTAAATCATGATCAATGCTTTTGCTGCTGCCAAATTCTTCTCTAGTAGACCCCCTATCTTACCAGGGATAAGGAGACTTTCATTATTCTACAGCATCTGAGAAGAAGATTAGCAGGTGGAGGATCATTAAATTTGTCTGGATTGTGACAGCATAAGATTTTTATATATTACAGCTGAATTTCACTGCTTGCTTGAATCTCCTATTCTACAGTCCCTTGAAACTACAAGTGCTCTGCAAAGACATCCAGTATTTGATTAGTATATGTTTCATTGTCCAAGGCCTGTGGTAGAAGTGAGGATTGGGTATTTACTCTGGGCTGCTTTTGGTCCTCAACTTTAAGGAATTTTCACGCATGTTACCAATCTCAGTTGCTAGATTCTGAAATAGATAAGTATCAACGCTGGATTCTCAGTCATCTCCCAGAAGGCAGGATGCTAATTTTTATATTTCTATTCTCCCATTACACCACATGATTTTATGGTCTATGGACATTGTCAGTGAGGGTACTTTGTTTGATTTAAAATCACCTCTGAGAATGTTTTAACTAGTTGACGGTTAGGGATTCTACATGTATTGAAAACTGTGCCTCACACTTATAAAGGCAACTGATTAGCCCTTGCAAGCACACTTACTCAGACCAGACAGAAATAAGGCAATCACCATAAAGTGCATAGCCTGATCCTGTTTTTCCAAATCTTTAAAGAGAGCCTGGCCAAAAATATCACTAATTCTAGGTACTTTTACCTCAACAAATAGGACAGAATAGCTAGTTGTGTTTTAGCATGACCCTGTATTTGCTAACTGCTAAAGAAAATGTCACTGCAACTTCTCCTGATTTTTGTTGGTCAGGTTATGAATTCGATCTGAATCAGGACTGGTGCTTCTTTACCTTTGCCAAACCCACTTCTGGTATGACAAATAAGATCATTTTTGTGGATATTGGAGGGAATGTAAAATGTATTTGAACAGCAAAGTATCTTTCTGCATTTCTCACACCCTATTTTTTTCTCTTGGTCTTGTTTATTGGGGACACGTGCCTGCTACTGCAATGTTGAGTGGACCTTTAGACCTTAGGATCTCCTTCACTTGCCGTAGGTGCCTCCCTTATATTATAGACAATTGCCCCACCTGTTGTTTGCTTTCTGAGGGGATCTGAATGAGTAATATTTGTCAGGAAATCATTTGGGCAGCCACTTGGGATTTTCCTGAGATGACACATCTTTCTACGGCTAAAAAACAAATATTTGATTGACTCTTCTTCTGTTTTTATTTCAGCATTTCCCAATGCAGCAGAATGGTAACTTAAGCCTTGTGCTCTAATATGTTGATGTGTATGGTTGCAGAATAGTTGGTGTCTCTTTGTGGCTAACGGTTGCATATGTATGAAATGGATATACTTCACATAGGTGTACCCAGAGGAGGGATAGTCAGTGTGCTTACTTTATTTTTCCCGTAGGGACACTCCATTCAATGTCAATAGGAAAGAGTGGCCTAGGGCACACAGAGAACAAAGTCGCACCAATGTACCCTGTAATGTAACCTGTGTGAAAAGAATGATGCAGTAGGTTATAAAAGCATAGTTGTACAATTTATGGGTCAACAAGGAGTGGTATCTTTCTCTGACTCAGCTCATGATAAGGGTCAATTTCTGCTCTAACCAGCTGCCTGAGCAGGGCATTGCATCAATCACCCAGCTGTCAGCCCCTACCAGGAAATGGGTGGAGAAGCCCTGTAAGGAATGCTAGGAAGGAGGGACTGAGTTTCAGAGCACATGTGTCCCAAGCTCCTCGACAACACCATTTTGGATCTATCCTAGAAGACTGTGCAGGAAGGAGTGGACGGGGCAAGGAAGTGATGTGGCATGTCTTGATTGGGCAGAGGTGCAGGTCTGCTGGACACTTCTGCCCCCACTTAAAAGCTCCTGCAGAGGGGAGAGCTCTCTCTCTTGGCTGTGCTTCACTGCTGGACACTGAGCCTGCAGACGGGTGTCATGGACAACTGGAAAGAAGAACCACCTGAGTGCCCCCTGGGGCAGGGACTCTGCCCCTAAAGGACTTCAGGCCCAGTGAGGCACAGGCAAGGGCCAGGTAAGCTGGCCCCTTTTTCCCCCCTGAGGACTAGTTGGGGGAAAGACTGGGCTTATGCAAGGAGAGCGCGCTTCCCAGAAGGAAAGGAGGGGGCCCAGAGGAATGGCTAGTGCAGGGAGACAGTGGGACTGCCCCCCTATCATCTGGGACCCTTCCAGGCCAGGAGGCCTAAGGAGAGTGCTCCTAGTGGCAAGGGCTGATCACCAGGATTGAAACAATACGAGAACCACCCAAATCGGCCCTTGGGGGCCTGAGATATCCAAAGGGGAAGATCTGTGACCATTGACCTATTCCTGAGTGAGCAGCGAAGTGTGTGGGGCTCCGCCACTGCTCCAGTCGATGCCCCTGGGGTGGGCAAGGGCCCGGGGGCTGCCCCCAAACAGAAGTAAAGCTGGGGGCTACTGTCGCAACCCCCGTGAAGACTAAGAGAGGGCCCCACACCCCATCCCGGGGTCCCACAGAAGACGAAGATGGGGAGCGCTGGCTCGCTCCCTGTGAATATGGAGGAAGGGGGCACCGTCCTGGGTCCCCGCCAGGAAGAAAAGTCAGGGGACACCGTTGCGTCTCCCGCGAAGACAGCCGCTGACATAGGGAGAGCCGGTGGCTGAAGACTAAGCTGAACAGGGCCATTGCGCTCCCCGTGAAGATTGCCCAAAGACCATGTCGGGGTGCCATTGCGTTCCCCCCATGAATACATCCTGGGGCCTCATGGAGAGGGCAAGGCAAGGGAACACCGTTGCACTCCCCGGAGTGGTGAAGGGGCCCCGGACCCTATCCTGGGGCCTGGATGCAGCAGGAGTGCAATGGCATTCCCCCCAGGCGGCCCGTCTGGCCATACAGCAACACACATCTGCCCACAGGAGTGAGCAGACACTAAAGACCAGACCTGGAGGTGCTGGGCATGCTGGGAGCCAGCAGGGACAGCCAGGGTTGGGCCTTTCCCCCAACACCAGTCACCTGACGGAGGTGTCCGGGTGGGAGTGGACACCCCACCATCAATGACGGCAGCTGGGGTGGGCTCCCCGCGCTGCCAGTGGGCCAGAAACACGGCGCAAGGCCGCAAAACAAGTACACAACAAAAAGGAAATATGAAGTGGCTCTCCCCAGCAGAGCGGGAGAGACTCTCATTAAATATGCTTTGCGGGCCTAGTTCCTCCAGAACACATTGTTCAGCTTGTAGTAGCCCCAGGAAGATGGGGCCACCACCAACCAAGTGCCCCTTGTCAGGGGGAGCTGCAGGAAGTGCGCAGCATCCCCCCCCCACTTTATGTCTCCCACCCTAGGTTAGGAGGGACAAAGGAAATATAACCCCTTCGGGGTTAGAAGCAAATGTAAATCACCAGAGTACTAGAACTTTTGTACTTTACTTGTATGGTTGTATTCTTTAGTAATGGAAGAGGGTATTATACCAAAATAAGCCCATGTATGAGGTTTTACCAATGTAATTTAAAAGTTATCCAAAAGTAGTTTTTATTGTTTCAAGTTTTTAATCATGTTTCTATGTGTTTTTAAAAATGCTGAGTTGTGTAATAAGACGTGTACCCACTCTCTTGTACAGTAATTATGCTCATTGACAAGCTTTTGTGTGTTCACTCTATATTACAGTCAAATGTTGCATTGGGATACCAGGGACTAGTTTGCCATGTGGGTGGTTGGATTATATTTCCTCTAGGGGGAGGCATTAGAGATTACACAATGTCATCCAAGGGTAATTCCATCCATTTGTGTATATTTGAAAATTGTTGCATAGGATTGAGTATTGTGTGTAATAGATGTACTTTTACTTTAGCAAAAGAAAAAGCACAGACTGGACAATGGCTTGTGTGCCCGCGAATGGGGATTATTAGCCCACACCACCTCCCTTGAGTAAGCCTTGGACTGCCCAGCAATGTTACCCTATGAGAGTCAAGCACTACAATGGGGTGTTTGGTTCCAAGTGGTGGTCATGTGCGGACCCATTACTTCTGCAGGCCACACAACTAATGACCTACCTTCCAACAGCAGGACATGTGCCTGCTTGTGTGGCCTGTCCTGGTATTGACAAACAGCCTATTTGGTTTCTCACTGCCGTGAGTGCTGCCATGCTCGTAGGATTGCATTGGAAATGCCCTGTCTTAAGAATAGGGGGCATTGTCTGATTTATGAGGGGTAGTGTAGGCATGTTTGGTATGGCTGTAATCGTAGTTAGAAATGCTGCTTACTGGTGCAGGTGGATTATTTAATGCCATTATAGAAATGCCACTTCTAGAAAGTGAACATTTTGGTGTTCTTACACTCTGGAGTTTTTCAGCTTGACTCCAATCCACGTCTGGGCAGAGTGACAGCTGGGCTTTGTGCATACTTTTCAGACAGCCTGTACACAGGGCTGGTGGAGATGTCAGAGAGGTGCATCTACATATTGAGTGGTCTTCCTGGGCTGAGAGAATGGGAGGCGGGGCACACATACATCTGTAAAGACTGTGCCTGGGCCTCACACAAAGGGCTTGTTTACCCCCAACTGATGTCTGGAGCCTGTGCTGGGGGAGAGAGGGGACAATCCTAGAACCAGTTGTAACTGGTTAGAACCTCTTCTCTCTCTCTTTGTTAGTGGTTTGAAAAACTGAGCAGAAGTACAGGTGGTTTTCCCCATGAAAGAGAGGCATGAGACACTTGTAACATACTTGGAACTGGACACAGAATGCTGCTGGAGGGACTCACCTGGAACCGCTTTGAACTGCTGCTGTTGTGCTGACCTGTGACCTGCTGGGACACTAGGAGAAACAGCCACTGTCTGCATGCCCTTTGTGCTGGCCTGTTGCTGGGCCCTGCCACCCTGTGCTTCACTTTGGGGGTTTCAGGGGATGGGTGCTGTGGCCCCTGCTATTGCCTGCTGTAGAGCATGAGGAGAAGCCTTGAGAAGCACTTTCTTGTTATGATGATAACGTCTGCAGAAACATTTTCCTTTGAGGCACATTGCGCCTTGTGACCGTGTTGCTGTTTGCTGTAACGCCTTAGGAAGCACTTGTCCAAGGGAGGAGATGACTGCCATTACCCAGGCATTCCTTGTTTCAAAGAGCGTCAGAAGCATGCCATGCCGGTGCCTCCGGGGCATGAAGAAACAAAACCTAGAGCGAGCGAGCTCAGTGCGGTGCCCCCGGGGCAAAGCACCCTACTGAGAGTGCCCCTGGGGCACCCTCTAGCCCTGACTGTTGTCAGGCATCACCACTACGTCCGGGGAGCAGGAGTCACACTTGCATACCAGATCTGGTGCAGGCGAGTGGACGGTAGCGTCCCCAGAAGGGAGGGAGACCTCACCGGAGGTCCCTCCGGAACTGAGGGACATTGTGAGAGCAGGATGCCGGGGAGGCAAGGGTAAGTCCCCTCTTCCCTAAGTCTCTGCCATAGGAGCATGATGCAGTGATTGAATTTGCACTGTTTTTTTGGGTCCCCTATTCCCCTCGGGAGGGCCAGTCGTAGGCCTGGTGAGTACGCAGGGACAGTGAATGCCTTGCTTCAGGCACGGGCCCCAGGAGGGGCCCCTACTTAGGAACAGAGCAGGTGTGTCCTGCCCCCCTACCCTGCACGTATCATTAGGCAGCACCTGTTTTGGCACTGAGGAGCGTTGGGGGGCCCTCTTCCCTTTGTTTTTACTGGAGGTGTATTTATGACATTGCCTCTACAAACCATACATTGGTCATATGGGTTTGCTGATGTTCCTGATATGGACATTCATGCTGCTTGCATGACAAATTATATGATTTTGCTGATGCCCGTTTATTTTTTTGGATGTTGCTATTATTGGCAGTTAGGATGAGTTCATGATAATGGCATTATGTTTGTTGTTTCATGACTTAACACATGTTTTCTAATGTTCCTGGTATGGGCATTTATAAGGATCTTATGACATGTGCATTAATGTAGTAATGATTTTCTTGACTACTGTTTATGTTGCAGAATAATGAGTTAGCTGTGTTTTATATCAGACTCATGCTGCTTTTTGCAGAGTAACAGTACTGTGTAGTGTTCTGACAACTGCTTGAGAAGCAGGGTATTACTGACATGTTGTGTTTGGTCTAATGATGTTCTGTACAATACAGTTTACTTTTATAGAACTTGGGCCCTGATTTATACAGTTTGATGCAAACCTGCATTAGGGCAGGTTTGCGTCAAAAAGTTCACCACCGGCTAGCGCCATTCCTGGATGCCAGCCTGACATCATGGGGCATATTTATACTCTGTTTGCATCGAATTAGGGGCATATTTATACTCTGTTTGCGCCGAATGTGCGTAAAAAATTTTGACGCACAATCGGCGCAAACCCTGCCCCATATTTATACTTTGACGTCCGACCCCGCAGCCGTCAAAGTTCCACCATGTGCGTCATTTTTTGGAAGGGGGAACCAGCCTTGCATTAATTATATGCAAGGTAGGCGTTCCCTTCCAAAAAATGACTTTAAGGCTTGTGCCCCATATTTATACTCTGACGTCATTTTGACGTACAGGAGGGGGCAGGCCTTAAAAAACGACGCCCAGCCTGATGGGCGCTGTTTTTTAACGCCTGGGTCAGGGCAGGCGTTAAGGGACCTGGGGGCTCAGAAGGAGCCCAGAGGTGCCCTCCCATGCCCCCAGGGACACCCCCTGCCACCCTTGCCCACCCCAGGAGGACACCCAAGGATGGAGGGACCCATCCCAGGGAAGTTGAGGTAAGTTGGGGTAAGTATTTTTTTTCGTTTTTTTTTGTGGCATAGGGGGGCCTGATTTGGGCCCCCCTACATGCCACTATGCCCAATGACCATGCCCAGGGGACATAAGTCCCCTGGGCATGGCCATTGGGCAAGGGGGCATGACTCCTGTCTTTGCTAAGACAGGAGTCATGTCAATGGAGGTTGGGCGTCAAAACAAATGGCGCAAATTGGGTTGAGGCCTGAATTTTGCCTCAGACCTGACTTGCCCCATTTTTTGACGCCCAACCTCCATTTTCCCCTACGCCGGCGCTGCCTGGTGTGAGTCATTTTTTTGGACGCACACCAGTCCGCAGCACCGGCTAACGTCATTCAATAAATAAGGCGCCCGCATAGCGCTTTGGAATGGCGTTAGCCGGCGGTAAAATATTTGACGCACAACTGCGTTGGTGCAGTTGTGCATCAAAAAGTATAAATATGGGCCTTAGTGTCATTTTTGTAAACTCTAATTCGGTGCAAAACTAACTCCATATTTATACTTTGGTGCTAGACCCCTCTAGCACCAAATTTATGGAGTTAAAGTAATTTTTTGAAAGTGGAGACCTACTTTGCCTTAATGAGATGCAAGGTAGGCGTTCGAGTGCCAAAAATGACTCTATGGCCTTAACGCCATATTTAGGGGCATATTTATACTCTGCGGCATATTTATACTCTGTTTGCACCGAATTAGTGTCATTTTTTTTTTTACTCTAATTCGGTGCAAAACTAACTCCATATTTATACTTTGGTGCTAGACCCATCTAGCACCAAGGCCCTGATTTAAACTTTTTTTGCACCACATTAACGTCATTTTATGAAGCAAAAGTGGCGCAAACTTACAAAATATTGGCCCTTATTTATACTTTTTGCTGCAAAACTGCACTAACTCAGTTTTGCACCAAAAAGTTTAGCACCGGCTTGCACCATTTCTGTGCACCAGCCGGGCACCATATTTATGGAATGGTGCAAGCCAGTGCAAAGGGTAGGCTAGAGTTTCAAAAAATGACTTTAGTCGGGTGGGGCTGGCAGTATAGAAGAAGAGGGTTTAGCACCAAAAAATGGCTTTAGGCAGGTTAGAGTAAAAAAAAATGACTCTAACCAGATTAGCGTCATGTTATGGTGCTAAACCTACCATGCCACATGACTCCTGCCTTAGAAAAGGCAGGAGTCATGCCTACCACCCCAGTGGCCAGCACAGAGGACAGGGGTCCCCTGGGCATGACCATTGCACCCTGTGCATGGGGGCCCATTTCAGGGCCCCCTATGGCACTTTCAAAAATAAAATGCACTTACCTGTACTTACCTGGGATGGGGTCCCCCATCCTCGCAGTCCCTCTAGGGTTGGTGGGGGTGCCCCTAGGGCCTAGGGAGGGCACCTCTGGGCTTATTCCATGGTGTTCCACCATGGAAATAGGGCCACAGGTCCCCTAACGCCTGCCCTGACCCTGGTCTTAAAAAATGGGGCAAAGCAAGCTTTACCCCATTGTTTGACCCCTCCTCCCTCCCTCGCACCATTTTCACATGGGACTATAAATATGGTGTTAAGGCCATAGAGTCATTTTTTTGCACGGGAACGCCTACCTTGCATCTCATGAAGGCAAGGTAGGTTTCCACTTCCAAAAAATGACTTTAACTCCATAAATTTGGTGCTAGATGGGTCTAGCTCCAAAGTATAAATATGGAGTTAGTTTTGCACTGAATTAGAGTAAAAAATAAATTACGCTAATTCAGTGCAAACAGAGTATAAATATGCCCCTTAGCGTCAAAAAATGATGCTAATTTGGTCAGAATCATTTATTTTGACTCAAAACTGCCTAACGTCATTTTTTTTTAAGCTAGCCTACCCTTTGCACCGGCTTGCACCATTCCATAAATATGGTGCCCAGCTGGTGCTAAAAAATGGTGCAAGCCAGTGCTAAACTTTTTGGGGCAAAACTGCTTTAGTGCAGTTTTGCACCAAAAAGTATAAATAAGGCCCCATATTTGAGGAATGAACTAGTGTCAAAATAAATGATATGATCCTGCTAATCAGGACCTCCGTGATTATGCTCTTTTTCCTCTAAATGTTGTCACTCCATACTGGTCACCCAGTATTTCACTGAAAATTGGCATACTGCTTCCCCCTGATAAGTCCCTAGTGTATGGTACCTAGGTACGTAGGGCATTGGGGTTCCAGGGGATCCCTATGGGCTGCAACATTTCTTTTGCCAACTATAAGGAGCCCATGCATAGGCTTCTACAGGACTGCCATTGCAGCCTCTGTGAAATGGTGCCTGCACCCTTTCACTGCCATTTACACTGCACCAGGTCACTTATGAGTCACCTATATGTCAGGCCTTCCAACCCTGAAGGATGTGTGCAGAGTACCTGTGTGTGAGGGCACCCCTGCACTAGCAGAAGTGCCCCCACATTGTCCAGGACCATTTTCCCAGACTTCGTGAGTGTGGGGACACCACCACTGGACATAGGTAACTACCTATGTACAACTTCACAAGGGTAACTCCAAATATGGCCATGTTTGGGATCAAACATTTTGGAAGCATACCCCAAGGCTTTTGCATGCATTGGTTGTATGATTCCATGCACTCTGGGGGCTCCTTAGAGGGCCCCAGTACTGCCATTAAAGTCTTCTGAGGTTTTCCAGGCAGCCCCAGCTGCTGCCACCTCACAGACAGGTCTCAGCCCTCCTGTTGCTTGAGCCTGGGAAGGCAGGACAAAGGATTTCCTTTGGGAGATGGATGCCACACCCTCTCCCCGTGGAAATAGGTGTTACAGGCATGGGAGGGCATTACAGAGCCTCTGGAAATGCTTTGAAGGGCACAGATAGTGCCCTCCTTACATAATCCAGTCTACACCAGTTCAGGGACCCCCAGTTCCTGCACCGGCACGAAACTAGACACAAGAAAGGAGAGTGACCACTCCCCTGTCCATCACCAACCCAGGGGTGGTGCTCAGAGCTCCTCCAGAGTGTCCCTGCGTTTTGCCATCTTGGATTCCAAGGTGGCAGGGAACTCTGGGGCATCTGAGTGGCCAGTGCCAGCAGGTGACATCGGAGCCCTCCCCTGATAGATGCTTACCTGTGTAGCTGACCAATCTCCCTTTCAGGGTTATTTAGGGTCTCTCTCTTGGGTGGTTCTTCAGATTCGGATTGCAAGACTCCAGCAGGAACCCTCTGCATCCTTTACTTCACCTTCTTACCAAAGAAACTGCATCTGGACCCTCCAGGAACTCTACAACTGCAACAAAGAAGCAAAGATGACTTCTGCAACATTGTATCTTCAGCTCCTGCCCGCAACTGCAACTGTATCCCGGTTGTGCATTCTCAGAGGACAGCCAATCTTCAACCTGCACCAGAAGAATGAAGGAATCTTTCTTAAAGTGAAGGGGGTCACTTCCCTGCTTCAGCAGGCACCCCTCTGCAACGACGACCGGTGGCTTGGGTCCCCTCTCCTGAAGAAGTGCATGGATCCAGCAACACGGGTGGTAGACTGAAGTGGTCCCGACAGTACAGATGTCCATCTGTCCAACTTTGGTGGAGGTAAGAGCTTGCCTTCCCACACAAGACAGTATCCCTTTTCACCGCATGTTTTACAGTTGCCAAGGCTTGTTGGCATCCTGCACCATGCAGCTCCACCCCCAGCACTCCTTCCTGTAATGCACAGCCTCCTGTGTGGTTTTCCGGCAGTGTGGGATTCCTTTATGTAGTGCTGTGTGGGCCTTCTTTTGCACCTTTTTTGTCCCCGTGATGTAGGGCTCCTGTGCACACTGCCTGGTCTTCTGAGTTGCTGAGAGCCCCCTCTGTCTTCCCCTTTTAGGTAGAGTCCACCAGGTTCCTCCTGGTCCTGGGCAGTGCCATTTTCCGCTAACCGTGAGCTTTGCATGTGCCAATGCCTGTTGGCAGAATCCAGCAACGCAAGTCAGACTGCTATCATCCATCCAGGGTGGGACATCATCTGCACCAACTGGAAACCCGCATCCGTCTTCGTGGGTGCAGTACTGACTGTTCTTCTTCACTGGTGGTTCTTCTTTTGCACCTTCATCTGGGCTAGTAGGGGCTCCTGTTTTCCTTGGACTCTTCAGTGCTTCTTGGACTTGGTCCCCTTCTTCCACCGGTCCTCAGTGTAGGAGGCGGGCCTGGTTTGTAGTGGGTGCCTTGGGTACTTACACCTTGTACCAGAAACAGTTATCCCTTATTAGTAAAGTGTAGTATTGTTCTAGCAGCTTAGGCTGATAGAGGTAGCTATGGCAGAGCAGCTTAGACTGAACTAGGAGACATGCAAAGCTCATGCGATACCACTTATAGTTACACAGTACTTATATACAAGTAAAGACAATACTCAATGTTACCAAAAATAAAGGTAGTTTATTTGGGTGACACAGTACCAAAAATATCTTGTAGGCAATACTCCTTCTGGAGGTAAGAATCATACACAATATATACACTAGACACCAAAATAAGGCAAGTAATTAGACTTGGGATAGTGCAAACAATAGGAAATGCTATAGAATGCAATGGGAGAAAATGGTCTAGGGGCAACACAAACCATATCCTAAGAAAGTGGAATGAGAATCACGAATTCCCCCCTACACAAGTGTAGTGTGTGCAGAGTCACTGGGAGAGTAAGAATACAGTAAAGGTAAGTAAATTACTCCACCCCAGAGCCCAGAAAAGCAGGAGTAAAGTACTGCAAATTTCCTTAGGACACACTACACCTCGTAATTGGAATTATTGCAAGAATCAAACAGTGGACTCCTGGACCTTAAGACCTGCAAAAGAAGGAGACCAAGTCCAGAAGTCGAAAAAAGTTCCAGGAAGGGCAGGAGCCCCTGCCAACCCAGAAGAGGGTACAAAAGAAGAGTCCCTGGTTGGAGGAAGACTGCAGAAATGCACCCTAGGAAGATGCAAGCGGATTCCTGCATGATGCAAAGGATTTCCTACGTTGTGAAGATGGATGCAGGTGAGTTTTGGTGCTGGATTCGTCCAACAAGCCTTGGTTCCTGCAAAGTCACGTTTTGCTTCAACTAGGTGCTCAACTCTGTGTGAGGAGGAAGAGGGGTCTCTCAGCATTTCAGGGAGCCCTCAGAGCACCAGATAGCACCCATGTGTGTCCCAGGGCATGGGGACAAAGGAGATGCAAAATGCGGTTGGTGCAGCACTACAAAAGAAGGTCCCATGCAGCCGGAGATCAACTCAGCAAGTTGAGCATCACAGGATAGAGTGCTGTGGTCATGAGCCAGGCTGTGCATGAAGGAATTTTGCGAATAGAGCACAGAGGCCTCGGGAGGTGACGAAGACGCAGTGCACAGGGGTACTGTTATTCTGGGGGAATGCAAGGTCTTACCTCCTCCAAATTGCAACAGCAGGACCTCAGGACAGTCTGAGTCGATTGGGTCTACCCTCTGTGTTCCCAGGAGCACGCTCGTCACTGTGAGAGGAGTCCAAGCGAACCAGTCATTGACTTAGAAGGTGCCTGCATGAGCAGGGGAGTGACTTTGTCACCCCAAGGAAGATTTATTTTGTTCTTCTGGTGCAGGATGAAGACAGGGAGTCCTCAGAGCGTGCACACTGTGGAAACTGTTGAAATTGCCAGCTGGAGCTGAAGTTGCAGAAGAAAAGTATTCCTTGTGGATACTTTGCTGCTCTTACAGCAGTTCCTGGAGCAGACTGCGGTCAGAGGTTGAGGTAGTAGTTACAGAGGATTCCTACTGGAAACTTGCAAGTGGAATCTGAAGAGAACCCACAGGAGAGACCCTAAATAGCCCTAAGAGTGGGATTGGCTACCTTATCAGGTAAGGACCATTCAGGAGGGGTCTCTGATGTCACCTGCTGGCACTGGCCACTCAGGGCCCTCCAGAGTGCCCCCACACCTTGCAAATCAAGATGGCTGAAGTCTGGGACACAGTGGAGGAGCTCTGGGCACCACCCCTGGGGTGGTGATGGACAGGGGAGTGGTCATTCCCCTTTCCTTTGTCCAGTTTCACGCTAGAGCAGGGGACAAGGGGTCCCTGAACCGGTGTGCACTGGCTTATGCAAAGAGGGCACCATCAGTGCCCTTCAAAGCATTTCCAGAGGCTGGGGGAGGCTACCCCTCCCCAGCCTGTAACACTTATTTCCAAAAGAAGAGGGTGTAACACCCTGCTCCCAAAGAAAATGCTTTGTTTTGCCTTCCTGGGACTGAGCTGCTCAGACTCCAGGAGGGCAGAACCCTGTCTATCAGGTGGCAGCAGCTGTAGCTGTAGTGCAAGCCTCAGAGAGCTGATTTGGCAGTACTGGGGTCCATAGTGGAGCCCCCAGGATGCATGGAATTGGCTCCCCAAAACCAGATTTGGAATGGGGGGACAATTCCATGGTCTTAGACACCTTACATGGCCATATTTGGAGTTACCATAGTGAAGCTACATATAGGTATTGACCTATATGTAGTGCATGCATGTATTAGCGTCCCCACACTCACAAAGTCCCGGGAAATGGTCCTGAAGTATGTGGGGGCACCTTTGCTAGTGCAAGGGTGCCCTCACACTTAGTAACTTTGCTCCTAACCTTCAGCAAGTGAAGGTTAGACATCTAGGTGACTTATAAGTTACTTAAGTGCAGTGAAAATGGTTGTGAAATAACGTGTGTGTCACGTGAAAGGGTTTGTCTGAGTTTATTATGGGTGGCAAAAGAAATACTGCAGCCCATAAGGATCTCCTGGAACCCCAATGTCCTAGGTACCTAGGTACCGTATACTAAGGACTTATAAGGGGGGGTCCAGTGTGCCAATTAAATTTGGTAAATGAAGTCACTAGCCTATAGTGACATATTTAAAAGCAGAGAGAGCATAAGCACTGAGGTTCTGATTAGCAGAGCCTCAGTGACACAGTTAAGCACTATACAGACACACACATTAGGCCATAAACTATGAGCACTGGGCTCCTGACCAGCAGGATCCCAGTGAGACAGGCAAAAACATACTGACATACAGGTAAAAATAGGGGTAACATGCCAAGAAAGATGGTACTTTCCTACACTCAGGTCCAGGAATCCATCATTGGTGTCTTGCAGTCTCTTCTGGTTCTTGCATAATCTTCTTTCTCGTGTTCTTGCCTGTTCTAGAAAAGTTACTGTGATTTACTCCTGCTTTCCTGGGCTCTGGGGTGGGTTCTATTACTTACCTTTGGTGTTTTCTAATACTCCCAGTGCCTCTCTATACACTACACTTGCCTAGGTGGAAAACCGACTTTTGCATGTCACTTTCTTAGTATATGGTTTGTGTTCCCCCTAGGCCCATTTCTAACTATTGTGATTTTCACTATTTGTGTTGATTTCTAACTGTTTTACAGCTATTTCTTAATACGAGTGCATATAACTTGTGTATTACTTACCTCCTAAGGTAGTATAGTCCCCATAGTATTTTTGGCATTTGTGTCACCAAAATAAAGTACTTCTATTTTGGTACCACTGAGTATTTTCTTTCATGTGTGTGAGTACTGTGTGCCTACAGTGGTATTGCAAGAGCTTTGCATGTCTCCTACTTAGGCCTTGGCTGCTCATCCACACGACCTATAGAGAGCCTGGCTGCTTGACACTGTCTACATTTCATTAATAAGGGTGTAAGTACCTTAAGTAACCACTACGACCAGACCAGACTCCTACATAGAGTGGGTGGGTTCTGCCTAGCTTAGGCGCATACACTAGTCAACCAGAAACCCCATTTCTAACAGTTATGTTTTGCAAATGTATGCCAAAACATACAAAAGAAAATAATTCCACACATTAAATGTGGTAGCTATTGTCATGGAATTGCAGTATAAAAAAATACATTAAAAAAAAAAATCAAGCTTTGCATATAATTTTAATTGAAAAGCAGGGCTACATCTTACCACCAAGTTTACTTGCAACAGATATAGAAAACCTTCTCACTTTCAATACACATCCCACTAAAATAGATTACTACTGGCACGAAGAACAGCTACTATTGTACTTGAATTGCTGAAACCTAAAACATAATTTAAAAACACAAAAACGACTAAAGAATAAAAAACATATAAAGCCAAATGTGTATCTGTAATCTGGTAAAATGGCATCCCTTTCAGTGCAGGAGAGGCAATGGTTGAAGTAGGGTGACATATTAATCATGCTGTATTCTCTGGTAGGAGGAAGAAAAATGTCACTGACAGTTGGACAGACTATTGGACAAAGAAGCCTTACCCAAAGACACTATTCTTAGTTATGCATTTTTATGATTTATTTTATTATTACATGGGACTGATGAAACACCTAAAACTGTTTTATGGCAAATTAAAACAAACAATAACAGTAGAAATCCAATCTTAGTTTGCTGTCGATAGAACCATGCAACATTTCACAAATTTTAAAGTATGTAGCCACAGTTTGGCCGCAATATATGAGAGAGAGAAATGAAACACTAAAGGTTGCTTTGTGGTGTAGGACTTTAGGTTTATGAAAATGAACACGATTAGTGCCAATTTAACAGGAAGTGGAGATTATATCAGTCAGAGCAGCTTCTCTTGTGACAACTATTTGATGGTACTATGATCTAGTGCCTCCCCTCTATGGCACTTTATTGTTCTTGATTAGGAAAATCCAGATAAATGTCAAGGAGGGTAAAAGAGCATTGAAGGATTTTGGGTGCTTAGTACCGGTATCACCACAAGGAACGCAACAGTTATTTAGTGATAGTGGTGGCCTATTCACATTTAATTCTACTCATCTACTACAGAATGCTATTCACAAATGTACATGTGGAGACTGCCAACACCACCTCTCTTTTCCATGTTGTTTTCTGCCTCGTTGTGGAGATCTACGCACAACATTTTAGTAGTATTGTTGGATGAACCTGAGAGGGAGATGAAGAAGAGTAATTCATCTAAGTATTGTAGATAAGGCATTCTTGTATGTTTGCTCTGGAACAGGCCTTCCTTGCAGAAGAAGTCATCTATGCGGGCCAAGTGCAGCACGAGGCTGTTTTTCAAAGAAATATAAGCACGTTTTGTGGCTTTAATTATAAGTTCATTTGAAAAAAGCTTCTGCTCTGTGCTCACATACTCGCAGGTTTTTAATACAGCGTAGTACATAGACATGTGGAAACTGACACCGAGCAGTACAACAGTGTTTCAGGTCGGAAAAGCACTAGGGGAAAGAAGCTCCGATCCCTTAAGTAAGAGCTGGCGATCCCTCATTCAGATACTGATTTTCCTCAGGGCATTTTATCTTCTGCTGTTTGTAATGCTTGAGGTCATAGAGCAAATTTTTAATTTACCATTTTATCTGGAGATTGTGGGAACTAAACTAAGCAATGAAAAACTAGCCCTCAGATCACATAACTCTGTAGTTAAGAATGCCACGTTATTTAAGTGTTTAAGTGTGAATATTGTTTATATTTTTTCAAGGACGAGAGTCTTAGAAGATTTGTGGCTTGGATTGAACATGAAGTGGCCTCAAGTTTATGCTGCTTTATTTTACAGACTGTGTCGACTGTATGGACAACTACAGCCACTGAAGAGACTTATATAAGGATTAAGGATTTAGCTAAAGGAGTGACCGTAAAGGTTTACAATTTAAGAAGTGACCACATATCTGCTCCTTCACTGGCACAACACCTGTAGATTTCCCTGTGCCTAACATTAAACATTATGACAATAGAGCACATGAAATAGCACAACATGCAGTGAGAGGAAAAATGAGAGACCACAAGCATTCTTGACTAGAAACAATTTTTCTCTCACTCCAGGTGCCTCTTCCCCATGTACCTTCAGTTTCAAGGTAGGGGGATGCAGGGAAGGGTGGAATTACACAACTCATTGCCCTGTTTCTGTGGACTCTTTCAGGTACAGGACCAGTGACTGGAAAACGGGAAGGATAAGGAGGGGTTTGAGAAGATGTAAGGAGGGGTTAGGGAGGTACATGCAATACAAACATCCACCTACAAAGGAGTAAACACATTGCCATTCACAAACTGCTCTTCTAAAGATTCTACAGACACAAATAACCCAAAACAATTGTAAATGAACTGCATCCCATCTTTATAGAAATTCTAGCACCACTCATGGCCACTCACAGTGCTGCATAGAGTCTCATAGAAAACAATGGAGGAAGGGACTTAAATTACAAATGTTGAATGAATGAAACAAATATGTTTTAATAAAATGTACTAGGTAAATATAAAAATGATAGCGAGGGTGTGATTGGTTTAAAATTATTTTAAATAATACTAGTTACAAATTACATTGTGTGTATTCATTAATAAAATATTTAATTTAAAGCAGTAATGTGCTGTAAAATGTTATTAATTTAATTGTGTGTTAATGACAATTACATTATTATACTTTTTTTACATTCAAATTATTTAATTATTTGTATTAATTATTAAACTTTATTCATTTTCCCTATATTTTACCGTAGGGAGACATCCACTCCAGTTTGGAGGCCTCCACCAACATGTGAAAAGTTAATAGTACACCATTTGTGAATAGCAAAAAGGTCTAAAGTTACTGGTAGGTGCAAGAGTCAATGTACACGTAAGTAAACCTACACTTGTAAATGTACCTTTGTGAATAGGGCCCTGCCTGACTGTTTAAAGCAGTCTTTAAGTGCTCATTAAAGAAAACATTTGCATATTTACTCTGATATAACAGATTGTGGGGGTGATTCTGACCGCGGCGGACGGCGGTCGCCGCCCGCCAAGCGGTTCCCGCCGAAAGACCGCTCCGTGGTCAAAAGACTCGGCGGTCATTCTGGCTTTCCCACTGGGCCGGCGGGCGACCGCCGAAAGTCCGCCCGCCAGCCCAGCGGGAAACACCCTTCCCACGAGGACGCCGGCTCAGAATGGAGCCGGCGGAGTGGGAAGGTGCGACGGGTGCAGTTGCACCCGTCGCGAATTTCAGTGTCTGCAAAGCAGACACTGAAATTCTTCGTGGGGCCCTCTTACGGGGGCCCCTGCAGTGCCCATGCCATTGGCATGGGCACTGCAGGGTCCCCCAGGGGCCCCGCGGCACCCCCTACCGCCATCCTGTTCCTGGCAGGAGAACCGCCAGGAACCGGATGGCGGTAGGGGGTGTCAGAATCCCCATGGCGGCGGAGCGCGCTCCGCCGCCATGGAGGATTCTCAAGGGCAGCGGGAAGTCGGCGGTACACCGCCGACTTTCCGTTTCTGGCCGCGGCTGAACTGCCGCGGTCAGAATGCCCAGCGGTGCACCGCCAGCCTGTTGGCGGTGCTACCGCCGACCTCCGCCATGGTGGTAATTACCGCCAGGGTCAGAATGACCCCCTGTATGCCTTTAAAATCAAAACCTAGTTGTCAGTGTTATTGCAGAGCATATAGCTTTAACAGTCGCTTTCGTATGTGTACTTGGAAGCCCGTGACAGTGTATTCTGTTTAGTAGTGGGCAGATGCCAGTAATTGCCATTGGCGGTTGTTGAAAAGGCCACCCAAGAGAACCACGCAAATGCCACAAAGAAGGAAAGTGGCACGTTGTAGATAAGATAACCAGGAACAATTATAGAGGGGCGGATTGCTATAGGGACATTTACAGAATATTTGTGGGCATTTTTTAGAATGCGAATAAACGAGATTGTAAATTAATGTATTTGTTTTGCCTTTTAAAGCACAGGTTAGTGACAACCACTCCATAGCGCCTGATATGCATGCATTATGTGTCTCAGTTGTGTTTGGCTCTGTTAAGGCACTGCGCATGTTCTGTCATTTCATGGCTGCAGTGACTAGGCATTTGGTGATGTCTGCTGTGTACATGCTCGTTCTGCTGGAGGATGTGGATTTGCGCGTCATCGGCGCAATGCTGAATAAGTTCTGTTTCTTCACCTTGAGAAGGGCATCTTTTTGAGAGGGCTCTCTCTTTCCCTGCCATTGTGCTGTTGTCTAGACCAATAACCATGGCAATTTAAATGGCTCCCGTTGTAGCGTTTTATTGTGTGTTAACACACAGTCGGCACATATGGATTTTTCAGTATGAAGAAGATGCTGACAAGATGATAAGGGCGGACTTGATAACAAAAGAGTCCCCTATAAGACAGAGGACAGGCGATGTATAAAAGAAGAAAATCAATAGGATGCCTGCTATAATGTAAGCCGTTAATAACCCTTGCGCTTTAAAGTCGGCTATACTTCGGTGGCATATCAGATAAGGAAAGAGGGAGATAGACATTAACACAACGGAGGTCACAGAAGGGATAGTGGCGGGGCGAAAGGGAACACATAACATAAAACCAAGCGCAGGCTGGATCCTGACGATAACCGGCGTGAAGTAATTCATTCCGCGCGCTCTGCAGTTTCTTTTCTCCTTGACAAGACAACAGCAACATGCGCCAGGCGCCGCACGTGTAATGAAAGCGGAGACAAAATGTGCCCTATCAGGCGTGCGGCGCACAATGGAAAGCGAGCGATGCCTAATGAGGGGGGTTCCGTCCTGACAAGGAAGATAATCAATGAAGCAATATTCGAATCTACAGATGTGCCTTTCATGACCTCTGCGGGGAATCATAAATAATGAATGATGTCAGCCCTCGCAGCACAGGTCAGCGTGTTTCACAAACCTGCCGGGTCCAATTAAAACCTACCATGCGCATTAGAAGGCAGCTAAAGACTGCCACGAGCCGCTGGTACGAAAGCAGTCACTCAGGCCCTCTGCGAGACTGAAAAGAAGAGGAATGGAATAATTGTAATGGGAGTTGTTAGGACCTTCTATTACACACCTTTAAGGAGTATCTCTAGTGATCCTTGCTGAAAGCTGCATACTTGAGCAAAGTGTTTTATAATACAGGAGAGCCTGCAATCCTTGTATGAAATTCCATCTCTGATTTCCTTATAACAGCCGAGTTGAGTCGTCTCTAGTAACCAGACAAACACGCAGCTGCTCACCATTTATATGGTATAATAGATGGGATCCTGCTGGCTCATTATAAAAAACCTGTGCCTAATTTCCTAATAAACCGCTCACAAACAGTAAAAATTGGGAATACACTCTCAAACTCTGTCAGCCAGCAACAATGGGCCCTGCAGGTTCAGTTCGCTCCCCAGCTTTTTTAACCTCTGCCTCAAACCCCTCTGCATGATCCTCAGGAACCCAGGAGTCATCTTTCCCCTGTACATCAATGACACCCAAATACACCTGCGGTTGTCAAGTATCCAAAGATTCACCCACTTATCCAATTCCCTGAATAGAATTCAAGCTTAGATGGCAAACATCTACCTCAAATTAACCCTAGCAAAAACATATTTTCTTCTCATCTTCCTAAAGACAGCTAACTCTGTGATCCAAGAGTGCATGGAACTCCTCCTGGACATTGAAGGCCACCCCTGTATCATTTAGAAAACCAAGGGGCATATTTATACTCTGTTTGCGCTGAATGTGCGTCATAAATTTTGACGCACATTCAGAGCAAACCTTGCCCCATATTTAAATTCTGACGCCCAACCCAGTGGACCTCGAAATTCCACTTTGTGCGTCATTTTTTGGAGGTGGGAAACTGCCTTGCGTTAATGATATGCAAGGTAGGCGTTCCCGTCCAAAAAATGACATTAAGGCCTGTGCGCCTTATTTATACCCCAGCGTCATTTTGACGCACAGGAGGGGGTGGGCCTTAGAAAACGCCGCACAGCCTGATGTGCGCCATTTTTTAACACCTTGGTCAGGGCAGGCGTTAAGGGACCTGTGGGCTCGGAAGGAGTCCAGAGGTGCCCTTCCCTGCCCCCCGGGACACCTCCTGCCACCCTCGCCCACCCCTGGAGGACACCCATGGATGGGGGGACCCATCCCAGGTAAGTACAGGTAAGTTGAGGTAAGTATTTTTTTTTTTAAAGCTGCATAGGGGGGCCTAATTTGGGCCCCCTACATGCCACTGTGCCCAATGACCATGCCCGGGGGACTGAAGTCCCCTGGGCATGGCAATTGGGCAAGGGGGCATGACTCCTATATTTGCCAAGACATGAGTCATTTCAATGGGGGTTGTGCGTCATAAAATGGCGCAAGTCCGGTTGGAGGCCTGATTTTTTACTCTGACCTGACTTGCACCATTTTTTGACGCACAACCCCCATTTTCCCCTACGCCGGCGCTGCCTAGTGTTCGTCATTTTTTTTTTACTCAGACCAGTCCGCAGCGCCGGCTAACGTCATTCCTTAAATAAGGCGCCCGCATGGCGCGTAGGAATGGCTTTAGCTGGCGGTAAAAATTTTGACGCACAACTGCGTTGGTGCAGTTGTGTGTCAAAAAGTTTAAATATGGCCCCAAATCTCTTAGATTCACCCTCAACATATATCTTAATGTCCAGAGCCATATCTTTTCCATGGCTGAGTACCTAGTTTCAGCTACTGTTGCTTTCGAAACTCAGGAACTTATCCAGCACAAGACCTCAAATCTGTTGTGTAGGAGCTCATGCCCTTCAGATTCAAAAACACATTTGCATTGCTTCACGGCATTCGGAAAGTTCGCCTATGTCCACTCAGGGCAGTCCTACATGAGGCAGCCTGCTTCACAACAGGACACAAGAAATTCTATCACATCTTCCCTTATTCTTTGCTCTCTTCAGTGGCTTCCCATAGAGGCACGAGCTCAAATTAAAACTGCCTGCACCACTCAGAAAGTTCTTCGCTCCTCTTTACCTTTATACCACTCAGAGAAACTGACATTTTCAAACGCTGATAGGGGTTCAAGAAATGCTCAATTGCTCCAATTTAAAGCCCCCACCTTCAAGCACAAGTGATTCATGAACCAATCATTCTCCAGAAGGGACATAAGTACCTGAAATTCCCTCCTGTTGGGCCGCTGCCTTGCCACATGTCATTCCGCCTTCGAAAAGGGCCCCACAGCTCATCGATTTGAACAACGCCTGGCCTAAAATGCTTCTAAATCATCACACACCCTGCAATCACACACCATCCTCAACCTACATGAATTACTGATGACCTTCATGTGGTACTCCTATGTTTTGCTTTGACAGTGTGTGACACGTTCTACCTCCTTGGTGAGGCTATCCTGACCTTCACTCCACCTAGATGTCCATTTGTCCTAGCTTTACTGTTAAGCATGCTTATGCCTCCAGGCCATATCCACACTATAAAAATAAAAAATAAAGTAAATAAAAAATATGGTAGTGGGTACTTTGGCACTCATTTACAAGATCATTGCCCCACCGGAATGTCACTTTTACTGATGTTCCGGTGGCGCAATGCCCCGACCCACTTTCTGTGGCTTAGCACCGATTTGTAAAGCCTCTTTACATGCATCACTTTACGTGAAAGGGGCGTGCAATGGGTGTTGCTGAAGGTGTTCCACTCCAACACCCATTGCATTCTGCAGCACACATAGGAAGAGAAAAGCACCCTGAAAGATTGTTTATGTGCAGGAAGGCAGACCTTTCTGCACATAAACAATCCTTCCCTGCAACGCAGGCACCCTTGCACTGTAGTGCAAGGCTGTTTGCATTGTTAATAGCTGTTAGAAATGAGGTCTTTGGTTGACAGTCAGGTTACCCCCTGTCCAAGCAAGAGCTCTCACTCTAGTCAGGGTAGAAGAGAATCACCCTCAGCTAACTCCTGCTCCACCCGTGGTAGCTTGGCACGAGCAGAAGGTTTAACTTCATAGTGCTAGGTGTAAAGTATTTGTACCAACACACACAGTAATTCAATGAAATCACCACAAAATGACACAACACAAGTTTAGAAAAATAGGAAAAATGTATCTAAACAAAGCAAGACCAAAATGACAAAAATCCACAAAACTCAAGTCAAGCTATCACTAAAAATTCAAAAAGAGTCTTCATGTAATTTTAAACACAATGCTTACGCTGTTAGCGTGAAAATGTACCTTTGGTGCATCAAAAATAACCCTGCATGGGCGAGTGTGCATCAAAAAGGGCTTGTGATGTGTCGATTTCACTCACGACTGAGACCTTGTGTCGTATCTCCTTTAGTTGGGTCGGCGTGCGCAGTTTCTTCTCACTGCAGGAGAGCGATGCGTTGATCTGGTCAGCACTCTCGGGTCGGGGCAGGCCTTGCGTCGTTTTTACACACCCAACGGTGTTTGCAATAGAAATTCAGCTGCAGGATGGTCCAAAAACCACGAAGCGCAGGTTGCGATCTCACCAGCCTCCGTCAGCGATGCTGCGCATCGTTTCTCCAGCCCCAGGCGTCGATCTTCTGGACGCGTTGCAGGTGAGTGTCGATTTTCAGCCGCGAAGCTGCCAGCCTGTCAATTTTTCAGCCGCAGATCGGAGTTGCGTCGATCTTTTCCCCGCACAGTGGTCTGTGCGTGGATTTCTCACTCTTGGGCTGCCAGCTTCTCTTCTCAAGGTCCCAGGAACTGGATGGGCACCACTTGGTAGAGTAGGAGTCTCTCCAGAGGCTCCAGGTGCTGGCAGAGAGAAGTCTTTGCTGTCCCTGAGACTTCAAACAACAGGAGGCAGGCTCTAAATCAAGTCCTTGGAGAGTTCTTCACAAGAAGGAAGACAACACAAAGTCCAGTCTTTGTCCTCTAGCACAGGCAGAAGCAGCAACTGCAGGATAGCTCCACAAAGCACAGTCACAGGCAGGGCAGCTCTTCTTCCTCAGCTCTTCAGCTTTTTTCCAGGCAGAGGTTCCTCTTGATTTCCAGAAGTGTTCTAAAGTCTGTGGTTTTGGGTGCTCTTCTCATACCCATTTTGCCCTTTGAAGTAGGCTTACTTCAAAGGAAAGTATCTCTTGATTGGGAAATCCTGCCTTGCCCAGGCCAGGCCCCAGACACACGCCAGGGGGTTGGAGACTGCATTGTGTGAGGGCAGGCACAGCCCTTTCAGGTGTAAGTGACCACTCCTCCCCTCCCTCCTAGCACAGATGTCTCATCAGGAAATACAGACTACACCACACCTCCCTTTGTGTCACTGTCTAGTGAGAGGTGCAACCAGCCCAACTGTCAAACTGACCCAGTCAGGGAATCCACAAACAGGCAGAGTCACAGAAATGGTTTAAGCGAGAAAATGCCCACTTTCTAAAAGTGGCATTTTCAAACACACAATCTTAAAATTAACTTTACTAAAAGATGTATTTTTAAATTGTGAGCTCAGAGATCCCAAACTCCATATGTCTATCTGCTCCCAAAGGGAATCTACACTTTAATCATATTTAAAGGTAGCCCCCATGTTAACCTATGAGAAGGACAGGCCTTGCAACAGTGAAAAATGAATTTGGCAGTATTTCACTGTTAGGACATATACCTACCTGAACCATACACTCCACCCTGCCCTTGGCACTACTTAGGGCCTACCTTAGGGGTGCCTTTCATGTAAGAAAAGGGAAGGGTTAGGCCTGGCAAGTGGGTACACTTGCCAAGTCGAATTTACAGTTTAAAACTGCACACACAGACACTGCAGTGGCAGGTCTGAGACATGATTACGGAGCTACTTAGGTGGGTGGCACAAATAGTGCTGCAGGCCAACTAGTAGTATTTGGTTTACAGGCCCTAGGCACCTCTAGTGCACTTCACAAGGGACTTACTAGTAAATCAAATATGCCAATCATAGATCAACCAATTACATACACATTTTGTATATGAGTACTTGCACTTTAGCACTGGTTAGCAGTCGTAACGTGCCCAGAGTAACTAAAACAGCAAAAACAGAGTCCAGCAGACATCAACTACCTGGAAAACAGAGGCAAAACGTTAAGCGAGACCGCGCCAAGGATGAAAAGTCTAACAGTAGCCAACTTATTTTAGCACCAGCACTAAGGAAAACACAGGGGTGCACTGTATTGTATTAAATATGGCACTTCCCTGCATTTCTGAAGTGGCGCAGAGCTGCTATATTTCACGCATTGCCCTGCTGTGCCACTTGTTAGTAAATGAGGCCCCTTAGCTCTTAGATATTGCTCCAGGAAGCACTTACTCTATGCAATACATGACGAAAGCAGACAATAATTTTCTCTCTAAAAGGCAAATGTCACAAATGACTTAAATAGACGTGGTAACACGTATAATGAATTGCACACTCTTCTCCTTAAGTAAACATGTCTCTTGATATTCTGTTCAATATCTTAGTGTGTGATATATGAGATATAAGTTAACTTGTATTATGGGAAATACTATTGTGTTAACCTTAAGGCTTTTATTTCCCCATATATTACTCCTGCCTTGCATTCATTGGATTCAACCCAGAAGATGGCTGCACATTAGTACCGATTAAGAGAAATGTTTTTTTCGGCCTATCTGCTCACATTAATGCTGGGCAACATGAAAAAACAACTGGATTCTTGGAGGTGACACTGCAATTAACCTTGTAAATGACTTCACTCTCAGAGATGAGGCAGGATCTCTAATGTGCAAGTTACTCAATTAGGCACCATGTATCTTAGTCGCACCCTGTGACCCTTCATTAAATCTATGGTCATTGTTTTTAATTTTAAGACGTGCTCATGTATCATTCATTGCCACCTGAAGAAAAAGCACTAAATCCTTTAGAGAAGTCTTTAGTCTGCATGGAATGCTCTTGAAAACTTGGGCTTAGGTTTACTAAATGTTTCAAGCCACTTGGTAGTTGTTGCACCTTGGTACAATGCTAAATCATATTTCAGGCCAAATTCATCATCATTTGAGACAGTGCAACACAGCAAGGAAACCTTCTGCACTGTATTACGTCAAATGGAAAAAGCAGGAGTCAGCCAAATTGACAAAATATTGCAATTTCCTGATTTCTCCTTGTGCTGGAGCACTAGTGGCTGCCTAGTGCCAATGCAGGCCCCCTTGCACCATGGTTCAAGGGTTTTTGTGTTGCAGGTTGGATTGTGTTTATGCAGGGACAAATTCTTGCAAAAAATATCCTTAGAGGTATATTGCAGCAAACTTAGAAAGATAAAACAACATGGAGGAATAAAGATATTTGTACTACTTGCACCTCTATCAGGAAGGAATACAATATTGACACAGGTTTACTAGTCTTGGTTAATTGGGAGTGCACCAAAATCCATGGGTGAATGAGTGGAAACACTCACTTTTCACCCATCGAATGGCTTCTGAGGGTGAAGTAATCCATGGTAGAGACTGGCGCTGCCTTGCAATACTCCAGATTTACAAGACAACTTAGGGCCATGTAAAGTGGCCTTGTGTTGCATGGTAAATCTAACCTAAAGACTGCATCCTGGGTGATGCAAGAGTAATGCAATCCTTTGATAAACCTGACCCTTAGTGTCACGGAGACAGCAATATTTCTGGTTGCAGGGTAGGCAATATAATTGGTTTATGGCGCTATGTGAGTACAACTCAGCATTTTTGGCCAGTTTTTCCATGTAACACAAATGATGTTTGTGCAGCTTGCATTCCACCTATCATAGTGGATCTGCCCTATAATGTGCAAAGATATTAATGTGATTACCAGGGATGACAAACATAACACAACATTGCAAAATATAAATGGCCAGTTTCATTTACTATGGAGAAACTCTGATCACAGTGCAAAGAAAATGTTTAAAAAGCAGAAAAAAAATGCAGTAAAAATTAGCAATACATTGATGATACTCACGTCGCATTATATTGTGGTACAGAACAGGTGACCAGTATTGTACTACTAGACAACCGTGTAAAATATCAGATGGACACACTCACTTGAATCGGCCACTTTGCAGACTGAGATAGTTCCAAAATTGAATGCCAAAGGACAGAGCTAAGCAGCATTTTGGTTTCTGAATTTGTTCTCAGCTAAGTTATTTCCACTTTACTCAAGGTAAAGCAGGTGGACAAAATTGCCCAGTCTTGTCCTCCATCAACACAGTATATATGGTCACAAAAACACACAAATACACAGACTCAAACAAGCATGCATGGGAAAAAGCAGCCTTAACATCCATACCAAATCTATAAATGTGTTGCTGGCAGCTGAATAATAGCTGCGGAGCACAGGCCTTTTTTCTGCACCTCCAATCTGGTAAACCTACCTACTTGGCCTCACTAGCAGTTATGTGTAGTTTGGTATACATAGAGCCCCTCATTTTTCTCAGGGTGTTGGATGTATGTGTTAAATGTCCATGGCAAGTGCCAGGCTCGTATGAGTTAAGGTCACATTACGAGACCGCTATACTGTTAGGTTTACAGCTACAATAGGCAGTTCTTGTCACAAGCCACAGAGTTCTTACGAGACCAATCAACGTAACCGTAAAAGGCGTACCTCACTCCTTTCCTGTTTCTGCAGCACTAAGGTCCAATGTACATCTACTGATTAAAGATAATGGCTGCAGGAGTATTAAGTCATTCAGTAAGCATATTGAACACACGTTATGTTGAGGCAAAATAAATCAATTTTTACTACGCTATCAGATCCTTAGGGCCATATTTATACTTTTCGACGCACAACTGCGCCAACGCAGTTGTGCGTCAAAAAAGTTAACGCCGGCTAAAGCCATTCTGAAGAGCCATGCGGGCGCCGTATTTATTCAATGACGTTAGCCGGCGTTAGCCAGCGGAGCTGCCTGGTGTGCGTGAAAAAAAATGACGTACACCAGGCAGCGCCGGCGTAGGGGAATATGGAGCTTGGGCGCCAAAAAATGGGGCAAGTCAGTCTGAGGCAAAATTTTCGCCTCAACCCGATTTGCGCCATTTATTTTAACTCCCAACCCCCATTGAAATGACTCCTGTCTTAGCAAAGACAGGAGTCATGCCCCCTTGCCCAATGGCCATGCCCAGGGGACTTCTGTCCCCTGGGCATGGTCATTGGGCATAGTGGCATGTAGGGGGGCACAAATCAGGCCCCCCTATGCCACCCAAAAAATAATAATAATTACTTACCTGAACTTACCTTATGTTCCCTGGGATGGGTCCCTCCATCCTTAGGCGTCCTCCTGGGGTGGGCAAGGGTGACAGGGGGGGTTCCTGGGGGCATGGGAGGGCACCTCTGGGCTCCTTCCGAGCCCACAGGTCCCTTAACGCCTGTCCTGACCAGGCGCTAAAAAACGACGCAAAAGCGGCTGGACGTCATTTTTTTTGACCCGCCCACTCCCGGGCGTGATTTTTGCCCGGGAGTGTAAATACGGCGCACATGCCTCGGAGTCAATTTTTTAGACGGGAACGCCTACCTTGCATATCATTAACGCAAAGTAGGTGTCCACGCTAAAAAGTGACGCAAACTCCATGGACTTTGGCGCTAGACGCATCTAACGCCAGAGTATAAATATGGAGTTAGTTTTGCGTCAAATTTGCGTAAAAAAAAACGACGCAAATCCGGCGCAAACGGAGTATAAATATGCCCCTTAGTTTTTAAATTTAAATATTATTTTTTGTATCAAAGTTATAACCGTCCCCACCTTATTTGTACAATTCTAACGTTAAATGTATATAATCTACCTCAAAGCAGTACTCAAGAAACCCTCCTTGAGTGTACATCTTTGCTGTCTTCGCAGAGGCAATGACTAAATAAATGGTTCTGAGTTCTATGTCTTATACGTATTTAATTGGCCTAATCTAATTTGTGACCATTTTTATACAAAAATTAGTCTCATGCTAAGAACATAAAATGAAAGATATACCTTAGGAAAATATTTTAATGAGATCCAGGTTTCAGATTTAAATTTGTTAGAAGCTTAAATCTTCCAAAATACAATTTTGAAATTTTGTAGAGAGAACGTGGTCAAACTATCTCAACAAAAGGGCATGGCCAGGACAGCAATGGCATATGAAACGCTCTGCAGGAGCTTCAACATTGCAGGGCAATGCAATATTTATCCTGGAGACAGAGTCTCTGCTTGGCACCCCTCCCAATGGAATTGACTGGCTCGACTACTCCAGCTGCACACAAAGGGATTTTCTCCTCTGGATGAGCCCGGGTGTCGTCCTGAGGCGGCAATATGGGACTGAGAAGATGACGGAAACACTGCTGCACATGGAGGGAGAACCTGAAATATGTTGATCTGTTAAAGCACAAGTGGACTCAGAGGACCCTGAGATCGTGGGACCCTGAGATGCTGCTGTGATGGACTTTTGTGCTGCACCAGAAACTATAATTATGACGAGGCACCCTTCATTAGAGAAAAATGGTGCAGATTACCCATGCCGAAGGGGGTGGCTTGCCGTATGGGTCCCGCCATCTCTTTTTTTTCACTGGATTATTTGTGGGGTAGTGGGAAAGAGTCAGGGTCTTGAGGTGAATGTAAACCCAGACTCTGCAGCTAATTATGATGCATCAGGGTGGGACGGCAGCAGAACAGAGAGCGAACCTACGTAGCTGCTAAGGTTTTTCCTGAAATTTGCTTAGGTACATGCTTGATGTGTTGCTCCAGTTCAGGATTTTTCTTTTGAATTCTGGGACTAGTAGCTCTGTTTTATAATGGGACAAACAACGCTGCATGTCCCAGAACTCAATGAAAAAACCTGAACTGGAGCAGCTTATCATGCAAGGACCTGGAAAACCTGGCAAGGCCGAACCTAATCCCAACATGTGATGGGGGTTGGACCTCTTCTCTAGCTAGAAAGATTAGCATTTCCTTTAACCCCTTTGCTGCCAGGCCTTTTCCCTGTCAGGTGCCAGTCCTTTTTTTGGCTATTTGGGGCAGTTCGTGCTTAAACCCTCATAACTTTTTGTCCACATGAGCTACCCATGCCAAATTAGCGTCCTTTTTTCCAAGATCCTAGGGATTCCAGAGGTACCCCTAGTTTGTGGGTTCCCCTGAAGAAGACCAAGAAATAAGCCTAAATACAGCAACAAAAATGTTTTTTTCAAAACAATGAGATAAAAGGGTTGCAGAAGAAAGCGTGTGTTTTTTTCCCTGAAAATGGCATCAACAAAGGGGTTATGGTGCTAAAATCACCATCTTCCCAGCTTTCAGGAACAGGCAGACATGAATCAGAAAACCACATTTTTCAACACAATTTTGCCATTTTACTGGAACATACCAAATTTTTTCTATTTTTTGTGCTTTCAGCCTCCTTCTAGTTAGTGAAAGAAATGGGTATGAAACCAGTGCTGGACCCTGGACAGCTAAATATTTGTGGAAAATAGACACAATTCTGAATTCAGTAAGGGGTAATTTGTGTAGATCCTACAAGGTTTTCCCACAGAAAATAACAGCTGAAATACAAAACTATTGAAATTGAAGCAATAAAACAGCCATTTCTCTTCACGTTTTACGCTGTAACTTTTTCCTGCCATGTCAGATCTTCTAAAGCAATATACTGTTATGTCTGATGGACTCTTCTGGTTATGGGGATATATAGGGCTTGTAGGTTCATCAAGAACCATAGGTACCCAGAGACAATAAAGGAGGTGCACATTGCAATGGGTTTTCATTGTACACTGGGTATACAGCAATTTATTTGGTAAAATACAGAGTCAAAAAACGGTATCAAGGAAACCCTTGTATTTCCCAAATAGGCACTAGATAAGGTTTTGAGAAGAAGTGTTTATTTACACATCTCTGAATTCCAGGGTGCCCATACGAGCATGTGAATTACAGGGCATTTCTCAAACAGACTTCTTTTTTACACACTGTCTTACATTTGGAAGGACAACATGTAGAGAAAGACAAGGGGCAATAACATTTGTTCCTATATTCTGTGTTGCTCCAAGTCCCCCAATAAAAATGGTACCTCAGTTGTGTGGCCAGGCCTAATGCCCGTGACAGGAAATGCAACATGGACACATCACATTTTCCCCCAAAAAACGGACCTGTTTTTCACAAAGTGCCTAGCTGTGTATTTTGGCCTCTAGCTCAGCCTGCACTTATGGAATCCTACCAAACCTGGTCATTTTTCAAAACTGGACACCTAGTGGAATCCAGGATGAGGTGACTTGTGGGGCTCTCACCAGGTTATGTTAACCAGAATCCTTTGCAAACTTCAAAATTTGACAAAAAAACACTTTTTCCTCACATTTCGGTGATGGAAAGTTCTAGAATCTGAGAGGAGCCACAAATTTCCTTCCTCCCAGCATTTCCCTAAGTCTCCCATTACGAATGGTACCTCACATGTGTGTAGTGGGTAGGCCTAGTGCACGTGACAGAAAATGCCCCAAAACACAATGTGGACACATCACATTTTCCCAGAAAGAACTGACCTGTTTTTTGTAAAGTGCATAGGTGTGGATTTTGCCATCTAGCTCAGCCGGCACCTAGGAAAACCTAGCAAACCTAGACAATCCTGAAAACTACACACCTAGGGGAATTCAGAATGGGGTGACTTGTGGACTCTCACCAGGTTCTGTTACCCAGAACACTTTGCAAGCCTCAAAATGTGGCACAAAAACTCTTTTTTTCGCAAATTTCGGTGATGGAAAGTTCTGGAATCTGAGAGGAGCCACAAATTCCCTTCCACCCAGCATTCCCACAGGTCTTCTGATAAAAATGGTACCGTACTTGTGTGGGTAGGCCTAGAGCCCGTGACAGGAAATGCCTCAAAACACAATGTGGACACATCACATTTTCCCAAAGAAAACTGACCTGTTTTTTGCAAGAGCCTAGCTGTGGATCTTGGCCTATAGCTCGGCCAGCACCTAGGAAAAACTAGCATATATCTAGGATAATTCTGAAAACTTGACACCTAGGGGAATTCAGAATGGGGTGACCTGTGGGGCTCTCACCAGGTTCTGTTACCTAGAATCCTTTGCAAACCTCAAAAGTTGGCAAAAAAAACACTTTTTCCTCACATTTCGGTGATAGAAAGTTCTGGAATCTGAGAGGAGCCACAGATTTCCTTCCACCCAGCATTTCCCCAAGTCTCCCGATAAAAATGGTACATCACTTGTGTGGGTAGGCTTAGTGCCCGCAACAGGAAATACCCCAAAACACAATATGGACATTGGATACATCAAAATGATCTATTACAAAACTACCTATTTTTCTTGTTGGGGACGGGACACCTGCATTTTGGGTCCCGGGTGGGGCAATCATTTAGGGAAACCTACCAAACCCAGACATTTTTGAAAACTAGACACTTTTCTTTGTAGGATCACTGTGCCGGTACAAATTGCCTACAACCCAATGTTCCCCTCTGTCTGTAGATAAAAATGATACCTCACTTGTTTGGGTGGCCCAGGTGCCTACAACAGTAAAAGGCCAAAATGTGTAGAGATTGAGGGGATAGCACAGCGAGTTGATAAGCAACACTTTTTCTTTTATACATTTTTAGGCTGACTTTACTTTGAAGGAACCACACAAGTGAGGTTTAATTTTTATCGGCAGACCGAGGAGAACATTGGGTGGTAGGAAATTTGTGGCAGCGTGGTGATACTACAAAGAAAAGTCTTGAAAATATGCTTTTTTAAGCACATTTTGAGGTTTGCAGAGGATTCTGGTTAAGAAAGTTTTGGGGGATCCACAAAAGCCACACCTCCCTGGACTCTTGCGTGCGTCTAGTTTAAAAAAATGTCTGAATTTGGTAGGTTTCTCTAAATGACCGTGCACCCGGGACCAAAAACGCAGGTGTCCCCCCGGAAAAAGAGGTAGTTTTGTAGTAGATCATTTTGATGTATTCACATAATTCTGTGATGTTCCAAAAATTAAAATTGTGAAAAGAAACATACTTAGATTATGTTAAAAAGACCCCTCACACACCAACCAAATTGGTGGCGTGTTTCATCATCGGGGTCCCACCCGAGACACCTAGTATGTCGTGGGTGTGCTGGGACTCCTGATTACAGTGGAGCAGGTTTTGTCGTTTTGTCACATACTGGTTGGATTTGGCACAGGGGTGAGTGATGGTTGAGTTGATCAAATTTTATTAACAAGAGATTTCACAAAAATTAAATGCACTGTTGATAACTGAAAGGCCAAAAAACTGAACCAATGACTCACAGCTCATGGCTCCAATCGCTTTACAGTTCATTCACACCCCTTTCAAACATGACATGCACAAGACCATTCACGCCACCAGCCCTGGCCCAGCATATTACAACACTCGCATCAACAGACAGCGCCATTCAAGGGCCCATCACTTTCACATGCCCACATGCCTGATATAGCAATCACACCAGCTGATGGAAGTGTTTGGACTTGCGTTTGGCTAGCATTGTGTTGAGGTGGCCAACAGCAAGTCACTATTTACACTGCCAGCCAAGCGCCACTCCACACACACCGCCAGCCAAACACTACTCCACGCACACCACCAGCCAAGCCCCACTCCACGCACACCACCAGCCAACTACCACTCCACACACACTGCCAACCAAGCACCACTCCACTCACTCCGCCAGCCAAGCAGCACCACTCAATTCACACCGCCATCCAAGCACCACTCCATGCACACCACCATCACTTTTTTTGAAACAACAAAGAAACCACTAACTAATTATAAGTAAGTACAAAACTACAAATACAAAATCTGTAACTAAATACATGACAGTAATGCCAATCGTGAAACTGAACAGATGAAAATATAAAACAGGCAGTTTATGCTGACGTATTTCCCAGAATTTTTTGGTGGTGTGTTAACTCCTGAAACAGCCAGCCACATACAGCCCAGACTTTGAAGGGCAATTGGGGCAGTACATCCGAGTCTCCCTCTGGATACCTCTTCCGGCACAGACTCTACATTTCCTAGTGGGAAAGTCTTTTTTGGGAGTGGGAGGAATGTGATCAGGAAAGTGGCAATCTTTCAATCTAGTCACATCCTCCACCACTGTTACTCTAGAAACTCTTGTTTGATCTACCACAACAAGGATCTCTATCACCGACTCCTGAAATTTAACAAATTTCATACTTGACTCAGGGGAACAGTCCTTGAACACAATAAAAGCACTAAAAGTGGCTGAATTAAACAAATGAATCACCACATTTTTTATACCAAATGTAAGACTTACGAAGAGCAGAGTAAATCTCCAACCTCTGATCTTCTCTATTAACACCACCCATGTGCATATTGTAGTCTAAAATGCACACAAGTTTGCACACTTCAGCAACTTGACCCCAAACAGCCACAGGTGAAGTACTCTCATCATGGACGGTAGATAGCATGTAGACATCCCTCCTGTCTGCAAATTTCAGAGCTAGAAGCTCATCATTCCGCAAGGCTCTGCACTGTCCCCTCTCAAGTTTTCTACAGACAAGCTCCCTTAGAGAGCCTTTCCGGTTAGAGCAGATTATGCCACAAGCAACAGTGTCCACTCTGAACAATTCCTTGAACAACTGCACCCCAGTGTAGAAGTTAACTACATACAAATGGTGACCTTTGTTAAACAGCCGTCTACCAAGTTCCCACACAATTTTCTCACTAACTCCCAGAGTGGGCAGACAACAGGGGGTGTCAATAATGGAATCCCTACCAGTGTAGAGTCGAAATTATAAACATATCCTGTATTACTTTCAGACAGCATATACTATTTAATTCCGTACCGTGCCCTCTTGCTAGGAATGTACTACTGAAACACCAAAAGACCCTTGAACAGGACCAAAGATTCGCCCACACTTATTTCTTTGCCTGGTACATACACCATTGAAAACTGATCGACAAAACGATCAAGGATAGGCCTAATCTTAAAAAGACCGTGATAATCAGGGATATCTCATGGGAAGGCTAAAGCATTGTCAACAAAATGCAGCATCCGAAGAAGAAGCAAATACCGATTACGAGTCATGGTTGCAGGAAATATAGCCGTTGCCATCAAGGGGCTAGTAGACCAATAAGAAGCCGGTGAGGGCTTCCTTATCAACCCCATCAAAAAAGTTTAACCCAAGAACCTTTTAATCTTTTCCAGATTTGTGGGAATGCACTGGGTAGCTCTAGACTGAGGCCTAAATCTGGCAGCGTTGTCCCTCAAATACAGCTCCGCATACAAATTAGCTTGCTCAACAATCTCTTCCAAAAATACATTGTCCATAAACAACTCAAAGAAATTGTCAGGCAAAACATTTTCTGTATTAACTCTACACCCTGGAAGACCAGTAAAGGCAGGCAACTGTGGCTGCTCCATGTTTGGGGCAACCCAGGTGTCAGGCCTTCCAATTGGAAACCAATTGGAAACCTTTCAGTGCCAGGCTGCTCTACTAAGTCACGTCAGTCTCTTTCTCTAAAACAGGCCCTTCTTCTGCACCAAGAGTGGCTTCCTCATCAGAAGATTCCTCTCGGACAGAAAACTCATTACCTGAATCTCTCACTTCCTCCTCTGTCTCAGATGCAGAGTCAGTCTTATATTCTTGGTCAGAAGATGACTCAAAAAGCATGCCAACAACCTGCTGAGCAGTCACTCTGTGGCTAGCCATGATCCTTTCTAAGAAGTGTAACTTGGCAAATGCGCCAACAACCAGCACTGTCTAAAATAAGTAATAAACAAAGTGTGGCTTTATCACAAATGGTTATGTACTCAAAAACTATACCATTCACTTGAAAAAGCTGGACTCACCAGCAACTACTCTCCACATACACAGCAATCACCAATGATATCCCACTAAAAAGAAAAAAGAAAAGCAAATTAGACATAAGATACCACCAATATCACTGTGCACAAATCTATGGACAATTTCACACACAATCCTGCACTTGGTACACCAGCTACAAGTATGTCATTCATGAATGGCAGCAATACTCTTTTGGAGTAAAGTGTTTTTACCTACCTTAAACATGCAACTATACAAACCGCAAGTCAACCACTGCCAAAACTGCAACAAGCCACAGCAAAGGAAGCGAAAGCTTTGAACTAGAACAGAAAGGAGAAATAAACTGTTATAATCACAAATGCAAATACTTCGCCAGTTGACAAACACCCAGACACCAAACATTTAGAAATTTTCCTTGGTGTCTGGTGGTCTATGCCTCCCTTGGGGCAATTGGGCCTAAAAAAACTGGGCCGATCTGCCCCCTAGGGGGGCAGAAATGGCCACCAGTACTGTTTTAAATCTCTTTCCCAAGGGGCCGCCCCCATGCAAAAATAAACAAAACTAAAAAAATCCCTGGCGCCTCAGTGGCTTCTGCCACCCTTGGGGGCGGATGGGCCTAAAAATAATAGGCCGATCTGCCCCCAAGGGGGGGCATAAATGGCATAAATAATATTGTCCCCCCTTGGGAGCGACCCTTGCCCAAGGGCTGGACCCCCCACAAAAAGCACACACACAAGATCCCTGGCGTTAAGTGGATTCTGCCCCCTTGGGGGTGGATGGGCCTAAGAAAAATAGGCCGATCTGTCCCCAAGGGGAGCAGAATTGCTCAACAATGCTTTGCCCCCTTTGATGGGGACCCTTGCCAAAGGGGGCACCCCAACACAAAAAAAACAAAGGAAACAAAAAAAAAGTCCCTGCTGTTTTGGTGGTTTCTGGCAGATGGGCCTAAAAAAATAGGCCGGACTGCCCTCAAGGGAGGCAGACATGGCATAAAGTATATTGTCCCCTTTGGGGGGGTGACCCTTGCCCAAGGGGCCAGCCCCCCACACAAAGCTGACATACAAGATTCCTGGTGCTAAGTGGAGCCAGCCCCCCTTAGGGACAGATGATCCTAAAAAAAATTGGCCCATCTGCTCCAAGGGGGGCAGAACTTCCCAACAGTGCTTTGCCCCCTTTGGGGGAAGATCCTTGTCCAAGGGACTGCCCCGACACAAATAAAATGAGCAAAACATCCCTGGTGTCGCTGTGGCTTCTGTCCCCAATGGGGGCAATTCAACCTAAAAATAATCAGCTGATCTGCCCCCAAGGGGGGCAGAAACTGCGAGAAACATTATGCCCCCTTAAGGGAGTGACCCTTGCCCAAGGGGAAGCTCCTCTGTATTGAAACTGACCCCCCAAAAAAAATCCGTGGTGTCTAGTGGGCATTCCTGCAGGAATGCTGAAAGAGACATCAAGGGAAAGGAAAACCCTTTCCTTTCCCCTGATGCCTCTTTTAGAGGAATGCCCCCACCCCGGCCAGAGTAGAAACTTACGTTCTTCTCCCTCGATGCAGACTGGCATGTTAAGTCCTGAAAACTATGTGGACTTAGCTCAGGCTGGATAGTGATTAGTATTACGTCATCTACATGCAGTGCAATGTTTTTCATGTATCCGAGGTATTCAAACTGGATTATATTCCAGTCTGCCCTTATTGCCTAAGCTAGGGGCTCAATAAACCGATCAAGAAGAATGGACAATAGAGGACAGCCCTGCCTCGTATCTCTCCATATCGAGACCCTATCAATAAGTGTGTTGTTTATCAGAATTCTAGAAGAGGGGTTATTACACAAATATTTGATTGGCTCAGTCTAATTAGGAGGTGGTCAAAAGGTATTTAGACAAGTCCAAAGAATTTCTCAATTCATCTGATCAAATGCCTTGGCCACACCCGAGGCTATCAGAGCCAGAGGGGCCTGAAATGTACTGGCTAAGTCAAATGCTCCAGTCACCTAATGAACTCACTCATTCAACTGTCTTCTTGGCTAAAAACTCTTTTAATCTTCTGTCACCAATTTCCCGACTGCACCTGTGCTTCTCTTGGGCAATATCACTGAAATTATATAATTGCAATTCAGTAACAAGATTGAGGGTTTATTTGATTAATGCATTACCACAGAGGTCTGGATCTTGTGGTTGAGGTGGCAGGTATCCATGGCGCTCCAGCTCTCATGCAGTAAATCTTTCTCTCAGTCCAGCAGCAGATCTTCGGTGTTCTGGATTGATCAAGTTGAATTTTTGCTCTTACTTAGTGGTTCACGACTTGCTCTGCCTTCACAGCTGAAGGCTGTACTGGGACCACAGCCCTCTCAATTTATGACTGCCCCATCCTGGCTTAAAGGGTTGCAAAAGCTCAAACAGGGTGATAGCCCTCTTCTCAGTACAGTGATGTACTAGGGTGATACCCTTAATCTTCACCACGGGCCACACCTAGCATACAGAGCTCACATGCAGCACAAGTAAGACAACAACCCTCTTTCAGTCACAGCCCTGGACAGAGAGATGGCATTTCTCTTGTCGCAGCATGGCACCAGGGCAGCAGCCCTTATTTTTAACAATTGCCCCTACCTGTCATATGGAGGCTGTAAAGTGCACTTGAACAGATTGTCTGTTCTGCGGGTGCCCCTTACCCGGTATCTGGGGTTGAACAACGCACATGGTGTAGGAAACTGGACTCTTTGCAGATGATGCCCCCACACACTTTTTGCCCCCATTTAGACTACTGATGCTGTTGTTTTTTGTGATTTTAATGTACACTAAAGCCTGATAATCAGTCCTCAGTGCCAGTTCTCTTTCCCTAAAATTGTACTATGATTTTGTAAACCAATTGGCGAGGCCTTTAACACCCCTGAAGGCCCTAGTAAATAGTACCAGTGGTACCCAGGGCAGGGATGGTAAAGTGGTCACCAGGGCTGCAGCACTGGTTGTGACACACAGCTTGGCCTGAATAAAAGCAAAGCATGCAGAGCTGACATTTCAGCCTGCACAAGCAGCTAGTCTGCTTGAGTCTGACTCTGCAAACACCAAGTGCAGGCAGAGTCCATTCACTGCCCATACTATAGGTCAGTCACCCCTAAGGCAGGCTTCCTGTAGCCCAAAGGCAAGTTGCATTTTGAGGACATGTACAGGAGCTTATATGACCCTGTGACAGGATTTAAAACGTAATTCTACCACAAGTGACTGGTGGTCCATAAGATAGCATAGGCTAGCACCCGGGTAAAACCCCAGATGTCCAGCTCCATTATGGCCTGACCGATTTCCCTCAAGTTTGGTATCAAACACCCCACATTTTAACCCTGACCACGATTTATGTGCCTAGGATTGTCTGGCATGTACCCTAGTTGCATCCTTAGAGGATACACACTAAGTTGCCAGCTTTCTCTTGCCTTGGCAGTCTCCTCTGAGCCATTTTTCAACAAGACAAAAGTCTGCTCTCTTGTTGGTTGTGCCAACATTTCCCCCAGAATGGAGACAAAGGACCTACACAGGGAGAAGATCAAACCTCCACCCTTCAGGGATGGCTAATGTTTATAGTGATCAAGGCAGTGAGCCTCAAAGGCTTTCACGGCCCTTGATATGTAATCTCTTGTCCCCGACTTGAGGAAAAAGCCCTTTTCAGCCTGTCCAGGCTGACAGGTGGGAAAATTAGTTATTCAGGAGGAATATACCTCCAAAAGGCTTGCCACACCTTTAGGATGGGCTAGGAGGGCTGTACAGCTGAGGCAACCTTCTGTCATGTTGGTAAACCTTGAAATTAGAGGGTTCTGGGTAGGAAAGTGATGTACTCCTATAAGAAGTCATCACCTCAGAGGGGGAATAGCCACAGGGATCAGTAGCCCATTGGTCACTGTCCCTCACACCCTTAACCCCCCTAAACTTGGATTGAAGGGGCTCCCCTGGCACCAGAACCTTCTAACTTTGAATCAGAGAAGAGGCATAGAGAAGACACCGTCACTGATAACTTGACTTTGGACTCTGCTGTAGCACAATGAGAGGACACTTAAGTGCCCTGAGGAGACCATACACTAGAATGGTGTGTTTGATGTGTGGCCATGTCAAAAGGTCATTGCCCCCAGCAAGAGGGACTACAGTGGTTGCCAGAAATTGAATCAATCTCCCCTGACTGGTAGAACCAGTCGTTTGCAACCTGCAGAAGAATTGTTGTGCTGTGTCACAAGAAGTCTAACCTGCCAGGCCCCTCTTGAATAAGCCCAAAGAAAATCTGTGACCTGCATCCCAGGAATTGTAGTGAGGCTCACACCAAGTTTCGAGCTGTTACACACCTCTTGTTGACCCCCAGCCAATGAAGTACCTCTGGAATACTTTTGTCACTACAAAGGCCTGTTGATCACCAGCCCAGTAACCAGCATGACCCTGGATGTCACCAATCCCAGAACAACTCCCATGAATAGTGACTGACATTGGCAAGGACCCCACTTCAAATAAGTGGTAAAGCATCTTTGGTGTGACCCTCCCTTGATTGACATCTGCAAGGCCACCTCTGCACCCAGACCTGCTGGATGTAGCAGCAGAGTGCCAACTGGTCAAATCCAGGTCCTGGGCCCCTAAGACCTGTACTGTCTGAGGGTAGAGTGTAACCCCCATTCCAAGTATGGTTTTGCAAAGTGCAGTATCTTTGATTGACAGCCCTCTTTGTTCCCTTTCTTTATTAAGGACAGCAAGACTAGCTCTGCACCCAGACTCCCTGGGCAAGGTAAAAAGGTACAGTCTATAGAAACATGGTTTAGGGACCCCTCAGGCCTTAACTCCAGGTGAGTTCGGAACTCACCCCACAAGTGACCGATTGCACACTGTGCTTTCCCGCACTGACTTTAATAGCATTTGTTTGACAGCTAAAAGTGCTTATACACGTAAATACTTTAGAAATCTACAACTCTGGTTGTATGTAAGATAGAAAGTTCATTTTGGTGTCTAAATTAAGATACATTTCTTTTGACTTGTGTAAGTCGCTGATTGTCCATGTTGGTGTTGTGAAATGCTTTACACAGGTTCCTCTAAGTAGCCTGACTGCTCTTTACCAATCTACCAGGACTGAGCTAAGGTTAACTGGTGTGAACCTGAGTTTCACCCCTGGGTAATGTGTTAGTGTCACATGGTAAGACCCCCCAGTCATACCACATATGTTGGAAAGTGGATTATTGGTAAGGGAAGGTAAGTACCTACACTTACAATAGGTCACTAACCCCCACTAGATCGAGTCAGGTCTTAATAAATTAATCTAAGCTCAACCCTTGGTAGCTTGGCAATGAGCAGTTATGCTTAACTTAGGAGATAGATGTGTAAAACATTTAAAATCACAAAACAGTTATTAAGCAAAACACAAAAAAACAATAAAAATCCAACACCAATTTATAAAAATAGATTATATGCTTATCTTTAAAATGACACTAAAACAAAAAAAAAATCCAATAAAGGGAAGCAGAGATATGAATTTTTGAAGAATAAATGTTTTTTTGGGCATGGAAACTAAAAGCACCAATCTGGACATCTGGTCACACTTGACAAGGCCAAATACAAAATTTGAGGCCGACTGCAATAGAGCCTTGCTTTCCCTTCAGACTTAGGCCCAGATTTAAGAGGGCCTAAGTCCATCTAACGAAACATAAGTGTCATTTTTTATGCTAATGTGGTATTAGATGGCCAAAAACTCTACACCATATTAACAAAGTGGCGCAATGCTTGCATTGTGCCATTTTGTAACCCCTTGCACCACATTATTTCCTCACCAGGCATAAAGTATTCAAGGGGGAAAGTTCCCCCAGTAAGGAGGCCCAAAAAATGGTGCAAAGAAATCTAAGCGATTTCGGGGGTGATTCTAAGCTTGGCGGGCGGCGGTAGCCGCCCGCCAAGCGGGAACCGCCAGAAGACAGTACCGCGGTCAAAAGACCGCGGCGGTCATTCTGGGTTTCCCACTGGGCTGGCGGGCGACCGCCGAAAGTCCGCCAGCCAGCCCAGCGGGAAACACCCTTCCCACGAGGACGCCGGCTCAGAATGGAGCCGGCAGAGTGGGAAGGTGCGACGGGTGCAGTTGCACCCGCCGCGAAATTCAGTGTCTGCAAAGCAGACACTGAAATTCTTCGTGGGGCCCTCTTCGTGGTGCCCCGCGGCACCCCCTACCGCCATCCTGTTCCTGGCGGGAGACCCGCCAGGAACAGGATGGCGGTAGGGGGTGTCAGAATCCCCAAGGCGGCGGAGCGCGCTCCGCCGCCATGGAGGATTCTCAAGGGCAGCGGGAAGTCGGCGGTACACCGCCGACTTTCCGTTTCTGGCCGCGGCTGAACCGCCGCGGTCAGAATGCCCAGCGGTGCACCGCCAGCCTGTTGGCGGTGCTACCGCTGACCTCCGCCATGGCGGTAATTACCGCCAGGGTCAGAATGACCCCCTTCATTGTGTCATTGTTGCAGCATTTTTAACACCTGCTCAGAGCAGGCGTTAGAAGGAGTCTCCCATTGGTTTCAATGGACCTCAGGATGCTTTGCAGGTTTAGCGTCAATATATTTTATGCTAATCCTGCAAAGCGTTGAACTAGCATAAAAAATTATGATGTTAGTTCCCTTACTACCACCGTGTATTAAATATGGTACACACGTGGTGGCATTAGGGGGGTGCTAAGGGGTGCATGAAAAGTGCCACTGCACTAGGTGCAGCAGCACTTTTCACAAATCTGCCCCTTAGTCTTTTTCTTGAGGACTTTCTTCACTGGACTAAGTCACAAGTCGCATCCGACCTCTCTGGAGACATCTTCAGATATGCGTAGCAAGAGACGTCGGGGAAGGATACTACGTTCTGACTTATATGATTTTTCGTAACAGAAATCTTTGTCAGGGACGAACTTGAAATCAAAGCCGTTTTTGGAGCTTTTTCTCTCCGACATCAGAAGACCCTCCAGAGCAAGCCTTTTTTGAGTCAACATCATCTGATTGCCTTTCCAGGAGCCCCCGGTGAAATCCAGGAAGTCTGGGGCTTCAGAGCTTTTCAGCAGGGCAAACCTGCAAGTTAGGCCGGGTCGCGGACAAAGTATGCCAGCTTGACTCACGACATCGGGTCTGTCCACTTATGGAGCTTTTTATCAAAAGTGCTTCAATCTTTTCCAAACCTCTGGATCTTCTTCCAGAAGGTCTTTGAAGGTCCTTTAGTGGTCCACAGTTCACCCAAGGGTCCAGAAGCTCTGAGTTGCTCCTTGAGGGTTATGACTCCAACTCCCAGAGTACACCTGGCTCAAATCTAAAAATGACAACTGGTCACTGGTCAGCTGGTCATTTTCTTCAGGGCTTGATGCAGGGGACTCTGGTCAGCTATTTTCTACCTTCAGCTAACAGGGAGTCCCTTCTTGAAGCAGTTGACGACAGGCATAGTCCTTTTAGTGGGGAAGCCCAAGTGTGCAGCTGGTGCAGTCCTTTAGAGTGCAGTGTCCAGGACCAGGTCAGGGGTCCAGCAGGGCAGTCCTTCTTCTTTGTCTTGTTCTCTGTACGAATCTGAGGTAGGGTTCAATTTTATCCTTGCTCCCGGGGTGGAAAACAGGGACGGGCTCTTGACCAATCACTTGCAGGCTACCACCTTCTTGAGTGTGTGGCAAAAATCAATGCCAGGGAGCAACAGTCTCCCAAAATGGCAAAAATTCAACCTCAGAGGTTAGGTCTGGCTGAGCACACTCATTGGTTGGTTAAGTTTCCTTTAAGACACCCCTTCCAAGCCCTCTCTTACTTTAATCAGGGGCCACCTGGATGGCTGGTTTTGCAGGATATGGAGGAGTTCCACTTGCTGCCCCAAATGTTCTTACCTCCTTTTAAGTACAGTATGGCTGTCCTAATCCTGTCCTGTTTCACCATCTGCTGAGGCATTTCTCCTTCCCCAGGCACTTCCTTTGTCTTCAGTCCAGGCTACTTCACCTCATCAAGACAGGCTGGCCAGGCTGCCAGAGGCTGGCCAAGCAGAGAAGGGCACCACAGAGATGAAACTGGTAACTTTCAGGTACAGTTCTAAATCTCTTTCCCTGGGTAAGTTATATTAAATTCAACAATCACAAGTTGTTGGATTTATTATAGCAATAAGTTTGATAGCAAACTTGAAATATTCAGCTCCTTTTGAGACTTTATTAATTACAAATAAATTCTCCCCATGTTAGCCTATGAAGCCTATTCACTACAATGGTGAACAACAAATGTAGCTATTTTTCCCTCACCAGGGCCTATAATACATCTTTTATAAAGGCTCTGCTTATAGTTACACTGCACCTAACTCTGGGAGCAACTAGGGCACACATTAGGGGTGACATATGTTAAAATAAGGTGGTTTAGGACTTTGGAAGTACTTTCAATTCCAAAGTTGACTTTGGGATTAACTGTAACTTAAAAGAAGCCAGCAAGGCAGGACTGCCTTTGAAATTACCCGAGTACCACAGTAGTGTAGCTATGGGTGCACCGCATATGCTGGGGTCCCTAAACCTCCATGCCCTACCATACACTAGGGATGTATAGGTAGGTTAGCACAGCCCATTATAATTAGACTAAGTTGCATAATCATTTTAATCAGTACACAGGCCCTGGGACTGGTTAGCAGTGCCCAGGGCATCATCAAAGTCAGGAAAACATCAGCATTAGTGAAAACTGGGGGTAAAAAGTTAAGGGGATTCTGAAATCAGCCCAGTTTCCCTGCAACATAATACTGTCAGCCTGCTACTCACAGGTACCCAACCTGATTAATGCCCTGATCTAGATGGACCTGAATCTCATATTCCACTCACGGGATCCACTTGGCGGGATCCCAGCTGAACCTCACTCCCTCCAGGAGATCTCCTTTTCCTCATAGGATTCACTAGGCTCATGCAAAAGCTTGTGCACCAGGCAGGTGTTCTTGATTCTCCCTGGGGATGTCCCCAAGCCCTGAAAGGAGACTGGCAGATACCTTGTCCCCAGTTTGGGTCAAAACAGGAAGAACTCATGCTGAGCTTCTCCATGTTGATGCACAGTTTCAGTTTGGCAGTTTGTAAGTCTCAAGCTTCCACTTTTGTAATCCATTTCTAGACACAAATATGATTTAGTGTTTCTGTGAAGTTCATGATCTAGTGTTTGCCCACTTTGAAGAGTCCACTGCTCTGTTCATCTCTTTTTCTAAAGAGAAGTCTATGACAGCAGGAGTGTCTCCAAACCTAGTGCCCCAAATGCATGCAAAGGGAGGAACTCAAGATTCACACCTGGGAGTCAGCTTAAGTGATATTTTTATGAAACATTTACAAGGGCCCTCTGTTCTACTCTTTATGATTCCCTAATCAGTCCCATCTCCTTCATGAGATGCGTCCATGCTCCTTTGACCAGTCAGAATCATGCTTTGTTCAGAAGAGACCTTTCAAAATGTACTGAAGAGCCAGGCTTTCCTTCTTCTAGTGAGTGTCTCACCCATTTATCAGGAATGCAACAATCTACATATCTGTTAGAGGGGCTCCACGAACATCATATGTTCCTCAGGCAAGCCCTGGCTCTCCCAAAATGGAACTCAGAGACCTCCATGTATTTTGCCCATCACCAACACACATACATCCATATGTGCATTCAACAAATGCATGCACAGGCTCTCAAGTATTGTACTTTCACAGGCACACATACATCTAAGGGAGCACATGCAGACGTGTGCTGACATCCATGTATTGCTCATTCACAGAAACCCATACACCCCAGTGTGCACACACTGACATGTACATTGATGTCCATGTATTGCACCACTCACAGGCCCACATCCACCCTAATACAGATGCTCAAATTATGTTGGACAAGGGGTAGCTAAGTACATAGCAGCAGAACGTTAAGTGAGTGGACCAGTATGCCCTACTTCCATGACAGTGGTAATAGGACTACTCACACTACTGATTACTTATCACACAATGACATGCTGTCACCACAATGCTTGGCCAGTGTTGCTCAGGATAAGGGCAGTAGCCTTTCACCCTTCTGAGAGTAACATTTTGTGCACTCCTATTTGTCTTAACATAACCACATTCTGTGAGACAGGCCTAAGTCATGCAGTACACACATGATCCATGTCCACCCCCGATCAAAAGTGAAATCAAGGATCCAGATATCACCACAGCTTGAGAACTCAGGGCAGGGCTTCTACTCATTACCTTGCAGGGGACTTTTCTGTCTGAAAACTGGGGAATAGAACTGGTCCTCTTGCCTACCCTCAACCTCCTTGAGTGGGAATACACTCGGGTATTGTGCAACTATCTCCACAATGTAGAAGGAGAGCCTTGAGGCAAGAAAACATGAGGAAAAGGAAGAGTCCTTCTTAGACACACAGAAATGTCCATGAGTGAGCACACAGACAAGATCTTCCAGGCTATATAAAGATACAAAGATACCAAGACCACACCGGAGGCCAAAATAGACGTGGTCACCTTCATTGGAAGGATCCTGAGAGATGACCACCGAAAACAAGTAGACAGGATCCACTCTAGCCAGCATGAGATCAACGGTATCTGAAATGGACAAACAAATCCGAACACTAAAGGATGAAGTTTATCTGCTGTCCAGAAGAACGGATGACAAAGGGTGCTTCTAATGCAACAATGTGCGCATAGTGGGCATAACAGAGAAGATAGAGGGCCCTGTGTTGAGGTGTTGTTGGAAGACTGGCAGTCACAGAAGAGTCTGGGCGGTAAAACCCTCAAAGTTGTCTACTATAGAAAGGGCACACAAATTACAGGGCAGACCATCTGTATCTGGGACTCCGCTAAGACCGATTGTGGCTAGCCTGCTCAGTTTCAGGGACAAACTCAATATCTTGCATATTTCAAGGGTATATGGCCCATGGACCGTAGGGGGATACAACATGAACATTTTCCTGGATTACACAAACTCAATACAAAGAAAATGTTGACCGTTTATGGGTGTCAAGAAATAGCTACTCCAGTTTGACGCAAAATACACACCATTTTATCCTGCAAAATTTTGTGTGATTGCAAACAACACTTTGCATTTTTCCTCCTTGACCAGGCGGTCATTCCCTCAGCAGACTTGACTTGTTAGGAACAGCAAAATGCAATGCACCACAAATTGTAACTGTTAGACCTGACAACCTTCGGGTAGCCATTCCCCAACTTTTTGCCTGCCTCCCTCTGCTTTCCTGGCAATGTTCTTGCTGGTTTTAGCGCTCTGCACACTTTATCACTGCCAAACAGTTCTAAAGTGCATATGCTCTCTCCCACCAAATATGGTAACATTGGTTAATACTCAATTGGCATATTTGATTTACTTGTAAGTCCCTAGTAAAGTGCACTACATATGCCCAGGGCTTGTAAATTGAATGCTACTAGTTGGCCTGCAGCACTGGTTCTGCCACCTACATAAGTAGCCCCTTAACCATGTCTCAGGCCTGCCATTGCAAGGCCTTTGTGTGCAGGTTTACTGCCACTTCAACTTGGCATTTAAAAGTACCTGCCACACCCTAAACCCCCCTTTTTCTACATATCAGTCACCCCCAAGGTAGGCCCTAGGTAACCCATAGGGCAGGGTGCTATGTAGTTAAAAAGGCAGGACATGCATATGTATGGTATATGTGTCCCGGTAGTGGACAACTCCTAAATTCGTTTTCCACTACTGTGAGGCCTGCTCCTTTCTTAGGATAGCATCAGGGCTATGCTATACACTGTTTGAGTGGTAGATTCTGATCTGAAAGGGGTAACCAGGTCATATTTAGTATGGCCAGAATGGTAATACAAAATCCTGCTCATCGGTGAGGTTGGATTTTATATTACTATTTTAGAAATGCCACTTATCTGCATATTGAATGGGTCTTCCTGGGCTGGGAGGGTGGAGGTCCTGGAACTTACATTTCAATCACTAGTGGCCTGCCCTCACACAATGGACTGCTAAACCCCTACTGGGACCCTGGCATATAGACATGTCTCCCCTACTTCAGAGGCATTTTTGGGTATAGAAACTGGGTCTCTGACCTCACCAACTCAGACACATCTGGACCTGAACCTGCAATCTGTCAAGAGGAACTGCCTGGCTGCCCAAAGGAGTCATCTGGACTGCTTTTCTGAGAAGGACCCTGCTCTGCTGCTACCCTGCTGCCTTGCTGCCCTATTACTTTGCTGAGAAGTGCTCTCCAAGGGCTTGGATTGAGCTTGCCTCCTGTTTTTTTAAGTCTCAAGGCCAAAAAGACTTAGGCCCTCTTTATGACACTGGCGGTAAATCCCACTTACCGCCATCCTGACGGGCACCAACTTACCATCGCGGTGGCGGATATCTGTTCACCATATTATGACACACACACACACACCAATCAGACAGAACACAGTCACATACACAAATCCGCCAGACCAAGGGTCAGTGATAAAGTGGGGGTCCCAAAACTTATACCGTTAGGCCAACAGAACAACACCCATCACATTATGACCCACATATCACCACAACGGACATTCAACGGTGGTAAACCATTTGTGGTACATACTGCCGCGCCCACAATGGACACCCACAGACAAAACAACACTACATTTGACAATTCAAACAACACACACCTGACACCCATACACTCACCACACCCACACACCCTCACCACTATAAAACACACACATTACCCACAACCCCTTATGAATACAAGTCATTGGTACAAGACTAACACCAAGACCACTGCGACAACTAGAGCCACACACCACTCACACCCATACACCCCTCATGCACTCCACATCACACACCCCAACATATTATCCAACACACCCTCATCAACACACATCACATAACACCCATGGCACCACAAAGGCACATCCGTTTCACTGAGGATGAGTTAAGGGTCATGGTGGAGGAAACTGTCAGGGTAGAGCCACAGCTCTTTGGAGCACAGGTGCAGCAGATATCAATAACAAGGAAGATGGAGCTATGGCGGAGAATTGTGGACAGGGTCAACGCCATGGGACAGCACCCAGAACAAGGGATGAAATCAGGAAGAGGTGGAACGACCTACGTGGGAAAGTACATTCCATAGTAGCAAGACACCAGCTCGCTAACCAGAGGACTGGCGGTGGACCCCCCACCTCCTCCCCTACAACACAGCATAGGAGGAGCAGGTACTGGCAATACTGCATCCTGAGGGCTTGGCCAGAGTTGGAGGAGGACTGGACTCTCATAAGTCAACTTTCAACAATAATCACCCTCCATACCTGCATTCCATCACATACCCTCACCCTCACTCCCAACACTCCACTCCATCCCACATACTCCACCATCACATCACACTAATCCCAATGCCAAGCCCTGCATGCTGTACCAAAGCATGGACACCCCTCACAGCCCTGCATGGACACTCATTACTAAAGCATGCACAGCATAGGGAAACTAATATAACCACCATACCCCAACATACACAAGTAAAGTAGGACAACAACAATCATAGAGGGGAAGCCAGGGATGTACAATGTCATACACATAAAGCACAATACATCATTTATGTTCCCACAGGTACCCCAGCCAATGTCACTGGAGAGGAGGTGCCATCACTACCCAGTGACCCAACAGAAGAGGCCTACAGTGATGACAGTAACTCTGGTCTTCAGGATCTGGACAATCTACCTGGCCCATCAGGGACCACTGGACAGCTGGTCACCCAAGCCCAGTCACAGACCACCACAGAGCCTCCCCCATCAGGAACCAACATCACAGCACCGACCCAGCATCCCCAAACCTCTGTCCCCTGGACACGTCAATCAGTAGTGTGCCCACCTCTACAGGGACCCCAGGCCACACCTGGCACACAAGACAATCAGGGACCTCGGGGTCAGTGGCAGTGGGCGCACCATTTAGGGGACAGAGGCACAGGCCAGAAAGGACACTGGGGGGACTGCTGTGCACCAGGGGGAGGACAGGAGCAGGGAACTGACTCTCCAGGAGGCACTCGCTGAGATCCTGAGAGCCTACTAACATTCACAGGACATGATGGGCCAGATCCTAGACAACATGCAGAAGAACAGGCGGCTGCAGGTGGGATGATATCAGGGGATTTGGAAAGACTTGCAGGCTATCAACAACACCCTGATCTCCATAACAGGGGTGCTGGCATACATGGACAACATTATGAGGCAGGCATTGTCACACCAGCTGGCCCCTGCCACTAGCCAGTCATCTGAACAGCCCTCCACTGTCACTGCCGCTAGTGGCCAGGAGGCCCCTGCACAGGATCCACAGGCCACCAGCACCCCTCCCCCTGGAGAAAGTGAACCACCCCACAAACGTTCCCTGCAAACCAGACAGAAGCCAGAGATACTTGCCAAGACCACCGCCAGGAAATGAGACTCTCCTGATTGTCCCCCTTGTGTCCCACTCAATCATCTTGTCCACCTTGAACTGCCATTGCTCCCCTTCCTATGTCCACATGGACAATGCACCTGTGCTACGAAGAGACTGGAATAATACCCTGGATTTTCTCCATCATCACCCCATCCCTTTGCACTTTTCCCTCTATATATTGGCACTACAATAAACACCCTTGAATAAAATCGACTTCAAGTATGTCATGTATTTCAAATATGTATTGATTGAAACAACTGCAACCATTGAAAATGGACTGTACATAGAATGAGCATAGAATTAATTAACTGTAGCTGGCTGTTCAGCAACATCTGCAAAATGAAAATCCAGAGATAGCAGTAAGTGGGCAAAGAAGTGGGAAATGCCAGCATGCCAATGCCACAAAGACTACAACCAAAGTCATAGAAATGTAAAGTTACACTGTCGTACCTATGTGTCATTGGAAGTACCAACAGATCACAGATGTTCTGTTGTCCACATCCTTTTCCTCTGCCTCCACATCCTCACTGTCCACAGGGTCCACTGCTGTCACAGGGGCATCTGCAGTCTCCTCCTGCAGAAAAGGGACATGCCGTCTGAGGGCGAGGTTATGCAACATGCAGCATGCCACTACTATCTGGCAGACCTTCTTAGGGGGAGAAGGTGGAGAAGTGTGGCACAATGGTTAGAGCAGTAGCGACTGATGAAAAAATCTGGCCCAGGACCAGGGTTCAATTCCCGCCTTGGTGGGTCTTGGGCTCAATTCCCTTGGACCAGGAAATTCTTGCCTTGGTGCCTAATCTAATTAAAGGGTCCCACTCTGTAACTCTTGGCAATAGCTTGCTTAATCTCCACAACAGTGCTTGGATGCCTGGCTTCACCCTGGGGGTTGGCCAGGAGTGAGTTCCTCACAGGGAAAAGCCAGGAGGGGTTCCACAGCAGTATGCGTACAGCACCTTGAAACCCTAATGGGTGAGTAGTGCCCTATGCAAGTGCTAAGTTTAGCACAGGGATCCACCTGTCAGATGGAGGCACTGAAACCTGGCCTTCAGGAGGCCAATGGTCCTTTCAATTATCCTTCTGGTTCATCCCTGTGCCTCATTATAATGTTCTTCTGCCCTTGTCCTGGCATTCCTCACAGGGGCCAGCAGCCATGATAGGTTTGGGTAACCAGAGTCACCAGCAAATATTGAGGGATAACATTTAGCCACACACTATCCTCTATGGCCAACAGCATAGGCATACACCAACATTTACTGAGTGGGAATCAGGGCTCACCAATTAGCCACACCCTGTGCATCTGTAGTTGGAACATCACATTTGGGATGCTGCTATTCCTCAGGACAAAGGCATCACGCACTGACCCTGGATACCTAGCATTGACGTGGGAGATGTACTGGTCCGCCAGGCACACCATCTGCACATTCATGGAGTGGAAACTCTTACGATTCCTGAATACCTGTTCATTCTGGCGGCGGGGCACAACTGCAATATGTGTTCCGTCAATTGTACCAATCATATTGGGGATTTGTCCCATTGCATAGAATCCGGCCTTCACAGTGGCCAAATCCTCAACCTGGGGGAATGTAATGTAGCTGCACATGTGTTTTGTCAGGACAATCAACACTCTTGTCAGCACAATTGAGAACATTGGCTGTGTCATTCCTGCTGCCAAGCCCACTGTCACTTGCAAAGAACCATTTGCCAGGAAATGGAGAACTGATAGCACTTGCATAAGAGGAGGGATCCCAGTGGGGTGACGGATAGCAGATATCAGGTCAGGCTCCAATTGGGCACACAGCTCTGTGGCTGTGGCCTTGTCCAGTCTATAGGTGAGTATTATGTGCCTCTCCTCCAGTGTAGCCAAGTCCACCAGAGGTCTGTACATGGGGGTATGTCTGAATCTCCTATTCATCTGTAGCAGTAGGTATCTAAGGAACAAAAGAGTGAGGAGGCTGTCACAAACTGAATGGATCCACAACAGCAGTCAGCAATGTGCAAACATGTTATGGGACAGTGTAATTTGTGAAGGATGTGCCTATTTATCCTGTGATGCAGAATTAATCCATAGGCCTTCCCCTCCCCCCCAAAATGGCATCTGCCTGTCCTGTGTGGAGGGGAAGGTGGAAGTGAGGTAATGCCGCTGATTTTGTCTGCGTGGCTGTCATGAACCACCGTGCAATTCCTCACTGGTTATAATTGGGCCCTATGGGGTACAGTGGCCAATGGTGATCAATGCCGACATGACGGTGTGCACCGCTGCGGACGTGACCGCCATTTTCTATCCGATTCTGCACTTGTTTCCTGACCTTCCATAGGAGAAGACCTACACTCACTGTGCTGCTGTGACCTGTGCCTGGAACCTATCATGGCCCATGTGACTGGGGAAAGGGCCCCAGCCTTCACTTCGGAAGAGTTGGAGCAACTGATGGATGGGTTCCTACCCCAGTATGGACTGCTGTATGGGCCTCCAGACTTACAGGTGAGCACACTGTGGGCACGATGCATGCGGCATGAATGCATGGAGTTGTGTGTGTGAAGACCTCGTGTAAGGGGGTGGGTGGATGTCCTCTTGGCGGTGTACACGTTGTGTGTTGGGCTATGTGTGTGCCAATGGTGATGGAAATGGGTATGGTGGGCCATTTGTGTTACTGGCTGGACTATTTGTCTAATGGTGTTCTCCTGTCTGTATTGCCTCTGCAGGTAAGTGCCCATCAAAAGAAGGGAATATAGCGTGCCATCGCCAAGGACGTGCAGACCCTGGGGGTCTATGGCAGACAGAGCACCCACTGTTGCAAACGGTGGGAGGACCTGCGGTGCTGGGCATGGAAGACTGCGGAGGCCCAGCTGGGGATGGCCTCCCAACAAGGAAAGGATGCCTGTCGGACCCTGACCCCCCTGATAGCCCGCATATTGGTGGTGGCCTACCCTGAGCTGGATGGGTGCTTAAGGGCATCACAGCAGCCACAAGGGGGTGAGTACAGTGGACATCATTGAAGCTCACGGCTGGAGGGGTGGTATCTGGGTGGTGATTGTATGTCAGTGGGTGCGCCTAGGCCAGGCCAGACATAGCAGTGTAGGTGCTCTGATAGCTAAGGGTTTGATTACGAAATACTGCTTACCTAGCTTGTTAGTATTCACTACTGGTCAGGGCTGTGTGGGTCCCAGGTGTGCTGCAGTTGGCGGTGAGTACCCCTCCTCATTCCTTGTTGAGTAGCTATTTCACTGGTAGTGCAAAGCACAGTGCGTAGGCCTGTTCCCTGTGTCTGATGGTGCTGTGTACACCAACGGTGGTGTTGGTGTAGTCATTGAATCACTGTATCCTTTGTATCTCTCACCCCTTTCGTGTTATGCCATCCTGTCCTTTTGTGCATTAGCATCATCTGGTGGAGGAGCAGAGGAACCGGCGACAGAGGGAGCTGCATCCCACAGTACCCTGGAGGCAGACTCCACTGACCCTGAGGGTCCCAGTGGGACAGAGGGCGAGGGGAGCACCACAGCGGAGACAACACAGACTCTGATACCTCCTCTGATGGGAGCTCCCCGATGGTGGTGGACACCTCTGTGACTACCCCAGCTACAGGTACAGCCACCACCCCATACCAGTACCGCCCTCCCAGTAGTCCCTCAGCAAGTTGACCGTGCCCGCTCACCCAAGAGGGTGGGCATCTCCTTCACCCCAGGCACCTCAAGCCCTGCCCCAGTGAGCCCTGCTGAACTGAGTGAGGAGGCTATTGAACTCCTGAGAGCCATCTCTTTAGGGCAATTAGCCATTATGAATGCCATCCAGGGGCTGGCAGCCCAGATGCAGCAATCTAATGCATTCCTGGAGAGCATTCACTGTGGATTGGCAGCCCAACAGAGATCGATCTAGCCTCTGGCCTCATCTCTGATGGCAGCCATTGTCCCTGTTTCAAACGCCCCCCCTCCAACTTCCAATTCCCTGTCCCACTCTCCTCAACCCCAACCCATCCCAAGCACACAGCCAAACGAGCAAGCACACAGGACAACACCCAATAGTGTCACAGGCAAACACAAGCACCACACTTCATCCCACAGGCACTCACACAAACAACATTAATTTGCAGACACATCAACATATACTATTTCCTCTGTCTCTTCTCCTCCTCCATCTCCCACCCAGCTACGCCCACACTCACACCTGCATGCACTACATCAATAACCACTACCAGCATCATCACCACACCAAGCAGAACACACACCTCACTGGCAGACACCTCCACAACTTCCATGCACACGTCCCCTGTGTGCTCTCCCACCAAGACTGTCCCCCTATCCTAAAGTACACAAATGCAAGCACTCAGACACCCAACAGCCATCCACCTCACAACAGCATACAGCCCATGCACCTGGACCCTAATCCAGCAGACAAAAACCTTCAACAACCACTACCTCATCCACAACTCCCATTAATCCTCCCTCTTCCCCCCCCAACGTCCTTAAAAAGCTTTTCCTTTCCGAGATTGACCTCTTCCCTACCCTTCCACCCCCGTCCTGCACGTACGGGCAGGGTAGCAAGGACCCAGCCAAGCACCTCAGCCAAACTGTTCACGGGCCCAGTGGTAGCAGCACCTACTCGTGGTGGAAAGGATTCCATGCCAACAATACTGAAGGGGAAGGAGCCTGCACCAGCCACAAAGAAGGATAAGGACAATGCACCAGCCACAAAGAAGGGGAAGGAGCCTGCACCAGCCACAAAGAAGGGTAAGGAGCCTGCATCAGCCACAAAGAATTGGAAGGAGCCTGCCCCAGCCACAAAGAAGGGGAATGAGCCTGAACCAGCCACAAAGAAGGGGAAGGAGCCTGCACCTGCAGCTGTCACAGAGCCCCCACTGCCAGCCATGCTTGTGCAGCCATCAGAGAGAGCAGGGGCTGAGCAGGAACCTTCCACAACCACCAGCACAGTGCAGCCATCGGAGGGTGCAGGGGCTAAGCAGGAGCCTCCCACAACCACCACCACAGTGCAACCATCGGAGGGTGCAGGGGCTGAGCAGGAGCCTCCCACAACCACCACCACAGTGAAGCTATCAGAGGAAGCAGGGGCTGAGCAGGAGCCTCCCACAACCACCACCACAGTGCAGCCATCGGAGGGTGCAGGGGCTGAGTAGGAGCCTCCCACAACCACCACCACAGTGCAGCCGCCACCGCCAGCAGACGCCATATAGTCCAGCCTCTAAGGGCTGCTGGGCAGCCTGCACCCTCCAGAACCAGTGGAGTGTTCACCCACCTGAGAGACTGTGGCATTGCACTCCCCAGGACCAAGCACAGGGAATGTTGACCCCTCCAGAACCAGTGGGCAAGTCACCCACCTGAGAGACTGTGGCCTTGCATTCCCAGGACCAAGCACAGGTCATGTTGCTCCTTCCAGAACCAGTGGTCTTGTTTCCGCATCCGGCTGAGGTGCCCCCCCTCCTCTGAGATGCCTGCCTATTTGCCAACTGATGCCCCTGCAGTGTTGTCTCCGTTTAGGGCAGGATTTGAGTGGGGCCTTGGACCTTGCCCTGTGGCCATATTGGTCCTGTGAACTATGGACTGGGCAGTGTCCCTTTTTTGTACATGTGTACAGTTCTGTTTAATCTGTAAATTGTATTGTTGAATTTATTGTTGGATTGATTACAATCATTTTCCTAAATACCTGTTACCTTAGCATTATTCTGCAGATTTTCATGATCAAATAGTTTTTGTAATGTATATGGTTGTGTGTATGGTGTGTGTGTGTCGGGTTTGTGTTGTGTGTGTATGTGTGTCACTCTCATTTTCTTTCCCCCTTATGTGCTAGGCGGCTGTACTCACCGTCGTCACCTTCGCCGGTGTTGGTGTTTCAGGTGGAGCATAACATAGAAGATCATCTGGAATACTTGCAGTTCAGGTTCCATGGCAGGGTGATTCTTCCCTGTGTCTCCAATGGTGAGTCCTTTGACTTTTGTGCTCTGTTTCTGCCAGGCTTTTGATGGCGTTGGTACTGCCCTGGAAAAGGTGGCAGATTGCATTGTCAAAATATGGTGGGCGGTACTTTGTCCTCCGCCTGGCTGTAGGCTGCTACCGCCATGGTGCCTGTTGTTTCTGCCCTGGCGGTTGGTGTGGTACATTGGCTGTCTATCGGGGATGTCACCGCCATGGTTATAATTTGGCGGTACTTACCGCCAGCCTGTTGGCAGTATTACCGCCACATTATCACCCACCCCCAGGGTCATAATGATGGTGTTCATCTCTTGAGGAAACTCCTTGTGCACTGAAAATCAACGCACATCTTGCCAGAAATGACGCACAGCCTGCCTTGCAATGAGAAAAATAACGCACAGACGAACGGGAACAATGCAGCCTGGCTTCCCAAGTGAAGAATCGACACAGCGCATGCCTTGTGGATGGAAATTCAACACACAGCCTTACCGGATCGATGCACTGCTGAACTGGAAGGATGCAGCCCGACTTCCTGAGTGAACAATTGATGCATCGCCTGCCATGCATCAGAAAATTTGACGCATCGCCTACCGGATCAATGCAATGCCTGTGAATTCATCCCACAAACCCAGAATTTCCACACATCATCTCTGGGCATCAGAAAGATCCCTGCATCGCAGTGAGGAACTAAGACTGCATGACGGAAATCAACGAAAAGCCCCTTGCAGGGTGGAAAGAAATTATGCATTATCTGTGCCTAGCAGGAAATTCTGCAGACACTCCCTATTTTTCCACACAGCTCCTCCTCTGCGGTCTCTATGTGTGTTATTTTTGCCGCAAACCACCGGGTACTTTGTGCAAACAAGAGACAAATTTTGATTTCTAAGATTTAAGACTCTTTTTAATCTTGCAAAAGTGTATCTCAAATTGTGCTTATTGAATCTTTATCGTTTTTACCTTAATTTAATCAGATAAATATCATATATATTTCTAAACCTGTGAGTTGTATTTTTGTGGTGTTCTCTCTGTGTTACTGTATGATTTATTGCACAAATATCTTACACATTGACTACTCAGTGCCAAGCTACCAGAGGTTGGGCATAGGATAATTTGGATTGTGTGTGACTTACCATGTCTAGGATTGTGGTCCCTATTTGGTCAAAGTTGTGTACCTCTGCCAACTAGAGACCCCATTATTCACATTGGTGATCAGCGGTGAGGATAGGACTTGTGTTTGTGCAGTGACATACAATAGCTAAGTGTACCCTACCTTCCCACATTTAAAGGTCTTTTTTCTGCAATTCTTTCTACTTGACATTTTAATCAAATCAAAACAGCATGTCTTTGGCTGGGTCTCAAGGAGGAGCTGGAAAGTTTGACCTAGCTACGCTGGAGACATACACTGTCAGCCAGCTGAAAGGGTTTTGCAAGGGGATGGGAGTACCTACCAGGGGTGCTTCCAGGAAGGAGGAGTACCAAAAGGCGATGTGGGCCTGGGCAGAAGCCCGTTCACAAGAGGATTTTGAGGTGGAGAGGTCAGAGGATGACTCCCCAGAGGAGTCTCCAATAGCAGTGGAGTATGACACCCTTGGATTTGTGCCCCCTGCTAAACCAGGGAGCAGCATCTTAAGCCATGGCCTGACCGCAGAGAAAAGGAGGATGAGAGAGAGTTCAAACTGCAATTCGCCAGATTAAAATTGGAGGAAAAGAGAGCAGCAAGAGAGGCAGAGGAAGGAGTGCTGAGGCTGCAGCTTAGAAAGCTTTGGCTGAAAAGAAACTACTTCTGGCTCATAAACTGAGTCTAAAGGAGGTTGACCTCAAGTCTAGGCAGTCTGAATCCAGCAGTGATGGTGGTAGTATACAGACAAGACCTACTGGAGACAAAAAGGTTCAAATACCCAGAGATATGATGCCAAGTTTTGTGGTGGGAGATGACATTGACAAATGGTTTGATGCCTAGGAGGTTGCACTAAGGGCTCATGGGGTTCCTGAAGAACAATGGGGGTGGGCTTGTGGAAACATGTACCAATAATTGGGGGGGACACTTCTCACGTTGGAAAAGAAGGACCAGACCACACACCGCTCATGAAAGCCATTTTAATTGGCAAGTTTGGACTGACTCCTGAAATGTATCCCCAGAGATTCAGGGACAGTGCCAAACTCTCCACACAAACTTTGGTAGACTTTTTTGATGTTTCTAGCAAGGCACCGAATGACTGGGTGTGGGGCAGTAAAGTAGATGATTATAAGGAGTTATATGATTTGATCCTGAGAGAGCATATGCTCAGTATTTGCTTTATAGAGTTGTGCCAGCACCTGATTGACAGCAAGCTGAATGCTGAGGAGGCGCACCTCTGGGCTAGCACCAGAGTGTGCAAGAAGGTATCTGGGAGGGACACCCACAAAGGTGGTCAGGGTTCCACCAGAATAAAGAGAGGGAAAAAAAAACTTAAAAATAAGGAGTTCTCAAAAGGCCCCCAAAATGATTCTCCAGGGGAAAGTGGTACCCAGTTCCAGCCTGATTCTGCAAAGAAGCCAGGATTATTTGACCGTAAGAAAGGTAGATTTATACCCCAATGTGCAGAGTGCACTAAGTTTGGTCACTCTAAGGGTGACTTCAAGTGCCCCCGAGGGCACAGCCCCCACTGGAGGGCTGACACCTGGGTTGGCTAGTGTAGCGTTCGGGGAGGAGGTAGCCCCAGTTAGCTTTTGGAAACAGATGGAGGTGACCCTAGTGTCCCTGGGAGATGAGGAAATGGTGCCAAAAGCCAACATTCCTGCTAATACTTCCAAGTAAAGGCAGTGGGTCACTATTATTGGGCAAAGGGTGGAGCTTCTGTTTGACACAGGAGCCAGTATGACTACTGGCAGGTGTCAGCTGGTGTCAGCAGAGCAGGTCATCCCTAATACATTCCACCAGGTCATAGTTGCTGACAATCGTGAGAGCCACCTACCAGTAGCTCTAGTTCCCTTTGAGTGGGGGGGTCTGTGGTACTCTGAAAGTAACTGTGAGTCCTGTCATGCCTGGAGGGAGACAACGGAGGAGGACATTGCTACCCTGGGTAGCCTGCCTGAGCTTGCTGGCTGGCAAGTTGAGGGTGGGCCAACCAGGGAGGAATTCTGCAAGGTGCAGAAGGAATGCTCCACTCTTGAGGGTCTGGGGCAACAGGCCTCAGCCCAAGCAGCAGGTGAAGCTTCTGGTGATCACCATATATATTGGGAGAATGATCTCCTCTACAGTGAGCCTAAGTTACCGGAAGCTGGGGCAGCATGTGTGCTGGTAGTTCCCTAGTGCTACTGGGCCTTCCTCCTAGGTCTGGCTCATGACATCCCCCTGGTGGGACATTAGGGGCAAGACAAGACCTTCGCCAGGCTTGTCACCCACTTTTCTTGGCCCCAAATGCAGATGGCCTCAGATGCGTTCTGTAGGTCCTGTCCAACTGGCCAAGCTAGTAGGAAGACAGGGAAAAGGCTCAAGGCCCCCTGGTCCCACTTCCTGTTGTTGGCACCCCCTTTGAAAGGGTGGGCATCAATGTAATTTATGCCTTGGACCCCAAGACTGCCTTAGGCAATAGATTCATCTTGGTTTTGGTGGACCATGCCATCCGCTTCCCAAAGGCAATCCCTCTGAGGACAGTGACTGCACCAGTGCTGACCAGAGCTCTGATGGGAATATTTACCCGTGTGAAATTTCCAAAAGAGATTGTGTCTGACAGAGGCACCAACTTCATGTCTGCATAGATGAAGTCCATGTGGGATGCATGTGAGGTTACCTACCGGTTCACCACCGCTTACCATCCTCAATCCATTGGTCTTGTCAAGAGATTAAACAAGACCTTGAAAGGCATGATCACAGGTCTGCCTGAGGCCATGAGGTGTAAGTGGGATGTCCTCTTTGCATGCCTTCTCTTTTCTTATAGAGAGGTGCCTCAGAAGGAGGTCAGGTTCAATGCCTTGGAATTTCTCTATGGGTACCCTGTCAGGGGACCCCTAAGCATAGTAAAAGAGGGGTGAGAGAAAGCTCCTAGGAAACCCCTCCAGGATTTGGTCAGTTACATGCTGGACCTCTGCATCTAGAGGCAGCATTTCTGGAAAAAGGCCAAGAGCAACCTCCAGGCCAGTCAAGAGGTTATTAAACAATGGTCTGACCAGAAGGCCACCCTGGTAGAGTTTTAACCTGGTGACAAAGTTTGGGTGATGGAGCCAGTAGAGCCTAGGGCCCTCCAGGACCACTGGGCTGGCTTATTTGAAATCAAGGAACATAAGGGGGAGGCCACTTAATTAGAGGTTTGTCAGAAAGCCTTTGGCTCTCCAAAAGAAGCCATGTGCACAACACTTGTGCTCAGGGCCCCGGAATACTCCAAGGAGTTCATTGTGCAGACAGACACTTCAGAGCATGGCATAGGGGCGGTTCTAGCACAGCTGAATGAGGAAGACCTAGACCAACCAGTAGTCTTTATTAGCAGAAGACTATTACCACTGGAGCAGAGGTGGAGTGGAAGCTGAGACGACTACCTGTTTGGGACTCACTTCTGAGTTTAGACAGTCCACAGGCCCCTCAGACGGCTCATGCAGATGAGGGGTGAAAATCCTAAACTCTTGAGGCGGTCCATTTCTGTAGGAGGCTGGCCTGGCTTGTAGTGGGTATCAGAGGTACTTACACCTTGTGCCAGGTCCAGTTATCCCTTATTAGTGTAGAAGAGGTGTTTCTAGCAGCTTAGACTGATAGAAGATAGCTATGGCAAAGCAGCTTAGGCTGAACTAGGAGACATTTAAAGCTCCTACTATACCACTGGTGTCATATGCACAATATCATAAGAAAACACAATACACAGATTTACTAAAAGTAAAGGTACTTTATTTTTATGACAATATGCCAAAAGTATCTCAGTGGGTACCCTCAGTACGAGGATAAGTTATATACACAAGATACATGTACACAAACCAAAATTAGGTAAGTAATAGCAAGAAAGGTAATGCAAACAGTGTAGAATTACAATAGATTGCAATAGGTCCACATAGGTGTAGGGCAACACAAACCATATACTCCAAATGTGGAATGCGAACCACGAATGGACCCCAAACCTATGTGAGCTTGTAGAGGGTCGCTGGGACTTTAAGAAAACAGTGAGGGTTAGAAAAATAGCCCACCCCAAGACCCTGAAAGGTAGGTGTAAAGTGCACCTACTACCCCCAGAGAGCACAGAATTCGTGATAGGGGGATTCTGCAGGAAGAACAAACACCAGCAATGCAACAACAGTGGATTTAAGGACCTGAGTACCTGTAAGACAAGGGATCTAAGTCCAATAGTCGCGACAGTGTCGAGAGTGGGCAGGAGCCCAGGAAATGCCAGCTGAAGGTGCAAGGTAGCTGCCACTAGTTGGAAGAAGCTTGGAGTTCTGCAAGACAGAAGAGGACTAGGAACTTTTCCTTTGGAGGATGGATGTCACACGTTACGATGAAGCTTGCAGAGGTGTTCCTATGCAGAAAGACCACAAACAAGCCTTGGTAGCTGCAAGGGTTGCGGTAGAGGTTTTTGGGTGCTGCTGTGGTCCAGGAGGGACCAGGATGTCGCCACTTGGAGGAGGAGACAGAGGGGGCACCCAACAACTCAGGGAGCCCTCACAGAAGCAGGCAGCACACGTAAAAGTACCTGAACAGGCACTTGGAAGGAAAGTGAACCAGAGTCCACGCGGAGTCACAAAAGGGAGTCCCACGACGCCGGAGGACAATTTAGAAGGTTGTGCACTGCAGGATAGAGTGTAGGGGACCCAGGCTTTGCTGTGCATGAAGGAAATCCTGGAAGAGTGCACAGGAGCCGGAGCAGCTGCAAATCACACGGTAACCAGCAATGCAGTCTAGCGTGAGGAGGCAAAGACTTACCTCCACCAAACTTGGACTGAAGAGTCACTGGACTGTGGCAGTCACTTGGACAGAGTTGCTGAGTTCCAGGGACCACGCTCGTCAGGATGAGAGGGGACCCAGAGGACCAGTGATGCAGTCTTTTGGTGCCTGCGTAAGCAGGGGGAAGATTCCGTCGACCCACAGGAGATTTCTTCGGAGCTTCTGGTGCAAGGTGAAGGCAGGCTACCCCCAGAGCATGCACCACCTGGAAACAGTCGAGAAAGCCAGCAGGATGAGGCGCTACAATATTGCTAGTAGTCATCTTGCTGCTTTGTTGCGGTTTTGCTGGCGTCCTGGGCAGTCAGCGGTCGATCCTTTGGTGAAAGGTGAAGAGAGAGATGCAGAGGAACTCTGGTGAGCTCTTGCATTCGTTATCTGAAGAACTCCCCAAAGCAGAGACCCTAAATAGCCAGAAAAAGAGGTTTGGCTACCAAGTTAGGAGGATCGGCTACCAAGAGAGGTAAGAACCTATCAGAAGGAGCATCAGACGTCACCTGCTGGCACTGGCCACTCAGAGCAGTCCAGTGTGCCCCCAACACATCTGTTTCCAAGATGGCAGAGGTCTGGGACACACTGGAGGAGCTCTGGGCACCTCCCCTGGGAGGTGCAGGTCAGGGGAGTTGTCACTCACCTTTCCTTTGTCCAGTTTTGCGCCAGAGCTGGGCTGGGGGATCCCTGAACCGATGTAGACTGGCTTATGCAGAGATGGGCACCATCTGTGCCCATCAAAGCATTTCCAGAGGCTGGGGGAGGCTACTCAAAGGGGTTGGATTGAGCTTGTCTCTTGTTCTGAAGTCTCAAGGACAGCAAAGGCTTCTTCTACTAGCTTTTAGCTAATTTTCTGACTTCAGCAACTTCAGCACTGACTTCAGCGACTCCAGCACCACTGCCTGCTGTGGCTGCGTGGTCCTGACTGCATGCAACAACCATGACCTGCAAGTGATCGCAACACTGCAAAGTCAACTCATCAAGTCTTGACCGACTGGATTCACCAGCCCCACCGGGTCACCAGGACCAACGCCGCACCAGCTCCGTCTGGAACAAGACAGAACCGACACCTGGCATTACGAAATCAATGCCTCACCTCCCCAGACACTGTACAGGACTGACGCTGCACCTGCTCCAGAGACCCTTTGTCTCCATGATTTTGTGCAACATCTTTGTTTCTTTGTTTTCAAAGGTACTGTATCAGGGGGCCTGTGCGACTCCATGACCAGTGCCTGTGGTGTCAGATTATTGAGAACGACTCTTTCAATGATGCCATGATAGCTCCAGCTGGAGCTATTGAGTTTCTAAGCACTTTAGTGTGATTTAGTCCCTCATTAGGACCTTGGCGTCAAATGCCGCCTACCGCCTCGGCGACGGCCGCAAACATACCATCGCCTTGGCTACCGACCATCCATGGCATTATCACCGTAGACGGAATACCGCCAGTAGGCTGGTGATATTCCATCTATGATCATGGCGGCGGACGGCGGTAAGGTGGCGCTGCTGCCAGCAGTAGCACCACGCCCGCAAAACATGTTCCATGATACAGCCTGGCGGTATTTTGCTGGTGGATGCTGCTGCTGGCAGCAGCACTGCGTCCCGTCTCCTGCTGGAGGACCCCCTGCAAGCTGGTAAATTGGGTTCTCTGACACGAGAGCGGGTTGGGGGGAATTGTGTGCATGAGTGGGGGTGTGTGTGACTATGTGTGAATGCATGCATGCATTTGTAATGCGTGTGTGCATGAGTGGGTGTGAGTGTACATGCATGTTGTGTCGTGAGATTGCGTGTGTGCCTGGATGTTTGTTCATGAGTGTTGCTGTGAGTGTGTATGAATGAATGAATGCATGGGTAAATGTGTGTATGTGTGTGGGTGTGTATGTATGTGTGTGCATTTGTGTAAATGTGCAGGGGGTTGGGAGAGGGAGGGTGGGGGGGGTTTCTGGGGAGGGGGCAGGGGAGACCCCTATCAGTGCCAGGGAAGAAATTCCCTGGCACTGATAGTGCCTACCACCATGCCTTCAGTGGCAGTACCGAAACAACTGAAACCATGGCGGTGGGCAGGGTCATAATGCCATGGGCAGCCTAGTGCCGTCCGCTGGGCTAGAGACCGGAGGTCGTTATTGGCATGGTGGTCGGTGTGGTACATTGGCAGTTTGGCTTTGGCCAAACCTCCAATGTCATAATAGTGGAGGTAGGTACCGCCAGCCTGTTGGCGGTAATACCTCCACTACACTACCGACCGCCGGGGTCGTAATGACCCCCTTAATCTTTAAAAACTCATAACTTTGCTTGTGTGCATTGGAATTTCATCATTTTGACCCTATTGTATTCAGATTAATATTATCTAAACCTGTGTGGTGCATTTATATGGCGTTTTCACTGTGTTACTGTATGAGTTATAGCACAAATACTTTACACACTGGCTTCTAAGTTAAGCCTGCCTGCTCTGTGCCAACTACTAGAGAGTGAGCACAGGATAATTTGTGTTGTGTTGTGACTTACCTTGACTAGGATTGTGGTTCATACGTGGACAAGAGTGTAAACCTCTGCCAACTAGAGATCCAATTTTAACAAATGTTTATTAGGGCTCTTCAGATATGATCATATTCTTTGCCCATACTGACCAGAAAAGATATAATACACTTTGTTTCAATGGGAGCTACCTAATGGAATTAAGGAGGAATTAGTCAGGGTAGCTCGACTGAAACTCTGTAAGGATTAATGGAAATGTTCTTACAGTTAGAGCTTTGTATTACAGAGAGAAGGACTGAGAACAGGTGTGGGCAATGTTCACACCTTACCATGTTGCAACGTTCACTTACTCTGAAAATATCGAAGTGCAGTTAAGTTTTCTTAGAGGACCTCTATGTGATGGAAAATGGAAGAGATGCAGGCAACAGTTTCTTTTTATATTGCAGTGAGACGGGTGATGTTGTAAGTAGGTGTCCAATTTTCCCTTAGAAAGAGAAACTCTGACACCAGCCTCTAGGAAGAGAGGTGAATGTGGGTACTTCAATTTCATTACTCCTTATTATCACAACATGCCACACGGTGCTGGTGCACTAGTTCCAGTCTTGAGACTTTTATAATGTTACAATGTTTGTGAAGCTACAGGATTATTATGGACAAGGCCTAGTCTAATTGACACCAGATTCCAGTAGTCCTAAATGTAATTCCTGACATAGTTAGAACAGTAGATAGAGCTTGTTAAGTTCTGGCACAGCAATTAAGATAAATGACCCACTACAAGTGTCCACAGGCAAAAATTCCAATGTGTCCTTTTGTTTTAATAGCCGTTCCTCATCATATCATTTTAGTAATTCCATGGCTCAGTAATCATAATCCTTCTATTAAGTGGACCTCCAGAGTATTGATTTTATCTTCAGAATTCTGTGCATCTCACTTAGCACAATCTGTTCATTATTAACCTACCTTTATTCCCTCAAGATACCTCTTCCTCATAGAAAATATAAATCTTGTCACACATTCCTGAACTCTTTCTTGAGTTTCATGATGTGTTTTTGAAACCAGTTCTAGAGTCCTCCCGCACCAGGAAAATACGATTTTCACATCAATTGTGTTCCTGATAATGTCCTATTTGGCAGGATGTATCCTTTATCAGAACGGGAAAGAAGGCATTAAAAGGGTATTTTGATGACAATCTACAAAATGTACTTACAGGGAGTGCAGAATTATTAGGCAAATGAGTATTTTGACCACATCATCCTCTTTATGCATGTTGTCTTACTCCAAGCTGTATAGGCTCGAAAGCCTACTACCAATTAAGCATATTAGGTGATGTGCATCTCTGTAATGAGAAGGGGTGTGGTCTAATGACATCAACACCCTATATCAGGTGTGCATAATTATTAGGCAACTTCCTTTCCTTTGGCAAAATGGGTCAAAAGAAGGACTTGACAGGCTCCGAAAAGTCAAAAATAGTGAGATATCTTGCAGAGGGATGCAGCACTCTTAAAATTGCAAAGCTTCTGAAGCGTGATCATCGAACAATCAAGCGTTTCATTCAAAATAGTCAACAGGGTCGCAAGAAGCGTGTGGAAAAACCAAGGCGCAAAATAACTGCCCATGAACTGAGAAAAGTCAAGCGTGCAGCTGCCACGATGCCACTTGCCACCAGTTTGGCCATATTTCAGAGCTGCAACATCACTGGAGTGCCCAAAAGCACAAGGTGTGCAATACTCAGAGACATGGCCAAGGTAAGAAAGGCTGAAAGACGACCACCACTGAACAAGACACACAAGCTGAAACGTCAAGACTGGGCCAAGAAATATCTCAAGACTGATTTTTCTAAGGTTTTATGGACTGATGAAATGAGAGTGAGTCTTGATGGGCCAGATGGATGGGCCCGTGGCTGGATTGGTAAAGGGCAGAGAGCTCCAGTCCGACTCAGACGCCAGCAAGGTGGAGGTGGAGTACTGGTTTGGGCTGGTATCATCAAAGATGAGCTTGTGGGGCCTTTTCGGGTTGAGGATGGAGTCAAGCTCAACTCCCAGTCCTACTGCCAATTCCTGGAAGACACCTTCTTCAAGCAGTGGTACAGGAAGAAGTCTGCATCCTTCAAGAAAAACATGATTTTCATGCAGGACAATGCTCAATCACACGCGTCCAAGTACTCCACAGCGTGGCTGGCAAGAAAGGGTATAAAAGAAGGAAATCTAATGACATGGCCTCCTTGTTCACCTGATCTGAACCCCATTGAGAACCTGTGGTCCATCATCAAATGTGAGATTTACAAGGAGGGAAAACAGTACACCTCTCTGAACAGTGTCTGGGAGGCTGTGGTTGCTGCTGCACGCAATGTTGATGGTGAACAGATCAAAACACTGACAGAATCCATGGATGGCAGGCTTTTGAGTGTCCTTGCAAAGAAAGGTGGCTATATTGGTCACTGATTTGTTTTTGTTTTGTTTTTGAATGTCAGAAATGTATATTTGTGAATGTTCAGATGTTATATTGGTTTCACTGGTAATAATAAATAATTGAAATGGGTATATATTTTTTTTTGTTAAGTTGCCTAATAATTATGCACAGTAATAGTCACCTGCACACACAGATATCCCCCTAACATAGCTAAAACTAAAAACAAACTACAAACTACTTCCAAAAATATTCAGCTTTGATATTAATGAGTTTTTTGGGTTCATTGAGAACATGGTTGTTGTTCAATAATAAAATTAATCCTCAAAAATACTACTTGCCTAATAATTCTGCACTCCCTGTATTACTAAGTCTTCTTCTCCAGCAGGAGCTCCAGCAAGAGCAGGGCCTGTCTTTTCTTGGTATAGGCTTTATGACACGTTTAATGGTGCGCTTTAATGGAAAACGACCGGCTCCCAATCACGTGGTATACGTTGGCATAATAAAACCAAAGTGATATGCTTTGCTTTGTATGTGTAAAACTCCATAAATCTATTAAAAAAGGTACGGAAAAAAACTGACCTTTCTCGATCTTCAGTGCTAAGTAGTCATTTACTAACAGGTATATGTTCCACGATAATTTATCATTTCTTCTGAAAAGTGTGCTATTCCAAATGTTACTTCAAAGCCCGTTTTCTAGAAAATAAGCTCGTTCATGGTTCTGGCTTCTGAAATAACTGTTCTCTTGTTCTATTCTATTCTATTCTATTCCTTTGACATTACAAAACACATGCATTTTATGAGGGCAATTTAGACCCAAATCAAGCTGCAAAATTATGTTCAATTGTGAATGGCATCCATGTGAGCATTTAGGGAGCTGAAAGCAAATGTTTTATTGGTCCCATGTTGCACAGTCACTTATAGCCAACATTTAGCTAGGAGTAATTGCATATGCACAATGCCGCCTACCAGGTAAATGATAAAGCAGCCCATGAAGGTAAAAGAAGGTGTTCTGAATTAAACTAACATATTAGAAATGTGAAGATATTTGTTCTTATTTGATATATTTGGCGATTTTAATTAGGATATTTAATAGATGGTCTCTGTTGAACTCTGAATAACTTTTTTACCCTTTTCACACAAGTAAAGTTATTCTGGGCTAATTTCACCGTATCTGCTTTAAATCCAATTCACTCATCCCCACAGGTATCATTAAAAACATCAGAGTAAATTTACACAATCTGTTCTCCAAATCTTCCGACTCAGATCAGAGACAGTCATGCACTATTTACTACTTCTGCCCTCGTTTTGGCAATATAAAGCATTCTGGACCCTTTTCACAATATATTTGCAGCCTATAGCATGCATTGCTGACTGAAAATATCCCATTTACCCACGCCACGCATTCACAAAAGAATTTCTGGCAGCCAGTAATGGTTTTACTACTCTGGATTTCTTTGTCAAGAGTGTGAAGTAATCCGGAGTACTAAATGACATTCAAGTGTAGGAAGTGGGCTTTAGAAGGTGTTTTCCTTGTAAGTTTGTGAACGCCTAAAAGCACATTTGCTTGAAACCAGTCACAAACTAAGGCCCATATTTATACTTTTTTAGCGCAATTACAATTGTATTTTGTAAGTTTGCGCTGCTTTTGCGTAAAAAAATGACGCAAATGCGGCGCTAAAAGAGTATATATATGGGCCTCAGAATCAACCCTTTCCCACCATGAAAATTGCTAAAAAGGTAGTCCAGAGAAGTGCCAGATGAACTGCCTTGCTAGGATGGAAAGGAACATATTTGGTGAGCGTGCAGGAAGGGGTTCTCCACAAGGAAAAGAAATAGAAAGGGTGCTTTTGCACAGTGGGATCCATTCTCCTGACCTGAGATCTACACTATGTAGATTTCTACACGAGGGGAAGATTAGTCTACAGGGGCATTTCCAGTAGTATGCCTGGAAAACTGCACCTTGTACAACCTTTGATTGATATGCTTGTCAGTCCAAAAAAGTGGAAACGTACGTTCAACAGAATAGGTAAATGCCAGTACTTTTACATTTTTTCTCTAAATTACTACTTCACACTTATTTCCACATACATATCCAAGCTAAGTTTGTGTCTTTTTTCAACATCCTGGAAATTCTTAAGGTATCCATGCTTTGTAGATTACACTGGACGGAACTGAGGATGTACCCAAAATATAGCTAATTTTTTTTTTGGTTTAAATTTGAGAAATAACAATTGTGCAAAAAAGTGTAGCATAGTTGTATCAAGCAACACACACATCAACAAACCATTGCCATTCAAAGGCCCCTCACATGCATCCACCTAAAGAATTGAAACACCAACCACACTGTCACTCAACCAGTCATCAGCCAACTTACATAAAAACTGAATTTTAGCAAACCAATTCGCACATTCTGCTAGTAAACAGGCATGTATACTGCTACGCAGCCACCACCATACTGCCAGCCAACAGCCACACATTCTGCCATCCATCAGCCATTCATGCTGCCAGTCGAGCCACATATACTGCCAGCCAAACGCCACATCTACTGCCAGCCAATGGCCACACTTAGGGGCATATTTATACTTTTTGATGCAAAATTGCATCAAAAACCTTAGCGCCTGCTAGAGCCATTCCTGATTGCAAGCAGGGCACCATATTTATGGAATGGCGCAAGCCGGCGCTAAGGATTGGCAAGTATCAAGAGAAAAGACGCTAGCCGGGGGGAGGTGGCAGTAGGGAAAAATGGCATTACTGTATATGGCGTTAACAAGCCTAGTGTCACATCTTGACACAATAGCACCCAAAAATGACTCCTGTCTCAGTAAAGATAGGATTCATGCCCACCACCCCAATGGCCATGCCCAGGGGATCAATGTCCCCTGGGCATGGCAATTAGACCCAGTGCCATGCCCCCAATGGCACAGAAAAAAAAAATACCTACCTTTACTTACCCAGGATGGGGTCCCCCATCCTCTGGTGTCCCTCTGGTGTGCGTGTGTGTGTTAATGGTGCTTGGGATGGGCATCCGTGGGCCCATTCCATGGTGTTCGGCAATGAAAATGGGTCCACAAGTCCCCTACTGCCTGGTCTGACCCAGGCATTAAATAATGGCGCTAAGCAGGCTTAGCACTATTATTTAACTCTGCTACTCCATGGGCGTAATTTCTGTGCCAGAGTATAAATGTGGCGGTAGGGGGTTAGCATCATTTTTAGGACAAGAACGCCTACCTTGCATCACATTGATGTGAGGTAAGTTCACGCATCCTAGAAATGCCGTTAACGCCTTTATTTTGATTTTAGGCTAGTCTAAGGTCAAAATATAAATATGGAGTTAAGTTTGCGCAGTGCTAGCGTCAAAAATCTTGCTGATAACACGGTGCAAACCGAGTATAAATATGCTCCTTAGTGCCAGCCAACAGCCACACATTCCTTTAGCCAACCTTCACATAATCACCATTTATAACACCAGCTAATGTAAGGGGTTAGTGCCTTGACCAGAGTATCAGTTTAAACTTGACCATCAGGCTTTACCGACATAATATCCTAATGAAAGCAAACCTAAGCTAAGATCTGACTGCCTGTTCATGTCTGTCTTATTAGGAGTCCTAATACCAGGTGCCAGGTGCATTTTACCTATGCCTTACTGGGGTAGACTGATTAGGCTCAGAAAGACATATTTCATAGGACTTCAGCACATTCACATCACTAAATCCATCTTCTTCTAGTGTGTGGAAGTAAGTTGGGGGTATCTGAGGATGCACTTGTGGCCCATTCCTCGGACAGTGTGAGCAAATCTACCTTAGAAAAATGGCTACTCATTATGGGACAGACTTTACTAAGTTCCTTAAGGTGCACTTCTAGAAAAATGAAGGAGAATTTTTATAACCCCTAGCGCAACCTTGCGCTACATTAACATAATTTGTTTGGCACTAATGTGGCCCAGCGAGGCCAAAATCCTTGCGCCATATTTACAAAGTGGCAAAGGCATGCATTATGCCACTTTGTAACTCTTTGCCCTACATTATGCCTACACCAGGCATAATGTATGCAAAGAGAGTGTTCCCCCACATCTCTGCTCTGAGCAGGCATTAAAAGGGGGCTTCCATTATTTATACTAGGCCCCTATGTACTCTGCAGGAGTAGCACCAACATTTTGGCGCTACTCCTGCAGAGTACATCAGTAGCGTTACATAGAATGATGCTATTGCCCCCCACCCTGCGCCATGGTGCACCGTATTTTAAATACAGTGCACTTATGGTGGCAGTAGAGGGGGCACTAAGGGACACAGGGAAAGTGGTGCTGCACTCTGTGCAGTGCCACTTTCCATAAATCTGCCCCTAAGAGCCTCAATACAATTTGGGTGGATAATTCCTACCTGGGCATAAACACCTGTTTATGCACGAGTTGGAATTATGAGTTGTTAGGTTAATTACCTCAACCTTCATTGAATTTTGGCACACCAAACCTGTTGGAATTCAATAGGGGAAAACCATATAGTATTTAGCGTATCATACTGATTTTAGTGCCTTAAGCACCAAAACCTGCATGTTATTCCCTAATAACTCATAATAGGTGGTATTTATCACACTCGATGAATAACACACACTGTGGTATTGTCATTTATCATGTACAGTAAATAGCATTTAGCCTCATCATTTGGATCTAAGGGATTTAAAGTTCGAATTTAAAGTCAGGACCTTAGCGAGTAGAAAAATGCTTCATACATCTGCCCCTTAGTGAGTAATTGACCAGGTACACACGTGTCCGTGTGGATGAGTGATAGAGAAAATGAGTGAGTTTATGGGTGTATGTATTGTTGCGTAAGTGATTTTATGTATGAGTGAGTGAATACGTATAGAGTAGGAAAGCCCTCCTTTTTGCCCTGGTCCACCCAAACGTTTTGGACAGATACTGGTGGTTACTGACTCTGACTGTTCCCTGGGTATTGCTAACCGATCCGAGGGCCAGTGCTCTGTGTAAAGTGGATTATGCACATAAGAAACATTATAATTGGCTGTATCAACCTACCCATACATCCTTTGTATATGGTAGGGCATTTAGGTTTAATGACCCCAGTATAGGTAATACACCCATAGGTACACTGCTGTGGTGCCTAGTGTCATTTTAAAGGCAGGCTTGTCTTGCTGGCTGCTTTTAAGTTAAAGTTAACCCTGAATTCAATTTTGGAATTAAAGGTACTTCAAAATCCCTAAACTACCTTATTTGTACATATAAGTCACTTCTAAGGTGTGCCCTAGGTGCCCCTTTGGTTGGGTGCAGTGTAACTATAAGCAGAACCTTTATAAAATATGTTTTATAATCCATGGGGAGGGAAAAATAGCAATGTTTGTTTAATTCTTCTTCCTAACTGTAACGTCACTGTAACCTTTGTTTTTGTGTGCATTTCAAAGGTTTTTTTAATGTACTTTTCCAACTATAAAGTCTCTATAACCTTTAAATTTTTCATATATTTGTTTAGTTTTTCAAAAACTATATAGTAACTACAACGTCCCTGGGTCATTAATTTTTGCCATTAATTATGTATAATTTTTAAAAACATTGTAAAAATATGATAAATATGGAATTTTATTTTGATTTTAGCTGAGTATATGGTTTCAAGTTTTAATTTTTACATATAACATTTCTGAAATTATTGATATTTATACAGTAGTTTGAAGGTATTATTTATATATAGGTTTAGAAACTTTTTTTAAAACAATTGTACAAAATTTGAATATGCCTATTTCATTGAACTATGCTTTATTATTAGAATTTAAAAAAAGAATTCCTGGAGTCTCATACCCGTCGCAAATCTTTGCGTTGGAGTCACATTTTTGTCATATTTTCTGTACTGCTGAAACAAATATGAAAACCTTTTAAAAGTTTAAATGTCACCCAGGCATTTGTTTGCGAAGACTTACAAAATGTAATAGGCAATAGAAATGTATTTTTTCAGGTATTTCTTCAACTTTTCGTGGAGTCGCGAGGGATACGTGACTGTAGCGCAACATACTTTGGGAGTGGCAATGGAGACACAAATCAACAGTTTTTTTAACAATATCAATTTAATATACCTAGATGTTTATATTGCATTATGAACTTGTGTAATTACTTTGATATCAGAAACAATATTATAAATGTTTGTATTATTTCGCAGAGCCACAATGGATACACTGTGCATGCCCGATGGCGTCACAGATACCATGTGACATAAAAAAAAACCTTTTTGATTGGTTGAAGACATTTGAGTTATTTGCAGAGGAAGGCCACATGCATTTTTACTAGCTTCTAGGCAGTTTGCACCTGTGTTGTTGCAGTTCAATTTTGGTTATCTTTTTTGTCTTTTGTGGCAGTTTGTGTATAGAACAGAATGCTAGCTGCTTCTCTATGAGATAACAACCACAGCAGTCACTCAGAGAATGAGGAGGCTCAAAGAAAAAGAATAGAAAGTATTGTATGGACCTTCTGTACTATTTCTGAAGGTGAAAAGAAGGTGAATGCCAAAAAAGTGACTTGCAGTCTGTGTAAGAAGGTTTTGTCACATGGGTCTGATAAGAAATATTTGTGTGTCACATCTTCCATGAGAAAGCAGTTGGAAAGTATGCATAGTGCTCCTTTAGCTGGTGCCCAATGAGAGAGAAACCTTGCTTATGAGAGTGCTGCTACTGAAGATCCAGAACCAGAATCATAATCTGGATCTGCTTTACCTGTTACGGTGCCAGCCTTTGCTGCAGTTGAGCAGCATTGTATAAAATGCAAACACCCTTTGGCCCTCATCACAACCCTGGCGGTCGGTGATAAAGTGGCGGTAATACCACCAACAGGCCGGTGGGAAGAAAAATGGAATTATGACCACAGCGGAAACCACCAACACAGACAGCCACTTTGACCCTTGACCGCCACGGCGGTAACAACAAACACCGCGGCGGTAACCGCCAACAGCCAGGCAGAAGACCGTGTACTGCCCACTCTATTATGACACACCAATCCGCCTCCTTTTCCAGAGCGGTACCAACGCCATCAAAAGCACGGTGGAAACAGTACACAGAAGGGAAATGACTCACCTCACGACACACAAGCACCTGCACATATTTCCAATGCTGGTCTACCTCCTCTAGGAACACGAACAGTGGCGAAGACGACCACGGTGAGTACTGCACCTAGCACACAAGGGAGGGGGGAGAAAAAAGAGAGTGACACACACACACGCACCATGCAACACCCCCACCTCCAACACCATACACACAAACAGATGCAACAACATCACATATACACCCCGTAACCCTCAGGAGTAAAGCAAGGACAAAAGGAATTGATTAAAGTGAGTGTAATATTACAAATTTGGATAAATACATCCTTAAAGCAATAAACAGTATGTACAATATATACAGATGGAGGGAAAATGCCCACTCCAAAATGTCCGTGGCCCACAGGGCCACAACACATAGGCCAAGGCCACACTTTACTCCTGCCTCAATACGGAGAGAACACTGCAGGGGCATCAGGTCAAAAACACACAGGCACCTCAGGGGGACGGGGAATGGGGGGGCACCTCAGCTGGAAGATGGTATAACGCCACTGGTCCTGGAGGGGGCTACATGCCCTCTGCGATGTCCTGGGGAGTACAAGGCCTCAGTCTCTCAAGTGGGTGGTTTGCCCACTGCTTGGTCCTAGGGAGTGCAAAGCCACGGTCTCTCAAGTGGGTGGTTTGCCCACTGCTTGGTCCTGGGGAGTGCAAGGCCACGGTCTCTCAAGTGGGTGGTTTGCCCACTGCTTGGTCCTGGGGAGTGCAAGGCCACAGTCTCTCAAGTGGGTGGTTTGCCCACTGCTTGGTCCTGGGGAGTGCAAGGCCACAGTTTCTCAAGTGGGTGGTTTGCCACTGCTTCGTCCTGGGGAGGGCAAGGCCACAGTCTCTTAAGTGGATGGCTTCTCCACTGGTTCTGAAGGGGGCCTTGTGCCCTGTGATGCAGATCCGGGATGGTGCAAGGTCACAGTCCCTCACCTGGGTGTCACACCTACAGGTGTTGCAGGGGCCAGGACGCACTACAGCCCATGTAGGCACATCTACACACTGCTCGCCGGCGGTGACGGCTGCTCAATGGATGGCAGTTGTGCTGCAGGTGACGGTGCAGTCAGTGGTGGGGGGAGGCACCAGCCCTTCCCCTGCAGCCTCAGACGGCTGCCGACTGGGGCTGCTTCTGCTGGCAGTGGTGCTGCTGGTGGTGCAGGTGGCGGTGCTGCTGACAGAGCAGGTGGTGGTGCTGTCAGTGGTGGGGTGAGGCTCCAGCCCTTCCCCTGCAGCCTCAGAGGGCTGAAGTGCCATGGCTGGTGTTGTCTGCCCAGATGCTGCTCCAGCCCCAGGCACCAGATCTATTCTGCCTGCGGCATCAGTTCTCTTTACAGTGGCCTTGGCAGCTGTTGTCCCCTTCCTGCTCTTGGCAGATGGTGGTGCCTCCTTGTTTCTGCCAGCTGGTGTTCCCTTCCTGCCCATGCTGGCTGGTGTTCCCTCCTTCTCCTTGCTGGCTGGTGGTGCCTCCTTCATCTTGGTGGCTGGTGGTGCCTCCTTTGTCTTGCTGACTGGTGTCCCCTTCTTGCCCTTGCTAGCTTGCGGCCCCTTTTGCCCTTGGCAGGTGGTGCAGGCACACTGGCTGTGCTGACGGGTGCCTCCTTGGAGTCTCTCACACCTGCAGTGGCTGCAGGAACTACAGTGGCTGTGGACTGGATGGCTGAAGTGCTAGCCTGGGTTCTGCCCACCCTGGCCTGAGGTGAAGGACAGGGGGAGGGGAAGGGAATAGGTCAAGGTTGGAGAGGAAAAGCCTTTTAGGGACACTAGGGCTGGAAGAGGGTGAAGGTTTGTGAGTGGAGGAAGAGGGAGTGGTGGTAGGAGGTGTCAGTCTGGTGTGTTTGGGTGCAGGTGCATGGGCTGGATGCTGTTGTGAGGTGGATGGCTGTTGGGTGTCTGAGAGCTTGCGTTTGTGTACTTTGGGAGGAGGAGTCGCAGACACAGTGGGAGAGGACACAGGGGCCATGTGCATGGATGTGGGAGTGGTGACTGCCAGTGAGGGGCGTGTTCTGATAGGTGTGCTGGTGATGGAGGTAGTGGATGAGGATGTAGTGCATGCAGGTGTGAGTGTAGACGCAACTGGGAGGGAGGTGGACAAGGAGGAGGAGGGGAACAGAGTGGAGGCAATGGATGTTGGTGTGTCTGCATCTGGATGGCGCTTCTGTGAGTGACTGTGGGATGGAATATGGTGTTTGTGTTTGCCTGAGTCACTTCTGTATGTTGATTTGGATGTATGCCAGTCTGAAGGTGTGCTTGGGATAGGCTGGGGTTGAGGGGAATGGGACTGGGTAGAGGAAGTTGGAGGGTGCAGGCTAGAGACAGGGACAATGGCTGCCATCAGTGAGTTGGCAAGAGCCTGGAATGCTCTCTGTTAGACCGCCACGCCAGAGTGAATGTCCTCCAGATATGCATTTGTTTGTTGCAAATGCCCTGCAAGACGCTGTATGGCATTCAGTATGGTTGACTGACCAACAGAGAGGGATCTCAGGAGGTCAATTGCCTCCTCACTGAAGGCAGCAGGGCTGATTAGGGCAGGACTTGCGGTGCCTGTGGCTGGCGAAGGAGATGCCCACCCTCCTGGGTGAGTAGGTACGGGAAACTCGCTGAGGGGCTGCTGGGAGGGCGGTGCTGGTACGGGGGTAGTTGCTGTACCTGTAGTTGTGGTGGGCACAGAGGTGTCCACCACCACCAGGGAGCTTCCATCGGAGGAGGTGTCGCTGTCTGAACTGTCCCCTCCTGTTTCCTTCGCGGTGCACCCCTCGCCCTCTGTCCCACTGGTGCCCTCACCGTCGGTAGATTCGGCCTCCAGGCCCATGTGGGATGCAGCTCCCTCCATCGCCGGTGCCTCTGCTCCTCCGCCAGATGATGCTAATGCACACAAGGACAGGGTGACAAAACAAAAAGGGGGGGGAAGAGACAGAGGATTAACTTGGTCAATGCCAGCAACAACACTACTGTTGGCATACAAAACTCACAGGGAACAGCCCTATGCACTAGGCCATGCACTACCAGTTACAATGCTAGTTACCAGGTCATGGGGTACAATGCCTAATGCCATTAGCTGCACACTTGAAGCCCACAGGACCCTGCCCAGTAGTAGATGCCCACTAGCATTATTGGGGTTAGAGTGCATCTGAGCTTGCCCATCATGGAACCTACCATGCCATGTTCGCCCTGGCCTAGGGGCACCCACAGACCCACATCATCCACCCAGGTAACACATTAACGCGTGCCAAGTCATGATTCTGAATCTGTACTCACCCCCTTGTGGCTGCTGAGATGCCTTCAAGTGCCCATCCAAATCCGGATAGGCCAATGCCAGGATGCGGATCATCAGGGGGGTCAGGGTACGACGGGCACCCCTTCCTCGGTGGGAGGCCAGCCCCAGCTGGGTCTTCACCGTCTTCCTTGCACAGCTGTGCAGGTCCTCCCACCGTTGGCGGCAGTGGGTGCTCTGTCTGTCAAAGACCCTTGGGGGTCCGCACCTCCTAGGCGATGGCACACCAAATACCCTTTTTCTGATCGGCGCTGACCTGCAGAAAAAGATACAGCAGAAAAGGTATCATTCATACCGTCCAGACTGTTAAACTCATAGGCTACCATATCCCTCCCATCCCCTTACGCACAGACATTGCCCACCGAACATGCAGCACTCTGCCCAGGAACCCTCAACCCCACCCTACATGAGGCTTACACGCACAACACTCCATACATTCAGGCCCCACACATTGTGCTCACAGTGTACTCAACTGTTTGTCTGGAGGACCATACAGTAAAGGGTACTGGGGTAAGACCCCATCCACTAGTCTCTCCAACTCCTCTGAAGTGAAGGCAGAGGCACTTTCCCCAGACACTTGAGCCATGGTCGCATCAAGACACAGGTCACAGCAGCACTTACAGTATAGGTCCTCTCGTGTTGAAGGTCAGGCAGCAAGTAAGTGAACAGACAGAAAATGGCGGGCACCTCCACGGCGTTGCGTACTGTCACCACCGGCGTACATCACCATTGGCTCCTGGAACCCGTAGGCCCTAATGATAACCAATGATGTGTTGCACGGCGGTCATCGACCGCCTACCACAACGGTGCACACCGGCAGCGGAATTATCTCATTTCCAATTGGCCCTTCTCACAGGTCAGGCGGTCACCATTTCAGGGGGGCACAGGCCATGGCACTTAACTGCGTCAGAGCAGACATAGGCACATCAACTGGCCTATAGGCTCACATACTGTTTCTGTAAAAAAAAAAAAGCATATTAATCTGAGTATATGTTTGAATATGACCATCTACTCACCGTTTTTCACCCTAGAGTTCAAGCGCTAAGCATGAATAGGAGATGGAGACATGCCCCTGTGTACAGACCCCTGGTGGACCTGGCGACAATGGAGGACAGGCACATTATCCTAACCTACAGACTTGATAGGGCCACAATCCAAGAATTGTGTGTCCAATTGGAACCAAACCTGATTTCATCTATCCAGCACCCCACAGGTATCCCCCCTCTAGTGCAGGTCCTGTCAACGCTCCATTTCTTGGCAAGTGGTTCCTTCCAAGTGACAGTGGCCATGGCATCAGGGATGTCACAGCCTATGTTCTCAAACGTGCTGACCTGAGTGTTGTCTGCCCTGATGAAACACATGCGCAGCTATATCGTATTCCCCCAGGTGGATGATTTGGCCACAGTGAAGGCTGACTTCTATGCAATATGCTATATAACCATCATTGGTGCTATTGTTGGTACGCATATTGCCTTTGTCCCACCTAGGAGAAATGAACAGGTGTTCAGAAATCGAAAGAGCTTTCACTCTCTGAATGTGCAGATGGTTTGTTTGGCGGACCAGTACATCTCCCACGTCAATGCAAAGTATCCTGGCTCAGTGCATGATGCTTTTATCATGAGGAATAGCAGCATCCCATATGTGATGTCTCAGCTCCAGAGGCACTGGGTGTAGCTAATAGGTGAGCCCATTGTCCCCACCCAGTTGATGTAGGTATATGGGTGTGGGGTTGGTCCTAAGGGTGAGTGTCTGGCTAACAGGTATCCCTCGATATTTACAGGTGACCCTGGTTACCCCAACCTCTCATGGCTACTGACCCTAGTGAGGAATGCCTGGACAAGGGCAGTGGAAAGTTACGATGAGGCACATGGGCGAACAAGGAGGATCATTGAGTGCACCTTTGGCCTCCTGAAGGCCAGATTCCGGTGCCTCCATCTGACAGGTGGATCCCTGTACTACTCACCAAAGACAGTGTGCTAGATCATCGTTGCCTGTTGCATGTTGAACAACCTGGCCTTGAGACAGCATTTGCCTTTTCTGCAGGTGGATGAGGCTGGAGATGGTCCTGTGGCAGCGGTGGAGCCTGTGGACAGTGACGAGGAGGAGGAAGAGTAAGAGGATGTGGACAACAGAACTACTATAATTCAACAGTACTTCCAGTGACACACAGGTAAGACAATGTAACTTCACCTTCCATTGCCGTTTTGTGTTGGACACTGTAAATGGCAGCCTGAGTTTCCAATTTCTATGGCCACTTACTGTACCTTTTGACATCTCTATTTTCAGATATCTGTGCCCCACTCTGGCTCCTGGTGTGTTTACTGTTGCCCACCACAGGTCATACCTATGTATATATAACTGTACATTTGAATTGCAATGTTTACCGCTTGTTAAACTAATACATATTTCAATCAATTGACAGACTCCATACTTGTATTAGTTCCAAGGATGTTTATTTCTGTGATAACAAGGGTAAGGGGTATTGCAATGGGCTGGGTTGATGGTGGAGGAATGTCCAGGATAGAGTACAGTTTATTGGTATCACAGATCAATGTCCAAGGGGGCATAGGGAGTGGGGCAATGACAAGGTGGACAGAGTGGGACACAAGGGTGACATTCAGGGGAGTCTTATTTTCTGGCTGAGGTCTTGGCAATGTTCTCTGACTTCTGCCTGGATCGCAGGGACCTTTTGCATGGTGGTTCTCCTGCTGCAGGGGGAGTGGTGCTGGTGGCCTGTTGTTCCTATGGTGGGGCCTCCTGTCCACTAGCGTCGGCAGAGGTGGATGGCTGTTCTTCAGTGTGGCTAGTGTCAGGGGCCCGTTGGTGTGCCACTGCCTCCCTCATGGTGTTGGCCATGCCTGCCAGCACCCCTGCAATGGTGACCAGGGTGGTGTGGAAGTCTCTCAGGTCCTCCCTGATTCCCAAGTATTGTCCCTCCTGCAGCAGCTGGGTCTCCTGCAGCTTGGCCAGTATCTGGCCCATGTTTTCCTGGGAATGGTCGTATGCTCAAAGGATGTTGGTGAGTGCCTCATGGAGAGTCGGTTCCCTGGGCCTGTCCTCCCCCTGTCGCAGAGCAGTCCTCCCAGCTTCCCTGTTGTCCTGTGCCTCTGTCTCCTGAACTGTGTGCCCACTGCCACTGACCCAAGGTCCCTGATCGTCCGGTGTTTGTGGGGTTGCCTGGGGTCCCTGTAGTGGTGGACACACTGCTTATTGACGTGTCCTGGGGACAGAGGGATGGGCCCGCTGGGTGGGTGCTGGGGTGTTGTTTCCTGAGGGGGAAGGCTCTGTGGTGGTTTGGACTGTGGCTGGGTCACCGACTGTCCAGAGGTCCCTGATGGGCCAGGTTGGTCATCCTGATCCGGGTGTGCAGAGCTGCTGTCATCACTGTGGGCCTCTTCTGGGGGGGACTGGATGTTACTGGCACCTCCTCTCTGGAGACATTGTGTGGGGGTCCTGTGGGGAGGTAAATGCAGTGTTATTGTTTCTGCGTGTGACATCTTGTGCATGGGTATGTTTCCCTCTATGGTTGCTTTTACCAAGGCAGCTTTGGCTTGTGTGAGTTGTGATTTGGTTGGCTAAGTGATTGTTACTAGTGTTCATGCTGTGGTGATGGGTGTCCATGCAGGTCTGTGATGAGGGTCCATGCATTGGTGTTGCATGCAGGGCTTGGTATTGGGATGGGTGGGTTGTGATGGTGGGGTATGTGTGAGGTGTTGGACTGATGCGGGTGAGGGTAGGGGTAGGATTTTGTGATGGCATGCAGGTGGGGGGGGGTGAAAGTAGCAAAGATTTGACTTACCAGAGTCCATTCCTCCTGCTACTCCTGCCAGGCCTTCAGGATGCATGATCGCCAAGATTTGCTCCTCCCATATTGTTAGTTGTGGGGGGGGAGGTGGGGGTCCACCGCCAGTCCTCTGTACAGCTATCTGGTATATTGCAACCACAGAACTCACCTTACCCCATAGGTCGTTCACCTCTTCCTGATGTCATCCCTTGTTCTGTGGTGCTGTCCCACGGCGTTGACCCTGTCCACGACTCTCCGCCATAGCTCCATTTACCTAGCAATGGACGTCTGCTGCACCTGTGATCCGAATAGCTGTGGCTCTACCTGGATGATTTCCTCCACCATGACTCTTAGCTCCTCCTTGGAGAATCTGGGGTGTCTTTGTGGTGCCATGGGTGTAGTGTGTGTGAGGGTGTGTAGGGTGATGTGTTGGGGTGTGTGCTGTGAGGTGCGTGGATGGTGTATGGGTGATGGTGTTCTGTGGCTCTGATTCAGTGGGTGCTCCTGGCATGTCTCTCTCTCAGTTGTCAATTTTTATTCGTAAAGGGTTGTGGGTAGTGTGTGTGTGTTATATGTTGGTGTGGGGGTGTGGGGGTGTGGGTGTGGTGTGTGTATGTGTGCCAGGTGTGTGTAGTTTGAATTGTCCAATGTGGTGTCGTATTGTTAGGTTGTCTATATTTTAAGCACATCGGTCTGTACCGCCAATGGTTGTCCAACGCGGTGATTCGTGGGTCATAATGCTGTGGGTGTATTTCTGTTGGCGTATTGATGTGGGTTTTGGTACCACCATTTTATCACTGACCTTTGTTGTGGCGAACTTGTGTGTGTGTGTCTGTATAGTGGTGGATTTCTATGTGTGAGTCATAATACATGTATCGGTATACGGCCACTGTCGCAGTATGTTGGCGGCAGTCAGCATGCCGGTAAGCGGCACTTACTGTCAATGTCATAAAAAGGGCCTTTGTGTGTAGGGGAATAGTCCTCTCAGAATATTATGGATGCCATCAAAGCACACACGTGCTAGTTTTTTGTATGTTGTTGAAGAAAAATGGCGTTGCACACATTGCAGCGGCATTTTTCTTGTGCCCTTTAGTGACCACCCCCACCACCACCATGTGTGCACTGTTTTTAAAATAGGGCACACCGTGGCGCAGGGTATGGGGCAATAGTGTCAATTATTTTGACACTATTGATGTACTCTGCAGGAGTAGTGTGAAATATTTTGGCGCTATTCCTGCAGAGTACATAGGTACATGGGGTCCATTGTATTCAATGGCATGCCCCCTTTTAACGCCTGTTCTGAGAAGGCGTTAAAAGTGGCAAACAAAATGACGCAAGGAAATCTGTTAAATTTCCTTCTGCCATTTTTTCGGCCCCCCCTAATGAGGGAACACCCCCTTTGCATTCATTATGCCTGGTGCAGACATGATGAAGCACAAAGGGTTACAAAGTGGGGCAATGCATCTTTACACCTCTGTAAATATGGTGCAGCATTTTTGGCCTTCAAAAAACACTTTAGCATAAAAAATTGTAGCTAAGCCCCAAAGTTTGTGTTATGTTTTTATAATACTACTGTTTATAAAGTTTTTGTGAAAAAAATGAAAAACTAAAAAAAAATTAAGAATTAAAAAAACGTAAGAAAATTTATCTTTTCAGAGTCGCTACACTGGTAACAAAAAATAATAATTATCTGTTATATATTTGTTATTTGTGTCTGTTAGAGTAGCAGTGCAGGTGAGTGACAGTTTGCATCAGTAACTGTATGGTTGAGTGTCTGGATGTATCAGTGTTTGCATGGGTGAGTGACAAGGTATGTGAGTAGCTGTATGGGTGAGTGACTGGCTGCACTGAGTACCTGTATGGGTGAGTGACAGATTATGTGAGTGGCGGTATGGGTTAGGTTCTTCTGTGTGAGTGGATGTATGGGTGAGTGACTGGGTGCATTAGTGGGTCTATGGGTGAGAGACTGGGTGCATGAATAGCTGTAAGGATGAGTGTAAGTCTGAGTGCCTGAATGGATGACTCTGTGTTTCTCAGTATGTGAATGGGTGAGTGCCTGGGTATGTGAGTGGTTGTAGAGGTAAGTGATTGGGTGCATGAGTGCTTGTATTGGTGAGTGACTTGCTGTGTGAGTGGCCGCATGGATGAGTGGCTGTGTGAGTACCTGTAGGGGTCAGTGACTCGGTATGAAATTGGCTGTATGGGTGAGTGTCTGGGTGCACAAGTGCATGTGTGGGTGATTGACTGGGTGCATGACTGCCTGTACCGGTGAGTGAGTGGGTACATGAGTGGATCTATGGGTGAGTTAATTGGTACGTGAGTAGGTGTATGGGTGAGTGAGTGGGTGTGTGAGTGCCTGAATAGATGAGTATCTTGGTATGTCAGTGCGTTAATGGGTGAGTGTCTGGGTACGTGAGTGGCTGTATGGTTGAGTGTTTGGGTGCATGAGTACATGTATGGGTGAGTGACTGGGTATGTGAGTGGCTGTATAAGTGAATCACTGGCTTTGTGAGTAGCTGTAAGACTGATTGAGTGCGTATGTAAGTGGATGTATGATTAAGTGACTGGGTGCATGAGTTGCTCTATGGGTGAGAGTCTGAAAGTATGAAAGGCTGTCTGCATGATTTATTGACTGCGGAAGTGGGTGCATGGGTGAGTGACTGGCTGCATGACTACCTCTATTGATGAGTGACTGGTATGTGAGTGGGTGTATGGGTGAATGAGTGGCTGTGTGAGTGGATGTGTGGGTGATTGACTAGGTACATGACTGGGTGCACAAATGTTTGCAGTGGTGATTGACTTGATGTGTGAGTGGTTCTATAGGTGAATGGCTGGCTATGTGAGTACCTGTATGATTAACTGACTGGGTATGTGAGTAACTGTATGGTTGAGTTACTTGGCACATAAGTGCCTCTATTGGTGAGAATCGGAATATGTGAATGGCTCTATGAGTGAGTTAGTGGATGTGGAAGTGGGTGTATGGGTAAGTAACTGGCTGCGTGAGTACCTTTATGAGTGAGTGATTGGGTTTGTGAGTGGCTGTATGGGTCAGTGTCTGGCTGCGTGAGTAGCTACATGGGTGAGTGACTGGCTTTGTGAGTAGTTGTATAGGTGAGTTTCTGCCTGTGTGAGTAGATGTATGGGTGAGCGACAGGGTGCATGAGTGGCTGTATGGGTGAGTGACTGGCTGTGCAACTATCTCTATGCATGAGTGCCTTGGTATGTTACTGGATTATGGTTGAGTAACTGGCTTTATGAGTGGATGTACAGGTGAGTCAGTGGGTGCATGAGGGGGTGTATGGATGAGTGACTAGGTGCATAAGTAGCTGTATGGATAAGTCACTGGGTTGTTGAGTGCCTAATTGGATGAGTACCTGGATTTGTCAGTGCATGAATGGGTGAGTGCCTGGGTACGAGATTGGCTGTAGAGGTGACCGACCAGGTGCATGAGTGCTTGTATTGGTGACTGATTTTCTCTGTAACTGCCTGTATGGGTGAGAGGCTGTGTGAGTACCTGTAGGGGTCAGTGACTGGGTATGTCACTGGTTGTAGGGGTAAGTGTCTGGCTACGTGAGTGGATGTATGGATGAATGACCATTTGGATTAGTGGTTATACAGATGACTAACTGGGTGTGTGAGTAGGCTTATGAGTGAGTGACTTGTTGTGTGAGTGCCCGAATGTGTGATTATCTAGGTATGCCAGTGTGTGAATGGGTGAGTGTCTGTGCATGTGAGTGACTGTATAGGTGAGTGACTGGGTGCATGAGTGCCTGTATGGTTTAGTGATAAGTTGTATGAGTAGATATATTGGTGAGTGACTGACTGCATGAGTTGTTGTATGGGTGGCAGTGTAGATAAGCAACTGGGTGCATGAGGGCTTGTATGAATTATTGTAAGGGCTTATGAGAGGATGGATGAGTGAGTGACAGAGTGGATGATGGCATGAATATGTAATTGTATGGGTGGATGAGTGCCTGTACTGGTGAGTGCCTGAATGCACAAGAATATGTATGGATTATGTAATAATGAAGCAACATGTAATTACTTACCTTTGTAAGTGCTAAACAATTCTTCTTAGAGCTGCATAGAAAGAGAAAGAAAACAAATAATAGTTGAAGTTTTATAAAATATTTACATCTAATAAAAGTTGTAACCTGTAATATAAAATATATTACTATTAACACAACAGAACCACCCACTGTTTGCTTTTTAATGCAGCAATTACACACATTATATAGACATGTCATGTTCACTTGTCCACCATTCTCAACTGCTATACTTCTTTATTATAAAAGAAGTATGTATAGCTGCTCATCACTGAACAATGGGGGGAAAAACAGTTATGTGGACTTAAAAAAAAAAAAAAAAAGCACATGGGGCCAGATTTATGCTGGTTTTGCGCCGGTTTCAACTCCACATTAGCGTAATTTATTTCATGCTAATGTGCCGTTAGACGGGGAAAAAAGCAGCACCATATTTTCAAAGTGGCACAATGCTTGCGTTGCTCCACATTGTAACCCCTTGCACCACATTATGCCTGTGCCAGACATAATGTATGCAAGGGTGGTGTTCTGGTGCTAGGGGGGCTGTAAAAATGGTGCAAAGGAATCAATGTGATTCCTTCGCACTATTTTTATCGCCATTTTTTAATGCTGACACTAATCCTGCAAAGCGATGGACAAACGTAAAAAATGATGATGCTAGTCACCCTCACTACCGCCATGGTGTGCCGTATTTTCAACACAGCACTACCATCATGGTGTTGGGGGGGCATTAAGGGGTGCAGGAAAAGTGGCGCTTCACTAGCTGCAGTGCCACTTTTCCTAAACTTGACCCATAGTACTTTACTTAAAATCAACAATATTATGCATGAGTCTTCTAACCTTTCAATATTTTTCTTCTAATAACTATAATTGGCACTCACTATAAATTATGAATAAAATATTCTTATATTAGAACTACTTCACTAAATTAAACTACAGATCCTTGAAAAATGTTGCTTGTTATTATACTTGGTACAAAAGTAATTTTTTTCATGCATGGAGTTCAAAGAAATTAATCCACTGTTTAATTATCCAAAACTTTTGTTGACACTACCCTTTATAGGCTGAATGATGTCTTAACTACTGATGATTAACGAACAAAAAAGGCTGTGTACTCATTTTTTTTAAAGAATTGCAATAAGTTTTATGTACATGGCAGTTTTTTACATGTTCTTCAAGACATCACCCTAGTTAGGCCAAAAGGTGTCTTTAGTAGTAGTGTTCCACATAGACACAAGACTGTGTCCAATGTTATACTACTGATCCACCTTAGAACTTTGGTTGAAGAAACAATAAATAGGAATTAGGAAGTTTGAAAGGTACTTTTTGTTTAAATTGCAGACAGCTATTGTTGCATTCTGTACATCCGCTTTCAGTCTTCAAATATACAGTATAATATCCACAAGTAATATGTATTCCTTTATGTAATATTATAGCCAAAGTGCAATATGTTCTACCAGAAATTGATTTTGGACACTTCATATTTGGGTTACTCTTTTTTATAACTTTTTTGAAAGGCACACTTTTACAATCTGGAAGAGTTAGGTACAAAAATCACTCAGATTGGATTTTAGTGCTAGATGAGAAACACCAGTCTTCACATTAATGGCTTCATGTATAACTGAGTCCAAATATGTCATCAATTTTCTCATTTTCTTCTTCTCAAATTCCAAGGATCACTATAATGGTTTCCTGTGTATCTTGTTGAGCATTTAGAGTAAAAACTATGGATCCACCATGTTTTTCTACTACTTATTGTATTCCTGAAGAAATTTGTATTAGAGTTCTGTTTTGAGATGACAGCTGAAGGCAATTAAAAAGTGTTCTACACAATGTGTTCCGTGGTTTTTCTTGGATAGCATTTACCACATGTGGTAGATGAAAGAGAACATGGAGGACAGCATTAGTATAGCAGTGAACACAAGCAGTGTTATACAACTGAAAACCAACAATATTTGCATCCTTTTCCATCTTTCTTTCCTTGACAACTTCTTTAGGTTTTCTTTCCATCTTAGCTATATTTTTCTGACTGTTTTTGTCAGTTTCTGCTTAGGACATAGTATCTGCTTTTCATAAACAGGGTACAGTCCTAAATGAGGAGCATGTTTACTACTCACCCTGCTGTATTCTCTCATGCAATTTACATCAAAATCAATTAAAAGCAAACCAGCAAATGTTCGAACTCGTGACTATGCCACATATGACATTCCCTCTTAAAAAACTATACTTCCAATGTTAATAAATGCACCATCAACACTTAAGCCTTGAGACTTGTGGATTGTTACAGCATATGCAAGACAAACTGGAAACTGTTTTCGTCAGACATACACATTGTTCACAAGCAAAAAGGGTACAACACATCGTCCAATTTGCCTCAAGCCATCAACCTGATTAAACTTTATTGTTAGGAATTCAACATCATTATGATTAGGAAAGTAAGTAAAATCAACGATTTTACTCATGGCACCAATTACCAATCTTTCTTCAACATTTAAATTATGTGTCAAACTTATTCTACAATTCTTGCGGACATTTAACTACTTTTCTAATCCAGCAGTCCTAGAAACCTTTTTCTCCAAAGAGTCCTAATTTGTCACTGAGTAGTATAGTTACTCCTTGGTGTTCCATTTTTTCAAAAGCATTAATCTCTAAAATGTTTTCATTTTCTAGTTTTAGTAATTCTTCATTAAGCGCAGCATACTCCTGAAGTGTAGACATCAAAGAAACTATGGTGGTCATCATGACCCTGGTGGTCTTCTGACCGCAAGGGTTAACATGGCGGTATCACCGCCAACAGGCTGGCGGTAATGACCGTCAAATTATGACCATGGCGGTGATCCCTCCCATAGACAGCCAATGTACCACACCAACCGCCTGTGCGTACGAACACCGAATACTGCGGTAGCCACCTACAGGCAAGCGGAAGACAAGGATACGCCCACCTCATTATGACATATCACCCCACCACGATTTCCGGGGTGGTAGCAATGACACCAAAAGCCTGGCAAAAACACATCATTTAAAAGGAGCCACTCACCTCCAGGGAAACACAGGAGTCCTCAGCCGCGATGGAACCTGAACTGCATGTATTTCCGATGATGTACCACACCATTGCCGTCCTGGAGCACCAACGCCGACAAAGACGATGACAGTGAGTACAGCTGCCTAGCACACAAGTGTGGGAGAGTGACAGACACACGCACAACATGCACCATACACACACCACAAACCCAGAAACACATGCACAGGAATGGAACAGTAACAGAACCCCAAAGTAAATAAATGCAGGACACATACACAGTTCCAAACACTGTGGGGGTCATTCTGACCGCCAGGGCAAGAATGACGGAAGCACCGCCAACAGGCTGGCGGTGCTTCATCTCCCATTCTGTCCGCGGCGGTAAAGCCGCGGTCGCGTGTCCTGCCGATTTTCATGGCATGGCAGACAGTGAAAAGCGCGACTGGTGCAACTGCACCCGTCGCACGGCCACAACACCGCCGGCTCCATTTGGAGCCGGCTGCTGTGTTGCGGCCTCATTCCCGCTGGGCCGGCGGGAATGTTGGAATGTGGGCCGCGTTATTGTGGCCGCATGGCGGCCGCTTGGCGGTTCCCGCCTGTATTCCTTATGTATGAATATGCAAAATGCAAAAACATGTAAACTGCAGAGATAAATAAATGCAGGCCCAAAGGCCAGTCCAAAGTCACCAATGCCCACAGGGCAAAGTCCAAACCCCAACTTGACTTCTGATAACATTGGGACTCTACTGTTCAGGGGCATCATCTTGGAAATTGACAGGCACCTCAGGGGGTGTGGTGGTTGGGTGGGTGGGAGTTGCAACTAATTGTGTGGGGGCTTCTAGCCCACTGGTTCTGGAGGGGACCTCCTGCCCACTGGTTCTGAAGGGGGCTTTCTTTCCACAAGTTGAGGCTGGGGCTTCCTGCTCACAGGATGAGGAGGGAGCTGCATGCCCACTGGTTCTGGAGGGGGCTTCCTGCCCACAGGATGAGGAGGGGGCTGCCTGCCCATTGGTTCTAGAGGGGGCTTCCTTACCACAGGATGAGGAGGGGTCTGCCTGCCCACAGGATGAGAAGGGGGCTGCCTGCCCACAGGATGAGGAGTGGGCTGCCTGCCAACTGATTCTGGAGGGGACTTCCTACCCACAGGATGAGGAGGGGACTGCCTGCCCACTGGTTCTTGATGGTGCCCCCTGGCCTCTGGTTCCGGATGTTGCTCCTTAGCCTCTGGTTCTGGATGCTGCTCTTTGGCCACAATATTGAGTGGGGGCTCCTTGGTCATGGGTTCCAGTGGGGCCTCCTTGTCCAGGGATTTCTGGGGGGGCTCCTTGTCCAGGGATTCCTGGGGGGCCTCCTTGGCCTTTGATTTTTGGGGGGCCTCCTTGGCCTTTGATTTCTGGGGGGCCTCCTTGACCTTTGATTTCCGGGGGTGGGCTCCTTAGCCTTGGATGTCTGGGGGGCCTCCTTGGCCTTTGATGTCTGGGAGGTTCCTTCGGCAGGGATTTCATTGAGACCTTATTGGGCCTCGGTTTTGGAGGTGTTCCCATGGTCTTGCCAGTCTGTTTGGGAGGAGCTGCACTTTAACCCTCCTTTTGAGGGGGATAGTCCTTGTTGGTGGGGTCTGACTTCTCACTTATATACCCTTTAGTGGCAGCTGGAGACTTTGGGGGTGGAGGTGTGTTAGACTCAGTGCTTGAGGTACTGGGCAGGGGTGGTGTGACCTTCCTCTTATGGGCAGGAGGATGGGAGGGGCAGGGATGAGGTCAAGGAGGGCAAGGAGAAGCTTCTTAGGTACAATGGGGCGGGATGTGGGAAGAGGGCTAGGACTGGAGGTAGAGTGAGTGGGAGTAGGAGGTGTGCTGGACTTGGGTGCAGGTGCATTGACAGTGTGCATGTGTGAGGTGGATGGCTGTTGGGGGTCTTAGTGCAAGCATGTGCATGTTACTGGAAGGGGAGCAGACAGGGTGGGGAGGACAAACATGACATGTGTATGGATATTGTGGTGGTGTCTGCAAGTGAGGTGGGGTGCTGCGTGAAGGTGGTGTTTGTGACTGCACATGTGGTGTGTGGGTTGCATGTCTGAGGTTCTGCTGTTGTGGTGACTGTGGACAACGCTGTGCATGTGGCAGGATCTGGGAATGTTGATGCAGTGCATGCAGGTGTGAGTGCGTATGTGACTGTGAGGGAGGAGGAGGGGGAGACAGTAGAGGCAGAGGACGATGTGTGTGCATCTGTCTGTTGGCTGTGTGAGTGCTTGTGGACTGAAGTGTGCTGCTTGTGTTTGTCTGTGTGAGTTTTGTGTACTGTTTTGGGTGCATGCTTGTCAGAATGTGTGCGTGGGATGGGTTGAGAGTGAGGAGACTGGCACTGGGTAGTGGTAATTGGTGGGGGGGCAGATGAAACAGGGACACTGGCTGCCATCAATGAAGAGGCCAGAGCCTGAAACAATCTCTGTAGGGCTGCCAACCCACTGTGGATGCCCTCCACGAAGGCATTGCATTGCTGCATCTGGGATGCCAGCCCCTGGATGACATTCACAATGACTGCCCTTCAGAGATGGATCTCAGGAGGTCAATAGCCTCCTCACTGAGGGCAGCAGGGCTTACTGGGTCCGGGCCTGAGGTGCCTGGGATGAAGGAGATGCCCTCCCTCCTGGGTGAGTGGGCATGGGCAACTCAGTGGGGGATTACTGGAAAGGAGGTGCTGGTACGGGGTGGTGGTAGAACCTGTAGCTGGGGTGGTCCCAGAGGCCTCCGCCAACACCAGGGATCTCCCATCGGAGGATGAATCAGAGTCAGTGGTGTCACCTCCTGTCCCCACCATGGTGCTCCTCTCACCCTCCATTCACTAGTCCTCTCAGCATCAGTGGACTCTACCGTGGGCTGAAGCTTCCTCACTCACCGGTGCCCCTGCTCCTTCGCCTTATTATGTTAATACACACGTGGAGAGGATGACAAAAGGAGAGAGAGTGAGAGAGAGAGAGAGAGAGAGAGAGGGAGCACAGTGTCAATCTTAGCACCAACAACACAGACGGCAGAGACTGAGAATGGTCAGTAAGGACCACACTGGCATTCCATTGGCTAAGTGCCACAGCAGGTAGGAGCCAAACACTGCCAGCTACACATCAACTGGGACCTACTAAGCCCTGTCTGACACGGGAAGCCACCTATCTAGATATCTAATACATGCTTTATACCCTATTAACCTGAGCTGGACCACGCAGCAATATCTGAACTGGCATATTGAGGAATCCACTAACTGGTTCCCTGCACCCAAATCCCATGCCAGGCAACAGAGATGGTTGACAAACAGTCTGTACTCACTCCCTTGTGACTGCTGTGATGCCCTCAAGTGCCCATCCAGCTCTGGGTAGGCCACCGCCAGTATGCGGGCCATCAGGGGGCTCAGGTTCCGACGGGCACCCCTCCCTTGTTGGGAGGTCATTCCCAGGTGGGCCTCTGCGGATTTCCAGGCACAGCATCTCAGGTCCTCCCACCGTTTCCTGCAGTCGGTGCTCTGCCTGCTATAGACCCCCAGGGTTTACATGTCCTTGGCGATGGCACGCCACAATCCATTCTTCTGATGGGCACTGACCAGCAGAGGAAACACAGAAGGCGGGACACCATGAACCTGAAAATCCAGCCTGTCACACATATAGCCCACAAAAAGCATTTCCTCTCATCAGGCACACCCATGACCTGTACACCTGCACTGACACTGCCACCAGCCATTCCCCCCCACCTGACACACTGCCAGCACACACACACATTTCCATGCAGTCATGTCGCATGCAATGTACCCATGGTGTCCCCACCTGTTGGTCTTGATGCCCATATAACTGCCCATACTGCCTAGGACCCCGTCCACGAGACACTCCTACTCCTCCAACATGAAAGCTGGTGCCCTTTCTCCTGTTGCACAAGCCATGGCATGTTCCAGACACAGGTCACAGCAGCACACGTAGTGGAGATGCCATTCTGTGGCAAGTCAGGAATCAAATAAGGTGGTCAAAAGGAAATGACGGTCACGTCCACGGCAGTGAACCCCACCATTGATCATCATTGGTTCTCATACTCCATCGAGGACCATGTTAGCCAATGAGGAATTGGTCAGCGGTGAAGGTCACCTTCCGCCATGCCGCAAACGCCAGCAGTGTGACGTCACTTCTACCTGTCCCTAAAAACAGGACAGGTGGGTGCCATTTTCTAATGCTGGTACACATGTACAGATTAATTAGTGTGTCATTGTAGTTGAATGTACTCATCTACACAGATCCACTGTCCAACATACACACATGCTCTGTGTACACTGCTGTAGTGTGTTTATGGTTCCTGTTGTCAATCCTTTCGTACATTTGGGTCTCTTAGGTACCAAGCTAAGGAATAGGAGAATGCAAACAACCGTGTACAGACCCCTTGTGGACTTGGCTACACTGGAGGATACTCACCTATTGTCTGGACAGGGCCACAATCACAGTGCTGTGTGAACAATTGGAGCCTGATCCGGTACCTGCTATCCCTTGCACCACAGCAATCCCCCCTTGTTGTGCAGGTACTCTCAGTGCTTTATTACCTGGCAACAGGCTCTTTCCAGGTAACAGTGGGCTTGGCTGCAGGGATGTCACAGCCAGTGTTCTCTATTGTGCTTGCAAGGCTTTTGTCTGCCTTGCTCAATTACATGTGCAGCTACATCACATTCCCCCAGGTAGATGATTTACCCACTGTGAAGGCTGGATTATATGCAATGGGACATGTACTTCATGTTATTGGGGCCATCAAAGAGACCCACATTGCCTTAGTCCTCCCCAGGGCCAATGAACAAATGTACAGGAATCAGAAGAGTTTCCACTCACTCGATGTCCAGATGGTGTGCCTGGCTGACCAGTACATCTCCCACGTTACTGCCAAGTATCCAGGGACGGTGCATAATCCCTTTGCCCTGAGGAATAACAGTGTTCCACAGCTGATGGCACAACTACAGAGGCAAAGAGTGTGGCTAATAGGTGAGCCTGTGTCCCCACCCAATGTTTCTGAGTGTAGGCCTAAAGGAGTCATGGCCCATGCCAATTTGCAGGGCTAATGTGTGTCCCTTATTTCTTGCAGGTGATTCCGGCTACCCAAACCTGTCCTGGCTCATGACCCCTGTTAGGAATCTGAGAACAGGGGCTGAAAATAGGTACAATGATGCTCATGGGCGTACCAGGAGGATTGTATAAAGGACCTTCTGTCTCCTGAAGCCTAGGTTCAGGAGCCTCCATCTGACAGATGGATCCCTATGCGACTCCCCTGAGAAGGTCTGCGTAATAGTTGTTGTGTTATGCATGTTGCACAATTTGGCCCTCCTATGGCATGCACCCTATCTGCAGGATGAGGGGAGTGGCAATGCAGCTGTGGCAGCAGTGGATACTGCGGACAGTGAGGAGGAGGAAGAGGAGGAGGATGTGGACAACGGGTCACGTTTGATCCAGCAGTACTTCCAATGACACTCAGGTAAGACTGTTGAATTAAACATTTCTACATTTTAGTGTTGTACTTGTGTGACTGCAGCATGATGCCAGTCATTCCCTTCACATCCCACCTGACTGTCACCTATGCCTTCCCTTTTGACAGATGTTGGTGTTGTTTCAACAGTGTACTGCTGTGATGTGTACAGACGGCAAAGACACATTTGTTGGATGGATTAGCATGTTACTGGACATTTACACAGAATCATGCAGTTCATTACAGCTCATTACATTGTACATTAACTGTAGATAAAGCACTATTACTCAAGTTGTGTCCCAGGGTGTTTGTTGAAAATTGTTCTACAATGGGAAGTGCAATAGAGTGGGGTGATGGTTGGGAATAGTCCAGGGTAGTGTTCCAGTTTGTTTGTAGCACAGGTCCAGTGCCCAAGGGGCCATAGGAAGGGGATCAATGACAGTTCAAAGTGGACAAGGTGACACAAGGGAACACAAGGGAGACATTTCCTGGCAGTGGTCTTGGTCTTGGCAAGTGTCTCTGGTGTCGGTCTGGGTCGCAGGGAAAGTTTGCGAGGTGGTTTACCTTCTGCAGGGGGAGCTGGTGGCCTGTGGGCCCAGTGGCAGGTCCTCCTGTCCACTAGCTGCAGCAGATGTGGAGGGCTGGTCAGTGGACTGGCTAGTGGAAGGGGCCCGCTGGTGTGATGGGTACTCCCTCATAATGTTGGCGATATCACCCAGCACTCCTGCTATGGAGACCATGGTGATGTTCAGGGCCCGCAATTCTTTCTTGATCTCCTGGTGGTGTTCCTCCCACAGACACTGGTTCTCCTGTATGATGCCTATCACCTGACCCATTGTGTGCTGGGATTGTTAGTAAGCCCCCAGGACATTAGTGAGGCCTCCTGGACAGTTGGTTCCATTTGCCTGACCTCCCCCTGGCACACAGCTGTCCTCCCTGGCCCCCTATGCCTGTGTCCCCTGAATGGTGTGCCCACTACCACTGACCCCAGGACCCTTATTGTCTTGCCTGTGAGGTGTGCACTGAGGTTCCTGTACAGGTGGGCACACTGCTGATTGACGTTTCCTGGGGACAGAGGTCTGGCGGTGTTGGGTGGCTGCTGTGGTGTTGGATACTGAGGGGGGAGGCTCTGTGGTGAACTGGGTATGGGCTGTGGTAGTCGTCTGACTAGTGATCCCTGACGGGCCAGGGAGTTCATCCAGATCCAGAACTCCATAGTTGCTGTCATAAATGGGGGCATCTTCTGCTGGGGGACTGAGTAGCTATGGCACCTCCTCGCCGCTGACATTGGCTGGGGCACCTGTGGGTATGTAAGTAGTGTACTATGGTAAATGTTGTGACATATTCTACATCGCTAGCTTCCCCTATATTGTTGCTGTTGCCCTGTCACCTTTGTTTGTGTATGGTGATGTAGTATGGGATTGTTTGTTCTCCATACTGTGCATGCATTGGTGGAGAGTGTACATGCAGGGCTGGAAGGGATGAGCATCCAGTGGGTATGACATGCAGGGTTTGTCATTTAGGTTAGTTTATTGTGCTGGTGCACAGTGTGGGATGGAGTGGAGTGATGGGTGTCAGGGTGAGGGATGGTGGTGGCATGCAGGTATGGGGGATAGGTAGTACATATTGACTCACCAGGGTCCAGACCTCCGGCAACTCCAGTGAGTTCCTCAGGATTCAGGATTGCCAAGACTTGATCCTCCCATGCTATCGGCTGTGGGGGAGGAGATGGGGGTCCACCACCAGTCCACTGGGTAGAGAGCTGGTGCCTTGCTGCTTTGGAACATACCTTCCCGCAAGTCATTCCACCTCTTCCTGATGTCATCCCTTGTTCGTGGATTCTGTCCCACGCCGTTCACCTGGTCCATGATTCTTTGCCATAGCTCCATCTTCCTGGCAATGGATGTCCGATGGATGTGTGTTCCAAACAGCTGTAGCTCTACCCTGAATATTTCCTCAACCATGACCCACAACTCCTCATCAGTGAAACAAGGGTGCCTTTCTGGGTACTTGGGTGTTGTGTGGCATGTGTTGTGTAGAGGGTGTTGAGTAATGTGGTGGCGTGTGGGCTGTGTGGTGCGTGATGCATAACTGGGTGGTTGTGGTGTAGTCTCTGTGATTTGTGTGGCTAGCTATTGCAGTCTTTTTGTGTTGGCAAAGGATTGTGGGTGATGTGGTTATGTGTTTTATAGTGCTGTTGGTGGGTGTGTGGGGTGTGTGTAATTGTGTCAGGTGCAGGTTTTTTTGTTCTGGCCAATGTTCACTTGTTTTGTCTTTGGGTGGCCTTATCCGCTGTGGTGGTGTTCACCACCAATGGTTTACCGTTGTTGAATGTCCACTGTGGTGATTGGTGGGTCTTTATTTGGAGGGTGTAGTGTTGGTGGCGTAACAGTATGGGTGGTAGGAATGACAGTTTATCAGGTTTGGTGGGTCTGGCGGATTTGTGGTGGTGGCTGTTTTCTGTTGATTTTGTATGTATGTGTCATAATGTGGCAGACGGATGTCCACCTCCACGGTGGTATGCTGGCAGCAGTCAGCATGGCAGTATTCGGTATTTACCGCCAAGGTCATAATGAGGGCCTATGTGCTTTCCCTCTTTACAAAAGTTATGGATTAGCATAGCTGCTGTCTAGTGGGAAACAGTTTCTTAATATGTCGACTTTCCAACACCAAATTTGCCTCCTGTGTCAGAACCCCCTCTCTGATGTCCTTTAGTATGCTTCCATAGTCCATATCAGAAACCTGACACATATTTTTCACAAGTTCCTTGTATTGAAAATATTGCCAAATGTTGTAATTGTCAATACTTCCTAGTGAATTTCAAGTGTCATAATGTGAGAGAGTATTAAAAACTGTCTGTCCTTTTACAGGAGTTAGTTGTTGCATTCTGTCCTTAACATCCCTTGCATTTACAGGTGGACAAAGGCAAGCATTAAATTTGAAAACATGCTTACCTCATCAATAATCAAAAGCTTCATCTTCTTCAAAACTCTTACTACCTCATGACAAGCTTTACCAGATAACTCAATATATTCTAGTTTATTGTCATGTTCTACCAGTAGCATTAGTCATCTATGAAATGTTATTCCCTTAATGTTGTGTGCACCCAATCCAGTACGTGCAGTTACTTCACACAATAAGTTGGAATCTGTGATTTTCTGCAGGTAAGAAAAGTTAACTTTAAATAAAAAGCTTTCTCCAGTACAAGCTTGACCACTAATGTATAATAGAATTGGCTTGAATAATGAGCCACTGCATTCCTTTTTCTCATGTTGTCATCCATGTTAAATCTTTTATTTCATTTCACTCTAAATGTCTTTCTGCTCATTGTTTAGTTGTACAACTAACACATCAAGATGCACTGATTACAATATAACTTGTTCCATGGCAGTTTCCACTTCAATCATTGCTATTGCAGCCTCATTTTCAATAATAGGTTTTCCAAGAGGATCCTGACTCGAAGGTGTTGAACTCTGGCTGCTTTGAGAACTATCCTTTACTATCTCAGCAGCAATTATTGCTTCTTGCTGTATCTCATCCTTTAACATTTGTAAGTAATTTTTGAACATGGAACACTGAACATTGTCTTTTACAGCATTAAAAAAAGATTCCTCTCCAGTATAATCTCCAAGTAATTCCAATTCAGTACGCCATGGTTGAACAGTTCAAGAAGTGCTAAGTAGAACAACTGAATTTTCTCAGGAGTACTACAGCTAAGTTTGTGATGATTAATTAATTTTTGTTTTTCATGTTTGATTAAAAATCCATCACATCCATGGACTGCATATGTTCCTTCTTCTATATTTTAAGTCACATTACTTCTATATCTGTAGGTTTGAATAATTTTATAAAGCCATTTCTCTTTTAGATGGGTACTTCATTTTGGATAGTATGCATCCAACATATCTGATTTTACCAGATCAGTACTTTGAGGGTCAACCTCTGCTAGGTATTGAATTTCAGGAAAGAAAATCAGTACAAGATAGTCCAAGAGTTACCTAGACAATTCCTTTTGATTTTGAGAACAAACGTGCTGAACTAAGTCTGTCACAGGCCTCATAGGACCCCATTTCCTGATGGGAAAGCATTTTCAAGCTGAAGGAATATCATTTTTTGGTAATTGTCTTCCCTGCAGGGATCCCCTCCCACATCTCCTTTATTTCTGTTTTTTTCAGATTTTTTTATGTACGGTGTAATATATTGAGCCACAGCAATGGAATTGTCTATAACAAACTGAATGTCCATGTTGGCATTCCAAATATTTAAAATCACTGGAGTGTAAACATTGATGTATTTGGACTATTCTGTTCTTCTCAAGTTATATGTATTTTTTTGGAGATTTCCTTGTCATTGTATGTCTGACTGAAGGCAAGAAGCTGTTTACTCTTCCATTTGAAATAACAGGTTGTGGAAATCCAAATCGACATCTTGGGTAAAAATGTCCTTTGGACTTGTATGTATGACAACAATACTTTCCCCATCTCTGTTTTTGGAAATGCAATATATGCTCTCTCAGACCTTTTCCAGCAGAGTGTTTTGGTATGCTACATGTCACATATTGTTCTATAAAAGACAACACAGACTCATCAGTTTCTGATTCAAATTTAGGTGTGTCTTTTAGCTACAGTAACATGTGAATTTATGAAGCTCATCTTGCCTGGTACTCTTTCCTCCAAAATAAATCACTCACTTCTCTAAAAGGAGGCTTGCTCTTGTTACAAACAAAAGCAAGAATAGCTTGAAATGTGTGGCTGTAATACCTACACACATTAGCAGGATCTAATGAGCACAGTTCTCCATGTGTTTTTATATTGCTATATTTCATATTAGAGTTTGCTTCTTCTAAGAATTAAATAAGGTCATCCGATAAATACTCTGCACAACTCAATGTCAAAACACAGTTTGGTGGAGCTAGGTTCCTCAGCATATACTTCAGTTCTCCATTACGCCGGAACCAATATTCATTGTTTCCCAGAGGCATGCCATTAAATTGATCATGTTGCTTTCTAATTTCTCATGCTTTTCATGAAATTTGTTTACACAATCCCCTGCAGATAAATTTTGAAGACCAATTTTTGTTTTTAGAATTTGATTCATGGCACATGAAAGTCCAGACAAGTCACTCTCAAAAAGTAGATGAAATATATATGGAATACACTGTCCAAATCTTGGATCTTCTGAATACAATTGTGTTGATGGGTATTGGGCTACTGGTATTTGTATGGGTCGGTAATCATACCAACCTTCTACTCCAGTGGAAAACAACCGAGCCTCTAAACTTTTCCAACACACTCATAGGAGCTCCTTTAGCTTGCTTCATTTGGAAAAGGTCAATAGCATCTCCGATGAACTTTGTGGAATGTAGCTGACATATACTATAGTTCTCATTAATTTGTTCTGCTTGTGATGGATCTACTTTTTCTATTTGCCCACTCCCTGGCAAAGTGTCATCATAAACATCAGGTTCAACATTAACATTCGTATGAGACACATTATTATGTACCAGATGTAGGCACTCATTACAACCTTGGCGGTTGGTGATAAAGCGGCGGTAATACTGGCAACAGGCCGGCGGTAAAAAAAATGGGATCACGACCACGGTAAAAACCGCCAACATAGACGCCCACTTTAACACTCCTACCGCCACAGCGGTAGCAACAAACAATGTGGCGGTCACTGCCAACAGACAGGTGGAAGACAATGTACCGGCCACGTTATTACAAGGCACCAATCATCCAGCTTTTCCTGGGTGGTACTAACAACATCAAAAGCACGGTGGAAACAGGACACAGAAGGGAAACCACTCACCTTTCGACACTCAACAAAGAACCAGGACACCATGGAGCCCGAACTACAGGTCCTGCCAATGCCGGGGTATCTGCTAATACACCAGAAATATCAAAGAAGGTGGCTGCGATGACCACAGTGAGTACTGCACCTAGCACACAGGTGAGGGGGGGGAGGAAAAAGACAGTGACACACACACACACGCAACACACAACACCCCCACCCTCACCTTCACCCACAACACCATACACACAAAAACATGCAGCAACATTACATTTACACCCCGTTACCCCCTGGAAGAATGCAAGGACAAAAGGAATTGAGTTAAATCAGTGATATTTAGGAAAATGCAGATAAAGTTAATGATTGTAAACAACGGTATATACATATATTGAAAATATGTAGAGAGGGCCATACACTGTCCTTTGCAAATGTCCGTAGACCAGTGGGCCAAAAAAACAAGGGCGAAGCCCACACTTGACTCCTGCCTCAAAACGGAGAGAACATTGCAGGGGCATCAGGTCGAAAACACACAGGCCCCTCAGTGGGAAGGAGAGGGGGCACCTCAGCCGGAAGATGGTACTATGCCACTGCTCCTCAAACGGGCAACATGCCCACAGCGATGTCCTGGGGAGTGCAAAGCCACAGTCTCTCAAGTGGGTGCCAGTTTTCCACTGGCTCTGGAGGGGGCTTTATGCCCAATGTGTTTCATCCTGCCAAGGATTGGATGAGTGGATGCATATCTCCACTGGTTCTGGAGGGGACCTTGTGCCCAGTCTGCTTTATCCTGCCAAGGATTGGGAGAGTGGATGCATAGATCCACTGGTTCTGGAGGGGGCCTTGTGCCCAGTTGCTTCATCCTGCCAAGGATTGGGTGAGTGGATGCATACCTTCACTGGTTCTGGAGGGGGCCTTGTGCCCAGTCTGCTTCATCCTGCCAAGGATTGGGTGAGTGGATGCATATCTCCACTGGTCCTGGAGGGGGCCTTGTGCCCAGTCTGCTTCATCCTGCCAAGGATTGGCTAAGTGTGTCCATATCTCCACTGGTTATGGATGGTGCTTTGTGCCCAGTGATGCTGCACCTGGGGTGTGGCAGTTCACATTCCCTCACCCGAGTGTCTGAGGCATGAGATTTGCAGGGAACAGGTAGCATGATACTCCATGGAGGCAGAGCCAGACTCCATCCTGCGGCAACTTAGGCTGCAAACTGCTGGTAGTGCCAGTGCTGGTGGTGGTGCTTCAAGTGGTGGGTGCAGGGTCAAGGCTGTCTCCTGCAGCCTCGGACGGCTGCCCACTGGGGATGCTGCTGATGTCCGATGTAGCGGCATCGGCTGGGCATGTGGCGGTCCATATGGCGCTGTAGGTGGTGGTGCCTGCGGCAGTGTCTGCGGCGGAGATGCTGCCGGTGCTGGCCGTGGTGCAGGTGCTGGTAGTAGTGGAGGGAGACACCAGGCCGTCTCCAGCAGCCTCGGACGGCTGCCCACTGGGGATGATGCTGCTGACTGTTGTTGTGGCAGCGGCGGTGCAGGTGGCGGTGCAGATGGCAGTGCAGGTGGTGGTGCTTGCGTCAGTGCTTTCCGCGGTACAGGTTGCTGGCCTGTCAGGACTAATGGTGGTCACCAGTCCCTCACCTGGAGGCTCCGAACCCTGAAGTGTCCTGCCTTTGTTTTTTTTACTTCCCCACCTTGGCAGACGCTGCTGGGCCCTTGGCACTGTCCTCTTGTTTTTTGGATGAGGCCTTTCTGGGTGGGTCATGCGTCTTGTCCGTGGTGCATGCTGGCCCCTTCTTCACCTTGGCAGGTGATGTAATCGGTTGGTCCTTTGCATTGTTCGGTGGCACACTGCCAGCCCTGACGGGTGCCCCCTTTGATCAACTGGGACTTGCAGGTACCACAGTGAACGCTGAGTTGGTGCCTTAGGTGCTGGCCTGGGATCTTGACACCCTGGCCCTAGTGGAAGGACGGGGTGGGAGGCGTAGGGAAGAGGTCAGTGTAAGTCAGGATTTTTTTTTTAGACACACTGGGATGGGAAGATGGAGGGTGTTTGGGAGTGGAGGAAGAGGTAGTGGTTGTAGAAGGTGTACGTCTGCTGAGCTTGGGTGAAGGTGCATGGGCAGGATGCTGTTGTGAGTTGGATGGCTGTTGAGTGGGTGTGTGCCTGCATTTAATGGGGGTCCATGGATTGGTGTGGGATGCAGGGCTTGGTATTGGGATGGGTGTGGGTGGGGGTAGGAGTTTGTGATAGCATGCAGATAGGGTGGGGGATACGATTGTAAAGATTTAACTTACCAGAGCCCAGTCCTCCTGCTACTCCTGCGAGGCCCTCAGGATGCATTATTGCCAAGACTTGCTCCTCCCATGTTGTTAGTTGTGGGGGAGGGGGTGAGGGTCCTCCGCCAGTCCTCCGTACAGCAATCTGGTGTCTTGAAACCACAGAACCTACCTTCCCCCATAGGTCATTCCATCTCTTCCTGATGTCATCCCTTGTTCTTCGGTGTTGTCCCACGGAGTTGACCCTGTGCACGATTCTCTGCCATAGCCATTCCTTGCAATGCTTGTCTGCTGCACCTGTGATCCAAATAGCTGTGGCTCTACCCCAATGATTTCCTCCATCATGACCCTTAGCTCCTCCTCTGAAAACCTGGGGTGTCTTTGGGGTGCCATGGATGTGGTGTGAGTGATATGTGTGAGGATGTGTGAGGTGATGTGTGGGGTGATGTGTTGGGGTGTATACTGTGATGTGCGAGGATGGTATATGGCTGATGGTGTTCTGTGCCTCTGATTGAGTGGGTGCTCTTTGCTTGTCTCTCTGTGCTTGTTCTATTTTTTTTTGTTGGAAGGGGTTGTGGGTAATGTGGGTGTGTGTTTTATAGTGGTATGGAGTGTGGTGTATGTATGTGTGTCAGGTGCGTGTATTTTGAATTGTCCAATGTGGTGTGGTTTTGTAAGTGTGCGTGTATTTTGAGTGTGGTGTGTGTACCGCCAATGGATTACCGTGGTTGAATGACCGCCGCGTTGATTTGTGGGTCGTGATACTGTGGGCGTATTCCTGTTGGTGTAACGGTGTGGGTTTTGCTATTGCCAGTTTATGACTGACCTTTGGGCTGGCGGACTTGTGTGGGTGTCTGTTTTGTGGCGGGATTCTCTGTGTGGGTCATAATACCCGTGGTCGATTACCGCAGCGGTCATGGTATGTTGGCACCATCGGCATGGCAGTAGGTGGCATTTACCGCCAGGGTTGTAATAAGGGCCATAATGTTGCTTGTTGAACTTAACATCTATTAACTCTTGCCAAATTGTTTCATTCTTAGTTGGTACACCATTTACCAAGATAGCAAGTGGCTCTTCTTTCTCTATCTCTATTCCTACAGTCTCAATATTTTTTTTTAACTACTCTTCCTTTAAGGCCTTTCAATAACCCTATTCGATGCAATTTACCTGTTTTTGGTTCCAATTGTGTGATTGCTGAAAGGAGAGATTCATATACATTTAAGTCTTGTAGTTGTTCTGGAGTACTGATAAGTTTCAAGTTCTAACCTTTTATACACTTTTCTAGCTGGTGTTTTCTGATCCTCTATTTTATCATAGCAGTACTTACATACAACTTGCTAACTGGACTAGTCAAAACACTCCTCTACAAATAAATAAGCAGCAAGTTCTATGCCACTTTCTCTATTTTCTTCTTCAGTTTTGGAAATTACATCTGCATTCTGTGTTTGACTTTTATAGTGAATGTGTCTACAGCAAATGCAAACCTATTCTGGCTTTTCAGAACATACTGTATTAAACTTTATAATCTCTTGTTGAAAATTGTCAGTAACAACAGCAGTGCTCTCTTTCTCAATACCTGTACTTACAAATTCCTCATTTTCCCTAGACTCCTCTTCAGGTCCAAAAAAAGGAAATTGCACATCATCACAAACTTTCTTTACCTCTTCTTAGGTACTATACAAATATATTTCCCCTAAACATAATGCTGGACTCTTCATACGGTAAAGTCTCCTTACAAGACTGCACATTTTTGAATGGTGAACTGGCAACACCCTAAAGTGATGAAAGGTGCTTTGGCACACTTTCCTCGACAAAGATGCTAATGAATGTCCTTGTAAATTGGTATTCTTTCTTGCTTTGCATGGTTGTAATCCTTGCAAATTTTTTATTTTCTGCTTGAGACTTCTACATGGAAAATCACGTGCAAAAACTCTTAATACCTCCATGGATTCCTGCCAAATTCTACAAATACTGCTACAATTCCATTTGTAAATAAGGCCCTGTCTATGGCCTCCCTGAACCTCTTCAGCTATTACCTCTCCTATATCTCTGCGAACAATCTAGTTTTTTTCCATAAATATCCTTTCATTTATCTCCTAACAACTACTAGTTGAATCTATTAATATGTTGTTCTGCAAAGCTCCTTCTTCATTAAAGAATGGTTCTCTACAAGAGGTATGCGTACACTCACCTATAAAAATGTTGTAGAAATTACTTGTATTGATGCATCTTTTTCTTTGGCTGCATCTCTTCATACATGACACTGTTTTGTCTAGGGTTTTCATTCTTTTCAGTATCAACACAAAATGCTTCTTCTGTAAGGAAAATGCCTTATGTATCACATCCTCAACACGTTTAGTTTGTTTCAGCACTTGTGTTCTCTTTTTATACAGCTTCATACTTTTCATTACGTCCTAAATTACTCTAGCATGGAACATTCTAGCTCTAATTTCTTTGAACTGTTGCTGTCTTCTGCTTATGGTATGTGTTTTCTTCAATCTGTCCTTACTTTTCATTTGGCATGATTTTTCTACAGCCTTGCTTGATTTCAAATCTTTCTTTTTATGCACCTCCTTATGCACACTTTGTAATTTTTTTAAAACAAATTTTAGAAAGTTTTTAGTTTTCTTACCAGTAGTGCCTTTGGCTTTTGCTACTTTGTTCACAAATTCACCCTTTGCTCTTTCTCTTGCAATTTGATAATATGTTTTCCTCTGTTTTTATTGCTTTTGGTTTTGCTGATGTATGTTTTTTTTTTTTTTTTTATAAAAATAGATGTCTGAAAAGAAAAAATAAATGAACAAATTCACATTTGCATGGAATACTGCCCAGTAATATATAATAAACATTTAATTATTATAGACATAGAGACATCACTATCTAGTAGACACTCTGCATGTGTTCCTTTTCATGTTTAAAGCACACTATGCAATCCTCTGCTCTTCTTGGCATTAGAGTAAAAGCAGTGCTTTAGTATATGCATTAGTATGTTATTGAATATCTCACTGTATTAGTAGATGCACCCATCTGCCCTCATTTTCACTTTGGAAATAAAACTTCATCTCTGGCCATCACTTTCTAGAACAATATATATATATATATATATATATATATATATATATATATATATATATATATATATATACTGCTGTACGTATCAGTGTCCTTTGCATTTCTCACTGTACCCATAATTATCATCAGTTTACCTATCACTTTTCAAATTTTATGCATTAATGAGTATCTATCTTACTCTAACTGTTAGTATAAACCTGAAGATATGACTGTTTGCATGAGTGTTCACCTGGCTGTATTAGTGTTGCAGTCAATATCTACATACAGATCCTAGTGAACACAAGACTGTATGCATGCTTACTAAAGACCTATAATACATTGATGCCTCTCATTCATTTTATTGGAGAATTTTTTTTATTCAATTTGTGTTTCTTGGGATAATCCCATGCAAAAGATGTACACTACATCATCATTTGTGCCATTTTACTATTTAACAAACCTGGAAATATATCACAATGCTACATGCAGTATACAGTTCTGTATCTTTTGTAAGTATTTACTCATCCTATTTATGCACACATCTGGGATTGTATGTGCAGTATAAGATAGATATTCCTATTTACATACCTCTTATATAGAAGCTGCTGATAGTTACAATACTCTCACAAACCTTTTTATACTCTTTTCTTTCTGTGATCATGAAACCTCGGCATAAGATTAGTACTCTCACACCAAGGGAACCTTAATTGCAACTCACTGGTATAGTGGTGCTCAACAAATCAGAAGGTGTGTTTCATATTTATCGTCTATTACCCAACATCTGAATGGCTAATACCTGTTAACCACGTGTTTGCCTCTCAAATGGAAGTCAATTGTGCTATAGTATTTTACTGGAGCCGCAAATCCTTTGTGTCTCCAAATGCAGTCCTCCTTGTAAAACCACAATGGATTTATGACTCCAGAAAGGGGGTTACAAAAGTTAAATAAGAAATCCTTTGCATTAATTTTCTATGTATTGAGACAAAATATTAGGCATAATACAGAGTTACAGATATCTCCTATTGTAATTCATCACCTGCAAAAATATTTTTTTATTCTAGAATTCCACTGCCTTTCAATCCAATCTCCTATCCCCCATAGTCTTTTGCTTCAGTTGCCATAGCAACCTTCTTTGCAACACTCCACTGTAGTTCAAATGGTCACAGAACTATCTGCAAGTGGCACGCTAGCTTTTAATTTGTTCTGTAGCAGTTGTGGTTGAGAGTTTGCAAATGTAAGGTTATCCAAAGCTCCATAATGTTATTCCTAAACATGTCACCTAATCACAGATTCAGTAACTTAGTACTGTTAATTACAACCTACTTTTATGTACTCATCTTTTTTAAACATCCAATCAATGTTATGCTTTTTTTAAACCTACTGCTTCCCTCCATTTTAACTACCTCACATTTTGAAACCTCCTTCACTCTCTTGCAGCCTTCTCTTTAGTGCTCCTGCTTCTACGATTCAAAATGCTGAGAGTGTAGATTGTAGGTCACATCTATGCCTACTGGGATGGTGAGTATGCTAGAAAATGTGGAATTAACAAAGACCTGGGTTTGCCTAATGTAGATATCACCTGGGTTGGACAGAGAGGATTAAAGTGACAGCAATTGCTTCCATTGGTTGAAAGATACCTTTCGTCAATGAATGACACGTTACCCTCACACAATGTTTGTGTTCTCAAATATTTGACAGAAACAGAAATTAAAATGGTCAACTACATTTTGTCTACAGCTTGACAAAGCCAAGAAACATGTTAACAAAACTGTTTCTGCATATTTCAGAGACCATAACATGGATTGTATTTACAATATTAATCTATGCTTTGACATGCCAGCAAATATATAGAAGAGATGGTGTGCACTTTACAAACAAAGGCAACATGGTGCTTCTGTGTAACTTCAAACTCTGCATCCGCTCTTATCTACATTAATCATATACAGACAAATAACCCAAATGCTGTTCTTTGAGCCATGCTACTTTCGAAACTCTAATTAATGACTTTAAAAACCTAGTTTACATTTTTTTCAAATTTTGGAGTCACAACTCTATTGTGGCTTTATCCTAGCACCGCAACAAGGTTGCGACTCCCAGCTTATATTCCAAAAAAAGTTTCAACCTTTTTGTAGGTGAACAAGGGATCGTTCAGACATATTTCAATACCCCATCTACTCTGAACCCTTGTCTATCTCTCACTCCTATATTCATATATCATATATCCTATATATATAGTGGGTACATGAAGGTCTGAGTGGGTCTGTGAGTGGATGCATAAGTGCCTGAATGGGTCGGTGAGGGGGTGCATACATGACTGAATGGGCCTGTGAGTGGGGGCATGAGTGTCTGAGTGGGTCTGTGAGTGGGTGCATGAGTGACTGAGTGGGTCTGTGGGTGGGTGCATCAGTGTCTGAATGTGTCTGTGAGTGGATGCTTAAGTGTCTCAATGACTGTGTGTGGCTGCAAGTGCCTGAGTGGGTTTATGAGAGTGTATATACCTGCGTGAGGCACTCAAATGATTTACAATAAAAGCATATATATACACACAATAATACAATGAAGTAATCCAACAGTCAGAATAAAGCATTCCAATCAGTCTATAGATATGTGGTCAAGTTTTCATGATTTTATTGCTGGAAAAATTCTCCCTAAGCTGGAATCCCACCACATCCATCCATTGAAGATTCACAAAGTAAATTGAAACAAAACCAAGCCAACACGTGTTTCGTCATGGGAAAATAATCCCAACGACTTCCTCAGGGCTCAAATGTAAGACACTCGTAGTGCAAAAATCTTCCATGTATATCCGTAATCAACCACCGACACGGGCTGGATCTAGCTTATTAAGATTCCTCGTAAAAATGACCCGATATCCGTATAAAAATCTTGACGTACTTAAATATATGCCGCAAAACTTTATCTTAAATAAACCTTATCAAAGGAGCCCCTATGCCAGCGTTCTGGCTCCAAACGCCATCGCGACGGTGAGTACGCAAGCAGATAACGGGTCATTTTTATGTCATGTTGGATTACTTCATTGTATTATTGTGTGTGTATATATGCTTTCATTGTAAATCATTTGAGTGCCTCACACAGGTATATATTGTCTCTGGTTTAATGGGTCAACAATTTGAGGGATGGGTGTGGTCCCTTGTGAAGGCACCTTATAGCTATTTTGTGGCCTTTCTGTCCTTGAGTGCCCTTTTTTCCCCATTAATGCACCCCTTTATTGAATATTTGGGGTTATGAGTGTGTCAGTAGGATTGTCAATGGGTGCATGAGTACCTCACTGGGTCTGTGAGTGGGTGAATGAGTGTCTGAGTAGGTCTCTGAGTGTGTGGATGAGGATCTCAGTGGGTCTGTGAGTTGGTGCATGAGGGGCTGAGTGGGTCTGTGAGTAGGTGCATGAGTGCCTGAGTGAGTCTGTGAGTGGGTACATGAAGGTCTGAGTTGGCCTGTGAGTGGGTGTATAAGTGCCGGACTGGGTCTGTGAGGGGATGCATAAATGCCAGAGTGAGCCTGTGAGTGGGCGCATGAGTGTCTGATAGGGTCTGTGAGTGGGTGCATGAGTGACTGAGTGGGTCTGTGGGTGGGTGGATCAGTGTCTGAGTGGGTCTGTGAGTGGATCCATGAGTGCCTGATTGGGTCTGTGAGTGGGTGCATGAGTGTCTGAGTGGGTCTATGACTGTATGTGCCAGTGTCTGAGTAAGTCTGTGGTTTGGTGCATGAGTGTCTGAGTGGGTCTGTGGGTGGGTGCATGAGTGTCTGAGTGGGCCTATGAATGGGTGCATGAGTGTCTGAGTAGGTCAAGGAGTGGGTCCATGAGTGTCTGAGAGGGTTTGTGAGTGGGTGCAGGAGTGTCTGAGTGGGTCTGGGAATGGGTATATGAGGTCTGTGTGAGTCTGTGGGTGGGTGTGTGAGTGTTTGAGTAGGTCTGTGAGTGGGTACGTGAGCATCTCAGTGGGTCTGTGAGTGGGTGCATTAGTGTCTCAATGGGTCTGTGAGTGGGTGCATGAGTGTCTCAGTGGGTCTCTGAGTGGTTGCATGACTGTCTCAGGTGCTTTGTGACTGGCTGCGTCAGTGTCTGTGGTGGGTGCATGACTGAGTGGGTCAGTGGGTGAGTGCATGAGTGTCAGAGTAGGTCTGTGGATGGGTGCATGAGTGTCTGAGTGGGTCTCTGAGTGATTGCATGAGTGTCTGAGTGGGTTTAGGAGTAGGTGCATGAGTGTCTGAGTTGGTCTGGGAGTGGGTGCATGAGTGTCTGAGTGGGTCTGGGAGTGGGTGCATGAGTGTCAGAGTGGGGCTCTGAGTGGGTGCATGAGTGTCTGAGTGGGTCTGTGAGTGAGTGTGTCAGTGCCTGAGTGGGGCTGTGAGTGGGTGCATAAGTGTATGATTTGGTCTGTGAGTAGGTGCATGAGTGCCTGAGTGGGTCTGTGAATGGGTGCATGAGTTTGTGAATGGGTCTAGGGGTAGGTGCATGCGTGTCTGAGTGGGTCCATGGGAGGGTGAATTAGTATCTGTGTTGGTCTGTGAGTGGGTGCATGAGTGTCTGAGTGGGTCTGTGAGTGGGTGAATGAGTGTCTGAGTGGGTCTATGGGTGGATGCATGAGTGTCTCAGTGTATTTAGGGGTAGGTGCATCAGTTCCTGAGTGGGACTGTGAGTGGGTGCATTAGTGTCTGAGTGGGACTGTGAATGGATGCATCAGTGTCTTAGTGGATCTGTGAGTGGGTGAATGCGTGTCTGAGAGGGTCTATGGGTGGGTGCATGAGTGTCTCAGTGTATCTGGGGATAGGTGCATCAGTTCCTGAGTGGGTCTGTGAGTGGGTGCATGAGTGTCTGAGTGGGACTATGACTGGATGCATCAGTGTCTGAGTGGGTCTGCGAGTGGGTGAATGAGTGTCTGAGTGGGTCTGCGAGTGGGTGAATGAGTGTCTGAGTGGGTCTAGGAGTGGGTGCATGAGTGTCTGAGTGGGTCTGTGGGTGGGTGCATCAGTGGCTGGGTTTGTGAGTGGATGCATGAGTGCCTGAGTGGGTCTGTGAGTAGGTGCATGAGTGTCAGAGTGGGTCCGTGACTGGATGTGTCAGTGTCTGAGTGGGTCTGTGGGTGGGTGGATGAGTGTCTGGGTGGGTCTTTGAGTGGGTGCATGAATGTCTGATTAGATCTGTGGGTGGATGCATTAGTGCCTAAGTGGGTCTGTGAGTTGGTGCATGAGTGTCTGCATGGGTCTGTTACTGGGTGCAGCAGTGTCTGAGTGGGTCTGTGAGAGGGTGCATGAGTGTCTGAGTGGGTCTGTGAGTGGGTGCCTGAGTGTCTGTGAGTAGGTGCATGAGTGTGTGAGTGTGTCAAGGAGTGTGCGCATGAATGTCTTAGTAGGTCTGTGAGTGAGTGGATGAGGCTCTGAGTGGACCTGTGAGCGAGTGCCAGTTTTTGTATGAGTCTATAGGGCATGAGTTACAGTTACTTGAGATAACCGTAACTATAACAGGTGAATTTCCATGATTTAGTACGTTTGCCTAGCTATAACGTCCCTGGAACCTTTGTTTTTTTTAAAGTGAAAAACTATATATATATATATATATATATACAAACCAAGCCGCTCCACTCCAGAGCCAGGGGCACTCTTGGATTCCACTTCCTCACCGCAGCATGACCCGTTTCAGCAAAGTGCCTTCTTCAGATGCCGGTAGTTACAGGACACACGCCCACTAGTGTTTAAATACATTTTTACACCTCCTTCAATTCATTCATGATTACAAACAGACTTCATTTCCCATAATGCACCAAGCTGGATATGCTACCACTCTGATTTTTACACAGTCCCAATCATATTTTTTCTCAGGGGATTGTAATACCAAGAACATTTTAGTTTTGGGCACTTAGCTGTACTGTAGTGACAAGTGCATTTCCCAGCCTCCATCAAGTGGAATCCAAGAGAGCCCCTGGCTCTGTAGTGGAGCTGCTTGGTTTGGACATTAGTTACGTGCAGTGCTGCTTGACCGAAGGAGGCACCCACCTGATAGAGTTCGGTAACAATGAGCAGCATTTGGGTGAAAATATATATATATATATATATATATATATATATATATATATATATATATATATATATATAGTTCAAAAGTTACAGGCCATTACAGTTAGATTCACATTTCACATGTACAAGACCACAGAAATTCAGCAGTTCTGGTCCACTGAGCTAAATATAACTTTCGCCCCCGTAATGCACTGCTTATGACCTCATGTATTACATCACTCATGAGATGGTCAGTGACATCACTCATGAGATCATTGATGCCATTTCAAATGACATCACTGATTACATCATCTAGTGAGCGTAAGTAGTTCTATCTATGTGTGAGTGCATGTGCGAGCAGGTCTATGGCTGAGTAAATGATTGAATGAGTAACTGTATGGGAGATTGAGTAGATATGTAACTATCTGTGTTGGTGAATGAGTGAGTTTTTGAGTGGCTGAAATGTGAACCTGACTATAACGTTCCTGTAACCTTTGTTTTTTTAAGTACATTTTGAAGGTTTTTAAATTCTATTTCCTAACTATAACATCCCTGTAACCTTTGATTTTTTCAGTGAATTTACAAGGTTTTATACATTTTATTTTCTATCTATAATGCTACTGTAACGTTTGTATTTTTCAGTGAATTTCTAAATTTTTTATTTTTAATGTTACATCCAGGATGCCTTTTTTGAGTGATTTTATAAGATTTATTTTAGAATGTTATTTTGAAGTACAACCTGAAAGTGTTAAAGTGCCTGTGTAACTGGATGAATAGGTAGGTGAGTAGTTCTATGGGTAGTAGTATGGGTATGTCAGAGGGTGTGAAATTGTCCATCTAAAATTCAGAGGGGGTACATGAGTATGTGAGTGGGTTTCTTAGTTGCTGTATGTGTTTTAGTGGGTGTATTAATAGGTGTAGGAGTGTACTCAAACTTGTGACTGGATGACTGAGTGTCTGAATACGTGAGTGACAGGGTATATGAATGTGTACATGGGTATGTGAGTGGTTGCATGGATGAGTGAGTGACTGTGAGAGTGGTGGAAGGATAAGTTAGGGACTCTACCAGAGTTAGCCAGTGGGTATACAGAAGTGAGTAATTGTTTCACTAAGTTATGTATTATGTGAAATAATGGTAGTTTCTCTTGGCAGTAAAATGAATATGACCACTGGTGATATACTGCATCTGTTTATAAATTACAGTTAGTGAAATGCTAATAAACCAGACATATACCTGACTCTAAGCCTGCAATACTTCCCTGTGTGAGAAATAGCGACAGATTGTACAGTCTTCTGGAAAATTCTATTTTATAGTACTTTAATAAATGTTGGTTGTAATTGAAATTGTATTTGTATTTATATAGTGCTTACTACCCCTGATGGGGCGTTGAACTGCTTTACGGCGAGTAGCACTCTACTCAGGTGTCTTATCCAGGTGACTGGTTGACACCTGTTCGGTATAAGTCAATAAGGACGCTCAATGAAGGACCACACGCCAATTATAAATACAATTTAGCTTTACTAGAATTGCAGGTAAATGTAGGCATTTAGCACATTAACAATAGTAGAATAAGAATAGCAATGAAAAGCATCTATTTATATATAACTACACTACAAAGAGCATCTATGTATATATATATAAAAGCAAAAAGTTCATTGACAGATATAAGTTTTGATTAACTGTATACCAAAATGCATCACACTACGATGTTCAGGAAGCAGAATATAAATGAGTTGGATACTTCAGATAAGCTTTGATTTACTGCACACCAAAATGCATGTTTCAATTACTGCAGCAGGCTCTCACTACAATGTTCAGGAGGCAAAATATAAACAAACTGAATACTTCAGATAAGCTTTGATTTACTGCACACCAAAATGCATGTTTCAGTTACTGTAGCGGGTTCAAACTATGAGGTTTAGAAAGCAAAATATAAACAAGTTGAATACTTCAGGTTATAAACACAGTGCAAGCATAAATAATCAGTCATAATAATAGAGCAGAGAAACAAAGGCCTTTCATCCCTGTGTGGAACTTAACTTAGTCCACGAAATGCTGGGAAGCCCTCTACCCCCTCCTTGGACCTCTCTCCCCCTCAAGTATCACGGTCAGCAAAACAGGGAGGCAGCGCTGGGCCATGGCACCTTTCACAACTCCATCTGCGAGCTTCAAATCCCTCACCACACTTCAGTGCTTAAATAACTCGAAGCTTGGATTCTATCACATTCTGGCATTTTCTAGCTATGTTATCAGTACTTGGCTGCTCTGCCCTTCTCCAGCCTTTGTTTTCATTCCATCTTCTCCCTGTACTCTCGTTCTCAAGGTTGAGATGAAGTCTTCTACACAAACAAGCTTAAAAATAATATTATGAACTTTTCCCCATTGTTTGGAGAGGGTTTCAACAGGCATCACACTCATCTACACTGCTCAAGCTAATTAACCCTTCACGTCACAATGTCTTCCGCACCTTTCCCTATACTGATCACTCCACCCCTTAGATGAGCGTGATGCATGCTGAAACGGATATCATTTACTTTGACATTCCACTAGCTAGGTTGCTACTAATACTGGTCAGCGTTATTCTAAGCGCCTGCATCTTTAGTATGAAGCTGTTTTCTGCATACATTTAGGGGGTCATTCCTACATTGCCGGGCGGCGGTCGCCGGCGGGAACCGCCGAATGACCGCACAGCGGGGAACCCCCTTCTACGAGGATGCCGGCTCCGAATGGAGCCGGCGGAGTCGAAGGGGTGCGACGGGTGCAGTGGCACCCATCGCGATTTTCAGTGTCTGCTTTGCAGAAACCAAAAAGCTTAGTGGGGCCCTGTTAGGGGGCCCCTGCAGTGCCCATGCCAGTGGCATGGGCACTGCAGGGGCCCCCAGGGGCCCCACGACACCCGTTACCGCCATCCTGTTCCTGGTGGTGAAAACCGCCAGGAACAGGATGGCGGTAAGGGGGTCGGAATCCCCATGGCGGCGCTGCAAGCAGCGCCGCCATGGAGGATTTCCTGGGCCAGGGGTAAACCGGCGGGAAACCGCCGGTTGCCCTTTTCTGACCGCGGCTTTACCGCCGCGGTCAGAATGGCCAAGGAAGCACCGCCAGCCTGTTGGCGGTGCTTCCGTTATTTTAGCCCTGGCGGTCGCCGACCGCCAGGGTTAGAATGACCCCCATAGCCTACATAGTATAGTCATTAGCGTAACATAAACAATCAATAACCAAATTAGCTGTTGTAACACTATATTTAGCGTCTTCATAGCTCCTAGTGCCCAGCCTAAGAAGATGTCATACCAATGATGCTCAGTTATTTGCTGGATGCATGAAGCAGTGCGCATAAGCTGTTTAGCGTTTATGGTCATCAGTATGGCTGTATCCTTGGTGTATTTAGCTGCCATATCAAATTTAGCAAAGTTAACTTGTGTGTAGTGCCTGATTGCCTCTAATCTGGGTAGCTTAACAACAAGCGAGATGTTCCACTCTAACTGCGCACGCATGTGCGTCTGTAATGTGGTTATGGTGAACTTAGTCGGCTGGTACAAGATGTGAGTGCTTATGTCAATAATGCTGGTGATATTGCGCATATACATTACTTGCTCTCCGGTGGTTTGTATAAATCTGTTAATAAATAAGGGATGATTAATGACATAACATATACTCTCTGTCCCTATCTGATACAAGTCTGTGCCATTTAATAGGATAAGGTAACCATTCACATTCTCCCAGTATTGTGTGAAGACATAGATCTAGAACCCGTCCAGTGAGGGTACATACCCACCCCTTAGATCAATCTGCGCATCTAGTGGGATCCATAGTGTGATTTGTTTAATCAATCTACTTTTTGTCAGTGTGAGGTATCCACCATTCTTTTACTTATCACTACGGGGAGCAATATAAAGGGGCACCATATGTCAGGAGGAAAATCCCTTCTTACTATATCAAAAAGAGCATAACACATTTCTTCCTCACCGTGAAACTGTATGGGCTTTACCCATATTTCTTCAGGCAAATGCAATTGTTGTCTTCAATATTTACCCTGAGGCTGTCCCCATTCTGCGTTAAAGTCAGCATACTGTAGATTAACAATGCTTTGCCATAGTATGCACTGGATGCCCTTGGACACTGCTTGTGGGTTTTAAAAGCTTTTATTTTTTCCGATTTGTTCATAAGTGAAACTATGCCATTGCCAATCGCGATACAACCCACGCAGGACTTTCCATACTTCATGTGAGTGTGTGGGCCCCCATTGAGAAATTACTTTTATGGCCTCTCCTGTACTACATCCTGTAGAAGATAGCTTATTCCTAATGGCTTCAACATCAAAAGAATTCAGGGCCCCTACCCCGATTCCGGTGGCCCCAGCTATCAAGGACCCTAGATCCCTTCTATTGCGTAGCTTTGGCAAGGGCCATAACTGTGGTGTCCATGGTGCACATAATGGATCATACTTTGAGACATTCTCCTTGGCAATATTTATCTGTAACACAATACAATTAATTATGCTTGCATGCAGAACTTGCTTACATCCTATTCTATATTGCACTACAGAAACGTTGCTTAAGTTGTCAACCATGCGTCTTTCGGTTACATAAAACATGAAGGCTGGTGTTCTATTGTTCATTGTAACAACCACCATGTGTCCTGGTATCACAATATTTACATATCACGTTTAGCATATAACTCAAAGCCTGTACTGTTGCTGGCGTCCCCTTCACCTTGTTCAGTCCGTTGGCATATCGGATTTGCTGTCCAGTTACCTTCCAGGTCACAGCTTTGGCAGCCATCCACTTGCCTCCAGGTACCTCCACGTTGCAAAGTGAAACATTTCCCTGGTCATCAGTTACGTTAGCGGCTTGAGGTGCACAAGTGACATGAAGGTCTGTAACGGCATTCTCTGCTATCATCAACGCAGATGTCATCATTTATGACCGTGGGGTAAGTCTCACTGCAGGTACAAATACAGGTACATTAGAGTTCTTTAAAAGTACAATATACGTACTCCCCACCCCTTGACTCAATAGCTCTCCTGCCTCTGGCTTTTTCCCTGGATGGTTCACCCATACTTTTCTTCCTGTGCTTCCAAATCCTTCCTCACCTCTCTGGGTGTTATCGGGGGGGCAGATCTTTCTTCAATGTGGGGGGTGTACGCTTGTTCACAAATCACTTGTGCAAGTCTGTCATGTGCTGATAACTTTTTCAGCTGTTCTTTCAACAATCCGTTATATCTCTCAATCATGCCTACAGCTTGTGGATAATAACTATGGTGCACAATCCACCGAATTCCCTGTTCCTGTGCCCAGCCCGGCACTGTTTTCCCTGAAAAGTGTGTGCCCCTATCTGTTTGGATCTCAACAGGTGCCCCATAATGTTTTATCAGGTAGTTTAGCCCTCGCAAAGTGGACTTTTGGTCTGCAGACTTACAGGTCATACCCAACATAAGGCCAGAGTAGGTGTCCACCATGGTCAATACGTAGCTTTTTCCTCCTTCTTTTGGTAGCGGCCCGATATAGTCCAATTGCCACACTGTAGTAGCTGCAGTTCCTCTTCTGATATGGCCGCTAGGCTTCTTTTGCAAGGGCATTTGTCTAATCTGGTTGCATGTGGGGTACTCTTTTACTGTTTTTTGCACTTGTTCTTTAGTAAGTGGAATTTGTCGTTGCTGTGCCCATGCATAAGTGCCATTCTCTCCTAGATGTCCGGCTGTTGCATGGGCCCTGTTTGCTAAAGCAGCTTCAGCATCCTCCTTGATGACCACCGTTCGCGTTTTGGCCATTCGATCTGCGGTGTGGTTGAATGGAGATGCAAGTGAGGTATCCGATGGGCAATGGGCCTCCACATGTCCCACATAGATTTGACCGTTTTTCCCTTTCTCCCACATCTCTTCCCATAGTTGCTCGCCTCCCGAAATGGGGGTGCCTTTAATTTTCCATCCAACCTTGCGCCAAGTCAGGGCCCAGCTTACTAGCACTTGGTAAGTGGCCCGACTGTCAGTGTACACAAATGTTTTCTCTCCGATGGGGGCTTGTTCGATCACTGCTGCTACCCCCTGCAGTTCTGCAAGCTGGCTTGATTCATTATCCCCTCCTCGCAGCAACATTGTTTCTGTAGCAGGCTGGAATACATTTTGCTGTTCTTCTTCGGTGAGTTTTTCAAAAGGCGGGGCTGTCTTAAATGGTGAGGATTCCATTTCAGAGGGCTCTGGCGCAAGGGCCATTGCCTGCAAGTCCACTGCCCCTAGCTTATCTTCTTGTAACTTCAACACTCCTGCTGGTTGTGGTTTTGCCCTCTGCTGCAGATACCATTTCCACTTCACGATGACAAACTCCTGTGCTCTGCCTACTTTATTGCCAACCCCTCCTTCTCTTGTCCAACCTAGTAAGGGGACCCATGTTTTTAAGGTGACCGGCCGATCATCAGTTATGCATTCTATTTCCACTAAGGCCCAATCTTGTGGCACCCACTTTTTTCCCTGCCTCTGCCATAGGCTCCACATCACTACATCATCTATATCATCCTGTACTATCATGTCCAGCTCAAACGGGTCTCCTTCTGTGATGGGACCTAACGTAAAAGGATTCTCTAGTGCATCTTTTACTCCAGTGTCCCACGATCCCACCAACCGTTTAAACAAAGGCTCTGCAGGCATCTGCCTAAACATACAGGTTCTTTCCAACAACTCACTCTGCATATAATCTCTTACCAAACGAGAATTCTGTATTTGCCCACCATTCACTCCCTTTTCACCTTCAATTTCACCTACACGTCCTTCTCCACTTTCAACTCCACCTAGTTCTGTTACACGTACTTCCACCTCATCCTCCCAGTTCCAGTCATCATTGTCTGAGACTGTTCCATCCCAAGTATATGGATCCCAAGTTTCTTTGTGTACCAATGCCCTCACTTGCACAGTTGAGGGTATTTTAGGCTTCTGCCTACTCTTCTGTTTGCGTACCAGTGCCCTCACTTGCAAAGTTGAGGGCATTTTAGGCTTCTGCCTACTCTTCTGTTTGCGTATCAGTGCCCTCACTTGCACAGTTGAGGGCATTTTAGGCTTCTGCCTACTCTTCTGTTTTGCTACTCGTACTGCTAATGCGGTGCACCTTGCCTCCATTTGATCACCCCGAGTCACTACACTTTCTATGGTCTCTTTCATAAGTAACTGCCTTTCCTGCAAGGCTGCAACCTCATCCCACAGTTTTCTTATCTCTGCATCTTGTGTTAATGTTTTCCTGTATACCGTACGGAGCGCAGACAGGAAAAGCCATCCCACTTGCCCTGCTGCTTTCAACTCCAGCTTCGCCCCTCTTAGCTTCACACTCTCAACTGCATCTTCCACTAAGAGAGGAGTCACTTTCTCATCTAATGCCTCCCATAACACCGGCGCTGCCCAGCGGTTTAGGGGTCCTGCCACACCAGAGAACGGGTCAGTTGCTAACCACCCGGGAATGGATCTGGCTTCTGCCCCATGCTGCCTTCCGCTCTCTGCCTCACTTTTCTTACATCCCCAAAGAGGCATTATTGACTTATGCCCCATTTCTGGTACCAAGATGTTTTATCCAGGTGACTGGTTGACACCTGTTTGCTATAAGTCAATAAGGACGCTCAATGAAGGACCACACGCCAATTATAAATACAATTTAGCTTTACTAGAATTGCAGGTAAATGTATGCATGTAGCACATTAACAATAGTAGAATAAGAATAGCAATGAAAAGCATCTATTTATTTATATATAAGTACACTTCAAAGAGCATCTATGTATTTATATATATAAGCAAAGAGTTCATTGACAGATATAAGTTTTGATTAACTGTATACCAAAATGCATCACACTACGATGTTCAGGAAGCAGAATATAAATGAGTTGGATACTTCAGATAAGCTTTGATTTACTGCACACCAAAATGCATGTTTCAATTACTGCAGCAGGCTCTCACTACGATGTTCAGGAGGCAAAATATAAACAAACTGAATACTTCAGATAAGCTTTGATTTACTGCACACCAAAATGCATGTTTCAGTTACTGTAGCAGGTTCACACTACGAGGTTTAGAAAGCAAAATATAAACGAGCTGAATACTTCAGGTTATAAACACAGTGCAAGCATAAATAATCAGTCATTATAGTAGAGCAGAGAAACAAAGGCCTTTCATCCCTGTGTGGAACTTAACTTAGTCCACGAAATGCTGCGAAGCCCTCTACCGCCTGCTTGGACCTCTCTCCCCCTCAAGCATCACCGTCAGCAAAACAGGGAGGCAGCGCTGGGCCATGTCACCTTTCACAACTCCACCTGGGAGCTTCAAATCCCTCACCCACACTTCAGTGCATAAATAACTCGAAGCTTGGATTCTATCTCATTCTAGCATTTTCTAGCTATGTTATCAGTACTTGGCTGCTCTGCCCTTCTCCAGCCTTTGTTTTCATTCCATCTTCTCCCTGTACTCTCGTTCTCAAGGTTGAGACGGAGTCTTCTACACAAACAAGCTTGAAAATAATATCATGAACTTTTCCACGTTGTTTGGGGGGGTTTCAACAGGCATCACACTCATCTACACTGCTCAAGCTAATTAGCCCTTCGCGTCACAATGTCTTCCGCACCTTTCCCTATACTGATCATCCGGAACCCAAGAGGAATTAGTGGTGGATTAGTATAGGGAAATATGAGTACAGTACTAGTATTATTATGAGTTAATTTCAGCAGAGTATATGTTAGTTTGTTAGTTGGACTGACTAGAGTAGTGGAGGGATAGAGGAGGGAAGAATCCAGAAGTGTTAATTGGGAGTTTATAGTAATAGGATGAGGCAAGGAGAGATCGAGCATGGAAGAGTCTTTGGAAAGGGTTAGGGAGATCATAGAAGCTGGAGGGGTTTGGGATGAGTCAAATGCGGGATAAATGAGGGAAAATTTTGTAGGGTTGTTTGGGAGATCATGGCAGTTTGGGGAAAGCTAGATGCAGTAGAGGAGTGAAGTGCGTAGGCAGGGTTATTTTGGAGATGAAATTGTAGAATGGGTTTAGTATGAGTCAGAGTGGAGGTGGAGCATAGATTGATAGAGACATAAGGTGATGGGGAGTAAAGCTTACAAGAGAGTAAAATGATATTATTTTTCCATGTATTTATTATTTCTTTATTTATATATTTTTCAGTTTTTTTTTATTGTTATTATTTTTTAATTACATTTAATTATTTATCATTTGAATATCATTCAAAGATTTGATTTTATTTATTTTTATTATTTTTTTCTCTAGTCCAGTAGGACTAGAGTAATAAATAGATATGTAAGTACATAGTAAGAGAATATATGTGCAAGCAATATAATAATGGGTATAAGATAATGAGAAGAAAAGTAGTATTGTGTAAACACTGACTTTCGAGATTTGTAATATTTTAAGTTAATTAATGAGTGTACTTTTCTAACATTCATTTATCTTTCCTCAATTTTTGAATAGTGAAATGCTTATAATAATAAAACATTTGATCATCGTGATTTAAAAACGAAAGCAGGGATTCATAAGTAACTAATATAACAATTTATTTAGGAGCTTTACAATGGCCTATGAACATGATGGGAATAGAATAATAGACAAGTATATATGTATATACACACATATATACATACAGACATGCACACACACACATATTTAACCACGAGTAAATATACATTTGTTAAATAAGCTTAAAGAGTATATGTATAATTTATTATTATGAAATAGTAATGATACATATTTCTTAAGGAACTATACATATCTAGAATATACACATGATCAGATTATAAATATTTATCAACACAGGCATTTGCAGTCCATTGCTGTTTTAATATGGTTGTTATGAAGGAAAGAGCCAACTCTTGAGTAGTCTTCTGAAGGAAAGATAGTTATCCGTGGATCTTATATTTGGGGATAATGAATTCCATAGTTTGGATGCTTGAATGGAGAAGAATGTACCACCTATTGTCTTTTTCTTTTATGGTGCTGTTCTAAGGCGGGGTGCCAACCTTGAGCAGAGGTTTCTTTGTTGAATGTATTTGGTTATTTTGTTTCTTATGAAAAGTGGTCCTATTCCATTTACAGCTTTTTGGGTGATACAAAGCAGCTTGAAGGTGGATCTTCTGGCAACAGTTAACCAGTGTAGTGCTCTCAAGGCAGGGGAGATGTGGGCTTGTGATTTTACATGTAATAGTAGCCTGGCAGCTGAGTTCTGAATACATTGTAGTTTTTCATAATAGATAGAGATGATTAATGGTAGACACCATTGGACAGTACAAGAGAAATAGTAGCCTGCACCGTATGTGGAAATGCTAGGTGGGGGAAAATGCGTTGCAGAGTCTTCAACGTGATGAAGCTTGATCGTGCTAATTTGTCCATTTGGGCATTCATTGTTAACTTGAAGTCTGTGGTACTTCCAAGGTTTTTAACTTGAGAAGGTGGTCCGAGATAGTCAGCCCAGGCCCACAGTGGGTCATAATTTTCCAGTCGCCACATGTGAGTATTTCAGGTTTGGAAGCATTTAGTTGGAGATGGCTCCAAGTCATCCACTGATCAACAACTCTGAGGCAATTGAAGATTTGGGAATTTTTAATGTCTTTAGGGCATTCAAATTTAAGTAGTATTTGTGTGTCATCTGCATAGTTGTAGCATGTGAGTTGAAATTCATTGGTCAGTTCTGGTAATTACATCATGTTGATGTTAAAAAGCAAAGGTGAGATGATTGATCCTTTGATGACCCCTGATATTATGAGGTAGGGTTTAGACAAGAAGAGCGGGGAATAGATTGTATTAGTCCTGATTTGAAGATAGGATGTAATCCAGTCGAGAGCAGTCCCTTCTATGCTGGCTTTGTGGAGTCTTTGAACTAGGGTGTCATGGTCAACGGTATCAAGGGCAGCTGAGAGGTCCAAGAGAAGTAGTGCAGCAACTCCATCACAGTCAATTGTATTTTTACGGTCATCCCAGATTGGTATGAGTGTCGATTCAGTGTCTCTTCCTGGGTGTAATCAAGTTTGGTAGTCTGAAAGTATGGAACTGTCTTCAATGAATTGTGACATCTGGGCAAACGCTGCTCTTTCTATCAGTTTGCTCAGGAAAGGTCCATTTGTGATTGGTCGTAGTTGTTGTGGTCTTGCTGGTCTAGGTTTCTTTTCTTTAATAACAGACATATATATGTCTTTTTCAGGTCTTCAGGAAAAGTTCCTGTAGTTAAAGAGTTATTGATGACTCTTCTTACATGTGTGGCTGCAGAAGAAGATAAAAGAATGTTCTTGAAGATGTATGGTAGACAAGGGTCGGAAGGGCAACCGGAAGGCCTGCTTTCTTTGATCAAATCCATAAATTCACCTTGTGATATTTGTTTGAAGGAATGCAGAGGCTGGGTTGGTTTATTCTTGGGGGGATTTGAAGAAATGGGTTGGTGCTGATAATTTTCTTCTGTTTTAAATAGGAGTCCAATGTGTCTGTCTTGGTTGTATAATGAGTTGCCATTTTGTTTGTGAAATCTTGAGTAGTAAGATGACTTCTTTCCATGTATTTAGGTTTTTGAAAATAATTAAGAATTTTATCAAATTCTTTAGTTGCAGATTTAAAATTTAGAATTCTGCCTGAGTAGTACCTTTTTTTAGCTTTTTTGATAGATGATTTGCATATTCTATTACGTTTGTGTAGCTGAAGTTTGTCTTCAACGTTGTTTGTTTTGAGCCAGTTCTATTGCAACCTTCTGATTTTTTGCTTTATCTTTTGTAATTCTGGGTTTCTCCAAGGTGTTGGTTTTCTTTAGTCCTGTTTAGTTTTTCTGAGTGCTATTAGGATACTGAAAGCTTCCTGTAGTCACTCAAACATTTGGAACACAATTAATTTTACCTAGATCTGTGTTGGCTGTTAGTTGTGTTTCTTAGTCTTCAAAATTGAGTTTTCTCTATAGTCGATGCGTGTATGTAGGTTGCTATGAGATGTGTTTATTTGTGGTGGTTTATGTCGAAAGGTTATCATCTGGTGGTCTGACCATATGATTGGTGTGATGTTATGAACAGTAACTAGTTCATGCTTTGCAAAAAATACATCTAGGATGTGTCCAGCGATGTGTGTGGGATTGTTTACAATCTGATGTAGGTTCAATATGACTAGGCCAGTGGTGATAGCTTTGAATGGGGAGATTGGGTTTGTCAAACCAAATGTTTAGGTCCCCAAGAAATCAATACCTTGATGTACTTCCCTGATTGGGGCGATCGAACAAGGACCCAGGCCCACAACAGCAGGGGCATATTCCAGTTCTACGCCTTCCTGACTCCAGTTGGATCCCTCTGTCCATACTCTCAGGGCCCACTAAGCTAACCCATGGGGAACCCTTCTCCACATCTACAGACACCATCTGTGCAGCACCTAACTTTACTTTGCTCACAGATGTATTACAATGGGCAGATAGTACCACCAGGGCTAACACAGTGGTGTTGCCCACTCCACCCACGGGGTGTGACTCTCGTCCCCCCCCAGGGGCAACTCTGTCCACCAGGACAGCAAGCCACAGTGGCCCCAGACAACTGTCAGGGATGAGAGCCCGACCTCAGGCCTCTCCAAGCACTGTGACTGCGGAGAGTGGGGGGCAGTAGCCCCAGGTGCCTGACACCCTTTGACCACTCTCCCTTCCACCAGGTCAGAGAAGATAACCTGACCCTGGTCCTCCCCTCTGGGGCTCTGTACCCTCCCTCCAGGAGCGGCACCCCCAGAGTAAAAAATTGTCAGGGTGCTTGTAGAAGCAGTCCTGCACAATTCTTCCACCAGTGCCGGGATGTTAACCTGCAACTGATCCTCCAACCTGGGGTCTGTACCTTCAGGTTGGACCAGGGCCAGGGGTGAGGCTTCCCTCCCCCTGCCCTCTCTTCTGGGGTCCTGAACCACCCAACTAGGAGTGGCCCCCCCAGAAGACAACATGGTAGGGGCACTGTTAGCAGTAGCCCCTTCCTCCAGGCCAGGGGGGACACCCTGAACCTGGCCTTCCAATCCAGGGTCTGTACCCTTAGATTGCTCTGGGGTCAGGGGTGAGTCTTTCTCTCCCCTTCTCCTACTCTCAGGGTTCTGCACCCACCCCTCAGGGAGAGTACCCCTTGAAATCACACCAGGGGATTGGGTTTATCCCCTGCACCTGATCCTCCAGTCCAGGGTCTGTACCCACAGACTGGACCACTGCCTGGCAACCCAGGAATTCCTGGAGGGCATACCTATCCCCCACTAGGTCAGAGTTTACCCTCTGAACCTGGTCATCCAACCCAGGGTCACCACCCTGCGGTTGAACCACTGCCTGGCGCACCAGGCCTTCCTTGGGAGCACACTTACCACCCACCAGGTCAGAGTTTACCTCCTGAACCTGATCATTCAACCCAGAGTCACCACCCTGCGGTTGAACCACTGCCTGGCACACCAGGACTTCCAGGGGGGCACACTTACCCCCTCAAGGGACACACTGTCCCCAAGGGCCACACAAGAGTCTGGCTGGCGCAGGTCTCCTGACCTCTGCCCATCTGACAGAGTCTGGATTCCCCCCAACCCAGAAATGGTCTCACCAAGGTCATTCCTGGGGGGCTCTGCTCTCAGAGCTGACCCCTGACCCTCCAGGTTCTCCACTGGGGTCCGCAACCCCCTCTCAACCCTCTGTCTGGACTTCTGCACCCCATCACTAGGAGTGGTACTGCCAGACACCAGAACTGGTGGGACGCTGGCTACAGCCGCCCCCCCAAGTTCTCCTGACACTATGGGATCTCCCTCAACAGATGGCCCTATGGTACAGGCTAGGCTCCCCTCCTGGTGCTCCCTCATGGGACCCTCCAGGACCTGGGACCGGATCTCGGGCACCTTGCACCTCAGCCCATCCCCATTCCCTCTCCTCAGAGACTGGACATGGGGTCCCTCACCCATCCCACTACACTGGGACCTACCTGGGACACTACAATCCTTCCCTACCTCACCTGGTTGGGAAATACTTAGACCACTCCTCTCAGGAGCCCCCCCAAATGCCTCTTCAGACTCTCTGGTACTCACCAAGTGGTCTGCCTCCATTGTAAGCTCCCTGGGGTCAGAGAACTCACACTCCACCTGGTGTTGGCGTAGCTCTGGAAAATAAGGACTAGACATATACTCTCCAGCAATTACATCACAAAGCCCCTCACATGAATTAACCAAAGTACCCTTCACCCAACCATCCAGTGACTCAACCTTGTAAAAGCACCCCACATCACCCTCCTGAGACTGGTGAGACAGTACCTGACTGTCCCTGACACTCAACCCACACTCTTCTGGGATGTCTTCACTCTCCATAACCAAGACTTCTACCTGGGGGGAACCCCTCTCCCTGTCACTCTCACCTAGAGTCAGTAGAGTGTCCCTCCCATCAGTAGGAATATGACTCCCCATGCCAGTTCCCCAATCCACCTCAGGGACCCTGTGCATCACTGGAGCTAACTCATACCCCTGAACCTCCTGGTGTGTGTTAACTCCCTCCTTCAAGTAGGGCACCACATCTCTGGGCATGTGCACTTCTTCAGCAGCACTGGATATAAAATTGTTGCTGCCACCATTCCAGCTGGATTCAGCCCTCATGACTTCCAGCTCCTTCATTTTGAGCTCATAAGCCCAAATCTTCTTTTTGATCTCTAAGTCCCTCCTCCTTTCTTCCAACTCCTTCTCCCTTTGCATCCTCAACTCCTTGAACCGGCGAGCCCTCTCTGCCTGTCTGTCCTGTAACTCTTCAGGAGTCAGACCCTTGGATGACACCCTGCTACCCCTCCTGTGGACCCTCCCCCCAGGCGTAACAGGTACCTCCACTACACCACTGTGTATCCTCTGCACTTCCCCACCCACATTCTCCTCCTCTGTGTGCCCTCCAGCCTTCTTCATTGTTACCCAGGCCCTCTGTGCCTTTTGCAGCTCCCCCTCCCTGGTGGAGCTCTCAGTGGGACAGTCAAGATCTTTAAGGAACTGTTTCAATTGAGCAACTGAGTACTCCTTCAGTTTCTCTATTTCAAACACAGCTCCAGCTGTTGCATCTCCAGATTGAGACATGATGGTCAAAAGTGCAAAGTTCCAAAGGCAGAAAATAAGTTCCCAATGAAGTAAAAAGAATCCGTCAAGGGATCAGCAAAATCATGGAAGTAGAACAAAAAGGAGTCCTTAAGAGAAAAAGCAACAGATCACCAAACAAGTAGTATGTGGTCACGTAGTGGTCTGAACTCAAACAGTAGTGTACACTTAATCACTGTATGTCAAGTACAAATACAAGTCCAAATCCCGTCGCTGCTTCCAATGTTAGAAATAGGGTCTTTGGTTGAAAGTCAGGTTACCCCCTGTTCAAACAAGGACCCTCACTCTAGTCAGGGTAAAAGAGAATCACCCTCAGCTAACCCCTGCTTACCCCCTTGGTAGCTTGGCAGAGCAGTAGGCTTAACTTCAGAGCGCTAGGTGTAAAGTATTTGTACCAACACACACAGTAACTTAATGAAAACACTACAAAATTACACAACACCGGTTTAGAAAAATAGGAAATATTTATCTAAACAAAACAAGACCAAAACGACAAAAATCCGACATACACAAGTCAAGTTATGAATTTTTAAAGATTAAACTCAAAAATAGCGCTTAGAAACAAAAATGCTTAGATGAGATGTTAACACGGCGTCATGACGGAGTCGTTCCCAACAAGCCGACACCAGTGGCGCCGGACACGGAGTCGTGTAGACCCCCAAGTACAGTACCTTTGGTGAAGAGTGAAAACAAGCCGATGCGCGAAGTCGGGAATTGCGGCGTCTGTGCGAAACGTTGAATCCGTGCACTTCGAGCGGCGTCGGTCACGACGTGGTGCAGCGACTTCCACGGAGTTGCGGACTTCAGCGGGGCTGCTGCGGTGTCGGGCCTGCGAAGAGCGTCGCGTTCCAGCGAAGGTCACGGCGTCAGGTGCAGGCGGCGTTACTGGATTTAGCAGCGGCGACGGTCCTAAGTCGTCCGAAGTCGATTTCCTTGGATTTCCACCAGCTTTCCTTCTCAAGGGCCCAGGGACTGGATAGGGCACCACTTGTCAGAGCAGGAGTCTCTCCAGAGACTCCAGGTGCTGGCAGAGAGAAGTCTTTGCTGTCCCTGAGACTTCAAACAACAGGAGGCAAGCTCTAAATCAAGCCCTTGGAGATTTCTTCACAAGATGGAAGGCACACAAAGTCCAGTCTTTGCCCTCTTACTCTGGCAGAAGCAGCACTGTAGGAAAGCTCCACAAAGCACAGTCACAGGCAGGGCAGCACTTCTTCCTCAGCTATCAGCTCTTCTCCAGGCAGAGGTTCCTCTTGGTTATAGAAGTGTTTCTAAAGTCTGTAGATTTGGGTGCCCTTCTTATACCCATTTTAGTCTTTGAAGTCACCTTTCTTCAAAGTGGACTCACACCTACTTGTGAAATCCTGCCTTGCCCAGGCAAGGCCTCAGACACACACCAGGGGGTCGGAGCAGGCATTGTCAGAGGCAGGCACAGTCCTTTCAGATGAGAGTGACCACTCCACCCCTCCCTCCTAGCAGAGATGGCTAATCAGGAAATGCAGGTTACACCCCAGCCCCCTTTGTGTCACTGTCTAGTGTGAGGTGAAAAACAACCCAACTGTCAAACTGACCCAGACAGGGAATCCACAAACAAGGCAGAGTCACAGAATGGTTTAAGCAAGAAAATGCTCACTTTCTAAAAGTGGCATTTTGAAACGCACAATCTTAAAATCAACTTTACTAAAAGATGTATTTTTTAATTGTGAGTTCAGGGACCCCAAACTCCACATGTCCATCTACTCTCTAGGGGAATCTACACTTTAATCATATTTAAAGGTAGCCCCCATATTATCCTATGAGAGAGACAGGCCTTGCAGCAGTGAAAAACGAAATTGGCAGTATTTCACTGTCAGGACATATAAACCACATTACTATATGTCCTACCTTATCCATACACTGCACCCTGCCCTTGGGGCTACCTAGGGCCTACCTTAGGGGTGCCTTACATGTAAGAAAAGGGAAGGTTTAGGCCTGGCAAGTGGGTATACCTGCCAAGTCGAATTTACAGTGTAAAAATACACTTACAGACACTGCAGTGGCAGGTCTGAGACATGATTACAGGGTTACTTGTGTGGGTGGCACAACCAGTGCTGCAGGCCCACTAGTGACATTTGATTTACAGGCCCTGGGCACCTCTAGTGCACCTTACTAGGGACTTACTAGTAAATCAAATATGCCAATCATGGATAAAACAATTACATACAATTTACACAGAGAGCATATGCACTTTAGCACTGGTTAGCAGTGGTAAAGTGCTCAGAGTTGAAAAGCCAACAGCAACAGGTCAGAAAAAAATAGGAGGCAGGAGGCAAAAAGACTGGGGATGACCCTGCATAAGCAAAAGTCCAACAATAGTTTTGAGTATAATGTTATAAGGTTTGAGACTGTATCTAGAGAGGTGTATGGGAATGTTGAGTTGTTAGGTGGAGGTCTATAAAGGAGGAGAAAGTTACAGGAGGAAGCTGGTGTAGGGTTGCATCGGGTGACAAGAGCCTCACAACCTTGAATGGAAATGTCTGTTTGACTGAGATTTATTGATTGAATATAATGGGTAGTCCACCTCCTCTCTTGCCTATATGGTTTTGTGTGATGGTTTGATAGCCTGGAGCAACGGCTTCATGCAACACTGGGGTCATGTCATCTCCCAACCATTATTCCGTTATGAGTAGTAAGTCAGGTTGTGTGTCTGTTGGCAGGTCGTAGATGTGGTGCTTGTGTTTTTAGAGTGATTGAGCATTTATGAGCAGGCAATTTAGAAAATATGTGTTTATGGCGGTGCAGTTTTGTTTCGGAGAAGGGTAAGCAGTATAGTTTGAGCTTGTAGCAGGTGTGTTGTTAGTTGCATAATTGTGTATTGCAGAATATTGAACAGTTTGATTCTTAGTTTACTTTACATTTTCAATACATTGTTAAAACAATCTGTACATTTTACTGCCTTAATAAAACATTATACAAAAATATTTCAAAAGGATATCTGCAGTATTGTCCAACATTGTTCTCTACTGTGACTACTAAAAAAACACTCAGGCTTGTGGTTCACGAAGGCACCAGAACCCCTAAAGAACAATGGTAGGCCATCAGCGACCTGTAATGTAATTTTTACTGGTCTCAAAAGGCACATGTTGTCATGCAGTCCTTGGCAAATTAGAGAACTAGTTTATGTGTTGATGGGCTCCGTGTGAAAGAGTGAACATTGTCACTCACTATGAAGTTAGCAAATTGCTCAAGTAGACTGACCAGTTTATCACCCCACATTGCAGTGAGAAGAAATGTAAATGACAATTGGAGACCAATTGATTAAGAGAACTGGCTGAAAGCCCATAAGTGTATATTATACAGAATTTTAGTAAAGCTAAAAAGCCTTTGCTAACACCAGACATAATAAACATTGACAAAGCCAACAGGTATGTCTTTAAAGTACCTTCAAATGTAAACAGGCATCCACAAATGCCAAATACAAATGCATCATATGCGCAAAATGTTTATCGTAGTATAACGCCTGCCCTGCAGGCTTTGCATACTGGATAAAAATAGACTGCAAAGATACAGCTATGTTGAAATGACACATGAGAAAAAGAATTGAATGTACCAAACAGCATAGCTGAGTATTTTTCAGATTTAGAAAAGTCCTCAGTGCTTGCTAAAGAAAGCACTTCCTGAACTGATACATTAACAGCTGATGTTAGTACATGAAATTAATATTCTTCTAAGTTGAGTCAAGCTAAATATCACTCTGTAGATATACCTAAATAAATGTCATCCAGACAGCTGCGCTCTCATGAACTGAAAAAAAAGTTTACCTTATCTAGATAGATCATTAGTATTACTGAACAAAATAGGTCATGCACTAACATTTAGGCCCATATTTATACTTTTTTAACGCCGCATTTGCGTAATTTTTTGACATAAAAACGGCGCAAACATATAAAATACAAATGTATTTTGCAACTTTGCGCTGCTTTTGCGTTAAAGAGCGGCGCAAATGCGGCGCAAAAAAAGTATAAATAAGGGCCTTAATGTATTTTATCTTTGACTGATTGGCCAATTGGGAGGGGGGGTCATTTAGAATGTTTAGAAAGTTAATGTCTTCCTGCATGTGTAGAACTGGTGGCGGCTGCAGATGCATTCAGTGGGTAGTTTGTAGTTTTGTATTTGGTATTGAGGGATTGTGTGTGCCTCTGTTAATTTATCTGGTAATTTATTTTCCTAAAGAATAGTTGCAGAGGGACCAGCATGATTAATCACGATTTGGTATGTTTTGAGAAAGTTCAAAGTATATTTAACATGTTTTCTACATCATTTTATACATTAGTATTTTAATGTTTTGTTGTAGAAACTTAATTGTTTGAAAAATTGAATTGTAAAGATCTGATTTGCTGGCTTTTCCTTTAATTGTGATGTCATCGTTCTTAGCGTTCCTGGTGATCATTTGTGAATTTAGAGTGTGTTCGGAAACTTCCAAAAACTTATAAACAGGTTTGCTACCTAACCATTTAGATCAGTATTTTTATTGTTCTGAAGTAGAAACTATTAATTCTGTGAGTAATTCTATTGCAAACATGTTACTTGGTTTCTTTTCATTTAATCCAATGTCACTGTTTCTAGCATTCCTCGTGATTAATTACGATTTAAACATATTTTCAAAAAGATGGTAATACTTCTACACTGGTTTCCTACCTATCTTTTCACATTAGTATGACATTATTGTGGTATAGAAACTATTAATTCTATGATTAATTCAATTGTAAGGATGGAATTTGGAATTCTTTTAATTTAATGGTGACGTCACCGTTCGTTGCGATTTCGTTGTTGATCGTGATCATCATGTGATCTCGAAATAAAGGGATTTAATTAGACAAGAAACAATTCACTTATATTCTAGGGACGAACATACCCAGTCTTCCCATTTGGTTTCAACATGCAGTGGGAGAGGAACCGGTTTTTGACTCTTTCAATGCTGCTGGTTTTTTAGTAAGTTTTGTTTATTATTTTTTTTATTTTATAAAATGGCATCTCTTACCTCCCAGCTGTCTGAGGAACACCCATATGAAGAGTCTTCTTCAAGTAAAGGACCTACCCAGAAGAAGCAATCAATAGCTTGGAAATGTTTTGTAATCTCCTGAGAAGAGAAGACGACAGAGGTCAAACTGGTGAAATGTACAATATGTAAGAAGATACTTTCAAGGGGATCAACTAAGAAGTACTCATGTCCAGCAACAGGCATGCTTTACCACCTGCAGGGGTATCACAACAGGCATTATTTAAGAGCTGTAAGGGAGGAAAGAGCTGGAGAAATATCACCTTCCAGTGGACCAAGACCATCTGTACATAAGTGCATGTATCGGTCATTGCATCAGTGTGTGTATGGGTGTATTAGTGAGTATGAGTGGTGTATGAGTGGTTGAGTCAATGCATGTATGGTATATGGGAAAATGTGTGAGTGGTGTATGGGTGATTAACTGAGTGCATGACTGTGTGAATGAGTGACTATGTAAGTGCCTGAGTAGTGTTTGGGTGATTGACTGAGTGTATACATACATGTATAGCTGAGTATGTGAGTTCATGAGTATATGTAAGGATGAGTGAGTGTCTGCATGAATGTCTCTATGGGTAAGTAAGTGGGTACATGAGTGCATGTGTGGGTGAGTGAGTGAGTGCAAGAGTAGTGTATAGATAACTGAGAAAGTGTATGAGTGCATATATGGGTGAGTGATCAAGTACATGTATGGGCAAGTGAATGAGAGCATGAGTGCTGTATGGGTGATTGCCTGAGCACATGATTGCACGTATCGATAAGTGAGTGAGTGCATGAGTGGTGTTTGGGTGAGTGAATGAATGTATTAGTGGTGTATGAGTGAGGGAATACATGTATGAGTAGTGTATGTGTGACTGAGTGAGTGGATGAGTACATTTATGAGTGAGTGAATGAATGTATGACTGGTGTATGTGCTATTAAGAACATGAGTGTTGTATGGGTGACTGAATGAATGCATGAGTGGTCTATGTGACTGAATGAGTGCATGAATATATGTATGCTTAAGTCAGTGAGTGCATGTTTGGTGTATGGGTGAGTGAGTGAGCCTGTGTGGATGAGTGATTGAGTGTGTGTGTAGTATAAGGGAGATTGAGTGTATGTGTGCATGTATGAGTAAGTGAGTGAGTTTATGACTTGTGTATAGATAACTGAGTGAGAGCATGTGTGGTATATGGGTGATTGACTTAGTGCATAAATGTGTGTATGTATGTCTGATTGGTTTTGTCAGAAGTGTTTAGGTGATTGAGTGCATGAATAGTGTACAGGTGAGCAAATAAGTGTATGAGTAGTGTATGAGTGGAATAGTTGTGTATGGGTTAATGACAGTGCATGAGTGAGAGAGTGAGTGCATGATTGTAGTATGGATAAGTAAATGTATATGTGAGTGGTGTAGAGGTGAATTAATTAATGTGTGAATGGTGTAAGATTAAGTGAGTGCATGAATGGTGCATGGGTGATTGACTGTTTGCATCAGTGTATGTATGGTTAAAGTGAATGTGTGCATAAATGCATGCATGAGAGATTGAATGAGTACATGAGGTGATGTATGGGTGTGTGAGTGACTGCAGTGAGCGTTACATGCTTGATTGAGTGTATCAGTGTGTGTATGTGGGTGTGTGAGTGGTATTTGGGTGAATGCATGAATGCATGAGTGGTGTGTAGCTGATTAACTAACTAAATGAGTGTGTGTATGAATGAGTAAGTGAGTGAAAGAGTGTATGTGTGAGTGAATGAGTGGGTGGATGAATGGCTGTATAGGAAAGTGAGTAAGAACATGTGTGCGTGTATCAGTGAGAAATTGAGTGCATCAGTGGTGTATGGGTGACTGAAACTGTATCTGAGTGTGTGTATGGGTAGTGAATGACTGCATCGATGTATGTATGGGAAGTGAGTGCATGAGTGCTGTATGAGTCATTGACTGAGTGCATCAGTCTGTGTATGGGTGTGTGAGTGAGTGTATGAGTGGTGTATGAGTGATTCAGTGAGTTTATGCATGGTGTGTGAGTGAAAGCCTGCGTGAGCGGTGCATGAGTGATTAACTGAGTGCATGAGTGTGTATGAGTGAGTAAGTGCATGAGTAGTATTTGAGTGATTGAGTGTATGAGTACATTTATATTTTAGTAAATGAGTGCATGAATGGGTCACTAATTATATCCATGAATGGGTCTAAAGGTGACTGATTAGGTACATGAGTACATATATAGCTCAGTGACTAAGTACATGAGTGCATGTATAACAAATAAGTGAGTGCATGAGTGATGTATGGGTGATTGAGTGCATAAATGCATGTATGAGTGATTGACAGAGTATATGACTGCCTGTATGGGTGTGTAAGTGAGCGCATGAGTGTTGCATGAGTGATTGCCTGAGTGTATCATTGTGTGAATGGGTGTATCAGTGAGTCAATGAGTGGTATAGTGGTTGAGTAAGTGCATGCGTATGGTTATGGGTGAGTGAGTTAATATATGTGTGTGATGGAGCTAGCTCTCTCAGAAGGGCATCAATGAGGCAGTGCCTGTATGAGTGGTATGGGTGAGTTAATGTATCAGTGATCTATGGATAATTTATTAACTACATGATAGCCTGTATGGGTTAGAAAATGTTTGTGTGACTGCTAGTTTGAGTAGCTAGATACCCCTGTGAGTGGGGTTGTAACTAACTCCATCAGTGAGCTAGGAAATAAGCAAAAGAAACTAAAACAAAGGTATTTCTTAGACCTGTCAGCCTTTGGCATGGTTTCCCCTGTACCTTTTGCTTCTGACCTCCTGTTTTTGATCCTGTGCTGAATTTCGATATTGCTGGCTTTAGGACCCTGGGCACTTTACGATGGCTGACCAGTGCTAAAGTGTAAGTACTCTCAGTCTAAACTGGATTAGTGTTTGGTTTCCTCATGATTGGCATAATTGATTTAATAGTAAGTTACTAGTTAAGTGCACTATTTGTGCCCAGGGCCTGTAAATCAAATGTTACCTGTGGGCCTACAGCCCTGATTGTGCTACCCGCATGGTACTTGCCCTTTGGCCTGAAAAATGCTCCTGCCACCTTCCAACAGTTGGTGAATAGAGTCCTGTCTGGGTTGGAATCTTTCAGTGCAGCTTATCTGGATGATATAGCTGTATTTAGTTCCACCTGGGAGGACCACCTGGTCCACCTGAAGGAAGTGCTTCATGCCCTGCTTCAAGCAGGCCTGACTATCAAGGCAAGCAAGTGCCAGATAGGGCAAAGCTCAGTTGTGTACCTGGGCCACCTTGTTGGTGGAGGCCATGTACAACCTCTCCAGCCCAAGATCCAGACTATCCTGGATTGGGAGGCCCCTAAAACCCAGCCTTTCTTGGCCTGACTGGGTACTACCGGAGGTTTGTTCAGAATTATGGGACCATAGTGGCCCCTCTGACTGAGCTTACTTCCAAGAAACAGCCCAAGAAGGTCATTTGGACCCCAGAGTGTCAGAAAGCTTTTGACACCCTAAAACAGGCTATGTGTTCAGCACCAGTGTTACTGGCCCCTGACTATAGCAAGGAATTTGTAGTGCAAACAGATGCTTCAGAGGAAGGGATTGGGGCAGTGTTAGCACAAGTTAATGAAGAGGGCCAAGATCAACCAGTTGCCTTCTTCAGCAGGCGACTACTCCCCAGAGAGAAAAGATTGAGTGCCATTGAGAGGAAGGCCTTTGCTGTGGTCTGGTCCCTGAAGAAGTTGAGGCCTTACTTGTTTGGCACTCACTTCCTTGTACAAACTGACCACAGACCTCTCAGATGGTTGATGCAGATGAGGGGGGAGAACCCAAAACTGTTAAGGTGGTCCATTTCCCTACAGGGGATGGACTTCACAGTGGAGCACAGACCTGGGACTGCCCATGCCAATGCAGATGGCCTTTCCAGGTTTTTCCACTTAGCTGATGAGGACTACCAGGGTGTAGGTTAGTACCCATCACCTTTCATCTGGGGGGGGGGGGGGGGGCAGTGTAGGAAAGTCCTCCTTTTTGCCCTGGTCACCCCCACACTTTTTGGACAGGTACTGGTGGTTACTGACTCTTGGCTGTGCCCTGGGTACTGCTTACCAGTCCCAGGGCCAGTGCTCTGTGTAAAATGGATATGCAAATTAGGCTAATTATAATTGGCTAAGTTAACCTACCTATAAGTCCCTAGTATATGGTAGGGCATGTAGGTTTAGGGACCACAGCATAGGTAGTGCACCCATAGGTGCACTGCTAAAGGTGCCCAGTGTCATTTTAAAGGCAGGCCTGCCTTGCTGGCTGCTTTTAAATTAAAGTTATATGCAAATTCAACTTTGGAATTAAAAGTAGTTCCAAAGTCTTAAACTACCTTATTTTTACATATAAGTCACCGCTAAGGTGTGCCCTATGTGCTCCTAGGGCTGGGTGCCATGTAACTATAAGCAGGGACTTTATAAAAATAGTTTTATAAGCCCTGGTGAGGTAAAAACAGCCAAATTCGTTTTTCCCTCATTGTAGTAAATGGCCTTCATAGGCTAGAATGGGGAGACTTTATTTTAATTTTTAAAGTCTCCTTAAATGATGCATACCAAGAATTTGGTATCAAATTAATTGTTGTAATAAATCCCACAACTTCCAGTTGTGGGATTTAATATAACTTGTTCAGGTGAAGAGTTTTAAACTTTACCTGAAAAAGTTGCCAATTTCAACCCTGCATTGTTTTTGCTGCTGTGCTCTGATTGGCCAGCCTCTAGCAGCTTGGCCAAGCTACCTTGATGAGGTGTGAAGTGGCCTGGCTTCACACAAAGGAATGTGCTTGTGGGAGGGAATCTCCCTCAGCAGATGGTGAGGCAGGAAGGGGGAGGGCTGCCAAACTGGTCTTCAAAGGCAGAGAAGGACATTTGGAGCAACCAGCAACACCCCCACATCCTGCTACCCCAGACAACTAGGTGCCCCCTTGATTAGATTAGAAGAGGGCAGGAGGGGTGTGTGTTTATGATTTTTAACCACACCAGTGGGTGGGCTCAGCCAGATGTAACCTCCAAAAATCAGATTCAGCCATGATGGATTTTTGGAGAATGTTGCCTCCTGGGATTGATTTTTGCCACACTTCCCAGGAAGTGGTCATCGCAGGGGGAAGGACCCTGCACCTGATTGGAGAACCAGGAACCCCCTACTTTTCACCCAGGAGCAAGGATAAAACTGGCAGACCTGCACCCACACCTCAGATCCCCATCAGATTCCAACAAGGAAGAACCAAAGGAGAAGAAGGACTGCCCTGCTGGACCCCTGGCCTGCACCTGGAACCTGCACTCAGAAGGACTGCACCAGCTGCACACTTTGGCTTCACCACAAGAAGGACTTTGCCTGGCTTCAACTGGTTCAAGGAGGGACTCCCTGTTTGCTACAGGTGGAAAATTGCTATCCAGAGTCCCCTGCACCAACTCCTGAAGAAAGTGACCAGCTGACCACTGTCCAGTAGCCAAAAAGGAGTTTGCGCCAGGTGCATTCTGGGAGTTGTAGTCTGCACCCCCCAAGGACCATCTCAGAACTTCTGGACCCTTGGGGTGAGCTGTGGACCCCAAAAGAACCTTAAAAGGACATCTGGAAGAAGCCCCAGAAGTTTGGAGAAGTTTGGACAACTTTTGTAAAAAAGCTCCATAGAGGTATCGACCCGCCGCGGCAACTCTAGCCGGCTTGCCTCAACTGCGACCCGGTCTGATTTGCTGGTTCGTCCCGGTAAAGAAAATCTCTGAAAAAGAGACTAAGTCCGAAGGTAAAAAGTTGACCGGGACCTCCCAGCCAGCGTATCCGAGGAGGGCTCCATGGACATCGGATCAAGATCCAGGTTTACCCCGGTCGAAGGATTTTCACCTCGAAAAAACGACTAAGTCCGAAGGTAAAAATCTTCACAGAGGATTCCAGCATCGAGTATCCGGAGAAGGGCTCCAGGAGGTCGGATTGGACTGGCAGGTTCGTCCCGCTGAAGAAAATCTTCAAAAAAGAGACTAATTGTGAAGGTAAACTTTTAACCGAGGCCTCCCGCGACCTGTTGCCGAGCAGGGTTCCATCGCGGTCGGCTTGAAACTTTGATTTTGCCGCGGGCGAGGTGCAACCAGATGACCCGATTGGCGCTTTTTGTTTCTAGGCGCTAAAAAACAATAATTCTTTAAAAATTCATATCTCCGGTTCCCCTTATCCGATTCTATTTGTTTTGGTGTCATATTGAAGATAAGAATGTAATCTATTCTTATAAATTGGTTTTGGATTTTTAAACTGTTTCCTGTGTTTTATTTAATTACTGTTTTGTGATATTTGAATGCTTTACACTCCTAAGTTAAGCCTTGACGCTCGTTGCCAAGCTACCAAGGGTTGAGCTGGGTTTAATTTACTGAGACCTAACTGGACCTTAGTGGAGGTTAGTGGCCTATTGCTAAGTGTAGTTACCTATCTGCCCCTACCAATAACCCATTTTCCAACAGTACTCCTTTAAACATGTCTCAGACCTACCATTGCAGTATCTGTGTGTGCAGTTTTGCACAGCCAATTTGACTTGGAAAGTGTACCCACTTGCCAGCCCCAAACATTCCCTTTTACTCCATGTAAGACAGCCTTAGGCATGGCCCAAGGCAGCCCCAGGGGCAGGGTGCAGTGTATTTAAAAGGTAGGACACACACTGGTGTCTTTTAATGTCCTGATAGTAAAATACTGCTAAATAAATTTTTCACTATTGCAAGGCCTATCTCTCCCATAGGATAACATGAGGATTGCCTTGAGATGTTTTTTAAGTGCTGTTTCCCATTAGGAGCAGATAGAGATACTGAGTTGGGGGTCTTTGAACTCACAATTTAAAAATACATCTTTTGGTGAAGTTGTTTTTTAGGTTGTAAGTTTGAAAAATCCACTTTTAGAAAGTGAGCATTTTCTTGCCTAACCATTCTGTGCCACTGCCTGCCTGCTGAATACATGTCTGGGTTAGACTGACAGTTGGGCCATCTGTGAATTCACTCTAAACAGTCACACAAAGGGAGCTTTTCCTGATTTGTCTGCCTGTGCAAGAGTGAATGGAAGAGTTAACACTTGCACCTGAATAGGGCTGTGCCAGTCCTTACAGAAAGCAGTCTACAGCCCCCTATAGTGTGTCTGGCGCCAGGGCAGGGACAGGCAGGGTCTTGTGCACAACAAGGACTTTCCTTTGAAGTTTGCCTACTTCAAAGACAGAAATGAGTATTAATATTGGACTGCTGACCTTACAAATTCAGAATACTCCTGGAATGAGGACATTCTGCAACAGAGGAGACCTGGATGCCTGAGGAGCACCTGCCACTCTGCCTGTTGTTTTGCTGTGCTGGCCTGACTGCTGCTGCTTCTGCCCTGGGAGTGAAATGGCTGGACTGTGCTTTCTACATCCTGGTGTTCGAGGTTTTCCAAGGGCTTGAACTGAGCTTCCCTCCTATTATGAAGTCTCAGGGACATTAACGACTTCATCTGCCAGTGCCTGGGCTCTTCTGCTCAGAGTCCTGACTTGCTAAGTGGTGCCAAATCCAGTCCCTTGGCCCTTGAAAGTGGTAGATGGTAACCTGAGTGAAAATCCATGCAATGGAGCTGCTGCAGCAGAAAAATTGGCACAAAGCCTGGATTACAGCTGACAAATCAACACAGCACCTGCGAAACTGATGGTTGGTCTGCTTCAGCGTGGATCCATCGTTGGCGTGCATCTAGATTTTCTAGGCATCATCCCTGGGCATCAAATCTTCAACATCACCCCAGGGATCCGAGGTTGCGTATCGGGAAATCAACACATTGTCCGTCTGTGGGGAAAGAAACAACATTGCCTGCCTGGCAAGAAAAGTATTGACACACGACCTCACTTAGGAGTAAGGAATTAACGTATTGCTTGCTTTTCTGATGCATCACCTTCTTTGCGGCTTTTTTTAATGCTTACCAGGTACTGTGTGCTAAAACAATGCATACATTGATTCCTATGCATTAAGACTCTTTTATGTTTAAAAAGTGGTATCTTTTCTTGTGTATGTTGTATTTCTGTTGTTTTGGTCTTGTTTCATTCAGATACATATTGGCTATTTTTCTAAACTGGTGTGGAGTACTTTTGTGGTGTTTTCACTCTGTTACTGTGTGTGTATGTATAAATACTTTACACATTGCCTCTGAGACAAACCTGAATGCTTGTTTCAAGCTACCAAGGGGGTGAGAATAGGTTATTTTAAGTGTGTGATTCCCTTACGCTTCCTAGATTTAGGTTCCATACTTGGACAGGGTGTAAACTTACTGCCAACTAGAGACTCCATTTCTAACAGTATTGCAACAGCACTTTACAGTAAAAAACACTCTGCATTGTATTTCTGTCCTATTTGTACTATGAAAAGTGTTTTGACATATCTAAAGACTGTAGTCACTATTGGAAAATAAGACATAAACATATGTTTTATTTAATCATCATAATTACACCAATATCACAATAGTCATTCTTTATAATGTAATATTATGTCACACTGTAATAAAAGTATCATTTTGATTGTTTTACTGTTATCAGCTTTTATACTTCTTCACCGTAAACAGTGGTTTGTATAAAGCATCATATTTGAAAAGTGGAGAAAAAATTATAAATGGATTGGAAAAAAAAAAACAAAGGTGCACAGTAGATCACTACAAATATGTGTTATTATGCATTGCACTCACTGCAATTCATTGAAAAGTGTTTTTGTAAGAGATACTATAGTAACTGTTAGACCTGGCATCCTTGTTGTGGTCTCCCCTGTCTTTTTTTCATCTGCTTCCCATGTTTTGACTGTATGCCGGACTCTATTTTGCTGTTTTTGGTACTCTGGGCACTTTACCACTGCTGACCAGTGCTAAAGTACAAGTGTTCCTGTGTAAAGTGTATGTGTAATTGGCTTTTCCATGATTGGCATATTTGATTTACTAGTTATTACCTATTAAAGTGCTCTAGAGGTGCCCAGGGCCTGTAAATCAAATGCTACTAATAGGCCTGCAGCACTGGTTGTGCCACCCACATTATTAGCCCTATAAACATGGCTCAGACCTGTCACTGCAGTCTCTGTGTGTGCAGTTTTAAACTGCCAACCTGACCTGGGAAGTGTACCCACTTGCCAAGCCTAAGCCTTCCCTTTTTATACATGTAAGGCAGCCCTAAGGTAGGTTCTAGGTAGCCCCATGGGCAGGGTGCAGTGTATGTTAAAAGGTGGGCCATGTACCTATGTGTTTTATATGTCCTAACAGTGAAATACTGCCAAATTTAGTTTTCACTGTTGCAAAGCCCATCTCTCTCATAGATTAACATGGGGACTGCCTTTAAATATTTTTATAGTTCAGATACCCTTTGAGTGCAGATAGACATGTGGAGTTTGGTGTCGCAGAACTCAGAATTTAAAAATACATGTTTTAATGAAGTTGTGTTTTAGATTTTTAGTTTGAAAATGCCACTTTTAGAAAGTAGGATTTCTCTCGCTCAAACTTTTCTGTGACTCTGTCTGTTTATGGACTCCCTGTCTGGGTCACACTGACAATAGGATCTTGTGAACAACAGAGACTTTCCTTTGAAGTTTGCCTACTTCAAAGTCAGACAGAGGTCTAAGTAGTGGACCCCAAACCCCAGACTTTTAGATCACTTCTGGAAACCAAGAGGAATCTCTGCCAAGGAGAAGAGCTGAAGGGCTGAGGAGAAGTGCTGCCCCTGCCTGTGACTGTGCTTTGTTGGGCTATCCTGCAGTTTCTGCCTCTGCCTGTGAAAGGGGACAAAGACTGGACTTTGTTGTGCATTCCTGCTTGAAGAAGGATTTTCAAGGGCTTGCACTGAGCTTGCCTCCTGTTGTGAAGTCTCGGGCCACAAAGACTTCCTCTGCCAGCACCCGGACTCTCTGCTGAGACTCCTGTCCTGCCAAATGGTGCCATATCCAGTGCCTGGGCCCCCGAAAGGTGAAGTTGGCAGAACAAGCACTGAAATCCATGCACAGAATGCCGTGCAGGGAACCTTTCAATGCACTATTTGCAATGTGGCTGATAAACGACACCCCAACCGCTTGAAAGCTAAAGTCAATGCTCCACCTGCATTGTGGCTGGGAGATCAATGCATCGTGGCTGGAAAAATGATGCAACACCCGCTTACAGCTGCTGATAACGATGCAAATTTAATGAGGTGCCTTTTTCTAACACAGTGCAACCGGATTTCTCAGGCATCGTTGCTGGACGTCAAAGTCATGATGAAACTCCGCGGATCTGAGGTGCCCCATCTGGAAAATTATGCATTGCTGACCCGACCGGAGAAAACAATGCACAGACTCACTTGAGAGTAAGGAATTGGCGCATCGCTGACTTTCCCAATGCATGCTCGTCCATGCGGCTTTATTTTTGACACACTTTGTGTCAAATCAGCGTCTCCGTTGATTTCATATTTCGACTTGTGTATTTTGGATTTTTGTTGTTTTGGTCTTGTTTGATATAGATAAGTATTGGCTATTTTCTAAACTGGTGTGGTGTCCATTTTGTAGTGTTTACACTGTTTTACTGTGTGTGTTGGTACAAATACTTTACACATTGCTTCTGGGATAAGCCCTCCTGCTCACGCCAAGCTACCAAGGGGGTGAGTGGGGGTTAACCAGGTATGTTTTCCCTTTGCCCTGACTAGAGTGAGGGTCCCTGCTTGGACAGGGGGTAACCTGACTGCCAACCAAAGACCCCCATTTCTAACAGTAACCTAAACATGTACATTTTAAACAATGTTCCTATATATTTTATCTGGTACAATATTATAAATAAATTGCAGTACTCTTCAATTTTAGAGATTGTTTCGAAAACATCATCTCTGGTAGACCAAATGATGTATAAACTGCTGAAGATTATTGTACAAAACAATCTACACAGCACTAATGTTCTTCAATTATGACATGCAAGTTTGGTTGGATAAACAAATGGGGTTAATTTTTGAGCAAGGCATTTCTTGGTTTCTACTTAAGGCTGGTATATTTGGACTACGACCATCCAGTTTCAAATGTTAATTAGAGAGTAGAATATTCAATGCTTATATTAACTCCTCTCTGGAACATTAAAAATACTGCTGATTCTTGAAGATCTTTTTTTAAAACATTACTCTTAATAGGCTGAATAATGTCTGAAAAAGTGATAAACCACGTAGAGGAAACACCATACCTCACTTTTTTAAGCAGAATTTATCCTTAGAATTTCGGTTAAAGAAAGAGAGGATTTAAGTTTGGTAGTTTGAATGGAAGTTTTGCTTTGTATTTTAGGTTGATGTCATTGCATCCTGTCCATTTATTTTCACTCTTTAGATATACACTAAATGTAATGTCCAGAGTTTGTATTTACTCCTTCGTGAAAGATGATAACCAAACTAGTAAAGTTTCTTCCTGAGATTGATATTTGTCTGGCTTTGAAGTGCATAATTTGAGTCGCCAATTTAGAACCATCTGGTCTTCAACGTTGTAGCATTACTATAAGGAATTTTTCTGTTCTTTGTAGAAAATATGTAGAGAAAAGTCCAGATCTGCAGTTTGGGCACATCACATTTTGGTTAGCATTTATGTACAGTTTCTCAAAAGGAACAGTTTTAGAATCTGGTAATGTTAAATAAAGGAATTGTTCTGAATTGATTTGAGATCTAGATGTAAAAGAGCAGTATTCGAAATAATGGTTCCATTTGTAACTGAGTCCAAATAGATCATCAATATTTACTTATTCTCCTCTAAGCATGACCATGATAGATTCCTGTGCACCTTGCTCAACATTAAGATTAAACATTATTTATCCCATACATATATTCTAAAAGGTCTCAGATTCCTAAAGCAGAATGTACTACAGTTCTATCACTTTTTGAATGCTGCAGCAAATTAAATAGTGCAGAATACGTTGTCTTAACAAATTTTTGTTCGATTTGGTTTACTACATGGGGTAAATGGACAGGATGTTGAGAATAACATTTGCATAGCAGTTGACACTTGAACTGTTTTCCAAGTGGTAACTTACTATTTCACCACCTTTTTCCAGTTTTATCTTCTTAGAACTTTCTATGTTGTCATTTTGTCCTTTCTTTTATTGAGAGTCAGTAGACTTCTTTGTGATTTTCTGCTTTGGTCAGAGTATCCATTTCTCATAAACAGTGTGCTGGCCTAAATGAGGAGTGTAAAGACTTTTTAACTGATTGTACTCCTGTACAAGTTTACTTCAGCACTAACTTTCTCTCATCACAGTCAATTAAAAAAAAGCCAGACAAACTTCTAATCCATGACGTTGCTACATAAGACATTACTTCTTTGAATACAGAACTTTCAATAGTAACCAATGCTGAATCAGCACGTAAACCTTGCGATTTATCTATGGTTACTGCATTTGCTAAAGAGACAGGGAACTGTTGTCCCCGTATGTATAAGTCTTTTTACAAGCAAAAAGTATACAACACACAGGTCAAACTTCTTGACATCATTTAACTGATCAAATGTTATAGCCAAATACTCTATCTCATCTCTATTTGGAAAGTTAATGAAATCAATAACTTTATCCATTGCACCATTTACTAAGCCTTCCTCAACATTTGAATTTCGTCATAAAATAACTTGACAGTTTTGACAGACATGGAAACACTTTTCTAGTCCTGCTGTTTTCAATACTGAATTTTCCAAAGAATCCAATTTTGCTTGTAGTTTCTCTGTCAGTAATATTGTGACTTCTTGATGTTTCATTTTAACAATAGCTGTAATTTCCGAAATTTCTAGTTTCTCCAGTTGTAGTAATTTTTCATCAAAGTTTGAGCACTCGAAGTGTTGGTAATAAACAAACTATAGATTTCTCTTCTTTGATGAAATTTAACATATGGGGCCTCATTACAACATTGGCGGGCGGCAAGCGCCGCCCGCCAAGTTGTAACCGCCGTGCGGCCGCCAACGCGGCTGCACTGCCGCGGTGCCCATTATGACATCCCCGCTGGGCTGGCAGGCGGAAACAGAGTTTCCGCCCACCGGCCCAGTGAGGATGTGGGCCGCAACATGGGAGCCGGCTCCAAATAGATCTGTCAGTGTTGCGGCCATGCGACGGGCGCAGTTGCACCCGTCGCGCTTTCCACTGTCTGCTGCACAGACAGTGAAAAGCTGTGTGTGGCTGTGCCAGGGGACCCCGCGACTCCCCTTTCCGCCAGCCTTTCCATGGTGGTTCCTACCACCATGGAAAGGCTGGCGGAAGGTGACTCGTAATCCCTGGCGGATTACAACCGCCAGGACCACCATGGCGAAAAACTGCCGGTCTCAGCAGTGAGACCGCAGCGCTTCCGCTGCGGTCAAAATACGCAAGATTGCACCACCAGCCTGTTGGCGGTTCAGTCGCCAAAACAGCCCTGGCGGTCTTTGACCACCAGGGTTGTAATGAGGGCATAAATCTGGTGCAGTTATGGCAGATGAGAATAGAGTCTTGATTAGGAAATGTTAGAAGTGGAGTCTTTGGTCGGCAGTCAGATTACCCCCTGTCCAAGCAAGGACCCTCACTCTAGTCAGGGTAGAAGATATTCACCCCCAGCTAACCCCCGCCCACCGACGTGGTAGCTTGGCACGAGCAGGCAGGCTTAAATTCAGAGAGCTAGGTGTAAAGTATTTGTACCAACACACACAGTAAATCAATGAAAACTCTACAAAATGACACAACACAGGTTTAGAAAAATAGAAAATATTTATCTAAATAAAACAAGACCAAAATGACAAAAATCCCCTATACACAAGTCAAGTTATTAATTAAAATGCAAAAAGAGTCTTCATGTTCTTTTAAACACAACGCTAATGCTGTTAGCATGAAATTGCACTTGGGTTGAGTCAAAATAACCAGCACGGGGGAGTGTGCATCGAAAAAGGTAAGCAGTGCGTCTATTTCTCACCCGCAAGTGAGGTTGTGCATCGTTTCTCCTCCATCAGCGATGCTTAGCATTGTTTTTCCAGCCACGTGCGTCGATTTCACAGCTGCGCTGCAAGCACTGCATCGATTTCAGCCGCAGAGCCAGCTGCTTGTCGTTTCTTTAGCCATTCTCAACGGTTGCATGGGAAATTTCCCAGCATGGTGATCTGTGCGTGGATTTCCAACCTTGGTCCACCAGCTTCACCTGTAAAGGCCCCAGGACCTGGATAGGGACCCACTTGGCAGGGCAGGAGTCTCAGCAGAGGCTCCAGGTGCTGGCAGAGAGATGTCTTTGTTGTCCCTGAGACTTCAACAACAGGAGGCAAGCTCAGTATCAAGCCCTTCGATAGTTTGAGGTACTGGGTTTTTCAGAACCAGTACTGATCCGGTAACCCAGCGGTGCCAGGGTACACCCAAAGACCTCGGGTACTTTCCTGATTCAGACCACAGAAACTCAGAGTCTTCTAGGTGAAGTCAAAGATCAAATTTATTGGCTGCAGCCAAGTAACAAGCGTCCTAGAAGTACAGCACGGTTTGTATGTTCTCAGGAGACTGTGTTTCAATGCAAAGTCAGGTTTCCTTATATACAGTTTTTTAAACTTCAGGCAAACATTCTTGACATTTTGGTTGGTCATTCACATGTTTTCACTACAAAGGAAAAAACAGTGTCATGATGAAACCTCATATTTCATGTCATCCAACCCATAATAAATTACCCGGCAAGGCCTAGTATTTTACATCAGATAAGTGTGGATCCCTAATAAAAACGGGCACCTCCCCCTCGTAAAGTAAGAAGAAGAAAAGAGCAGGTGCAGGTGTGAGCAAGTTAGGCAGGGTGTGTGAGCGATAATAAGGGTTTTATGGCCTGGTGTGCCTTGATGCTATCTGATTCGGCCACTGGGAGAGGGACTGACCAAACAGGTTTGGCCTGAGGCAATGGTTCCAGCTTGCCCAGGTCAGAGAAAAGTCAATCAAGGTGTACGTGTCCTTGGAATCAAATCTGACTGTATTATAAGCCTATGTGAGGGCAACTTTTAAAAATGGCTGCCGTGTATAAAATGGGAGCCACGAGTGCAGGACGAAAATGGCGATTTCGAGGTGAAAACGCTGCTGGAATTGAGCGAAAATGCTCATGCTTAGTGTACTAGTCATTATCGGTCTTTTGATACTAAAATCGTACTGCTGTGGCAAAGTAAATTACATGGGTTCAGAATTTTTAGAACCACAAACCCTCCTTTTGCCCTTACATAGGCAATAAACCTATTCTCATGCTAATCTGAGTCCAGGTCTATGTTTATAAGGCCATGGAGATGTTACTGGAGCAAAATTCTAGTACTTGGTAACTCTCTCTGGACAGGTCTCCTCGAACATGAAGTAGCACAAAAGGCCACATATGGCAGGACAAAATAAGGAATACCTCTATCTGCAGTAGGTGGCATAAGATCACACACCCAACAATTAGTGATGTTCACTACTAACTAGTGTTGATGCAGAAGCTGTACAAAAGAATTGCTTACGAATTCTGATCTTCTAACCTGCTCATGTTCAGGAAAAGGGTGAAAAGAGTGCAAAGAAACAATAGTAGGAAAAGACATAGGTTGGGAAGTGGGTGCAGAAGTCAATTGAGTAGAGAAAAACAATCCCACCCATAAATGACAACGTCATGTTTAAAAGACACTAGAAAACACGTTATTAAGAACATATAGACAACGGGAGAAAGTAGTGACCACTATTACAAATGAAATAATAATTTTTCACAACCCTAACCAAAAAACAAATCCTAAAATTATCTAGTAACATTTTTAGGGCTCCTCTGCATTTTTTTAATTTTTGTATGTTCAGGTGGAACAGTGGTGACTCTCATCAATGCTCTAAGGTGAAAAGGGGCTACTCTTTCCACAGAAAATGGACTTTATTCTGCTTTTACTAAACAGAATAGTACTTTAAAACAATGCCAGCAAAACAATCAGTCTCCTAACACCTAGTCTATACAATCACACGGAAACCTCTTGTGAAACCAACTATGCCCAGAGTCCGTTCAAAAAGCCTCTCTGGCAGGCTTCTATTGTCCATCAAATTTTCTTTTGTTGTTTTCTTTCGCATGGGCCTCTCAATTCAGGCCTCTTCGTGAGAAAAGTACTGCTTAGTTGGAGTGCCCTCCTGGCAAACACCCACAGCTCACTCGAAAGTCTCAATGTCTTAAAGCAATGCACCAGTGTCTCTCCTCTGTGGCAGACACTACAAACAATGTGCTCTTCATTGATCAAGGGCACAAATCATCTCGTGCAGACCCAAGCACCATTAATTGGGAAATAGCTCAAGCTCAGCAGCACTTTCAGACTCCAACACTCATTATTTAGTGTCAGAGGACGCTCAAGCTGCTCTTTCATGGGCACCACAATATAGTGCCTTTTTCAAAACTTGAAATCTCCGGTGCACTGCCCTTCTTCCGTTGGAGCAAAGAAAAAGGGGGGGTGTGGCCAAAACTCAGGCCAAGGGGCTTAAGGGATTGCACACTGTCAGAGGTTACCAGCACATGACAGGTAGAGAAATGAAACCTCAAAACAGCTCTGCCATCAACAACAGGAATCCTTCTCTTTAGCTCTTTTACACTGAAACTTTGGTTTTGTGATGTCCAACGCCGTCTGATGGAGCAAGTACGATACCATGCGCTGGCGATCGCTGTCCAGCTTTGCTACTTTCTGGGTGCTGAGACTGTAGGGCCAAGACGTCCGTCTTTCATCTGTAGCTGTCACTGATGGGAATTAGGCTTAAATCAATGTCCTGCAGGTTATTATGACTTGATACCCGCAGAATCTAGTGACGTAGGAAATGTGCCACAGTTGTTAGTTTCCTTCAATTTAGTAAAAAAAACAGTTCATGGTTTTTAACAAGGGGACTGTCAGCAGGTGGTCTGCAATCTTCAAAGGAGTAGCCATACACCATGGGCATAAAATACAAAGACAAAGGCAGAAGGGCAAAACAGGGTCTCTAGCATCTTTAATTGGGTTCTCTCCATTATTCTCTGCCATCTATAGCTACATGAGAATTCTATCTGAATGGATTTCCTCACACAGTGGCATTGTCTAATGGGGTAAACACATATTTTCCTCAACGATTAAGTCTAGGTGTTCCTCCTTACCTTAGAACATCTCAATAGAGAAATCAAATGATACCGATTATCAGGGACATGTAGAAACCTTCCTTTAAAAACTGTGCATCAGGTGCACTATGCAATACACAGGCTAATAGTCAAATGTGCAAACAAAAAGACAAGAACTAGAGGGTCCTGATATTTGCATGATTAGGAGACATCTGATCCCACAAAAATTAAAGTAGCAGGAACAGAAGGGAACCGAAAACCAAATTAAAATAGACATTGAAAATTCGTCATGTTCAATAAGGTAAACATAAGATATCTCCTATTGAGATGGAAAACTTGTCTTACTATAATATTGAGTCAGTTAACCAGTCTATCGCTACCCTGACAGTCAGGCTGGAAAACATTGAAGCAGGCCTAAGGCAAATTCTTGAAAACCAGTCTGGTCATACCAAAGGGAATTATACATAACATGGGGGTCCCTGGTACATCACTGCAGTCTGGAAATGTGAACCTGAACAATACATCAATAATAATAAAAAGGTCTGACTGGTGAAAGGAATTTGAAAAAGAGAAATGGGACCAGGACATAGCTAAAATCTCAATAACTAAGCATGATGCGACATTGGTCAGGGGAAGTAACAAAAGAAAAAATCTATAGGAAGAACAAAAAAATTATTTGGGTGATAGTCAGGCATGTGACACAACACCGAGAGTATGGGTGATACACAAAGGCCAAAGTTACACAAATTTTAACTCTACCGTTGGCGACTACACCATATACGTTACTCCTAGCTAATGTTTCAGTTCCTTCTTCAGGAAAAAATGAAAACCTGGTTTTCTTTTAAGGAACAAAAGCCATATGCTACTTAGGAAACAGAACATCATTAACTAATGTAATATAGAAATTAGGCCACCTTGAGTCACAGATCTATAATTTCATCCTTAGGTCCAATCAAGGCTACATAAATGTAGGGCTGCCTGTTCCTTTAGGGGAAGGGGCAGTAACGTGACTAACTGCAGGTGACACACTTTGATCCTGTATATCTCTTTTTATTTTCCTTCAATACCATTATAGCCAAATAGACATCCACTGGTGAAGTGTTGTCTTTTATGTTCACAGCATGAAATATCATTATCTTGTGGAATTTAGTAACCAGAACAAGTTCAACCAACTGTTGCGTAGCGATGGGCATCGTCATGACCATCCCCTCACAACACAGGGGAGCTTGTAATAGTATCAAAAGCAACAACAAACAAGCAAAAAACCCAAATAAAAACGCACAAAACGTCAAGCTATCAGATATACTTGCTGTGTATCAAGCACAAAAAGCATAGACAAAACAATAGCATGTGTGAATAAGCGGTGACACACAACACCATGGGCCTGATTCTAACTTTGGAGGACGGTGTTAAACCGTCCCAAAAGTGGCGGATATACCACCTACCGTATTACGAGTCCATTATATCCTATGGAACTCGTAATACGGTAGGTGGTATATCCGCCACTTTTGGGACGGTTTAACACCGTCCTCCAAAGTTAGAATCAGGCCCCATGTCATGTACTTTATGCACTGTAAACCTGCAGCCCAAAACCCAATATTTGGGCCTGTTTAATTTGTCAGGTTTAAAATCCTTACCCTCCTTTTGACAGTAGATCACCAGGCAATGGAAATCTGCTGTCAAATATAACTTTACTGTTTCTCTTCTAACATACAGGACCAGCAAGAACAATTCATGATAGGACCAAATACATGAAAATAAATTTCCGTTACTTAACTGTTACCCTCTTGTCAGTTACTTCGCAACATCAAGCCACCTTAGTTTTACCTTTCTAAAAGTAAAAATTGTTACACTGACACTCCATATTAATTTGGCACCTACAATTTCCACTGTGAAAAATAAGTCTTAATTGGCAAATCGTTCTCATTAAGGCATGTAGCCTTCAAAATTTTAGAAAAGGGCTGCATCTTATTTTCTGTCTAAGACTTAATGCAACACTTCGTTTTCTGTCAAATAAAAGCAACTAGCAGGCATCATTTTATTTTTTTAGAGCGGAGACACAAATGTATCAGTTCTGCAGAGCATTTAACATGATGTTGGGACTTTCGAAGAAACCCCTTTTTTTTATATTTTCCCTTTGGAATTAAGTTCTTTAATTGTATTGATGTTCTTCTGGAGAAACCAGAAATCCCACTTTTAGAGGCTTGTAGGGTCATTCTGCATTTCACAGAGACAAGGCCCTAATTTAAAAGGTCACAAGTGTCAACATGACAGCCTCCTCCATTGTTTATGGGAAAACTAAAGATAGTATCTCAGCAGCGTGACTTGAGCCAGCCTCTGTAGCTCTCCTAGCTTCTGCCACTCTGAATCTGTCAAAGACAGTAGGCTTTCCTATTTTCCTTCTAACCTGCAATAATTCACTCTATTTAAAAAAAAAAAAAAAAATCCTTTTAAGGCGCTAAAAAAAATTATCTCTATTTCCAGATTATTAAACTACATTTACTGTGAATAATTCACAAACCTTAATAACACACATACCAGTTGTTAGAATAAATGCTTGTTGCAATCCCATGCAATGGTACATATTTCATCAACCTCGAATGAATGAACGTCTCAGTAGGCCCAGCTGAAGTTAGAACCTTCAACCTTGATATTAAAACAAGCCTTTGTACTGGCACATTGACTCATTGAATCATAAGAAGGCACAACCTGCAAATATATATATATCAAACCTAAATGTATGCATTTACTGAAGCCTGAGACACTTTAAAAAGTACTCTGAATGAAAGAAAATGCAGTTTAAACAGTGCTTTTGCCCAAAATCGACTTTGATATTTTAGGCATTAAAAAATCAATATCCTACAATTTTCTTGCATAATATGCATTACCAGAATGTCTATTACACAATCCATGAGTCAGTCATTGAAAATATTAACTTATACTTTATAGAAATGAGCTTGTTTGCTCCTGCGCCAAGGGAAAATTGCACATACAAATGTCATTTTAGCGGTGCAACATAACTTAAATTAAATTTTAATGTTAGGAGGTCATAGTATAGGTATTAAGCTTTATAAATATTAAAAAACGATTTTGAAAGGCACTTATTTTTTAAATAATTTTTCCATAATTAATAATTTTCTTTTAAAAAAAAAATAAAAACCCAATTATTCTTTTTTTTGTGATAATTCCACATATAAAAGCAAGCTGCATCCCTTGCCTATTATTTGGGATACATTAACTCACAAGCCTAAGCGCATAAGCCTAACTTGAAATGCGTCACATTTTTGCGCCACTTTCATTTAAAAGGAAGGTTATGCAAAATTCCACCCGTGTTTAACTGGGAAAGTGCTGGCTGAATTGAACATTCCTATCAAATATACTGCAGCTGAAAAGTTTGCCTGTGAACATCTAATACAATGCATCTAAGAAAAATGCTGTAAATTTATTTATTTTTTTGCAAAAATAGATAATTTCGTTTTTTTTTTTTGGGGCCCTATTTATATCTATTGAATGCGTTTTCTAATTTATTAAGCATTTAACAGCAGTTTTGTATATGTGCACAATTGCTCATTCTATAAATTAAAGAGCAACATATAGCTATGTTAGCACATCACATGGTTCATTTCTGGATTTTTTCTAAGTTTCTACTTAATATTAATTAACCAACATTTTACTTAACAAACTGTAAACATCAAGAAGACCCACAAACACACATTGAGCTCATTTCAGATATAAACAGAAAACACTCAGTACACACAATACAGCACGCTTTAGCCATTTTTCATAAATAGCGCCGTCGCAATTTACTTACAGAACCGTTTGCAGATCCTAGTTGTAAGTCATATTCACAAGAAAAAAAGAAAACTTTTCTCAATTATTTCCAAGAATAGCGGACCCATACTTTATTAAACGTGATGGGGCCTACTCCGTGCTTCACATATAGTTCATAGGTTGGAGTTCCAATCGGAGGAACCGGACATGAGTCCTCCAACCGGGAGTCCCTTTTACAACCAAGACAAAACTAATTTCCAAGTCTGCTAAGACCAGGCATCTTCGCTCACTAGTCTAGCTTCAAACTTCAAAGGATTATCGTTTACGATAGTCTCGTGAATACACGAGTCCTTCGGCTTTGGTACTTGCAAGTTCCAAATCAAAGGGATCCCGAAGGGATACCAAACCAAATGTCCAACTAAGGACCAAACCAAGTGTCCAACTAAGGACTCGGAGACGCTCCACTTATACTCAACTGAAAATATCGATGACGTCACCAGAAGACTCGTCTTATCGTTTCGCTCTACCAAACATCAAGGGTCCAAATCAGGGCGATAGCCAGGGCAGCAGTCCTTCGTAGCCGTCGGGAAGCGGGGAACCTCGCAGCAAAGACTTTCCGACCACGTCGACATGCAGGGGTCGATGAAGTGGCGGCCTTCCTCCCGAATTTTCACACGAAGCTCCCCACGGACTTCAGGCTTGGACCGGTACCGCTGGTATCGCCCTACGTTGGGCGCCAACTGAGGTACTGGGTTTTTCAGAACCGGTACTGATCCGGTAACCCAGCGGTGCCAGGGTACACCCAAAGACCTCGGGTACTTTCCTGATTCAGACCACAGAAACTCAGAGTCTTCTAGGTGAAGTCAAAGATCAAATTTATTGGCTGCAGCCAAGTAACAAGCTTCCTAGAAGTACAACAGCACGGTTTGTATGTTCTCAGGAGACTGTGTTTCAATGCAAAGTCAGGTTTCCTTATATACAGTTTTTTAAGCTTCAGGCAAACATTCTTGACATTTTGGTTGGTCATTCACATGTTTTCACTACAAAGGAAAAAACAGTGTCATGATGAAACCTCATATTTCATGTCATCCAACCCATAATAAATTACCCGGCAAGGCCTAGTATTTTACATCAGATAAGTGTGGACCCCTAATAAAAACGGGCACCTCCCCCTCGTAAAGTAAGAAGAAGAAAAGAGCAGGTGCAGGTGTGAGCAAGTTAGGCAGGGTGTGTGAGCGATAATAAGGGTTTTATGGCCTGGTGTGCCTTGATGCTATCTGATTCGGCCACTGGGAGAGGGACTGACCAAACAGGTTTGGCCTGAGGCAATGGTTCCAGCTTGCCCAGGTCAGAGAAAAGTCAATCAAGGTGTACGTGTCCTTGGAATCAAATCTGACTGTATTATAAGCCTATGTGAGGGCAACTTTTAAAAATGGCTGCCGTGTATAAAATGGGAGCCACGAGTGCAGGACGAAAATGGCGATTTCGAGGTGAAAACGCTGCTGGAATTGAGCGAAAATGCTCATGCTTAGTGTACTAGTCATTATCGGTCTTTTGATACTAAAATCGTACTGCTGTGGCAAAGTAAATTACATGGGTCCAGAATTTTTAGAACCACAAGTTCTTTACAAGCAGGAAGGCACACATAGTCCAGTCTTTGTCCTCTTACACAGGCAGAAGCAGCAACTGCAGGATAGCTCCACAAAGCACAGTCATAGGCAGGGCAGCTCTTCTTCCTCAGCTCTTCTCCAGGCAGAGGTTCCTCTTGTTTTCCAGAAGTGATCTAATGTCTGTGGTTTTGGATACCCTTCTTATTCCCATTATGCCCTTTGAAGTAGGCTTACTTCAAAGAAAAGTCTCTTCTGTTTGTGAAATTCTGCCTTGCCAAAGCCAGGCCCCAGGCACACACCAGGGGGTTGGAGGCTGCATTGTGTGAGGGCAGGCACAGCCTTTTCAGATGTGAGTGAACACTCCTACCCTCCCTCCTAGCACAGATGGCTCATCAGAATATGCAGGCTACACCCCAGGTGTCACTGTCTAGAGAGAGGTGCAAACAGCCCAACTGTCAAACTGACCCAGACCCAGAATCCAAAAACAGGCAGAGTCACAGAATGGTTTAAGCAAGAAAATGCTCACTCTCTAAAAGTGGCATTTTCAAACAGACAGTCTCAAAATCAACTTTACTAAAAGATGTATTTTTAAATTGTGAGCTCAGAGACCCCAAACTCCACATGTCTATCCGCTCCCAAAGGGAATCTACACTTTAATCATATATAAAGGCAGCACTCATGTTAACCTATTAGAGGGATAGGCCTTGCAACAGTGAAAAACAAATTTAGCAGTATTTCACTGTCAGGACATATAAAACACATTAGTATGTGTCCTACCTTAAACATACACTGCACCCTGCCCATGGGGCTAACCAGGGCCTACCTTAGGGGTGTTTTACATGTAAGAAAAGGGAAGCTTCACGCCTGGCAAGTGGGTACACTTGACAAGTTGAATTGGCAGTTTAAAAGTGCACACACAGACACTGCACTGACAAGTAGGGTGTTGAGAAGCAGTGGTTATTTGCACATCTCTGAATTCTAGGGTGCTATACTAGCATGTGAATTACAGGGCATTTCTCAAATAGACATCTTTTTTACACACTGTCTTACATTTGGAAGGAAAAAATGTAGAGAAAGACAAGGGGCAATAATAATTGTTTTGCTATTCTGTGTTCCCCCCAAGTCTTCTGATAAAAATGGTACCTCACTTGCGTGGGTAGGACTAATGCTCGCAACAGGAAACGCAGCATAGACACAGCACATTTTTACATTGAAATCTGATGTGTTTTTTGTAAAGTGCCTAGCTGTAGATTTTGGCCTTTAGCTCAGCCGGCACCTAGGGAAACCTACCAAACCTACACATTTTTGAAAATTTGACACCTAGAGAAATCCAAGATGGGGTGATTTGTGGGGCTCTCACAAGGTTCTGTTACCCAGAATCCTTTGCAAACCTCAAAATTTGGCCAAAAAAACACTTTTTCGTCTCATTTCGGTGACAGAAAGTTCTGGAATCTAAGAGGAGCCACAAATTTCCTTCCACCCAGTGGGCCCGAAAGTCTCCTGATAAAAATGGTACCTCACTTGTGTGGGTAGGCCTAGCGCCCGCAACAGGAAATGCCCCAAAACACAACGTGGACACATCACATTTTCCCAAAGAAAACAGACCTGTTTTTGCAAAGTGTCTAGCTGAGGATTTTGGCCTCTAGCTCAGCCGACACCTAGGGAAACCTAGCAGACCTGTGCATTTTCGAAAACTAGACACCAAGGGGAATCCAAGATGGGGTGACTTGTGGGGCTTTCACAAGGTCCTGTTATCCAGAATCCTTTGTAAACCTCAAAATCTGGCCCAAAAACACTTTTTCCTCACATTTTGGTGACAGAAAGCTCTGGAATCTGAGAGGAACCACAAATTTCCTTCCATGCAGCGTTCCCCCAAGTTTCCTGATAAAAATGGTACCTCACTTGTGTGGGTAGGCCTAGCGCCCGCGCTGGAAATACCCCAAAACACAACATGGACACATTTTCCCAAAGAAAACAGACCTGTTTTTTGCAAAGTGCCTAGCTGTGGATGTTGGCCTCTAGCACAGCTGGCACCTAGGGAAACCTGACAAACCTGTGGATTTTTGAAAACTAGACACCTAGGGGAATCCAAGATGGGGTGCTCCTTTGCTCCTTTCATTTGAAATAGATCAATAGCATCTCCAAAAAGCTCTTTAGAATGGAAAGGAAAAAGACTGCAGTGTTTATAAATTTCTTATGTTCTGGATCGATCCACCTTTTTAATTTGACCTCTTGATGGTAATGAGTATTCCTTCATATGGGTAATATCTTGAAGAACATTTGCTTTTAAAAAGTAAATGTTGCTTTATACAAGATATACAACCTCATTACAACCCTGGCAGTTGGTGTAAAAGTGGCGGTAATACCTCCAACAGGCTGCCGGTAATTATCGCCAAATTAGGACCATGTAGATGGATCTCAGATAGACAGCCACTTTACCATACTGACCACCAGGGCGGAAAACCACAGGCCCCATGGTGGTAGCTGCCTACAGCCATGTGAAGTCAATGTTCCGCCTACCGTTTAAGACATGTCAATCCACCACCTTTTCTGGGATGGTACCAATGACATCAAAAGCCTGGCAGAAACACTGCACAGAAGTGAAAAGACTCACCACTGGAGACACAGGGAACAACCACGTCGCCATGGAGCCTGAGCTGCATGTCTTCCCCATGCTCTTCTACATGCTGCTCCACCACGCACACCAACGACGGCGAAGATGACAACGGTGAGTACAGCTGCTTAGCACACAAGGGAGAGGAGAAGGAAAAAGAGAGTGACACACACACGCACAACACACACCTGACATACACACACCATACACACAACCAGATGCACAAGAAAACAAGTTTGCCCCCCTAAATCGGCTGAATAATGCAAGGAAATAATGAATTTACTAAAGTTAGTGTAATAAGAGCAACACAGTATAAATAAGAATTATGCAATGTAACAGATATTTACAATTGTACAGTTCAGGGAACACTGCCCAGACCTCAGTTTGCGTGGGCCACAGGGGCACAGGCTAAATTCCAAGGCCCTACTTGTCACCTGCATCAACACGGAAAGAACACTGCAGGGGCATCAGTTGGAAAATAGGCAGGCACCTCAGGGGGGACACCTCAGCTGGGAGATGAAACAAGACCACTGGTTCTGGAGGGGGCAACATGCCCTGTGTTTAGTCCTGGGGAGTGCAAGGCCATAGTCTCTCAGGTGTGTATCTTTCCCACTGGGTGAGATGGGGCAACATGCCCTGTGCTTGGTCCTGGGGAGTGATGGGCCACAGCCTCTCGAGTGGGTGACTTGCCCACATGCTCTGTAGGGGCAACATGCCCTGTGCATGGTCCTGGGGAGGGCAAGGTTACAGTCTCTCAGGTGGGTGTCATACCCACTCGTTCTGGAGGGGGCACTGTGCCATGTGCTCTTGATCCTGGGGAGGCTGGGGTAAGTGGGTGTCTTATCCACTGGTTCTGGAGAGGGCATCGTGCCCTGTGCTCTTGATCCTGGGGAGGCTAGGGTAGGTGGGTGTCATACCCACTGGTTCTGGAGGGGGCATCGTGCCCTGTGCTCTTGATTCTGGGGTAGGTGGTTGCAATACCCACTGGCTCTGGAGGGGGCATAGTGCCCTGTGCTCTTGATACTGGGAGGCTGGGGTAGGTGGGTGTCTTACCCACTGGTTCTGGAGGGGGCATCGTGCAATGTGCTCTTGATCCTGGGGAGTGCAAGGTCACAGTCTCTCAGGTGGGTATCATACACACTGGATTTGCAGAGGGCAGCCTGCACAGCAGCCCATGGAGGCAGGACTACATACCGTCCGCCGGCGGTGACAGCTGCTCAGTGGTGGTAGTGGTGGTGCTGCTGCTGGTGGTGGGAGGCTCCAGCCCATCCCCTGCAGCCTCTGATGGCTGCCCACTGGGGATGCTGCTGCTTCTGCTGCTGGCAGTGGTGCTGCTGGTGATGTAGGTGGCGGTGCTGCCGGCGGTGCAGGTGGTGGTGGTGGTGCTGCTGCTGGTGGGGGCAGGCCCTGGATGATTACTGTATCACTGTTTCAATTTGGACATACAGGACAATTCTCACTGACCCATTACAATTTGACAGCATGCATTATACTGTTGTGGCCCCATTGTTCAGTTTATGACCGGCTCCTCACTCTTTTGTCCCTTATATTGCTACCACTGCGGATGAATAGGAAATGGAGACATATCCCTGTGTACAGACCCCTGGTGGACTTGGCAACACTGGAGGACAGGGACATTATCCTCACTTATAGACTTGACAGGGCCACAATCACAGAGCTCTGTGCCCAATTGGAGCCTGACCTGATATCTACTATCCATCACCCCACTGGTATCCCCCCTCTTGTGCAAGTCCTATCAGTTCTCCATTTCCTGGCTACTGGGTCTTTCCAAGTGACATTGGGCTTGGCAGCAGGAATGTCACAGACAATGTTCTCAATTGTGCTGACCAGAGTGTTGTCTTCACTATTTAAACACGTGCAGCTACATTGTATTTCTCCATGTGGAAGATTTGGCCACAGTGAAGGCTGACTTCTATGCAATGGGACATATTGCCAACACAATTGGTGCGATTAATGGAACACATATTGCATTTGTCCACCCCCATCAAAATGGTGTTTAGAAATCGTAAGAGTTTCCACTCAATGAATGTACAGATGGTGTGCTTGACGGACCAGTACATCTCCCATGCCAATGCTAAGTATGCTTGGATAGTGCATAATGCCTTTGTCCTGAGGAATAGCAGCATCCCAAATGTGATGGGCCAACTCCAGAGGCACAGGGTGTGGCTATTAGGTGAGCCCTGGTCCCCACCCAGTAGATGTTGATGTATGGGTATGGTGTGGGCCATATGTGATAGCGTGTGGCTAAATATGGTCCCTCAATATTTGCAGGTGACTCTGGTTACCCCAACCTATCATGGCTTCTGACCCCTGTAAAGAATGCCAGGACAAGGGCTGAAGAACATTACAATGAGGCACATGGGCGAACCAACAGGATCATAGAAAGAACCTTTGGCCCCCTGAAGGCCAGGTTTCGGTGCCTCCGTCTAACAGGTGAATCCCTGTGCTACTCACCCAAGAAGGTCTGCCAGATAATAGTAGCATGCTGCATGTTGCACAACTTGCCCTGAGATGTCTTGTACCTTTTCTGCAGGAGAAGGAAGCTGGAGATGCCTGTGTGGCAGCAGTGGACCCTGTGGACAGTGAGGATAAGGAGGCAGAGGGTGAGGATGAGGGCAACAAAACAGAAGTGATCAGACAATATTTCCAATAACACACAGGTAAGACTGTGTTACTTCCCATTTCATTGTCATTATTTTGAAATTATTTGGCACTGGCATGCTGTTATTTCCCACTTCTATGCCCACTTACTGTACCATTTGGCAATTCATTTTACAGATGTTGGTGCCTCACAATAGCTCCTGGTGTGACCACTGCAGCCAACTACAGGTCCTTCATATGTGCTCATTTACTGTGCAGTTGAATTGCAATGTTTGTACCTGGTTAAATGTATGTATACTTGAAAAAATGTGACATACTCCATACTTCTAATTTTTTCCAAGGGTGTTTATTGAAGTGCTAAGATATTGAGGGGCAAGTGCAATGGGATGGGGTGATGATGGAGGAAAGTCCAGGGTAGTGTTCCAGTCTGTAGCACAGGTGCATTGTCCATGGGGACATAGGAAGGGGACCAGTGGCAGTTCAAGGAGGACAGGGTGACAGAGTGGGACACAAGGGTGACAATCAGGCGAGTCTCATTTCCTGGCAGGGGTCTTGCCACTAGTCTCTGGCTTCTGCCTGGATCACAGGGAACATTTGCAGGGTAGTTCTCCGTCTGCAGGGGGAGGGGTGCTAGTGGCCTGTTGGTCCTGTGGCGGGGCCTCCTGTCCACTAGCGGTAGCGGAGGTGGAAGGCAGTTCAGATGTCTGACTAGTGGCAGGGGCCCGCTGTTGTGTGACTGCCTCCCTCATAATATTGCTCATGTCTGCAAGCACCCCTGCTATGGAGACCAGGGTGTAGTTGATGGCCTGCAAGTCCTTCCTGATCCCCTGGTACTGTCCCTCCTGCATCCACCTGTTCTCCTGCACATTGTCCAGGATCTGGCCCATCGTATCCTGGGAATGTTGATATGCTCCCAGGATCTCTGCAAGTGCCTCTTGGAGAGTTGGTTCCCTGGGCATGTCCTCCCCCGGCACACAGCACTCCTTCCAGTTTCCCTGTTGGCCTGTGCCTCTGTCCCCTGAACCGTGTGCCCACTGCCAATGACCCAAGGTCCCTGATTGTCTTGGGTATGAGGCGTGTTCTGGGGTCCCTGTAGAGGTGGACACACTGCTGATTGACGTGTCCTGGAGACAGAGGTGTGGGTGTGCTGGGTGAGTGCTGTGGGATGTTTCCAGATGGGGGAGGCTCTGTGGTTGTCTGTGACTGGGCTTGGGTAGCCGTCTGTCCAGAGTTCCCTGATGGGCCAGGTTGGTCATCCAGATCCAGGCAGCCAGAGTTGCTATCATCACTGTGGGCCTCTTCAGTTGGAGGACTGGATTTTGCTGGCACCTCCTCTCCGGATACCTGTGGGGATGTAAATGATGTGTTATTGTTTGTGACATATTGTGCATCGGTGGCTTGCCCTCTTTGGTTGTATTTGCCCTGGCAGCTTTAACTTGTGTAAGTTGGTATGTGGTGGGCTAGCTTACTCTCTCTAATGTGCATGCTTTAGTGATAGGTGTCCATGCAGGGCTGAAAGTGATGTCCATGCATTGGTAGAGCATGCAGGGCTTGGCATTGGAATGAGTGAGATGTGATGGTGAGGTGTGTGGGAGGTGGTGGAGTGATGGGAGTGAGTGTATGTGATGGCGTACAGGTAGGGGGGTGATAATAGTAGAGAGTTGACTTACCATAGTCCAGTCCTCTTCCTACTCCGGCCAGGCCCTCAGGATGCATGATTGCCAAGACTTGTTCCTCCCATGCTGTTAGTTGTGGAGGAGGCGATGGGGGTCCACCGCCAGTCCTCTGTATAGTGAGTTGGTGTCTTGGTGCAATGGAACGTACCTTCCCCGTAGGTTGTTCCACCTCTTCCTGATGTCATCCCTAGTTCTTGGGTGCAGTACGACGGCATTGATCCTGTCCACGATCCTTCACCATAGCTCCATCTTCCTAGCTATAGATATCTGCTACACCTGTGCTCCAAATAGCTGTGGCTCCACCCTGATGATTTCCTCCACCATGACCCTTAGCTCCTCTTCTGAGAATTGGGGGTGTCTTTGTGGTGCCATGGGTATTGTGTGAGGTGTGTAGGTGAGGGTGCGTTGGGTAATTTGTTGGGGTTTGTGATGTGGGGTGTGAGAATGGTGTATAGGTGTGAGTGATGTCTGGCTCTGGTTGTGTCTGTGGTCTTGCTGTCTCTCTCTGGTGGCAATTGTTTGTAGTCGTAAAGGGTTGTGGGTAATGTGTGTGTGTGTTTTATAGTGGTGTGATGTGTGTATGGGTGTCAGGTGTGTGTTGTTTGAATTGTCCAATGAGGTGTTGCTTTGTTTGAGTGTGTGTATTTTGAGTGCGGCGGTATGTACCTCCAATGGTTTACCACCTTTGAATGTCCTTGTGGTGCTTTGTGGGTCATAATGCGATGCACATTTTTCTGTTGGAGTAACGGTGTGTGTTTGGATACTGCCAGTTTATTACTGACATTTGGTCTGGCGGAATTGTGTATGTGGCTGAATTGTGACGGATTGGTGTGTGTGTCATAATATGGTGAACGGATATCCACGGCGGTATGCTGGCGGCAGTCAGCATGGCGGTAAGTGGGATTTACCAACAATGTCATAATGATGGTCATAATGTTGCTGTTTTTACTTTACTAACATCTGCTAACTGTTGCCATATCTTTTTAGTCCTGGTAGGCACACCATTGACTAGAATTGCAAGTTCTTAGTCCAAATTTCTTTGCACACCTACGGTTTCAACATGCAGCTTAAAATCTAATGGTAATTACAAAACTCTACCTTTTAGATCTTTCTGGAGCTCAGTTGGAGGTAACTTTTCTGTCTTTGGCTCCATATGAACTATAGCTTGACATGGATGTATAGTTTGTATCAGTATATATTCATAAGCATTCACATCTTAAAGTTCTTATGGGATACAAACTACTTCTAACTTGTTGTTCACTGTTCTAGCTGGCATTTTATTATCCTCTAATTTATTTTAACAATACTTAAAAATAATCTGTTGAGTGAAACAATCAAAGCGTTCCTCCTTAAATAAATACGCTGCAAAATTTAGCCACTTAGCTGTACTCTATTCAGTTGTTGAAGACACTATGGTGGTCATTACAACATTGGCGGTAAAAGCCGCTTACCGCCATGCAGAACACCGCCAACATACGGCCGCGGGATTCCGCCACAGCTATTATGACCCACATCTCTAAATCTGACAAAATTCAGACACCCACACAAGTCCGCCACACCAAAGGTCAGTGATAAACTGGTGAAAATAAAACCTCCACCGTCATGCCAACAGAAATACGCCTACACTATCACGAAACACGAATCCACGCGGCGGTCTTTCAACCGCGGTATTCCATTGGCGGTACACACCGCTGCGCTCAAAATACACACACATATCCAAAACACCGCCACATTGGACAATTCGAAATACACACACCTGATACACATACACACACCACTCCCAAACACCCATTACAATATAAAACACACACCCACATCACCCATAAACCCCTATGACCAAATATTCAGAAAGAAGGCCAGAGAGAGACACCACCATCCACAAACTAGCATCCACAGGCACTCAACACCATCACCCACACAACTTCCACGCACAAAACACCACACACCACTACATATCACCACACTTATCACCACACACACCACCCCACACATCACCTACACCACCCCATGGCACGGCAAAGACACCCCAGGTTCTCGGAGGAGGAGTTCAGGGTCATGGTGGAGGAAATCGTCCGGGTAGAGCCACAGCTATTTGGAGCACAGGTGCAGCACACCTCAATTGCAAGGAAGATGGAGCTATGGAGAAGAATAGTCGACAGGGTCAACGCAGTGGGACAACACCCAAGAAATCGGGAAGACATCAGGAAGAGGTGGAACAACCTACAGGGGAAGGTGCGTTCCGTCGTCTCAAGACACCACTTGGCGGTTCAGCGGACTGGCGGCGGACCCCCACCTCCTCCCCCACAACTAACAACATGGGAGGAGCAGGTCTTGGCGATTCTGCATCCTGAGGGCCTCGCAGGAGTCGATGGAGGAATGGACTCTGGTAAGTAAAAGCTTTACTACTATATCCCCCACCCTTCCTGCATTCCATCACAAACTCCTACCCATACCCTCAACCTCATCACTCCACCAACTCACATATACCCCACTATCACAAACCACCCATCCCAACACCAAGCCCTGCATGCAACCCCAACACATGGATACCATCACTAAAGCATGCCCACTGCACATACCCATACAACCCCCTAAACCATCATCACACAAGTCCCCACATAGGAATGCAAGCACTGGGGTACACTGGTCACACACCCATTGCCCACCATGACACACACAGGTGCAATAATTAAGCTTTTACACCCCTGCAGGACCACTACCCAACGTCACCAGACAGGAGGGTCCAGACATCTCCACCCCACCCACAGAAGAGGCCCACAGTGATGACAGCAGCTCTGTCCAACTGGATCCAGATGACCAGACCGGACCATCGTGGGCCTCGGGACAGTCGGTTCCCCTCACACAGGCACAGGCCACCACAGACCTTCGACCCTCTGGTAACACCAGCACAGCACCCACCCAGCGGGCCATTACCTCCGTACCCAGGACACGTCAATCAGCTGTGTGTCCACCACTACAGGGAACCCAGGATAACCCACCACCCCAACAACAACAGGGACCTGGGGGCAGTGGCAGTGGGCACACGGTCCAGGGGGCGGAGGCCCAGGAACACAGGGGAACTTGGAGGGCTGCTGTGCGACAGGGGGCGGACAGGCCAAGGGAACCCACTCTCCATGAGGCCCTCTACTCCATCATGGGAGCATACCACCACTCCCAGGAGACGATGGCAACGGTCCTGGCCAAGTTTCAGGAGACCCAGCGCATGCAGGAGGAACAGAATCTGGGGTTCAGGGAGGAACTCAGAACCATCAGCTCTGCCATGGGCACCATCGTAGGGGTGCTGAAGGAAATACTAAACACCAGGAGGGACACTGTGGCACTCCAAGGGGCCCCTTACACTAGCATGGACGATAAACTGCCCACCACCTCTGCCGGTGCTAGTGGACAGGAGGCACCGCCACAGGACCACCACACCAGCACCCCACCCCCTGCAGATGGAGAACCACCCCGCAAGCGGTCCCTGAGATCCAGGAACAAGACAGAGCACGATGCCAAGACCCCCGCCAAGAAATGAGACCACCCTGATTGTCAACCCACTGTCCCACTTTGTCACCCTGTCCATATTGGAACTGCCCCAGCTCCACTTCCTATGCCCATATGGGCAATGCACCTATGAGACAAATAGACTGGACTCTGCCATGGACACTCCTCCACCATCACCCCTCACCATTTAACTTCCCCCTCCAATATTTTGTATTTAAATAAACACACCTAAAGCACCAAAAGATCTGGAGTCTGTCTGTGATTTTGAAATAGTGTATTTGCAATTACAGTGACAAAATTTCCAGGAAATAGTAATGTCAACATACCTATGTCACACAGCTCTAGTCCATGAGGAATCTAAGCAGATGACACACGTTGGGACCCACACCTGTGAAACCGTAAGGGAAAGTGACAACTCAGTGACCATACACTGGGTGGAATCGACAGACAGGATAGAGGTAGAAGTGTAAAAGTACTTGTAGTAGGCAGGAATGTATTCTCACCTGTGTTTCACTGGAAATATTGCTGGATGACTGAGTCCCTGTTGTCAATGTCTTTTTCCTCTGCTTCCTCCTCATCACTGTCCACAGGCTCCACAGCTGCCACACCACCACCATCTGGACCATCCTCCTGCAGAAAAGGCACCTGTCGTCGCAAAGCCAAATTATGAAGCATACAGCAGGCCACGATGATCTGACACACCTTCTTTGGTGAGTAGAATAGGGATCCACCTGTCATATGGAGGCACCTCAACCTGGCCTTCAGGAGGCCGAAGGTGCGTTCGATCACCCTCCTAGTCCGCCCGTGGGCCTCATTGTAGCGTTCCTCTGCCCTGGTCCTGGGATTCCTCACTGGGGTCAGTAGCCATGACAGGTTGGGGTAACCAGAGTCCCCTAATAGCCACACCCGGTGCCTCTGTAGTTGACCCATCACATAAGGGATGCTGCTATTCCGCATGATGTAGGCGTCATGCACTGAGCCAGGGAACATGGCATTCACATGGGAGATGTACTGGTCTGCCAAACATACCATCTGTACATTCATGGAATGATAACTCTTCCGATTCCTGTACACCTGTTCACTCCTGTGGGGGGGGGGGGGCAAAGCCACATGGGTCCCATCAATGGCACCTATGATGTTGGGGATATGTCCAAGGGCATAGAAGTCACCTTTCACTGTAGGCAAGTCTTCCACCTGAGGGAAAACGATGTAGCTCCGCATGTTTTTCAGCAGGGTAGACAACACTCTGGAAAACACGTTGGAAAACATCGGCTGGGACATCCCTGATGCTATGGCCACAGTTGTTTGAAAAGACCCACTTGCAAGGAAATGGAGCACTGATAGCACCTGCTCTTGAGGGGGGATTCCTGTGGGATGGCGGATTGCTGACATCAGGTCTGGCTCCAAATGGCTACACAGTTCCTGGATTGTGGCACGGTCAAACCTGTAGGTGATGATCAAATGTCTTTCCTCCATTGTCGACAGGTCCACCAGCGGTCGGTACACCAGAGGATTCCGACATCTCCTCACATGTCCCAGCGGACGGTGCCTATGAAGGACAACAGCGAGCACAGAGTCAAACAACTCAGAGGTATGTACCCACAGTATGCACAGAACACCAATCATACACAAAATGTGGCCTGTATGTGTGTTGAGAGTAGGCCTAGGTATGTGTGACGCAGTTGGTAATTAGGCCATGTGGGCCCCTGAAATGGCAGCTGCCTGACCTCTAAAGCGGGACAATGGGATGTGAGGTAACTGCGCTGGCGTTGTACACCGTCGCGGTAGGTGGTCGAAGACCGCGGCGCAATGCTGCTTTGATTAACATTAGAACCTATGGGTCCCAGGAGCCAATGACGATGTACGTCGCCAGTGATGGTACGCACAGCCGCGGACGTGACCGCCGCGGATGTGACCGCCATTTTCTAACTGTTTAATCACTCGATACCTGATCTTCGACAGGAGAGGACCTACACTGCAAGTGCTGCTGTGACCTCGGTCTGGAAGAGACAATGGCTCGTGCGTCTGGGGAAAGGGCCCCTGCCTTCACTGCAGAGGAGTTGGAGAAGCTCGTCGACGGGGTTCCCCCCCAGTACATGCTACTCTACGGTCCTCCAGACCAACAGGTAAGTACACAGGGAGCAAGTTGTATGGGCTATGCCTGTGTGAAGAGGGCTGGTTGTAAGAAGGAAGGGGGCAGAGTTCTGAGTGCAGGAAAGACGGTGGGTGCATGTGCCACATGGCAAGGGTAGGGATGGGGGCCACTCACTTTGACAGTGCAGTTGGTAATGACTTTTCTTCTTCCCCTGTAAATTTCATGCAGGTCAGCGCCCACCAGAAGAGGGATATTTGGCGTGCCATCGCCAAGGACGTCCGGACCCTGGGGGTCCACCACAGACGGAGCACCCACTGCCAGAAGAGATGGGAGGACATTCGCCGCTGGAGCAAGAAGACGGCGGAGGCTCAGCAGGGGATAGCCTCCCAACGTGGGAGGGGTGCCCGTCGAACCATCACCCCCCTGATGTTCCAGATCCTGGTGGTGGCCTACCCTGAGTTGGATGGGCGCTTGAGGGCATCACAACAGACACAAGGGGGTGAGTACACTATCATTCAGTTGACTTTGTGCACAGTGAAGGTGTCTGGGTGGGGGAGGAGGGCTGTGGGTTCCTCTAGGCCAGGGCGAGTTCCGTAGGCTAGGCCCATTCATAAGGTATGGCCCTGTGGCCCCCCATCCCACCTCTGTAGAGTGCCAAGTACAGCTATTCATGCCCCAGGGTCATCTATGTGTTCAGATGTCGTCCATAGCCTTGTAGGCCATTTCCCAGGAATTGCACTGTAGAGCCCAACAGCGCGACGTAGTGCAGGGGGCTGCTGTGTCTGTATTATCCGCCAACGGTAGCGGTAAGCCATGCACTCAACCTGTCTTTCTTCTGTTTCCGCCCCCCCCCCCTTTTTTTGCAGTCTCCCTGTTCTTGTGTGCATTAGCATCATCAGGCAGAGGTACAGTGGCACCGGAGCAGGAGGGAGCTGCATCCCACATGGGCATGAAGGCCCACAGTACGGACTCAGAATACACCAGTGGGACGGAGGGCGAGGGGAGCACCACGTCGGTTACAGGATCTGCAACCAGCGACACAGACTCGTCCTCCGATGGGAGCTCCCTTGTGGTGGCGGCAACATCTGTGCCCCCCACTTCAACAGGTACAGCCGCCACCCACCCCACCAGCACCGCCCTCCCAGCAGCCCCTCAGTGTGTGCCCCCTGCCCGCTCACCCAGGAGGGTGGGCATCACCTTCACCCCAGGCACCTCAGCCCCTGCCCCTGTCACCTCTGCTGCCCTCAGTGAGGAGGCCATTGACCTCCTCAGGTCACTCACTGTTGGGCAGTCTACCATTTTGAATGCCATCCAGGGTGTAGAAAGGGAGTTGCAACACACAAATGCATTCCTGGAGGGCATTCATTCTGGTCAGGCTGCCCTTCATCGAACCCTTCAAACTCTGGCCTCAGCACTGATGGCAGCCATTGTCCCTGTGTCTAGCCTCCCCCCTCCAACTTCCTCCACCCAGACCCAATCCCCTGTACCTCTGCCTATCCCAAGCACACCATCAGACCAGCCTGCACACACCTCACCACACAAGGGAAGCTCAGGCAAACATAAGCACCACACATCCCACAGGCACTCACGCAAGCATCACACACATGCAGATACACCAACATCCACTGCCTCCACTGTGTCCCAGTCTCGTCTACACTCACACCTGCATGCACTACCTCTACAGCCACTACGTCCTTCTCCAGCACACCCACCACCACACCCCGCTCACGTGCAGTCACCACCCCCACTACCATTCACATGTCCCCTGTGTTCTCTCCCAGTGTGTCTGTGACGCCCCCTCCCAAGATACACAAACGCAGGCACACACCCACCCAACAGCCATCCACCTCACGACAGCCTCCAGCGCATGCACCTGCACCCAAATCCACAAAAGTTACACCTCCCACAACCACCACCTCTTCCTCCACTCCCAAACCCCCTCCAGCTACCCGTCCCAGTGTGTCCAAACAACTTTTCCTGTCCCCCCTTAACCTATTTCCCACCACCCCCCCTCCAACTCATAGGTCCCGTACTAGCACCTCAGCCAAAAAATCTCCGGGACCAGTGGTGCCTGTTGTTACAGGTATGTGGAGTGCACCGGCCACCAGGCCAGCCAGTCTGTCACGAAGCCACAGCACAGCCAGCCCCCCCCCTGTGAAGCACCAGAAGTTGGACAGTGCCCAGCGGGAGAGGGGAAGACTCCAGCCAGCCAAGCCGCTCACAGGGGTCCCGGGGGGAGCGTGGACTCGGCTGTGACTCCTCCCAAGGTGGGGAAGGGGCAGAAGAAACCTGCAAAGTCAGTGAGAAGCAGCACGGCGGAGAAGACCGCCATCATCCCCGCTGGCCAGGAGGCCACCGCCAGCCCCATCGTCGCTGCCCAGGAGGCCACCGCAAGCCCCATCGTCGCTGGCCAGGAGGCCACCGCCAGCCCCATCGTCGCTGTCCAGGAGGGCCCCGCAAGCCAGAGCCCAGCTGTCCAGGAGGGCCCCACAAGCCACAGCCCAGCTGCTCAGGAGGGCCCTGCAAGCCACAGCCCAGCTGACCCATGAAGGACCGCCAGCCACAGCCCAGCTGGGCAATGACGGACCGCCAGGGCAAGGATCGCTGAACAGGGCAAAGACTGCCATGGCAAGCACCGCTGAACAGGGCAAGCACCGCTGAACAGGGCAGATCACTGCCAGAACAAATATCAAACACCACACAACTTTCACCTATATCAACTACATCTCATCAACACATACCTAACTTACCTGTAGTGTGCAGAGACATCTGCCTGACACATTGGCTCACACACATAGGAATACAAAATCAATGCCCATCACATACCACGTGCCAGATGTGTGAGAAGTGGTACTACACCTACTGTAGTGCAGCCTCACATGCAACACTCACTAACTCAGAACACCATCATGTCTTTACCAGATACAATAAATGGCCCAACAAGGGTCAGAGTCACTGTCATACAGTGCAGATCATGGATGTCATAGTGGGACCCAGTAGGAGAAAACAGGACATCACTAACCTCACATGCACTGTGCCAAAGGACACATTTGCTAAGTAGCTGAGCTCCATCCCATAGCCTGCACTGTGTATGTGTCGACAGCATAAATACACAATAATGTTTTGGAAGATAGGAGAGACGTGGTAGTTATGTTGATCATTCTTTGACAATGGGATCCACTCCTTTGGACACCTCATGGCGGCCACAAACATTAGCTGTCACTCTGGAATACCAAGGGACCTATGTAATAGCCTGCAATGGCTTGCACTGTATGTACAACTTCGCAGATGACCATTTCATGATGACTTGAAGTCACATTATAAATTGGCCACCCTCCCATGCTGTTTGTAGTGTGGAAAGGGTGTGCAAAGTTTCTCGCTGCAGGTCTGTCACCACAAGATACATAGCATGATGATGCTGACTCACATGTAGCTGTCACCTGAAACCTGAGGAAGAGCCAACAACAAACACCACCCCAGGGATGCTGTATGCAGTTTGCAAAAAGAAAGTAGACTGTGCTATGAACTCAGATGATTGTGGCATCAATGCATGCTGCATACTGCAGCACATACAGAAAGAGCCAAATGGCCATCAAAACGGCATATGTATAGGGTGGTGTACAATCCTGAACAGATACATCCACCTCCACAAGGTAGCTAGCCAAGTACCCTGGTGCACGGTAGGTAGTGTTGGTGCACGGCTGCACATGAGCAACTGGCGCAGGGGACAACAAAGGGTTGCCAAGTAACATGTCACACATGGGGCATTCTTGCATAGTTGAAATGTTGCAGGACAGTGCAGCCAATTTTGGAGACATGTTGTGCATTCTCACTTACCAATTTCAAAGGCCCTAAGTGTCACACTTCATCTGCAATGACACATGTCAAAAGGGATGGGATGTCTAGGCTCTGTAGTGCTACCATGATGCCACGACATCTGACCCCATTGCATTGTGAGGATGTGTCATGACCCCTCTAGTGATAGCACAATGATACAAAAATGCACTACACAACGCATGTTACATTCAAAATGACCATTAGTTTGAAATCCAAATCATATGTCCCTGGTCCTTGAGCCAAACACAAGATTATCCTGTCCAACAACCTAGTGCTGAGGAAACATTACACAAGGATAGGAACTCACACCATACCACAAATACATATGAGCTACAACCAGCTCTAAATATCATCTGCCATGCTACATGACATACCTGTTGCAAGCCCTAACAAAAACGTACTCCTTTAATCTTTTGCAGCGGATCAGGGTTATGGCATACAGACTTGGATAATGACGTCATTTCCCAACCCAAGCACTGCAGCAGAGCGTGGATATAAGGAGGGACATTATAGGGCACGGACTATTGTGGAGAGGACATTTGGCATCCTGAAGTCCAGATTCAAGTGCCTGGACATCATAGGAGGCAGCCTCCAATGTGCCCCACACATCATCTGCAAGATAATCTTGACATGTGCCATCCTGCACAACATATGTGTGTGGATGAATGTCCCCTTATATTAGCAGGTTGATGACCTGCCTGAGGAGGAGGAGAAGGATGGTGGAGAAGAAAGTGAGGGGGAACAGCACAACAATGCTGCTGAGATACGCCGCAGACTGCACATCGTTGAAAACTTCTTCACTCCATAATCATGTAACTCACCTTATATATTTTTGTCAATAAACACCTCACTTATTCACAAAATCTGGCTTTAGTCAGTTCAATTTACACAACATATACCACAGGATTGTGATTCTTACCTCAGGTAGCATGTCACAAACACTAATATGATGAGTACAGGAGAAACATCACACGTGATGCATAAGATTGAACTGCTGCCATCACTCATTTCACAAATAGCCTCATCACTTGAATGTGACAACTGAAGGGCACAATCTATGGGCCACAGCATATTATTTACATCCATGCTGACAACTTGTACAACAATAGCTCATTACACACAACTACAACATGTCCAATTAGGAGGTAAACAAGGGGCCCACACATGGGCCAGTGGATGTCAATTCATGGTGAGATTGTAATGTTTGAACAGCCGACTGACTTAACTCAGTGTGAGAGTTTCAATGGCTGCATGGAGCATGTGGGACAAGGGGGGGCATCATTGGTGACAATGGTCATCATGATTAGGCCAGGTATGATAAGCAATGGGAGAAATGGAGCTTGTGCAGTACATCCATGGAAATCAGTCAAGCTACTGCCATAGAGCCCAATCCTGTCACAGGGTACGCATGACCTCACACTTTGGACGAACATGTCTGTGGAATGCACATCAGAATGGATGATAACACATGCAGCCAGTGGCTGCAGGTCCACCACACAAAAATTAAAATTACACTGCTAAATATAATTACTTTTAACTGACTATTGTGCTCAATAAATGAAATGGTTTTAATGTAGGCAGAGTGTGTCAATCACAGTATGTACCAAATATGTAAACATGTTGCACATATGTGTAGTCCACTCACAAGTCACCATATATTCAAAATCAACATATGGAGACAGTTGTCGTGTAATATTTGCTAGATGGCATTCATCCGCCATCATCAACAATGCCCGAGATTTATATGTCGTCTGAAATGTGATGCTCTGTAAGGCAACTACACACAGCACATAAGCAAACACAATTCACAATCACATACCATTACTCTTGCTTAGTACTGACTGGAATACATATGTGGATGCACAGTTATCACACATACATACAAATGCATGACGTGAATGCTGTTGATTCTGGAACAAACACATTGGTGTAACAGACCAATCACACCCAAATCACATTGTTGTATGGACTTCCCCATGTGGCCATACACAAAATGCCACACTGAAGCCCAGCCCTTTCAGGGGCATATTTATAGGCCCCTAGTGCTACCTTGTGCCACAATAACGTCATTTCATCTGACGTTAATGTGGCCCAAGGAGGTCAAAGTCTCTGTGCCGTATTTACAAGGTGGCGCAATGCATACACTGCGCCAACCTGTAACCCTTTGCTTTACATTAGGCCTGCGCCAGTCTTAATGTATGCAAAGGGGGCATCCCTTGTTAGGGGAGCCAGAAAAATGGCGTCAGGAAATCTATGAGATTTCCTTGCTCCATTTCTTATGGCATTTTTAATGCCTGTGCAAGAGCAGGTGCTAAAAGGGGGCTTTCATTCTATAGAATGGGGCCTAATGTACTCTGCAGGAGTAGCACCAATATTTTGGTGCTACTCCTGCAGAGTACATCAATGGCGTCATGAAAGATGATGCTATTGTCCCCACCCTGGGCCATGGTGCGCTGTATTTTAAATATGGCACACACATGGTGGTAGTAGGGGGGTGCTAAGGGGTGCACGGAAAGTGGTGCAGCACCACTTTCCATAAATCTGCCCCTTAATTTGTATGTTGATACAGAGTGCATCCATTGACAATGGACAAAATCACGCACTCATGAATAGAATTAAAAAAATGATGCAAATGCATCGAAAACACCCGCAAACGCAAAGTATATGACCCATGGGCCATTAGCGTGATTTACACCTTCACACTCATCTCAATGCTGATTTACTGTCAAATCGACACATAAAAATACGTCCCTACAAATAGACGCACATAAGTCATGCATCATAAATACTCATCTAAATATCAGATGCGTCAAATAAATACACACATTACAGAAAACGTTACGCATGGGGACAGGAAGTGATGTAATAGGAAATCCTGGTAACAGGGATGGTACAGTGGGTGTACTTTCACTTTCTCTTTACAGTCTGTGCCTCTTTTGACTGTGTGGTTGTGTCTTGGAGTTGGTGGTGTATTATTGCTCTGTTTTGTATCTTGCTGTGTCTCTCCTGTTATGTTTTTTGTAGTATTTGTCTGTACTTTGTCCCAGTGTTAGCGATTTTGTGTGTTATTTGTATTTTTCCTTGTACCTGTACTGTGGGGTGTCTTTCTGGGTTAGTTGTTAAGTTGGGTTAGTTGGGATTGTTGTTTCTGGGTGTTAAGTTTCCTTTACTTAATTTCTTTTTTACAACCTTTATTCTTTTGTCAACCTGTACCGCAGTGATATGTCGGGTAGGGGGAGGCAGACTAGGATGGGGGAGGAGGCGCTGGGAAGCTTTATGTTGCTGGTGCCCACTTCCTTCCATAAATGTTGAAATGGGGGCGCTGTGTGATACAGGGCTACCGGCCAGACGTGAGGCAGCTGTGGTGGGGCAAGGTGCTCTACCACCTGACGAGGGTATACCGCAGCAGTCGCAATTACCTCAAGCTGAAGCATCGCTGGGCAGATCTCGTAACCTGGGAGCAGGATGTGCTGGACCATCTTGGTGTGGTGATTGGTTGCCCTGTTGGTGAGTCTCCCATTGGCAAACTACTTACTGTTCATGACACTTGAAAGACAGTAGCAGATGTGTTGGTGTGCTGCATGCAGTGCTTGTGGAGAAGTTGCATGCAACCAGAATGAAGTGTCACTGTGCCAGTATAGATATGGGGTTCACATATCCTACCATTTTACCAATGCATGTCAGATGTTAGGTGAGTCATGCACAACCATCACTAAGTCACACATATTAGGGGCCATGGCAACATCTGTGCCCCAGCATTGTCTCATGTATGATAGCCCAAGACACTGCCAGCATACCATAATTAACTGGATTGTGATTACAAAGTAGGGCAGTCCATGCATGGCACTAGATTGTCATAATTTCACATACATCATCCCTGCTATTATGTTTGCAGAGGGGGCATTCCCGCCTTAGGGGGCACTGGCAATGGGTCATTTGATACCATCAGACTACTGTGACAACTCAGTCATGGATTACTTAATGCATGAAAATTGCAGACTAAACATTGAGCCACTTTTCCTTCACAAAGTGCCTCTGTGTGTCTTGCAGGACAGGCCAAAATACCTGAGTCATAGCACAAGGGTAGTGTCATGTATCTGTCACCTAACTCCCCCTAATTCCATGGAGTTCCATCTTCTACTGATTGGCCACATACTGTTGTTGCAATGTGTAGCACTACATGAGTCTCATGCCCAGTGTAAGAGTTCCAATGTGTTGCTTTGACTAACCTGAGTGTCAGTCTCATCTTGAGTTTGCAGTGGTTTTTCTGTTGCACTGTCCTCAACCTGGATAATTATCTCACTCCTCTGAAATAGTACACACTTTAATATGTTGTCCACTAGTAATGACAGTGATATGATACTGACCATGGTTTTCAATCCATATCTTTCAGGTGGACCTGCCCCCTACATCATAGGCGAAGTGGCAAGATTTGAGGACTCAGATGTATCCAGTAAGTGTGATTATGTCTGTCCTGTGTATTGATTAAGGCTTTTGTGTGAGTGAGTCATGTGTGTTGCAGCCAATGCTAGAAGTGATGAGCTGTCAAATGATCGGATACCAAAGTAGGCTGGATGGTGACACTGTGTCACATTTAAGGATTCTCCATGCACGTGCAGAGTCATATCTTGTGAGGCTTGTGGCGCTTAATGGGCAGCATTGTGTAAACAAGGTGATGACAATCCACATGTAGGACCATATGTGACTTAGATGTGCACTATTGTGAAAATATTGGCACTGGGACACACCGTCATACTCACAGCACAGCGATGCACCATTTTGTACACAAACTGGTGCATCCCTGTATTGTAATGTACATGTGGGTCTGGGTGGGCAATTGTCCCCCAGCATGGTGCCACATATATTGTACTCACTTATGTGACACTTCCATGGAATGTAATAGGTGTGCATGCAGGTCAAGTCCAAGCATGTGCTGGCATGGACATGGGTGTGTAAGGAATGGTATTGGCTGATCAAGTGTTGATGTGTTTCTACACCTGGACACATGAATGTAGATGTGATAGACCTATGGATACCAGCTTCTTAGTTGTCAGCCCTCCTCACATATGGTTCACTCCCTGACTCCATGTATGAGTGGGCATGCCCAGATGGATGACTTTGACAGTTGAGATGATGAATTGCAAGGCCACTCCAATGAAGCACAGGGGATTGGAACAACAAATTTGTGGGTAGGCCCTTTGCCCTTTCCACTGCCTGATTTGCAGGGCTGAGTGCAGCATGTCCTGTTACACTCAATGCAGCCCATAACTGGCACTGACTCTATTTGATCCATCAATGATGTTTACTTAGTGCCTGACAGAGCTACCATGAGCAGGTAGATTTCCAGCCCCCATCCCAACATGTGATTTATGCTGTCAAGTGCAAAGGATAAACATGAAGTCCGATTGGGAGCACACTGCCTAACATTCCAATCGAGTTCACCCCTTGCATCCTGGTGCATGCAGTTTGAACAATTAATGCTTGCTTGAAAAAATCTGTAGTATTTAACTAAAGTTAGTGCAGCCAGTACTGTTTATCTCTAGACACGTGTTTCTGGGTTAGTGCCCTTCATTAGTAGAGACCAAAGAACAACAAAAATATCTGGGGTTGCTGAAAATGCCGCTGATATCGTCTCAGGTTTAGTACCACTCCCCGGCTCACAGGTGCGTCTCCAGAGCTCGTCAGCTCAATGGCTCGAGGGAGCCTATTAAACATGAAGTCCGATTGGGAGCGTAACAAAATGATACAAGTGGGCGATAACCTTTTTGACGCAAAACTGCATTAGTGCCCCTACATTTCTGCCATTTCCATAGTGTGCAACCTGGTCTGTATTTTGGGTTCTCTCTGAGATGGTATTGCATCCAGAATTAATAACACAACAAGTGACATACACCTAAAACCTGTCAGTTCTATTGGTTTTGTCAATGGTTGTTAGCTGTTTAAGATAAACGAGTAACAACAATGATTAGTTATAAATAATTAACATTGGACATGTTCAAAAATTCTGAAATTGTGAGACTGTGCATTAAATAATATTGAGGCCTATGAAAGGAGTATGGCCATCAGTTATGTGTGCTTTAAGTTAGATATGTATGCCCTTTTTCCCTTCACATCTCATCCATTTGCACATTTTATACCTTCTCTCTTTCCTCTTCAGCACCTGCTTTTCCATTTTCCCTGAATGCACTCCCTCACATCTTCCTCATTTTACCACCCCAAACATACACTGCACTCATTCACATTTAACCCTTTAAATGCGGGTGTCGGCCACTGGCCGACGCCCGCACTACCTCCCTGGTGCGGGTCACGACCAGTGGCCGACACCAGGGAGGGGGTTAATAAATCCTCGGGTGCATTTATTTATTTATTTTTTGTTCCCTGGGAGACACGGAAGCTCTTCCACGAGGCGCGCTGACGTAACTATGTGGATTTCCCCTTGCGGCCGCTTCCTGCTCCAATGGGGAAAACGGCCACAAACGGCCTTCCCCACGTTCGGGAAGGCCTCGTAAGAAAGGGGAGAGTCTCCCCTTTCTTACGAGGCCTTCCTGAAAGTGTTTCCTGGCCCCCGATCGCAGCACAGCTGCGATCGGGGGCCAGGAAACACCACTAGACACCAGGGATTTCACTTGGGGGGGGGGTTGGCCCCCTCGGAAAACAGGTCGCCACCCCCCCCCCGGGGGCATATTTAAAAAAAAAAAACATAAGAAACCATACAACAACAAAAAAAATATATAGATCTATATATATAGATATATGTATATATATATATATATATATATAGATCTATCTATAGATATATCTATGTAGATATATCTATGTAGATAGATATATATAGAGAGATAGATTTATATATATATATCTATATATATATATATATATATATACATATATATATATATATATATATATATATATATATATATATATATATAGATCTATCTATAGATATATCTATGTAGATAGATATATAGAGAGAGATAGATTTATATATATATATATTTCTATATATATATATATGTATACATTCACAAAAAGAACTCGAAATACCGAGGCTCAAAAAGTGGCGGTCCGACCATGGCTTCTAGCAATGCCATAAAATGCAAGGAAATCTTGTATTAACAAGAAGGGTCAGGACACTTCCAGTATAGTTGAAGCTTTTTACTCTTTACAACAAAATTCCTCCCAACGCGTTTCAGCCGTAGCCTTGTTCACAGATGGGGGAGCTTGGCAAATTAGCATACAAATACCAACACTCAACAAAACTAAAAACGGACAAACACAGCACATCTATAGAATACCTTGAATAGCATGGCGGCCAAACTAGGCTAGTCTTTTGTACATAATATAACTTCCACAATGTGTTGATATTCTTTCTCTTACTGTTTGTATAGCCTATATAGCACTTCAAGATATATTGATTATTTCTTACAACCTTTTGTGGAATGTCTGCCCTCTTATGTCAAAGATACTACCCATTTCTTGAAACTGATGGATGGCCTGCATTGGGATAATGACTTCTTACTATTAACTATGGATGTCACCAGTTTATATACTAGTATCCAACATGATTTGGGCCTCAAGGCTGTGAAACACTACATGAGAGCCCGTTCTATTTCATACTTGAAACACACTGAGATGATTTGTGCCATGATTTGGTATTGTCTCTTTAACAACTTTTTTCTGTTTGACAATACGATATATAAACAACTACAAGGGACAGCAATGGGTACTTGCTTCGCTCCCAGCTATGCAAATTTATTCATGGGATGGTGGGAGGAGCAGGTATCCCAAGATCAAAATGACTTTGAAGATAAGGTGGTACTCTGGTGCCACTATATTGATGATATCTTTGTGATATGGAAGGGAGACGAGAAATCAGCTAGTGAGTTTGTAACGCTGTTGAATTCGAATGATTGCAATATACAGTTAAGTGCACAGTATAGTAAGACCGCTATTCAATTTTTAGATGTAGAAATAAGTATTGACAATGATCATGTGGTAACTAAACTATGCAGAAAAACGACAGTAGGGAATAGCTTACTGAATGCAGGGAGCACCCATCCGTCTGATCTCATTAGGAGCATCCCATACGGGGAATTGTTACGGGCTAAAAGAATCTGCAGCACTAAGGAAAGTTATCAACAAGAGCGTAGTGTAATGTGCCAAAGACTCTTGGAAAGAGGGTACAGTGACAAAATGATCAAGACTGCAGCTGATAAGGTGGACTCTAAAGAAAGGTCGGACTTGCTGTATTCTTCAAATACAGTAAAGGACGATCAGCAACAAATAAGATTTATTACCACCTATTCGAACCAAGCTTTCAAACTAAGACAAATTTTGAGGAAAAGTTGGCATATTTTACAAACAGATTCCCATTTGAAAAGTGTAGTACAGGATTCTCCTTCTATTACATTTCGAAGAGGTAGGTCAATACGTGATGACCTAAGTCACAATATGATAATGAGTTCTGACACCACCAAACAGATTGGGGTCCCCGTACAGGGTTTTTACTGTTGCCAATGGTGTAAAGCTTGTAGAGATAGTGTCAATTGTACAGAGGTCATGTGGGGTGATGGGCGAAACAAACATCGAATTACCGGTTTTTTCAACTGCAATACAGAATATTGTGTGTACTGCTTAAGATGTCCTTGTGACAAGATATATGTGGGCAGCACTATCCACAAAGCAAAGAAAAGAGTTCTTGAACATATGAGAGCCATCCGCAATAATGATTCCAACTACCCGGTAGCGAGGCATTTTCAAGAGGTACATCAAGGCAATGATAAATTACTGAGCTATCTGGTATGTGATCATGTTAAAAACAGTATAAGAGGTGGCAATCGACAAAAAAACTTACGGATTTTGGAATCTAAATACATTATCAGATTCATGACACTCTCGCCTGGAGGGCTTAATTCCAGTGAGGAAATGTGTAGTCACTTAGGCTAAGTAGTACTTTTCTGGGTATAAGATGACAGTTTTGTAACATATATATTTTTTAGTTTTAGATATATTTTTGTACGTATCTGTTTTTTGTGGGAATTAGTAGTGATTTCTTCACCTGTAGGGTTTTTGTTTAATCAATTTTTTTGGGGGGTTATGAAGTATGTGTACTGGATATATAAACACGGCATTTAAGACATAACTATTTGAAAAACATGATATTTATTTGGTATACGCAGTTTAATAATAACATTATGTTGAATACTTTGAGGATACTAATAATGTAATGCTATATAGGCTATACAAACAGTAAGAGAAAGAATATCAACACATTGTGGAAGTTATATTATGTACAAAAGACTAGCCTAGTATGGCCGCCATGCTATTCAAGGTATTCTATAGATGTGCTGTGTTTGTCCGTTTTTAGTTTTGTTGAGTGTTGGTATTTGTATGCTAATTTGCCAAGCTCCCCCATCTGTGAACAAGGCTACGGCTGAAACGCGTTGGGAGGAATTTCGTTGTAAAGAGTAAAAAGCTTCAACTATACTGGAAGTGTCCTGACCCTTCTTGTTAATACAAGATTTCCTTGCATATATGTATATATATATCACTTTTGTCAATACGTGTGTGGTTTCCCTGGGGGCTGCGATCGGCCCCCAGGAAAACCAGACCCACCTATAAAAGTGATATATATATATATATATATATATATATATTTGCCACTAGTTGTCTTGCAGTTGCAGCTTGCGTCTTCAAAGCAATGCACACACTTCAAATGACGCATTTCAACTGTAGCTTTTAGGCAGCAATAAAAAAGTAAAGTAAGTATTGTGATTATGTTTCTGCTACAAAAGGGTCAGACTTGTCTAGTGCCAGTTTTAGTGCCATAAAGAAGCTCAGAAGGTTTATATGCCTTCTGCAAAGAGCAAATCTGTATTTTAAGTAAATAGCTGAGTACATTAGTAAAGTCAGAAATTACCTGTGCTATAATACAAATGAAATGTATGTGCGGGGTGGAGGACGGCTATGGAGACATGAAGGGCACTTTTGCTGGGTGGTAATGAGGGAATCCGAGGAGGAGGGAGTGGGAGCACCAGTAATGATTGTTGGACTGGGCGCAGGAGGTGCTAAAGACTGTGACGAATGGTATGGGACAAGGTGTTTTTTTAGTGTCTTGAAAGAACGTGCTGATTGAGGGAAGAAGCGCAGGTAAGGTGGCCTCTGCTGTTGCACGTATCTCACACCACCATCGATTTTGTGACTGTATACGTAGGCTAGTGTTTTAGAGCAATAGTTTAGCCAATAGCAGAGATGGCATCTTGATGGATGACTGCTGCCGTCACTCGGGTTATAGAGGACAGCTCTGACATAGGATCAGAGACTGAGACAGCATCTGAGGGATAGGACAATGGCGCAGACTCTGGGAGTGATTTTTCAGTCGGAGGAGTCCCATTCGATAACTCCTCTTCCAGTAAATTATGAGGTAGGTGATGAGGACAGTCCTGCTGTCGATTCGCAAGCAGTCTGTGCAACTGGGTAATAGTGGGTGAGCCCAACCCAGAGAGCAGGTGAATGCGGCGGCAAGCAGAGAGAGAGAGTGCTCTCTTAGGAGCTCCCCAATTTAGTTCAGCCCCAAATTCCACCGCCCAAATCGTATTGTGGAGACATCAAAATTATCTATCGCAAAACAAACTGGATTTGTAAGGCAGGCACCTGTGTTTTTGGTCCTGGGTTCGGCGGCCATATAGAGAAACACACTAAACCCAAACATATCTGGAAACTAGACATTCAGGGGAGTCCACAGAGGTGTGACTTGTGTGGATTCCCCAAAGTTTTCTTGCCCAGAATACCCTGCAAAGCTGAAATGTTGAATAAAAACTCTATTTTTCTCGCATTTCTGTCACACAAACTACAGGAATATGCTGGGATCCACAAAATCCCTACCACCCAGTGATTCCTCACCTGTCCTGATAAAAACACTACCCCACTTGAGTGCCTACACCTAGGCCCATATTTATACTTTTTGACGCTAAACTGCGCTAACGCAGTTTAGCGTCAAAAAGTTTTGCGCCGGCTAACGCCATTCTGAAGCGCCATGCGGGCGCCGTATTTATTGAATGGCGTTAGCCGGCGCAAGCAGACCGGCGCTGCCTGGTGTGCGCGAGAAAAACCACGTACACCAGGCAGCGCCGGCGTAGGGGGAAAATGGCGCATGGGCGTCTTAAAATGGGGCAAGTCAGGTTACGTCGAAAAAATCGTCGTAACCCGACTTGCGCCATTTATTTTCGACGCCCATCCCCCATCAACATGACTCCTATCATTGTAAAGATAGGAGTCATGCCCCCTTGCCCAATGGCCATGCCCAGGGGACTTCTGTCCCCTGGGCATGGTCATTGGGCATAGTGGCATGTAGGGGGGCACAAATCAGGCCCCCCTATGCCAAAAAAAATTATTAAAAAAAAATAAAAAAATACTTACCTGAATGTCCCTGGGGTGGGTCCCTCCAGCCTTGGGTGTCCTCCTGGGGTGGGCAAGGGTGGCAGGGGGGGTCCCTGGGGGCAGGGGAGGGCACTCTGGGCTCATTTTGAGCCCACTTGTCCCTTAACGCCATGCCTGACCCAGGCGTTAAAAAGCGGCGCAAATGCGCCGTTTTTAGCCACGCCCACTCCCGGGCGTCTCTTTTGCCCGGGAGTATAAATACCACGTAAAGGCCTGGGAGTCATTTTTTAGACGGGAACGCCTCCCTTGCATATCATTAACGCAAGGAAGGGGTTCACGCTAAAAAATGACGCACATTCCGGGAACTTTGGCGCTATTCGCCTCTAACGCCATAGTATAAATATGGCGTTAGTTGGCGTTAGTTTAGCGTCGAATTTGCGTCGAAAAAAACGACGCAAATTCGGCGCAAACGGAGTATAAATACGGCCCCTAGTGCCTGCGTCAGGAATGGATCACCCCAGGGTCAACAGCTGCCTCATGTAAGGACCAGCATTGACCGTTGTGTGATCTATTCCTGTTGCGGGCACCAGGCCTACCCACACAAGTTAGGTATCATTTTTATCGGGAGACTTGGGGGAACGCTGGGTGGAAGGAAATTTGTGGCTCCTCTCAGAGTCCAGAACTTTCTGTCACCGAAATGTGAGGTAAACGTGTTTTTTTAGCCACATTTTGAGGTTTGCAAAGGATTCTGGGTAACAGAACCTGGTCAGAGCCCCACAAGTCACCCCATCTTGGATTCCCCTAGGACTCTAGTTTTAAAAAATGCACAGGTTTGGTAGGTTTCCCTAGGTGCCGGCTGAGCTAGAGGCCAAAATCTACAGGTAGGCACTTTGCAAAAAACAGCTCTGTTTTCTGTCAAAAAACGGGATGTGTCCACATTGTGTTTTGGGGCATTTCCTGTCACGGGCGCTAGGCCTACCCACACAAGTGAGGAATCATTTTTATCTGGAGACTTGGGGGAACGCTGGGTGGAAGGAAATGTGTGGCTCCTCTCAGATTCCAGAACTTTCTGTCACCGAAATGTGAGGAAAATGTGGGTTTTTTGCCACATTTTGAGGTTTGCAAAGGATTCTGGGTAACAGAACCTGGTCAGAGCCCCACAAGTCACCCCATCCTGGATTCCCCTAGGTCTCTAGTTTTCATATATGCACAGGTTTGGTAGGTTTCCCTAGGTGCCGGCTGAGCTAGAAGCCAAAATCTACAGGTAGGCACTTTGCAAAAAACAGCTCTGTTTTCTGTAAAAAAAATGGGATGTGTCCACGTTGCACAGTCGCAAGTATACCCCAATAACGGCATTCAAAATAGTTGTTTCATGCGCTATCCTGCACAACATTGCCACCCGACGTGGGCTACCTCTCACCCCTGAAGACCCAGATTCAGAGGATAAAGAGCAAGAGCAACCACATCGCCATCATGGGGATAGGAGCATCGCAAATCAAGGCAGACTGAGACGGGAACACATTGCAAACCTATACTTTGGAAGGTACGTGCCAACTTCTACCATACTCACCAATAGAACAAACAGTCCATGTGTGAAGTGGAAAGAACAAATGATTTAATAAGTGCAAATAACCAAACTATATACATGAAAAAACAGTTCAGGGCCTTCAATAGTCCACCTGTCATGGGACACATTGACATCATGTGCCCCAACCCCAGGGACAGTGTGGAGCTCACACCCTACGGCGGGCTCGGCCAGCCTGGCTGGTACTAGGTGGGTCAGCAGTGCTCTGCCTTGTGCTTCCACTACGTAGCACCCTGGTGTCACCGGCAGAGACACTGCTGACAGTGGAGCCCTCCTCACTGTCTTGTGGGGTGTCGCCTGTGCCCCTGGCCACCTGCCGTGCCTTCATTAGGTCTATTGCATGGTTGATCCGGCCCAGGCCCCGTGCCACATCACCCGCAAAGTGGCCCATGTCAACCTGGAGGCTGACTGTTCGCCTAGACAGCCCAGTTGTGTTAACTGCCAGCCTAACGATAGAGGAGGCCATCCTGTCCAGGCGTTTCAGCAGCTGGCGGTCCCTGCGCCGTGCACTGTCACTCTGCGTTAGCAGTCCTGCCACCAGTTCACGCATGGACAGTGCAAGGTCACCTGTGTTGTTCCCAATGACCTGCAGTTCTGAATGCACCTGCTGCATGCTGATGGCTTGGTTTCTCTCAAAGCGCTGCAATACCCCACTAATCCTCCTTAACTGTTGGTTTTGCAGGCGCTGACCCCGTAGCAGTTGGGCCTCCGTTGGTGTTGTGGATGCAAGCCCTGACTCTGCCTGCTGCTCTGCTGTTGTCATCCTGCGTCGCCTGCGCAGCGGTGGAGGCCCAGTAATGTCTGACGTGGCACTCTGGCTTGTACCTGGTGCAGGCTCCAACACCACTGTTGCAACAGGTGTTTCCAGAGAGGGCATGGTGTTGGTGGTGCAGGTGGGAGTGTTGGCAGGTCCTGTTGTCTCCTCTCTGTGCTGGCTGACCATTGGCACCTGGCTGCTTGGGCTGGTGGGGGTGTCTTGTGGGAGACCTGTGGGACATGGGGAACACACTATCAGTAAAAAACTTCCTAATAACAATTGCCTATGAACTGCCTACTTGACTACGTTGCCCATAATGCATCTTTCTGGTGTTTGCTACTCTGAAATGGAGCTATCTTGGTTGTGCATGCCCCTGTGTACATGGTGGGTGGGGGTATGGCATTGATGGGGGTACAAGCATATCACATGGTACTCACCGGTTGATGGTCCGGGCTCAGAGGTGTCCAGTTCTCCAATTCCACTGACAGCCTCAGGCTCAAGGGTCTCCTCAACCCTTTCCTCCAGGGGTGTGGGTGGTGGTATGGTAGATGGTCCCCCTCCTGTGCCTCTCATCTCCCGGAGCCGCTCTGCCACCCTCTCCTTGGTCCGGGAGCGCAGGTCATACCACCTCTTCTTAAGTTCTTCCACACTCCGGTGGCTGACCCCCAGGGAGTTTACCTTGTCCTGGATATCCTGCCAAATTCGTTTTTTTTCTGTGTCTGGCACAGTGAGGGCTGCCCTGCCAAACAGCTCATCATGGTGCTGACAGCACTCATCTGTTAGCACCTCCAACTCCTTCTCAGCAAACTTGAGCTTCCTTTTCCTGGGAGTGTCAGCCATGGTTGCTGGAGCTCTGTTAGCTGTGCTGCAGTTAAAAAGGGTGTGGTCCTCCCTCCTCCCAGGTGTATTTGTAAACTTCCTGGCTGTGATGTCATCATCATGTGCCAGGAAGTGTTTTCCTGAGTGTTCTGAAGTGATTTCTAGAGTGTTCTGCAGCACCTGCTTTCAATTTTCAGCACAGTCGCAATTTGCGACACCCACTCGCAAATTGCGAGTCCGTTTTTTGCGCGGTCGCAAAAAGCGACCTCGCAAACAGCGGACTCGCTATCTGCGGTGCGACTCCGGGTGCGAGTCGCAAATTGTCCACGCACTTTCTACCTGAATTGCAGTTTGCGACTCGCAAATTGCGAGTCGCAAATGCTCGCAATTTGCAAGTCGATATTTTTTTCCTACCTACATCTGGCCCTTAATCCCATGTGCTTGCATCCGCTGTGTGACGAATAGAGAAAGGGTGGATCTATGCCTGTTAATGTCAGATGGCTGCCCTCACGCAGGTCTGAAGACTCTGATGCCAAAATCATGATGATACAAGCGTCACTGGCCTATAGTGGATGCTGCAATATATCACAATGGAAATGAAGGGCTTTAGAGCAGTCAGCCCTGTGTCGTGCGTCACAGTGTAGAAAGTTGATTGACTGCCTGGCTTCTGTCTCATGCTGCAAAGCAAGATGGGGCAGGCAGTCTAGGACAGACAGCCTAGACTTAATGCATTGAATTCTTTAGAGATACAATTGTATCTCCACACATCTAAATGTATTAAATATCTTTTATATTAATGTGTAGGAATTTTCGAAGAAATGCAGGTCTTCAGCCCTAAAAGAGAAACCACCCCTAAAAAATGGCAATCTTCTGTTTAAGTCTTTTGCATGGAAAGACACAAAGAAAATGCCTCACTAAGCCAATTGATTGCTGGTGAAAACTACCAATACTGCTACACTTATATGCAAGGTCTTGTGTACACTTTCCTTGAACCTCTTCTGCTATGACTTTCTCCACATTTCTAGGTGCCATTACCTCTTTCACAATAGGAGAATCATCTTTGATCTGGTAACAATTTCCAGAAGCATGAACTGCATGCACTTATCAGTTCTCAGCAAAGTAGCTCTCTTCATTCAAGAAAGGCTCAGTAATAGACGCATGTGTCCATTCATAACTAAACATGTTACAAAAGTTTGCTCTGTTTATAAGTCTTTTCCTCTGGCTTTTTCACTTCATACTCAATACTACTTTGTCTAGTGTTTTTATCTGGTTCACAATCAAAATAAATGGCTTCCTCTTCAAAGCAAAGGTTGTATCAACTATACCCTCAACACGCTCCTTTTGTCTAACAGCTTCTCTCCTTCTATACTCCTTCATGCCTCCCATTAGATTCTGGATTACTCTGCAAAGGAACATTCTAACTCCTATTTCCTTAAAATGGTGCTGTCTTCTAGTATATCTATGTACTTCTTTGTAGAATTATTTACTTGTGATATCATGTACTTTTACTCCTTTCTTAGTCTATGCACTTTATTTTGCTATCTTTCAAGTTGACCACATACTTTTTTGACAAAGAGCTTTGGTTTCCTACCAACAGATCATTTTTCTTTCACCACTTTTTGATGGCATTGCAATTCTGTGTAGCTAAGTAGAATCATCCGCCTGAAAACGAATACAACTATAGGTTTATTTTTAAATTATTTACTTGTATATAAAATATTTTAGATAGTTAAGTACAATATAAAGATTCATAGCATATATGTAGCGTATCACACAGCAGACTATTTCCAGTAAAACGTAGCTTTAACCCCTTTTGCTGCCAGGCCTTTTCCACTGCTTGTGCCAAACCTTTTTTGGGTTATTTGGAGTAGTTCACGCTTAGGCCTACATAACGTTTAGTCCACATAAGCTATCCACGTCACATTTGCATCCTTTTTTCCAACATCCTACAGATTCTAGAGGTACGCAGAGCTTGTGGATTCCCTTGGAGGAGACAAAGAAATTAGCCAAAATACAGCTAAAATGTCATTTTTTAAAAAAATAATGGGAAAGAGGAGCTGCAGAAGAAAGTTTGTGTTTTTTTCCTTGAAAGCGGCATCAACAAAAGGTTTATGGTGCTAAAATTGCTATCTTCACAGCTTTCAGGAACAGGCAGACTTGAATCAGAAAACTACATTTTTTTAACACAATTTTGGCATCTTACTGGGACATACCCCATTTTTACTATTTTTTGTGCTTTCAGCCTCCTTTCAGTTAGTGACAGAAATGGGTGTAAAACCAATGATGGAAAATTGTGAATTCAGCAAGGGGTCACTTGTGTAGATCCTTCAGGGTCTTCCTACAGAAAGTAACAGCTAAACTATTTTAAATCTTTAAAGTTGAGGTGAAAAAAGAGACATTTCTGTAAAAGATTTCTTCTAAAACTTTTTCCAGCTTTGACAGATTTTTTAAAGCAATATTCCATTAAGTCTGCTGGGCTGGTTGAAGAGATATATAGGGCTTGAAGGTTCATCAAGAACCCTAGGTACCCAGAGCCAATAAAGGAGCTGCAACTTGCAATGGGTTTTCATTGTGGACAGTGTATACATCAATTCATTTGGTGAAATATAAAGAGTGAAAAATAGGTATCAAGGAAACCTTTGTATTTCCAAAATGAGCACCAGATAAGGTATTGAGAAGTAGTGGTTATTTGCACATCTCTTAATTCCAGGGTCCCCATACTAGTATGTGAATTACAGGGCTTTTCTCAAAAAGACGTCTTTTTTACACACTCTCTTGTATTTGGAAGGAAAAAAGAGAAAGATAAGGTACAATAACACTTGTTCTTGTATTCTGTATTCCCCCAAGTCTCCCAACAAAAATGGCACCTCACTTGTGTGGGTACGACTAATGCCCGCGATAGGAAATGAGATATGGACACATCAAATTTTTACATTGAAATCTGAAGTGGTTTTTGGAAAGTGCCTAGCTGTGGATTTTGGCCTCTAGCTCAGTCGTCACCTAGGGAAACCTAGCAAACCTATCCATTTTTGAAAACTAGACACCTAAGGAAATTCAGAATGTGGTGACTTGTGGGGTTCTCACCAGGTTCTGTTACCCAGAATCCTTTGCAAACCTCAAACTTTGGCAACAAAACACTTTTTCCTCACATTTTGGTGATAGAAAGTTCTGGAATCTGAGAGGAGCCACAAATTCCCTTCCCCCCATCATCCCCCCAAGTCTTCCGATAAAATGGTACCTCAGTTGTGTTGGTAGGCCTGGCTGTGGATTTTGGCCTCTAGCTCATCCGGCACCTAGGAAAACCTAGCAAACCTGGACATTTCTGAAAACTGGACATCTAGGGGAACCCAGGATGAGGTAACTTGTGGTGCTCACACCAGGTTCTGTTATCCAGAATCCTTAGCAAATCTCAAAATTTGGTAACAAAACCCTTTTCCCTCACTTTTCAGTGCTGCAAAGTTCTGGAATCTGAGGGGAGTGTAGGAGGCTGGCCTGGCTTGTAGTGGGTACCAAGGGGTACTTACACTCTGTACCAGGTCCAGTTATCCCTTATTAGTGTAGAAGAGGTGTTTCTAGCAGCTTAGGCTGATAGAAGGTAGCTATAGCAGAGCAGCTTAGGCTGAACTAGGAGACATGCAAAGCTCCTACTATACCACTGGTGTCATATGCACAATATCATAAGAAAACACAATACACAGATATACTAAAAATAAAGGTACTTTATTTTTATGACAATATGCCAAAAGTATCTCAGTGAGTACCCTCAGTATGAGGATGCCAAATATACACAAGATATATGTACACAATGCCAAAAATATGCAGTAATAGCAAAAGGAAGTAATGCAAGCAGTGTAAAGTTACAATGTATTGCAATAGGAGCACATAGGTATAGGGGCAACACAAACCATATACTCCAAAAGTGGAATGCGAATAACTTATGGACCCCAAACCTATGTGAGCTTGTAGAGGGTCGCTGGGACTGTAAGAAAACAGTGAGGGTTAGAAAAATAGCCCACCCCAAGACCCTGAAAAGTAGGTGTAAAGTGCACCTATATTCCCCAGAGAGCACAGAAGTCGTGATAGGGGAATTCTGCAAGGAAGACCAACACCAGCAATGCAACCAAAGTGGATTTCTGGACGAGAGTACCTGTGGAACAAGGGGACCAAGTCCAAGAGTCGAGACAAAGTCGAGATTGGGCAGATGCCCAGGAAATGCCAGCTGAGGGTGCAAAGAAGCTGCCACCGGATGGTAGAAGCTGTGGATTCTGCAACAACGAAGAGGGCTAGAAACTTCCCCTTTGGAGGATGGATGTCACACGTCGTATAGAAGCTTTCACAGGTGTTCCCACATAGAAAGACAGCAAACAAGCCTTGCTAGCTGCAAGGGTCGCGGTTAAAGTTTTTGGATGCTGCTTTGGCCCAGGAGGGACCAGGATGTCGCCAATTGCGTGAGGAGACAGAGGGGGTACCCAGAAAGACAGGGAGCCCTCACAGAAGCAGGCAGCACCCGCAGAAGTTCCGGAACAGGCACTACAAAGAGGAGTGAACCGGAGCTCACCCGAAGTCACAAAAGGAGATCCCACGATGCCGGAGGACAACTCAGGAGGTTGTGCACTGCAGGTTAGAGTGTCGGGGACCCAGGCTTGGCTGTGCACAAAGGAAATCCTGGAAGAGTGCACAGGAGCCGGAGCAGCTGCAAATCACGCGGTACCCAGCAATGTAGTCTAGCGTGGGGAGGCAATGACTTACCTCCACCAAACTTGGACTGAAGAGTCACTGGACTGTGGGAGTCATTTGGACAGAGTTGCTGAGTTCCAGGGACCACGCTCGTCATGCTGAGAGGGGACCCAGAGGACCGGTGATGCAGTTCTTTTGGTGCCTGCGGTTGCAGGGGGAGGATTCCGTCGTCCCACAGGAGATTTCTTCAGAGCTTCTACTGCAGAGAGGAGGCAGACTACCCCCACAGCATGCACCACCAGGAAAACAGTCGAGAAGGCGGCAGGATCAGCGATACAAGGTTGCAGTAGTCGTCTTTGCTACTTTGTTGCGGTTTTGCAGGCGTCCTGAACAGTCAGCGGTCGATTCCTTGGCAGAAGGTGAAGAGAGAGATGCATAGGAACTCTGATGAGCTCTTGCATTCGTTATCTAAAGAATTCCCCAAAGCAGAGACCCTAAATAGCCAGAAAAGGAGGTTTGGCTACTTAGGAAGGAGGATAGGCTAGCAACACAGGTAAGAGCGTATCAGGAGGAGTCTCTGACGTCACCTGCTGGCACTGGCCACTCAGAGCAGTCCAGTGTGCCAGCAGCACCTCTGTTTCCAAGATGGCAGAGGTCTGGAGCACACTGGAGGAGCTCTGGGCACCTCCCCTGGGAGGTGCAGGTCAGGGGAGTGGTCACTCCCCTTTCCTTTGTCCAGTTTCGCGCCAAAGCAGGGTTGGGGGATCCCTGAACAGGTGTAGACTGGCTTATGCAGAGATGGGCAGCATCTGTGCCCATCAAAGCATTTCCAGAGGCTGGGGGAGGCTACTCCTCCCCAGCCTTCACATCTATTTCCAAAGGGAGAGGGTGTGACACCCTCTCTCAGAGGAAATCCTTTGTTCTGCCTTCCTGGGCCAGGCCTGCCTGGACCCCAGGGGGGGCAGAAACCTGTCTGAGGGGTTGGCAGCAGCAGCAGTGCAAACCTTGAAAAGGCAGTTTGGCAGTGCCCGGGTTCTGTGCTAGAGACCCGGGGGATCATGGAATTGTCCCCCCAATGCCAGAATGGCATTGGGGTGACAATTCCATGATCTTAGACATGTTACATGGCCATGTTCGGAGTTACCATTGTGACTCTATACATAGGTAGTGACCTATGTATAGTGCACGTGTGAAATGGTGTCCCCGCACTCACAAAGTCCGGGGAATTTGCCCTGAACAATGTGGAGGCACCTTGGCTAGTGCCAGGGTGCCCACACACTAAGTAACTTTGCACCCAACCTTCACCAGGTGAAGGTTAGACATAAGTTACTTAAGTGCAGTGGTAAATGGCTGTGAAATAACGTGGACGTTATTTCACTCAGGGTGCACTGGCAGGCCTGTGTAAGAATTGTCAGATCTCCCTATGGGTGGCAAAAGAAATGCTGCAGCCCATAGGGATCTCCTGGAACCCCAATACCCTGGGTACCTCAGTACCATATACTAGGGAATTATAAGGGTGTTCCAGTATGCCAATGTGAATTGCTAAAAATTGGTCACTAGCCTGTTAGTGACAATTTGTAAAGCAGAGAGAGCATAACCACTGAGGTCCTGGTTAGCAGAGCCTCAGTGAGACAGTTAGGCATCACACAGGGAACACATACATATAGGCCACAAACTTATGAGTACTGGGGTCCTAGCTAGCAGGGTCCCAGTGACACATAACAAACATACTGAAAACATAGGGTTTTCACTATGAGCACTGGGCCCTGGCTAGCAGGATCCCAGTGAGACAGTGAAAACACCCTGACATGTACTCACAAACAGGCCAAAAGTGGGGGTAACAAGGCTAAAAAGAGGCTACTTTCTCACAGGGAGCCACAAACATCCTTCTACTCAGCATTTCCCCACATCTCCCGATAAAAATGGTACCTCACTTGTGTGGGTGGGCCTAGTGCCCATGACAGGAAATGCCCCAAAACACTACATGGACACATCAAAATTATCAAATACCAAACTACCAGTTTGTGCAGGGGGCACCTGCGTTTTTGGTCCTGGGCTCAGCAGCCATCAAGGGAAACTTACCAAACCCATACATTTCTGAAAACTAGACACCAGAGGGAGTCCAGAGAGGTGCGACTGGCGTGGATCCCTCAGTATTTTCTTACCCAGAATCCTCAGCAAACCTCAAATTTAGCTAAATTAATCATGATCTCCCCACATTTCTGTAAGGTATCACCGCACTGGCACACATTTCCTACCTCCCAACATTCCCTCCAGCCTCCCGATAAAAATGATACCTCTCTAGTGTAGGTGGGCCAAGTGCCTGTGACAGGGAAGAGCCAAAAACATGTTGAAATTGAGGAGGAACAAAAGTGGGTCCGAAAGGTCAGTCTGAAAAAACACACGTTTTTTGGCTGACTTGTAGGGCAGAATTTTTATCGGTATAGATGCAGCAATGCTGGGTGGTAGGAATTCTGTGAATTCCTGCAGATTCCAGAAGGCTACATCACAAAATTGTGGAAAAAACTTGTGATTTCAAGCAAAGTTGGAGGTTTGCAGGGCATTGTGGGTAAGAAAATGGTGCGGGTGCATGTGAAGCACACCACCCTGGACTCACCCAGATGTTTAGTTTTCAGATGTGTCTAGGTTTCATAGATTTTTCTACATGGCAGCGTCCCAGTGCAGCCGTCACCATTCCAAGTGGGACGATTGCGAGAGTTAGACAAGATCTCATGGCCCAAATGTAAAACTACAACCCAAAATAATCAAATGTCCTCTTGCTTGCCATGGGCTAAGATGTTTTAGTGTGCGGGGGGAGACGTGGAAGACTGTTACTTCCTTCAGTTGGCATTGGGCATAATGATGCCCATACTGGTTGGTAGCCACCACCCCACTATTTTTTTTATTTTTATTTTTATTCCCTGGCATCTAGTAGGCTTTCTGCCCCCGGGGCATGGATTGGCGGTAATTGTCCCATCTTCCTACTGATGGGCAGAACAAATTAGTCCCCATTTATTTGGGGTGGGGGTATGGCCATACCCCCATCCTCTTTTTTTGAAAAAAAATCTTCCTTGGTCTCTGGTGGGCTTTCTGCCCCCCTTGCGGGCAGATGGGCCTTACAAAAATAGGCCAATCTGCCCCCAAGGGAGGCAGAAATGGCCAACAGTAATGTGACCCCGTGGGGAGCGACCCTTGCCCAAGGTGCTGCCTCCCCAACAAAACACACCCACACCAATGCCAGGTGCCTAAGTGGTTTCTGCGCCCCTGGGGGCAGAGCGACCTAATAGAAATAGGCAGATCTACCCCCGAGGGGGGCACAAATGGCGTAAAATAATTTTTTCCCCCGGGGGAGTGATTCTTGCCTAAGGGGTCGCTCCCCATTTGTAAAAAAAAGAAAAAAGATTAAAAAATCCCTGGGGCCTAGTGGTTTCTGTCCCTCTTGGGGGCAGATTTACCTAATTAAAATAGGAAAATCCGACCCAGAGGGAGGCAGAAATGGCCTAAAATAAATTTGCTTCCGGGGGGGGGGGCAACCCTTGCCTAAGGGGTTACTCCTCTTGAGTGAAATTGGTGCAAACAAAATCCCTGGTGTCTAGTGGTTTGCCACACTTGGAGGCAGATTGGCCTAAGAAAAATAGGCCGATCTGTCCCAAGTTGGGCAGAAATGGCCTAAAATAAAATTGCTCCCTAGGGGAGTGACCCTTGCCTAAGGGGTCACCCCCTGTGCGTGAAATTGACATAAAAAAAAAAATCACTGGTGTCTAGTTGTTTCTGTCCCCCTTGGGGTCAGATTAGCTAAATAAAAATAGCGATTCCCCTTCCATCCCTGCCCATGGTAGGGGTTGGGAGGCCCACAGGAGGAGTGCTAGCACTCTCCCCGTGGGCCGGTACCAGGATGCAATGGTTACGTCCGTGGAGCCCCAGCGCTGCTCCACCAGACGTAACCATTACATGCTTGGTAACGAATGGGTTAAGACTTCAGAAAGTGCTTTTGTACACTAATTTGAATAGCCAGTGACACAACAAGCATATATTCTGGAATAGGAGGCCTCACCCATGATTAAAGGAGATCTATTTGGCATACATGACAAGATTATCTCACTAATTGTCTATTTATGTGAATGCATGTAGATGTTGACCTGTAATAGTACCATGGCAGCTTATAGTACATCTGCCGGTATGTAACTGTTGCCTTTACTATCTGAACAGTGCTGTATATGTGTGTGTCAGTGAGTGAACAAATACCTCACTAAGGCTCACTAAGGCTCAGATTTAGGATGGCCTAGCATTTCCATGTGCCACATTAGTGAATTCTTTTTAATGCTAATGTGGCCCAACGAGGACAAAATCGCAGTGCCAGATTTTCATAGTGCATGCATTGCCCCACTATGTAAACCCTTGCGCCACATTATGCCGGTGGCAGGCATAATGTATGCAAGGGGGTCGTTCTCCCATTAGGGGGGCGAAAGAATGGTGCAAAAGAAATCTAAAAGATTTCTTTGCGCCATTTTTTGCAGCATTTTTAACGCCTGCTCAAAGCAGACATTAAAAGGGGGCAGACCATTGATTACAATGGGCCCGTATGTACTGTTTAGGGTTAGCGACAACATTTTATCAATAGCATCATAAAATTCTAACACTATTGCCCCCTACCCTGCGCCATGGTGCACCGTATTTCAAATATGGCGCACAGATGGTGGTGATAGAAAGGCACTAAGGTGATCAGTGAAAATGGCGCTGCACTGGGTGCAGCACCACTTTCTTAAATCCGCCCTTAAGTCTCTTACCTAATATAGGGCTATACAAGTGTATCTGAAATTAGTTTTATTATTGGTACATATATAAATAGTTTGTGACTATCTGGGTTTGCTGTCTATTGCTAAATGTAGGTATCTACCTGCCCCTACCAATAATCCACTTCCCAACACAAAACCAGTGATAGATCATCTCACCTAATTCCAATCTAACACTGTATCTTTCATACTCTATTTCAACAAACTGACATACAAGTATATATTTTACTTTTTATTCCTCACAATTAAATGTAATTCACATACCTGAAAATTGAGTCCAAAAACATATTAAGTTTGGTATTTTTATTACTTCAAGAGTATACTCCATATCATCAGAAACGCTTCAGTAGGAAAGTAAACCTGTATATCACAATAATGAATTAAAACTCTTTGAATGTTTACAAAGAAATAACTTTCCCTTTAAGACCCTTCCACCAATACACTCTTAGAACAGGGCCCATGGCAAGCCACTAGAACCAGAAGGTCACACATTTGCAGCACACTCTAGAAGGGGCACACCAGTTACACAATGAGCTGCAGCAGGTATGGTTTACTGTACATAAAGTGGAGTCATTCATTGTTGTACAGAGGTTTTAATTCCATACGCTCAGAAAGTCACTTATTTTCGAAGCAAAAAATAATGTCCAAAATGATGACAAGAAGAGGAAAAGTCAGCCAACACGTGTTTCGCCCCCTCTGGCTATATGAGCCAGGGCTTTTTCAAGGCTTTAAAGTGAATTTTGGGTAAAAGATACAGAGTTGGGATGGTGGGGAATTGGAGAAAAAGAGTAGATTTTTCAGAGCTGGAAAGCATTTGACAGGAGTGCCAATGCTCCAGAAGTGCAAGCAGTTTTTGTTGTATTTCAGCTGTAGGATTGTATGAGAGTTTCTTATAACATGTCTCGTCTTGAAGCTGACGATAAGATTCAGTAAGGTAGTCATCAGTATTGAGGATAACAATATTTCCACCTTTATTGGCCTCTTTTATGATGATATTTCTGTTGGTTCTCAGATGTTGTACTGCCATTACCTGATCACCATGAATATTAGTTGGTAAGTATCTTCGTCGGTCGCTGTACCGTTTGTATTCACGATCAAGGTCACGTAATACTGCTATTGAGAACAAGTCAATGGAATTGCCCGCCGGGAGGACAGGAGTGAATGTGGATTTAGTACAAAGATCAGAAGAAACATATTGGTTAGTATTAAGATCAAGTTCTTGAGCAATAGAAGATAGTGTGACATCTGGTTCAGTAGTGTTAGAAAGGTTACAAAGAAGCGAGATATCAGATAGATCTTGTACTGTAATATAATGTGAGGAATCTATAATGGATGGTGAAATGGAAGGTGTAGGTATAGAGGCGAAAAAAGATTTTAGTTTAAGGTGACGAATACATTTGAAAAAGTCAATTTTAGTTTGAGTGATGTCCCAGAAATTAGTTGGACAAAAGGACAGACCCCGGTTGAGAGTTAGTTGGTCAGTTGTGGATAGTTCGTAGTTGGAAAGATTTACAGTCAGATTTTCTGAAGTCAGGGTTGAGTTGTTTTGCTCCGGGCTCTGGTTTGTATGCCTGAGGTACTTGGGGTAACTTGAGTAATATCTGGTGGTTTTACTCTTGTGTCCTTTAAAGTTCCCAGACGATGGTGTCTTGCCTCTTCTAAAAAATTCACTTGTGGTCTGGTCACACACACACACACTCACACACCTAAATGTTTTGGACAGATACTGGTGGTAACTGACTCTTGACTGTGCCCTTGGTACTGCTAACCAATCCCAGGGCAAGTGCTCTGTGTAAAACGGATTATGCAATTTAGGCTAATTAGAATTGGGTGTATCAACCTACCGATAAGTCCCTAGTATATGGTAGGGCAGGTAGCTTTAGGGTTCCCAGCATAGGTAGTGCACCCATAGGTGCACTCCTGAGGTGCCCAGGGTCATTTTAAAGGCAGGCCTGCATTGCTGGCTGCTTTTAAGTTAAATATAAACCCTATTTGGACATTGGAATTAAAAGTACTTCTGAAGTCTTAAGCTACCTTATTTTTACATATAAGTCACACCTAAGGTGTGCCCTAGGTGCCCTTGGGGCTGAGTACAGTGTAACTATAAATAGGGATGTTATGAAAGATGTTTTGTAAGCCCTCGTGAGGGAAAAATAGATACATTTGTTCCCCCCTTTGTAGTGAATGGGCTCCATAGGTTAAGACTGGAAGACTTTATTTTAAAATATTTACGTCTTATTTTCTGTAGGAAGGAGCATAATCTGGCATGTCTAGTGTAACTTGCACATAGAAAGAGTTTTATACCTCTTTCTAAAAGTTACTATTTTCAGCTCTGTAGTGCCCATCTCTGATTGGGCAGCCTCTGGCAGCCCGGCCAGGCTGCCTTGATGAGATGTGAAGTGGCTTGGGATAAACACAAAGGAAGTGCCTGGGGGAGGAGAACTGCCTCAGCAGACGGTGAAACAAGATGGGGGAGAGCAGCCAAACTGTACTTCAAAGGAGGAAAGGACATCTGGGCCAGGAAGTGGACCTCCCCCATTTCCTGCAAAACCAGACAGCCGGGTTTCCCCATTTTCTTTGTAAGACAAGCCAGACTTTTCATACTGAATATTTAAATAAAATAATTTTGTTGTGTTGAAGGCATTATCTAATGGCATTAGCACAATACTTTAAGTAGAAAGTATATTTCTCTCCTATAGATATGAAGAGACAGCTTAATCTAACACAGAAAAACCTTTAAAGATATATAAAGTGTTTTTATTTTTTATTTTTTTAATGATCAAACCATGAATAAATATGCCCAAATCTTCTAATTCGTACAAAATATTTAAGCCAAAATATACACAAAACTCGCCCTTAACCAAATCATAACACACAACAAATATTCAAATATACAAACAAGGCCATATATGACTGAAAACACATAGAACATACGACAAACATGTAGACAACATCAAGACACCGGAATCACAAAAAATAACACATATCTACATATCTCAAAACATAATTGATAAATCGTAAATCTGATCTCCAAACAGATATAGATCTCATGTATAGATCATAGTAAAAACTAATTAATGTGTGATTAATCTCCACATCATCTCCAATATAGAAGTCAGACAGAGTCCATGCAACCAATATAGTGGTAAGTATCTCAGAAATCAATGCTCATAGTCTCAGTTTAAATTCCCACTGATGAGACTTAATCCGGTTCCTTTTAGAAGTGAAGTTATTTTTGAGAAATGTTACTTTATCTGTTTATGAGTCTTCATTCCTGCCGACACGCGTCTCGGTAGGCTTACGCTTCCAAAAGTATTAATCTTATTAACAGCCGCCTTCATTAGGGCATAATATCCATTATTGCGCGTAGCGTCATTTCTTCAAATCTATGTATGAATTAAAAACATATATGTACGTCTACATCAAACATAATAAATGTAGTGTGGGCAATAAAAATATATATGTCTGTTACCATGTGTATGCACCAGTATCTGTGAGTAAAAATGGCTTTGAATATCACCCAAATGATGCCAACATGTGACGGCACCAGAAACTGAAAGGTATAGAAAAGTTTGATTAAAAGACCTGTATAGCATAAAAACTGGAGAAATTACAGCTCAGAACATCATTCCTTACAAAAAACGCTTGCCTAAAAAAGAAGAGAGCGGAAAGTGATCCTGCATGCAAGTAAAGTATACACCATACCAAGCCTCGTGAAGCATCGAGATAAAACTCTGAAGACCCATGCAGCACCAGTGCTGAAAGAAAAGTTACACACAAGGATATATCATATTCTTACCAGGTCAAAGCAAACAAAGAAGATAGCCACAAATAATCCAAGACGCGGGCCACGACTGCTGGAATAGTGAAAAGAGCAGTAAAAAATAGTGAATAGATAAACTCTAACAAATACAGCGCCTAAAATGCCAAACCAATGCTCGAAGAGTCGTTTCTAATACAAACGCTTACCTAACAGGATGAAGGGCAGAAAATCATCAGGCATGCAGGAGGACACGGCAATATGATTGCTTCTGTGCCACACCACGTTTAACAACGTGTTTAACAGCCCGGTGCTGATAGCCGGCAGATGAAAAAATAGACATAGACGAGGGGTATGCTTCCCAACGACTGGACCACCAAAAGGAAGCGGCCATCTTAGAATGGAACAGGCTCATAGAGGCAAGGTTCTAGGGAAATAGGGATCAATTAAAGAAATCCTATCGAAAAATAGAACAAAATAATAACAAGCAAAATTAAGGGGTCCTAACTCAAGAGTAGAAAGTTCTTTTGGTGGACTCCATGGGCTTAAACTTAGATGGTAAATGTCAAAATGAACAAAATACACAGTAAGAACTGAAGCATTATAAGAATAGAAAGGGTCAGAGCTCTCTGACCTAAAGGCTACTCAAAGAGGAACTCAATAAAAATCAGCAAAGATATCATAAGGGAGCCTCAAAGGGCATTGTGGCAAGGAATATCCTTGTTCAGGCCCTTTTTAAAGGTCTCTAGGAAAACAAATCCAAAAGACCGCCTTCTTCTTCCTGAATAATTTAGATCCTGTATTGTCTCTCGAGGATATTTTTTCAAGGATAGTCCATCTGACGTCCTCCTCATTGTGATTGGCGGCCACCCAATGGGAAACTAGGGGGGCACTGGATTTCCTAGATTTGATGGAGGATTTGTGTTCAGATAGTCTTACCCTGAACTCCCTGGATGTCTCGCCCACATATCCAAGGTTGCATGGACATAAAATAAGGTAGACCACGTTTTTTGATCTACAGTTCGTCATGGTAGTAGGAGAGATTTTTTTTTCATTGTATGTGACATTTTGTGTAACTATGGCTGTTTCGCAGGGATGGCAATTGCCACATTTAAAATTGCCTTTGATGGGATCTAATCCAACAATTGATCTTTGCACCAAATCAGGTGTGCTGTTAACTGCAGTTTTAACCAAAATGTTTTGCAAGTTTGTATTTCTCTTGAACGCGAATAGTGGCTTCTCTAAGTGTACAGAGTCTTCATTTGTGTTCAGGATGTGCCACTCAGAATTAATGATTTTTCTAATTCTGTCGTTTAGAGTGGAGTGATGGATTACACATGCCAACCTGTCATTATGGGTATGTTGCTTGCCCTGAAAGATTGTCTCACGGTTATAATATTTCACTCTTTTAAGCGAATCTCCTATTACTTTGATAGGGTAACCTCTCTGTTTTAATTTATCTGAGAGGACATCAGCATGTTTAACAAACTCCTTCATCTCTGTACAATTCCATCTCAACTGAAGAAACTGGGAAAAAGGAATGGCCTGTCGGACTCCTTGGATGGAAACTATCAAAGTGCAAGAGGGTATTTCTAGCTGTTGACTTTGTGAACAGTGACATAGAACGGCGTCCATCTAGATGTTTAATATACACCTCTAAAAACTCTACTTGATTGTGATCATGTTTAATGGTGAACTTGAGATTATCATCACAAATTCAACCATAGAAAGAACTCATATAGTTCTTGTTCCTCTCCTCTCCAAATGAAAAAAACATTGTCTATGTACTTCAAAGGAGGGACCAGGAAGTGGACCTCCCCCATTTCCTGCAAAAGTCAGACAGCCGGGTTCCCCCATTTTCTTTGTAAGGCAAGCCAGACTGTTCTTACTTAATATTGAAATAAAATAATTTTGTTGTGTTGAAGGAATTATCTAATGACATTAGCACAATACTTATAATAGTAACAATAATAACAACAACAATGACAAAACAACAATGACAGCAACAACAACAATAAGAATTATGATAATTATAATAAAAATAATACATTTCCTGACAAGAAGAATACAAAAGTTATTAATAAACATTTATAGAATGGTGTTGAAAAATTGATTATTTCAATATATTTTAAGAAAGTCAGATTTCAGCATTACTCTAGAGGAACTGCTGAATATGTATTTGACAAAGTACTGCCTGCTGTACATTAGAAGGATATTTCAATTCAATTTCAATGGTGAGTTCCTTTAAAAGGTATCTGAGATAACTTGCAATATCTTTATAATGTACGGCAGGGGATACTGAATCTTTTATAATACATGGTAATGTCATCACCCTTCCCACAAACCTTGGAGCCTCACTCTTTCATGTTGTAGGAGGCTGGCCTGGTTTGTAGTGGGTACAAAAGGAACTTATGCCTTATACCAGGTCCAGTTATCCATTATCCATTATTAGTGAAATGTAGACAGAATCTAGAAGCCAGGCTACAATACACTGTAGTCACACAGTACTCACACACATGAAAGAAATTACTCAGTGTTACAAAAATAAAGGTACTTTTGTTTTGTGACACGAATGCCAAAAGTACCATATAGACTATATTCCCTAAGGAGGTAAGTAATACACAATTTATATACATTAGTATACAGGAATAGCTGTAAAAACAGTTAGAGATCAGTGCAAATAGTGAAAATCACAATAGGTAGAAATGGGCCTACGGGGTACACAAACCATATACTAAGCAAGTGGAATGCAAATGTTGGTTTCCCACCCAGGAAAGTGTAGTGTGTAGAGGGGCACTGGGAGTATTAGAAAACACCAAAGGTAAGTAAAAGAACCCACCCCTGAGCCCAGGAAAGCAGGAGTAAATTACAGTAACTTTCCTAGAACACACAAGAACAAGAGAAAGAAGATTATGCAAGAACCAGAAGAGACTGAAAGACACCAATGACGGATTCCTGGACCTGAAGACCTGTGGAAGAAGGGAAGCAACTCCAAGAAGCACTGAAGAGTCCAGGGAGAACAGGAGACCCTGCTAACCCGAATGAAGGTGCAAAAGAAGAACCACTGGTGACGAACAACAGTCAGTACTGCACCGAAGAAGATGGATGCAGGTTCCTGGTTGGTGCAGATGATGTCCCATGCCAGATGGATGATTGCAGTCTGGTTTGTGTTGCTGGATTCTGCCAACAGCCTTGGTACTCGCAAAGCTTGCGGTTAGCGGAAAATGGCGCTGCACGAGACGAGGAGGGACCTGGTGGACTTCACCAAGGAGGGGGAATCAGAGGAGGCTCTCAGCAACTCAGTGAGTCATCAGAAGACCAGGCAGCACAAAGCACACACAGGAGTCCGACAGAACTGGGACAAAAAAGGTGCAAAAGTAGGCCCATGTAGCACTACAACAAAGGGTCTCACGCCACCTGAGAACCACGCAGGAAGTAGTGCGTCACAGGTAAGAGTGCTGGGGGCTGGAGCTGCATGGTGCATAAAGAACTTCATAGTAGGATGCCAACAAGTTTTGGCAACTGCAAAACATGCAAGGCACAGGGATACTGTCTTGTGTGGGGAGACAAGCACTTACGTCCACCAAAGCTGGATGTCAGGACCATCAGGACCACTTCAGTCCCCCACCCATAATGCAGGATCCATACAGCCCGTCAGGAGAGGGGTCCCACATCATTGCAGAGAGGTGCTTGCTGAAGCAGGGGAGTGACTCCTTCACTCTAATGGAGATTCCTTCGTTCTTCTGGTGCAGGCTGAAGAGAGGCTGACCTCTGAGGATCCACGACTGCGAAACAGATGCTGTTGCTGGCAGGAGCTGAAGATACAATGTTGCAGAAGTCGTCTATGCTTCTTTGTTGCATTTGTAGAGTTCCTGGAGGCCCCAGATGCAGTTTCTTCGGTAAGAAGGTAAAGTAAAGGATGCAGAGGAGTCCGGCTGGAGTCTTGCAATTCGAATCTGAAGAACCATTCAACAGAGAGGCCCTGAAAGGGGAATTCATCATCTACATAGGTAAGCACCTATCAGGGTAGGGATCTGCCGTCACCTGCTGTCACTGGCCACTCAGATGCTCCCAGAGTGCCCTGCCAACTTGGAATCCAAGATGGCAATAATCAGGGACCCTCTAGAAGAGCTCTGAGCACCACCCCTGCCGTGGTGATGGACAGGGAAGTGATCACTCCCCTTTCCTTAGTCCAGTTTCGTACCAGGACAGGGACTAGGGGTCCCTGAACCGGTGTAGACCGGATTATGCAAGGAGGGCACCATCTGTGCCCTTCAAAGCATTTCCAGAGGCTCTGGGAGGCTACCCCTCCCAAGCCTGAAACATCTATTTCCAAAGGGAAAGGATGTAACATCCCTCTCCCAAAGGAAATCCTTTATTCTGCCTTCCTGGGCTTGAGCTTCTCAAGCAACAGGAGGGCAGAAACCTGTCTGATAGGTGGCAGCCCCTGGGGCTGCCTTGAAATCCTCAGAAGACTGGAATGGTAGCACTGGGGGTCCTCAAATGAGCCCCCAGAGTGCATGGAATCATTCAACCAATGCTTGCAAAAGCATTGGTGTATGATTCCAACATGTGTGATACCAAAGATGCCTATTTTCTGAGTTACCGTTATGTAGATGGACATAGGTAGTGACCTATGTCCAGTACACGAGTAAAATGCGTCCCTGTATTCACGAAGTCAGGGGAAATGGTCCTGGAGGTCATGTGGTAACCTCTGCTAGTGCAGGGGTACCCTCACACACAGGTACTCTGCACCCTGCCCTCTGGGCTAAATTGCCTGCTATAGGGGTGACTTTTAAGTGTCCTGGTGCAGTGTAAATGGCAGTTAAAGGGTGCATGCACCTTTTCACGCAGGCTACAATGGCAGTCCTACAGAAGCCTTTGAATGGGCTCCCTATGGGTGGCAAAAGAAATTCTGCAGCCCATAGGGATCCCTGGAACCCCAATGCCCTTCTACCTAGGTACCATATACTAGGGACTTATAAGGGGGCACCAGTATGCCAATATGGGGTGAAATACTGGGTTACCAGAATGCAGTGCCAAAATGCAGAGGAAAGAGAGCATAATCACGGGGGTCCTGGTTAGCTGGATCGCAGGATCCCAGTGAACACAGTCAAACACACTGACATCAGGCAGAAATGGGAGTAACCATGCCAAAAAGAGGGTACTTTCCTGCACGTTTGTTGCAGATAAGAAGAATAAAAGCAGAATCTGTACTGTGAAAATAAACACACCAAAACAGTAATTTGTGCAGAAAAGTAGAGTAGCAGAATCAGTTTAAAGAAAGTCAGGTTAAAAAAGTGTTGTAGCTCTAATTGTGTAGAAATATCAATAAATTCTATATTTCTTGCAGTGACCTATGGCGTGGGATAATTACACATTACCAAAAATATCTATTTTCAGCTCATCGCTTTTTCTTAAAAAAAAAAAAAAAAGATATCAGAAGAAGACAAAACATGTTTTTTGTTTTTTAAACTGTGGCTATAATCACACTTTTTTGTGTAATTTGCTTTCACATAGTTACTTGAAATTTCATCAAATATTTTGTGAAATTACTCATTCAAATTATGAATCTATCATTTAGATGACATTTTCACTCCAAATGTGTCACAACATAAATTTTTGATGCACGGTTGCATCTCACCAAAAAATAGTGCAAAGCGCAAAAACACTGTCACAGAGAAGTTCCATGACCATACAGAGGAATCAAGTAGAAGACTGAGGGGGTCATTCTGACCTTGGCGGTCCATGACCGCCATGGCGGAGGGCGGCGGAAGCACCACCAACAGGCTGGCGGTGCTTCCTTGGCGATTCTGACCGCGGCGGTAAAGCCGCGGTCGGAAAAGGGGAGCCGGCGGTTTCCCGCCGGTTTCCCGCTGGCCCAGGGAATCCGCCATGGCGGCGCTGCTTGCAGCACCGCCATGGGGATTCCGACTGCCTTCCCGCCAGCCTGTTTCTGGCGGTGTCCACCGCCAGAACCAGGATGGCGGGAACGGGTGCCGTGGGGCCCCTGGGGGCCCCTGCACTGCCCATGCCACTGGCATGGGCATTGCAGGGGCCCCCTAACAGGACCCCACAAAGATTTTCACTGTCTGCTTAGCAGACAGTGAAAATCGCGACGGGTGCCACTGCACCCGTCGCACCCCTTCAACTCCGCCGGCTCCATTCCGAGCCGGCTTCATTGTTGAAGGGGCTGTCCCGCTGGTCCGGCCGGCAGTCTTCTGGCGGTCGCCCGCCAGCCCAGCGGGAAAGCCAGAATGGCCGCCGCGGTCCTTTGACCGCGGAGCGGTCTTTTGGCGGGAACCGCTTGGCGGGCGGCGACCGCCGACCGCCACGGTCAGAATGACCGCCTGAGTTCCTTTCCGAGGGCGTGGACCTCTGAGGTGAATTGCAATATCCATATAATGTAGAACGAGGTCTACTTTATTCCATACAGTTCACGGCCAACCCATAACCCTTCAGTAAACCATTTCAATTCTCGTATAGAGCACTTTCATATAAAAGAGAAATGATTGTTGTAAACACAACGAATAAAATTAAGCACATAAAAAACATTTTCGATATGTGTTTTGAAAAGCTATTAGAAACAGTTTGATGCACATCAGATTTAGAAAAAAATCATGCTGTAGATCAGAATTTGTAGAAACATGCACAGAGGTTCTATCTCTCAAATAATTACCTAAATCATGAACAACATAAATATGATTTCATTTTAAAAGTGCAGCTTTATTTGTGATTTGCCTTTATGTTAGCTGCTGGCTCTGGCAGCAGGTATTGTGGTGTCAGAATTCAACTGTTATAACATATCACAGTTTCAGCCATGCTGACACAACTCGATTAGGATGAATGTTGGTGAGCAAGTGAAAGGGAGGCAAACGATAACTACTAAGAGTATATTTTGACATTGATTCACTAATCAGGAGACCATTTCCTGTCAGGAGCCATGGTCCAATGTGGCATTTACAGTCATATTTTTACTCTGGTTAGCTAAATCAGTGTAGTGTAAATGGAATCCATTTGATGAAGGGAGTCACTCTAAGATTAATTAAACAGAGTTGTGCTTGTCTGCTGTTATGAAACAAACAGTAGACACAAGTGTATTGTTTTGTAGGGGAATTGTGGCTTATGGATTTAGTCAATCAGAGCAGTTCTATACCTCAGACTTCAGCCAACTACAGTTTGGATATTTTCAGTCACTCAGCAGATAACCTGTTTTTTTCAAGTTAGTACTTGGAATTAATATAGAACTGAGTATGTTACATTTTAATATGAGGCGTTATGGCAGTGGTTAAATGTATAGCTAATCCAAGGCTGTGTAGTCGTCTGGAGGAGAGGTTTGTGTCTGAGTGGTTGTATATCAGATAATTTAGGGATAATCTACCTTCAGGGATGAATAATTATGAAGAGAGCTTGAGATATAATATGGTATTGTGCATATATTGCACGTAATATCTTTTTATTTTGTATTTTAAACTGTTCACACTTTTGTTTTAAAGTGTATTCTTTTATAAACCTGTATCAAGGGAGCTCCACTTTATGTTTTTATTCCTCCCACCTCTTTAAGACAATTTTCCTTCTACACATCATTCTCAAAAGGCATGCTCTAGTCTCTCACCTGGCCCGACACTGTCTCCATGCTGGGCAATTTCTGAGAATCTCCCCGACATCCGGATTTAACCCTTCTATAGGTAATTGAATAATTACTTCCTGACTTTCACATGGAAATTTCTCTTCCTTAGATTGTCAGAGTTGCTGGGCTCTGCAAGCCCTCTTCCTATTATGGGGCCACATAGCTAGCCATTGCAGTCTTTCTGACTGCTTGGAATTATGTCATTTTTCTTTTATGTTTTGAACTGTTCACACTTTTGCTTTAATTTGTCTTTGCAAGAAATTGGAGTATTAGTTGTGTGACAATCACAATCTTCGTCAGGGTGAACCACTAAAGATACTAAATTAACCTGAGCTCAACATCTGGTAGCCTTAGCCCAAAGCAAACAATCTTCTCTTAGAAACAATGGCCCTCATTATGAACACAGCGGTCCAAACCGCGCCGCCGGCGGTGGATGTAAAAACTGCCAACAGAGGAGCGGTCCGGACAGCCAAATAAAGAACCAACTGAAACACAGGCATCCTGAAAACCACCCACCTCCAGTAGAGGAGTGCGGACGACGATGGCAGAGTCAGCCCACAGGCTAAAATAAAAATAAATAAAACAATGAACCTCTAGACCGCCGTCAGTTCCGGGGTGAGAACCACCGCCACGCAAAGCCAGGCAGAAACAAACCTAATATAAGGAAACACTCACCGGAGGCCCACACAACGCGTCAAAGCAGACATGGATAGAGAGCTGCAGATCATGCCAGCCCTGCTCCTTGCCATATAACTCCACGACCGAGACCGCCGACGAAGACGACGACGGTAAGTACCACTACCTACTAAACAAGGTAAGAAAGGGCACAGTTACATACCCATGCAATGCTCCCACAACCGTTCACAGCAGCACAACCCATACACCCCACAGCAAGAGGTACTTACCCGACACAAGGCAAATCCAACCTGACCATAGTACATACAAATGCCCCACACCCACAAACAATGAAACAAGAGACGAGGGCACAAGAGTGTGCTGCCAAAACACAGGGCACACATAAATATTTATTTCAGCTCACAGAGCTAACTATTCACAACAAGGCCAATGGCCAGTCCATAGTGCCAGATGTGTTTGGGCTACAATGACCCCAACCTGACTCCTAAAAGTGCACGGTACTCCACCTAATGGGGCAACAACGGGGCATCCAGGCACCGGGGGTGGTGGGATTTGCAACGGGGTGGGGCTTGGGCTTGCGCTCAAAAGGTGGAGGGGGTTTGGGTTTGGCTTTGGAAGGTGGGGGTGTGTGCTTTGACCGGGTGGAGCCAGATGGAATTGGCTCAGCACAGGGCTTCTTCCTCTCTGGGGAAGGTGCACAGGAATGTGAAGGGCAGGCAGGGGCAGGCTGTGAAGTGGAAGGAGTGGAAAGGGCAAGGAGGTGAGCACGCTTAGGGACAAGACGGGTGGGCCAGTGGGTTGGAAGAGGTCAGCACAGGAGAGGAAATGTTTTTGGGTGCAATTGGGTTGGGCCTGGAGGAAGGCGTGGGAGTGGAGGTAGAGGGTGTGGTCGTAAGTGGTGTAGGTGTGCGTATTGTGGGTGCAGGTGACTGGACAGGATGTTGAGGTATGGTGGATGTGTGATGGGTGGGTGTCTTGGTGTATTTGTGTGTTTTTGGAGGAGGGGGGTGGACACAGTGGAAGAAGACAGGCTGCCAGTATGGATGTATGTTGTGTGGGTGTCTGCAAATCTGGTGAGTGTGCTGCATGTGCCAACTACAGTAGTTGTGGTGAGTACAGGTGTGGTGTCTGGGGTGCATGTCTGGATGTCTGCTATTGTGGTGAGTGCAGGAATAGGCTCAGCACCAGTGACTGAAGGTGCAGTGCTTGTGGGTGTGCATGTAGACAGGCATGACAGACAGGGAGGCAGAAGAGGTGGTCACACCAGGGGACGTGGATGTTTCTGTGTGTGAATGTGTATGTTGGCTGTGTGAATGCCTGTGGTGGGAGGTGTGGTGCTTGTGTTTAGAAGTGTGCTTTTTGTGTGTTGAGGTGCTTGACTGGGTGTCAGATTGTGTGCTTTGGACGGGTGAGTGGAGTGGGGTCCTGAAAGGGGTAGAGGAGGTTGGAGAGGGGATGGAATGACCAGGGAAAATGGCTGCCAACCAAGAGGAGGCCAGAGCCTGAAAAGATCTCTGTAGGCCAGACATGGCACCGTGAATGCCATCCAGATAGGCATTTGTCTGCTGCATCTCTGATGCTAGCCCCTGGATGGCATTGACAATGGTTGTCTGCCCTGCAGAGATGGTTCTCAAGAGGTCCATAGCCTCCTCTCTGAGGACAGCAGGGCTGACTGGGGCAGGGAGGAGGTGCCTGGGGTGAAGGAGATGCCCACCCTTCTGGGTGAGCGGGCACGGGCAACTCAGTGGGGAGCAAAAGGGAGGGCGGTGATGGCATGGGGGTGGCGGAAGGTGTTACTGTAGGGGTTTGCCCACTAGGGTCTGCCACCGCCAGGGAGCCTCCATCGGAGGAGGTATCAGAGTCACTACCTCCAGTGGTAGTTGCCTCCCCCGTGTACTCACCTCACCCTCCAACCCACTGGTCCCCTTGGCGTCGGATCACTCTGGCTCCGAGGATCCGTGGGCCACTGCATCCCTACTTGCCGGTGCCTCAGCTCCCTCGCCAGATGATGCTGATGTACACAAACAACACAAGAGAACAGGGATGGGGAGACAACACAGGAGAGACACTTGTAAATATTGGAAAGGAGTGAACATAGTGGCCAGACATACACCCACCCAGAAGACCCCCCAACAGGCAGCCCCTTCCACTATTCCTCTGGCCATGCCCCTGACTAGTGACCAGAACCCCGCTCTACACCCATCCCCTGAACTACTTAAGGAGCCGACATGTAGGAGACCTGACCAAAACACCCCTACACCCTGTGGGGGCCATCATGTAGATGGACTTCAGTCAGAGCCCCTGCAACTAATCAGCATAATACACTCACAGACATCCATCAAGGGTTAAGATTATGACATGAGTACTCACTCCCTTGTGACTGCTGTGCAGCCTTCAAGCACCCATCCAGGTCTGGGTACACCACTGCCGGGATGCATAGCATTAGGGGGGTCAGTGCCCGACAGGCACCCCTTCCACGTTGGGAGGACTTCCCCAGCTGGGCCTCACAGATTTTTTGGGCCGAGCGCTGCAGGTCCTCCCACCTCTTCCTGCAGTGGGTGCTCTGTTGGTTGTAGACCCCCAGGGTCCGCACCTCCTTGGCAATGGCATGCCAAAGTGCCCTATTCTGGTGGGCGCTGACCTAAAAGGGAGACACAGAAACGTAACACAGAGGTCAGGCACTTGGAAAATATGTACAGCTGGCCATACGTCCACTATGGGATGGACAGTACTGACAGACTTTCAGGACATACGCATGCAGCATGGCATGAACCATGGCCCATGCAGGCTCAGAGGTGCACACATATGTACTTACAACACCATCCATTACACCCAAACAGTGCCCCCAAACCCCCAACTCACCTGTACCTCTGGCCGTCCGTAGAGCTTGGCGTACAGGGGCAGGACCCCATCCACTAGCCTTTCCAATTCCTCTTAGGTGAAGGCCGGAGCCCTTTCCCCTGCAACACAAGGCACTTCCATGATGAGAGGCAGGACACAACAGTACACTCAATGGAGTACCTGCTCGCACAAGATCAGGGAATCAAGTGAAGTTGGGGTGACGAAATCGCGTATGTACCGCGGCGGTGTGCACCTTCACTGCCGGTGACGATCATGATACGCCAGGATTCCCCATTGGCATTCATGTTAACCAATGATGGTGCGAACGGTGGTAAACACCACCTTACGCTGTTATGTCAACCGCTAGCGGTATGAGGTCACTTCCACCACAACAGTTCTGGATTACAGGGGGCAGACATTTTGGCCTTGAAAATGCATTAATAAAAATTATATTTGCACAATGCAGGCCCTATTGTTCACCTAACACACCTATGCAAGTGACCATTAACAATAACACACATATCAAACACTGTTCACTCATTAAGGTCTAGATGAAATTCTGTCAAGAACATTTTACTTTTGAGTCCCTACAATCAAGTAAGCAGTGCACAATGAATGACAGTGTGTGCCTATGTCTGTGTGTTCCTCACATGTGTTTCAAATCCCTCCTAGGTACCGACCCTTGTGGAGAGGAAGGGCCCCATCGGTGTACAGACCACTTGTTGATTTGCGGACCATGGTGGACCGTCACATCATAATCAATTGCAGACTCACCTGTGCAACTATTCTCGAACTTTGTGCCTTACTGGATCCTGCACTAACTCCTGTAAATCGTAATCAGCATGCCATCCCTACCGAAGTGCAGGTGCTTTCTGCACTCCATTTCCTGGCCCAGGGCTCATTTCAAGTGACAGTGGGCATGGGTGCAGGATTTTCACAGCCAATGTTCAGCATTATACTGACAAGATTTATAAATGCATTTGTACGACACCTGCAGTCCTATGTGAGGTTTCCCCAAAGTACTGACGTCCCTGCCATCAAGTCTGACTTCTATGCGTTTGCAAACATAACCTGTGTGATCTATGCCATCGATGGCACCCACATACCTTTAATACCCCCAAGAGTCAGTGAACAGGTGTACAGAAACAGAACGAACTTTCACTCCATGAACATCCAATTGGTATGTACTGCAGACCAGTACATCTCACATGTGAATGCCATGTTCCCCGGTTCAGTCCATGATTCCTTTGTGCTGATGAACAGTAGTGTGCCACAGAAGATGGAACAATTACAAGAGGACCGAGGGTGAATCATAGGTAGGTGTTTCTGTCAGTAACTGCCACCTAGCAGACAGCCAGGCTGTCTGACTCAGAGGCTTGACACTGACTGCTCTGTTTTGCACATTTGTCTAGGTGATTCTGGCTATCCCAACTTGCATTGGCTCCAGTGAGGAATCCTGGGACAGATGCAGAGAGGAATTACTATAAGGCCCAGGGATGTACTAGGAGGGTGATAGAGTGCACAATAGGTCTCCTGAAGGTTAGAGTTTGTTGTCTACATATCTCTGGGGGTTCCCTGGCCTATGGGGCTGAAAAGTTCTGTAGAATAGTGATTGCCTGCTGCATGCTGCACAACATGACAGTGAGAAATTCTACCCCCCTCTTGGATGTGGATGGTGCTGTAAATCCTGACCAGAACCTCAGAGAGGGGAGGAGAGTGATGGTGATGATGAGGAAGGGGAAGATGTCAATTCCGCGACCCAACTGATACAACTCTACTTCCAGTAACTATGTGGGACTAATGGCTGACATTGTTGTTTGTGACACAAACTGTCAGTGTGCTTTGTCACCTGGGGGGGGGGGAGGTTTGAATCTACTATTTGAAACTGGGTCCAGGTCTGCATTGTACCAAATACAATGTATTTTTTTTTTTCACAACTTTTAGGCATACTGGTGTACTTTCATGCTGCGCATTACCAATAAAGTAGTTATCAGCCAGTTGCATCCATACTTCACTTTGTTCACACATTATGACAGGGGACAGTGTTACAGGTGTGATATGTGTTTTATTTGTGGCAGGGACTGAATAGTGCAACTTACAGTGATGGCAGTTGTTCATGGGCGGTTGTCCTCAATGCCAACATGGTGGCAGCCTTGTTGTTAGTATTGATGGGTTCATCAATGCTTACATGAGTTCTTATTGATTGTTAGCACTGTTTGGTGGTTGATTGTGTGGGATGGTTGGTGGGCAGATTGTTGCAGAGTTACGTTTTGGAAGGGGGCTTGTTTTTGGCAGGGGTTCCAGTCCCATATCTTGGCCTGAGGGTCCGTTTGGGTGCCTGCTGATGACCTAGAGGGGATGACATGGTTGTACCTTGTGTATCCTCTGAGGGTAGTTCATGGAATGTTGCTGCTGTTGCTGTCATTGTCCGGTCTGTCCCCTGTGCTGTAGTGGGGGCCTCCTGTCCTGTGTGGGTCTCAGACTGGGTTTTTACCAGCTGCAGCAGTGCTCCTGCTATGCTGGCCATTGTGGCGTTGTGCTGTTTCCACTGCTCCATGGCCTCTTGGTGGTGTTCCTGCTTCATCCTCTGACTATGCTCCTGGGTGGATACTATCTGTGCCAATCTTTCATGGGTATACTGGTAGGCCCCCAGGACCTCAGAGATCACATCCTGGGCTGCAGCATCTATCCTGTGGCCTCCCCCCTGGGCCACTGAGGCCCTACCACTGGGCCTAGCCCCCTGTGCCTGTGTCCCCTGCACAGGTCTGGCGGTACCACTGTGCCACTTGTACTGGGGCCATCGTCTTCCTGCCTGTTGGTAGGGGGGGACTGTGGCCTCTGTACCTGTAATCCACCAGTCTGTGGCCTGGATACACAGGTGTGGGGATGGTTGCCCTAGGCTGATGTTGTTGGCTGGGTGTTAGGGGTGTCAGTGGTATCCTTGGTGGGGCTGCTGGATGGTGACAGTCCAGGACTGTGTGTGGGGCCAGCCTGCTCATCAGTGTCCAGGGATCCATCCCCAGTGTCCTGTGAGGTATCTCTGTCTCCCTGGGGGGGCACTGCCACTCCTTGTCCTGTCCGTCAGGGTTGCATGAGTGGTGATGCCTGTTGGGGGAAATGGACATGTCTGTTAAAAAGCATGATCAGATGGGGTGCACAGGGCTGGGCTGTTTTGTGCAGGTGTAACTTTTTGGGGCCATGCAGGGTGCTTTTGTGAGGTTTGCACGGCATTTTGTTTCGGATGTGGAGTAGCATTGTGGGTGGTGTAGTGCCATTGTGAATCCTTGCTGGGGTAGGTGGCTGTGCACAGGGGGAGGGATGTGGGCCTGTTAGTGGGTTTGTGGGCATGCAGGGGGAGTGGATTCAGTGGCTGTGGGCTGGGTGGGGTAGTGGTCCTGGTGGGTGTTGGTGGGGTGGGGTGGTGCATGCATTCCAGGTGTGACGTATATGGGGTAAATGTAGATGACTTACCCGAGTCCATTCCTCTAGTGAGTCCAGTGGGTCCCTCAGGGTGCAGGATGGCCAGTACCTTTTCCTCCGAGTCGGTGTATTCGGTGGTGTTGGTGGTAGTCCTCCCCCAGTCTTCTGGACTGCAATGTGGTGCATTGATGCCATGCCCCTGACCTTCCCCTGCAGGTCGTTCCATCTCTTGCGGATGTCGTCCTTGGTGCGTGGATGGTGTCCCACTGCATTGACCCTGTTGACAATGGTCTGCCATAGCTCCATCTTCCTGGTGATGGGTGTGTGCTACACCTGAGCCCCAAATAGTTGTGGCTCCAACTTTAGGATCTTGTCCACCATGGTCCTTAGCTCCCTTTCTGTGAACCGTGGATGTTTGGGGGTGACATGGTGAGTGTGGTGAATGGTGTCAGGGGTGGAATCGCGGTGAGGGTGCTCTTCTGTGGGTCGTTGTGAGTCTCATGTATAATGGCGTTCAGTGTCTGCTTCTGATGCTCTCTGCCTTCTTTGGCCTGGTTTTGTTGAAAAGAATTGTGGGGTGTGTATGTGAGTGTTTGATGGTGTTGTGGATGTGTGTCAGGTGTGTGGGTTTCTAGCTTATCCAATGTGTGCACTTCTTGCTGTTGGGTGCACTTGCCGCCCTTGGCGGTCGGCACCGCCAATGGTCGTTCGACTTCCACTGACCACCAAGGTGATTTGTGCATCATTATTTGGAGGGCGGGATGTGGGTGTGCTCGGTGGTGACGGGGTGGAAGGTCCAGCATTTCCGCCGACAGGTGACTGGTGGGCTGGTGATTTTTGGCGGGTTCTGGATTTTGATTCATTATATGGAGGGTTTCTATTAACCGCCAACGGCCGTCTTCTGTTCACCGCTGCCACGGCGGTCGGCAGTGTTTACCGCCGTATTCATAATGACTGCCAATGTGTTAAATTTGTATGCAGTACAAAACAGTAATTTTCAAAACACAACAAAACACAACAGAAGAAAATTCAGAAGGCATTTAGGAAAAAAGTGCATTTTATTAAATAACATGACATCAAAGTGTCAAAAATTAAAAAAGGGGAAACAGAGTTATACATTTTTAAAGTTTGAAATAAAAATAACACCAAAAAGTGTTAAAAGACAATCATGCTTAACTGATTACATTAAACTGGGACTTAGCTGCCATTTGAGGCATTAGAGCATGGGTCGGCTATGGAATCCAGGTGTTTCGTTCAGGCTTAGGCCGAGATTTTCTATGGTTTTGAGTCAGGTCTGTGTCACTTTTGTGGCACAGCCCTGATGAAAAATAATGTTTGCTTTTATTAAGCCACACTAAGCCACTTTGTGTAGCTTTGTATGGTTTAGTAAATTCAAAGAAATGCAATGAAGCACATAGCACTGCCTTGCATTACTTTGTATTGGGTAGGTGTTACTTGGGTGGAGCATGGCTTTTCCATACATCTGGCAAACTCATATTTACAAAGGCTTGTATACTTGGGTCTGTGCGAAAATTGTGTGCCTATCAGACAGAGGCATGATGAGAAATACTTTAATTTTTCCTTGTTACTTTCTCATTCCATGTTTGCTACATTCTTCAGTACACATAGAAAGAGGATTATGCCTCCTTGGATTGATTTTGTGCTGAAAAGTATCACATACTAAACAAAAACATCCCTGCTTGTACTGAGGACACCCTTGCACTATCGTGAAAGGTTGTTTGCATTGGTGCTAGGCACCAGACAGTGCATCAGTGCAAGAAGAGAGCAGGAATGCTCAATATCTTTGTAGATAAATACAATTTCTGATCTCTCCTTTTTACAGAATGCAGAGCAGTACGATCCCTTGCACACTGATGTGGGATTCCTCTTATGAGTCAGGATTTCTGGCTCCAGCTGATGACATGAATCAAGATTAGTTTGCCTATTTCATCTTTTTTGTTGTATCAAATTCCTTTCTTTCATGGTGTCAAGGTCTGGAACTGTACTTGTAATGACACAGACAATTTGGTTCATGCCAAAATTGAACTTTATTTTAATTTACTGTATACAAAACATCTTTATTGGGAATGGATGTAATTGATACATCAAGACTTGTGATGATACTAATTATGTTTGGAAAGTATCTAAATGTAGCACTTTGTTTCAAACTATCTTTTCGTTTTCAGTTTTTTTATCTAAAAGTAAGCCCTGCACTTTTGGTGGTAAATGTCAAATAGCACTCCAGTCAGGGAGTTCATATTGGAGTTGTGATTCTGCATTTCTAAAATATGCTCCCTCTGCAATTGATTCATGTCCCATAACTCTGTAAGGACCTGGCACATCATGTTGTGGGACTGAAGGAGGGTTCCCAAGACTTGGTGACAGTGTAGTAAGTGGCCTCACTTTGCTGTCTCACAGAATCCCTCCCACAATCCCTACCCTCACTACCCTGTGCCCCATCCCACTGGGTCTTGGCTGAACTGGAGGTCGTGGTGGTGGTGTTGGTTTTGTCTCAACAGCAACCAGGACGGGGGGACACAGGATTGGTGTGATATTAGTTTGGGCACAGGAAGAGGAAATATCCATTGGAGGGAGTGTTGTAACAGCTGGGGTGGGAGGTGTAGTTGTTGGCTGAGTGAGACTAACTGGACCTGTGTGCCGAGACAGACCTGATGGACCAGGCAGCTCACCATCATCCGGACTTGCAGGAGTGAGTGGAGTCCTCATTGTAGACTTGATTTTGGTCTGGATTGGTAGTGCCCTCTGTGGCTGATGGTTGACCAAATAGTCTGGGTGTAGGTCTCAAGATGAATTACAAGAAATTCATATTGTAAGAGTCTGGATTATGAATGAAATTGCTTTTGAGCTACATATGAAGCAACCTGAAGAGAATTAATTTTACACATAATGATATGATTAGACCTTTCAGTGTTTGTGGCAACATACAAACATATTAGTAAATAAACTCCTGCTAACTTAAAAGAATACTACATCCAAAGAGATATCCTGGCAAGTAATGCTTACTTAGGACGGGTACATGTGATATACCACAAAGTCAACCCAAATCAGTAGAGAGGAGAAATATGAAGGATACAGTTCCAAGGTCTTGCATGTTATCCATCAGACTATCATACAACTTAGTAGGATTTCTGCATTAGTCATCATACCAACTTTGCCAGGTACATTAAATATCATTACAAATTAGGTTCAACATGACTTGGAAGTAAACCTTTAAGGTAATATACTTTGATTTGTGGAACCAATTGCATCAATTTAATGTACTGACAAGCAAGAGACAACAAAGAATATAGAAAATCATGCCATTTTCATTCATTGCATCGAATGGGGTTTGTCTCTAATGAGTGAAACTTAAACACATGTGCATATATGTTAGAAAAGAGATAATGAGAAACATCACACTGAAAACATGTTTTCCAGATACAGATATAAGGCATCATGATAGTTGTAGTAATTTCAGCTTCACATTACTAACACTTTAAAACATGTTATTCGTACATTCCTAGCAAAATATATGCTGCGCAGATGCACACACAGATATACAAAAGAATACTATTTGGCAAATATGTGGATAGCAGAGGACACACTTACAATTACCATACATCCATGTTCTAATGGATGGAGTTTGAAACATGTTATCTTAAGTAGAACAAAATACTTTCAAACAGACAAGCACATGCAAAAAATGATCAATGAAGGACTAAACACATATTGACCACACATATTGCCCAGGAGTGAAATGAGAGATTGTACCATACTGCTTCTACTGACATTAGATTTGTGAATTTTAAATGTGGGTCTGTATTTTTACAAAGGTGGAAAACACATTGTCAAAAGCTAACTTAAGAGCAAACTGTTGGAAAGTGGATTATTGGTAGGGCCAGATAGGTACTTACAAATAGCAATAGTCCCCAAAGCCCCACTAGGTCCAATTAAGGTCTCAATAAATTAATCCTTGCTCAACCCTTGGTAGCTTGGCTCATGAGCAATTAGGCTTAATTTAAGAGACAGGTGTGTACAACATTTAATGTCAACAAAATCGTAAATAAGTGAAACACAACACAAAATAAAACTCCAACTCCAATTTATAAAGATAGAACATGGTTTTAACTTTAAAGTCACACCAAAATGACAAAAATCAAATGTAGGGAACTGGAGGTATGATTTTTTAAATGTAAAATGAAAACAAATGTTTTCTAGCACCCACAAACCACAAAATACGGTGAAATAAATGGTGTCATTAGGTGGGGTAGGGGCAACGCTGCACCAGTTTCTTGTAAATATGCCTCTTTGTACCTTGGCCTACTTCACTATCATTCTCATCATCCTCATAAGCCCATCTGCTGCATAATTTACCTTAGTTTTAATCAGTGTCCAGCACATGTGAAGCCATAGTCAGTAGCCTAATTGATTGCACCTGCTTCATTCAAAAGCACTTGTGCCAAAATAGTTGGATTTACCAGAGTGCACCTTTTTCTTTTTTACTAACTGTACTTGATGCAAGCTTCAAAATTAGTTCATGCAAGAAAACTTGGACCAAGCACCTATTTGATGAGATTACACAATGTCTGCATGTGTTGGGACTGACTGTACTCACAGCCAATTAGTACTACCAGCAGCATCAGCACACATGTATAGCAACGGGATGCACAGCAACTCCATCAATGTCGAAGGTAAAAATGTTGCAAAATATCTTAGAAGTGCCCATGATTCATGCAATTGAAGGAACTCCGCAATTAATATTGGCTTCCAGCCTGGAGTACATGTAAATTCTCTATTGCTTGACAATATAAGTTTTATATATTAGGTAATATGAGTAACGTAGATATATACTGTTAGAAATGGGGTCTTTAGTTGGCAGTCAGGTTACTCCCTGTCCAAGCAAGGACCCTCACTCTAGTCAGGGTGAAAGAGAATCACCCTCAGCTAACCCCTGCTTACCCCCTTGGTAGCTTGGCCCGAGCAGTAGGATTAACTTCAGAGTGCTAGGTGTGAAGTATTTGCACACACACACACACACAGTAACTTAATGAAAACACTACAAAATGACACAACTGAGGTTTAGAAAAATAGGAAATATTTATCTAAACAAAACAAGACCAAAACAACAAAACTCCGCAATACACAAGTCAAGGTATCAATTGAAAAGTAAAAGGAGTCTTTAGGTAGTTTAAAACACACACTAACACTGTGAGCATGAAAGTGTACCTTGGGTGTGTCAAAAATAACCCCGCATGGGCGAGTGTGCGTCAAAAAGGGCTTGCAATGCTTCTATTTCACTCCCGGACGAGACTTTGCGTCATTTCTCCTTTCATCGGGTCGGGCGCGTCGTTTCTTCTCTCTGCAGGAGAGCAATGCGCCGATCCGGTCAGCACTCTCAGGTCCAGGCAGGCCTTGTGTTGTTTTTACTCACCCAGGGGTACTTGCATCGGAAATCCAGCTGCACGATAGTCCGAAAACCACACAGCGCGGGTTGCGATCTCCCAGCCTCCGTCAGGGATGCTGCACGTCGTTTCTCCAGCTCCGTGCATCAATTCTTCGGTCGCGTTACAGGCAAGCGTCTATTTTAAGTCGCAAATCCGGCGGCGCAATGATTTTTCAGCCACAGATCGGAGTCGCATCAATCTTTTCCCCGCACGGCATTCTGTGCGTCGATTTCTTCCTCTTAGGCTGCCAGTTTCTCCTTTCAGGGTCTCAGGAACTGGATGGGCACCACAGGGCAGAGGAGGAGTCTCTCCAGAGACTCCAGGTGCTGGCAGAGAGAAGTCTTTGCTGTCCCTGAGACTTCAAACAACAGGAGGCAAGTTCTAAATCAAGCCCTTGGAGATCTTCACAAGATGGAAGGCACACAAAGTCCAGTCTTTGCCGTCTTACTCTGGCAGAAGCGGTAACTGCAGGATAACTCCACAAAGCACAGTCACAGGCAGGGCAGCTCTTCTTCCTCAGCTCTTCAGCTCTTCCACAGGCAGAGGTTCCTCTTGGTTTCCAGAAGTGTTCTAAAGTCTGTGGTTTTGGGTGCCCTTCTTATACCCAATTTCTCCTTTGAAGTAGGCCTTCTTCAAAGAAAAGTCTCTTTTGAATGTGAAATCCTGCCTTGCCCAGGCCAGGCCCCAGACACTCACCAGGGGGTTGGAGACTGCATTGTGTGATGGCAGGCACAGCCCTTTCAGGTGTGAGTGACCACTCTTCTGCTCCCTCCTAGCACAGATGGCTCATCAGGATATGCAGGCTACACCCCAGCTCCCTTTGTGTCACTGTCTAGTGTGAGGTGCAACCAGCCCAACTGTCAAACTGACCCACACAGGGAATCCACAAACAGGCAGAGTCACAGAAATGGTGTAAGCAAGAAAATGCTCACTTTCTAAAAGTGTCATTTTCAAACACACAACCTTAAAATCAGCTTTACTAAAAGATGTATTTTTAAATTGTGAGCTCAGAGACCCCAAACTCCACACGTCCATCTGCTTCCAAAGGGAATCTACACTTTAATCAGATTTAAAGATAGCCCTCCTTTTAACCTATGAGAGGGACAGGCCTTGCAACAGTGAAAAACAAATTTAGCAATATTTCACTGTCAGGACATATAAAACACATTACTATGGCCCTCATTCCAACCCTGGCGGTCTCTGACCGCCAGGGCGGAGGGCAGCGGAAGCACCGCCAACAGGCTGGCGGTGCTTCCTGGGCTATTCTGACCGCGGCGGTAAAGCTGCGGTCAGAAAAGGGGAACCGGCGGTTTCCTGACGGTTTTCCCCTGGCCCAGGGAATCCTCCATGGCGGCGCTGCTTGCAGCGCCGCCAGGGGGATTCCGACCCCCTTCCCGCCAGCCTGTTTCTGGTGGTTTTACCCGCCAGAACCAGGATGGCGGGAACGGGTGTCGTGGGGCCCCTGGGGGCCCCTGCACTGCCCATGCCACAGGCATGGGCAGTGCAGGGGCCCCCTAACAGGGCCCCATACAGATTTTCTCTGTCTGCTTTGTAGACAGTGAAAATCGCGACGGGTGCCACTGCACCCGTCGCACCCCTGCAACTCCGCCGGCTCCATTCGGAGCCGGCTTCCTCATTGCAGGGGCTTTCCCGCTGGGCCGGCGGGCGATCTTCTGGCGATCGCCCGCCGGCCCAGTGGGAAAGTCAAATTGACCCCGCGGTCTATTGACCGCGGTGCGGTCTTTCGGTGGTTTCCGACCGGCGGGCGGCACCCGCCGCCCGCCGAAGTCGGAATGAGCCCCTATATATCCTACCTTAACCATACACTGCTCTCTGCCCTTGGGGCTACGTAGGACCTACCTTACGGTTGTCTGACATGTAAGAAAAGGGAAGGTTTAGGCCTGGCAAATGGGTACACTTGCCAAGTCAAATTTACAGTTAAAACTGCACACACAGACACTGCAGTGGCAGGTCTGAGAGGTGATAACTGAGGTGCTTATGTGGGTGGTACAACCAGTGCTGCAGGCCCACTAGAAGCATTTGATTTAAAGGCCCTGGGCACCTCTAGTGCACTGTCTTAGGGACTTACTAATAAATCAAATATGTCAATCATGGATAAGCCAATTACATACACATTTTGTAAAGAAGCACTTGCACTTTAGCAGTGGTTAGCAGTGGTAAAGTGCCCAGAGTAACAAAAACAGCCAAATCAGGGTACAGCACACATCAACAACCTGGGGAACAGAGGCAAAAAGTTAAGGGAGACCACGCCAAGGATGAAAAGTCTAACATATACCATTTGCCTTTAGGAGACATAAGAATTACAAATAAAAAAACAGTTATAATATCAAATATTACAGCTCATGTGACATTAAAAAGGTATAGAAAAATGTCATACATTGATGTTCTTCCATTTTCATTTAGTTATGTACCTATGTATATTATCATTGAAATCATTTGGAGGTCACCATTGTGGTAAAATACAGCAGTGTATTAATGGGAACAATGTTTTCCATGGTGACATGTTACCCTCATCTCTCTACTTTTTGGGGAAATGGCTTCATGATGTTTAATGTTGTATCTGATGGTGGCCTGGTGAATATTTCTTTTTTTCTTCACAAAACGTTCTTTTGTATTTGAAAGTTTCTAAATAAACCTCAGTAATGAGACATACACATCCAAGTTACTGTAAATGGTTTAGTGTATCATGGTAGCTATTTGCTTTGGGTCAATCAACCCCATTTTATATGTTGCTGATGGTTAGAATCAATAACTCGGAATCCTTCACAAGAAATGTACAATATGATACTGCTACACAGAGTATTCTGCATATGAGTGGCTGAAGTAGTTGCAGCCAAGTAGCACATGTTTGATCAAAGCAAAATAGTCCTATATAAAAATGTATGTTTTCCTTCGTGTACTGTAACATAATTTTTTTTTTTTTATTGTCTATAAAATTTAGGGGGTCATTCTGACCCCGGCGGGTGGCGGGAGCCGCCCGCCTGGAGGGAACCGCCAGAAGACCGTACCAAGGTCAAAAGACTGCGGCGGTCATTCTGGGTTTCCCACTGGGCTGGCGGGCGACCGCCAAAAGGCCACCCGCCAGCCCAGTGGGAAACAGCCCTCCATGAGGATGCCGGCTCCGAATGGAGCCGGCGGAGTGGAGGATGTGCGACGGGTGCAGTGGCACCCGTCGCGTATTTCAGTGTCTGCAATGCAGACACTGAAATACAAAGTGGGGCCCTCTTACGGGGGCCCCTGCAGTGCCCATGCCATTGGCATGGGCACTGCAGGGGCCCCCAGGGGCCCCACGACACCCCTCACCGCCATCCTGTTCCTGGCGGGCAGAACCGCCAGGAACAGGATGGCGGTGAGGGGGTCGGAATCCCCCATGGCGGCGCAGCAAGCTGCGCCGCCATGGGGGATTCCCAGGGCAGCGGAAAACCGGCGGGAGACCGCCGGTTTTCCTGTTCTGACCGCGGCCGAACCGCCGCGGTCAGAATGCCCAAGGGAGCACCGCCAGCCTGTTGGCGGTGCTCCCGCGGTCCCCGGCCCTGGCGGTATTTACCACCAGGGTCGGAATGACCCCCTTAATATTTGTTATTTATTAGATGATCTAGGGTACACTTTACAGCCTTGACTAATCACACCAATACAGAATTCACACATTGAAGGTCAAAAGAAATATAATTTGACACTTAAAAAACGGTTTACATGTTTGGATCAAACTTGAGGTCAATGGCTATACACAGAAGTGATGATGTACCAAATGATTGTCATTTGTGCTATTCTCCACAATATTATTCTCAGAGCTTCTATTGATTTGAAAGAAGATTTGTCCTATATTTACAAAGGTATATATTATGCTAATGTTTCTGAAAATGAAATGAATTCTTAGGAGGGACTTTTGCAAAGAAATTGCATACTTGTAAATGTTTCTTCAGATGCATATAATTTCATCGGCAATGTATATCTTTTCTTTGCTAATTATTAATGATATAGGTTTGGGGTTATGTACCACAAAATCATTTTAGACAATTTATATGTCTAATCATTTTTATTAAAGTACAGTATAATTACCCCCTATTTCATTGTTGTGTCCAATGCAGAAGCACAGTTTGCCGATACGAAGTTCAGCCTTACAGTCTTCATTTTTGGTAACCATTCTTACATTCATATGATTGTGTGTACAAATGTGAAACATACATTTTAGTGAAAACAAATGTAATTTACACCTAGTATATACAACTAAATATTCCTTGGCATCTTTAGGGTAATGATAATGATGAGAGATAATTTTCTGGAATCATAATAGTCTTATTAACAGTAATAATTATATATATATTCATGATATACCTAGTTTTAAAGGACCAACAATACCAACAATCTATGCAAATGTAAATGAAATGATCTCACTTTAGCTAAACAGCTGTACAATTTATAAAAAATATCTAATACCCCAAATCCTCATCAAAAATTATACTATTATTATCTTCTCCTCAACACCTAAGCCAATCTAAACATATCTTAGTAAGCTAAACATTTACTATCATATATATATATATATATATATATATATATATATATATATATATATATATATGCATATATATAGATTTATATATAAACACTGAAACATTAAACCACCCTTTCTGCAATTCACTCATCAAATATAATAATTATTTAATAACTATCTTAAACTATCCTCGTCGTAAAAATTAACTAAGGGTCTGGTTACGAGATTGGTGGACCATGCACCACCATGGGGGCGATCCAACCACCATAGGCTTGGTGGTCGGACCACTGTATTATGATCTTGGCGGGCCTACAGAGCAAAGACTGCTGCATTTCCACAGGCACCGCCAGGCAGTGCAGACCACTGTAGTCAGGAGGCAGGACAAACAGGTTGGCAGAGCCAGTGTTTCTGCCTGGCTCATTATGATGTTGCACACAGCCAATGTGACCATGCGGTCCAACCACTCCATCCAAGCTGGCGGAAACGGAGAGCAGCAGGCAGCATTACACATCCTGTGCCACCGTAGACCCCATCACACATGTCCTGCAGCTGCTGCTGCTCATCGAAGGTGATGGTAAGTACAAACACCTACCTGTGTCATTAATATCAACAACAAATCATCGCGCTGTCGTCTACATGATATGGGGCCCATGCTATGGGCACCAAGAACACATTGCATTGTGTCCTGGTCGTTGTCATTCACAAAGAATGACACATTCACAGCCACAAAATGGCCCATTTGGGCAGATCACTGACACTGCACTGCAACACTCCACAAAAACACAAGTCTGACCATCTCAGGCACAGGGAAAACGAAGTGTGCACAACGTTGTGTCACACAACAGTAGCAACATAGCAACATCACATCTAACAATTCAACTGACACATGCACATTGCACCCATACCAGGACTGTCATCAGACTGAACACACATATGTATGGATGTGCTGTAACACAAACATCCCTCCCATGAAACAGCCCTGCAATGGACCCACACATCACCCACATTGCAACACAACAGAAGGACAATGGGATGCAAAATCATTTGAGAGACAAATATCCAAAGCTCACTAAGCAAACAATACCTGGTCAATAGGGAAGGGGGCATCAGGAGCACTCATGGAAGAATGCTGCCCTGGGACACGTTACACTTTGCACATTTCCCTACAACAGCATTTGCATAGGAACTGGTCCTTCGTGTATCTAAGGGGCAAACAATATTAGAGCTAAGTGACATGCCTATCTGCACAATGTGGAAGTGCAAGTCAATAAAGCAAATACAACAGCATGGGCCATACATCTAGATGAAGTAGCTGCAAGGCACACACATTAAGATGGACATGTGCACAGTCAAATTCAAAGGAAACTAGCACACTTGAACACCCTCCACGTGTAGCCAAACAAAACTCCAGCTTTCACCTATGAGGCGAACATACAATCCATATCAGGGGGACAAGCATAACACAATGCAATGACACCCCATTTGGATTAACACCCACATATTCATATAGTCAACAGCTACCTTTGACTTGGGTGACACATGCACGTCCCACAACATCAGATATTGCAAACAACAGCAAATGGATCAGCAATCAGGCTGAATCGCACACAACTGTAGACATACAGCACATGTTACTCAGGAACAACGTGAAGGTAGAAAAGGTAGTGCAGGACAAATGTGTCCCCCAAAAAATAACAACTTGAGTTTATTAACTCCAATTTATTCAGAACAAAGGCCACTGACCAGTCCAATTAGATGGCCATGCACATCACTGTGCCCTCACTTGACTTCAATCACTGCAAGGGAACCTCCTCAGGAAGGGGCATCAAGTGGGTGGGCAGGCACCTCAGGGATCATCCTTGAGTGAGGTGGCATCAGACTGGGATGGGTGGGTTTGGGTTTAGGAGGAAAGGTCTTTTTCTTTGGGGTGGACTTCTTCTTGGGGTTAGGGGAATAGGTGCTTGTAGGGTAGCAGGTGTGACAGGGGAGAACTTCAATGTGGAAGGGATGGTTTGGGATATGGGTGGGGGACTCTTGGGTTTGGGAGGGAGTGGAGGGAACAGGGGAAAGGGCAAGCTCAAAAAGAAAATTCTCCTTGGGAAAACAGGGAGGGTCTGCAGAGGGTTTTGAGGATTTGGGGGTTAAAGGAGAGGTTGTCTTGTATGTGGGCGTAGATGCCTTGGGTGGGGTAAGCTTCTGTTTGGGTGGTGTCTGTTGCATGTGTGAGTGTGGGTGTTTTCATGTCTTGGGGCTGGGAGGTGGAGGTGCTGGGTGATTTGGGAGTAGTGGATATGTGTGTGAGTCTGTTGGGTGGTGTCTGTCGGTATGGCATATATTGTAAATGTTTGCGGGTCTGTTGGAGTTGTTTCGGTGGGTATGCTGGATGTGTGGATATGCCTGTGGGAGTTGTGCTAGTATCTGGGTGTATAGTAGGTGTGGTGAATGTGTCACTGGCTGTTGTGGTATGTGGGTCAGTGAAGGTGGTGGGGGTGTCTGATGAACTGGTATTTAATATAATGTTTGTGGGTATATGTTGAATGCTAGAGTGCTGGTGTGTTTGTGTCAATGTGTGCTGCTTGTGTGTGTTGAGGTGGGTGTGTGCAGATATGTCTATGTTCTTGGGATAGGTAGGGGAATAGGGGATTTGGATTGGGAAGAAGGAGGTGGAGAGGGAAAAATGTGGAGGGTGAGTGTGAGAAAACAGGGCTGATTGCAGAGGGCCCCTAACTTCTTGCCCCCATTTTTCACTTTTTGCTGGTGGTTTCCTGACTCTGGTGGTGCCCTGGGTACTGTTAACCAGTTCCAGGGCCTGTGCTCTGTAAAAAATAAGTATGCAAATTAGGCTAATTATAATTGGCTATGTAAACCCACCTATAAGCCTCAAGTATATGGTAGGACATGTAGCTTTAGGGACCCCTGCATAGATAGTGCACCCATAGGTGCACTGCTGAGGTGCTCAGTATCATTTTAAAGGCAGGCCTGCTTTGCTGGCTGCTTTTCAATTAAAGTTATATGCAAATTCAACTTTGGAATTAAAAGTACTTCCAAAGTCTTAAGCTACCTTTCTTTTACATATGTCACCCCCAAAGTGTGCCCTATGTGTCCCTAGGGTTGGGTGCCATGTAACTAGAAGCAGGGACCCTATAAAAATAGTTTTGTAAGCCCTGGTGAGGTAAAACAGCCCAATTTGTTTTCCCTCATTGTAGTGAATGGCCTCCATAGGCTAGAATGGGAGGACTTTATTTTAATTTATAAAGTCCCTTTAAGTGTCAGACACTTCAAATTTGGTATCAAATTAATTGTTATAATCAATCCCACAACCTACAATTGTTGGATTTAATATAACTTGTTCAGGTAAAGAGTTTTAAATTCTACCTAAAAAATTACCAACTTCAGCCCTATAGTGCTCTGCTCTGATTGGCCATCATCTGGCAGCCTGGCCAGGCTGCCTTGATGAGGTGTGAACCAGCCTGGGATTAACACAAAGAGATGTGCCTGGGGGAGGAGAAGCAGGAAGGGGGATGGTTGTCGAACTGGTCTTTAAAGGCAGGGAGGGACATTTTGAGTAGCCCAGCACCTCCCTCACATCCAACAACCCCAGGCAATTAGGGCCCCACTTGATTAGATTAGAAGCGGGCAGGAGAGGGGTGTTTCGTATTTTTAGACACACCAGTGGGTGAGCTCAGCCAGATGTAACCTTCAAAAATCAGTTCAGCCATGATGGATTTTTGAAGAATGTTGGTCCCTAGGATTGATTTTTGCCACACTTCCCAGAAAGTGGTCATCACAGTGGAAAGGACCCTGCATCTAATTGGAGGATTAGGGCCCCCCTGTTTTTTACCCAGAAGAAAGGATAAAACTGGCAGAGCTGCACCCACACCTCAGATCCCTAGCAGATCCCTACAAGGATTACCTACTGAGAAGAAGGACTGCCCTGCTGGACCCCTGACCTGCACCTGGACACTGCACTTTGAAGGACTGCACCAGCTGCACACTTGGGCTTCACCACTGAAAGGACTTTGCCTGCCTTCAACTACTTCACAAAGAGACTCCCTGTTTGCTACAGGTACAAGAGAGCTGCCCAAAGTCCCCTGCATCAAGTCCTGCAAGCAGAGCCCAGCTGACCAGCGTCCAGTGGCCATATCAGGATTCTGGTGCATTCTGGGAATTGTGGTTCCAACTCCTAAGAAGCAACTCAGAGCTTCTGGAATCTTGGATCAAATTGTGTACACTTCAAGGACCCGAAAAGGACCTCTGGAAGAAGATACAGAAGTCTGGAGCAACTTCATAAGTTGAAAATGTGCATTGTGGGAGTTGTAGTCCCAGACCCCAAGAGGCCAACCAGAGCCTCTGAACCCTTGCCTGGTTCTGTGGACCACTTTACTGAATCAAGAATCACATTGACAATGATGTAAAATGCACATATGGACTTTACCTCTGTACCCATTCCTGATCTAGTAAATGGATTGAGGCATTCAGGGCAAGTTTTGCAATTAGAGCCTCATATGGGCCATATGACATGATCTGCTGGTGTACATGGAGTGGGCACAGTACCTCAGTTGCATAGCCACAGTGAATCTCCCACAGCCTTGACTATGTCCCATCCTGGAGATACAGTTGACAGGACCTGGTGTCTGCAGGCTGAGCATGCAGAACCTACATGTCACTCACATTTCCATCTCTTCCACGCATGAAATTACATCATGTAGCCATCGGCAATTTGGCATGTGGTGTGTGTTGCAACCTGAAGGGTAGAGTGAGTCATGATATACCTTCCAGACACCAGTTTAGCAAGGCCAGATGTGGGTCAAAAGATTTGTGGCACTACGCACATTGCTTACAGGATCCTCAAATGGCTCAGACAAAATGCATACACAGCTCACTGCTGCCATGGATATACAAGTCGTCTATCATTTACACCATCATAAACAAAGAAATATCATTGGATGGCAGTAAAGTCTCAATGCCTAGTTATGTGCATCCAACACAACACAAAGAGGATCTAGGACCCCAAAACATCACTCAATACAATGTTAATGAATACAGCATATAGTACTGGTCACCAATACGTGCACCATGTACATCCCATTGATGCCACACAGACTGCAACAGCAGGCCTACAAGAATTCTAACTGGCACACAGGGCCACATTGTAGCCTATGAAGAGGAGAAAGATGGTACTGAACAGAGTCAATTGTGTAAATGAGGTACTTACCTGCTCCTCTGGTGAGACATATTGCTGTCCATACAGAGAAAGAATCTTGTTTACAAGCCTCTCCAGCTCCTCTGGAGAGAAGACAGGTGCCCTATCATCTCCTGGACATGGCTTGATTGCTCCCAGAGGTGGCTCACAGCAGCTCAAGTAGTGGAGGTATTGCTAGCAGCAGCACCAATAGTAAAGTGACTGATTTTGCATGACAGGGGGGTCATGTAGGTCACATATACGGTCATTAACGTTGATGGACATAGCTATTGGGCCGCGAACGCCACAGGCAACAATATAGCCTATGGCTGTGTTTGCCATGGTTGGGACCGCCTACTGTGAAGATAACTTCCGCCACAAGGTGTGGGTGTCTCCTAATGTCCAGTGGAATAGGTCAGGCAGATGCCATTTTGGCAGTCTGAGATACTGTATATGGCTTCATTAATTGCATCACACTTACAATATATGAGTTGTAGCATCACAAACATCCTTACTCTGTCTTCTTATATATTTCCTACTACACAACCACCAGTGTAGTGTGTTGCAGGGCACAGATGGCATATGATGCTGGTGCATGTTCCACACTTGTTGATGGTATTTTTGGCTGTCGTTAAATAGAGTCACATTTCAAGGGGCAATTGTGTAGCAGTTAGTTGGGTTTCACCCAAATCCATGTTGTGGACATGTGTTGACAACTATGGGGGTCACATGTGACCCTTGTGTACTTGCCAGCTGGGATGTGTACTGTGTATCATGTCTATCCAGTCATAAATGCTTTATCCCATAATATTGTTGGCATACATCATGTATGTTTCTTTGGACACACTGACTGATGTTACAGATCATGTCTTGTCAAATATAAGTACCCTGGGAGAGGGAGGATATGACAACCTTCTGTCTACCATCCACTGCCAGACCCTTAGACCATGGAGGAATGCCATATCATCCAGTTATACTACCTGGACAGGCAAACAATAGTGGACTTATGCCATCAGTTGGAGCCAGAAGTGAAGCCAGATAACAGTAATCCAAAATACATACCACCCATTGTACTAGTCATATCGGTATTGAACTTCCTGGCTACAGGGTACTTCTAACACACCTTATCTCAGTGGTCTTCAAACTTTTTAATGCCGCACCCCCCAATTGAAAAATAAAAATCATTGGCCCCCCCCTCAGAATTTTTCACATTTATTTTAGAAAGATGGCAATGTTTAAATAGGTTTAAACCTATTTAAACATTGCAGTTAAGTATTGTTACCTTTTTAAAACTGCAATAACATGCTTTTGCTTAAAACAAAGGCATGTTATCTGTATAATATTTCTTTTGGCCAGAGTTTGGCGCCCCCCCTGGGATCACTTGAAGCCCCCCAAGGGGGGCCCGCCCCCCAGTTTGAAGACCTCTGCCTTATCTGCTGTTATGACCCAAACTATGTTCAGTCTGGTGTAGAAGGATGTCCTATCAGTAATGTTGAAGCACATTAACAGGTTTATCAAGCTCCCCGATGTGAGAATTTAGCCAATGTGAAGGCTAACATATATGATTTTGCCTACCCCCTACATGTGGTGGGGGCCATTTATGGCACACATGTTGGCTTGGTGCCAACACAGGCCACTGAACAAGTCTATCACAACAGAAAGAACTTCCATTCCATCAACGTGCAAGTTGTCTGTTTGTCGTATCTCTACATCTCAAATGTGTGTGCCTGTTATCCTGGATCAGCCCATGATTCCCTCATAATGCAGAGCAGCACCATAGCATAGCTGATGTCACAACTGCACCCAGAGAGGGCCAGGCTGGTTGGTAATTCACGTCTGTCCTGATTGTGTGTGAGCAATGTCAGGTGTCACAATTGTGAAGTGAGTGACTCATTGTTGCACTTATGTCCCATTCCATAACAGGAGGTTCAAAATATCCAAACCGTCCTTGGTTGTTGACGCCGCTGAAGAAGCCAACTATGCCAGGGAAAGTCCACCTCAAAGAGGCCCATGGAAGAACATGACGGGCAGTAGAGCAGGCTTTTGAGCCAGATTTCGGTGTCTGGATAGGACTGGTGGAGCCCTCCTCTACTCACCAGGGAAAGTGTGTCAGATTACCGTGGAGTGCTGCATGCTCTACAACATCACCCTGCAGAGGAACATCCCATACATCCCTGAGGAGGGTGAACCTGCAGGGACACTGCATGAGAATCCTGAAATGCCAACTGAAGATGTCAGTGGTGAAGAGGAAGGAGCTGACTTGTGGGAAGATCTCACCCTCAGCTATTTCTCATGAGTGTAAGTATGTCATGTGATGTCATGAATGTGGCTGTACAATGAACTATAGTTGTGAACATTTGTGGAGCTGAGTGTTTTGGATAAAGCTAGGAAGCTGATACTCTCCAATAATCATCGAAAGTCTGCTTGATGAGATAGCTTTTGACACATTCCCACCTTGAAGATGTTGCTTTGTCACTTTCCTTACATTATACTTTGTTTTCCAGGTTCTTGCTATGTGTCTTGTGATATATGTATGGGTTTGAGCGTATTCTCCTTGATTTGTTTGTTGTACAGATTCCTTCACCATGATATCGTCACATAGGCATTTCAGAATTGTGCCATTTCATTGGCAGGTATGAGATACTGTTCTGACATACGAAGTAGACATGGATTGTTCTAAGTAATGTAGGTGACATAGTTTGGGTGTATGAGACTTGTGCCAATACAGCATGCACAGTGTTTGTGTGGAAGGTCAGAAGTGCCCAGTGGACTTGTTTTGGACTTTTTTTTTGTGTTCCGTGGTCTTCTGTGGTGGGCCTGATGCATCATTTGTGTCATCCTGTTGTCATAAAATATGTAGTCCTAATTTATGATCAAGCAATTTTTCCTTCACATTGACTAAACACTCTTTTTGTAGGACTGTTTTTGTATGATCTGTATATAGCTGTGGATGTGTTTCATCTTTGTAGGCCACGGTGCCAGTGCCACAACACTGACATATGTTTGTGTCATAAAGCCAGGGCAGTCAGGTTGGTTGAGGTTCCAATGCTAACTCTGAAGCCAGTCTGGCTTCGTGGTAAAAGGTGTCTCTCTTGAATCCAACCCAATAGTTGTGACAGCAGACATGTTGCATAAAGGTGAGCTTCAACATCAATCAGGGCTATTAGTCTGTAGTTCGCTGGAGAGGCAGGATTGCCTGTTTTGTAGATAGGGTGGAATATGCTGCCTTTCCAGGCTTCTGGAAGGGTCTTGGAGCCATTGAGGCTGTTCCAAAATTTCGGGCACTCAAAAGGTGGTCTTACCATACTATGCTCAACCAAGATCAGCTGGGCCATCAAACAAATCAAGCTTGGAATTGACTGGCTGCTGCCAATAGAGTTGGTCTCCCAAGAGCCGTCTGGGACTAAGAACTCACTACTGTTAACCACTGTTTACATTCACCCGAAATTTTGGAGCTTAACTGCTGGGGCATGCCAGCCAACATAGCCAGAGATTTGAATAGGCTCTGTGCACCATGTTTCCTGGAGCATGATTATATCAAATGTCTGTAAGAACTTCAATGCCGCTTCATCCGCGACCAATTGTTTTAGACCATGGCAATTCCAAGTGCATATGCGTAAGTGATCCTCAGTTGTAGTGTCCCAAACTCTAGCGTCAGAGCCTATTACTGTGGTGGACCTTGGTTGGCTTTCACTCTACCTGATTTCCAATTGTGGGTAGCCGATAAATACCTGATGGCTGCACCCGTGATCAAGCGAGCTTAGGTTTCTTACTATGGTTACATTTTCATGCCTACTTTGGGACTTCTCTACTCCAACTGCTCCTTTCAACACTGATGCCTCTTTCATGGTTCCCAGAAGCAAGTGGGTAGCATATTGGCAGGGTTCTTGATTTAATAAAGTAATGCCCCATGAGCAAAAGATGTCTTGATGAGATAGGACTTGAGCGGTAATATCAGGAGAAATCCAGGAAGTAAGAGTTGCCTCTTTGTCCCAGTTGTACGGGTGCTGGACAAACTCCACTGACTGCAGCTCGGCCGGAGTGATATGGCAAAGGAGCCAAATTTCATTAATGAGCCTGATGATTGATCCTCTGTTTAAGATGTCAAAGGTACCTATTGAATTGTACTGGGAATGAAAAGAAGTTTAGGAATTCTCAGGGCCTTGGAATGTAATGTTGTCATCACTGAGGGCTTCATTCACAGGGGTAGTGGCAGTCTATTCCATGGCCTCTGTGTGCCCAGTGGCAGATCCCCCTGTTGATGTAAAACATGCATTGTTACGGATTGTATTGTGACACCTACCTGCACCGCTTTCTTGTTACAGTAAGCAGAGACCTTGAACAAAGCTAAGTTATAGTTAATCCAATTGTAGCAAGTAACCAAGGTATTGGGTGGTTTGACATGGCATGTGTGAAGCATGCCAACCAAATTTGACTTAAGCAGCTCCTGAGATGTGCAGATCAGTTGCACTTTGGAGAATGACCTGAAAATGACATCTTGCCACCAGTGCAGCTAACACAGTAGAGAGTCAAGATGTGTCTTTGACCATTCTGAGGCCTTGATGAGTGGGATACATGCAGACCCAGGACTTTGTTGTATATGTGACTGGAGTCATCATGTACACAGTGTTGTTTCAATATGTCTGCAGCTGCTGCCAATCTGGTGATGCATCTTGATGCCTTATTAATATTTGTTTTACACACTGGGTAAGGTGTCATTCCTGTCCTCCATAGTTTCATCTTGGCATAGCAAGTCAAGTTGGAGCTAGGTAGACGGACACATCTCTGATTTGAGCATGATCTGTGCTTGTTCAGTCCGAGGTGAGTACACTTCATTTGTGAGATGACAAACAGGGGTTTCTGGACAAGGAGTACCATGTTGGTATTTGGAGTCTTTGAAACAGTTCCTGCTGGGTTTGCAGTCAGGCCATTCTCTCTACTACACACACTTGACAAATGGTCTCTCTCCTACGGGGGTACATTGCGTTTGTGAGTTCACTTACAGGTGTATTGGGTCAAGAGACCACTGGGCTGATGGTTGTAGTTACAAAAACCGGGCCTGCTGAGAGTTGCAGTCAGGTCACTCTCTACTCCCCAACAACTGCTCTGTAGTTCATATCTGTAGGCAGGATGCATTCATGGTTGAGCATACAATTTCATTTTGGAACATTCCCTGGAACCTGGAATGAGATTTCCAGGCACCATTTGGACAAATGTGTTTGAACTCAGATACTCTGGGTATTGAATGTTGATGAGGTACATGAACAAGACAGTGGAAAAAGGTGATCTGTGAGCACGCATGACATTGTATTTTTGTGAATGTTTTTGTGCTGTAACTTACCAGACGCCACTCCCCCAGGTATTCCTGTCAGGAACTCAGGATGCAGGATGGTCAAGACCTTCTCTCCCAGGGAAAGGATATTAATGGGGCACTAGGAGGGCCACCACCAGACTTCTTTGCCACTGGAGATCAGGGAAAGGGTCTTGTCACTGAGGTTGTTCCACCTGTTCCTAATGTCCTCCTTTGAGCGCAGGGTGGTACCTACATAATTCACTCTGTAGACGATCCTGTCCCATATTTCAATTTTCCTACTGTGAGGAGTATGCTGGACTGGTGTTCCGAACAATTGTGCCTCCACTCTTATGATTTCATCCACCATGACTCTCAACTCATCTTCAAAAAAACGGGGAGCGTTTTTTAACATAACATGGCGAGAACAAAAGAAAAAGGGAGACTTACTTAACAAGGGAAGTGCAATTGGGTGTGAATAGACAAAAGTGTGTGCAGGGTGTTCCATGGGATGGTGAAAAAGGGGTGCTCAGACTTTGCGGTCTTCCAGCATATCAGACTTATCCCCAGCATTGGATGAGCAGCCAGCCATCCACCTAGTCTAGGGGGTCGTCAAAGGGCATATTTATACCCTGTTTGCGTCGAATGTGCGTCAAAGATTTTGATGCGCAATCAGTGCAAACCGTGCACCATATTTAAACTTTGACGCCCGAGCCCGCGAACACCAAAATTCCGCTGTGTGCGTCATTTTCTGGATGTGGGAAACCGCCTTGCGTTAATACATGCAAGGTAGGCATTCCCGTCCAAAAAATGACTTAAACTCCCGTGCACCTTATTTATGCTAAAATGACGCTCGGCCGGGAGGCGGAGGCGGAAAATGACACACAGCACGATTTGCGTAAAAAAATAACGCCTGGGTCAGGGCAGGCGGTAAAATGGGGGAAACACACCTGTACTTAATTAAAACACACAAAAGCAACAGCAGAGCTCCAAAAGGAAGACATGGAGGTGCTTTTCATCCAGCAGGCACACCGACGCAGGGCACAGGACCAACAACAGCAGCTTCCACAACACCAGCAGGGACCCCAAAGACAACGCAGAAGGCAGGAGAGGAAATTCCGCACCAGGACAACCCTTCTGGGACTCCGCCAACAAGACATAATTCAAAGGTACAGGCTCAACTGGAAAACCATTCAGCAGCTGCTGCGCAACATTGAGCCACAGTTGGCACCCAGCTTGCCGACATCCCGCACCATTCCACCAGACACCAAGCTGCTAGCTGTACTACACATGTTGGCAAGTGGCTCCTTTCAAACCACTGGTGCCCTGGTTGCAGTGATCTTGCAGCCATCATTCTCCGCCTTCCTACCCAAGGTACTGGATGCTCTCATCTCCCTCACACCCTGCCACATCAGCTTCCCCAACACACAGCAGAAGCAGCATGAGACAAAACAGGGGTTTTATCAAATTAACGGCTTCTCACAGTCCTTGGTGCCATTGACTGCACACATGTATGCATTGTGCCACCTTCTGCAACCGAACATCTATACCGCAACAGGAAGCACACACACTCCATCAATGTGCAGGCCATTGTCGATCACCAGGGTTTGATCACCAACATCGTGGCAAAGTATCCTGGGAGAGTACATGATTCATTCATATTCCGTCACTGCACCATCAATCAACACTTCCAGGATGGACAATATGGAAATGGACTACTTGTTGGTAAGTACAGAAACCCAGTTATATACACTCTGCACAGCAACCCTCTAGGACACACAACACATACACCATGACATCGACAAGTGGACAGGAAGACAATGAGGTAGTGACACCGCTAGGCATGTTTGATATCCTCAGCCAATTGGATACACACCTAGGGACAAATGACAGTTCCAAATAACAACTGATGACACTCCAGAGCCACAAGGGGACAATTTAAAACAACACAATGACAAAGACATGGCCCCAACTGGCAGTACAATTTGGAAGAATAATCTTTCAATATCACATCAAAAACACTCAATCAAACACCCTTCCAAACAATACGTACTATGTAAGGGATGTGTAATGTGTTTTATTGCAGGTCAAACACCATGACATACAAAGCATGATGATGACTACAATGAAGGTCACATGCAATCATTGAGGATGTACCAATATCTCACATCACTCCTGCTCTCACATTGCCCACTACCAATAAGCAAGTGGACTGTGCGAAGAACACATCTTCATGGGACAATATTGAAAGTGCACATTCCTACACATACGCATTGCCACAAATTAACACACACACACAACAGATGTACAGGCATACGGACCTTCTGAAACTCAAAATGACAACCTCAACCAAGTTAGCCATCTGAACTAGAACATGTTCAGTAGTATAGGAACACGTTGCAAACTGAGTCGACTTGGCAAGGGCAGAGAAATAGGTCTGCAGCGAACTTGTCACACATGTGAAATTAGAGCATAGTCAATTGTTAACACGTCAGTGCTGACAACGTATGGAGATGTGTAGCACATTGTCACCTTGCCAAATCAAAGGGTCTCACAGATGGTTATATAATTCTATTGCTTATGTGAAATTGGATGGGATGTCCAGAGTATATAGATGCAACTGTGTTACCACCACTGTGGAATTGATTCTGTGTATGTAAGTATCATGTCACCCCAGTTAAGACACAGGGACACCTATTTCACATGACACAGTGCAAGGGAGTACACACTGTACTGCAACTCTTCAAAAATACTGCTGACATCCGGGCAACAGCCAAACACCCGTTCAGATAAGGAAACAACCCAATGCTGATGGCACATCCAAGAAGCCTAGGATTCCACACAATAACACAAACACAGATGAGTCACAGACAACACAAGAGAACAACTGCAATGCAAAGTGATAATCATGTGGCAAGGTACATCAACATGTTCTCACTCATTTTCTCTTTCAGCTGATCAGGGGAATGGGATCCAGCCATGGATCATTACCCCATTTGCAAACCCAAGCACTGCAGCAGAGTGTGCCTATAATGAGGCACAGAGGAGGACACGCACCATAGTCGAGAGGACCTTTGGCATCCTGAAGTCAAGATTCAGGTGCCTCGACATCACCGGAGGCAGCCTCCTATACTCACCAGAAATGGTGTGCAAAATAATTTTGACCTGTGCCATCCTGCACAACATATGTGTAAGAAGGAACATTCGCCTATATGAACCCAACCCACAAATGCCTGAAGAGAAGGAAGAGGAGGATGCTGTCCATCAACATAAGGGGGACCATCCAAACACAGTTGCAGGATTGCGTCGGAGACAACATATTGCCCAAAATTTCTTTTAACTCTACTCATCCATCACCACTATCTTACCATATGTCAATAAACACCTATACTATTCACTTTATCATGGTCTGGGTAATCATTTTTGCATAACATTATCTCTAACGATCAGAATCAGAGTGTAGCCTCATGTAGAATTGCTGAAATACAGATTAGGCGACAGAAAATTCAAAATCTATTTTGATGCGTATGAATGTACAGCCACATTCACACACACTGTAAATTACATATATCCTGTACATTTCACATTTGAAGGGCAATAGCAGAGGACCACACCTATTTCACACATACATGTTGGCAACATGGTTCATCGCAGCATATGGCACACAACTAAGACACCATCAGTCAATAATGGAAAAAAATGCCTCATAAATGAGGCAGTGGATGTGCTATTGCATTGGTGACAAGAAGGTATGACCAGACCCTTGACAGCAGCAAGTCTTACATCACCTATCTTTGCAAGGACTATGTGTGACAAAATTTCCATTTAAGCAGCATATAGATAGCACAAGTGCACCAGGTATGACTAGCATTGCTCACATGACATCCCCTGCACAGTACAGCCCATGTCCTAAGTTCAGCCACACCCATGTTCCCTGTCTCAGCCCACCCTTCTTCAGAGGTCCCTGGAATGGGAAAATATGTCCCCAGATAATCCCTCCTCTACACACACCCAGACTCACAATGTTAATCCTGTGTGCTTTCCTCTTTAGTATGGTATGCCATAGTCATTGTACTTCTGTCTGTATGGACGTCAGGTTAAATAATGCACTGGCTTGTAGTCTGTAGGACCTGCTATCACCTGCACATTGCTTCCCATGTGAAAGGTACTGTTGGCCCTTTGAACTTGAATCTCACCTACAGGACTTGTGAGAGACAGATGCTGCACACACCTGTGAGCACTTCCATGGAGACCAGCCATTTGAACATGCACTGCCCTTGCAGCTGCCTGGAACAGCATAGAAGCTGCCATTTTATCTATAACACTTTTATGCATTGCCGTATAAATCAGCTGTGTTACACAGCCCTTGGGTTAATGTGTTACGTTCCAACACATAGGAGAAACACAGTTGTCAGTTTCCACAGTGTTGTTCCACCTTTGACCAGCCTCAGTCTGACCACTGTTTATTTACCTTGTCAAATGTTGGGATCCTGATTGACCCTGCATCCTGTTAGTCTGACTGGCTCCTGTCTTTGCGTTACCCTAAAGGTTCCTTGTGGCTACATTTGTATCATAGTTGCTTTCCCAACCCTCACATTCCTCCTGGGGTATTGTGTCAGGTGGGTCTACAATGCATACTCAAATACATTGTATAGCATAATCAGTTTATTTATCGTACCATGGGGGGGAACTTGTCTCCAAATAGCCGAATGATGGCCTATCCCTTGTCTGGATTTTATGTATGCATGAGTGACAAATAGTGACAGTGTACCATGGCTGTATGCATGGATTGGGTATGGAGCTTCCAGCACAACAAACAATGTCAGATATTGTGCATGAAATGTCTACACATGTTAGGACCCTGACAGTCCACACGCTGATTCAAATTGCTCCCAACATCTTGATGGGGCTTGTGTGGTGAATAGCTGTGACAATAATCAGCACAGAGGCACTGATATTCCCGGATGCAGTGGGAAGTTTAGAGGCCAACCGGTGTACAAATGTTGTGAGGAGACCTGCCGGTATAAGAATCCTGAGACAGTACCTTTGTCAGCACACCAAGGTTGCCCTGTTGACAGTCTCATAACACGTCTGAGTGACGGAGCTGGACCATCCCCATGTGTGTTTTCCTTCTATTGATCTATGAAGGATACTTTGTAGATACAGGAAATGGATCCACAGACTCATGACTAGACCTGCACGTAACTGTGACAACATAGACCCAAATAATGATACAGGCCCACACACATGAACCAGACACCTTTGTGCATTTAACCACTGGAAATATGTGAACACGTGCTGCTTGGTCTGTTGGTCCTCCACAGCCACAGGAGAGGCATGGCTCAGTTGTATCACTCCAACTGTAGTGTAACATTACAATTGTGTATTATATTTGGGACTCGGTGTCACAAATACGGTACCCACATAGCATTATCCCATGCCTGACTCATGGTGGGTAAACAAACAAGTGCCTAGGAAGTAGTATCCAACATTCCAGTACATGTGATGGCTAAGTTTTGGAACCTTGCCATGAACAACCGTCTGCTATCTATCCTGCGCATGCTTTGTCATTGTTGTTGCTTATGTTCTAAAAAAACCAGGAAGTGCACACAGCAGTTGTTGCTACGTGTATGACAAACACATGTCCTCTCTGATTTCCACACTCACTAGCACCTGAGGGTTGGACACATTGATTCCACATGCATACAAGCAGATTTGCAAAAATGCATCTTGTGATGGTCACACAGTGGGACAACAACAATAGTAGTAGGCAAATCACACACATTGACCCATAGGCATTGAGTTACTGTATTGAGTTGCATCGCCTTGCTATCCTCTCTTGACACAAAACATGCCCAAACTGGGTAATACGTAATTGTATCCCACACGTTTGGCCATCTATTGCGTCAGTTGAGAGTGCAAGTCCGGTACAACAACTAGAGGATCATAGTCCGCAATTGTATGATCTGTCACATGTGCCCATACACTGTAAGGCCCAATGTGGGTGCAATCGGCCTAACTCTGTATTGTCACAACTGTCATGTACTATTACAAATGAGAAATGACCCAAACCCAGTTGAAGACAGAAATGTTGACGCATACGCGCCAAAAAAAGACGCACATGCATCAAACAATGACGCATTTGCATCGAAATATGACGCACATTGCCAGGAAACATCCATTGGCCCTGAGCGATAATGCATGAAACATATTTCAAATTATGGATGCGGGGTTATTTCTTAGCATGTGCGTAGAAAAAATTACGCACAGACTCTAAGAGCCTGATTCCGACCTTGGCGGTCTTTTCGCAAGACCGCCGAGTTACCGCCGCGGTAAAGACCGCCGACCGCGGCGGTATGCCGCTGCGCGTATTCCGACCGCTGGGAGGGTTCCGCCGGAATACCGCCAGCAGCCACACTGGCGGTCGGCGGGAAAGTGGAGACTGGTCAACCTCCACCGCCACGCCAGCAGAACACCGCCCCCAGAATTACGACCCACATTTCTGTGTGGCGGTCTTCTGTTGGCGGTCTTCTGTTGGCGGTCACGTCCCTATGGCTCCCGTCGCCTCCCGGAGGACCAACGCACACGGTAAGTTGTTCGTCCGTGAGGGGAGGGGGTGGGGGGGTGTTGTGTGATGTGTGTGTGCATGGGGGTGTGTAGAGGGGGTGTGTGAGTGCGTGCATGCGGGCGGGGGGTGCTGCTGTGCCTTTGGGCAATGTGTGTAGTTCGGCGGGTGCGCATGTCGGCATGTATGTGTGCGGGTATGTGCCCCCGTTGTGTATGTGTGTGTGTAGGGGGTGTGCATATGTGCATGTTGGGGGTGCGTGCATGTCGGGGTGCGTGTATGTGCATGTCGGGGTGGGGGGGGCAGGGGGTTCGTACCACCTCTGGGGGGTGGCAGGGGGGTGGAGGGTGTGGGGGGAGGACTCGTGGGGGGCAGTGGAGGGTGGGGGAGACCCCTATCAGTGCCAGGGAAGGAATTCCCTGGCCCCGATAGTGCCTACCGCCATGGTTCGCATGGCGGTTCCCGACCGCCAAAAACCGCGGCGGTAAGCAGGGTCATGATACGGTTGGCGGTCTTGGGTCGACCGCCGGGCCGGAGTGTGCGAACTCCAGCCCGTCGGTCATGACCGCCGTGGCGGTCGGAGTGGGGAAGTGGCGGTCGATCGCGGCGGTGACCGCCGCGGTCAGAATGCCATTTTTTGGACCGCCGGTCTGTTCGCGGTCTGACCGCCGCCTCTCCGCCGACCGCCAAGGTAAGAATCAGGCCCTAAGTGTCATAATATTTTGACGCATAACAATAAAAACACACCGCATTTGAGCCAATAAGTGATGTAATAGGATATCCTGTTTACAGAACTGGTACAGTGGGTGTACTTTCACTTTCACTTTGCAGTCTGTGATATTTCCTGACTGTGTGGCTGTGTTTTTTGACTTGTCTCTCTGTGCATTTTGTGAATTTGTCTCCAGTGTGGTCTTTAAATTGTCTTTTTGTGTTTCATAACTGTCTGTGGTATCCTGTCGTAGTGTTTTTTTGGTCATTTGTAGTGTCAACATTTGTCTTTGTTGTGTTGGGAGTCTGTTGTGGGTAGTTGTAGTTTGGGTATAGTTGGGCTGTGTTCTTAGTTATTTTGCATCTCCCTGTGCTACTTTCCCTATATTTTCCTCTGTACCCCTTTATTCCCTTTTTTGTTTGTGCAAGCATGTTGGGAAGGCCTCGTCTGGGCAGGATGGGAGAGGAGGAGCTGGGTGGGTTTATTTGGCTGGTGTGCCACTTCCTACCCTTAATGATAGAGGCAGGTGGTCGTGTGATACAAGGCTATCACAGAGAGGAAAGGAGGCTCGGGTGGGAAAAGGTGTTATACCATCTCCAGAGAATCTGCAACACACCGCACCATGACGACCAGCTGAAGCACCGCTGGGCTGACCTTGTTGCCAGGGAGCAAGACCTGCTGGACCACCTGGGGATCGGGATTGGTGGCCCTGTTGATGAGTACAAATCAGAGTAATGTGCACGTTTAAATGCTCTGTAGAGACAGTAGCTGATTTGTTCATATGCTGCAGGCAATGTTTTTGAACATGTGGAATGCTAGTTAAACATACAGGGCTATAATTCTACTTTGTTAGCACCGCAAATGCAACCTGTTTTGAAGCAAGAGCGGCACAAACTTACAAAATACAATTGTATTTTGTAAGTTTGCACTGCCTTTGTGTCAAAAAGCAGCACAAATGCGGTGCAAAATTTGAATAAATATGGGCCACAGCTGTCTGTGAGGTATACAATATTTCCTACACATTACCATCATTTGTTGACGCAACAGCTAGACTAACTTTCAAAACACAACAGAAGCCTGTAAATAAGTGCTGTCTTCACGTCAATTGATGATGCCAATGTGGCTCTTACAGCTCTATGTATGGTCAGTGAGTGTATCAGGAAACATATGTTGGAAATCCAGATTTTTTCAATAAATAATGTGTCCCTCAATTGTTTTCAGATACATTTCTTAACTGGATTCTGACACATACGTAACAAGTTATAGCTTACCTCAGGGAACATCTTAGACTGATATTTTGAGTTTGTAGTGCCACATTGAAATTAGAGATGGATGGCAAAAGGTATGCATACAGGTTCATATCTCTATGGTTGGTGCAACTTACCATAGCTGTAGCACATCAAATGAAGAAAATGATACAAATTGAGGGCTAACAACTGTCCATGGCCCTCTGTACATTGTACCTGTGTGTCTTAAATTGGTCTTAATCACAATGTCTGGGTGACTGGTATTGCAGTCCTCAGGGAAAGTGGCTTTGCATGTCTCTCATGGATCCACATGATGAGAGGAGTACACACCATGAATGTGTCTGCGAACTAATGAAGGAGCATGTTTGCCACCACATGAAAGTCAGGGCCACTGCATTTGTGCAGATATGTGTGTATCACTCATTGGAGTCCCCGGGTCTGTACATGTTTGCAGTGGTATGTAGGATGCAGTATCATCATGTCTGAGAGGCTTGACTTGACTCTGAGTTAATATTCCCCATAGTATTTCTATTTGGAAGTGTTGTACAGTGCACAGACATTGAGCACATTTCTCCCTTCCATGCCTTACAGGTGGACCTGCACTCTACACTATCGGAGAGGTGGCTCAATTTGCGGACCCAGACATCTCCAGTAAGTGTTGATATTTCTGTTCTGTATTGTGTTTGCTGATGATATGTGATTGACTAATGTGTGTTGGACACATAGCAAGGTGTGATGCGCTTGTCAATGATCAGTTTTGTTCCTAGAGTGGAGTATCACTTTTTCCCCCATCTTTGAGTTGGCCAATCATTAGTGTATTGTCAGAATTTGGGATTGTAGGTCAGTCCTGTAGGCACGGCAATGTGAATAGGGATGAGTTATGTGGATTCAAATCAGAAAATGTAGCAGTGGACCATATTAGTGATTTAGTCAGCAAGTAAGACCCTGATTCTCCCAGAATAGGGATGCCAAAGTCTTACACACAGACCTCTGCTTCCCTATTCACTAATATACATGTTTGACTGTATGTTTAACTTCCTAGCAGCATGTAGCTCCACATGTTGTGCTACGAGTATGAGGCACTTGAGTAAAATGGCCTAGGTGTGCATGCACCTCAAGGCCAGAGGTGTGCTTGCATCTATCTGTTAGGTGTAAGTCATGGGTTACTGGTAGGAATTGATGTTGACAATGGTCTGCATTTCCAAAGATGAGTGTTGATGGGATTGTCCAAGGTTTGGGTGTATCCTAGCTGGACTTCCTCCTTACTTGTGGTATGCTGGCCAAACCCGTGGACAGCTTTCCAAAGCTTCCTGGGTGTCCGTGTTGTTTGAAATGATTTGTTGCTTGTCCACCACCCCCCCTCAGGCACAGGTGTAGGGTTGTGAATAGTGTACCTAGGACTGATGATCCAAGTATAGTACACAGACATGTAAATCTGTAAATCACTTGTCCAAACCTAGCATACCCACTCATGATTAGCAATTGCATTCTATACTGGCAATTCCATTTACAACTCGCAGATCTTGTGGCCCTAGATTGTCATCAAGAACACAGTAATTTGTTGGCCTGTCAGTGGTAGAGGATTTGCAGCATGATTTTTAACTGACAAATGGTTGAACAATGATGCCAAAGTCATTCCAATTGTTACCCATCTTTTAGGGTTTTGATGTGCTGTTTGATGATAGGACATGTGTAGGCAGGCTTGGCATGTACTGCCTCAGGGACAATCAGTGATCTGTATGATGATATGGGCTGTTTCAGGTACATTAGATGTATTGTTTGATTTACTTCTTGAGCCATTTCACACAATGAAGTGCCTAATGTTTGGTTTTCTATTTGTCTTAACAGCTGGCAATATGACTCCCATCCAGATTCGAGAGTTTCAGCGCAGGGCAATGCGTTACCGCCACATTCTGGATGTGGAGTCTGGGTTCCACAACATGGCTAGGCGTTATCGCCATGAAAGAGCCTCCGGAGTGTGGAGGGCATTTGCCCAAGAGGGCCCTTCGGGGTCCACCACAGCCACCACCACCAGCACAACCACTACCACCCAGGTGGCACCGACATTAGCAGGGACCTTTGCTGGACCATCATCACCCACAGCTCCAGGACCTGTCACCGCACCACCTGCACCTCCTCCTACAGACATGGCACCGACAAGGGCCCATACTTCCTCCACTGGCACACAGACTACCCCTGCTGCAGTCATAGACCCTGCAGCTTTTAACCAGATGCAACAGAGCTTGGACCGTGTGTTGTGTAAAATTACCAGACTGCAGCAGGAGGTGGCACAAGTGAATCGGAGGGTGCTGCTATCTAAAAGTCATTTTTTCCACAGGAACGCCTACCTTGCATCTCATTAGGGCAAGGTAGGTTTCCACTTCCAAAAAATGACTTTAGCTCCATAAATTTGGCGCTAGACGGGTCTAGCACCAAAGTAAAAATATGGAGTTAGTTTTGCACCGAATTAGAGTAAAGAAAAATGACAATAATTTGGTGCAAACAGAGTATAAATATGCCCCATACTATCTTATACTAAACAAATATATATTTTTTTAATTATTTTTTTTGTTTAAACACCAAAACCCCAACATTGTCCCCCACCCGCCCGCTCACACACGCAATAAAAAACAGTTGTAAAAAGTATGATACCCCACCCCCACCCACTACTATTAACTAAACTAACAGCCTATACTAACCTAACACTAACACTAAGCCCCCTAAGCCCACTAAATGAAAGAACCAGGAAAGAGGAGGGAGGGGAGGGAATCATTGCTGAGTATAAGCCTACAAGTTGGCCCTCCGCAGGTCTTTTTGATATGGAGTTAGTTTTGCACTGAATTAGAGTTTTAAAAAAAAGACGCTAATTCAGTGCAAACAGAGTATAAATATGCTCCTTAGCATAAAAAAAATGATGCTTATCTGGTTAGAGTAATTTATTTTGACTCAAACCTGCCTAACAACATTTTTTTTTAAGCTAGACTACCCTCTCCACCGGCTTGCACCATTCCATAAATATGGTGCCCAGCTAGTGCTAAAAAATGGTGCAAGCCGGTGCAAAACGTTTTGGTGCTAAACTGCATTAGTGCAGTTTTGCACCAAAAAGTATAAATAAGGCCCTATGTGTTTAGGTTAGTATATGTTGTCCTCCATGTGTCCCATCTTATAAGGGGGGTAGGGGTTGATGTTTAGATCATTTGGTTAAATGTGATAAGTAAGTTCAGCTTAGGTTAGTAGGTTAGGTAAGGTGTTTCCCCTGGTTTTAGCTTCTGTCTTTACTGTTTAATAAATATCTAGGTTACCCTTTACAGTATGTGTCAAGTGCTTGTAGATCAGGGCCTTGGCATGAGTGAACAGTGTCTCTTTTGTCTTAGCCTTGCATGCTGCAACCATATCCGAACTGAGCTGTTACACTGGCAGCTACACCAAAGCTACTTAGCTAAGATTCGGCCATCCATTTCACCCACCACTCACGGATCCAAAAGTGTGGTTATTTTGTGATGTATGTTTTCAATGTCACATACTTTGCTAACAGATTTGGTATTGAGGACACTGTGTTAAGTCTGCCTGCAGCCTGATGTCCAAGCGAATCCTTATAAGGTGAGTGGTAGTATGCTCTCATGCAGTATGGTATACATTACTCACACCTATCATTTGTTACAATGTTAAGCCCGGTGACTTATTTCTATGGAAACTCATACACATCCATTCATGCTGTATGGTATATGTTAGCTAAAAATTGGGGCAAATGTCACATACGTAAGTTTAGACTTTCAGAAATAATTGAAGGCACTATTTTCTGGCTTAGACATCCCTTGAGGAAGCGTTATTCTGTCCAACACAGCATTATGGTGTATAGTTTATATTTTCCTATGAAATGACCCTTAGGGAGGGCAGATGATGGTACAAACCAGACCACTGTGCATAGTTATCAGCCAAGATTCATTCAGGTCAGGTGTATTGACAATCAATTCAATTCAAAGAAGCTTTATTGCGGCTACAAGAGCCAAAAAAGCGCGAGCAGTAATAAATACAAATAAATGCACATGATAAAATAAAATTGCAGGTAAATATGGTGATAAAAGGGAATGAAATATAAATAAAAATTAAAATGGAATAAAAATGAGATAGAATAAAATGGAATGAAATTAGAAAAAATGAAATGAAGTGAAATGCACTCTGCAGGATGTTGGGACAGTCTTATTTGGAGTCTTTGTCCAGGAGAGTTTTCCCTCTAATAAGCCAACTAGCTCCGAGGAATTTGGCGATAGCGATCACTAGCGTTGGTCTGGTGTCTGATCTGAGGATTCGCAGAGCTAGCGCAGAGCAGCGTGCTCCCAGTAGTCTGCATGCCGGGGCCAGCCATTTCCTACGGGGGGCAGTATACGCGGGGCATGCAAAAAGGAGGTGAGGGAGATTCTCCACGGGGGCTTTGCAAGCAGGGAATGCGGTGGATTCGCTGTGTGACCAGCTGCTGGTGAAAAGTCTTAATGGGAGTGTTCCAATGCGGAGCTGGAAGTACAGTTTCCTTTCCCTTGGGGCCGTGATTAGGTCCCAAAAAGTTTCGTACTTGCATGACTCTTTTAGGTTGGCAAAGTCACAAGATAATGTAGTGTGGAGTGCAGCCCGAGTGTCTTCGTTGTTGGCCCTTTGCCAGTAAAGTTTCTTTAGTTCGCTTTTCGAGGGAAAGACTGACGTGGCTGGTGAGTTCCAGAGATCATCGAGCCCGATAGAGTGGAGTAAATCCTTGATGGATCGTAGCCAGGGGATTCTGTGCAGGTGGTCGGCTTTTAGGATGACCTGTAGAGCTTCGGTGAAGATGACAAGTTCCGGAGTGGTCCAGAGACGCCGCCAGTACAGCAGAGGTCGCAGGCGGGCTTTGTGACCAATGCGTTTGATGCCGAGGTCCTTGAAAAGAGGGAACAGTGGGGTGCTTAGCGGAAGGGACACAAGGTTTCTTAAGAAGTTGTTTTCAGCGGTGGTTAGGTCTTGGGTTTTGGTATAACCCCAAAGTTCAGCCCCGTAGAGCGCTGAGGAAACTGCCTGGGCTTCGTATAATTGTAATGCTGGGCGAATTGGTTTTGTGTGTGAGAGGTGGAAGTTTTTTAGTAGAGCCCCAGTTGTTTGTCTTAATTTAAGGGCTTGTTTTCCTATGTGTGGCTTCCAGGACATGTTGTCAGTGAGAGTTATGCCCAGGTAGCTGAAAATGCCCACCTTCTCGAGTGAGGAGCCCTCTAGAGTAAATTTCCCTTTGAAAGATCTGTGGGGATTAAGGGTCATTAGTTTGGTTTTCGTTGCGTTGATTTCGAGTCCCTGGGATGAACAGAAATGCTCGAAGCACGCAAGGAGTTTCCTTAGACCACTAGGGGTCTTAGATATCAAGAGAGTGTCATTGGCAAAGAGTAAGACTGGGATTTTTTGTGTGCCAAGTGAAGGTGCGTCACCCTGCAGTCTGAGGAGGGAGGGGACAATTTTGTTGATGTACAGGGAAAAGAGGGTCGGGGCAAGTACGCAACCTTGCCGCACACCCCTAGAGACGTGGATTCTATCGGTAAGTTGGCCCTTGTTGCCCCACCTGACTTGTGCGTAGTTGTCCTCGTGGAGTCGTATCAAAATGGCAAGGATGTGTTCCGGGATTCCCATCCGAGAGAGAGTGACCCACAGTTTGTTGCGAGGTACTAGGTCAAAAGCAGATTTGAGATCCACGAAAGCTACATAAAGGCTGCCTTTACCGATGAACACTGTTTTCCAATATAATAATAGGAATCTGAGGGCTTGATCAGTGGTGGAAATCTTCTTTCGGAAACCGGCTTGGAGGGGGCTAAGGATATCGTGGTCAATTATCCATTCTTCTATCTTCCCTAGGAGGCAGTGGCAGAAGACTTTTTGGACACAGTCAATTAGACTAATGGGTCTATAGTTACAGGGAAGAGATCTGTCGCCCTTTTTAAAGATTGGAATAACAATGGCCGCTTTCCAAGAGTCGGGAATTGGCGCCCCAGATGCTATTGCGTTAGCTAGAATGGTGAGATATCTTGACCAGGATGCTAGGTCTGTTGAGAATAGGTCTGCTGGGACGCAGTCTGAACCAGGGGCCCTGCCGCGTTTTAGAGTGCTTAGAGAGTAAGTTATATCACTTTGGGAGAACAACAGGGGTGCTGCGGTGGTTGGTGCTAACGAGTGAAATAGGAGGGGGCCCGTACAAACAGAGGTGGGGCTATCATGATCAGGGGAGTACAGACTACTAAAGTGGGCTATCCAGTCTCTTGGGGCAATATTGGTTGTGATGTCCAAACCACTGGTTTCGGGGCCTCGCGCTGCCAGGGACCAGAACAGACTATAATTTCTCTCGCGCACAGCGTCGCTGAGTGATGTCCACCATTTGCTATCTTGATCACGCTTGGCTATGCATATTGCAGATTTATAGGACTTCCTAGCTACGCGGATGGCGATGGGGTCCTTGGATTTAATGGCTTGAACTAGGCGCTTGTTTAGGGACCGGCACGTTTTGTTGAACCAGCGGTGCCTGGCTTTGGGTCGTTTGTCGTCGTGGGCTGGGGGTGCTGAGAAGTGGGTTGCGATATCCCTAAAGCAGGAGGTGTGGATTGAGCTAATTTCCTGGTGGGGTGTTGCAGAACCTGCCTCTAGGTCCCTTATTGTGGATTTTAGGGTGTTGTTGGCAGCATTGATGAGTGCGGGCCGGGCCACAATATTGACCCATTTTAGGTGTCTTTTGTTGTTGGCCAGGTTAATACCCTCGGGTGCTACTGCTGCGGGGTTAGACGTGGCTGGGAGGTTACCTAGGGCTAATGTGTGGACAGAAAGAGGGTTGTGATCACTTTCGGTCCTTTCGATGATTGTCATATCGATGACTAGAGGCCATAATCTTATATCGAATAGGCAATAATCGATTCTGCTGGTGTGGTTCGTTTTGTTGTATGTGTGACTACCGTTGGTGTCTGAATTAGTTCTGCCATTTAGCGCCCTGAGTCCAAACTCCATGGTCAATGATTTTACCTGAATCGCAACCGACGTCCACCTTTTGATGGGTGCAATGGACAGGGCGGGGATAGACCAGACTTGATCTTCCTCGCGGGTGGACCTGAGATCGTCCCAGTCAAGGGGTTCGAATGTGACGTTGAAGTCCCCAGCCACAATGGTTTTATGATGGCGGGGATAATTTTGTAAGAGGGCTACGAGGGCGCAGAGGGTTTTGGAGACTTGACCCCCCCTGACCCCTCGAGCGTAGATATTAAAGATGTTCACCACAGAGTCAGGCCCAAAGGATAGACGAAGGCCTTACAGGTCGGGAGAGGATGTAGGTAGCTGTGATATATGGCAGCTAAGTGATGTTTTGATCCAGATGGTCAGACCCCCTGAGGGCCTGCCTCTCGTGCTGGCCACAGCGGGGATGTGGAAATTTGAGTAGCCTGTTCGGAAGAGTGGGTCGAGTGACCATGTTTCCTGTAGGAGACATATGTCATGTTCGTCAATAAATGAGGAGAAGGATGGAAGGGGAAGAATAGGTTTCAGACCTGCCACGTTCCATGAGACAAGTCGTACCCCAGATTGTGACTGAGTTGTCCTACCTAAATGCCCGGGGTTTTTGAGGTTGGCTGTCAGGGGTTGGTTTGGCAGATGTGGCTGGGGGAGCAGGGATGGGTTGATGCCAATGTTTGCCCGTGAGGTTTGTGGTGGTTGGTGATGTTCCTCTGTTGGAACAGGCCTGGTCCTGATCAAGGAGATGCTTGCGGGCCTAGACAGCAGCTCTAGGTTTGGTGGGCAATGTGCCTGCAAGATGGGTGGAGCATCGTTGTCATGATTGCTCGGTGAGCCGGAAATGGTCGCGGTATCATGGGTAGGGGGGTGAATACATGGACAGACAGTGGTGGGGTAAAAGGAGGATCTGGGGGTGATGGATGTTGGAAGGTTGCAAGGTTTGCCTGCATAGATTTTAGGTGGGGCTGTGAGTCAATCATGTTTACCAAGAGGGGATAGGTTTTCTGCCGGGTGGTAACTCGGGCGTTCCTCGTGGAGCGTGGGTGACCTGGGCTGTTTAAACTGGATGCGTGAGTGTGCAGGTGGGCTTGTTCTTGCGTCTAGGGCCACCAGATTGTTCGCCATGGTCCTGTTCTTGAGTGTCAGTTTTAGGATATCAAAGTGAGTTCCCGGATCTGGCCGTCGTACTACGGTAATTAGGTCCTCACGTATTATGGATCGGCAGCCTCTAACATGGCGAATCCAGTGGATTGCCTTGTTTTTGATAGAGTCTACCCCTTCCTTGTGCGCCAATGTGGTTAACTTGGGAACGTTAACCATTAGAACTATATTACCTAAATGGGACTGGTCAGTGGCAGGTTGCGTAGAGTATTTTGAGGCAGTGTTGCTCATGGGTTTGAGGGTATTATGATAGATGTCTAGTGAATTTCCTATGCCTAAATTGTGGAAGAGGGGAGGCTGGTGGGAGTTCATGGTCTTTTCTTTGGTAGGGTGAGGGCCAGCGTGGCTAGAAGCAGAGGAGTTGGGCGAGTTTGTTGTGATGCCTGATAGGATTGGATTTTGGGCAAGGTTACTGGTGGTCGTGTTATTTGCGTGGGTTAGCTGTTTTACTATTGCAAGTAATGAGTTAACCATATGCTTGAGTTCTGTGACTTCCTTCCTTAGAGCTTGTATGTATTCGATATGCTGTGGGGTTACATGAGGAGAGTGCGTGTTGGTTGCTGCTGGCCCATCTGCCAGGGTGTCTGGGTTGATGTCGTCGCGTGATTCAGGGAGGTTGGTTAGGGGATTGAAGCGGTTACTGAGCTGGATGGAATCGTTGATGGCAAGTGGTAGGTCTTCTGCTAGGGAGGGGGCCGCATGGGTGATAACGTTCCTACTTTCACCCGCCCCTGTAGTGTCAGTAACTTGTTGCCCACGTTTCATGAAAATCTCAGCGATTTTCATGGAACCTTCCTTCCTGCTAGTTGAAGTGGGCCCCTCCCCAGTTGCAATAGAAATGTTTCCCTGGGGGCTAGTTAGTATTCCGTTGCATTCGCCCAGGAGAGAGTCGATTCTATCCATAACGCAATTGCTAGCAGCATGCTTATGCCTTTTTCGCTTGGCTTTTAGTACTGCCCCGGCCCCTGCCTCTATTGCTTTCCTTTTGCCCATCTGGTGTTAGTGTAGGTGCAGGGTTAAATGATAAGGTGTCAGATTAAATGGAGCAGCTGACTGGGGAGACAGAGTAGGAACTAGCAAAAGGGACTGAGTACAATATGGCCTTCTTGGGAGATAGATGTTAGGGGGGTGGCCCAGCCCAGCCTCTGTCAGCCGCTGACAATCAATAATCATTGACCTGAGGTAAACATCACTGATGGCCATCACGGTTGATGTGTCACATTACACAGAGACAAAGTTGTTGTGTAAGTGCTATTTATTTAAAAGTGCTGTAGTGCTATATGTACATGGTCCATGATTGTGAGTCCATTAGTGTGACATCTTCCATTGTGATCCTACACAAGTGCAAAAGGACATGTCATTGAACATGCTGGGGTGAAGTGTCAGACAGTGCAGAGGGACAGGATTTGCCAATGAGGTAGTGAGCGACAATCGCAGGACAGGGTGACAAGATAAACAGTGGGTTGAAGAACAGTGCTTGAGTACAGTTGTTGCAAGACTGGCATGTTACAAAGCACAGGACCTTGGTAATAGGTGGCCATGTGTCAGGGACTCTTACGGGTGAACGTGATCTGTTCCACGTCTTCATCTTCTGATGTGTGTGTAGTCTCCTCTGCCCTTGGTGGTGGTGGTTGTGAGGGGGCAACACACACCTCAGTGTTTGAAGACGTGGAGTCAGACATCCCAGTAGCTGCCAACTGTGGGGCTCTTAAGGGCAGTACTGCAGCAAGGAGGAGCTGCTGGTTCTTAAGAATAGCAGCCACTTCACGGTAGTAGGCAGCCAGGTCTGCCCTGAGGGGTTCAATATTGCATTTGTGCACGCGTTGACAGGATTGTTGTTGTAGGTATTGGGTCAACTCTATTACAGCTGTGCTGATTTCCTTCAACCTTTTTTCAAGTTCCTGCAAGATTGTTGTTCGCCCTTCTATAGCTGCTGCCTGTTCTTCTGTTGACATCATGCACAAATGCACCCCCTCTGATCTGGCTGCCATATTTTGCATCCCCACCTGCACCTCCTTGGCCAGCTCCCGCTGTACTCCAACTACAGTTCACTAAAAGCTGGTGCCAGGGTCGTCAGAGTCCTCAGCTGTGTTGGAGCTGGCAGGTCGTACAATTGGGGTGGTGGGTGGGTCCTCTGTGATGGCTGTTAGGTCTGTGCTCCTCCTTGTGACTGAAGGTGGGCTCTGGAGGGTTCCAAGGACATCTTGGTGGTCTGCTGGCTGATGTTTGTCAGCTCGTCATCCATGTCATCAGGGTAGTCCTGGGCAGATGTATCCGCAGGAGAGCCATCGTCCTCTGCAATGAGATATGGTACAATTAGTGTGTCTGTGTTGTGGGATTTGTAATGTGACATGCCTGCCTTCCGATTATTTTCACATTGTGATCTTGGTTCCTGTTTACTGTTCCTGTCTTTCATATTAGCATTCTCCCAGGCCTATGCCCCACCTGCATGTCACATGTATTGTGGTCAGTTTGTGGACTTGTCAGCATCACATCCTCTAGGTGTTGGTTCAGGCCAAATTGTGAATTGCCACCTTCTTGTCCTACTCAACCCTCTGTCTACTTCCATTCTCTTTGTGAGGCCTTTCACTGGCTGTGGGTGTTCTGATGGCACTAGCACCACACTTAACAATTTGGAACTGCCCCAGTCTCTGAACTTTCACATCCACCTATATGTTGTTGAGATCTAGCATATACTATGTATAGCATTGTTATGGCATGATATGGATGTCAGCATTGGTAATGTGTACTGCTGATGTTGGGGAATGTGTGGTACATTGGATTGCACTGATTGTCCTAGCAGTGTTCCATTTCCTCCTCTGAGTGTGCAGGTGTATTTCTGTAACCATTTACATCAAATCAAATCAAATCAAATCATTAACATTTATAAAGCGCGCTACTCACCCGTGCGGGTCTCAAGGCGCTAGGGGGGAAAAGGGGGGTTATCGCTGCTCGAACAGCCAAGTCTTTAGGAGTCTCCGGAAAGCGGAGTGGTCCTGGGTGGTACTGAGGCTGGTGGGGAGGGAGTTCCAGGTCTTGGCCGCCAGGAAGGAGAAAGATCTCCCACCCGCCGTGGAGCGGCGGGTGCGAGGGACGGCAGCAAGTGCGAGGCCAGCGGAGCGGAGGGGGCGGGTGGGGACGTAGAAGCTGAGGCGTCTGTTGAGGTATTCCTGTCCCTTGTTGTGGAGGGCTTTGTGTGCGTGGGTGAGAAGACGGAAGGTGATCCTTTTGCTGACTGGGAGCCAATGCAGGTGTCTCAGGTGTGCGGAGATGTGGCTGTTGCGGGGTACGTCGAGGATGAGGCGGGCCGAGGCGTTTTGGATGCGTTGCAGGCGGTTTTGGAGTTTGGCTGTGGTCCCGGCGTAGAGGGTGTTGCCGTAGTCCAGGCGGCTCGTGACGAGGGCGTGGGTCACGGTTTTTCTGGTGTCGGCGGGGATCCAGCGGAAGATCTTACGGAGCATGCGGAGAGTGAGGAAGCAGGCGGAGGACACGGCGTTGACTTGCTTGGTCATGGTGAGAAGAGGGTCCAAGATGAAGCCGAGGTTGCGGGCGTGGTCTGCGGGGGTCGGTGCGGTGCCGAGGGCCGTGGGCCACCAGGAGTCGTCCCAGGCGGACGGGGTGTTGCCGAGGATGAGGACTTCCGTTTTTTCAGAGTTCAGCTTTAGGCGGCTGAGCCTCATCCAATCTGCGACGTCCTTCATACCCTCTTGTAGGTTGGTCTTGGCGCTGGCGGGGTCCTTGGTGAGGGAGAGTACAAGTTGGGTGTCGTCGGCGTAGGAGGTGATGATGATGTCGTGCTTGCGTACGATGTCGGCGAGGGGGCTCATGTAGACATTGAAGAGTGTCGGGCTGAGCGATGAGCCTTGAGGTACGCCGCAGATGATCTTGGTGGGTTCTGAGCGAAACGGAGGGAGGTAAACTCTTTGGGAGCGGTTAGCGAGGAAGGAGGCGATCCAGTCCAGGGCTTGGCCTTGGATCCCGGTGGAGCGTAGGCGGGTGATTAGGGTGCGGTGACAGACGGTGTCAAAGGCAGCCGAGAGGTGGAGGAGAATGAGGGCGACTGTTTCACCGTTGTCCATCAGGGTTCTGATGTCGTCTGTGACTGAGATGAGGGCGGTTTCCGTGCTGTGGTTGGTTCGGAATCCGGTTTGTGAAGGGTCGAGCAGGTTGTTGTCTTCCAGGAAGGTGGTCAGCTGTTTGTTGACGGTCTTTTCTATTACCTTGGCTGGGAAAGGTAGAAGAGAGATGGGGCGGAAGTTTTTCATGTGTCCTCCCCCTCAATGCTGTTGTCTGAGCAGTATGATATTTGGGATGTTGCATGGAGTCATTGAAGCTACTGTGACCCAGGCATAGGGTGGACCCTGACATATGCAGCATGGGTATGACATTAGTGCTGTGTACCTCCTAATGTGTATGACAATGGCTGATGTTTGTAGCAACTATGGACAATCACATTTGACAAGATTGGGACATTTGTATTGATTTCAGGGGATTGATAACGTTGTCATCCTGAACCCTCTAATTTGGGTGTGTTTGATCCATGGGGATGTTACTGCCATTACATGACCTGCACACACAGCAGAGGTGGTAGTGGCAACTGTTGTCAATGTTAAATTCCACTTGCAGATATGGCCAGAGGTTGTTAATTGGGCCCTAGTTAATGTAGGGAGAATACTGGCTGATGTGTGACGGGCTGCCAGTTTAACGTTGTACCCTGCCCTCCTGGCCTGGCTTTACCTTTACAACATCCTTGGCATGGCAGCATACCCCCATGCAAAGGTTGTTGGTGTAGTGTAGTATTGTGCCCCAGGTTTCCTCTGTACAGCCCATGCCCCCGTGCCGTGCCCCTTTACCCATACCACTCCCTGAATATCATGACTTACATGCATTGTGTGGTAGGTATGTCCATCCCCGCTTACAGTTAACATCTGTGCATTTTAATTCCCCATGCGACTTACCCTGCATGTGTATTGTCTCCTGGTAGTCTGCTCTGTCCTGTCCTTAAATCCCTGTGATGATCTCCTCAGGGATGACGTCTGCAACCATCTCCCCCATGTGGTCCAGGGCCTCCTGCCGTGCTGGACTCCCACCTCCAGTCTGCAGTGCTGCCTTCCCGTTCCTTGCCATGTTTTCCTTGGTCCTGCGCTTGCAGTAATGCCAGTGTTTCTTGCACTCGATGACTGTTCTCCGTACTTCTGCCACACTGTTAATCTTGTCAACAATTTGTTGTCATATTACCTCTCTCCTACTGATTGGCAACTTTGAGGTGACAAACAGTTGGTGCTGGTGTTCCGTCATCTCTTTCACCAGAATTTCCTGCTCCTCTGCACTGAAGCGACACTTCCTTTTCTTCTTCTCCCTGTCCTGGGCCTTGTGTGGGTCCTCCTGGCTGGTTCCTGGTCTGTTGTCATCTTCCTGGGATCTGTACAAGCATCTGGGGTCCATTTTGGCTCTCCTTAGCACATTTTGCAGTGTTTGCACCACTTTTTGACGCAATTGCGTCAAAAAACGGTGCGTATCCGGTTTGCGATGTTGTAAACCGGCTCACAGTCATTTTTGCCACGTTAATGTCATTTTCCTTCATGACGTGACAGATTGGTTTGAGTAAAAAAAAATGACTCACACCTGTGGTTTGCGTCGCCGTGCGTCAAAGTGTAAATTTGACGCCCACACGGCGCAAAGAAATGGGATTAGCCGGCGGTAATATTTTTGACGCAAAACTGTGTCAGCGCAGTTAAGCGTCAAAAAGTATAAATATGGCCCCAAGTATCTAACCTACTCTATGCAGATGACTTGATACTGCTCACCAACTCCAGAGTAGGCTTACAGAAACTTCTGAACCCCCTAGGAGGTTATGCACTGGCTAACGATTTAGAAATTAACTATACAAAGTCTAAAATAATCCCCTTTAACCACAAACCGACCTCATGCCGTAAGTGGTTCTTAAATGGGCAGTATATTGAGGAGGAAGCAGTAAATACATATCTAGGGGTCAGGTTTGACTCTAGGGGCACATTTTCAGCGCATAAAGAAGCAATAAGTGAGAAGGCACAAGCTCCGAACCGGGCATTTGGTAACCTAAACCAATGACCATGATCATGCAAGTAAAAATATTGCCAACCCTCGCATATGCGACAGAAATAATGAGGGGGCGGAGGTAGTTATACTGGATAAGTTATTAGTGAAATCTTACAAGCAAGTCTTCCAGCTACCCAGATCAGCCTCCCCGGCCCAGGTCAGACTAGAGTTTTTCTTAACAAAGCAATCATTGGCAAGATCAGCAGCCTTTCTTAATGGCTGCTATAAACTTTATTTCCACTCCCATGGGGTCTTTAGCAAACCTAGACTGGCAGGAAATCACTCTCGTGAGGGGTATCAATAACTTTAAGTATTACTGGGAAGTAGAAGATATGGAGGCTCTATCAAACCGATCACATGGATGGCTTGTCCTAAATTCATATGTCCGGGATAAGGAACCTCGCATCCTATCTGCCACATTAGCACGAAAAACCAGGCAGGCCCGCTTACGGATGAGGTTGGGAGATCTATCAACTCTGGACTTCCTCCCAAAATGGAAAAGAGAGGCAGGATGGCAAACCCAGGTCTGTAGATTATGTCATCAGACCAGGGAGACCCTAATCCACGTGGTTTGTATCTGTCCAGTTTTGGGATGCCAGAGAAGGGAACTACTGAGCAATGAATTTAACATCCTAGGAGTCCGGTCATGCAGGTCGACAGTTATAACAGCCCTTGACCCAAGCAATGAAAAATGTAATACCAGATTAATCCAGTTTCTGAGAATCTTCACTGCCCTGGCAGTCCCAGCAATTCCAGTTTAGCACCCCTTAAGTTAAAAAAAAGGACAATTGCCCAGCCCCTTAATACCAGAATTCACCCCGTAGATATCAGCTAGCTGCGATGCAGGGGCTTGGTCTACTCCGAATGCATCCTTTGGATAACAGGCCGCCCTGTCCAGGTTAGTTTAGCTCATTCTGCCTGCCTTCCTAAAAAATATAGGTTTTTAGGTTCTAATTGCACTTGTGCTCCCTTGTTTCTATTAAGGGGGTTTGCTCCAGTTTTATTATTTTTATGGTCTATATTTCACTGTTCACATGTTTCAGGTCAATGGACATATGTATCTGCATTTATTTTAGATGCGTTTCTTTTATAGTTTTTATTAACTAATAAAATAATTTCTAACTGGTTTTCCAGTGTAAATGAAAAGGATTATGGTCTGTGAAAGGGGGTGTTTTATAATGCCCTTTGCAGGTATGTCCACTTGGACAATGTGTGTCAGCTGTGTCATTTTTTTTAATTCCTCCAATGTGCAGTTGTCTGTTACTTTGCTGACCACAAACCGTGGTGGTCGAACACCATGAGGGGACCACCACAGCGACTGTATGATTGTAATATGCTCAGTGGTTGGCCAGGGCCCTGACGGAGCTGGAGGTTAGACAATCTGTATCCAGTCTGCCACACCACGGGCAGTCTGCTTTTTTTACTTGTTGGTCAGTAGTCTTGCCTTTATAACTCGTACTACAGCAGTGTTGGGGACTTCCAAACTCATAATGTAGAAGTGTGGCACAATGGTTAGAGAAGCAGACCCTGATGCAGAGATCTGGCCCGAGACCAGTGTTCAAGTCCGCCTCGGCAGGTCTTGGACTCAATTCCCTTGGACCAGATCATTCTCACCTCAGTGGCTAATCTAACTAATGGGTCTAACTCTGGGCAATTGCTTGCTTAATCTCCACAATGGCCCGACAGCACTTGGATGCCTGGCTTCATCCTGGGGGTGCCCAGGAGTGGGCACCTCACAGGGAAAAGCCAGGAGGGGTTCCATAGTGGTATGCGTACAGCATCTTGAGACCCTAATGGTTGAGTAGTGCTCTATATAAGTGTGAAGTTTACAGTTTATAATCAGGCCCTATGTTACTACAAAAAATAAGATAGCAAAAAATACCTTATGATATTACAAATGTAAAATCTGAAATTGTAACATACTCCATTATTGATTCTGGACAGCTGCATACAATTATTGTTATTTGGTTCAATTATCTTGTAACACCACTATTCTATTGCTCTATATTAGCAATTTGTTGCAAATTACGGTTTAGTAGTCTCCATAACCTCCTATATATGTTTGTTTTCATTGAGGAGGTGCTAGAGCACCAGCATTAACTGATGATTGTGGTGGTGATTGGGGTGCTGTTGTGGCCTGCAATGCTCCTGCAAAGGTTCTCTCTGCTCTGCTTTGGTTCCCCAACACCTGAATCTGCCAGCCACAGATTAAATTCTTCTATAGCTGGACTGCCAGATCCCTCTGTGGCAAATGTCATCTGCATCCATATTCTTTAGAAATAATTAGTTTACAGTTTGAAAAAATAATGACTGAATCACAATGCAAATTGCATATTGCAAAAAAACTATGTTATTAGTAGTAATTTTTTTAAACTTTGTTTCCAATTGGTACAGGCAACAAACATGTATCCATATTTGCCTTCAATTTTGAAGGCCAGATTTGGTTGTATGTTTAAACATTTGACAAAATATTGAAATAGTTCACCTCATTTTCTGGATATTTCTGGTAGTTAAAATACTTTTTTAGAGCAGGCAGTGGTCCCATGGACCACTGCCTGCTCTGAAAAAATGAAAAGAAAACTTTTCATTTTTGTTTTTGAAGTGCATCCCATTTTCCTTTTAGGTAAACGAGCTGCATTAAAAAAAAAAAAAAAAAAAAATGTTCTATTTAAAAGCAGTCACAGATATGGTAGTTTGCTCTCTCCAGCAGGCCACCATCTCTGTGAGTGCAGCCATTCCCAATGGGGACACAAATTGCAACCTACCTCATGAATATGAATGAGGTAGATCATTTGCGACCCCATTGGGAATCACAGTGTGAAGTACACTGTTGAATATATGGTTTTGCCGCTCGCAATTTGTGACTCACAAATGAGTAGCAAATTGTGAGTTGCAAAACTCGGGGTCGTACATCTGGGCCTAAGAGCCTGATTTAGATATTGGTGGATGGATTACTCAGCCACAACGGCGACAGATATCCCATCCCCGAAATCTAAATCGCATAGTATCATAATGGGTTTTAGATTTCACTGACTGGATATCCGTCACGATTCTGACTGAGTAACCCATCCACCAATATCTAAATCAGGCCCTAAGTGCTTACAATATAGTACAGCTGGCCATCAATTTGAGTTTTTATTCCTGTAGCATTTTAGTTATGTCTTAATACATTTCCATTTTGCTTGGGAACTCAACAGACTCACATATATTAATTAGCTATGTTATAAATAACAAATCCCTTGATTGATGACCAACCCATGAAGGTTAGATTCGCTTGGGAAGTAGACCATGTAAAAGGCTTAAGCATTACAGTAATGCAAACGGATGTCCACTTCAAAATAATCCTGCAATGGAGATAGCTGTCTTATGGAACAAGGCATACTCCACAACAATGTTTAATTAAAAATCATGAAATTAAAATAATTTACAAGGAGGCCCTATTGCATTATCTAAAGTGTAATCACCTTCTTTGAGATATATGTTAAAGTAATGTTTAGCAAACACATTTCTGTTACAAGGAATGTTTACCTGCCTAAACCAATTATTCCTTGTAAGATTACCCTACAGCACATACTTGCTTAAAACAAATAACTCATGGGTTCAAGAAGTAACGTTTACTTACTTGTTACCAAACATAAACTTTTTGTTTCATTTTATAAAATTTAAATACTCTTTCCCCCACAGAAAATAAAGAAAAATTGCAAGTGGGAGATTCCTAAGCGTGGTTATTCATCTGCGACCAAGTTTTAATTTCTTATTTATTGATGCACATGATTAACGTTACTACATAAACACCTAATTTGAAATAAAATGTATGGGCTTATGTATCACATTTAGTAATGATGTTTAGTGGGGTTGCTAACGTAAACTGAAGGTAACCACACAAAGACAGCTGTACTGTTAAACATGTATTTAATGAATCATGATCACCAGTTTAACATCCAGAAAGTAGCATAAAGTAGCATTAGGTCCTACTTTGCTCAAAGTTTCCTCAAAAGTACACCCCATGAGCCATTCAGGTATGCTTCCAAGCCAATACATAAAATTATGATTTATATAAATACCTCCTAATATGCATATACATTTTCGGTATTAAAATGTGTTGCAACTTTATTCTAGATTAAGGAAGGGTAAATGTACCTAATGATAAGCATTTATTATGACTTTGCATTTCATAATACACCTCATATATATTTTTGTAAAAAAAAAATTGAATACATCACGAGTCATCATCCTTCACAAAACCTTAGGTTCACTAAGTGTCATCATTTGGATGCACCTGTTAACTTGAAAAAATTGAACAGATGGAAGAAGAACCATCCAGAAAAAATATCAGTAATTTAATTGATGGGGTATTGTGGTGTTTAAGTAATCAAATTCCAAATAGTAAAAATTAGAAATCCAGATATGTTTTTTCAAAAACTGAAAACAAACTCAACTAGGCAGCATTATTTTACAGTAAAATCTTTCTATATGCTATTTGATAATTTTCGTAATTTCATGTGTTGCTGTACATAAACTTCTGTGTACTAACCATGGAACATACTTTTTACCCCAATGTTCACATTTTTATTATTTACATTCATTTTTATCCCCTTAGATATTTTACATGATAACATCATTATTTACTTTCACAAGTAAAACATGAATACACAGATTGATGAGACGGTTGTTAATCAGATCCTGTGAAAATCATTATAAATATGATTTCGACTTACTTCTTTGCTGAAACATAAGTGTGAGAAAATGCTCCCTTTTGCATGGTAAACCCCAAGTTTTGTTTTTATTGCTGGTTTTAAGACTCTGCAGACTGGGGCACTGCTGTCCAGTGATAACTGTATGCACTCTGACTGCTAAAACATAAACCTTTGCTAATCCCTGATTGAGGTGTTTAACTTTCTCATAAGGCCATTGTGTATTATGCAGAAACACACCTCTGCCACAGAAAAGTTAAATGGCACCTATGGGCCGGAACACTTATCTTGACATCAAAAAGTGAAATAAGTTAACATAGCTTTAGACCTACCAGTGTAGTCTGACTGCTGCAATTTAAACCTGTAGTCTGACCTCTTAAAATAACCGTTATGACAGTGGAAAACCCTTCCTTTTATATATTAATAAGTAATAGCTATACAGGCCCTGTAGCCAACAAGACAGGGTGCATGGCATTCAAATGTGGGAGATGTATTGTGTCTTTGATATTTTGTTTTACGTTTTATTATAATGAACAATAGAACAAATACTAAATACATGCCACCCTATGGGTGGGAAAACAAACAAGAAAACAATGCCACACAGTAAGCCATTGATCCAGTACATGCAGTAAAGGTGCATCATTAAAATACAAATCAAGTCCCCATGGCATAGCAGGACACTAGCCAATTCCCCTGGAGTACATCCACCCCCAGTGTCTGCCATTAGGACTCACAAGCACTTCCTGATTCCCACCTGGCAGATCAGGGCATACTTGGTGTGTCATGCCTAAGCCCAGTAGTCGCAGTTGTGCAATCTGTAAGATCAGCAAGTGGGATGCAACTTATTGAGTATTTGTTAGAAATTGGGTCTCTGGTTGGCAGTCAGTTTGCATTCTGTCCAAGCAGGGACCTTCACTCTAGTAAGGGCAAAGAAGATGCTCACAAAATGACCCCTGCTCACCCCCTTGGTAGGTTGGCACAAGCTGCTAGGATTATCTCAAAGGCATTGTGTAAAGTATTTGTATCAACACACACAGTAATACAGTGAAAACACTACAAAATGGACACCACACCAGTTTAGAAATATAGCCAAATTTATTTAAATCAAACAAGACCAAAACAACAAAAATACAACATACACAATTTAAGTGAATTTTTTAAGTAAAAAGTCTTACTCCATAGAAAACAAAAGAAAAGTTGGTGTTACACAAAGTACCTGGTTTTCATGAAAAATAATGTTTCACGGGCGAGCCTGCATTGGAAAAGTCAGCTATGCATCGATTCCTTACTCTCAAGTTTCATCTCCGGTCGGGTAAGTGATGTGTTGTTTTTCTCTACCACGAGAGAGCAATGCATCGATTTCCAGATGGGGCACCTCGGATCCGCGCAGGTTCACGTTGATTTTGATGCCCAGCAATGATGCAGGTGAAATCCGACCGTAAGGTGATGGAAAACCACACAGCATCGGGTTTGAAATCTGGGGCTTTGGGTCCCGTACTTCTATCCCTTGCTTCCTTTGAAGCAAGCAAACTTTGAAAGGAAAGTCTCTGTTGTTCACAAGATCCTGCCTTGCCCAGGCCTGGCCCTAGACACACACCAGCGGGTTGGAGTCTTCATTGTGTGAGGGGAGGCACAACCCATTCAGGTGTAAGTGTCAGCTCCTCCCTCCACTCTAGCCCAGATGACCCATCAGAATATGCTGGCTACACCTAGCTCCCTTTAAGTCACTGTCTAGTGGAGATTCACAAACAGCCGAACTGTCAGTCTGACCCAGACACGCAATTCACAAGCAGGCAGAGTCACAGAATGGTTTAAGCAAGAAAATGCCCACTTTCAGAAAGTGTCATTTTCAAACTGACAATCTAAAAACCAACTTTACAAAAAGATGTATTTTAAAATTATGAGCTCATAGATTCAAGCTCCATATGTCTATCTGTTCCCGAAAGGAAACTGCACTTAAAGGATATTTAAAGGAACCCCCCATGTTAACCTGTGGGAGAGTTAAGCCTTGTAACAGTGAAAACTGGATTTGGGAATATTTCACTGTTTGGACATGTAAAACACATTAGTGCATGTTCCACCTTTAACATACACTGCACCCTGCCCATGGTGAAACCTAGGGACTACTTCAGGGGTGCCTTACATGTGCAGAAAGGGAAGGTTTGGGCCTGGCAAGTGGGTTTTAAACTGCCCACACAGACACTGTAGTGGCAGGTCTGAGCCATGTTTACAGGGCTACTTATGTGGGTGGCACAACCAGGGCTCTGGGCCCACTAGTAACATTTGATTTACAAGTCCTGGGCACTTCTAATGCACTTTACTAGGGACTTACCAGTAAATTAAATATGCCGATCATGGAAAAGCCAATTAAACATACAATTTACACAGAAAGCACTTACACTTTAGCACTGGTCAGCAGTGGCAAAGTGTCCAGAGTAGCAAAACCAGCAAAAACAAAGTCCAGCACACAGTCAAAACATAGGAAGCAGAGGCAAAAAAGACAGGGAGACTACACCAAGGATGCCATGTCTAACAGTACACAACTCTGCAGTTGGGTATGCCAACAGGAAAACCACCAATGGAGCCCACACGTCCTTCAGGAGAGAGCACATGGGTATTAATACCAAGTAGATGGGCAATTGCTTGTGGCAGTAGGTAGCATCCCACAGCCTGCAAGCTACCTGAGGCACTAGATACCTACCCCAGTGGATGGCCACCCTACATTTGGTCAGCAGTAAGAGGAAATCCATGAGCTTACGCACCCCAGGAGAGTGCCCTTCACATACCCAAGCAAAGCCACCAGTGGCGTCCTCTCAGGGGCATTTTCTGTAATCAATGCTACAGCATTGAACACCTTAGACCAAAAACATGTCACACTGGGGCCTGACCACACCATGTGCAGAAAGGTGACATCAGATGAAGCGTATTGCGGTCAGTGCACCTCTTTGACTAAGCCCATCTTTTGTAGTTGTACTGGCATGCAAATTACTCTATTCAATTATTTAAAATGCATGAGGCAAAGTCTGTCATTTGGCAAAAGGTCTTTTTATTGAGCACAGCAGTAGTGCCACTGCTCCTCGCTCATAGGGATACCCAAGTCAGTAGACCAGTTATCTCAGGCAGCAGGAGTACAATCATTCTGTTCTCCTGCATTGTAGCTCAAATGAGCATGCATGAGGATGGATTGATGTTCATCATTTCCAATTCAAAAACCTAAGGGTGGGGACTTCCAGGAAGGTGTCATGTGAAGCGCACAATGCCACCCACAATTTGTGGTAAATGAGCAAATCTAAAAAGGAGAAATCAGGATCATCTAAAACATGCCGCAAGAATAAACTTCCCCTCAGGGTACATATCTCCAGAAGAAAAAAGCCACAGCTGTCAAAGATGGCTGTGAGTGCCTGCATCTGCAGTTGCAGGGATGAAGGTAAGACAACCAAGAGGAACCAATTGTGCATGTATGTGATTCACTTGTGCCCTGTGCCAAAGTCCATCCCAAAACCAAACTGTACAAGCCATGATATTGATCGGGGTCTACAGGTGCCAAGAAGGGAGGTATAGGGTTGCTAGTAGGGGCAAAGAGCAACAAAGTCATATTCAGGGTCTGTGTGGGTCTGAAATAGTGTAGGGTGCAACCAACTGTGGGGAAAGTGTGACTCAGCACAGTAAAAGTAAAGCTCCATGTCTGGGGCACAAAGACTGTCCTGTTAAAAGAGAAGAGTCAACACGTCTCACTCCACCCAAGGTTGGCCACCACCCCATGCCAGTGCTATCAGATAAGATCTAAACGTTTTGTGAAAGTGAGCCTTTTGGGGGACAGGAAGGTTAATATGAAGTTGCGGAGGACCATGTCTTTAACTTATTAACAATTTTGTTACTTCTAAGTGCTGTACAATTGTTTTCTTCAGTCTATTTTGTCAGTGCCATAGATACAAGAGGTTGAGCTCAGGTTTGAGTTATTGAAACATTTGACTGGACCTAGTAGTTTTGTGACTTTATTAAATTAGTGGCCTTACATCCATCCCAATTAATGATTAACTTTCTTCCAATATGTGTTACAATTCAATACCTTTGGTGATGCAGTGACATTCCAAATGCTGATGATACATTTGTTCTTAGGAAACATTTTGTTAAAGAAAGAATGTGGTCCATAATTAAATAAAACTGATCTTTGTAAATGTGGCACCTTCGAAGACGGGATGGATCACTGAAACTGGAAACACCTAAGCCATCAGATAGCATACGAACAGCTGCAAATAGAAAACATTTCAATTTCAGTTTCTTTGACAGACAGCAGCCAATACATTATTTCTTACCACAGTGTAAAATAAAGCAGCACTGTTCAACAGAAAATGTATTATTTCTCAAAGTTGTTGCTTGTTTTTTAAGTGGTGCATAATGTAAGAAACGCAACTAAATATTTTTTGTCTACATATTTAATTAATTTAAAGCTTCCTATGATGTAACAGATCACATTGATAACAATGTTTTACATGCTGATATATACAACATAAAGGTTTTTAAATAGACAAGAGAATGTATATTTCTACTTTATTTTGTAATGTAAACTTACCCTGAGATGTTTGTATGTCCCCAAGATTGGCACTATCAGTGTCCCCATTACCAGCAACCATTTCAGTATTATAGTGTTCTTGAAAATATGTAAATTTGGTCAATTCTGTGCAAAAGTTATTTCTAATTATTAGTGATTTTTGTAATGCATAGTCAGAACCAATGAGCTAACGGTGCGGCACCTTAAATGAGTTACCTAAGCCACTTAGAAGAGAAGATAATGAGATGAACAGTCAGGTCACACGTTCAAGACAGCATTATTTCTAATATGGATATAGTTTCTGAAGTTGAGTTTTTGTTGCATCTGCTCATTTCCGCCTCCCAATCAGAGGCCCACTGCAAAATCATCTCTCCCCTTGTTTCCTCGGAGCATCAAGTGAATGACATAAATGTGATAGTGATGTACAACATTGTTAGAAAGCGTGTATAGTGAATGAAGCTTGCACCACATTCACAAAGTATAATTTTCAAGGACTTCCCCTAGAAGTGTTAGTGTGGATGTGCAGATTCCATGAGCCATTGTTAGACGGATGTTTTAATTTTGTGTTGATCCTCTCCGGAGGGCAGTTGCTGAGGGAGAAGATGGAATATTTGTTTTATCTGAAGAAATGAGTTAGTCTTAAATGCTTTTAGAAATTACATCTTTTTTCTGATTTGTTAATGCAACCCTATTTACTAAAGCATAGGAGTTACTAGAGGGAACACATGCATACAAAGTATGCCAGTTCTTGAATATGCATGAGTGATTCTACTATTAAGCATCACCCAATATAGAGAATATCATCATCAATGATCTTTATTTTGGCTCAATTGGCCATAAAATAACATATTAAACAAAATACATAATACAATTCAAAAAATAAAACCACCAATTATACACAGTGCATGTCGTTAAAAATCCATTCCTAGAAATTTGGGCAATGAAAAGGAGTAAAATGCAGATAAAAGATTAAAATAGATTAAATGATAGCAGCATGGAAAAACTCTAATCCACCTGATAAGCATTTTTTTATGTCTAAACCTCAATGCGTACATCAGGAACCTTGATGCAGTGAAGAAGATACATTGTCTAGTATCAATTCTTAGTATTCTATACGCAATCCTATAGTTCCTAAGATCCAGGTTACGGCAGACTGGTAAATTCCACTTCCTTCTATAACTGTGGTACATTGGACCAAAAAGTACAACATGTTCAACCTTTTCTACTGCCCATGAGTAGAAGGAGTGAGTTATAAAGGAATCAGAATTTCCACAATTCCATACAGCTGTAAAAGAATGGATGGGTAGTGTTAGAAACAGGGTCTCTAGTTGGCAGAGTTATACACCCTTGTCCAAGTAGGGACCTCAATCTCAGTCAGAGTAAGTTACACACAATCCAAATTATCCTCTGCCCACCCTTTGGTAGCTTGGCACTGAGCAGTCAGGTTTAACTTAGAAGGCAATGTGTAAAGCATTTGTGCAATAAATCATACGGTAACACAGTGAAAACACCACAAAAATACATCACACAGGATTAGAGACATAGGTAATATTAACCTGGTTAAAATAAGGTCAAAACAATAAAGGTTCAATAAGCACAAGTTGAAATATCACTTTTGCAAGTTTTAAAATAGTCCTAAATCTTAGAAATCAATAGTTGTCTCTTGGTTACAGAAAGTACCTGGTTTACGTAAAAAATAACATGCAGGGAGACTGCAGAGGAGAAGGTGCGTGAAAAAAATAAGGTGTGCATTGGATTTTCCAACGCTGCACAGGCAATGCGTTGTTTCTTTCCACGCTACAAGGGGCTTGCATCTTTTTTGGCGTGCAGTCTTGGTTCCTCACTGCAATGGAGGGATCTTTTTGATGTACAGGGACGATGCAGGGAAAATCCTGGGTGAACTGGAAGAAGTCACAGGTATTGGGTCAATCCGATAGGGCGATGCTTCATATTTTATGTTGCAAGGCAGACGCTGCATCGAATTTCCACTCGGGAAGTCAGGCTGCGTCATTCTTTCTGGTCCAGCTGTGCAGCAATTTCTTGGTCGCAAGGCAGGCTGCGCGTGGTTTCTGGCAGGCTGTGCATCTATTTTTGGTGCACAAGGAGTTTCTTGAAGAGATGATGTGATTTTGCCCATGAGACTTCAGAAAACAGGAGGCAAGCTCAATCCAAGCCCTTGGAGAGCACTTCCCAGCAAAGTCAGAGGTCAGCAGGGCACCAGCAGGGCAGCAGTCCTTTCCAGCAAAGCAGTCCAGATGAGTCCTTTGGAGAGCCAGGCAGTTCCTCTTGACAGGTTGCAGGTTCATAAATGACTGAATTGGTGGGGTCAGGAACCCAGTTTATATACCTAAAACATCCTTTAAAGTAGGGGAGACTTCAAAGAGTGGTTTTGAAGTGCACAAGTTCCCCTTTCAGTACAGGTCTGATTGCCAGGGTCCCGGTAGGGGGTTTGGCAGTCCATTGTGTGAGGGCAGGCCACTAGCCTTTGAAATGTAAGTGTCAGTCCCTCCACCCTTGCAGCTCAGAAAGCCCCATTCATTATGCAGGTGAGTGCAGGTGTGACTGAGTGTCATGTGTCTGTGGTTGTCTGGGTGAACTGCACAAAGAAGCTGTCAACCATCCCAGCCCAGACGTGGATTGGAGACAGGCTGTAAGGCACATATGGTTTTTAATTGCCGAGAAATGCTCACTTTCTAAAAGTGGCATATCTAAAATAGTGATAAAAAACGAACCTCACCAATAAGAAGGATTTTCTATTACCAATCTGGCTGTTCTAAATATGACCTGGTTACCCCTTTCTGATCAGAATCTACCACTGAAACAGTATATGAGGGCAATCCTATTGCCAGTCTATGAAGGGAGCAGGCCTCACAGTAGAGGGAAAGTGAATTGAGGGTGTGGTCAGGAGGATGCGAAGAACACTCCTCCCATCGGATTCCCTGGACAGACAGAGGAGTGCCCCGGGGCACTGAGGAGAGCCGAGATTCAGCCAGAAGCATTCTCCTAACGTGGACCAAGGCGGGAAGAAAACGCTACAGGAGGAAGGAGAAGGCAGTGAAAGAGTGAAAGAGACACAGAGAGAAGAAAGCGAGAAAGCACAGAGTGGCAGAAAGAGGACGAGGAGAGAGAAGATGGGGTGCTGCAGGAAAGAAGAAAAGCTGAGAGCAGAAGGAACGAGGCAAGAGTGTGTAAGCAGAAAGAAGAAGAAAGATAGGCATAAACAGAATCCACGGAGGCACCAGACCTTCCAGGAGAGGACCCGGAAGCCAGGACCCACCATAATACTTTCCGCCACATCCCAGGAGGGACGTGGCTTAGCCAGATATGGGCTAGGGGTTGGCACTCGGAACAAAAGAGCACAGGGAGAGAAAAGGGACAGGGATGGTGGGGCTGAGGGACAAGGGTGCACTATAATACAGGTAATCACCATGAGGTGCACAGGGGATCAAGGAATTGCTGTGGTGTTTCACTAACTTCCTCCCTCTCACAGACCTAACACCTATCCACCCCTCCCCCTTTAGTACTAAAAGCTAAGAATATTACAAAACAACTTACCTGACTACAAATCTGTTGTTGTCTCTTCTCTTGCTCAAGGGTCCTCCACCAGCCAGTACGTTGCGGCCCCAACACCTAAGAGGGAAGAAGAGGAGACCTACGACAAAGTCACTAACAGATAATCGATCCTGCATCTCAATATAAACAAGACAGTCAATAAAAACTGAACTATACTCCCTGAACCCCAAAAAACCTGTGTGCTACATTCATTTTTCATAATACCACCGCCATTATCCCACCCTTTAACAGAGGGGTTTTTCACAACCGGGACATATAAAACACACATGTTCATGTCCTGCCTTTTACCTATATAGCACCCTGCCCTATGGGTTACCAAGGACCTACCTTAGGGGCGACTTATATGTAGGAAAAGGGGAGTTTAAGCCTTGGCAAGTACTTTTAAATTCCAAGTCGAAGTGGCAGTGAAAGTGCACACACAAGCCCTGCAATGTCAGGCCTGAGACATGGTTAAGGGTCTACTTAAGTAGGTGGCACAATCAGTGCTGCCGGCTCACTAGTAACATTTAATTTACAGGCCCTGGGCACATGTAGTGAACTTTACTAGGGACTTCCAAGTAAATCAAATATGCCAGTTGAGAATGAACCAATGTTATTGTGTTGAAGGGAAAGAGCACATGCACTTATGCACTGGTTAGCAGAAGCAAAGTGCTCAGAGTCCTAAAACCAGCAAAAACAGTGTTTTAGAAAAGTAGAGGGAGGCAGGCAAAATGTTGGGGGATGACCACCCTAAGGCTGTCAGGTCTAACAGGCAGATTCCCTATGCAAAATTGAATGTACAAGGATCTTAGGGTAAGATAGTCAATATAGTGCCAGAAGGTGTTTTTTTATTTCTGCTTCGAGTCCAACATAGCATCTGCTGGAATGGACCAAAGATTCTCAAGCCCATTCTGCTTCAATTGGTCCTTAACCGAACCCCCCAAGCCAAGAGATCATGCTAGCCCCTGGTTGCCCCATTACCTCTTTCTAGAGCCATACAAAAAGTTATCAACTCTGGGGCTGTCCATAATCTCTGCCAATACAACAGTGATTTCAGCCCATGATGTTATTATTATGCCTAAAACCATAATCTACCAGCAAAGGAGCCAACACATATCCCTGCCTCACTCACCAATTTACAGGATTTAGGTCAGTTAAGTGGTCCAGGGACCCACATCTGATCTGATCAAAATTCAGGGACTGTATCTTAATAATAACTTTTGGGAGATAAGCAGGGCCCCCCCATCCCAAACAACACCTTCCTTAAAGACTCTTTAGGGACGAGGTTAAAAGCAGATCGAAGATCCACATAAATGACATAAAGTCTGCCTCCTCTCAGAGAAACATACTTCCAATACAGCAACTGCAGGGGGAATACCTGGTCAATTGTTCGTCTCCCATCACTAAAGCCTGTTTGTAGTGGGGTCAAAACATTCAAATTAATCATCCACTTGCTCAGCCTGTTCAAAATAATAAAATGGAACAATGTTTGTGCACTACTGATTAGACTAATTGGCCTGTTGTTGGTGGGAAGCGGTCTACAACCCTTCTTAAACATTGGAAAAATCTCTATCCCGGCCCACTTTGGTGGCATAGGTGCACAAGTCAATAAAGCTTTTAAATCAGGGCAAAAGAAGGGCACCATATATTCTTGAATGACTTCAACAAGTCAACAAGCACTTTATAAAATCTGATGTCTTGTTCAGTGTAGTCAAATCCAGGGCTTTAGAAATATCTATGCTCATTATATGGGTTGCCTCTTGTGGTACTAATTCAATGAAGGACTCAACAGAATTCACGTCAGAAGATGTACCACTCTTCGGCCTAGTCCTCTGACCAACAAGCTTAGCTTGGGTTAATTTCTCAGCAGGGGGTCTAACAGAGGCTGGAAAGGGAGGGTTGCGGCTCTCTACCCTGGTTTCCTGATTTGTGGACTTAGTCCTGGCCTAGTTCTGTGCTACATCTACCATGTGTGGCTTGGTCAATCCCTGGGCTACATCTCCAGAGTACAAGTGGGAGTAATGCTCAACCCATACATCTGCAGCAATATTACTATCAAAAGGAGCATGGATTCCTATTCGCCAGAAAGTAAAATGATCTTTGTCTTTAATGGCATTCAGCATTGAGGCCCATTTGGTACATTCCAAAGCTTTTTTTTTTGCTTTATAGATGGTGGATTTATGAAGGGACCTATCTGCCTGAATGGCATCTCTGGACACTGCTCTAATGGATCCTAACTGGGCCCGTTTAGCATCTTTGCATGGTTTGGTATACCATGTGGCCTCCTTCATTCTCTTCAAAACACATTTAGACTCTTTCATAAAAAAATTCCTGTGGGAAGCAAACATGGAGTCATAAATTGTACACAAAATCACCAGGGAGTCTAAGTGATCGCTTGACACATTTTAAGTTACCACTGCTACAACAGCTTGCAGCAGTCACAACCTCTAACACTTTCACCAGTATTTTCTTTGATTCACACCACAATCCACTTCAGCTGACGCGATTGTTAGTAGGAACCAAACTTTGGTCTAAAAACTAATTTAGGGCTCTCTGGACAGAGTCCCCCAGGTCTACCAATGTTAAATATTATGAAATTATGGTCACTATCTGGCCTAGAAATGATGACCATGTCAGCCAGGAATTACCACAACCTGATGTCCAGAGGGAAATAATCAATTAGGTCTGGAGCACTGCGGGTAATGGTGTGTATGTCTCCCCTCTATATATTGGGTTTAGTACTCCTGTTACATGCCCGGAGACCAATATTAAGTGTGAGCATATTCAACTGCAGCACTGCAGCAGGCCACTACTTAACAGGAGAAAGTGTAACACCAGGAACATCCCAGGCATGGTCCTAATCACTATAAGGTCCTCATGTGAATCAGACAATGGTTCAAATGTGCAATTAAAATCACCTGTAAATATTTTAAAATAATTCAGGTGCAAATCTGCCAAATGGCCACTAATCAAATAAATTACTTGCAACTCAGTTCCATTAAACCCAGGTGTACTGTACACATTATATAAATGAGAGAGAGAAACATTGAATATCTGAACTGCCCGTATTGATAGCATGTGCAACATAGGGTGGTCTTAACCCAGATTGATAATCTCCCAGAATGTTTTCCTTTCCCTGAGGCAATAGCAGCCACAAAGAAGTTAACAAACACTGCTCGAATTTGTGGGACTAGTGCTCATGTCTCCTGGAACAAACATATATAAAACAAATTTATAAAGATACCCTAATTGGGACTGGAAAGCTTAAAAGTTAGGCCAGCAATGTTGCAAGAAACTAATTTGGTAGAAGGAGGAAGATGGAGGAAGAAAACACCTGACTCATCTGGCCCGATACTACAGGCAATATGGGGGATAGCCCATCACTTATAGGTGGCGGTGAGCAAGGTCCAGAGGGGGCACTATCAAAACAAGGAGAAGTAGTTAAGGGAGGCACCACCCTGATAGTGGGCATCAATCTAAACCATCCAAGTAGGATAAGGGCAGAAATGTATTAGTTATTGAGACTGGAGGCCTTTCTTCACCGATTGCCTTTTGTGGCAGTGCTCCTTGATTTCCCTGATACTCCAACTGGGGGTGCTTATAAAAAATCAAGGGGGACAAGATTCATACCACCTCTCTTCATACAAATCCTCAACCCACTCTTAATCAGCTAGACTAGGGCTCCTGATGTGTTAAAATTTGTGTGGTATAACAGCTAGTGGCAGACCTTGTTTTTGAGTTCCACAAAGGATTCATTACTAGAACTCTGTGAGTAGGAGCTCCTGTAGGAACAGCTACATAGGGTCAGCAGTCCAGGGAGGATGCAATCAGGGTTGTGGCTGTAAATTAAAAGCTTTAGCCCGGGGGCGAATCACCTGTTGAAAATGGTGTAGCCCATTCACTGCCCCATTACTTGTAGTCTGCCCCCGTGGTGCTCTCACCCCACCTGTGGTTGGCTGTTGGTGGAGCAGGCTGCCTGGCACTCGAAAGGGCCAACAGGACCTATCACTATTCAAAGACCTATGGGAGCCACTGTGTGGGTTGCTAAAATCCGAATTAATCGACTTCACTAGCATAGGAGCCTGTTGACCAGTAGGGGTATTTACCGATGAGGCCAACTGCATAACTATGAGCTCCAAGGAATGGAGCTTTTCCACCAAGGGAGACATACCAGTGACTCAAATTGGTCCAAGATACCGTCCCAATCAATAGGTGATGGTACATCAGTCTGCAATGAAGAGGATCCACTGGTTCTTTTTTGTCTGCTGCATTGCTTGTTTCCACTGTGCAATTTGACACAGTGCGCTTGCTTTGTTTGCGCTTACGCTTGGCGCAGGGTCCGTTATCCACAGCTGTAACAAGAGACGGTTCAAGAATACTTTGGGCAGCTGCAGTAGTAAAGTCAGTATATAAGCTAGCTGGAGAAGGTACTGGACAACCAGAAGCAACTCCAAAGTCTCTAGAGAGTTGCATCGAGACTACCTCAATCTCTTTCAAAATGACGTTTACTGCACAGACCAGAAAGGAGTCTAGTGTTATGCCTCTAGATTGGCTAATAGGGGCAACAACCTTTTCCACTGAGGCTTTCCTCTTCCCCGTGATTCTAAATTCCCATAAAGTGAGTCTGGGGGCCAAGAATCAGGCCCCTGGAAGAGTCCCAATACGTCATGCGCTGGGGGAGAGCTGGTGTCCATTTATACACCTAGTGGCATGAAGTAGGGCTGCCTCGGCTTCCCCTGCCGCTAGGGAGTATACTAAATGCTGTTTGCGGCCTGCAACTCTTTGATGAAAGTTCATAGTCAGTGTGTTATGTTAGGATTGCAATTAATTAACTGCAAGTACAAGAAGCATCTCTGTAACAAAAACAGTTTTTACACTGAGCTATCTACAAAAAATACAGTTTTGTGGTCTGCATGCTGCACACTTCTTTGTATCAGGCACATTAACCGCTACTTTATGAGGAGCCAAAACTGCCACTAAAGAAAACTCCGATCTTTCCCTAGCAGGACCATTGATCACCAGAGTTATTGTGACGTTTGATATTGTTGCTGGACACACATGGAACTCTGCAATGAAGCTTTTAAAACCATAAGTTATTTCTAGACACAGTGTTCCTTAGTACACCCCCAAAGTCAACACCATGTGCGGGTTCGTCAGATGTGCCGCCCTAAAGCTGGCTCTGAGTGCAGACATAATTTTGGGCCTTACACAGGCTACTCTCATAATACTGTGCTCAATCTATCCCTATGTCATCGCAATCTTACCATAGTCAACTATTGTCTACGGTAATGGCTTACGAGTTCACACGGCATAGTATTCCGGTCCTACTATAGAAAAGGAAATATAAACAACGCATGCATGTGACAAGTGAGATTGTATGCAACTGTAGCTCTAACAAAAATGTGGACTTCTGTATATTTAATGTGCAGTACAAACTTTGAAGTAGAGGAGACGTGTGTCTTATTTTTTATGAAATTGTTCTCTTCTTCCCTTGTCACATTATATGTGATTGAAGACTTTTTTCTACAAAATGTTTTCCTTTCAGTGCTCCACCTGAGGGAGGTGTTTTATGACAGCCCTACTCGATGATGGGGGTGCTATTCGTAATTGTGCAATATTGCATGTTTTTTCTATGTCTACAATGATTAATTCCTGAGCATTTTAATAAAATACTATCCCCCTGTGGCTTTCAAACCCCAAGATTCATACCGAAATATAGCTTTGAATTGCAAGATAGGCATTTATTGTGTGCTACTTTAATTACCGTGACCTTCAAAAGTGAACAACATTTTTGGAGATCCCAATGCAATCAAGAGCAGAACATTCTCCCAAGAATATTTTATCACAGCTTGCAATTGCCAGTTTGAAAACACAGCATAATACTAAACAGCTATTTTATTGTTGGTGATATGGCACCAGTTTCTCGTGTATCCTGATAGTAAAAGGGAAGTTTTTACACCTGTGAAAGAATTTCATGCGTGTGAGTTGATGTATTTTTTAAAATGCAACGTCAATTCAGTTCATACTTGCAAGAATACTAAAGATACGTAAATAATCATAATACATGATTGCAGCATTCCTGCCACTCAACAAAATTAGTACCAACAGCAACAAAAGAAATGGCTGATTCAGTGACATTTATTTAAAGGTCAGAAATCTATCACATGTGAATTTCGTACTAACTTTGGAGTAGGATATCTGGCTTTTATGCAACCCAGAGGAACACATCTGCGTCATAGATTTGCGTTAGCATTTTCCGTGTAGCATACTTACTCAGTGGATTGTTCTTTGGAGGTCAGATTACAAGTGGCAAAATTTCACGTGGAGCAATAACTCAGGGTGGAACTCTGGACCAGACACCTATGGGCCCAGAGTTCCTAAAACCTGTCCCAAGCTGCAGGGGTGGCTGCCCGAAGGGTCAAAGCCGGCCCTTGCTCGACCTCTGCAGCCACACATGGGAAGCAAACAAATCTCCACCGGGGCATGGTGGAACGTACCCCGATACCTCAATCCCCCAACCTCCACTGGCCTTCCCATTTACACTCTCTCCATGCTCAAGGCAAGCAGTAAAAGTCAGTGGTTTGTACTCGGAATCAGAGGAACCCCACTGAAGAGAACCGGGTATGTGAGTCATTGTCGTTAGCCCCAATCTGAGGAGGAAACTCATAATTGCAACTTTGTGGCGCAGTGATACTATGAAAGTGTAAAATCGTATTTACTAACATTAATGTAAATATAACCACCACCATCTACCAAACTCCATCAATGGCAACACTGACCACAGGAAGTGCCCATCTGTGACATGGGGTGGTTCATGCATCATGGCTTTCAGGGCATGAAAACCTGATAATAGCTCGCTAAGCCAAAACTGTTTACATTTCTGTATCTCTTGAAGGCCATCATTGCTCTTTACTTTTATCTCAGACAGGGCTGCTAGTACCAACAGTATGAAATGTACATTACTATGAAAGAAATGTGTTTAATTTAGGGTGTATGTTTGAGTCTTGCTTTTTGTTGATGAACTTACTACACTAGCCGTTGCTGAGGGAATCTCTGATCGGATAAATTTGTGATTCACAGATAAATATGTTTTTTTTTTCTCTGCAGTGCACGCAAATTTATTTGACAATACTGTCTGGATTTGGAGAACATGACTCTCTGGTATCACTATGCAAAATCCTGCAACCATTTAATGCGGGCCTGCACAGGTACTTTGCCTGTGTATTGTAGCAGATGTAAATTTGCACATGTAGCACATTTCTTTTGTCTCCATGGGAAGTATAATTTTCTGTGAAGATTCCACTTCCATGCAGCCTATTTATATTGAAGCCTGCATCCAACTTGAACGTTTAATCCTGAACAGGATAGTAACAAAAGAAACAGTCTTCGTCGGTGTTGGAAAGTGGGTCATTGGTAAAGACAGATAAGTGCCTACATCTAGCAAACCCCCACTTAGGTCCAATTAGGTCTCAATAAATTAAACCCAGCTCAGCCCTTAGTAGCTGTGAGAGTGTGAATTTTCTAACATGTTTTATTAATGATTTTGGTATATTAACTGTATAGCGAAGTTAAATGCAAAAACGGGTGACTTTTGAAAATGGTCGCCACAGTTCATTTCTGTTCCTAACTGAGCAAAATTCTAACTAAATGTTGTGGTTAATTTTCCATGGCTCAATGCTTATATAAAAGTGTGTTAGATGATTTAACAGATGTGTACACGGATACCCCTAGTGTGTTGCTGCATTATGTATTACAAGGCGATGTTTAACTAAGTTCTTACATAAGTTGAATGTCCAATTGTTTGAATATGTTACTAAAACGTAGTTTCTTCCTCGAGGATGGAAGTGAATGCAGCAAATTAGAATGTTTCTTCCTGAGAAGAGAAGTTTAGACGAGATGGAACAATGAAGTTACAGACGAGATGGAAGAGGAAAAGTTACTGGTGAGAGAATGTCCTGGTTAATGTGACGTCGTTGCATTTTAGGTTATCAACTAGAATTATTATTGGCTGAATCGTAACCACCCCGTGTACTGACCAATCATAAGCTTTTTGAAGATTAGTATAACAACCTGAGTAGGAGTTTCTTTAGACAGATAGATTGAGAGAGACTCGAGATTTCTGATGACAGAGTTCCTGATGGTCGGACTCACACGAGCAGTGCGTGATTCTTAGGCCAGAGTCGCTGAAACCTTACCTGATGGTGTCCCCTTGCTGAAGTAGCTACATTTTGTTGTTGCCTGGGTAATGTATGAATTGATATGTTGTATGTGCCTCTCTTTTGCTTTGCAGGTACCAGCTGCAACATATAATTTGACTGCTGTATACTAATAATGTTTTTTTAATAATAACACGAGTTAGAGTGATTTTCCTAAATTTGTGTTCCTAAATCTTTTTACATGAAGCCCAACATGTTGATGCTACTTTGTGGTTAGTGAGGGTATTAACTTTGAATGCTCAAGATTTATATTGACACTCTTTGAATGTTTGTACTAATGCATACGTTGCCATTATTACCGATCCTGATATTGCTAATCAGTGTTATCATTTTGGAGATTATTTGCTTGATAGAAGATGTTCTAATCAACCACTATTAATTTTATATGTCTATCACTTGTGTTTGAGAGTTATCTTCGTGACGTTAGCATTGTTAATCTAGGGAAATAAATGCTATCATTCTTCTTAATAAACTGGTGTGGTTATTGTTTGAGGTATAAAATATTTGATTATATTGATTACTGTTGATGCCTACATTCCTCATTGATGACATCCCCTATTTCATACGTCATTTCGATCAATTGACCCCTTGCACAGAATCCACTATTCAGTTTAAGTAATAGCTAGGATTTCATAGTGCTGCAGCGTAGCTTGGCAACGAGCAACAAGGCTTAACTTGGAAGACAAGTGTGTAAAGCATTTAAAAATCACAAAACTGAGAATAAGTAAAACACAAAACACAATAAAAACCTGACACCAATTTATAACAATAGATTACATTCTTATCTTTAAAATTTCACCAAAATGATTAGAATCGGATAAAGGGAACTGAAGATATGTATTTTTAAAGAATTAATATTTTCTAGCGCATAGAGCTCAAAGGGGTTAAAAAAGGTCACACTAGAAAGGGACAAAGTCCAGAGTTAAGGCCACCCATGAGGTAACACTGTTACACTTACTTTCAGAAGTGTTTCTTGATTCAGGAAAGTTGTCCACAGCACCAGCCAAGTGTTCAGAGGCTCTGGTTTGCCCCTTGGTGTCTGGAACTACAACTCCCACACTTAAACTTATGGAGTTGCTCCAAATGTCTCCAAACTTTGGGATCTTTTTCCGGAGGTCATTTTTGGGTTCTTGAAGTGTTCACAACTTGATCCAATGTTACAGAAGCTCAGAGTTGCTCGTTGGGAGTTTGGACTACAATTCTCAGAATGGAACTGGTCAGAATCCTCAAATGGCCACTGGACGCTGGTCAGCTGGGCTCTGCTTGCAGGACTTGATGCAGGGGACTCTGGGCAGCTTCTTTGTAACTGTAGCAAACAGGGCATCCCTTCTTGAAGCAGGACAGGCAAACTCCTTTCAGTGGTGAAGCCCAAGTATGAAGCTTGTGCAGTCCTCCAGAGTGCAGTGTCCAGGTGCAGGTCAGAGGTCCAGCAGGGCAGTCCTTCTTCTTCTTTGTCTTGTTCATTGTAGGGATCTGAGGTGTAGGTGCAGCTCTTTGTTCCTGAGTGGAAAGCAGGGGGGCCCTGGTTATCCAATCACAGGCAGGCTCCTTCCCCCTTTGATGACTACTACCTGGGAAGTGTGGCAAAAATCAATCCCAGGGAGCAACATTATTTGAGTATCCAACATGGCTGAAAGTGATTTTTGGAGGTTAGACCTGGCTGAGCCTACCCACTGGTGTGGCTAAAAATCTTAAACACACCCCTCTCCTAATCTAAACAAGAAGGCATCTAATCGTCAGGGCGGTCCTGTGCTGCTCCTAATGTCCTTCCCTGCCTTTGAGGACCGGTTTGACCGCTCTGCCCCTATCCTGCTTCACCATCTGCTGAGACAGATCTCCTCCCCTAGGCACATCCTTTGTGTTCAGCCCAGGCCACTTCACACCTCATCTAGGCAGCCTGACCAGGCTACCAGATTCTGGCCAATCAGAGAAGGGCACTACAGAGCTGAAGTTGACAACTTTTAGGATTTATTAGAACAATTAATTTGATACCAAACTCAAGGTATCTGGCACTTAAGGGGACTTTGTTAATTAAAATAAATTCTCCCCATTTTAGCCTAGGAAGGCCATTCACTACAGTGGGGGGAAACTGATTTGACTACTTTACCTCACCAGGGCTTATAAAACAATTTGTATAAGGTCCCTGCTTATAGTTACATGGCATCCAACCCTAAGGGCACATAGTGCACACCTCAGGGGTGACATATATGTAAAAATAAGGTAGTTTAGATCTTTGGAAGTACTTTTAATTCCAAAGTCGAATTTGCATATACTTCAGTTTAAAAGCATCCAGCAAGGCAGGCCTGCCTTAAAATGACACTGGGCACCTCATCAGTGCTCCTATGAGTGCACTACCTATGCTAGGGTCCCTGAACCTATGTGCCCTACCATAAACTAGGGACTTATAGGAAGGTTTACAGCCAATTATAATTAGCCTAATTTACATACTCATTTTACACAGAGCACAGGCCCTCTGACTGGTTAGCAGCACCCAGGGCACCATCATAATCAGGAAAACACCAGCACAAATTGAAAAATTTGGGCAAAAAAGTTAAGGGGCCTCTGCAATCAGCACTGTTTTCTCACAATCAGAATTTTGAGATCTGTGGACTTTCAGCTCAAATGAGCTTGAGAACATTTAGGAAAAAAATGTGGAATCACCAGGGTAATATAACCCAGAATTACCAATTCCTGTGGATAATTATCATATCAAGGGAACCATTACGGTCCCACTTGTATTGGCTCAAATATTTCTCACTCTTGAAATTATCAATTTCCCATTTGACTGAGGCCTTAAGAGGAGCCTTTCTATGGAGATATACCCTATGTTTCTGACCCTGGTAGAATGTGTTTTGCATAACTAGTTCTCCATATCCTTCCACCGAGGAAAGTAACATAGAACACCTTTGAGAAAATCCACAATGTTTACACATTGTGAGTGAGCCCTGTGCCAAAGACTTACTCTGCTTTTCTTTTCTCTAATGAGAACTCGCTCCTATGAAAATTCTACAAAATAGAATACTTTCCTACACAAATATCTGGACTGGCATTCATAATCTATTTATGCACCAGAATGTTATGTTATTCTGTGTTACATTGTGTTCTGTTATGTTATGTTATGTTATGTAATGGTATGCAATTTGTAAAGCATTGCAAACACCTCAGGGGGTGTTCTGGCACTGGATCAGAGTTCAGAAAGACAGAAACAGGTGTATAAGTTGCATGCGGAGAAATCACTCCTAAAAAGTCAGATCTTCAAGGCTCTTCTGAAATGACAGGAGGATCTTACTAATAGTGCAGGGGAGATCATTCCAAAGTCTAGCATCTACATGAGGATTATTTACCACTAGTGCGAGCCCGCCTGATTTTCGGTATGGTAAGTAATGAGGCCTCTGAGGATCGACGGTAATGTTCAGGCACATCATTGGTATTTTTTCCACCACTTGCCCGGACCTATATGGTGAAGAGTTTTGAAAATGTCACAAATATTCAAAAACAATTCTTTTTTCCACTGGCAGCCAGTGAAGAGTCTTCAAAGCATCTGAAGCAGAGAAAAAACATATACGTCCAAGGGCCAATCTGGCCAGAATATTATGGACCATTTGCAACTTTTTAATCAGGCCCATGTCCATGCCCAGAAAGAGAGAGATGCGGTAATACAGGTGACTCAGCATTTAGCCTGCACAAAAAGGAAGGACCTTGAAGAGAAAGGAGCGAGTATAGGTGACTGCTTAACCTGCTTTTCTAATGAGATCTCTGGCTAAAGAATGACTCTGAAGGCCACAAAAAATATTGTCAATTGGTCCCAAGGATCATAACACCACAGAGTTATTACTATAAAATCAATGACCCGTTTTAGTTTGTGAACGCCCGTTGTTCTTACTTGAACTACCACTGTCATCATCTTCCTCTGAGGAATGTAATGGAGAAAGAAAAGACTATGGCCATCTCGATGTGTACTTTCATGTCCTGCACAGAAGCCCTTGTACAGTGCATGAAAATATATAGACTGCTGACCAATATTGTAATGGAATCTGATGTGGGATATTCCAGTGGAAAGTGTGGCCCTCCCATGCAATTGAGAGTGAGTGACATGATGACAAACCTTTAAATAGGAAACACTTCACAGTGCGGGGCTTAAAAATATTGTTCTCAGACAATTGTTAGACTGATATGCATCACATAATGATACCTACCATGGAGACATGCACCTATATACAAATCTCATCATAGGTATGCGAAATTCAGGTCATTTCTTATCTTCTGATATACTATAATCCAGTCCCTTGAATAAGGGTCATACATTTCAGCATCTAATACTGATGAAACTGTGTACAACATAGGCAATGCCTGTAGGAGGCTGGACTGGCTTGTAGTGAGTACCAAGGGGTACTTGCACCTTGCACCAGGCCCAGTTATCCCTTATTAGTGTATAGGGTGTCTAGCAGCTTAGGCTGATAGATAATGGTAGCTTAGCAGAGCAGCTTAGGCTGAACTAGGAGACGTGTGAAGCTACTACAGTACCACCTAGTGTCATATGCACAATATCACAAGAAAACACAATACACAGTTATACTAAAAATAAAGGTACTTTATTTTTATGACAATATGCCAAAGTATCTTAGAGTGTACCCTCAGTGAGAGGATAGGAAATATACACAAGATATATATACACAATAGCAAAAATATGCAGTATAGTCTTAGAAAACAGTGCAAACAATGTATAGTTACAATAGGATGCAATGGGGACACATAGGGATAGGGGCAACACAAACCATATACTCCAAAAGTGGAATGCGAACCACGAATGGACCCCAAACCTATGTGACCTTGTAGAGGGTCGCTGGGACTATTAGAAAATAGTGAGAGTTAGAAAAATAACCCTCCCCAAGACCCTGAAAAGTGAGTGCAAAGTGCACTAAAGTTCCCCTAGGGACAAAGAAGTCGTGTTAGAGGAATAATGCAGGAAAGACACAAACCAACAATGCAACAATGATGGATTTCCAATCTTGGGTACCTGTGGAACAAGGGGACCAAGTCCAAAAGTCACAAGCAAGTCGGAGATGGGCAGATGCCCAGGAAATGCCAGCTGTGGGTGCAAAGAAGCTTCTACTGGACAGAAGAAGCTGAGGTTTCTGCAGGAACAAAAAGGGCTAGAGACTTCCCCTTTGGTGGACGGATTCCTCTTGCCGTGGAGAGTCGTGCAGAAGTGTTTTCCCGCCAAAAGAATGCCAACAAGCCTTGCTAGCTGCAAATCGTGCAGTTAGCATTTTTGGACGCTGCTGTGGCCCAGGAGGGACCAGGAGGTCACAAATTGGACCAGGAGGTAGAGGGGACATCGAGCAAGACAAGGAGCCCTCTTAGCAGCAGGTAGCACCCAGAGAAGTGCCAGAAACAAGCACTACAAGGATGCATGAAATGGTGCTCACCCGAAGTTACACAAAGGAGTCCCACGTCGCCGGAGACCAACTTAGAAAGTTGTGCAATGCAGGTTCAAGTGCTGTGGACCCAGGCTTGGCTGTGCACAAAGGATTTCCGCCGGAAGTGCACAGGGGCCGGAGTAGCTGTAAAAGTCGTGGTTCCCAGCAATGCAGTCTAGCGAGGTGAGGCAAGGACTTACCTCCACCAAACTTGGACTGAAGAGTCACTGGACTGTGGGGGTCACTTGGACAGAGTTGCTGGATTCGAGGGACCTCGCTCATCGTGCTGAGAGGAGACCCAAGGGACTGGTAATGCAGCTTTTTGGTGCCTGCGGTTGCAGGGGGAAGATTCTGTCGACCCACGGGAGATTTCTTCGGAGCTTCTAGTGCAGAGAGGAGGCAGACTACCCCCACGGCATGCACCACCAGGAAAACAGTCGAGAAGGCGGCAAGATAAGCGTTACAGAGTTGCAGTAGTAGTCTTTGCTACTATGTTGCAGGTTTGCAGGCTTCCAGCGCGGTCAGCAGTCGATTCCTTGGCAGAAGGTGAAGAGACAGATGCAGAGGAACTCGGCTGAGCTCTTGCATTCGTTATATAAAGTTTCCCCAGAGACAGAGACCCTAAATAGCCAGAAAAGAGGGTTTGGCTACCTAGGAGAGAGGATAGGCTAGCAACACCTGAAGGAGCCTATCAGAAGGAGTCTCTGACGTCACCCGGTGGCACTGGCCACTCAGAGCAGTCCAGTGTGCCAGCAGCACCTCTGTTTCCAAGATGGCAGAGGTCTGGAGCACACTGGAGGAGCTCTGGACACCTCCCAGGGGAGGTGCAGGTCAGGGGAGTGGTCACTCCCCTTTCCTTTGTCCAGTTTCGCGCCAGAGCAGGGCTAAGGGGTCCCCTGAACCGGTGTAGACTGGCTTATGCAGAATTGGGCACATCTGTGCCCAACAAAGCATTTCCAGAGGCTGGGGGAGGCTACTCCTCCCCTGCCTTCACACCATTTTCCAAAGGGAGAGGGTGTAACACCCTCTCTCAGAGGAAGTTCTTTGTTCTGCCATCCTGGGCCAGGCCTGGCTGTACCCCAGAAAGGCAGATGCCTGTCTGAGGGGTTGGCAGCAGCAGCAGCTGCAGTGAAACCACAGAAAGGGCAGTTTGGCAGTACCAGGGTCTGTGCTACAGACCACTGGGATCATGGGATTGTGCCAACTATGCCAGGATGGTATAGAGGGGGCAATTCCATGATCATAGACATGTTACATGGCCATATTCGGAGTTACCATCGTGAAGCTACATATAGGTAGTGACCTATATGTAGTGCACGCGTGTAATGGTGTCCCCGCACTCACAAAGTTCAGGGAATTGGCTCTGAACAATGTGGGGGCACCTTGGCTAGTGCCAGGGTGCCCTCACACTAAGTAACTTTGCACCTAACCTTTACCAGGTAAAGGTTAGACATATAGGTGACTTATAAGTTACTTAAGTGCAGTGTAAAATGGCTGTGAAATAACGTGGACGTTATTTCACTCAGGCTGCAGTGGCAGGCCTGTGTAAGAATTGTCAGAGCTCCCTATGGGTGGCAAAAGAAATGCTGCAGCCCATAGGGATCTCCTGGAACCCCAATACCCTGGGTACCTCAGTACCATATACTAGGGAATTATAAGGGTGTTCCAGTAAGCCAATGTAAATTGGTAAAATTGGTCACTAGCCTGTCAGTGACAATTTGAAAGAAATGAGAGCGCATAACCACTGAGGTTCTGATTAGCAGAGCCTCAGTGAGACAGTTAGTCACTACACAGGTAACACATACAGGGCACACTTATGAGCACTGGGGCCCTGGTGAACAGGGTCCCAGTGACACATACAACTAAAACAACATATATACAGTGAAAAAATGGGGGTAACATGCCAGGCAAGATGGTACTTTCCTACAATGCCTATATAAAACCTATAGTGTTTGTGTAAAAACGTGAGTGGCAAGGTATATCCTGCAGTTCACATTTCCCACTAATATTTCATCGTCAATTTCAGCTTGGCTAACGATTGTGAGCTCGTCATCGCCATTCTGTTTTGTATCCGATGTAAGCGCCTTAAAATAGTTCAGCAGTATCATTTAAATGTGTCAAATACACGTCATATAAGGGAGTACAAATAATCAAGACACCCGCATAATAACAAGAGATCCACAACATAGCACACCTTTTAAACATTCAAGAAAGAAAAAAAATGAAACTAGCAAGTAGAGCTCTGGGAATAAAATAACCTAAAAAAATAAGCACATTGCAATAAATAAATGACACATGATAACCCAGTAAGTGGAAGTTCACTTCCAGAGCATGCTATTGTTAGGACTATTCTTTGTGGAAATTCGGAGACCATAAAGCACGATGGACTCAGAGCACTGTTAGTCCCCTAGGCTGAGCCTGGTCAACAATTAAATACATTCAATACATGTGAAATACATCAGGCTCCACAAGAAGTACAGATAATAAGTTAGTTTCAAAATATGAACAATCATTAAAAGGTAATAGTATATCGAAGGCTAAATCAGTTAATATCAATATAAAATCACAGTGCATCAACTAATATGGAATTCAAATTAAGTCAACATCTTATAAATCAGAGCATGAACCAGCATGGGGCCACCTCAGTGAAAAGATCACAATAACGTGATTTATATTTCTCTCTGAGAGAGTATTCTCAAACGTCCACTCTGCATTGCTCTATCCTGCTCTGAACTACCCCACATCTGAACTAAAATCTGACAAATTCTAACATTTTACACATTTTTCATAAGTCTTTCCAATCAGGTCAAAGTGAGATAATGTAATTATACGCACATTAGATTCTCAAGGTTTTTCACAATGTACACTTCTTTTTGGGTCCTTCTAACAAACTCTGCCAGTAAAAGGATAAGATGCATGGACGAGGCTGCACACTGCAGTTCTCTCCTTAAAGCACTATTGAGCAAAACATTCCCCGATTATGACGAATTAAACATTTCTTCTCGTGAGAAAGAAGGAAAAATAGCATTGTATTTGATAATTAGAAATCCAGTTTGCCTAGACATAAATTGTTCAAGTTACAAAAGAAGATGGCGAACAACATTAGCCCTTTTAAAAATTCACGCCTTCATTTGCTATAGTCAATCAAATGTAAATTAATATGATTGCTCTCTACAATTAGCATTAGGGTGTCTTTGCAGTATTATCGAGCTAATGCAAAACATTTAATCATATAAAAAATATTCACTATTAGTAGAGCAAAAAAGATTAAAATAGACTGTTGAGTGGAATAGGACAGACATTTGCTTCAAATGCATAGTTTATGCTGGGCACACAAAGTTCTCCAATCCACCTCAATATATTTCGTTACTACAAATGTGACAGTATGGATAGCATTTGATTTTTAGACCTGTAGAACCATGAATTAATTTCACTGCTGAAACTTAATCAAAACCATTTTTTAACCAGTTCCTTTAGGATCTAATGAAGCGATTTTCCCCCAAAGCAGAAGAGCATACACCAGCTGGACAGTAGTCCTCTGGTTCCCAAGATTTAGAGTAGAGGCACCTGGATTAATCCTTTATCGACATTTCGAATTAAGTGGCTTTGGTTGGTGTGGCTTAACCAGCTTACTAATCAAATATTAGTTCTGTAAATAAGAAGAGACAGTGAGACTAGCTACAATGCTTTCTGCTACTGCCAGTGCCCATGTTCTGTCGAAGACTGGTATTAGACATAATCCCCTCCTACACATAGTTTGCCAAATACTGAGTGGTGTTTGGGAAACCATTCCATGTCAAATCATCCTGAGACCCAAAACACATTCCTGTCCCTCCAAAATGACCACTTTGGAAAGCTTCAAAGTCAATATGCAATCAGTCTTCAGGCAACTTTACATATTCCCTTAAATGTATTTCCAAAATAGTTAGAATGAACTAATGCAAGCAAATGCTTCAATAACTTTCTTTGCTTTCTCACAAGTTGTGTCACATCACTGATGCCTAAAGCCTGACACTGTGCAATGATAACGTTACTGTTTACATAGCATAACAACAGAATACTAGAGGGACAGGGAGATTTCAAAATGGTCCAGTGCACATCCTCCCAAAGTTAAGTACAAATAAATGAGGTACACTGTTATACAGGGAAAACCACAGATCCTAGGGGGACTCTTAAGAGTAGTGTCATGCTTCATTATAGGGCCTGCTCCTCATCGGACTGGTGCTGCAATGTCTGACTTGCCCCTCGAGGGGGCTCTTTGCCAGAGATCTTTTTGGATGAGTGCCGTGGTTGAGTATAGGAGTAGATTCAGTCCTACAAGGAGAAGTGAGAAGCTGGAAAGGGTGAATTAAAATTGGCTCTAGACCCTACCTATAATCTATTTATTTTACGCGAGTGGTCTAGGTCAAAGTTAAAAACTGAAAAGAGACCTCAAAAGAAACTACCTCGCTTAATCGCCGGTGTCGGCAATAGCAGGCACAAGGCTTGTCCTTGGGCAAATTCACCTGGCAAAAGCAGGGGGAACAAATTACTGGGAAAAGAGAAACCGGTCTACTTACAGTTGCCAGTTAGAGCCCCCGTGTTGAGACATACCCCGCGGCCTCAAACCCAGAAGTGAAGGGTTGGGTGTGTTGTTGGGTATAAGTGTGAGACGCAGGAGTGGCAGCCTGTCGGAATGTAACATTAAGCCTGGGAGATTACGGGCAGAAGAAGTAGGATCCCCATTCATGGAAACAGAAAGGGGACTCATAAGTGCATCCCAAAGGAGCATTTATTTGTCAGTGATTCACCAGAGTAGGAGCAGAGTGAGAACTGGAGCTGCCAATATACAGAGACAACAAATTGACTTGTGGCTGTGTACTCTTAAGAGTGCCCTTTGGATCTGTTGTTTCCCCTGTGGAACAGTGGCCCTTATTTATTTGTACATAGCATAACATCCTGGTGTTGGGACCTCTGCATTATGACTGTACTCATAGTCTTAGAATGCCCCCAGTGCTTGCACATAGAAAAATATGCCTTTCAGCTTTGGGGAGTCGACAGCACGGAATTCTATAAAGACCCAATTGCTTACTGCATTGATGTCGGAGCTACAAATGTAGGAAACAACAATCCATAAATTTTGCTAAGGAAATAATGACTGTTTATGAGACATCTCATCCCTGCTAAAGAGTAGCCATGTTCACTTTCTTAGAATAATATTGGAAACGAAAGAGTGTGATTTAGAGATGGTGCTGAGACCCTAAAAAGCTTGGTTAAAGCCATCAGTCTAGCCTTGTTCCATCCCTAGTTTAAGTACTAGAAGTCAAATTCAAATTTCTCATGAACAATACTGAACAAAACCCTACAGCATTTAGAAAGCAGGAACAGAGGAACAGACAATAATTTGTATGAATACAAAAATGCACAGCTACTTGGAGATTAAAGCTGTTCAGGGTAGAGAACCCTATTTATATTGGATTCACCTTTTTGCCCTTCTCATCTATATTATTTAGAAATGTATATGTGGTTAGTGTGATGTCATGTTGGGGGCATAAGGTTCTACATGTTAGATAAAAGTGTATATTTTGAGACCAAATGTCATTTTCAGTTTGCATTCCCCTTTTTAGAGCGACCACAGAAAATATTTACTGAAACCAATTATATTTATGGCTAAAATTACAAGTCTGAGGAATGCCATGAAGTTTTGAAAAAAAGCTGGAATATCAATGTGAGAAAGTCAGATCACTCCCAATTGTCTACTGTTTCTGACTCTGACTGTGCCCTGGGCTCTGCTAACTAGGCCCAGGGGCCGTACTCTGTTTAAAAGGTATATGGCAATTAGGCATAGTTATAATCAGCTCTGGCAATGTATATGTAAGTCCCTGCTGTATGGTAGGGCATGTAGGTGTAGGGACCCCAATGGAATTAGGGCACTTATGGATTTGTACTGCTCTGGTTTTTGTTGTCATTTTAAAGTTAGTCCTGTCTTGCAGGATACTTTCAAAAACACGGCCAGTTTTGACTTTGGAGCTAAAAATACTTCCAAAGTCTCAAACTGCCTTATTGTTACACATACATCACCCCTAAGGTCTGCCCTTGGTGCCCCAAGGAAATGGTGTCTTTCAATTCTAAGCAGGGACATTATAACATATGTTTTATATGCCCTGGTGAGGGAAACGTTTCAGATTTTCTTTTTCCCCATTGAAGTACATTAGGTCCATAGGTTAACATGGGAAGGCTTTACTTAAAACTAATAAAGTCTATATTTTGATAGGAGTGAGCATTCAAACTGTCAAAGCAATAGTTAAGATAAATCCAACAACTTGCCAATGTTAGATTTGTCATAACTATTACAGTTACCTAAACCTAGCTTTGCAGTAGCCTCTCCTGACAGGCTGGCCAGACTGCTCTGATGATGTGTGAAGTGGCCTGGGCTGAGATAAAGAAACCCTCTGGTGGGAGTAGAACTGCAGCAGGAAGGAGGTTGGGTAGCCACACTGGTCTTCAAGGAGGGAAAGACAGTTAGGACAGAAACCAGACATCCCCCATTTCCTGTCCCCCAGCCAGGTGGGAACCCTTCTAATTACATTAGGAGAGGGTCTGGAATGAAAGTGTAGAGAAAGGTTAGCCATACTTGTTGGTGAGCTTAGCAAGACCTGAACATTCCAGAAAGATTTTCTGAATTTTGGATTTTTCAAAACAGTGCTTTTTGGGACAAAAAAGTGCCACCCTTTTAATTGAAGTTGTCATCAGAAAGGGTGGCACCCTGCACCCCATTGGTCAGGGGTGCCCTCCTGCTTTCCACCCCAGAAACCTGGATAAAGGTGGGAGAGCTGCCCAGCAACTCAGATCCCTGCTGGAAGAAATCAGAAGAAGAAGAACTGCCCCGATGATCCCCTGGTCTGCACCTAAAAAGGGCTGCACATACTGAACACTCTTAGCTGAACAAAAAGCAGACTTTGCCTTGCTTCAAAGATCAAGATGCGGATTACCTGTAAGTAACAGATGCAAAGGAGCTATTAAGACTCTTCTGCATCAACTACTACCTGAACAGCCCAGGTGACCAGAGTCCAGTGGACTTTTATGGACTTGACCCGGTGCATTGTGGGAATTGTAGTTTCAACTCCCCAAGTAGCAACTCAAAGCTTCTGGATCCTTGGCCGGTGTTGTGACGCCTTTAAGACCCTAAAAAATCTTCTCAAAGAAGATCCAGGAGTTTGGAGATATCTTGAACATTTTAGGAAAAAAAGCTCCATAAGGTGAATGACCCGTCGTCGAGAGCAGCTGATGTTGAACCAAACTTGGATTTCAGTTTCATCCAGCTGACAGCTCTGGAGCGCCAAGCCTCCAGGAATTTACTGAGGCCTCATGCTGAAGCAAGTCGCCATCATCAACTTGAAATTGGCCTGCAGAGGAGACCTGCTCGATGTCAAGGAAAAATAATAAAAAAGGTCAGTATATGCAAAGGTTACATTTTGACTGAAGCTTACCGCTCAGAATATCTGACTTGGGCTCTATCGCGGTCGGCCTCAAACTTTGATTTTGACCTGATGAGGTGCAACCAGATTGCTGTGGTTGGTGCTTTTCATTTTGGATTTTTGTCATTTTGGTGTCATTTTAAAGATAAAATATTTCCTGCTTATGTAAATTGATGTTGGATTTTTGTTGTGTGCTGGATTTACTTATTTATTGTTTAGTTGATTTATAAATGCTTTACACACCTGTTTCCTAAGTAAAGCCTAACTGTTCGTGGGCCAAGCTACCAAGAGTTGAGCGACCAGTCATTTTTTAGAAGTAGTAAAATCTTTATTCGGATATAAAAATATCCACAAAAGAAACACCAATAAAAACATACAGGCAAATCACCAAGACCATACATAAGTTCAAGATACTTAAATTCACGCAAGATAAAGAGGCATATAAAATATAAATAACACTTACAGGTCCTCCCTTATATGCAATTCAAACAAACACATATCACATGAAATGTAAAAACATATAAAATACTAAAAACACTTAAAGGTCCTCGCATACGAACAAATCATCCCAACTGTTTTAAAACAGCATCCTCTTATGCCAGGCCACTGCTCCTTTCAAAATGTGGCCCACGGAGCTACGTACCTCGTAATCAATTAAATGGCAAAGAAAAAGCAAAGTGGCCCTGCAATTGGTAAAGCTATAATTTTGTAACAGAGGTACAAAGTGCAATTTTCTGAGAGACGCATAGTATTTACAGAAGAACATAGAATGTAGCAGCGTTCGTGGGAAGTGCTCATCGCAGGGGCAGATACAGATAGTGCTGGAGTAGAACTGTCTTTGAGGAAACGACAGTAACCTTTGAAGGGACCCTAGTCTGAAGCAGGTTAAAAGCAATTTTTCATACACATTATGTACAAACAATAAATGAGGGGCCGGGCCCGGGCACATTTCTACCATACAGTAATCTCCTTGACCACCTCATTTGATTCACGAGCCGCCTGCCTTAACTTAAGGAAGCGGTCACATATCCCTGTTTTGTCTTTTTTGGTTATCGAATGCAGATTTTTAAACAAATGTGGGCAACCCACTTCATTCAGAAGTCCTTTGGTGTATTTCAGCCATGGGATTGAATGAGCTGGATCACTAAGAAGGCAATCCTGAAATATCAGCTAGTTGAGGGCAGCTTCTTTATTAAGCCAAATTGCACATCACAGCTCCAACGGGGTGAAGCTAATTCTATCATGTAAGTATTCAAGACCCAATTCCAGGTGGACAGAAAAATGGGAGTAGAGGGCGGGACTCCCAACAACTGGCAACAGAATCGATTTTCCTCTACCTGAAGGTTCCCAACAACTTTATACCCCCCAACACCATGCTATAGGTCACAGCCAGCAGGCATTTTCTCTTATAAACCTCCAATAATGGGGCAACGGTCTTCCACCCTAAATTGGCGGCCAGGGAGTGGGTAATACCCACTGTACGCACCATGCGTAAAACCCTGTTTTTTTAAGCAGGGGCGCCAACTACATGCTTCGTCAAATTCTAGCCCGAGATATGAGAAGGAACATACTTTTGTTAAAGTTAATTCTCCTATCCGCATAGGGCACATCTTGGTATTTTAAGGGTCACAAACCATTACAAAGGCCTTCAAGCAGTTGGTTTCCAGGTCTAAATGTTTCATGAACTCAACCAAACTATCCACTTGCAGTTTGAGTCCATTTGCAGTCCTCGCCAGTAAGACTGCATCATCCGCATACAGTAGGGCTGGAATGGCATTATTGTGTATGCAGGGCACATCAGCTCCTATAGAAACCAAGGTTTTCTCTAGGTCATTAATGTATAAAAGAAACAGAATGGGAGTGAGGATACACCCTTGGTGAACACCCCGACTTACACCAAAATGGGAGTCGGTCTCGGCATTCAACCCATACCTCATATTTTTCCTCTGGCCCTGCTGAAGGAGTTTCAAAAGATCAATTAGGCCGTCATCAAGACCCATGTTTAGAAGAATTACACAGAGCTTTTCTCTATTAACATAAGCAAACGTGCTAGAGTTGAGCCGCAAGATTTGCCGATAACACCTAGGGTCTATGGTATTGCCTTTTTTAAAAATTGGAACCACTACAGAAGTTTGCCACGATATAGCGGGTCCAGCACTGCACACCATATTAAAAATCCTGGTCAACAAAGGGGCCCAAAACTCTGGGTATTTTATGAAAAGGTCCATCGGGATGCCATCTGGACCGGGGGCCTTATTTGGGAGACTGTCATGAATCGCCTTTAGGACCTCACTCTCTAAAAATAGGGATCCGGGGTTCGAGGGCAAAGTTATCTGTACAGATTGACCCATCACCTTGTTAGCCCCATAGAACCTGAAAAATGGCCAACCCAAACATCAGGGGGGATATACAATGTAATTTCTTCTGGCAGTTTGCCATCTGAGAGGCCAGCCCGGGCTACCCTCCAAAAAGCCTGGGAGTCCTTCTTTTTAGAGGCTTCTATTCTATTTTCCCCCTGCTCTATCTTATCTTCAGCCTTCTACTGTTTTACCTCCTGAGTATATGCCTTTCTACAAGCAATGACAGTGGCTTTGTCTGTAGGATTTTGGCTAAGCACAAGGCACAGAGAGGCATTGGTTACCCTACACGATCTATCAAACCATGGGCAGCCAGTCAAAGGGAGATTTTTAATTGGTCTACTCATTAGTTCCCTAATATAAGACGTGAGCTCAGCAAAACCTGTTACGCAAATGGCAGGGTCCCCACTGCTTATTTGACTTAATGTTTGCAGTGATGGGGGGGAGGTATGCACCTGGTCCATAATAAATGCCAGATTTGCTGAGCACCAAACTACCCTCCTACAATTGTCCTTTGTCCCTAGTTTTAGTCTGGTACCAAGTTCTCTCGGTTTAGTCTGGAAGGCAATTTAAGTTGGATTGCCAAGGGGTTATAGTCACTGAAAACTGAGGGAATCACTTCAAGCCCATTGGTCAGGGATAAGAGATTCTGGGAAACAAATATGTAATCAATTGTGGAGCTGCAGCCCCGGGCAATAAAAATTGGTGCCACTGCGATATCTGGGCAGGATTTGGGGCTAACCAAGTCATATGCCAGAGGAGGGCATATGGATGCCGTCCCTCTGGGTTCAGCCCCGTTTGATCCACTTCCCTACTAGCTGGATCAAAGGGAGAATCCACTGAGGTGGATATATCTCTCATTTTCTCACTTGGCATTGAAATCCCCTGCCAAAAGTACATTAAAGGGCCCGCTACTAGCATGAGCCCTATCAGCCAAATAGATGATAGCTAGAGAGAGGTCAAGAAAGGAAGAGTTGTTAGTAGATGCAAAGTAATTGTTGTAGTAATTCACCAGAAAAAAATCTTAACTTGCCACCCCGATGAACTTCAAACATTTGAATTCCATCTGAGTCCATTGTTATTGGTAAGACCTTGTAACCAAGACGGACCTTAAACCAGGCCACCAGGCCCCCTTTAGCGTGACCTCAAGGTGAGGGGGTGGCAAACTTACTAAAGCTAGTGTATCCATTAAGAACCAATTCTGAAACAGCCCAGGTTACCTGCATATAGATAATATCACATTTTGATATTAATAGCCACTAACCCTCGACCTCTAACTTTGAAGCCAAACCGTCCACATGCCAACTAAGGAGTTTACAGTGTTGAGTTTTATCAGTTGATGGATGGCAAAGCAGCCAGTTCCCCTGGAACATTTATAGGTGGATTAACTTCAGAGGCAATCTGCTTGGTGACAATATGTCCCTTCTCCCCCAAATTCCCCTCCCCATTAGTTCTACTAGGCTCAATTTGGACTGCCAGTGGTAGTCAATCCACCTTTTCCAGTTCACTCAAAACTGAGTAGTGATTGCTAAGTGGAAGGTGGCTTGGAAGGGAGCGGCTCCATGAGCCCCATATAGGAGCTTAATGGGAAGCCTGGGTGTTCTCAGTGTTCTGAGCATCACTCATGAGGGATAGATGTTTATTAAAATAACCCAACATTACAATTCTAATCTGTTTCAACATCACCATACTGGCATCAGTGAACACTAAACTTTCCCTGGCAACATTCTGATCTCGGAAGTTGACAATCATGAGGTCTCCAAGTGATTGTCTCCTCACTGAGCATATACCACCCACCCGACGGACAAACAGGATCTCTTTAAAAAAGTCCCTCTTACAGCTTACATTTGTATTTAACCAAAAAATAACTTTGTTTTTAAGGGCTGAGGTAGATTCCTTTATGGGGCCTTGAAACTTAGGGACATTATCCAGAATGACCACATATGGGCAAGAGGCTGGTGGCAGATTTATAACCGGGTACTGGGGTAGGGGGTGGACATCCTGCTGTTGTTCATGCTGGCTACCAAGGGATGGAGTACTATTTGCAATTTGAGGATTAAGCTCCTGTGTGTGTGAATTTACAGGAAGAGTGGCCAGCTGGTCAATTGAGCTACCTTCTCTACCCCTATTCTATAAGCCTGTAGAGATTTGTAGCATCTCAGTCAGGGGCCCTCCGTTGCCCCTAATGAGGGGGCAATGGAGCGCCCCTGATTGAGATGCTACTCACCATGCTTGCAGGGGGTCCTTCACTGACATTGAGACTAAATTACCCAAACTAGTTTCTAGTGTTGCTAATCAAATATGGATTAGTTGCAGCTTAGATTCCAATGAATCATTGAACCAAATCTTAGGTGAGGCCCAAGGGTCAATATTTGGGGGTTGTGAAGGCACAGAACTAATGAGAGTATCTTGAGTCAATGACTGTGACTTTGGGGGAGATTTCATTCTTGATTTAGCAATCCTCCTTCCCCTTTTTGGTAATGGGCTGGAGTCAAAGGAGCCACACAGAACATCTGGCACACCGAAACAATCAACAGTACTCACATCTACATCCCAAGCTATGTTATCCGAAACCTTCCCTTCCAGGTCCACGCAAGGGGTTTGAGTAACAGGGGTTGGGGCTGGAGTATCATTTTTTTGCAGATCCAATGTTGCATACGGCGGCAGGTCTCAAGGGCTTGCTAGGGAGCCTAAATTCAATATCCTCTGCCACTAAAGAAAGGCGGCACTCTGCCTACTTAATTTCATTTGAAACCAAATCCGCTGCGTCTACCAGAAAGTTATCAATAGAGGTAAGGGAATGAGGTTGTAAAGTGGACGTGGAACTTGTGGTCACCTTCCTTTTCCCCATTATGCCACAGGTCACTAGGGAAAAGGCTACCAAGATCTAAAAATGCCTATGACAGTAATAAACCGAACATATGCATCAAAAAGTTAAAGTCTAAAGAGTATGGGCCCACCCAGCCTCTGCCGGGCTAAGACGGGCCTGTATTGGTCCGGTCATCGCCCAGTCCCTTCAAAGTTGCTAGCGTGTCCCACGCTGCGAAGAGCCCACACGTGCTTTATAGTGCTTGTTGGTCTGGTCAAGTGTGTGATGGTGCTGTGGAAAATGATCGCATCCTAGGGCCTTAAAGCAGTCTGGGATATGTAGTCTCTTTAAATTTGATAGTGCAACCCGTGCTGCAAAGTGCCCTCATGCGCTTTATAGCGCTCGTTGGTCTGGTCAAGTGGATGCAGGTGCTGTGGAAAATGGCCATCTCCTGAGGCCTCAATGCAGTCTGGGATATGTAGTCCCTTCAAAGTTGCCAGCGCGTCCCCAACCCAATGAATGCCTTGACTGGGCCTTATTTGTGATTGTGGTGTTATTACTAAGTGTAGGAACCTACTTGCCCTTAATAAAAAAACACTTTCCATCAAAATATATAGACAAGGTCTACTACCAATGGGGGAGAATACATAAGCTTAGTAGGTTGGAAGTTAGAAAGTGGTGCATACACAACATTGGGATGTGTGAAGTATCACAGGAGTACCTTTAAGCAAACACATGGGCTTCATATTGCAGTTTGAAGAGTAATTGTTTTAAAGGATTAAGTTGAAGAGCCATGCAAATGGATTTGCAGGTGTAGATTTTGTGGGAATAAACAATACCTTGGATTGCCTGTCTGCTAATAGTTCGTAGTCCTTTCAGTAGCCCTTTTCCTGCAAGCAGATACTATGCTAATTACAGTCTTGCTTTCTATACCTTTGTATCCCAATGCTCATGTTCTGCTTGTGAAAACATTGTAAGATCTATAGCCATTAGTTCTGTCTTTGACATATTTATTTCAAGACATTTAAAGCTAGCATAAAAGGCAAAGGCAACTGACAAGGTCTCTGTTGGGAAAGTCAATGTTAAAATAGCATAATCGGTGAAGACGAGCATAATAAATACTGTATACAAAGTGGGAGCCTTGGATAACCCTATGATTTATTTCAAAACAACACTGCATCTCCTCTCCATCCATTCTGCATCTCAGAAGGGCAGATTTGCCCTTATGGATTGAAATCAAAGTATTTACACAAGTGGGGTCGGTGCCATGAGCTGCTGAGCTCAACCAGAGAAGAAATGTATTCTTGTCAAAGAGAGTTGTGGTATCCTAGCTTCAAACAATCCCTGCTTTGTTGAAACTTTAGCATTGATCATCTAAAGGAACAGGGCTCTGTCAGCTGCGTCTGTCCCAGTCATAATCCATGTTCGGGCATGAGAAAGGCAAATGTTGCATGGGATTGTTGAAGCTGAATAACACAATTACACTGTTGCAGACAGACTTTAGAACTATTTCATTGTTAAATATGGCTCTCACTGAGAGCTACTAGTCTGAACATCAGATTCTTAACCTGGTTGTTCCTTGCTACAATACATCAACAATGGGTAACAAAAGTTGTTACTCACTGTTCTTAAGTCTTAAAGGAATTCCAGGCTGATCTGACAGTCTTCCCTGACAGCCTGTGAGCACAATGTTGGCACGCTGTTCTGATGGAGGGTATTAAGCATAGGTTGAGGAGGGTAGAGGTAGGAGCGAACAGAGGGTGATAGTTTGAGCAGCTGGAGGACTATTATTTAAGTTCACATTTGGGACATGGAAGACACACCATTTTACGTTTGACTCCACTTTACTTCTCTGTTCCTTCTGTTGAAAGCAAGTGGAATGTTTGTGAGGTGGGTGTTAAAAAGATAATCACATCAATATTTTTCACCCCATGGTTCTGAGTCTCTTTGTAGACAAATTATATGCAGCTTCACTCTAGTTATATAAAACATAAGCAGTTTAACTCTTGTTATATTTTTAATGTCAACCCGAAGCTCTTGATGAAGACAATCCCAGTTATTCACTGTTATAAATCCCTAATTCTATATATTTTGCACACTGTCAAATAAAGTGTGTGTTAATCAGATTTATATTATATCTAACAATTTATCATCTAATAAGAAGAAATCTTTGTTGAATTACATTTTAGAATATTTGAAATTAATTTGAAGTATTTAATTATTGTAAGTGATAAATATACTTCAACACATTATCCATAGATATTATCCCTATTCATAGAATATTCATACTCTAGCCTCAGTAAATGTGCTGCTCGTAATCACAGAGTGAGAAATTTGGTTTGGGCATCTGCTGCTGAAGCTGCAAATATTTGACATATTGGAGTACTACTGAGTGAAATAGATAGTAGAATGCACACATAAGTACTTGTATTTTTTTTTTAATCCAGTACATATTTGAGTTACTATTAAAAATATTACTAATGCAAAAGTACTATATAACTACTAGTATTTGTATACATTCTATTGTGTTACATGGGAAAGTATGAAATCTGCACACATTTTCAAAAGCAGCAAGCATTGGCAAAGCCAATACAACTAGCACTTGCTATCATCCTTTTAGTGTTGCAAGTTCTTGTTTTGTTTTGTCATGTTTTTTGGGGGGGATCTTTTAGCCATTGACAATAAAAAAGAATTGCTCTCAATGCACACCTTGCTATATTTGTCACTGGCACTAAAGATAACTACTTTTTTTGTAGATGTGCTTTTTGGGAAAGCACAGAATGCTATCACTCACATTGACATTAGCCAATGGCTGAAGTATTACAAAAATGCTGTAGGAAATAGAGAGTGAACGAGAAATGTGAGTAACACAGCAACAGACCAATGGATGAAGAAGTCTAACTGAAAGCCGCTTTAAGTAATTATAATATATATGCAATTTAAGTAACATCATTTGGTCTTTACTAAAGTAAAACTAAAGTAACTGTAGCTAGCTTCTCTCACCATCATGTTCGCCCTTTACTTTGCATTTTCACAGTCTAGCGCAACCAGATAGCCCAGTTTCTAAGTACTACAATTGTAGATATTCAAAAACAATTAATATCTCAACTTCCACTTATTAGATTTTTGTTTTTTTGGTCTTGTTTTAGTCATACAAATATACTCTATTTTCCTCAATTGGCAGTCATTTTGTGGTGTTTTCACTGTGTTACTGTTTAAGTGCTGCACAAATCATTTACATGTTACTTCTTACCTTAAGCCTGACTGTTCTGTGCCAAGCTGCCAGAGGGTAGGCACAGATTAATTTAGTTTAAGTTGTGTTTCAGATTTACCCTGACTAGGATTGTGGTCACTTCTTGGACAGGGTGAATACCTCTTCAAATTAAAGACCCTGGGGCAGATTTAAAGAAAGTTGCACTGCACCCAGTGCAGCACCACTTTCATTGCACCCCTTAGTGCCCCCTACCGCGACCATGTGTGCGTCGTATTTAAAATACGGCACACCATGCCACAAGGTGGGGGGCAATAGCGTAATTTTCATTGACGCTGTTGATGTACTCTGCAGGAGTAGCACCAAAATGTTGGCTCTACTCCTGAGGAGTACATAGGGCCCCATTATACATAATGGTGTGCCCCCTTTAAACGCCTGCTCTGAGCAGGCATTAAAAGTGCCAAGACAATGGCACAATGAAATATTTTAGATTTCCTTGCACCGTTTTTTTCAGCCCCACTAATGGGGGAACACCCCTTTTGCATACCTTATGCATGGCACAAGCATAATGTAGCACAGATGGTTACAAAGTGGTGTTATGCATACATTGTGCCACTTTGTAAATATGGGCGTGGGATTTTGTCCTCGTTGGGCCACATTAGCGTAAGAAAATAATAATGCTAATGTGGCACAAGTAAGCGCTAGGGGCTCTTAAATATGCACGCACATTTCTAATAAGAGGCAATGCAGAATCATGGACTGGACGTTGATGATATTAACTAACATGATGCCACCATTTTAAACACAGGCAGTTCAATAACTGAGACCGGAAATGGGCCTTTAAAAACTATAGCAACCTTTCCCCAATTTTCTCAAAACATCTTTGTGTTTAATTTTCTAACCACTAAAAATAGTCCTTTCTGGACCCATGCAATCATGTATCCAAGGTAAATTGGGTTAAATTTTCCAAATAAGATCTCTTATTGGGGTGCTATTTCAACCATACACCACGTTTAGCAAAAAAGCTTTAATCGCGGCTTTTCATGATCAACTAAATCCATTTTTAAAGAGGCTCCCTATCTCAACTGAGATAATGAACTCTGTACAAACAAACCTCACACAACCCTTTACAGGTAAATTACCAGAAGCAATCTTAGCAATGAGGGCTTTAATTAATGAGACCAAGGCCCATATTTATACTTTTTTAGTGCCTCATTTGCGCTGCTTTTGATGCAAAAGCGGCACAAACTTACAAAATCTAATTGTATTTTGTAAGTTTGCGCCGCCTTTGCATCAAAAAGCAGCGCAAATGTGGCAGTAAAAAAAGTATAAATATGGGCCTAAGATGCCTGCAGACAGGGTATTTTTGTGGCCCATGCCTTTGTTCAACCCACTGCCAAACAATTAGTGAGACCTTTGCAATTTGGCAGCATCTCATGGCCTGTACCTACCAAAGCGGGCACAGGCACAGGTTGGCTTGCCTTTGGTCTGACTTTGGTATGCTAAAGGCATTCTTACTGCATGCAACCACTGAACTTCCTTGACTTACATTCCTTTAAATAAGCTACTGTGCCCACTCTTCCCATAAAACAACTAGCCGGTAAACTAGCAGTTTGTAGGAATTGGGTTACCAAGCACCACATCATTGACAGAATATCAGAAACAAAAACATGGTGTGCACAGAAAGCATCCCAAAAATATTAAGCACCAAAATATCGAGAAGGTAAGCCCAAATAAGTACGTTTTACTATTCTTAACTCCACATCTATGCACCTTGAAGATATATATATAAATATTTTATATATATTTTTGGTTATATCTCTCACCTTGAAGATATATATATATATATATATATATATATATATATATATATATATATATATATATATATATATATGTATATATATATATATATTTATATTTTATATATATATATATATATATTTCTCTCTATATATATATGTAGAGTTATATATAGTAAAACTTTGCGTCCCTATAGAAACTTATCTTCACAATATTTTTCTCCTCAATATTCTTGACACTATTTTTTGCACACTATGGCCCAAATTTAAGAATTTAAGAAGGGCCTAGGGCCACATAGCGTCACATTAGCTTCTTTTTTTTGGCACTAATGTGGAGTTAGATTGGCAAAAATGCTGTACCAAATCTCCAAAGTGGTGCAATGTACGCATTGCGCCACTTTGTAAACCCTTGCACCAGGCATAATTTATGCAAGAGGGGCGTTGCTCTTTTAGGAGGCCCAAAAAAATGGTGCAGTGGAATCTACAAAATTCCACTGTGCCATTTTTCTCATCACTTTTAATGCCTGCTCAGTGCAGGCATGAAATCGAGGCACACCATTGTTTATATTGGGCCTCTATGTACTTTGCAGGATTAGCGCCAAAAATGTTGTTGCTAATCCTACAAAGTATCACAATAGCGTAGGAACTTATGACGCTATTAACCCTAACGTGTGCCATTGTGTGCTGTATTATTAATACAGAGCACGCATGGCGGCATTAGGTGGCTCAAGAAAAGAGGTGCTTCATGGGATGAAGCACCATATTTTGGGGGTTATTCTAACTTTGGAGGAGGTGTTAATCCGTCCCAAAAGTGACGGAAAAGTGACGGATTTACCACCAGCCGTATTACGAGTCCATTATATCCTATGGAACTCGTAATACGGCTGGTGGTATATCCGTCACTTTACCGTCACTTTTGGGACGGATTAACACTCCTCCAAAGTTAGAATAACCCCCTTTGTCTCCAATATTTTGCCTATACACCCCAAGCACCAAATTACTTATTGAAACAAAGAACTACCAGCATTGCCATCATAAAAGCAGAGATTGGAAGCAAAGACCTAGAGAAGAACCCACACTATAAAATCAAAGATAAAAACAGTATTAAATATGATATGTAAATGATTTTTTTTTAAACGTAAAATGTCATAATATTAAAAATATGCAAGATAGGCATCTCCCAGTTCATTCTCAAAATAGTCAATGCAATCACTTGATGAAGGTTTGTTTCCTTCTGCTCTGAAAACTGTACAAAGCACTTATGTATTCAGGAAGCAAAACCTGGACCCCCTATGATCTTTAAAACTAGGTCAATTCATGGAACTTCTTTACCTGATCAAAATCATTAAGAAGGTGGAAAGGAAAGAAAAACAAAAAAGAGAAAACAGATAATTTGACAGGCCAACGTTTGGAACATATAAGGATGGTCTCAATATTGGGAGGAATGGGAAATGATAAATATGTAGGCCCCAGTTTAATATTCTGGCAAGCTTGAAATTTAGTAAAGTACTAAGAATAATTACATATTATAAATATTATGCTAACGGTTTTGTTTGTGAGACACAACTGTATTACATAATATAGATGTGGTAAAGACAGATGATAAGAACTGCTGTATTCTGAGCGGTCAAATGATGTGTTTGTATTAAATGATGGCTTTTGAGTTAAAACGAAGATGTATCATCACATGATCCTAGAGACTGAGGGCGTTATATTTTAAATAAAATAAAACATGGCAGGTGGGTCTGACAATACGGCTTCAGCCCGCATAATGGAAAAGCATATACATATCTGCAGCCATTACCCTCAGTCAAGACGATAGGATTGAAAGAGAAACGGAGAGAAGAATGCCTGAATTTTGGAATGAGAACAAATGGGAACATGACACTGACAAATTATTGTCGGGTCTAGAGGTCACAAGGAGTAAATGGGACTTTAAAGGATTGTTATGTGGATGCGCACTCGATATTTGTAGATTGCTGCAGCCCTCCTTGAAGGCATTGCAAGCAAATATCGCTTCCCGCCTACCAACAGAACACAACAATAGGAGGTTTTGTGGTAGGCACCCTCTCCCTAATTCCAGTATGAAGATGAAGTAATAATGCATGCCTGGGTAAGCGTTCTTTTAAGACAGAGGGTTAATTAAATTAATTGGGATCAACGTCAATTCTAGAATATAGTGTTTGTTTTCTAGGATTGATCATTGCTACAGGAGGTCAGAGCAAAGGACAATTACAAATAAAAACTCTCTTGAGTGACAAAACAGTGAGCATGGAAAAGAAGAATATAGCGCTATGGCCCTATATTTAAAGATCCCACAGGTAAGCGGTATTAGCTTTTGCATTAATCAAATGAATAACAAAAAAGATGGGTTCTGTAAACATCCATTAGAGTAAATGTGGCTTGGGGATGCATAGACCCCTTATAGTGAAAAGAGGTGGGGAAATATATTTAGTATGTATAGGCACCATGGAGTAGTGTGGTTAATGGTATAATGACATGTCATCCATAATTGGATGATTTGCATGGTGATTATGAAGCTAACACTGCATCCATTTATACTTTGTGTTAGAAATTAGGTCTCTAGTTGGCAGAGGTATGCACCCTGTCCAAGTAGGGACCACAATCCTAGTCAGGGTAAGTTAGATATGCATCCTAAAGTAACCTGTGCTCACCCTCTTGTACCTTGACACAGAGCAGTCAGGCTTAATTTAAGAGGCAATGTGTGAAGTGAATATGAGTAAAACAAGACCAAAACAACAAAACTCCAATGAGTAGAACTTGAAAGATGGCTTTTTAAAGAATACACTGCAATATAGTGCTTAGGCATCACCAACAATAAAAGATCACTTGAGGTCACTCTAAATCAGGGTAAATTCAAAGTTCAGGGCAACTGCAATAGAGGGGAGGCTGGCTACAGGACCCATGCAGAGCCTACTAAACAGTACTTTGGAAGGAGTGTTGTGTCAACATCGAGGAGGTGATGCGCAGACGATGCATTGATTCTGATGTGCGCTGTCAGTGGGTTAGGTTGTCTTCAAGCTGTTTAGTCATCAAAGCTGTGTCCTCAAGCTATGGTGTTGAAGGGTGTACGATGAAGGAGATGCATAGTCATTTTGCCACACAGCTGACAATGTGGGGGTGAAAAAAGAGGCGCAATGACAATGCGTCAATCCTCAGTCATGCAGTCATCATGCTGAGATCTCATCCTCAGCAGCAGTGGCGATGCATTTTCATCAAGGGAGGAGACAGCAGTTCCGGATGGAGGAAGTGCATTGATGTGTCAATTTTTACAGGAGAACAGCTACAAAGTCCTCTTCCAAGGCCCAGGACAGTATTGGCACCTCTTGGCAGGCCTGAAGTTACATTTGGCAGAGTGCAGCAGCTGAAGCAGGATGGAAGGAAGTCTTTGATGGCCCTGAGACTTCAGAACAGGAGGCCCTTGCTGTCACTGAAGTTCTTTGGAGGATGTAGAGAGGCATTTCTAGTCCTTCTCACTCCTAGGCAAGAGGCAGCAGGCAATTCAAGCAAAGTAGTTTAGCAGAGTAGTAGTCCCTCCCAGCAGCATAGCAGTCCTTCTTCCTCCTCAGATCCAGAAATGTACTGATTGGGCTTTGATGTCCAGTACTTCTCCCCAGTTAAGCCTTTGACGTGGGGTAGCCTTCAAAGAGAGGCATTTGAAGTCCATGTGGTCCCTGGTTTTCCTTGCCTAGCTCCAGACACTCTAGAGGTGGTTATGCAGCTCTTTGTGTGGGGACAGGCACAGTCCTAATCAGGTGTAAATGACAGCACCACCCTCCCATCTAGCCCAGGAATGCCCAACAGTCAATTAATCATAATTTGTAAAGCTAGGCTAGTCACCCAGTAAGGTATCCAGGAGCTTGCAGGTTCTGGAGGCTTACTTGAACAGCCAGGTCTTGAGAGCCATTCGGAATTCCAGAAGTGAGGTGATGGTCTGGAAGTGTGTGGAGAGACTGTTTCAGGATTTTGCTTCAGTGTGAGAGAACGATAGTCCTCCACTTCTGCTTCAGTAGATGCAGGGAGTATGGGCAAGTGAAAGGGATGCAGAGCGTAGTCTTCTCAATGGTTGGTGTAAGTTCAGGCAGTAGTTGATGTACCAGGGCCCTTGGTTGTGTAGAACCTTGTGTGCATGGGTCAGCAGCTTGAATTAGCATCTCTTCTGTACGGGGAGCCAGTGAAGTTTCCTGAGGTGGGGTAGGATGTGGGTTTGTCAGGGAAAGCTGAGAATGAGTCTGGCTGGATCAACCTGCTGCTCGGCCATCTGCATGTAAATGTCACACCCGAGCTCCCTTTGTGTGAGGCTGTCTAGAGGGAGTGCAGAAAGGCCAGCTATCACCCACTCCAGACATGTATTCAGAGACAAGCAGAGGCACAGAATGGTTAAAGTAAGAAAAAGGCAACTTGCTAAAAGTGGCATTTTCAGACTTACAATTTAAAATCCAACTTCACCATTAGTTATGATTTTAAACTATGAGTCCAGAGACATCAAACTCCACATTTCCACCTGTTCCCAAATTGAAATAACATGTAAAGACTGTTTCAATTTAAACCACTATGTTAACCAATGAGAGAGCTCCCTTTGCTGTAGTGAAAAATCTATTTAAAAGGTTTTCACTACCAGGATATGATAAACTGAAAAGCACATATCCAACCTTTTAAATACACTGATCCCTGCCCTTGGGGTTAGCTAGGGCCTACTGTGGGGGTGACTTACATGTACTAAGAAGGAAGGTTTGGGCCTGGCAAATAGGTGCAGATGTGAGGTCAAAATGGTGGTTTAAAACTGCACACACAGGCTCTTCAGTGGCAGTCCTGAGACGTGTAAAGTGCTACAGTAGTGGGTGGCATAATCAGTGCTACAATATCACTAGTACCATTTAATTTACAGGCACTGGGGGCATATAGTACATCCCTAGAAGAATTAGCTTCTTTAGTAGGAGAGGAGGTAAAAATAGTCCTGCTCAGAGCTCACAATGTTCTGCTAAGCGGAACTCCACCAAGTGTTGAAAAAACTCTGCCACGCTAGTATGGGTAAGTGGCATTTTTTTATTTTTATTTTTTAAATATATTTTTATTAACATTTTGTTATTATACATTTGTATGTCTATTTAAAGTAATCAATTGCACTTGTTATACATGATCATTAGAACAAGCCGCACTTGTGGTGTACATTACTCCTGCTCCTTTGTATATTCCTGTGATGCACACATTAGTATTTATGCATTTTTGGGACCCTGACTCTACTACTCCAGTCCCAATGACAGTCGGTGCTGTGCTCTTCGTTGATCTGTAGCATTGGTTTGTGTCATGCATATGAATAACAAGTTTAAGAAGAAGAAACTCGTTCCAGCCTACAACTTGGAGGAGAAACCATAAGAAAAAGAAGAATAAGGGGAAGAAAAGAAAGAAAAAGGGAAGAAAAGGGAAACTAGGGGGGGATAGGAAGGGTATGTAAACTAAACAGAAGGTTAACATTACAGCATTGTGTGGGTGAGATTTGTGGTTGATACTCTTCAAGGAACTGAGGCATAGTAACATAAATGAAAAGGCCATGCCCAGGGCGCACCAGTGTGTGAGTGGGGCAGCAGTCCACTCACTCCCCCCGACTCTTGTGGCGTTGTGGCTGGTGGTGACTCGTTCGTCTCTATTTAGCATTACTCCATGAGGACCAGGTATCAGTATGGGGATCCCAAAGGTACCACCTGAGGAGCCCCCTCCTCGGGACCACCGCCTAGGGTGTGCTAACCCTCTCCCACTCTTACTTCGGAGTTTGTTGTCCTCTTGGATAGCCCATCCCAAGTCGTCACCAGTTTTTCCAAGGTCGGGGCAATAGGAACCTGTCAGATGCCTTTGGCCTCCTCAGCCTTCAGGACCTGCAGTTCGGCCCGGACCATTTCATAACATCCCTTTTCCAGTCAGCTAGTGAGGGGTGGACCAAGGCCTTCCAGATCTTTGAGATCAGCCTTTTATACAGGGCCAACGTTTGGTCCAGGAAACACCCACTTACTTTCCCCTTTAGCTCAGTCGGCCTGAGACCCAACAAGCACATGTCCGGGGTGAGCCGCAGCTCCACTCCGATTAACTGAGAGAGGACAGCCAGTGCCTCCTTCCAACCAACTTGAAGTACTGGGCACCCCCACACCATATGGTCTGCTTCACCCCCCCAGCATCTTGGGCACGTCCTGGGGGCCCCCCGTATATTCGGAATAGTCGGTGTGGTGTGACGTACATTCTGTGTAGGCAATTATATTGGATGTATCTTAATCGCGTATTACGAGAAATCACCCAAGGGTATGCCAGTGCTTTGTTCCATTCTAAGTCAGTCAGTTCCCGCCCAATAGTGCCTGCCCATCGCTCCCTCAAGGATTGCAGGGGGTCTAATACAGCCTGGGCCTGAGCCCGGTAAATTTTGGCTATCAAATGGGGTTCCTCCCCCGATGTCAGCAGGAGGTGCAGTATCCCACGGACTGCGGGCTCTGCATTTATCGTGCACCAGTGGTCTTTCAGGGTGTGAACCAGCCTCCCGAAAAGTAGAAATTGGCCCCGGGGAACACCCACTCCCGATAGGGCAGGGAATTCCCTCAGCACTCCCCCATCGAAAAGTCCACTCACCATCTCAATCCCTGCTCTCGTCCATGGGCCAAGCCTGAGGTTCCCCGGCCCCTTCCCCCCAGATTCCAGAGCCAGTGCCGAAAGCGGTAAAGCCGGAGAATATGGGGGGCCCACTCCCACTCTTTTCATACACCTCTTCCAGCATGTCAATGCGACACTCGTCATTATGTTATTACCAGATAGGGCTATTTTCCTGCCTATCATATGTGCCACAATCCATGCTGCTTCCATTATCCCCTGGGGTGTGCATAGGTCCAGGAGTCCTCTGCCCGTCAGCCAGCCAGACACCCACTGCAGTTTGGATGCCAAGTAATAAGCCTCAAAGTCGGGGCGCCCAGTCCTCCCATATGAGTCGGCCTGCAGAGGGTCGTAAGTGCAGTGCGTCTACGACCATCGTCCCAAATTAATTCTCTTAGCAGCATGTTCAGGTCATGGAACCATGATGGGGGGATCAGCAGCGGTAAGTTAACAAAGTAATAGAGGAGTCGGGGAAGCATAATAATTTTGGACAATGCCACTCTGGCCATTACTGATAGCTTCAGAGAGCATCAGAACCCGACCGAGGACCTCAGGGATCGTAGCGCCCTGCCCAGATTACCCTCTCTGAGATCTCCCAACTCGTGGAATATCTGAATACCCAAGTACTTGAAGGTCCGTGGGGCCCAGTTCACATCTGTTGGGCATGTTGCTGGGCGCGCACTTCCAGGGGTCAGGGGAAACACATACGTTTTGCCGCGGTTTAGGTGTAGTCCGGAAACTTCACCGAAGTCCTCTAAGACCCTAAGGGCCCAGGGGAGACCACTAGCACCGTCCCCGAGGTATATTAATATGTCGTCAGCATACAGGGAGACAATATGCTCAGCTGGCCCCCATACTACCCCCCTCCCCGCCCCCTCCTCCCGCATTCGAGCCGCGAGGGGCTCAATCGCCAAGGCAAACACCAGCAGTGAAAGGGGGCACCCCTGTATGGTTCCGCGAAACACTGGTTATGTTCTAGATATTGCTCTACCCGTCTTCACTCTTGCCAGTGGGGACGAGTACAGTAGGTCCACCCATCTCACCCAGTTCTCTCCCAGGCCCATTCCCACCATCACCGACCTCAGGTAGTCCCACCTAATCGAATCAAAAGCCTTCTCGAAATCCACCGCCAGCAGGAGCCCCGTCGGCGGAATCAATTCTTTGGGCATATGCATGATAGAGAAGATACGCCTGAGATTCAGGGAGGTGCTGCGACCAGGAATGAAGCCGTTTTGATCTGCATATATTAGCATGGGCATATGGGGAAGCAGACAGTCGGCCAATATCCTACTGAGGATCTTAAAGTCACTGTTCAGCATTGATAACGGGCAGAACTCGGTCACCGAGGCTTCAATGTTGGTGGTCTTAGGGAGTGGCACTATCAGTGCTTCACGCAGCATGCCGTGCAACTCTACGCTCTGCACTGCTTCCGCGTACATCTCCACCAGACTAGGAGCTAACAAGGATTTATATTTTTTGTAAAAATCCATAGGAATACCGTCTGTACCCGGGGTCTTCCCAGGGGCTAGTTGTGCTATGGCATCGTTAATCTCTTCTACGGTCACCGCCCCCCCCCAGGCTGTCCCGGTCCTCTAGCCTCAGCACCCGGAGCGGGGTCTGCCGCAGATAATTGTCAAATGCTATTGGTTCAAGGTTGCTAGGTCTCCTATACAGGTGCGTGTAATAATCTCTGAATGCGTCATTGATGAGGCCTGGGCTAAGTCTGCGGTTTCCCTCTTTGTCTGATACGCTTGTGATGGGTTCGCTGTCCCCACCCGGGCGCACCAGCCACGCCAGAAGCTTGCCCGATCTCCCCTACTCTGATTGTAGGGTTGCCAGGCACTTCTGCATGTTATGACATCTGAGCTTTTCTTCTGCCTGGGAGTGTTCCCTATGGGCACGGTTATATTCTTCTTCCCCTTGTGCTGCAAGGCCCTGTCTTAGTTCCCCCTCGTGTATGACCGTCTCTAAGACAATAAGCTCCTTTTCTAGCGTTTTCCTCACCCCTGCCGACTGCCCAAGACAGAAACCCCTCGTCACCACTTTGAGTGTCTCCCACTCCACTGCCCTGGAGGGGGTGGATCCCTTATTAATTTCGATATGCTCTGACAGATAGCTACGCAGAGCCTCTCTGTACGCCTGATCTTCCAGCGCCGCGGGGGCCAGCAGCCATGATGGTATGGGGTGTCTATCCTGTGATACCCTCGATGTTCACAATAATGGGTTATGATCCGAAATTGTGCGGGCGAGGTATTCAGAATGCGTCACCCCTCGTGCCAGACCCGGGGTGCAGACAACCCTATCGATTCTAGTGTGCACCCGGTGGAGGCCCGAGTAGTATAAGTAATCCCTGTCGGTCGGGTGATGCACCCGCCAGACGTCCACCAATCCCCATGTGTCGAGCCACTTGACCAGGCTTTGTGCTATCTTAACTGATGTTGCTTCCTGTAGGGGCGGGTGGACCTATCCATGTTTATGTCTAGTACTGCATTAAAGTCCCCTCCTATTAGAACCTCCCCTACGTGTTGGCGGGTGAGGTGTCGTGATAGGCTCATCATGAATGAAACCTGGTCTTGATTAGGGGCGTAGATGCAACTCATGACTAATGGAGTCCCATGTAGTTTCCCTTCTAGTATCACAAACCTGCCCTCCTTGTCTATGTTTGAGGTTTCAATTGTCAGGGGAACACCCGCTCTAATCCATATCATTGCGCCCCTTGCATAGGCTGAATACTCTGTGGCAAACACCTGCCCTCTCCATCTACGCCTAAGTTTCTCTCCCTCACCCGGGTCCAGGTGGGTCTCCTGTAACATTGCTATCTGCACCCCCCTTCTCTTTAGGAATGATAGTATTCTATGTCTTTTGGCCGGGGTGCCCATCCCCCTGACATTCCAGGTTATGATGCTGTAATCTGCCATCTTGTTCTTGTAGTCTGACAATTGGGGGACTGGTGCGCCCAGTATTCTAATCTACCCACTCCTGTGCCTGTTCCTGTGTTGTAGTAAGATTCTATTACCCATGCTGTTGATTTAACTCAAAACTGCAATCCCCAACTCCCCCGCCCCAGGGCACCTCCGGAACTATAGGTAGCCCATAAAACTGTGCAAGAATGCAACTTTTCCAAACACATAACTGCAGTACTCGCCAGCTGAGCAAGACAGGCAAGAGATAAGGTCAGGGGGGAGCGGCCATGTCCGGAGGGGCCATTCGTTCATTTAGCTCGCCATGTTTCCAGGCGCAGCTACGCAGACGGGCAATCCAAGTTCGTCGGCTGTTTGCGGGGTCACCTTTGGCACCCGAGATGGGCTCCCCAAGTCCCCGGCGGAGGACACCATTGTGTCGTCGGACTCTACCTCCGAGTCCCCACGAGGGGACACCTCTCCACTCACTCGGGCCACCGCCTCCAGGGCCGCCCTTCTGCCTGTTTCTCTCTGCGTTTGCGTCGGTGCCAAACGTGGACGATCTCTGGACCTCTTCTCCCTAGATGCACACCGGGTCCCGCTCGCTCCAGCGTCCACCTGCGCTGGGTGTACCGTTTGGGATCCGCGCCTCTCTAGCCAGTCCCATGCCTCCTCCGGGGATTGGAAGAATGTGGTCTTTCCCTCTACGATCACTCTCAGCCATGCTGGGTATAGGAGCGAGTACTGAATCCCCTCGGTTCGTAGTGCTCTTTTGACCGCTAGGAATGAGGCTCGCCTGTTCCGGACCTCCAGAGTAAAGTCCGGGAAAAGCGTCACTTCCCCGTTTGCTACTTTGAACGGGCCCATCTCTCTGGCTTTCTGTAGGAGAATATCCCTGTCCTTGTAGTGCAAGAGTTTAGCGATTACTGCACAGGGGGGTCTGCCAGGAGCAAGAGGTCTCGACAGCACGCGGTGGGCACCTTCCAGCGTGTAGTAGGGAGTCAGGCATCCCGGTGCAACCACCGTGCTCATCCATTTCTCCAGGAATTTGACCATGTTCGCCCTTTCGGACCCTTCAGGGAGGCCCACCACGCGTACGTTGTTCCTCCTATTTCTCCCTTCCGCGTCTTCAGCACGTTGTTCAAGTCTTGCTACTCTGTCAGCCAGTGAGATTACTTCCACCGCCATGTCTTTCTGCCTCGGGGCGATGTCCGCTAACGTGGTTTCCGTTTCTTTGACTCTGTCAGCCAGTTTATGATGTTCAGCTCTCAGGAGTCCCACTTCAATCGCAACCTGGTTGATGTCTCGTTGCAATGTTGACTTTGTGTCCTCTATAGCCCCCAGTATCTTGTCTAGGGTGTCTTGGACTTTGGTGTGTGATTGGTTCAATGAGTCTGCTTCGCCATCCCCAGGCGGTGTCAGGGGGTCTATGGCTCTGCTCTTGTGTCGGCCTTTGGGGGGCATCGGTCCAGCCAGGGGGCGAACCCCGGGGGGGCCAGGCAGCTGACCCACGCACTACCGTGGGAGTCGTCACTGAGATTGACCCCTCGTTACGATCTCCGCAGCTTTGATTTCCGTTCGTGGGCGTCTCAGGGCGGGCCCCAGGCACTCCGCCGGGCGCGCTCAGCCCCAAGGGCAGGGGGCTCTGCTGCAGTCAGTCGCGGTCGATCGCTGCCTGTGGCCATTCCGGTCCCTCCGCCTGCTCCCGCCGGTAGGGCCTGCCACACCAGTCGGAGTCAGGCCCACGCTGCTGCCAGGGCCCAGCCGGTCCCCCGCACAAGGCACCCACCTCTTCTCCGGTGGCTCTGCTGCGCCCGTGGTTGTTCTTCTGCACCTGCGCGATGCCCACGCTCAAGGGCTGGCAGTGCCCCAGGATGCCGAGAAATCCATGGTTCCTTCGTGCTGACCCCCAAATAGTGGTTCCAATCTGCCTGCGCCTCTTCTGGGGTGTAAGATAAGGGGTGTCACACCCCCTCCCGGCGACCTCCTAGTTGACCACGACCGGGGGGTCCGCCGGTCGTCCACCGCCGCGGCTCACCGAAGCCCCCCCGGGGCACAAGTCAGCGCTCTCGGGGTGGTCCCCATGGGAGCAGGGCCGCGCCCTCTCCTCCGATTTCTAGCGAGGCGCCCCCTCGGGGAAGGCCTCATTGGGTCCCCCGGTACCCTCACATGCACACCGGGACCACCGTCAAGCCGCTGGGCCCGGCCGCCGCCACCGACTCCAGCGGGCCACTCCCTCCGCTCCCACCGCTGTCCGCCTTTCCACACGGGGCCGTGGCTTTGAAGGGGAGGAGAGGCCATAGGCCTCCGCTCGGTCCAGGCAGTCCGGCGCAGCCCACAGCGTTCCTCGGGTCCGCCGCAGGGGCCCAGCCGCACCGCTCGCCGGTCAGCCGCCCAGCACATGGACTTCGTGCGCTGGCGGTCCGGGCTGGCGCGCAAGGTCGGAGTTCTCCAGCTGACCCCTCCAGAGCTGGAACACTAGGCGACCGCCATGTTCCAGATCCCGGCCATGACCTCGGGTAAGTGGCATTGTTCACATACATTTTCAGCACAAGTAGTTTCTCCTGTGCTCTGCAATCAGTGCAAAAAGCATCACACAGAGAGCCAGAGGGCGCTAACTTCTTTCTGCAGCTGGAGTATTTTTTTCCTCAACGTGAGGGGCAGCTTTCTCAAAGCGGGCGGGCTGCTGCAATAGCCGCATTCAGAAATAATTTCACCTTAGCAATTTCTATCACTCCTGCTTGCCAACTTAACATTGAAGAGCCGTACCAGAGTACAAACTTCACTCTGCATCCCTTTGCGGAGTTTTTGTGGAACTCTGCACTCAGGGGGGAGCAGGGAGTTGGCAAACCTCCGCGAACTCTACTTGTGGAGTAAATTCTTTGCCCAGCCTAGGTGCGATAAAGGTCTTTGTAGCAGAAGTGATCTTGCATCATTTACTCATGATTTCCCAAAATTGAGAGAGAAATCAGTGGAATGCTACAAACAAGTTGAGAGGTTTGTGAAAATATTGCAGGTGTTGTGGGACGACTTGAGCACATTGTTTGACATTGTGGGTTTGAGAGATTTGTGGGCAGAGTGTAAGGTGAATGTTCAGGGGCCTGAGAAAGGTCCACCAGGCAGTGCAGTGACAAAAGGACATGACATTTTTGAAGTCTAAAGTACTCCTTCAAAATATTGATTGAGGTAAGATTAACAGAACAGCACATGAACCAAAATAATCACTTCATGCTTACTATGAGTGATTGTTTTAGGCATTCAAGCAGTATACTTGAATAGAGATGCTTGAAACCATAGATATGAGACATTTTGTGTTGAGGTTTGTGACAGGATTGAGACCTGAGATTAGCATGATGATTCAGCAGCATTTGATCTGTTAGCAGAATAAATCAGCTGATGACATTTTGAGATATACTAAATACTGCAGCTTGAGATGAAACAGAGGAAAGTAATCATTGCTCAGGTGAAAGCAGCCTGGATAACTAGTCAGAATCAGCCATTTGTAGGGAATATTGGTGCTATGCAAGGTGTTTACTAGCAAGGACTGAATCTGAGGCAGGTAGAGGTCGAGGAGTCCCAGTCTGAAAAAGACAACCCCTTGTCACATCCGTAACAAGATAGGACATTGGAAGTGGGAATTTCATCTTAATCCAGCTAATCAGCTACAAAATTCAGGGTTTGAGCCATCTCAGAATATAAAACCCGCACAAATGGAGAATGTCCTGAGACAGAGAAATCAAACATTTAGTATACCCCAAACTCCAGTGATGAAAGTTCCACAACCTCTGATGCCACAGTATAATGCTGCTGGTTTTAGGCTAAATTTGAATAAGGTTACAAATATGAACATGAATGTGTGTGGACCTAAAGATACTCCTTGTAAATGCCCTTTGTGAATTCCCAAAGCTGTAAACTTAGGTGTTAGGTCTACGTTTGGACCAAACGTCTAAGTTTACCTTCGTGAGTGGGGCCCTTCCATTTTTCTGAAAAGACAGGGAGGGCTGCACTCTCTCAGTGCTTTAACAAACCCATGAAAATGCCAAAATGACTTTGGCTCACTTTTCAACTACATTAAAATATGTAGCTAATGAGCTGCCTATCTGTCTTAAAGCATTATCAGCAGTCAGTTCAAGGGTTTTGATGGATGAAAGGCCAGTGTTGCCAAATAACGTATTTCTCCCTATGGCTCAACATTTTCACTGTCTAGCTCATGTTGGTAGGGGTGCCATGGTGAGACTGTTTAGACAAACATGGTTTTATCCCATTTCGGATTGATTTCAGAAGCAGTGTGTCACAGATGTGTTGCATGTCAACAGAACAATATTTTAAAGAAAAATGCAGTTACACAGAGTAACTTAGGGGTATCAGGAGAGCCGTTTACCAGGATGTAGTTGAATTTTATTGAGATGCCTGTATGTAATGGGTTTAGGTATGTCCGGGTGATTGTGTCCATCTTCTCACACTGGGTGGAAGGAATAATAGTCTCACTGTAGCGAAACAGCTGTTGAGGGAACTTGTACCTAAATTTGACTTTCTGACTTCTCTAGAATCAGATCATGGGACTCATTTCAATATTGAGGTCCTGAGATTGGTGTGCCCAGCATTACAAGTGAAACGGAAATTGCACTCCAGCTATGGACCTGAGGTTTTGGATCTTGTTGACAAGTGAATGGGGCCCTGAAATGCAGACTGTCATGGGTGTGTGCTTCAACAGCTCTGAAATGGCCTGATGCTTTTCCACTTGTGTTGAAGTGTCAAATACACTTTTTAGGGCACACACCTGTTTTGAAAGTGTACCTGATGAAAAGACTGTACTGTTTCCTCACAAGAACATTATGGGGAGGGCAATAAGATTGCAAGAGATTCCTGCAAATGCACATGTGAACATTACATATGAGATGGTCCTTGACTACTGTGAAGGGCTAGCTGATCTGGTGCGTTCTGTGGCTCACTAAGTTGGAACAGCCATAGCCTCTCTGCATCAGGAGCAGTGTCATGACCTTAGTCCCAGGGACTGGAACTTAGTGAAGAAGCACTTAAGGAAGATGTGCTTGGATCTCCATAGGTCATACCAAGTGATTTTGGTCACAAAGACTACTGTGAAGAGTGGTGGTCTCCTCAACTGGATTTACGCTTCCCATACTAGCAGAGTAGAATGTTCCCTTGATGTGACAGCACCTTTTCTAGAAGTGCCAATAGTGACAGAGAGATGAAAGGAGAAGGAGCAGGTTAGTCATGCTATGTAGGGGGTCAAACAGAGCCTGAAACAGCACTTGCACAGTCTGAAGGGGGTCTTTAGCAAGCCACAGTTGAATCTGAAGTTGAAGCAACTGAATCCTGTCCTGTGGTTGTAAACAAGTCAAAGTCAGATTCAGACCCTGACTAAAGACCTAATGCTGAAAGAATGTGAGTGAAAGCTGGAGACAGATGCCCCAGAAGGCAAGAAAGACCTTTGACCCTGTCACCAGGCAGGTTGCTCCCCCATCTGCCACGCAGCCCCTGTGGGTTGAACCTCCGTTGCCGCATTACCGCCTGACTACTCGCTCCCTTTTTTTCTGTACCCCTGCGCTTGGCTTCTGTGCCACTTTGTTTTTTCATTCTGTGCCCCTGTGTTTTGCTTTCTGTACCGCTGTGCTCTGTTGTCCCTCTCCCGCCGTCTTTTCCCGCCGTTTTTTTCCCCAGGTTTTTTCCCGGGTTTTTCCCTCGCCGCAGAGCCCCTGCTGCCCCGCCCCTTTCACTCCCATTGGCCGCCCGCTCCCACCTCCCACCTGCTCCTCCCTCCCTCTGCCCTCATATGGAGGCCTCGAAGCGGGCGTGCCAAAGGCAAGCCTGTCTGCGCCCGTCCGCGCCTGGACTGCACCCATCACCAGAACCCCTGGAACCCCCGCAATGCCTGACTGCACTACGATGCAAGCATCCTCCACGCACTCAACACCAGACGAGACCACCCCTGCTACCGGGCCACCCCGAAACGCACCCAGGGGCCTTTCACCTGCCGGAACTGCAGATTCACCAGCATCCAACCCTCCACACCACCAGCCAGAGAACCCAACCACCTACGCTGCATCCTCCTCAACACCCGCTCCGCTCGCAAGCACGCCATCGAACTTTGGGACCTCCTAGACTCCGCCGCCCCGACGTCGCCTTCCTGACGGAGACCTGGCTGAATGCCACCTCAGCACCAGACATCGCCATAGCCATCCCACAGGGCTACAAGATCTCCTGCAGAGACCGCACCAATGGAGTGGGAGGAGGAATCGCCATCATCCACAAAGACTCCATCAAAATCTCAACGAACACCGATGACACCCTCACCACCGCCGAGCACATGCACTTCCAGATCCACACCGACCCCAACACCACCCTCAGAGGAACTCTCATCTACAGACCTCCCGGACCCCGCCCACAGTTCAGTGACACCATCGCTGACCTCATCAGCACCCACGCCCTCGCTTCCACGGACTACATCCTCCTCGGGGACCTGAACTTCCACCTTGAGAACAACAACGACGCCAACTCCACCGCCCTGATTGCCAACCTCGCCAACCTCGGACTCAAACAGCTTGTAACGACACCTACTCACGCTGCTGGACACACCCTCGACCCCATCTTCTCCGCAAGCCCCCACGTCTCCTTCAATCACACCACCGAACCACACTGGACTGACCACGGATGCGTTCACTTCACCTTCAGAAAACCCACCACACACCACCGCACCCAACAGCTTCCACGTCGCTGCTGGGGCAAGGTCACCGAGGACCAACTGACTACCGCCCTCGCCCTGAGACCACCCACCGACCCCACCGACCCAGACACTGCCGCGACCAACCTCACACAGTGGATCAACGACTGCGCCAACACCCTCGCCCCTCTCAAGACCTCTATAACCAACCACACCAACAAGAAAGCCGCATGGTTCACCGAGGACCTCCGGATCTCCATGCACACCTGTCGGAAGCTGGAGAAGAAATGGCTCCACGACCGAACACCAGACAACCACACAGCCCTCAAGAGCGCCACCCGCAAACACCACCAACTCATCAGTACCGCCAAGAAGACCGCCTTCCAGGACCGCCTAGACAACAACGCACACAACACCAAAGAGCTCTTCAGCATCGTGAAAGACCTCTACAACCCTAGCTCCATCACCAACAACATCCTGCTATCTCAAGACCTGTGCAACTCCCTGGCCACCTTCTTCCACCGCAAGATCACCGGCATCCACGACAGCTTAAACCCCGATCCCCCCCCGCGCCCACCACCGAGTCCACCACCCCTGCGACTACCACTCGCACCAGTCGCCTGACCGTCTGGTCCAGCATCAGCGACGAAGACACCATCAAAACCATGAACTCCATCCACTCCGGATCCCCATCGGACCCCTGCCCTCACCACGTCTTCAACAAAGCCAGCGCAGCCAGTGCGCCCCACCTCCAGAAAACAATCAACTGTTCCTTCGAGACAGCAACCTTCCCAGAAAGCTGGAAGCACGTCGAGATCAATGCCCTTCTGAAGAAGTCCAAGGCGGACCCCAAGGACCTCAAGAACTTCCGGCCCATCTCCCTGCTCCCTTTCCCGGCAAAGGTGACCGAGAAGATTGTCAACAAACAGTTGACCCGCTACCTCGAAGTCAACAACATCCTGGACCCTTCCCAATACGGTTTTCGCAGTAACCACAGCACCGAGACCGCCCTCATCGCCGCCACTGACGACATCCGGACCCTGATGGACAAAGGAGAAACAGCCGCCCTCATCCTCCTGGACCTATCAGCAGCCTTTGACACGGTCTGCCACCGCACCCTATCAGCACGCCTCCATGACGCCGGTATCCAAGAGAAGGCCCTGGCCCGGACCACATCCTTCCTCTCCGGCAGAACCCAGAGCGTCCGCCTCCCACCCTTCCGCTCCAAAACCACTGAGATCATCTGCGGCGTCCCACAGGGATCCTCCCTCAGCCCGACACTGTTCAATATCTACATGGCCCCCCTCGCCCACGTCGCTTGACAACACAACCTCAACATCATCTCCTACGCCGACGACACCCAGCTGATCATATCCCTCACCGAAGATCCCCACACCGCCAAAGCTAACCTCCACCGACGATTGAAGGCAGTAGCCGACAGGATGAAGGACAGCAAACTGAAGCTGAACTCAGACAAGATGGAGGTCCTCATTTTCGGACCCACCCCATCAGCCTGGGACGACACTTGCTGGCCCACGTCACTAGGCACAGCCCTGGAACCCACGGACCACGCATGCAACCTGGGGGTCATCCTCGACTCCACTCTCTCCATGACCAGGCAGGTCAACGCTGTCTCCGCGCCCTGCTTCAACACCCTCCGTATGCTCCGCAGGATCTTCAAATGGATCCCCCTTGACACGAGAAAAACCGTTACCCAGGCCCTCATCACCAACAGACTCGACTACGGGAATGCCCTCTACTCAGGAACTACAAACAAGCTCCTGAGACGACTCCAACGCATCCAGAACGCCTCGGCCCGACTCATCCTCGATGTCCCCCGCCGCAGCCACATCACACTCCACCTGAGAGGCCTGCACTGGCTCTCCTTCAAGCTCCTGATCCACGCACACAAAGCACTGCACAACACCGGACCCACCTACCTCAACAACCGACTCAGCTTCCAAACCCCCACCCGAAGCCTCCGCTCAGCCAACCTCGCCCTCGCCACAGTCCCCCGCATCCGAAAAACCACCGCCGGCAGCAGATCCTTCTCCTACCTCGCCGCCAAGACCTGGAACACTCTCCCCACCATCCTATGACAGACCCAGGACCTGCTGGCCTTCAGAAGACTCCTTAAGACCTGGCTCTTCGACCAGTTGCACACCCCCCCCCAAGCGCCTTGAGACCCTCGCGAGTATGTAGCGCGCTTTACAAATGCAGTGAATGATTGAGAAAGAGAGAAATTGAGTTTTCCTAAAGAACGAGTGTCACAGAAAATCCCAAAGGATACTGAGGGCCATATTTATACTCCGTTTGCGCCGAAATTGCGTCGTTTTTTTTGACGCAATTTCGACGCAAAACTAACGCCAACTAACGCCATATTTATACTATGGCGTTAGAGGCGAATAGCGCCAAAGTTCCCGGAATGTGCGTCATTTTTTAGCGTGAACCCCTTCCTTGCGTTAATGATATGCAAGGGAGGCGTTCCCGTCTAAAAAATGACTCCCAGGCCTTTATGTGGTATTTATACTCCCGGGCAAAAGCGACGCCCGGGAGTGGGCGTGGCTAAAAACGGCGCATTTGCGCCGCTTTTTAACGCCTGGGTCAGGCATGGCGTTAAGTGACAAGTGGGCTCAAAATGAGCCCAGAGTGCCCTCCCCTGCCCCCAGGGACCCCCCCTGCCACCCTTGCCCACCCCAGGAGGACACCCAAGGCTGGAGGGACCCACCCCAGGGACATTCAGGTAAGTTCAGGTAAGTTTTTTTTTTTTTTTTTTTAATAATATTTTGTGGCATAGGGGGGCCTGATTTGTGCCCCCCTACATGCCACTATGCCCAATGACCATGCCCAGGGGACAGAAGTCCCCTGGGCATGGCCATTGGGCAAGGGGGCATGACTCCTATCTTTACAATGATAGGAGTCATGTTGATGGGGGATGGGCGTCGTTAAAAAATGGCGCAAGTCGGGTTAAGACGATTTTTTCGACGTAACCTGACTTGCCCCATTTTAAGACGCCCATGCGCCATTTTCCCCCTACGCCGGCGCTGTCTGGTCTACGTGTTTTTTTCCCACGCAAACCAGGCAGCGCCGGTCTGATTGCGCCGTCTAACGCCATTCCATAAATACGGCGCCCGCATGGCGCTTCAGAATGGCGTTAGACGGCGCAAAACTTTTTGACGCTAAACTGCGTTAGCGCAGTTTAGCGTCAAAAAGTATAAATATGGGCCTGAGAATTCTGATCTAAATGAAAGTGAGATTGAGGGTGTGGCACAGAGGAGATCAAAGAAGAGAAGAGTTCCCTGTCAGAGTTGCTCTTAACCTGAATCAGCATATTTTACTGCAAATGAAAGAGAGAGAGGGCCATATTTATACTCCGTTTGCGCCGAAATTGCGTCGTTTTTTTTGACGCAATTTCGACGCAAAACTAACGCCAACTAACGCCATATTTATACTATGGCGTTAGAGGCGAATAGCGCCAAAGTTCCCGGAATGTGCGTCATTTTTTAGCGTGAACCCCTTCCTTGCGTTAATGATATGCAAGGGAGGCGTTCCCGTCTAAAAAATGACTCCCAGGCCTTTACATGGTATTTATACTCCCGGGCAAAAGCGACGCCCGGGAGTGGGCGTGGCTAAAAACGGCGCATTTGCGCCGCTTTTTAACGCCTGGGTCAGGCATGGCGTTAAGGGACAAGTGGGCTCAAAATGAGCCCAGAGTGCCCTCCCCTGCCCCCAGGGACCCCCCCTGCCACCCTTGCCCACCCCAGGAGGACACCCAAGGCTGGAGGGACCCACCCCAGGGACATTCAGGTAAGTTCAGGTAAGTTTTTTTTTTTTTTTTTTTAATAATATTTTGTGGCATAGGGGGGCCTGATTTGTGCCCCCCTACATGCCACTATGCCCAATGACCATGCCCAGGGGACAGAAGTCCCCTGGGCATGGCCATTGGGCAAGGGGGCATGACTCCTATCTTTACAATGATAGGAGTCATGTTGATGGGGGATGGGCGTCGTTAAAAAATGGCGCAAGTCGGGTTAAGACGATTTTTTCGACGTAACCTGACTTGCCCCATTTTAAGACGCCCATGCGCCATTTTCCCCCTACGCCGGCGCTGTCTGGTCTACGTGGTTTTTTCCCACGCAAACCAGGCAGCGCCTGTCTGATTGCGCCGTCTAACGCCATTCCATAAATACGGCGCCCGCATGGCGCTTCAGAATGGCGTTAGACGGCGCAAAACTTTTTGACGCTAAACTGCGTTAGCGCAGTTTAGCGTCAAAAAGTATAAATATGGGCCTGAGAATTCTGATCTAAATGAAAGTGAGATTGAGGGTGTGGCACAGAGGAGATCAAAGAAGAGAAGAGTTCCCTGTCAGAGTTGCTCTTAACCTGAATCAGCATATTTTACTGCAAATGAAAGAGAGAGAGGGCCATATTTATACTCCGTTTGCGCCGAAATTGCGTCGTTTTTTTGACGCAATTTCGACGCAAAACTAACGCCAACTAACGCCATATTTATACTATGGCGTTAGAGGCGAATAGCGCCAAAGTTCCCGGAATGTGCGTCATTTTTTAGCATGAACCCCTTCCTTGCGTTAATGATATGCAAGGGAGGCGTTCCCGTCTAAAAAATGACTCCCAGGCCTTTACGTGGTATTTATACTCCCGGGCAAAAGAGACGCCCGGGAGTGGGCGTGGCTAAAAACGGCGCATTTGCGCCGCTTTTTAACGCCTGGGTCAGGCATGGCGTTAAGGGACAAGTGGGCTCAAAATGAGCCCAGAGTGCCCTCCCCTGCCCCCAGGGACCCCCCCTGCCACCCTTGCCCACCCCAGGAGGACACCCAAGGCTGGAGGGACCCACCCCAGGGACATTCAGGTAAGTTCAGGTAAGTTTTTTTTTTTTTTTTTTTTAATAATATTTTGTGGCATAGGGGGGCCTGATTTGTGCCCCCCTACATGCCACTATGCCCAATGACCATGCCCAGGGGACAGAAGTCCCCTGGGCATGGCCATTGGGCAAGGGGGCATGACTCCTATCTTTACAATGATAGGAGTCATGTTGATGGGGGATGGGCGTCGTTAAAAAATGGCGCAAGTCGGGTTAAGACGATTTTTTCGACGTAACCTGACTTGCCCCATTTTAAGACGCCCATGCGCCATTTTCCCCCTACGCCGGCGCTGTCTGGTCTACGTGTTTTTTTCCCACGCAAACCAGGCAGCGCCGGTCTGATTGCGCCGTCTAACGCCATTCCATAAATACGGCGCCCGCATGGCGCTTCAGAATGGCGTTAGACGGCGCAAAACTTTTTGACGCTAAACTGCGTTAGCGCAGTTTAGCGTCAAAAAGTATAAATATGGGCCAGAATGTTTTCGGATAACATTGGAAATCCATTTGAACCTCCTTGAATTGAACGTTGTGTTTGAATTCTATTTCAAAGTAAAAAGACAGACTGAAATATTTAATTTGGAATGTGATTTTCAGTAATTTGAGCTGTGCATAATCTTTGAAGAAGAGTACCTAGGCCTGAGCAAAAGAAGGAAAGAGGGTTATCATTTAGAAGAACACAGAGTAGTGTTAAGGAAGTCTCCCTAAGATTGGTATATACTTTTGTTATTCATCATTCAAACTTTGTTTTGCTGCTTTGCACAGGTGAAACTGATGGAAATACTTTGTTGCTGCTGAATTTCACTGTAAAATAGATCAGTTTCAGAGAAATAATGGAAGCAAATTAGAAAAGTAGACATCGGTACATAAAGGGTGCAGCATTGCTTGTTTCTCCTATAGTATTAGTAGTGCTGTTAATAGGAGTGTTTTCTTTTATACCAGGTCAAGACTAACTACATATTTATATCTTGACACTAAACATGTCTAACGTCAAAATATTGGACCAATTTTTATATGCGTAAACCTACCTTGCATCAATGAGATGCAAGGTAGGCGTATCCATCTAAAAAATGGTGCTAACCCCATAGCCCCATATTTATCCCCCAGTGACGTACGGGTGGGAGGAGGGGCTAACTAATGTGCAAAGCATGCTCTGCACCATTATTTAACGCCTGGATCAGACCAGATGTTAGGGGACCTGTAGACCCATTTCCATGGTTAAACACCTTGGAATGGGTTCACATGTGCCCTCCCCATGCCCCATGAACACCCCCACCCACACAAGAGGGATACCAGAAGATGGGGGACCCTGGTCCACTGTGCTGGCCATTGAGGTGGTGGACATGAAAGGAGTCATGTGGTATGGATGATTTTGCATCAGAAAATTTTACTAGGCTGGTTAGAAGCATTTTTGCCTCTAACCAGACTCACTTTTTGGTGCAAAACCCCCTTCTCCCATACCGCCACCTCCACCCGGCTAACATCATTTTTTTACTCTAGCTCACCCTTTGAGCTGGCTTGCGACATTCCATTAATTTGGCATCCGGCTGGCGTTCTGGAATGACGCAAGCCAGTGCTATACTTTTGACGCAAAACTGTGTTTGCCCAGTTTTACATCAAAAAGTAAAAATCTGGGCCTAATCCTAGAGGTAATTACATTTATGGCCTAAATGAAAAGACTTTACATATGAATGATTTAAGAGGAGATTATTCTGCAATTGTATATTTCAAGTTGCTCTATGAATATATCAATACAATGGATGTAAGGGATTGCTATGTGCGTACACAATTACCTGCTTCTTTATCAAGGGATCTCATTCAGTCATATTGCTTTGATTTATATAAATTCTTGCAGTCTTTTATTGAGAATATTTTACAATGAGGGAAGTTTCCCGTATTACTTTTTGAACTATGATTTAGTACTGACAGAAGTTCTTTTGTTTAAACATCTGAACATGAATCCTTTATTAAGGGTACAGAAGTAGCAGGAAATATTTTGTATCACAAAGCTGCATATGCATAAAGACACAATTTAACCTATTTAATGATAGATATAGAGAAGGAATTCCTGAGTTTGGTGGAAGATAGGAGAAGGGAATTAAAGTCCCAAACTAAGACAGATAAAGATCTCAAAGAACAACATGGGTGAAATAAAGAGGAAATTGAGCATCACATAAAGAGAAACTTACAATCTTTAACTTTAGATTGGCAACACAAAGGAAAGCTGTGCATACACATTGACCAGAGTTACATAGACAAATTGTTCATAGGGAAGAGTTATTGTGAGCATGTTTTGGATGTCAGAGGAAAGAGTGAGTTCTTTATAGATGGAAAAGATTCTGTGATTCCTGGAGTGTGCTTCATTTTTGGACAGAATGCTTATTTCAAGTTGCCAAACGGATGGCATGGTACGTGGTATCTTGGAATACTGTTTCAGAAGATTTATCATGTTGATCATTTTGAGAATCCTATCTGGAATATCAAACCTAGAACTACAAGAGGGGTTAGTACTGCAGAAGTAATGGGAGACACCTTTAGTTCATTGATTCCATCTGTAGGTGTGGTTCTGAATGACCTAAAGATTAGAAAGTTGCCTACAATATTGGATAGTTGACTACTAGTATAATAAATTCCCTCTTGGTTGTGAATACAGAGATGGTACTCAAACGATCTATGGTTTTGCAGAATAGACTTATGTTAGATGGAGGAGTCTGTTGAATGCTAAAAGTTCAACAATGTTGCACTTATGTCCCAGACAAGAGTAAAGACTTGGAGAAGTACATTTGGAATGTTTGTGGGTTGACAAAGGATTTGAAGGAGTTGGAAGCAGCAAGCACATGGGAAGCAATTTGAGATGGGTTTCAGCAGATGGTTTGGAAACTTAATAAATGGAATTGTAGGCTTTTTTCTGAAGCCATTGTTGGTTATTGCCATATGGGCAATAGTTATGATAGTGGTATATAAAGTTTTTCAGAGAACAAAAGGTAAAAGGCAAATAGCAGATCTTGAGCTGGAAGATAGTCAATATAGAAATTATAATGATATGAAATATATGAAGGGATGTAGATGAAAGCTAATAAAATAACAAGGTTCTAGAGAGTTTCATTCAAGAAAGGAGTACATTGAGGTGACTTGGGGGCATATTTAAGAGCCCCTAGTGCCACTGGAGCATCATTTTATGTGACGCTCCAGTGCTGCAAACGTCTGCTCCATATTTCCAAGGAGGTGTAATGCACTTTTTGTGGCGTTATGCCTCCTTGTAAATATGGGCCTCTCTGACGCAGTTTTCTGCATCAGAAGAGCGTGCAATGAGTGTTGCTGTGGGCATGCCACAGCAATACCCATTGTATTTTGAAGCTGAAGATTTCGTAAACCTGAGGCATCACCAAAATCTAACGCCATCCCAGGGGTGGCGTTAACAAGACGCAATGCGGAGGAATACATTTATTCCTCCTCGTTTTTTTTTTTTTCTATGCGTGTTGCATTCTGCAGAAAGCATAGAAGGAGCAAAATGCCAGAAATGATTGTTTATGTGCAGGAAGGTGTCCCTTGCTGCTCATAAACAGTCATTTCAAAATGACGCTTTGGCATCATTTTGGCTGCTTTGGCTGCATTTTGCAGCACATAGAAGTGCCAAATTGCCATTAGTGATTGTTTATGTGCAAGAAGGAACACCTTCCCGCACTTAAACAATCACACTCCTCAGCACAGACATCCTTGCAGGATGGTGCAAGGATGCCTGTGTTGGTGCTGGCAGATAAATGTAGCACCAGTGCAGGGGACAACACGGGTGCACTGTGTTCAATTAAATATGACGCATCCCTGCATTGTGAAAATGACAGAGCGCAGTGCTCCTAATGTTGGCGCAGCATCGCGCTCTGTCATTTTCTTATAAATATGGGCTATAATATGTCATTAGAGAGAGGGGCTCAGAGACCATAACTTGTCTGTGCCCTTATGCATCCAAGAAATGTCGAGAAAATGCAATTAACACCATATGCAACGTGTTTTCACATGTATTCGTGTAAACGTGGTGCACTGAAAAGTCATATAACTGAAGTGCACTTATAAATAAAAATATAGAAAAGTCAATTATAAGTCATGTAATGACATTTATTGAGTAAAGAAATACACATGTATGTGTTTTTGTTCAATATATTGGATCTATATCTTAGTTAACTGTTATATTTTTATAGTGATTCCTCATTTATTGTACTTATGGGAAATGCACATATAATTCACTATTGCTAATTTAGGGCCACTCATTAGCCCAGTGTCCAACAGTCCAAAGACCTCTATTTGGCAACTCACATTTAAAGTGTACTCACTTAGGGAGATGACATTTGTATAGTGTGTGTGGTACAGGGACTGACATGATCAAAAACTCCCAGCAGGCACTGTTCTATAGCTCCAAACCCGAGACCAGTTGTCAGTTCTCCAAATACCCCTATTTGGTACCAATCTTTTTAAGGGTACACACCTGGGGAGATAACATTTGTCAAGTGTGTGTAGTACAGGCACTGACATGACTACAACTCCCAGGAGGCACTGTTTCAGCTACTCCAAACACAAGAACAGGGTTCGCTTGACAAAGACCACTGTCTGGCAACTCACAATTTAATTTTACTTAGCTGGGAGGATACCATTTGCAAATGTGGGAAGTAGAGGGAGTGACATGACTATGAAGTCCAGGAAGGCCGTGTGTCTGTAAAGCCCACCATCGGCCCACTGTTCTCTTCTCCAAATACCATTGTTTGTGATCTCTCAATTGAAGTGGAATCACCTGGGAGGTTAACATTTGTATGGTGTGTATAGGACAGGGAGTTACATAACTGAAACTCCCAGCAGCCCTTGTGGCTGTAACTCCAAACACCAGCACAATGTTCACTTGCCAAAATACACCTGTTTTATGTTCTCTAAAGCTCTTCACTCACCTGGGAGCATACAATTTGTCAAGTGTTGGGAACTAGAGGGTGAGACATGACTTCAACTCCCAGCAAGCTCTGTATCTGTAACTTCAAACACCAGACTGGTATTCTCTTAGCCAAAGACCCCTGTGTCTTAACTCTCAATTGAAGTGTACTTACCTGAGAGGATTATCTTTGTATAGTGTGTGTAGTACAGGGAGTAACATGACTGCAACTCCCAAGATGCACCATTGCACTCACTCAAAACACCAGTTCAGTGTCCTCTCCTCCAAAGACTCCTGTCTGATTACTCACACATGAAGTGTACTTCCCTGAGGGGATAATATTTGTACAGTGTGTGGCGCAAAGGGACAGACATGACTAAAACTCCAAATAGGTCTTGTTTCTCTAACTCCAAATAGCAGCACAGTGGCCACTTGCCCAGATACCCTTTTTGTCAACTCACAAATTTAGTATACTCTGCGGTGGAGAAACACTAGAAAACTGTGTTCTAGATGGAATAACCTGACTGCAACTCACAAGAGACACTGTTTCAGCAACTCAAAATAACTGAACAGTGTTCATTCCTCAACAGGCCCCTGTTTGGCAACCCTCAATGTAAGTTTACTCAGCTGGGAGGATACCAATTGTATAGTGTGAGTAGTAGAGGGACTGACATGACTGCTAAGGCCAGGAGGGCCAATCACTGTTACTTCACTCACCAGCCAAGTGTTCTCCTCTCCAAATGCTCCTGTTTAGTAACTCACACAGGTAGTGTACTCACCTGGGGGTGTAACATTTATATAGTGTGTGTAGTACAGGAAGTGAAGTGACTGCTAAGTCCCGAAGGTCAAAATCAACAGCCCAGAGTTCTCTTCTCCGAAGACCCCTGTATGGCAAATTACTCCTTAATGATGTTTACTCACTTGGGCGGATGCCCTTTGTCAAGTATTGGGGAGTAGTGAGAGTGACCTGACTGGAACTCCCAGGAGGCACTGTTTCTGTAATTCCAACCACCAGCACAGTGGACACATGCCCCAATACATCTGTTGGTGAGCTCTGAAATGGAGTTTACTCATCTGTTAGAAGAACATTGGTCTAGTGTGTGTACTAGAGAGTGTGACATGACTGCAACTCCCAGGAGGCACAGTTTCTGTAACTCCAAACACCAGCCCAGTGTTCTCTTCTCCAAAAACCCCTGTGACTTAACTCCCAATTGAAGTATACTCACAAATGGGAGGATGATATTTGTATAGTGTGTGTAAGACAGGAAGTTACATGACTGATAAGGATAGGAGGCACTTTTCTACTAGCTGAAAACACAAGTTCAGTGTTCAGTTCTCCAAATACCCTTATTCGAAACTCACAAATGAAGTGTACTCACCTGTGGGGATGACATTTATCAAGTGTATGAAGTAGAAGGAGTGGCATGGCAGCTAATGCCAGGAGCCTCTGTCACTCCAATCCCAAACACAAGCCCAGTATTCTCATGCCCAAATATCCCTATGCTTTAACTCTCAAATGAAGCTTACTCATCTGGGAGGATAACATTTGTATGGTGGTGGGAAGTAGAGGGAATGACCAGAATGCTAAGCCCAGTACGCTCTGTGTCTCTAAATCCAACCACAAAAAATTTTTCCCTTGCCCAAATCAAACTATTTATGAACTCTCAATTGAAGTTTACACAACTGGCAGTGACGAAGATACAGATATTGCTCAACTCAGAGATGTGTCTGGACACCCAGCTCCATTGATGACCAGCTAACCCAAGATGAAACTCTTGAGGACAGGAAGGACAGCGTACCCAGTGGGCAAAACAATGATTCCAAAGGCCTCAAGATGCATCACCAAAATGGTATTGGCAGCAGACACACTCACAATGCACTGCCACATGATGACTCCAGTCACACATACAACAAAATCCTGGGTCTGCCAACATAATAATCAACTAGGCGTTAAAATGGCCAAAGTCATATCTTGCTGAGACACTGTTTTGCCTGCACTTGTGGCACAATGGCATTCTCAGGCCATCCTCCCAAGGGCTAATCATCGGCACAATTTAGCAGCTGCTTGGCTTAGATGGAATTGGCATGCTTCACAAATGTCAGGTCAATATCATGTCTACTTGCCACAATAAGATTAACTGCAAAATAACTTGTACAACGTCTATGCTTAATGTAACACTAAATTGTTGGAGGTAGATGTCACAATACAACATTGTATCTTTTACATCAACAGGTCGAGCTGCCACTGGACTCATAGAGGCCACAGAAGGGACTGCCACTACTCCTCTGGATGAAGCCCTCAGTGAACAAGACACTATTGGACGTCTGGACAAGGAGGATGGATCTGACCCATCTGGGCAACCTGGTCAGACACTAAAAGTCTCACTGTGCCCATATCAACACCTCCCAGCCAGATTGCTTCAACATCACAGGCAGCCATTCGCACCCCAACCTGAGTCCCTAGAACAGTATTTACCATCTCATGCCCTAAGTTCTGGATCCTAAGTTTCAGCACAACACTTCAGACAATGATGAGGCATCCTATGGCAAGGGCACATGCCTATAGGGGTAGGGTGCATGGCAGATAAGCTGTGGGCCAGCAGGGTGAAGTCACTGGAGCTTCTCATGGCCAGGACATCATCAGCCATGTCTAGGCGGTCTATCAGGAGTCCCAAGGCGTGATGGGCCAGGAAGTGACCCACACCTGCATAAAACAGCTACAGAAGGACCTCAATAGGGATATGTGTAAACAGTGGGAGACTCACAATACAAACATAGCCTCCCTAATGGGTGATCAGGGACATTAACCCACCCTGAGCAGGGATCTACAACACCACTCTACCCCTTCCTTTGGCGCATCAACAATAGGCCCTTCTTCACCAATGCCAGCAACTGGAAGGGAGGCTCTGCCAGAGGAACAAGCCCCAAACACCTCTGACTCTGTAGGAGCACCATGCAAGTAGGGATGTCCGGTGAAGAATCCAGGAGGTGTGGATGACAAGACACCCACCACTGCCAGCCAGTGACCTCTTCCTAAAGGAACTCCTTTGTGTACCACACATTCACTCTGTTGAATGATCCTCAACTACCCACCAGTTCCAATGGGAGAAGTACTCTGGATTTTGGGCTGCAAATTGTGTGGCATCTACTCCAGTTATTTTATTCACCGTGACTGACAGCTTCACTTTATCATTTTTCTTCTGTTCTGTCAAACCTTTATTTACTGCATCAGCACTATAATAAATTCGCCCATCGTAAACTCATTGTCTGCTTGTTTAATTTCCACATTTTGCTATGTAGAGATTTAAGACCATGTGAACCCACCATATGATGAAGACATAGCTTACTTGTACAAGGAAGGATATGTTACAGGTACACAGTGTCTCACTCAGGATTACAACCATTGCACACAAACACATACATACAAGTGTCTGGTCACACCAAACATTGTATTCTAGTGTACAGCACATAGGATGTCCATATGTTTGGACCTTCGTGACATAAGAATGTGTGACTCATACTGAGTCCAAGTACATATTCCAGGGTACACCACCCAGACCACGGAAGGGAGGCATGTGTCAGACATTGTCCGGTAGAATAGGCAAACATTAAAGTGGCTGATGTCAGCAGCTTGAGCCTTATCACATACCACACCAAAGTAATCCAACATCACATAATCCAAGATACAGACAGATGGCCGTACCAAGGTCCCTGATCACAGGTCCATTAAAATCCAATGACCATGCATCTGGTGGAATGACACAAACATATGTCAGTGTTGTGGCACTGGCACTGTGGCCTGCAATGATAAATCACATCTACAGGTACCTACAGGTCATACAAGAACAGTGTTTAGCCATTGTGAAAGGTGAATGGCTTGCTTGCAATCAATGCCTACATATTTCATGCCCACATGATGAAACACAATGCAATAGGCCCAATCCAGCACAGAAATCAAGTCTAAAGTGCACTTCTGACCTTCCACCCAAACACTGTGCAAGCTGCCTTGGCACATGTCTCATAAACCCCAAATATGTGACCTACGTTACCTGGATCAATCCATGTTCAAATTGTATGACAAAACAGCATCAGATACTTGCCAATGTGACAACTCTGAAATGCCCAAATGAGGATGTCATGGTTAAGGAACCTGTACAAAGACAAAACAAAGAGTATAGGCTTGAAAACATGCCTATTACACAAATCACATAGCAAGCTACTGGACATGAAATTACATTGCAATAAAACTCACACAAACAGAGTAACATCATCAAGGTAGGTGTCTGTCAAAGGACAACACTTCAAAGAGCCTTTGGCCCACTATTGCAGTGTATCAGCTCCCTAGTTGTTGCTTAAACACTCAACTTCATACATCACACAACTAAAGTTCATTGTACAGTCACAGTCATTACATCACATAATATACTTACACTCATGAAAAGTAGCTGTTTATGAGATATTCCTGCAAGTCAGCTTCTTCCTCTTAACCCCTGTCATCCTCACTTTGCATTTCAGGATTCCCATCTGTCGGTACTGCAGGCTCCTCCTCTTCTGGATTGTATGGGATATTCCCCTGCAGGGTGATGTTGTGTGGCATGCAACATGCCAAAGTAATCTGACACACTTTTCCGTGTGATGAGAGGAGAGCTACACCAGTCCTGTCAAGACCCCTACATCTGGCCTTCAAGAGCCTAAAAACCCACTCCACTAACCACCATGTTCTTCCAATTACTTCATTGAAACAGACTTCCCCTGGCATAGTTAGATTCCTTACTGATGTCTACAACCAAGGATGGTTTGGATATGTGGATCCTCCAGTTAAGGAATGGAACATATGTGCAGCAATGTGTCACTCACTTTATGATTGTAACACCAGACATTGCACACACACAAACAGGACAGATGTGACTTACCAACCAGCCAGTCCCTCTCTGGGTACAGTTGTGACATCAGCTGGGGTATGTGCTGTTCTGCATTCTGAAGGAATCATGGGTTGAACCCAGATAATGGGCACAGATATGTGAAATGAAGAGATTCTCCTAACAGACGACTTGTACGTTGGTAGAATGGAAGTTCTTTCTGTAATATACTTGTTCTTTGGGCTGTGGTGGGGCAACACCTACTTGTGTGCTATCAATGGCCCTCACTACATGTGGAATGCATGCAAAGACATAAACGTCAGCCTTCACATGGGCTAAATCCTCACATTGGGGAAACTGGATATAGCTGTCAAGGTGTTTGAACATTGCTGAGAGGACATCTTTCAACACCAGACTGAACATAGGTTGAAACATACCAGCAGATAGGGCCAATGTATGTTGAAAGTACTGTGTGGCTACGAAGTACAATACTGACATGACTTGTACAATGGATGCTATGCTGGTTGGACAACTAATAGCTGACATGAGATCTGGATTTAACTGATGAAATGTCTCCATTATTGTTTGCCTATGTGGGCAGTAATATGTTATTAAGTGACGTTGCTCCATGGTCTGCAGGTCTGGCAGTGGAGGATAGCCAGGAGGTTGTCACATACTCCATCTCCCTGGGTACCTATGTATGACAAGGTATAGGGGGTCATTACAACCCTGGCAGTCAAAGACCGCCAGTGCTGTTTTGGCGATTGCACCGCCAACAGGCTGGCGGTGCAATCTTGTGTATTTTGACCGCGGCGGTGGTCCCAGTGGGAGTAATCCTCCAGGGCGCGGCAGTTTGAACTGCCAGGAAAAGGCTGGCGGTACGGGGAGTCGAGGGCCCCCAGGGGCCCCGCACTGCCCATGCCACTGGCATGGGCAGTGCGGGGGACCCCTGACAGGGCCCGTACAGCTTTTGACTGTCTGCATAGCAGACAGTGAAATGCGCAACGGGTGCAACTGCACCCGTCGTACAGCCGCAACACCTCCGGCTCCTGTGTTGCGGCTGAGATCCATGCTGGGCCGGCGGGCAGAAACCAGGTTTCCGCCCGCCGGCACAGCAGGGATCTCCAAATGGCTGCGGTGGGAGTGCGGCCGCATTGGAAGCCGCCAGCCAAGGTCGTAATGAGGGCCATGATTTGTAACATTAGTCAGTGTGTCCACAGCTACATACATGATGCATGCCTATGATATCATGTCACAAGGCACCAGTACACATCTCAGTTGCAAATAAGAAAAGGGTCACATGTGAGCCCGTGGTTCTCCACATATGTGTCCACAACATGTAAATAGAACAAGCTCAAATTGAGACACAGTTACCCCTCGAAATATGACTGGATATCCCGACCGCCAAAATGACCATTGTCAGTGGTGTACTCTGCCACACTGTTAAATGAAATCTATGCCCTGCAACATACTACAATGGTGTATGAGTAGTAGGACCTGCATAACAAGACAGGATAAGTATGATTGTGAGGTCAAAAACATTTTTTTGCAGGTGTAATGCCGTTTCTAAAGCCCAATACAGCATTTCAGGCAGCCAAAATGGTGGCTGCCCAGCCTACTCCACTGAATGTCAGGATCCACCTGTGACCACTGGTGAAAGTCATCATGGCAGTAGGCAGTTGCAGCCGCGGCGGACACAGCTGTCAGCTAACGTTGTTGCCAGTTGCAGGTCAATGGCTGTGTCCGCCAGAGTTGATAACTGTGAACATGGTGGACGTGACCACCATATTCTGCAGATTAACTCACTTGACTCCTGCAACTGCTGCCAGCAACACCTCCATGACCTGAGCTGCTGTGTGCTACCTCTGGGGGAATCGTGCCATGTCCAGCAGGTGATAGGGCCCCTGCTTTCTCAACAAAGGAGTTAAAGAGGCTAGTGACTGAGGTCCTACCCCTGTTTGGACAGCTCCATGGCTCACTAGAGGAGCAATTAAGTACCTCATGTGCCCAATTTTCTCTGTACTTCACCATCCTTTCCCTCCTTACAGGCTGGAATGTTCCCATGTGAGCCAGGTAGGCTACTTATGTGCCTGTTGCTGCAGTGCAATGTGCAGGTATTGGTGGCTAAGGCCATGTATTAAGTTCAGTTGCATTGGGTTGTTTGAGGTTTTTGGAGTCCTTGATCCTCCTTGTGTTGGATGCACATAACTAGGTAAGGAGACAGTACTGTCATCCACTGACATCTCGTTCCTCATTGGTTGCTGTAAATCTCAGATAACCTGTATGTGCATGACAACATGAGCTGTGTATGCATGTTTTATGAGCCAGTTGACAGTCATGTGAGTAATGTGTACATTGCCACAATTCTTTCCATGTGTGTGGTATGGCAAATGTATGGGCCATTTCTGTGGCCAACTTAAAATCATTGTAATATTTGCTAATCAGAACTGTTGTTCAAGTGTGATCATGGACATGTGATGACCCTATCTCTCTTTGTTTTTGCGGCATCAGCCTAGGGAAGCAAAAAAGACAGAGCACAGCTGAGGAGCCCGGGGGTGAGAGGAGTGCTGTGAGGAAGACCAGTACATCATCGTCACATTCAGAATCTTCCTCCAGTGGATACCTCCTAGTTGTGGTGGACCCATTGGGGCATACCCCTGTAACATCTATGCCTGTCACCCTACATTCTATCACCACCCTCCCTGTTGCTCCCCACCTAGTTGGCTGTGCCCACTCACCCAAGTGTCTCCTTTGCCGCATGCACCGCAGCCCCAGCCCCTTTCAATCCTGCTGCCCTCAGTGAGGAGGCTATTGACCTCCTGAGGAGTATCTATGTGGGTAAGACAGCCACTGTGACTGCCATTCAAGGATTGGCAGCCCATCTTCAGCAGGCTAATGCATCCCTGGAAGGCATTCATGGTGCAGTGTCTGTCCTACAGAGATATTTTCAGGCTATGGCCTCCACACTACTGGCAGCCAGTCACAACTCACCATCTGCCTCCCTCCACCTCCCTCTTACCATTGCAAAGCCCTCATTTCTCTACCTATCCCAAGCACACAAACCAATAAACACACACAAGAGCAGCACACACAGACACAAGCACCACAAAAACACTGTCAAGCAAGCAAACAACAGACACCCACACACACATCAGTCACCACTACCCCAGACACTCCCACCACCACCAGGCCTACACATGACATCAAGCTTACCTACAGACACGACCACAACAGTCAGTGACACACCCACCACACCCAACATAACTGCAGACAACACCACAAAAGACACACAGGCATCCACCACAACCGCCAAACCCATAGACACCTCCTAAACAGACATCAACCATATCCAGCATACCTGCAGACACCACCCCAAGAGACACAGACACATCCACCACTCAATCCCCCAGCACCTCTACTTCCCAGCCCCCAAAGATACACAAATGCACACACTCACCCACGCAACAAACACAAGCATACCTCCCACACACACATACACACACACACCCATGAGATCCACACCAACACAGCAGACAACCACTCCCTCATCCTCCAAATCCCCAACCCCTTGCGTTGACCTTCGCTGTGTACCTAAGAAAGATTTTTGTTTGACCTTGACATTTCCCTTGTTCCCTCCATCCCCCACCTCCCAACTCCTCCCTTCCACCTCCATGACCTCCCCTGTCACATCTGCCACCTGCAAGCACCCATATCCCTCACCACAAGAAGACCACCCATCGAAGAAGCAGTCTACCCCTCCCAAACACAAACCCACCCCTCCCAAATCTGACTACCCCACCCAAAGATGGTCCCTGAGGCACCTGCCTGCCCACTTATTGCTCCTTCTTGTGGATGTTTCCTGGCAGTTAGGAGTCAAGTGACTGCACAGTGATGTGCCTTTGCAGAACCAAATGGACTGGCCCATGGCCTTGGACTTTAACAGCTTTGAATTTAATAAAGCCAAACAGTTATTTTTTGGGGTACACATTTACATTTATCCTGTAATTCCTTTTGTACCTCTACGTTGTTCTTGAGGGACTTATGTTGCCTGCCTACTGTTGTGTATGTTTCAGACTGCTTGCTGATTCATTTGCTGTTGTTTGCAGTGTCTGACTTTGTGAGCAGTGCTGGTTCCCCCAAGACAAGGGTATATGTTGACTGTAAGGATATGTGGGTGTAAATGCAATGGTGGTGTCATGGCATTGTGTACTGTGGTTAGTATTTCATCTTGTGTTGTGCAATGTGAGCATGTATGGTGTTAGACATGTCCCCTGGTATGGAATCTGGGTTCTTCTCATATGTGGCAGCTTGAGTTATGTGTGTGTAGACATGAATTGTGTTCGATTGCGAAAGATTAATTTGCATTTGACTGTGCATGTGTCCATTTGGCTGTGTGGACTTAGCAGCTACTTCATGTATAGGTATGTCCCATGCATGTCACTTTACTCCAGTATTATTTGTCCCCATGATACATGTAGGGCCAGGTTCTGTGCAAATTTTGGTTAAGGGCCATATGTAAAGTGATATGTGTACCAGTGCAGCCTCCTTCCCTGAGTGCTCTTCATGCCCCATCCCTATTGTGCAAGTATTATTTGCATAGTGAGCTTTGTCCATTTGTATCTATGGCTATTGTGCATCTCATTGCCCTTCCATTGTGTTGCAATGTAGGTGATGTGCATGTCCATAGCAGGGCTGTTTAATGGAAGTGGTGTTTGTGTTCCATGTCACATCCATGTGTGTTGAATGTGATGACAGTCCATGTCATGTGAGGAATTTCAGTATGTGAGTTGTATTTGTAAATGTGATGTTGGCGTGTTGTTGATTTTGTGGGAGACAATGTTGTGTACACTTCACTGTCCCTGTGCCTGAGATTAGCAGACCTGTGTTTTTGTGTAGTATTGTGGTGCAGTGTGAGTTACCTGCCCAAAAGGGGCACATTGTGACTGTGAAAGTGTCTTTCTTTGTGTCTGATTCATACACGGGACACAATAACAAGTGTACTTGGTGAACGCAGCATGACCCCTGTATTATGTGAATGACAGGGTGTAGATCTATTTTTGAGCATGATGACTCCAGTAGGTGTGTGTACTTACAGTTGGTTGTGCCCACGGATGCATGGATTTTGTGTTCGATCAATGATCATCAGCAGTGGCAGGAAGTGTGTGATGGGTTCCATGGTGGCACTGAATGCGTAAGGCTGCCTGCAGGTAAGTGTCCCTTTATACTACCCACTTCCGTCTGAGACGTGGTGGTTGGACTGCCACCTTCACATTGGCGATGTGCAACCGCACAATGTTTCTGGTGGTAATACAGGCTCCGCTGGCCTGTTTGTTCTGCCTCGTGACCACAGTGGTCTCTGCTGCCTGGCGGTGAAGGCAGGACCGCGGCAGTCTTTACTCCTTAGGGCCCAATGACCCGTAATACAGCGGTCCAACCTCCAACCCAAAGGCAGTCAGACTGCCAACGCCACCATTGTGGTCCGCGGACCACCAAACTTGTAAGGAGGACCTTGGAGTTTGGTGGAGTGGGTTACTCCTTCACAATATCATCCCGTCCTCTGTGTTAGGGTCCCATTATAGCCTACGGAGATTAATACAGCGGACAGGATTGCTGTCATGTTTGTGAAGGAGTAACACATATGCCAAACTCTAAATTGGGCCCTTTTAAGTATATTGATATATAAATCTTTGGGTAAGTATAGATTTTCTATTCTTAACTACATGTATAGGTAAACATATATTTGAATATAAACCTATTTTCAGTACATACATTATTGTAATTATTTGAGAAAAAGCAGCAATACTATCCTCCTCGCCCCTCTCTACAGCTCAGATTACTTCCATCTTTCTATCGGTCCTGCATTTTGTCTAAAGGTCATTGTACACCACAGTCTCGGCACTGATTTAAACTGCTGGCATTGCTCACCTTTCCCTCTTAATAGCCACATAAAGTTTATATCTTTAGGCATCTCGCTTTACGTTTTATAAGGTCACAGCACCAGATTTGTCGTCCGCTTTTATTCCCTAGGGATATTGTGCTGAATAAATATGGTACACATAGCCATCATGTCAGAAAGCCAGACGTTTCACTACTGTGCCTCTTCTACTTGTTTTTAAGGGCATGCTATAGATAGATTACGTTTATATAAAAACGAATCGAATTCTCAAACTATTTACCTTCCAGTGTGGAATGCAGTCGTCAAATAAAGTTTAAAATTATAATAATCTGTTTCATAATTACTTGCACTACAGAACGAACGCAAAGTGCACAGCACATGAGACATCAAGAGGCCGTCTAAATCAGAATGTACTTTAGTGTTTTTTTAATAACATGTAGAGGTTATTTTTCATCAATACCTATGAAATTGGATTCCATTTCAAAAGAATTCGCGCCTGCACAATAATATACAAGTTAACACTGACAGGAAAAATGTGTCGTGCAAAATAACAAATGGTAAAAATATTTTTTGCTTCCCACGCAACGTCTTGCAAGAATAAAAAACAAATACTTGCTCTGATTTTCGTTGCCTGTCTGCTGAGCACTACCGTCTTACCATTAACAAAAATCTGCCTGTTTTGTCATTTCCGTTCCAACCGTTTGTTTTGCTTTGAAGTCTAATTATATTCACATCTTGACATAAAATAAACAACTGTCAAGTTAATTGTTCAGCGTGTACAGTAATTTAATTGCATCACTCTACAGCGCGATTGGTTTGGATGCTTTTTTAATGAAGTGGAAAAGTCTGGTAATCAGTAACAAAAACATCAGACTTTCCATACACAGAAAACAGTAGTAGCAGCCTTAGCCGTCAGTATGCAGTGCATTCCCACCAAACACTGTAATAAAGAATTGAGCAAACTGGAAATGAGTATATTGTGCCCTGCATAACTACGTTCCCTAGGTAAAAGGCTGTTGTAGTCCGACATATATATGTCTGGGAGGTGTGAAGTATGCCTTTCATCCTAGTTTTTGCTCATCCTTCCTTTTAAGAGCTTTGTCTTCAGCTCTTTTCCCAATTGGAGCACTGTTTGACCATTCTGTTTAGTATAAAGAAGTTGTTCCTGATCCTGGGGCCATATATACGAACACTTTTTCCCAAAGACACAGAATGGGGAAAAACCTTTGCTACATCTGGCCCCTGATGTATAGAGAAGGCCATTAGCTTTGTTCTTTCTTTGCACTTCTTCATCTCCAGTCTGATGATATGCTGTCTGTGGATGTAGGAGAAACACTAGAGCTGGTGAGCTTGTTAGTCACATAAACAGGAGTGTTGGTTGTGATGGCTTTGTAGATGATGCTTTCTAGAAATGGGGTCTCTATTTGGCAGAGGTAGACACCCTTGTCCAAATAGGGACCACAACCATAGTCAAGGTAAGTCAAAACCAATCCAAATTATCCTGTCTCTACCCTCTGGTAGCTTGGCACTGAGCAGTCAGGCTTATCTTAGAAGGCAATTTGTAAAGTATTTGTGCAATAAATCATGCAGTAACACAGTGAAAACACCACAAAAATACACCCCACAGGTTTAGAAAAATATAGTTTTTTTTTCTGGTTAAATTAAGGTCAAAACGATAAAAATTTGATAAGCACAAGTTGAGATTTCACTTTCTCAAGATTAAAAAGAGTCATAAATTTTAGAAATCAACAGTTGTCTATTGATTATACAAAGGACCTGGTTTGCATAAAAAAATACACACACACAGACAGCAGAGGGGGAGATACGTGGTAAAAAAGAGGTGTGTCAGGTTTTCCGACTCAGCACATATGATGCGTCGTTTCTTTCCATGCTGCAAGGGGCTTTGCATCATTTTTCACTGCGCAGTCTTCCTTCCTCACTGTGCTGTGGGGATCTTTTTGTCACCAAGGAACGATGCAGGGAAATCCTGGGCATGCGGGAAGAAGTCACAGGCATTGCATGGATCTGGTATGGCGATGTGTCGAAGATTCTGTCACACAGCAGGTGCTGCATCGATTTTCCACTCAGGGAATCTGCTGCATCGTTCCGGTTCGGCTGTGCTTTGATCTGGTAAGCTGTGTGTCAAATTTCCAGTCGCAAGGCAGGCGCTGCATCAAATCTTCACTTGGGAAGTTGGGCTGCATCATTCCGGCTCGGCTGTGCAATGATTTCTCAGTCACAAAATGGTTTTCAAGTGTTTGCAGCAGGATGTGCAGCAATTTTCGGCGCACAAGGAGTTTCCTGAGAGATGAAGTCTTTTTGGCCCTGAGACCTAAAAAAACAGGAGGCAAGCTCAATCCACACCCTTGGAGAGCACTTCTCAGCAAAGTCAGAGGGCAGCAGGGCAACAGGACAACAGTAGGGCAGCAGTCCTTCTCAGCAGTCCAGATGAGTCCTTTGGGCAGCCAGGCAGTTCCGCTTGACAGGTTGCAGGTTCAGGTCCAGAAATGTTTAAGTTGGTAGGGTAAGACATCCAGTTTATGTACCCAAACATGCCTTTGAAGTGGAGGAGACTTCAAAGAGTGGTTTTGAAGTTGTTTTGAAGTGCAAAAGTTCCCCTTTCAGTACAGGTCTGTCTGCCAGGGTCCCAGTAGGGGATTTGGCAGTCCATTGTGTGAGGGCAGGCCACTAGCCTTTGAAATGCAAGTGTCAGGCCCTCCAACCTTCCAGCCCAGGAAGACCCATTCGGAATGCAGATGAGTGCTGGTGTGACTGAGTATCCTGTATTTGTGTAGGTAAAATGCACAAGGATGCTGTTAGCCATCCCAGCCCAGACGTTGATTGGAGACAGGCTGTATGGCACAGATGGATTTTAGAGCAGAGAAATGGTCACTTTCAAAAAGTGGCATTTCTAAATTAGTAATATAAAGTCCAACCTCACCAATAAGCAGGATTTTCTATTACCATTTTGGCCATACTGAATATGACCTGTTTACCCCTTTCTGATCAGAATCTACCATCACTCAGTATATGAGGGTGGCCCTAATGCTACCCTATGAAAGGGCCAGGCCTCAGAGTTGTGGAAAGTGAATTTAGGAGTTTCCCACAACAAAACATATAAAATACATATGTACATGTCCTGCCTTTTTCCTACATAGCACCCTGACCTTTGGGTTACTTACGGCATACCTTAGGAGTGACTTATATGTAGAAAAAGGGGAGTTTAAGGCTTGGCAAGTACTTTTAATTGCCAAGTCCAAGTGGAGGTGAAACTGCACACACAGGCGTTGCAGTGGCAGGCCTGAGACATGGTTACGGGCTACTTATGTGGGTGGCACAACCAGTGCTTCAGGCCCACTTGCAGCATTCAATTTACAGGTCCTGGGCATATGTAGTGCAGTTTATTAGGGACTTACAAGTACATCAAATATGCCAGTTGGAACTGAACCAATGTCACCATGTTTAAGGGAGAGAGCATATGCGCTTTCGCACTGGTTAGCAGTGGTAAAGTGCACAGAGTCCTAAACCAGCAAAAACTGTGTCAGAAAAGTGGAGGGAGGCAGGCAAAAAGTTGGGGGATGACCATCCTAAGGTTGTCAGATCTATCAATGATCCTGGTTTTGAATATGATGCAAGGTGGCAAGGGCAACCATAGGAGGATGGCAGTAATAAATAAGAAATCATACTTACATTACACATTGTGCTCCTGGGCACCTTACCATAATTTTGATACAATATGCTCCACCCAGGGCATAGAGTACTACACATTGGTAATATAGAGAGGGGCTGGGCAAATACCTGTGGCCGTATTACATAAACAGTGTACTTTCCCTGTTTGAACTTTGGCGCACCTTTAAACAGGTGTGCCATGTACAAACAGGGAAGGTGCACTGCATTACAGGGAATGTGCTGGACCCAGGGTAGCCGTAAACTCATGCTGCCCTGGGGGCAGCGCATTCAAATGAAATATGTAACTGTGGCTTCAAAGCTGCTCCGTGTTTCACTGTGCAGCTGGAAACCCACCTGCACTTTTAAGAGGAGAGAGTGATCCCCTTTCAAGCAGGAGCAGTGAGTTACTTCACTTCACTTTTGTCCTCTCCAAAGAACTACCATTAGGAGGCACACTGAAAGAGCTCCACCTTTGTGTAGTGGACCTTCTGTGTGCCTCCTAAAGGCATGTTTGCCTTGGCACCCACATCCATTATACAGAGCAGGCATAGGGGCAAAGAGATCTCCTCATTTGCATGTGCCACGGCCCCATGCAAACGAGGGGATGTCTTCTTGATATAGATCTGGTGCTACATGTACCCCAGCACTATCTGTGTTACCGAAAGGCCCTGGAGGCATAAAAGGTGGGCCCACATGCTTGTTGCACCCCCAGGGCACTTTCTACAGTACGACCCATGTTCTGTAATATTGAAAATACTGCCAAGATGAGCATGAGTGTGTAAAAGAGGTGTAGCAATCAATGGTGCAGCAGGTGCAGTAATGCTGGGGCCCAGGGGTGTGAGTGGTTCACTTCACGCTAAATATGGCTTGCTTTTACTACTAAACATGGGTAGGCAGACTCATTTTCTCGCTTGGCACTGTTTCTTGGTCACTGTGTAAAATTGCATTGCCCCCCAACATGCAATGTCACTCACAATGTGATTCATTGCATACAATTTTGAAAAGTAGGAAATACAATAATGCATGTACTTGTTCATTCTTAATGCTCAGATGTGTGGTTGTTAAATTAATTTACTACTGGTTTCCTAAAGCACATGTTTTGGTGTTCAGTCTGTACTATTAGTGTGATGCACAAAAACAATTCTCTGAGGCTTTTCCTCTTTCAAATTTTGCTGCAAAATGCATCACACTTAGAAATAGGAAACAACAAAAAGAAATAATGACATTTGTCATCTTTGCACCTCTGGTGGGAAGGCATACAACTCTGCCACATTTCCAGGTCTACCAGTGTTGGTAAATCTGGTAATGTGTAAGAATGCAAGGGTGGGAACACCCAGGCTCCACCCGTTTAATGCCCCCACAATGGAGAATAATGCAAGGTTGTGACTTGCACTGCATTGTGTTACTCCAGGTTTACTAAGCCATGCAGCACCACAAAAGATGTCCTTGTGTGATTTGGTAAATCTCATTCTAGGTTTTTCATTGCTCTCTGGCCCCTTGTGTCGCACAAGGGTGACACAAAATCTTAACAAATCTGGGCCCTAGTATCTACAGCATCTATTTTTGTCAACTTTTTGACTCCTCACAGAGATGGACAATTCCCATCTCACACTATGTAGGCAGCTGCAGTTTATGGATTTTTTTTTTGTGTTTTGAGAGTACCAGGCACGTACATTTTACCAGTCCTATTTTAAGGTCATAAGTTTATATTTCGGAACTCTCAGAAGTTGCTAGTTTGCATGAATACATCAACATAGATCCCCTCCTTCTTTCTACAAAGAGCTAACTATGACGCATCTTATTAGAACAGTGTGAATACCGTGAAAAAGTTAATCAATGTCACTGGAAAACACAGTGTACTTTCCATATTTTCCGTTTGACTAATTTAACAATTGATCCAATTGGACTATGTTGGAGTATGAGAAGATAAAAGTTTGTGACATGCCATTTTTCATGTGGATCTCAGGTGTGTTGCAGTTTTAAGGTTCACACCCACCGCAGAACTCTCTACTTGCTTGTTAGAGTTCCCCTTACTCCAGCTCTTGTGTGTGTCTTCAGCTGATGGGGTGACTCCTCCTAAAAGTTACAACTAGATTAAATCTCTACACTTTGTTTAGAGACTTCTGAACAGAAAGCAGTAGTATGTCTCCAGACTTTTCTTTAGATTCCAGACCAGAAGATCCCAGTGTTTCATTCACCCGCATTACTGAAATGCTTTATTGTGCTTTAGAGCTCATTTGCTAAAGATTTTGCTGCCATGAACCTGCTTCACAGTTCTTTCTTTAGCATCTGCTGGAAGTGAAACATCCAAGTAAGATCGGTTAATCAGTTAGTGGTTCATTTTCCATGCATAGCATCCATTTTGCACTTTCACACTTGCAGTGAATGTGCTATTTATTACACCCTATAAAATACAACTTCCTGAGGTTTGGAATTTCTGAAGTGAGATATTCTGGTTTTTGGGGGGAATAACATGCGTTTTTTGCAGCTTTTCATGGTAAGTAGCGCACATTTGTTCCCTTATTAAACTGCTGAAGCTTAATATTCAAGCAATCTTGGTATATACATTTTAAGTGATTTATTTCTTTGATTAATTGTTGTCTTCCTTCCTCAGTTTCACATGTAATTTGGCTGCTTTTTCCAAACTATCAAAACAGGACAGGGACCGATTCATCACAGAAATAACTATAACTTTTAGGATTCAGTTATTTTGGATTTACGGGATGCTCAGCCAGATCACACGTGAAGTCTACAACCTATGTTCTTAATATCCTAACAGTTCAACTTCCTGCACTATAAAACCAGTTTCTCTCGGGCACTACAGTTTATCCACTTCTTTATAAACCATTACTATTTAATAGGCTCCATAAAGCCTCAACAATACATGGGCCCTCATTAAGTGCAAATTGTGCACCGGCTAATCAATGATCCATAGGACTGCAGCAAAAACGAATGTACAATGCACCCTCAGTTCCGAATTACACCTCCAATGATGAGCAGTTATGTGCAATTTGCATATAGGTTCACCGCGCACTATCCAAAAATAGGCATAATTCAGATAAACGATTTGCAGGCAGTTTTGCCTGCTCCAAATTGCGCCAGCTAACTTGCACAAAAAGCAGTTTGCACCCGCCTTGTAATACATTTTTAGAGCAAAATTAAGTTTGGGTACAGGATTTTTGGCCCTAATGAGAGCCTTAAGTCATTAGTTCTGTCGGTTTATACTTGCAGACCTCATCCCACAAAAGCTTATAAACATAAGAGTGAATGGATACAGTCTCGTCATTACCCTGCACCAATCGCCATAATCAGTCTGCTGGTACTAGAATCACACAATTTCTCAGTGCTTAGTTATAGCATGCATTAGTACTGCTTGAATATGAACACATGTAGCCAAGGAGACTCCATCACTGTTACAGGACACAGAGAGGCACACCTCATGTCTCTTTTGATATTAATGACCTTGAGGGAACAATAAGAAACACGACACATGTTTACCAAATGCATATCAAACGTTTTGGAACATAGCATACCTATGGCTGCTAATGGACTGAGAATACCTCTTGTAAATCCATGTAATACTTGCTTCACATAGGATAATTCATTAATGTATGTTTGTTTTAGTTTCCTGAAATGGTGAGTTTGCATAGTCTCTTCTCCCATTGATCCTAAGTCTTGGAAGGTCATTGCAATAAGATTTTCAGAGACACCATGGTGTCACCAGCTGGAGTCCAGGACATGCTCTCACAGTTCTTAGGGAAATGATAATAACATCTCTTCGATGTTATCTTTTCAGCTTTTTCAAGGCAACATGGCCAGAGTTCTTGCCTTAACCGCCCACACCCAGGCTACACATTGCTGGGTTTATGGATTAGCATTCATAGTGATGTTGGGCGTGCCCAAAGACCTTACTCCAGCAATAACTTCATAGTCAACAATACCATTTGGAAGCAACGTATGCCCACCTTGGAGCTAGTGGTGCTGGTTAGCAAAGCAGTGTCCCAAGATGTGTTCTAGTTGCTTCATATTGAAGTCATCCATACGTTGTCTTTTTGCCACTTACCAAGACAGATGTTTTCTGTAAAAGTACAACCACACCTGAAAGGTCTTATTGATTTTAAGGAATGTTTTGGCAACATTTGTACATTGTCTTTTCATTCCAAGGGTTTGGGATGGCCGCTTGGCAGTATTTAAAAAGCAGAGTAGGGTCAATCTTGTGGTCTCTGACAAACTGTTTAGTTGTTCTAAGTGCCTAATTGAAGTGTATAAATTAAGGTTGTGGGTCTATGAGAGACATCTGATGGAACCTAATGACTGGCTGGGTGTGTCTGAATGAGGGCTAATAGAAATGGCCAATGACCAACGAAGGGTGTCTGAAGATTGACTGCCCTTTCAGTGTAAGTTGAGGATCTTAGCGGGTATGTTCAGAGAAGGCAGAGGGTGTGCTCAGGATGTGTAATAGTGAACTGGGCATATTGTAAGGTAGATGAAATGTTTCTAGAGCCTGATTGAGGGAGCCTGAGAACCTGTCATGGGTCTATCTGGGTTGTTTGTGGGTACCGAAAGAGCAGATGAGAATGGGTGCTAGAAAGCTTTGGGCAACTAAGTATAAGATGACGGTCTCTGAAGGCTATCTATAGGTTTCTGTGGGACATTTGGGAGTCCATGGTCTTCTGTGAGGGAAGCCTGATGATTTCTAAGGACCTTCATTAGGTGTCTCAGTATTGGCTTTGGCCCAGCCTCTAAGGGCCAGTAGATTGAATCTGAAGCTCAGCAAAGAGCTGCACAAAGACGGCCCGATAAATTGTTGGGACAGATGAAAGCCAGCCTTGGAACATTGAGACATTCTGTGTGTCATAAAGAGTAAGCTGGTTGTATCTCCTGACCAATTGAGGGCCCACTGGCAAAATGGAAGGCCATTAAAAAGGGGGAACATTGGTAATTGTTTTCACTGGGCCCATGCCTTGTGCATCCGATGACCCATGATTAATGTATAAAATCAAAAAGGTAACAAGTGTTTAAATATAAAAATTGTTTTTTTCAGATGTGGGTCTGAGCTGAAAATGAGTGTGCTATAAACGAGAAAATGTTTTTTTGAAGTGTATCAGTGTATCACAGCACTCTTTTTTGTTTTTACTTTCAACCATGAGTTACAACATGGCTACAAAACAAATTGGCAAAGCAAAATAGCTCTAAAAAATGTGAAAGATAATGTGGTTTGTCATTGCTTTTTTGTTGCGGAAGGGCAGGCAACGCAGAGTGGGAGAGTTAGAGGAGCAAGCAACAATACGGGATCCAGTCTGCGCTGGTTTCCCCTCCTATTCCACCATAAAAAAAAGACATTGACTCATGCATACACAAATGATATTTGGTTTTGTTAATGTTTTTTTATAGCCACATGTTACAGTAGCATAGCTGCTGTGCTACACCAATCAAAATGTTTTTAAAAAAAATCACAATGCTGTGGCCAGCGTCAACTGCATCATAGCTTTTTCTTCTCACTTTGAGTCATGCTGCACAGCTGCCATGAATCTGTGCAATATGGCAAAAAAAAATCATTGATAAAGAAAATAAATCTTTCACTGGTGAGAACCGTTTGGCTTTGCAAATGCTTGTTATTTATTTCTAATAAAATATTAGTCGGTGGGGGAAACATCCTTTATTACAACTTTTTTTTTACGAAAGTCGTGGTTAACGAAAGCGCAACAACGCTTTTTTTAACCACGACTCAGTTATTTTGTGCCTTAACTACGTATGTTCTGAACAACAAACATGCGTGGTTAAGGTACAAAGAAGGGAGTTGGCGAAGGAGGACGACGCAGGTGACAAGGGGTCGACTAAGGTAAGTGGTGGGTTTAGGTTTTGGGGAGGGGGTGAGGGGTCAGGGGGTTTTAGGTTTTGGGGTGGGGTTGGGGGGTGGGGCGTTTTTGGTTTTGGGGAGAGGGTGGGGGGTTAGGGGGTTTTAGGTTTTGTGGCGGGGTTGGGGGGTGGGGCGTTTTTGGTTTTGGGGAGGGGGTGGGGGGTTAGGGGTTTTAGGTTTTGGGGTGGGGTTGGGGGGTGGGGCGTTTTTGGTTTTGGGGAGGGGGTGGGGGTCAGGGGGTTTTAGGTTTTGGGGTGGGGTTGGGGGGTGGGGCGTTTTTGGTTTTGGGGAGGGGAGGGGGTGGGGGTCAGGGGGTTTTAGGTTTTGGGGTGGGGTTGGGGGGTGGGGCGTTTTTGTTTTTTGGGACGGGATGGGGGGTCAGGGGGTTTAGTTTTTGGGGTAGGGTTGGGGGGGTGGGGTGTTTTTGGTTTTGGGGAGGGGGTGGGGGGTTGGGGGGTTTTAGGTTTTGGGGTGGGGTTGGGGGGTGAGGCGTTTTTGGTTTTGGGGAGGGGGTGGGGGGCTAGGGGGTTTTAGGTTTTGGGGTGGGGTTGGGGGGGTGGGGCGTTTTTGGTTTTGGGGAGGGGGTGGGGGTTAGGGGGTTTTAGGTTTTGGGGTGGGATTGGGGGGTGGAGCGTTTTTGGTTTTGGGGAGGGGGTGGGGGGTCAGGGGGTTTTAGGTTTTGGGTCGGGGTTGGGGCATGGGGCGTTTTTGGTTTTGGGGAGGGGGTGGAGGGTCAGGGGGTTTTAGGTTTTGGGGCGGGGTTGGGGAGGTTTGGCGTTTTTGGTTTTGGGGAGGGGGTGGGGGGTTAGGGGGTTTTAGGTTTTGGGGTGGGGTTGGGGGGGTGGGACGTTTTTGGTTTTGAGGAGGGGGTGGGGGGTCAGGGTGTTTTAGGTTTTGGGGTGGGGTTAGGGGGGTGGGGTGAGGGATGTAGGGTGAATGGTGCCTATTAGTAATGATTTTATCAGGAATGCCTTTACAACAAAATATCATTGTTAAGGCATTCGTGGTAAAATCATTAGTAGTAAGAACGAGGTCGGTGTTCCGACCTCGTTGTTAAGGCACTAGTTGTTTTCAAAGTCGGCGTTCCGTCGTACAACCGTCGGGTGGTCATAACTCCACCACAAAGGCATGTGTTAGCTTTCCTTTGGACCCTGTTTATTGTTTTAAACAACCAGTTTCATAGAACACATGCATTTACTTGAGAATTTCTGTTTCTATCATAATACATTACTAGCATAATGCTATGTATAGAAATACTGTTGTAATACTGCCACAACCCATATTATTAATTGTAAGGTTGTATGTTGGTTGGATAACTCAAATCTGGCATCAGATCTGGCTCCAATGGACAACATAGGTCCACTATTGTTTGCCTATTCAGACGGTGAAGAAGATAATGTGGCATTCTTCTGTGGTCTCAAGGTCTAGCAGTGGACGGTAGACAGGAGATTTTCGCATTCTCCCTTTCACTGGATACCTATGTATGACAAGAAATTATTCCTAACATTAGTCATTGTGTCCACAGTAATATATATGATGCATGTCAATGATATCATGTAAAAGGCATTTCTGAAGGAATGGATATGGCAACTAGGATACATCACAGCTGCATACAACACAAGGAACACGTGCCCCCCATGGTTTTCCTTAGTGTCCCCACATGTATCTGGCACAAACTCATATATGTGCAACACAATTGCCCCTCAAAATATGACTGGATATCCCTACTGCCAAAAGACCATCAGTGAGGGTGGTATGTGCCCCACTCTTAAATGCCATCTGTGCCCTGCACATGCTACAATCCTGTTTGAGTAGTAGGACCTACATGGCAAGACAGGATACGCATGCCTGTAATCTCAAAAAAATATTGCCAGAGGTGTGAGGCAGTTTCTAAAGTACAATACAGCATTTCAGGCCACCAAAATGGCAGCTGCCTGACCTACTCCACTGGACATTAGGAACCACCCTCGACTGCCGGTAGAAGTCATCATGGCAATAAGCCGTTGCAACCACGGGGTACACAGCCATAGGCTAACGTTGTTGCCAGTGGCAGTCTCAGGCCAATGGCTGTGTACGCCGGCAGTGATGACCGCGTATATGGCAGACGTGACCACCATGTTCTCCATATTCATTCATGTGACTCCTGATACTGCTGCCAGCAAGACCTCCACTACCTGAGCTGCTCTGCACTGCCACTGGGAGCAATCATGCTGTGTCCAGCAGGTGATAGGGCCCCTGCCTTCTCTCCAGAGAAGTTGGAGAGGCTAGTAAATGCTTTCCTACCCCTGAATGGACAGGTCTAAGGTGCACCAGAGGATCAAATATGTACCTCATGTGTACACGTTTCTCTGTACTTCACCACGCTTTACCTCCTCACAGACTACAATGTGGCCATGTGTGCCAGGTTGACTGATCATGTACCTCTTGTTGCAGTTTTTGTGGCATCAATGGGATGTACAAAGTGCAAGTATTGGTGTCCAGTGCCATATGTAAAGTCACATTGTGTTGGATGGGGTTTTTGGGATCCTGTATCTTCCTTGTGTTGGATGCACAAAACTAGTTGAGGAGTCATTACTGCCATCCACTGGCATCTCTTCCCCCATGATTGTTGTAAATATCAGACAACATGTATGTGCATGGCAGGATGAGCTGAGTACGCATGGTGTATGAGTCAATTGAGAATCATGTGAGTAATGTGTATGGTGCCACAGAGATTTCTTAACACATCAGCCCTTGCTAAACTGTTGTTTGGAAAGCATATCATGTCACTCTGCCCTTCAGGTTACCACACACATCACACGCCAAATTAGTTGTTGGCTACATGATGTATTGTCAGCGTCTCAACTCACAGCCTGACCGTGGAGGAAAGGAGGGAGGAGAGAGTATTCCAGTTGCAGTAGGCAAGGTTAAAAATAGAGGCAGAGGAGAGGAGCGCTGAGGTTGAAAGAGCCTTAGCTGAGAAGAAAATTATCTTGGTTCATGAAAGAGCTGGAGCTCAAGTCTAGGTAGTCGGAATCCAGCAATGTTGGTGGCAGCATACGTACAGTACCTGATGGAGACAAGAAAGTTTGTCTACCAAAAGATTTGGTGCCAAATTATGTGGTGTGAGATGATATTGACAAGTAGTTTTCTGCTTATGAAGTTGCACTGAGAGCACATGGGGTTCCTGAAGAGCACTGGGGGCGGGCCAGTGGAAACACATGCCAACACTTGGGAGGGACATATATCTAACATTAGAGGTTAGGGACCAGACCAAGTACACTCGTATGAAAGCCATTTTGCTTGCCAAATTTGGACTGACCCCTTGGAAGTGTCGCTAAAGATTCAGAGACAGTAGCAAGCTCCCCAACCAAACCTGGGTAGACTTTATTGATGTTTCCAGTAAGGCACTGAATGGCTGGGTGCGGGGTAGCAAAGTCAGTGATTATGTTGGGTTGTACAATTTAACCGTGGGAGAGCATATGCTCATTATTTGCTTTACAGAGTTGCACCAGCACCTAGTTGACAGTAAGCTGGCCAATCCCAGGAAGCTTTGTGAGGAGTCAGACCTCTGGGCTAGCACCAGAGTGTCCAAAAAGGTATCTGAGGAGACAACCCACAAAGGTGGTCAGGGTTCCCAACAGAAGAAAGATGGGGACAAACTTAAAAATAAGGAGTTTTCTAAAGCCCCCCAAAATAATTCCCAAGGGAATAGGTGTAACCAGTCCCAGTATGATCCTAAGAAGAAAGGGTTCTTTGATCATAGGATAGGGAGGTTTGTATCCCAATGTACAGAGTGCTCCAAGTATGGTCTTTAAATGTATGGTAACTCAAAATGTCCAAAGGGGGCATAGCCCCCCACTGGTGGTCAGACACCTGGGTTGGCTAGTGTTCCGCTCAGGGAGGATGTAGTCCCAGTTAGTTTTGGAGAGCAGACAGAGGTAACCCTAGTGTCCCTGGGGGATACAGATATGGTGCCCAAAGCTCACATGCCTGCCAATAATTTTAAGTATAGGCAATGGGTCACCATCAATGGGCAACATGTGGAGGCTCTGAGTGACACAGAAGCCAGCATGACTACTGTCAAGGGTCAGCTGGTGTCAGCAGAGCAGGTCCTATCAAACACATTCCACCAAGTCATAGTCACTGACAGTTGAGAGAGCCATCTACCAGTGATTCTGGTTCCCTTTGAGTGGGGAGAGGTCTCTGGTACTCTGAAATTAGAAGTGAGTCCTGCCATGTCTATAGATTGTTTGTTAGGAAATGACTTAGAGCACACTACCTGGAGGGAGGTAGAGCTCAGGTTTCACTTGGAGATGATCGGATTGCCGGAGTGGGTCTGTATGACCACACGGTCTATGGCTGTCCGAGATGGAAGTCAAGGGTGTCTAGAGCCTGGAAGAATGTCCCAGACAGCTGCCAAGGAGAGGGACAAGGGGCACAGGAAACCGGTACCAGACGTTCCCATGGTGGAGGTTGCCGGGGTCCCTGAGGAAGAGGCCCCTGGGCCAACCTGGAAAGGCATTGCCATACTAGGTGACCTACTTGAGCTTGTTGGCTGGCAAGTTGAGGGTGGGCCTTGCAGGAAGGAATTCTGCAAAGTGCAGAAGGAGTGCCCCAATCTTGAGGGCTTGAGGCAACAGGCCTCAGCCGATGTAGCAGGTGAAGCCTTTGGGGATCACCTAATTTAGTGGGAGAATGATCTCCTACACAGTGAGCCTAAGGCTCTAGGTACTGGGGCAGGATGTGTGCTGGTGGTCCATCAGTGTTACCAGGCCTTCCTACTTGGTTTGGCTCATGAGATACCCCTGGTAGGACATTTAGTGCAAGACAAGACCTTTGCCAGGCTTGTCACCCACCTTTATTGGCCCCAAATGATGACAGCCTCATATACATTCTCCAGGTCCTGCCCCACCTTCCAGGACAGTGGGAAGTCAGGGAAAAAGCTGAAGGCTCTCCTGATCGAACTTCCCATCATTGGCATCCCCTTTGAAAGGGTGGGGATCGATATCATTGGTCAATTGGACCCTAAGACTGCCCTAAGCAACAGGTTCATCCGGGTCTTGGTGGACCATGCCACTCACTACCCAGAGGCAATCCCTCTCAGGATGGTGACTGCACCGGTGGTGACCAGAACCTTGATGTGGGGTTCCACAAAGAGATAGTGTCTGACCTAGACACTAACTTCATGTCTGCATGCATGAAGTCCATGTGGGATCTGTGTGGTGTAACCTATAGGTTCATTATGCCCTACCACCCTCAATCAAATAGTTTAGTTGACAGGTTCAACAAGGCCTTGAAAGGCATGATTGCAGGCCTACCTGAGGCCATGAGACATAATTGAGACGCCCTCTTACCATGCCTTCTCTTTACTTACAGAGAGGTACCCCAGAAGGGGATGGGTATATTCCCTTCAAGCTTCTCTATGGCTACCATGTCAGTGGGCCCTTATGCATTGTCAAGTAGGGGTGGGAGAAAGCTCCCAGGAACACTCCCCCCACTGTGTGGTCACCTACATGTTGGCCCTCTGCAACCATATGCACTGCTTTTGGAAGAAGACCAAAGGTAATTTTGAAGCCAGTCAAGAGGTAATGAAATGCTGGTACCACCAGAAGGCTACAATGGTGGAGTTTCGACCTGGAAACAAAGTATGGGTCATGGAACCATAGAACCCAAAGTTCTCCAGGATTTCTGGACTCTCCATACACGATAAAAGGGTGTAAGGGAGTGGCCACTTAGTTGGTGGACCTCCAGACCCTAGGAACCACCTAAGGGAGCTCCTTGTAAACAGACTGAAGCCTCACTGTGATAGGTCCGAAGTCAGCATGCTCCTAGTGACAGATGAGGATGTGGAGGAAGAGAGTAAACATCTCCAGAATCAATCTGCTGGTACTAGAATCACACAATTTCTCAGTGCTTAGTTATAGCATGTATTAGTACTGCCTAAATATGAACACATGTAGCCAAGGAGACTCCATCACTGTTACAGGACACAGAGAGGCACACCTCATGTCTCTTTTGATATTAATGATCTTGAGGGAACAATAAGAAACACAGCACATGTTTACCAAATGCATATCAAAAGTTTTGGAACATAGCATACCTATGGCTGCTAATGGACTGAGAATACCTCTTGTAAATCCATGTAATACTTGCTTCACATAGGATAATTCATTAATGTATGTTTGTTTTAGTTTCCTGAAATGGTGATTTTGCATAGTCTCTTCTCCCATTGATCCTAAGTCTTGGAAGGTCATTGCAATAAGATTTTCAGAGACACCATGGTGTCACCAGCTGGAGTCCAGGACATGCTCTCACAGTTCTTAGGGAAATGATAATAACATCTCTTCGATGTTATCTTTTCAGCTTTTTCAAGGCAACATGGCCAGAGTTCTTGCCTTAACCGCCCACACCCAGGCTACACATTGCTGGGTTTATGGATTAGCATTCATAGTGATGTTGGGCGTGCCCAAAGACCTTACTCCAGCAATAACTTTGTAGTCAACAATACCATTTGGAAGCAACGTATGCTCACCTTGGAGCTAGTGGTGCTGGTTAGCAAAGCAGTGTCCCAAGATGTGTTCTAGTTGCTTCATATTGAAGTCATCCATACGTTGTCTTTTTGCCACTTACCACGACAGATGTTTTCTGTAAAAGTACAACCACACCTGAAAGGTCTTATTGATTTTAAGGAATGTTTTGCCAACATTTGTACATTGTCTTTACATTCCAAGGGTTTGGGATGGCCGCTTGGCAGTATTTAAAAAGCAGAGTAGGGGCAATCCTATGGTCTCTGACAAACTGTTTAGTTGTTCTAAGTGCCTAATTGAAGTGTATAAATTAAGGTTGTGGGTCTATGAGAGACATCTGATGGAACCTAATGACTGGCTGGGTGTGTCTGAATGAGGGCTAATAGAAATGGCCAATGACCAACGAAGGGTGTCTGAAGATTGACTGCCCTTTCAGTGTAAGTTGAGGATCTTAGCGGGTAAGTTCAGAGAAGGCAGAGGGTGTGGTCAGGATGTGTAATAGTGAACTGGGCATATTGTAAGGTAGATGAAATGTTTCTAGAGCCTGATTGAGGGAGCCTGAGAACATGTCATGGGTCTATCTGGGTTGTTTGTGGGTACCGAAAGAGCAGATGAGAATGGGTGCAAGAAAGCTTTGGGCAACTAAGTATAAGATGACGGTCTCTGAAGGCTATCTATAGGTTTCTGTGGGACATTTGGGAGTCCATGGTCTTCTGTGAGGTAAGCCTGATGATTTCTAAGGACCTTAATTAGGTGTCTCAGTATTGGCTTTGACCCAGCCTCTAAGGGCCAGTAGATTGAATCTGAAGCTCAGCAAAGAGCTGCACAAAGACGGCCTGATAAATTTTTGGGACAGATGAAAGCCAGCCTTGGAACATTGAGACATTGTGTGTGTCATAAAGAGTAAGCTGGTTGTATCTCCTGACCGATTGAGGGCCCACTGGCAAAATGGAAGGCCATTAAAAAGGGGGAACATTGGTAATTGTTTTCACTGGGCCCATGCCTTGTGCATCCGATGACCCATGATTAATGTATAAAATCAAAAAGGTAACAAGTGTTTAAATATAAAAAAATGTTTTTTTCAGATGTGGGTCTGAGCTGAAAATGAGTGTGCTATAAACGAGAAAATGTTTTTTTGAAGTGTATCAGTGTATCACAGCACTCTTTTTTGTTTTTACTTTCAACCATGAGTTACAACATGGCTACAAAACAAATTGGCAAAGCAAAATAGCTCTAAAAAATGTGAAAGATAATGTGGTTTGTCATTGCTTTTTTGTTGCGGAAGGGCAGGCAACGCAGAGTGGGAGAGTTAGAGGAGCAAGCAACAATACGGGATCCAGTCTGCGCTGGTTTCCCCTCCTATTCCACCATAATAAAAGACATTGACACATGCATACACAAGTGATATTTGGTTTTGTCACTGTTTTTTTATAGCCACATGTTACAGTAGCATAGCTGCTGTGCTACACCAATCAAAATGTTTTAAAAAAAAATCACAATGCTGTGGCCAGCGTCAACTGCATCATAGCTTTTTCTTCTCACTTTGAGTCATGCTGCACAGCTGCCATGAATCTGTGCAATATGGCTAAAAAAAATCATTGATAAAGAAAATAAATCTTTCACTGGTGAGAACCGTTTGGCTTTGCAAATGCTTGTTATTTATTTCTAATAAAATATTAGTCGGGTGGGGGAAACATCCTTTATTACAACTTTTTTTTTACGAAAGTCGTGGTTAACGAAAGCGCAACAACGCTTTTTTTAACCACGACTCCGTTATTTTGTGCCTTAACTACGTATGTTCTGAACAACGAACATGCGTGGTTAAGGTACAAAGAAGGGAGTTGGCGAAGGAGGACGACGCAGGTGACAAGGGGTCGACTAAGGTAAGTGGTGGGTTTAGGTTTTGGGGAGGGGGTGAGGGGTCAGGGGGTTTTAGGTTTTGGGGTTGGGGTTGGGGGTTGGGGCGTTTTTGGTTTTGGGGAGGGTGTGGGGGGTTAGGGGGTTTTAGGTTTTGTGGCGGGGTTGGGGGGTGGGGCGTTTTTGGTTTTGGGGAGGGGGTGGGGGGTAAGGGGTTTTAGGTTTTGGGGTGGGGTTGGGGGGTGGGGCATTTTTGGTTTTTGGGGAGGGGGTGGGGGTCAGGGGGTTTTAGGTTTTGGGGTGGGGTTGGGGGGTGGGGCGTTTTTGGTTTTGGGGAGGGGGTGGGGGGTCAGGGGGTGTAGGTTTTGGGGTGGGGTTGGGGGGTGGGGCGTTTTTGGTTTTGGGGAGGGGAGGGGGTGGGGGGATAGGGGGTTTTAGGTTTTGGGGTGGGGTTGGGGGGTGAGGCGTTTTTGGTTTTGGTGAGGGGGAGGGGGGTTAGGGGGTTTTAGGTTTTGGGGTGGGGTTGGGGGGGTGGGGCGTTTTTGGTTTTGGGGAGGGGTGGGGGTTAGGGGGTTTTAGGTTTTGGGGTGGCGTTGGGGGGTGGAGCGTATTTGGTTTTGGGGAGGGGGTGGGGGGTCAGGGGGTTTTAGGTTTTGGGACAGGGTTGGGGGGTGGGGCGTTTTTGGTTTTGGGGAGGGGGTGGGGGGTCAAGGGGTTTTAGGTTTTGGGGAGGGGTTGGGGGGTGGGGCGTTTTTGGTTTTGGGGAGGGGGTGGAGGGTCAGGGGGTTTTAGGTTTTGGGGCAGGGTTGGGGGGTGGGGCGTTTTGGGTTTTGGGGAGGGGGTGGGGGTTAGGGAGTTTTAGGTTTTGGGGTGGGGTTGGGGGGGTGGGATGTTTTTGGTTTTGAGGAGGGGGGGGTCAGGGTGTTTTAGGTTTTGGGGTGGGTTGGGGGTGGGGTGAGGGATGTAGGGTGAATGGTGCCTATTAGTAATGATTTTATCAGGAATGCCTTTACAACGAAATATCATTGTTGAGGCATTCGTGGTAAAATCATTAGTAGTAAGAACGAGGTCGGTGTTCCGACCTCGTTGTTAAGGCACTAGTTGTTTTCAAAGTCGGTGTTCCGTCGTACAACCGTCGGGTGTTCATAACTCCACCACAAAGGCATGTGTTAGCTTTCCTTTGGACCCTGTTTATTGTTTTAAACAACCAGTTTCATAGAACACATGCATTTACTTGAGAATTCCTGTTTCTACCATAATACATTACTAGCATAATGCTATGTATAAAAATACTGTTGTAATACTGCCACAACCCATATTATTATTTGTAAGGTTGTATGTTGGTTGGATAACTCAAATCTGGCAACAGATCTGGCTCCAATGGACAACATAGGTCCACTATTGTTTGCCTATTCAGACGGTGAAGAAGATAATGTGGCATTCTTCTGTGGTCTCAAGGTCTAGCAGTGGACGGTAGACAGGAGATTTTCGCATTCTCCCTTTCACTGGATACCTATGTATGACAAGAAATGATTCCTAACATTAGTCATTGTGTCCACAGTAATATACATGATGCATGTCAATGATATCATGTAAAAGGCATTTCTGAAGGAATGGATATGGCAACTAGGATACATCACATCTGCATACAACACAAGGGACACGTGCCCCCCATGGTTTTCCTTAGTGTCCCCACATGTATCTGGCACAAACTCATATATGTGCAACACAATTGCCCCTCAAAATATGACTGGATATCCCTACTGCCAAAAGACCATCAGTGAGGGTGGTCTGTGCCCCACTCTTAAATGCCATCTGTGCCCTGCACATGCTACAATCCTGTTTGAGTAGTAGGACCTACATGACAAGACAGGATACGCATGCCTGTAATCTCAAAAAAATATTGCCAGAGGTGTGAGGCAGTTTCTAAAGTATAATACAGCATTTCAGGCCATCAAAATGGCAGCTGCCTGATCTACTCCAGTGGACATTAGGAACCACCCTCGACTGCTGGTAGAAGTCATCATGGCAGTAAGCCGTTGCAACCACGGGGTACACAGCCATAGGCTAACGTTGTTGCCAGTGGCAGTCTCAGGCCAATGGCTGTGTACGCCGGCAGTGATGACCGCGTACATGGCAGACGTGACCACCATGTTCTCCATATTCATTCATGTGACTCCTGATACTGCTGCCAGCAAGACCTCCACTATCTGAGCTGCTCTGCACTGCCACTGGGAGCAATCATGCTGTGTCCAGCAGGTGATAGGGCCCCTGCCTTCTCTCCAGAGAAGTTGGAGAGGCTAGTAAATGCTTTCCTACCCCTGAATGGACAGGTCTAAGGTGCACCATAGGATCAAATATGTACCTCATGTGTACACGTTTCTCTGTACTTCACCACGCTTTACCTCCTCACAGACTACAATGTGGCCATGTGTGCCAGGTTGACTGATCATGTACCTCTTGTTGCAGTTTTTGTGGCATCAATGGAATGTAAAAAGTGCAAGTATTGGTGGCCAGTGCCATATGTAAAGTTCAGTCACATTGTGTTGGATGGGTTTTTGGGATCCTGTATCTTCCTTGTGTTGGATGCACAAAACTAGTTGAGGAGTCATTACTGCCATCCACTTGCATCTCTTCCCCCATGATTGTTGTAAATATCAGACAACATGTGTGTGCATGGCAGGATGAGCTGAGTACGCATGTTGTATGAGTCAATTGAGAATCATGTGAGTAATGTGTATGGTGCCACAGAGATTTCTTAACACATCAGCCCTTGCTAAACTGTTGTTTGGAAAGCATATCATGTCACTCTGCCCTTCAGGTTACCACACACATCACACGCCAAATTAGTTGTTGGCTACATGATGTATTGTCAGCGTCTCAACTCACAGCCTGACCGTGGAGGAAAGGAGGGAGGAGAGAGTATTCCAGTTGCAGTAGGCAAGGTTAAAAATAGAGGCAGAGGAGAGGAGCGCTGAGGTTGAAAGAGCCTTAGCTGAGAAGAAAATTATCTTGGCTCATGAAAGAGCTGGAGCTCAAGTCTAGGTAGTCGGAATCCAGCAATGATGGTGGCAGCATACGTACAGCACCTGATGGAGACAAGAAAGTTTGTCTACCAAAAGATTTGGTGCCAAATTATGTGGTGTGAGATGATATTGACAAGTAGTTTTCTGCTTATGAAGTTGCACTGTGGGCACATGGGGTACCTGGAGAGCACTGGGGGGTGGGCCAGTGGAAACACATGCCAACACTTGGGAGGGACATTAGAGGTTAGGGACCAGACCAAGTACACTCGTATGAAAGCCATTTTGCTTGCCAAATTTGGACTGACCCCTTGGAAATATCGCTAAAGATTCAGAAACAGTAGCAAGCTCCCCAACCAAACCTGGGTAGACTTTATTGATGTTTCCAGTAAGGCACTGAATGGCTGGGTGCGGGGTAGCAAAGTCAGTGATTATGTTGGGTTGTACAATTTAACCGTGAGAGAGCATATGCTCATTATTTGCTTTACAGAGTTGCACCAGCACCTAGTTGACAGTAAACTGGCCAATCCCAGGAAGCTTTGTGAGGAGTCAGACCTCTGGGCTAGCACCAGAGTGTCCAAAAAGGTATCTGAGGAGACAACCCACAAAGGTGGTCAGGGTTCCCAACAGAAAAAGGATGGGGAAAAACTTAAAAATAAGGAGTTTTCTAAAGCCCCCCAAAATAATTCCCAAGGGAATAGGTGTAACCAGTCCCAGTATGATCCTAAGAAGAAAGGGTTCTTTGATCATAGGATAGGGAGGTTTGTATCCCAATGTACAGAGTGCTCCAAGTATGGTCTTTAAATGTATGGTAACTCAAAATGTCCAAAGGGGGCATAGCCCCCTACTGGTGGTCAGACACCTGGGTTGGCTAGTGTTCCGCTCAGGGAGGATGTAGTCCCAGTTAGTTTTGGAGAGCAGACAGAGGTAACCCTGGTGTCCCTGGGGGATACAGATATGGTGCCCAAAGCTCACATGCCTGCCAATAATTTTAAGTATAGGCAATGGGTCACCATCAATGGGCAACATGTGGAGGCTCTGAGTGACACAGAAGCCAGCATGACTACTGTCAAGGGTCAGCTGGTGTCAGCAGAGCAGGTCCTATCAAACACATTCCACCAAGTCATAGTCACTGACAGTTGAGAGAGCCATCTACCAGTGATTCTGGTTCCCTTTGAGTGGGGAGAGGTCTCTGGTACTCTGAAATTAGAAGTGAGTCCTGCCATGTCTATAGATTGTTTGTTAGGAAATGACTTAGAGCACACTACCTGGAGAGAGGTAGAGCTCAGGTTTCACTTGGAGATGATCGGATTGCCGGAGTGGGTCTGTATGACCACACGGTCTATGGCTGTCCGAGATGGAAGTCAAGGGCGTCTAGATCCTGGAAGAATGTCCCAGACAGCTGCCAAGGAGAGGGACAAGGGGCACAGGAAACCGGTACCAGAAGTTCCCATGGTGGAGGTTGCCGGGGTCCCTGAGGAAGAGGCCCCTGGGCCAACCTGGAAAGGCATTGCCATACTAGGTGACCTACTTGAGCTTGTTGGCTGACAAGTTGAGGGTGGGCCTTGCAGGAAGGATTTCTGCAAAGTGCAGAAGGAGTGCCCCAATCTTGAGGGCTTGAGGCAACAGGCCTCAGCCGATGTAGCAGGTGAAGCCTTTGGGGATCACCTAATTTAGTGGGAGAATGATCTCCTACACAGTGAGCCTAAGGCTCTAGGTACTGGGGCAGGATGTGTGCTGGTGGTCCATCAGTGTTACCAGGCCTTCCTACTTGGTTTGGCTCTTGAGATACCTCTGGTAGGACATTTAGTGCAAGACAAGACCTTTGCCAGGCTTGTCACCCACTTTTATTGGCCCCAAATGATGACAGCCTCATATACATTCTCCAGGTCCTGCCCCACCTTCCAGGACAGTGGGAAGTCAGGGAAAAAGCTGAAGGCTCTCCTGATCCCACTTCCCATCATTGGCATCCCCTTTGAAAGGGTGGAGATCGATGTCATTGGTCAATTGGACCCTAAGACTGCCCTAAGCAACAGGTTCATCCGGGTCTTGGTGGACCATGCCACTCACTACCCAGAGGCAATCCCTCTCAGGACGGTGACTGCACCGGTGGTGACCAGAACCTTGATGTGGGGTTCCACAAAGAGATAGTGTCTGACCTAGACACTAACTTCATGTCTGCATGCATGAAGTCCATGTGGGATCTGTGTGGTGTAACCTATAGGTTCATTATGCCCTACCACCCTCAATCAAATAGTTTAGTTGACAGGTTCAACAAGACCTTGAAAGGCATGATTGCAGGCCTACCTGAGGCCATGAGACATAAGTGAGACGCCCTCTTACCATGCCTTCTCTTTACTTACAGAGAGGTACCCCAGAAGGGGATAGGGTATATTCCCATCAAGCTTCTCTATGGCTACCATGTCAGTGGGCCCTTATGCATTGTCAAGGAGGGGTGGGAGAAAGCTCCCAGGAACACTCCCCCCACTGTGTGGTCACCTACATGTTGGCCCTCTGCAACCATATGCACTGCTTTTGGAAGAAGACCAAAGGTAACTTTGAAGCCAGTCAAGAGGTAATGAAATGCTGGTACCACCAGAAGGCTACAATGGTGGAGTTTCGACCTGGAAACAAAGTATGGGTCATGGAACCATAGAACCCAAAGTTCTCCAGGATTTCTGGACTCTCCATACAAGATAAAAGGGTGTAAGGGAGTGGCCACTTAGTTGGTGGACCTCCAGACCCTAGGAACCACCTAAGGGAGCTCCATGTAAACAGACTGAAGCCTCACTGTGATAGGTCCGAAGTCAGCATGCTCCTAGTGACAGATGAGGATGTGGAGGAAGAGAGTGAACATCTCCAGAATCAATCTGCTGGTACTAGAATCACACAATTTCTCAGTGCTTAGTTATAGCATGCATAAGTACTGCCTAAATATGAACACATGTAGCCAAGGAGACTCCATCACTGTTACAGGACACAGAGAGGCACACCTCATGTCTCTTTTGATATTAATGATCTTGAGGGAACAATAAGAAACACGGCACATGTTTACCAAATGCATATCAAAAGTTTTGGAACATAGCATACCTATGGCTGCTAATGGACTGAGAATACCTCTTGTAAATCCATGTAATACTTGCTTCACATAGGATAATTCATTAATGTATGTTTGTTTTAGTTTCCGGAAATGGTGAGTTTGCATAGTCTCTTCTCCCATTGATCCTAAGTCTTGGAAGGTCATTGCAATAAGATTTTCAGAGACACCATGGTGTCACCAGCTGGAGTCCAGGACATGCTCTCACAGTTCTTAGGGAAATGATTATAACATCTCTTCGATGTTATCTTTTCAGCTTTTTCAAGGCAACATGGCCAGAGTTCTTGCCTTAACCGCCCACACCCAGGCTACACATTGCTGGGTTTATGGATTAGCATTCATAGTGATGTTGGGCGTGCCCAAAGACCTTACTCCAGCAATAACTTCGTAGTCAACAATACCATTTGGAAGCAACGTATGCCCACCTTGGAGCTAGTGGTGCTGGTTAGCAAAGTAGTGTCCCAAGATGTGTTCTAGTTGCTTCATATTGAAGTCATCCATACGTTGTCTTTTTGCCACTTACCAAGACAGATGTTTTCTGTAAAAGTACAACCACACCTGAAAGGTCTTATTGATTTTAAGGAATGTTTTGGCAACATTTGTACATTGTCTTTACATTCCAAGGGTTTGGGATGGCCGCTTGGCAGTATTTAAAAAGCAGAGTAGGGGCAATCCTATGGTCTCTGACAAACTGTTTAGTTGTTCTAAGTGCCTAATTGAAGTGTATAAATTAAGGTTGTGGGTCTTTGAGAGACATCTGATGGAACCTAATGACTGGCTGGGTGTGTCTGAATGAGGGCTAATAGAAATGGCCAATGACCAACGAAGGGTGTCTGAAGATTTACTGCCCTTTCAGTGTAAGTTGAGGATCTTAGCGGGTAAGTTCAGAGAAGGCAGAGGGTGTGCTCAGGATGTGTAATAGTGAACTGGGCATATTGTAAGGTAGATTAAATGTTTCTAGAGCCTGATTGAGGGAGCCTGAGAACATGTCATGGGTCTATCTGGGTTGTTTGTGGGTACCGAAAGAGCAGATGAGAATGGGTGCTAGAAAGCTTTGGGCAACTAAGTATAAGATGACGGTCTCTGAAGGCTATCTATAGGTTTCTGTGGGACATTTGGGAGTCCATGGTCTTCTGTGAGGGAAGCCTGATGATTTCTAAGGACCTTCATTAGGTGTCTCAGTATTGGCTTTGGCCCAGCTTCTAAGGGCCAGTAGATTGAATCTGAAGCTCAGCAAAGAGCTGCACAAAGACGGCCCGATAAATTGTTGGGACAGATGAAAGCCAGCCTTGGAACATTGAGACATTGTGTGTGTCATAAAGAGTAAGCTGGTTGTATCTCCTGACCAATTGAGGGCCCACTGGCAAAATGGAAGGCCATTAAAAAGGGGGAACATTGGTAATTGTTTTCACTGGGCCCATGCCTTGTGCATCCGATGACCCATGATTAATGTATAAAATCAAAAAGGTAACAAGTGTTTAAATATAAAAAAAAAAATTTCAGATGTGGGTCTGAGCTGAAAATGAGTGTGCTATAAACGAGAAAATGTTTTTTTGAAGTGTATCAGTGTATCACAGCACTCTTTTTTGTTTTTACTTTCAACCATGAGTTACAACATGGCTACAAAACAAATTGGCAAAGCAAAATAGCTCTAAAAAATGTGAAAGATAATGTGGTTTGTCATTGCTTTTTTGTTGCGGAAGGGCAGGCAACGCAGAGTGGGAGAGTTAGAGGAGCAAGCAACAATACGGGATCCAGTCTGCGCTGGTTTCCCCTCCTATTCCACCATAAAAAAAAGACATTGACTCATGCATACACAAATGATATTTGGTTTTGTTAATGTTTTTTTATAGCCACATGTTACAGTAGCATAGCTGCTGTGCTACACCAATCAAAATGTTAAAAAAAAAATCACAATGCTGTAGCCAGCGTCAACTGCGTCATAGCTTTTTCTTCTCACTTTGAGTCATGCTGCACAGCTGCCATGAATCTGTGCAATATGGCTAAAAAAAATCATTGATAAAGAAAATAAATCTTTCACTGGTGAGAACCGTTTAGCTTTGCAAATGCTTGTTATTTATTTCTAATAAAATATTAGTCGGGTGGGGGAAACATCCTTTATTACAACTTTTTTTTTACGAAAGTCGTGGTCAACGAAAGCGCAACAGCGCTTTTTTTAACCACGACTCCGTTATTTTGTGCCTTAACTACGTGTGTACTGAACAACGAACATGCGTGGTTAAGGTACAAAGAAGGGAGTTGGCGAAGGAGGACGACGCAGGAAACAAGGGGTCGACTAAGGTAAGTGGTGGGTTTAGGTTTTGGGGAGGGGGTGAGGGGTCAGGGGGTTTTAGGTTTTGGGGTGGGGTTGGGGGGGTGGGGCGTTTTTGGTTTTGGGGGGCGGGTGGGGGTTAGGGGGTTTTAGGTTTTGTGGCGGGGTTGGGGGGTGGGGCATTTTTGGTTTTGGGGAGGGGGTGGGGGGTTAGGGGTTTTAGGTTTTGGGGTGGGGTTGGGGTTGGGGGGTGGGGTGTTTTTGGTTTTGGGGAGGGGGTGGGGGGTCAGGGGGTTTTAGGTTTTGGGGTGGGGTTGGGGGGTGGGTCGTTTTTGGTTTTGGGGAGGGGTTGGGGGGTTAGGGGGTTTTAGGTTTTGGGGTGGGGTTGGGGGGGTGAGGTGTTTTTGGTTTTGGGGAGGGGGTGGGGGGTTAGGGGGTTTTAGGTTTTGGGGTGGGGTTGGTGGGGTGGGGCGTTTTTGGTTTTGGGGAGGGGGTGGGGGTTAGGGGGTTTTAGGTTTTGGGGTGGGGTTGGGGGGTGGAGCGTTTTTGGTTTTGGGGAGGGGGTGGGGGTCAGGGGGTTTTAGGTTTTGGGACGGGGTTGGGGGGTGGGGCGTTTTTGGTTTTGGGGAGGAGGTGGGGCGTCAAGGGGTTTTAGGTTTTGGGTCGGGGTTGGGGGGGTGGGGCGTTTTTGGTTTTGGGGAGGGGGTGGAGGGTCAGGGGGTTTTAGGTTTTGGGGCAGGGTTGGAGGGGTGGGGCGTTTTTGGTTTTGGGGAGGGGGTGGGGGGGTTAGGGGGATTTAGGTTTTGGGGTGGTGTTGGGGGGTGGGACGTTTTTGGTTTTGAGGAGGGGGTGGGGGGTCAGGGTGTTTTAGGTTTTGGGGTGGGGTTGGGGGGTGGGGTGAGGGATGTAGGGTGAATGGTGCCTATTAGTAATGATTTTATCAGGAATGCCTTTACAACGAAATATCATTGTTAAGGCATTCGTGGTAAAATCATTAGTAGTAAGAACGAGGTCGGTGTTCTGACCTCGTTGTTAAGGCATTAGTTGTTTTCAAAGTCGGTGTTCCGTCGTACAACCGTCGGGTGGTCATAACTCCACCACAAAGGCATGTGTTAGCTTTCCTTTGGACCCTGTTTATTGTTTTAAACAACCAGTTTCATAGAACACATGCATTTACTTGAGAATTTCTGTTTCTACCATAATACATTACTAGCATAATGCTATGTATAAAAATACTGTTGTAATACTGCCACAACCCATATTATTAATTGTAAGGTTGTATGTTGGTTGGATAACTCAAATCTGGCATCAGATCTGGCTCCAATGGACAACATAGGTCCACTATTGTTTGCCTATTCAGACGGTGAAGAAGATAATGTGGCATTCTTCTGTGGTCTCAAGGTCTAGCAGTGGACGGTAGACAGGAGATTTTCGCATTCTCCCTTTCACTGGATACCTATGTATGACAAGAAATGATTCCTAACATTAGTCATTGTATCCACAGTAATATATATGATGCATGTCAAAGATATCATGTAAAAGGCATTTCTGAAGGAATGGATATGGCAACTAGGATACATCACAGCTGCATACAACACAAGGGACACGTGCCCCCCATGGTTTTCCTTAGTGTCCCCACATGTATCTGGCACAAACTCATATATGTGCAACACAATTGCCCCTCAAAATATGACTGGATATCCCTACTGCCAAAAGACCATCAGGGAGGGTGGTCTGTGCCCCACTCTTAAATGCCATCTGTGCCCTGCACATGCTACAATCCTGTTTGAGTAGTAGGACCTACATGACAAGACAGGATACGCATGCCTGTAATCTCAAAAAAATATTGCCAGAGGTGTGAGGCAGTTTCTAAAGTACAATACACCATTTCAGGCCACCAAAATGGCAGCTGCCTGATCTACTCCACTGGACATTAGGAACCACCCTCGACTGCCCGTAGAAGTCATCATAGCAGTAAGCCGTTGCAACCACGGGGTACACAGCCATAGGCTAACGTTGTTGCCAGTGGCAGTCTCAGGCCAATGGCTGTGTACGCCGGCAGTGATGACCGCGTACATGGCAGACGTGACCACCATGTTCTCCATATTCATTCATGTGACTCCTGATACTGCTGCCAGCAAGACCTCCACTACCTGAGCTGCTCTGCACTGCCACTGGGAGCAATCATGCTGTGTCCAGAAGGTGATAGGGCCCCTGCCTTTTCTCCAGAGAAGTTGGAGAGGCTAGTAAATGCTTTCCTACCCCTGAATGGACAGGTCTAAGGTGCACCAGAGGATCAAATATGTACCTCATGTGTACACGTTTCTCTGTACTTCACCACGCTTTACCTCCTCACAGACTACAATGTGGCCATGTGTGCCAGGTTGACTGATCATGTACCTCTTGTTGCAGTTTTTGTGGCATCAATGGGATGTACAAAGTGCAAGTATTGGTGGCCAGTGCCATATGTAAAGTTCAGTCACATTGTGTTGGATGGGGTTTTTGGGATCCTGTATCCTCCTTGTGTTGGATGCACAAAACTAGTTGAGGAGTCATTACTGCCATCCACTGGCATCTCTTCCCTCATGATTGTTGTAAATATCAGACAACATGTATGTGCATGGCAGGATGAGCTGAGTACGCATGTTGTATGAGTCAATTGAGAATCATGTGAGTAATGTGTATGGTGCCACAGAGATTTCCTAACACATCAGCCCTTGCTAAACTGTTGTTTGGAAAGCATATCATGTCACTCTGCCCTTCAGGTTACCACACACATCACACGCCAAATTAGTTGTTGGCTACATGATGTATGGTCAGCGTCTCAACTCACAGCCTGACCATGGAGGAAAGGAGGGAGGAGAGAGTATTCCAGTTGCAGTAGGCAAGGTTAAAAATAGAGGCAGAGGAGAGGAGCGCTGAGGTTGAAAGAGCCTTAGCTGAGAAGAAAATTATCTTGGCTCATGAAAGAGCTGGAGCTCAAGTCTAGGTAGTCTGAATCCAGCAATGATGGTGGCAGCATACGTACAGTACCTGATGGAGACAAGAAAGTTTGTCTACCAAAAGATTTGGTGCCAAATTATGTGGTGTGAGATGATATTGACAAGTAGTTTTCTGCTTATGAAGTTGCACTGAGGGCACATGGGGTTCCTGAAGAGCACTGGGGGGCGGGCCAGTGGAAACACATGCCAACACTTGGGAGGGACATATATCTAACATTAGAGGTTAGAGACCAGACCAAGTACACTCGTATGAAAGCCATTTTGCTTGCCAAATTTGGACTGACCCCTTGGAAGTATCGCTAAAGATTCAGAGACAGTAGCAAGCCCCCCAACCAAACCTGGGTAGACTTTATTGATGTTTCCAGTAAGGCACTGAATGGCTGGGTGCGGGGTAGCAAAGTCAGTGATTATGTTGGGTTGTACAATTTAACCGTGAGAGAGCATATGCTCATTATTTGCTTTACAGAGTTGCACCAGCACCTAGTTGACAGTAAGCTGGCCAATCCCAGGAAGCTTTGTGAGGAGTCAGACCTCTGGGCTAGCACCAGAGTGTCCAAAAAGGTATCTGAGGAGACAACCCACAAAGGTGGTCAGGGTTCCCAACAGAAGAAAGATGGGGAAAAACTTAAAAATAAGGAGTTTTCTAAAGCCCCCCAAAATAATTCCCAAGGGAATAGGTGTAACCAGTCCCAGTATGATCCTAAGAAGAAAGGGTTCTTTGATCATAGGATAGAGAGGTTTGTATCCCAATGTACAGAGTGCTCCAAGTATGGTCTTTAAATGTATGGTAACTCAAAATGTCCAAAGGGGGCATAGCCCCCCACTGGTGGTCAGACACCTGGGTTGGCTAGTGTACCGCTCAGGGAGGATGTAGTCCCAGTTAGTTTTGGAGAGCAGACAGAGGTAACCCTAGTATCCCTGGGGGATACAGATATGATGCCCAAAGCTCACATGCCTGCCAACAATTTTAAGTATAGGCAATGGGTCACCATTAATGGGCAACATGTGGAGGCTCTGAGTGACACAGAAGCCAGCATGACTACTGTCAAGGGTCAGCTGGTGTCAGCAGAGCAGGTCCTATCAAACACATTCCACCAAGTCATAGTCACTGACAGTTGAGAGAGCCATCTACCAGTGATTCTGATTCCCTTTGAGTGGGGAGAGGTCTCTGGTACTCTGAAATTAGAAGTGAGTCCTGCCATGTCTACAGATTGTTTGTTAGGAAACGTCTTAGAGCACACTACCTGGTGGGAGGTAGAGCTCAGGTTTCACTTGGAGATGATCGGATTGCCGGAGTGGGTCTGTATGACCACACGGTCTATGGCTGTCCGAGATGGAAGTCAAGGGCGTCTAGAGCCTGGAAGAATGTCCCAGACAGCTGCCAAGGAGAGGGACAAGGGGCACAGGAAACCGGTACCAGAAGTTCCCATGGTGGAGGTTGCCGGGGTCCCTGAGGAAGAGGCCCCTGGGCCAACCTGGAAAGGCATTGCCATACTAGGTGACCTACTTGAGCTTGTTGGCTGGCAAGTTGAGGGTGGGCCTTGCAGGAAGGAATTCTGCAAAGTGCAGAAGGAGTGCCCCAATCTTGAGGGCTTGAGGCAACAGGCCTCAGCCGATGTAGCAGGTGAAGCCTTTGGGGATCACCTAATTTAGTGGGAGAATGATCTCCTACACAGTGAGCCTAAGGCTCTAGGTACTGGGGTAGGATGTGTGCTGGTGGTCCATCAGTGTTACCAGGCCTTCCTACTTGGTTTGGCTCATGAGATACCCCTGGTAGGACATTTAGTGCAAGACAAGACCTTTGCCAGGCTTGTCACCCACTTTTATTGGCCCCAAATGATGACAGCCTCATATACATTCTCCAGGTCCTGCCCCACCTTCCAGGACAGTGGGAAGTCAGGGAAAAAGCTGAAGGCTCTCCTGATCCCACTTCCCATCATTGGCATCCCATTTGAAAGGGTGGGGATCAATGTCATTGGTCAATTGGACCCTAAGACTGCCCTAAGCAACAGGTTCATCCGGGTCTTGGTGGACCATGCCACTCACTACCCAGAGGCAATCCCTCTCAGGACGGTGACTGCACCGGTGGTGACCAGAACCTTGATGTGGGGTTCCACAAAGAGATAGTGTCTGACCTAGACACTAACTTCATGTCTGCATGCATGAAGTCCATGTGGGATCTGTGTGGTGTAACCTATAGGTTCATTATGCCCTACCACCCTCAATCAAATAGTTTAGTTGACAGGTTCAACAAGACCTTGAAAGGCATGATTGCAGGCCTACCTGAGGCCATGAGACATAAGTGAGACGCCCTCTTACCATGCCTTCTCTTTACTTACAGAGAGGTACCCCAGAAGGGGATAGGGTATATTCCCTTCAAGCTTCTCTATGGCTACCATGTCAGTGGGCCCTTATGCATTGTCAAGGAGGGGTGGGAGAAAGCTCCCAGGAACACTCCCCCCACTGTGTGGTCACCTACATGTTGGCCCTCTGCAACCATATGCACTGCTTTTGGAAGAAGACCAAAGGTAACTTTGAAGCCAGTCAAGAGGTAATGAAATGCTGGTACCACCAGAAGGCTACAATGGTGGAGTTTCGACCTGGAAACAAAGTATGGGTCATGGAACCATAGAACCCAAAGTTCTCCAGGATTTCTGGACTCTCCATACAAATTAAAAGGGTGTAAGGGAGTGGCCACTTAGTTGGTGGACCTCCAGACCCTAGGAACCACCTAAGGGAGCTCCATGTAAACAGACTGAAGCCTCACTGTGATAGGTCCGAAGTCAGCATGCTCCTAGTGACAGATGAGGATGTGGAGGAAGAGAGTGAACAGCTCCGTGACCTCCTCTCTGCACAGGAAAGTGATGCGTCAGTGGAGGGTTTCAACCTCTCTGACTCCCTGACCCTTGATCAGTGAGGTGAATGCTACCAGTTACTGGAGCATTTTTCCTCCCTGTTTATCCTCACCCTGGACTCACACCTATGCATCCATGATATTGACACAGGAGACAGTCCCCCTGTAAAGAACGAAATGTACAGGTTGTGAGACAGGGTGAAGGCCATTGTCAAGGATGAAGTTGCCAAGATGCTAGCTTTGGGGTTGATTAAAATCTTTAGCAAACCCTTGCCCTGCCCAGTGGTATTTGTAGCAAGGGCTGTCCCACCAGGCGCCAAATCAGAACTTCAGTTCTGTGTGGAGTACCAAGGTCTCAATTCAGTCACAAAGACTGATGCACATCCCATCCCTGAGCTGATGAGCTCATTGACAGCTGCCCAATTCCTCAGTACCTTTCATTTAACATCACAGTACTGGCAGATCACCTTGACTGAGGGGGCAAAAAAAGGTCCTCATTCTCAACCCCTGAGGGACATTACCAGTTTCTGGAAATGTCCTTTGGCTTGAAGAATGTCCCTGCTACTTTCCAAAGGTTGATTAACAGGGTTCTGGCTTGTAAGGAGGCATTCTGTAATTGCTGTCTATAGTGCCAGCTGGAAGGAACACCTGCTTCACCTCCAAGAGGTGCTTCAGGCCCTGCAAGAGGCATGACTGACAATCAAGGCCAGTAAGTGCCAGATTGGACAGGGTTCCTTGGTGTACTTGGGACACCTAGTAGGTGGTGGCAAGGTGCAACCCCTCCAGGCCATGAATGAAACAATCATGGGCTGGTAACCACTTAGAACTCAAACTCAAGTGAGGACCTTCTTAGGCTTCATTGGTTACTACTGCAGAATTGTTTAGGGATATGGCACCATGGTGGCCTCCTTAACTGAGCTGACTTCCAAAAACCAGCCCATGTTGGTGATCTGGACAGAGGCTTGTCAGAAAGCCTTTATTTCTCTCAAGGAAGCCATGTGCACAGTACCTATGCTCAGGAACCCTGATTACTCCATGGAATTCATACTACAGACAGAGATTTTAGAGCATGGCATAGGGGTAGTCTTATCACAACTGAAAGAGGAGGGTCTGGACCAAACTGTAGTCTTCAGTAGTAGGAGATCACTTCCACAGGAACTGAGGTGGAGTGCCATTTAAAGAGAAGCATTTGCTGTGGTCTGGGCACTTAAGACCATACCTGTTTGAGACTCACAACCAGGTTCAGACAGACCACAGGCCCCTCACATGGCTCATGCAGATGAGGGGTAAAAATCCTAAACTCTTCAGGTGGTCCATCTCCCTAAAGGGAATGGACTTTACAGTGGAGCATCACCCGAGGACTGACCACATTGTTCTTTGGATACAGCTATTGGTCAATACTTTCCCTTGGTAAGTGAGGAATGCCCATTAACATGATTTATGTGCCATCTCTGTTGCCAACTTTTCTTGCGCCTTCATGTCAACATGTGTCCCTTTCTCTTTTGAAAAACATTTGTAGGCTGCTGTTTCATGCAAGGCCTACCTATGTTGATGGTATGATGTCTGGATTCCCTCACATATATGTGCATGGAAAACTGTGTGAAATAGGACATTTACAATGGAGGTACATTTGATGTTGTGACACAAATAGGAGTGTGTAGCATTTGGTTATTGGCTGACACATACTCTCACCCTTATAGCATGTCATTTGGCATGTGTAACTGCAGTGACGATGAGGGATATGACATGGAGGCCTAGAGTTTAGAGCCATAATGTGCATAGCTATGCCTTTGATGTGGCATCATGTGGAAAAGTGCACTGCATATGTGTTATGGGTAAGGTTTGTGACCTGACTGTTGGCCCGCATCATGGAGTGACTTGCAGTTATGTTGAAATCACGTGTGTTTGTGTGTAAGCATTCATCCACAGACAGACGTATAGGTCTGCATGACCATAATGGAGACAATGATGTAGAGTCCAACTGGGCAACTTGCTGATGGTTTTCAACAAGTACTTGCAAATGTCTGGGCCTCTCCAACATCTAAGGGACTAATGGCCTCTACTGATGCATTTAGAGTATGTAATTGTAAGAGGGGCAGACCTTTGTCATGATTTCCCTGGGGCTTGCTGACTCATTTTGTTGTGGATATTAGGGACATCTCTCCCTGACATATTGCACATGATGTCTACAGTGTCCATTTCCATGCCATTTCTGTGGCCTATTTAAGCATCATTAATAGTACCCCCATGACTCTATTGGGACAGATATCATTCAGTAAAGTGTGCATAGTGGAACTGCTTCCAGTGTAACATGAGCATTTCCATGTCACCTCATCCAGGATATTGTACTTTTGTCATCAACATGGCAGGATTTTGGAGCATCATTTTTTATTGTTGGGGTCATTATGCATGTGACAAATATATGTGTGCATGAACTTGTGTGGAATCTGTGAAATGCATTTGGCATTGGCCTACTATTGTACGCCAACAGGTAACTGAGGTCTGCTTCATGGGGCAAATCTTTGAGGATGATGGGGTCTCCTACTTGTTGAATGGTTATTGTGATTGTACAACTTCAGCCATGCAATTGTCATTGTCTGAGATGCTAAATTTCCTGTGGGAAACTGTTGATAGGTCAGTTGCCATGCATGATTATGGTATGGCACATATATGGGTCAAAATAGGTGGAGCTTGTTGCTGGGGCCTATTTGATATCATGGTAATGTTTGCTAATCAGAGCTGTTGTTCAAGTCTGATCATTAATATGTGATGACCCTATGTTTCTATGTATTTGCAGCATCAGCACCAACAAGCGAAGGAGAGGAAGCATGGCTGAGTATGGAAGCATCTGGCCACGGGACCTCAGGTCAAGACACCTCTGGCACAGAGGGGTCCAGTGGCCTGGAGGGCTAGTGGAGTGCCACGGGGTGTCCCCAAAGACAAGGCTATGGGGGTCATTCTGACCCTGGCGGTAAAAGGCTCTTACCGCCGGTCAGAAGACCGCCATCATACCGCCGCGGTAAACCGCCACGGTCATTCTGACCCACAACTGCCAAACCGCCAAAAACCTGACATCCACTGAAGGCCGCCTCATCAGCGGTCAGCGATAAACTGGAGATGACCAAACCTCCACCGTCACGCAAACACGCCCATGCCATTACGACCCACGAATCCACGCGGCGGTCTTTCAACCGCGGTATCCCATTGGCGGTACACACCGCCGCGCTCAAAATACACACACATTTACAAAACACAGCCACATTGGACAATTCGAAATACACACACCTGATACACATACACACACCACACCCACACACCCATCACCATATAAAACACACACCCACATCACCCACAAACCCCCACAAATCGAAATTCAGAGACAAGGTGCAATACACAGAGAGAGAGCACAGGGAAAGCAAAGCACAACACACACAGGAACCCAACATCATCACCCACACCACATCTACGCACAAAACACCACACACCACCACACTCATCACCACAAACACCACCCCACACCTCATCCACACCACCCCATGGCACCCCAAAGACACCCCAGGTTCAAGTCCAAGAACTCAGGGTCATGGTGGAGGAAATAATCAGGGTAGAGCCCCAGCTCTTCGGCACACAGGTGCAGCACACCACAATAGCCAGGAAGGCGGAGCTATGGCAAAGGATCGTCAACAGGGTCAACGCTGTGGGACAGCATCCCAGAAATCGGGAAGACATCCGAAAGCGCTGGAACGACCCACGGGGGAAGGTGTGGTTGATGGTGTCAAGACACAACATCGCTGTGCAGAAGACTGGCGGCGGACCCCCACCCACTCCACCCGAATTCACAGCATAGGAGCAAGAGGTCTTGAACATCCTGCATCCTGAGGGCCTCGCTGGAGTAGGTGGAGGAATGGACTCTGGTAAGTCTAATCTCAACTACTTCACCCCCCCCCAACCACCAGCATGCCAACCCACACCCCCACCCTCACCCCTAACCCCCCAGCACACATACTCCCTGTTAATGTCTCACCAGCACAACCCACCCAACCCAACCCAAACCCCTGAATGCCAACACAAACCATGGACACCCATCACCTAAGCATGACCACTGCACATACCCATCCCCCCCACAAACCACCCTCACAATTCCTCCCACATGGGACTGCCAGCACTGGGGGACAAGGGCACCCACAAATCGCACGCCACGGCACACACAAAATCAATAACCATATTCTTTTACCCCTGCAGGGCCCGAACGCCAACACACCGGCCAGGAGGGTCCAGATTTGTCCATCCCACCCCCAGAACAGGCCCCCAGTGATGACAGCAGCTCTGTCGACCTAGAACCTGATGACCAGCCCGGACCATCGGGGACCTCTGGACAGTCGGTTACCCTCAGTCAGCCCCAGGCCAGAGCAGACCTACCCCCCTCAGGAAACACCAGCACAGCACCCACCCAGCGGGCCCATGCTTCTGTCTCCAGGACAGGTCAAGCAGCGGTGTGTCTACCAGTACAGGGCACCCAGGGTAACCCACAACCCCAACAACAACAGGGACCTGGGGGCACTGGTAGTGGGCACACCGTCCAGGGGACAGAGGCCCAGGAACAAAGAGGAACTGGGAGGGCTGCTGTGCGACAGAGGGAGGACAGGCCTAGGGAACCCACTGTCCAAGAGGCCCTCACCACCATCATGGGAGCGTACCACCACTCCCAAGAGACGATGGCGACGGTCCTGGCCAGGTTCCAGGAGATCCAGGCCATGCAGGAGGGCCAGTACATGGGGTTCTGGGAAGAACTGCGCAGCATCAGTCCGCAATGGGTACAATCGTGGTGGCACTCAACCAGATTGTCACCACATTGCGGGACCATGTGGCCCCCCAAAGGGCCCCTGCCACTAGCATGGAGGAAGAACAGCCCACCACCTCCGCCGGCGCTAGTGGTCAGGAGGCCCCGACACAACAGCAACTGCCCTCCCGGACCCCACCCCCTGCAGAACAAGAACCACCCCGCAAGAAAGGCCTGAGATCGAGGAAGAAGACAGAGTAGGATGTCAAGACCCCCGCCATGCACGGAAACCCCCGGATGTCATCCCACTGTCCCACTTGTTTACCCTGTCCAACCTTGAACTGCCCCTGCTCCACCTTCCACAGGCATATGGACAATGGACCTGTAGGAACGACAGTCTGGACACTGCCATGGACATGCCTCCATCATCACCCTGTTTGAACTATACACCTTTTTTAAAACTTCAATAAACACAATTATTGCACATTAACCAACTGGATTCTGCTATTTATTTATTTAAACCAAATGTATTCGATATAACCAACAAAACATTTCTAGTTACATTGTGATGACAACATACTAGTGTCACACAGCGGTAGTCCATGGGTAAAAAAACCAGAGGGCACTCCGTGGGGATCAGATCACTGAAATAGGAAGTGATATACACAACTAAGTTACCATACATTGGGGTGAAAGGTCAGACAGTAGAAAGCCACTACAGTTACAGATATAATACAATGCAGGAGTAGATTATTACCTGTGTGTCACTGCAAATACTGCAGTATCACTCTGTCCCTGTTGTCTGTGTCGTCCTCTTCGTCTTCCTCCTCTTCACTCTCCGCCGGCTCCACAGTGGCCACAACACCACCATCTGGACCATCCTCCTGAGGAAAGGCACCTGGCGTCGCAAAGCCAGGTTGTGAAGCATGCAGCAGGCCACGATGATATGACACACCTTCCTTGGTGAGTACATTAGGGATCCACCAGTCATATGCAGGCACCTAAACCTGGCCTTCAGGAGGCCGAAGGTCCGCTCAATCACCCTCCTAGTACGCCCATGGGCCTCATTGTACCGTTCCTCTGCCCTGGTCCTGGGATTCCTCACTGGGGTCAATAGCCAAGGCAGGTTTGGGTAACCAGAGTCACCAATTAACCACACACGGTTTCTCTGTAGCAGTTCCATCACATAAGGGATGCTGCTATTTCGCATGATGTACGCGTCATGCACTGACCCTGGGAACTTGGCATTTAAATGGGAGATGTACTAATCAGCCAAACAGACCACCTGGACATTCATCGAATTATAATTTTTACGGTTCCTGTACACCTGCTCATCGTCTTTTGGGGGAACCAAAGCCACATGGGTACCATCAATGGCACCAATGATACTGGGAATGTGTCCAAGGGCATAGAAATCACCCTTCAATGTAGGCAAGTCACCCACCTCAGGGAAAATTATGTAGCTCTGCATGTATTTCATCAGGGCAGACAACACTCTGGACAACACCTTTGAAAACATAGGCTGAGACATCCCAGATGAAATGGCCACGGTAGTTTGAAATGATCCACTTGCCAAAAAATGCAGTACTGACAGCACCTGCACTAGAGGCGGAATCCCTGTGGGTTGGCGGATTGGTGACATCAGGTCTGGCTCCAGCTGGGCACACAGTTCCTGTATAGTGGCACGGTTGAGTCTGTAGGTGAGTATGACGTGTCTTTCTTCCATTGTCGACAGGTCCACCAGCGGTCTGTACACGGGAAGATTCCTCCGTCTCCTCGCAAGTCCCAGCGGACGATGCCTAGGAAGGACAACATGGAGCACAGAGTCAAGCAACCCACAGGTAAGTGCCCACAGCATGCACAGTACACAAATCTCTCGGGATTGAATGGCTAGTATGATTGTCGGTGCAAGGCCTAGGTATGTTTGACGCAGTAGGAATGAAGCCATGTGGGCCCTTGAAATGGCGGCTGCCTGACCTGTGAAGTGTGACAATGTGAAGTGAGGTCATTGCGCAAGCGTGGCACACCGTGGAGCTAGGCGGTCGCAGTCCGCGGCGCAAAGCCGCATTGGACATCATTGAACCCTATGGGTTTCAGGAACCAATGGCGGTGAGCGCCGGCGGTCGCGGTACGCACCGCCGCGGTACGCACCGCCGCGGCACGCACCGCCGCGGCCGTAACCGCCATTTTCTCTCGGCTTGATCACACGAGACCTGAGCATCCACAGGATTGGACCTATACTGCAAGTGCTGCTGTGACCTCGGTCTGGACGTTACAATGGCTGCTGCGACTGGGGAAAGGGCCCCCGCCTTCAGTTCCGAGGAGTTGGAGAAGCTCGTGGACGGGGTCCTCCCCCAGTATGCGCTACTCTACGGGCCTCCAGACCAACAGGTGAGTACACGGGGGCAATGCATAGTGCCCAATGCCTGGGCTGAGTGGGGAGGATGTACGATGGAGGGGAGGGCAGCGAATGACGAATGCATGGCACGACAGATGAGAGCATGTGCCACATGGCAAGGTTGGGGAGGGGGGGCCACTCACATCGAGCATGCAGAAAAGTGATGATGTTTCTCTTCCCCCCTGTACATTTCACATAGGTCAGCGCCCATTAGAAGATTGACATTTGGCGTGCCATCGCCAAGGACGTCCGGGCCCTGGGGGTCCACACCAGAAGGGGCACCCACTGCCGCAAGAGGTGGGAGGACATCCGCCGCGGGAGCAGGAAGACCGCGGAGGCTCTGCTGGGGATGGCCTCCCAACCTAGGAGGGGTGCCAGTCGTACCTTGACCCCTCTGATGTCCCGGATCCTGGCGGTGGCCTACCCCGATTTAGATGGGCGCTTGAGGACATCACAGCAGACACAAGGGGGTGAGTACCAGCACATTCAGCTATTTTGCGCGCAGTGGAGGTGCCTGGGTGGGGGAGGAGGGCTGTGGGTATCCCTAGGCCAAGGCGATTTCTGTAGGATAGGCCCATCCGTGAAGTATGGTCCTGTGCCCCCGCCCCCACCTCTGTAGGGTGCCTAGTAACGCGATTCATGGACCAGTGTATACTGTGTGGGCAGTTGTCGCCCATAGGCTTGTAGGGCATGTCCCAGTGAATGAGTAGTGTACCCCAAGTGCGCAGCGTAGTGCAGGGGGCTTCTGTGTCTGTCCTCTCCGCCAACGGTGTCCCCAATGCATACACTCAACTTGTCTTTATGTTTTCCACCCCCCCCATTTTCTTTGTTTTACTGTGAATGTGTGCATTAGCATCATCAGGCGGAGGAGAAGTGGCATCGGCGCAAGAGGGAGCTGCATCTCACATGGCCCCGGAGGGCCATGCAATGGACTCCGACATGACCAGTGAGACGGAGGGCGAGGGGGGCTCCACCACGGGGACCCGTGGATACGGCAGCGACACCGACACATCCTCGGAAGGGAGCTCCCTTGCGGTGGCGGCAACATCCGTGCCCACCGATCCTACAGGTACAGCCGCCACCCAGCGCACCAGCTCCGCCCTCCCAGCAGCCCCTCGGCCTTCGGCCCGTGCCCGCAAGGCCAGGAAGCCGGCCATCTCATTCGCCCCAGGCACCTCAGGCCCTGGCCCAGTCACCCCTGCTGCCCTCAGTGAGGAGGTCATTGACCTCCTGAGGACCATCATTGTTGGGCAGTCTACCCTTTTGAATACCATCCAGGGTGTGGAGAGGGCGGTGCATCAAAGCAATGCATACCTGGAGGGCCTTCATTCGGGTCAGGCTGCCCATCAACGATCGTTCAACGCTCTGGCCTCAGCACTGACGGCAGTGATTGTCCCTGTCTCCAGCCTCCCTCTTCTGACTCCCTCCACCCAGTCCCACTCCCCTGTTCCTCTGCCTATCCCATCCACACCTACAGACCAGCCTGCACACACCTCAACACCCAAGGACAGCTCATCCAGACATAAGCACCACAGGACACACAAGCATTCACCCAAGCAACATCCTGATGCAGACATGCCAACAGCCACTACCTCCTCTGTGTCCCCCACCTCCTCGTCTCCCTCCTCCCTCCCTGTGACGTCTCCACACACACCTGCAAGCACACCACCATCAGCCATTGCACCCATCACCAGCACACACTCCACACCAGTCCGCACACGTGCAGTCACCTCCCCCACTGCCATGTACACGTCCCCTGTGTCCTCTCCCAGTGTGTCTGTCGCCCCCGCTTCCCAACCACACAAACGCAGGCAGGCACCAAAACAACAGCCATCCACCTCACGTCAGCCTCCTGCCCAAGCACCTGCACCCAAACACAGCACAATTGACTCTCCTACAACCACATCCTCTTCCTCCACTCCCATACCCACTCCAGCCACCCTTCCCATGGCTCCAAAGAAAATTTTCCTCTCTAAAGTGGACCTCTTTTCCTCACCTGACCCACCCCCTCCATCCCGTAAGAGTTCCACAAACACCTCAGCCACCACCAGCCCAGCAACTCCAAAGAACGTCGTGCCTGGTTTTTGGAGTCCGCCCTTTCCTTGGGCTGGGACATCGTCCAGCAGCAAAGGCACAGCCAGCCCCCCCCCCCCGGGAAGAGGACCAAAAAACTGAAGTGCAGGCGCGACAGGCCTGATACGCTTGCCCCCAAGGAGGGTAGTCTTGCACCGTCACCTGCCACATCGGGTAAGGGAGCCAAGGGCCACGGACAGTCTGCCAAGGAGGGCAAGGGCAGCAAGGAGCAAAAGGCAGGGAGCAGCCGACCAGCCCCATTCCGGGGGTATCAAAGGAGAGCCAGGGCCCCAGGACTCCATCACAGGAGGGCCCCGCAACGGAAAGGTCTGATGCAGACTGAGCGGCAAGTATTGGCCAGGTGTGCCCCGCCGTGAGGAGCACCGCTGAACAGGGCTCCGCCGTGACCAGAACTGCTGAACAGGGCCCCGCCGTGAGGAGCACCGCTGAACAGGGCCCTTCCTGTCAAGCACCGCTCCGCTGGGCCCTTCATCTCAAGCACCGTTCCGCTGGGCCCTTCATCTCAAGCACCGCTCCGCTGGGCTCTTCATCTCAAGCACCGCTCCGCTGGGCCCTTCCTGTCAAGCACCGCTCCGCTGGGCCCTTCCTGTCAAGCACCGCTCCGCTGGGCCCTTGATCTCAAGCACCGCTCCGCTGGGCGCTTCATCTCAAGCACCGCTCCGCTGGGCCCTTCATCTCAAGCACCGCTCCGCTGGGCCCTTCATCTCAAGCACCGCTCCGCTGGGCCCTTCATCTCAAGGACCGCTCCACTGGGCCCTTCCTGTCAAGCACCGCTCCGCTGGGCCCTTCCTGTCAAGCACCGCTCTGCTGGGCCCTTCATCTCAAGCACCGCTCCGCTGGGCCCTTCCTGTCAAGCACGGCTCCGCTGGGCCCTTCCTCTCAAGCACCGCTCCGCTGGGCCCTTCATCTCAAGCACCGCTCCGCTGGGCCCTTCATCTCAAGCACCGCTCCGCTGGGCCCTTCATCTCAAGCACCGCTCCGCTGGGCCCTTCATCTCAAGGACCGCTCCGCTGGGCCCTTCCTGTCAAGCACCGCTCCGCTGGGCCCTTCCTGTCAAGCACCGCTCCGCTAGGCCCTTCATCTCAAGCACCGCTCCGCTGGGCACCGCCGTCTCTGAACTGCTCGGCTGGGCCCTTCCTGTCAAGCACCGCTCCGCTGGGCCCTTCATCTCAAGCACCGCTCCGCTGGGCCCTTCCTGTCAAGCACCGCTCTGCTGGGCCCTACCTGTCAAGCACCGCTCCGCTGGGGCCTTCATCTCAAGCAACGCTCCGCTGGGCCCTTCCTGTCAAGCACCACTCCGCTGGGGCCTTCATCTCAAGCACCGCTCCGCTGGGCCCTTCATCTCAAGCACCGCTCCGCTGGGCCCTTCATCTCAAGCACCGCTCCGCTGGGGCCTTCATCTCAAGCACCGCTGGCCCATTGGCAGTCCCGGTTCTGTGTCAGGCAGGCCTTCACGACGCACTCTGCCCACCATGCCTCATCCATGACCAGTGGTCTCTGTAATCCACCTGATGGACTGTGGCTTTGCACTCCCCAGGATGCCACAGTGGGCAATCCACCCACTGTAGAGACTTGTGAGACTGTGGCTTTGCACTCCCCAGGATGGCACAGTGGGCAATCCACCCACTGTAGAGACTTGTGAGACTGTGGCTTTGCACTCCCCAGGATGCCACAGTGGGCAATCCACCCACTGTAGAGACTTGTGAGACTGTGGCTTTGCACTCCCCAGGATGGCACAGTGGGCAATCCACCCACTGTAGAGACTTGTGAGACTGTGGCTTTGCACTCCCCAGGATGCCACAGTGGGCATGGAGGCCCTTCGTGGATCTGGCGTCGTGGACTCATGTGGCTGAGGTGCTCCCCCTTCCCTTCCCCCTGAGGTGCCTGTCTTTTTATTTTAGTGATGCCCCAGCAGTGTTCTCTCCAATGGACTCGATCTTTTGTGTGGGCTTTGCCCATGTGTTGCTGCACATTGGCCCACGGACATTTGGACTTTGAATGACTGGGCCAGACTTTTGCTACTGGTATGGATAGAGTTCTAGATGTGGATTCATTCTTCATATATTGCTATGGTCGCTATACTTTATTGTTGCAATAATATGGTTCTACTTTTACATTCATTGCCTTTTGTCTTTGTTTTTTGGGGGGGTGTTGGGGGTGTCACTCTGACTTTTTTATCTGCATAGGTGTGTAGGTATTTCTGTGGGGGTGAGGGTGGGGGTGGGTGTGTCGCGTATGTGTGTGCCCGTAACCTTTCCTCCTCCCCCCTCCCCTGTGTCGTAGGTGCAGTACTCACCGTTGTCGTCTGCGGCGAGGTTCGTGATCCTGGAAGAAGAGCAGGAAGGCAATGGCTGGGAGGATGTGGAGTTCGGGTTCCATGCTGTTCCGATTCCGCGTGGAGTGTTTTGAGGTAAGCGTTTTCCATTGGAGATCTCTGTTTCCTCTGTGTTTTTATCGGCGGGGCTCCCGCCCCGGAAAAGGTGGCGGATTGGTGGGTCGTGATAGGGTGGGCGGTACATTGTCTGCCGCCTGCCAGTTGGCGGTGACCGCCGTGCTGTTTGTTTGTACCGCCGTGGCGGGCGGTGTGTTGAAGTGGCGGTCTCTGTTGGCGGTTTCCGCCAGGGTCGGAATTCCATTTTTTTTACCGCCAGCCTGTTAGCGGTTTTGCCGCCGCTTTAACACCGACCGCCGAGGTTGGAATGACCCCCTTTGTTTGCTTTTAAAAGACTTAAGGCACTTTATATCTCTTTCCAGTGATATCTTTACAATCTCTTATTGCATCTTTTATTGTTTTGACCTGCAAATATCCAGATAAATATTATATATTTTTCTAAACACTGTGTGGTGTATTTTTGTGGTGCTATATTGTGTTGTTGTATGATTTATTGCACAAATACTTTACACATTGCCTTCTAAGTTAAGCCTGACTGCTCAGTGCCAAGATACCAGAGGGTGGGCACAGGATAATTTGGATTGTGTGTGGCTTACCCTGACTAGAGTGAGGGTCCGTGCTTGGACGGGGGTAACCTGTCTGCCAATCAAAGACCCCATTTCTAACAGTATAGTTCACCCCCAGGTTATCTTTCCTGGGGGGGAGGGAAAGGGATTTCTCCACTGAATAAAATATGTTTTCATTGCAGAGACAGTAAAAAAGGAAACTGTGCACTTGCACTGGATGCACGATTCCCCTGTGCTTATCTCTAGGCTATCTCTACACAGCGAAACGAGAGCCTGTGTGGACATAGTCACAAAACATTCCCAGGAGTATTCCTTGTAATTAGCCTTTCAGACATACTACTGGAACATTATGCCATTTTTAGCTATTGTATATCTTGTGGTCAACAGGAACAAATTAAGACATTGTTGCACGGTGCCTATACCCCTCTAAAATTCAAATTGAATGCCTGTCAACAGTTGATGTTCTTCTGCCCCCACTTACAATCTACCTTGAATAATACTCCTCAGCACCTATACCAGTGCATCCAACAAGGAGATCGCATGATAGCAACTCGGGTCATAACTATTACCTTTCTTGTAGATGGGTAAAATTAAAGATTGAGACCAGGTATTCAGTTTCCCTGTTCTGAAACTGCCTTCAGAACATTTGTCAATAGTAGCCCCTAAAATCAATGTTGTACTTATAGAGATCTGAAGGCAACTCATGGGGTCCTGGAACTTTTGAGTTGGGACAAATATTCATTGCAGTGTTTAACTCTTAGAAGATTGACGATAATATTACACAATCTCCACAAGAACAGGATGAGATTATATGATTCGCCCGCCTCAGGTTTTGCTTTCTTGTGCCTATTTCCAATTGTGTGTACACACACACACACACACACCAACACCAACACACACATACACCCTGTGTATGGCGGAAATCCGGCTGTGGCCATGCCAGCGGATAGCGATAAGGTTGCGCTGCTACCACCAGCAGGGCCACGCCAGTAGACCACCGCCAGCCGTATTATGACCAACAATATGGCCAGGAGGTGTTTTGCTGGTGGGTGTTGCTGATGGTAGCAGAACCCCCTCCCGTCTCCTGCCGGAGGACCCCCTGGATTCGGGTAAGTTGGGTCTCCAACAGGGGATGGGGGTGGGAGGTGTTGTGTGTGTGGGGGGGGTATGTGAATGTATGTTTGTGCATGAATGTGGGTGTGTGTTGAATGCATGTGTGCATGTACGGATGTGCGAGTGTGTGTATGTTGTGATATGTGAATGCGTGTCTGCCGTGCATGTTTGAAAGTGTGTGCGGATATGTGTGTGAATGGATGTATGCATGCGTGTAAGCATGTGGGAATGGGTTGTGTATGCGTGTGTGTGTGTGAAGGGGGCGTGAATGTAGCATGGGTGGGGGGGTTTGGAGAGGTAGGGGGATGGGGGTAACTGGAGAGGAAGGGGGAGACCCCTATCAGTGACAGGGAATGGATTCCCTGTTACTGATATGGACTACAGCCATAGTTTTTGTGGCATTACGAGCACTACTAATACCATGGTGGTAGGCGGGGTCATAATCCCGCAGGTGGCAAAATGGCGCCCGCCGGGCTGGAGATGGATACCACCGTGGCAGTCAGAGTGGTACATTGGCGGGTTGGCTGGCAGTAAGTACCGTCAGCCTGTTTGTGCTACTTACCGCCACATTATCGACGACCGCCGGGGTCATAATGACCCCCTCTATGTCTGCTTAAACAAAACTCAAGCTGACACATATCAGCTTAATACAGAATCCAAATCAGGGGAACAAGTCTAACACCATACATGCTTACATTGGGCAACACAAGGTGAAACACTTACCATAACAAACAGAACACAATGCTATGACACCACCATTGCATTTACAACCACATACCCGTATACACAATACATAGGGGGTCATTCTGACCCTGGCGGTCAGTGTTAAAGCGGCGGCCAAACCGCCAACAGGCTGGCGGCCTAAAAATATGAATTCTGACCCTGGCGGGAACCGCCAACACAGGCCGCCGCTTTTACACTCCGACCGCCACTGTTCCATCCTGGGGAGTGCAAAGCCACAGTCTCCCAAGTCTCTACAGTGGGTGGCTTGCCCACTGTTCCATCCTGGGGAGTGCAAAGCCACAGTCTCTCAAGTCTCTACAGTGGGTGGCTTGCCCACTGTGCCATCCTGGGGAGTGCAAAGCCACAGTCTCTCAAGTCTCTACAGTGGGTGGCTTGCCCACTGTTCCATCCTGGGGAGTGCAAAGCCACAGTTTCTCAAGTCTCTACAGTGGGTGGCTTGCCCACTGTGCCATCCTGGGGAGTGCAAAGCCACAGTCTCTCAAGTCTCTACAGTGGGTGGCTTGCCCACTGTGCCATCCTGGGGAGTGCAAAGCCACAGTCTCTCAAGTCTCTACAGTGGGTGGCTTGCCCACTGTTCCATCCTGGGGAGTGCAAAGCCACAGTCTCTCAAGTCTCTACAGTGGGTGGCTTGCCCACTGTGCCATCCTGGGGAGTGCAAAGCCACAGTCTCTCAAGTCTCTACAGTGGGTGGCTTGCCCACTGTTCCATCCTGGGGAGTGCAAAGCCACAGTCTCTCAAGTCAATATCAGTCTCCACTGGTACTGGAGGGGGACTAGTGCCCAGAGTGCTTCGTGCAGCCCTGCCCGACACAGATGCGGGCCTGCCCCTTCCGCCAATGGGCCAGCGGTGCTTGAGATGAAGTGCCCAGCGGAGCGGTGCTTGAGACGGCGGTGCCCAGCGGAGCGGTGCTTGAGATGAAGGGCACACTTCAGCGGTGCTTGAGACGGCGGTGCCCAGTGGAGCGGTGCTTGAGATGAAGGGCCCAGCGGAGCGGTGCTTGAGATGAAGGGCCCAGCGGAGCGGTGCTTGAGACGGCGGTGCCCAGCGGAGCGGTGCTTGAGACGGCGGTGCCCAGCGGAGCGGTGCTTGAGATGAAGAGCCCAGTTCAGCGGTGCTTGAGCCGGCGGTGCCCAGTTCAGCGGATCAGCCCATGGCGTGGAGGTCATTCGCCACCTGACCTGTGGCTGGCTGCGCCTTCCTGCCCACCTGGGATGGGCCTGGTGAGGCCCTCCTGGGCTGCAGTACCGGGCCTGTTGGTGTCCTCCTGCCCACCTGGGATGGGGCATGCGGGGCCCTCCTGCACAGCTGGGCTGCTGGCGGTCTTGTCGGGCGTGCTGCCCTTCCCAGCCTTCCCTGGTCGCCTGTGGCCCTTCCCCACCTTTGGCGGTGTGCCAGGTGGCACCACACTCCCTGCCGGAGCCATGGTAGGGATTTTGGTCCCAGGTGTTTTAGGCCTCTTGCGCCGGGCACTGACAATCTTCGCATGCTTTTGCGGCGGTGGGCTGACCGTGCCTCGTCTGCCTACTGAGCTGTCTGCCCTTGAGGGTGGGGGACTCCACAGTCCATGGCAGACTGTCTTCACAGGGCCCGCTGTTGTGGTGGCTGAGGTGCTGACAGGAGTCTTTTTAGATGGATGGGGTGGGGGAGTTGTTGGGAAGAGGTCAAGTTTGGAAAGGAAAATAAGTTTAGTAAGAGAGGGATGGGTAGGTGTAGTAGGTATGGGAGTGGAGGAAGAGGTTGTGGTTGTAGGAGTTTGAAGTCTGGTGTCTTTGAGTGTAGGTGCTTGGGCTGGAGGCTGTTGTGAGGTGGATGGCTGTTGGGTGGGTGGCTGCCTACGTTTGTGTATCTTGGAAGAGGGGGTGACAGACACACTGGGAGAGGACACAGGGGACGTGTGAATGGTAGTGGGGGTGGTGACTGCACGTGTGCGGGTGTTCTGGTGAGTGTGCTGGTGATGGACGTAGTGGCTGAAGATGTTGTGCATGCAGGTGTGAGTGGAGACGTGACAGGGAGGGAGGAGGGAGACGAGGAGGAGGGGGACACAGTCGAGGCAGTTGGTATGTCTGTATGTGGATGTTGCTTGTGTGAATGCTTGTGTGATGTGTGGTGCTTATGTCTGGATGAGCTTCCCTTGGGTGTTGAGGTGTGTGCAGGCTGGTCTGATGGTGTGTCTGGGATAGGCAGAGGTACAGGGGATTGGGTCTGGGTGGAGGAAGTTGGAGGGGGGAGGCTAGAGACAGGGATAATTGCTGCCATCATTGCTGAGGCCAGAGTGTTGAATGATCGCTGATGGGCAGCCTGACCCGAATGAATGCCGTCCAGGTATGCATTACTCTGGTGCACCTCCCTTTCTACACCCTGGATGGCATTCAAAAGGGTAGACTGCCCAACAATGATTGTCCTCAGGAGGTCAATGACCTCCTCACTGAGGGCAGCAGGGGTGACAGGGGCAGGGCCTGAGGTGCCTGGGGCGAAGGAGATGCCCACCTTCCTGGGTGAGCGGGCACGGGGCAAACGCTGAGGGGCTGCTGGGAGGGCAGTGCTGGTGCGCTGAGTGGCGGCTGTACCTGTTGTAGCGGGGGGCACGGATGTTGCCGCCACCACAAGGGAGCTCCCTTCAGAGGACGAGTCGCTGTCACTGACATCCGCACGAGTCCCCGCTGTGGAGCTCCCCTCGCCCTCCGTCTCACTGGTGAAATCCGAGTCAGTTGCATGGCCCGCCATGGCCATGTGAGATGCAGCTCCCTCGTGCTCCGATGCCACTTCTCCTCCGCCTGATGATGCTAATGCACAAATGAACAGGAAGACAACAAAAATAGGGGGGTGGGGAAAAATAAAGAAATGTTGAGTGCATGCATTGGCGACACCGTTGGCGGACAGGACAGACACAGAAGCCCCCTGCACTAAGCCGCGCACTTGGGGTCCACTACGCAATCCGTGGGACATGGCCTACGAGCCTATGGGCGACCCCTGCTCACATACATGACACAGGGCAATGAATAGCTGCACTTGGAACCCTACAGAGGTGGTGGGCGGGGGTACAGGGCCATGCCTTACGGAGGGGCCTAGCCTACAGATATCGCCCTGGCCTAGGGATACCCACAGCCCTCCTCCCCCACCCAGACACCTCCACTGCGCGCAAAGTCACCAGGATTTGAGTGTACTCACCCCCTTGTGTCTGCTGTGATGTCCTCACGTGCCCATCCAAATCGGGGTAGGCCACCGCCAGGATCCGGGACATCAGGGGGGTCAAAGTACGCCTGGCACCCCTCCCACGTTGGGAGGCCATCCCCAGCTGAGCCTCCACCGTCTTGCTGCTCCAGCGTCACATGTCCTCCCATCTCCTCCTGCAGTGGGTGCCCCGTCTCTGGTGGACCCCCAGGGTCCGGACGTCCTTGGAGATGGCACGCCAAATAGCGATTTTCTGGTGGGCGCTGACCTATGTGACATGTACAGGGTGTGAAGAATAATCATCACCTTCTGCATGCTCGATGTGAGTGGCCCCCCCATCCCCACCCTTGCCATGTGGCACATGCTCTCATCCGTCGTTTGATCCATGCCTCAATCGCTCCCCTCCCCACCATCTTCCATCCACCCCACTCAACACAGGCATTGGCCACAAAGCATGGTCCCAGTGTACTTACCTGTTGGTCTGGAGGACCGTAGAGTAGCGCATACTGGGGGAGGACCCCATCCACAAGTTTCTCCAACTCCTGAGCTGTGAAGACAGGGGCCCTTTCCCCAGTCGCATGAGCCATTGTCTCTTCCAGACCGTGGTCACAGCAGCACTTGCAGTGTAGGTCCTCTCCTGTGGAAGATCAGGTATCGAGTGATTAAGCAGATAGAAAATGGCGGTCATGCCCGCGGCGGTGCGTACCGCGACCGCCGGCGCACATCGTCATTGGCTCCTGAGACCCATAGGCTTCAATGTTAACCAATGCAGCTTTGCGCCGCGGTCTTCAACCGCCCACCGCCACGGTGTCCCACGCCAGCGCATTGACCTCACATCCCATTGTCGCACTTCACAGGTCAGGCAGCCGCCATTTCAAGGGCCCACATGCCTTATTTTCTACTGCGTCACACATACCTAGGCCTTGCATCGACACTCATACAAACCATTCAAAGCATTGGGAATCATGTTATGTACAAGCTCTGGTTACGTACCTGTGGGTTGTTTGACTTTGTGCTCGCTGTTGTCCTTCATAGGCACCGTCCGCTGGGACATGCGAGGAGATGGAGAAATCTTCCCGTGTACAGACCGCTGGTGGACCTGTCGACAATGGAGGAAAGACATGTCATACTGACATACAGGCTTGACCGAGCCACTATACAGGAACTATGTACCCAGTTGGAGCCAGACCTGATGTCACCAATTCGCCAACCCACAGGGATCCCCCCTCTAGTACAGGTGCTGTCAGTACTCCATTTCCTAGCAAGTGGGTCATTTCAAACAACAGTGGCCATATCATCAGGGATGTCCCAGCCCATGTTTTCCAAGGTGTTGTCCAGAGTGTTGCCTGCCCTGCTCAAACACATGCGGAGCTACATCGTCTTCCCTGAGGTGGGGGATTTGGCTACAGTGAAGACTGATTTCTATGCCCTTGGACATATACCCAACATCATTGGTGCCATTGATGGGACACATGTTGCTTTGGTCCCCCCCCAGCCGGAGTGAACAGGTGTACAGGAACAGGAAGAGTTATCATTCCATGAATGTCCAGATGGTGTGTTTGGCTGACCAGTACATCTCCCATGTTAATGCCAAGTTCCCTGGGTCAGTGCATGACGCGTACATCATGCTCAACTCCAGAGGCACCGTGTGTGGCTAATTGGTGACTCTGGTTACCCCAACCTGTCATGGCTATTGACCCCAGTGAGGAATCCCAGGACAAGGGCAGAGGAACGGTACAATGAGGCCCATGGGAGAACTAGGAGGGTGATAGAGCGGACCTTAGGCCTCCTGAAGGCCAGGTTTAGGTGCCTCCATATGACTGGTGGATCCCTAATGTACTCACCAAAGAAGGTGTGCCAGATCATCGTGGCCTGCTGTATGCTTCACAGCCTGGCTTTGCGACGCCAGGTGCCTTTTCTGCAGGAGGATGGTCCAGATGGTGGTGTTGTAGCAGCTGTGGAGAGTGAAGAGGAGGAAAGCGAAGAGGATGACATAGACAACAGGAACACAGTAATACACCAGTATTTTCAATGACACACAGGTAAGAATCCACACCGGCATATTACATATACTTAACCCCTACTACCTCTCTACTGTCTGTCCTTTTCCCCCAGTGTATGGTAACTGAGTTGTGACTTTCCCTTCCGATTTCAGAGATGTGGGCCCCACTGCGTGACATCTGCTTTATTTCCCTATGGACTACAGCTGTGTGACATTGGTATGTTGGCATCACAATGTGTATATGCCATTTGGCACGGTAATGTCTAATACATTTGTACAAAATCCCAGCCAGACTCCAGATTGTTTTATGCAATAAGTGTGTTTATTACAGTGCTCAAAATTGGTGGGTGGTTGCAAATCGTTGAGGTGTGATGGTGGAGGATTGTCCATGGCAGAGTCCAGACTATCAGTATCACAGGTGCATTGTCCAGATGCCTGTGGAAAGTGGAGCAGGGGCAGTGTAAGGTTGGACAGGGTGTCAATGTGGGACAGTGGGATGACAATCAGGGAGGTATCCTTTGCTGGCGGTGGTCTTGGCCTCTTACTCTGTCTTCTTCCTGGATCTCAGGGCCCGCTTGCGGGGTGGTTCTCCTTCTGCAGGGGGTGGGGTTCTGGTGGCCTGTTGGTCTTGTGTCGGGGCCTCCTGTCCACTCGCGCCGGCAGAGGTGGTAGGCAGTTCTTGGTCCATGCTAGTGTCAGGGGCCCTTTGTGGTGCAACAGTGTCCCGCAATGTGGTGACTACCTGATTCAGAGCCACTACGATGGTGCCCATGGCGGTACTGATGTTTCTTAGTTCTTCCCTGAACCCCATATACTGTTGCTCCTGCAGAAGCTGGATCTCCTGAAACCTTGCCAGGACCGTGGCCATCGTCTCCTGGGAGTGGTGGTATGCTCCCTTGAGGGAGGAGAGTGCCTCTTGGAGGGTGGGTTCCCTGGACCTGTCCCCCCCCTGTCGCACAGCAGCCCTCCCAGTTCCCCTGTTTCCCTGTGCCTCTGTCCCCTGGACTGTGTGCCCACTACCACTGACCCAGGTCCCTGTTGTTGTTGAGGTGGTGGGTTGACCTGGGTGCCCTGTAGGGGTGGACACACCGCTGATTGACGTGTCCTGGGGACAGAGATATGGGCCCGCTGGGTGGGTGCTGTGCTGGTGTTCCCAGAGGGGGGAAGGTCTGCTGCGGCCTGTGGCTGTCTGAGGGGAACCGACTGTCCAGAGGTCCCCGATGGGCCGGGCTGGTCATCTAGATCCAGGGAGACAGAGGTGCTGTCATCACTGTGGGCCTCTTCTGGGGGTGGAGTGGACATTTGTGGACCCTCCTGCGCGGTGACGTGGCGTTCGGGTCCTGCAGGGGTATAAAGGGATGGTTATTGCTTCTTGTGTGCCATAGCGTGCAATGGGTGAGTGCCCGTGTACCCCTGTGCTTGCATTCCTGTGTGGGGGCTTTTGTGACGGTGGTTTGGGGTGGGGGATGGGTATGTGCAGTGGGCATGCTTTGGTGATGGGTGTCCATGCTTTGTGGTTGCATGCATGGCTTGGTGTTGGGATGGGTGGGTTGTGAGGGTGAGACATTTGCAAGGAGTAGGTGTGATGGGGTGGGGGTGGGGGTGAGGGTGGGGGTATGGGTTGGCATGCTGGTGTGGTTGGGGGGATGAAGTAGTTAAGATTTGACTTACCAGAGTCCATTCCTCCGCCTACTCCTGCGAGGCCGTCAGGATGCAGGATCGCCAAGACCTGCTCCTCCCATGTGGTAAATTCTGGGGGAGGAGGTGGGGGTCCGCCGCCAGTCTTCTGCACTGCGATGTTGTGCCTGGATACCATGGAACGCACCTTCCCCCGTAGGTCGTTCCACCACTTCCTGATGTCGTCCCTATTTCTTGGGTGCTGTCCCACAGCGTTGACCCTGTCCACTATTCTGCTCCATAGCTCCATCTTCCTGACAATGGTGGTGTGCTGCACCTGTGTCCCGAAGAGCTGTGGCTCTACCCGTACAATTTCCTCCACCATGACCCTGAGTTCATTGTCAGAAAACCTGGGGTGTCTTTGCGGTGCCATGGGGTGGTTTGGGTGATGTGTGGGGTGGATTGTGTGGTGCTAAGTGTGGTGATGTGTATTGGTGTGTAGTTTGAAGTGCGTGGTAATATTGCTGGGTGACAGTGAATTGCGCGTCTGGGTGCTCGGGTCTCTTTTCTCTGTGCGTGTTCACGAATCTCTAGGAGTAGGGGTTTGTGGGTGATGTGGGTGTGTGTTTTATATTGTATTGGGTGTGTGGGAGTGGTGTGTGTATGTGTCTCAGGTGTGTGTATTTCGATTTATCCAATGTGGCTGTGTTTAGTAAGAGTGTGTGTATTTTGAGCGCAGCGGTGTGTACCGCCAATGGAATACCGCGGTTGAAAGACCGCCGAGTGGATTTGTGTGTCATGATAGTGTGGGCGTATTTCTGTTGGTGTGACTGTGGAGGTTTGCTCATCGCCAGTTTCTCGCTGGCCTTTGGTGTGGCGGACTTTGGTGGATGTCTGTATTTTGGCAGTTTGACTGTTTTGGGTCAGAATGACCGTGGCGGTTTACCGTGGCCGCAGCGGTGTTATGGCGGTCTTCTGCACGGCGGTAAGCGCCTTTTACCGCCGAGGTTGGAATGACCCCCAAAGTCTCTTTCAAGGACAAAGTACCTGGTTTGGAGTGAAAAGTCGCCGCAAAGGGCCGCAGAGGAGGAGATGCGTGGAAAATGGTGTGTGCGTTGGTTTTGCCCCCTCACACACGGACTTGCGTCATTATTTTTCACGTGGGGAAGACGTTGCGTCGATTTCTGGCTCGCGGACAGGTCTCCTCTGTGGGTTGCGTGGTTTTCAGATGCCCGGGGTCTGTGTGTGGAATCATGGGCTTGTTGTCCGGCTGCGCGTCGTTCAGGTGGGCTGTGCGTGGAATTTTCTCCCTCACGGCAGGTGCTGCGTCGATTTCCCCTCTGGAAGTCGGGCGGCGTTGTCCAAGCGGCCCGTGCGTCGAAGTTCCGGTCGCACCTCAGGCGCCGTGTCGATCTTTTCCTTGCGAAGTTGAGCGTCGTCGTCCCGGGTCGGCGTGCCGTGAATTCTTCACCACGGAGCAAGGAGTCCAGTTGCAAGAGAGAAGTCTTTTTGGTCCTGAGACTTCAGGGAACAGGAGGCAAGCTCTATCTAAGCCCTTGGAGTGCACCTCTTCACCGCAGCCAGGGAACAGCAAGGCAGCAGGGCAACAGCAAGGCAGCAGTCCTTCAGAGAAAGCAGTCAGGTGAGTCCTTTGGGCAGCCAGGCAATTCTTCTTAGCCGGATGAAGCTTCTGGTTACAAGTTTCTTCTGCAGGAAGTGTCTGAGGTGGTAGGGCAGAGGCCCTGTTTCATACCCAAATGTGCCTTTGAAGTGGGGAGACTTCAAAGAGTGGCTTAGAAGTGCACCAGGTCCCCTTTCAGTTCAATCCTGTTTGCCAGGGTCACAGTAGGGTGTGTGGCAGTCCTTTGTGTAAGAGCAGGCGCTCCACCCTCCCAGCCCAGGAAGACCCATTCAAAATGCAGATGTATGCAAGTGAGGCTGAGTACCCTGTGTTTGGGGTGTGTCTGAGTGAATACACAAGGAGCTGTCAACTAAACCCAGCCAGACGTGGATTGTAAGGCACAGAAAGATTCAAGTGCAGAGAAATGCTCACTTTCTAAAAGTGGCATTTCTAAAATAGTAATATTAAATCCAACTTCACCAGTCAGCAGGATTTTGTATTACCATTCTGGCCATACTAAATATGACCTTCCTACTCCTTTCAGATCAGCAGCTACCACTTCAATAATGTATGAGGGCAGCCCCAATGTTAGCCTATGAAGGGAGCAGGCCTCACAGTAGTGTAAAAACAATTTTAGGAGTTTTACACTATCAGGACATGTAAACTACACAGGTACATGTCCTGCCTTTTACTCACACAGCACCCTGCTCTAGGGGTCACATGGGGGACATATTAGGGGTGACATATGTAGAAAAAGGGGAGTTTTAGGCTTGGCAAGTACTTTTAAATGCCAAGGCGAAGTGACAGTGAAACTGCATACACAGGCCTTGCAATTGCAGGCCTGAGACAAGGTAAAGGGGCTACTAAAGTGGGTGGCACAACCAGTGCTGCAGGCCCACTAGTAGCATTTAATCTACAGGCCCTGGACACATATAGGGAACTCTACTAGGGACTTACAAGTAAATCAAATAGTCCAATTTGGTGTGATCCAAGGTTACCATGTTTAAAGGGAGAGAACACCTGCACTTTAGCACTGGTTAGCAGTGGTAAAGTGCGCAGAGTCTAAAAACCAGCAAAAGTTAGGTCAGAAAAAGAGAAAGAGGAAGGCAAAAAGTCTGGGGAACCCTGCAGAAGGGCCATTTCCAACATATCCCCCTTAAAGCCAGGGTAAAATAATCAACTCTCTGATGGACTTCCCTGCTTAAGGCAATAGAACATGGACAATGGCCCACTACTGCAGGGGCACTGGCCAGTTCTACGCCTTTCTGAACTCAGTGAGGTTTCTTTGTCTATACTCTCCGGGGCCAGTGAACTGGCCCATGGGGAACCCTTCTCATCACCTGAGGACCCCATCTGTGAAGCTCCTAATTTTAACATACTCACAGATGCATCCCAGTATGCAGACAGTACCACCATGGCCAACAAAGTGATGTGGTCCGTTCCATTCCTTGGGTCTGACTTCTGTACCCAACCCAGGGAAAATTCTGCCCATAAGGACAGAAACCAACAGACGCCACTGACAGCTGTCAGTGTCATGCGCCAGGCCCCAGACCATCCACTGCTAAGTGGAGACCCTGAGGGGGGCCGTTGGATGAGCTTCTCCTCCAGCTGGGGGTCTGGTAGAGAGTTCCCAAGGGGCTCCTGAAGCATCCCAAAATGGGGGGCAGAGCCCCAGGGGTCTTGCACCCCTTCTCCATTCTCACCAGTTCAGGGGTGGGTCCCTGATACCGGTCTCTCAGCCCAGGGTCTGTATCCTGAGGCTGAACAGAGGACAGGGGTGAGTCCTTCCTCACCGTGCCTCCACATCTGGGCTCACATACCCTCCTCTGGGGAGCAGTACTGCCAGACATCTGAACTGTCAGGGCACCCTTAGGGGTCAACCCTCTCAGCTCTCCTTTCACTAGGGGAAACCCATTCCCCAGAATGCAGTCAATGGGCAGCTGGGGACTAACTATGACCCGCCTCTGGGTCACCTCCCCAGCCCACTCTAGGGACACCCGGGCCATGGGTCGGAAGAAATCTTCCCCAATGGCTGGAGTTACTCTACACACCTGTCCGGTGTACTGCTCTGGTGACACTAGTCTCCCCACCATCATGGTAAGACTATCCCCTCTGTCTCTCAGAGTGGTGACTTAGACCCCATTCACTCCCACCTGGTGGAAGTGATGACTCCCACCCTCAGGGATCACCAGTTTACCCTCTGAGTCCACCTCCCAACTAAAGGACATAAAGGCATGGTCTACGACCTGCCCCTGGGGACTACTTTCCCATAAGGCCACATGGGCCACCCCTGTAGAGGTCCCAATACTGGGTGATTTCTTTTACAGACAGAGCCCCCTTCCTGTGTCCTAGCTGGGAACACTCAAAGCAGCGGGGTTGGGAATGGGATGCTTTGGGCCACTGCCCACCAGAACCACCACCCTGTTTCTCAGATGGGGCCTGGGTACCCTTTCCTCCCCCCTTACTCTGGGACTTGTCTGGGTCTTTTCTAACCTCCCCTTCACTCTGTCGGGGGGAACCGGAATCACCCTTCTTGTGGTCACTCCCAGATACCTTTGGGACACTCTGGTGGTAGTCCAGAGGTCCGCCTCCTCAGCAAGCTTCCTGGGCTCAGTCAGCTTACTGTCTACTAGGTGCTGGCGCAATTCTGTAAAACAAATACTGTGCATATGCTCTCTCAGAATCAAATTATACAATCCTGTGTAATCATCTACTTTGCAGCCCTGCACCCATCCATTCAGTGCCTTACTGGAAAAGTCAAAGAAATCTACCCATGTTTGTGTGGATAGTTTGGTGCTGTCCCTGAACCTCTGACGGTATTTCTCAGGGGTCAGCCCAAACTTGGCAAGTAAAATGGCTTTCTGAAGTGGGTATGTGTTTTGATCTGGTCTGTCCAATGTGAGAAGGGTGTCCCTCCCCAATGGTGGCACATAACTCCACATAGCTGTACCCCATTGCCCTTCAGGAACCTCATGAGCCCTTAGTGTAACTTCATAAGCAGCTAGCTATTTATCTATGTCATCTCCCACCACAAAACTGGGCATCACATTTTTGGGTATACGAACCTTCTTTTCTCCAGAAAGTCCTGTCTGTATGCTGCCACCATTACTGCTGGATTCAGACTGTCTTGCCTTAAGATCCAGCTCCTTGAGACTCAGTTCATGAGCCAACAAAAGTTTCTTTTCAGCCGAGGCTCTCTCAGCTGCAGCTTCAGCTCTTTCAGCTTCAATCTGTTTGGCTGCTCTTTCAGCCTCAGCTTGCTTGGCTTCTCTCTCTGCCCTTCTTTCCTCCTGTTGAGCCTCAATTTTCAGTCTTGCCATTTGTAATTGGAACTCCCTCTCTTCTCTCCTTTCCTCTGCGGTCAGGCTTTGCTCAGAGAAACTGCTCCCTGGTCTGGAAGGGGCACAATTGCAGTGGTAACATCACCCACTGGTGGCAAGAAATCCTCTGAGGGGCCATTTTCTGGCTCCTCTTCCTCATCATCCTCCTCTAAATGGGCTTCTGCCCAGGCCCTCAGCGCCACTTGAAAGTCCTCCTTTCTGGAGGCCCCTTGGGTGGGTACCCTCATCTCCCTGCAGAACCCTTTTAGCTGTTTGACAGTATGGGGGTCATTACAACATTGGCGGTAAAAGGCGCTTACCGCCATGCAGAAGACCGTCAACACACCGCCGCGGCGGCGGGAGCCCGCCACAGCTATTATGACACACATCACGGAATCCGCCGAAATTCAGACACCCACACAACACCGCCACACCAAAGGTCAGCAATAAACATGCGGAAACAAATCCTCCACCTCCACGCCAACAGAAACACGCCCATGCCATTACGACCCACAAATCCACACGGCGGTCTTTCAACCACGGTATTCCATTGGCGGTACACACCGCTGTACTCAAAATACACACACAGCTCCAAAACACCGCCACATTGGACAATTCAAAATACACACACCTGATACACATACAAACAACACTCCCACACATCCAACACAATATAAAACACACAAACCCCTACGACCCAAAATTAGAGAGAACGCCATAGAGAGACAGCACAGAATAGAGAACCCCATCACACAGAGGCACACTACACCATCACCCACACAACATCCACGCACAAAACACCACATACCACTACACTCACCACACTCATCAACACATACACCACCCCACACCTCACCCACACCACCCCATGTCACGCCAAAGACACCCCCGCTTCTCTGAGGAGGAGCTCAGGGTCATGGTGGAGGAAATCCTATGGGTAGAGCCACAGCTATTTGGCTCACAGGTACAGCACACATCCATAGCCAGGAAGATGGAGCTATGGCAAAGAATAGTGGACAGGGTCAATGCAGTGGGACAGCACCCAAGAAATAGGGAGGACATCAGGAAGAGGTGGAACGACCTACGGGGGAAGGTGCGTTCCACGGTATCCAGGCACCACATCGTGGTACAGCGGACTGGTGGTGGACCCCCACCTCCTCCCCCACAACTAACAACATGGGAGGAGCAAGTCTTGACCATCTTGCATCCTGAGGTCCTCGCAGGAGTCGTTGGAGGAACGTGCACTGGTAAGTCAAATCTTAACAATCATATCCCCCACCTTACCTGCATGCAATCACACTCCCCCACCCTCAGACCCTCCCCTATCACCCTACCTCCTCACTAATGTACCCATAACACCAACCACCCATCCCAACCCCAAGACCTGCATGACACAACTAAGCATGGATACCCATCACTAAAGCATGCCCACTGCACATACCCAGAACACCCCCCAACCATCAGCACACAAGCCCCCACACAGGAATGCCTGCACTGGGGTACACGCACACCCAACCATTGCACACCATGAAACACATACATGCAATAATCATGTACTTATACCCCCGCAGGAACCCGAAGGAACGTCACCACACCAGAGAGTCCAGACAACACCACTCCACCACCAGAAGAGGCCCACAGTGACGACAGCAGCTCTGCCCTACTGGATCTTGATGACCAGCCCGGACCATCGTGGGCCTCAGGACAGTCGGTTCCCCTTACCCAGCCACAGCCCAACACCGAACTTCCACCCTCTGGCAACACCAGCACAGCACCCACCCAGCGGGCCCATACCTCCCTACCCAGGACAGGTCAATCAGCGGTGTGTCCACCACTACAGGGCACCCAGGCTAACCCACCACCCCAACAACAACAGGGACCTGGGGGCAGTGTTAGTGGGCACACGGTCCAGGGGACGGAGGCACTGGAACACAGGGGAACTTGGAGGGCTGCTGTGCGACAGAGGGAGGACAGGCCAAGGGAACCTACTCTCAACGAGGCCCTCTCCTCCATCATAGGAGCATACTACCACTTCAGGGAGACGATAGCAACGGTCCTGGACAAGTTGCAGGAGACCCTGCGTCTGCAGGAGGAGCAGTATTTGGGGTTCAGGGAGGAGCTCAGGACCATCGCCTCCGCCCTGGGCACCATTGTAGGGGTGCTGACGGACATTCAAAAGACGTTGAGGGACACTGTGGCACTCCAAGGGGCCCCTGACACTAGCCACGATGATGAAATGCCCACCACCACCGCTGGCGCTAGTGGACAGGACGCCCAGCCACAGGACCACCACACCAGCACCCCACCCCCTGCAGACGGACAACCACCACGAAAGCGGTCCCTGAGATCCAGGAACAGGACAGAGCAAGATGGCAAGACCCCCACCAGGAAATAAGACTACCCTGATTGTCCCCCCACTGTCCCACTTTGTCAATCTGTCCAGATTGGAACTGCCCCAGCTCTACTTCCAATGGCCAGATGGGCAATGTACCTGTGAGACTAATAGACTGGACTTTGCCATGGACATTCTTCCACCATAACCCATCCCGATTTCACAACCCCCCTTCATTTTTCTGCACTTAAATAAACACCCTTGAAACACTAATAAAACTGGAGTCAGTCTATGATTTTGAACTTTGTATTGTCAATTACAGTGTCAAAAAGGGTTACCCATTGGAAGGCCAACATACCAATGTCACACATCACAAGCCTTTCAAGGGTGCAAGCTGTTGACACATAGGTTACCACATTTGTGAAACTGAAATGGAAGGGGACAACTCAATTAACAAATAGTGAGTGAAATGTAGGTACAGGATAGAGGTAGATGTGTGAAAGTTAATGTAATCTTAAACCTGAAAATGTACTCACCTGTGTCTCACTGGAAATATTGCTGTATGACTGACTCCCTGTTGTTGTTTTCGTCTTCCTCAGCTTCATCCTCATCACTGTTCACAGGCTCCACAGGCTCCACAGCTGCTACAACACCGTCATCTGGATCATCCTCCTGCAGAAAAGGCACCTGGCGTCGCAGTGCCAAATTATGGAGCATGGAGCAGGTGATGATGATGTCACACACCTTCTTCGGTGAGTAGAATAGGGACCCACCTGTCATATGGAGGCACCTGAACCTGGCCTTCAGGAGGCCGAAGGAGCGTTCGATCACCCTCCTAGTCCTCCCATGGGCCTCATTGTACCGTTCCTCTGCCCTGGTCCTGGGATTCCACACTGGGGTCAATAGCCACGAAAGGTTGGGGTAACCAGAGTCCCCCAATAGCCATACACGGTGCCTCTGGAGTTGACCCGTCATATCAGGGATGCTGCTATTCCACAGGATGTAGGCGTCATGCACAGAGCCAGGGAACATAGCATTTACCTGCGAGACGTACAGGTCTGCCAAACAGACCATCTGGACATTCATCGAATGATAACTCTTCCTGTTCCTGTACACCTGTTCACTCCTCTGGGGGGGGACCAGAGCTACATGGGTCCCATCAATAGCACCTATGACGTTGGGGATATGTCCAAGGGCATAGAAGTCACCTTTAACTGTAGGCAAATCCTCCACCTCAGGGAAAATGATGTATCTCCTTACGTGTTTCAGCAGGGCAGACAACACTCTGGACAAAACTTTGGAAAACATAGGCTGGGACATCCCTGATGCCATGGCCACAGTAGTCTGAAATGACCCACTTGCAAGGAAATGGAGCACTGACAGCACCTGCACGTCAGGGGGGATTCCAGTCGGATGGCGGATTGGTGACATCAGGTCTGGCTCCAAATGAGTTCCTGGATTGTGGAACAGGTCCACCAGCGGTCGGTACACCGGAGGATTCCGCCATCTTCTCATATGTCCCATCTGACGGTGCCTAAGAAGGACAACAGCGAAGAACCAGTCACTATTCCTCCAGGTATGTACCCACAGTTACACACAAGACTACACCACTCACAAAACCCCTTCCTGTATGTGTGTTGATTATAGGCCTAGCTATGTGTGACGCAGTAGTAAATGAAGCCATGTGGGCCCCTGAAATGGCGGCTGCCTGACCTATAAAATGGGACAATGGAATTGTGGGTTAACTGCGCTGGCGTTGGACACCGTCGCGGTAGGCGGTCGTAGAGCACGGCGCAATGCTGCATTGGTTAAAATTGGACCCTATGGGTCCCAGGAGCCAATGAACAGGTGCGCCGGCGGGGATGATGCGCCCTGCCGCGGACGTCACTGCTGCGGACGTCACCGCCATTTTCTATCTCTTCAATCACTAGATACCTGACCTTCGACAGGAGAGGACCTACACTGCTAGTGCTGCTGTGACCTCGGTCTGGAAGCGACAATGGCTGCTGCGTCTGGGGAAAGGGCCCCTGCCTTCACTGCACAGGAGTTGGAGAAACTTGTGGATGGGGTCCTCCCCCAGTACATGCTACTCTACGGTCCTCCAGACCAACAGGTCAGTACACAGGGAGCACGTTGGATGGGCTATGCCTGGGTGGAGAGGGCTGGTTGGAAGAGAGAAGGGTGCAGAGTTCATAGAACATAAATGCATGGGAAAGAATGGGCCACATGGCCAGAGTAGGGAGGGGGCCACTCACATTGACGGTGCAGTAGGTAATGACTGTTCCTCTTTCCTTGTGCATGTCATGTAGGTCAGCGCCCACCAGAAGAGGGACATTTGGTGTGCCATCGCCAAGGAAGTCCGGACTCTGGGGGCCCACCAGAGACGGGCACCCACTGCTGTAAGAGATGGGAGGACATTCGCCGCTGCAGCAAGAAGACGGCGGAGGCTCAGCTGGGGATAGCCTCCCAATGTGGGAGGGGTGCCCGTCGCACCATGACCCCCCTGATGTTCCGGATCCTGGCGGTGGCCTACCCGGAGTTGGATGGGCGCTTAAGGACATCACAGCAGACACAAGGGGGTGAGTACAACCTCATTCTGTGGATTTTGCGTGCAGTGGAGGTGTCTGGGTGGGGGAGGTGGGCAGTGGGTGTCCCTAGGCCAGGGCGAGTTAGGTAGGCAAGGCCCCTCCGTAATGTAGGCCATGTAGCACTCTACCCCAGCTCAAAACAGTGGCAAGTTGATGTATAGTTGCCCCTTTGCCATCCATGTGTGCAGATTTCTACCATTGCCATGTAGGCCATATCCCAGAAATTGCATGTGCAGAGGGCAGGAGCACGGCGTGATGCATGGGGCTGCTGCCTCTGTCTTGTCCGCCAACGGTAGCGGTATGCCATGCACTAAAACTCTCTTTCTTCTGTCTCCCCCCCTTTTCCTGCTCTCCCTGTCCTTTTGTACATCAGCATCATCAGGCGGAGGTACAGTGGCACCGGAGCACGAGGGAGCTGCATCCCACATGGCCATGGAGGGCCACACCCCAGACTCTGAATGCACTAGTGGGACGGAGGGCGAGTGGAGCTTCACGTCGGCCACAGGATCACCAACCAGCGACACTGACTCGTCCGCCGATGTGAGCTCCCCTGTGGTGGCGGCACCATCTGTGCGCCCCACTTCTACAGGTACAGCCGCCACCTCCCCTACCAGCACCGCCCTCCCAGCAGCCCCTCAGCATTCGCCCCATGCCCGCTCACCCAGGAGGGTGGGCATCACCTTCGCCCCAGGCACCTAAGGCCCTGCCCCTGTCACCCCTGCTGCCCTCAGTGAGGAGGCCATTGACCTCCTCAGGTCACTCACTGTTGGGCAGTCTACCATTGTGAATGCCATCCAGGGTGTAGAACGAGAGTTGCAACACGGTAATGCATTCCTGGAGGGCATTCATTCTGGTCAGGCTGTCCTTCAGCGAACCCTGCAATCTCTGGCCTCAGCACTGATGGCAGCCATTGTCCCTGTGTCCAGCCTCCCCCCTCCAACTTCCTCCACCCAGACCCAATCCCCTGTACCCCAGCCCATCCCAAGCACACCTACAGACCAGCATGCACACAAGTCAACACCCAAAAGTAGCTCAAGCAAACATAGGCACCACACACACCACAGGCACTCACACAAGCATCACAACCATACAGACACAGCAACATCCACTGTCTCCACTGTGTCCCCCTCCTCCTCTTCTCCCTCCTCCCTCCCAGTCTCGTCTACACACACACCTGCATGCACCACATCTACAGGCACTAGGACTTGCACCAGGACACCCAGCACCACAAGCCGCTCACCTGCACTCACCACCCCCACTACCATTTACACGTCCCCTGTGTCCTCTCCCAGTGTGTCTGTGACGCCCCCTCCCAAAGTACACAAACACCGGCAATCACTCACCCAACATCCATCCACCTCACAACAGCCTCCAGTACCTGCACCTGCACCCAAAACACCTAAAGTGACACCTCCTACAACCACCTCCTCTTCCTCCACTCCCAGACCTCCTCCAACTGCCCATCCCAGTGTACGTCAGAAACTGTCCCTATGTCAAATTTACCTTTTTGCCCCCCCTCCAATTCATCAGTCCCGTCGTAGCGCCTCAGCCAAAAAGCTTTCAGTACCAGTGGTGCGTGTTCCAGGTTTTTGGAGTGCACCGTCCACCAGGGCAGGCAGTAGGACCCGGAGCCAAGGCACTGGCAGCCCACCCCCTGTAAAGGCTCTGAAATTGGAGTGGACGACGGGACCGTGTCAAGACTCCTGGTGGGACTACAACTGAAATGGGATCGAAGGCGATTGGTGAGTCAGCTGTAACTCCAAAAAAGGTGGGGAAGGTCCCGAGGAAGTCTCCCCAGCCTGTTGTGAGTGTCACGGCGGAGAAGTGCGCCTTTATTTCCGGCGGTCCAGACACAACCGCCAGCACCGTCGTTACTGGTCAGGAGACCACCGCCAGAGTCACAGCCCAGGAGGGCCCAAGTATCGTCACTGGTCAGGAGACCACCGCCGGAGTCAGAGCCCAGGAGGGCCCAAGTATTGTCACTGGTCAGGAGACCACCGCCGGAGTCACAGCCCAGGAGGGCCCAAGTATCGTCACTGGTCAGGAGACCACCGCCGGAGTCACAGCCCAGGAGGGCCCAAGTATCGTCACTGGTCAGGAGACCACCGCCAGAGTCACAGCCCAGGAGGGCCCAAGTATCATCACTGGTCAGGAGACCACCGCCAGAGTCACAGCCCAGTAGGGCCCAAGTATTGTTACTGGTCAGGAGACCACCGCCGGAGTCACAGCCCAGGAGGGGCCAGGATGCCACAGCCCCGCTGGGCAATGATGGAACGTCATGCCACACACCAATGTCCAGTGTGGAGATCGTCATGCCACACACCAATGTCAGTATCAGAACCGCCATGTCAAAGCACTGATGAACAGTCCTGAACCGCCATGGCAAAGCACCGCTGAACAGGGCACAGACCGCCATGTCAAAGCACTGATGAACAGTCCTGAACCGCCATGGCAAAGCACCGCTGAACAGGGCACAGACCACCATGTCAAAGCACTGCTGAACAGGGCACAGACCGCCATGTCACGTCATGCCACACACCAATGTCCAGTGTGGAGATCGTCATGCCACACACCAATGTCCAGTGTGGAGATCGTCATGCCACACACCAATGTCCAGTGTGGAGATCGTCATGCCACACACCAATGTCAGTATCAGAACCGCCATGTCAAAGCACTGATGAACAGTCCTGAACCGCCATGGCAAAGCACCGCTGAACAGGGCACAGACCGCCATGTCAAAGCACCGCTGAACAGGGCACAGACCGCCATGTCAAAGCACCGCTGAACAGGGAACAGACCGCCATGTCAAAGCACCGTTGAACAGGGCACAGACCGCCATGTCAAAGCACCGCTGAACAGGGCACAGACCGCCATGTCAAAGCACCGCTGAAAAGGGCACAGACCGCCATGTCAAAGCACTGATGAACAGTCCTGAACCGCCATGTCAAAGCACCGCTGAACAGGGCACAGACCGCCATGTCAAAGCACCGTTGAACAGGGCACAGACCGCCATGTCAAAGCACCGCTGAACAGGGCACAGACTGCCATGTCAAAGCACCTCTGAAAAGGGCACAGACCGCCATGTCAAAGCACTGACGAACAGTCCTGAACCGCCATGTCAAAGCACTGCTGAACAGGGCACAGACCGCCATGTCAAAGCACCACTGAACAGGGCAGAGACCGCCATGTCAAAGCACCGCTGAACAGGGCACAGACCGCCATGTCAAAGCACTGATGAACAGTCCTGAAACGCCATGGCAAAGCACCGCTGAACAGGGCACAGACCGCCATGTCAAAGCACCGCTGAACAGGGCACAGACCGCCATGTCAAAGCACCGCTGAACAGGGCACAGACCGCCATGTTCTGAACATAGCAAAGACTGTGTAGGTATGAATAGGCCGCCACATCAGGCATCCTTATCCCATGTGCAGCTGGGACAGTGACAGGACAGGAAGTTTCACGGGGAGACTCATCCAGTCTCGGCACCAGTCCCACCCAGTACCAGTAGAGAACTGCATCTACTTGAGAGACTGTGGCTTTGCACTCCCCAGGATGGCACAGTGGGCAACCCACCCACTGTAGAGACTTGAGAGACTGTGGCTTTGCACTCCCCAGGATGGCACAGTGGGCAACCCACCCACTGTAGAGACTTGAGAGACTGTGGCTTTGCACTCCCCAGGATACATCAATGGGCATGGAGCCCCGTCGTGGATCTGGCTTCGCATTCATGTGGCTGAGGTGCCCCCCCTTCCCTTCCCCCTGAGGTGCCTGTAGTGTTTCTATCTGATGCCCCAGCAGTGTTCTCTCGGATTTTGGTCAGGTATCTATTGTGGGCCTCGGCCATGCATTTTTGGACTGTTGGTGCACGGACATTGTTGTGTACATATCTGCACTACTTCTTGTATTGTATATATAATTATGACAGATTTCAAGATATTTATCAGTATATTTTTGTATGACATGTATATTGGCACATTACAATGTTTGACCGCAATTCGCTTAGTCTTTGTATTCTTCCGGGGGGATTGTGGGTTGTTCATGTGATATTTTTGACTGCATTGTTGTGTATGTTGTGATATGCGAGGGTGGGGGTGTTTGGTGGGTGTCCCCCTAACTTTTGCCTCCCCGTGTCGTAGGTGCAGTACTCACCGGTATCTTCGGCGCCTACGTCGCTGTTGGTCATAGAGGAGCAGAAAGACAAGGGCAGGTAGTATTTGGAGTTCCGGCTCCATGGAGTCGTCATTTCTCGTGGAGTATGTTCAGGTGAGCGTTTTCCCATAGCAAAAGCTGTTTCCGCCGTGTTTTTATCCGCGGTGAATCCACCCCGGAAAAGGTGGCGGATTGGTGTGTTCTGATACTATGGGCGGTACATTGTCCCCCACCTGTCTGTTGGCGGTGACCGCCGCGCTGCTTGTCTGTACCGCCGTGGCGGGCGGTGTGTTAAAGTGGCTGTCTTTGTTAGCGGTTTCCGCCAGGGTCATAATTCCCTTTTTTTGTCCGCCGGCCTGTTTGCGGTCTTACCGCCGCTTTAACACCGTCCGCCAGGGTTGTAATGACCCCCTAGATGTCTCCAAAAGGGCTAGGTCAAAATCTCCTGCTTGAGACCCAGCCAGAGACATGTTGAGTGAGGATTTAGGTTTAGAAAATTGTCAGGAAAAAATGAATTTGCAAAAGAGAAAAAAATCAAGTTGACCTTCAACTGTGGGTAGGTAGAGAAATACTTAGCTACTGTATGTCACTGCACAAATACAAGTCCTATCCTCACCACTGATCACCAATGTTAGAAATGGGGTCTTTGGTTGGCCATCAGGTTACCACCTGTGCAAGCAAGGACCCTCACTCTAGTCAGGGTAAGTCACACACAATCCAAATTATCCTGTGCCCACCCTCTGGTAGCTTGGCACTGAGCAGTCAGGCTTAACTTAGAAAGCAATGTGTAAAGTATTTGTGCAATAAATCATACAACCTCACAATATAGCACCACAAAAATACACCACACCGTGTTTAGAAAAATATATAACATTTATCTGGATATTTGCAGGTCAAAACGATAAAAGATGCAATAAGAGATTGTAAAGATATCACTGGAAAGTGATATGAAGGGCCTCATTACAACATTGGCGGGTGGCAACCGCCGCCCGCCAAGTTGTAACCGCCATGCGGCCGCACTTCTGCGGTGCCCATTTTGACATCCCCGCTGGGACGGCGGGCGGAAACCGAGTTTCCGCCCGCCGGCCCAGCAGGGATGTGGGCCGCAACATGGGAGCTGGCTCCAAATGGAGCCGACGGTGTTGCGGCCGTGCGACGGGTGCAGTTGCACCCATCGCGCTTTTCACTGTCTGCATAGCAGACAGTGAAAAGCTGCATGGGGCCCTGTCAGGGGGCCCCGCGACTCTCCATACCGCCAGGAAAAGGCTGGCCGTCGGGGACTCGTAATCCCCTGGGCAGCAGGCGGATTATCACCGCAGGGGCAAATGTGGCGGAAAACCGCCGGCCGAAGTGCAGCGGTCGTAATGACCCTGGAAGCACCGCCAGCCTGTTGGCGGTGCTTCCTTCATTTCAGCCCTGGCGGTACAGTACAATCTTGTCTGTCAGGGTCCCAGTAGGGTGTGTGGCAGTCCTTTGTGTGAGAGCAGTCGCTCCACCCTCCCAGCCCAGGAAGACCCATTAAAAATGCAGATGTATGCAAGTGAGGCTGAGTTCCCTGTGTTTGGGGTGTGTCTGAGTGAATGCACAAGGAGCTGTCAACTAAACCCAGCCAGACGTGGATTGTAAGGCACAGAAAGATTCAAGTGCAGAGAAATGCTCACTTTCTAAAAGTGGCATTTCTAAAATCGTAATATTAAATCCAACTTCACCAGTCAGCAGGATTTTGTGTTACCATTCTGGCAATACTAAATATGACCTTCCTACTCCTTTCAGATCAGCAGCTACCACTTCAATAATGTATGAGGGCAGCCCCAATGTTAGCCTATGAAGGGAGCAGGCCTCACAGTAGTGTAAAAATGAATTTAGGAGTTTTACACTACCAGTACCTGTAAACTACACAGGTACATGTCCTGCCTTTTACCCACACAGCACCCTGCTCTAGGGGTTAACAAGGGCATACATTAGGAGTGACATATGTAGAAAAAGGGGAGTTTTAGTCTTGGCAAGTACTTTTAAATGCCATGTCGAAGTGACAGTGAAACTGCACACACAGGCCTTGCAATTGCAGGCCTGAGACAAGGTAAAGGGGCTACTAAAGTGGGTGGCACAACCAGTGCTGCATGCCCACTAGTAACATTTAATCTACAGGCTCTGGGCACATATAGGCGGTCAGAAGGCTGCCCGCCGGCCCAGCGGGAAAGCCCCTTCAACAATGAAGCCGGCTCCGAATGGAGCCGGCGGAGTTGAAGGTGTGCGACGGGTGCAGTGGCACCCGTCGCGATTTTCAGTGTCTGCTTTGCAGACACTGAACATCTTTATGGGGCCCTGTTAGGGGGCCCCTGCACTGCCCATGCCAGTGGCATGGGCAGTGCAGGGGCCCCCAGGTGCCCCACGACACCAGTTCCTGCCATCCTGTTCCTGGCAGTAATTACCACCAGGAACAGGCTGGCGGGAAGGGGGTCGGAATCCCCATGGCGGCGCTGCAAACAGCGACGCCATTGCGGATTCCCTGGGCCAGGGGTAAACCGGCGGGAAACCGCTGGTTGCCCTTTTCTGACCGCGGCTTTACCGCCGCAGTCAGAATGGCCCAGGAAGCACCGCCAGCCTGTTGGCGGTGCTTCCGCGGTCCCCGGCCCTGGCAGATGTGCCCTATGGAGGAGAATGGTGAGCAGAGGGTCATCTACCACATAGGTTGCACAAGGGTGTTTTGCATGATTGTGATTTAATCAATATGTGGCGCTGTCTGTCCGTATTCCTGCTCAAATGTGCTGTGATGCAGTTGGGTGCCCTGCTATGTGCTCCCCTGAAATGGCGGCTGCCTGGCCTGTAAGGAGGGACCAGGGGAAATGAAGTAACTGCGCTGGCATTGTGCAGCATCGCGGTAGGCAGTCGAAGACCGCCACGCAATTCAGCATTATTATCAGTGGGCCCTAGGGGTTCCAGGAGCCAATGACGATGTACGCCGGCGGTGAACGTGTGCACTGCCGCAGACGTGATGGTACGCACCGCCGCAGACGTGACCACCATTTTCTATCTGTTCACTCACTTGATACCTGACCTTCAACAGGAGGGGACCTACACTTCAAGTGCTGCTGTGACCTGAGTCTGGAAGTGACAATGGCTACAGTGTCTGGGGAAAGGGACCCTGCATTCACAGCGGAGGAGTTGGACAAACTGGTGGATGGGGTCCTCCCCCAGTGCACACTACTCTACGGTCCTCCAGACCAACAGGTGAGTATACTGTGAGCATGATGGATGGGACATGAATGTATGGAGTGGTCTGGATGGAAGATACATGTGGGGGGGGCTGTGGCCTGCATGTGAGGATGGTCACTGTATGTGTTTCAGGGCATGGGTGGGAGGTTGTGGCCAATGAGTTAGAAGAACCGGACGAGGGAGTAAGTTCCATTCTTACTTTACCTTTCCTGTAGGTCAGTGCCCACCAGAAGAAGGGTATTTGGCATGGAAGTGTGGACCCTGGGGGTCTAACATAGATGGAGCACCCACTGCTGCAAGAGATGGGAGGACCTGCGCCTCAGGAGCAAGAAGACGGCAGAGGCCCAGCTGGGGATGGCCTCCCAACGTGGAAGGGGTGCCCGTCGCACCATAACCCCCCTGATCTTCCGGATCCTGGCGGTGGCATATCCGGAGTTGGATGGGCCCTTTACGTCATCACAGCAGCCACAAGGGGGTGAGTAAAGTCTTGATCAGCTGTCTCTGCGCGCTATACGAGGTGTCTGGGTGGGGGATGTGGGCTGTAGGTCTGTTGTTAGGCAGACTCCGTGGCACTCCAACCCCATCTACAACTAGTCAGGCTCCTGTGGGTTCCAGGTGTGCAGAAAATGGGGTTAGGTCTAATCGCCCATGGGCAGGTGATTTTCCTAAGAACCGTTAGTGCATGGGCAGTGCATAGGGCTGCTCCCTGTGTGTTGTGTCTGCCAACGGTAGTGGTGTTGCTGGCATTGACCTTGTGTGTCCTCTGTCTTTCCCCCTTTTTGTTTTGTCACCCTTTTCTTGTGTGCATTAGCATCATCTGGAGGATGAACAGTGGCACCGGAGCAGGAGGGAGCTGCAACCCACATGACCCAGGAGGGTGATTGTACGGAGTCTGAAGGCACCAGTGGGACGGAGGCTGAGGGGAGCTCCATGACGGGGACAGGAGGGGTCCACCAGTGACAGCGACTCCTTCTCTGATGGGAGCTCCCTTGCAGTGGTGGGCACATCTATGCCCCCCGCAACAACAGGTACAGCCGCCACCCCACTACCAGCATCACCCTCCCAGCAGCCCCTCAGCGTGTTTTCTGTGCCCCCTCACCCAGGAGGATGGGCATCTCTTTCGCCCCAGGCACCTCAGGCCCTGCCCCAATCAGCCCTGCTGCCCTCAGTGAGGAGGCTATTGACCTCCTGAGATCCCTCACTGTTGGGCAGTCAACCATTTTGAATGCCTTCCAGGGTGTAGAGAGGCATTTGCAGCAAACAAATGCATACCTGGAGGGCATTCATTCTGGCGTAGCAGCCGAACAGAGAGCATTTCAGGCTCTGGTCTCAGCACTGGTGGAAGCCATTGTTCATGTGTTAAGCCTCCCCCTCCAACCTCTACTACCCCGACCCAATTCCTCTTACCTCAGCCTATCGCAAGCACACCATAAGACCAGCATGCACACAAATCAACACATAAAAGTGGCTCAGACAAACATAAGCACCACACATCCCACAGGCACTCACACAAGCACCATACCCATGCAGACATACCAACATCCACTGCCTCCACTGTGTGCCCCTCCTCCACGTCGTCCACCTCCCTCACAGTCTTGTCTCCACTCACACCTGCATGCACTACATCCTCAGCCACTACGTCCATCACCAGCATGCCTATCACCATACACCACTCATGTGCAATCACCACCCCCACTACCGTGCACACGTCCCCTGTGTCCTCTCCCAGTGTGTCTGTGAGCCCTCCTCCCAAAGTACCCAAACGCCGGCACACACCCACTCAACAGCCTTCCACCTCACAACAGCCTCCAGCCCAAGCACCTTCACTCAAATTCACCAGACGTACACCTCCTACAACCACTACCTCTTCCTCCACTCCCACACCCCCTCCATCTTCCCGTGCCAGTGTGTCTAAAAAACTTACACCTCCCTACCCCGTTTTTCCCCTAGGGCCAGGATGTCAAGATCCCAGCTCAGCACCTCAGCCACCAAATCCTCGTCCAGTGTGGTCCCTGCAAGTCCGGGAACATGGAAGGGGGCACCCATCAGTGCTGCCAGTGTGCCACCTAGTGCGGCCAAGGACCACCCTATTCCGCCACCTGTCAAGGTAAAGAAGAGGTCAGCATGCGGAAGAGAAAAGCGCCACCAATCACCCAGCAAGGCCACTTTCAGAACCAAAGAGGACAGTGCCAAGGTCCCAGCAGCGACTTCCAAGGTGGGGAAGGGACACAGAAGCAAAGGGAAGTCATGTCAGGGCACGGGGCCTCCGGGTGAGGGACTGGTGTCACCCCTTTTGCAAGACAGCCCAGCAGCCTGTACGGCGGTGGGCACCGCCGCAATGCCCGCCACCTTCACCGCCACCTGCACCGCCATCTGCACCGCCATCTGCACTGCCACCTGCATGTCTGCTGCCTCTACTACAGTCACCAGCATCATCCCCAATGGGCAGCCTTCCGAGGCTGCAGGAGACGGCCTGGTGTCTCCCTCCACAAGTGCAGACACCTGCACCACCAGCAGCATCTCTGCCACAGACACTGCCGCAGCCACCGCCACCTGCCCCGCGACATGCCCAGCCAGTGCCACTACAGCGGACATCAGCAGCATCCTCAGTGGGCAGGCGTCCAAGGCTGCAGGAGACGTCCTGGACCCTGCACATACTACATGAGTCACCACCACCAGCACTGGCACTACCAGCAGTTTGCAATTTTTTTTTAATGCAAATCACAGAAGCCAGAGTATCTAATTTCCAAAACACTAATTAGAATAGGCACCCCTTTTTTCCTCCTTCCATAAAACACCTTGAACACACTTTTGTTCATTCACACCCATTTTGCACTTCCCCTGTATAGTAAGTCCCTGTCACCTGTGTTTTGTTCCACCATGTTATGGTCAAAAAATACACCTTTTTCTGAAGACGAGTTAAGAGTCATGGTGGATGAAATCATAAGAGTAGAGGCACAATTGTTTGGAGCACAAGTCCAGCAAAATCCTCTCAATATAAAAATGGAAATGTGGCTAGTAGATAGTAGACCCAGTTAATGCTGTTGGAACCATCCTGCACACAAAGGAGGACATCAGTAAGAGGTGGAATGACCTCAGGGGCAATTCTTATAAGACTGTTGGTGCCCCCCTAGTGCCCCATTACATTTGCTTTGCCTGGGAGGAGAAGGTCTTTGCCATCCTGCATCCTGACAGTTTGACAGGAATAACTGGGGGAGTGGAGTCTGGTAAGTTACAACACAAAAATATGTCACCAAAGTGCCATGTCATGAATGTTCACAGCTCACCTTTACCCACTGACTTGTTCCTGGACCCCACCAACATTCAATACCCTGAGTATCTGAGTGTAAACACTGTCAATCTGTATTGTTAGACCCAACAGCACAGCTACTAAGGTCCATCACATGCCATTTGTCCAACTGGGGCATGTGAGTCTTTCAATATACAAAAATAATCCCAGGAGTCATAGTATGCCTCAACAAGTAAATGTATATCCAAACCTCATTACAGTCTGCATACAAATATGTAATACCCAACATTTGCATAGTATGCGTACTAGAGAGTGTGACCAGACAGCAACTCTCAGGAGGTACTGTTTTACCAACTCCAAACTCCAACCCAGTGGTCACCTGGACCAATACATCTGGTAGTGAATTCTCAAATTAAGTTTACTCACCCGGGAGAGAACCTTTGTTAACTGTGTGTAGTAGAGAGAGTGGCCTGACTGCAACTCTCAGGAAACACTGTTTCTGTAACTGCAACCACCAGCAGAGTGTGCCCTTGCCTCTATTACCCCTGGCTCTTACTCTCAATTGAGGTGTACTCACCTGGGAGGATACCATTTGTATAGTGTGTGTAGTAGAGAGAGTGACCCAACTGCAGCTCTTATGAGGCACTGTTTCTCTAACTCCAACCACTAGTTCAGTGGCCACAATACATCTGTTAGTGGGGGAAAAACATTTGTCAAGTGTGTGTAGTAGAGAGAGTAACTCCCAGGAGGCACTGTTTTACTGACTCTAAACACCAGTCCAGTGGTCACTTGTCCACCTACCCTTATTTGGCAAATCACAAATGAACTTCACTCACCTGGGAAGTTAGCATTTTTCTAGTGTGGGAAGTAGAGGGAGTGACCTGACTGCTAAGGCCAGGAAGGTCCTGTGTCTATAAATCCACTCACCAGTCCAGTCTTCTCTTGTCCATATACCATTGTTTGGTAAACCACAAATGAAGCGTATTCACCTGGGGAGATCACATTTGTATGTTGTGTGTAGAACAGGGAGTGACAAGACTGCTGAGGCCAGGATACTCAGTCACTGTTACTCCCCTCACCAGACTATTGTTCTCTTGTCCAAATGTCATTGTTTGATAAACCATCAATCAAGTGTACTCACCTGGGGTGATCGTATTTGTATATTGTGTATAGTATAGTGAGTGACATGTCTGCTGAAGCCAGGAGACTCTGTTTCTATTACTCCACTCACCAGACCAGTTTTATCATGTACAAAACCATTGTTTGGTAAACCACAAATAAAGTGTACTCACCTGGAAGGATGCTATTTGTCTAGTGTGTGAAATAGAGGGTATAACCTGATTGCTACTCCCAAGAGGCACTGTTTCTCTGACGACTCCAAACTCCAGACCAGTGTTCACTTGTCCACATACCCCTGTTTCACAAGTCTCAATTGGAATGTACTCACCTGGGAAGATACAATTTGTGAAGTGTGGGAAGTTGAGGAAGTGACATGACTGCAAAGCCCAATAGGCCCTGTAGCCCAAACTCCAAACACCAGCACAGTGGCCACTTATCCAAATGCCCTTTTTTGTCAACTATCAAATTAAGTATACTCACCTGGGATGGATCAAGCACAGCTCATGCCCAGATTACAGATGTAACTGTCAACATAGCTCCATCTTGACTTGGTAACCCAAGATGAATTATTTGAAGACAGGAATGACACTTTAAACATAGTTTATGACAATTAATCGTAAGGCCTCAAGATGCATCACCAGATTGGTATTGGCAGCAAACACATTCGCATTGCACTAGGCACACGATGATGCCAGGCACATATACAACACAATCCTGGTTCTGCCTGCATCACAACCAACTAGACCTCCTAATGTGCAAAGCTATATCTTGCATAGCTACTGTTTTGCCTGCACTGGTGGCAAGATGGCATTTTCAGGCCATCCCCCCTAGTGCTAATGATCAAAACATTTCAGCAGCAGCTTGAGTCAAAATGAATTGACATGCTTCACACATGATAGGCCAACGCACCCTACACCATGGCCACTATAGGATTAACTGCAACTTAAATTTGTACAAGGTCTCTGAATACTGCATCACTAAACCGTTGGAGGTAGATGTCACAATACAACCAGTAACGTTGTATGTTTTATATCAACAGGTTGAGCTGCCGCTGGGCACACAGAGGCCACAATACCCCCTGGATGAAGCCCTCAGTGATTATGACAATCCTGGACATTAGGATATGATGGACGGTTCTGGACCATCTGGGCAACCTGGTCAGACACCAACAGTGAGTCTCCTTGTGGCCACTTACATCACCTCCCAGCCTGGTTGCCTCAACATCACAGGCAGCCATTCGCCTTCAACCTGTGTCCTGAGCACAGTGTCTACCATCTTGTGCCTCCCGGTCTTGGATCCTAAGGTGCAGCACAACACTTCAGAAAATGAGTGTCCAGGAACAAGTTAGAGGGGCACACTGTGGCAAGAGAGCAGGCCCATGGGGAAGGGTGCATGGGAGGTATGCTGAGGGCTAGTGGGTGAGGCAATGGAGGCTGATCTTGGTCAGGACACAATCAGCCACATCTTGGGGGTCTATCAATAGTCCCAAGCATGATGGGGCAGGTGTTGACTGAACTTCAGTAAATCAAGCAGCTACAGAGGGACATGCACAGAGACATGCGGGAACAGATGGAGGCCCACAATAACAATGGCCTCTCTAACAGGAGGCTGAGGGATATTCACACCACCGTGAGCAGAGCATAAAGGATCTCATTTATGTGCCACACATTCACTCTGTTGACTGATCCTCAACCACCTACCAATTCCAATAGGAGGAGTACTCTGAACTTTGCAGTCCAAGTGGTGTGACATCTACTCCAATGATTTTATTCATCATGACTGGCCCTTTCATTTTGCATCTTCTGTATCTTTCTGCCCAAATTTTATTTTCAGAATTAGCACTGTAATAAATTCATCTATCACAAACTCACTTTCTGCTTGCTTAATTTTAACATTTCGCTATATAGAGATGTGAGACCATGTAAACCATATTATGAAGACACATGCTACTTGTGCAAGCAGTGATATGTTACATTACACAGTGTTAACAAACACATTAGTACAAGTGTCTGGTCAAACCAAAAATTGTATTCCAGTGTACAGCACAAAGGTTGTCAATATTTCTGGACTTTTAGGAACCAGAATCTGTGACCCATGATGAGGCAAAGCACATATTTCAAGGTACAGACCCCAGACCATGATAGAAAGGGCTTTGTCAGACATTGTTCTGTAGAATAGGCAAACATTAAAGTGCTTGATGTCAGCAGCTTGAGCCTTATCACAAACATACCAAAGTAATACAATATTACATAATCCAAGATACAGACAGATGGCAGTAAAACAGTCCCTGATCACAGGCCCATCATAATCTCATTGCCATGCATCTGGTGGTATGACTCAAACATAATTCAGTGTTGAGACACAGGCACTTTGGCCTGCAATGATGAAATACATCTACAGCTAGATATAGGTAATAAAAAAAGAGTGTTTAGCCAATGTAAAGGAAAAGTGACTTGATCAAAAGCTATGGCTTCATATTTTCAGAACACATGCTGACACAAATGAGGCATCAGGCCCACCACAAGACACATAACAAGTGCAATGTGCACTTCTCTGCATCCACCCTAACACTGTGCCAACTGTCTTGGTACAGGTCTCATACATCCAAACTCTGCAACCTACATTACCTTGAACAGTCCATGCCTACTTTGTATGTCAGAACAGCATCAGACACCTGCCAATGTCACAACTCTAAAATGCCACATGAAGATGCCATGGGGGAAGTACCTGTACAAAGAACAATACAAGGAGTATAGGCTTGAAACAATACCTATAACACAAGTGACTTAGCAAGCAAATGTAAAATAAAGCACATTGCAAGGAAACTGACACAAATAAAGCAACATCATCAAGGGGAGGATGTGTCAAAGTCAAATGCTATCTTATCAAGCAGCCTTCGGATGAATCTTGCAGAATATCAGCTCCCTAGCTGTTTCTAAAACACTCAACTCCACACAATCTCACAACTATAGTTCATCGTACAGTCACAGTCCCTACATCACATGGGATACTTACACTCATGAAAAGTAGCTGTTGATGACATAATTCCTCAAGTCAGCTCCTTCCTCTTCACCACTATCATCCTCACTTGGCATTTCAGGAGTCTTACCTGGTGGTACTGGAGGCTCCCCCTTGTCTTCGATGTGCAGAATGTTCCTCCGCAGGGTGATGTTGTGGAGCCTGCAGCATGCCACAGTTTCCCGGATGAGTAGAGGAGGGCTCCCCCAGTCCAGTCCAGACAGCAGAATATGGCCTTCAGGAGCCAAAAAGCCCGCTCCACTGCCTGACTTGTTCTTCCATGGGACCCATTGAAGTCGACTTCCCCTGACGTAGTTGGATTCCTCAGTGGCATCAACAAACAAGGATGGTTTGGATATGCTGAGTCTCCTGTCAAGGGATGGGACATAAGTGCAACAATGAGTCCCTCACTTCATGATTGTAGCACCTGACATTGCACACACACAATCAGGACAGATGTAACTTACAACCAGCCAGTCCCTCTCTGGGTACAGTTGTGACATCAGTTGGAGTATGACACTGTTTCACATTATGAAGGAATCATGGGCTGAACCTGGATAACGGACACAGACATATGATATGTAGAGATCTACCAAACAGGCAACTTGCAAGTTGAGGGAATGGAAGTTCTTTCCGCTGTGATAGACACGTTCATTGGCCTGCGGTGGCACCAAGCCAACAGGTGTGCCACCACCACCACATGCAGGAGGTGGGCAAATCCATAAAAGTCAGCCTTCGCATTAGCTAAATCCTCATGTCGGGGAAACCTGATATAACTGTCAGTGTGTTTCAACATTGCTGAGAGAAAATCCTCCAACACCAGAATAAACATAGGTTGGGACATACCAGCAGATAGGGCCATGTTGGAAGGATGCTGTGGCCAAGAAGTTCAATACTGAAATGATTTGTGCAGTGGGTGGTATGCTGGTTGGATAACAAATAGTTGAATCCAGATCTGACTCCAACCAATGCCATGGGTCCACTATTGCATGCCTATTTAGATAGTAGCACTAGATGACATGGCGTTCTTCCATGGTCTGAAGGTCTAGCAGTGGACGGCAGACAGGAGGTTGTGACATCTTCCCTCTTCCAGTGTGCCCATGTGTGACAAGACATGATCTGTAACTTTAGTCATTGTGTCCCTAGCAACATACATGATGCATGCCAACAATATCATGTGACAAAGCATTTCTGACTGGATAGACATGACTCCCAGTACACATCCCAGCTGCCAACGACACAAGGGTCACATGTGATCCCCTGGTTTTCAAAACATGTGTCCACAACATGGATTTGGACTAAACTCAAAGATGTGCAACACAATTGCCCCCCGAAATGTGTTTGTATATTACGATCGCCAAAAAGCCCGTCGGTGGGGATCAATCAATCAATCGTAAAGCGCACTACTCACCTGTTAGGGTCTCAAGGCTCTGGGGGGGAAGGGTTGCTACTGCTCGAATAACCAGGTCTTGAGGCATCTCCTGAAGGTCAGGAGGTCCTGGGTCTGTCGTAGGTGGACGGGGAGGGAGTTCCAGGTCTTGGCAGCGAGGTGGGAAAAGGATCTGCCACTGGTTGTAGTTCCATGGATGTGGGAAATGGTGTCGAGGGCGAGGTTGACGGAGCGGAGATGGCGGATTGGAGCGTGGAAGGTGAGTCGCTCATTGAAGTAGGCAGGACCTGCATTGTGGAGAGCTTTGTGGGTGTGGATGAGGAGTTTGAAGGTGATCCTCTTGTTGAAGGGAAGCCAGTGTAGGTCTCTGAGGTGAGCTGAGATGTGGTCGTGGCGTGGGATGTTGAGGATGAGGCGTGCGGAGGCGTTCTGTATTCGTTGCAGTTTCTTCTGGAGCTTGACCATTGTTCCCGCGTAGAGCGCATTGCCGTAGTCCAGTCTGCTGTTGACGAGGGCGTGGGTGACCGTCCTTCTGGTTTCAGTAGGGATCCATCTGAAGGTCTTGTGGAATGGCCCATGCACCCCTGTTAAATCCCATCTGTTCCCTGCAACAAACTACAATGGTGGTTGACTTGAAGGACCTAAATGACAATTAGAATAAGAATGTTTTTGCTGAAACTAAACATATACCCTATTTGTGACACAGTTTATTAAGCCAAATACAGCATTTCAGCCCGCCAAAATGGCGGATGCCTGACCTACTCCACTGGGCATTAGGAACCGCCCACGACCACTGGGGGAAGTCATTTTGGTGGTAGATGGTTGCCACAGTGGCAGACACAGCCATAGGTGAACATTTTTGCCTGTGGTGGTCATGGGCAAATGGCTCTGTCTGCCAGCAGTGATGATTGCGTTTTTGGCACATGTGACTGCAATGTTGTGCAGATTCACTCACTTGACTCATAACATGCTGCCAGCAATACCTCCATGACCTGAGCTGCTGTGTGCTGCCTCTGGGAGCAATCATGCCACACCCAGCAGGTGATGGGGCCCCTCATATCTTTCCAGAGGAGCAGGAGAACCTTGTAAATGGGGCCCTACCCCTGTATGGATAGCTATATGGGTCACTAGATGAGCAGGTATCAATTTCATAGGCACAATTTATACTGTTCAACACCATCCTTTCCCTTCTCCGATGGTACAATATGGCCCTATGTGCCAGTGAGACTTCTAGTGTGCCTATTGTTGCAGTCTGTGTGGTATAACATGGCACAGGCATGCGTGGGCAGTAGCATCTGTTAAGTTCAGTTACATTGCATTGTGTGAGGTTTTTGGGGTCCTAGATCATCCTTGTGTTGGATGTACATACCAAGGTAAGGAAACTTTACTGCCATCAACCGACTTCTTTTACTTTACAATGTTTGTAAATGTTAGACAACATATATGTGCTTGACAGCATGGGCTGTGTATGTATTTTGTATGATGCATTTGAGGATCATGTAAGCAATGTGAATACTACCATAAATCTTTCACCTCACATCTGGCCTTGACAAACTGTAGTCTGGAAGGCATATCCTGAATCACTCTGCCCTTCAGGTTGCCACACACACCTTATGCCAAATTACTAATGCCCACATGATGTACAGTCATGCATAGAAGTGATGGAAATGGAGTGACACGTAGGTTCTATATGCTCAGCCTGCAGAGATCAAGGCCTGTCAAATGTATCTCCCACTATGGGACATAGTCCAGGCTGTGGTACAGTCATTGTGGTCATGCAATTGTGACATTGTGCCCACTCCCTGTACACCAATAGATAATGTTATGTGTGCAAGACGATGCTCTAGTGTCAACACTTGTCCTGAATGCCATTGACTAGATTAGGACTGGGTACTGAGGTAAATCCATGAAATAGTCCATAGGTACATTTTGCATTATAGTCAATGTATGTCTTTGACTCAAGACAGGTTCCTTACTCCTACAGCTCTTTTGTCACCCTCACAGAAGTCATATTTGTCTTGTACAGGCTTAGTACACTGCTGGCAGTCCCATAGTGCAGACAGTGTGTTGATTCCCGGGAGGCCATGAAGTGTGACTCAGTAGCTTGGTCACATTGCAGAACATGTGCAAAGCATACCTATGTATGTTAAATGCCATTTCTGTGTGATAGACACATATGTCCAAAGGAGTGTTCTGCGCTATAGACACAAATGACAGAACACTCCCCCGAAGTGGTATGGGTCTGCATTTGGTAGGCCACATGCTCAAACATACAGAAGGAAGACACTTTAGTCACCATGCCATCCCCTTCATTGTCACTCAAGTGTAAGAGTGAAGTTTGTATGATGTCACTTGCCTGTAGGAACTGTATGCAGTGAGTCAATCTCACAGAGTATGAATGTGTTGGTCCAGTCAGGCCTCAGAGTTTACCTTCAGAAGCCACATATGTGTATAGTGTTCATTGTGTCTCACATCACAGTACATGTTGCTGAAGCATGGGCTACCTGATGTTAGTAGGCTTGCCTATTCATTGTAGGCCATGAGCAGGGTAGTGGGTAGGTATGCAGGTGGATACAAATGTATGCAGTCATGTCCCTGTACTTATTGGCTTGTGTGCTTTACACTTATGCGGTGTTAACAAATTGACATTTCTCACTTGGTTTTTCTGTTGTGTGTGACTCAACCATTTTTGCCCATACTTGTGATTGCAATCTCTTGATTTATCTCTTGCATCACCACACGTCAACACTCATCAGAAGAAGGAGATGTGGAGGCCCATCACCCGGAAGGTGCAGACCCCGGGGGTCCAGAGCCGGTGGAGCGCTCGCTGTCACACAAGGTGGAAGGACCTAAGATGCTGGGCCTGGAAGATCGTGCAGGTACAGCTGGGACTGTCTTCCCAATGTTGGTGGGGTGCAAATTGGACCAGGACACCCCTAATGTCAAGCATCCTGGTGATGACATACCCAGATCTTGATGGGCATTTTAGAGGAGTACAGCAGTTACAAGACGGTGAATATAGGGAATAATCCTGCCAGTCACATTGCCATTTTAAAGTGTTAGGTTCTGACATCTGCCCCTGACGTTCAGGGATATGCCATGTGTGAAACAGTAGATGAGTGACTGTTTGTGTAGATATGTAATGTGGTGCATACTGATGTGCCTTTTCTGTTGGCCCGGTACTTAGGACACAACTGTGTACATTACACAAACAATTTGCTCCCCAGGGAAAACAAATTGCTGTGTGCATTGAACATGTTTGTTGTTATATTGGTTGTAAATTCTTTGTATAGACCGTTATTCCCCGGTGTAACTGCCAAAGTAAAGGAAGTAATGGATCACTGTCCTTAGCCATGTGTCTTGTTAAATTAGTATTTTTGCATCTGCCACCCAGAGGCTACCTGTCTTCAGTGTGTATGATGGGTGCTGGTGCCTCACTAATGTCCGTAATGTGAAGATGGCCATCATACATGTGACAGAACATACATTTATCTTTGGGTGCAACTATAGATCAATACCTTCCCTTGGTAAGTAGGGAATGTCCATGAACATGATTTGTGTGCCATCACTGTTGCCAACATTCCTTGTAAACAGAGAAAAATACTTATGACTCTCCTCATTAATCGTTGCTAAATATATTTGAAAAAGCAATCTATATTTTGATCAGAACAACAAAATCTTTAGTTATGCAATTTCCAAGTACAAAAAAACACCAACAACAATTCCATAAGTAATAAAAAAAAAGAGAAAACATATATCTTAAACTTATTCGAATACGATCACGCAAAACAATGGACAACCAACAAACTGAAATACAAAGACAAAATCACATAGGCAACAAAAATCCTACAAAGACTACATGCATATATAAAACAAAAAATGACATAGCTCATGAAATATCACAAATTCGTAATTGCCCTTAGAAATTCACAGAAAATCACGGGTATACATTACATATACTCGAAGGAACAATTATCAGTCTTATAATCTAGAGGCTCATAGAACTGCTGGGGGATCTTCAAAATACAAATCAAAAAATGTCCAAAGTAGATGTCCATAATGGGCATTTTAAATTATTTCATGAGCCACTTAATAATCATGAAAATTCCTCAAAGTTCATGGTGGAACGCTTCGTATATTTGCGCCCAAGCTAGGCAATTGCCCTAGCTCTTACTATTATCAGCTAAAATTGTTGCCGACGCACATTTCGGTGGACCTGCAACATTAAGATGCAAACTTGATTTCTTTTGCCACCTTCATCAGGGCAGAGTGTTAAAATGGGTATTTAATCATCTGCTGGAAATCTAAACAATAACCCAGAGAGGAATACAATTAGAGTAACATATACAATAACATTCCTTGTGCCTACATATAAGTGCATGCCAACCAGTGTTTGGAATAGGAACTTTGCAGTGGGAGTACATTTCATGTGGTGCCACAGACAGGAGTGTGTCACCATTTATTGTTGCCTCACACATACCCTTAGCCATCATTCCATGTCATTTGGCATGGGCAACTGCAGTAGCAATGAGGTACAAGACATGTATAACTAGATTTTTTTATCCACATTGTGCAATTCCAGGCCGTTGATGTGGCATCATGTAGCAAAGTGCACGGCACATGTGTAATGGGTAAGGTTTTTTACCTGACTATTGGCATGCATCAGCAATCAATCAAATACATTTCTTAAGCGCACTACTCACCGGGTGGGGTCTCAAGGCACTGGTGGGGGGGTTACTGCTCTAAGAGCAATGTCTTGAGGTGCCTTCTGAAGGTTAGGAGGTCCTGGGTCTTGCGTAGGTTGATGGGGAGGGAGTTCCATGTTTTGGCGGCGAGGTGGGAGAAGGATCTGCCGCCGGATGTGGTACGTTGGATGCAGGGGACTGTAGCGAGGGCGAGGTCAGCAGAGCGGAGCTGTCGAGTTGGTTTGTGGAAGTTGATTCATTCGTTGAGGTAGGCAGGTCCAGTGTTGTGGAGGGCTTTGTGAGTGTGGACAAGGATTTTTAAACGGATCCTTTTGTTGATGGGCAGCCAGTGTAGGGATCTGAGGTGGGCGGAGATGTGTTTGTGGTGAGAGAAGTTGAGGATGAGACGTGCGGCTGAGTTCTGGATGCGCTGGACTTTTCTGTGAAGCTTGCATGTGGTCCCTGCGTAGAGGGCATTACCGTAGTCAAGTCTGCTGCTTATGAGGGTGTGGGTGACCATCCTTCTTGTTTCTAAAGGAATCCATTTGAAAGTCTTGCATAGCATGAGAAGGGTGTTAAAGCAGGAGGATGATATGGCGTTGATTTGCTGAGTCATGGAGAGAGATGAGTCCAGTATGATGGCGAGATTGCATGCGTGAGTGGTGGGTGTTGGGGGTGGTCGAAGGGTGGTGGGCCACCAAGAGTCGTGCCATGCTGTCTTGTTGATGGAATGTCTTGCAGTTATGTTGAAATCACAAGTGTCTGGGTACAACCATTCATTTATAAACATCTAGGTTTGCAGGATCAAAATGGAGACAGTGATCTTCCTACATGGCAACATGTAGAGGGCCTCCTACAGGTATATGCAAATCTTTATGTCTCTCCAGCATACAAAGGACTAACGGATTCTACTGATGCAATCAGAATATGCAATTGTAAGGGGTGCTAGACATTACTGGTGATTTCCCTGGGGCTTGCTGATTTACTGTATCGTAGTTTTAGGGACATATCTCCCTGACTTTTTCCACATGATGTTTACAGTGTACATTTCTATGCCAGAGCAACATTGGCACTACCTCCATGACTCATAAATTTCACTTAGAGAAGTGCGCGTTGCGGATATGTTTCCATTGTGACATGAGTATTTCCATGTCACCTTCTCTAGGCTACTGTAGTGTTGTCAACAACATGGCCTGTTCTGGGAGCATATTTCTTATTGTTATGTTAATGTGTATGTGACAAATACATGTCTGCCTGACCATGTGCGGGATCTGTGGGAATAGAATTGGCATTGGCCTACTATTGTATGACAACAGGTAACTGATATATGCTCCATGAGACAAAGCATTAAAGGTGATGTGGTCCCCTACTTGTTCAATGGTTACAGTGATTGCACAATGTCAGTCATGAAATTGCAGTTGTCTGAGATCCTATTGTTCCTTTGGCCAACTGTTGACAGTTCAGATGGCATGCATGCATATGGTACGGTACATGTAGGGGCCACTTAGACTGAGTTCGTAGCTGGGGCCTACCTGACATGATGGTAGTGTTCGCTAATCACAGCTGTTGTTCAAGTGTGGTTAGGGACATGTGGTGAGCCTATTTCTCTTTGTATTTGAAGCATCAGCCCAGGGAATTAAAGAAGACAGGGCACAGCCATGTGGGGAAGCACGTGGCCATGGTACCTCAGGTCAGGACACTACCAACACAGGGGAAAACAATGGCCTGGAAGGCCGGGGGAGTCCTATGGAGGAGACCAGATCTACATAATCATCATCGGATTCTTCCTCTAGTGGCCACCCCCTAGTGGTGGTGGACCCAATCGGGACACAATACAGTACCATCTCTGTCACCCCCAGCTTTATCATTACCCTTCCTGTTGCTCCCCACCCAGTTGGCTGTGCCCGCTCACTCAAGAGGGTGGGTGTCTTCTTTGCCGCAGGCACCTCTGATGCAGCCCCTGTTCTTCCTGCTGCCCTGAGTGAGGAGGCTGTTGACCACCTGAGGAGTATCTCTGTGGGTCAGGCTGCCATTTTGAATGCCATCCAAGGATTGGCCTGCCAACTCCAATGCTTTACTGGAAGGATTTGATAGTGCCATGTCTGGCCCACAGAGATCTGTTCAGGCTCTGGCCTCATCTCTGTTAGCAGCCAGTCATCCCTCACCTTCCGTCCCCCTCCACCTCCACCTCCCTCTTCCCAATCTAAGTCCTCCTTTACCCTACCTATCCAAAGCACACAGACAGATCCACACGCACCCACCTGAATGCACAAAAGCAGCACACATAAACACAAAGACCACAAGACACACCTGCCAGCACTCAACATACACCCACCCACACAACATTAGCCACCGCCTCCCCAGACACACCCACCACCCCTACCGGCCACCACACTACATAATACCCGCAGACACCATCTCAAAAGACACACAGGCATCCACCACACCCACCATACCCACAGATACCTCCCCAACAGACACTCAGACATGTGCCACATCCACATTACCAGCAGACACCACCCCAACAAAAACACACATCTGCCACTCCCACATCCGCCCAGCACCTCAACCACCCAGCCCTAATACACGCAAATGCCCACACGTATACACTCAACAGACACCACCCAAACAGAAGCATACCTCACCCATACACACACCCATGACATCAACACCGACGTCTCAGACAACCATTCACTCGACCTCCAAATCCCCAACTCCTTCTGGTGAGCACCCCTGTGTTCCTCAGGAAAGTTTTTTTTTTCAAATTTGCCCTTTCCCTGTTTCCTCTACCCTGTCCTAAACACAAGAGGCCCCGACCCACACCCCAACCTATCACTTCCACATCCAAGTCCTCCCCTGTCACACCTGCCCCCCTGCATGCACCGATACCCCTCCCACGAAAAAGAAGCCCTCACCTCCAAAGAAACAGCCCACCCCTCCCAACCCTACCCATCTCAAATCCAACACCCTCACCAAAGGATGATCCCACTGTATGCACCTTCCTGTAGAGGATCCCTAACAGAAATAGGAGTCAAGTGTGGTTACAGTACTATCCACTGAAAGACTACTGGTCTGGCCAATGGCCTTGGGAATTTTGCATTTGCCTCTTAATAAACCCAAACTGTTGTTATTTTGAGTACACATTTGTCCCACAACTCCTTATCTTCTTCAATATTGTTCCTGACTAACTTTTGTTGTCTGCCTAGAAATGTGTGTCTTTCAGCCTGCTTGGCGATCTATTTGCTGATGTTTGCAATATCCAACTTGTTTGGCAGTGCTGGTGTCACCAAGAAGGCAGATGTTGACTGTATGGATCAATGGGTGTTAATGCAAATGGTGTGTCATTGCACTGTGTTATGTTTGGTATGGTAGGTATTTCATCTTGGGTTGTCCAATTTCAGCATGTATGGTGTTAGACATGTCCCCCTGGTATGGATTTTACATTAATTTCATGTGTGGGAGCTTGAGTTGTGTTTCTGCAGACATGAAGAGTGTTTAATTGTGCTAGGTTCCTTTGCATTTGACTGTGCATGTGTCAATTTTGATGTGTGTACCTTGCAGCTACTTTATCTAGATTTCTGACCCATGCTGTTGCCGTTGTATGTGCTTTCTTGATTTGCACTTCCACATTGTGCAGATAAGCATGTCACTTAGCTCTACTAATGTTTTACCGTTAGATACATGAAGGGCCAGTTCATGTGCAAATGCTGTTTTAGGGGCATGTGCAAAATATAATGGCCCTCATTACGACCTTGGCGGGCAGGGAAGAAGTGGCGGTAATACCGCCAACAGGCCGGTGGAAAAGAAAATAGAATTATGACCATGGCGGTTACCTCCATGGTCACCCGCCACTTCTCCACTCCGACCGCCAGGGCAGTGATGACCCCTGGGCTGGAGACTTTGGTCTCCAGCCCGGCGGCCGTCACCAGCCCACCGGCGGTATCAGGACCCTGCATACCGTCATGGATTTCAGGTGGTTTGGAACTGCCACGAAATCCATGGCGGTAGGCACTGTCAGTACCAGGGAATTCCTTCCCTGGCACTGATAGGGGTCTCCCCCACCCCCTCCCCCACCCCGGGTCCTCCCCCCAAACCCCTGACCCCCCTACCACTCCCCAAAGGTGGCAGGACCACCCCTACCCCCAACATCAACATACACACCCACCTCCCCAACCCCACCCCCAACATCAACATACACACCCCCCTACACGCACACATACACTACAACACATACCCGCACACATACAGACATGCAAACAGCCCGACCCGCAAACATTTTCCAGACACACACCACACCCCCCGCATGCATACATTCGCTCACACACCTCCTCTACATACTCACACACACACACCCATGCACCCACACAACACCCCCCTCCCCTAAAGGACGATCACCTTACCTTGTCCGGTGATCCTCCGGGAGGGGACGGGATCCATGGGGGCTGCTCTGCAGCCATCTCCCCATCACCAGAACACTGCCACCCCGAATCCTGGGTTGGGATTCGGTGGGCAGTGTTCTGATGACGGGCGGTGGAGGTGGAGCAGCCTCCACTTCCCCGCCGACCACCAGTATGGTTGCTGGCGGCTCTCCGTCTGAAAAAGGACAGAGGGCTGCCAGCAGTCATGATTTGCTGCGCAGAAAACCGCCTGCACTGGCGGTCTTCAGCACAGCAGTACCTCAGTGGTCTTGGAAGAAGACCGCCGAGGTTTAAATGAGGGCCAATGTGTCCCAGGCAGCATTCTTTCTTCAGTGTTCCTGATGCCCCCATCCCTATTGAGCAGGTATTGTTTGCATAGTGAGCTTTGTACATGTGTCTCTCAGTCTACTCTGCATCCCATTGTCCTTCCATTCTGTTGCAATGTGGGTGATGTGTGAGCCCATTGCAGGGCTGTTTAATGGGATTGGTGTTTGTGTTCCCTCACGCATCAATACATATGTGTGTTGAATGTGACGTCATTTCATGGCATGTGAGGGTGTCAGTTGTATTGGTAGATGTGATATTGTTCTGGTGTTGCTGTTGTGTGACACAATGTTGTATGCACGTCTCTGTCCCTGTGCCTGAGATAGTCAGATGTGTGTTTCTGTGGAGTATTGAGGTGCAGTGTGAGTGACTGCCCAACGGGGATATTTTGTGATTGTGAATTCTGTCCTTCTTTGTGAATGACTCTTACTATAGACACAATGACATGTACTTGGTGCCAGTATTGTGACCCCATATCATATGGATGATGGTGTGACGATTTGTTTTTGAGCCTGATGACTCAGTTAGGTGTGTGTACTTATGGTTGTTTGCGTCTACGGAGCGTGGCTTTTGGGCTCCTTCAATGACCAGCAGCAGCAACAGGACATGTGTGATGGACTCCATAGTGGCACCGGACATGTAAGGCTGCATGCAGGTGAATTGCTCCCTTTATACTCTCAGTTTCTGCCTGCTGAGACGTGGGGGTTGGACCACTACGGTCACATTGGCGATGTTCAACCTCATAATATCCGGTGGAAACACCAGCTCCACTGGCCTGTTTCTGCGGCCTCGTGACAACAGTAGTCTGTGCTGCCTGGGTTTGTTGGCAGGACAGCACTGGTCTTTGCTCCATCGGCCCACATAACTTGCAATACAGTGGTCCAACCACCAAGCTAATGGTGGTCTGGCCGCAACCACAGCCAAATCTGTGCACCGACTGCTGAACTCATAATGAGGCCCTTAGTCTATTAGAGCATTCATTGGTGGTTGACTTAGTTTACAGTCATGACATACCTGATATGTTCTTATGATGATATGTCTTTTTGAGAAAGAAGAAAATTTTTCAGTCTCTGAATAATTCATATTAATTATTAAGATTTTTAACCCAAGTAATATACCTCTGCTCAAGATGAAGATTAACGATCCTCATAATTATCATAAAAGATATGCCAGGATATTTGTATGTATTACTATATACACAACTGAATAATTATCTATACATTGCTTTCTGTATGAAATGCCAATGTTTTCATGATACCTGAATGTCGCACATAGGATGTTGGTTCCTAATATGCCGACTTTGGAAGTATGGCAGTCTATGTTTGAACCCGACCCACTCCAGCATTTAAACACATGACCATCTGACCACATTAAGGACAAACTTACTGTTTTTTCACTCAATGAGGTGCAGCAAGAGATCTTGCTGCATTGCATTGTGTGAAAGCTTACAAAGATATAGAGCATATCTGCTCTCAACGTGCGCTGGTGGACTGTGTGCTTCCTAGCACAAACACAGGCACCCTTGCACTATAGTGCAAGGATGCCTGCATTATGGGATACCTTCATGCACAAAAACAATCCTTAGTAGCATATTCCTTTTTATATGTGTGCTGCAGGATGCAACACACATGGAGAGCGGAAGAAAGGAGTAGAAATAGCAAAATAGTAATAGAAGTAGAAAAAACTAAGGAAAACTTGATCAACAAGGTATCTAGATTCCAGATGCACTCTGATGCTGACGACCATTCAAAGGAGCAAGAATTTGCATCGTACAAGGACAATGTCTAGTCTCATGACAATTAATAATTTCTCAGTTTAAAAGACAAATGTGCCAGGGAATAGTGTGAAATGTTGAGCCAGGAGTAGGAGTCTCAGAATTGTGGCTGTCCAATGCAATGTATGCCAGGCAAGAGAAATAGAGTTGGTATAATTTGATTAACAGTTTCTTATTGGGAGAACACATAGTTTCATTGACATTGTTTATTATGGTCACACCCTAAGCAATCAGGATTTCAGCCCCACCACAGTACTGAGACTGCACTCTTTGACATTTCCTGCCATATTAAGTTGAAAGAGGATGAGTAACAATAGACAATAAAGTACAATTAATTTGAACAGGTGCGACTTCAGAAATTAATCTTATTTTACTGGTAGTTTGATCCAGATTCATAAAGCATGGCAAAAAGGAATGGTTCACATTCTTCTTGGATTCTCCATCTCTGAGAAATGCAGGAGAAGCATACTTGTATTTCTGTTGTCTCTTTGACCTCCTGTAGTGTGTACTTTATTATTAGGATTTCTGGTGATGCCAAAATCAAGGAATTTACAAATGGGATATTCAATTAGCAACATGGAACAGCAGTAGTGTCTGTATAGCTAAAGTTGGAAAGAGGCAGTTTTGTTGCTTTTGGAGATATGTGAATTCAAAGTGTTTGCATAGTAGTTTAAGCAGGACATTTGGTGAATAGTAACCAAATAAGGTGTGATGTCAAGATGTGATAGTGTTTATAGTCATTTGTAACCACAGTAGAGACCATTTTTGGAGTGAAGGAGGTGGAGTTGCTTCTTTATTTTTAGTTTCAAGGAGAAGTATACCATTGCACATCTAACATTTTCTAGGTCAGTGTTACTGAGGGAGTTAAATATGTAATTTAGTTGGTAAAATGTTGCGGTACAGTTGTGTATTCTTTGTGTGTTGATGCATAACTAGGGAACATTCATCCCAGATGTTCCATTCAAAGGCTTAATATTGCAGCTGAAAACATAGAACCTGAGAACACAATGCAGTTGATCAGCAAATGGGAGGATCTGAATGTGTCTATTGTTACAAATTATGTTGTATAACTAGATAAAAGGAAGGAGCAAAACCATGTCAGCAATTGAACCACATTCTGAAAAATAGGATAATGTCAATAATATCAAGTGTCACTGAGAGTTCCATGGAGATACAGATATCATCTTCTTCAGAAAAGCACCAAGTATTAAGGGAAATATTTATGTGAGGCATCTGGTTTGGAGCCGAGACTGAGAGCTATGTAGAAGATTATTGCCTGAAATGTGGGAGAAAATATTTTGAAATATAGCATTTTCAAACATTTTGTACAAGAGGGTAAGTTTAGATACTGGCTCTAGCTTTTCGAAGCCATTGTAATCAACGCTAGGTTTTGTTTCTAGAGTTCTGACTTGGTAATATCTGCATGCAGATGGGAACAAAGCTTCTGCTGGGGAATAATTCATTATTCTGAAAATAAGGGGGGGCTATATCTTGGGCACAGGTTGTTGGTAGGATTCATGGAATTGTACCTTCTGCATATATGAAGATTTGAAGACCACTTTGGGCTGTTTCATTAAGGGTGGTACAGGGCATACAATACTTCATGCAATTCATGTTTTAGTTTCTTGTGTTTCCTTTGTATTTTCTCATATTTGAAGTTCGTATGGTTGTTGATGGTAAATGAAGCTGGAAGAGCACAATTGTATCTTTATTGGATCTCTTGATTTGTTTCTTATTGTAAATTATCTTAGTGAATAAAGCATGTTCCTTGTGACTTTTTTATTGTATCTCTAGTTTTTGTGGGTGTTAGAGTATTTTTGTGTACTCCATCATTGTTTCCAATACTTTAGTGGCCTTTCTCTTTTGTTGGGTTTATTTAATGCACCATGAAGTGAAGGCATTTAAATTGTTGGAATTTGGGGTACTGATGTAAGAGAAAAAGAGACTCAGTTGTGAGTGACTTACACAGACTCACAAAGACTAAAATCAGATATGGTGCATGTTGGCAGGTTGAGGAAGGTATTTTTTAGCTACTTTCAGGTGCGCTCTGTGTCAGAAACTCTGAGGGATAATTTCGGTCCACCCCCACTCTTGTGTGATATGTTTTTTAAATGCAGAGAAAGCATGTCAGTCCTTCTCTACTTAAACTGGGTTAATTTGATTGTTTCTTGACTGCACAAACTTCGAAGGTCACTAGTCTCTTCCTTGGTTCTACTCTTGGAAGCAATATTAGGTTTAACTTGCTTATTTCCTGTCAATGCTCATTGGGTTCTATATTCTTTCTATTTACTAAGTAATATAGGGGAATGTTACTTCCAGTTATTCCATTTCCTGTTACAGGTCATCTTGACCGTTTTGCCTGTATGTATTAGACTGAACTGCTGTTTAGTGTGTCATGATGACCATTCCTAGTTTTTGCTCTCTCTGGCAGGTTGTCTGCTTTCTTTTCATGCTCCAGATATGCTCCTCTTTGCCCCAAGAGATTGCTTTATTAATCTGCCTGATTTGCTTAGACTTTTTTTGGGCTGAATTGAGATGACGTTTAAGAAACTGAATCATCAGTGTCTGCTTTCATTGCTCCTCCTCCAGTTGTCACCCCATTGTCTAAGATGGCAATTGGAATAAATAGGTCTTATTTGAGTATCAAAAACAGTCAAGTTTATCTAGAAGGCCTTCTATTAACCACTTGTGTCACCAGAATTTTACACCAAGTCGGAACCTTAAAATGGATCAAGTACAAGAACTGCTCACTGCTCACTGCTGGTAATCATTAGATTGCTCTGATCCAATCTTTACCAATAAAAATGCTACTCTATATCAGACACTTGCTGTTTTACAACTGTGTTCTTTAGACCCACCTTTGGCGGCTTAACTGAACAATGTTATACCCAGCAAGAAACGTTTATATTCATCAAGGGGAGCCTTTTGTGATTTGTTTGAAATAACCCTGTCCCCACAATTTGAGGGGTACTCATTTATTTCCTCAGTTTTTTTCTTTTCTAAAAGTGACATCAACAAATGTTTTGCTGTGCTTGGACCACAATCTTCCTAGATTTCAAAGACAAGCATAGGTGCATAAGAACATATTCTTGCTGCAGTTTTTGCATTTTCCTGAAAGGTAGTCTATGTTTCCTCATTTTTGTGGTGTCAACCTACTTGCAGTTTGTGGTGTAAATAGGTGAAAAAGCCATGAGTGATACCAGTCAACTATCCACATCTTGGAAAGTTGAACGGGGGCCGCATTACATCCCCCAGTAGTCCAGGTGGAAGGGAAAGCTGCACACAGACATTTTTGGTGCCCGAATCAATCAATCATTGAATTTATAAAGCGTGCTACGTACCCGTGAGGGTTTCAAGGCGCTGGGGGGGAGGGGGGAGAGCTGGTGTTACTGGTCAAAGAGCCAGATCTTGAAGAGTCTTCTGAAGGTGAGTAGGTCTTGAGTCTGTCGCAGGTTGGTGGGGAGGGTGTTCCAGGTTTTGGTGGCAAGGTATGAGAAGGATCTGCCGCTGGAGGTCTTTCTTCAGATGCGGTGGACGACGGCGAGGGCGAGGTTAGTGGAGCAGAGCTGACAGGTGGGGGTGTAGAAGCTGAGTCTGTTATTTAGGTAGGCTTGCCCAGTGTCGTGGAGCGCTTTGTGAGCGTGGGTAAGAAGCTTGAAAGTGATCCTTTTGTCCAAGGGGAGCCAGTGAAGGTTTCTCAGGTGGTGGGAGATGTGGCTGTGGCGGGGTACGTTGAGGATCAGCCGGGCGGAGGCGTTTTGGATACGTTGGAGGCGTAGTAGGTCTTTTGCTGGGATGCCTGTGTTGAGTGCGTTGCTGTAGTCCAGCCTGCTGCTGACGAGGGCCTGTGTCACTGTTCTTCTTGTTTCTGTCGGGATCCACTTGTAGATTCTGCGGAGAATGTGGAGTGTGTTGTAGCAGGAGGAGGAAACTGCGTTGACCTGTTTAGACAAGGTGAGGGAGGAGTCGAGGATGAAGCCCAGGTTGTGAGAGTGGTCGGACGGTGTCGGCGGGGTTCCTAGTGTGGTGGGCCACCAGGAGTTGTCCCAGGCGGAGGGGGTGGGTCCGAGGATGAGGACCTCCATCTTGTCGGAGTTCAGTTTCAGACGGCTGTTTCTCATCCATTCGGCGATGGATTTAATTCCCTCGTGGAGGTGGGTTTTGGTGGTGCGTGGGTTTTTGGTGAGTGAAAGGATGAGCTGGGTGTCGTCGGCGTAGGTGAGAATGTTGAGGTTGTGTTGTCAGGCCACTTGAGCGAGGGGTAATATAACGAACACTGCATTCCATCTACACCCTTCATCACCCAGAAGAGGCCAGGCTAGGCCTACTCTCTTGTTCTTTTATCTGTAATCATATGGGCTTACTATGAAATGAGAGCTTGAGCATCTGGCTAGTGTTTGTTGGGGCTCTTATATTATTTTTTCAGTATGCCTAGAGTCAAAACATCTGGTTGAAAAACATCCAGCAAGGCCGTCCCAGGGCCGTTGAGCCCTATAGGCCAAGCAGGCCCCTGCAAGTTGAGTATGGACAAATTTATAGTATGAGTTGTGGGCATAATTGACAAAGTAACTGAGGTGGTGGAAAGTCGGCTCTCTGTATCCTCCCTAATTTCCCATCCTCAGGGAACACCGGGGGACCCGTTATCATGTACTACAAAAGATGAAGAGTCAGTTAGGAGGGAATGAAGTAAGGTTGAGATCCCCTTTTTTGACCTGGTGGTAGATGGGACCCGGGGGGTGTGGCTGAGTCCGGACAGGTCTTGACAAAGGCATATGTACCTTCAGATTCTAGAGCCGTAGTTATAGCTTCCTCACAAAACTCAGGTGTAGATATGACAACAGGTGAGAAGAGGAAACAACAAGACTCTGATAGGAATGATAAGCACCAAAGGAGCGGCAGTAACCAGCTGGTAAATCAGTGTTCCACTCAACCCAAAAAAAGGGGGCAGAACTTGGGGTGTGGCTGGGATTTGTGCATTCCCAGGGGGTGACAATTGAACAGATAGAAGTAAAACTATGTTGTATTCTTGATTAAAAATTGCAGCCTCTAATTAAGCGTCTGAACTCGATCGAGGCAAAGCTCAAACAGTATGAGCTTATTCATGATAGCAGAGATCACTCTATTAATCCAAGGGCTGGGCGTAGAGAAAGGTTTCTGGAACCTTGTGTAATCCCTGATGCCCAGAGAGTTAGCCCGAGAGGGAACAAAGAAGGATTGCTGATCCACCAAATTATAGGCAGGGAAAGTGGACCACTAGTAATCAATAGGCCCACAAAGGGAACCTCCCAACGCTCATACAATGAACACCTTATAGGTGAACTGAAAGAATCAGTGGACCCAGCTAGTGGTACAGAGGAAATAGGGACTTTGTGTTTACATACTGGTACCCCCGATATATGACCTAGTATTCCTCCGGAATGCACTTCTTATATTATCATTCCAGAGAATGTTCCACGGCTATCAAGGGGAATAAATGAGTCGCATAATTCATTACTAAATAAAGTTGCATACTGGCGACGGAAACAGTTGGGCTGGCCACAGGATCTCTGTGGAGAAATGATTACTTCTCGAAGGGTGGCTTGGGTGGGTCCTATGCCAAAATCCTCACAGGGTGAGAATATAATTGTGAACTTCAAGACACCAAATTGTGTCAAATTTTTGTTCAATTTGATTAGCCCAAACTGCCAAGAGAACGGGGGCATTAGAGTGCTATCCTGTTTTTTTATTTATCCCCAGTAGTAGGGGACATTGGGAAGATCCAGTCTGATGTACATCGGCCACCACAAATTCGGGGTATACAGCATACTATTTTTAGGGTAACCAACTTGCAACAGATACTAACCATTGACCTCGCTAGATAAGCTAGACTGCCTGGGTTTGTGGGGGCTACAATCTGACAGGACAACTCTTATGCCCCACAGATCTGTTGTCAATGAATCAACCTTGGAGGCTCCCTTTGAGGGGGCATCCGGTATGCTGGTGGATGGTATTCATAGGGATCTTTCTCCTGAAACGTCATCTGAAAGCAGGAAAATGTTATCATTAATCTCTTGGAACGTGAAGGGGTGAACCCTAAGGTGGTAGATAAGGAGTGGATCTCTCTTATAGGGTAATATGATGTATGTGTGTTTCAAGAAACATGGGCTGTTAATAAGGTCTTTGTGGATTTACTACATACAGCGTAGAGACCCTGCCACATAGGAAAATGGGCCGGTTATAAATTAAATAGCTTGCAGGCATGTATTACAAAGGATAGACTCCTCTGATTTAATGGGCATCAGACTACAATTCCCTAGGGACTTGACTCTAGTGATATTAAATGTGCACACGTGCTCAATGCCAGCAAATAGGAAATCCTTGGTTCTGGTCATGCTTGAAAAGTTAGTGGAGACTTATAAATGTAAATCAAGAATAATAGTGGCTGGTGATTTTAATACCTTATTTGAACCTTGTTTTGCACTCAACCTGGTAACTAAAGAAGAGGATGAGCAATGGGGTGTTACCCAGTTGGTTGCCAAGCCACTAAGCCATCTTTCTGACATGGCCTTACAGATAGTGGCAATGGTGGTGGTCCTTGGGCTACGCGCCTTCAATGTGAGAACCAGCTCGGACCAAGCAAAGTGTCTACATTCAGAAGAGGGCACCAGAGGAGTATTATCGATTACATTCTGATGGATGTGCGGTTATTGCCGGATCTGGTCGATATGGAGGTGCCGAGTACCACAGAGAGTATTCATTGCCCCCTAGCTATACTGCTAAATGGAGGGACTTATTTCAGGTCTTACCCATGGGGATTTTCAGCCCTGCTGGAACCAAGTGTCACTAGCAACCACCGAAGAGTAACATGGCCTAGAGTTTTGGCCGATCAGGACATGCACGCTGAGATTTACCAGTGGTTTGTACAGTATCTAGCTGAATTAGAAGGCCTGCTTGTTGACCCTCATCTTGTCTTACAAATCCATAGCATATTCTTTGACAAACTTAAATCATTTTTTGTCAGAGAACACCAACACAGCCGAAGTTTGGGAGCAAAATGTCCACAGTGGTTCAATCGGGACTGAAGGATGGCCAAGGGGGTGTTGGTAATTGCCATAAGGGAGTGCAACCAAGCAGACATTAAGTGTGCTCAAGCAAGGTACAAAAAGGCTCAAAGGGTGGAGAGGAAAGAGAGTGACGAAGGAAACTGGTAGAACTTACTTCAGGACATGAAGTTAAGAGGCAATCATGCCTTTTGGGCAATAATCTCTGATAGAACTGGTGAATCGGGAATTCCGGGGCACTGCAATATCGCACCGGATAAGTAGGAGGAACACTTTGATGCTCTATATTCAGAGAGCCCTAATGATAAGGGGGATGATCCCTTTGGTCGTCTTCATCAACATATTTGAGCCCCATAGCAGATTATATCACAGCCTTAGGGGTGGAGAATCCATTGACATCTACGGTAGTGGCAGATGTGGCAGAGAGTCTCATAGCCTTCTTTTCATTGGAAGACAAGCTGTCAGCTATAGATAGTCTGAAACCCCTAAAAGCTCCTGGTTTGGACAGAATTCCTGGCGACTTGCAAAAAATCTGAACCTCGAGCATGGACTGGGTATACAAATCTTATATCTAACGCAAAAGCGAGCAAGACAGAATGCCAGACACCTGGAAAGGGGCTGAAATTATTCCAGTGTTTAAAAAAGGTGACAGATGCTGCCCTGATAACTATTGCCCTACTAGCCTGTTGGATAACCTCCAAAACATATTTTCTAGGTAGGAACCTGATAAACTGCTGATTTGGGCAGCTAGTGAAGAGGTATGTTTGTCCCTGCAGGCAGGATTCCAGCCAAAGACAAGTAACATCAACCAGGTATTTAGGTTTTCAGTATTGTACTGAAATCAGGTCCTCCTCCAACATCAGAGGTTAGACATAGCCTTGTTGATCTACGAGCTGCTTTTGATTTAATCCCACAAGATAATCTGTGGAAAGTCTTAAGGAAGATGGGAGCTTCTAGTAGTCTAGTTGACATCTTAATTAGATTAGTTAGTGGGAATTATGCCCAGGTCCGTTGAGGAGGGCATGGAGAAGTGACATCTAGAATACCAATCTGCAGGAGGGTACATCAGGGATGCATGCCCCCCCTCACTTTTTTCTTTATATATGAATGACGTCACGGAATACCTTTGCCATTGTATAAATGATTCACCCATCATTAACAGTGGGAAAATTCCTTGCTGTTTGCAAATGAGTCACTGCTAATTTCCAAGTCCCCAATGGGACTGCAAAACCTAGAGACAAAATTTGGGCTCTTTTGCAGAGAAAGAGGGTTGGAGATAAATTGCTCCAAGACCAACTATATGGTTTTTGGGAATTCTATAGCAAAAACGAGGAGCATAGTAGTGGGTGGTTCCAATCTTGAAGCGGTGTCAGAGTTTGATTATCTGGGTATTACCATGTCTCCAAAACTAACATGGGATTCCCAAGTAGTAAAAAGCTCCCTAACATTCTTACATAGATCTAAGGCCATTCTTTGCTTTTTTAGAGCCACAGGCACCCAGTCTATTTCACCAGCCCTCGAGGCATTCTGAGCCAAGGCCCTTAATGCAGCAATGTTCAGTGCAGAAATTTGGGGTTATGCAAATACATATAGGTTAGAGGTAGCTGAAAACAATTTCATTAGGGCACTAGTGGCCATACCAACTAGCACCCAGCTTATCCCCTTGGGATGTGACATGGGCATCAACCGAGTCATTGATCAATTACAGCTAAAACCCCTACTCTACTGGGTACAGGTTTGGTTTACCCTTGAACTGGCCATGTACACTGCATATCTGGGCAACTTGGTAAAAATTGACTTAGCTCGGAAAGTCCCATGGCTGAGTTTTGTTTATGTTTGGCACAAAAAGCGGACGCTTGAGGCACTCTGGGAACAGCCGGTTCAAATTTACTGAGAAGATAAACAGGTAGTCAAGGTGGCTTACTGGCACTATATTAGGAAGTGCCAGCAGACTGGGGCCAGCCAGGGCCACCTAACAGAAACATATTTGGAGTTTAAAGTTATGCCTAAATTTGAAGAACTCTTGGATTATGTTACTCCCCGAAGGCAAAAAGTTTGTATTTGCGATTTAGATACGGCTGCTTGCCGTTGAATGCCTTTTGTAGTTCTTGGCAAGGAGATAGGTCATCTGCCTAATGACCTCCATTCAAATTAATGCCCGAAACAGTGAACCATATTGTTATCATCTGCCCAGGGCATCGAACCTCTAGGTAGCTGTGTCATAGGCCAGTTTATCGACCCCTAGGGATTAGGGACTATCGAGTGGTGTTGTGCCTGTTTAGGACAAGTACAGATAAGACCATAGTTTACCCATTGAGCCATTTTCTCCTGGGAGTGTGGACTAGAAGAGATAGGTTTCTGGCTCGGGAGTGGGCTGGGGGAGTTAATTTATAGTAAGCCCTAGGACAATAGGAAAATACAGACATTGATAGGCTTGACCTTGAACTGAGCACTTTATGCAGATTGAGAGTTGGATGGCCTCTAAGAGCTGACACGGAGGCTAAAGATTTTGATAAGCATTGGCCTTACTGATGGGTGGGGCATAAAAGTTTAAATTGATGGTTTTAGTTTATTGTTTTAATTGAGATTTAAGGATGGTAGTTGATTATGTGGAGCCAATAAGCGCTTCATGTAGATGGACTAAGGCCCATATTTATACTTTTTGATGCACCACCTCCATTGACATGACTCCTGTCTTAGCAAAGACAGGAGTCGTGCCCCCTTGCCCAATGGCCATGCCCAGGGGACTTATGTCCCCTGGGCATGGTCACTGGGCTAAGTGGCATGTAGGGGGGCCCAAATCAGGCCCCCCTATGCCACAAAAACTATCGGAAAAAAATACTCACCCGAACTTACCTTTACTTACCTGAGATGGGTCCCTCCATCCTTGGGTGTCCTCCTGAGGTGGGCAAGAGTGGCAGGGTGTGTCCCTGGGGGCAGGGGAGGGCACCTCTGGGCTCCTTCCGAGCCCACAGGTCCCTTAACGCCTGCCCTGACCCAGGCGTTAAAAAACGGCACACATCAGGCTGTGCGCCGTTTTTTAAGGCCCACCCCCTCCTGTGCGTCAAAATGACACCAGAGTATAAATAAGGGGCACAGGCCTTAAAATAATTTTTTGGAAGGTAACGCCTACCTTGCATATAATTAACGCAAGGCTGGTTCCCCCTTCCAAAAAATGACGCACGTGGTGGAATTTTGACGCCCGCGGGGTCGGCCGTCAAAGTATAAATATGGGGCAGGGTTTGCGCCGATTGTGCGTCAAAATTTTTGACGCACATTCGGCGCAAACAGAGTATAAATATGCCCCTAAGTATTATAGAATGTCAAGTACTACAGGACTACCAAGAGATGTAGTATACTGTAGACTATTGATTGATCGGCCCTTGTATGTATATGCTTTTGATTTTAAGTATTTATGTCTTTATGCACTTTTATGGATTATATGAACCTCAATAAAGTTAATATTATTGTTAACTATCCCCTTCTTGAAAAGTAGTCAAAATGTTTAATTCAGCAAGAGGTCATTTGTGTACCTACTGCAAGGCTTTCATAAAGTACCTAACTGTTGAAATGAAAAAGAACAGGATAAAAGAGCCATTTTTGACAACATTTTCAACTATAACATCTTGTCACAATGGCAGTTTACTAAAGCAATATACATATATAACAGTAAACATTTTCCCCTCCTTTCTGTGAAAGAAAGCTCTGGAATCTGTGGAGAGGCACAAATTTTTTACCACACAGCTTTTTCGCACGTCTTGCAATGGAAATGAAACGTCAAATGTGTGGGTGGACTAGTGCCTGTGATAGGAAAGGGCACAATAGTCAACATGGACAGGTTACATTTTTCCACTGAAACGAACCCTTTTTTAACAATTTCGGTAGCTATGGATTTTGGGTCCCAGCTTAGCCGACACCTAGTAAAACCTATCAGACCTACACATTTTTGAAAACTAGATGCCCCTGGGACCCCAAGGATGGGTGACATGTGTTGGTCTCATCAGGTTTTTCTTTTTTATCCAGAAGCCTGTGTAAACCTCAGACATTGGCTAAAACAAATACATTGTATTCACATTTTCTGGAGGGCATTTCCTGGAATCTATGGGGAGCCACATATTTTCTACCAACTAGTAGTGATCCGCCATGTCTCCAAATAAAAATGGTACCTCAAAATTTTTGAAAACAAGACATCTGAGACATTCCAGGGCGGGGTGATTTGTGTGGCTTTCATTAGTTTTTTCTACCCCTTCCCAGACACTAACTTTGGCCACACCACACTTCTGGGAGGGAAAGCGCTGGAATTTGCAGGGAGCCACAAATGTCCTACCACCCAGTGTTTTCTCATGTCTCTCAATAAAAATGGTACCTCACTTGTGTGGGTAGGCCTATTGTTCGTGACAGAAAAGGGCCCAAAATAAAATGACTATTGCTAAACGAAACCTGGTGGAACGACTCCTCGGCCCCTGACATCGCCATTGCCATCCCTGACGGATACAAGATCACCAGAAGAGATCGCACCAACGGAATCGGCGGAGGAATAGCCATCGCCCACAAATCTACCCTCAAGATCCACACCCACACGGACGACACCCTCAAATCAGCCGAACACCTCCACTTCCAGATTCACACGGACCCCAACACTACCCTCAGAGGAACCCTCATATACCGTCCTCCAGGACCAAGAGCCCCCTTCAACGACACCGTCTCCGACCTCGCAAGCACCCACGCCCTCGCCTCTCCAGACTACATCCTCCTGGGAGATCTAAACTTCCACCTGGAGAACAACAATGACGCCAACACCGCATCACTGACCTCCAACCTCTCCAACCTCGGACCCCGTCAACTGGTCAACACTCCCACCCACATCACCGGACACAACCTTGACCCACTCTTCACTTCAAGCAACCACATCTCATTCAGCCACACCTCCGAACTCCACTGGACCGACCATCACTGCGTACATTTCACCTTCAAGAAAAACACCGAACACCACCGCACACCTCTACCGCCACACCGCCGCTAGGGAAAAGTCACCGAAGATCAACTAGCCAGCACCCTCGCCAAAAACCCACCACCCGACCCAACCGACCCGGACTCCGCCGCCATCAACCTTCATCAATGGATCCTCAACTGCTCCAACATCGTAGCTCCTCTCAAGAGACCCACCGCCAACCAAGACAAGAAAAAACCAGCTTGGTTCACAGACGAACTGACCACCTCCAAACGCACCTGCCAGAAACTCAAGAAAAAATTGATCCTCGAGCGCACACCCGACAACCTTGCCACCCTCAAGGAAGCCAACCGTAAACACCACCAACTAATCCGACTCGCCAAATGCTCCCACTTCACAGAACGCCTCAACAACAACGCTCACGACTGCAAAGAACTCTTCCGCATCGTGAAGGAACTTTCCAACCCCAACGCCAACGTCAACGACGTCCCTCCTTCCCAGGAACTCTGCGACGATCTCTCCACCTTCTTCTACCAGAAAATCGCAGCCATCCACGACAGCTTCAACACCTCACCTCTGCCAGACCCCACCCCCAACAACTCCTCCCACGCCTACCGCATCACCACCTGGACTCAAGTAGACGACGCCGAAACCCGAAAGACCATGAACTCCATTCACTCAGGATCTCCCGCTGACCCCTGCCCTCATCACGTATTCAACAAAGCCGACGCCACCATCTCCCGCAAACTCTGCAAGATCATCAACCTCTCCTTCCACACCGCTACCTTCCCAGACAGCTGGAAGCACGCAGAAATCCAACCCCTCCTCAAGAAACCTAAGGCTGACCTCAACGATCTCAAAAACTTCCGACCGATCTCCCTCCTCCCTTTCCCAGCGAAAGTCATCGAGAAGATCGTCAACGCACAACTCGCCCACTTCCTAGAAGACAACTCCATCCTAGACCCCTCTCAATCTGGTTTCAGGCGAAACCACAGCACTGAGACTGCACTCCTCGCTGCCACAGATGACATCAGACAACAAATGGACAACGGGCGAAACCTCAGCCCTGATCCTCTTAGACCTATCAGCCGCTTTCGATACAGTCTGCCACCGCACCCTACTAAACCGCCTCCACGAAGCCGGCATCCAAGACAAAGCCCTCAATTGGATCTCATCTTTTCTCTCCGGCAGAACTCAGAGAGTCCGACTCCCACCCTTCCGCTCCAATGCCACCAACCTCATCTGCGGCGTCCCCCAGGGCTCCTCACTCAGCCCAACGTTGTTCAACGTCTACATGGCCCCCCTCGCACAACTGGCCCGCCAACACAACCTCAGCATCATCTCCTACGCCGACGACACCCAGCTCGTCCTCTCCCTGACCAAAGATCCTCTCACCGCCAAAACCAACCTCCACGAGGGACTGAAATCCATCGCCGAGTGGATGAGCAACAGCCGCCTGAAACTCAACTCCGACAAGACGGAAGTCCTCATCCTCGGGCGCACCCCCTCGGCCTGGAACGACTCGTAAGCCAGCCACGCACGTAACCTAGGCTTCATCCTCGAGTCCACTCTCACCATGTCCAAACAGGTCAACGCTGTCTCCTCTTCCTGTTTCAACACCCTCCGCATGCTCCGCAGGATCTTCAAGTGGATTCCAACAGGAACTAGAAAGACGGTGACCCAAGCCCTCGTCAGTAGCAAACTCGACTACGGCAACGCACTCTACACAGGCATCCCAACGAAAGACATCAAACGACTCCAACGCATCCAGAACGCATCTGCCCGCCTGATCCTCGACGTACCCCGCCGGTGCCACATCTCCCCCCACCTGAAGAACCTCCACTGGCTCCCCGTGGACAAGAGGATCACCTTCAAACTCCTCACCCACGCACACAAGGCACTGCACAACACCGGACCCACCTTCCTGAACTCCAGACTCAACTTCTACATTCCCTCACGTCAACTACGCTCTGCCAACCTTGCCCTCGTCATTGTCCCCCGAATCCAGCGCAAGACCTCTGGCGGCAGATCCTTCTCCTACCTCGTTGCTAAGACCTGGAACTCTCTCCCCACCTCACTACGCCAGACCCAGGACCTCCTCACCTTCAGGAGACTCCTCAAGACATGGCTCTTCTAACGATAGCAGCACCCCCTGCCCCCCCGCCCCCCAGCACCTCGAAACCCTAACGGGTACATAGCGCGCTTTATAAATCTATTGATTGATTGATTGATTGATTCCAAGACTTCAGAAATTCCAAATGTTAGTCATATACTTAGTGGAGAACATTGAGTCATTTTATAGTATTCAAAAACCCTAAACTCTGTTATTATAGGCTCTCCAGCCTTATCCGCCTGCTCCTTGTTTTTTACACTAACAGGATTTGGGCATGTCCTCATATTTTACATTTTATTAAAACTGCATGTTTGTTTTTTTCACTCATGTTTCTTTAAAATCAGATACACATCTCAGATCACTAATTCTGCCCTCTATTTTGCATAATTTTGAAATCTGCCTCTAAGGCAAAACATTTCACTAAACTTTGTGGATCCAGAGTGAAATTGTTTCCATTAGTTGGCCAATTTTGAGGCAATCTGTTGTCAAATATCATATTCACTTAAAAATGAGCAGTGGCACTATTTCAGGGTGACTATAGTTTTGGACTCCTATTGTCACTGTATACGTTTTTAGCCGTAAGATGGCTGATAAGTTGTAACTAATTCTACCCTGATATATTTTTGATCTCTCTGAAATTGACGAATGCATTTCAACTAGCGATTTTTCACCCCGGATAATGCAAGAAGAGAGTGTCAGGCCGAACTTGAGATGGATATTTCAGAGAACACCTCTTTGACCACTTAGAGAACATGTCAAAGGCAAGTCCAATTACTGAATCCAATTATTGTGAAAAAAATATTATGTTGCCAGAAACCGTACGTATACTTAAATTGCATTTCAAGAAGCAGTGTGTACTCTGAATATGCAAATTTTGTCAAGCTAACCTTTCTCACATGCTTGAAAGATGTTGACTTGCATTCTTTGCGGAAAAGTGCTCTTGTCAAGTCATCAAATGAGAATCTTAAATGATAATATCTCATCTTTAAAGTAATTAGAGTAAGAAAATGCCTTTTAAACAATGACAAATATTCCTATTGTTTACAAATTATCTTTATGATGGCTCATACATAATAAAACCTGAAATTTCAAAAACCTTTCAGGGACAATGCCTTATCCAAGCCCCAATAGTAAAACATACATTGGATGAGAAGTAACATTCTTCATCCCTCGTTTCAGCTGACAACTGGAACAAAGAATACGATTTATTTGTCCTTTTTGAAAGGACATTTTTTTTGACTCAGAGAAAAACAGGGATTTGTTGGATAATGTGAGACGTTTTATCTGTATGTTTGCAATCAAGAATGTGAAGCCTGTATGATATATTTTATAGAAGGTTCTTAATCATATGATTTAAAGTCTTCTCTGTTTTCTTTCCGCCGGATAGTACTTATTTTCACGACGCAGACATCATTGGCTATACTGGTTTCTGGTATATCCTCTAGATTTACTGCTGCAGATCTTTACTTTTGTCCACGTGATTATTTGTGCTATATCTCTTAACACACCTCGGGGTAGATCTACCCACATTTCACAATGTGTTTGCGTCAAGAATGTGACGCAAACCAGTACAAAATGTTTTTTCAATTATTTACGTTCCAGCGTAAAACTTGTTTTGCGCTGGAAAATGTCGCAAAGTAACGCAAAGTACTGCAAGGCGCTGCTTTGTATTACTTTGCATCAAGGGGGCGTTACATGGGTGTTCCCATGCAACTACCCACCCTTTTTTATGCAAAACCCCATCTCACAAAAATGTGAGACAGGGTTTTGCGTAAAATATTAATGACTCTTAAAACAGGGCGTTGAAAGGAGAAATGTTGTAATTTCTCCATTATTTTCCTACTTGCATGCATGCTACACTGTACAGCACACATACAAAGTAAGAAAAGTTTTAGAAGTTGTCTAGGCGGAAGGGTACCCTTCCAGTACAAAACCTAATCCAGACTCTAGCACACAACCTTGCATTAAGGTGCAAAGCGTGTGCGTGGCGCACGACAACTGAAATCAGTGCCGGCACTAGGGAAAGGGGAGGAGATACCTTTGCAGATATGGCACTCTTCTGCTCCCTCCTTCTCGTACAAGGCAGCACAGATTTTTTTGGCTGCTGTGATGCATTGTCGAGAAGTTTGGTAAATCTGGCCCCTCATCTACTTAGTGGTTAATTGTATACCTTTGCCTGTACTGGTTTTAAATAGTAATTGTGATAGAAAAAGCTCAAGTGCAACAAATTTGAGTTTTCTCTTGACTTGTGCATTGGGTCTGATTAAGAGGCCACCAATCCCCACCAACCCCAAACGTAAGCCTACATATGATGAATATGCTTGCTAAAGTTCCCCACTCTAAGATGTCCAATCTTGTTATGATTTCTACGTTTATCACAGTGGTGTAGACAGTCTGTCATGGGCTCTAATGCAATGAAGGAAACAGATTCCCTTGATAGCTCTTAGGTCTGTGAAATGCAGCATTAATTATCAGGATTTAGTGGGTCCTCAAGACCTCTAACCCAGGTGCCACTGCATCTTCAGCTCCAATGGACTCTTTCCACATTAATTTATAATTTGCTGGCCAGAATGCCTGTGTTTCTACATCAACATCAAGATATACCAGCATTGGGGATTGCACCTTTTGAAGAGCTTGCAGTCATTACAAAGAATAATGGTGTCCAGGTATGACATATTATAATAGTTACTGGATGAATAAGGATTAGACAAAACGATGTAAAGACACACCTTCAAAGATTTTCATGGACTCAGTCCACCAGTTTAAATCTTGAGGATTATATGTGCAGAAATCTAGCTGGAATCAAACATTAACATGTGGAATTCAGTATGTATATACCAATCTCCCAACTAATCCATATTCCCCATGGGAACACTTCTATGAGGGCCAAGTTGCCAAATTCCTGCCTTACAAAACCTTACAATGTCATTATTCTGAGATTAGAATTGAAGATGTGGTGTTCTTGCAATTGTGGCTGTACAAATAGTTGGGTGCACATCTTCCCTGTTGTCATTGAAAGTTGTGTGGTCAGGCCCCTCTAGATATCAAAAGATTTGGGCCCAGATTTATACTTTTTGACGCAAAACTGCACAAATGCAGTTTTGCATCAAAAAGTGTAGCACCGGGCTGAACCATTCCAGGATTCCAGCCGGGCTCCAAATTTATGGAGTGGCGCAATCCGGCGCAAAGGGTGGGCTAACATCATGGAAATTACGTTAGCTGGGTGGGCATGGCGGTATGGGAGAATGGTGTTTTGCACCAAAAATGATGATAGGCTGGTTAGAGTATAAAAGATGACTCTAACTACCCTAGCGCCATCAATACCACATGACTCCTATCTTATAAAAGGCAGGAGTCATGCCCACCACCCCAATGGCCAGCACAGGGGACAAGGGCCCCTGGGCATGGCCATTGAACCCCTTGCCATGTAGGGTGGCACATTCAAATGGTCCCCAATGGCACTTTGAAAAAAATAAAAATACGTACCTCTGCTTACCTATACCTATGGGGTCCCCCATCCTGTGGTGTCCCTCTGGTGTTCCTGGGGTATGGAGAGAGCACCTGGTGTTTCACAATGGAAATGGGTCCACAGGTCCCGTAATGCCTGCCCAGACCCAGGCCTTAAACAATGGTGCTAAGCAGGCTTAGAACCATTATTTAGACCCACCTCCCTCACGTGCACCATTTTTGCACATGAGGATGAATAAGGCGCTAGGGCCTTAGAGTCATTGTTTGGATGGGAATGCCTACCTTGCATTTCATTGGTGCAAGGTAGGTTCATGCATTCCAAAAATGACTTTAACTCCAATATTTTGGCGCTAGACTAGTCTAGCTCCAAAATATAAATATGGAGTTAAGTTTGCACTGAGTTAGCAACAAAAGAAAATGACACTGATTTAGATTATAAATCTGGGCCTTAGTCTGCAGAATCCTTAGGCTCCCTGCCATATGCTGTATTTAGCTGGCCCAAGCTGCAGACCCAAATTATTTTGGCAATCCTTTTCTCTGGGCAGCTTCCCAATCAAAGAAAATGCTTAAAATTGTATTTCTAACACCGATATATACACGTATAAATATAACATTGTCCACCAAATCTCCTGTCCTGCTGAGTCTTACTGTCCTGCAGGTACAGTGCAGGAAATGACCATATTTGTCTCACGTCAAGTGCTGAATTTAGCTTTGTGTGTAATGCATCGTCTCAGGACTCACTCAGAGAAAGAGAAACTGGAGGAGAGTAGAGAACAAGGCACAGCCGTTAGCGAATGAGTAACTCAACTGGCTTTGTGCCTCCAAAACCACTGGACTAACCTTCAAGTGCAATATTTGCACAGTCAATCTGAATAAGGACAGATCAATTTGCTTCTATAAAATACTTTAGTGCTTTTTATCATTGAACATGGCGCACTTTTTTGTTAGAGGGTGCACTCGCAGATTGAAAAGCAAGCTTCTCTGAATCACAGGCACCTGGAAACCAAAGCAATAGAGCACTATGTTGCTTTGCTACACAATCTTTTGTCCATTTTGAGTTATATGAAATATTTTTTCCAAAATTAAGGAATAAAGAAGACTGTTAAAGTTTAGTGATCGTGTTGGATTGTAGTTATTATAATTAAAAATTAACATGAAATGTTTGCAAATTAATGTATAATGATGTCGCATAGAAAATGTATTAATATTCTTTTAACACACGCGTGTGAAATGTGCCCATGGGGAGTGGCCACCAATGTATACAATGATAAATGAAGTTGACTAATAATGAATTATTGATGTAGTAATGTATGGTTTTGTATTAGTATTAAGAGTTATATGTTAAGATTTTGCTAAAATGAATTACTAGCCCTTAGTCAGCGTGAGTCGGGGCCTAGCTGCCGGTCTCATATTAAATGTGTTTTTCTAACGTGCATTGTGCTGACTTGCTGAAGGACATGTAGCCATACTTTTCCAGAAGCTGGAAGATGTGTGTAACCGTAGTAAATTCTTTCTCATGAGACCCGACTTGCTCAAGGAGACATTCTTGCTGAATGCAACAGTGTAGACTTGCAACAGTTACAAGGTCACCTGAACTGGTAAAGACAATGGGACTACTGACTGAGCCTGCGAGAATAAAAGTTTGTACCTGACATTATACCCGTTGGAGACATCAATTACAGGAGCCAATAAACTACTTGAGAACTGTTGTAAAGTGAAAATCCTAATGAGGTGACAACTCAGTGGTTGAAGATAAGGATGCACAAACATTTGCCCAATTGGAAATTAGGAGACTGTACAAGAAGATTAATATAACCCTGTGTCGCAAGGAGAAATCAGCCATTCCGAGCCATTCTTTGCCATATTCTAGCTATTACGCTCGATTCTTTGCTAGTACCTAGCCACTTTGTCACTCTGTCTCAAAGACTTTGCTGTTTGACTCTTCAAACCATCCTTACCCTTGTCTTGCCCGTTTCATACTTTTCCTCCGAATGAGGGAAGCATTCCTCATTACCTGTCTTGCTGAACTTTGCTGAGTTTTCCTGGCTGATGTATGCTGACCCATAACGGAGGGTAACTATATGATAATGAAATTGGAATTGTCTGTTTGCCTTTTCTTTCTAGGTGCCAACTGCTTCTTTTGCTAGAGACCATAGATAGATGTTTTCTAAATTTGTATTGCTAAATTGTTTTGCATGAAGCCCAACATGCTAATGCTAATTCGAGCTAGTTAAGGGGTTCACTAAACTGATGCAAATAGACAAATTACTGAATAGATGCTTTGTTGAATAATGCGCTAATGATACTCTGCTAAAGTTAATCCATGTTGAGGTCGTGCTTAGTTCTAATGTTTATGATCTTTGCTTTGATGAAATCTTATTCGAGTTGCCATATTGTGACAGTGCTAATGTGTTTTATGGTATTGAGACTAATAAACTTGCTAGTAGAGTGTAATCAATAGGGAATAAATATCATAAATCTAACAAAATTTTGTGTGGTTATTCATGACTGAAAGGTCATAGTGTGTTCCGATTCTTATTAATGTCATTAACTAATTTGATTGATTTGCCATTGTGAATATTGATGAGGTTATCGATCTATTGGTTGACATACTGATTAGTTATCTCGTCTTAAGGTGTCTCCAATCAGGGTCAAAAGATTCATTGGCCTAAAACGAGTCCCAGACTAAGCAAATTATCTAAGGCGGGACACGTTAACAATCGTGCCTTCGTTAGAACACTGTCGTTTGTGATTTCCAGTCACACAGCTATATCATTATTTTCCCTTTTACTTTTTAAATTAAACTTTTACTTCTCATTTCAAGTTGGGTAAAATAGTCTGAGGCATTTACCACTAGTCTTAAAAACCGTTAATCTTGGTAGTCACATTTCCAAGTTCAAACGTGTGTTAAATATCGCATCCTAAGGTAATGGAATTTGCCATGTGTAGCAAATGCCTCCCCCTATTCTGCATAACTCGTGATTAGGGCCAACTGAAGAAAAATTGTTTGACCTTTAACTTGTAATGACTAAGACTGGGAGACAGGTTTGATAACTAAATACGTCTGAATTTGTTGAGTTGCAGGTCATAAAGGAAACCCACAGGTTTATGGGAATGCATATTCTGTTAGACTGCACTAACTAGAATGCACACTTTATACTGCTGAAATTACACTTTATTATGCGACTCGAGAAAGGCCCCTAAAATCGTTGTGTCAAAAAGGACAGAAATTGGACTATCTACGCTGTTGTATAGCAGCTCTAAATGCCATTATGTAAAAATGTATAGGATTTTGTTTTTCATTGGGCCTGCACTATGATTGCCATTTCCACTTAAGTCGTTACCTTTTTAGATGTAATCTTTTCACATGAATAAGGCATGATTTTGTTCTTTCTGTTGCTTTTCCAAAGGAAATAATAATGCACATTTAATTGACCTTTACAATTCGTACGAGATTGGTTCCCTCGCTTCTATCCAATTCTACTGGGTTTGCAGTATTTGTGACTCACAAGAAAACGGGACAGTTGCCTACAAAATACAGTTCAGAATACTAAAAAAGGTTTCAGTGTTTCTGCAGTGTAGACTATTGACTTAACAAGACTATATTTTATGTTGAATGCTGAGGTTATGATGTTAGATGATAAAGTACAACATAGAAAACATTTAATATGTAATTAAGTACACCTGACTCCAGTGGTGGCCTGCAGGCTTAAAATATGGTGGTGCGCCATGGCTCCAAACTCATCATATTTGTGCCCCTCCCCCCCCCAGTGCAGCACTTTCCCCCCGCATCCATGAGCAGGAATGGAAGGGCTTCCTTCCTGCTCAGTGGAAAAGGCTTACAACCAACCCTGGAGCTACTCTAATGCAGTCTTAAGCATGAAAGCAGCTCCACGATTGGTGAAAGCAGGCTAACTCAGCACTCATTTTGAGGCTGGGGCCCTGTGCCAGCCACCCCCGGCTTTTTCTTGCCCTCTTCAGTTGACGCAGCACAGCAAGTTGTTTTGCTGCATTGTGTTGCACCAAACTTTAGTGAATCTGTCCCTTTGTGTCTGAATCAGTATCAAGTGGGCATGACATAGTGAGGAAAATGAGGTTTATGAATTTCACATAAGATCAATTTAAAGAACTTCACAAATTCTGATGACAATTAAAATTTCACTCAGACCTAGATTTTTCTATGGCAGGTGCCATAAAATGCAGCAGTGTGATAAGAACGATGGTGTCTCAGGATGGTATATGTGGCCTAAGCTAAAGTATGTTCCTGATTTCAGAATTGACTCATCAGTGTTTGTTAATTGTGTTTCAATAACCAGACAGGTGGCTCAGGTGGAATGTGAGGACAAAGGTTGGTTGCAAACTTGAAGACAGTGACTGATGGTGTCTAGTGCTGGATTGAGCAGCAGTGCAGTGCCCTGACATGTTCATGTGAGACACTGTTCAACTTGGAGGCCGCATTTGGGGAGCACAGTAGCACCCAGTGTGATCAAGACGTTAGACGTGTGAATTCAAATGTTCCCTCTCTTATGCCTCTGTTGTATCTCAGTTGAGGCACAGTGGTGGGACCATGGCGAGGATATGGGAAAGAATGCATTGGCAGAATCACTTGTGAAAAGGAATGAATAATGTGTAACTATATATGTGTATGTAAATTCATGTATAGTGAGCCAGCACATATTTTCAAGCATCATCAGGGCTTATGAAGGGAAGACTCTACCTGATTTATGCCATACACCATGATGGAAAGCTCTGATAAAACATGTATGTCTCATTAATGTCCATTGCATCCCATGCTGTAACACATCTTTGTAATCTCTAGTATTCAATTACACTGTGATTGCCTAATAGCAGTGGACGAAGCTGGCATGTTTTGAAACCTGGATAGCCTGACAGAATATTATCAAGAGAAATGCCATCTGACATAGTGTGCCCTAAATATTAGGAGAAAAATGTTGTTCCCTTGTGTTTAGATTTTCTATTAGTAACATCAGAAAGGCATTATTTTTGCAAACAATGTTAATGTCAGGCATTATTTTGATAATGATATTTTGGTAATATACTGAAAATTTAAAATGGTATACACATGAGTGAAAAGGTTCCTTGTATTGTAGATATCGTGTATATTGGTGGAGTGCCAGTGGTATGAATTCAGATAAATTCATGCTATGATCCAGGTTGGCTTAATATCTATATATGTGCAGTCAATGGCTCCACGCAACCAGGGGAAGGGGGTAACTATTCACAGCTGACATGCCACTTGTTACCTGCCCTGCTGTGGTTACAGTATGGTGAGGTGAATCATAATACCGGGTACAAGCACCTGAAATTGCTTTCCTATGAGAAGCCTGTTTGACACCTCTAGTCCTCTGGATGGATCCCATAGCTAGGAAATGCAGTTCAGTAAGGCCTTTGGCATGGGAAGGGTTGGCATAGGAGTGGGCTCTGGATGAAGCTAGCTTCCATGTTCTCATTCCGTTTCCACGTTCAGGACTATTAATGGAAGGAAGCTTTATATCCTCAACACTTCTTCATCAAAACAAAGTGTAATGCTTTCCGTGAATATCCTTTTTTTACGGTCTGGCTTGACAGCGCAGCTGTCACCTGACAATTATGTGAGCATCCCAACAGAGGGGCTTTGGGTTCACCCACATGTTGGGAGCCAGGAGTAGATGTTTTGATTTGGAAGAAGTTGTGTGCTTCCACAATAGAAAGTGCTTGCACTCCACACAGCTGTGATCATTTTGTTTATTTATCCAACTGTGTGAGCGTGAAGTTTGTATACTTCAGTGTGACTTAGTGGGACAGGTATGTCCAGACATTGGTCCTGTGCACAGGTGCTGATAGGTCTAGGACCGATCTGTAAAGCTCCTGCAATATCCTCCTTTGCCTCTAGAACATTTTTATTCAAGCAAATCCTTCAACTGGATTATGTCCTTATTTGATAGAACATTGTACTATGTTCATCAAAACCACTCCTCATCAAACTCGAACGACAAAAAACCTCAACTTTTAAGTTCATAGACTCTTTCTTAATGTAAACAATAACCAGCAGTTTAAAAACTACTTGATTCTCTTTGCCAGCAAAACCAAAATCAAACTTGTTGATGTCTATCACATGCCTTTCCCTTCTCATGGTGTCTCAGTCTCCGACCTATACCCTGAACAACAGTAAAGAATCTGTGATGCTTATTTTATTATCAGACAGATCAATGTGGTAGTGAACCCCTCCTTCCTTCGTTCTTTTTTCTTGAATTTCCCATCTGAAACAAATCTAAATTGCACGCATGCCCCCACAACTTAAGTACACCAACAAATCGATATCTCTATACTGATATCCCAGGTCAGAGATTGAATAGATTCCAAATGATCCAAAGTGCAGTGCATATCTTTGGGTTACATTCCAACAGCACCTCATGCGTTTTGCTTGCTTCCTTTATAAAGGAGAGTTTCCTTCAAGAACTGCTGCATCTTATGCATTCCCCATCGTAAATGCATGGAGCAATTTTTATGCAAAGGAGCATTAATGTACTAATCAGATGTGAAAGATCTTTGTTCATATAATAATTGCAGGTTTCACTAATATTCATCCATCACGCTATTTTCTGTGCAGAGTGTGAATGTGTGGGCCATTCTTCTGGCATGAAACAGGAATATAATTTATCACCTTCATTTATCCAGTGGCATCAAGAAAAGGTTGTCCTGAAACACATAATGTATCACCGAGATGGTGTGTCACCTGGATTATGAAGCACTACCCAACGGGCCTTCAGAACTTGGATGCATCATGGTGCTACACATTTAAATATACTTATTGCCACAACATGCTCATTGCACCGTGATCACAGCACATTTCAGCCCTTCGATGTGACAGCTGGATGTACATGTAATACCTTCCCTCGAAATATTTTGATTACGTGCTGTCCGCTGCCCTCATTACCCAACCCTGCTTTGCCTGACTTTTGCTTAATACTCCCCCTACCAAATAATTTCTATTTTAACTCACTCTGATTCACAGTCAGGTTCATGGAAACAAATTCCTGCACATCTTTGTTGCTCATGTATGTTGCTCATGTATGTATGGCTCACACATTGGCCAGCATAAGGCTTCCAGGACACAATAGTAGAATTTGACTACTGTTCATTACGTTTGCATTCCTACCTCCAGTTGCTTTTAGTGCATGTTTGTAAACGATTTCAACTTTATCTACTTTACGTAAAGTTACCTGTGTACACCTTTATGTTAGTTTTACAAGTTAATGTGTATTTTTTATTAACACAATATATTACTATAACAACATTAGCACTTTTTTTGAGAATTAAAACCATCTTTATTTATGCCCATATGTTTCTCTTTCACGAAATGTTGCTATGTTATTACACAGGTCCACAATATTTCAAGACATTAAATACTAAAGCATAGATCTATGTTACATGAGTACTTATGTGACTCTGCAATCGACCTGGTAATCCACTTGTATCAATTGAAATGGAATTATAAATTGAAATTGCATTTATATAGCGTTTACTACCCCAAACGAGGCGTTGAACTGCTTCATATAAGTAGCACATTACCTCGGATCCCAAAGTTAGTGGACAGTCAATTGGTTATTGGGTTAGTCTTGCAGGCTTCAGGAAACCACTCCATGAATTTTCTCCAGGATCCCTGTGGTACATTACTGTAGTGACTCAGGTGTGATCATTAGAGGGAACTATGTGAGAGGCAAATACTCGCTGAAATTAATATTGCTGTGATCTAAAAAAAAAGCTTAAGACAGAGTGGTATGAGTTTAAAGTTGTTTATATAAAGGAGGGAAGCAGAGGTGCATTCAAACTAAATAAGGCAGGAAAAAGTAAAAGGTTCAATGTCAAGATCATTTTTTGATTTAGGATTTTAGGGCAGCTAGCAGGGAGACTTTTTGTGATAGCATGCAATCTGTGGATGTAAACCTGTGGAAAGAAATGGCCTCAAATTCAGCTATAAAGGAATGCAGGTTTTAGCAATGTTTATAGTGACACTCACTGGTGGCTGGCTAATGTTTATGGTGGAGGAACACAAAAGAAAAGAAAAAAGGGCACTTACCTTCCGGCATCTTCCGCGTGGCATCCTCCTGCTCCTGGAAGTTTCAAAGCACAAGACCAGAAAAAAAACACTAACCAATCCAGACGTTACTTTTATGCTGGGAACCAGGCTTCCGCAGTGCTCACCGGAGTGCTGGAGGCCTATGCCTTCTCTAACCCAGCTGTCTGAAGACAGCTGGGTCAGAGATGTTTGAAGTGTGCATGTCAGACTGGCCGTCGCATGACGGCCGGCCAAAGGGATATGCACAGCTTAAACAAGTGCACAGTTCCCTGCTGCCACTCGGCAGCAATTGCCCCACCCAGTCTTGCCACTCGATTCAGGATGAGGCGCGGAAAAATAAAATGGTAATAAGCAAAGTTTATTACCATTTTATTTTTCTGGTATGGGGCATTTTTTTGGCATGGCAACGCTTCTCCACTCAAATGGAGAGGCCGCCCCTGGTGACTTGACTTGCCTCACTGAGGAAAGCAAGCCCAATGCTTTTCTGTACCCCTTTACTTGGGACCGTCAAGCAGTGTAGCAATTAAGTACATCCTAGTACCTGTAATTACAATTTGACACCACCACCAGTACCCCAGTGTATGAAATGTAAGCAATACATTTAAACCCCAGAAAGACTCCTATTTTGTACCTGCAACAGCATTATATTCAGTACTATAAAGTATTGTTACAGCTTATGTAAATCATTTATCCCACACTTAAACTGTATATATAATCTGAAACATATGTTATGCAAACACTCACCAACTTGAAATATAGCAAGGATGTTGAAAAAAGCATTGCAGCAATCATCATTAGTACATTCGATGTACGTTTATATGACCTATTCACTACTTGTTTGGAAGGTCCTATCCCCTTCACCCAGCTGAAGAGGACCAAGCACAACAGAACAGATACCATGTTGAGTGGAATGGATGTGTCCAGGGTTACCATGGCCCTGCAGCATCCACCTTGCCTCATAGTGGTGCAATAATTGTCTTTTTATTGTTTCAGAAGCCATTATAGAAACGCTAGGTATTAGGGTAAATGGCATTGGGAATAGATTCTCATCTGCCATGGGCATTTTAGTGTTTACTACTTTGTCACCGCTCAATATACCTTATGTCACATGATCTTGAAGGCAAACAGTACTTAAAACAAGGGCACACATTTAAGATGTGCTGATTCTGATTAGTCTTGCCAAGTTTTTTAAAAACTCACCACTAATGTGACTGAATGCTAGGGTTGCTTCATACCAAAGCTGACTAGTATTTTGTCATTCCTCTGCCTTCAAACATTGAATACGTCCTGCTTCTTCATCTCATTTTTTCCAATTCTTGTCATCCCTACTTTCTACGTTTGTGACTGTTTTCCAGTCTTTCTCTCCCTCCTTTCAACCATGTCTGTCTTTCTATCTTTTTCTCTAGGTGAAAGCCTGATGGTGGAAAATAAGTTCCACTTCCCAAAAATGAGTGCCAATGCTGACCACATGCAACCACCGATGCAAATGCAGCACTGATAAACCTCAAAAATTGTACTCAGCTGCCAGCAGTCATAATGCGCCGAGCGGAAAACCGCCACCACTGGCGGTCTTCAGCACGGCGGTCCCTCGGCGGTCTTGTGAAAAGACCGCCGAGGTTGAAATGACAACCTATATGCCTTAAAAGATATCCCTTATAAATACCCTAAAATACACCCTAAAAATGACATAAAAACTTCATCATGACAACAAATGATCTTCCCAAGGCACAAGTAAAATCCAGATATCTAATAGCTGTTAAAAGAACAGCTGCTTGCATATATTCCTGAGTACCATATTTTAAAAACAGTGTCTTCAAAAAAGTTTTTCGTGTTGACTACACCTTTAAACAGTTTAAGAGAATATACAGACAGTAACATTTAGGCCCTCATTACAACATTGACGGTAAAAGCCACTTACCGCCGTGCAGAAGACGGCCAACACACCGCCGCGGCAGCGGAAATCCACCACAGCTATTATGACCCACAGCACGGAATCTGCCAAAATTCAGACACCCACACAAGTCCGCCACACCAAAGGTCAGTGATAAACTGGTGAAAACAAAACCTCCACCATCACACCAATAGAAATACGCCCACACTATCACGACCCACGAATCCACACAGCAGTCTTTCAACCGTAGTATTCCATTGGCGGTACACACCGCCGCGCTCAGAATACACACACATACAAAACACTACCACATTGGACAATTCGAAATACACACACCTGAGACACATACACACACCACTCCCACACACACAATACAATATAAAACACACACCCACATCGCCCACAAACACCTATGACAACAATTACTGAGAGAAGGCCAGAGAGAGACAACACCATCAACAATACTAGCATCCACAGGCACACAACACCATCACCCACATAACTTCTACGCACCTCCCACTACACACCACTACATATCAGCACACTTATCACCCCACACACCACCCCACACATCACCTGCACCACCCCATGGCATGGCAAAGACACCCCAGGTTTTCGGAGGAGGAGCTCAGGGTCATGGTGGAGGAAATTGTCCGGGAAGAGCCACAGCTATTCAGAGCACAGGTGCAGCACACCTCCATAGCTAGGAAGATGGAGCTATGGCGAAGAATAGTGGACAGGGTCAACGCAGTGGGACAGCACCCAAGAAATCGGGAGGACATCAGGAAGAGGTGGAACGACCTACGGGGGAAGGTGCGTTCCGTGGTCTCAAGGCACCACCTGGCAGTTCAGCGGACTGGCGGCGGACCCCCTCCTCCTCCCCCACAACTAACAACATGGGAGGAGCAAGTCTTGGCAATTTTGCATCCTGAGGGCCTCGCAGGAGTAGGTGGAGGAATGGACTCTGGTAAGTCAAATCTTTACTATTACATCCCCCACCCTACCTGCATGCCAGCACATACCCCCACCTTTACCCTCACTCCCATCACTCTAACTCCTCACAAATGTCCCGACATCACAAACCGCACATCCTAACACCAAGCCATGCATGCAACAACAAAGCATGGACACCCATCACTAAAGCATGCCCACTGCACATACCCATACACCCCTCTAAACCACCATCACACAATGTCCAACACGGGAATGCAAGCACTGGGGTACACGGTCACCCACCCATTGCACACCATGGCACACACAGATGTAATAAACATCCTTTAATACCCCTGCAGGACCCCTACCCAATGTCACCGGATAGGAGGGTCCACACATGTCCACACCATCAACAGAAGAGGCCCACAGTGATGACAGCACCTCTGTCCAACTGGATCTAGATGACCAGCCCGGCCCATCGGGGACCTCTGGACAGTCAGTTCCCCTCATCCAGTCACAGGCCACCACAGACCTTCCCCTCTCTGGAAACACCAGCACAGCACCCACCCAGCGGGCCTATACCTCCGTCCGCAGGACACGTCAATCAGCAGTGTGTCCACCACTACAGGGAACCCAGGCTAACCCACCACCCCAAAAACAACAGGGACCTGAGGGCAGTGGTAGTGGGCACACGGTCCAGAGAATGGAGGCCCAGGAACACAGGGGAACTGGGAGGGCTGCTGTGTGACAGGGGCGGACAGGCCCAGGGAACCCACTCTCCACGAGGCCCTCTCCAACATCATGGGAGCCTAGCCAAGCATACCATCTGTACATTCAGAGAATGATAACTCTTCCGGTTTCTTTACACCTGTTCACTCATGTGGGGGGGACCAAAGCCACATGTGTCCCATCAATGGCACCTATGATGTTGGGGATATGTCCCAGGGCATAGAAATCACCTTTCACTGTAGGCAAATCCTCCACCTGAGGGAAAATGATGTAGCTCCGCATGTGTTTCAGCAGGGCAGACAACCCTCTGGACAACATGTTGGAAAACATAGGCTGGACATCCCTGATGCTATGGCCACTGTTGTTTGAAATGACCCACGTGCTACGAAATGGAGCACTGACAGCACCTGCACTTGAGGTGGGATTTCTGTGGCATGGCGGATAGCTGACATCAGGTCTGGCTCCAACTGGGTACACAGTTCCTGGATTGTGGCACGGTCAAGCCTGTATGTGATGATCACATGTCTTTCCTCCATTGTCAACAGGTCCACCAACTGTTGGTACACCGGAGGATGCCGCCATCTCCTCACATGTCCCAGCGGACGGTGCCTATGAAGGACAACAGCGAGCACAAAGTCAACCAACTCAGAGGTACGTACCCACAGCTTACACAGAACACCAATCATAATCTAAAAAGTGGCCTGTATGTGTGTTGAGTCTAGGCCTAGGTATGTGTGATGTAGTTGAAAATGAAGCCATGTGGGCCCCTGAAATGGGGGCTGCCTGACCTCTAAAGTGGGACAATGGGATGTTAGGTAAGTGCGCTGGCGTTGTACACCGTTGCGGTAGGCGGTCGAAGACCGCGCCGCAATGCTGCATTGGTTAACATTGGACCCTATGGGTCGAAGGAGCCAATGACGATGTACGCCGGCGGAGACAGTATGAACCGCCGCGGATGTGACCGCCATTTTCTATCTGTTCAATCACTCGATACCTGATCTTCGACAGGATAGGACCTACACCGCAAGTGCTGCTGTGACCTCCGTCTGGAAGAGAAAATAGCTTGAGTGTCTGGGGAAAGGGCCCCTGCCTTCACATCGGATGAGTTTGGGAAACTCCTGGATGGGGTCCTCCCCCAGTACACGCTACTCTACGGTCCTCCAGACAAACAGGTAAGTACACTGGGAGCATGCTGTAGGGGCTATGCCTGTGTGGAGAGGTGTGGATGGAAGAAGGAACGGGGGGAGAGTGTGGCGTGCATGAACCAACGGTGAGTGCATGTGCCACATGGCAAGGGTAGGGATGGGGGCCAATGATTGTGATGGTGCAGTTGGTAATAAGTTTCTCTTCTCCCTGTACAAATCATGTAGGTCAGCGCCCACCAGAAAAAATATATTTGGCGTGCCATTGCGAAGGACGTCCGGACCCTGGGGGTCTACCACAGACGGAGCACCCACTGCCAGAAAAGGTGGGAGGACATTCGCCGCTGGAGCAAGAAGACGGCGGAGACTTAGCTGGGGATGGCCTCCCAACGTGGGAGGGGTGCCTGTCGCACAATGACCCCCCTGATGTTCAGAATCCTGGCGGTGGCGTACCCGGAGTTGGATGGGCGCTTGAGGGCATCACAGCAGCAACAAGGGGGTGAGTACACTCTCATTCTGCTGATTTTGCGCCTATGTAGCTGTCTGGGTGGGGGAGGTGGGCTGTGGGTTTCCCTAGGCCAGGGCGAGTTCCGTAGGCAAGGTCCCTCCGTAAGGCAGGCCATGTGGCACCCCACCGCACCTCTGTAGAGTGCCAAGTACACCTAGTCATGCCCCTGTGTCACCCATGTGTGCAGATGTCGTCCATAGCCTAGTAGGCCATTTCCCAGGAATTGAACAGTGGAGCCCAAGAGCGCGGCGTAGTGCAGGGGGCTTGTGTGTCTGTCGTGTCCGCCAACGGTAGCGGTAATGCATGCACTCAACATGTCTTTCTTCTGTCGACCCCCCCCCTTTTTGTGGTCTCCCTGTTCTTGTGTGCATTAGCATCATCAGACGGAGGAGCAGTGGCACCGGAGCACGAGGGGGCTGCATCCCACAAGGCCATGGAGGGCCACACTACGGAATCGGACTTCACCAGTGGAACAGAGAGCGAGGGGAGCTCCACGGCGGGGACAGGAGCTGAGACCAGCGACACGGACTCGTCCTCTGATGGGAGCTCCCTTGTGGTGGCGGCAACATCTGTGCCCCCCCATTTACAGGTACAGCTGCCACCCCCCCTTCCAGCACCGCCCTCCCAGCAGCCCCTCAGCCTTTGCCGCGTGCCCGCTCACCCGGGAGGGTGGGCATCACCTTTGCCCCAGGCACCTCAGGCCCTGCCCCTGTCACCCCTGCTGCCCTCAGTGAGGAGGCCATTGACCTCCTCAGGTCCCTCACTGTTGGGCAGTCTACCATTTTGAATGCCATCCAGGGTGTAGAAAGGCAGTTGCAACAAACTAATGCATTCCTGGAGGGCATTTATTCTGGTCAGGCGGCCCTTCAGCGAGCTTTTCAGACTCTGGCCTCAGCACTGATGGCAGCCATTGTCCCTGTCTCTAGCCTCCCCCCTCCAACTTCCTCCACCCAGACCAAATCCCCTGTACCCCAGCCTCTCCCAAGCACACCTCTAGACCAGCATGCACACACGTCAACACACAAGGGAAGCTAAGGCAAACATAAGCACCACACATCCCACAGGCACTCACGCAAGCATCACACACATGCAGACACACCAACATCCACTGCCTCCACTGTGTCCCCCTCCTCCTCATCTCCCTCCTCCATCCCAGTCTTGTCTACACTCACACCTGCATGCACTACCTCTACAGCCACTACTACCATCACCAGCACACCCACCACCACACCCCGCTCACATGCAGTCACCACCCCCACTACCATTCACACGTCCCCTGTGTCCTCTCCCAGTCTGTCTGTGACGCCCCCTCCCAAGGTACACAAACGCAGGCACACACCCACCCACCAGCCATCCACCTCACAACAGCCTCCAGCACACGCACCTTCACCAAAGTCAGCAAACAAACACCTCCTACAACCACAACCTCTACATCCACTCCCAAACCCCTCCAGCTACCCGTCCCAGTGTGTCAAAAAAACTTTTCTTGTCCAACCTTGACCTCTTTCCCACACCTCCCCCACCCCATCCGTCTCCTAGGTCCCAAACTAGCACCTCAGCCACAACATCTCCGGGACCAGTGGTGCCTGCAGTCACGGCAATCTTGAGTGCACTGGCTACCTGGGCAGCCAGTGTGGCACGGAGACACAGCACAGACAGTCCCCCGCCTGTGAAGCATCAGAAGTTGGCCAGTGGCCGGCGGGAGAGAGGGAAGACTCGAGCCACCAAAGCCGCTCCCAGGGGTCCCAGTGGGAGTGTGGAGTCAGCTGCGACACCTTCCAAGGTGGGGAAGGGCCACAAGAAACCCGGAAAGTCTGGGAAGGGCAGCACGGCGGAGGAGACCGCCATCATCCCCGCTGCCCAGGAGGCCACAGCCGCCATCCCCGCTGACCAGGAGGCCACAGCCATCATCCCCGCTGACCAGGAGGCCACAGCCGTCATCCCCGCTGACACAGAGAGGACCGCCAGCACAAGTCGCACTGGGCTAGAGAGGACCGCCATCACAAGCCCCGCTGAGACAGAGAGGACCGCCAGCACAAGCTCCGCTGGGACAGAGAGGACCGCCAGCACAAGCCCCACTGGGCTAGAGAGGACCGCCAGCACAAGCCCCGCTGGGCTAGAGAGGACCGCCAGCACAAGCCCCACTGGGCTAGGGAGGACCGCCAGCACAAGCCCCGCTGAGACAGAGAGGACCGCCAGAACAAGCCCCGCTGGGCTAGAGAGGACCGCCAGCACAAGCCCCGCTGGGACAGAGAGGACCGCCAGCACAAGCCCCACGGGGACATAGAGGACCGCCAGCACAAGCCCCTCTGGGACAGAGCGGACCGCCAGCACAAGCCCCACTGGGCTAGAGAGGACCGCCAGCACAAGCCCCGCTGGGCCATGAAGGACCGCCAGCAGCTGAGTCACTGCAAAGGAGCCCGCCGCTCCAAGCACCGCTGAACAGGGCACTGCTGTCTCATGCACCGCTGAACAGGGCACCACCGTCTCAAGCACCGCTGAACAGGGCTCTGCCGTCTCAAGCACCGCTGAACAGGGCACTGCCGTCTCAAGCACCGCTGGCCCATGAGCGCCAAGGGCACTGATGCTACTGAGTCCGTCACGGGCAGAATGAAGCACTCTGAGCACCATGCCCCCTCCAGAACCAGTAGAGAGATCCATCCACTACCTCTGTCCTTAGCAGGATGAAGCACTCTGGGCACCATGCCCCCTCCAGAACCAGTGGAGAGATCCATCCACTACCTCTGTCCTTAGCAGGATGAAGCAATCTGGGCACAATGCTCCCTCCAGAACCAGTGGAGAGTTCCATCCACTACCTCTGTCCTTAGCAGGATGAAGCACTCTGGGCACAATGCCCCCTCCAGAACCAGTGGAGAGATCCATCCACTACCTCTGTCCTTAGCAGGATAAAGCACTCTGGGCACCATGCCCCCTCCAGAACCAGTGGAGAGAGCCATCCGCTACCTCTGTCCTTAGCAGGATGAAGCACTCTGGGCACCATGCCCCCTCCAGAACAAGTGGAGAGATCCATCCACTACCTCTGTCCTTAGCAGGATGAAGCACTCTGGGCACAATGCCCCCTCCAGAACCAGTGGAGAGATCCATCCACTACCTCTGTCCTTAGCAGGATGAAGCACTCTGGGCACAATGCCCCCTCCAGAACCAGTGCAGAGATCCATCCACTACCTCTGTCCTTAGCAGGATTAAGCACTCTGGGCACCATGACCCCTCCAGAACCAGTGGAGAGATCCATCCACTACCTCTGTCCTTAGCAAGATGAAGCACTCTGGGCACAATGCCCCCTCCAGAACCAGTGGAGACTGTTATCCACTGTAGAGACTGTGGCTTTGCACTCCCCAGGATTGAACAGTGGGCAAACCACCCACTGTAGAGACTTGAGAGACTGTGGCTTTGCACTCCCCAGGATTGAACAGTGGGCAAACCACCCACTGGAGAGACTTGAGAGACTGTGGCTTTGCACTCCCCAGAATTGAACAGTGGGCAAACCACCCACTGTATAGACTTGAGAGACTGTGGCTTTGACTCCCCAGGATGGAAAAGTGGGCAACCCACCCACTGTATAGACTTGAGATACTGTGGCTTTGCACTCCCCAGGATTGAACAGTGGGCAACCCACCCACTGTATAGACTTGAGAGACTGTGGCTTTGCACTCCCCAGGATTGAACAGTGGGCAACCCACCCGCTGTATAGACTTGAGAGACTGTGGCTTTGCACTCCCCAGGATGGAACAGTGGGCAACCCACCCGCTGTATAGACTTGAGAGACTGTGGCTTTGCACTCCCCAGGATGTAACAGTGGGCATGTGGCCCTCTTGTGGATTTGGCGTTGTGCACTCAACCGGCTGAGGTGCGCCCCCTTTCCCTCACCCTGAGGTGCCTGTTTTCTTGCTCTCTGATGCCCCTGCAGTGTTCTCTCCGTCATGGTCGGGGATCTTGTGGGCCTCGCCCATACCGTGTGGGCCCAGTGGTCCACGGACTTAATTGGAGCACTACCTGGACTACTATGCTTGGTGTATATTTTGTTAATGGTGTATATATATATTTTTGCCTACTTGCTTTTAATATATTACAATGGTTACACTAATTTTCTTTTGTCTTTGCATTTTTCCGGGGGATTTCGGGGGTGTAACTATAATGTATCATGATGTATTATTAGTGTGGGTTCTTTGTGGGAGAGGGTGATGGTGGGGGTGGGGGTGTTACATGTGTGTGTCACTGTTTTTTGCCCTCCCCCTCCCCGTGTCGTAGGTGCAGGACTCACATTGGTCTTCGCCGCCGTTGTTCGTGCTCCTGGTAGAGGAGCAGGAAGACTATCACAGGGAGAATTTGAAGAAAAGGTGGCGGATTGGTAGGTTGTGACACTGTGGGCGGTACTTCGTGCTCCGCCTGTCTGTTGGCAGTGACCGCTGCGCTGTTTGTCTGTGACGCCGTGGCGGTCGGAGTGTTAAAGTGGCTGTCTTTGTTGGCGGTTTCCGCCACGGTCGTAATTGCAAAAACTTTACCGCCGGCCTGTTGGCGGTCTTACCGCCGCTTTAACACCGACTGCCAGGGTTGTAATGACCACCTTAACCATTAATCCACATATACCATTAATCCACATGTTCAATTTACATGTGCATCTATCATTGCCATTTTCACCTTAATGTTTTCAATGTCTGGATTTAAGCTGATTCTTAGTGCCAGATTTATACTTTCTGACGCAAAACTGCGCTTATACACTTTTGCGTCAAAACATGTAATGCAGGCTAATGCCATTTCTTAGCTCCACCTGTGCGTTAAATTTATCCTGATAAACGGTGGCGCTAATAAGGGGTTAGAGTAATTTTTTTTACGTAAGGCAAATTGACGTTAATGCAGAAAAAATTACTCTAATCCGATTTGCAACACGGAAAATGTCGCAAACCGTATATGTGCCATTTTTCACCCCAATAGCATCAAAAAGTGACACAAACACGGCAAACAGTCCTAAGGAGCCCCAAAATGGATCCCAGAAACCAGGAGAGACCCCAGGGAGACCTCAATCTACCAGGAACCAGCCAGGAGGACACAGACAAGACCCAAGAGAGAGACAAGAAGAAGAGGAAGTGTTTTTTCTGTTCAGAGGAGCATGAAATACTGGTCAGAGAAGAGATGACGGAGCACCAGCATCGACTCTTCATCATATCTAAATTGCCAATTGGGAGGAGAGTGGCAATTTGGCAACACATTGTGGACAAGATTAACAGTGTGGCCGAGGTAAGGAGAACTGTCACCGAGTGTGAGAAACGCTGGCATGATGGCATGCTCAGGACAAAGGAGAAAATGGCAAGGATTGGGAAGGCAGCACTGCAGACCTGAGGTGGGAATCCAGCACCGCAGGAGGCCCTGGACAAGATGGAGATGGTTGCAGCCATCATCCCAGAGGAGATTGTCACAGGAATCGCAGGACAGGACAGCACAGACTTTCCATGCAACACAAGTTGCATGGGGGACCAAAATGCCTTAATGGCATACGCAAAAAGGGGGAGGTTAATACATACTACACAATGCATGTCAGGCCTGGAAATCAGGCAGTGAAAAGGGCAAAGGGGCATGGCACGGGCGCGTGGGCTGTGCAGGGGCATCCAGGGGCACGGCACAACACAACACCAACAAGCTTTGCATGAGGGCACACCACCATGCCAAAGCTGCTGGAAATGCGAAAGTAGACCAGGAGGGTGGGATAGAACATAAAACTGGGCTGCTGTCACAGGACAGCTGGTATTGTCAGAATGTAAACTAGAAGACAATGCCCAGTCTCAGGCCGTTGGCACAAGCCCCATTTACCATTGACAACACTTGCCACTAATACTTGTGCCGTGTGTGCTGGTCAACTAGGAAATGGCAATTAGGTGCCCATGGCACAAACACACTCAAAATGAGGGTTCAGTATGACTACGTGTGCAATCCCCTTCAATCCCTATCCAAGTGCAACTCCTGTCAACTGCTCATGTCCATATAGTCAATAAAAATCAGGCACTGTCACTTACATTATAAAGTACACAGCAGTAATCTCATAACAATGCTGCTGATTCCAGGGTCTACCCTGTGCCTGTGTCACAATTGCTGCAATGCCACCATGCAACATCTCAAGTGTCATATTGCTAAGACAACAGCATTGAGGGGGAGGACATATGTGTGTAGCTAGTGAAACACACCCACACAGTCATAAGAGGAAATGGAACTCCCTCAGGCCCATCAGTGCAATTCAATGTAGCACACATACGCAAACATCAACATGAAAACTACCAATGCTGACACCTGTATCGTGTCATGCCAATGCAATACATGGTATGGTGCTAGGTCTCAGCACTGTATAGGTGTATGTGAAAAATGATAGACTGGGTCAGGGCCATATTGTTATGTGTGGTGCATGTGGCATTAGCACATTGCAAGGCCTCACTGTGCTAATGGTAGCAGAGGGAGGGTTGATTAGGACAAGAAGGTGGCAAGCCACAATTTGGACAGAACCTACACCTAGAGGATGTGACAAAGACAATTCCCCAAACTGCCCACACTACATGCGACATGCAGGTGGCGCATAGGCCTGAGAGAATGCAAATATTAATGACAGGAACAATGAACGGGAGCCCAGATTACAATGTTCCACCAATAGGAAGTCAGTGAGGTCACATTACAACTGCCACAACAAAGACACACTAATTGTACAATATCTAATTGCAGAGGATGATGGCTCTCCTGTGGATCTGCCTGTCCTTGACTACCCTGATGACATGGATGACAAGCTGACAACCATCAGCCAGCAAAACCTCCAAGATGTCCAGGGAACCCTCCAGACACCACCTCCAGTCGCAAGGAGGAGCATACATGTAGCAGCCATCCCAGAGGACCCACCCACCACCCGAACAGTACAACCTGCCAGCTACAACACAGCTGAGGACTCTGATGACACTGGAACCACCTTTGAGAGGACAGTTGTGGGAGTATGGCAGGAGCTGGCCAAGGAGGTTTGGGTAGGAATACAAACTATGGCAGCCAGCCTTGAGGGGATGCGCATGTGCATGATGACATCCGCAAAACAGTCTGCAGCCATGCATGTCTAACAATCATTACTGCAAGGACTCCAAAAGTGTGTGAGGGGCCTCACCAGTGCAGTGAAGGAGTTGCCACAACACCTGGACTCCCAATCTTTTAGCTGCATGCATGACAACAAGCTGGACTCCCTCAGGGCAGACATGGCTGCCTACAACAGGGCTGCTGCTGCCATATTCAATAACCAGCAGCTCATCATTGTTGCAGTTATGCCCATAATAGTTCCACAGTTGGCAGCTACCAGGAATTCATAGTCCACTTCTCCAACCACTGAAGTGTGTGTTGCCCCCTCAAACTCACCACCACCACCATCAAGGGCAGAGGAGATGACACACACATCAGAGGATGAAGACGTGGAACAGATCACCTTCACCTGTAGGAGTACCCGGTAGCACCTGCCCATGGCACATGGGCACTGTTTTTCCTTTGTCTTGTGCTTGACAACATGCTAGTCTTGCTACAGTTGGTGACATGCACTCTTCTCCGAAACACTGTTACTCTTACCATTATGGACTGCAATTGTCTCTCACTACCCAATTGGCTATTCATGTTCCTCTGCACTGAATGACACTCCATTGCAGCATGTCCAATGACATGTCCCCCAACATTGCACTTGTGTTGCGTCAAAATAGAATGCTTCACACTAATGGACTCACAAACCTGGACTATGTAAATATTGCACTACAGCACTTTAAAATAAACAGCACCTATACAACCACTTTGTCTCTGTGTAATGTGACACATCTACTTTGCTAGGGATTTGTTAAGCATGTAAAATGTCAATGGTCACAGAATGTCAATACAAGAGCGCAGATAATGTGGGCTGATATCTATGCACATGGGTCTGGATTCTAAAATCATCGGTGCTGCTTGCGGCTCATTTCTGAAGTAAAAGCAGCACTAACTCACAAAATATTATTGCAATTTGTAAGTTTGTGTTGCTGATGTGTTAAAAGAAAATTAGTCAAATGCTGTGTAAAAATAGTATATGTCAGGCCCAAGGTATCTACAAGATTAAACTCAATGCTGGCCACATCCCCTACAAGACAATCATTGTGTATGTGACATTTGACTCAAAACATAAATGCCACAACCACAATATACATAAGGAATGGCTGTGTAAGAGTGTTTGGCCAATAACGTCACCTGGGAGTACAATTTAAACCCATAGGCATGAATTTTGTATACTTAACCGCACCACTCAGTTTATCAGGGTTCACATGAACCTCAGGCAGCAGGCAGACATTCCACAGTGCCCAGGATTCCAACACAGGACCCAAACGATGACAGCTTAAAAATCGCACCTACCTGTACAATACATGGGAAACATAACCACCTTGATTGGTGGGTACAATGGACGGCAGATGCATAGAGATGTAGCTTTGTTGTAGCTGCCAATGTGACAGCTCAGTTGGAAGTGGGAATTAACATGTCAAGAGTGGTATGTGGATTCAGGACAGAATACACAGGCCAACACAAATTTGGCACTGTACACTCATGCAAAGGCTGAGATCCCCAAGCATATGACACATACCGTAAAGGAGTACCTAAAACTGTATTTACTATGTCTAAAAGAAAACTCAAAGCCATGTCACACACCTATGCTAACCTAACCTATCCTAACCAACATTACCCACAACTGGCCCTAACTACCCTGTGCTAAACTTACTTACCACATGTAACTAAACACTCTAAACATGTACCCCCATCCCCATTATATGACAGGACACATGTAGGACAATATATACTAACCTAAACAGATACTAACTAATACTAAACAAATATATATTTTTTTGTATTTTTTATATAATTTGTTTTGTTGTTGTTTTTTTCATGATAGAATACACAAAAGCCCCAAGATCAACTCCCACCCACCCACCCACAAATTAACATGTAATAATATAACCCCCCCAACCTACTTATCTTATCTAAACTAATAGCCTGCACTTATCTATCGCTAAACCCCCTAAACTCTCTAATAAACAGGATAAGGAAAGAGGAAGAAGGGGATGAAATTAGGGGTGAGGCAATGCAGGACTTAGAGGTTTGCCCTCCTCAGAGTTTTCTGAATTGATTTGGGCCTACGGCTATTCCATTCAACGTCCTGCTGGAGGCTGTCCATTTTCTTCAGGACCTTGCGCATGTCCCTCTCTAGATGCCTGATTGCAGCCATGTCCAAAACAGCTGCTGTGGTGTTCTGGGTCCCTGATGTTCTAGCAACTTCAGGTGCTGTGATCGGGGTGCTGGAAGTGATGGTGCAGCAGGTGTTGTGGCTGTAGCTTCCGAGATTGAGGATGCAGTGGGTGTGGCTGATATACTGGTGGCCACTTTGCCACTGCCAGCTGTCATGGTGGTGGCGACACCTGTTGTGGCCAATGCCGGGCTCCCTTGGCTAAAAGCCCGCTATGCTCCAGTGGCTCTCTCCTGATGATAGCGTCTTGCCATCATTTAAAATCCAAACTCCACATCCAGGACATGCCTGTATTGCACTGCCCGCCTCTGGAACTTTCTAATCTCTGCAGCATCCATGTTGGCAGCTGTAAAAAAGAGACAGGCAAACATTAGTGTCTTCATTGTGTGATGCATGTACAGATGATAATCTAACACTTTCCCTCAAATTGCACATGCAGTACAAATAACAGTACAGATGATAGATTGTCCATGAGAAATTACATGGCAACACGGCCTACCCATCAAGCATTTAACAGCAAAGCATAGCACCACAGGGTGTGTACCAAATTAAGTGATCTGTGCATTTTTGTAGTACAATGTGTCACAATGCAAATGCACCAAGTACTCAACATGTGCCAGGCCAAATAATCCCTATCAGCTGGAACAACATCAAAGCACACAACACCTGTGATTTGTATATGTAATTGACAGGATGGTATGAAGTTGCTAATCACAAGGGGTCAATGTTGTTTGGGACACATGCATGCTTGAATTAGATGTCTGTCATCTACACTGTGACCACCACACCTACTTACATATATGTTCTCCCCCTACCCCTATGCCTCAGGGAGGATGCGCATGCAATACATCATCACAACCGTCAAGGACACCACAAAGCCTTGTCCAGCTGTACATGGATTTAGTGAGTGGAACACATATAAGGAGGCCTGCCAACTAGGAGTGAGGTATCCATTGGTCAATCACACCTACATTCATGTTTCCATTTGTGGACAACCATCAACATCAGATCTCACTGACCCATTTCCTAAATCATCCACATTGATGCAATCACACATCTGGCCTTGACCTGCATGCACGCCTATAACATACCACTTAAGTGCCACATAAATGGAGTACAACGTTTGGGGCTAGATGCTGGGGGAGAGTCACCCATACAGTCCTACATGTACATTACAATACAGGGATGTGCAATTTTGTGTGGAAAACAGATGCATCACTGTCTTGTGTAAATTAGGGTATGGCTTGCTGTCAATATTCTGACACTGGACCACCTCCAAATCAAATGTGGGCCTACGCGTGGCTACCAATCACCTTGTTCACCTGCTGCTGCCTATTGAGCAGCACAAGACTCCCAAGATTTAACTCTCTGCCTGTGAATGCCTAACCCTCACATGGAACACTATGGGGGTCATTCCGACCCTGGCGGTAAAAACCGCCAGGGCCGCGAACGACGGAAAGCACTGCCAACAGGCTGGCGGTGCTTCCTGGGCCATTCCAGCCGCGGTCGGAAAACCGGGTCCGGCGGTTTTTCCGCCGGATTAACCCCGGCTGGCCGAATCCTCCATGGCGGCGCTGCAAGCAGCGCCGCCATGGGGATTCTGACCCCCTTCCTGCCAGCCTGTTCCTGGCGATTTTTACCGCCAGGAACAGGCTGGCGGGAACGGGTGTCCTGGGGCCCCTAGGGGCCCCAGTATGCTTTTCACTGTCTGCCTAGCAGACAGTGAAAAGCACGACGGGTGCAACTGCACCCGTCGCACACCTGCAACACCGCCGGCTCCATTCGGAGCCGGCTTCAGTGTTGCAGGCCGCTTTCCCGCTGGGCCGGCGGGCGCTATTTTGGCTAGCACCCGCCGGCCCAGCGGGGAAGTCAGAATGGCCCCAGCGGTTTTCCGACCGCTGGGCGGCCATATGGCGGTTCCAGCCAGGCGGGCGGCGACCGCCGCCCGCCTCGGTTGGAATGAGGCCCTATGTCAACCTCCAATCAAGTAATATATCAGATCACGTGCCAGCTCATCATATCTTGCAATGAGTTCAACACACAAGAGTCACTCACACAACAGCTGCAATCACAACACAAGACAGACATTTCACACTTACTGGATACGTCTGGGTCCTCGAATTGAGCCACTTCCCCGATGATATAGGGGGCCGGTCCACCTGTAAGACATGGAAAGGAGATATATGCTTAATGTCTGATCACTGTACAAAAAAGGGAACAACATATCACAGTATGTGATATTTCATATGATTGAGCTGCAGATCAGGCATGTAGACACTCCAATAGCCATACCACTACAAACTTGCATTGACATTGACACTCACAGTGAGTGATAGACACACATGCACTGGCCCTAACAATCATGTGGTGCTAAACCTGACTACACACTTTTGTGGCAAATCCATTTCAGATGGTACTCCATTTCATTATTTGGAATTGGGTGACAATTGCAGTGGCACTTCCCTGGTGCACTGCAATACAAGTGACTCAGGTATTGTGGCTTGTGCATCAAGGGACAATGAGTAACTGTGTGATGGACATGTGGGTCACTTTTCAGTCAGCAATTATCGTGCTTTCAGTGGTCCATAACAGATGTGGCACAGTTGTATGCATGTAACAAATGCCCCATTTGAACTATTTCCTAAGCCATATATGCCCCCTATGACAACATGATGGCAGGGATCGTGTGTGTGTAATGATGACACTGTAGCGCTAAACATGGATTGCCCACTTTGCTGTCCCGAAACTGCAAAATATGGTATGCTGACAGTGTCTTAGCTTATCATCATTGACAGAATGCATGGGCACAGGTGTAGTCATTGCACTTGAAATGTGTCTCTAAGGGCCATATGTACCTATATCAGGTATTGTGATTCACACATTGCGAGACTTAGCAATTAGCAATTAGCAAGTTGGATGATCAGAGGTAAAACACTCAAAATTACACTGTTTGCAATTCAAAAATGGGTAGGTCTAATTTTGCAAACAACTTGGGAATGGCGGCACTCACAGGGATGCTGGCCTGCTGAGCTCAACAGACCACCATGTCTGTGACTGCTTTCATATTGGGATGTAAATATTTGTTGAAATGCAGCATTATTTCAGCAGCTGTGAACAGGAAGTATTTTAAAAACCTATTTCATTACAGAAATAATTTTTTCGAAGCAGTCAGTGGTCCATGGCACACCGTCATGCTCAGAAAAAGTTTTTGACCAGGCATTCACAGTGAGGAAGGGATCCCATGGGGACCCCCTCCCCTTTTGTAACTGGGTAAGTACCAAGATGAAACGGATGGTAACTTCAATAGCTTAGTGCCTGCATTTGTGCCCAAGACTAAAACAAATAGCCGCCTGCAACTCACTGACAGGATTGGAACGCCTAATCCTAAATGCCTGTAGAAAACACTTGTTCTGTGATTGTGCAATCTGATAGCAGAATGGCAAATTTTGGTTTGTGCATTTGAATGAATATCTGTCCTGATGTAAAGACAAAAATTCAGTAAACTTAGCCATTAGTGAAAGTTATAAATAGCTTGTTACATATGGTCCTGAATAATGGTCGGACATGGCTCAATGAAACTATGGACTGCATTGTTACAATGTATTACCCTGTGAAATATATCTCATTACTGGTACACCAACAGTTTGTTCAACTTGCATTCTACATGGTCACAAACATTGCATGCAGCACGTCACAACATCTGTTACTGTCACACAGGAGCATTGTACTGTACACATTTGTCAATGTGATACTCACCAAGAGGGCCACCGATCACCATACCCAGGTGGTCCAGCAGGTCCTGTTCTCGTGTCGCCAGGTCCTCCAAGTGATGCTTCAGTTGGTGCTCATTCCATGAGGTGTTGAATACTCGTTTAAGGTGGAAGAGAGCCTTCACCAGATGCAGCCGTCTTGCCTCCATGTGATACCCCTGTATCACATGGCCCCCTGCCTCCAGCATCAATTGAAGGAAGTGGCACACCAGCCACACAAATGGCCTGAGCTCCTCCTCACCCATGCGCCCCAGCCTCGCCCTTCCCAACATGGTACAGTACAGTATTTTGTCAATAAAATGAAAAATAAAGGACAAGAAACTTAATAAAAGGAAACTTACAAACCCCACTGACAGACACTAACTAATCTAACCCACAAACAGACACCCGACAGTACAAATACAATTCCAACAACAATAAAAGACACAAAAACACTAACACAGGTACAAAATACAATAGGGATACACCAAATGACAAAAGATAGACCACACAAGAGACAATATACAAAATCCACAAGAGAGCAAGACCAACACACAGCCACACAGTCAAGAAAAATCACAGACTGCAAAGTGAAAGTAAAAGCACACCCACTGTATGATATCTGTAAACAGGGTTTCCTATTACTTCGCTTCCTGTCCCCTTTGCCCCCCGTTTTCCGTCTTGTGTGTAATTTTTTGGATGCATACGTAGTTTGCGTGAATATTTTTGACGCAGAAGCTACATGTGCGTCAAAATCCCACGTATTACTGGGAAACTACAATTTTTATGGATATCCACATGCGTGGGTGCGCTGGTGGAATTAACGCTAACAGTTTGTTCAACTTGCATTCTACATGGCCACAAACATTGCATGCAGCACGTCACAACATCTTCTACTGTCACACAGGAGCATTGTACTGTACACATTTGTCAATGTGATACTCACCAAGAGGGCCACCGATCACCATACCCAGGTGGTCCAGCAGGTCCAGTTCTCGTGCCACCAGGTCCTCCAAGTGATGCTTCAGTTGGTGCTCATTCCAGGAGGTGTTGAATACTCGTTTAAGGTGGAAGAGGGCCTTCACCTATGCAGCCGGTTTGCCTCCATGTGATACCCCTGTATCACATGGCCCGCTGCCTCCAGCATCATTTGAAGGAAGTGGCACACCAGCCACACAAATGCCCTGAGCTCCTCCTCACCCATGCGCCCCAGCCTCGCCCTTCCCAACATGGTACAGTACACTATTTTGACAATAAAATGAAAAATAAAGGACAAGAAACTTAAAAAAAGAAAACTTACAAACCCCACTGACAGACCCTAACTAATCTAACCCACAAACAGACACCCGACAGTACAAATACAATTCCAACAACAATAAAAGACACAAAAACACTAACACAGGTACAAAATACAATAGGGATACACCAAAAGACAAAAGATAGACCACACAAGAGACAATATACAAAATCCACAAGAGAGCAAGACCAACACACAGCCACACAGTAAAAAAAAATCACAGACTGCAAAGTGAAAGTAAAAGCACACCCACTGTATGATATCTGTAAACAGGGTTTCCTATTACTTCGCTTCCTGTCCCCTTTTCCCCCGTTTTCCGTCTTGTGTGTAATTTTTTTGATGCATACGTAGTTTGCATGAATATTTTTGACGCAGAAGCTACATGTGCGTCAAAATCCCACCTATTACTGGGAAACTACTATTTTTATGGATATCCACATGCGTGGGGTGCACTGGTGGAATTAACGCTAGGGACCCATTGAAGTTTAGTCTGCTTTTACGTTTTTTTTGACACATTTGCGTCAAAATGTCTGACTCAAACAGTGTTTGCGTGATTTTTCATTATTTAACATGCATACAACCTATATCTAGACGAAGATAGGATAGTATGGCCCGCAGGGTGTCTTCTAGTATTTGGCCACATGTGGTAGACCATGCAACTACAGCCCACATTTCTACTATCTTTGTGCAGGAATTCCCTTTCTTTTAACTGACGCAAAAGCAGCTGAAAGTTAGGAAATGTAAATGAAATTTGTAAGTTTGCGCAGATTTTGCATCAATAATGATGCCAAGGCTGCATCACATAAATATAAATCATTGCCTGTGTATTTTGTGTGTGAATTGACTGTTACAACTATTTGTGTGCTTCTGATGGAATGACATGCAATACATTTGGCGTGATGTTCATGTATGACTGTGATACAAATGGGTATCAACATCAGATGGCAATCAAAGCGGTACAACAGTCATGATATGTGTTTGTAATATGTGTCGACTCATTTGCTGTGTGTAGTTGTTTTACTTTGAGGACAATACATTTCCCACGACAAACGATACACAGGGAAGATTGAGGATGGCTGATGAGGGCTATGTCGGATATGTTACCCCTCACATGTCATTAATTGTTGCCCACCACTTCATGTGTGTAAACTACCCATAAGTCAGGCATTTGAACATGTTTGGTTGGTACAGTGTTTGCGACACAGAGCCTCAATTCCAATCATAAAATGTTCATGTATACGTCAGTTTGACTAATGTAAATTACCTATGCTCCTCCTGTGGCTGTGGTGGACCAGCAGCCCAAGCTGTATTTGTTCACATATTTTCAGAGGTGCATCGCACAAAAGTGTCCAGTTCAAGTGTGTGGGCTTGTGTACCCTGTGTCGGTATTGGGCTCCATGGTCTTACGGTTTCGTGCAGTTCTAGTCAGGAGTCTGTTGGGGCAACCTTTGAGTTCACAGAGTAACTTTCAAAGCAGATTTGTCCCAAAGCCGAAGATCAGCTAAAGGCATACAAAGGGATAGGGCAGCTATGGTACAGCAGATAATACACAAGAGTGAAGACAGAGAAACCTTAGTGTGGACAAATATGTAACGGATCAGTAATGGACAAACATGCAGGGCTCATCACTATGTTTGTACACAGAGTAGGGCTCTGTACTTTCCACAGCAACAGGGAACGTCAGTACCTCTGTGCAGATTAATCTCACAGCTGGTCACCATGCAAGCCCCATCGAAAGGTGGCGGCAGAAGTGAATCTGTGCCTGGACCCTCAAAGTACAAACATGGATTGTCCTTACATACACAAGACCAGCCCTTGGTTGCTGGGCTGGAGGCACAGTAACAAATCCAGGAATACAGCCATAGCACACTGTCACAGTTTGGCACTAATGAATACATGCAAAACTAGACAAAGGATGGGGACTGGATTAACCTCCTGGAAACCAGGTGACAGTACAATTACAAAATTAAACAATTCTATACAGTTGAGGACTTATAGTACACTTACCAGATACAATACCCCAAGAGGAAACGGAGGGCAAGGGTACCAACTAGGAGTCAAATGCAGGCACAGGGAGCAGGTTCTAGTGATGCAAAGACTGGAACAGGTCTGGCTAAAAGGAAGCAGGCTCTGTCAGAAACCAACATGAACAAGGCTGAAAAACAGGGCGCAGAGTCTGACTGGAACAAGTAGGAACAACACTGTGTAAACAGAGAACAGTTTCAGGGGTAATCAGGACTGTAACCCAATCCACCAAGTGGTCTGGTACACAAATGAATTCTACTCCAATGCACAATGAGGAGCTTCAGGGAATGAGAGCTTCTAAGCAGTTCCAGGCAAAAGCAAGGCCAGGGTAGAGTCAAATGGCTGGGCTGCACGAGAGAGCTCACAGGTGTGTGCAGCTTCAGTCTCTCACAAGTCCGGGAGGAGATAATCCAGTATAAGGGGACAACCGGACTTTTGCCATGGAAAGCTATGAACAGAAGATTACAGGTTTTACCGACTACCAGACAGTGCATTATGGTACCTATGGCACGCCTTATAGAAAAGGGAAGCAAACAGGAGTCAGAATGGGAGTCTGGGTGAGTGTTGATGATGATTCCCAGGGTACAAATAGTCCAGTTAGAGAAGGAAGGGCAGGACTTATTGTCAGGGATGGACTGCGTAGGGCATGTCTTGTGACCATTGCTTTTCACATCCGGGACACTCATGATATCTATTTTCAGGATTGGTGCACCTCTTTTCACACAAGCTCCCTGCAGAGATAGCAAATGCCACACTTACTAATGTGAAGGGTCTGTTCATACATTCCTGTTACCAATGCTATTTCACATCCCCTGCCTCATGTATGATGCACTTATTTATCTTATGATTGAAGATGTCATAGTTGTGTGTCATCTGCTACAGTAGACCATTTTGGCAACATGGATGTCTGTCATAGCTTTGGTCCTATGATTTTGCCCTTCATATGTGAAATAGAAAATATGTTTTTTTTACAAACTGTGTGTGATGTTTGCTGTACAATCATACACATCAAATGTGATGTGGCATCAGAAGTAGTCAGATTTGTCTTTGTGACTTGCTCCCTGAGGTGAAACTCAGATTCCTAAAGAACACGTGATGCATAAATAAGTACCCAGAGGATTCAATGATAAAGTGAGGTGTTTAATTCCATATCGCAATAATGTGTTTATAGTGACTATTGTTGAAAAAAGTTTTGAAGTATCTGCCATCTGCTATCTGAAACGCATTCCTGCAGCTGTGTTTGGATGTTCCCCCTCATTTTCCCTTGCACCATCTGCCTCCTCCTTCTCCTCCTCCTCCTCAGGCAGTTCTTGTTCAGGTTCACATAGGGGGATGTTCCTCCTAACACAAATGTTGTGAAGGATGGCACAAGTCAATATGATCTTGCAGACCATTTCTGGGGAATATATGAGGCTGCCTCCGGTGCTGTCCAGGCACCTGAATCTGAGTTTCAGGATGCCAAAGGTCAGTTCAACAATGGTGCGTGTCCTCCGATGTGCCTCATTATAGGCACGCTCTGCTGCTGTGCTTGGGTTGAGGAATGGGGTCATGATCCATGGCTGGTCAGCTGAAAAAGAAAATAGGAGTAAGTATTTTGTTGTTGCTTGCACCAAGAATGTAATGTAGCATGGCAGCTGATATCTTGTGTCGTCTGTGACTCATATGTGTTTGCGGCATTGTGTGGGATCCTGGGTTTCTGTGAGGTTCTTTCTGCATTTAGGTCTAGCTTCAAAATATAAATATGGTGTTAAGTTTGCACCAGATTTGCGTTAAAAAAATGATGCTAATCTGGAGCAAACAAAGTAAAAATATGGGCCTTAGTCTTAGTGCCGCAATTCTAAGTGCGAGGATGGGTAATGCTTCTGTATATTCCAACCATTCCTCCTTTTTCCATGAATTATGCAAAAGAATGTTAGATGTCCTATCCCCTAGATACCTCATATCATATTCGCTGGCTTAATTTTTTATTACAGTTTGACAATTCACCCTTTGGGATCCCTATCACCAGGTCTTTTTTTCTATACCAGTCCCCAATCGCCTACATATTGCTCCCAGGTTTTTTCGAACTCCCTTAGCCCATTTCAGTTTGCTACGTGTGGTGTCGTTTTTACAGAGTATCAGTACCATTTGTCATCACATGTTGTCAGGCATAGCCAGAGACCTACCACCTCAGCATATGCCAAGTAACTCCAGGAGGGTAAGCCAGTTTCTATTGTTATAGCATGTGTCATTGTTGCCTTAGGCAGTGACAGCAGGCTTTTTTAAAATTTCTCCTCTTCGTACTCCCAATCCTGCCCAAAATAATTTTTGAAAACATTTTTAGGGTCTTTTGTGTTCTCTTTTTTGTATATCGTCAAGGTTAAGGCGCATGAACAAAATTAAATCACAAAATGTTTTCCTTGAATACAGGGCAATATTCTTCAAACTACTTTGCTATGATTTGATTTTTTTTAGACTGCATTAATTTTAGAATAGAGAAAATAAATAATTTGAAAAGAACATTGCTATTTCAAGAACATATATATTCACAAATGAAATCCTATTGTGTAAACAAATATTTATGTAAAGAGCATTACTGCTGAGTGACACATACACAATTGACAATGTTTGGGCATGAGATAACAATTCAGGCATGTTAAGTTCATGAAAAGTTCTCATAAAGATTTTTTATTTGTTCCATACTGTTAGACCTCATAACCTTGGTGTGGTCTTCCCCTAAAACGTTTGCCTTCACCCCTCCTGTTTTTTTTTTTTATTTCATTTTTGCTGACAGTAGGACTCTGTGCGGTTCACCAATGCTAACCAGTGATAAAGTGCTTGTGCTCTATTCTAAAATATGGTATAATTGGCTTACTCCTGACTGGCATATTTAATTTACTTACAAGTACCTTGAAATGGTACCACATTTACCCATTGCCTTTTAAATTAAATACTAATAATGGGCCTGCAGCAGTCATTGTGCCTCCCATTTACATAGCATTTTAAAATGTGCCTCAGGCTTGTCATTGCAGTCTTAAAACTGCCAGTTAAAACTGGCAAAATAAACCTTTTGCTAGGCCAAAAACTCCCTTTTTAATTGATATACCACCTCTAAAGTAGGCCCTTAAAAGCCAGTAGACCAAGGTGCAATGTATTTAAAAAGTAGGACATGCGTTTTAAAGTTTTACATGTCCTGGTATTGAAACTCCCCTGAAATCGTTTTTCACTCCCGTAAGGTCAATTTTCCAGTAGACAACATTGGGTTGCCTTTTAACATTCAATAAGTGTTAACATTTGATTGGGAACAGATAAGAATATCACATTTAGACTAAAATGAATTTTAATGCACAATGCTCTTTAATGACAAAATTTGATTTTAAGTTGCATTTCTGAAAACGCCACTTTTAGAAAGTTGGCATTTCCCTGTCCTAACCATTTCGTGCCTACTGCTAGTGTCCCGGGTCACATGGATGCGAATTGCTAAACTGCTTGGCTATAGTATTCCTCCCAGACAGTGAGACAAAGAGAAACTTTTTGTTGGCAAATTGGGCCATCCTATCAAGATGTTTGGAGGTGGAGCTGTTCCTTTCCCCACTTGCATGTTTTACATGACTACCTCCAGCATATGCACAAAGGAACCTGACACTAGCCTTTTCTCATCCCATATTTCTTGCAGCCTTAGCAAAGGAGGTGAAGAAGTTTCCGCAACCAGATGCAGGGGTAGTTGAGAAGATCCCCTTACTTAAAGGCTAGTACCAGACATAAATATTGAACCGTGTTAGAAATGGGGTGTCTAGTTGGCAGAGGTATACACCCTTGTCCAAGTATGGACCACAATCCTAGTCAGGGTAAGTCACACACAATCCACATTATCCTGTGCCCTCCCTCTGGAAGCATGGCACTGAGCATTCAAGCTTATCTCAGAAGACAATGTGTAGAGTATTTGTGCAATAAACCATGCAATAACACAGTGAAAACACCACAAAAATACACCACACAGGTTTAGTGAAATATAAGATATTTGTCTGAGTAAATTAACACAATTTGGAATATCACTTTTTGCAATGTAAGAGAGTTTTAATTCTTTAGAAATCAACAAATGCCTCTTGTGTGCACAAAGTAACTGGAATGCATCAACATTACACACACAAAGACAGCACAGGTGGAGATGCGTGGAAAAAGGAAAGCATGCGTCTGATTTTTTGATGTGGAACAGGTGATGCGTTGATTCTTCCTACACTGTAAGGGCTTTGCATCGATTTCCGGCATGCAGTCTTGGATCCTGACTGTGATGCGTGGTCTTTTGACACCCATGGACAATGCGTGGAAATCCTGGGTGTGCGGGCAAAGTCACAGGTGATGCGTCAATCCCGTAGAGTAAAACAGCAGAGTTTCTGGCGCATAGCAGGAACTGCTTCGATTCCTCACGCAGGAAGTTGGACTGCGTCGTTCCAGCTTGGTGATGCGTTGATTCGGTGTGGCTGTGCATCGAAGTTCCGGGCGCAACACAGGTGCTGCATCGATCTCCACTTGGGGAGCCGGGCTGCGTCGTTCTGGTTCAGCAATGCAGTTAGTCTTTCACCATGGGGCAGACTGTGCGTCGTTTTCGGCAGGCTGTGTGCAATGATTTTCACTGCAAAAGGAGTTTCCTTGAAGAGGAGAGGTCTTTTTGGCCCTGAGACTTCAGAAAAAGGAGGCAAGCTCAATCCAAGCCCTTAGAGAGCACTTCTCAGCAGAGCCAGAGGCCAGCAAGGCTGCAAGGCAACAGCAAGACAGCATTCCTTTACAGCAAATCAGTCTAGGTGAGTCCTTTGGGCAGCCAGGCAGCTCCTCTTGGCAGGTTGTAGGATCTGGTTCAGAGTGTCTGTCCCAGAAAGTGTGAGTTGGTGTGGTCAGGGATTCAGGTTATATACCCAAAAGTGCCTTTGAAGTGGGGGAGACTTCAAAGAGTGGTTTTGAAGTGTACAAGGTCCCCTTTCAGTACAGGTCTGTCTGCCAGGGTTCCAGTAGGGGGTTTGGTAATCCATTATGTGAGAGCAGGCCACTAGCCCTTGAAATGTAAGTGTCAGGCCCCTCCACCCTTTCCAGCCCAGGAAAACCCAATCAGTATACAGATGAGTGCAGGTCTGACTGAGTAGCCGGTGTTTGTGGTTGTCTGGGTTAAATGCACAAGGGAGCTATCAACTAGCCCAACTCAGCCCTGGACTGGAGACAGGCTGTAAGGCACAGATGTATTTTAAGTGCAGAGAAATACTCCCTTTCTAAAAGTGGCATTTCTAAAATAGTAACATAAAATCCAACCTCATCAATGAGCAGAATTTTGTATTGCCATTCTAGCCATACTAAATATGACCTCTTTAGCCCTTTCTGATCAGAATCTACCACTCAAACAGGATATGAGGGTAGCCGTAATGTTAGCCTATGAAAGGAGCAGGTCTCCCAGTAGTTGAAAACGAATGTAAGAGTTTTCCACTACCAGGACATATAAAACGCAGAAGTACATGTCCTGCCTTTTACCTACACAGCACTCTGCTCTATGGCTTACCTAGGGACCACCTTAGGGGTGACTTATGTGTAGAAAAAGGGGAGTTTAAGTTTTGGAAAGTACTTTTCACTGCCAAGCTGAAGTGGCAGTGAAACTGCACACACATGCCTTGCAATGGCAAGCCGTAGACATGGTTAAGGGGCTACGTGTGTGGGTGGCACAACCAGTGCTGCAGGCCCACTAGCAGCATTCAATCTAAAGACCCTAGACACATGTAGTGCACTTTACTAGGAATTTACATACCACATCTTACATACAACGCAACAATGCCTTATGGGAGTCCACACCCCTAAAGTGCAACTACCTTATAAATAGCAAGATAGTGTTCAGCCACATAGACAAACAACACATATGACTCATATTTTTACAATGCTAGTGTACATTTAATCGTTTTATGCAATATTTTGTGAAATATTCAAAATGTACTTGCTGCACATTGTCATTGTAGATGTTCCAGGGTGTGACGCAGCAGAAGGTGGAAATGTGGGGAATAACGAAACACAGCCACAGTCCGACTCAAACACCTGTGAGTCCTTCATTATTGCACTCTCCCACAGTCTAAACTGGACTCAGATGAAATGCCGGATGAAGTACCCCACCACCCTCAGAGGCTAGATGCACAGGAAGACAGCAGTCCATGCCCCAGTGTCAGTCCACTCCCCTCAGTAGATGTCACGGTGCAGGCAGACAGTGCACTGATGAAGGAGAGGGCCCATCACTCCTCGGCGGCCTTGAAGCTTCCATGCTGAAAGTGCAGCACCTGCAGTACAAACCCATGAGGTCAATGCACAGGCAGTTGGTGTCTCACAATGACAAGATGGGCGTATTGCACAAGCAGTTGGAGTCTCTGTGTGAAAACATGTGCAAGCGGCATGAGGGACAGCAAACAGCATCAGAAACACAAAGGAGATGATAAACGCCATTAGAGAACTCTGCACTGTGATTCAGCAGGAGTGTGTCAGCCACCGTAGGCGCCATCACCAATTTATTGGCAGGTTGGATGGATTCTGCAGATCGGTCAATCGTCTCGCTACCTCAACTGCCTTGATATCACGACGTGCTGTGGGCACACAGGTGGAGATGGCACATTGCAGTCCGGACGTTGCACAGGGATTGGTGCAAATCACCAATGTTCTGGATACAATGCAGACAGCATGGAGTGCTGCAAACAGCAAACTGGGTGGTGGGGATAGTGCGGAGCTCTCTAGCCTCAGCAGTCTCACAGCCCCTGTGATGGATCCTAGGCGTCGCAGTACCAGACACATTACTGTCTTGGAACCCGCTACAAGAGGTGCCAGCGAGGCCACTGAGCACTCAAGTGGAGTGCGTGGACGCAAGAAGTGATGATGAGCGGTACAGTGGACTAGCTTAACATGTAGCAGTACAGCTATAGTATGATGCTAAATGTGTGACAATGTTACTCACACCTGTTTGTCTATAGTGCATAGCTATGTCCTATTCACACATATGTTACCTGAAGTCAAGGTAATAAAAATGCCACCTACAGCAATAGATATAACTGACGTAGTATTGTCATTACTTACATCAGAAACGGTTGTGCATGATGTCAGCACGTCTTTGTCTGCCCTCTTCTGCCCTGCTTCTGTCTACTGGATGAAGGGGTGGCAAGGGATCACCATCCTCATCTGAGTCCTGCTTGGTGGGTTCCACAGGTATGCCCCTTGTTGTTGCAATGTTATGCAACATAGCACATGTAGCCACGATTTTGCATGTTGTTTCAGGGCTGTATTGTAGTCCACCACCACTCTTGTGGATCTGAAGCGGCTCTTCAGCAGTCCAAAGGTCCTCTCCACAACACTGCGGGTTGTCCTGTGAGCAGCATTGTACCTCCTCTCGGCTGCCATTGCAGGACTCCGGTAGGGCGTCAGTATGGAGGACCGCACGGCGTAGGCACTGTCTCTTGGAATGTCATGAGAGTAGAATGAGTACTTGTTATATGTTAATTCACATTTACATCAATGCAACATTGTCAACTATTACATTACCCAGAAGATATCCTTCGCCAAACTCCCCTGCTAGTAGTCTTGTGCAAATTCCACTGTGGCGAAAGATGAAGGAGTCATGTGTGCTACCTGGATATCTGGCCATGAGACCGGTTATGATGTTGGAGGCATTGCTCTGTGGCCAAAAGTGGACAGATAGCTACATGTGTCCCATCGATAGCACATATGACATGTGGGAATCGGGTAATCTGGGAGAAATCAAATTTTGTCTGTAGTAATTCCTGTGGTGTGTTGGGGAATCTTATGTGCTGTTAAATTTTGCTCAGCATGACATTGAGAAATGTATTGAAAAATCGTGAAAGGGAACGCTGTGAGACCCCTCCTGCTGCTGCTATAACCCCTTGATAGCTCCCTGAGGATAATAGGTAGGGAGCATAATACTTGCACATGGGTGGATATACTATTGGTCCTGTATGTGGTGTGCTGCAAAATGGGTTGCAGATCAGCTATTAGGTTAAGTATCATGGCTGAGCTTAACGTGTACTTCTCCTATATCTCCTCCTCTGTCTGGTCAAAAAGCGTTATGTGCACTCTGAAAATGCACTCCTGTCTCCTCCTCCTTCTCCTCCCTCTCCTCAAACCTGCCAGGATCCTCATCCTCCTCGCCATGACGTAGAGTGCGGCCATTGTGGAAAAAGGGGCTGAGTCATTCTGGGCATCTTTATATGTGTTGCTCCTGGTTACCACCTGATTTCAGTTTGTGGTAAATTGCATGTGCAAAAGGGCATTCTGCGAATATTCGCTATTTGCGATTTTTTGATGCATAGCATTGCGAAATGGAATTTGCGTGTCGCAATCTGCGTATCACAAATAGCAACATAATTTTGTGGATCGCTATCTGCGAATTGCAAATCTAGGTCGCAATTTGCATTACGCAGATAGCGGTTCACTAAATCATGTCGCTATTTGCGATACGCAGATTACGACACGCAGGTTCATGTCGCAGTCACAAGGAATCGCTATTTCAGCGATTTCTTATATGTGCACTGTGAATGCCTTGCATACATGAAAGGCATTTTTGCATTCATAAATGCCAGAATTTTGCAATTTGCACAGTTTGCGAATGCAAAAAGGTTTGATACATCTGGCCCAACATTCTGTAAACCACAGATCTTATGTAGTTTCAGGTTGGGACTATCTGCAGTATCCGTACATTAGTGTTACAACCAAAATATGACATTGCATATGTAGAGGATGTCTCTTTTTTGTCAGATTTTTTCTTTTCTATCCTGTGGACTTTCCTGCCCTGTGCAAGCTAATGATGTCATTATGTTTGCTGTTAGAGTGAGAAAGCATAGCTTCATTTAGCTATATCCATGTGTTAGTCCTTCATTTTGGACTACAAATTTGAAGTTGGAGAGTGTTTAATCCAGCCTGTAAGGGATATCTAAGTTCTTTCATATCTAAGGTATTTTATCTTATTTTAATATAAACAAACTAGTCTTTTACTATTCTTGACTAGATTCTCTCGGTGGTAATCCAACACTTTTATGCTATAGGTGATTCTATTTCTGCACTTTATCTAGTATTTTGCTGGACACTAATGGTGCTTTCTTTGGATCTTTAGATTTATTTACCTTTATTAAGCATTGGTTTTATAGATTTTGATCTTGGGCACTTTATCGGTGTTTTTTCTTAATTAAGTCACTTGAGTTGATCTGGTTGCAAATCTGACATGATTCGAGCCTTCCCCCTATGCAAAGAATTGTAATGAATAATTTTGATGTTTCTTTGATAGGCAGATTACAAGATGTACATATGCCAATTATACTGAATCATAAAGTCCTGATGAAGGTGTATTTATATTTTTCTTCACTCACCGAAAGTGCGTCGGCTTGTAAATTGGCATGTCTTGAACATTGGCATGAAGTGTTTGAAATTGGCAAATTTGAAGCCCTGACCAGGATTGGCTACCATCAGGCCTGTAACACGAGAATTTGAATCAGGAAATTATAACCTAGAATTGCCTGTTATTATGTTGAATTTTATACAATCCAAACTACAACGCATAATTGTAGCATCAAAGCAGTAACTTTATTGTGCTGTTTAAATATCCTCTCATGTATGAGGCGGTTGTAAATTTGTATGTATACTATTTTGTGATTTTGTTGGTTCTGTGTTATTTGTTTATTTTTGTGTATTTACTGGTATGTTATTTATGTTTTCATATATGTATGTTTCATTAGGGTAGGGGGTTGTATTATATATATTTTTGGTTGATTCTATGTTGATTATATTATGTGCGAACTGAATGTTTAATTAGCTATAATAAATATCTAAATTGAAATATATTGTATGTTGTATATTTGAATTTAAGATTTCCATTCCTATGTTTGCTATGTTAATGGAGAGTAAACTACGTTATACTCATAGTATTGCTTCCCTGTGTGTTACTCTCTGTATCTAGCTCAGGGACCCTGTTTAGATACGAGGATTTGCTTACTTACAGCTCTGCTGTCAGGGTTTGCTCGTTTGATTACTTTATTTATCTTGGGTCTTTCTGTGCACCAGACCTTCTTTCTTTTTTTCATTTGGGATTATATTGTTTTTGGGCCAATTTTTTGTTTTATTTTATATTCTTTTCTCTCTTTTAATAAGTTCTCTAGAGTTTAATCTGTTTTCTTTGATGGAGAGTATTAAAACCTTTGGGTTTACCGAGGAGGATTTTTCAAGAATAGTGGGCACCAATACCAATTCGAGTTCAGAGTCCTTATTTTCCAACAGCCTGAACAATGACTGGCTTAATTTACTCAATTTAAAAAAGAAAGCCCGCAGGACTGAAGCACACGCTGAATTTCTTTTAGAATATCTTAAGGCTGGTACTATCCCAAACGGCCTAAGAATAAGAAACATTCCAGGCCTCTTTGTTGAGATCAAAGAATTCCTCGAAAAGTGGTCGCTTATTTCTAATAGATGCTCTCGTGATCACATGCTGTTGATTATAGAAACAGCCAGAGAAGTAGCTTCTTCTCTGTTTTCTGAGATTCAGGAACTTGAAAGCAAGCTCAGGCAGGCAGTATCTGTGGAGGAAGCCAAAAGAAAGCTAGAGGAGATAAATACGGATTTGGAATCATTTAATATATATTTGATAAAGAGGAAATCAGACAAATTGAAAAAAGATATCAGGTATTTCACCCGGGAGAGGACATATCCTTATCTTGCTTACCAGTACTACAAACAATCCTTCATACCACAGGAAAGACAGGAGTGGGTTCCTAAGAAAGTGGTGACGTTTTCCAATACTTCTGAATCTGAAGGGGAGGGTAGTTCATATCAATTCGATGAATATGGCAATAGACTGAATCATTCGAAACAGTACCAACAGAATCCCCGTTTTTTAGGTCACCGCAGATTCAATCACAGATCAAGATTCAGACAAAATAGGGGAAATCGTCCCCCGAACTCAGAACAATCTCACCACACATTACAAACAAGACGCAATCAGTATTGGAGGGACTGAAGGAGATTCCGATCTTTAATCTGAGTCAAATTACCTTGGATGACCATTGCATCAGCTTGTTATCGAAAGGCTTGTACTTTGTACCGAATTCAGACATAAATAAATTTGAATTGATGAGAAACCTTCAGGCATTCTTCAGACGAGTGAGACTAAAAAGGTTTTTTTCATCGTCTCCCCCTACTACCACTGTTAGCAGATCAGGACTCAAATTGGCATCTACGTTTACTCCCCCGTTAGAAGCTTTGGGTCCCGAAATAGCTATATTTGAGAGGACAGTGACTAGTAAAATTAAGAAAATGCTTCTACATGCCCCAAGATCCAGGTACAATCTTAGCAAAGATGAAAGCATGGCCCTAAAAAGTCTTAAAAATACCAGGACTATCACTGTTAAACCATGTGATAAAGGGGGTGGTATAGCTATTCTAGACACCAATTTGTATATGGACAATATGGAAAACATGTTGCAGTGTCCGGTCTTTTATAAATCTATACCAGGCCACCCTGAAATCAAATTGAAGAGATCAATGAAAACTACGAATCTAGAAGCCTTAGAAGCGGGCCTTATTTGTAAGAAAGAATTTGATTTTTTGACTCCAGTCCATACTAGAATCCCGATTATCTATGGTCTACCTAAGATTCACAAGGACGCCAGTAATCCACCTGCGCGTCCAATTGTATCCACCATAGGCTCGGCCATTGAGCCATTGTCAAAGTACGTTGATACCTTTCTGAAACCGATGGTAGCCCTTTTACCATCTTACATCAGAGACACATCCCACTTCATTTCTAAGATCGAGGGCCTGCAATATAGACCTGATGGGGAATATCTGGTGACCATGGACCTTGAGTCTTTATATACGAATATACCCCAGCAAGAAGCCATTGATGTTGTAGCACTATATCTAAACAGACGGGGAGATGATCCAGCATTGAGTTTCATTCTGAAATGTTTGAAAACTGTACTATTTAGTAACTACTTTGATTTTAATGGCAAAATGTATCATCAAATCAAAGGAGTCAGTATGGGTGCTGCCTGTGCACCTAGTGTGGCGAACCTATATGTGGGAGCATTCGAGGACAAGTTCATTTACAATGAAATGGCCCCTTTCTGTGAGAATATGCAGGCCTGTAGTAGATTTATTGATATTGCTTTCTTCATTTGGAAAGGCAGTGAAGACCAACTACTAGAATTTTACAGTTGGCTCAATCTGTGTGACAGCAACTTCAGATTTACGATTAAATACGACCATCATTTGGTTGAATTCCTGGATGTGTATATCAAACACTATCAAGGGCACTTGCTTATGACCCTATACACTAAACCCACGGCTAGGAACATGCTGCTTCACTTTGATAGTTTCCATCCCCGTAACCAGAATCAGTCTATTCCTTTTTCACAATTCCTAAGACTCAGGAGAAATTGCACCAGCATGGCAGACTTTTTGAAACATGCCGCAGATCTTACGTGCAAATTTGAGCAGAGAGGTTATCCGATTAGAACCATCAAAGATTCCTTAAAAAGAGCCAAGTTTTACAACCGTGAGGCCCTGTTTTCAAAACAACGATGCAAGACCAGTGACCGGCTAGCCTGTGTGATTCACCATTCTACCCTGAATAATCAAATCAGGGGTATTATTAACAAAGAATGCCACATTTTGAATTCCAATACTGAAGCGGATAAACTTGAAAAACCATTGTTCGCTTTCAGGAGGAACAAAAACCTACGGAACCATTTGGTGAAATCAGCTACCAATTTTGTATCTACTTTTGGCCAAAAGTCACTAACAGGATCTAATCCAGTTACGGGCAATTACAAATGTGGCCAATGACACGCCTGTGACTCAGCCATTGTTGCAAAAGAGTTTCATTCAATGACAAGACTATCCCATTTATGGACATGACTAATTGTAGATCTAAAAATTTAATTTACTTGATTATTTGCCCCTGCAACCTGGGATATATAGGTGAGACCTCCAGGGAATTTAGAACTAGGCTATCGGAACATAAATCTGCGATTAGGACACAAAAGATCAACTCCCCCCTAGTTGCTCATTGGTTATCTTTAAACCACAAGGAGGTAGATATCAGGTGGATTATTCTTGAGAAAGTACTGACAAGAAACGATGTGGACCCTGAAAAACAAAGGAAAAAGAAAGAAGTGTTTTGGATTTTTTCTTTGAACACATATGAGAATGGCCTGAACGAAGATCTCCCTTGGAGCAATGCCACCTGAGTACTTATGTACAGGATTGCCTGAGGGGTCAATAATTTTCCAGGTGCCTACCACAGGGTTGCTTTGTGCTCTCCTGTGGTGGCCCTTTATCTTACTTTGAAGTGAATTCTTCACTTTATACGATAAAACCGTTTTCGGTTTCTTCTTATAAAACCTTATGTTATCGATTTGTATTATATACACGATACGTATTGTATTTTACTAACCCATTTTGTGCCTACCCTTGGGACATTGAGTACCCTGTACTTTGACGTTCCAAGATGGCGCCCACTGTTTTGGGCGTGCTGGTAAGTGATATCTACTCTTTGGTTTGATTTAGAACTGGCCATTATTTTTTATTTTTTATTTTTGGTTATTTCCTTTTGCCACTACTATATGGCTATGACTCTACAGTTTGATTGTACCTCTTATTCTCTGTAGATTTTGGCATATTTCATGCTATTTTGACGGTTCTAAGATGGCGCATGTTTGACCATTTCCTTAGATGGCCCCTACGGGCCTGTTTCTATGTTCATCGCATCACCTGTGGTGATTTGGTTTAAATAGGAGGCAGCTGGGGAAGTACGGGTTATTGCTCCTCGAGAGATCATCGTGCTGGTCATATGTCCTGGATCCTGCTGATACTGGTAGGCTAGCTTTGCTGAACCTTTGTGGATTGAATTATTTTATACCGTCTGGATTGTGTCATTTCTATCTGGCTCATGACTCCCCCCTGTTCCCTTGCAGTTAGCAAGTTGTTCCCTACCAGTTTGGTATCCTTGTGGGTTTCCCCTGTGGATTACGTTTTTTAAACCATGTGAACTTGTAGGTAAGTATGTAGTTAGCGATTGTACATATGAGCAGATTTTTTCTTTTCTATCCTGTGGACTTTCCTGCCCTGTGCAAGCTAATGATTTCATTATGTTTGCTTTTAGAGTGAGAAAGCATAGCTTCATTTAGCTATATCCATGTGTTAGTCCTTCATTTTGGACTACAAATTTGAAGTTGGAGAGTGTTTAATCCAGCCTGTAAGGGATATCTAAGTTCTTTCATATCTAAGGTATTTTATCTTATTTTAATATAAACAAACTAGTCTTTTACTATTCTTGACTAGATTCTCTCGGTGGTAATCCAACACTTTTATGCTATAGGTGATTCTATTTCTGCACTTTATCTAGTATTTTGCTGGACACTAATGGTGCTTTCTTTGGATCTTTAGATTTATTTACCTTTATTAAGCATTAGTTTTATAGATTTTGATCTTGGGCACTTTATCGGTGTTTTTTCTTAATTAAGTCACCTGAGTTGGTCTGGTTGCAAATCTGACATGATTCGAGCCTTCCCCCTATGCAAAGAATTGTAATGAATAATTTTGATATTTCTTTGATAGGCAGATTACAAGATGTACGTATGCCAATTATACTGAATCATAAAGTCCTGATGAAGGTGTATTTATATTTTTCTTCACTCACCGAAACACGCGTCGGCTTGTAAATTGGCATGTCTTGAACATTGGCATGAAGTGTTTGAAATTGGCAAATTTGAAGCCCTGACCAGGATTGGCTACCATCAGGCCTGTAACACGAGAATTTGAATCAGGAAATTATAACCTAGAATTGCCTGTTATTATGTTGAATTTTATACAATCCAAACTACAACGCATAATTGTAGCATCAAAGCATTAACTTTATTGTGCTGTTTAAATATCCTCTCATGTATGAGGCGGTTGTAAATTTGAATGTATACTATTTTGTGATTTTGTTGGTTCTGTGTTATTTGTTTATTTTTGCGTATTTACTGGTATGTTATTTATGTTTTCATATATGTATGTTTCATTTAGGGTAGGGGGTTGTATTATATATTTTTTTCGTTTGATTCTATGTTGATTATTATGTGCGAACTGAATGTTTAATTAGCTATAATAAATATCTAAATTGAAATATATTGTAGGTTGTATATTTGAATTTAAGATTTCCATTCCTATGTTTGCTATGTTAATGGAGAGTAAACTACGTTATACTCAGAGGATGTCTCTTTATACATCATATGAATATGCTTATCTCACAGGAGTATGACATTGTACATTTCCATACCAACATACATACACCAAGACACTTTGACTTTAAAAGAGGGGGCTGAGTGATGAAAAATACCCCGGAGTCCGTTTCTTATAAGGGAAAATGGAAGGATCAGAACATAAAAAATAAAAAAAAACATATTCTATACTTATATATTTTTGCCAAGTTATAGATAGTGACAAATGACCAAGTAGGCCTAATTTTTTACCTTCTCCAGACATTGTGTAAATAACAATTTTTTGAACGTCTTAACTGACATACTGTATTGCTTATGTGGTACCAATCCATGTAATCCCAAAGTGGAATAGTTATACCAAACAAGGCTTATGTTATCATGTTGGTTTCTGCCCGCAAGGGGTGGAGTTATGAACATATGCCTCACGAAAGTGGGAGCACAGCCAAACTTTAAAAAAATATATTCTTTGCATGGGCCAGTTCAATGTGAGATTTACAGGGACAAATAGATTGAGAAATGGATGTTCGCCGTTGATGAAGTAAGTGCACAAATTAAAAAATGATATCAGATACCTCAGCAAACATCTAGGGGACATGATGTATTATCTTGTAATGCTTCTTCTGTTCCTTTATTCTAGATTATGACTACAGGGCTGCCCATCTCTAAAAAATCCTAAAGGGCATGAGATGTAATTTTTTTTTTAGTACAGCATTTTCTTACTTCCTAGCTAACCTCAATTCTTTTAAATTCTTACAGAGATTGGCACACAATCATGAGTGGATGTTTTTAAGGCTATCATGGCCATCATGGCCATTGTTTGCCTCGACATTATACATCCGAGCATGATATAGGTGTATGTCTGTACAAGTTGTCTTTTGATCCTAGTCAGCGCCCACAGAGGATGACATGGCACAAATTATTGAATATGACTAAGACTAATATTGTCTTTTTTTCACTATAACAAGATATCAAATGGGTACTTAAATGGTTTGTTTGATTGCGATGTAGGAGTGAATGTGATATATTATGGTGATTACACTTCTAAATACCAGGAAGATAGTGGTAGTTATCCCACAAATCCTAAAGGGATCTGACATTTTAGTCCTGAGGAAAGCCACTAACCCCATTGGGCTATAATAAGTGGACATGTGTGGCTCCAACTTTTAGATGAAGAAGAAAATGCTCCTCAATGGCATCACCTGTTTTTTTAAATCTTGTGTTGGTGCCTTGAATTTAAAAAAAAAACAGGACAAGGGAACAAGAACTAATTTCAAACAAATTCTCAGATCCTCCATCAGATTTGTAAGAGCTCCTTTGTTACACCTGGTTGAGTGCACCAGACACAATAGGGGCGAGATATAAAGAAAAGTGGTGCAGCACGGTGCTGCGCCAAAATTGGCAGCGCCATGCTGCGTCACTTTAGAAGCACAGTGATGGGCTGTATTTAAGGGAATACAGCGCACCCCTGCATTTTCCTCTGCACTTGTGTTAAATTTAGCTGCCAGTGCCAACGCAGGCATCCTTGCACCATTGTGCAAGGATGTCTCTGTTGAGGGGTGTGATTGTTTATGTGCAGGAAGGTGTCCCTTCCTGCACATAAACAATCAATAGTGACACTGTGGCACTTCTGTGTGTGCTGCACAATGCAGCACACACATATGTGCCAAAGCGTCATTTTCAAATGATTGTTTATGTGCAGGAAGGGACACCTTCCCGCACATAAACAATAATTACTGGCATTTTGCTTTTTCTATGCGTGTGGCAGAATGCAGCATGCATAGAAAAGCAAAAAACGAGGAGGAATCAAAGTATTCCTCCTCGTTGTGTGCTGCTAATGCCACCCCTGGAGGTGGCATTAGATTTTGGTGCTGCCTCAGGTTTACGAAAATTCATAAATCTGAAGCAGCATCAAAATGCAATGGATCTTGCTGTGGTACCCCCACAACAATACCTATTGCACACCCCTTTCACACAAAGTGCTGCGTGGGAAGTGGCATATTTTTAAGGTGGCGTTAAGCCACAGAAAGTGGTTTAACACCACCTTGTAAATATGGTGCTGTAATTAGCGCCACAGGAGTGTCCCAAAAAAGTGACGCTCCTGTGGTGGTAGGGGCCTGTAAATATGGCCCTAGGTGCATGAGTGAGGACTCAATGATGAAGTATGCCACTGGCAAATTCTAATGGGTGGTGTCCTTTTAAAAAAGATTGAGGATTCCATTCTAGGTGGAATGAAGGGTAAAGTTGATAGTTCAGGACAAGTGCCTCAACCCACTAGAGCTATCTATATGTGGATCAGTGACAAAATGCACAATACGAAAGAGCCAAACAGAATAACCTTACAAAATGTAAGAGGACATGTGAAATCATGGAGTAATATTTTGACGTACGCAAGTCCATCTAAAGATGTTGGGACCTCACAAAAGGTAGATTCCTTCACCACATCAAGATTGTTTGTGACAAGATGGTTGTGTGTTGTGCATTAAATTCTAAATAACTTTACTACTTTCAAACTGCACAAAGATAGCAATAAATCACATTTAAATGTCACTGAGCAAAGTAAGTGCTTACAAACTGCCCTAGTTTTCATAGTTATAACAAAGTAAGTAGTGTGAAAGCAAATGTAAAGAGTGAACAGGACCAGGTATTTGAGCTCTATACTGTGCACTAAAGTAAGGAAACACTCTAAGTACCAAAGATAATAATTTTGCAGAAGCATTCATATTTTAGATTTCCTAAATCAGATACTATGTACACAGAAGTCATTGGGAGCATAAAGTTCACCATACAGAAAAGGGAAAACAGAGTCTATTTCAAGACACAAATGTGAATAAGGAAATAACCTCATTAGGTATTCTTCAATCAGTAGTAATTTAACACCCTGCTTGATGACAGCAGAGGAATGGTTGGTGTATATCTGTGATGTAAATGAGTTAGATATTGTGGGAGCACTTCCAGAGAAGGGGCATGAGTAGCTTTTTTGTTTCTTGAACCAAGGAGTTTCCACAAGTAAAGAGTCCGTACTGCACAGGGAGTGGCTTCCCTCAGATGAGCTGCGGTTCTAGGCCAGATATTTTAAAGTGGCATAGTGCAGAGCTTTGGGGTAATGCTTGCTACCTCCAGGATACACACTGGTTTGATTAGGAGCCATGTAAGAGTGAAAAGAACTGGGACAATGCGATTGAAATCACGGAGAATCATGGAGTAATATTTTGGCATACTCAAGTCCATCTAAAGATGTTGGGACCTCACAAAAGGTAGATTTCTTTACCACCTCAAGATTGTTTGTGACAAGATTGTTGTGTGTTGTACATTAAATTCTACATAACTTTACTACTTTCAGACTCCACAAAGAGAGCAACAAATCACATTTAAAGGTCACTGAGCAAAGTAAGTGCTAACAAACTGCCCTACTTTTCAATAGGTATAACAAAGTAAGTACTGTTAAAGCAAATGAACAAGCTGTCATATGTATTTATTTGTTAGAGGTTTTACAAAGTACCTAAAAGACCCATTGGTATCACAGTGCTATTTAATAACTTAAAAAAGGTTACAAGAGATTGTGCCGTAGCGGTTTAAGGTGTCTTGAATAGAGTCTATGTTTAGAGAAAACAGTGAGGGCTCAAATGTAAAGACTGAAGAGGACCAGGAATGCGAGCTCTATACTTTGCACTAAAGTAAGGAAAGTAAGTAAGGAAACACTCTAAGTACCAAAGATAATAATTTTGCAGAAGCATTCATATTTTTTTATTTCCTAAATCAGATCGTATGTACATAGAAGTCATTGGGAGCATAAAGTTCACCATACTGAAAAGGGAAAACAGAGTCTATTTCAAGACACAGATGTGAATAAGGAAGAAACCTCATTAGGTATTCTTCAATCAGTAGTAATATAACACCCTGCTTGATGACAGCAGAGGAATGGTTGGTGTGTATCTGTGATGTAAATGAGTTACATATTCCAAGTGCACTTAAGGAGAAGGGGCATGAGTAGCTTTTTTGTTTCTTGAACCAAGGAGTTTCCACAAGTAAAAAGTCAGTAGTGCACAGAGAGTGGCTTCCCTCAGATGGGCTGAGGTTCTATGCCAGGTATTTTAAAGTGGCATAGTGCAGAACTTTAGGGGTAATGCTTGCTACTTCAGGATACACCTTGGTTTGATTGGGAGCCATGTAAGAGTGAACAGTACTGGGACAATGTGATTGAAACTCCTTGCTCCTAAGACAAGTCTGTCTGCAACATTGAGGGTGGCCTTCAGTGGTGCTAGTTGAGTTTCTGGTGTGCCATTTAGAATTGCATTGCTCTAGTTCAGTCTATACATAACTAGGCTTTAACCATTTTATTTTTAATCCATTGGGTTTAGAGGCATCTGAGGTGGTAGAAAGCCTTGATGTGGAATTTATGTAATATCAGGTTCAGGTTGACGAGGGAGATTTGGTAAGTCAATTTTTATAGTTCTGTACTTTAGTGCTTCAAGACATTTTTTTTATTTTTTATGAGCATTTTTGTCATCAATGGGTTTTGCTTTAGGTGGTTATGGCAGATATGCTTGGATGTCTTTTAGAATTGCAATTAGGTGGAGTACATCTTCCAAAGGGGAAGCTTTCAGCTAGGACAGTTTCATCAGCATATTGATGGCATGAAATAATTGAATGATGTAAGACTGAGATCAGGGGTACCATTTATAGAATAAAGAAAGTAGGAGATAGCATGGGACTCTGAGGGTCTCCTTGATTTTGAGGGCCCGAGTTCAAAAGGGACCCATTCAGTTTAATTTGTTTCGATTGGTTCTTAAGGTAAGAGGAGAAAATACCAAGGACTACTGCATCTCTTCCCATATTTTCCTTCAGAGTGTTAAGTAGCATGACATGATTAGGTATGCTGAATGCCAAAGATAAGTCAAAGAGTATCAGTAAGGAGGAGTCACTTTTATCCAGTACGTGAAGGAGGTTATACATGATCTGTAGGATAGCTGTTTCTGTGCTGTTGCCAGCTGTAAAGTAAGACTTAAAGTTGTCCAGCAACTCACAGTCATTAATAAATTGGCTAATATGGGTCAGAATGTAGCTTTGCAGAACCTTCGCCAAGAAAGGGAGATCAGTCACAGGACAGACGTTTTTTAGACCTTCAGTGTAAGCTCAATCTTTCATTAGGAGTGAGGTGACTTGTGCACTTTTCAGGCAGTCTGGAACCTCACAGTCTGGGTCAGAAAAGGACTGATCATTTGCATCAAGAGGGGAGAGATGACTAAGGATGAGAGTATTGGATCTGCAATGAGTACTGGAGGTCATGTTTGGGCTATTGTTGTAAATATTTCTCAACTCTGACTGACCTGAAGTCATTCCAGGAAGCATGGTTCATGAAAAGCAACCATTATGGATTCATAATCATTTCAGTGAAGAAACTAGTAAATTCCTCACATTTCTCTTCTGGAGAGTTGACGGCTGGTTTGGTTGTAGTGCAAGTTTATTTTCTAATGAAGTTGGATAGTTTGCAATGGCAGGTACTTGACTTGTCTAATTGGGATGTTTAGAAGAAGGGTTTCCTGTCAAAGATGTGATTCTTGTAGTTATTCCTTTGCTTTGAAAGATGAGTCAGATTCAGACGTTTTCCTGAAAAATACCAAACTTGCCATTCCACCCTCTGGATAAAACAATCACTCATCTGTTTATTTGTAGCTGATTCTTCGTCATGGCACTAATGGACTGCAGGCACCCATAGTCAGCATACAGCCAAGTCCCAAACACTGTTGTCTTTGTGCTGTAAGTCCGAATATCTAGCCACATTGTCTGTCTTTGCCCCGCTCTTTTAGAAAATTAAAACAAATGGCTTAGGCCACTATCCATTAAAAAAGGGTTTTGAAGCATGACAGAGGCTCTGAGATTTGCTCTAAATAGTGGGGATTTACAGATGACCTAAAATGCTCCGACTGAAGACAACAGAGCCTCCCTTTAATTATTCCCAATTTAAGTAATTTTTCGACGATGGGAAAGATTTTGGGGTCTGAACCTGAAGCAGAACTGAGGGATTCATTTACTAAGATGTTTTGCAGTGCGGCACTGTGTCAAATGTGGCAGCTCCACATCATTTCAGAAACTCTGGGATGTGCTGTATTTAATGAAATACAGGGCACCCCTGTGTTTTCACTAGTGCTGGCTCTAAAATGTGCTGACTTGCACCAACGCAGGCACCCTTGCATCATCTTGCAAGGGTGCCTGCACTGCAGGGAATGATTGTTTATGTGCAGGAAGTGACACCTGACCCTAAGTGAAGATGAGACATAGTCCTAACCCAACATGAAAAGATGTATTATCCATAAGTTTGGACTCACCCCAGAGCAGTATAGTATGACATTTAGGGACACTCAATAGGTCAATACCCAGTCCTGGGTTGACTTTGTAGACACCTCAGTTAAGGCACTAGGGCTGGATACAGGATAACAAAGTAAATACTTATGAGGGGTTATGTGATGTTATAATGAAAGAGCACATCTTGGTTAATGATTTCTCAGTGAAGTTAAACCAGTATCTAGAGAACAGTAAGCTGTCTAGTCCCAGAGACCTGGGAGAGGCTGCTGATGAATGGTTGAGCACCAGAGTAATTACCAAGTCCCAGGGCAGAGACTCTCAGAAGGGGGGGTCAGGTCCACAATAACGTAAAGAGGGAGTTAGAGGGAGATTCCAGTCAGATGACCATGACTGTATGCTGAGTGCTGATTGCTGCAGCTACCTGCTTAGATGGCTGGACCCCTGATCCACATGGGGATGGTGTTGCTCTAGACTATAGGCTTCTTACTCCAGGTATGAGGGATGATGTACCCCCAAGGAGGAAACCCGAAGGGCAGATTAGGTTAATTATGCTGTTCTCGAACATAGTGTAGGTAGGTTAAATATATACATCACTCCTAGTGACAGTATAGTAGGACTATTCTTGTGTTTTACTCTGTTAGTCACCTGTTCTTTTTATTGTGTTTTATCATCCTTGTTATTGCAATTCATGTATTTTTATCTAAGATGCAGTTATTTCAATAAACCCTAATTGAACTATATTCTACCTCTGTTGTCTTTGCCTGTATGAAACCCTTTGGAAACTGAGAGAAAGGGATGGGATCTGATCGAGCACAATTCCCCCGAGGAGTCTTCTTGTCATGTGCCCTGTTGCCACAATCATCTGAGCCCTAGTTGAGGCACTCCTAGTTAGCTGGAGAACTCCAATTAGGCCGACAGGCATCACATGATGTGGAATCATACTTAATACCCACCATCCATGTGATCCTGTCTCTCAAATCCAGTAGCCTTATTGCCATAATGATAACCTACATGACAGGGTGCCACCAATGTTTGGTCGGGCACTACTATGAAGCTCCGCCTAAGTATGTCGGTCTCATCTAAGGCTAAAGACACCTTGATACCATATACGGAGATCTCCATGGTATTGAGGATTTCCTCCTCAGCTAAATCTGTAGTACCTACCTTGAGCTGTAGGTTGTTAAGCTTGAACCTTAAAAGGACCAATCCCCACTAGGTGTCCTTGTCTCTGAACATACATTTACCATTAAAATGGCAAACCCACAACGGATAGCAATTGCAGTAAACATGCAACAACCCCTTACTGCACATTTATTGGCAAATGGCCTAACGGCCCAGGGGGGTCCAGTCACATTTGTTGCTGAGGCTCATCCAGTCTATAGAACAGATTTTTTTTATTCTTGGGTCACCTTTTCAGCAGTAGATGGGATCACAAATACATTTCACCACAAAGCACCTGCAAACATACCTGCACAATACAGAGCTGATGCATATTTAGAAATACCTTTATGTTATCAAGACCATAACAACTGGCTTGATGGCGCCCTACCACATACAATATTACATGTTAGGTTAGGTGTTCTGAGCACTGATTGCCTGACCTAGCCTTTATTGACCACATATACACCACACCCTGATACAGCAACCTTAGCAGTAGCTGATGTTTCCAACCTATATATGTAGCTCATGACAATATACAGATTATTAGTGCAGTTTGTCATGCAAACATTAAATACTAACCCAGCATGTGCTGCCCCAGTGCAACAACATGCAGTCATGCAAGGTATTCACCCTGCAACTGTACATTTGATCCTGGGTAAGGTACCCACCAAGCGAGAGGAAATTGCACTGGAAGCAGTTTTTCCTCACACAGGACTTCAGGATAAACATGGAATTCTAACTATGTGCTTGCCATTCGGGATGGTTCCCACAGTTGTTAACTGCAATACATGGGGCACGGTATTTTCCACGCTCCATACTACCACACACGGTATACCAACACTTGCCAATCTTCTGGAGATATTAAAACAAATTCAAGATGAATACAGGGCTGCCCTGGATTTGGGGATGCAAATAATAGTCAATTTTGCCATGGTATCCTCAATCATATGAAGTAACCTTAAAGGGGAAGCAGTTGCACTAGCAGTGTGCCTGATGCTCCGTGATGTTCCTCCAAAGGATCAAGAACATGAGCTACTAAGGATTATGGCAGAGACATGTCAGTGGAGAGCTTAGACTGTGGTTCTGGATTCTGACAGCTGTCAGTAGCATCTTCTGGGTGCTGGCCTTCCTGGCCACATTACACTTGGCATGGGAGACAGACCTCATAGCCAATAGCAAAGTGGGCCCACTGACCCTATTGGTCATGGTGGAGTTTCTCAAGTGCTGGGTAACCTCTGTGGGCAAGCTATGTATTGTCTTAGCAAAGTTAGGTATAGAGAAGGTGGGCACCTCATTACACAAACTTTCAGAGGGGGAGGAGGAAGACACCCCTAAAGTGAGAATTCGAGTTAAAATAGGTTCTGTTACTGTTGGGAACGGGGAGTGGCCTTGACATGAGGATGTAAGGCACAATTGGTCCTGCAATAGTACTACCAGTTGTCTACACTTTCTTTCTCTCCTGACAAACCAAGAAGGCTAACCTAGGGTTGGGCTGAGTCTTCTGGGTGTGTTGGCTGGTGGGGGCAGTGTGGGAAAACTGGGCTGATGGCAGAAGCCCCCTCACTCTTTGCCCTCATTTTGAGCTGTTTGGTGTTGTCTGACTCTGACTGTGCCCTGATCACTGCTATCCAGTCCCAAGGCCAGTGCTCTGTGTAAAATGGTATATGCAAATTAGGCATAATTATAATTGGCTCTGACAACCTGGCTATAAGTCCCTAGTATATATTAGGGCATGTATGTTTAGGGACACTAGTATAGAGAGTACTCCCATAGGTGCACTGCTAGGGTGTCCAGTGTCATTATAAAGGCAGGCCTGCCTTGCTGGCTACTTTAAAGATCAAATTAACCTCAAATTCAGCTTTGGAATTAAAAGTACTTCCAACGTATCAGACTACCTAACCTTTGCATATGTCTCCCCTAAGGTCTACCCTAGGTGCCCCCAGGGTTGGGTGCAGTGTAAATATAAGCAGGGACTTTATAAAATATATTTTTAAGCTTGGGTGAGGGGAAAACAGCCACATTCATTTTTCCCCATTGTAATCAATGGGCCCCAGTCTATGTTGCACAGTGTCGCACCTAAATCTCATGGGACAATTTCCTTCATGTAAAGAGATCCAGCAAAAATAAGGTTTCAGTGTGACAGTTCCTTTTAAAAGGCAATTAAATCTAAAAGAAAATCTGCTAATCTTAGTTATTTTTCAAGTGATACCCATTTGATCAAAAAAAAATTCTCATAGCCTAAATCCTGTATTCCTTTAGAGTGACCCTTGGGATGTAACACATTTCTGGGCTTTCAAATTTAGAACAAATACTTTTAATAAAATTCAGCCATTGACATTTTGCCCTGGCCTTCATATCAAACAGTCCTTAATTATTTCTAAGTTTAAAAGGTGATCAAGTTGGACCAAATCTACAAAGACATAGGGAGACCGTTGATTTCACTCTAAAGTTACCCAAGACCAAGCATTTCATTACAGGAAAAATGGTGAGGGCTTTCAGATAACCTCAAAGTCTGATACCAATTTTTGTATTTGGAGAGGGAGAGAGGAACAACTTGGAAGTCCAGCATCATATGCGACTGAAGAAATTAACTTTGCTTCACATGGTGAAGACATTTGAGGGCTTTCAATGGCTTTTTTTGGGTAGGCTTATTGTCTCAGAATGCACCCAGCTGAACCAGTAATGCACACCCGCAGCATAATAAAATATGTATTTATTTGTGAGAGTTGGGATATAAATTTAGGCCGAAGAAGGAAACTGAAACTCCATGTGCGGCTTTAGTCATTCTCAAGTGAATATATACGCAGTTTAAAATATATATATATATTAAACTGCCAAAAAAATGTACACCTCCCGGTGAACACTTCAATGAGAATTTGCAGTAAAGTGCGTGTCTCGGAGTTTGGACAGTACTTTTCTGCTCATGCCCTTTATTTATGCACCCGCGGTTAATCATATTAATGGAAAGCTAATTGTGAGCTAAAAATGATAGATAGAGCAGTTGTGTTAAATTACAATGCCGCCCATAGCAAGTTTAATTTGCTTTCATGTCTTTTAGCATATGTTTATAAGTACCTATTTGTGTGCTTCATTTGGACAGTATGCCACGCAGGAGCACGCTAAAACCTTGATCACGATGATTTCTCGTGGTTTCTGAATCGTGCAGCTGCTTAGTTATCTAATTTGGCGCGAATTTGTTTTTAGAGCTCTGTCATTTTTGATAGGGCTCTAAGTGGGCATTGTAGCTTAATTATATCATTAGCTATCATGGCAAATTCTCCAGCTCTGAAGAACTCTAATAACACAGAGGCAGTTATGCCATAAATCTGGACAGAGAAGAAATAAAAAGATTTTCACTGCTAGACTATGCAATGCACATCATTTTACTTTATTATACTTACAGACTGTTTAATGTGCTTTTGGGTCACAGAGCCTTTACTAACATCACAGAAGTCTAGACAACATATTTTTGATAAAACGTAAGAAAACAACCCAGCTCAAATTGCCACAGTATCAGAGCTCAGGTTTGAGACTTCAGTATAATTTTCTGAAAATATGCATGAATACACGTATAAGTAAAAGTGGTTTTATATATATATATATATATATATATATATTTTTTTTTTTCTGGTGTTCAATTAAATTATGTATTTATTAAATAATATATTAATTTATTTGATTTGTAAATTATTTTCTGGTGTTTTATGCCCGTCGGGTCATCATCAAACTGCAAGTTCACAGCTCTTCAGGTCACAGTTATTGGCCTAGTGTGTCAGGGTTATAACCCAACACAAGAGTGTGCAGCATTCAATATGTGTGGCGTAGACTGCAGACAGAACTCATGAGAAGGAGAGGACTTGTGTGTGCGTATGACCGCTCAGCTTTTTCTAGTCGTTAAACCTACAGCCTATTTAGATGAGTCCTCTTGTCACAATGGAGATGCAAAATGTGCTCTGAGCAGGGTTGTTTCTATCCCCTACTTTAGTAATGAAAGGTTGTGTCACTATTTATGTGCTTCGGCCATACCGTTAGTTAGTTATCCTCAGCCTGGGTACTTGGTCCTGAATGGCTGTAGTATTTGGACTGCTTTTTGGGTGTAAGTGGACAAATACTATTGTTATCTCCATATAATACAGAAGTCTCGGTGTTTAAGTGGTTTGTACAGTGTTGTTTAAGAAGGAAATGCATTCCTGGGTTCAGCATCACTTGCTGAAAGTTATTCTTTATGACTGTGGTGAATCTCTGGACAAAGGAGAGATCTGAGTCTTACAGGACCAACACAAATGTCAGCTTTTTTTACTGGGCAATGAATGTTGGGGCTCTTCGCACATTGAAAGGCATGGAGGTAAATGACAAGTAGGCTGTCAGATTGTCGGCTGCTCCATGTCATAGGCATGCCATTAGTTTTGCTTCTGCTTCATCAGTTATGAATAGAAAATCCTATGAGATCATTACTTATTCCGACGGAGAGCATCATTAATGATTTTTGGAACAAAACAATAGCCTGGGCTGCAGGAAAATCACTGTTTCAGACAGAAACCTTATTGAGCCAATATGTAGTGGACGAGTTCATCCCCTACGGAGGGAACAAACTCTTCATTGTGGCTTAAGTTTAAAATGTGGCTGTGATTTATTGGCCTAGACCTCACATCCCATGCAAGTGGGCAGGGCTTAATTAGTAAAATAATGGGTGCCGCTGCCCAGAGCGCTGCTGAGAAGCCCGCGGCCAATGCACTTAAATGTGAGAGCGCCACATAACAATCCACCTCGTGCCCCTTTAATTCACTGACAGACACTCCCTGCCCCTTTATGTCTCTCTTGCAGGTTCCTGTGTGTTCCCTTGGTATTGTTGTTGCAGTCTTTATCTTTCTCCTCCTTTCCCGTATGTGTTTTACCTCTTGCTATAGGGAAGTATCTGACGAGGAGAAATAAGTGCTGGTCCCTAAAAATAAGTGCCTGCGTCACCCACCAGCAACCACTGGCTCGGAATTAGGCACTGCATATGGTATAGTCCTAAAGAACATTGATTTATCTGCATACAACTACTGCTCCTCAGAAATGCCACATAAAGTTGACATCCCCCAACAGCTGACCTTAAAGAAATGTGGAGAAGAGGGACTTAGACAAGGGATAAGAACATATTCTGTGTTTAGAAGGTCAGACAGCGGGGTGGCAAACAAAGGCACTCATGCCCCTGTAAAGCAAGATGCTCATCACAATTGTGTTCACCCTGGAAGGCTTGAGGGTTTCTGTATGTATGTATGCCTGTAGGTATGTATGTATGGATATATGTATGTATGTATGTATGTTTGTATTTACGTTTTTGTGTTTCTACAGTGCAAATCTAGCTGGCTAGCAGTGGCACACTGTACAGGGGGTGATCCCCAGCTGGGTTGCATGGGAGAGGGCACAGAGGGATGAGGTAGAGATAATGGAAGGATTGACAGGTCAGCCAGTCCACGTTAGTGTTACATAAAGAGGTGAGATTTAAAATTCTTCCTAACGTGCAATAGGGCTGATGGTGTTCTGATGTAAGAAATAATGTTGCTTCATATCCTGTGGGTAGGCTGAGAAAGCTTGCTTACTCTCTACTCTGCTGATGTCAGAGCTCTTCATCTGGGATGATGCCGCAGGATTTGGTTGTCAGTAGGGTGAAAGTTGTGTGTTAGACCTGATAGTCTTAGGGTTGTCTTCCCCCAAAGTTTGGCCTGCCCACCTCCCTCCATTTTTCTGATCTAATTTTTGCTGATTTTAGGACTATGCACACGATAACACTGCTGACCACTGCTAAACTGCTTGTGCTCTCTTCCCTAATTATGGTAACATTGGCCCAAACCCAAATGGCATATTTAATGCACCTGTTGGTCCCTAGTAAAGTGCACTAGATGTGCCCAGGGCTGTTCAATTAATACTATCAGTGGGCCTTCAGCACTGATAGGGCCACCTACATAAGTAGCCCCTGAACCATTTCTCAAGTCTACCATTGCTGGGCCTGTGTGTGCAGATTCACTGCCACATTGAGTTGGCATTTAAAAATACTTATCAAGCCTTAAATGCTTCTTTTCTTTCATATGTCACCCCTAAGGAAGCCCTAGTTAACCCATTGGGAATGGTGCTATTTAAGTAAAAGGCAGGACATGTACTTATAAGTTTACATATCCTGGTATTAAAACCCCCAAAGTCGTTTTTACTACTGTGAAGCCTGCTCCTCTCACAGGCCAGCATTGAAGATTCCCTTTTATGCTTTTAAGTGGTAATTTCTGAACTGAGAGCCATAGACTTGTAATATTTGGTATGGTTGGATTATGCTCATATTTTGTTGGACATGGAAGCCAACCATAATAAAGTCATGTATCACAAATGGCTAACAATGAATCCAGAGGTCTTTTTTAAATATCCTTATAAGAAAAAAATGGGAGCTGTTGGTTTGATTAGAAGACAAAATAGACCCTGTCCATACTCTGAACGTGTTCAGTGAGTTATATAGCACTGTAAATAAAATGCTAAAGTTTACTAATTTTTGCGAGGATCCCCCCATCAGAAATGGTTTGATGGCACCCTTCTCACTGGCACATAAGAATCTCTTTTCTGCTCTTAAGGAGGTTTCCCAAGGGTGGCAGCTGAAGTGAGGCAGGGCAGGTGATCGTATAAACAGACAATTAGTGATAGAAAGCTAGCAATAAGACGGGATGCCTGGGAGCAGGTACATGATGCAAGTATAAACTTGACTTTTTTGAAAACAGCCACTACCCCTTTCTTGGAGAATACCACAATACAACCATTGATATTGTCATTCCGCAAAATAAATGGGATGATGTCTTCTTCATGGTGTGTGATAGTGGCTCCACTCCAGATAATCGTCCTAATCTCATGTGCAGAACTCTACATTCCACCACTTCAAAGTTAGCTGAGATCACCATAGGGGATGTCATTTTAGCATTAAAATGTTATGCTAGAAAGACGGCCTCTGGCCTGGCTGGGGAACCAATCTGCATTTTCAAAGGGCATGTAGATCTTTGGGCCCTTTTATTTGTCAATGTTCTAAGGAGTGCTATGATCATCAGACCACTGACGACCTGGTCAAATTGTTTCATAGTACCAATTTTTAAGGAGGGTGATAGGAATGACCCTGAGAGCATCTCATGAGTGATGTAATATGTGAGGTCATAAGCAGTGCATTATGGTGGCACAAGGTATAGTTGCTCAGGTAACTATAACTGCTGAATTTCTATGGTTTAATACATGTACAATGTGAACCTAGCTATAACGTCCCTGTAACCTTTGGCTTTTTCAGTGAATTTCACTGTTTTTAAAAATGCTATATCTTAATTATAACATCCCTGTAACCTTTGTTTTTTTTATGTGGCAAGCTCTGCGGCCAACTCCCTTAACCATCTAACCCCACATTGGGGGGATTGCCTAAATGTGTAGCTCCAACTATATACAAGTGAGTAAGTGCATAAGTAGTGTGTAAGTAAGTGACTCAGGACCAGATGTAGCATTATTGCAAATTGCGACTTGCAATTTGCGAGTCGGTGCGACTCGCAAATTGCAAGTCGCAATTTGCAATGCAGAACGGTGTCTCAGACACCGTCTGCGAGTCGCTATGGGGTCGCAAAGACCCACCTCATTAATATTAATGTAGTCAGCAGACCTCCATGTTCGTGACTGCTTTTAAATAAAGCAGTTTTTTTTTTTTAAGTGTAGCCCGTTTTCCTTAAAGGAAAACGAGCTGCACTTAAAAAAAAAACGAAACCTTTAGTTTCGGTATTTTTTCAGGGCAGGTAGTGGTCCTTTGGACCACTACCTGCCCTGAAAAAATAGTTTTGGGTCCATTCACAAAGGGGAAGGGGTCCCATGGGGACCCCTTCCCATTTGCGAGTGGGTTACCATCCACTTCAAGTGGATGGTAACTGCGACTCCATTTGCGACCGCATATGCGCTCGCAATTGGAATTGCATTCCACTGCGAATCGCAAATAGGAAGGGAACACCCCTTCCTATTTGCGATTCGGAAATGCATTTTGCGAGTCGGTCCCGACTCGCAAAATGCATTTCTGCATGGGAAACACGCATTTGCGAGTCGCAAACGGCAAATTTTGCCGTTTGCGAGTCGCAAAGTGTTTCCTGCATCTGGCCCTAAGTTTATAACTGGTATATGGGAGATTGGCTGAGTGTATCAGTGCGTTTGTGGGTGAGTGACGGAATCCATAAATAGTGTAAGGATGACTGATATAGTGGATAACACATGTACAGATAATTCTCTGAGTAAATGCATATAGAGGTGAGTTTGTGTATGGGGAGTGAATGAGTGTGTGTGTGGTGCAGGGGTAACTCAATGTGTGTATAAGTGCATGTATAGATAAGTGAGTGAGCGTATCTGTGCAATTATGGGTGTTTGAGTATGTGAGTGCATATATGTGTAAGTGAGGGAGTGTATAAGAGTATGTATGTATGGGAGAGTGAGTGTATAAGTGGTGTATGGTTGATTAACTGAGTGCATAAGTGTGCATATGTGTGACTGGGTGAATGCAAGAGTGATGTATGGGTAACTAAGTGAGTGTATGACTGTATGTTTAAGTAAGAGAGTGACTTAGTTCAGGTATGAGTCAGTGACTGAGTACATGAGTGGTGTATAGGTGATTGTGTATGGGTGTGTGAGTGAGTGTATGGTTGTTATATGGAGGACTGCAACATTAATGTATCAGAGATTGATTGAGTGCTTGAGTGGTGTACATGAAAAGGAAGAGAGTAACAGAGAGAATAAGGGTAAGAATTAGAAAATGAAAAGAAAAGAGGCAGATAAAACAGTTAGAAAGTAATAATAAGTTAAACATACATATATTTGCTAAATTATGTTTTTTAAGGTTTTAGAGGGTTAAAAGAGGTTTAGAGGGATGCCAGAAAAATAGGGATGGCAGTACTCAATGGTTTTTGCTTCAATCACTTGAGTGGGAGGGATCTGTGCATGTGGACCAGAGCCCTAGATCCCACTATTTTTGTTATGCAGCTGTTTTCACTGTATATGCCCCTCTATTTGTGATATTAGTATTGTGGTGCACCTACATGTTGGTATATATAAGTTACCCTATAGTTGTGTTACTTTTAAAGAAGTGATTTTAGGACTTAACAGGATCTGAGATCCATGAAGGGAGCTGTGGATCTGCCCGATGTGAAAAGGAAACCTTTCCATTTCATTGGCTGCATTTAGACCACACTCTATAATTGTTGTAGCCACAAACCTAGACTACTCATTTCTAGCTAGAACTCTGTGAACTCTGTGAAGACATCAGTCACATCTAGTGTGTCTGGTATATTGCTTGTTCTGTTGCCTTTTTTGACTTAGTGCTTCACAAGAAGAAGAGCAGTGAGATCCTGGGATGGAAGAGGAACCGGGGACATCACGTGCAACAAAAAAGAGTGACGTGTGGAAGTATTTTACCATAGCTCCAGGTGAAAGGAAAGTGACTGCAAAGTTGTTACCTACAATATTTGTAGGAAGCAACTTTCTCGTGGCATATAAAAAAAACACTTTCACAGTACTAGCTCCATGTGGAAGCATCTTGAAACAATCCATTAGAGAATCTACACCAGGAAGATGAGGGAGAGGGAAACTTAAGAAAGTGCTTCAATATCTACTGGTGGAGAAGCAGAGACAGGATCAACTGTCACAATACCATCAGTGAGCCAAGAACTGGGAGGCACAGTCACATACTGTGCAAGATTCCATGTGCTCATTTCTGTGAAAGTGTCATCTGTTAGGCAATTGTTTGCCGCCATTCATAAGCATTGTTGGTAGTTTTTACAGTTGAGAGCATGTTAGTGTTTGGACACTGAAGCAGGTTGCTTAAATGTTAGTTCTATAGCTCATTTCTCTTAGGAGATATTTAAAAAAAAAAAAAGGTTTACAAAATGTTTTACAAAAAAACAAAATGTTCTTGTTAGAACCACTCCCTTTATTCAAAGAAGAGCTGTGTCTTTGTTTTATTCTAACAATAAGTGTGTAATTGTATGCATCAGTGCGTGCCTGTTTGTGTGACTGTGTACATTCGTATGTGCCTGGGTGTGTCACAATGTGTATCAGTGTAGGCCTGCTTGTGTTAGTGTAAGAATTAGTGTGTCCTTGAGTGTATCATTGAATGCATCATTGTGTCTATGGATGTCTCAGTGTATACATTAGTGTGCATCACTCACAAACACGCACTCATACACCCCCATTCACACACATACACTCACACACCACACACATACACCCAACACTCCCACCCACCCCTTTTGGATGATCACTTACCTTCTCCGTCGAGGAGGTCCTCCGGGATGGTTATGTGCCATGGCTGTCTTGCATCGCCAGCACTACAACGCCAGCAAGACTCCACAAGTCTTGCTGGCATGGCGGTGCTGGTGATGCAACTGCCTCTTTACAGTCACCATATATGAGTGAAAGTCTTCCAATGACTCCTAATATGGCGGTCAGCTGACCGCCAGCACTGGCAGTCTGTTGGCTGCAGCGACTACGGCGGTCTTTTTGAAAAAGAAGTCATATGGAATGTAAAAAAAACTCAATACTACATAGCACGAAATTTCAAACTAACATGTATGACACTCACTAAAAATATTTACCAAACTGTTTTGCCTATACTTCCTGAATAATATGAAATATAATATAGTTTTTTCTATATAATTAATGTGTGAGAATCATAACATTAAAGAAAGAAATGTACAACAACATCACCCTTGGTAGGCCATATGAAATCAAAAAGTCTGGTAATGAATTCAACAAGAGTAGCCTATATGACTGGTATTATTATTTTTAATACTTTTCAGCTGCTGTTCAATCACAAATTTAGCAATGTTTAATTTTCTCTTCTGTAGATATTTGTCCTTATTCAAACTTGGCAAAGTGTATTTCCAGTTTAGTAGTAGAGTTCTGATTTTCTTCCAATAGTAAGAAGATTTGAAGATGTAGAATTCCTTTTAAAGACATCACCCATGTTGGGCTGTATGTTGCCTTCTATTGTTGTATTGAAAGTCCCAGAGATGCATTGTTCCATTTGTTGTAATAACCATGCTTAGAACTTCAGTTCCAGGAACAGAAGATAAGAATTTGGTAGTTTATATGGTAATCTTTGTTTGCATGTAAGATTACTATCACTACACCTTGTCCATCTAGTTCTATTTTTTATGTAGACTGTGTAATGACCAGATGTAACAGTTACTCCTTCAGCGAAAATAATAACTGTACAGGTATATGTTTTACTAGAAATAGAGATCTGCCCAGCTTCAAAATTTGTAATTTGAGTTTCCAATTTAGCTCCATCTGTTTTGCATCGTTGTAGCATTAAGATGATATTCTTGCCAGTTCTTCTGATGTTCAAAGGTCTGAGTTACATTTTGCATTGGTATTATTTTGAGCTGCATCTTTAAATAATGTTTCAAAACTGACAGTTTTAGATTCTGGTAGAGTTAGGTAGATAAATCATTCTGAATTTAATTCTGTTTTTGAAGTAAAGGAAGAATTTTCACCATCATGCTGTGATGAATTACTTACTCCAAACAGTTCTCAATATATACCATCTCTTCTTCTAAAATACTTAAGGCCAGATTTTAGGAAAGTGGTGCTGCACCCGGTGCAGCGCCACATTCCTTGCACCACTTAGCACCCCCTAATGCCACAATTTGTGCACCATTTCTAGGATACTACGCACCGTGGCAGTGGTTAGGGGATGTAGCATCAACATATTTTACGCTAGTTTGGAGCCTTGTAGGATTAGCATCAACAGTTTTGATGCTAATCCTGCAAAACCCATTGAGGCCCATTGTAATCAATGGTGTGCCTCCTTTTGATGCCTGCTCTGAGCAGGCTCTAAAAGTGCTAAAAAAGTGCTGCTCCCTATGCATACATTATGCCTGGTGCAGGCATAATGTAGTGCAAAGTGTTACAAAGTGGCGCAATGCATGCATTACCCCAATTTGTCATTTTAGTTCAGCAAGTTTGGCCTCATTGGGCCACATTAGTGTAAAAAAATGATGCTAATGTGCTGCAAGGAGGTGCTAGGGGCTCTTAAATCTGCTCCTTAGTAGAACCATCAAAAATGTTTGTGCATCTTCTTAAGTGTTTTGAGGGAGGTGTACTGATCCAGTGCACAGGTCTGCAAGACCTGTAATAGAAGATGGAGATTATGTTTTTGTTCTATCACTAAACATGCGTTCAAACACGCAGAGCATAATTGTAATTGTTTTTCCTTTCTTTGTTTAACTTCATGAACCAGAGTAGGTAAACTGAACAGGGCAATGAGAACTACTTTTGCACAGCAGTTGACTCTAGAGATATTTGATAACTGGTAAGCTATAATTTCAGCATCACTTTTAGTATACTTCTCCAATTCTTCTTTCTTTTCTTTATTGTTCTTTTTCGCAGGAACATCATCCTGATCTTTTGAAATCTTTCATTTTGATCAGATTGTAGTTTTCTTGTAAACTGGATACTGTCCTAGATGTGAAGCACATAGGCTTCTCAAAAGGTTGTACTGCAGTACGCAACTGGAGTCAATATTTACTATACTCTCATCAAACTCTATCAGATACAAACAAGACAAACTTGTAACGTGTGACAATGCTCCATAAGGCATACCTTCCTTGATTACAGTGCTACCAATATTAATGTTTGGATACAAAATGAAATCAATTGTTTTACCCACGGCTCCATTAACTAAACCTTCTTCAACATTTAAATTTCGATGTAAAATCACTCTACAGTTTTTACAAATACGTGGACACTTTTCTAATCCCTCAGATCTGGAAACAGACTTCTCCAAGAATACTGTACAATTTTGACTGTAGTTTTTCATTCAACAATATTGTTACTCCTTGGTGTTCCATTTTATCAATTGCTGCGAGATTCAATATTTCTTCTTTATCCAGTTGTAGCAGTTCTTCGTTAGACACACAATGGATTTTTGTTGCTGAATAAATTCAAACATTAGCTGTACTGCAGCCATTTTGGAAGGAAACGTATTCTTTATAAGTCGGGTTTCCAAACAAAAATTTCCTTCTTTTGCCAGTATTCCTACTATGATGGCCTTTAGAATATTTCCATATCATATATCAGATGACTGAAACATGTTTCTAACTAGTTCTTTTTGTTGGGGATTCAACCAAATGTTTACATTTCCAATGCTTCCTAAAGAATTATGAGTTTCTTCATATAAGAGTGTCTTAAAGACAGGCTGTCCTTTCATGGGGTAAGTTGCAATAAATCACCAAAAACAACAACATGTTTTCCTCCAAAAAAGGACATCATACTCTGTCTTCAATATTTGTTGCATTCTCAAGTGTACAAAGGCAAGCATTAAGTTTGAGACCATGCTCACCTCATCGATGAATACAAGTTTCAATTTCTTCAAAACTCTGGAAACTTTGTAATACGCTTCTCCAGATAACTTTTGGGACTCCAGATTATTGTGTGTTCAACAGGGAGTATAAATAAATGATGTGAGGCAATTCCTTTGATGTTATGTGCAGCTAAACCTGTAGGTTCTGTTACTACACACAATACAATAGAATCTGTAGTCTTCTGTAGATAGGCAGCCAAAACTTGAATCAAAAAACTCTTTTCCAGTTCCAGCTTGTCAATTGATGCACAAAAGAATTGATTTAATGCTTGAACATTTGCATTTATGGTTTTCATGAAGGAATCCATGCTGTATTTTTACTTTGACTTTCTGGTCATTATTGAGTTGCTCTACTATCTGTTCCAAGTTGACATTTCCTTCTCTTGCTTTTTACATTGCTGTCTCCACTTCATTCATCGCTATGGCAACTTCATTCTCAATTATTGGCTGACCAAGTCATTCTTTAGCAACACAAAAGGATGATGGATGGAGTGCTGAACAATGCAAACACTCACCCCCAGTCACAGATCTGGGTTTAATCCATCATTCTTTTACTCACCATACCACCCCAGTTTGGACCCAGCCATATGCAAATCAGTCTTTCTTTGAAAGAAATGCCAATGAATGGCCTTATAAGTTAGTGTATTTTCTAACTTTGCATGGAGCTAATTCTTAGAGCATTTTAATTTTCTGTTTCAGACTGCTCCATGAAAATTCTCTTAAGAAAATGTTCAATTTATCAATTGATTCCAGATGGATACTACAAATACTATTACACTGACACTTGTACACAGCAGACTGTTTACGTCTTCCTTATACTTCTTCACCTATCATTTCTTCTACATTCCTAGGAACGTTCTCCTCTTTTTCTGCTGGAGTACTGTCTTTTACACCATAACAACAACAAGTTGTGTCAAACTGCATGCATTGATTAATTATTTTCTGTACTAGATGTGTGCACCCATTCACCTTAAATTTTTTTGTAAAAATTAGTTCTGTTAATAACTTTCTTTCTTAACATCCTTTTACTCATGGACATGGCTGTTTTATCTATTGTCTTCAATCTGTTCAATATTAAGATAAAGGGTTTCTTCTTCATAGCAAATGCTTTGTCAATTATATTCTCAATATGATGCTTTGCTTTAGAACACCACTTCGCCTCTTATACTTATTCATCTTGTTTCACAAACTTTTAATTACTCTTTTGAAACCTTTTTACTCTTTATTCCTTACGCTGTTGCTGTCTGAAGCTCTATGTCGTGTTATTAGATTCCCTAATGTTCAAAACATGCATTTGTTCCCCTTTATCAGTACATTCCAAGCTTCTATTTTTATTTGATGTTCTTTCTCATTTTGCATTTTACAGCATATTTTTTAAAAACAAAACAAAGCCTTAGTACTTTTACCAGGGACTATTTTCTTCATCTGGACATTTTCCACCTTATTTTGTTTTTTTACTGTCAGTTTTAAATAGATAGTAGTGTTGTTTCTGTTTTTTCTTCTTTCTTTTTTTGTTAGGCATTGTGAATCTTCTTATTTAGCTAGAAGTAGATATCTGGAAAACAAATAAAGAATACATTTACCAATGCAGAAAAAAACTTAAGAAGAACATTTTCTAATAAAATCTTGAGTTGATAGTAAATACAGGCACACATACACAGCATCAGTATGTACCTGAGTGTGTCAGTGAATGCATCAGTGTGTGCCTTAGTGTGTCAGTGTATGCATAACTCTGTCCTGGGTGTGATGGTATTAGTATATGCATGAGTGTGTGCCTGTATGTCTCAGTGTATGCATCAGTGAGTGTGTGTGTGGGTGTGTCAGAGTATAGATTAGTGTGTGACTGGGTGGCTCAGTGTGCACATCAGTGTGAGCCTGGGTGTGTCAGTCTGTGCATGAGTGTGTGGTTAGCTTTGTAAGTGTATGCACCAGTGTGTGACTGTGCGTGTCAGTGTATATATCAGTGTGTGCCTGGGTGTGTTAGTGTATGCATCAGTGTGTGACTAGGTATATAAGTGTATGCATCAGTATGTACTTGACTGTGTCAGTGTATATATCACTGTATGAATGGGTGTGTCAGTTTATGCATCATTGTGGGTGTGGATGTGGAAGTGTATGCATCGGTGTGCCAATGGGTGTATCAGTGCATGCATTAGTCTAAACCTCGGTGTCTCAGTATATGCATTAGTATACGTCTGACTGTCTCTGTCAATGCCCCAGTGTGCACCTGATGTATCATTGCATGCATGTGTGTGTACCTGGGTGTGTCAGTGCATGCATGATTGTGTTCCTGAGTATGTCAGCATATGTATGAGAGTGTGTCTGCATGTGTCATTGTGTATATCAGCGTGTGCCTTTGTGTGTCAGTGTATACCAGAAAGTATGTCTTTGTGTCTCTGTGTATACATCACCTGCCTGGGTGTGTCAGTGTATGAATCACTGTCACCTGTCTGTTGGAGTGTATTCATTAATGTGTACCTGTGTATCTCAGTCAATGCATTAGTGTGCACCTGGGTGGGTTGGTGCATGCATCATTGTGTGTCGGGGTGTGACAGTGTATGTATTAGTGTGTGTTTCGATGTGTCAGTGTATGCATCATTATGTGACTAGGTGTGTGAATATATGCATCAGGGTGTGCCTGGGTGTATCAGTGTATCCATCCCTATGTGTCTTGGTGTATGTCTGGGTGTGTTAGTATCTGCATTAGTGAATGTAGAAGTGGTTTTATTAGTGTTTCACTAGATATGTGACTGGCTCTATCCTTTTGCTATTAGCTATATGACTACTGCATCTCTACTAGACTGCATATATAACTGTGTGTAGGGGTGTGGAAGATAACACCTTGCCAGTGAAACTCAGAAGGATATGTTTCCTGATTTAATAAGAAAACACTCCCTTCTCACATAAAGGTTGGGTTTTCTGTGGTAAAAGGGATGATTGAACCTTCTTAAACATGTTTCCTAATGCCAAGTCAAGCTAAGAATAAAACTGTATACCTAGGGTCATCATTAGTAGCCCCAACCATATCTAAAGCACAACTTATTTTAATAAGAAAGTATTCTGTAAAAGTAGAAAACTACATATTGCATTGACTGTATTAGTTGATAAGCAGATCTCATACAGGAACATATGCAGCTACTATTGCTATCTGTACAAGAATGTCTGGGTGGCTGTTTATGTGTCAAACTGATTGTGAGTGTGGCTTTATACTTTCGTAAATATACATGCGATTAATAGTATAGATTAGAAACTGCATATATAAGTTGACATGGGAAGTGCATGTTTCACATATTAAAACTTAAATGGGCATTTTAACTTTTATGCACACAGCAACCTCCTCTATAGATGACATACACCCTATCTGAGTGCTTCACTTTCTGAAGTGAAACCACAGTTTAATGACTATTAAGCAATTTTCTAATGCTAACTCAAATTAAAAGTGAATCTTCACACTTAGGCTTCACATAGTACACTTCAGTTATATTTTTGTTCAGGTGATACTGAAACAATCTTTATGCTTTCTAAATACAGATGTGATTCTCTCTAAGAGTTCAACATTGCAATTATAAATATCCATATTGCTGTAGAAATACACATTCAAATTTTAAAAGATCAGAACAACATTTTTAATGATTTAATGACTAATCAATGCATTCTGTATACTGCTTTCATCATAGATCAGGAATCAGTTTAGTATACTGGAAGAAAAGAGAAACAATCACGAAAACCTTCTCTAATTCTAACTAAGAAGCTGCACAGCCCTCCGGATTACAAGTCCCCATCCGCCAGCTTTTCCAGCTTGGTGAACATTGCCATGGAAAGGCTGGCTGAATGGGGGTGTTGTGGGCCCCTGGTGCCCCTGCACTGCCCATGTACTTGACATGAGCAGTGCAGGGGCTCTCATGCAAAGCCCCATCATGCATTTCACCCAACACACCACAACTTTGCCACCGGCTCAATTATGAGCCGGTGTCAATGTTGTGGTGAGTGTTCTGGTGGGCCAGTGGGCGGAAACGTTGTTTTCACCTGCTGGCCCAGCGGAGCACTCCAAATATGGCGGGCAAAAGACCTCCAGTACTGGCGTTTTTTTGCCTGCAGCGGCTTTGGCGGCCCTGTGAAAGGACCGCCAAAGTCAGAATGACCCCCTAAATCTTTTAGTTCTTTATTGGGACATCAGTGTGTGCCTGGGTATATCGGTGTACTCATCAATGTGTGCCTACGTGTGTGAGTATATGCATCAGTGTGTATCTGAGTGTATTAGTGTGTGTCTGTGTGTGTCAGTGTATGCATCAGTGTGTGCCTAGGTGTAGAAGTGTATGCATCAGTGTGTGCCCGGGTGTGTCACTGTATATATTACTGTATGTCTGGGTATGTCGGTGTATGCATCAGTATATGCCTGGGTGTCGCACTGTATGCATCAGTGTGCTCCTAAGTGTGTCAGTGTATGCATCTATCTGTGCCTGGGTGTCTCAGTATATTCATCAGTGTACCTCTGAGAGTTTCGGTGAATGCATCAGTGTTCACCTGGGTGTGTCAGTGTATCCATCAATGTATACCTTGGTGTATGGCTGGGTTATTGATGTCTGCATTCGTGAATATACAACTGGTTCTGCAATGTTTCACTAGTTATGTGACTGACTCTAACCTTTTGTTATTAGCTATATGAGTACCTTATCTCTATTAGAGTGCATATACACCTCTGCATAGGGGTCTAGAAGCTAGCATCTTACTCATTGAAACTCAGAATGACATAATTCATGTTTTAATAAGAAACCACTCTTCTATGGCCTACATGCATCTCAATTAAAAGTTGAGTTATCTGTGGTAAATGGGGTGTATAAAGTTTCTTAAACAGATTTTCTAATACCACGTCAAATTAAGAATAAAAGTGTGTACCTAGCCTCACCATTAGCAGCTCAAATTACATTTAAAGCAGGATTTTAACTATGAGTGTACACATTTACAAATTGCATTCACTGTATTAGTTGCTAAACAGGCCCCAAACCACATGTATAGATACTGTCCCCATATGGACATTAATGTGTAAGTGGCTTTTTGTGTGTCTAACTGACTGTGAGTTTGCTTTTATACTTTTATAACTAAGTACATGATTAACAGTATAGATTAAAGACTGCATATATAACTTGACATGGCAAGTGCATGTTTAAGACAGTAAAACTTAAAAGGAGTTTTTTATCTTTTATGCGCACAGCAACCTTCTCCATGGCCTACATTTGCCCTATCTGAGAGCTTTGCTTTCTACACTGAAAACACAGTTTAATGTTTCTTAAGCAGTTTTTAATGCTAACTGAAATTAACAGTGAATCTTTACACTTAGCCTTTCAAGTAGTGCACTTCAGTCATGTCTCTGTCCAAGTGACAGTTAAACAATCTCTATCTTTACATATGCCATTCTCTTTATGAGTTCAGCATTGCAAATATAAATATCCATATCAGTACATGCATACAAATTTAGGTTTTTAAAGCTCAGTACAACAATCTTAATTATTTATTGACTAACCAATGCATTCTATATGCTAGCTCAATATAGGTCAGTGGTCAGTTTAGTATTTTGAACAAACACACAAACACTCACCAAGAACTTTTCTAATCCCAACTAAATCCTTTAATTATCTTTTAGATAACTTCTATAAATTATTTACATGAATCACAAACCTACTATTTATATTTGCTGTGGCATTTCATCAAGAAGTGAGCTACTCAGTTTAATTCACCTACTATACATTAATTACTTTACTAATAGTTCGTAAAAATAAATAGCATTTCACTAGACGTACCTTATACGTGTGCTTGTTAAAGTATATGTTTGTCTTTCAGTATCAGTTAGAATTTCTTCTCACTGACAAATGTTCTAAAACCAACCACAAGAATGGTAATCTATTCTCACAGAAGAATTATGGGCAACCTTTTCAACCGAATGAGAAAGCCAATCACAATCTTCTTTTCATGTTAAACATATGTTCTACCACTTATGACTAGCTTCTATATATAACCCCTTCCAACAATCCTCAAAAGATAGCCCAATTCAGTAGGCGTTTCTGCTGGATCCCCAGATCCACTACGGCACTTTGTGCCACACTGTCTACCTCCATGGATGGATCGGCAGTGCTCAGCGTAGTCTCTTTGTAAATCCGAGGGTGGATCTGCTGATTCACGGGGAAGTTGAAACATTATTTTTCCAACATGTTTACAAATATAAATCCATATGCATGACTTTTTTTCTGGGAAAAGAAATATCCACACAAAATAATAATTCTAAATTATTATTGCCTCTAGATTTATGACTACAAAGTCACAATCTAGTCTTTTTCTTCTTCCTCACTGCTTATGCTCCTGCAGCTTTGTTACCATGGTAACACAGTCTGCAACATTCTGCTGCAGCAGGACACAAGTTCATAACAGTTTCTGAGTAGAGCATGTTCAAACCATCTTTAGCAGGTGTGGTTGAAGCTTTCACAATAAACGTATCACAAGCACTAGTACTGTTTTCCAATTTGTCCAAAGCCAATTCAACAGCAAGTTACTATTCACGTAGCCTCACTACCCAGCTCTATCAACAAACACATATAACAGCCAATTAAATGTGTGCTTTCAGATTCTACCTTCTATCCTCCTGCTTAACCAAATATCATTTCAAATCTGCCTCATTCAGTTACAGGTTTCTCGTGGGTGCTACTCCAGTTTCCCTCCTAAATGCCCAGAGTGTGGATTGTGCAACACAGCTTTGTTGGTTTGGGCCGGGGAGGGTGCAAAACAAGTGTTATTGACAGTGACCTAGGTTTATCTAATGTGGCATCAATTGCTCTCTTTGGTTGAATCTATTAAAGATTGCCAACATCCAGATCATATGATTGTGCACTGTGGTGGCTATCACCTAGGCACAGTTACAGGGGTTGCTTGGAACTTCTAGTGAAAGATACCTTTGGAAAATTAATGATACTTTTTCTGCACACTGCTTTGTTTTTCTAACATTTGACAAAGAAAAAAGTGGAACTGGACAACTCAGTTCTGCTCACAATTAGACAAATCCAGGAAATGTGTTAATAAAAGTGTTTCTGCCTTCCTCAGAGACCATAACATGGGCTCTATTTACCAAAACAACTTACGATTTGATATAGATGGTATATGGAGTTCACCTAACTGACCAAGGCAACAAGTTATTCCTTCATAACTTGGGGGACTGCATCCTCTTCCAACTGTAGTAATCAGCTACACATCCTAAACACAAAGGCTCTTTTCAGAGCCAATCCTTTAACCATGCACATATTTATTTATTATACAATACTTACATTTTTAAATTACATTTGGATCTTCAGATCCAACCACGGATCTCGAAAACAAAAAAACAAAAAAATTCTGATATTCTCTACACATGTTTTTCTCAATTTGCTATATACATGTAAAGCCATGTGGCCAGGGAACACCTAACCTGACCCCTTCATGTGCATCAGTGCCCACATATTAGCCCCAAGACCCTTTCCTGGTACAACAAAGTAACAGTAACAATTTACCTTTTCAGGTCACACCCAGCCACCACTGTATGAGCATCAGTCCAAGTATATAGGGCTTCATCAGGGTTAACAGTGTGACTGAGAGGATGTATGTGAAGGTGACAGTGGGTCTGAGTGTAAGTTTCTGGTTGTGAGACTGAATGTGTGGCCATCTGTCTAGGTGTGAGAGTAGGTGTGAGAGTCTGCTTCGGTGGAGAGCGGTCTGTGACTGTCTTCCTGTGTGTGACAGAATTTGTGAGATTGTGTGTAGGTGTGTGAGTGTCTGTCTGGATGTAAAAGTGGATGTGAAAGTGCCTCTCAAGGTGTGAGAGTGAGTGTGTAAAAGTCTCCCCAGATGTCACGGGGGTGTGAAAGTGTTTCTCTGGGTGTGACAGTGTAGGTGAGAGTACGTCTCTGGGTGTGAGTGTGGGTATGAAAGTGTCTCTCTAGATGTGAGAGTGAGTGTCTGCCTGGATGTGACAGTAGGTGTGAGTGTGTTTTTCTAGGTGTGACCTTGTATGTGAGATTGTGTCTCTGCCTCTGACAGTGGGTGTGAGAGTGTCTCTCTGCATGTGACAATGGGTGTAGGAGTGTATCTCTGTGAGAGAATCTGTCTAGGTGAGAAAGTAGATGTGGAATTGCCTGCCTGGGTGTGAGAGTGGATGTGAGAGTGTCTAGCTGGGTGTGAGAGTGGGTGTGAGAGTGTCTAGCTGGGTGTGAGAGTATGTGTGTAAGTGTATGTCCAGGTATGAGATTTAATGTGTAAGTGTCTGCCTGGATGTGAGTGTCTGTCAGGGTGTGACAGTGTGTGTGTGAGTGTTTCTCTGGGACTGAAAGTAGGTGTGTGACTGTCTTTTTGGGTGTGAGAGTGTGTGTGAGAGTCTATCTAGGTGTGAAAGTAGATGTGTAAGTGTATATCTGCTACTGGTGTCATCAGAAAAACCAGAAGATAGTTATAGTTAGGACTTAGGGCCCGATTATGAGTTTGGCGGATGGGGACACCTGTTCACCCAGCTCCAGACAGGGTGTTTGCCACCGTGCTGGTGACCTCCCCGCCAGACCCAATAAGACTTTCCCGCTGGGCTAACCAGTGGAAACCAAGGTTTCCGCTGGTCTGCCAGCGAGAAAGTGGCTGTAAGGTGCACAAGCACCCTTGTAATATGCACTGTCTGCATCGCAGACAGTGCGCATTACGGGGATGCTGAGTAGGGGAACCCCTGCACTGCACATGCTACTGCAGTAAATAAGGAAATTAGGGAACCAGGCCCTGCGCCCACACCCCACCCCCACCGTGCATTGCGATGTCCATCTTACTTGAAGTTAAAAAATAAATAAAACATTAACTAAAAAAAATAAAGGCAACAGAGACATTATAGTTAGGAAATAGAATAAGAAAACCTTAGAAATTCACTAAAAAACAAATGTTACAAGGGCCCTATAATTAGGTTCAGATTTTATGTGCACATAACCATAGAAATTCAGCTGTTATAGTTAGAGTTATTTTAAATATTTATAACAAGTGCTCTAAGGTAACTGTAAACTTGTACCTGATGGCTGATGGCCATGCACAGCAGTAGTTGGATGAAGGTATAGTAATTAAAGTTACTTTACATTTAAAAAAGCATAGAAATTTACTGAAAAAATCAAAGGTTACAGGGACTTTATAATTGGTTAATTGAGTTAAAAAAAAAACATAGAAATTCACTTAAAGAATGAAAGGTTACTGGGACGTTATGGATAGGCTCACATTTTAAAAATACAAAACCATAGAAATTAAGTTGTTTTAGTTCAAGTTATTTCAAGGACCTATAACTCGTGCCCTAAGATAACTATAACTTGCGCCCCCACCATTCACTGCTAATTACCCCAGATATTACAGCACTCATGACATCTTTTATAACACCATTGATAATGTCACTGTAACATTTGCAGTAAAATTATTGATGAGATAACTGTGCATGGCGGAGGCACGAGTTATAGTTACCTTTGGAAACAAGTTATAGTTACTAGAAATAACTATAACAGCTGCATTTCTATGGGTTTGTACATTTGAAACGTGAGCCTAACTATAATGGCCCTGCAACCTTTGTTTTTTTAAGTGAATAGACACACACAAACGCAGCTAATTGAATGCCCCGGTCCCTCCAGTCTATTTTTTTTAGGAAATGGAAGGGTGGAGAGTCCACTCCCATGCTGCCTATGTGCCTTTTAAGTGGGTGCTCCAGTTTCACCTGCAACATAGAGAGCCATTGGGGCTACGGGGGTAGAACCATGTTTGGCAGGAGCTGGCTCTATTGCTTTGCTCCTAGTTGACAGGACCAGTATTCTTTTTGCTCCTACCATGCAAGAGCAAAGCTATGTTCCCTGCCCAGAAGGGCGCTGGACTTAGATTTGTATTCCATGCCCTCATTCTTCTGGAGTGGGAACAAGAGTGTGCCCATCAGATGGGGTTCCTGGGCATGTCCCCCTCTCCATAAAAATTAAATCGGCCCCATGGATGAGGTTTCTCTGTCCTTCAAACGGCTTAGGGAGAGAGCCTGTAAAAATATATTGAGCTCCAGGTGATGGTGTACCTGGGGCATTGAATTGGATCTGAAGGTCATTGCAAGCTTCCTTTCTCAAAAAATAAAGAATGCACTGGTTCTGGTCCACCCCAGGGGCATTTAATTTAAAAAGTGGAGGGAGCCCGCTCATTTTTTTAAATGTTACCCAGCATTTTGTTTGTGGATCAGTGGTAAAATTATAAAGAAAAATACATGTTTTTGGCCCCAGAGGGTCTCCCTGTAGAGCTCCCTCCACCCCAGCCAGGGCAAGGGGCTTTTCGAAGGGGACGACTGAGTTCCAGAGTCCTAAAACGGCTGCCAAACATCTTTGTTAATGTGAAGCAGCCAATCAAATGTACTCTTGAGCTCCTGAAACCACGATATTACAATGTCTCTATATACACCTACATTTTGATTCTTAATTTCTCAAAAACTACTGCAGAGATTTACACCACTTTCAGTGTAAAAATCTTCTTTCTTCTAAATTAGATGGAATTCCGTTCACTTTTTCACATAATGCTATTACATTTTTCTGTGGAAAATTGTATTGGGAAATCATGTTTTGGGACCTATCCCTTGTTTTCAGCCCCTGCTTCACCTGTCCCCTCAAAACATTCACGGTAGGAGCTGAGGTGGGTGAGCAGATTTTCCAAAGGTTTTGCGAAGATTCATCAAACGGCTCCAAAATAATTACAAACCAAAAAAACCTATTTTGTATTGAAACACAGTCCTAGCAACAACTACACAGTGGTGACAGCCACACTAAACAATCATAGAAGGTACAGCCAGATTGAGCCATGCCACTTCTTTTTGAGATGAACAAGGGAAGCAAGTATCTCTTCAGCTGTGTAAGCCTTAGTCTGGGTTCCATATGAGGTCTCTAACATCGTAAAAGTATGTGTGGTGCTTTCCATTACTGATAGTTATGTGTATTTGTCTACTTTCCTACTTATTGAACCCTCTCGGTCACACCTCCAGTCTGTACTTCCAACACCGGGTGGACTTCAAACAGTGAGCAGGCAGTATTTTCAGAGGTCGGACAGTGGAAATTTAGGGAGTTTTTCAATTGAATACAATTACTTCTCCTTACTCCATTGAACCTGCCTCAAAGTAATCCTTCTCTGCTGTTCCAATGTTGATTTCATGCTCCAGCCACATGCATGTTTCCTTCTATGAAGTTCAACACCAACACACTAGGACTTTCTTCGTAGAGCAATGATAAAGGTATATTTAAGGTATTAGATATAGGTACTTGGAAAATATAATCCAAATCTTGTAATATTTATTTTGTAGATTTTGGTATTGAGGATCTTTTTATGAAAGAGTTAGAAGAGGGCATTGTGAGTAATGTCGGTAACGGAAACAGTGACATCAAACTTCTTTCAAAGCAAAGCCATGTAGGTTACATTATCAAAATGTACATTTGTAAACCAAAACAAGCTTTGTTTTAATATAAATGCTTTATGATAATTAAAGAAATCTGGCAACTCGAAACCACCATTACATTTTGAGGATTTACATTTTTTATAGCTTATACATTCCAGATAAACTTAGATACACATTTAGGGAGTTGAGTTGGGATCAAGGAGAGGAGATAAATAATTTTTGGAGCAATAACCATTTAATAGCTTCAACTTTGCCCTGACAGGATGAGTGTATAGTAGTCCATTTCTGAAGTTTGTTTTTGATACTTAAAAATACAATCACAGTTCAATGTAATTAATTGTTTAATAGTATTAGAAACTAAAATACCTAGATACTTAAACTTTTCCATTTTTCATATGAATTAATTATTATGTAACATATCATCTGTACAGTATACATTTAGAGGACTTTTTACTGTCTTATTCGTGTTTAAAGAATAACCTGACATTTGGGAATATGTATGAATTAAATTTAATAAAGGGGGAATGGATGATTAAAGGTTAGCAATATATAATGAAACATCATCAGCATATGCTGAAGTTTTATTAGTAATATCATGAATTGTGATACCTTCTATTTCCGTGCAATATTAATAGCAAAAAATAATGTTCAATAGCAAGGATGAAAAGTAGAGGTGATAAGAAGCAACCTTGACAAGTGCCTCTAAATAGCGAAAATGTGTTAGATAGATGACTATTGCAGACAGACAAAAATAAAGCACTAAATTCATGCAAATAAAGGAATTACCAAAATTAAACATAGATAGGGTATGAAATAGATATTGCCAATGTACTCTGTCCAACGCTTTTTCAGCACCTAATGCAAGAACTCCAGATGATAAAGATATGGATGAAACATTTTCAATTACATGGAATAACAATCTAGTATTGTTTATAGAATATCTAAGTTTCATAAAATCAATTTGATCAATATATACAATGGAATCTAGTACAGAAGCTAGTCTGGTTGCAAGGATTTTTGCATAATGTTTACAATCTTGGTTTATTAATGATATAGGACAAATTATTTGAAACAATAGTATGATCTTTATTAGGCTTTGGAAGAACTATAATTAAGGCTTCAGTGAAAGAACCTGATGTCATTCCTGAAATACTAAAGTGTGTAAATAGTTTGAGTAAGTGGGATAATAAGGAGAAAACCCATCACAAAATACAGCAGGTATAACATCTGGCCCTGGTGGTTTACCCAATTTTAGAGTTTTAATAGCCAAATTAATTGGTACATCCAATTTTCTTCCAGCAGATTGAGTAATTTTAGGTAAACTGAAAGATTTCAAAAATGTATCAGAAGGAGGTTTATTATATGAATTTGAATAATATGACAAAAATTAATTAATCACATTTTACTATTTGAGCCCTGAATTTCATTAATCTGAATATTATCTTTTTTAATACTAAGATAATTTGTCAATAGTATGCTGTACAGATTACCTTTGAAAAAAAATGTCGACTTATTATTTGAAATTTGTATGTTTACTCTTTTGCTTAACATGGAATTCAAATCATACCAAAGTTTTTGTAATTGTATTTTGTATGTTTTATCATGAGATGTGATAAAGAGATGTTCATATTTTGGTATTTGTTTATCTAATTCATTACGTTTAGTCTTAAACGTTTTATTATCATGTGCCATAATCAAAATTGTAGCCCCTCTAATATATGAATTAAATTCATCCCAACGATTCACAAGTGAAGTTGGACCTTCTGGATTAAAAGAAAAATAGTCTTGTATTGCTGACAAAAGTTTTGATTTATTTTCATCGTTAAGAGCAACACCTGTATTCATACTCCATTGAGAATAAGATTATTGACTAGTTTTAAGTTGTAAAACTCCATAAATAAGTGCATGGTCAGAAATGTCTGTATTGTGAATTGTAGGATCAAAAAAATGACTGGATTAGATGACGGGAAATTAATAAAAATAAAGCTGAGAATGTTAATAATGAGGATTAGAGAAAAAAGAAAATATCTTCTCATTTAGGGGATGTAAATGCCAAATATCAAGGATTTTGGTTGGGTAATAAAAAAATTAAAATGGGAAAAAAGCTTTAGGAGGACGATATTTAGTATGGGAACATCTATCTAGTAAAAGATCCATTACCAAATTAAAGTCACTACCAATGATTAGCAGTACATTACCTAATTTATTCACTTCTGAAGTAAATAGTGACCAGAATTTAGGATCATCTTTTGTAGGATCGTAAACATTAATTATTTGAAAAAAGAAAGTATTGATTTTTATTTTCACTGTAATATTTCGACCATCTGTATCAGCACATTTGTAAAGCATTTGAATATTTAACTTTTTGGCAAAGAGGATTGCAACACCATTTTTCATGTTAACTGCAGGGGGAATAAATAATATTGCCATCACATTTTGTCTTCATTTATGATAAAACTGTATCAACATTGTGAGTTTCTTAGATTAAACAAATGTCTGCTTTACACCTTGCTAAATAATCTAATACTTTACTTCTTTTAACAGGGTGTCGTAAATCTTTAACATTAAAAGTAACAATTTATATTTTGCTAACACTATCCATATATAGAAAAGTAAAAAAAAAAAGAGAAGCAAAATTTATGCTGTATAGGATTAAACAGTAGCTCTAAAGACAGTATAAAGGAGGAAAAGGGCCAACATATACAAACGTAGAAAAAAGGACAATATAGAAACATAAATAGTGTTTCAGAACCGTGCACACACATATGCAAGACTGAAATAAATGTCTTCATATATCGAGATGTACAAAAAGGCTTATTATAATGAAAATAAAAATCAGACATTGGCACTAAGAAGAGGTATCATTGGATTCCATAGAAAGCAAAGAGTGATGATCTGAAAAGGCACGTAGATCTTCAGGGCACTGAAAAGGTTTTGAAATACCATTTCTCCAAATTCTCATAATAGATTGATCAAAAAGACCATATTAATAACCACAGATTTGTAGTCGTGGTTGCAGATCAGCAAATTCCTTACGTATTTTAACAGTTTCCTTAGCAAAATCTTGATGTATAAAGATTTGACCTCCATTGACCATTTGTGAGAAACTGGGGCTGATTGCAAGGGCCCCATAACTTTTTGCCCCCATTTTCCACTTTATGCTGGTGTTTTCCTGACTCTGATGGTGCCCTGGGTACTGCTAACCAGTCCCAGGGCCTGTGCTCTGTGTAAAATGGATATGCAAATTAGGCTAATTATAATTGGCTAAGTTAACCTACCTATAAGTCCCTAGTATATGGTAGGGCATGTAGGTTTAGGGACCACAGCATAGGTGGTGCACACCTAGGTGCATTGCTGAGGTGCCCAGTGTCATTTTAAAAGCAAGCCTGCCTTGCTGGCTGCTTTTAAATTAAAGTTATATGCAAATTCGACTTTGGAATTAAAGGTACTTCCAAAGTCTTAAACTACCTTATTTTTACATATAAGTCACCCCTAAGGTGTGCCCTATGTGCCCCTAGGGCTGGGTGCCATGTAACTATAAGCAGGGACTTTATAAAAATAGATTTATAAGCCCTGGTGAGGTAAAAACAGCCAAATTCGTTTTTCCCTCATTGAAGTAATTGGCCTTCATAGGCTAGAATGGGCAGACTTTATTTTAAATTTTAAAGTCTCCTTAAATGTTACATACCAAGAATTTGGTATCAAATTGATTGTTATAATAAATCCCACAACTTCCAGTTGTTGGATTTAATATAACTAGTGCAGGTAAAAAGTTTAGACTTTACCTAAAAAGTTGCCAATTTCAGCTCTGCATTGTTTTTGCTCCTGTGCTCTGATTGGCCAGCCTGCAGCAGCTTCTGCCAGGCTACTTTAATGAGGTGTGAAGTGGCCTGACTTCACACAAAGGAATGTGCTTGGGGGAGAGAATCTCCCCTCAGCAGATGGTGAGGCAGGAAGGGGGAGGGCTGCCAAACTGGTCTTCAAAGGCAGAGAAGGACATCTGGAGCACCCAGCAACACCCCCACATCCTGCAACCCCAGACAGCTAGGTGCCCCTTTGATTAGATTAGGAGAGGGCAGGAGAGGGGTGTGTTTATGATTTTTAGCCACACCAGTGGGTGGGCTCAGCCAGATCTCTCCTCCAAAAATCAGATTCATCCATTTTGGATTTTTAGAGACTGTTGCCTTCTGGGATGGATTTTTGCCACACTTCCCAGGAAGTGGTCATCACAGGGGGACGACCCTGTCCCTGATTGGAGAACCAGGGCCCCCCTGCTTTTCACCCAGGAGCAAGGATAAAACTGGCAGACCTGCACCCACGCCTCAGATCCCCACCAAATTTCAAGAAGAAAGAACTACAAGGAGAAGAAGGACTGCCCTGCTGGACCCCTGGCCTGCACCTGGACCCTGCACTCAGAAAGACTGCACCAGCTGCACACTTGGGCTTCACCACAAGAAGGACTTTGCCTGGCTTCCACTGGTTCAAGGAGGGACTCCCTGTTTGCTACAGGTGAAAAATTGCTAACCAGAGTCCCCTGCACCAACTCCTGAAAAAGTGACCAGCTGACCACTGCCCAGTGGCCAAAAAGGAGTTTGCGCCAGGTGCACTCTGGGAGTTGAAGTCCGCACTTCCCAAGGACCATCACAGAACTTCTGGACCCTTGGGGTGAGCTGTGGACCCCAAAAGAACCTTAAAAGAACATCTGGGTGAAGCCCCAGAAGTTTGGAAAAGATTGGAGAAATTTTAGAAAAAAGCTCCATAAAGTGACCGACTCGACGCGGAAATTCTAGCCGGCTTGCCTCAACCGCGACCCGGCCTGACTTCGTGGTTCGTCCCGGTCAAGAAAAACATCTGAAAAAAAGACTAAGTCCGAACGTAAAAAGTTGACCGGGACCTTCCAGCCATCGTATCCGAGAAGGGCTCCACGGACGTCGGATCAAGATCCAGGTTTACCCCGGTCGAAGGATTTTCATCTCGAAAAAACGACTAAGTCCGAAGGTAAAAATCACCACCGAGGAAACCGACTTCGCGTATCCGGACAAGGGCTCCAGGAGGTCGGATCCAACAGGCAGGTTCGTCCCGGGGAAGAAAAACATCAAAAAAGAGACTAAGTCAGAAGGTAACTTTTTAACCGAGGCCTCCCGCGACTTGTAGCCGAGCAGGGCTCCATCGCGGTCGGCCTGAAATTTGACTTTGCCCCGGTCCTGGTGCAACCAGATGACCCGATTGGCGCTTTTTGTTTCTAAGCGCTAGAAAATAATAATACTTTAAAAATTCATATCTCCGGTTCCCCTGAACCGATTTTAATCGTTTTTGTGTCATTTTAAAGATAAAAATATAAGCTATTTTTATAAATTGGTTTTGGATTTTTAAACTGTTTCCTGTGTTTTATTTAATTACTGTTTTGTGATATTTGAATGCTTTACACTTTGTCTCCTAAGTTAAGCCTTGACGCTCGATGCCAAGCTACCAAGGGTAGAGCTGGGATTAATTTACTGAGACCTAACTGTACTTTTGTGGAGGTTTGTGGCTTGTTGCTAGGTGTAGGTACCTACCTGCCCTACCAATAACCCATTTTCCAACATAATTGGAAGCAGCGACGGGATCCTGTACTTGTGTTCAATATCACGTTACAGTTTTAGATAAAACAAATTAAAAATCCTTTAAATTGTCCTAGTGCAAAAATTGTTTTTAATTTTTAATTTTAATTTTTTTTTTTAATTAATTTGGATTAATTTCAATTATTGAATTTTTGTAATTTTTCTAAATTCCTGTTACCAATTTTTGCAAAAAGTTTTTGTTGACACAAAACTAGGGAACCATGGAGCTTGATCTGGCTAGCCTACCCACACTGACAGTAGTCCAGCTTAGGGGGTTGTGTATTGAGAGGGGGTTGCCTGCAACCACTAATCTCAGGAAGGAAATCCTGATTAAATCCCTGACAGCATGGGCTGAGGCCCAAGAGGTAGAGACAGAGGAAGCTCCAGAGGAGGAACCAAAAGAGGATGATGCTAACTCTAACCACTCAGGGGAGGAAAGGCATCAGACCCCAAGTGAGGAAGAGGAGGAACGGTCCTCACTGGACACAGTCACTAGGGGCAGACCCAAAGCTAGTGGTAGGAAGAGGGTCCTTTCAGGAGGAGAGAACCCATCCATCAGGGAAAGAGAGCTGGAAGCCCAGCTAGCCTACATAGCTTTGGAAGCAGAGAAGCTGGCCCTAGAAAAGAAAAAGTGGGCATACAAAGAGAAAAGAGATGGAAGCAGCGATAAAGAATTTGAGGTGTCCATGGGTGGGGGAGTTTGCCCCAGATTACCCAAGGGGGTGGTTCCTGCTTATGTAGAGGGGGATGACATAGATAAGTGGCTAGGGGCCTTTGAGAGGGCACTCCAAATGAGAAGGGTTAAGCCTCAATACTGGGGTTCCCTTTTGTGGGAGTTGGTCCCCAACTCAGGGAGGGATAGGCTTCTGACCTTAAGGGGGGAGGAGGCAGATTCATACCCTAGTATGAAGAGGTGCTTAGTCAAGAAGTTTGGTCTGACCCCAGAGCAATATAGAATGAAGTTCAGGGACACCCAGAAGGTCAGTACCCAGTCTTGGGTTGACTTTGTGGACACCTCACTAAAGGCACTAGAGGGCTGGATTATTGGCAACAAAGTAAATACTTATGAGGGGTTATACAATCTGATCATGAGAGAGCACATCTTGACCAATTGTATCCAAGAAAGGTTACGCCAGCATCTAGTGGACTCTAAGCTGACCAACCCTAGAGAGCTAGGGGAGGCAGCTGATGAGTGGTTGAGAACCAGGGTGGTTGTCAAGTCCCAGGGGGGAGACTCCAAGAAGGGGGGGACAGGTCCCCAAAAACCTAAGGAGGGAGGTGGTAAGCCCACCACAGAGACTCCCTCTGTACCCCAGAACCCTAAGAAGGAGGAGAGTAAATCCCACTCCCACTCTGACATGCAGAGACAGGGAGACCCAGGGTTAAAAAAGCTCTTGGACAGTAGGGCTTGCTTTGACTGTCAGCAGACAGGTCACTTCAGAGGAGATGCAGCCTGTCCAAAGAAGGTGGTTAGCACTGGGCTGTCCAGTGTAGCCATAGAGGAGGATTCCTCAGATGATGAAGTCCTCCTAGCATTGTGCTGGGAGACAGGACCAGATGGTAAGCTGGTGATCCCTGAGGGTGGGAGTAGGCACTTCCACCACATTCAAGTGAATGGGATCCCTACCACTGGCCTGAGAGACACCTGTGCCAGTCACACTGTAGTGAGTGACCGGTTAGTGACCCCAGACATGTATGTCCCAGGAAAGACAAAGAAAGTCAGGATAGCCACAGGGGAGGTCACCTCCAAACCTGTAGCCATAGTGCCCCTAGAGAGGGAGGGTATCCTTGACTGGATTAGGGTGGTAGTCAGTGCTGACCTTCCCCTAGATTGTATCCTGGGCAATGACCTCCCAGAGGTGAGTCTGGTCACAGATGGGGTGGTCGCCCAGGGCGCCCCCCCAACCCACAGTCCTGGGGAGTCAGTCCCTACAGTTAGGAGACAGAAGTCCCCAAGAAAAGGAAAGAAGAAAAGGAAGGGTAGGCCACTCTTAAAGAGAGTTCCAGGGAGCCAAGGGCCTTCTGCCCCAGTAAGGGGGGAGCCCAGAGTTGGCACTGGTGAGGCCTCACCTGACCCCAAGGAAGTCCTGAGTAGTCAGGCAGCTGTCCAGATGCAGGGTGTTGCCCCTGCACTGACAGAAGGGAGAGTGGAAGGAGGGTGTCTGCCACAGGAGGTGGTAGCCCCCCACTCAAGACAGCAAGAGGGGTGCCAGGACCCCAAAGATGCCCCTAAAGCAGCTCAGCCACCTGTCAGTGGAGAGCTTAGGGTGTGGTTCTGGGTACTGACAGCTGTCAGTAGCCTCTGCTGGGTGCTAGCCTTCCTGGCAGCACTGTACTTGGCCTGGGAGGCAGACCCCAGGGCCAATAGCAAAGTAGGCCCCCTGACCCTGTTGGTCATGGTGGGGTTGCTCAAGTGTTGGGTGACCTCTTTGGGTAAGCTAGGTGTTGCCCTAGCAAAGTTTGGAGTAGGGGAGGTGGGCACCTCACTACCCAAGTTGGCAGAGAGAGAGGAGGAAGACCCCCCTAGAGGGAAGTTTCAGTTTGACTTGGGTCCTTTTACTGTTGGGATGGCTTCACTACCCAGAGGGAGTGACCCTGACAGGAGGATATAAGGCAGAGTAGGCCCTGCAAAGGGACAGCCAGTTTTCTTCACTGTCTTCCTCGCCTAACAAGCCAGGAAGACTCTCCCAGGGTTGGGCTGAGTCTCCTGGGCGTGTGGGCTGGGGGGGGGTTGTGTGAGAAACTGGGGCTGATTGCAAGGGCCCCATAACTTTTTGCCCCCATTTTCCACTTTATGCTGGTGTTTTCCTGACTCTGATGGTGCCCTGGGTACTGCTAACCAGTCCCAGGGCCTGTGCTCTGTGTAAAATGGATATGCAAATTAGGCTAATTATAATTGGCTAAGTTAACCTACCTATAAGTCCCTAGTATATGGTAGGGCATGTAGGTTTAGGGACCACAGCATAGGTGGTGCACACCTAGGTGCATTGCTGAGGTGCCCAGTGTCATTTTAAAAGCAAGCCTGCCTTGCTGGCTGCTTTTAAATTAAAGTTATATGCAAATTCGACTTTGGAATTAAAGGTACTTCCAAAGTCTTAAACTACCTTATTTTTACATATAAGTCACCCCTAAGGTGTGCCCTATGTGCCCCTAGGGCTGGGTGCCATGTAACTATAAGCAGGGACTTTATAAAAATAGATTTATAAGCCCTGGTGAGGTAAAAACAGCCAAATTCGTTTTTCCCTCATTGAAGTAATTGGCCTTCATAGGCTAGAATGGGCAGACTTTATTTTAAATTTTAAAGTCTCCTTAAATGTTACATACCAAGAATTTGGTATCAAATTGATTGTTATAATAAATCCCACAACTTCCAGTTGTTGGATTTAATATAACTAGTGCAGGTAAAAAGTTTAGACTTTACCTAAAAAGTTGCCAATTTCAGCTCTGCATTGTTTTTGCTCCTGTGCTCTGATTGGCCAGCCTGCAGCAGCTTCTGCCAGGCTACTTTAATGAGGTGTGAAGTGGCCTGACTTCACACAAAGGAATGTGCTTGGGGGAGAGAATCTCCCCTCAGCAGATGGTGAGGCAGGAAGGGGGAGGGCTGCCAAACTGGTCTTCAAAGGCAGAGAAGGACATCTGGAGCACCCAGCAACACCCCCACATCCTGCAACCCCAGACAGCTAGGTGCCCCTTTGATTAGATTAGGAGAGGGCAGGAGAGGGGTGTGTTTATGATTTTTAGCCACACCAGTGGGTGGGCTCAGCCAGATCTCTCCTCCAAAAATCAGATTCATCCATTTTGGATTTTTAGAGACTGTTGCCTTCTGGGATGGATTTTTGCCACACTTCCCAGGAAGTGGTCATCACAGGGGGACGACCCTGTCCCTGATTGGAGAACCAGGGCCCCCCTGCTTTTCACCCAGGAGCAAGGATAAAACTGGCAGACCTGCACCCACGCCTCAGATCCCCACCAAATTTCAAGAAGAAAGAACTACAAGGAGAAGAAGGACTGCCCTGCTGGACCCCTGGCCTGCACCTGGACCCTGCACTCAGAAAGACTGCACCAGCTGCACACTTGGGCTTCACCACAAGAAGGACTTTGCCTGGCTTCCACTGGTTCAAGGAGGGACTCCCTGTTTGCTACAGGTGAAAAATTGCTAACCAGAGTCCCCTGCACCAACTCCTGAAAAAGTGACCAGCTGACCACTGCCCAGTGGCCAAAAAGGAGTTTGCGCCAGGTGCACTCTGGGAGTTGAAGTCCGCACTTCCCAAGGACCATCACAGAACTTCTGGACCCTTGGGGTGAGCTGTGGACCCCAAAAGAACCTTAAAAGAACATCTGGGTGAAGCCCCAGAAGTTTGGAAAAGATTGGAGAAATTTTAGAAAAAAGCTCCATAAAGTGACCGACTCGACGCGGAAATTCTAGCCGGCTTGCCTCAACCGCGACCCGGCCTGACTTCGTGGTTCGTCCCGGTCAAGAAAAACATCCGAAAAAAAGACTAAGTCCGAACGTAAAAAGTTGACCGGGACCTTCCAGCCATCGTATCCGAGAAGGGCTCCACGGACGTCGGATCAAGATCCAGGTTTACCCCGGTCGAAGGATTTTCATCTCGAAAAAACGACTAAGTCCGAAGGTAAAAATCACCACCGAGGAAACCGACTTCGCGTATCCGGACAAGGGCTCCAGGAGGTCGGATCCAACAGGCAGGTTCGTCCCGGGGAAGAAAAACATCAAAAAAGAGACTAAGTCAGAAGGTAACTTTTTAACCGAGGCCTCCCGCGACTTGTAGCCGAGCAGGGCTCCATCGCGGTCGGCCTGAAATTTGACTTTGCCCCGGTCCTGGTGCAACCAGATGACCCGATTGGCGCTTTTTGTTTCTAAGCGCTAGAAAATAATAATACTTTAAAAATTCATATCTCCGGTTCCCCTGAACCGATTTTAATCGTTTTTGTGTCATTTTAAAGATAAAAATATAAGCTATTTTTATAAATTGGTTTTGGATTTTTAAACTGTTTCCTGTGTTTTATTTAATTACTGTTTTGTGATATTTGAATGCTTTACACTTTGTCTCCTAAGTTAAGCCTTGACGCTCGATGCCAAGCTACCAAGGGTAGAGCTGGGATTAATTTACTGAGACCTAACTGTACTTTTGTGGAGGTTTGTGGCTTGTTGCTAGGTGTAGGTACCTACCTGCCCTACCAATAACCCATTTTCCAACACCATTAATGTTGGAATTTCTCTTGCTTCTTTCTGGATCATCACAAGATGATGGCAGCGTAAAACTTTAAAGATCATTTGGCGTGGTTTCGTATTGCTTGGATTACAATGAGAAGAAATTCTATGTGCTTTGTCAATTTCAAATTTTTCTGGGAAAAGTAACAAGGCTTCCAAGTATTTCCTTCAGTCTTTCTCTTCAACATCTTCTGGCAATTAAAAATGTGCGGGTTATATTGCCTATTACGATTTTCTAAATTAAGTCACAGTCTATTCGTAGGTAAAAGTTTTGCAGTAGCAAGCGCTATACTGTCAATTTTTGCCTTATTATCTCGAATTTTAATTGTGTAGTCGGAAACTTTTATTGAGAGGCTTGCCATGTCCTTGCGTATATTTTTAATTTCTGACACAATATTATCTGTATTAGCAAGCACTGCTTGAAGTTCTTCTAATATAGTAGTCAGAGAAAACTCAGTGGAATTTACTATTTTTCACTTTACTGGTGGCAGAGAAGTTGTTTGTTTATGTTTGTTATTCATCGTATACACATTTTTTCCTTCCATCTTGATATAATATTAGTAATAAATATGAAAGGAATCAACTTCACTCCAAATAAATAGAATACAACTAATGAAAACATCATCAATAAGGCAAGCTGTGCAGCAGCTAGAACTAGCTGCGGCAGTGAGTAGGCCTCAGCCTCGCCTGTTCCTCCAGTCATCTCCATCGTCCAGACAGGAACTTCCAGTTTCACTTCACTGAAGAGCTTAGAGGAAAGGCTCCACTGAAGAAATCCCCTCACTCTCCTGGAAAAGCCTAAAAAATCACCTCCCCATTCTGAACTGGTCGTCGAACAGCACAGACGCCTCAAATCAAGGTAAAAGACACCTTTTACATGCCTACAAAATTGTCACAAATGAGGGCAATCTCCCAAGATTATTAGGAGGTGGCCATCTTTTTTGCACAATCGCGTGACTCCCTCATTTTGGTTTCTGTAATGCAGCCCATTTTTCTGTAAGGAAAATGGGCAGCATTACAAAATAAAAAAAACGCTTTATTGAAAAAACAATCCCAGAAATGTTAGTCTGCTAACCCCAGCAGGCCAAGATCCCTGTAATTACAATACAGGTCATTCCCAATGGGTGGCAAATTGCAACCTGCCTCACGAATATTGATGAGGCAGGTCCATTTGCAACTAACTGTGAATTGCAAACAGTGTCTGAAACATTTTAGCACATCCCAGTTTGCGATTTCCTAATAGCGAATTACTAAAATTAACTATTGGGAAATCATAAACCTGTGATTTCATAGATCTGGCCCTAGGTGCTAACACGTTTCCTCTACCAAAGATCAATTTCCAGTGGCCTTCACAGTTAGGAGAGCTAGATCAATGCCAAAAGTAGGCTTGTGCACTATCCAACGCATTATTTTCTGTAATAAACAAACAGGTCATACATGACTGTCACTCTGTCTGCACCTGTTTATCGATATGTTATGAAACTTTGCAAAAAGCATGATAAAAGTTGAATTCTTGATGACAGTTGTAACTGTTAAATACTACATATCTATCAATGAGTTACTTAGCTAAATGCACTGTCATAATTTTTTTCACATATTATTTCTTTGCCATTCATAGATCAAAATTGTACATGCCACATGATTGGCGCCCTTGGTAAAAATGACAAAAAAAAGATGATACCCAGAGCGGCCTTACACATTTTAGAAAATAAAAAATGTCATATCCTAGTTCTTTTGGACTTCTTTGTGGACTTCAGTACAACTGATTGTGTGGTTGTATTAAATATCAAGCAGACTGTTGGCATCTAAACTCATTTTTCTAGCTAATTTTCATTTGATTTATCGAAGCTCAGAGTGGCGGAGTTTTAAGTAGAAACTTTATTTAGTCTGTATATGAAGTCATTATAAATGACCAGGAATGCAAAGCCTACAAGTATACAGATATGTCAGTCAATTGGCTTTGGAAGGCTTAACACTTCTGCATGGTTGCACATATGTTAGGGCTGGACAGGCAATCATTGACTTGGTTGGGTCTCAAAATGTTCAAGCTATTTGTGATTCATGGTTTGCATGTGCATCATTGGATGCTGAAATTGGTTACATTTGTGGCCAGAAAGAGTTATTTATTAGGTAAGCCACAAAAGAATCGAATTGCAAAGGCATGATCCATGTGCCTAAAGATTATTGTGCTAAATCTTGCATTTTTGTTTTAGGTGACAGCATGAATGCTGTACTTCATGGATAATACAGTGGCACGCAGTGAAATACATTATATTATTGTACACATGTGGACATGTTCAGTAGTAGAAAATATATTTGGGCTCATAAAGATCAGATTTGGATGTCTACTTCAGCGCAGGGATAAATTACACTATTCTTTTGAAACAGCATGCCAGATTGTCGCCTGCTGTACATAATAATGTTACACATTGCAAATAGAAAAAAACCTTTGCATTGTTTCAAATTACAAGAGTTCTGATAAAGGTGATATTCCATTACTCCCCATTACAAGATGCTGCATGAGTTGCAAAAGGAGGTTCTGTAGAACTGAAACTAGAAGCAACCACTTAAGATTGGTCCAATATACAATACTGTTATAAAAACAAACACATTCACAATATTTCTAGATGTAACAAATAAAATCTATTTTATTCATAGGTTCAGAAAAACAAACTAATGGAGAAGTTAACTTGTGGAATATGCTTCATTTATGTAATAATGTCCAACACATTGATTATTATAAAACTTTAAATATTATAATTTTATTTGACTATCACTTTTTCTCTCCTTTGCTTCCAGTGATCCTTTGTGTCCCTGCCCCAAACCCCGATGACTCACCACTGTAAACTCTAGTATGTCACCCAGTTACAACCTCAAATTCTGAAGCACTTCTTATACTTGATGCCTCCTCCCTCTCCTGTGCCCGATTAACACTTTCTCAAGATTGCACATTTAAATGTTTGCATCAATTCAGGGCCAGTGTTTGCAATTTGCTTCACTTGTGGAGTTTGTAGAATGTGGGCACTGCACGCTACGTGGAGTAATGTGGAGTTTCCAAAATTAGGCCATCCAGCACTTGTCAATCTGTTTTCCATTAGAAAATGTAAGAATTGTATTTTTTTTCACTCTCAAGTGAGTACCACAATAGTCTCAGGCTGTTTGCGAATGCGCATAAGATTTTACGCTCACTCGTGTGGCTGCCGGCCGCTCTGGTGACATTATAGTGCTGCTGCAAGTGACCTCAGATGCACCTGGAGCAGATTCTCTACTTGAGAAGCAGCTAAATGTAATCAAAAAGATGCTTGTGAGTGAATTCTCTACTCCAAAGTTGTTTTTCAATGCAAGAAGCCTTCTTTTTTTACTTTTTTCCAATGGAAAAAATATATAATTTTACAACTTCCTGTTCCTGTCCAACAAGCTCCTCCCAGTGCTTTGTCCATCTCCTGGTAACTTTTCACTTGGATTTAGAGATGGAAGAATTATTTTATCTGTCTGCTGAATATATACCTTTAGATTAAAGGAGTTTTGGTCTGATTTAGAATTTGGCAGAGGGGTTACTCTGTCACAAATGAGACAGCTATTCCATCCACCCTGTTACATGTTCCTTAGGTTATAATGGAATATGGCGGATGGGCTATCCGTCACATTTGTAATGGAGTAATTCCTCTGCCAAACTCTAAATCAGGATCTTTGTCTTTGGGATATCATGCAAGTAGTTAAAAACACTATTGTATTTGGATGTTGATGTGTTTGATAGGGCATGCAGTATTTCTTTCTACTTTTATTTTATTTTTAAATTTGAAAATTTGATTGTTGTGTGTGGCCTGGAGTTTCAGTATGGCCTAGTTATTTTATAGCCATTCGTTTTTCACCTTTTGTAAAGAAAGAATGTTGGACAGGTCAGTACCTTTGTCTTCATGTTGATTTGCAATATTCATTTTTTTAACTATGTGGCCTAGTGTGCCAACAGGCCATCCAGTCATAGGCCAGTACTAGTCATCAATGCGTGAAAGAACTGCTTCTGTTGTATGTGTTTTTTAAAACATAATTTAGGGTAGGGATGGCACAGTATTGAATTAAACATGCTGGCTATTGTTTGTGTTTAAAGTTTTTTCTGCAAATGTGTATATGTGGGGTAATACTATGGGGGTCATTCTAACCCTGGCGGTCTGTGATAAAGCGGCGGCCAACCCGCCAACAGGCAGGCGGTCCAAAAAATGGAATTCTGACCCTGGCGGGAACCGCCAACACAGCCCGCCACATTAACACTCCGACCGCCACGGCGGGACCGACAAACAGCGCGGCGGTCACCGCCAACAGGCAGGCGGCAGGCAATGTACCGCCCACCCTATCACAACTCACCAATCTGCCACCTTTTCCGGGGCGGGAGCCCCGCCAATAAAAACACGGCGGAAACAGACTACGAACGGGAAAACGCTCACCTATACACACTCCACGAGGAAGGAGGACAGCATGGAGCCCGAATTACACATCCTACCGGCTATTGTCTACCTGCTCATCTACCAGGAGTACGAACGCCGGTGCAGACGACAACGGTGAGTACTGCACCTACGACACAGGGGAGGGGGGAGGAGAAAAGATTACGGGCACACACATACGCGATACACCCAACCCCCCACCCCCCCAATACCTACACACCAATGCAGAGCAACAAGTCAGAGTGACACCCCCCAAACCCCCCAGAAGAATGCAAAGACATAATTCAAATGAAGTGTAAAATTTATGGATAAAATAGGTTCATTTAAGTCATGGTAAATATGCCATATGAAATATACAAAAGAAATAATGAACATAGTGCAAAGTATAAACATAGTCAATAAGTCCGGCACAGTCCGTTCAATATCCATAGTCCGTGGGCCAATGTGTACAAACACATGGGCAAAGCCCACACAGGAGACCGGAAACCATTGGAGAGAACACTGCTGGGGCATCAGATGAGAAAACAACAGGCACCTCAGGGGGAAGGGAAAGGGGGGCACCTCAGCCACATGAGTCCACGACGCCAGATCCACGAGGGGCCTCCATGCCCACTGTACCATCCTGGGGAGTGCAAAGCCACAGTCCATCAGATGGATAACCGACTCCACTGGTATTGGAGGAGGCATGGTGCCCAGAGTGCTTCGTGAACACCTGCTCGACACAGAACCGGCACTGTCAATGGACCAGCGGTGCTTGAGACGGCGGTGCCCAGCGGACCGGTGCTTGAGATGAAGGCCCCAGCGGAGCGGTGCTTGAGATGAAGGGCCCAGCGGAGCGGTGCTTGAGATGAAGGGCCCAGCGGAGCGGTGCTTGAGATGAAGGCCCCAGCGGAGCGGTGCTTGAGATGAAGGGCCCAGCGGAGCGGTGCTTGAGATGAAGGGCCCAGCGGAGCGGTGCTTGAGATGAAGGCCCCAGCGGAGTGGTGCTTGACAGGAAGGGCCCAGCGGAGCGTTGCTTGAGATGAAGGCCCCAGCGGAGCGGTGCTTGACAGGTAGGGCCCAGCAGAGCGGTGCTTGACAGGAAGGGCCCAGCGGAGCGGTGCTTGAGATGAAGGGCCCAGCAGAGCGGTGCTTGAGATGAAGGGCCCAGCGGATCGGTGCTTGACAGGAAGGGCCCAGCGGAGCGGTGCTTGAGATGAAGGCCCCAGCGGAGCGGTGCTTGAGATGAAGGGCCCAGCGGAGCGGTGCTTGAGATGAAGGGCCCAGCGGAGCGGTGCTTGAGATGAAGGGCCCAGCGGAGCGGTGCTTGACAGGAAGGGCCCAGCGGAGCGGTGCTTGACAGGAAGGGCCCAGCGGAGCGGTGCTTGAGATGAAGGCCCCAGCGGAGCGGTGCTTGAGATGAAGGGCCCAGCGGAGCAGTGCTTGACAGGAAGGGCCCAGCGGAGCGGTGCTTGAGATGAAGGGCCCAGCGGAGCGGTGCTTGACAGGAAGGGCCCAGCGGAGCGGTGCTTGAGATGAAGGCCCCAACGGAGCGGTGCTTGAGATGAAGGGCCCAGCGGAGCGGTGCTTGAGATGAAGGCCCCAGCTGAGCGGTGCTTGACAGGAAGGGCCCAGCGGAGCGGTGCTTGAGATGAAGGCCCCAGCGGAGCGGTGCTTGACAGGAAGGGCCCAGCGGAGCGGTGCTTGACAGGAAGGGCCCAGCGGAGCGGTGCTTGAGATAAAGGGCCCAGCGGAGCGGTGCTTGCGATGAAGGGCACAGCGGAGCGGTGCTTGACAGGAAGGGCCCAGCGGGTGTCGTCCGTCACACCCGGTATGGGGCTGGTGGGGCCCTCCTGGTGCGCTCGGCTGCTGCCTGTCTTCTCCACCCTGCTGCCCTTGCCCTCCTTCGCTGCAGCTCTCGGCCCCTTGCCTCCCTTAGATGATGTGGCAGGTGACGTGGCAAGGCCACTCTCCATGGTGGCAGCCGTCTCAGGTTTTTCGCGCCGGCCCTTAAGTTTTCTTGTCCTCTTCCCAGGGGGTAGGCTGGCTGTCCCCTTGCTGCTGGCCGATGTTCCTTCCCTAGGAGCTGGTGGACTCCAATAGCCCTGCACTATGGTGATACTAGATGCAGGGCTGGTGGTGGCTGAGGTGCTCTTTGGACTCTTACCAGATGGAGGGGGTGGGTCAGGTGATGCAAAGAGGTTAATTTTGGAGAGGAAAAGTTTTTTAGGAGCAATGGGAACGGTAGGTTCAGTGGGTATGGGAGTGGAGGAAGAGGATGTGGTTGTAGGAGAGTCAAGTGTGCTGTCTTTGGGTGCAGGTGCATGGGCTGGAGGCTGTCGTGAGGTGGATGGCTGTTGGGTGGGTGGCTGCCTGCGTTTGTTTGCTTTGGAAGGGGGGTGACAGACACAGTGGGAGAGGACACAGGGGACGTGTAAATGGCAGTGGGGGTGGTGACTGCACGTGTGCTGACTGTAATGGAGGGTGTGCTGGTGATGGAAGTACTGGCTGATGGTGGTGTGCATGCAGGTGTGAGTGGAGACGTCACAGGGAGGGAGGAGGGAGACGAGGAGGAGGGGGACACAGAGGTGGTAGTGACTGTTGGCATGTCTCCATCTGGATGTTGTTTGTGTGAATGCTTGTGGGATCTGTGGTGCTTATGTCTGGATGAGCTGCCCTTGGGTGTTGAGGTGTGTGCAGGGTGGTCTGATGGTGTGGATGGGATAGGCTGAGGAACAGGAGACTGGGACTGGGTGGAGGGAGTTAGAAGAGGGAGGCTGGAGACAGGGACAATGGCTGCCGTCAGTGCTGAGGCCAGAGCGTTGAACGATCGCTGATGGGCAGCCTGACCCGAATGAATGCCCTCCAGGTATGCATTGCTCAGATGCACCTCCCTTTCCACCCCCTGGATGGCATTCAGAAGGGTAGACTGCCCAACAATGAGCGTCCGGAGGAGGTCAATGACCTCCTCACTGAGGGCAGCATGGGTAACTGGGGCAGGGCCTGAGGTGCCTTGGGCGAAGGAGATGCCCACCTTGGTGTGCGAGCGGGCACGGGGCGAACGCTGAGGGGCTGCTTGGAGGGCAGAGCTGGTGCGCTGGGTGGCGGCTGTACCTGTAGTTGCGGTGGGCACGGATGTTGCCGCCACCGCAAGGGAGCTCCCTTCCGAGGACGTGTCGGTGTCGCTGACGTCTCCACGGGTCCCCGTTGTGGAGCTCCCCTCACCCTCCGTCTCACTGCTGAACTCGGAGTCCGTTGCATGACCCTCCGGGGCCATGTGAGATGCAGCTCCCTCGTGCGCCGATGCCACTTCTCCTCCGCCTGATGATGCTAATGCACACATGCACAGGGAGAAAAAGAAAATGGGTGGGGGGGAAATGAAGACAGGTTGAGTGCATGCATTGGCAACACCGTTGGCGGAGAGGACAGACACAGAAGCCCCCTGAACTACGCTGCACGATCAGTTCTTGTGACTAGGCCTACAGGTCTATGGACGACAAATGCACACATGGGTGATGTAGGACCATGGATAGCTGTACTTGGCACCCTACAGAGGTGGGGGGCGGGGGCACAGGGACATGGCTAACGGAGGGGACTAGCCTACAGAAAGCGCCCTGGCCTTGAGTTACCCACAGCCCTCCTCCCCCACCCAGACACCTCCACTGCGCGCAAAGATAGCAGAATGTGCTGATACCCCTTGTGTCTGCTGTGATGTCCTCACGTGCCCATCCAAATCGGGGTAGGCCACCGCCAGGATCCGGGACATCAGGGGGGTCAATTGGCGGCTGGCACCCCTCCTACGTTGGGAGGCCATCCCCAGCAGAGACTCAGCGGTCTTTCTGGTCCCACAGCGGATGTCCTCCCACCTCTTTCGGCAGTGGGTGCCCCGTCTGTTGTGGACCCCCAGGGCCCGGACGTCCTTGGCGATGGCACGCCAAATGTCGACCTTCTGATGGGCGCTGACCTATTTGACATGTACAGGGTGGGAAAGGAAATATCATCACTTTTCAGCATGGTAAATGTGAGTGGCCCCCCTCCCCAACCTTGCCATGTGGCACATGTTTCCATCTGTCGTGCGTTGCACTCCTCATTCGCTCCCCTCCCCACCATCTTACATACACCCCACTCAACACAGGCATAGCCCATTCAGCGTGCACCCTGTGTACTAACCTGTTGGTCTGGAGGACCGTAGAGTAGCGCATACTGGGGGAGGACCCCATCAACAAGTTTCTCCAATTCTTCGGAAGTGAAGGCAGGGGCCCTTTCCTCAGTTGCAGCAGCCATTGTATCTCCCAGACCGAGGTCACAGCAGCACTTGCAGTATAGGTTCTCTCCTGTGGATGATCAGGTCTCGAGTGATTAATCAGATAGAAAATGGCGGTCACGCCCGCGGCCGTGCGTACCGCGGCGGTGCGTACCGCGACTGTCGCCACACATCGTCATTGGCTCCTGAGACCCATAGGGTTCAATGTTAACCAATGCTGCTTTGCGCCGCGGTCTTCGACCGCCTACCGCCACGGTGTGCCACGCCAGCGCAGTGACCTCACATCCCACTGTCACACTTCACAGGTCAGGCAGCCGCCATTTCAAGGGCCCACATGGCATGATTTCTACTGCGTCACACAGGCCTAGGCCTTGCATTGCCACTCATACAAGCCGTTCCATGCATAGCGATTCGTGTACTGTGCAAGCTGTGTGAACGAACCTGTGGGTTGCTTGACTCTGTGCTACATGTTGTCCTTCCTAGGCACCGTCTGCTGGGACTTGCGAGGAGAAGGATGAATCCTCCCATGTACCGACCGCTGGTGGACCTGTCGACAATGGAAGAACGACATATCATACTTACATACCGGCTTGACAGAGCAACTATACATGAACTATGTGCCCAGCTGGAGCCAGACCTGATGTCCCCCATCCGCCAACCCACAGGGATTCCCCCTCTGGTGCAGGTTCTGTCAGTACTCCATTTTTTGGCAAGTGGGTCGTTTCAGACAACAGTGGCCATATCATCTGGGATGTCTCAGCCTATGTTTTCAAAGGTTTTGTCCAGAGTGTTGTCTGCCCTGATGAAATACATGCGGAGATATATTATTTTCCCTGAGGTGGCCGAATTGGCTACAGTGAAGGGTGATTTCTATGCCCTTGGACATATCCCCAACATCATTGGGGCCATTGATGGGACCCATGTGGCTTTGGTTCCCCCCAAAGACAGTGAGCAGGTGTACCGAAACAGGAAAAGTTATCATTCGATGAATGTCCAGGTGGTCTGTTTGGCTGACCAGTACATCTCCCATGTCAATGCCAAGTTCCCTGGGTCAGTGCATGACGCGTATGTCATGCGAAATAGCAGCATCCCTTATGTGATGGAACAGCTACAGAGACACCGTGTGTGGCTAATTGGTGACTCTGGTTACCCCAACCTGTCGTGGCTACTGACCCCAGTGAGGAATCCCAGGACAAGGGCAGAGGAACGCTACAATGAGGCCCATGGGTGAACTAGGAGGATCATAGAAAGGACCTTCGGGGTCCTGAAGGCCAGGTTTAGGTGCTTGCATATGACAGGGGGATTCCTCATGTACTCACCAAAGAAGGTGTGCCAGATCATCGTGGCCTGCTGTATGCTTCACAATCTTGCATTGCGACGCCAGGTGCCTTTTCTGCAGGAGGATGGTCCAGATGGTGGTGTTGTTGCAGCTGTGGAGCCTGTGGAGAGTGAAGAAGAGGAAGACGAAGGGGACGACACGGACAACAGGGATACAGTCATACAACAATACTTTCAGTAGCACACAGGTAAGAAACAGCCACCCCAATTTACATTTACTTGAGGCCTCATGCGTCTCCACTGTCTGTGTTTCCCCCCAGTTCCTGTAAAGTGATTTGTGACTTTCCCTCCCCTTTTCAGAGCTGTATGACCCACTGCCTGACTTCAGCTTTGTTTGCCCATGGACTAAAGCTTATTGAAATTGGTATGTTGTCATCACAAAGTAACTGGACATTATTGAACCGTTATGTGTAATACATTTGTTTAGAATACAAGCAGACTCCTGTTTATGTAAGTGGAATAAGTGGTTTATTTAAAGTGCTAGATATAGGTAAATGATTGGGAAGCGGGGATGGGTGGGGGTGGAGTAATGTCCATGGCAGAGTCCAGTTCTCAGTCGCACAGGTGCATTGTCCATATGCCTGTGGAAGGATGGAGCAGGGGCAGTTCAAGGTTGGACAGGGTGAGAAGGTGGGACAGTGGGATGACATCAGGGGGTATCTTAGGTTGGCGGGGGTCTTGCAATCCTACTCTGTCTTCTTGTGAGATCTCAGGTTCCGCTTGCGGGGTGGTTCTTCTTCTGCAGGAGGTGGGGTTCTGGTGGCCTGTCGTTGTGTGGGGGCCTCCTGTCCACTGGCGCCGGCGGAGGTGGTAGGCTGTTCCTGGCCTGGGCTAGTGACAGGGGCCTTTTGGGGTGCCACATGGTCCCGCAATGTGGTGACGATCTGGGTAAGGGCCAGGACGATGGTCCCCATTGCGGAACCGATGTTCCTCAGTTCCTCCCTGAACCCCATGTACCGTTCCTCCTGCAGTTCCTGGATCTCCTGGAACCGGGCCAGTACCGTCGCCATTGTCTCCTGGGAGCGGATGTATGCTCCCATGATGGTGGAGAGGGCCTCTTGGAGAGTCGGTTCCCAGGGCCTGTCCCCCCCCTGTCGCACAGCAGCCCTCCCAGTTCCCCTGTGTTCCTGGGCCTCTGTCCCCTGGCCGGTGTGCCCACTACCACTGCCCCCAGGTCCCTGGTGTTGTTGGGGTGGTGGGTCAACCTGGGTGCCCTGTAGTGGTGGACACACCGCTGATTTACGTGCCCTGGAGACAGAGGCATGGGCCCGCTGGGTGGGAGCTGTGCTGGTGTTCCCAGAGGGGGTTGGGTCTGGTGTAGCCTGTGGCTGTCTGTGGGGAACCGACTGTCCATAGGTCCCCGATGGGCCGGGCTGGTCGTCTGGCACCAGGGAGACAGAGCTGCTGTCATCGCTGGGGGCCTCTCTGGGGGTGGGATGGACATCTCTGGACCCTCCGTGGCGGTGTGGTGGCGTTCGGGTCCTGCAGGGGTATAAAGGTATGGTTATTGCTTCTGTGTGTGGGATTTCGTGTGATGGGTGGGTGTCCGTGTACCCAAGTGCAGGCATTCCCTTGTGGGGGCTTTGGTGATGGGTGGCCATGCTTTGGGGTCGCATGCAGGGCTAGGTGTTGGGATGGGTGGGTTGTGATGGTGAGCCTTTTGCTAGGTGTTGGTGTGATGGGGGTGAGGGTGGGGGTATGATTTGGCATGCAGGTGGGGTGGGGGTGGGGGTGGGAAGCAGTAGTGAAGATTTGACTTACCAGAGTCCATTCCTCCACCTACTCCTTGAGGCCCTCAGGATGCAGGATGTGCAAGACTTCCTCCTCCCACGCGGTAAATTCTGGGGGAGTAGGTGGGGGTCCGCCACCAGTCTTCTGCACCACTATGTTGTGCCTTGATACCATGGAACGCACCTTCCCCCGTAGGTCGTTCCATCTCTTCCTGATGTCCTCCTGATTGCGTGGATGCTGTCCCACCGCGTTGACCCTGTCCACTATCCTTTGCCATAGCTCCATCTTCCTGGCAATTGTGGTGTGCTGCACCTGTGCCCCGAAGAGCTGGGGCTCTACACGGACTATTTCCTCCACCATGACCCGTCACTGAACCTGTTGTGTCTTTGGGGTGTCATGGGGTGGTGTGGTTGAGGTGTGGGGTGGCGTTTGTGGTGATGAGTGTGGTGCGTGTGGTGTTTGGTGCGTGGATTCTGTGTGGGTGATGGTGTTGTGTGCCTCTGTGTTGTGGGATTCTCTATTCTGTGCTCTGTCTCTAGCCTACGGCAATGATTTCGGCTGGTAGGGGCTTGTGGGTGATGTGGGTTTGTGTTTTATATTGTGTTGGGTGTGTGGGAGTGGTGTTAGTATGTGTATCAGGTGTGTGTATATCGAAGTGACCAATGTGGCAGAGTTTTCTATGGGTGTGTGTATTTTGACTGCGGCGGTGTGTACCGCCAATGGAATACCGCGTTTGAAAGACCGCCGAGTGGATTTGTGGGTCGGAATGGTATGGGCGTATTTCTGTTGGCGTGACGGTGGAGGTTTGGTCAGTGCCATTTTTTCGCTGACCTTTGGTGTGGCGGATTATTGAGGATGTCGGGTTTTCGGCGGTTTGGCAGTTGCGGGTCAGAATGACCGTGGCGGTTTACCGCGGCGGTGTTGTGGCGGTCTTCTGACCGGCGGTAAGCGCCTTTTACCGCCGAGGTCAGAATGACCCCCTATATGTCGTAGGAGGTTGTTTGTTACTGTAAAGGTTTTAGACCTCAGTTAATTTTCCATGCTTTGTATTGCTGAATTAATGGCAGTGTTTTCTTCAGTGTTGCAATGACTCATTTGACTGGCCAGTGTGTGTAAATGTGTTTGCCATAGCCTACCATTTGCCTTTATTCTCCATACCACCTGGCCAGACGCCATTTTGTGTAGTCTGTATCCATAGGTCTGAATATGTTCTTTGTGTTCCATGCTTCTTTGCTCATTGTTGCTGTTTGACCATGTGGCTGGTGGTCATTTTCTGCAGCCAGCCAGTGTGCTTTAGCCATAGACTTGCATGTGTTCTTTGTTCTGTATGCCTCCTTGCTTGCTATTGTTGTTTGGCCATCAGTCATTTTGTGCAGCCAGCAGTGTGACTTTGCCATAAGCTTCTAGGTGTTCTTTGTTCGCCATGCCTCCTAGCTTGCTGTTCTTGTTTGGCCATGGAGCAGGAGGCCATTTTGTCCAGCCAGCCATTGTTCTTTTGCCATAGGCTTGCTTGTGTTCTTTGTTCTCCATGCCTCCTTGCTTGCTGTTGTTGTTTAACCATCTGATGGGCAGTCATTTTGTGCAGCCAGTCAGTGTGCTTTTGCCATAGACTTGCATGTTTTGTTTTTCCTATCCATGCCGCCTTGCTCACTGATGTTGTTTGACCATGTGCCTAGAGGCAATTTTGTGCAGCCAGCCAGAGTATTTTTGCCAAAGGCTTGCCTGAGTTCTTTATTCTCCATGCCCCCTTGTTTGCTGTTGTTAGTGTGACCATGTGGCCAGAGGCCATTTTGTATACTCAGCCAGCGTACTTTTGCCATAGGCTTGCATGTGTTCTTTCTTCTCCATGTTGCCTTGCCTGCTGTTGTTGTTTGACCATATAACTGGAGGCCATTTTTTGCAGCCAAACAGTGTGCTTTTGCCATAAGCTTTCCAGTGTTATTCTTTCTTTGTTCTCCAAGCCTCCTTGCTTGCTGTTGTTGTTTGACCATTTGTCTGACAGACATTTTGTGCATCCAGTCAGTGCGCTTCTGCCATAGGCTTGCATGTGTTCTTTGTTCTCCATGACCCCTTTCTCACTGTTGTTGTTTGACCATGTGACTACTGGCCATTTAGTGTAGCCAGCCAGTGTGCTTTTGCCACAGGCTTCTATGTGTTCTTTGTTCTCCATACCTCCTTGCTTGCTGTTGTTGTTCGACAATGTGGCCAGAGGCCATTTTGTGTACTCAGCCAGTGTGCTTTTGCCATAGTTTGTGTTTTTTTATTCTCCATGACTCCTTGCTGACTTTTGTGACTGGTGGCTATTCTGTGCAGCCAGCCAGTGTGTTTTTGCCATAGGCTTGCATGTGATATCAATTTAATAATTTGCTTGAGGATCTTTGCAGTGGATGTATATTATGAATATGATTATGATGAACCATGCTTTATAAATAGTGTTCCCATTTTTATTGTATTTCTTTTTATAACATTACATCTGTATTTATCCTGAATTATTTTCTGGTCATTGCTTTGGTATTTATCCAAATTTATTTTGTGTTTTGAGAGTTAATGGAGTCGTAAAATTATATATTTTCACATTTATTTAACTCTAAGACGTGAAACCATACATGAAAGCCTATTGCATTTTAACAAATTTATCAGCCACATATATAAAAACATTACACCCATAGGTGCACGATAGCTTTATACTACAAACATATGCCTATATTTAAAAAACATCTCATCCTGTTTTGTAATTCCCTATCTGTCTACCTGCTCAGCTTTTGTCTGGAATTCGTGAAACAAAGCATGGTGAGTCTTTCACAAAAAGCACAATTATTAGTATTTTTCTGATTTAAAAAATAAATACAGACTAGAAATATTGTCCCTCATTACGACCCTGGTGGTTGGTGATAAAGTGGCAGCAATACCGGCAACAGGCTGGCGGTAAGTACTGCCAAATTATGACCATGGCGGTGATATATCTGAAAAACAGCCAATGGACCACACCATCTGCCAGGGTGGAAAAAACAGCCACCACGGCTGTAGCCACCTACAACTAGGTGAAAGACAAAGTACCACACACCATATTATGACAACACAAACTGCCACCTTTTCCGGGGCAGTACCAACCCCACCAAAATGCTGACGGAAACAGAGCACAGAAGTCAAAGGACTCACCATTGGAGGCACAGGGAAAAACCACGCCGCCATGGAACCAGAACTGCAAGTCTTTTTGATGATCTTCTAAGTCATGCTCCACCACGAACACCAACGCCGGCGAAGATGACGACGGTGAATACAGCCACCTAGTTTTACTCACCTGTTGGTCTGGAGGCCCATACAGCACTCCCTACTAGGGTAGGACTCCATCCACCAGTGGACTTAGCTACACTGGAGGACAGGCACATTATCCTCACCTATAGACTGGACAGGGCCACAATCACAGAGCTGTGTGCCCAGTTGGAGCCTGACCTGAGATCTGCTATCCGTCAGCCCTCTGGGATCCCCCGGTCTTGTGCAAGTGTTATCAGTTCTCCATTTCCTGGCAACTGGTTCTTTCCAAGTGACACTGGGCTTGGCAGCAGGAATGTCACAGCCAATGTTCTCAATACTGCTGACATGAGTGTTGTCTGCCCTGATAAAACACATGTGCAGCTACATTGCATTCCTCCAGGTTGAGGATTTGGCCACTGTGAAGGCCAGGTTTTATGCAATGGGAGATATCCCCAATATAATTGGGCCGATTGACGGAACACATATTGCATTTGTCCTCCCCGCCAGAATGAACAGGTGTTCAGGAATCGTAAGAGTTTGTACTCTATGAATGTGCAGATGGTGTGCTTGGTGGACCAGTACATCTCCCACGTCAATGCTAAGTATCCTGGGTTGGTGCATGATGCCTTTCTCCTGAGGAATAGCAGCATCCCAAATGTGATATCCAACTACAGAGGCAAAGGGTGTGGCTAATAGGTGAGCACTGGTTCCCACCCAGTATGTTGGTGTACGTCTATGGGGTTGGCCATATAGGATAGTGTGTGACTAAATGTTGTCCCTTAATATTTGCAGGTGATTCTGGTTACCCAAACCTATCATGGCTGCTTACCCCTGTGAGGAATACCAGGACAAGGGCAGAAGAACGTTATAATGAGGCACGTGGGCGAACAAGAGGGATCATTGAAAGGACCTTTGGCCTTCTGAAGGCCAGGTTCTGGTGGCTGCATCTGTCAGTTGGATCCCTGTACTACTCACCCAAGAACGTCTGCCAGATTGTGGTGGCATGCTGCATGTTGCACAACCTGGCCCTCAGACGCCATGTCTCTTTTCTGCAGGAGGAGGAGACTAGAGATGCCCCTGTGGCAGCAGTGGACCCTGTGGACAGTGAGGATGAGGAGGCAGAGGATGAGGATGTGGATATCAAAATGATGTGGAAATAATGATCAAAGTCACAAATGTTCTAAGAATCACTTAATCATGATATATATAGAGTGGTCATGACGCACAGGTGAAAAGTTCTCATTTAAATTGTTTCTGAATTTTGAATTCATTTATCTCTGCCCCTCTTTGATCTTTAACCTTAGCATTATTAGCTACTCTGTCTCTTATTCCTTCTATCTTATCAGACAGAGGACTGTTCTTTGCTTCTATTTGGATTAATTTTCGTTGACGATAGGGTTAGTTTTGTGTGGGACTATTTATCTATTTATCAACATATTTACAGCATAGAACACCAGTTTATTTAGGGATTTTGATTTATTTCAATTGACTCACATGATTCTTCTAGATTAGAGAAATCTGGTTCTAACATTGAGAATGTACATTCTCATGACTGTATATCAGATACTTTAAGGTGTGTTAGTCAATTTCACACACTCAAGATGGCGCCCATTGAATGAACACTAGTTGTTACACCCACTTACCCGTATAATGGGTAGGTGGCCGACTTTATGCAAAGTTCTACTTCATTTGCTGCTTTTTATAGTTTTGAAATAACTTCTTTCATATTATTTATAGGGGGAGACTAGTATTATGGTGAACCTTTGGTCGAGTATAGTTGTCATTGATTAATTCCTTCTCAAAGATGGCGCCCGCAATGAGGACGTCAGTCCTTTTTCTATTTTTTACTTGGAAAGACGTAAAGGTGAGAAGATCGGCTTTAAATGAGGTTTCCTCGGATGCCGGTTTCTTTTAGTTGTACACGCCGATACGCGCAGCGTGAAGATTTGAATTGCGTTTCTCCGCTCTTTGGAGCTGGAGGTAAGTGAGGGGACACATTTATTCTCAGGAGCTACTACTAAGTTTGGTTATATATGTAGGAGTAGATTTCAATTATGTGTCTACCCTTTATTCTTTCAGTTAACCAAGAGTACGCTATATCAAAAATGATGTCACAGTTTCTGCCAGTTTAGAGTAGAGGTATGTAAAATCGAGTTAGGTCTAATAATTTGGACTTTACTGATATTATAGCTTCAAGAAAGGCCTACTTTGGTTCCTTTTTCCTCTTTTCTTTTATTCCAGACATATTTTACTTGAAATGTGAACTAATTAGATAATCATTTGAATCCATGCAACCTATATAAAGGTATGTGTGTGTTTCGGTGAACACATGTTCACCGGCTGTTTAATTTAATTTCACTATAGTGGTGGCAGTTATTCTTATGGTGCATTCCAAGGAACCTCTTGCATTTTCTTATCTTCGGCCACTTGAGGCATGCTCTTTCTTTCGTATCATTAATATTATATATATATTAATTTTTCACATGGGTGCCATGACTATTCTAGTGTGTCTAACTCATGTACACATTATTTCTTGTTCATATACAATTTACAAGGTGTTATTTAATATTTTATGTGATCATACTATTTTGATTTACGTGATTTCTAGTGCATTTTGCATGGCATTTGATTTAAATGTAATGCTAGCAGATGAGACCTTCTGGATTTGTTTGCTATTTGTTTTTTGTATGTCACATTGAATCACACAATTTGTCTTAGGAATTTTTCACAAATGTCACGGGTGTCGGGACATTATATGTAATATGGGAGGAGTCCCATTATACTTATCAGAGTAACAATTATGTCTTGCAGCCCTGATGAAGTCTTTGAGAACAAACTTTCTCATATGACGAAACACGTGTTGGCTGTTGTTGAACTGTAAAATTTGAATTCCAATGGATTTGATATTTCAAGATTAAACAGAACTTTGATTGTTGGTGGACTGCAATCATTATTTTCCGATGGATGTTATATTTCAAGAGTAAACAAAAACTTTCTCCGTACATCCCGGTCCGAAGTATAGATGATGATCTATCAACTCTTTATACTTATGGTGGTCTGATTATTATTAATGAGTGCCCTGACACCTATCAAATTGTGTGAGAGGTGTGGCCTGGGGTCCATGTACAGGTGGGTACACTGCTGATTGATGTGTCCTGGGGACAGAGGTTTGGGTACGCTGGGTGGGTGCAGTGAGGTTGTTTCCTGATGGGGAGGCTCTCTGGTGGTCTCTGACTTGGGTAACCGGCTGTCCAGTGGGCCCTGATAGGCCAGGTAGATCATCCAGATACTGAAGACCAGAATTACTATCATCACTGTGGGCCTCTTCAGTTGGGGGACTGGATAGTGCTGGTACCTCCTCTCCAGTGACATTGGGGGTCATTCTGACCCCCGCCAGCGGCAGAAGCCGCCCGCCTGGCGGGAACAGCCAGAAGACCGTACCGCGGTCAAAAGACCGCGGCGGTCATTCTGACTTTCCCGCTGGGCTGGCGGGTGACTGCCAAAAGGCCGCCCGCCCGCCCAGCGGGAAAGCACCAGCAACGAGGAAGCCGGCTCCGAATGGAGCCGGCGGAGTTGCTGGTGTGCGACGGGTGCAGTTGCACCCGTCGTGATTTTCAGTGTCTGCTAGGCAGACACTGAAAATCAATGTGGGGCCCTGTTAGGGGGCCCCTGCACTGCCCATGCCATTGGCATGGGCACTGCAGGGGCCCCCAGGGGCCCCACGACACCCGTTCCCGCCAGCCTGGTTCTGGCGGTGAAAACCGCCAGAACCAGGCTGGCGGGAAGGGGGTCGGAATCCCCATGGCGGCGCTGCTTGCAGTGCTGCCGTTGAGGATTCACAGGGGCAGGGGAAAACCGGTGGGAAACCGCGGTTTCCCTTTTCTGACCGCGGCTTTACCGCCGCGGTCAGAATTGCCCTTGATACACCGCCAGCCTGTTGGCGGTGCATCCTCCAACCCCGGCCCTGGCAGTCCATGACCGCCAGGGTCGGAATGACCCCCATTGGCTGGGTAACCTGTGGGGATGTAAATGACGTATTATGCTTCATGTGTATGACATATTGTACATTCCTGGCATCCCCTCTATGGTTGCTGTTGCCCTGCCAGCTTTTACTTGTGTATGTTGGTGTATGGTGGGATTGTTAGTTTCCCTATGCTGTGCATGCTTTAGTGATGAGTTTCCATGCAGGCTGTGAGGGGTGTCCATGCATTGGTACAGGATGCAGGGCTTGGCATTGGGATTAGAGAGATGTGATGGTCGAGTGTGTGGGATGTAGTGGAGTGATGGGGGTGACGATATGTGATGGCATGTGGGAAATGGGGTGATTATTGTTGAAAGTTGACTTACCAGAGTCCAGTCCTCCTCCGACTTTGTTCAGGCCCTCAGGATGCAGTAATGCCAAGAATTACTCTTCCCATGATGTGAGTTGTTGGGGAGGAGTTTGGGGTCCACCACCAGTCCTCTGGATAGCGAGCTGGTAACTCTGCTATGGAACGAACCTTCCCCCGTAGGTCGTTCCAACTCTTCCTGATGGCGTCACTTATTCTGGGGTGATGTCCCAAGGCATTGACCCTGTCCAAGATTCTCTGCCATAGCTCCATCTTCCTGGCTATTGATATCTGCTGCACCTGTGATCCAAATAGCTGTGGCTCTACCTTTGTGGTGTCATGGGTGTTTTGTGGTGTGTGTTGGTGATGGTGTGTTTGGGGTGTGTGAATTGGGATGCGTAAGGGACCTATGGATGTATGTGGTGGGTGTATGTAGTTGTGGTAGTGGTCTTGATTTCAGTCTTGTGCCAATGATTTGTAATCGTAAAGGGTTGTGGGTAATGTGGATGTGTGTTTTATAGCGGTGTGGGTGTGGTGTATGTATGGGTGTCAGGTGTGTGTTGTTTGAATTGTGGTGCTGTTATGCCTGTGGGTGTCCAATGTGAGCGCTGCTGTTTGTACCGCCAATGGTTTAATGCTGTTGAATGTCCGCTGTAGTGATTCATGGGTCATAATGTGGTGGGCGTTGTTTTGTTGGCGTAACGGTGTGGGTTTACCGCCACTTTATCACTGCCTTTGAGCTGGCGGATTTGTGTCTGTGGCTGTATTCTGTTGGATTGGTGTTTGTGTGTCACAATATGGTGAACGGATATCCGCTGTGGTAAGTTGGCAGCCGTCAGCGTGGCGGTAAGGGGGAATTACCGCCAGGGTCATAATGAGGGCCATTGTTTTCTGTCTGCATTTTTCTGTAAAAACAGAAAGATGGGAGCCTTTTTTATAATATATTACATTCATTTTGCACCTCCTTGCCTCCCATAGGTTTCTCATAATCCTACAGTACAAAGCAATAACATTTTCATTTTTTATTTCAGGTTTTATTTTAATTTTAAAAAAATGCCATTTTAATGTTGTTATTATTTATTTATTTTTTTTTTTTTGCGTTTTTTTGTTGTTGTGCTTTTTGCTTATAATTGATCCTCCACTCCGTGACTGCTATAGGTACACAGCCATAGAATAGCAGTATTTTTGTAAAGTATTAATCTATTTCTACCCAGACCCTTTTCCTGCTGTAGAGTAGGTGCATTGCAAACACATCAGCATCATTCATTTTTTAATAATTATTCAATTTACCTCAGACTACCTTGCCTGCCATAGGACACACTAGCCTTCATCTTTTTAGGATTATTCCAATTACCAATTTGTGTGTGGGGGGGTTCCTCAGCTACGAGGGGAGGGGTGCTGGTGGTCGGTGGGTCCAATGGCAGGGCCTCATTCCACTAGCTGCAGCAGAAGTGGAGGGCTCTGCTGGGATGTGGCTAGTAGAAGGGGCGTACTGGTGGGTGTAGGACTCATGAGGCTGGTGGTACGTTCCTTCAGCACACCTGCAATAGAGGCCATAGTGGCATTGAGGGTGTGCCACTGCTGCATGCCTCCTAGTGGTGTTCCTGCTGCAGCGTCGGGTTCTCCTGCACTGTCGCAAGGATCTGGCTCATCTTGTCATGGGATTGGTGGTGTACTCCCATGACTTGGGAGATGGCCTCCTGACCAGTTGTTACCCTTGGGTTCCCCATCCCTTGGCACACAGGTACCCTCCCACTTCCCCTGGCCCCCTGTGCCTGTGACAGTGGCACAGTTTGCCCACTGCCAGTTGTACCGGGACCTTCATCATCTTGGGTGTGTGGCCCTGACTCTGGTACCTGTACTGTGGGGCACATGTCTGAATGACCTGTCCTTGGGACACAGGTTTGGGGACGGAGGGTTGGCTGAGTTGTAGTAGCCACATGGATGGGGGACTCCGCTGTGTCCAGGGAGGGACTGCTGGTGGTGGACTGACCAGCCATCCCAGATGGGCCTGCAAGTTGTCACTATCCAGAAATCCACCGGGGCCTTCATCCTGGGAAGGGCTGTCTGTCTCCAGCTTTGGATGGAAGGGAGAGAGTCACATTGCAGAGATGTACTTGTTGGTATTGCCATGTGATGCATGGAGTAACTTGACTTGCTTCCCAGTTATGGCAATGACAGGTGCAGCACTGCAGGCATTGTTTACGGGTGACAGAATATGCCATTGTTTTCATGTGCCATTGTGGCTTGTGGTCTGGGTATAGCATTGCTGTCATTGTTGGGACGCAAACTGTGAAGTGGGACTGTGATCTTTTGATGTGTAGAGAGTGACAAATCGTGGGAGTTGTGGTGCTTGGCATTGTGATTGGTCTCCGTGCATTAGGGAGGAACTGTCTGGGGATGTTGGCAGTGGGGTGGTGTTGCATGCAGTGGAGGGGCATGGGGTGATTGGGGTTACAGATGTGTGGGATGGGGTGGTTTCTGGTGTGTTGGGTGGTGGGTGGTGGGGACCCATGCTGGGCAAGAGTGGTTGGTGCCTGGGGAGTGTTGTTCACTTAGCAGAGTTGAGCCCTCCAATGATTCCAGTCAGGCCCTAAGGATGCATGATGTCCAAGAACTCCCACAATGTTAACTCTATGTTAGTCTTCAGCACAGCAATTTGGGGACTTGATGTCATGGAATGCACCTTCCCCCTGTAGGTCGCTCCACCTCTTCCTGATGTACTCCCTTATGCGTGGAAGGGTGTTCACTGAGTTGACCCTGTCAATGATCCTCTGCCATAACTGTGTTTTCCTGGCCATCGATGTCTGCTGCACCTGGGCTCCAAACAGTTGTGGCTCTACCCTCATGATTTCATCACCCATAACCCTCAACTCATTGTCAGTGAAACGTGGGTGCTTTGAGCGTGACATGTTGTGGGTTTGGATGTGTCCTGTGTGTTAGGGTGCAGTGTAGGGTGGGTAGTGGGGTAGGAGTGTTTGGTTATGAGTGCTGGTAGATTGTGGAATATGTGTGTATTTGTGATGTGTGACTAGTGTTATTGGTGCAGTTGTGTGATGTGTGGTGGCTGTGCAGTGTATATGTGCCTATGGTGTGATGGTGCTGTTTCTGTTCTTTCCTCATGCTCCTCGGTGTGTTTGTCTGCATTTTTCTGTTGCAAAGGATTATGACAAAGTGCAGTGTGTTATATAGTGCAGGTGTGTATGGTGTGTGTATGTGAATCAGGTGTGGAGTATTAAAACTTTCTAGTGTGGCTTTGGAATCATTTAAAGGTGAGTTTTGAACCACAGCGATTCGCACCACCAATGGTTTACAGCAGTTGAAGGACCGTTGTGCTGATTAGAGGGTTGTAATATGGAGGGCGAAATGTTGCCAGTATGCTGGTGGTGGGACCGCCTCTCTCCTGCCCACGGCTATCCTGGGGGTGTCCGATTTGTGGCTGTTTTCTGGCGATCTTCCATCTGTGACTCATAATTCGGCCGTCGGGATACCGCCAACACTGGCAGTCTTTAGGCGGCTGCCACCACGGCAGTCTTGCTAAAAGACCACCAAAGTTGTAATAAGGGCCACAGTGCCTGATTACAACTTTGGTGGTCTAACTGCCGGAACATCAATATGCCAGTGAGGAGGCTGCCGCCAAGCCGGCGGCCTCCTCACTGCCGTATTATGAGTTCCCTGCCGGGCTGGCCAGCACTCACTGTGTGGCAGCATTGCCTTAGGCTCTGAGGGAGAGCCAAGGCCAATGCCTTTGCACTGTTTGTGCCTGCAACAAACTCAGAATGTGCCAAGGCAGATAGTACCCATTCCGAGTCTGCTGACAGGGGGGTCCCATTTCTGCCTTACCACTAGCCTTTTCATGGCAATGATTCCGTCATGAAAAGGCTGGCAGAAAGGCATGTTGTGATCAGCACAGTGGTGAGAAAACATCAGCATAGGCGTGTTTGACCACGACTTGCACCATCGCCCATTTGTTGGTATCCATTATCCTGGTGGTGGTGGCAGTCTCTCGGAGGTCCAACTTCCAGGATCATAATTTTGCAGTCAGACTGCCAAGTTTGCAGCCTTCGAACCATCACCACCAGTACAGCAGTCTTAGGACTGCCATACTCGTAATTAGGCCAATAGTCAGCAACATACTGACCACCTGCAGAAGGATCTGTATTCATTCTTTTAAAGCCTGGAAGTAGTTGAGGATTATTTAGCATGCTAATAGTGTACCAGTAACCGCCCTCATACAGAAGGTGCCAACATGTTGGAACTCGACCTATAACATGTTGCAACCTCTGAGCAGTACAGACAGATCAATTATTATGTCATTCAAAGAGGAGAGGATGCAATTGGGAAAGCTATGACCATGAATGTGGACCAATGGGGTGTAGTGAAATGGCTGACACAGATGCCACCCCCTTTTGAGGTTTTCACACAGAAAGTTAGCAAGGAGGGCAGTACAAAGGGCTAATCTATCCTGTTATTGCATCTGCTACAAGACCAGCTAAATAAGGTATCTGAAAGGTTTGCAGTTGCAGGTGTGAACAAAAACACAGAAGTGCATACCCTGTTTAGAGCTTAATCCTTTGCTTGGCTTGTAATGCAAGGATACAAAAGGTACAGCTGTGCTACACTATTTGATCCACAGTATAAAACATTTCTGGCCACTTTCATTCCTTTTTCTACAGGGGATGTTTCAAAATACAAAAGGTGGATTGTTGAGCAAGGTGGAGAATTGGAAAAAGAATGGCTGGAAATGACTAAAATCCCACTCCTGGGCATAAGTTCTGGGGTGCCGCCTTCAACTTCCAGAGATGGCAGTCTTGTCTCTTAGAAGTCAATACCAGCAGCAAGAATACCAGAAAAAAACACAACTACAGGAACAGAAGAATTGTCCCCAACTTCTGCACTGGTTTGGTTTCAAGTGGCAGGTCTTAAGTTCAATGAAGCAGTGAAGGAAAAAGAAGTTGAGAAATGGCAGCATCGATGATCACTGAGAGAATGTTCCAGAAGTAACTGAATGACCCACATTAGGTCTATGTGGATTAAAACCCATTGGTGTATTGGCATATGAAGCTGTGTCAATGGCAAGTGCTCAACAGACTGGCAATAAAGTATCTGGCTTGTCCTGCTGCCAGTGTGTATGCTGAGCAAGTGCTCAGTGCAGTTGGCTCAGTTGTTACAGTGAGAAGATCTAGTCTCTCATCTCAAAACATGGAGAGATTGAGCATGATCTAAATTAACCAACAAATCATACCACACACTTAGACAGTTCCTGAAACAGCATAGGAGGAGGATAATTGATCAGAATCAAGTGTTTTAGTTGACCAACTTCTGGGTGACCCACCTGAGTTTGAGAATTAACTCTACTTCCCTGACTGAGCATGCCACCATAGTAAGTTTTAATTACTTATTGTTGAATACTATATTAGCCTTCCAAAAAAGATTAAGCTAGTGGAACATTTTATTTGTGTCTGATTTATGCTGCCCAATCATTTTTAGTCACATGTATGGCCGGATTACAGTTGGACCAAGGTACAGTGATGAAGCCTCCCAATGCCAAATTCTAATGTATTGCTTGTATGAAAGAGGAGAAACAATTATGCATCTTCTAATTGAAAAAAGGTAGCTACTAACTATTGCACCGAGTCATAGCATATTGTTGAGTGATTGTGGGTAATGATTGATTATTTGGGTGGTGGCAAACAGTTAAGGAGGGTGTTCAACAAACTGGTAAACTTGATTTTGACGATTTGCAATGTTTGGGGCCTGATGTTTGATCATTTTTCATGAAGGTGATTGGTGTTTTCAAACTTAGTGAAATTTACCTGCAGGTTCCACTCCTTTTTTCAGGTTTTTCAGAGACACAACACAATCTACACAACAAAATTCTCCAATGCTTTTTCTATACTTGTTCTTCAACATCAGTGCACTACAGGTCTATCTCGCATGGGTTGGGACTGGGACAGAGTTACTCAGAGTAAGGAAGAAGATGCAAGGACTCAGGGCAGGACTACCTCAATAGACAGAAGAAGAAAGTTATCAACTTCTAAGGGAAATCATAATGATGATGACTTTGGTACCTAGTACTCAGCTATGTGTAATGGAGACAGGTGCGTTGATTTGATAAACCCTGCTGAGTATGGATGCTGAATTACTGGCTCAGTGAAACCCTATTTATGTACTTGCTCTGGCAATAAGTCTTCTTGCTATACTCCTAGTGAAGCTTACCTTCCTGCTGCCCTTCTCCTTGACTTTACAATAGAGTTTCTGTTTTACAATTGGCTGACCTTTTCCTCTGCTGCATGAACGAAATGCGAAAGCTCAATACTCCTGCTTACATACTGGACAGGTTCAGCCAAATACCTAAGAGTGATGGACATTCTGAGAAGAATACAGAAGCACCACACACTTTGGCTGTACAGTATAATGTTTCTTTTAAGAATCATAATTTTTAAAAATGGGTAGGTTCAGTTCACTCCTCCATAATTTGTGTTTTTCAAACCTATATGACAGAACATTTAGATATATACTATCTTGGGTTTCTAGGGTCCATAGACTGTTTGCAGTACATTTAACTGAACAGATTGATGATAATGTGCTGCTCAGCGCCCTGATGAATATTGTTGTTGTGTAGCGTCTGTCATTGTCACACCTTTTACCATATCTCATTTCTCATCTGTTCATTGAACCTTTAACCCTCTTCCCCCAGGCTGTGTGATTTAGTGAGGTGTGGCTTAATTTTATATCATAAGTGGATCACAGACTTCGTGGGGTGGATGTAGTGAAAGTTACACTGACTCACTCTCATTTCTATTACCTGAGCAATATTAACCCACCCACGCATCATTCATCAACATGATCATTCAGGCCTTGTGTTGTGTTGCATAAATGCTTAAACTTGCACTCTCCATTTCTGACTCTGAGTCCACTTCTGTTGACTCGAGGATTTTTGTAAGTTTAGCTTTAAATAGATACTAGCTCCCCTTTGCACAGAAGAAGTTACTATTGCTTGTTTTTGTTATCATATCAGGTCTTCTTTGTTGTGTCATGGTGGCGGTCTGGTCTCAGTCTTTCAAAATTTATGAATTAACTAATATAACCCACTAACTCTGTGTTTTCTGTCAATCTAGTTTCCTGTGATGGATAATTCTTTGATTGATTCTACAGTTGAAGTTCACCTAGGTAGGCATGGAAGCTTGTTTGTGATGTCTTCCATGCTAGTTTGCTACTACTACAGCCACCAAGATGGCTTCTTGGGGAACCCTGCAGTAAGAAGACTTAGGGCCAGATGTTGGAAGCCGTTTGCATGGTGCAAACTGCAAAAATCGCAGTTTGCGCCATGCAAACGGCCTAACGCGATGCACATTCACAAATAGGAAGGGGTGTTCCCTTCCTATTTGCAACTCGCATCGCAATTCGCAATTCAGTGTGTCACACTGGTGGTAACTCATTCACAAAAGGGAAGGGGTCCCCATGGGACCCCTTCCCCTTTGTGAATGTTGCCCAGAATGTTTTTTCAGAGCAGGCAGTGGTCCAATGGACCACTGCCTACACTGAAAAAACGAAACCAAATGGTTTCGGTATTTTTTTCATTTTGCAACTCGTTTTCCTTTAAGGAAAACAGGCTCCAAAATGAAAAAAAATAAACTTTATTTAAAAAGCAATCACAGACATGGCGGTCTGCTCACTTCAGCAGGCCACCATCCCTCTGAGTGCAGGGACTCGCTATGGGGTCGCAATATGCGACCCACCTCATTAATATTGATGAGGTGGGTCTTTGCAACCCCATAGCGAGTCGCAGACGGTGTCTGAGACACCGTTCTGCATCTGAGATTGCGACTCGGAAATTGCGAGTCGGACAGAGTCGCAATTTCCAAGTTGCAATCTCGGAGTTTGCTACATGTGGCCCTAAGAGAGGTAGGAGCCCTCTCTTTATCTATTAAGGTAAGAGAACTAGAATTGACTTGAAGTAGTTTAGTTAGTAACAAACCTCTACTGAAGGGATTTTGTTTGTGTGTATCTATGTTGTTGTAGGCAATATAGACAATATCAACCCCCCCAGTGATCAATATAGTCACAAAGAGTATTAGGAAATATGCTATACATCCCCAGTGTAAAGTAAAACACTAAAATGAAGATTAGAGGCATAAACAAAGTAAAATAACATAGTCTCACTTTTATTTTTTAACAATTATAAAACCCACCCTTTCCACCTACATCACTCCACTCACAACTATCTCCTCAAACAAATCACCTCATCCTCACAAATGTCCAAAGAAAAATCCAAACTAGTACAAACCCAGGTCCCAAATCCCTTTACCACCCTCTCCACCCAGAACAAATGTCTCTCCCACAAAAACAAAATAAAAAAGGGCTAAAGTGTTGCTTTCTCTATGCGGGTCTGGAGATCTTCAAGGATTCCCTCAAGGTCTGCCACCCTGCAGTCCAGGCATTCTAGATGCTGCAGGCTGCATTGCTGGAATATGCAGTCAGAGCGAGAGGGTGGCAGCAGTGGTCTGACGTAGATGGGTGGCTGCTAACTGATGTTGTTGCCCCTGAGAGGCTGAAAATTCCAGAAGCTTCCTGGAGGAGCTGGGGACCACAGGCAAGGCACCTGCCTTGTCATACTCCTCCTGTAGAGCAAACATCTACTGGTACTCCAAACAGATGGCTCCAGCCTATGCAGCCAGAGCTGGGCTGGTATCCACTGGCATGTAGGTAGTCCACAAAGAGAAGCTAAATATGTCAAATTGTAAACAGTGCTCTGTGCAAACACTTGTTTATAATTATAGTGGCACAGTAGCAGTGCATTGCTGGTCTCCTAGGGCCATTGGAATATGATGTGGTTGATTACGGGACGATTAAGAGGCACAGAGCCATTTTTGTTACCAACACATGCCTCACTGTGGTTAAGGAATGTCAAAAGGAAAAAAAAATAACAGGCATGAATCTGTTATGAAATCCATGAAATATATGAAAAATATTGTGCATCCTGAAAAATAGATTTTTGTTGGGTGGCTGAGACAGAACTTTGTAAAGGATAAATGACTGAAGTATTAGGAGGTGAGTGAGCAGGCAATGGGAGGTAAGGGAAACACACCTTGTTTTTTGGTTTGCAATACATTGAAAACTTTGTAAATGCTGAATTAACTGAAGCGGATGCACTTGGACAGACAACACTATTGCCTTGCTTAACAAATACAGTGAGTTAAGGCAGTGGGCTTAAAGTTAAAATACCTCCCACTTTGGACCAAAGCTTTGATAACAGAGCAAAGCAAGCAAAATAGGTGAACATGTCCTTCTCCAGAAGATCTCCCTTATTTCTTCATCCAAGTAGTTATCCATTTATCCTTTCATCGTTCTATTTACCCTTTGATAACCCCCATATAAGCTTCACGTTCTCTCATCCAGTCTTTCACCATTTCAATCCATCTATCCATATATCGACCCATCTGTCCATACATTCACCTATCCACCCTTTCAACCATCCTTTCATCCGTACACAGATTTACAGAAGTAAACCAAAGCACAAACTTGTGTGTTGAGGACCTCAGCCCACTCAGGGTATGCCACTGAATCTCATGGAGTTTTCGAGCCACTCAGAGAAACTCTGCATAGCAGAACTTTGTGAGTTTCACTCAGGCCTAGTTATTACCTGGTCTCAGCCCTTAATGAAATCACTGTATAATAATTTTGCGATGTAAGAGGATATGATCACTATAGTCCGTTTCCACAGCTCCATCTCACTTTGAAAAAGTTGAAAGAATGTAACATGGATGACGGTTATATGTTGCACTCACATGAGTGAGAGCAGTGCAAAACACTTTAATGATTTCTGTGAGGGAGACCATGCTACATTCAGCATCAGTGAAACCAGTGCTAACTTTATTACACAGTACAGGGACGGCTTTAATGCTGGTAGCTCCCAGTGCGACAATCTTTGTTTGTACTTTACAACCCCCAAAAACCTCTACAGGTACTCATAACAGTGTAGGGTTTCAGAGCACTTTACATCACACATACATTATACAGAGTCAATGAATGTTAAGTGTGTAAATCAGTCTTCAGGAAATTTCCCATAAGTACATGAGGAATACCAGGTGTAGGAATCATGCCACCAATGCTAGTAGGCAGTATATTGTAAAAGTGTTTGGTCCGGAGAAGCACAACCTCAGAATGTACCACAGTGGTAGCTTTACTAACAAGAATGTATTTCTATTTTCTACCCAAAAAAAACCCTTAAGCAAAAGTACGATAATGAAAGACTGGTTGAAGTATTTGGCAGGGTGGTAACCTATAGCATGCAGTTTGCAGGCAGCTCTTTGATGACAGTTTAAAGCTCACTTGATATATAATGATTGTAACTTATGAAATGTGAGTGACAAAAGGATCTCTGTGACAAAGACAGTAGCCCACTTACTTTGCCTCATAAAATACAGTTCAATAATTTGCATGGTGCACACTCTTTGCAGCACACATATTTAGCCCTAACGCTACTTTATCATGAGTAATAATGGACAATAGGCAAAATTCCGATCTCTCTCCAACAGGAACATTAATCACCAGTGTTACCTTGACAAATTTAATGTTGATTGAAGACTGCGGGGAGCGCAAGTAACTCAACAGCAAGTGCTTTTAAACCCTTGTTATCTCTAAACACAGCACCCTAGACGTCAGCACCAAGTGTGGCTGCAACAGTCCCACTGTCCTAGAGCCGGCCCTGGAATAGTCCAGCTTCAATACTCACAAGGCGTCCAATAATAAGAGTGTCTATCGCTGAATTATTCACATACATTTCTGTAAAGGGAGAAATTGACATCTAGTATAGATGTCAACACCCTGTAAAGGAAAGCTCTGCTACACATCAATGCTCCTTATTGTATGGCTCTGTGCAACCTTGTAGCTATCTATGTTTGTGTCATTCTTACCATACCACTTGTTTTTTGTGATGTTTTTCTGCAGATGTTTTGAGACACAGTCTTGCGTTTTAAATTGCTTTGTGTCACAAGGCTAGCCATAGGTGTTCCCTCACTTTCAGCTGGATTGTATCCTGCTTGCAATTGCTCATCTTATTTCCCGGTTCCTTAGCCTGTAGTTGTTGTTATCCGAGGATAAGGTAAATTGCTGCATTTAGATGGAGTGTGGATGAGAAGTGGATATCATATTTGCCTTTTAAGGTTTAATGGCAGTAACTGTTATTCAATAAATACTTTTGATATATGGGTATATTAGATGTTCCTAAATACATGAATTTGAGGTTTTATAATGGTAAATGCTATATTCACAATGGTTCAATTTCTGGAATTAATTTATTTGTCAGAAAGACTGACTGAGGAGGCGTTGCCTGCCCGTGTCTAACCACCTCACCTGACTTCCTTGAACCTCCTGCTAGGCAAGTCCATTTCTGTCCCCTCATGCTCTCACCTGCTCCTTCCAGCGTCTGACTCCTGCATCTGTACTGCCACATGCCACTGCCCTTCCCAGCCCCACCTACCACTGCTACAATTTTCTCACCCTTCCAAACCTTCTTAATGGCAGCATAAGTGAGGACCAGCAATCAAGAAGGCATTGACTGGCCCTGCCCAATTGCCCAATTGCCTAACCTGACTGCCTTGTCCCTCCAGCCAGGTACTGCCCATTCAGACTCCACAACTATACTGTGCTGCTGCTCATCCTAAGACCCAGCCTTACTTTGCCTGCACTTTCACTCACTCTCATTTTCTTTAGTCTCAAATCATTTGACTTTCTTTTTGTCACTTTTTCTTGTATTATCTTTGTGATTTTCAGCTTTTTTCTTTCTTTTTGACCCCCATTTCCCACTCTGTCTGCTTCATCACTCTCCCTCTCTCACACTTTTAGTCTCTACTGTGCCACTTGTCCCTTATTTGACCACTTTTTGCTGCTTGCTGCACTCCTTTTGCCCAGCTCTTCTTATTCTTTACAATCTTGCACTCTCTCTCCCATACTTTTGACTCTTTGTCCTCTGTTTTTACTACTTTTTTTATAATTTCATCACACCTTTTTGCTCAGCTTTTTCTACTTTTTCTATGCGTTCCTATGTCACTTTGCAACCTCTGACTTTATATTTCTGCATTTCTGTTTTGGTGCCACCTGTGCCACACTCTCACCTGCTCCTTCCCAACACCTCCTACCATGTCTCTTCAATATCTCACCATGTCCTTGACTACCCCTGCTCTTTCCCAATGATCCTTTTCCCCTCCCTCATCTTGTTAATATCATAGGCAGTGTACACATGCAGTGGGCATGCTGATGGCCTCCCAAAGATGGTATAAAGGCAAGCCCTTCTGCAGCCGTCCGCTTCCATTCCCCACCCACGAGAACAGGAGTAACATAGACTCTGATATCATGACCTGTATCTTAACATGTTCTAAATCTGCAGACTTATGAAGTCAAGACCACCAATCCGATCTGATGTATGATATTGATGTAGCAATGGTGAGAACAAGGCAGTTAATTCCAAATTGCTATGACCACAGCTTAAACCAACCAGGGGCCTGATTTAGACCCTGGCGGTAATGGTCCATTCTGTCAATTTTCCAACAGATTTCCTATCTGCCAGCCCGGTGGTCCACCCATTCAATTTAGATGTTGGCAGTCCCATAGACGAATGTCCGCTGACGAACTGCCATCACTGCCATGAATCTTTACCTGTGTCAACTGCATCATAGGCAAAGCAGCTGGCGGCAGGACTCCAGCCACTTTTTCCACAAAGCCAGTCATGATGTGCCTTCCCACTGATGCAACTGTGGCTGTTAAAAACTTCCACACCTGAGTTGGAGGATTGAAAGGGATGTAGGCACAAAACCTATCTTGTTGCCGAGTTTTCTCATTTCCTGCCACCATGAACCTGGTCATACAAGTCTTGCCACTGCTGCTGCTACAGGACCAAGAAGAAAATCCACCTGGTCGTCACAAGAACAGACCGTTAGTTACTGTATTACCTGTCATCCTCTGAATTGTCGGTGTACATTAGTGTTGGACTCATGCATGTTACAAAATGATTGGCAACATGTAGCACAATGATGTTCAATGCTTAAGTCTGTAATATTGTCATTTGAGACAAATAAAAAAACACATCTTGTCATATTAGTAACACTCCCCAATCTGATACTAACTGCCTTCATGACGGTGGAAACCTACACAAAAATTCACATCAATCCCAAATCATAAAGGTGTGTGCAATAATTTACCCATAACTACCATAACCTGTACGTAAAAAAGGCACCTACATAAACCCAATAAGGGTACACAGAATGTTGCTTTAAACTCCAAATAATGTGTCAGACATGTATGAAAGTCAAATGTCCCTTTGGTATGTGTAAATTATGTCAAATATTAGATGTGTTATAACTCTAAAGTGACATTTACTTTGTGTAATGCATATGTTCACACCATGTAACAAAAACACACATACATTCTCCAGGCAAAATAAGACAAACATTTACATGTTTGATGTAAATGCCCAGCAACATGATGAATGCTTGCACCAAATAAAACATGTCTATCACCAATGTACAACACAAATGTATGCATCAAAAATAATCAAAAACAAAACCTGTGCTTGTCACTGTCAGAAATTAGAGTAAGTGCATGGCACACACGTAAGCAGAAATTGCATCATCAGCAAAAAATTAGTAACAATTGCCAAGACATAGGTTTTGTAAAGAAAACATTTTTTTTCAAAAATTGAGATACGTATCTCAATATATGTATTGAATGCAATAACTTTTCAAAAAAGATAAATATTTGCTACGAGCCCCAACTCAGGGTTACATGCTCAGAGCTTGCATCCTGTTTGTATTGCCAAATACAACCTCTTCAGTAAGTGGAATCTACTGGGTAGAGAGAAGGAACTTCAGTGATCTTTCTTGGGGCGGGGTGTTGGTCTTTGAGTTTGGGAAGGGTGGGTTTGGTTTTGGGAGGGTGGGTTTCAATTGGAGGGTGTGGGTTTAGATTTGGGAGGGCCAGGTTGAGGTTTGGGAGGGGTGAGAGGGTTTAAGAAGGGATGGAAGGGGTTAGCGCCAGGGGAAATAGACGGTCTTCCATGGGAAAATGAGTAGGGTGGTTGGAAGGGAGTTCAGGTTGGTTGAGTGAGTGGCAGGAGGTGATGTGCATGTATCTGTTGCTGGAGAAGTTGCGTACGCGTTTGGTGTGAGTTTTGGTTTGTGTTTCATTTTGGGCATCTGTTGTTTGGGTGAGTGTGGGTATTTGCGTACAGTGTGTGTAACGTCTAACGTATTTGTGTGTACGGATGGGTGTTCTGTGGAAGTGCTGCTTTGTGGTGCCTGTGGATGTCCCGGTGCAAGTCTGTGCGTGGTGATTGAGGATGTTTTTGTGGTGGTGACTGTGGTATCTGTGCTTGTGGTTATTTGTATGGTGGTGGGTGTGGTGTCTGTTTGTGTGGTGGCTGCACTTGTGGATGTGGTGATCGGCATGGTGTCTGTTGGTATGCTTGTGGTAGTTTTAGGTGTGATGTCTGCATGTTTATATGTGTGTCAGTGATTTTGCTGTGTCTGTGTTTATGTGTGGATATCCTGTTGTGTGGGGTCATATAAAGGAGTGCGTGTGCTTTGGATAGGGCTTGGAATAGGGATTAGGGAATAGAAAGGACTTGGGAATTGGGACATGAGGTTGGGATAAGTGGGAAGTTGTGGTCAGTGAGGATGCCAGAACTTGGAATGAACACTGTAGGCCAGTCATGGTGCTATGAATGCCATCCAGGTCAGTTAACATCTGTTAGGCCCCTGGATAGCATTCAGTATGGCAGTCTGGACTACAGAGATAGTCCTTCTATTGAATTTGTATCAACCATCATGTTGATGCCATTCAACATTGCTGAAAATAAAAAAGGTTAAACAACAAGAATAGATACAAACAATAACAACCTTGATGCTGCTGTTGGGCTCTCAACTACCCATCATGCTGCCCATTATGGGGGTCAGGATGTAGTGCACATGCTTGCTTTGTTGGAAGGATTAGCCAAGGCTGACTTCTGCTGACTTCCTGGTCCAGCATCAAAGATCCTCTCACCTGTTCCTGTAATGCAGGCTACGCAGCTTAAGGACCCCCAGAGTCTGCACCTTCTTGGCAATGGCCCTCCAGATGTCCCAGTTTTGATGAATGTTGACCTGTATAGAAGGGAAAAAATAACACCAAAAGAGGTTTAGAGTTTTTGTTTGTCTATAGTGGTGTAACACAATGTTGTTGCATCTCTCATATGCATTTCCAAATCAGTGCAGATTACTTGAAAAAAATCAAATTGTTCCTAGGAAATACTAATTTGCACTGATCTGTTGAGTACCCTCAACACTTTATATCTCCTCATGTTATCAATCCAGGCCACAAGCATCAAGTAGGACAGGGCTAGAAAACCTTTCCTGTAATGTGACCCACTCCTGATCACTTCAAATCATTGTGAGCTAGTAAAGGACAAACAACCTGTTCATTATTTGCACATAACCCTACACACATACAATGGTTTCATGCCTAATGTTCTATGAGACAGAAACTATGGTTTGCACCATATACAGTGACTAAGAGCAGTATGGAGGGGCTGCCCAGGGTCAGTGAGAGCATGGTTTTGGGTCATGTATGAACAAGTGTTTGAAGTAATGGCACATACTTGTATGAAGGATTGAGAGTGTGTCATTTAGATTTGCAGCACAGGAAATACCTTCCCCTATATGTGGCACCATGACATAGTTGAAACATGCAGAAAATATGAGCTGTAAATTCACTTCATAGTACAGCTTCAGATAACTCCATAATGTTGAAGAATCTTCTTGAACTTTACATTTCATTAATTTCACCATGAGCTGTATGTTTTCACTTACACTAGTGGTACAGGTTCTACTGGCAACTGAAACTAAGGGGCCTGCAGTTTGTCTAATGAAATCTGAAACTGTGAGCAACATAAACTGAAAATTGAGCTTATACTTTTAGAGAACTTTTCATTTCAATGTACATACATTTTGATATAGTCAAACAACATTCTGAATCCAGTTAAATCATTCAGTTCACTGAACTCCAATAACAACACTTCACACATGAACAAAAAGGGACAAATTAGCCTGTGTATGAAGGAGGAACAAGTTACTTTGACAAACATTTCACACTCAAGCATGTACCTATCCACTGGGTTCCCATATAGCTTTTTGTACAGGGACAGGTCATCCCTGGTGAAAATCTCCAATTCCGCAGGGGAGAAGGCAAGGGCCCTGTCACCTGCTTTGCCTGTCATCTTGGCTCCCAGAGGTTGGTAACAGAAGCAAAAGTCGAGGAGGTGTTGTTGGCAGTGGTGTTAGGAGGCAAGTGAGCTTTTTTCCAGGCACCGGGCACAAGTACACAGCATACTGGCTCTGCAACAGAGACGGACACAGCCATTGGCTTTAGTGCATAGCAGTCACACAAGTTAGACTATGGTAGTGTCTGTCATGAATGCTACACCTAACACACAGTCCATTTCTGCTGACGGCCATCGGATAGCCAATGTCTTGACAGCAAGGGCAGTCCCCCACCATTTTAGGACATGAAGATGTGTATTTTTAAATTGCTTTTGTGTCACCAGCACTCAAAAGGGTGACTACTTTGTTAACAATGTCAGATACTAAGACACTGTTTTTGCCGAAATCTGACACATTATACTTACGTTGACAGTAATTGTTAAAATATATATATTTTTTTAATTATGTACAAATAATACATTTCAAATGTGTTATTTAAACATTATTTATAAAACAAAATCTCAGAAATGTAAAAAAATAGATTTTAAGTTGCAAAAATGTTTTATAATTATGTGTACATATATGACACAATAAGATCACTAATGTAATCAAGACATAAGATATGTGTTGATTGTGAAAGTATTGCGTGACAATTCTAAGTGATAGTTTGTTTTCCTTACATGCAGGCATATGAACCCAGGGGTGGGTAGAAGAAGATGTCCTCATATCTTTAGACCGTTTTCAGACCTTGCCACCATGAAGGAAAGGGACATAATAAAGAAAGTCAGACTAAATACACAAACTATACTGTATTTATGTCAACAGCTGGAACCTGTACTCCTGCCTCACAATAGGAATAAAACAGCAATAACACCAATAGTGAATTCATGGCAGTAATTTATTTTGTGGTCACTGGATCTTTTCAATACACTGTGGGAATATCTGGAGGCATGTCACAGTCATCTTTCAGTGGTGTGCTACAAGACGTCCGCGCTTCAGTGATGAGGCACATCAACAGCTTCATTCAGTTTCCAATACCAGTGTGATTCACTGGGGCTGTCTCCCAGACAGGACAGATGAACCAGGCATCCCCTTGTCTTCCAGACTTGCAGGAGGGGTATCGTAACTAAATGCTTGATCGTGGCTGGAGTAGAGGTGTCTTCTGTTGCAGACAGTGGTCCACTGGCCCTTGATGTTGGACCCTTTATGAATTACAAAAAAAGGTCTGTATTGTATCTCAAATGTGTCTTCAGCTACAATTGAAGCAACCTAAAAAAGAAGTATGATTAATGGAATGTTTAGACCTTTGTATGATTTTTCATTTTTACTCATGTGGGTTAATGTACACAGATGGAAACTTCAGCAACAATGATGGGGAGATGTCCTGAAATGTAACATATGATTTGGAAAGTGTACATTACATATACCAGACATGCAACTCAACACAGTAGAGAGGAGATTTGAGAGCTGAGCCATTTCAAGGCCTAGCAGCCTACAAAAAACTATGGTATGACTCATTGGATTAAATGGCATTGATCATCATTTGAACACTGCAAAGTAAATTGTGTTTCAATACAACTTATAATCAGCCTACCAAAGAACATGACTGGAAATATTTTAATCCACAAACTATGATTTATACAAGCAAGTAGATCAATTCAATTTAATGAGAAGAAGGTGACAACATACTGGGTCAATACACTGATGAAATTTGTATACATATGACACCTACGCAAATCTTTGACTTTTGTGCATATGTGGAAGAAAAGGGAGGTTGGGTTACATCACATTGCAATATTGTTTTGCAGAGACAAAAGCAGGTCATCATCGTAGTTGTAGTCATTTGTAAAGACTATTGCCAATACTTGTGAAAAATGTAGTAACTTATACCTATGTAAATTACTACAGTGAAAATTAATACACATTTACGATATGTACACATCATATGTATATAATGTGAGTAAGTTAAAAAACACTATACCTTCAGGTACATATTGATGGAGTTTGGAACCAGTTTATTGAAGTACAACAAACTGCACTAATAAAGCAAGGGACTATGGAAATGCAAGGGGTGATCCTTGGAGAACAACACACAATCTGTCAATACACATTGCTCATTCAATAAGCCAATCAATCAATCAAGTCATATTTATATAGCACAGCTAAACACCAGGGGTATCCAGGCAGTGTACTGTGGGTATCATGTGAAGAGCCAGGTTTTGAGTCCTTTCCTGAAGTAGTTTAGAGAGGGTGCAGTGCAAAGTTGGAGGGGGAGAGTGTTACAGGCTTTGGTGGCGAGGTGGGTGAAGGAGCGTCCAAAGCTGCGGCAGATGGGTGGTGTCTGAGTGATGGTGAGGTATGCGAAGTGGAGGTTTCTGGTCAGTAGGTGGAAAGACAGACAGTGGTTCAGGTAGATTGGTCCTTGGTTGTGGAGGGCTTTGTTGGCATGTGTGAGGAGTTTGAAGAGGCATTTTTCTGGATGGTAAGCAGGTTGAGTACCAGTCTGATTGCTGCGTTCTGGTTTGTCTGGAGTCTTTGCATGAGTTTAGAGGTGGAGCTGGTATAGAATGCATTGCTGCAGTCAAGCTGGCTGGTGATGAGGGCATACACCATTTTTTTCCTACTGCTGATGGGCAGCCATCTGAAGATCTTGCAGAGTAGTTGGATCATGTGGACACAGGCTGAAGCGACAGCATTGAGCTGCTGTTTCATGCAGAGTTCGCTGTCCAGGATGATACTGAGGTTGTGGGTGTGGTCTTTTGGAGTGGAGGTTAGTCCGGGCTGTGCTGGCCACCAGGAGTTGTTCCAAAGGGTAGAGTGTCTGCTGAAGATCAGGACTTTCGGTTTTTGTCTGCGTTGAGTTTTATCCAATTGTCTTTCATCCAAGTTGTGACATATGTCATCCAGTTGTGGAAGTTGGTCTTAGGTGATGTGAGGTTCTCTGTGAGAGAGGGAGGATGAGCTGTGTACCATGATGTTGATGTAATGGGATCTGACTATGTCTGCAGGTGATGTCATGTAGATGTTGAAGATGGTTGTGCTGAGGAATGAGCCTTGGGGTCCTCCACAGATGGTGTAATTGGGCTGTGAGGTGAAGGGTGGAAGTGAAAAAGGGTGCCATCCATCTGGGCGCATCATCAGTGATTCCAATACTGCTTAGTCTACTGATGAGAGTGTGGTGGGAGACTGTGTTGAATGCTGCACAGAAGTCTCGGAGGAGGAGGGCGGCTGATTCTCTTTTGTCAAGTAGGGCTCGGACGTCATCTGCTTTGGCTATCAGGGCTGCCTCAGAGCTGTGATTGGCTCTGAAGCCCGCTTGGGATTGGTTCCAGCAGTTTGTTGCTTTCCAGATGGTTGGTGAGTTGGAAGTTGATAGCCTCTCTAGGACCATGGTGGGGAACAGGAGGAGGGAAATGGAATGGTAGTTCTAGAGCTCACTGGTGTCAGCCAAAGGCTTTTTGAGGAGGGATCTCACTTCTGTGTGTTTCCATGCACTGGAAAAGGTGGCTGTAGTTATGGAGTCATTGAGAATTGTGGTGTACTGGTGGCTGATCTTGGTGCCTCCGAGGTTGAAGAATCAATGAGGGCGTGGGTGCTCCTGAGTGGATGGACTTCATCAGGGTGGTTGTTGTTTTCCATGTAGTGATCAGATGGTGGTTGATGGGTTTCTGACGAGGTTGTAGGGTTGGGGATGGATGTTTCTGTAGATGGTTGCAATTTTGTTGTGTAAGTGGTCAGAGATGGTGTTGCAGTGTTCCTTGTGGGCATGTGAATTCTCTGACGATGATGAAGACTTCCTTTGGTTTGGTTGGAGCTGTTCTCGATCCGGTACGTTAGGGCTTCATTCTTTGTGGCTTTGAACTGATGGTGGGAGCCGTTGAGGACACCTTTGCTCTTGGGAGAAACAACAATGATACTACTAATTTGGAAAACATAAGATATTTTTTAAACTGAAGTTTAACTGTACATATTTAAATAGGCATATAGAATATTTCGCACAGCTAAGTTAAGGGCAAGGGTCCGTTTTTGGTTGGGGAGCTAATAATAGGTGTAGCTTACAATTCTCCAATCCACCAGGGATTCCTGTCAAACCTTCAGAATGTAGGATCTGCAAGACCTTCTCCTTAAAAGGAAAGAGTTGTATTGGGGGTTGTGAGAATCACCACCAGTACTCTTGGCTTCCAGGTGATGTTTGGAGGCCAGGGAATGGACTCTCCCCTGCAGATTGTTCCTCCTCTTTCTAATTTCCTCCTATGTGCGCACACTGTTAGCCACAGCATTCTCTTTATCCCACATTTCCCTTTTCTAAGATATGGTAGTATTTTGTACTTGTGCTCCAAACAATTGTGGCTCTACTCTAATGATTTAATTCACCAAGACTGTCAATTAATTCTTCATTTGTAAAGTGTGGGTTCCTCCTCCCTGCCATACTGATTAAAATATAGATATACTAGCGCCCCAACAGTGATTTGAAAAATAATGTAAAAATGAAAAAGTGAAAAAAACTGAGAGAGATTTGAAAAAAATGTATAACCTGGCTGTTCAGTGGCAAGGTTGTCCTCAGGTTGGTGGTCAGCAGTGGAATGGCAGAGGATCATAGTTTGAAATGAAGTGTGTTTTGCAGGTGTTCACAATTGTCCAATATACATCAGCTGTGGGATGCTAACCTCCATCCAATAGTCATAGTCCAATGCTGAATGGGTTTTGCGACAGACTTTCACTATCAGGGGACCACCGCTGTCACATGACTAGCATTACTGTGTAATCTAAATATGGTTGGCAAAATGCCGCCATCCTGACGGCAATGGAGTGGTTGGCGCAATGCCGCCATCCCAATGGCGATGGAGTGCTACTTGTCAGCATTGGAGTCTGCCCTGTCGACTGTGGGATGCAGCTAGCGTGATGAAGTATACTCCACCGATGCAAACAGCGGTTGACCAGCTTAGGCCTAAATACACAAATTGGAACACAGTGAGCTTGACAGAGTACTTGGGACCTTTGCACTGGTGGGACAGTGGTATTACCATTATGAGTTTGGCAGATGGAAAACTCTGTCCGCCAAACTCCCGACAAGTTAGAAACAGGCTTTAGCATTGTCTCTGGCAAGTAATTGAGCTGACAGCAATACTGTAGCCCACAGGGAGCACTGGCACCCTCACAATGTTCACTGTCTGCAAAGCAGACAGTGAACATTGCAATGATGCTGGACAGAGGGGGCTCTGCACTGCAAATGCATGGGCAGTGCAGGCCCCCCCCCTGTGGCCCCCTGCACCTGTTCTCCACCAGCATTTTCTTGGTGGTGTTCCCGCCATGAAAACTGGAGGAGAAAGAGGTTGTAATTGCCTGAGCTGTGCTGCTTGCAGCGCTGCCCTGGCAGATTAGGATCTCCACCACCACCAGACTCTGGGGTTTCCCTGGTGGTGCAACCGCCAGGGTTGTAATGTGGTGTTCGGACCGACATATCCGCAGCAATCCATACCCCCATTGTGAGTGTGGCAGTCTGTAGACCGCCACACTCGTAATCAGGCCCTTAGTAATATGATCATTGATAGTACCAGCTGATCGTAAATTAAGGTAATCCAAAACATGAAACTTCTTTTAGTAGATTTGGAAGCAATTTTTGCAGGTTTATTAATTTGATCAAGCAATGATTAACTTTGAGCAGCCACTATAACAGCAAAACATATCTTCTCATTTCAGCATCTACATTAGAAGGACTGCACAACTTACTTTTGTCACTGGTAAAAGCTTTAGAAAACAATAGAGAATGCTTTGAATGTTATAAGGCACTGGTGAAATAAATGTGCCTAGCTACAAACATGCTACAACTAAAAAAGTTGTGCTGCTAATTGGACCTACTACATCAAGGGATAATAGGCTGTTCTACAACATATATATACTGCCTGTAATAATAAGTCATATTTTTTTTCTGGGAAAGATAAACCCAAAAACATTGATAGCAGTAGTATACATTAGAGGAGAAGCAAGAAGTTAATATTGAGATTGATACAGTGAATCATGTGGAAGAGAGAACTGAATAAAATGTGATGAATACATTCTAAAGTGATTAGCTAAATTGGCAGAGGACAGATATCCATGAAGTAAGAAGTACTGAAATGGAAACTGTCAGATAAAAATAATAAGTTAACTGCAGTTATTAAAGTAGTAAAGATTGAAAATCAAACAACAGCAGGAGAGGCCTTTCAGGTTAGAAATATTCAACGACTACAAGCAACTCATTATTAAAAACTGTTATGTGACAGCAAATGGGGCCTTTACTCAAGTATTCCCATAGAACTATTGAAAGAAAAAGGGAGCAAGAATTAATCGTACATGGGAAAATAGTTTTGGACATGAAGGCTTTAGTAATACACCTTTTGAAATAGTTGGAAAAAAATGAAGCCTATTGGGATGCTAATAGCTTTAACCTCATGCTAGTTTTTGTTTTACTAATGCTTGAAAGGAACAGCGGTTCCTATAGCATGCAATTGGCAAGTTGTACTGAGAGAAACAATTATGCCAAGATGCAATGTACATGAGAACAATTAAATAAAACCACATTTATTTAGCAAAGTAAATAAATATTAGGTGGTGAAAACATCAAATTCAAAGGTTGAACAATTATAAAACAAAAGAACTCAGACAATAATGTGTGAAATAAATCAAATAAATCTGTTAGTCATAAATAAATCGACAGTAATAATCCTGCCCTTATGATCATTACTTTATACATTTTACAGGGTCAGTGAACAAGAATCAATAACGTTTCGATCCTATAACCATAACTGGATTATTATCAGGACATTACAAATTATGAAAATCTGAACAACTAATCCATTTCCTCTTGACCTCTATTCTCAAGCTTGCTTTGCTCTGTCCTTGTCACGTACTGCGCTGGACTTCTCACCTCTGGATTTCGGATTGGCGAATACACCAAGTCTTCTACAGGTCCTGGATGCTCCCAGATAAGGGCGACCCCTTCTAGTAGCCACGGTGCCGCTTGACAGGCTACGCCAAAGCAGACCGTACCCTCCAGAAGGAGTCCCAGAGGGAAAAAACCCCAACACTGGGGAAAAAACCTCTAACAGGAACTCCATAAGGAAAACAAGAAAAAACAGGACTTGACAACAGGAAACAAAAATAGGCAATATCCAGGGTACAAGGCAGGAGAAAAGGAACAGGCAAAAATCTCCCAGGGCAAAAACAGGAACAAAGAACAGGCAAAAATCTCCCAAGGCAAAAGCAGGAACAAAGAACAGGCAAAAATCTCCTAAGGCAAAAAAGCAGGAACAAAGAACAGGAGCGAACAGCACAACCAGAAGGAAGTGTTTGCAACGCAAGGAGGAACAAGACTGACTGACTTATATACTGAGAAAAGGGAATTGACATCACAAGAAAGGGAAGTAACACCATCTTGGATTGGGAAAAGCCCATAGACCAGTATAGGAAAAAGGAAGTAGTAAAAAAGAAAAACAGAGCATGCTGGGACAAAAACACGAAGAAGACAAGATGGACACAACATGGATAGAGACAGACAAAAGGCCCAACAAAAAAACCACCACCAACAATAAAAGAAGAAAAAAGGCTACAAGTAAGTGTCGCGCGACCGGGAGCGAAATATATGCTTCCCAGAAAGCTTAGTCAAAAAACGCGGGGAACGGCGCTCCGAATATCGGTAGCGCGTTCCACCCGCGAGGACAGAAAGAGACGCTGCGTCAGAGCGTGGCGTTACAATAGGTCCCCTCCCCGAGGCTCCAGGTTTGTCAGGATGATTGTCAAAAAACAGGCGAACCAAACGGGGAGCATGGACGGAGAAAGCATCTTCCCACGAACAGTCACTGAGGGGGTATCCCTTCCAGTGGACCAAAAACTGTAGTTTGCGTCGAAAAATTCTGGAATCACAGATCTCCTGGACTTCATACTCAGGCTGTCCGTTGATAGAAAGAGGAGGTGGACGTTGGAACTGGCGATGGTAAGGATCAGGAACAAAGGGTTTTAACTGGGACACATGGAAAAAAGGATGAATCCTCCAGGTATGAGGTAAGCGGAGACGCACAACTACAGGATTCAGGATGTGCGAAATTCGAAAGGGTCCATAAAAACGTGGTTTGAACTTATTGGTGGAAAACCGGGATGGTAGAAATCTGGAAGAAAGCCATACCTTGTGGCCCACTTGATACAAAGGTGCGGCTTGCCGATAACGATCCGCCTTTCGCTTCATAGCTTGTTTTGAAGCTAGGAGATTAGTGTGAAGTAGGCCCTGGATGCGACGGATCTGTCGTGAAAAAGAAGTGACAGCAGGCACAGAAGAGGATGTTTGGGAAACAGTAGTGAAAGTCCTTGGATGAAATCCATAGGTACAATAAAAGGGTGTGGTCTTGGTCGCACTATGTATTGTGTTGTTATAGGAGAACTCTGCAGGAGCAAGATATTCTGACCAATTGCTTTGTGTGGCATTACAGTAACATCTCAGATACTGCTGAAGTTCTTGATTCACTCGTTCAGTTTGCCCATTCGTTTGTGGATGGAAACCCGAGGATAAAGAAATCTCAATGTTAAAGAAGGCACAAAATGCTCTCCAGAAACGTGAAACATATTGAGGCCCTCTGTCCGAAATGACCTCTAGAGGAAGACCATGGAGGCGAAAAATATCTCGTAGAAAAATGTGACTCATTTCTGGGGCCGTTGGTAGTTTCTTCAAGGCTGTAAAATGGGCCATCTTGGTGAATGAATCTACGGTTACCATGATTACTTGGTTACCAGAGGAAGTAGGTAGAGAGCATATGAAATCAGTGGATAGAGTACACCAAGGAGCGGAAGGAACCGGTAAAGGTCTTAATAAACCTGCCACCTTAGTTCGGGGTGTCTTAGTCTGGGCACAGACTGGGCATGCTGACACATAGGTTTCAGTGTCTGTCTTTAGTGAAGGCCACCAAAAAGATCGCTGAAGCAGTTCCTTGGTCTTCCTGATACCTCGATGACCGGCTATAGGAGAATCATGGCACATTTGCAGGGCTTCTGTCTGCACTTTCTTGGTAGGTAGGAAGAGAGCATGTTGATGATAGAAGTAGTTGTCCTTCTTCTGCAAAAAAGGAGTCACTTTATCCCATTCTGAAGCAGACAGAAACTGGTACTCGGATTGAATGCGTTCTTGAAAAGATTGAGTAGCTCCGATGATCCTGCTAGACTCAATAAGATGTGGAGAGGAGTTCTGGGCTATGTCAGGATATCTGCGGGATAAGGCATCTGCCACTAAATTCTGGAAACCAGGTATGTACGTGATCACAAAATCGTACTGGCTAAAGAAAAAAGCCCATCGAGCCTGACGACTGTTGCGACACTGAAAGCTCCGAAGACACTGGAGATTACGGTGATCAGTCCTAGCTTCAAAAGGCTCTCTGGAACCCATCAGGAAATGCCTCCATTCCTTACAAGCTACTTTGAGAGCGAGTAGTTCTCGTTCCAGTACAGAATAATTTCGTTCAGCCTCTGATAGAATATAGGACAGATAAAAGATTGGATGTTCCAATCCCTCATTGTCTTGTTTCTGCAGCAAAACTGCTCCAATAGCTCTGTCTGAGGCATCAGTCACGACGATAAATTTCTTGGTATTGTCAGGATGACGCAACACGGGTGCTTGGGTAAAGGCTGTCTTTAATTCTTGAAATGCGTGTTCAGCCTCCTTGGTCCAAATGAAACCCTTCTTCAGGTTCTCTTTCTTAATTGTTTGTGTTATGAAACTTTGTAGGTGGGCAAAGTTCTGAATAAACTGACGATAAAAGTTTGATAACCCAAGAAAACATTGCGTTTCTTTAATGGACGTTGGAGAAGGCCAATCTAATATGGCACTGACCTTGTCAGGATCCATGGATATTCCGTGTTGATTAATACAAAACCCGAGATACCTTACTTCAGATTTATGGAACTCGCACTTCTCAGGTTTACAAAACAATTGGTTTTTCTTGAGTCTTTCCAGGACTTGCAGGACATGATCTACATGGTGCTCAGGATCACGGGAATATATCAAGATATCATCCAAATAAATGACTACATATTGATTGAGTACATCAGAGAACACTAAATCCATAAATCGTTGAAAAACAGAAGGGGCGTTGGTCAGTCCAAAGGGCATAACACGATACTCATAGTGCCCAAAAGGGGTACGGAAAGCAGTCTTCCATTCATCTCCTTCCTTGATCCGAAGGAGATGATAGGCACCCCGTAAGTCTAATTTAGTAAATATCTTGGCTCCTTGAATGGCATCCAGTATATCTCTGATTAAAGGCAGTGGATATCGATCCTTCATCGTTATTCTGTTGAGTTCACAAAAGTCCACACAAGGACGCAGATCCTTAGTCTTCTTTGGGACGAAGAAGAGAGGAGCCCCAGCGGGGGACGTGGAAGGAGCAATCAAACCGTTGTGTAAGTTGTCATCTAAATATTCCCTTAACACCTTCTTTTCTTGGTCTGTCAGAGAATACATTCGACCGAAGGGAATGACTTCATCAGGAATTAAAGGAATAGCACAGTCATAACTCCGATGAGGTGGCAAAATAGAATTACTAGGTTTCTGAAAAATCCCGATATATTCCTGATAACAATCTGGAACCCCCTGGATAATATTGATAGAGTTAGTGTTATCCTTAGTTGACTGACAGGACCTTTTTGGAGTCCAATAAGAAGTAGTAGAATAACAATTCTGTTGACAAAATGAAGACGTTAGGGATATAATTTGTGTTTCCCAATTGATATAGGGGTTGTGTCGAGCTAACCAGGGAATTCCCAAAATCATGATGTGATTTGGTGAGGCTATGAGATCAAAGGCAACGTGTTCTTGATGCCCCCCAAATGTCAAACAAAGAGTAGGAGTTGAGGCCACCAAAGATTCTGAGGTTGACGGAGAGCCATCCACTGTGTGAACCTGCTCAGGGGTTTCTTTAGGAATGCGGGGAATTCCTTTACTAGTAGCCCAGGTCTCATCCAGATAGAGTCCACTGGCTCCACAATCAAGGAGAGCCAGAAGATGTTCTTCTTGATCTTGTGAACTCTGTAACTTGACCGAGAGAATAAATAGGGTGGACATGCTTTCTTTGGAGGAACATATTGATGGTACTTCAGCTCCTCCCGTCTCCTTCCTCCTTACAGGTGACGGGAGCTGGCGTTTCCCGCAGGCCTTGAGGGACGTACCGGACAACTACGGATCAGGTGGCCAGCCTTACCACAGTATAGGCAAAGTCCCCTTCGTCGTCGTTCCTCCCTTTCTGACTCCGTCAATGGCCCACAAACCAAATCTATCTGCATGGGCTCTTCATGGGGAGGTGGAGAGGCTTCAGATGGACTATCTTCCATTCGCCGACTGCTAGCACGGAAGGTACCGGGCTGGTATGGAGCTCTAGTTCTACGTCTTTCCATCTTGCGTTCTCGAAGTCTATACTCGATGTTCATAGATTGATCCATTAATTCTGTCAAAGAACAAGCTGGGGAAGAGTGTACAAGCTCATCTTTAATTTCTTCACGCAGGCCTCGGCGGAAAAGGGTTACGAAGGTGCGTTCTACCCAGGAGGTTTCAGCTGCTAGCTGTTTGAAGCGGGTTATATACTGTAGTACATCCTGATTACCTTGCTGAATGTCACATAAGGCTTCTTCAGCTGCTGCTTCTACCCCAGGTCTCTCAAACATTTGTTTGAAAACAGTCAGGAAAGCGGAATAGTTAGCCAGGACTGGGTCATCCGCAGAAACCAGAGGAGTTGCCCAAGCAAGCACTGGACCAGACAAGGTGCTGATCAGATAGCCCACCTTAGTCTTATCCGAAGAAAATGGGAGTGGACGAAAGGCAAAGAAAAGCGTCAGGGCGTCCAAAAATTCCTTCATCTTTAAGGGATCTCCGGAATATCGAGAAATAGTAGCAGATACGGGTGGTATGTCCATTGATCGGGAAGACAAGACCTGTCGTAGCGCAGTGTTCTCTGCCCGTAACTGTTGTAACTCTTGGGCTTGTTGTTGGACAGTTTGTAACATAGCTTGAGCATTTTCTGACACCTCTCCCTGTGGATCTTCCATGGCGCTCTCGCAACGCAGAATCTTTTGGCGTTGCAATCTGTCACGTACTGCGCTTGACTTCTCACCTCTGGATTTCGGATTGGCGAATACACCAAGGGGGTCATTCTGACCCTGGCGGTCAGTGTTAAAGCGGCGGCCAACCCGCCAACAGTCTGGCGGCCAAAAAAGTTGAATTCTGACCCTGGCGGGAACCGCCAACACAGGCCGCCGCATTAACACTCCGACAGCCACGGCGGTAAAAACAAACAGCGCAGCGGTCACCGCCAACAGGCAGGCGGCAGACAATGTACCGCCCACCCTATCACGACTCACCAATCCGCCACCTTTTCCGGGGTGGGAACCCCGCCGATAAAAACACGGCGGAAACAGACATCTCCAATGGAAAACGCTTACCTCGACACACTCCACGCGGAATCGGAACAGCATGGAACCCGAACTCCACATCCTCCCAGCCATTGCCTTCCTGCTATTCTTCCAGGATCACGAACCTCGCCGCAGACGACAACGGTGAGTACTGCACCTACGACACAGGGGAGGGGGAGGAGGAAAGGTTACGGGCACACACATACGCCACACACCCACCCCCACCCTCACCCCCACCGAAATACTTACTCACCTATGCTGATAAAAAAGTCAGAGTGACACCCCCAAACCCCTCCCCCAAAAAACAAAGACAAAAGGCAATGAATCTAAAAGTAGAACTATATTATTGCAACAATAAAGTATAGCGACCTTAGCAATATATGAAGAATTAATACACATCTAGAACTATATCCATACAAGTAGCAAAAGTCCGGCCCAGTCTTTCAAAGTCCAAATGTCCGTGGGCCAATGTGCAGCAACACATGGGCAAAGCCCACACACAAGATCGAGTCCATTGGAGAGAACACTGCTGGGGCATCACAAAAATAAAAAACAGGCACCTCAGGGGGAAGAGAAGGGGGTGCACCTCAGCCACATGAGTCCACGACGCCAGATCCACGAAGGCCCTCCATGCCCACTGTGCCATCCTGGGGAGTGCAAAGCCACAGTCTCACAAGTCTCTACAGTGGGTGGATTGCCCACTGTGCCATCCTGGGGAGTGCAAAGCCACAGTCTCACAAGTCTCTACAGTGGGTGGATTGCCCACTGTGCCATCCTGGGGAGTGCAAAGCCACAGTCTCACAAGTCTCTACAGTGGGTGGATTGCCACTGTTACATCCTGGGGAGTGCAAAGCCACAGTCCATCAGGTGGATTACAGAGACCACTGGTCATGGAGGAGGCATGGTGGGCAGAGTGCGTCGTGAAGGCCTGCCCGACACAGAACCGGGACTGCCAATGGGCCAGCGGTGCTTGACAGGAAGGGCCCAGCGGAGCGGTGCTTGACAGGAAGGGCCCAGCGGAGCGGTGCTTGAGACGGCGGTGCCCAGCGGAGCGGTGCTTGACAGGAAGGGCCCAGCGGAGCGGTGCTTGAGACGGCGGTGCCCAGCGGAGCGGGGCTTGACAGGAAGGGCCCAGCGGAGCGGTGCTTGACAGGAAGGGCCCAGCGGAGCGGTGCTTGACAGGAAGGGCCCAGCGGAGCGGTGCTTGAGACGGCGGGCCCTGTTCAGCGGTGCCTCTCACGGCGGGGCCCTGTTCAGCGGTGCCTGTCTTGTGTTTCCAGTGAACCACACCTGGCCAATACTTGCCGCTCAGTCTGCCTCTGACCTTTCCGTTGCGGGGCCCTCCTGTGATGGAGTCCTGGGGCCCTGGGTCTCCTCCGATACCCCCGGAATGGGGCTGGTGGGGCCCTCATGGCCAGGTCGGCTGCTCCCTGCCTTTTGCTCCTTGCTGCCCTTGCCCTCCTTGGCAGACTGTCCGTGGCCCTTGGCTCCCTTACCCGATGTGGCAGGTGACGGTGCAAGGCTACCCTCCTTGGGGGCAGGCGTATCAGGCCTGTCGTGCCTGCCCTTCAGTTTTTTGCTCCTCTTGCCAGGGGGGGGCTGGCTGTGCCTTTGCTGCTGGACGATGTCCCAGCCCAAGGAAAGGGGGGACTCCAAAAACCAGGCACGACGTTCTTGGGAGTTGCTGGGCTGGTGGTGGCTGAGGTGTTTGTGGAACTCTTACGGGATGGAGGGGGTGGGTGAGGTGAGGAAAAGAGGTCAAGTTTAGAGAGGAAGATTTTCTTTGGAGCCATGGGAAGGGTAGCTGGAGTGGGTATGGGAGTGGAGGAAGAGGATGTGGTTGTAGGAGAGTCAAGTGTGCTGTCTTTGGGTGCAGGTGCTTGGGCAGGAGGCTGACGTGAGGTGGATGGCTGTTGTTTGGGTGCCTGCCTGCGTTTGTGTGGTTGGGAAGTGGGGGTGACAGACACAGTGGGAGAGCACACAGGGGACGTGTACATGGCAGTGGGGGTAGTGACTGCACGTGTGCGGACTGGTCTGAAGGGTGTGCTGGTGATGGGTGCAATGGCTGATGGTGGTGTGCTTGCAGGTGTGTGTGGAGACGTCACAGGGAGGGAGGAGGGAGACAAGGAGGTGGGGGACACAGAGGAGGTAGTGACTGTTGGCATGTCTGCATCTGGATGTTGCTTGGGTGAATGCTTGTGTGTCCTGTGGTGCTTATGTCTGGATGAGCTGCCCTTGGGTGTTGAGGTGTGTGCAGGCTGGTCTGTAGGTGTGGATGGGATAGGCAGAGGAACAGGGGAGTGGGACTGGGTGGAGGGAGTCATAAGAGGGAGGCTGGAGACAGGGACAATCGCTGCCGTCAGTGCTGAGGCCAGAGCGTTGAACGATCGTTGATGGGCAGCCTGACCCGAATGAAGGCCCTCCAGGTATGCATTGCTTTGATGCACCTCCCTCTCCACACCCTGGATGGCATGCAAAAGGGTAGACTGCCCAACAATGATGGTCCTCAGGAGGTCAATGACCTCCTCACTGAGGGCAGCAGGGGTGACTGGGGCAGGGCCTGAGGTGCCTGGGGCGAAGGAGATGGCCGGCTTCCTGGCCTTGCGGGCACGGGCCGAAGGCCGAGGGGCTGCTGGGAGGGCGGAGCTGGTGCGCTGGGTGGCGGCTGTACCTGTAGGATCGGTGGGCATGGATGTTGCCGCCACCGCAAGGGAGCTCCCTTCCGAGGACGTGTCGGTGTCGCTGACGTGTCCACAGGTCCCCATGGTGGAGCCCCCCTCGCCCTCCGTCTCACTGGTCATATCGGAGTCCGTTGCATGGCCCTCCGGGGCCAAGTGAGATGCAGCTCCCTCTTGCGCCGATGCCACTTCTCCTCCGCCTGATGATGCTAATGCACACATTCACAGAAAAACAAAGAAATTGGGGGGGGGGGTGGAAAACATAAAGACAAGTTGAGTGCATGCATTGGGGACACCGTTGGCGGAGAGGACAGACACAGAAGCACCCTGCACTAAGCTGCGCACTTGGGGTACACTACTCATTCACTGGGACATGCCCTACAAGCCTATGGGCGACAACTGCCCACACAGTATACACTGGTCCATGAATCGCGTTACTAGGCACCCTACAGAGGTGGGGGGCGGGGGCACAGGACCATACCTCATGGACGGGCCTATCCTACAGAAATCGCCTTGGCCTAGGGATACCCACAGCCCTCCTCCCCCACCCAGGCACCTCCACTGCGCGCAAAATAGCTGAATGTGCTGGTACTCACCCCCTTGAGTCTGCTGTGATGTCCTCAAGCGCCCATCTAAATCGGGGTAAGCCACCGCCAGGATCCGGGACATCAGGGGGGTCAAGGTACGACTGGCACCCCTCCTAGGTTGGGAGGCCATCCCCAGCAGAGCCTCCGCGGTCTTCCTGCTCCCGCGGCGGATGTCCTCCCAACTCTTGCGGCAGTGGGTGCCCCTTCTGTTGTGGACCCCCAGGGCCCGGACGTCCTTGGCGATGGCACGCCAAATGTCAATCTTCTGATGGGCGCTGACCTATGTGACATGTACAGGGGGGGAAGAGAAACATCATCACTTTTCTGCATGCTCGATGTGAGTGGCCCCCCCTCCCCAACCTTGCCATGTGGCACATGCTCTCATCTGTCGTGCCATGCATTCGTCATTCGCTGCCCTCCCCTCCATCTTACATCCTCCCCACTCAACCCAGGCATTGAGCACTATGCATTGCCCCCCGTGTACTCACCTGTTGGTCTGGAGGCCCGTAAAGTAGCGCATACTGGGGGAGGACCCCGTCCACGAGCTTCTCCAACTCCTCGGAACTGAAGGCGGGGCCCTTTCCCCAGTCGCAGCAGCCATTGTCACTTCCAGACCGAGGTCACAGCAGCACTTGCAGTATAGGTCCTCTCCTGTGGATGCTCAGGTCTCGTGTGATCAAGCAGAGAGAAAATGGCGGTTACGGCCGCGGCGGTGCGTACCGCGGCGGTGCGTACCGCAACCGCCGGCGCTCACCGCCATTGGCTCCTGGAATCCATAGGGTTCAATGTTGTCCAATGCGGCTTTGCGCCGCGGACTGCGACCGCCTACCGCCACGGTGTGCCACGCTTGCGCAATGACCTCACTTCACATTGTCACACTTCACACGTCAGGCAGCCGCCATTTCAAGGGCCCACATGGCTTAATTCCTGCTGCGTCACATATGGCTAGGCCTTGCACCGACAATCATACTAGCCATTCAAAGATTTGTGTACTGTGCATTCTGTGGGCACTTACCTGTGGGTTGCTTGACTCTGTGCTCCATGTTGTCCTTCCTAGACATCGTCCACTGGGACTTGCGAGGAGACGGAGGAATCTTCCCGTGTACAGACCGCTGGTGGACCTGTCGACATTGGAAGAAAGACACGTCATACTCACCTACAGACTCAACCGTGCCACTATACAGGAACTGTGTGCCCAGCTGGAGCCAGACCTGATGTCACCCATCCGCCAACCCACAGGGATTCCGCCTCTAGTGCAGGTGCTGTCAGTACTGCATTTTTTTGCCAGTGGATCATTTCAAACTACTGTGCTATTTCATCTGGGATGTCTCAGCCTATGTTTTCAAAGGTGTTGTCCAGAGTGTTGTCTGCCCTGATGAAATACATGCAGAGCTACATCATTTTCCCTGAGGTGGGTGACTTGCCTACAGTGAAGGGTGATTTCTATGCCCTTGGACACATTCCCAATATCATTGGTGCCATTGATGGTACCCATATGGCTTTGGTTCCCCCAAAAGACGATGAGCAGGTGTACAGGAACCAAAAAAGTTATCATTCGATGAATGTCCAGGTGGTCTGTTTGGCTGACCAGTACATCTCCCATTTAAATGCCAAGTTCCCAGGGTCAGTGCATGACGCGTACATCATGCGAAATAGCAGCATCATTTATGTGATGGAACAGCTACAGAGACACCGTGTGTGGCTAATTGGTGACTCTGGTTACCCAAACCTGCCTTGGCTATTGACCCCAGTGAAGAATCCCAGGACCATGGCAGAGGAACGGTACAATGAGGCCCATGGGCGTACCAGGAGGGTGATTGAGCGGACCTTCGGCCTCCTGAAGGCCAGGTTTAGGTGCCTGCATATGACTGGTGGATCCCTAATGTACTCACCAAGGAAGGTGTGTCATATCATCGTGGCCTGCTGCATGCTTCACAACCTGGCTTTGCGACGCCAGGTGCCTTTCCTGCAGGAGGATGGTCCAGATGGTGGTGTTGTGGCCGCTGTGGAGCCTGCGGAGAGTGAAGAGGAGGAAGACGAAGAGGACGACACAGACAACAGGGACAGAGTGATACTGCAGTATTTCCAGTGACACACAGGTAATAATCTACTCCTGCATTGTATTATATCTGTAACTGTAGTGGCTCTCTACTGTCTGACCTTTCACCCCAATCTATGGTAACTTAGTTGTGTATATCACTTCCTATTTCAGTGATCTGATCCCCACGGAGTGCCCTCTGTTTTTTTTCCCCATGGACTACCGCTGTGTGACACTGGTATGTTGTCATCACAATGTAAATAGAAATGTTTTGTTGGTTATATCGAATACATTTGGTTTAAATAAATAGATAGCAGAATCCAGTTGGTTTTTGTGCAATAATTGTGTTTATTGAAGTTTTCAAATAGGTGTATAGTTCAAAAAGGGTGATGGGTGATGGTGGAGGCATGTCCATGGCAGTGTCCAGACTGTCGTTCCTACAGGTCCATTGTCCATATGCCTGTGGAAGGTGGAGCAGGGGCAGTTCAAGGTTGGACAGGGTGAACAAGTGGGACAGTGGGATGGTATCCGTGGGTTTCCGTACATGGCGGGGGTCTTGACATCCTACTCTGTCTTCTTCCTAGATCTCAGGCCTTTCTTGCGGGGTGGTTCTTGTTCTGCAGGGGGTGGGGTCCGGGTGGGCCGTTGCTGTTGTGTCGGGGCCTCCTAACCACTAGCGCTTACAGAGGTGGTGGGCTGTTCTTCCTCCATGCTAGTGGCAGGGGCCCTTTGGGGACCACATGGTCCCGCAATGTGGTGACAATCTGATTGAGTGCCACCACGATTGTACCCATTGCGGAACTGATGCTGCGCAGTTCTTCCCGGAACCCCATGTACTGGCCCTCCTGCATGGCCTGGATCTCCTAGAACCTGGCCAGGACCGTCGCCATCGTCTCTTGGGAGTGGTGGTACGCTCCCATGATGGTGGTGAGGGCCTCTTGGACAGTGGGTTCCCTAGGCCTGTCCTCCCTCTGTCGCACAGCAGCCCTCCCAGTTCCTCTTTGTTCCTGGTCCTCTGTCCCCTGGGCGGTGTGCCCACTACCAGTGCCCCCAGGTCCCTGTTGTTGTTGGGGTTGTGGGTTACCCTGGGTGCCCTGTACTGGTAGACACACCGCTGCTTGACCTGTCCTGGAGACAGAAGCATGGGCCCGCTGGGTGGGTGCTGTGCTGGTGTTTCCAGAGTGGGGTAGGTCTGCTGTGGCCTGTGGCTGACTGAGGGTAACCGACTGTCCAGAGGTCCCCGATGGTCCGGGCTGGTCATCAGGTTCTAGGTCGACAGAGCTGCTGTCATCACTGGGGGCCTGTTCTGGGGGTGGGATGGACAAATCTGGACCCTCCTGGCCGGTGTGTTGGCGTTCGGGCCCTGCAGGGGTAAAATAGTATGGTTATTGATTTTGTGTGTGCCATGGCGTGCGATTTGTGGGTGCCCTTGTCCCCCAGTGATGGCAGTCCCATGTGGGAGGAGTTGTGAGGGTGGTTTGTGGGGGGGGATGGGTATGTGCAGTGGTCATGCTTAGGTGATGGGTGTCCATGGTTTGTGTTGGCATTCAGGGGTTGGGGTTGGGTTGGGTGGGTTGTGCTGGTGAGACATTAACAGGGAGTATGTGTGCTGGGGGGTTAGGGGTGAGGGTGGGGGTGTGGGTTGGCATGCTGGTGGTTGGGGGGGGGTGAAGTAGTTGAGATTAGACTTACCAGAGTCCATTCCTCCGCCTACTCCAGCGAGGCCCTCAGGATGCAGGATGTTCAAGACCTCTTGCTCCCATGCTGTGAATTCGGGTGGAGTGGGTGGGGGTCCACCGCCAGTCTTCTGCACAGCGATGTTGTGTCTTGACACCATCGACCGCACCTTCCCCCGTAGGTCGTTCCAGCGCTTTCGGATGTCTTCCCGATTTCTGGGATGCTGTCCCACAGCGTTGACCCTGTCGACGATCCTTTGCCATAGCTCCGCCTTCCTGGCTATTGTGGTGTGCTGCACCTGTGTGCCGAAGAGCTGGGGCTCTACCCTCATTATTTCCTCCACCATGACCCTGAGTTCCTGGTCTGAGAACCTGGGGTGTCTTTGGGGTGCCATGGGGTGGTGTGGATAAGGTGTGGGGTGGTGTTTGTGGTGATGAGTGTGGTGGTGTGTGATGTTTTGTGCGTAGATGTGGTGTGGGTGATGATGTTGGGTTCCTGTGTGTGTTGTGGTTTGCGTTCCCTGTGCTCTCTCTCTGTGTATTGCGCCTTGTCTCTGAATTTCGATTTGTGGGGGTTTGTGGGTGATGTGGGTGTGTGTTTTATATGGTGATGGGTGTGTGGGTGTGTTGTTTGTATGTGTATCAGGTGTGTGTATTTCGATTTGTCCAATGTGGCTGTGTTTTGTAAAGGTGTGTGTATTTTGAGCGCGGCGGTGTGTACCGCCAATGGAATACCGTGGTTGAAAGACCGCCGCATGGATTCGTGGGTCGTAATGGCATGGGCGTGTTTGTGTTGGCGTGACGGTGGAGGTTGGGTCATCTCCAGTTTATCGCTGACCGCTGATGAGGCGGCCTTCAGTGGATGTCGGGTTTTTGCCGGTTTGGCAGTTGTGGGTCAGAATGACCGTGGCGGTTTACCGTGGCCGCAGCGGTATGTTGGCGGTCTTCTGACCGGCGGTAAGAGCCTTTTACCGCCGAGGTCAGAATGACCCCCCAAGTCTTCTACAGGTTCTGGATGCTCCCAGATAAGGGCGACCCCTTCTAGTAGCCACGGTGCCGCTTGACAGGCTACGCCAAAGCAGACCGTACACTCCAGAAGGAGTCCCAGAGGGAAAAAACCCCAACACTGGGGAAAAAACCTCTAACAGGAACTCCAGAAGGAAAACAAGAAAAAACAGGACTTGACAACAGGAAACAAAAATAGGCAATATCCAGGGTACAAGGCAGGAGAAAAGGAACAGGCAAAAATCTCCCAGGGCAAAAACAGGAACAAAGAACAGGCAAAAATCTCCTAAGGCAAAAAAGCAGGAACAAAGAACAGGAGCGAACAGCACAACCAGAAGGAAGTGTTTGCAACGCAAGGAGGAACAAGACTGACTGACTTATATACTGAGAAAAGGGAAGTTACATCACAGGAAAGGGAAGTAACACCATCTTGGATTGGGAAAAGCCCATAGACCAGTATAGGAAAAAGGAAGTAGTAAAAAAGAAAAACAGAGCATGCTGGGACAAAAACACGAAGAAGACAAGATGGACACAACATGGATAGAGACAGGCAAAAGGCCCAACAAAAAACCCACCACCAACAATAAAAGAAGAAAAAAGGCTACAAGTAAGTGTCGCGCGACCGGGAGCGAAATATATGCTTCCCAGAAAGCTTAGTCAAAAAACGCGGGGAACGGCGCTCCGAATATTGGTAGCGCGTTCCACCCGCGAGGACAGAAAGAGACGCTGCGTCAGAGCGCGGCGTTACAGTCCTGGCTTTTCCTTTTTATCTCACATATTACTGGCTCTGACTAAAGATTCTATTTAGAGCCCTGTACCTTTGATGATTAGCTCTGGTCTTTGGACTTTTTTAATGTAGTGTTGCTAATTGATAGTGAGCATCCGTATCTGCAGCAATGAGTGCTCCCCCCTTTTTTTGTCTATTTACAGTTGCTGGGTTATTCTTTGAAACATCTTTTAGGAGTGCGCCAGGCTGACTTTGTCCTGTGCTCACTCCCCCGACAATTGTTTGTTCAACTATCCCTGTCGTTGTGAGTTCTTTACTAGCGTCATCACATTTACACACTGTGTTTCCACTTCCTAATTGACTCGAAGCTGTCTCTGCGTCCTTCTTCTACCCGACACCACTCATCGTTCCCGTTACTGCCTAGATTGCGGCTGTCGTGTGGGTTCCAGGCAGCGGACGCTTCACCACCACGTGAGTGGACATTTTTTGAGCCTGTATGTTCCCAGGCGGTGTTTCCAGAATCTCTGTCTGTATCTCAATAAGACATGCGTAGTCCAATAGGCTTTGCCGCTCCCTGCAGATAATTTGTTAAACGTGGCAAACTGAATCGCGTTGAACCCATTTATTCTGAGGATCAATATATTTTCCATATATTAGTTATATATTGCATCTGGTGGATTTGGTGTCGCCTATGTTTTTGGCTAAGATTGTTGGTATTTGAAATACGAACACCCTTCACTGAAATATGCGGAAGCAGTACTTACTTGCCACTCCCGTAGTAGGTGCACCAGGATATGCGTTACACATTACTTCGCATATTGGGTGAACAGTGCAGTTGTGGGTGTGTAACATCTATGACTTTGGCATTTTGACTGTTTCTTGATATTCTGGCCAGTCCACCTTATTCTAATAGTGATTAGTAGCACGGATATGATCTCTTTGTCCCCTCTTTGAGTTCTATTGGCACAAATAATACTTGTGCCCTCGTTTGATCACCTGTTTTTGAGTAAACTGGGCCCGTATTCCATCTAGAAAGGGCGACTCTGATTTGACAACTTCGTAGTATATATTTTTTCTAGTTTGATCCACACCGGTAATTTTTTCATTTTGATCTCTTTGATTCATTTGTAATTCCTTAGTGAGTGACTTCCAGCAAATGGCTCGCACATTCCCAAGGAACCCGTTCTCCTAGTTAGGAGGGTAAGGCGAAGATTTATTGGGGGTCCTTTATTCACGGCATGGCATCACCACTTCACTGTTTACCACAACCGTAGTAGGTGGACTTGTTATTAATGTGATTAATGTGATATTGTCATATTAATCTATTCTTTTCTTTTTGTCATTTACAGGTGGTTCATAGACATAGGTTTCCAGTTTATTTAGCATGTGATGTAAGTTGTTTTTTGTCCTTTATCTTTTAGGGAAGGACTTACTGTGTGGCTTAAGAATTGAATTTGGTCCTGATGAAGCACCAGTAGATCCGGACAGACTGTTTCAGGCGCAAAACATGTTGACCCACGTTAGCTAGTGGGAGAATTTCCTGTTCTATCTTTTTTCTTGTTAGAGTGGTGGTACATTGTTCACTGTCACTCTTGGATGTTTTTAACCTTGACCAAGATCCCCGTTTTTCTAATTAAATCTGATTTTATGTTGAGGTTCTTGAGTAAATGTTATCCCTTTTCTTTCTTTCCTGCTCCTCTTTCTCAACAGACTTACTTTATCCTTACTGGATTTCATCACAGCACTTTCTTCTTTTGACAAAAAGATCTCTGGCAAGAGCCCCCCGGTGGGGCCCGTCAGAAATTGCAGTGCCAGTCTGACGAGGAGCTAGCCCCATGATGAAGCATGACATCCAATGGATATGTGAGGGCTCTTGCTTCTAAACATAGCAGTGCTTGTGACACCTGTGCCACATATACATCTTTCCAATCCTTTATTGGCATCTTTTCTGTATTGATGAACTGTCTACCAGTTTGTTTATTTTGACATTACAAATGATGCCTAAGAAGTTTTTATCAAATTATTTATAATTAGGAGATGTTTTCTTCCCGCTTCCCACCTGCTTGTCCTCTTCCCTCCGGCACCAGTACATTTGCATCTAGGCACCCTCCACAACAGCAGTTCATGTAGTCTAGATTTTCCATCTTACTATTGAGTAAAACTTCTCAGACATCAGTTTCCTGATGATGATCCTGTATGGTATATGTAAAGTAGTGAGCATAAGGGCAGGCATACTGCTGTATTATTTGTGACTAGCAGATTTTTTTGATTTATGTCACGCAGTATTGCCTGAGATCTTTTGTTTATATAATTGTTTGCCCCTAAAGGTTTACTTCTTGAAATTATCTGGAAAACATAGAGGCCTGTCCAAAATATAACTTTTAAAAGGTTTTTTACATATGGGCTGGAAGCATTTCCATGGCAATGTTGATTAAAATTAATACAAAGTGACATTTACAAAGCAATCTTTTGTAAACCTCAATTCACACGTCAGCAGTAAAGAAACCTAGAATCCAAGCTAACTAATCAATCAATAGCACAAAACACTGGCATCCTGACCATTAGGCATTCACAAATGCCCTCTGGCAAGAATTTGATTTATTGACACATGCCAATGAAGCACCTTAGAAGAACTTTCGAAAAAAGACATTAACTTGAGGTAAACAACAGAAAACAATATAGTAATCTTTAAACAAAGGTGCCACAGTAATCTGGCATTGACAATTTACAGCTCAAGTAAACAACAGCTGTATTAACATCTTGTAATCCCATGGAATTTGAAAATTATATATTTGTGGCTCTGATTTTGACTGTTTGATTTAGTAAATGTCTCACAATATTAGAAGTACAGCAGACTAAGCCCCAGTTGTAATTTCTACAACTATCAATGCAAAACGTTATGCAATGTTACTTTCAGGACCAAAGCTAATTTTTAAGAGGTTACACTTCTGAATTTTCAAGGATATAATCCAGAATTTTTAACTTCCTTTACCTGTTTGCAAGAACTAAAATAAAGCATTTGCTGTTAATGAACTCTGTTGAGGTTTACCTGTGCCAACCTGTTTTTAACAGCTATGCACATTTCTTGTTTTATATATTGGTTATTATTAATTCATTCATTCTAATATGTCTATACACAATAGTAGTATATATATTTTAAGGACATTTTATTAATACTAGATCAAATGTATCACTTGTCTTTTGTATAGTTCGATACTATGGAATAAATGAATTGATTGAATGGCACAGAGAGGACAAAATGAGTGTATGTCTAAATAGGTAATACACATGATACATTTCTTGGTAGGTAACGCAATTGGAACCTAGGGCCAGATGTAGCAAAAAAGTGCGAGTAGCAAATGGCCCGAATCGCAATTTGCGACCCCGCAAAATTGGAAATGGGATGCAAAAATCCCATTTCCGAAGCGCAAATTGCGACGTGAGCCATTACCGACTCGCAAATAGGTAGACGCAATTTGCGAGTCGCAAACCATATGAAAAAGCCACTCGCAAATTGCGACTAGTCGCAAAAAGCCCATTTTGCACACCAAAATTACCACTAAGTCAGAGCAGGTGGTAACCATAACCAAAGTATAAAGGGAGACCCAGAAGGCATCTGGGTTACTCAAAATGGCTGAAATATATGTGATAGCAAGGAGGAGGAGAGTCCACGCCACAAAGCAGAGGAGGAGGAGGAGCCAGAGACAGGAGAGGATGTACAGAACCAGGCAGACACTTTTCCAACAAACTGAGGAGGAGATTTATGACAAATACAGACTCAGCAGTGCAGCAATATTAGAATTAATTGATCTACTCAATCCGCAGCTTCAACGCCAGACTGTGCGCGGCAGCGCCATCCCCACACATGTGCAAGTGCTATGCTCACTGCACCTCTTGGCCTCGGGTAGCTATCAGGGGGTCATTGCTGTGGCAGGTGGGGTATCCCAAAGTGTGCTCTGACGATTCTTCAGATGTTTCCTAGATGCCATACTCACACACATGTCCAGATCCATATACCTACCCAGGAATGAGGCAGAAATCAACAGCACCAAGTTGGAATTCTACAGAATTGCCAACTTCCCAAATGTAATAGGGTGCATAGATGGGACACATATACAAATATGCCCTCCTGCAAATCTGGAATATCTGTTCTGCAATCGGAAGTGTACCCACTCACTGAACATCCAGGTGGTATGTGACACCCATTATGTCATCACTGACATGGTAGCCAAATTTCCAGGGAGTACACATGACTCGTACATTTTCAGGCACAGTGGGATACACCAACGCCTAGAACGTGGGGAGTTTGGAGACAGATATCTATTAGGTATTGCTGACTACACCCTGAAGCCATACACACAGGTCACTGTAGAAACCATCCATGCCCTGCTAACATTGTTAAATTTTGCCACACAGGTGACAGTGCATATGCGCTACGACCATGGATACTTACCCCGTACCTAACACCCAGCACTGAGAATGAGAGGCGATATAACAGTGCACATAGGCGGACCAGAAATGTCATAGAGAGGACCTTTGGACTGTTAAAGGCAAGATTCCGATGCCTCCACAGAAGTGGAGGTGTGCTCCAGTATGCCCCAATAACAGCTTTCAAGATAGTTGGCGCATGCACTATACTGCACAACATTGCCACCAGACGTGGGCTACATCTCACCCCTGAAGACCCAAATTCGGAGGATGACCAGCAAGAGCTACCACATCGCCAGCCTGGGGATAGCAGCATTGTAAATCAAGGCAGACAGAGACGGGACCACATTGCAAACCAATACTTTGGAAGGTACGTGGTAACTGTCACCACACACACTAATGTCACACACAAAGAGCCCAGTTGTGAAGTGGATCAAACAAAACATTTTAATAAGTGAACCTAATAGCTATATAACTGAACTATTGGTAAGGGGCTTCACATGTCCACCCTCAAGAGGACACATTAACTCCATGTGCCTCATGAGTCCTGCAGTGTTTGGGCCTAACACCTCCTCCTGGTACACCCAGCATGGCTTGTGCTAGGCGGGTCAGCAGACCCCTGACGTGCACTGCCACTCCGCAAGACACGTGTGTCTGTGGCAGATGCGCTGCTGATGGTGGACCCCTCCTCACTGTCCTGAGGTGTCTCAGCCGTGCCCCTTGCCACCTGCCTGGCCTCCAGCATGTCCACAGCATGGCTAATGCGGCCCAGTCCCTGAGCCACATCCCCTGCAAAGTGGCCCAGGTCCACCTGCAAGCTCACAGTACGTCATGACAGCCCTGTGGTGTTCACTGCAAGACGGACAATGGATGCAGCCATGCGGTCCAATCTCTGCACCAGTTGGCGCTCACGGCGCCTAGCACTTTGTCTCTCTGACACCAGTTCCGTCACCAGTTGGCGTATGGATAGTGCTAGGTCACTGACATTGTCATTCAATCGTGTGAACTGTGTGTTCACTTCTGCCAGGCCATGTGTAAAACTGTGCTCCATCCTCTGCATTGCCCCAGAAATAATTCTCAACTGCCTTGTTTGCAGGCGCTGACCGGATAGGAGGGATGCCTCAACTGCAGACATGGATGTGTCACCTATAGCCTCCTGGGACACTGCCTGGACATGGAGTCTGCGTCTGCGACACGGTGGTGCTTCTGGGTCTTGCTGTCTCACACTGTGGCTGGGACCAGGTGCTGTGTCTCTTTCCTCCATGTCCACTTCTTCATCTGGAGGGAACTGTGGTGGTATGGAGCTGGGCCCTGTAGTGGCTGCTGCAGCCTCCTGCCCTGCCCGTGGCCTGCTTTCTTCACCCTGGATGGTGTGGCTGGTGGAGGTGTCTTGTGGGAGACCTGTGGGACATAGGGAACACACTGTCAGTATCTAACATCTGTTGTATGCCTCCTAATAGGCATTTGCCTATAAGCTGACTAATGTACTACATTGCCCATAATGCACCATTCTGGTGGTTGCAAGTCTGGCATGGAGCTAGTCTGGTCGTGCATGCTGCTGTGTACTGGGTGAGTGCGGGCATAGCATTTATAGGTGTACATGCATGTTTCATGGTACTCACTTTTGATGTGCCTTGCGCTGACGTGTCGAGTGCTCCCATTCCTGACACTGCCTCAGGCTCCAGGGTCTGTTCAACCAGTTCCTCCATGGCTGTGGGTGGTGGAATGGCGGATGGGCCTCCTCCTGTACCCCTCATCTCCCTGAGGCGCTCTGCCACCCTCTCCTTTGTCCTGGAGCGCAGGTCATACCACAGTTTTTTAATTTCCTCGATGCTTCTGTGGCTCACCCCTATGGCATTGACCCTCTCCTGGATGTCCTGCCAGATTCTCCTCTTTTCAGTGTCTGGGACACTCAGGGCAGCCTTTCCAAACAGCTGGTCATGGTGCTGGCAGCATTCCTTTGTCAGCACCTCAAGTTCCTTTTCAGAGAATTTCAATTTCCTCTTCCTGCCTGCACTGCCTGCACTGCCTGTGTCTTCCATTGTTGGAGCTCCTCTCTCCAGGTAGTTGCTCAGCAGTTAGAAAAGGCTGTGGTCCTCCCTCCTCCCAGGTGTATTTGATGTCTTCCTGGCTCTGATGTCATCAGCAAGAGCCAGGAAGTGATTTTCCAACTGTTTTGCTGCACCTGCAAGCAATTTGCGGCACAGTCGCAATTTGCGATACCGGAATCATAATTTGCGAGTTCGTTTTTAGCGAGGTTGCAAAAAGCGACCTCGCTAACAGCGGACTCACAATCTGCGGTGCGGCATCATTTGCGAGTCGCAAATTGATGTCGCTTTTTTTTGTTGGATCCCATTTTGCGAGTCGGAAATTGCGAGTCGCAATGACTCGCAATTTCCGACTCGCAAATTTTTTCCTTCCTACATCTGGCCCCTAGATCTTTATTTAGAGTTTGGCATACTCTATCATTCCTGTCAACTAAACTGCATTATAGCTTATGGCACTTGTGACAAGGATGGGGAGAGATTATCACCACATTTTTTCATCTACCCACATTTTTTCATCTACCCACATTTTTTCATCCACCAACTTCTATATAGGGCCATAGTCTCTCTGAACATTGATGGTACTTATAATACCTCACACAAATATGCTGTAGGAGATATGTTTCTCTGATCAAATGAATTGCCAAATATGTTAGAGTGTTTCATTCTGAAGCAATGATGAATTTTAGTGTAAGAGGAAAACAGATATCTATTAACTGTAATTAATCATAATACGTTTTATTGTAATTGTAAAAATAGCAGCTATATTGATAAAAGGACAAATGTGGGACAATTTGAAATTACTATCACAAGTTATTGTTTTGTTAGATTTTCTTAATGCAATGCTACTGAACCAAGAGAAAAGTCACAAATTGCCATGTTTAAACCTTGATTGTAGTAAATGAGGTGTGATTGTAGTTTTACCCATGAGTTGTGTATTCATGAAGGCTTGACAATTTGTAACCGAATTTGGAGAAATTCCCTTACCTTCAAAAGACACTTATGGTTTTAAAAAGCCTCCAACCATTGAGTTAACTATATAATTGCATATATTCTATATATCTTTATCCTGTGAAATGCATAAATATTATCACAGTTTCACAGAACAATAATTGAATCCGATCACATACCTCAATGTGAGGATGTTTACTGTGCTCAATGCATTGAAAGTAACCAAAAGAATATTTCTATGGCAAATGTGTAAATGTGTAATGTATAAATGGATGAACGTTGTCTATATAGAATGAGAACTGAAAAATCAAGAGATTCTGTTTTATTGCAGTTTAATATAGGTGCAAATTATAGGAAAGTGTCCCTCAGGCACATGCTGGATTATAGTTTTCAGCAACATTTTTGATCAAGGTGACCGAGTTAGTTTAATTTAGTCAAATGTTTTGATAAGCCTGAGTTTCTCACTGGATATGACCCAAGATATGTGGACAATGTGGACTATCTATGGACTACTCTAGAATGAAAAGAAACGAAATGTAATCTGGTGAAAAAATGAAACACTTAAAAAAATCAATATCCAAACTGTAAAAAGAAAATTGTGTTAGTTATTTTCAAAGAATTGTAATGCTAGTTATTTTAGACTATAGATACAAGGATTGATGGTGAACTAAATCTTCTAGTTGTAATAAGACAATAAGGGCAGGTCACTACTGTGGTGTACCACTAAATGGCAGGTCTGGATAGAAGTGTTCTTAGCATCCTGGGTAACAGAATAGAGCCTAAAATTGATTATAACAGCATGAAAACTTGATTGCAGATGTCAAAGTCTCTGGACCGTAAGCCCCTTTGGCTAGTGAAAAAATGACTTAAAGATCCCGTCCAAATGATGGCCGTAAATCCTTTTTTATTATATATTTGAAGTTAGTTGTCACTGCACTTCATCCTGATACTTGGAAAGGAAGCATCACTTCTACCAATATACAATAATGAGTATGTAGGAAGTCATCAGTGAGTGATTATTTCCAATCCTTACTCCAGTAGAAAATAATGTTTTAAAAAGCTTTACATGAGGGCTAATCAATTGTATTGCTAATAACTCAATGGCCCAAATTTAATTTTGATAAGTATTATCCATGATGCACTGTACAATGAATTTCATAACAGCACAAAAACCGAAGCTACACAATTGTACTGTGCCTTCACATAGCCCTGCTATAGGGTTAAACTATTGTAAGTGTCTGCAGTGAAGGTACTTATGATAATTATCAGTGAATTAAAAAGTAAAATATGGATGTTTGTCATTCTTGTCAGCAGAGTGCAGAGATGACAAGTTCACTACTGAAAGGGGCAAGACTGGGTTGAACACTTGAAACTTAGCCATAACATTTTATATCTACAAAACAAAAAAGGTCCTACACATGACCAGCATAGTCAATACACATAAAAGTCTGCATTGCTAATACTATTAGGTGATGAAAAGGCATTTAGCACATATTCAAGCTGGAAACTAGCTTGAGTTTTTGCAAGAAAGTTGGCCCATGATTCCATGCAATGGTATTGGCCGATTACTCTAGTTGAAGTAATAGTAGGAATTTCATAGTAATTTTACTTGAGGGGATATGAACCAGGACTCAAGTAGGTAGAAATATTTACCTCATCTCACTGCCAGCTCCTTTTATATTTATTCTTGACAATCTGACGTTTGCTCAAAAATGGATAGAACAGAAATTAAACAGGGCACATTACAAAATGTGCAGGGATTTGTTAAAAAAGAGGACCATAAATCATTCAAAGAAATCAGTAGCATTCTTTGCAGGAATCATAGCATCATATATAGGTGAGCCAAGGGGGTTCACTCCTGCATAAAAGCTACTGCTCCATGACCCTTATTTCCATTTGAAGAAATCCTTCAGAAAGTTTCAGAAGAACAGCATCTTATCTCCATGATCTATGAACTGATCCAGGAAGCTGCAACAAACTAAGTGGGAGGAAAGAATTGGTTGTGTGCTTTACACATGACTAATGGGATAAAATAATGAATGAGTCAATAAATATTATATCACAAGCAAAGGGATGACAGTATTGCCAGAATATCCTTTCTAAATGTCAGCTGAAGATTATAGTTTTGTGAAGAGCAGATCCTTCAGTATTGGATGGAGATCTTTCTTTCTACATAGTAATGGGATACTATCTCCGGGAACAGCCTTAGATGCCAAATTGTAACTGGAGCCCAGTACTGCTAGAGAAAATAATATGCAGCAGTAAGGAAAAACTGGAGACTCCAAAATCCTTCCAACTGTCCAGGCAAAGTAGCAAGGTGAAGAGCAAGGAGTATATCAAGGCAAGCACTGGAGAAGGCAGAGATTCCACAAGTCCAGCTAGCGAGCAATCAAACAAACACATTTGTGATGCAGCTAGGCTCAAAATAGTTTTTATCTTAACAGGAAGTAACAAAATTCAAAAGTGATTTGGCCATCTTGAATTGGAAATACATTAAATAGATAGACATAATAGTACTCCAGTTATATACAATATAAATTGCCCAGACATCACAGAATACTTGAAATGGCACAAATACAAATATTTAAGGGCATATTAGACCGCCAATGTATTTTCTGAGGTTTCCCTTTGTGCGGCATTTGAGAGAAACCACCATGCTAGGAGGAAATTGCTCCATAATGCTTAGCGTGTCTCAATTGAGACCCACAAAGACAAGTTATTGCACTGGGAATGTTGTTTCTCCTGCTGAGCTGATCAGAGGAGGTAGGAGCTGCAAGAACTTGGATTCACTGCACAGAGAAGGCATGAGTGGGAGCAGTAGGGCCTCAGAGTTGTAGTGTCTGCACCTAAGTGCAGTTCCAAGATGGTAAGGGAAAAATCTTACAGGTTTAATCAGGCATGGAAAAATCACACATGCTGGTAAAGATAAAGGGATTATTTTCTAAATGACTGCATATTACTACTATCTTACTTCAAGAGAGAGTGGCCAGAACTCAAATGCCCTAGGTAAAAAAATTCTGAAAAACCCACCCACGTCAAGTATAGATATATATAACAGCAAATGGGAGAAATGCTACATACAATGACTTTCAACCAACTGACAGAAATCCAGAACTCTGTGATCAGTATGGGGGTTTACAATGGAGGTTTCTAGAAATGCAAGGGAGGGTGAGTTTCTTGTTGATCTGTGAAATTTTGTCCTCTCATGGTAGTATATTTGATGTTTAAAATCCAATAGAAATCTACTTAACCATGCATCTTATCTATGTGATGCATGGCAAAAAGCATCTAATACATGTTTCCATACATCCAAACATGACAGTAACCAATGATCAACTATACTCCTGATACTGTTCTACTTAATATTATGCTAAATTTGTTTCAGTGAGCTTTAAGAAGACTACAAAGCATGGCTTGTAACTCAATACTAAGGGGGTCATATCGACCCCGGCGGGCGGCGGGCGCCGCCCGCCGGGCGGAGACCGCCAGAAGACCACACCGCGGTTAAATGACCGCGGCGGTCATTCTGACTTTCCCGCTGGGCGGGCAGGCGACCGCCAAAAGGCCGCCCGCCCGCCCAGCGGGAAAGCCCCAGCAACGATGAAGCCGGCTCCGAATGGAGCCGGCGGAGTTGCTGGTGTGCGACGGGTGCAGTGGCACCCGTCGCGATTTTCAGTGTCTGCTAGGCAGACACTGAAAATCATTATGGGGCCCTGTTAGGGGACCCCTGCACTGGCCATGCCAGTGGCATGGGCAGTGCAGGGGCCCCCAGGGGCCCCACGACACCCGTTCCCACCATCCTGTTCCTGGCGGTTTTTACCGCCAGGACCAGGATGGCGGGAAGGGGGTCGGAATCCCCATGGCAGTGCTGCGAGCAGCGCCGCCATGGAGGATTCTTTGGGGCAGGGGTAAACCGGCGGGAAACCGCCGGTTGCCCTTTTCTGACCGCGGCTTTACCGCCGCGGTCAGAATTGCCCATGAAGCACCGCCAGCCTGTTGGCGGTGCTTCCGCGGCACTCTGCCCTGGCGGTTTTCAACCGCCAGGGTCAGAATGACCGCCTAAGTCTTAAAAAACACAGATGTTTTTGAAAAGATTGTTACAGAGGGAAATTGGACATTGAAGATACATACTTTAGAAACTGTTTCTCATTATGACTACCTCATATGCATGATCCTTAAAAACCTATTTGGAAACCCATTTAAGTAGCAAGTAGATATTTTCATATGATAAAATTGAATACTCAATGGTGTTCAAGTAGAACACCTGGAAACTTGGTATTTTCAATGGTTTACAGGCCTAACCGGGAAAATAAAGTCATATGCCGTATATTTCTAAGGCCTGTTAAACAAGATATGCTGCAAAGTTCTTTAAATGGCAGCCATGCTGCACTTATGTCAAGCTCATATAACACAGTGCTAGATTGCTGCACTGACAACACAGATAAATGCAACTAAATGCTACCAAATACTTACAGGTGGACAATTGTATTTCTCCACAGAGATCAGTGCTCGTAACTCGCCACTAATTTATAATGGTGCAGGCTAATTTGTATCTTCCCCAAAACATATCAAATCATTAGAAGTCTATACCATGGCTGATATCATGACATTGTGGCACTGCACCTAAAAATGCAACATGTATTTGCTTGACAGAATTAGGGCTTGATTTGGATTCTCTCTGTGGAGTACCACCTCTGCCAAAGCAAGGTTCCAATCACCTCATTTAAAGATAGGCAGGACTTCATTATATAGACAGTAGAGACTACTCAGTCTCTACAGCCTACAACATCTCCTGCAGCATGATGGAGTAAGGGCTGTCATAGGTTTCACAATGTTTTTATCTTCCCTATTGTAATTGATGAACACATGGGCAGTTGTAACTGTGTGTCAGATAACACATGGGGGTAACAAGCGGTAAAAACTGCACAATGACCACCATGCCATAGAAGAAATTGCCTACGGCAATGAGATCATTTTTGTAATTTATTTTTTTCAAAAAGGAAATCCTGCTTTGGGATTTTCTTTTTAAAACTGAAAAAAATATTGAAAGTTTGTTGAATGGCTATATCATTTTGATGGAGCCATCCATCAGACGTTCTAAGCATTCACATGAGCTGCATAAATGCAAGAGATGTCTGCTGGGCCCTGACAGAGTAAAAATTCCTTTCCACCAATCAGACCCTTTATTTTTCTTTGATAGTTTCAGATGATGCTTTTCCGTGTGCACACATGTGCAGGGCCTAATTCAAAAAGGTAAACTTACACTTTTGTATAAGTTTATAATTGTTTGCTATTCACAAAAGTATTTTAGTAATAGTATCTTTACAGCAGCATAGTCGCCGCACATAAAAAGAAAGGTCAGTCCTCTCTTTCTTTGTGCAGAGACTTTACAGTCATAAAGATACCACTAGTAAAGTACCTTTGTGAATAGCATTCAACCACAGGAGTTTAAGTTTACCCTTGTGAATTAGGTCCACAGTTCTGCATTAAGACTGTACCGAAACACAGACTTCCAATTTCTGTTTCCATTTATGATTTATGAGAGACAAAAGCCTTAACTTGATTTCCAGCTCAGTATTCATTATTGTGAATTCATACTTTGATGAGGTGATGGAGCCTTAATTAAAGAATACATGTTCTCTATGTAGACCATTTTTGCACTACCATAGAGAGTCATTAGGGCTATACCAATCTGCCACTCAAAGGGTGAAGAAACACAGAAAATGCTATTGTCTTGACTTTTTATGTTTACGTTTACTACCTGTTTGTTTCATGCTGACAAAATAAAGCTAAACCTAAGGATAGATCTGTAAAAAATGGGTTTCATATTTAGTTGGAACAGATGTGTGAATATTGTTTGCTCTTTACAGCACTTGAGGAAGAAAAGGGAAGGAGGGCATGACAGCTGGACGTAATCATAATCTATAGGTGATTTCCACCACCTTTTCGGCCACAGTGTACTGTTCCAGGAAAAAAAACATACCTCAATCTGTAATAAAGTTATGTGTTACTTAGTGTGGGAATGGTTGAGTGATGTAATAATACCCTAGACATTATGGCTTAGGTTTGCACACTTAGGGGCACTTTTCTTAGCGCCCCCCTAACGCCACCATGTGTGCGCAGTATCTATGATACAGAGCACCATGGCGGTAGTTAGGGAACTTGCATCAGACTTTTTGACACTAGTTTGGAGGTTTGCAGGATTAGTGTAAAAAATGCTGATGATAATCCAGAAAAGCCCAATCGAGGCCGATTGTAAACAATGGTGTGCCTCCTTTTACCGCCTGCTCTCAGCAAGTGTTAAAAGTCCCGAAAAAAAGGGCACCATCTTTTCGGCCCGCAAACTGCCCCTGTGCATACATTATGTCTGGCGCAGGCATAATGTAGCGCAAAGGGTTACAAAGTGGCGCAATGCATGCATTGCACCACTTCGTAAATTTGGACAGCGATTTTGGCCTCGTTGGGCCACATTAGCGTAAACAAATTATGCTAATGTGGCACAAGGAGGCGTGAGGGGCTCTTAAATCTGCCCCTTAATATAGCCCTAACAGAGAAAGTAAGCCCATAAATTATCTTTGAACTTGGAAGGGTAAGAAAGAAGTTCTAAATCAATTTAATTTTTGATGTATTGATTTTACCATCCTGCTGACCTTTGGATTTATAGCTGCCTGTAGTTTTCAGACTGGCAGTAGGGCTTTGGGTTAGACTGTAACAGGTTCAGCTTGTCATCAAAGGGCTGACCTGGAGGTGTTCAACAGAGGAGCACCCTGTATGTTTTTGGGAGGCTCCAGCATCTGTGCATTAAATGGATCGCCTTTGTTGATGCTGACGTGAAGACCTTGAAGCACATGTTTCAAATAAACAGTTTCAGGGAATGCAGACACAACCTCATACTGGCACCCTAGGATCTTATACATATCAAATTAGGGCCTGATTTATGAAAAGTAAGTGCCGCCTTAACATCATTTTTTGATGCAAAAGAGGCGCCAATTTACAAAATATAATTATATTTTGAAGGTTAGTGCCGCTTTTGCGTTATTATATTTTGTAAGTTTGCGCCGCTTTTGCATCAAAAAAATGTTGTTACGGTGGCGCTAGCTTTTCATAAATCAGGCCCTTAGTTCAGAAGGCTACAGCTACTTGAGTTACTGATTTAACGAAAATCCTTCATCAGCCTACCATGTTATTTACTGCCAAATATTTGATCCTTCATCCTAAATCTGGTCACAACTCGTGACCCAAAAACCGGTACAATGATGATTTATGTTATATTGTGTTCTTCCGTTACACTTACTACTGTTTGGAGTACAACTGACAAGTCAAACCCTCTCTTTTCTTTGGGCAGTGTTTATGATTAGTGTTTCTTGATCCACCCATTCATTTGTAATCGTTTCAGCTGCTCAACAGCCATTAAACATTTTAATTTTTAATCTTAACTTCAAAGAATAGATCAAAGAAGAAATGTATGAATTTTGACTTTATTACTGCTCCGATTGTACTTACCGCACATTCTGGCCGGCAGTACAACTTTGCTGCTGAGGCGATTTTTGCTAAATTCAGATCGGATTAAGCGACTGATAATTGTTTGAGGACGCAATTCATTTGAAGACAGTCTGCGCATCAAGATTTTATATTTTATTTCATGCTTTGTTGTGCAAACCTCTATTGTGAATTTAAAAAAGTTGAAACATTTTAAGCAAAACATTCCAAAGTTACAAACAATTGTTGTTTGTATTTTGTTGAGAAACGAGTTTAAAATTATGAGATATAAAAATAGTTTTACCAGATGAAGGCCTCTGCAAATGTAACACACATTTTAGAAGCACGGTGGAGTCGATGTTAAATTCCTTGCCAGTGTGTCCCTATGATTCTATTTCACAATGGCCTTGATATATTTTAATCTCCTTCAATAATTTAGTACTTCACAAGCAACCATATGTAAAAAAGATATGCTACACGTGCTGCTTTAGAATTGCTAAAACAGTTCACAAAACATTTGTTGCAAAAGAGACGAGTCCTTTCCTTTCCACAACAACACATTTGACATCGATCTAGCCATTCTTTTAACAAGTGTCTGACCTGTTCATCCCCTGCTGTGTCTCAACTATATTATTCTCATTTATGTCCAATCCTCTTCTCAACTACATGACATTTCACATTAGCTACTAGGTTGTTGATGCTGGATATTCCTTGTAGGTAATTGGTAGATAAATGTTGTTTCACGGTAAAACATTTCAGAAGATGTTTGACTTGGTGATAAAGGAGAAACTGAAATACTTCTTTGTGCGTAAATAGGAATAAATGGCAATTTATCAGCCTGAACAGTTATTCTAATCCTTCCGCCAAGACTGCTCTCTCAGAATTTGCTGGCAGGTCTCGCCCCTTTCCTGATAATGCTAGTCTCCTGGGAGTAATGCATGTGGAGCTTTGTTAAGTATTTGCTATGGTTCACTGTTTGGGTAATTTACTCTTCAGCTCACTGGCCATGAAATGCTTCCACTCAACTCTGGCATAGTTGTTTTCCAAGAGTTCGGGGTTAGAAATGCACATTGATCTAACGATGAACATAATTTAGAATGTTAGACCTCGAGGGCCTGCTTTGGGCTCTTTATTGTTTTTAACCTTGAAGACTGACTGCGAAGACAAACTACAATGTGTTTGGTTCCAGGCCGTTTTGGCCGAAATATCTGAAAACTACAAAAAGTCCTTCTGCGTTTTTGTTCGTTATTAATGGTAGATATCTTATAAGTGATTTAGAAGTGTTCAGTTACGGACTAATGCGGGCATGACTATTCATTCACAAACAAGGAGATATTTGTAAGCTTTTAAAGTTAAGTCAAAGCATAATACTTTGCAAAGTGTCAGAATGAGAATAGTGTTTTGTGTGTGTGTATGCTTTACAAAATGCAGCTATGTACTTTGTGTGGCTGTAACAATGTGATCAGCTCAAGGTTTTCAATTCTTTTATTTATAATTGCATTTTCGTGGAGAGGGGCATGGGTAGAGGGGTGACGTAGAACATGGTCAAGCAGATGCACCCTTGATATTGTGCCAATAAACCACACCAGGCCACTTACAGACCATAATTTAAATCTATACAAAGCAGCTTTAACTGTGAATGAAGCTGCTGGTTTTTGAAATGATTATGTCTGAAGGTTTGTGGATCCGCAGATAAATATTTTAAGCAAACCCTGCACTGACTTAAGCCCATATTTATACTTTTGGACGCAAACCTGTGCTAACACATGTTTGTGCCAAAAAGTATAGCGCCGGCTAGCGCCATTCCTAGACGCCGGCCGGGTGCCATATTTAAGGAATGGCGCTAGCCGGCACTAAGGCCCTGTTAGCATCCTTGGAAGGGACACTAACTGGGCCTGGAAGGCATAGGGGGAACCGGGGCTTGTGCGCTAAATTATGGCGCTACACTGATAGAGGCAAAAAAATTGCCTCTAGGCAGTGTAGCGCCATTTCCTGGCGCACAAGCTCCATGGACATGGCTCCTGTCTCAGCAAAGACAGGAGCCATGCCCACCACCCCAATGGCCATGCCCAGGGGTTGAATGTCCATTGGGCATGGCCATTGGGGCCAGCGCCGTTCAGGGTGCCCCAAGTCCGGGCCCCTGAGTGGCATTGGACAAAAAAATTAAAATACTCACCCGGACTTACCTTCGGATGGGTCCCCCATCCGTAGGTGACCTCTTGGTGTGGGTAGGGTGGATGGGGTGCCCATGGGGACAGGGAAGGGCATCAGTGGCCAATTTCCATGGTCCCTGACCACGGAAATCTGCCTACAGGTCCCCTAACACCTGCCCATAGACAGGTGTTAATTAATGGCACTAAGCAGGCTTAGCACCATTATTTAAGGCCCTTCTCCTCCCGTGCGTGAATTTTGCATGGGAGGGTAAATAAGGCGCTAGGGAATTTGAGGCATTTTTTGCCCAGGAATGCCTACCTTGCATCTCATTGATGCAAGGTAGTTTTACGCAGGCAAAAAATTATGTTAACTCCAATATTTTGGCGCTAGACATGTCTAGTGCCAAAATATAAATATGGAGTTAAGTTTGCGCTGGATTTGTGAAATAATTTCATAAGTTGTGTGAAGGAAATAAAGATTATCACTTTGTCTATAAACCTCATAGCAGTCCTCCCATTATAAGGGTGAATCATGTTAATGGAATATGCAGAAATACAATTCCTGCAAACATAACAATGTTTTCAACCACCAAACCCTTTCCTCGATATAGAGAAAGAAATGCCAGACTTTTCTCTTGAGAACATTTCAGGCCCATTTTCTGATTTCTCCAAACCTTTTTAGGAGTTCTGAGGGGTAAACGGAGTTAAAGTCAACACTTCTAATTCATTAAAAGTGTAGCCTATTTAGTCTCACATTAAGTTTCTGAGTCAAGTATTTAATTCAAAGATTTATTACAAATTTAGGACCACACCTATGGAAATGAGTGTCAAGAATATACTATATAAATACGGAATCACCAGAGGTGAAATAAAGCATTGAATCTGATTAAATCGCACAAGTCTAAGGCATACAAGAATCGTCTTCAAAGCAATACAAAAGATGAGAAATAGAATCTGATAGTCTGTATACAAGTTGCGGTCCTCTTGTCTAATCATTTCAGAACTAATTTTAAATTTAAATATTCTAACTAAGCTATTGGAGAAATCGTAATTATCTCTCAGGAAATATAGGAATATTTAATTAATTGGAAAGTGTCAGCATAACAGAAACTTCAGTAGAAGTTCTGATAGAGAGGTGTGCATAGCAAATAGCCACTCAACTATATTAGGAACAAAGAAATGTATACCTCTGTAAGTCTCAGGAGAATCCGCTCTGGTTGAAGGCTAAATGGTCTGCTGCTGTCTAACTAAATGAACACCCATTGAGACCTGAAGAACCGTTGAGAATCCATGTCATCAACACTGGAAGTTTTCCATCTTCAATGCACAGGTGGAATCAGAAACCCCCAAAAGACTTTGATCCCATGAAACAAACAAACAGGATGACCTTGGGTGCCTCCCAGATCCTGGTGCACACAGGGGAGTCCTTTCTTCTTCCGTTCGTTAGTGCACCTTGTCCTTGCTAACATATCCTCACATACCCCACTCTCTCAAATACACAACATGCTTTTGTTTAACTGTAGACTCATGTAGACACACCTGCACATAAAGAATAATACAACACAAGCAAACCTTCACTTTGAAGGTTAAGTAGCATTTCAGGCCTTCAGTTGAGCTAAGTTAGTAGATGATTTTAGGCACATTTGAGATACACAGTTATACATGCATTTTCCTTCATAGATATAACTTAATCATGAATAACTATGAATTTACATCTTTGAATTATAATACCATAATTCAGATATATGAATATAAATGCATGCACATGCTATATTCTAACAATTAAAGTAATTATTAAAATACACACATAAAATAATTACTTTTTAGCCTGTCAGTGCACCATACATAATATGATTGTGATTCACTACTTGACATTAGTGACATTAAAGAATACATTATTATTATATATATATATATATATATATTGTTGAATAGACCTTTTCAGTCACTTTTGCAGCGCATAAAAACACAGCCTAAATTATGTGTTCTCACTCTGAAAGGTCAATTTGTTTTCTTGAGAAAGGCAGACATGGAATCTAGATATTGCCTTGTATGTATCTGTGTTCCTTTTCCCTCTTTGTGTTACATGCTTGATTTGTTTGGGATGTACTTTGAAGAGGTTGTACTTCTGCAGTGATTGTTCACATCAAGAAACTAATGTCCATTTTTATACTTTTTGATGCAAAACTGCACAAATGCAGTGTTGAGTCAAAAAGTTTAGCAGTGGCTTGTGTCATTCCAGAGCGCCAGCCAGGCACCAAATTTATGAAACCCCGCAAGCAGGCGCAAAGGGTGGGCTAGCGTCTGGGAAAATGATGTTAGCCGTATGGGGGTGACGATATGGGGGAAGGGGGTTTTCCACCAAAAAATTACGTTAGGCTGGTTGGAGGCAAAAAAAAATGCCTTTAACCAGCCTAGCATAATTTCCTGATGCAAAACCATCCATACCACATGACTCCTGTCTTATAAAAGACAGGAGTCACGCCCACCACCCAATGGCCAGCACAGGGGACAAGGGTCTCCTGGGCATGGTCATTGCACCCAGTGCCATGTAGGGGAGCCCATTTCAGGGCCCCCAATGGCACTTTAAAAAAAACATGTTTAAATACTTACCTATACTTGCCCTACCTACCTGGAATGGGGTTCCCCATCTGCTGGTGTCCCTCTGGTGTGGGTGGGGGTGTTCCTGGGGCTTGGGGTGGGCCCTGTGGGCCTTTTCCATGAAGTTTGACCATGGAAATGGGTCCATAGGTCCCCTAATGCCTGCCCTGACGCAGGCATGAAATAATGGTGCTAAGCAGGCTTAGCGCCATTATTTAGGCCCACCTCCCCCATGCACCTCTTTTGCATGGGAGGAGAAATGAGGCGATAGGGGCTTTGAGTCATTTTTTGGATGCAAATGCCTACCTTGCATCTCATTGACGCATGGTGGGTTCAAGCATCCAAAAAATTACTTTAACTCCAATATTTTGACGCTAGAGGGGTCTAGCGTCAAAATATAAATATGGAGTTAAGTTTGCTATGAATTTGCGTAAAACAAAATGACCATAATTCAGCCCAAAGAAAGTATAAATATTTCCCTAAATTGCTTCCCCTAGTACTTGGTAATCAGGATGGGAGTAACCTTGCTGGTTGACATTGTAGAAGACTGGCATCCCCTGTGCCTGTCTACTCTGACTCACACAGCCCTAGGATTATTTGCCAGACTGTTCTGGTTGAGGGTTGCATGCCAGAAGTAGGTGTTTTTAGGTGCAACAGGTTATTTTCCTTAGACCTCAAAGTTTTAAATATAGCCATCCTGTTGTAGGGAATAGAAAATGGACAGGTTTTCAAACTCCTCCATTTGGATTGAGTATATTTGTAGGACAGATATTTGGATGAAAAAATGACCTGAAAGAGAATGTGCAGGATTTATGAGAAGCATTCTGCGTTGTCAAACCATTCCCAAATGATAACTCATATTGGTGGGGTTTTATTATACCCTATCTCATAGTAGAATATAAGGATCCTTAGTCTCATGAGCATAATAGAAAAATACTAGCAAAGGTGAACAAAATTATAATAAAATCTCCAACCACCATTTTAAGATTGCATCATTTTATTTTACATTCATTTTTAAAACCACTAAGCTCTGTAAATCTTTCTTCACACACCTTTGGAAGTGCGCTTTATAAAATGACAAAATATATATTGTTTCTGTGCTATCTTAGCAGCTGCAAAGCATGAAGAAACAATAGTTGCAGGTTTTAAAGAATACAGAAACAAGCACATATTTTACATGATTTTTCATTACTGATCTAGGTTACAATTGTAATACAAATAACTGTTAAAACTTGTTTGTAACTGTAACAATGATCCTTGCTCAAAATATGTGATTTCTTTAACCTCCACACATTCATAAGTTCATTTAATGAATAAAATGATAGTAACATCATAAAATCTGTTTCATTATGAATAGATTAGATGGAAAAGAGCACGTAGGAAACGAAATGTGATTTACATGAAAACTAACCATGAACTTTTTCTCTTTTGTCTATTGAATTGGTGAGAAACGGCATCCAGTAGATAGTTTAGTTGCAATGTCAGAAAAAAAAAAAAATGTTTCTTAGCTGCTTTGTTAGAGAGATTAGTCAACAGAAGCTGTCCTGTTCTCATGAACACATTAAATCTGAATGGCTGAACAAGTTGTGGAGATGAAGAAAGAGCATACAAGTTTCTAAATGATGTGATTATAAAATGCGTGTTCCTAGATTAGTGTGAGAAGGAATGCTTTTTTGAGAGGGTTTTAGAAAGTTTCCTAAGTGGCATGGGCTCATTCAGCAGCAATTGCCTCCTCTGTTCTGATACTCTGTGATTTGTCAGAGATACTTTCTGAGATACTCCTCAGACTCACTTTGAACTGATTATTTTTGACTTTTTGCGACTCTACTGTGTTTCCAAAATGTTTTTGAATCTTTTATTTATGAACTCTTTTAGGTTCTTCAAGCTAATTTTCAAAACAAAATCCTTTCAGGGTTAGAGTGATGCATAAATTATGAAAAAGAGAATAGAGAACTCTGGGTAGTTCCCAAGATTTGGTAGAGAGCAGCTTCAGTATAAAGCACCCTACAACATCAGCAACACCCTAGATTTACTCACCTCAAATGTCTGTTTTTCTAGCAAAGTTTTTAAGCATAGGATGAGCACAATGCCATCCTTGCCAAACTCCAAATGGCAAAAGCCATTCACCACTCCAGGCACAATATTACAGCTTTGAAGTAGTGAAATACCATCCAGCCAAACCTGGAATGAGCAAAAGCAATCCCCGATACGTTTCATTATCATTCTAGGTCTTCAGAAGTTTTAGCTTTGTTGGACAAAAGCAAGCACACAGTATTAGTCAAAACAAAACCCTTTGAGGGTTAGAGTGATGGCTAAATTATGCTAAAGAGAACTCTGGGTAGTTCCCAAGTTTAGGTTGAGAGCAAATATATACATATATATTATCTAGTGGCGTAGTCATAGTTAAGACCATGTTTTCATAGAAAAAAACATTTTTGACTTGCCTATATCTTTGACACCTTTTGATGAATCTTTACAAAATGTTCTAAAAAAAAGTGGGCTGGGGATTTTTGTGCACATGGAAAGTGATCCATCAAGTGGAGACCGAGAAAAAGAAGGGTGGGTCAAAAAAGTTGTGCTTCCCATGTCAATTCCCATAGGACTTTTAGACACGACTACAACCCGATCCACTAGACAGAATTATACCAAATTTGGGTGAAAGTTAGCTTTTGGTATGCAGCCCAGGGCTTTACAGAAATATGATGGGGGGGCACAGGCTCCCAACAGCCCCTGGTCCACCACCTCCCCAGTGGTATAATAAAAAGAACAAAAGGGGTCCTTTTGGGACCCACAAGCCGTGGGGACCACCACCTCCCTGGGGCTGTGTATCATTGGAGTGGGCTGTACAGCCCACCTCGAGGAGCCAATGATGGCCCTGGGGACTGTCAACCCCAGGGCCAGCTCGTGCTAGGTCCAGGGATGCCCACTCACAGGACATAGCTGTTTGCTTTTGCTTGGTGGGAGCTGACAGCTCCCACCAAGAAAAACTAAATAATGTCTGCTTTCTGACAGCAGAAGCTGTCAAGCAGCTCCCACTGTCAAAAACAGAGTTTTCATCTGTCTTTCCTGCCTGCAAATATGCATGCAGCGAAGACAGATGAAAACACTGCTCCCACAGTGAACCGGCTAGGACAGCGGGGGACTTCAGGGTCCCCACGTGGTCCTGTCACTCTCTCTCTCTTCCTTCCTATAATGGGATGGAAGAGAGAGAAAGAGAGATTGTCATTGCAATGGTCTCACCATGCAATGACTTGAAAGAGTAAGACTGGCAAGATGTTTGGTACAAATTGTATAGTTACATTTCGATGCAGAGCAGAACAAAGTCACTGCTGTCCTAATGGTCAAGTTCTTGTATTGCCACCCTGTAGGCTGAAGATACAAATCCCAGTATTGCTTGGCAGTGTGTTTGTTTATTTACTAGTGTTTTAACTCTTAAACCTTCCTAGTAACTGAACATTCATGTTTCTTTCCTCTCACATGTGTGGGCACTATGTTATAGGTATGTCTGGAAACAATCCATCAGAGAGTCACCTTTGGCCTAATGATTAAGGTAGCAGACTCTCACACTGACAGTTGAGGGTTTTACTCTAGTTGTGCCCTTGATAATTTCCCTCCTTTAATTTCTTTTAAAGTTTAAACGTTTAAGGTTCATACATTATTTTTCAGTTTGTCCAGAAATATAATATTCTTAGTATATCATCCCTCAAAGCCTAAAAACTCCATCTCTCTCCTTCTCGCTCTCTTTTTCCCTGTTTCTCTTTTAATCTCTTTTTCCCACTCACACACCCTCTCACACCCTTGTGCACCCGCCCACAGACCCACTCATGCACCCACACACTGACCCACTAAGACTCTTGTGCGTCCAATTAGATTCCCACTCAGACCCTCACTCACCCACTCATAGACCCACTCAGACTCTCACACACCCACTCACAGACCCAATAACACCCTCATGCACCCACTCACAGACCTGCATAGACACTGATGCACCCTCTAAGACACTGATGCACTCTTAGACCTGGCATCCTTGGTGTGGTCTTTTTTGCCTCTGCTTCCCATGTTTTGACTGTGTGCAGGAATCTGTTTTTGCTGTTTTTGTTACTCTGGGCACTTTACCACTGCTGACCAGTGCTGAAGTGCAAGTGCTCCCTGTGTAAAATGTATGTGTAATTGGCTTTTCCATGATTGGCACATTTGCTTTGCTAGGAAGTACCTAGTAAAGTGCACTAGAGGTGCCCAGGGCCTGTAAACCAAATGCTACTAGTGGGCATGCAGCACTGGTTGTGCCACCCACATGAGTAGCCCTGTAAACATGGCTCAGGCCGGCCACTGCAGTGTCTGTGTGTGCAGTTGTAACCTGCCAATTTCACCTGACAAGTGTACTCACTTGCCAGGCCCAAACCTTCCATTTGTATACATGTAAGGCACCCCTAGGGTAGGCCCTAGGTAGCTCCATGGACAGGGTGCAGTGCATGTTAAAGGTGGGACATGTACTGGTGTGTTTTACATGTCCTAACAGAGAAGTACTGCCACTGTTTCAAGGCCTATCTCTCTCATAGGTTAACATGGGGGGATGCCTTTAAATAACTTTTAAGTGCAGTTTTCCTTTAGAAGCAGATAGAAATCTGGAGTTTGGTGTCCCTGAACTCACAATTTAAAAATCCAACTTTTGACAAAGTTGGTTTTTAAATTGTCAGTTTGAAAATGCCTACTTCTGTATTCCCTGTCTACCTCAGACTGACAGTTGGGCTGTTTGTGAATCCCTTCTAGACAGTGACACAAAGGGAGCTGGGGTATAGCCTGCATATCCTGATGGGCCTTCTGAGCTAAAATGGAGGGAGGAGTAGTCACTTACACCTGAATGGGCTGTGCCTGCTCTCACACAATGCAATCTCCAACCCCCTGGTGTGAGGTTGGAGCCAGGATCTTGTGAACAACAGAGACTTTCCTTTGGAGTTTGCCTACTTCAAAGGCAGAAGGGGTATAAGTAGTGGACCCTAAACCCCAGCTTCAAAGTCGCAGGGCCATCAAAGACTTCCTCTGCTAGTACTTGGACTCTCTGCTGAGACTCCTACCCTGCCAAGTGATGCCCCATCCAGTCCCTGGGCCCTGGAGAGATGAAGTTGCTAGAACAAGGACTGAAATCCACGCACAGAGCACCGTGCAGGGGAAAATTTTGACGCACCACCCTGCAACGGGGCTGAAAATAACGTGCCATCCGCTTGCGGCTGCTGATAATGACGCAAGCCCCATGCAGTGCGGTTTTCCGACACTGCACAACCGGATTTCTCATGCATCATCGTTGGGTGTCAAAAATCAATGCAAGCCTGTGCAGATCCAAGGTGCCCATCAGAAAATCATCGCATCGCTCTCTTGCGGGAGACAAAAATGAAGCATTGCCAACCCGACCAGAGAACAATGCGATGCATGGCCTCACTTGCGAATAAGGAATCAACGCATCTCTGATGTTTCCGACACACTCTTGTCCAGGCAGCTTTATTTTTTATGCAAACCAGGTACTTTGTGTAAAATCAACTTTTCCATTGTTTTCTATGGAGTAAGACTCTTATTCTTTTAAAAATTCATATTTTGACTTGTGTATATTGAATTATTGTTGTTTATGTCCTGTTTGGTTCAGATAACTATACGCTATTTTTCTAAACTGGTGTGGTGTCCATTATGAAGTGTTTTCACTGTATTACTGTGTGTGTTGGTACAAATACTTTACACATTGCCTTTGAGATAAGCCTAACTGCTTGTGCCAAGCTACCAAGGGGGAGAGCAGGGGTTATATTAAGTGTGTATCTCCTTTGCCCTGGATAGAGTTAGGGGCTTTGCTTGGACAGAGTGCAAACTGACTGCCAACTAGAGACCCCATTTCTAACATGCATGCACTTTCACACCCAGACACAGACTCTTACAGCCGCTTTCACCCCCAGATATACCCTCTCACACCTATTCTCCCACCCAGAGAAACAGGTTCCCGCCAGCTCCCACTGTGCTCAGCCCAGCATAAGGTTGGGCGATTAGGAGGGTTGGCCGCAGGTTCTAGCTACAGACTAGGCCTTGCGGGCAACCCCTACCGTGCAAGGGCTAGGCCGTGCATGGTGCAAGGTTGGGTGATTATAGGGCGTTGGCCTCCCCTGCTGAAGGCCGTGTGTGGTGGTGGTTAGATTAACATATTGTAATGAAAATTACTATAATTAAAATAAAAAACATGGATAAAACAAACCATTAAAATAGTAGTTAGTGAGGCACTAAACCCCAATGCATTAAATAACCACTAAACACTGTAGTTGGTGAGGCCCTATACCATAGGGAGTAAGATACTATACCCAACATTATAGATTACCAAATAAAGTGGAATTATGAAATCTACAATACAAATCTCTAAAGACTGAAAATCACACCTCAAAATCTTTAATTAATCAGTTTACTTTCTATCTATCTGTTCCCAAATAAACAGAAGTTTCCATGTGCAGTGCCAGTCTATTCTCTCCTCTCAACAGTCCCCCCTTTCTCATTTATTGAGATTATTCATTTTCTTGGGGGTCATGGATTTATCAATTTAGTGGTTTCCTCAATGCGCAGTAGTAAATGTGGGGGTCCTCAATGTATTTCTCTGCTTGTAGTGAGCTGCACCTCTTGCCTAAAATGCAAGGCCACATGTCTGTGTCATTGTGTTAAACAAAATATGAGATTCAATCCCCTACCTCTTTTTGACATGCCTTCAGTGGTAATATCCCATTTTCTTGGTTTGAAGTGGTTTGGGTTGCTGTGGTTCATGGTTTGTATGCCCTTCTAATGATATTCAATACTCCTTAGAGTGTGAGAATTAATCTGATCTTGTTTAAGAGGTGTTATGTGGGATTTGAATCAGATGAACATAAAATGTGCTAGATGGCTATTACTCTCAGGATTAAGGAACTGTATGCTGCTGTGAATATTGGTTGATGCAATGCTCATGATGGATATTCCCCAGACTGGGGTCCCTTAGATACATTTTCCTTCAGATGTAATAGTAAAGAATATGTTTAGCAGTGATATCCTCTATGATAAATTATCTTTGACCTTAGTTTTGGATTTCATAATAAAAAAAGAGCAGAGCTTTGCTGTACAATTGTGTGTGTACATGTGCCTAATCAACACAAGAAAGGCCCTTGCAGCTTCATGCATAAGGATTTTGAATGTGAGCAGAAGGCTGCAGGTTCAAGTACTTTTGTTGTCTTGTTTTTTTGTTACTTATTGATACCTACAATCTAAGTATCAGAATGCTCTATTAACCGTTCTAATTACTGAGAGTGCCATTTTAATATATTTCGCTAAACCTTTGCTCACTCTTGCTGTGAGTCTTTATAAATTTGGTAGATATGGTAAATTTCCATAGTTAATAGGACAGTTTTGATTGTAGGACCACTCAGAGTACAACTTACAAGGCAGAATGTTCTGTTTACACACTGTGAACTGCACATTTGATTAGGATTTAATCCAGCTTTGAGCTTTGGAATGCGGTGCTGCAGTTTAGGTTTGTCACTTTCAGCACTGTAACTCACAGGTTGTCCTGTCTTCCTAGGCCTGAGAAGGCCCTTAGTAAGTATGGCCAAAACAGGTTGAACTTCTAATTGGAGGACTTTAACAAAATACAATGTGCCTTGAATAACTCGGTTAGGCTACAGATTTTAATGGAAGTAAATGCATTTTAAAACTAACCTGAATGAGTGAATTATAGGTCTGAACAAAAGCTGCAGGTTAAAGAGTTAAATATGTATTTTCATTTCTAAAGCTTGCACGACATGCACTTGGCAGAAGAAGCTAACATTGGCAAATTATTTACTGTTAGCTATGCTGAATTTGCTTCTTTTGACCCCTAACATGGCCGATTCGCATAACCTGCTGACGCAAACCTCCTATGCTAATAAAGTAAATAATATTCTTCTTTCCTGCTTAACCGCTTGACTGGCATTGGAATTTCTACTTTGCTTGACTAATCTTAAAACTTGTTTCTGTATGCAAAGGGTCCTATTATGAAGATGTGTGAGAAAAAAAATTATGAGATGTGTTTGTGCACAAAACTTACATGAATATTCTGTCTTTCAGAAACTATGGCCCATATTTATACTCCTTTTGCACCAGATTAGCAACATTTTTTTTTACGATAATTCGGCGCAAATTTAACACCATATTTATACTTTGACGCTCGACCCGTCTAACGTCAAAATATCCCAGTGTGCATCATTTTCTGGATGCGTGAAACCACCTTGCGTTAATGAGATGTAAGGTAGGCGGTCCCGTCTAAAAAATTACATAAACACCAGTGTGCCATATTTATCCAACCTTGCAAAGAAGGTGCACGTCTGGTAGGGGGAGCCGGAAAATGGCGCAAATCCCGATTTGCGCCCAAATTTAATGCCTGGGTCAGGGCAGGTGTTAAAATGGGGCAAACACACCACTACATTATGAAAACTCACAGAAGCAACACCAGAGCTCAAAATGGAAGACCTGGAGGTGTTATTCATCCAGCATGCACGAAGATGCAGAGCACAGGAGCAACAGCAGCAGCCACCACCACACCAACAGGGACCCCAAAGGCAGAGGATATTCCGGACCAGAACAACCCTTCAGGGCCTCAGGCAACATGACATCATCCAGAGGTACAGACTAAACTGGCAAGCCATACAGCAGCTGCTGCGCAACACTGAGCCACAGTTGGCACCCAGATTGCAGACACCCCACATCATTCCACTGGAGACCAAGCTGCTAGCTGTCCTGCACATGTTGGCAAGTGGCTCTTTTCAAACCACTGGTGCCCTGGTTGCTGGAATCTCACAGCCCTCATCCTCTGCCTTCCTTCCCAAGGTACTGGATGCCATCATCTCCCTCACACCCCGCCACATCAGCTTCCCAACACACAGCAGAAGCAGCAGGAGACCAAACAGGGGTTTTATCAAATCCCTGGCTTCCCACACATGCTTGACTGCACACATGTACGGATTGTGCCTCCTGCTGCAACCGAGCATCTATACCACAATAGGAAGCACACACACTCCATCAATGTGCAGGCCATTGTGGATCACCATGGATTGTTCACCAACATCATGGCAAAGTATTCTGGGAGTATACATGATTCATTCATCTTCCGCCACAGCACCATCAATCAGCACTTTCAGGATGGACGATATGGCAATGGCCCACTTGTTGGTAAGTACAGAAACCTAGTTATTTACACTGAGCACAGCAACCCTGTAGGACACACATCACATACACCACTACATTGACATGTGGCCAGGAAGAACACTGAGGTGTGACACTGGTAGTCATGTTTGATATCCTCACCCAATGGGATACACATCTATGGACAAATGACAGATGCAAATAACAAGAGATGCCACTCCAGAGCCACACGTGACCAATTTAAAACCACACAGTGACAATGACATGGCCTTAACTGGCAGTACAACTTGGAAGATGAACCTTTCAATATCACATCAATAACACTCAATCCCACACCCTTCCAACCAATACGTCCTATGTAAGGGGTGTATAATGTGTGTTGGTGCAGTTCAAACACCATGAAACACATAGCATGATGATGCTGACTCTATTGAAGGTGACATGGAATCACTGAGGCAAGACCAACATCTCACATCACTCCTGGGGTGACATTGCCAGCTAGCAATAAGTAAGTGGACAGTGCTATGAAAACATGTGGATGTGACACTAATGCAAATTGCACACTGCTACACATGCGGATTGAGACAATCCCCCATATACATAACAGATGTGCAGGTAGATGGACCTTCCGACACTAAAGCCTTCCCCCCACAACCAAGTTATCCAGCTTACCTGGAGCAGGTTCAGAAGTGTAGGTACACGTTTGCACATGAGCCAACTCGGTGAGGGCACAAAAATAGGTTTGCATAGAACATGTCACACATGGGATAATTGTGCCTTGCCAATTGTGAACACTTCAGTGCTGTCAACTTATGAAGATGTGTTGTGCATTGTCACCTATCCAAATCAAAGGGCCTCACTGTTGCATTTCAAATGCAATCATATATGTTAAATTGGATGGGATGTTCAGGCCATATAGCGCAACCGTGTTACCACCACAGTGGAATTGATTGTGTGTGTGGAAGTATCATGTCACCTCCAGTGAAGGCACACAGACACTTCTTTCACATTACATAACACATGGGAGATACACACTGAACTGCAAGTTTCTAAATATACCACTGATATCATGTCAATCTGCATCTTCATGCATTCTGGATGAATAGCACCTCCACGTCTTACATTTTGAGCCCTGGTGTTGCTTCTGTGAGTTTTCATTATGTAGTGGTGTGTTTGCTCCATTTTAAGCCAAGGATCCCACACAATACCACAAACACTGATGAGTCACAGACGACAGAAGATAACTGCCATGCAAAGTGACAATCACGGTGCAACCAACAACAAAATACTTTCGCTCATTTTCTCTTTCAGATGATCAGGGTTATGGGATCCAGCCATGGATAATGACCACAATTGCCTATCCAAGCACAGCAGCAGAGCGTGCCTTTAATGAGGCACATAGTAGGACACACACCATAGTTGAGAGGACTTTTGGCATCCTGAAGTCCAGATTCAGGTGCCTGGACATCACCGGAGGATGCCTCCTATATTCCCCTGAAATGGTCTGCAAGATCATTTTGACCTGTGCCATCCTGCACAACATTTGTGTGAGGAGGAACAATCCCCTCTACGAACCAGATCCACAAATGCCTGAAGAGGAGGAAGAGGAGGATGCTGTCCGTGAAACTGAGGGGGAACATCCAAACACAGCTCCAGGATTGCGTAGAAGACAAGACATTGTACAAAACTTCTACTAACTATAGTCACCATCACCACTTTGTTATCATATGTAATTAAACACCTTACTTCATCACTCAATCATGCTCTGGGTAATTATTTCTGCATCACATGATCCCTAGGAATCATAATCAGAGTTTAGCCTCAAGGAGCATTGCAGAAATACAGATTAGGATACTGAAAAAGCCACATCACATTTGATGGGTATGAATGTACAGCAAACATCACACACAGTGTAAATGACGTATATCCTGTCTATTTCACATTTGAAGGGCACTATCAGAGGACCACAGCTATGTGACACATCCATGTTGCCAACATGATCCAATGCAGCAAATGACACACAACTAAGACACCATCAATCATAAGGTAAAAAAGTGTTTCGTACATGAGGCAGTGGATGTGCTATTGCATTGGTAACAGGAATGTATGACCAGACCCTTGACAGCAGTAAGTGTGACATCAGCTATCTCTGCAAGGAGCATGTGTGACAAGATGTCCATCTAAGCTGAAAATGGATAGCACGAGTACCCCAGGCATGACAAATATTGCTCACAAGACATGCCCTGCGCAGTCCATCCCAGGGAATACGTCTTGCCACTGCCATGTTTTCAGTCTCTGCCCACCCTTCTGTAGGGGGCCCTGTAAATGGACTATCTGTATCCTGAAAATCTTCATCTACACACAGCCAGACTCCCATTCTGACTCCTGTGTGCTTCCCTCTTCAGAATGGCATGCCATAGTCATAGTTCATCAGTCTGCATTGACTTCAGGTCTGATAATGCACTGCCCGGTAGTCGGTAGGACCTATAATCAGCTGTCCATTGCTTCCCATGTGAAAGGTCCAGTTGGCCCTTTTAACTTGATTCTCAACTCCAGGACTTGTGAGAGGCTGAAGGTGCACATATCTGTGAGCACTTCCATGCAGACCAGCCATTTGAACCTGCCCTGCCCTTGCAAAAGCCTAAAAAAATGATGCATATGCATCAAAATATAATGCATGTGTGTAAACAAATGACGCTCACACCCATAATACATCGATTGGTCCCTAGCATTAAGTCCAACACCGCTCCCACCGGAAATCGGTTATCCATTAAAAATGTATTGATCCTTGAATGCGTGTGATTTTTCATGCATATGCATCAAAAATTTTGACTCAAACCCCGTAAGTGTCATAAAATTACATGCAATAGAGAAAAACGCACTGCAATTGAGACAGGAAGTGATGTAATACGATATCCTTGTATGAAGAGAAGAAAACCACGGTACATCACGGGATCAAGGTGAAAACACTTTGGGGGTGATTCTGACCCTGGCGGCCGGTGGCCGCCAGGGCCACCGACCACGGGAGCACCGCCAACAGGCTGGCGGTGCTCCCACGAGCATTCTGACCGCGGCGGTTCAGCCGCGGTCAGAAGCGGCAAGTCGGCGGGCTCCCGCCGACTTACCGCTGCTCGGGGGGATCCTTCATGGCGGCGGAGCGCGCTCCGCCGCCATGAGGATTCTGACAGCCCCTACCGCCATCCTGTTCATGGCGGGAAACCCGCCATGAACAGGATGGTGGTAGGGGGTGCCGCGGGGCCCCCGTAAGAGGGCCCCGCAAAGTATTTCAGTGTCTGCCTTGCAGACACTGAAATACGCGACGGGTGCAACTGCACCCGTCGCACCCCTGCAACTACGCCGGCTCAATTCTGAGCCGGCGTCCTCGTTGCAGGGGCATTTCCTCTGGGCCGGCGGGCGCTCTTTCGGAGAGCGCCCGCCGGCCCAGAGGAAATGTTTAAATGGCCGCCGCGGTCTTTTGACCGCGGTGCGGTCATTTCACGGCGGTACCTTGGCGGACGGCCTCCGCCGTCCGCCAAGGTTAAAATCACCCCCTTTATTCCTTGGTGTTAAATCAGGGCAGAAATCCTCTGATGTCATAAAACGCACTAGATACGTAGCATGGAAGCGCTGTACAATTTTCATGTTTGTGTAACAACAGCCGACACGTGTTTCGTCATCATTGACTTTTTCAAGGCTTATTGGATATGAACTATGAGATTGTATTTGATAGGACTCCAAAGTTTCATGAACTGTACAACAAAGTGTGCAGATATTAGCATGGATGCACTCAGATTACATAGACCATGGTAAGTCTGTAGGGCTACAGTGCTTGTTGCAAACCGAGTATGTACGGCGTCGTCCATGCTACGTATCTAGTGCGTTTTATGACATCAGAGGATTTCTGCCCTGATTTAACACCAAGGAATAAAGGGGGTTATTCTAACTTTGGAGAAGTGTTAATCCGTCCCAAAAGTGACGGTAAAGTGACGGATATACCACCAGCCGTATTACGAGTTCCATAGGATATAATGGACTCGTAATATGGCTGGTGGTAAATCCGTCACTTTTCCGTCACTTTTGGGACGGATTAACACCTCCTCCAAAGTTAGAATAACCCCCAAAGTGTTTTCACCTTGATCCCGTGATGTGCCGTGGTTTTCTTCTCTTCATACATGGACTGTGACCTTTTGGTTAACAGCTTACCACACCCTGTGGCTGGGTGTACCACCACTTGAGCACTCTCTTCTGTCTAATTAGACACACCATCATGAACTTTCGATATTCAGGACAATATAAATTCTGGAAGTGCGCACCGCTAATGCACAGCCACAAAATGTTGTTACTTTGGTGGTTCTAATAAGATATCCTGTTTACAGAAATTGTACAGTGTGTGTACTTTCACTTTGAAGTCTATGATTATTCTAGACTGTGTGGCTGTGTCTTGAGTTGTCTCTGTGGGCCGGGTGATACAGGGGTATCACACGGAGGCAAGGAGGCTCAGTTTGGCAAAGGTGCTGTTCCACCTGAGAAGAATCTTTAACAGCCAGTGCAACAACCACCAACTGAAACATCGTTGGGCTGACCTGGTGGCCCGAGAGCAGGACCTGCTGGACCACCTGGGTGTGGTGATTGATGGCCCTGTTGGTGAGTACAAATTAGACTAATGTGTACAGTACAATGCTCTGGAGTGACAGTAGCCGATATTGTGACATGCTGCATGCAATGTTTGTGGACATGTGGAATGCAAGTTGAACATATGGTGGCCCTGATTTATACAATATTTGCAACGCATTACTGTCAATTGTTGATGCTAACGCTACACAAACTTACTAAAGACAACTTTATCTTGTAAAATAGTGCCGCTTTGGCATCAAGAGATGATGGTAAAGCGCCACAAACCGATTTATGATTCAGGGCCTGTGAGTGGACCAGGAATGGGATGTATTTCACATGTTATTATAAGGAACCAATGTAGTCACCATTTTTATTAAACCTTGTCTGAACAGTATTCATGGCCATACATACAAAGCTCTTCCTAACCTGTGCTAATATCCTCGGCCGATGTATCTATTTTGTTTGTGCAGCATTTGCATTATATCTGGATGCCAAAATATAGCACACTTGCCACAATCAAATTTTTTTGTGCTATGTTCCATAGCGTAAACAAATGAAGCAAATGTTACACAAAAAAACGACACATTTGCCCCTAAGTTCATTGTTTCTGTATGTTTACGTGTGGACAGAAATTATTTCACATGGCCAAACCTAATTGTGCCCGGATGCTACCAGATTGCAGTAGCACAAAACAGGATCATCCCGTGGCTTTTCAGAGTAGGCGTTGAAATCCTATCATTGAGTAGCATGGCCCAACAACATATTTGCCTTGGGCACAATTGCTAGTACAGAGCTGGTGCAGTTACAATCTGTGTCACTTTATAGCCAAACAATTTTGTAAAGTGAATGGGTCATCATCGGATCCCTGCTCTTTGTGAATGCATGGCCACAAACTATTTATTTGCATTATGTTGTGCAAGGGACCACTGACTGCTTCCATTATACATTTTAAGTGATGAAACAGTTTGTTATTTTACTTTTGGTACACCCCTGCTGATATAGTGCAGCATATGTACAATTATTAACTTCTCAGTATGAAGGTTATCACAGACATGGTGATATGCTAAGATCAGCAGGCCAGCTTTCCTGTGAGTGCCGCCATTCCCAAGCTGCTTTCGTTCAAATAGAGACCTACCTCATCAAGATTGCAGAAGTAGGACATTTGCTAACCCATGTTTTAATTAGCGCAGTGTAAGTTTGGTTGTATTACCATAGATCACCCAACTTGGCAATTCTAAGTTAATTAATGGGGCAAAGTGTTGTTTGCAATACCTGATACAGGTACACAGGGCCCAGAGTAACACACTTCAGGTGCAATGACTACACCTGTGCCCATGCATTCTGTCATGGATGATCAAATTAAACACTGTAAGCATACATCTTTTTGCTGGTTTGAATCAGATAAATGGCCAATCCATGTTTAGCGTAACATTGTCATCAAGTAACACACAGGATCCCTGCCATCATGTTGTCATAGGGGGCATATACGGCTCCGGGTACACTGCCAATGTGGCATATGTAACCTACATACAACACTGGCACACATATAATGGACCATTTAAAGCACAATAATTCTTGAACGCAGCTCAACTCACATGAGCATCACGCAGTAACTCATTGTCCCTTGATGCCCAAGCCACAATACCTGAGTCACTGGTATTGCAGTGCACCAGGAATGTGGCATTGCATGTCTCTTATAATAACAAATGATGAAATGGAGTACCCTCTAGAATTAATAAAGCACAACATTGAATATTCATATTTGGCACCACATGAGTTTTAGGGCCAGTGCATATGTGCATATGTGTGTCTATATCTCACTGGAGTGACAGTGTCAATGCATGTTTGCATGACTATGGCCCTCATTCTGACCTTGGCGGTCTTTTCGCAAGACCGCCGAGTTACCGCCGCGGTGAAGACCGCCGACCGCGGCGGTGTGCCGCTGTGCGCATTCTGACCGCTGGGAGCGTTCCGCCGGAAAACCGCCAGCAGCCACACTGGCGGTCGGCGGGAAAGTGGAGACTGGTCAACCTCCACCGCCACGCCAGCAGAACACCGCCCACAGAATTACGACCCACATTTCTGTGTGGCGGTCTTCTGTTGGCGGTCTTCTGTTGGCGGTCACGTCCCTATGGCTCCCGTCGCCTCCCGGAGGACCAACGCACAAGGTAAGTTGATCGTCCGTGAGGGGAGGGGGTGGGGGGGTGTTGTGTGATGTGGGCGTGCATGGGGGTGTGCGTGTGAGTGTGTAGAGGGGGTGTGTGAGTGCGTGTATGCGGGCGGGGGGTGCTGCTGTGTCTATGGGTAATGTGTGCTGTTCGGCGGGTGCGCATGTCGGCATGTATGTGTGCGGGTATGTGTCCCCGTTGTGTATGTGTGTGTAGGGGGGGTGTATATGTGCATGTTGGGGGTGTGTGCATGTCGGGGTACATGTATGTGCATGTCGGGGTGGGGGTGGGGAGGGGGTTCGTACCACCTCTGGGGGGTGGCAGGGGGGTGGAGGGTGTGGGGGGAGGACTCGGGTGGGTAGTGGGGGGTGGGGGAGACCCCTATCAGTGCCAGGGAAGGAATTCCCTGGCCCCGATAGTGCTTACCGCCATGGTTCGCACGGCGGTTCCCGCTCGCAAGAAACCGCGGCGGTAGGCAGGGTCATAATACCCTTGGCGGTCTTGGGACGACCGCCGGGCCGGAGTGCGCAAACTCCAGCCCCGCGGTCATGACCGCCGCGGCGGTCGGAGTGGAGAAGTAGCGGTCGGTCGCGGCGGGGACCGCCGCGGTCAGAATGCCATTTTTAATACCGCCGGTCTGTTCGCGGTCCGACCGCCGTCTCTCCGCCGACCGCCAGGGTCAGAATGAGGGCCTATGTCTGTTGGTGTGTCTACATGCCTGATGTGCTGCTCTATCTTATAAAATGTCACACACAGTAACTTGTTGATCCAAGTTTTGTACAGTGAGCAGACATTGAGCACATATCACCCTTTCATGTTTTAAAGGTGGACCTGCCCCATATACAATTGGTGAAGTGGCTCGATTTGCGGACCCAGGTGTATCCAGTAAATGTTAATATGTTTGTCCTGTGTTGTGTTTGCAGCTGTTGTGTGATTGACTACTGTGTGTTGGAGATAGATGTGATGTGCTGGCACATGGTCTGATATGTGACTTGACTGGAGGTTGACATTTTGTTCCATGTTCGAGTTGGACATTCTGTGGCGGAGAGTCATATACTGGGAGTCGAGTGCTGCGCCATAGGCATGGGCAGGTGAACAGGGTGATTTGTAGCTACATGTATGGCAATGATTAATTTGGAGGTGGCCAGTGTCATGATTTAGTCAGCAAGCCATACCCCGATTCACACAGACCAGTGATGTATATGTTTTACCCACATACTTGAGCATACCTGTTAAGTAATGAACATGTAGGACTGTATGGGTGACTTTGCCGCAGCATCTAGCTCCACATTTTGTACTCCATTTATGTGGCACTTGAGTGAAAACGTCATAGGCATGCATGCAGGTCAAGGCCAGATGGGTGCTTGCATCAATGTGCTTATTTTGAAAATGTGTCAGTGAGATCTAACGATGTTGACAATTGTCCGCAATTTGAAAAATGAATGTAGTTGTGATCGTCCAATGGTTGAATCAATCCTAGTTGGCAGGCCTCCTTACCTGTGGTGGAGTGACTAAATCCACATACAGCTGTCAAAAGCTTTGTGGTTGTCCTTGAAGTTTACAAGTATGTGTTGCATGTCCATCCTCCCCTGAGTCACAGGGTTAGGGCTAGGAAATATTTGTAGCTATGTGTGATGATCACAGTGTAGATGACAGACATGTAATTCAAGCATTCATGGGTTCCAAACTACAATGCCCCCTCATGATTACCAACTGCATACCATCCTGGCAGTTCCATATACAAATCACAGTTCTTGTTTGCCTTGATTTTGATCCTGAAGATAGTTATTAGTCGGACTGGCACATGTGGAGTACTTGCAGCATTTGTTATGTGACTAATAGCAGTACAAAGATGCACAGATCATTTAATTATGTACACACCTCGTTGTGCATTGCTGTGCTGTTAGATAGTTGGTGGGTAGGGTGCGTTGGCATGTCATTCCTCAGGGACATTCTATCATCTGTACTGTGATTTGGACTGTTGTGCTATTTTTGATGAAGTGTTAGAATATCATCTGTAGATGTATCACACAATGATGTCAATAATGTTTGGCCTTCTCTATTTTTACAGCTGCCAACATGAATGCCCAGGAGATATGGGAATTCTAGAGGCGGGCAGTGTGTTACCGCCACATACTAGAAGTGGAGGCTGGGTTCCGCAATATGGCATGTCGTTATCGCCATGAGAGAGCCACAGGGGTATGGAGGGCATTTGCCCAAGGGGGCCAGCATTGTCCACAACAGCCACCACCACCACAGCACAGACCACAGCGGCCCCAAGGATGACAACCACTGTAGCAGGTCCCTCAACTTCATGTGCTCTGGCCCCACAAGCAGCACCTCCTTCACCTCCCCCTCCACCACGGCACCGGCACCAGCAGTGCCATTTACAAGTGGTACAACACCATCTGCTGTGATAGACAATCAGGACTTGCAGAAACTGAAATGTGACATGCAACTAATGTTGCGCAGGAGGGACAGGCTGCAGCAGGAGGTGTCCCGCAATAGCAGGAGACTGCAGTGTATCAAAAAGATCCTGCGGAGGGCCAATTTGTAAATGTTAGATCCTCACCCATGATTCCCTCCCCTCCCTCCTCTTTCCTCGTTCTTTTCTTTAGTGGATTTAGCGGGCTTAGTGTTAGGTTAGAGTAGGCTGTTAGTTTAGTTAGTATAAGTGGGTTGGGGTGGAGGGTGTTATATTATTACATGTTTTTTTTGGGGGGGGTGATGTTGGGGTGTATGTGTATATAAAAAAAAATACAAAACACATATACAGTATATAAAAAAAAAACACAAATATATATTTGTTTAGGATAAGTTAGTATGTGTTTAGGTTAGTGAATGTTGTCCTATATGTGTCCTGTCATATAAGTTGGGGGATGATGTTTAGAGTGTTTAGTTAAATGTGGTAAGTAAGTTTAGCTTAAGGTAGTTAGGGCCAGTTGTGGGTAATGTATAGTTAGGATAGGTTAGGTTTGTTAAGGTGTTTCCCCTAGTTTAAGTTTCCTTTATTACTGGAAAATAGAGTTTTAGATACTCCTTTACAGTATTTGTCATATGCTTGGGTATCAGTGCCTTGGCATGGGTGTACAGTGTCAATTTAGTATTTGCATTTGTGTTCCATCCTGCATCAGAATCCCATTATTGACATGGTTATTCCCTCTTCCAAATGAGCTGTCACATTGGCAGCTACAACAAAGCTACTTCTCCATGCATCTGCCATCCATTGCACTCACCACTCAAGGTTACTATGGTTCCCACTGTGTTGTAAAGGTTGGTGTGTTTTTAAATCTTTCATCATTTGAGTACTGTATTGGAATCTTGGCTGTGGGACGTCTGCATGCCGCCAGATGTTCATGTGAACCCTGATAAGCTGAGTTATGTTGTAATCTTCTGAAGTTCTGTATACATAACTCACACCTATCATTTCTTACATTGTACTCCCAGGTTACATAATTGTCCATACACTCGTACACATCCATACCTGCTATATGGTGTGTGTGTGTGATTAAAGTTTATAGTCAGATGTCACATACATAAAGATTGTCTTGAAGGGAATGTTGGCCACATTGAGTTTCATCTTACACATATTTTGGAGCTGACTTTTTCAGTTCTACACAGCATTATACTGTTTGTTCTCATTTCATTTCAGAAATAAGCCTAAAAAAGCACAGATGATGATATAATCCAGACCCCAGTGCATAGTTATCAGCCCAGATTCCTTCTACACTGTTGCATTGACATTCTATGTCCATTGACATGTTACACACATCCCAAATCTCCTACACAGTTGATGTGTCACAGTACATAGAGACAACATGGTTGTGTGAGTGCTATTTATTTTAAAGTGCTGTAGTGCAATATTTACATAGTCCAGGATTGTAAGTCCATTAGTGTGACGCCTTCTATTGTGATGCAACACAAGTGCAATGGTGAGGGACATGTCATTGGACATGCAGGGGTGAAGTGCCATTCAGTGCAGAGGAACATGAATTGCCAATGAGTTAGTGAGAGACAATTGCAGTGCATAGTGGTAAGGTAAACAGTGTGCTGGAGAACAGTGCATGTTACCAACTGTAGCAAGACTGGCATGTCAACAAGCATGGGACCTAGGAAATCAGTGCCCATGTGGCATGAACTTGTGCTACCAGGCACTCCTATGGGTGAAGGTGACCTGTTCCACGTCTTCGTCTTCTGATGTATGTGTCATCTTCTCTGTCCTTGGTGGTGGTGGGTTTAAAGGGGCAGCACACCCTTCAGTGTTGGAAGACGTGGAGTCAGAATTCTCAGTAGCTGCCAACTGTGGGGCTATTAAGGGCATTACTGCAGCAAGGAGGAGCTGCTGGGTCTTGTGTATAGCAGCTACATCACTGTGGTAGGCAGCCAGGTCAGCCCTGAGGGGGTCATGATTGCATTCATGCACACAGTGAAAGGCTTGGGATGCCAGGTGTTGTGGCAACTCCCTAACTGCTGTGGTGAAATCCCTCATACATTGTTGTAGTCCTTGCAGGAGGGATGGTAGTGCTTTCATGGCTGCTGCCTGTTCTGCAGATGACATCATGCATGTGCGCATTCCCTCAAGGCTGGCTGCCATATTTTGCATCCCCAATGCACCTCCTTGTCCAGCTCCCGCTGTACTCTCACTAATGTCCTCTCAAAGGTTGTACCATTGTCCTCAGAGTCCTCAGCTGGGTTGGAGCTGGCAGGTCATACTATTGGGGTGGTGGGTGGCTCCTCTGTGATTACTGCTGCATCTGTACTCCTCCTTGTGACTGAAGGTGGCTTCTGGAGGGTTCCAAGGACATCTTGGAGGGTCTGCTGGCTAATGTTTGTCAGCTCATCATCCATGTCATCAGGGAAGTCCAGGACAGGCATACCCACAGGAGAACCATTGTCCTCTGCAATGAGATGTTGTACAATTAGTATATCTGTGTTGTGGCAGTTGTAATGTGATGTCACTGACTTACTATTAGTGAGACATTGTAATCTTGGTTCCTGTTCATTGTTCCTGTCATTAATATTAGCATTCTCACAGGCCTATGCCCCGCCTGCATGCCACATGTAGTGTGGGCAGTTTGGGGAAATGACTGTGTCACGTCCTCTAGGTGTAGGTTCTTTCCAAATTGTATGTTGCCACCTTCTTGTCCTACTCAACCCTCTGTCTACTTACATTGGCATGGTGAGGCCTTGCAATGGCTGTGGGTGTTCTGATGCCACTTGCACCACACCTAACAATATGGACTGACCCAGTCTCTGATATTTGACATACACCTATATGTTGCTGAGACCAAGCACATACTATGTATAGCATTGACATGGCATGATACAGGTGTCAGCATTGGTAGTGTGTCATGTTGATGTTGGGGAATGTGTGCTACATTGGATTGCACTGATTGGCCTGAAGTGTTCCAATTCCTCTTATGACTGTGTGGGTGTGTTTAACTAGCTAGACACATATGTCCTCCCCGTCAATGCTGTTGTCTTAGCAGTATGACAGTTGGGATGTTGCAAGGTGGCACTGCAGCTATTGTCACACAGGCACGGGGTAGACCCTATAATGTGCAGCATGGGTATGACATTACTGCTGTATACTTCATAATTTAAGTAACAATACCTGATGTTTATTGTGCCTATAGGCATGAGCATTTGACAGGATTTACACTTTGTCAGGAATTACAGGGGATTGATAACGTTGTCATCCTGAACCCTCTATTTTGGGTGTGTTTGATCAATGGGCACCTAACTGCCATTTGCTACTTCACCAGCACACACAGCACAGGTGGTAGTGGAAACTGTTGTCAATGGTAAATGCCACTTGCGGGTATGGCCTGAGACTGGAAATTGAGCACTGGTTCATGTTGTGACATTACCAGCTGTCCTGTGACAGCAGGCCAGTTTTACATTGTACCCTACCCTCCTGGACTGACTTTGCTTTTCCAACATCCTTGCCATGGCAAAGTACCCCCTTGCAAAGGTTGTTGGTGTAGTGTTGTGCTGTGCCCCTGGTTTCCCCTGCACAGCCCATGCACCCATGCCGTGTCCCTTTGCCCTTTCCACTGCCTGATTTTCAGGGCTGACATGCATTGTGTAGTAGGTATGTCCCCCCCACTTGCTTGCAGTTAATATTTAGGCATTGTTGTCCCCCATGCAACTTACCCTGCATCTGTGTTGTTTCCTGGTAGTCTGTGCTGTCCTGTCCTTGAATCCCTGTGACGATCTCCTCTGGGATGACGGCTGCCACCATCTCCTCCATCTGGTCCAGGGCCTCCTGCGGTGCTGGACTCCCATCTCCAGTCTGCAGTGCTGCCTTCTTGTTCCTTGCCATTTTCTCCTTGGTCCTGCACTTGAAGTCATGCCAGCGATCTGGCACTCAGTGAATGTTCTCCATACGTCTGCCACACTGTTTATTTTGTCCACAATTGGTTGCAAAATTGCCTCTCTCCTCCCAATTGGCAATTTTGAGGTGACAAAAAGTTGATGCTGGTGTTCCGTCACCTCTTTCACCAGTATTTCCTGCTTTTCTGCACTGAAACAACACTTCCTTTTCTTTTCTCCCTCTCCTGGGTCTTGTTTGGGTCCTCCTGGCTGGTTCCTGGTCAATTGGGGGCTTCCTGGGGTCTCTCCTGGCTTCGGGGATCCATTTTGGGGCTCCTTTGTACATTTTGCTGTGTTCGCGCCGCTTTTTGATGCTATTGCGGGGAAAAATGGTGCATATCCGGTTTGCGATGTCGTAAACTGGATAAAAGTAATTTTCACCGCGTTAACGTCGTTTTGCTTTATGACGTGGCGCAATGGTTAGAGTAAAAAAAAAGTCTCTAACCCGTGGTTTGCACCATGGAGCGTCAAAGTGTAAATTTGATGCCCTGGTGGCGCAAAGAAAAGGCATTAGCCGGCGTTAAACTTTTTGAAGCAAAACTGCGTTGGCCCAGTTTTGCGTCAAAAAGTGTAAATATGGCCCTTTATGTATGAGAACTTTCTTGCATGTTTCAAAGTTGTGAAAAGTGCTGTTGAATGTATGTTGTATTGAGAACACTCTTTGTTAGAACTTAATAATCTTAATGTAAACTGTCCTTGTCCCACAGAATCTTCAGTTTCCAAATGGCTGGAAGAAGAAGTTTATCTGTGAAATTGTTAAAACCTTTGTATCATGTACTCTGTATAAAAGTGTCTCAAGGAAAGAATATTTGGCTGGCTGATGTACTCTCATGATTACTCTCTTCAGTTTAAACCTTGCCATTCACAATTGGACTGCCGTAGTGGCTATACAAACTCTCAGACGCCTGTTCCTTTTTGCTATTTTATATTCTAGTCTTTGATAACGCCCCGACTGAGACCATTCTCTGTTACTGAGTTTCTTCAACTGCCAAAACTGAGGGCAATCTTTATGAGTTGTTCAAATTATATTTATTTTCTGATTTATGGAATTAGATTAGGTATCAGCTTATTATTAGACACACAATTCTGTGTTCTGCAATTTGTACTCAGTTTAATAAAGAGAAAGATTTGAGACTCAATGATTAATAAACCTTTTAAAATGTAACTCAAACTTTCATTATTGAGTTGCAGTTACTTATTTCCTCACTTAGCTCCGAGGTCCAATGCCATATGGCCCAAGAGTTGAGGTGATTATTAGTGAATACAATTTAGGTCAGTCCACGCTTACAGTTGCTAGGAGAATAATAAGGGACAGTTGCCCCAGGACTCAGTTGGATGACTGCCTTCTAGTGGAATGCAAGTTGGACTGAATATGCAATCACTTTGTGCTTACAAGAGTAAAGAAGCAAGGAGATATAAGTAAACAGACAATTAACTTTTCCATAGTTTACTGGTATTTGCACCAAAGAAGGAGTGATGAGGGCTTGTCGCTATATGTTGTAAACTTTTTGATTTGTTGTCTTATTTTTGGCACCCGAGACCCATAAATATGATGAATTGTTAGCACATGCAAAACAGACTCATGTAATTAATTGATAACGGTAACGATAATTGATTGAATGTAAAATCCAATAGAAATTAATTATTTTATTGTGGCATGAATGCTTTTCTATTATGTATACCTATGGTATAACAACTTTTTCTTTTTGAGTACCCATAGGTGATAGGTGAAGTTAGGTTTCAGTTCTCCTGAAATATATAATTTTCTCATTAAACACTTTTATCTGTAATAATCTACTCTGCTTCAACTTGTTCGTTAGCTCAATCAGTTGAATGCTTACTCTTGCAGACCAGTGTGACTAGCGGTTATTGACTCTAGCACATTGTAATTGTAATTGTAATCGTATTTATATAGCGCTTACTACCCCTGACGAGGCGTTGAAGCGCTTTTCGATGAGTAGCACGCTACTCCGGAACCCAACAAGAATTAGTGATGGATTAGTATCGTTAAATAATGAGTACAGTTTTAGTATTATTATGAGTTAATTTGAGCCGCGGATATGAGAGTTTGTTAGTTAGACTGGAGTAATGGAGTGGTGGAGGAGGAAATAAATCGAGAGGTGTTAATTGGGAGTATATCCTTCATTAACTCAACCCAAAGGCTTGGGATGAGTAAAGGGGGGTGGAGGGGGAAGAGTATGTGGAAGGGTTAGGGAGAGCATAGTAGCAGGGTGAGATGAATGCAGGAGAATTTAGTAGGGTTGTGTGGGAGGTCACAGAGGTAGAGTGAGGTTTGGTGAGTTAGATGTGGAGGGAAGAGCTTAGGCAGAGATATTTAGGAGATTAAAGTGGTAGAAGGGATTTGGGATGAGTCAGAGTGAGAATGGAGGATAGTTTGATAGAGACATGACATAAGAGTGATGAGTAGATAAGTGTGATAAGATGAGAGCAGGAATTCGTAGAAAAAACCAGGAGCCATGCAATGATCCACGAACATGCCAAGCACAGAAACAACATATACACATACACATACATATATATATACATATGTATATATATACACACACACACACATATGCACATACAATACATAATTAGAATCATGGGTAAAAAATACTTAGTCAGACAGGTTTAAAGTGTGTGTGTGTATTTTATTGTTATGACATAGTAGCAATACATATTTTCCAAAGAAACTATAAATAAATAGAAATATACATATAATCTGAAAAAAATATTTATCCACATAGGCATATGCAGTTCATAGTTGTTTGAAAAAGGTGGTTATGAAGGAAAGAGCCAACTCTTGAGTAGTTTTCTGAAGACAAGAAAGTTATCTGTGGCTCTTATAGTTGGGGGTAATGAATTCCATAGTTTGGCTGCTTGGACGGAGAAGGATGTACCACCTATAGTCTTTTTCTTGTGTGGTGGTGTTCTAAGGCGTTGTGCCAGTCTTGAGCGGAGGGTTCTTTGTTGGATGTATTTGGTCATTTTTTTTCTGATAAAAAGCGGTCCTGTTCCATGTATAGCTTTGTGGGTGATACAAAGCAGCTTGAAATTGCATCTTCTGGCAACGGGTAACCAGTGTAGTGCTCTCAAGGCAGGGGAGATGTGGGCTTGCGGCTTTCTATGCAGTAGTAGCCTGGCTGTGAAATTCTGGATACGTTGTAGTTTTTTCATAACAGATAGAGATGATCAATGGTAGAGGCTATTGGCATAATCCAGTTAGGATAGTACAAGTGAGATGGTAGCTTGCACCTTGTGTGGAAATCTGAGGTGGGGGAAGATGCGTCGTACAGTCTTTAAGGTTATGAAGCTTGTGCGTGCTAATTTGTCTACTTGGACATTCATAGTTAACTTGGAATCCATGGTGATTCCTAGGTTTTTAACTTCCTTGGATAATTGAGGAGGTGGTCCGAGATCGTCAGGCCAGACGCACAGAGGGTCATAACTTTTCCAGTCACCACATATGAGTATTTCTGTTTTGGAGGTATTTAGCGGCATATTTATACTCTGTTTGCGCCGGAATTGCGTCGTTTTTTTGACGCAATTCCGACGCAAAACTAACTCCATATTTATATTTTGGCGTTAGACGCGTCTAGCGCCAAAGTCCATGGAGTTTGCGTCATTTTTTAGCGTGGACACCTACTTTGCGTTAATGAGATGCAAGGTAGGCGTTCCCGTCTAAAAAATTGACTCTAAGGCATGTGCGCCGTATTTACACTCCCGGGCAAAATTCACACCCGGGAGTGGGCGGGTCAAAAAAAATGACGTACGGCCGCTTTTGCGCCGTTATTTAGCGCCTGGACAAGGCAGGCGTTAAGGGACCTGTGGGCTCGGATGGAGCCCAGAGGTGCCCTCCCATGCCCCCAGGGACACCCCCTGTCACCCTTGCCCACCCCAGGAGGACACCCAAGGCTGGAGGGACCCATCCCAGGGACATTAAGGTAAGTGTTTAAAAAAAAAAAAATTGTGGCATAGGGGGGCCTGATTTGTGCCCCCCTACATGCCACTATGCCCAATGACCATGCCCAGGGGACAGAAGTCCCCTGGGCATGGCCATTGGGCAAGGGGGCATGACTCCTGTCTTTGCTAAGACAGGAGTCATTTCTATGGGGGTTGGGAGTTGAAAAAAATGGCGCAATTCGGGTTGAGGCGAAAGATTTGCCTCAGCCTGACTTGCCCCATTTTTTGACGCCCAAGCTCCATATCCCCCTACGCCGGCGCTGCCTGGTGTACGTCGTTTTTTTCCACGCACACCAGGCAGCGCCGGCGGCTAACGCCGGCTAACGTCATTGATTAAATACGGCGCCCGCATGGCGCTTCAGAATGGCGTTAGCCGGCGCTAATTATTTTGACGCAAAACTGCGTTAGCGCAGTTTTGTGTCAAAAAGTATAAATATGGCCCTTAGTTTGAGATGGCTCCAGGTCATCCACTGATCAACGGCTCTGGGGCAACTGAAGATTTGTGAGTTTTCAATGTTTTTGGGGTCTTCTTATTTAAGTAGTATTTGTGTGTCATCTGCATAGTTGTAGCATGTGAGATGGAAATCATTGATCAGTTCTGGTAAAGATATCATGTAGATGTTGAAAAGCAAAGGTGAGATGATTGACCCTTGGGGGACCCCTGCTTTTGTGAGGTAGGGTTCGGACGAGAAGGGGGGCGAGTGGATGACATTTGCTCTTTTTTAAAGATAGGAAGTAATCCAGTCGAGAGCAATCCCTTGTATGTCGGCTTCATGGAGTCTTTGAGTTAGGGCGTCATGGTCAACCGTGACAAAGGCAGCCTGTATTCCTTCTGTTTCTTGTATATGAGACAATTATGTATTAAACTGTGTTGACATGCAGTTAGAAACAAACACATAAGGACCAGTGAGGGTTTAAAAGATTCGCAAGAATAGCAAGATAGCTAGACTTCGGAAGGGGATGTCAAGTGAGACCTTTCACTAGATTTAAGAGCGCTTTTCACTGAGCCAAGTTTAAAAACAACCCTGAATAAAGCAGACTTCATCCAGGGTGTGAAAACATACCAAGGTCTGGCAGAGGCATTGTGCTATAGTTGCATGTATACAGTGCTTCAGGTCCTGTTGAGATTTTGGACTGGTAGCAGGCGATTTTGTGGGATTGTTATGTTTTTTGTTTTTTTTTGTTAGTGTTTTATAAAGGGAGAACCTTCTACTCTGTGTCTCCAGTAGTGGAAGATAGAACCCACTCGTCACAGTCTTATACGGATTACGCTCCAGTACATCATCAATTCACCTCCAGGAAGGATTCTAGATTTTTATTCTGCTATGGAATCTCTGAGCGCAGAGCCTTCCTTTATCTTTGCCAAGCCCAAGAGTTAGGGTGGCTTGTCCTTTCCAGAAGCTGAGCTTCAACTGGGGCACCTGCTACGTTTATATTTGTAAGTGCTTCCTGTTGAGGTTTAGTTTCTGCAAAATGAGCATCATGGCCTACCCTACCGGAGTATTTTCTATGAGTAAGTCAGTAAGCGTTTACCTAGCATGTTTGATATGCCCTGTTTATATTGTGCACTAAGGCTACGTGATGGGTCATGGGGGAAACGTCTCCAACAACCTTGTGTGCCTTTGGCAATGTGATTGTTACTAGTGCGTCTTTGTGGAGATGTCCTCATGCTTCTGCGCATCAACAACGCACCCACCTGAAACGGAGGTAAACGCAGTGGGGTCGTTTTGGAAAGCTGTCCATCATCCTGGTAAAAGGCGGGAATTCCTTTGCCTACTACGAGGGTGGACGGGGCGTGGCTCACTGGGCGGAGCTTACAGGTGACTTATAAAGGGAGAACCTTCTACTCTGTTTCTCCAGGAGAGGAAGATAGAACCCGCTATTTAAGTCAGATACAGATTATGCTCCAGTACATCATCAATTCACCTCCAGGAAGGATTCTAGATCTTTTTCTGCTATGGAATCTCTGAGCGCACATCCTTGCTTTCTCTTTGCCAAGCCCAGGAGTTAGGGTGGCTTGTCCTTTCCAGAAGCTGAGCTTCAACTGGGGCACCTGCTACGTTTATATTTGTAAGTGCTTCCTGTTGAGGTTTAGTTTCTGTAAAATGAGCATCATGGCATACCCAACCGGAGTATTTTCTACCAGTAAGTCAGTAAGCGTTACCTAGCATGTTTTATATGCACCGTTTATATTGTACACTAAAGCTACGTGAATGGACCACGGTGAAAACGTCTCCAGCAACCCTGTGTGTCCTTGGCAATGTGATTGTTACTAGTGCGTCTTTGTAGAGATGCCTCGTGCTTCTGCGCATCAACAACGCACCACATGCGGCTCCCACTCTATTGGTCATTATTGCTTGGTTGTTTGAGAGCAGTTGACATTGAAAGCAATTCAATTTACAAAGAGTTTTAAGTAGCTATGAGTTACCAGTAAGCGTGTCACAAATGCTACCATGTTAAACGTGCATGCATCATATGTCTATTTGTGCATTATGTTAATAATATTTTTTTTGTGGTTTATGATAAACAATGCCTATCACAATTCTTCTGCATTTCCTTGCTAGGTACATGCATATGTCAAAAAAAAAAAATAATAGAATTTAAGAACAAAGAACCTGGTTTAAATCCTAGACAACTATGACATTCCTTTCTACTTACATTGTAACGCTCTAGATTTATTTTGAGATAACTATGGAAAGCATGCTGAATTCATAATTCTTCTCTATATGACACTTATTAGATTATTTTAAATGATCACATCTGGTACTTGCTTTGTTGTCTACTGTTAGGCCTCTACTCTTTTATCTAGTTAGCATGTCTTACTGTGTTGTTTACTTTCAGTTTATTTTCAATGAGACAGTTCCCTTTTGGGCTTACCGATGACATGCTGGACTGTGGCAATATAGTGCTTCTGTTTTAGTTTTATGTTAGGGTAATAGGAGGCATTCCCAGTTAAGGTAAGACTTGGCCTTCTTCATAGGTTTGATGAGGTCTTGCTATTGCTTGGCTGTTCGTGTTGTGGGCGGCTCTGTGCAAGTCATCTCACATCTTTAGGTTTCAATTGTTACTGGTGTTGCTCTGCCTCACACACGAGGAGGTATATATTCAAAGATTTTGCACAAGGCAGTGCAACAAGTGAAGTTGCTGTACTGTTCTGTGTTGCGTAAATGAGAGAGAGTAGAATTGCAACACATCTACTTAGAAGTGGTACTGTTCTGCTCTCTCTCTGCGTTGGTGCACTTCCTACTGCCATGCAACAACACAGTTACCCTTGAGCCAAAGCACAAGGATGTTTTGTACACAGCAGAGCATTTTGTGCAGGAAGAGATCCTTTTTTGCAGAAAAGCTATGCTTTAACATATTTTCCTCTTCGAATTAGTACTACTGCAGCAGATATGCAAAGAGGGAAAAAGTAAAACATTACTCCACGTTACGCCTGTGTTGAAAGGTAGTTTATTAGCAGGGGTTGGGAGGTACTCACCACTAGTAATAAGGCCACAATCACAATATAAAGTCAAGGCAAGGTCTCAGTAAATTAATACCTTGCTCACCTCTTGGTAGATGGCAACCAGCAGGCAGGATTAACTTAGGAGAGAGTTGTGCAAAGCCTTTAAAAACACCAATACATTAAGTAAGAAAGGCACAACACAACAAAACTTTAACACCAATTTATAAAAATAGGAAAAGTTTTTTCTTTAAAATGACACCAAAATGACAAAAATCCAATGTAGGGACCCGGAGATATGACTTTTTAAGAAAAATGTTTTTTAGTGCCTAAAAGCCAAAAGCGCCTCTTTGGGACATCTTGTCGTGCTTGACCGGGACAAAGTCAAAGTTTCAGACCAACCGCAATGGAGGGCAGGCCAGACACACTTAACGGTAGGGCCCAGTCAACGTTTTACCTTCGAAATTAGTCACTTTTCTGGACCCTTTTCTCTCGTCTTCAGACGAGGCTCCTCGTCAGGGCCAGCTTTCGGTGCGACATTGCTGGCTTGGTTCATCGCAATCAGTCAGTCAATCAGGATTTATAAAGCATGGCTAATCACCCGATAGGGTATTCAGGTGCTTGCAAGGCCAGGTCTTGAGGGTCATTCGGAATTACGGAAGTGTTGTGATGGTCCGAAGTTGAGTGGGATGGATGTTCCAAGTTTTTGCTATGATGTGAGAGAAGGAGCGTCCTCCATTTCTGCTTTGGTAGATGCAGGGAGTATGGCCAAGTGAAAGGAAGGCAGAGCGTAGTCTTCTCAACGGTTGGTAGAAGTTCAGATGGTGGCTAATGTACGCAGATCCTTGGTTGTGTAGAGCCTTGTGTGTGTATGTCAGCAGCTTGAAATGGCATCAATTCCGTATGAGGAGGCAATGGAGATGCCTGAGTTGGGGTCTGAAGTGGGTTCATCGGCGAAGGCTGAGGAAGAGTTTGGCTGCGGTGTGCTGTATTGTCTGAAGTCACTGTAGGAGGTGTGCAGTGATTCCTGCGTAGAGAGCATTGCCACTGTCCAGTTGGCTGGTGATGAGGACCTGTGTCACGGTGCGTCTCATGTGTACGGGAAGCCACTTAAAGATCTTACGTAGCATGCGCAAAGTGAGGAGGCAGGCAGAGGAGACGGCGTTGATCTATGATTTCTTGGTGAGCTTGTTGTCAATGATAATTTTGAGGTTTGTGGCGTGGTCGGAGGGAGTGGTTGTGGGTGTTAGGTCTGATGGCCACTAGGAATTGCTGCTAATGCCAAATATCTGTACTTCCATCTGGTCCCGGCCAACTCCTGGAAGTCTCATCAACGGGTAAAAGCTTTAGAGCTTCAACAGGAGGCACCTGAAATTCAGACCGGGTCAAGGTTTGACATCGGAGGCTTGACTCTCGTGATCTGGTAGGTCTTTTTATAGAGTTTCTTTCTTTTAAAAGTTGCTCCTAACATCTCCAACACTCTGAATCTTCTTCTAAAAGTCCTCTTTTGGGTCTCTAGTGAGCCATAACACCAATCCAAGGTTCTAGAAGCTCTGAGATGGTCCTTGAGATGTCCTTGAGATGTTGGGACTAACCAGAATAAACATGTCAAATTCTTAAAAGTCTAGTTAAAGATTGTCAGAAGGGTTCCTTTTAGTGGAGATGATACAGGTGAAGCTCTTTTAACCTGTTTCTTTCAGGGAGTCCACTCATTCACTTCTGGAAGCCATACAAAGTCCTTAAAGTAGTAGTTCCTTAGTGTGCAGCAGGTGCAATCATTCAGAGTGGAGTCCTTCAGGATGCAGACCCGGGTTCCAGCAAGGCAATCCTTCTTCTCCTTGTAGTTTCAGGTATCGATCTGAGTTGCTGGGCAGCTCTCCCAAATGTATCTAGTGTTCCTGGGTGACAAGCTGGGAGACACCACTGACCAATGGGGTGCATGGTGACACCCCGAAGTATGTCAACTTCTCCAAAGTGTGGCAGATCCTTGTCCCAGAAAGCATTATTCTTCCAAAATCCAAAATGGAGAAACTTTCTCCTAGACGTTAAGATCTGGTAAAGCCGTACCACTGGTGTGGTTAAATTTTCTTAACACTACCCCTGCAGCCCCTCTGATAATCTAACTACTGGGGCTCTGATCTGACTGGTGTGCACGAAGTGGGGGTGAGTCTGTATCCTGTCCTACCTGTCATTTTGTCTTTGAAAACCAGTTTGACTACCCAGACTCCTTCCTGTCTTTTGCTCTGAAGCTAGCAGATCTCCACCCACCAGATGTCCCATTGTCTCAATGCAGGCCACTTCACACCTCATTAACAATGCTTGGCTCAGCCTGGCAGTGGCTGGCCGATCAAAGTAGAGCTGCTGGAAGGCTGGAATTTGGCTAATCAGAAAAGCAAATTCTATGACGTCTTTTCTTTGATAGTTATAATGCATCTAACAAAATCAAGTTGTTGGATTTGTCCTAACTAGCATTTTAAGTCAAAGAATTACATTTTAATTCATTCCTAGCAATACGTGTCCCCATGTTTGCTATGGAGCTAATGCACTAAAATAAGTAAAACAAAATTGGCAGTTTCTCCCTCACCAAGGCATATAAAACATTTTTTATAATGTCCCTTTTTATATTTACAAGACACCCTGCCCCTGGGGCACCTAGGGGAGACCTTAGGGGTATCTTATATGTAAAAATAGGGCTGTTTAAGACTTTGGATGTACCTTTAATTCCAAAGTTAAATGTGAATATAAATGTAATTTAAAAGCAGCCTGCAAGGCACATAGCAGTGCACACTTAAATGAATTACATCTGCTGGCCCCCAAACCTACATGCCCTACCATATACTATGGACTTGCAGGTAGATTGTCATATTGATTATAATCATGCCTGTTAGACCTGACAGCCTTAGGGTGGTCACCCCTAACCTTTTGCCTGCCTCCCTCCACTTTTTAGATACTGTTTTTGCTGGTTTTAAGACTCTGCACACTTTACCACTGCTAACCAGTGTTAAAGTGCATATGCTCTCTCCCTTTAAGCATGATAACATTGGATCATATCCAATTGGACTATTTAATTTACTTATAAGTCCCTAGTAAAGTGCACTATATGTGCCCAGGGCCTGTGGATTAAATGCTACTAGTGGGCCTGCAGCACTGATTGTGTCCCCCACTTAAGTAGCTCCTTAACCATGTCTCAGGCCTGCCATTGCAAGGCCTGTGTGTGCAGTTTCACTGCCAATTCGACTTGGCATTTAAAAGTACTTGCCAAGCCTAAACCTCCCCTTTTTCTACATATAAGTGACCCCTAAGGTATGCCCTAGGTAACCCATAGGGCAGGGTGCTGTGTAGGCAAAAGGCAGGACATTTACCTGTTTAGTTTACATGCCCTGGTAGTGTAAAACCCCTAAATTCGCTTTTACACTACTGTGAGGCTTGCTCCCTTCATAGGCTAACGTTGAGGCTACTCTCATATACTGTTTGAGTGGTAGCTGCTGATCTGAAAGGAGTAAGAATGTCATATTAGTATGGCCAGAAGGGTGATACAAAATCCTGCTGAATGGTGAAGTTGGAATTAATATTACTGTTTTAAAAATGCCACTTTTAGAAAGTGAACATTTCTCTTCTGCACTTAAATCCTTCTGTGCCTTACAATCCACATCTGGCTAGGTTTAGTTGACAGCTCCCTTGTGCATTCACTCAGACACACCCCAAACACAGGATACTCAACCTCACTTGCATACATCTGTATTGTGAATGGGTCTTCCTGGTCTGGGAGGGTGGAGGGCCTGACACTTACATGTCAAAGGACTGTAGCCTGCCCTCACACAAAGGACTGCCACACCCCCTACTGGGCCCCTATCAAACAGGATTGAACGGAAAGGGGACCTTGTGCACTTTTAAGCCACTCTTTGAAGTCTCCTCCACTTCAAAGGCACATTTGGGTATTTAAACAGGGCCTCTGCCCCTACCAACTCAGACACTTCCTGGAGAAGAGAACTTGAACCAGAACTTGCATCCTGCCAAGAAGACCTGCCTGGCTGCCTAAAGGACTCACCTGACTGCTTTCTGTGAAGGACTGCTGCCTTGCTGCTCTCTGGCTGTGCTGAAAAGTGCTCTCCAAGGGCTTGGATAGAGCTTGCCTTCTGTTCCCTGAAGTCTCAGGACCAAAAAGACTTAGGCGGTCATTCCGACCCTGGCGGTCATAGACCGCCAGGGCCGGGGACCGCGGATGCACTGCCAACAGGCTGGCGGTGCATCCAGGCCAATTCTGACCGCGGCGGTAAAGCCGCGGTCAGAAAAGGGAAACCGGCGGTTTCCCGCCGGTTTTCCCCTGGCCTGAGGAATCCTCCATGGCGGTGCTGCAGGCAGCGCCGCCATGGGGATTCCGACCCCCTTCCCGCCAGCCTGGTTCTGGCGGTTTTGACCGCCAGAGCCTTGCTGGCGGGAACGGGTGTTGTGGGGCCCCTGGCATGGGCACTGCAGGGGCCCCCTAACAGGGCCCCACAAAGATTTTCAGTGTCTGCATAGCAGACACTGAAAATCGCGACGGGTGCAACTGCACCCGTCGCACCCCTTCCACTCCGCCGGCTCCATTCGGAGCCGGCATCCTCGTGGAAGGGGGTTTCCCGCTGGGCGGACGGGCGGCCTTTTGGCAGTCGCCCGCCCAGTGGGAAACTCAGAATTACCGCGGCGGTCATTTGACCGCGCAGCGGTATTCTGCCGGGGGAACTTTGGCGGGCGGCCTCCACCGCCCGCCAAAGTTAGAATGACCCCCTTAATCTCTACAAGAAGGACTCCTTGTGTGGTGAAAATCGATGCACAGTCTGCCAGAAACGACGCACAGCCTGCATCGTGGAGAAAAATTCACAGCATGCCGAACCAGAACAACGCAGCCCGACTTCGCAACGAGAAGATCAACGCAGCACCAGCATAGCTGCCGGAAATTCGACGTACGGCCCACTGGATTGACGCACAGCCGAGCCGGAACGATGAGCCCGACTTCCAGAGAGGAATCGACACAACACCTGCCATGCAGTAGAAACTTCATCCTTTCAATGCCGAAAATCCACGCATTGTCCCCGGGGCGTCCAAAACCCCGCAACCTGAAGAGGATCCATGACCGAGTGCCGGAAATCTACACACGGCCATCCCTGCTTGAAAACTAAACAACGCATCACAGTGTGCGGCCTGAGAAATCGATGCACACCTCCCTGTTTCCCACGCATCTCCTCCTCTGTGGCTTTTAAGAGACTAAAGATACTTTATATAATTTTTAAGGTGATATCTCAACATATACTTATTGCATCTAAATCATTTTGACCTGCATTTTACCAGATAAATATTATATATTTTTCTAAACACTGTATGGTGTATTTTTGTGGTGTTCTACTGTGTCAATGCATGATTTATTGCACAAATACTTTACACATTGCCTTCTAAGTTAAGCTTGACTGCTCAGTGCCAAGCTACCAGAGGGTGGGCACAGGATAATTTGGATTGTGTGTGACTTACCCTGACTAGAGCCCTGGTTTGGACTGCCAAACAAAGACCCCATTTCTAACAATGCCTATTTTGCATATAAAAGCACAGGCTCTGAGACTGGTTAGCAGAGCCCAGGCACCCTCAGAGTCAGAAAACCAGCATCTAGTGATAAAAAATGGGGACAAAGAATGGGAGGATACTGCAAAATGCCCTGCTTTTCCACACCTGCCTCGAGGAGGCAGAGGATTTTGGCACAAATCTCTGTCTACAATTCTTTGTAAATAGGGATTTGCACTAAAACCCGTGGGTGGTTGCATTGAAAAGAGCCCAGGATCCACCCATGGATCAACCCCTTGATGCAAAGTAGCGCACGGTAGCGCATAGCACTGCGCTGACTTGTGTTGCATTACTTTGGGTTACACACCAACACAAGTCGTGTTTATCGTTGATTATGAAATCCCAGTAGAAGACATTGAGTTGGTTTGCATTGAAGAAGTAATGCAAACCCGACCCCAGGCGTACAAGGTCAATCTGAAATATATCAGAGCTTGGTTAGAAGGCAATGTGTAAGCATCCAAATGCAAACTGGGTGGATTTCAGGGCCAGGTTTAAAGAAAGCACAATTTTACAATTGACATATCTAGTAATTATTAACTTATCTAGCACTTTAAAAAAACTGTAACACTGTACTGAATTGCATTATTTATTGTGTACTACTCTGTTTTAGTATTTTATTAGTTTGAGGCATTCTTGTAGGGCAATATGAGAATTATAACAGCTCCTGTGTAAGTCGACAGGGACACCATCGACTTTTCTTTTCTTCCCATGATGAGGCCTGTTTTCCTTATTAACAAGCTCTGTTATGAGCCAACAGTTCCCCTGATGCCCCATGCTTGGACTACAGGCTGAGGCTCTATTTTTTCACTTCTGCATCTCTTGGTGTTACATTTTACATCACAAACATGTAAGGTTTACAACTTCTCTTATTGTTTCCCCTAGACAGTGTGGTTCCCTGAAATTCGTTTTTTGTAATACCAATCAGTACGGGTACTGGTGTGCTCCTCTGTCAGATTAGCTACTAATTGCGTATACTTCCCTGACTACTTCTACTTATAGTTCACAGACTTAGGCTATAGCAACCCACAACCTACATGCAACTCTTGGATCAGACAGCTAGTAGAAGCTTTGTGGACACAAGCAGGGTCCTACCACTGGTTGCACCCTGTGCAACAATCTGTGTTGCCAGCACCTATGACCTCTTCTACAAGGATTCCCTCACGACCCTCTTCTAATGGTGACCCTCATCTTTCCATAGACCCTCACTCACACGTATTTCATTTGTTTTATAATGCTAATCATCCCAGGGTAGGGTGTCAGTGCATTTTACCCTGCTAGCTCGCCTGGTCCTTAGTAAGTAAACGTACAAGGGCACGCATGTAGGTCAATGAACCTTTTGAATCGCATGGAGTGTCCTAGTCTTGCAGTAACTACTGAATCAATAGCTAACATCAATAATCAAGAAACATTCTATGGAAAACAGCTTAAAACCATCTACTCATGAATAACCACAACTCAGTAATGAGTTAAACAATTTTATTTCCCTATTGATTACAATTCTAAAGCATCCGTCAGTTCAATCTTTATTCATTCCACTCAATTTATTAATTAATTAATAGAAAACATCATCACTTGAAGGAAACACATGCAACAATGCAATTCCACAAACTAAGAATACCAGCATTAATAATGAAATTCAGCAATTAAGTGTGTCAGTCATTGTCACTGTCAGCGTAACCCTTAACAGCCTACCTAACCAAGATTAGCATCAGCATGTGGGTCTTCATGCGAAAAACAATTTGGCTAAAACATCAATTTGGAAAAATCTACCTAAGTAAGAATTTCTATAATCAGCGCAGTTGGTACCTAGAGGAAAAGGCATAAAATTGTCAGCCACATTTTCATAGCTACCTATCCAGGATGGCTCAGCAACAAGTCAGTCTTCATCTTCAGGTCATCAATTAGTCAGCTACGGATCAGGCTCACAGACCATGAGCCCAATATCAGCACCTCGGACAGTGTCTCCTGACGTCATCAACTCTTCTCCTGCAACTCTGACTTCTTGCTTCTTGTCATGACTTTTTATTAGGGCCTCCAAGTCCATCCCCCCTAATTGCTAATTGGTCAGTCAGTCGGCAGATATAACTTTAACCTATAGTATTTGTTTACCAAATCTACTCATTTTCATATTTATTCGTTCACAAGATGTGGATTGGTTCTTCATGCGATGTCCTCATCATCCGGATCATCAGGTGTCGAAATTGTTGCATATTCCTCTTCAGTCAGTGCTTCTATTGTTCAAGTCCTGGGACAGTACATTTAGCCTGCTCTACACATAATTGTATCAAATTGACTTCATCATCTCCTGTCTGCCGGTACTGTAGTGAATCCTTGTTTGTTTTAATGGGATAACAGGAGTTAGCTTAGCCTTTGGCTTGCAGACTCGTGCCCCCGTCACCTAGTGACTTTTAACCTACTTAGCTTGCTCTGTCTTAGCCCATTTAATTATCTAATTGTTCTGAGATGGCTGCCTTGTTGATAGTTAGGCCATTTGTTATAATATGCATTATCAGTGCCACTGCGCTAAGGCGTCAAGGATCAAGTGACAAAGACAAACAAACTGTAGGTGTTCACATTTAGGTACTTTCCCTCTTCGTGCTTTGAGGGAGTTGTTTATATTAATTGTCGTCCCAAGCATGCCTGCTATCTATTGTTTGGGAACACACCTACGTCAGGGGTTCAAGTAGATCTGTATAAATACACCACACTTTAGAGAGATAATCAGAGGGATTCCGACCAGAGGGCATCGCCCCCATCGCTGATATCGATGCTGCACGTCGTCTTGGCACTGACTCAGTCTTCATATTCCTGTGGAGTCATTCCAAGGTAACGAGGGTTGGGGGCTCCTCTCATGGACATGGCATTGCCAGATTAGGTTTAACATACCCAGTTCTCCTTTAGGTAGGTAGGAGGTTAGGCCTATCATGACAGGGAATTAGGACATATTACACACTTTGGGGGTTATTCCAACTTTGGAGGAGGTGGTAATCCGTCCCAAATGTGACGGATTTACCACCAGCCGTATTACGAGTTCCATAGGATATAATGGACTCGTAATACGGCTGGTGGTATATCCGTCACTTTACCGTCAATTTTGGGACGGATTACCACTTCCTCCAAAGTTGGAATAACCCCCTTTATGTCTTTTCATGGTATTGCAAGATGGTGGGGGTCTTTGTAATAATGACTGTTGTCTTTACAATTTTGTTCCTTGCACTGTTCATTATCCTAATCATTACAGCCCATGCAACTTATCGCAGATTGTAGTTGTGTTAAATAAAAACTATTGAAACTTTACTGCATCTTCGTTATTGCCTGTGTTTGGTTAAGACATGATATATCTGTGAGAAAGGGGTAATCTCCGTTTAACCACGACACTCCCTGAGATGTCATACTCTCGAGTCCATGTGTAAAGGCTGCCACAAATCACCTTTTACTATTTGGGTTTTTGGTGAGGTGCTGCTAGTTAGCCAGAAGGATTGGGACGACAGTTGCGACTTGTGGTAGGATAGGCATAGTCCCCTACAAACATAAGTATTCTCATCCTTAAGCCAGCAGTCTTGCTTAGATCAAGAGTCCAAACTACGACAGTACATTGCAGAAAATTCTAGCTAAGTAACTTGAACTTTGAGAGGTTCAAGGACAGTGCATGCATCCAGTCCCTCGCAAGCGTTTCAGTATTTCAGCTCTTCGTGTGCGTGAGGCCCAGGGAAAACTAGGCCTTTAGTCCAGCTAACTTAACACTACCTATTAATATGAAACATAGGTTATACATTTCATTATGACATATTATATTTTCATTATTTCATGCAGTTTCAATCATTTTAGTACACATGGTGATCACACCCTGAGGGCCCATTTTCAAACATGCACATTATTTCTCTATAATTAATTTCTCTACGCAATTTCTCATTAGTAATTACATATAGATCATTAATAATTTTCTTAATTAGCATATCTGCTTCAACAACCCCAAACACCCATTATAGAGAAACAATGAATCATAAGTGTGTAAATTGGTATGCAGGAAATGCTACATAAGACACAGGTGACTATGAAGTGTTGGATTCACATAAAAACCATACTGGTAGGTTGTATATTTTATGAGTGCTTAGTCTGGTGAAGTGCTAACTCAGGATATTAATCAGAACACTGTGGTTGGGGGTGGCTTTACAAATAAGAATTTAATTCTACCCAAATAAATCCTTTCTAGCAACATTAGGATAGAGAAAGACGGGCCCAGTCGTGGGTCCCTTGCTCACCTTGCCACTTAATTCAAGCTAGCCTGGCTGATGAAGGGTGATACCCTGAAACCGGTCCCAGGATGCTTGTTTCCGGTCCAGTGAGGACCTGGCCTGGCAGTTCGGGCTAGACTGTTCCCATGAGGAACAGGGTCAAGACTGATTTGCAGATGGCTGGGTCCAACCTGGGGTGGCATGGTGAGCAGAAGAACAATGGATTAAACCTAGATCTGTGACTGGGGGTGAGTGTTTGCATTGTTCAGCACTCCGTCCATCATCCTTTTGTGTTGCTAAAGTAAAATGCAAATAGAAAGACTGAGCTTAGACACACTGAAAACAGAAGGAAGCCAGGTGGTCATTGCAGGGAAATTTCTCACATCACTGTGTAAAAGTAGACCCTTTTTAAGCACTGTTTCTCTAGATAGCCTGGACCATGTAGTAGTAGAATGGGGTCGAAATAGAAGACTACTTCATAGAAAGCACACTGAAGCCCAAATTTAAGAAAAGTGGTGCTGCATCCAATGGGTGCCCTGGGTGGGCATCATCACACTCACACTTTGTTGGCCATGAATACGGTGCGGAGTCCAAGGGATGGGGTCCCTGGGGCCTAAATCAGCCCAGAAAGTGGGTAGCACGATCCCCCTCCCCCTTACATGTGTTTCTGGGCCCCTGGGGATTTGGTCCCTTGAGCAAAAAGCAGCCTAGGAAGGAAGACCACATGTCACCATACCCAAAAAAATTCACTGGTCCCTGGAGATGGGGTCTCCGGAGTCAAAATAGGCCTGGGGAGAGGGTGCATACCCCCATACCATTTTAGTATTGTATATGGCCTTGAGAGATGGGGCCCAAGGGGCCAAAACTGACCCGGGGAGATGGTTGTATGCCCTTCCTCCTTAAATATGTTGCAGGGCTAGGGGGTTTTAGTTCTCAGGGCAAAAAGTGGACTGACCCCCAAAAATATATGCTAGGCCCCAGGGGATGGGTTCCATAAGGCCAAAAGCAGCCTGGGAAGGGGTCCACATGCCCCCTCTACCAAAACAATGCACCAGGCTCCAGAGAATGGGGTCTCCAGGTCCAAAATAGGCCTGGGTAAACAGGCCACATTGCTCCCCTCCTCTTAAATTAAAGGGCCTGGTGACCAGCCCCCTGTTGAACAGGGCCGAAGGCTGTGTGCAGTGTGGGGGTTTGCTGCCTTTGGGGTGTTGGCCAAATGTTTGCTGCATGGGGTTGGCTGCATGTGAGGGGTTGGCCGCAGGGCTTGGCCGCAAATCCTGCAACCAATCCCCCTCCGTGTGCATGGCTGGAGGCAACTAATATGACTTTACGTTAAAAAATCCTAGAAATTTACTGACAAAAACAAATGTTAAAGTAACTTTATAGTTAAATGAAATCTTCAGTAACAACATAACATTTGAAACTCTAAAAAACACTGAAATTCACCAGGTATAGAGTTATCTCAAGTAATTATAGCTCATGTTGTAAAGTAGCTACATCTCGCGCCCTCTCAATGCGCTGCTAGTTACCCTACACATCACTAATGGCATCTTCTTTGACATAATTGATAATACCACTATGCATAACAGAGGCTCTGAGGATTTTTTTGCTTTTTTAGGTATTCTTATGTTGCCTTGTGAAACTTTCATAACAATCTCTATGATTATAGCAAAAGTCAACAATTAGAGAAAAAATGTGTAGTTCTTGCTGTGCACAAGCACATATTTGTCCACAGTGCTGATCCAAATGTAGGCAACCGAGGGTCAGATTGATCCATATTTTATGCAATGCAGTGTAGGAAAGTACCATCTTGCCTGCCATGTTACCCGCCATGTGTGTACCTGTGTAGTGACTAACTGTGTCACTGATGCTCTGCTAACCAGAACCTCATTGCTTATGCTCTCTCTGCCTTGAAAATTGTCACTATAGGCTAGTGACCATTTTTACCAATTCTAATTGGCACACTGGAACACCCTTATAATTCCCTAGTATATGGTACCTAGGTACCCAGGGTATTGGGGTTCAAAGAGATGCATATGGGCTGCAGCATTTCCTTTGCCGCCCATAGGGAGCTCAGACGAATCTTACACAGGACTGCCACTGCAGCCTGAGTGAAATAATGCACACGTTATTTCACAGCCATTTTCACTGCACTTAAGAAACTTATAAGTCACCTATATGTCTAACCTTCACTTGCTGAAGGTTAGGTGCAAAGTTACTAAGTGTGAGGGCACCCTTGCACTAGCAAAGGTGCCTCCACATGGTTCAGGGCCATTTCAATGGACTTTGTGAGTGCGGAGACGCCATTACACGAGTGCACTACATATAGGTCAATACCTATATGTAGCTTCACAATGGTAACTTTGAATATGGCAATGTAACATGTCTAAGATCATGGAATTGTCTCCCCATGCCAAATCTGGTATTGGGATGCCAATCCCATGCATCCCCGGAGCTCCACTATGGACCCCGGGTACTGCCAAACCATGTCTCTGGGGTTTTCTCTGGAGGTGCCGCTGCTGCCACCCCACAGACAGGGTTCTGCCCTCCTGGGGTCTGGGCAGCCTAGTCCCAGGAAGGCAGAACAAAGAATTTCCTCTGAGAGAAGGTGTTACACCCTCTCCCTCTGGAAATAGGTGTTAAAGGCTGGGGAGGGGTAGCCTCTCCCAGCCTCTGGAAATGCTTTGAAGGGCACAGATGGTGCCCTCCTTGCCTTTGCATAAGCCAGCCTACACCGTTCAGGGAACCCAAAGTCCCTGCTCTGATGTGAAACTGGACAAAGGAAAGTGGAGTGACCACTCCCCTGTCCATCACCACCCCAGGAGTGGTGCCCAGAGCTCCTCCAGTGTGTCCCAGACCTCTGCCATTTTGGATCCAGAGGTGTGAGGGCACTCTGGAGGCCTCTGAGTGGCCAGTATCAGCAGGTGATGTCAGAGACTCCTTCTGATAGGTGCGTACCTGACTAGGTGACCAATCCTCCTCTGAGGGCTATTTAGGGTCTCTCCAGTGGGCTTTTCCTCAGATAACAACTTGAAAGAAGTCACCAGAGTCCCTCTGCACCTCTCTCTTTGACTTCTGCCAAGGATCGACCACTGACTGCTCCAGGACGCCTGCAAAACTCAAAGTAGCAAGAAGACTACCAGCGACATTGTATTGCCTAATCCTGCTGGCTTTCTCAACTGTTTCCTGGTGGCTGATGCTTTGGGGGCTGTCTGCCTTCATCTTGCACTGGAAGCCACGAAACAAATATCCTGTGGGTCGATGGAATCTTCCCCCTGCTTCAGCAGGTGTCAAATTTCAGCATCACTGGTACTCTGGGACCCCTCTCATCCTCACAAACGTGGCCCCTGGAACACAGGTGGTGGACCCAAGTGACCCAGACTGTCCAGTGGTCCAACTGTCCAAATTTGGAGAAGGTAAGTCCTTGCCTCCCTTCTCCAGACAGTAATCCTGTGTGCCACATGACCTGCAGCTGCTAGGGCTTCTGTGCACATTTCCACAAAATCCTTCATGCACAGCCAAGCGCAGGTCCGCAGTACTCTATCCTGCATTGCTCAACTCCCTGAGTTGATCTCCAGCTTTGTGAGTCCCTCTTTTGCAGTGTTGGGACCACCACCATATTCAGACTTCTTGAACCCATGTTCAAGTGCTTCTGTGGGTGCTACCTTCTTGTGCCTAGGCTCTCTACATTGCTGAGGGCCCCCTCTGTCTCCTCTCCCAAGTGGCAACATTCTGGTCCTTCCTGGGCCCAGGCAGCCCCCTTTTTCTTCAACTTCAAATCTTGCAGTTAGCAAGACTTGTTTGCGGTCTTTTGCCAAGAAAACAACTATGCATCCTCTAGCACTCCGTGGGACATCTTTTTGCATGAAGGAGAAGTTCCTAGCACCTTTTGTTGTTGCAGAATTTTCAGCTTCTTCCATCCCAAGGCAGCCATTTTGCACCTTCATCCGGGGTTTAGTGGGCTCCTTCCCCCCCTGGACACTTTCATGACTGTTGGACTTGGTCCCCTTCCTTTGCTGGTCCTCAGGTCCAGGAATCAGTCTTCAGTGCTTTCCAGACTGTTGTGGTCTTTGCAAAATCCTCTATCACAGGTTTAGTGTGTTCCTGGGTAAATAGTAGTACTTTACTCCTACTTTCCAGGGTCTTGGGGTGGGGTATTTTGGACACCTTTCGTGTTTTCTTACACTCCCAGCAACCCTCTACACACTACAGTAGCCTAGGGGTCCATTTGTGGTTCGCATTCCACTTTCTTAGCATGTGGTTTGTGTTGCCCCGAGGCCCATTGCATCCTATTCTATTCCACAGTGTTTGCACTACTTTCTGACTGTATTACTTACCTGATTTTGGTTTGTGTGTATATTTTGTGTATTTTACTTACCTCCTAAGGGGGTATATCCTCTGAGATATTTTTGGCACATTGTCACTAAAATAAAGTACCTTTATTTGTAGTAACCCTGAATATTGTGTTTCTTATAATATAGTACCTATATGATATAAGTGGTATAATACGAGCTTTACATGTCTCCTAGTTCAGGCTAAGCTGCTCTGCTATAGCTACCTCTATCAGCCTAAACTGCTGGAACAATACTAATATACTAAAGGGACACCTTCTTGCACAAAAACAATCCTCAGAGACATTTTCCTCTTTCAATGTGTGCTGCAAAAAGCAGCATACATTGAAAGAGGAAAACCCATGAAGAAATAAACATATTTCTCCTTGTTACGCCTCCCATGGGAATTTGTAGCATTTCGACACATTCCCAGGTTTACCACTCATCTCACAGACTTTTTCCTCTTTCTGTGTTTGTTGCAGAAAGCACACATAGAAATAGAAAAACACATGGAGAAATAAACATACTTCTCCTTGTTATGCCTTCCCTGGGGCTTTGTAGCATTTTGACACATTCCCAGGTTTACCACTCATGGTAAATCTGGGAATGTGCCAAAGTCTATTGGTGGATGCGTTGGAACACCTATGCTCCACTTATAGAGCAGCTCCCTGGGGCAGAGTAATGCAATCCAGCCACTTGCCCTGCCTTGTGTTGCTCGAGATTTACCAAGCATAGCAGGGCCATGCAAGGTGGCCTTGCATGGCTTGGTAAATCGGAGTTTAATGTTGCATTGCCCTTGTGTTACCTTGCATGAGGCAAGGGAAATGCAAAACTTTGATATGTCTAGTCCCATAATTCCAAGGTGCAAGTGAGACAGGTGGCATGCTTAGGTCTCAATAAGACTAATTAGAGCAGTATATCCAGGTGGGATAATGTTCTTCTCAATGTATGCTGGTCCAGTCCTGGATTTACCAGGTGCAGGAATACTGTGCCCAGTTTAACCAACTAGAACAGTTGACTGGTAAAATTGCATGAGCGCAGCCTTTTCCCTGCTGTTCCACAAGGGGTGTACGGATGGTTCCCCTGTTCGGCACCACACACTTTACCCACTACCCTATCATGGCCAACAGTGGTCCCACTCTTAATTCCCACCTGTTAAGAGATGGTGGTAAATTGAATTTATATTGTCCCCGGAACGAGGAAGCTATTTTGGAAAAGGTAATCAGCAATGCCACGGCTACATCCTACTCCCCCAGTCTGGTGAAAAATCTCTTAATTCCATTGTTAAGGGTAGTATTCCAGGACCTTATCAGTTATTCTCAATTCAGATGTCACAAAACCAAAACAATCAGCTGTGTGTGAAATAGCAAAGGTTTACCTTCACAAACTTCCTGCAATTCCTCTGAATAATAGGATTACTCCCTGAAGTTTGAAATAATTGAGAACATGGGTTTCACAATAAAATCTGGAATTTAAGGTAATCGTTTAGATTGTTACAAGAAAAATTAGATCGCTTAAATTCATCAACTTTCAATGTGGCAAAGATAACGGCTTAAAGTTAACTCGCAAGCAAAGGTCACATAGATTTGATATTCTGATTAACACACACAAGGATTTATTGCCAGTTGATCGCGATTAGCCATGCCAGGGTGTAAATGAAGGCAAAGTAGGAGAGCATGTATGTGAGAAGTGCAACAGAGATTGGGATATCAGGGTCCCCCGACAATTGTGTGCTGTGCAAAACACCTCCCTGTTTCTTACAGTTTCTAGGAGGAAGGGCTCATTCTGTCTTTGAATACAGTGCAGTCTATGGTCACAATCCAAGCAATGATTGTTGATGAATCAATGAACGTACAACGCTCAAGAACACCATGTGGACACATTAGAAACAAAATCTGTCCCTAGGCCTTTCTGCATTCTTCAGCTTTAGAATAGAAGTCCCACAAGGCAATCAGGCCGTTCTTAACAAATCCTCTATTTCTTTTTCTCAATTGGCCAGGAAGAGGCTTTTTCCTTAGGCCTTGACCCAGGTGTCTATTCAGAGAGATTCAGGATGAAATTAAAGACAAAGGGGCTGAGTTATGAGCCACTAGCCCCTCCTTGTGCCACATTAACATCATTTGTTGACGATAATGTGGCCCAGCAAGGCCAAAATCACTGCACCAAATTTACCAAGTGGTGGAATGCATTCATTGCCCCACTTTGTAACCCTTTGCGCTGCATTCTGCCTGTGCCAGGCATAATGTATGCAAAAGGGGCATTCCCTCATGGGGTGGGGGGGGGGTTGAAAAAATGTTGCTAAGAAATCTAAGAGATTTCTTTGGTTCTTTTTTATAGCACTTTTAGTGCCTGCTCAGAGCAGGTGTTAAAAGATGGCACACCATTGTTGACAATGGGCCTCAATGGGCTTTTCAGGATTAGCGTCAAAATATTTTATGCTAATCCTTCAAAGCTCTGAACTAGCGTAAAAGATTTTTATGCTAGTTCCCCGATCTACCCCCATGGTGCACCGTATCTTAGATACGGCACACAGACGGTGGCATTAGGGGGATGCTAGGGGGTGTAAGAAAAGTGACGCTGCACTGTATGCTGTGCCACATTTCCTAAATCAGGCCCAAAGATTTCTCTGCATTTTTCTGTCAGGAAGATCTATGGGGGTCATTCTAACTAAAATGACGGGGGCACTGCCAACAGGCTGGCGGTGCCCAGCTGGGCATTCTGACCGCGGCGGTTTGACCGCGGTCAGAAGTGGAAAACCGGCGGTCTCCCGCCGGTTTTCCGCTGCCCATTTGAATCCTCCATGGCGGCGCAGCTCGCTGCGCCGCCATTGGGATTCTGACAGCCCATACCGCCATCCTGTTCCTGGCGGTTCGCCCGCCAGGAACAGGATGGCGGTATGGGTTGTTGTGGGGCCCCTGGGGGCCCCTGCAGTGCCCATGCCAATGGCATGGGCACTGCAGGGGCCCCCGTAAGCGGGCCCCACAAAGAATTTCACTGTCTGCATTGCAGACAGTGAAATTCGCGACGGGTGCAACTGCACCCGTCGCACCTTCCCACTCCGCCGGCTCCATTCGGAACCGGCGTCCTCGTGGGAAGGTAGTTTTGCACTGGGCTGGCGGGCGGCCTTTTGGCGTTCGCCGCCAGCCCAGTGCAAAACCCAGAATACCCTCAGCGGTCTTCCGACCGCGGAGCGGTATTTTGGAGGGGGAAGTCTGGCGGGCGGCCTTCTTTTTTCTCCTACAGGTAGAGCTATTCCTGAGAATGTCTGTGCAGGAATTTTTATAACAAGAACATTTCTATTTGTTTTAGTGTAAGAGGTTACATCCAGTCCTAAATATGGGGAAAACTAATATCCCTCATAAGCAAGCTGTTTCATTTACAAACTTCAATGGAGATAAAACAATCCCTGCATTTTTTCCCTCTCCTCCCCCTCCCTGTGGGAATGGTCTGTGGGGTACATCAATGATCTGCAATACAATTACAGCTAATGGTACACTTTAGGACTCAGTCATTATATGTGATTTCCATGATCATTGAGTCTCTCTGCAAAAAAAACATCAGGTAAGAAATTAACATGTATCTCACTATAGCGGGACAGCCTTTAGAACTATTATAATGCTTTTATCCTATGCTGTAGATCCCTATTTGGGATTCCCTCCAATAGAAAAGATAATTGTAGTTCTAAGATACCTTCACAGTCTCCAGCATCCTGGGTGAGGCCCCAGGAAAAGCCTCCATAGCCCTAAGTTCTTGCTGCTCCCAGAAAGTTCCAAATGAGTATGTTGTCTCCTTTTTTTCTGAAACAGTAGTTCTCGTAGAGATACCCCAAGGAGAGTGCAGGCTGGCATTCCTGGAATAGGGTAGCCCAGCATGTTCCATACCATGCTAGTAAAGCTTCCCAAAAGGGTTGAATTTTGGGGCATGTCCACCAGATGTGCACTAGGTCCCTTATGTCGCCACATTCCCCCCAACACAAAGGACTAGTAGCTGGGTAGAATCCACATAGTTTTTCCAGGTCTATGTACCATTCATAAAGAAATTTATAGTGCACACACACTGTGGGCCTTATTTATACTTATTGGAGCAAAACTGCACTAACGCAGTTTTGCATCAAAAAGTTTTACACTGCTTTGCACCATTTTTTAGCACCAGCTGGGCACCATATTTATGGAATGGTGCAAGCCAGTGCAAAGGGTAGGCTAGCATTAAAAAAAATGACTTTAGGCAGGTTAGAGTCAAAATAAATGACTCTAACCAGATTAGCATCATTTTTTGACACTGAGGGGCATATTTATACTCTGTTTCAAATCAAATCATTAACATTTATAAAGCGCGCTACTCACCCGTGCGGGTCTCAAGGCGCTAGGGGAAAAAGGGGGGGTTTTCGCTGCTCGAACAGCCAGGTCTTTAGGAGTCTCCGGAAAGCGGAGTGGTCCTGGGTGGTCCTGAGGCTGGTGGGGAGGGAGTTCCAGGTCTTGGCCGCCAGGAAGGAGAAAGATCACCCACCCGCCGTGGAGCGGCCGATGCGAGGGACAGCAGCGAGTGCGAGGCCAGAGGAGCGGAGGAGGCGGGTGGGGACGTAGAAGCTGAGGCGTCTGTTGAGGTATTCCGGTCCCTTGTCGTGGAGGGCTTTGTGTGCGTGTGTGAGAAGTCGGAAGGTGATCCTTTTGCTGACTGGGAGCCAATGCAGGTGTCTCAGGTGTGCGGAGATGTGGCTGCTGCGGGGTACGTCGAGGAGGAGGTGGGCCGAGGCGTTTTGAATGCGTTGCAGGCGATTTTGGAGTTTAGCTGTGGTCCCGGCGTAGAGGGTGTTGCCGTAGTCCAGGTGGCTCGTGACGAGGGCGTGGGTCACGGTTTTTCTGGTGTCGGCGGGGATCCAGCGGAAGATCTTGCGGAGCATGCGGAGGGTGAGGAAGCAGGCGGAGGACACAGCGTTGACTTGCTTGGTCATGGTGAGAAGAGGGTCCAAGATGAAGCCGAGGTTGCGGGCGTGGTCTGTGGGGGTCGGTGCGGTGCCGAGGGCCGTGGGCCACCAAGAGTCGTCCCATGCGGACGGGGTGTTGCCAAGGATGAGGACTTCCGTTTTTTCAGAGTTCAGCTTTAGGCGGCTGAGCCTCATCCAGTCAGCGACGTCCTTCATACCCTCTTGTAGGTTGGTCTTGGCGCTGGCGGGGTCCTTGGTGAGGGAGAGTATAAGTTGGGTGTCGTCGGCGTAGGAGGTGATGATGATGTTGTGCTTGCGTACGATGTTGGCGAGGGGGCTCATGTAGACATTGAAGAGTGTCGGGCTGAGTGATGAGCCTTGGGGTACGCCGCAGATGATCTCGGTGAGTTCTGAGCGAAACGGAGGGAGGTAAACTTTTTGGGAACGGTTTGCGAGGAAGGAGGCGATCCAGTCCAGGGCCTAGCCTTGGATCCCGGTGGAGCGGAGGCGGGTGATTAGGGTGCGGTGACAGACGGTGTCAAATGCAGCCGAGAGGTCGAGCAGAATGAGGGCGGCTGTTTCACCGTTGTCCATCAGGGTTCTGATGTCGTCTATGACTGAGATGAGGATGGTTTCAGTGCTGTGGTTGGTTCGGAATCCGGTTTGTGAGGGGTCGAGCAGGTTGTTGTCTTCCAGGAAGGTGGTCAGCTGTTTGTTGACAGTCTTCTCTATTACTTTGGCTGGGAAAGGCAGAAGAGAGATGGGGCGGAAGTTTTTCAGGTCGCTCGGGTCAGCCGTAGGTTTCTTTAGTAGGGCGTTGACTTCGGCATGTTTCCAGCATTCGGGGAAGGTAGCAGAAGAAAAAGAAGAGTTGATGACGGTCTGGAGGTGCGGGGCGATGATGTCGTCGGCTTTGTTAAAGATGAAGTGCGGGCAGGGGTCCGAAGGGGCGCCGGAGTGGATAGAGTTCATGATGGATTTGATTTCTTTCGTGTTGATGTGGGTCCAGTTGTTGAGGGTGATGGCCAGGGATGCGGGTTCGGTGGTGTTTGGTTGGGTCTGGTGTCCGAAGCTGTCGTGGAGGTCGCTGATCTTGCGATGGAAGAAAGTGGCGAGGGATTCGCACAAATCCTGTGAGGGCGTGACGGCGTTGGCGCTGGAGTTGGAGAACTCCTTGACGATGCTGAAGAGTTCTCTGCTGTTGTGTCTGTTTTTGTCCAGTCTGTCGGTGAAAAAGTTCCTTTTGGCAGCGCAGATCAGGTGGTGGTGTTCGCGGGTAGCGTTCTTGAGGGCGGTCATGTTGTCAGCGGTGTGGTTCTTGAGCCAGGCTTTCTCAAGGGCGCGACAAGTTTTCTTTGATTCTTTGAGGGTGTCAGAGAACCAGAGAGGTTTTTTGGTGTTGGTCTGTCGATGCGTGCATTTGAGGGGAGCAAGGTTGTCTGCGCAGTTGGAGATCCAGTTTGTGAGGTTGAGGGCTGCGTCGTTGGGGTCGCTGGTGAGGGTGGGTTGGTTGGCGGCGAGTGCGGAGAAGAGTTGCTCTTCAGGGATCTTGATCCACTGTCGACGAGGGATGGGTTGAGTGCGGAGGTGGCGGGTCTCGCGTCTGAATTAGCATACTTTTTTTCACTCTAATTCGGTGCCAAATTTATGGAGTTGAAGTCATTTTTTGGAAGTGTAAACCTACCTTGCCCTAATGAGATGCAAGGTAGGCGTTCCCGTGCAAAAAAATGACTCCATAAATTTGGCGCACCAAAGTATAAATATGGAGTTTGTTTTGCACCGAATTAGAGTTAAAAAAAATGACGTTAATTCAGTGCAAACATAGTATAAATATGCCCCTGTGTGTTGTTCAATTAGGATCACACAATGGGCAAGGCTTTTCAGATTTTCTGTTGCCCTACTCTGCAAATACCCTGAAGTCGGCAAGTCACACAGTATGTAGCTATAACTGGTAGAGCTAACCGTCCCTTTTCATTCAATCGACATAGTACTACCCTTGGTCTCATGTTTCCTCATATGTATTTCAGAATCATGCTTTATAGGGACTGGAAAAAGGACTGTGGGGCAGGATTGGGAATGACTTGAAACAGGTAAAGAAGTCTGGGTAGGATATTCATCTTAACAGCGTTAATTTTCCTGATCCATGAAATTGACGGGGTTCCCCACCTTCTGAGATCTCTACATATGTTTCCCTGTTGAGGTATCATGTTATCAGCATACAAGCCAATCAAGGTTGAGGTTATGTTAACTCCCCAGATAAGTGACATATTTAGATGCCCATTTGAAGTGTGTGTGTTTCTTGGCTTCAGAGACCACTGTCGGGGCTAGGTTAGCTCGAGCATTTCACAGTTCATCCCAATGCACCGAAATGCCATGGACTTATAGTTGGGGCCTATACACACTGCATTTAGGGCCCGGGACAGAAATCTTCAGTACACCCTGTCAAATACTTTATCAGCATCTAGGGTGGCCAAAATTGTTGGTAGCTTTTTATCTGTGATTTCTCCACCAAGTGTATGACTCTCCTAATGTTGTTATGGGCTTGTCTATTTAGGATACAACCGAATTGATCAGAGTGCATATCTCTTGGAAGTATCTTCAGTCTATTGTAGAGGCAAGGGTTTTGGTGTAGGTTTTTGTGTCTATATTCAATAAATCTATGTGCCCCGGGTCTTTTCACGGTTCACGTATCTGTTTGAAAGTTGCCTTGCATATGGATGGTGTGCCCGTTGAGGTAGAAAGGAATGAGATAAACACCTGTGTGAGGACAGGAACTAGATGGACCTGTAAACTTTATAAAAGTTCTCTGTGAGGCCACTGGGGCTTAAAGCTTTGTTAAATTTAAAGGCCCTGACCAGTCTTTAAATTTTGTCATTCTTTAGGGGCACTTCCAGCCTGTCTCTCTGACCTAGTGAAATTTGTTGCAGATTACAGCCTTATAGTCTGTACTGATATGTGTTCTGCTGTGTAAAGCTTCATGTAGAAAGTGTGGAAGGTGCACAATTTATCGTCCTCCATGTGACTTTGGTGCCGTTCTCTTGGGTCAGTTCTTTCAGGAGTGCCCTCTCTTGTTTCAATCTGAGTATGCGTTCTAGGTGAGGTCCCAATGTGTTACCATGAGTATAGTGCAAGTAGTGATCTGCTTTATTGGTGTATGGATTTGACCCTGCAGAGAAGTGAGGTTTCTTAAGATTTGAATGTAGAGCCTAAGGCTATATTATTCCTCAGCCTCTTTCAATTATTTTTGTAATTGGTCTTTATATTAGTGTCACAATTGTTTGAGGTGAGACACCTTACTAATACATGATCCCAGCAGTACTGCCTTAAATGTATCTGGATTGTTAATATCTTGGAAATAATAAGTCATGTGGGTCACTAGGTCCTCCTGGAAAACCAGGTCACATAGCAGGGAAGAGTGGAACATCCATCTGAGACATGATCAGAGACTGTAATAGAGCCTACAGTGGAGTCATAGATGCAGGACAGGAGAAAGGAGCTAATGAAAAAGTATTCTATTCAGGAGAGTGTTCTGTGTACACGTGAGAAGAAAGTGTAGTTTCTATGTTGTTCATTAGCATGTCTCAACATGTAGTAGAGGCCTAGATCTCCCAGTCTAGTTTTGAGTTCCTTAGACAACTTTCTAGAGTGGGTTGAAGTGAAGTCCATTCTATTTTTGTTGGGTTTCCAAACTGCATTAAAGTTCCCCATCAGTCCTTCAGCTAAATCCGCTAGGGCATCGAGGGCCAGATGTAGGTAGGTATAAAATTGCGACTTGCCTGCCATGATACCCGCCATGTGTGCACCTATGTAGTGACTAACTGTGTCACTGATGCTCTGCTAACCAGAACCTCATTGCTTATGCTCTCTCTGCCTTGAAAATTGTCACTATAGGCTAGTGACCATTTTTACCAATTCTAATTGGCACACTGGAACACCCTTATAATTCCCTAGTATATGGTACCTAGGTACCCAGGGTATTGGGGTTCAAAGAGATCCGTATGGGCTGCAGCATTTCCTTTGCCGCCCATAGGGAGCTCAGACAAATCTTACACAGGACTGCAACTGCAGCCTGAGTGAAATAATGCACACGTTATTTCACAGCCATTTTCACTGCACTTAAGAAACTTATAAGTCACCTATATGTCTAAGCTTCACTTGCTGAAGGTTAGGTGCAAAGTTACTAAGTGTGAGGGCACCCTTGCACTAGCAAAGGTGCCTCCACATGGTTCAGGGCCATTTCAATGGACTTTGTGAGTGCGGAGACGCCATTACACGAGTGCACTACATATAGGTCAATACCTATATGTAGCTTCACAATGGTAACTTTGAATATGGCAATGTAACATGTCTAAGATCATGGAAATGTCTCCCCATGCCAAATCTGGTATTGGGATGCCAATCCCATGCATCCCCGGAGCTCCACTATGGACCCCAGGTACTGCCAAACCATGTCTCTGGGGTTTTCTCTGGAGGTGCCGCTGCTGCCACCCCACAGACAGGGTTCTGCCCTCCTGGGGTCTGGGCAGCCTAGTCCCAGGAAGGCAGAACAAAGAATTTCCTCTGAGAGAAGGTGTTACACCCTCTCCCTCTGGAAATAGGTGTTAAAGGCTGGGGAGGGGTAGCCTCTCCCAGCCTCTGGAAATGCTTTGAAGGGCACAGATGGTGCCCTCCTTGCCCTTGCATAATCCAGTCTACACAGTTCAGGGAACCCAAAGTCCCTGCTCTGATGTGAAACTGGACAAAGGAAAGTGGAGTGACCACTCCCCTGTCCATCACCACCCCAGGAGTGGTGCCCAGAGCTCCTCCAGTGTGTCCCAGACCTCTGCCATTTTGGATCCAGAGGTGTGAGGGCACTCTGGAGGCCTCTGAGTGGCCAGTATCAGCAGGTGATGTCAGAGACTCCTTCTGATAGGTGCGTACCTGACTAGGTGACCAATCCTCCTCTGAGGGCTATTTAGGGTCTCTCCAGTGGGCTTTTCCTCAGATAACAACTTGAAAGAAGTCACCAGAGTCCCTCTGCACCTCTCTCTTTGACTTCTGCCAAGGATCGACCGCTGACTGCTCCAGGACGCCTGCAAAACTCAAAGTAGCAAGAAGACTACCAGCGACATTGTATTGCCTAATCCTGCTGGCTTTCTCAACTGTTTCCTGGTGGCTGATGCTTTGGGGGCTGTCTGCCTTCATCTTGCACTGGAAGCCACGAAAAAAATATCCTGTGGGTCGATGGAATGTTCCCCCTGCTTCAGCAGGTGTCAAATTTCAGCATCACTGGTACTCTGGGACCCCTCTCATCCTCACAAACGTGGCCCCTGGAACACAGGTGGTGGACCCAAGTGACCCAGACTGTCCAGTGGTCCAACTGTCCAAATTTGGAGAAGGTAAGTCCTTGCCTCCCTTCTCCAGACAGTAATCCTGTGTGCCACATGACCTGCAGCTGCTAGGGCTTCTGTGCACATTTCCACAAAATCTTTCATGCACAGCCAAGCGCAGGTCCGCAGTACTCTATCCTGCATTGCTCAACTCCCTGAGTTGATCTCCAGCTTCGTGAGACCCTCTTTTGCAGTGTTGGTACAACCACCATATTCAGACTTCTTGAACCCATGTTCAAGTGCTTCTGTGGGTGCTACCTTCTTGTGCCTAGGCTCTCTACATTGCTGAGGGCCCCCTCTGTCTCCTCTCCCAAGTGGCAACATTCTGGTCCTTCCTGGGCCCAGGCAGCACCCTTTTTCTTCAACTTCAAATCTTGCAGTTAGCAAGACTTGTTTGCGGTCTTTTGCCAAGAAAACAACTCTGCATCCTCCAGCACTCCGTGGGACATCTTTTTGCATGAAGGAGAAGTTCCTAGCACCTTTTGTTGTTGCAGAATCTTCAGCTTCTTCCATCCCAAGGCAGCCATTTTGCACCCTCATCCGGGGTTTAGTGGGCTCCTTCCCCCCCTGGACACTTTCATGACTGTTGGACTTGGTCCCCTTCCTTTGCAGGTCCTCAGGTCCAGGAATCCGTCTTCAGTGCTTTCCAGTCTGTTGTGGTCTTTGCAAAATCCTCTATCACAGGTTTAGTGTGTTCCTGGGTAAATAGTAGTACTTTACTCCTACTTTCCAGGGTCTTGGGGTGGGGTATTTTGGACACCTTTTGTGTTTTCTTACACTCCCAGCAACCCTCTACACACTACAGTAGCCTAGGGGTCCATTTGTGGTTCGCATTCCACTTTCTTAGCATGTGGTTTGTGTTGCCCCGAGGCCCATTGCATCCTATTCTATTCCACAGTGTTTGCACTACTTTCTGACTGTATTACTTACCTGATTTTGGTTTGTGTGCATATTTTGTGTATTTTACTTACCTCCTAAGGGGGTATATCCTCTGAGATATTTTTGGCACATTGTCACTAAAATAAAGTACCTTTATTTGTAGTAACCCTGAGTATTGTGTTTCTTATAATATAGTACCTATATGATATAAGTGGTATAATAGGAGCTTTACATGTCTCCTAGTTCAGGCTAAGCTGCTCTGCTATAGCTACCTCTATCAGCCTAAGCTGCTGGAACAATACTAATCTACTAATAAGGGATAACTGGACCTGGCAGAAGGTGTAAGTACCATCAGGTACCCACTATAAGCCAGGCCAGCCTCCTACATGCAGTCAGAAACCTTTCTATGCTGCACTGCGTGAATGGTCAGGAATGTGTCATATTTAATATTATATGGCACATTCTTGTGCTCTACTTGTGCTGGGGCACTTTTGGCTGCCTAGTGCCAATGCAGGCACCCTTGCATCACAGTGCACTAATGCCTACATTGCAGGCAGGTTTGTTTTTGTGCAGGAAGGGACACCTTCTTGCACAAAAACAATCCTCAGAGACATTTTCCTCTTTCAATGTGTGCTGCAAAAAGCAGCATACATTGAAAGAGGAAAACCCATGAAGAAATAAACATATTTCTCCTTGTTACGCCTCCCATGGGAATTTGTAGCATTTCGACACATTCCCAGGTTTACCACTCATCTCACAGACTTTTTCCTCTTTCTGTGTTTGTTGCAGAAAGCACACATAGAAATAGAAAAACACATGGAGAAATAAACATACTTCTCCTTGTTATGCCTTCCCTGGGGCTTTGTAGCATTTTGACACATTCCCAGGTTTACCACTCATGGTAAATCTGGGAATGTGCCAAAGTCTATTGGTGGATGCGTTGGAACACCTATGCTCCACTTATAGAGCAGCTCCCTGGGGCAGAGTAATGCAATCCAGCCACTTGCCCTGCCTTGTGTTGCTCGAGATTTACCAAGCACAGCAGGGCCATGCAAGGTGGCCTTGCATGGCTTGGTAAATCGGACTTTAATGTTGCATTGCCCTTGTGTTACCTTGCATGAGGCAAGGGCAATGCAAAACTTTGATATGTCTAGCCCCATAATTCCAAGGTGCAAGTGAGACAGGTGGCATGCTTAGGTCTCAATAAGACTAATTAGAGCAGTATATCCAGGTGGGATAATGTTCTTCTCAATGTATGCTGGTCCAGTCCTGGATTTACCAGGTGCAGGAATACTGTGCCCAGTTTAACCAACTAGAACAGTTGACTGGTAAAATTGCATGAGCGCAGCCTTTTCCCTGCTGTTCCACAAGGGGTGTACGGATGGTTCCCCTGTTCGGCACCACACACTTTACCCACTACCCTATCATGGCCAACAGTGGTCCCACTCTTAATTCCCACCTGTTAAGAGATGGTGGTAAATTGAAGTTATATTGTCCCCGGAACGAGGAAGCTATTTTGGAAAAGGTAATCAGCAATGCCACGGCTACATCCTACTCCCCCAGTCTAGTGAAAAATCTCTTAATTCCATTGTTAAGGGTAGTATTCCAGGACCTTATCAGTTATTCTCAATTCAGATGTCACAAAACCAAAACAATCAGCTGTGTGTGAAATAGCAAAGGTTTACCTTCACAAACTTCCTGCAATTCCTCTGAATTATAGGATTACTCCCTGAAGTTTGAAATAATTGAGAACATGGGTTTCACAATAAAATCTGGAATTTAAGGTAATCGTTTAGATTGTTACAAGAAAAATGAGGTCGCTTAAATTTATCGACTTTCAATGTGGCAAAGATAACGGCTTAAAGTTAACTCGCAAGCAAAGGTCACATAGATTTGATATTCTGATTAACACACACAAGGAATTATTGCCAGTTGATCGCGATTAGCCATGCCAGGGTGTAAATGAAGGCAAAGTAGGAGAGCATGTATGTGAGAAGTGCAACAGAGATTGGGATATCAGGGTCCCCCGACAATTGTGTGCTGTGCAAAACACCTCCCTGTTTCTTACAGTTTCTAGGAGGAAGGGCTCATTCTGTCTTTGAATACAGTGCAGTCTATGGTCACAATCCAAGCAATGATTGTTGATGAATCAATGAACGTACAACGCTCAAGAACACCATGTGGACACATTAGAAACAAAATCTGTCCCTAGGCCTTTCTGCATTCTTCAGCTTTAGAATAGAAGTCCCACAAGGCAATCAGGCCGTTCTTAACAAATCCTCTATTTCTTTTTCTCAATTGGCCAGGAAGAGGCTTTTTCCTTAGGCCTTGACCCAGGTGTCTATTCAGAGAGATTCAGGATGAAATTAAAGACAAAGGGGCTGAGTTATGAGCCACTAGCCCCTCCTTGTGCCACATTAACATCATTTGTTGACGATAATGTGGCCCAGCAAGGCCAAAATCACTGCACCAAATTTACCAAGTGGTGGAATGCATTAATTGCCCCACTTTGTAACCCTTTGCGCTGCATTATGCATAATGTATGCAAAAGGGGCATTCCCTCATGGGGGGGGGGTTGAAAAAATGTTGCTAAGAAATCTAAGAGATTTCTTTGGGTCTTTTTTATAGCACTTTTAGTGCCTGCTCAGAGCAGGTGTTAAAAGATGGCACACCATTGTTGACAATGGGCCTCAATGGGCTTTTCAGGATTAGCGTCAACATTTTTTATGCTAATCCTTCAAAGCTCTGAACTAGCGTAAAAGATTTTTATGCTAGTTCCCCGATCTACCCCCATGGGGCACCGTATCTTAGATACGGCACACAGACGGTGGCATTAGGGGGATGCTAGGGGGTGCAAGAAAAGTGACGCTGCACTGTATGCTGTGCCACATTTCCTAAATCAGGCCCAAAGATTTCTCTGCATTTTTCTGTCAGTAAGATCTATGTTCTTTCAGCATACAGCAGGAAAGTCTTCTTTTTTCTCCTAAAGGTAGCGCTATTCCTGAGAATGTCTGTGCAGGAATTTTTATAACAAGAACATTTCTATTTGTTTTAGTGTAAGAGGTTACATCCAGTCCTAAATATGGGGAAAACTAATATCCCTCATAGGCAAGCTGTTTCATTTACAAACTTCAATGGAGATAAAACAATCCCTGCATTTGTTCCCTCTCCTCCCCCTCCCTGTGGGAATGGTCTGTGGGGTACATCAATGATCTGCAATACAATTACAGCTAATGGTACACTTTAGGACTCAGTCATTATATGTGATTTCCATGATCATTGAGTCTCTCTGCAAAAAAGACATCAGGTAAGAAATTAACATGTATCTCACTATAGCGGGGCAGCCTTTAGAACTATTATAATGCTTTTATCCTATGCTGTAGATCCCTATTTGGGATTCCCTCCAATAGAAAAGATAATTGTAGTTCTAAGATACCTTCACAGTCTCCAGCATCCTGGGTGAGGCCCCAGGAAAAGCCTCCATAGCCCTAAGTTCTTGCTGCTCCCAGAAAGTTCCAAATGAGTATGTTGTCTCCTTTTTTTCTCAAACAGTAGTTCTCGTAGAGATACCCCAAGGAGAGTGCAGGCTGGCATTCCTGGAATAGGGTAGCCCAGCATGTTCCATACCATGCTAGTAAAGCTTCCCAAAAGGGTTGAATTTTGGGGCATGTCCACCAGATGTGCACTAGGTCCCTTATGTCGCCACATTCCCCCCAACACAAAGGACTAGTAGCTGGGTAGAATCCACATAGTTTTTCCAGGTCTATGTACCATTCATAAAGAAATTTATAGTGCACACACACTGTGGGCCTTCTTTATACTTATTGGAGCAAAACTGCACTAACGCAGTTTTGCACCAAAAAGTTTTACACCGGCTTGCACCATTTTTTAGCACCAGCTGGGCACCATATTTATGGAATGGTGCAAGCCAGTGCAAAGGGTAGGCTATCATTTAAAAAAAATGACTTTAGGCAGGTTAGAGTCAACATAAATGACTCTAACCAGATTTGCATCATTTTTTGACACTGAGGGGCATATTTATACTCTGTTTGCACTGAATTAGCATAATTTTTTTCACTCTAATTCGGTGCCAAATTTATTGAGTTGAAGTCATTTTTTGGAAGTGTAAACCTACCTTGCCCTAATGAGATGCAAGGTAGGCGTTCCCGTGCAAAAAAATTACTCCATAAATTTGGCGCTAGATGGGTCTAGCACCAAAGTATAAATATGGAGTTTGTTTTGCACCGAATTAGAGTTACAAAAAATGACGTTAATTCAGTGCAAACATAGTATAAATATGCCCCTGTGTGTTGTTCAATTAGGATCACACAATGGGCAAGGCTTTTCAGATTCTCTGTTGCCCTACTCTGCAAATACCCTGAAGTCGGCAAGTCACATAGTATATAGCTATAACTGGTAGAGCTAACCGTCCCTTTTCATTCAATCAACATAGTACTACCCTTGGTCTCATGTTTCCTCATATGTATTTCAGAATCATGCTTTATAGGGACTGGAAAAAGGACTGTGGGGCAGGATTGGGAATGACTTGAAACAGGTAAAGAAGTCTGGGTAGGATATTCATCTTAATAGCGTTAATTTTCCTGATCCATGAAATTGGCGGGGTTCCCCACCTTCTGAGATCTCTACATATGTTTCCCTGTTGAGGTATCATGTTATCAGCATACAAGCCAATCAAGGTTGAGGTTATGTTAACTCCCCGATAAGTGACATATTTAGATGCCCATTTGAAGTGTGTGTGCTTCTTGGCTACAGAGACCACTGTCGGGGCTAGGTTAAGCTCGAGCATTTCACAGTTCATCCCAATGACTCTGAAGCCTGCTACCAATTCATAGCATTCAAGTTGGTGTTGCAAATATACTAGGGAGGTTTAGGGTTCAGTAAGTGTTAGCAGTATATCATCTGCAAATAGCATTGCTTTATGTTCCTCCCTCCTTTATTTTCCACATCTCTTATGTTCCTCTCTCCCTTAATTCTTACATCTCTTCTGAGACAGGACGCAGTTGTTCGATGCACAGAATGAACAGTTAGAGTGGCAAGGGCCACCTGGTTAATATCTCTGCTGCAATTGTAGGAGTAGGAAGAGACACCCAACCAACAATATTGTGGGGTAGGACTCTGGTATGGCAGTTCACCAAAATGCCATGGACTTATAGTTGGGGCCTATACACACTGCATTTAGGGCCCGGGACAGAAATCTTCAGTACACCCTGTCAAATACTTTATCAGCATCTAGGGTGGCCAATATTTTTGGTAGCTTTTTATCTGTGATTTCTCCACCAAGTGTATGACTCTCCTAATGTTGTTATGGGCTTGTCTATTTAGGATACAACCGAATTGATCAGAGTGCATATATCTTGGAAGTATCTTCAGTCTAGAGGCAAAGGTTTTGGTGTAGGTTTTTGTGTCTATATTCAATAAATCTATGTGCCCCGGGTCTTTTCACGGTTCACGTATCTGTTTGAAAGTAGCCTTGCATATGGATGGTGTGCCCGTTGAGGTAGAAAGGAATGAGTTAAACACCTGTGTGAGGACAGGAACTAGATGGACCTGTAAACTTTATAAAAGTTCTCTGTGAGGCCACTGGGGCTTACAGCTTTGTTAATTTTAAAGGCCCTGACCAGTCTTTAAATTTTGTCATTCTTTAGGGGCACTTCCAGCCTGTCTCTCTGACCTAGTGAAATTTGCTGCAGATTACAGCCTTATAGTCTGTACTGATATGTGTTCTGCTGTGTAAAGCTTCATGTAGAAAGTGTGGAAGGTGCACAATTTATCGTCCTCCATGGTGACTTTGGTGCCGTTCTGTTGGGTCAGTTCTTTCAGGAGTGCCCTCTCTTGTTTCAATCTGAGTATGCGTTCTAGGTGAGGTCCCAATGTGTTACCATGAGTATAGTGCAAGTAGTGATCTGCTTTATTGGTGTATGGATTTGACCCTGCAGAGAAGTGAGGTTTCTTAAGATTTGAATGTAGAGCCTAAGGCTATATTATTCCTCAGCCTCTTTCAATTATTTTTGTAATTGGTCTTTATATTAGTGTCACAATTGTTTGAGGTGAGACACCTTACTAATACATGATCCCAGCAGTACTGCCTTAAATGTATCTGGATTGTTAATATCTTGGAAATAATAAGTCATGTGGGTCACTAGGTCCTCCTGGAAAACCAGGTCACATAGCAGGGAAGAGTGGAACCTCCATCTGAGACATGATCAGAGACTGTAATAGAGCCTACAGTGGAGTCATAGATGCAGGACAGGAGAAAGGAGCTAATGAAAAAGTATTCTATTCAGGAGAGTGTTCTGTGTACATGTGAGAAGAAAGTGTAGTTTCTATGTTGTTCATTAGCATGTCTCAACATGTAGTAGAGGCCTAGATCTCCCAGTCTAGTTTTGAGTTCCTTAGACAACTTTCTAGAGTGGGTTGAAGTGAAGTCCATTCTATTTTTGTTGGGTTTCCAAACTGCATTAAAGTTCCCCATCAGTCCTTCAGCTAAATCCGCTAGGGCATCTAGGGCCAGATGTAGGTAGGTATAAAATTGCGACTTGCAATTTGCGAGTCATAGCGACTCGCAAATTGCAACTCGCAAAACGAAATGCAGAAAGGTGTCTCAGACACCTTCTGCGACTCGCTATGGGGTCGCAAAGACCCACCTCATGAATATTAATGAGGTGGGTCGCGACCCCATAGCGAGTCCATGCACTCACAGGGATGGTGGCCTGCTGGAGACAGCAGACCACCATGTCTGTGACTGCTTTTTTAATAAAGCAGCTTTTTTTTTTTTTTTGCAGCCCGTTTTCCCAAAGAAAAACAAGCTGCAAAAAGAAAAACTTCCGAAACCATTTGGTTTCGGTTTTTTCAGAGCAGGCAGTGGTCCATAGGACCACTGCCTGCTCTGAAAAAATGTTTTTTGGGGCATTCACAAAGGGGAAGGGGTCCCATGGGGACCCCTTCCCTTTTGCGAATGAGTTACCATCCACTTCAAGTGGATGGTAACTGCGAGTTGGTTTGTGACCGCATTCGCGGTCACAAACCAACTCAGCATGGCGATGCGGTCGCAAATAGGAAGGGAACACCACTTCCTATTTGCGAGTCGCAGCCTCTAATTGCGAGTCGGTACCGACTCGCAATTTGAGGTTGTGCATCGCGTTTAGCCTTTTGCACGTCGCAAACTGCGTTTTTCACAGTTAGCGATGCGCAAAAGGCTTCCTACATCTGGGCCCAAGTGTTTTCTACTTAAATTCATCTTGATGGTCATTGGGGGCATATTGTACAGCAAGAGTGAGTGGGCGCCATTCTAATTAACGTTAACAAACAGATATCTACTTTATGTTTTTGTGGTTTTGATTTACAAACGGGAGGTCTCAGTGCATGAACAGAGCTATATCATTTTGTTTGGAGTTAGCAGAGGAATAGGTCGTTGCCTGGTAATGTTTGTGTCTTAATTTTATTTTCACTGGAGCATTGTAGGTGGGTTTCTTGGAATGCAATTATAATTTGGTGTGAGGTTTCATGAAGTGCCAGAACTTGGAATTCTTATGTGGGGTATTCAACCCCTTTACATACACAGGATGTAACCTAACCATGAATACATGACCAGGTATCTGTGAAAGAAGCTGGTGATCCTGAATGTGGGAGTGTTGCCATTAAAAATATGTCCATGCTAATGGCACATAAAATTAGGATCTCTGTTGTATAAAGACTGTCACCTGTGTGTCCCCTCTAGCTCCTATAACCATCCCTCCCCATCCCTCCCTTCTCACCCCATTTGATAGGTTTAAACTGTAACCAACCTATAGAAGTATCTAGCAATCCGTCAGTGGCACTGGCATGGTCTGTGGAGGTCCATCTCCCTTATCAGAGGGAGTGCAGTACAACTGTTGGAAAATGGAGTATTATGTGGTGTGGGGGTTAGTCCCCACCATGTAATACTCTCACAATACTCCAGAGATGGTCCTTGGATTCACACTAGTAAAACCTTAGCTCTGTCCCAGTAGTGTGACAAAGAGCAGTCAGGCTTCACTTAAAGGAAACTGTGTTGAGCATTTCACTGCACAAACATGGACAATAAGTTATTGGCACGACTTAAAAGAAATACAACACTAATTTATAAATATAGATCTTAATTTTATATAAATTTTGATACCAAAATGAACAATGTAGGTGCAATAAAACCGGACATACCAATTTTAGAAGCAATTGAAAATCACTGCAGAAATGGCATTTAACGTTGCATTGAAGTCAATGGCAAGAATAGCATGGGTTGCAATCATGCATTCAAAAGACAGGTTGCATGTAACTCTTGGGGGGTTAAGTTAGTGCAGTCCCTGGGATTAGATCACGACAGTCAGAGCAGTTTTACCTGGCCTATGAAGTCCAGGTGCAGAGTTGTCCTGGCTGTCTATGGTGCTGAATGGCACATGCATTAAAATTAATAGCAGGGCTAAGGTAGTGTGGCCTTGGGACCAGGCCACAACAGTCAACTCACTTCTACTAGGTCCATGGGGTCAGCTGCATAGTTGTCCTGGCTATCCGTGGTGGTGAACGGGGCTTGTGTAGGTACTGATTTTACCACTGGCATGACGATAACAAGGAGATCCAAAATCTCAACTGGGGCTGGGTTGCAGATGTCAAATGCATGTTCCATGCTGTGCCCTGTACCTGCAATGTCGAGAGAAGGGGCTAGATACTGGGCTGGCAATGAACAAGCTTTGGCAGAGGTAAAGGTACAGGAATCCTTTGAGAAGATACCGGGGTCTGAGGGAGTGAGGTAGCAGCCTGAAACTTAGAGGCAGGCTGGACTACGACACCCAAAAGACACTGGGCTACCTGTTTTTTTTTTTCACAATCCCACGGCGGGCCAGATGGCTGGTGAAACTTTGGATTCTGCAAGTGTTTTCACCTGCAGTTTGCAGGGTCCAAGGGAGACTGAGGATGCTTCTGCCTACCACAGATGTCCATCTGGTCAGGAGTGATGAGTTTCAACCAAGGACAAAGATTGATCATGCAGTTCCCAATCTGTTCCCTCAGGGACAGAGCTTCCCTCATTTGCTGTCAAACAGTGGGCAGAGTCCAGTTGTCCATGATGCAGTGCCTCTTGGTGTTCTTCTTTGAAGCTAGTCCATCAAATCTGAGGTTGTGGTGTCAATAGTGTAGCTTAAATCCTGCAGGCTAGTGGCTTATGGGCAGCTAGCTCCTCCATCTAATCCGACCACATCCAGGGGATAGTCCACCTTTAGCTACCCAAAACCCTTTATTCTACCACTCCTAAGTTGGGAGGCATTAAAATTTAGGCCCCTATTTATATTTTTTTTGTGTCACATTTGCGTCATTTTTTTACGCAAATACAGCGCAAACTTACAAAATACAATTGCTTTTGCGCCAAAAAGCAGCACATATGTGGCGCTAAAAAAGTATAAATATGGGCCTTAGTTCACAGACCAGTCTGCCCACCCTAGATGTGTGGTCAACCTGCTTGCAGTGTGCAGAGTCCTACATACCTAATTTCCCACCTGTCTACAAGCAAACGTGCCTGGGGACAAGTGGAGGACAGCCCTTTGTTCTGATCTTTGGGAGTGCCCAGTCTTGCCAGCCACTCACCTGAACTCCAGGTGGTTCCAATGTGGTGACGATAATCCCCAAATCCCATTGATAATTGTCAGGGGAGCAATGAAGGACACACTGCAACCCTAGAAGTTTCCAAGGGAAATGGGGTTTAGGACTGGGAGAGAAAGAGAAAAATACCAGGAGATATGAGTATTCGGATTTCTCTACTCCGGTCACTGCTGGGCTCAAGGATATCTGGATTATAGTACAGGATCCTAGCAGTCAGGATTATTCAGATACAGGGTCTGGACTCGGATTTCCCTGTTATGAAACCACACTTTAAAACAAGAAATAAATAGATCTTTGACATTAATTAACTTCAAATCAACAAACAATAATTCACACTAGAAACATTCCCCATTGTAATTTAAGAATTATGCAGGAATTATCATGAAATGGAATATAGAAGGTTTTCCAGTGAGAGAAAATAACTGGGTTAATCACAAAAAACAACTTCAAATTCTTCAGTATTTCAAGAGTCTCAAGAGATCAATGGTCATATGCAAATGTGCAATGGCAATCAGATTATAGTTTTCAATTGTCCCAAAAGTCTTTAGAACACCAACATCAGATTCTGATTGCAAAAACATGGATTAAAAAAGCCAACTATGAGCACATGTTCCAGGAAGACACAGCTATTACAAGAAATACAACTTTTCTCTAATGTCTTTTCAGTCACGAGATTGATCTGAATACTTTTTCTGGCTTTAGATAAGTTTGATTAATCAGCACTGATCAAGATCCCAAATTAAACAGAAAAACATGTAATACCTTATTTGGGATGACTTGTGTTTTTTTGCCAGAGATAATTTGCAAGCTGCCCTCCTTTTACAGGTCTTGTGGCAATTGCAGGGAAGATCGGAAATACTAGGTGGAATTTAGGAAGTGCGCCACTGCGAGGAGAAGCCTCTCGCTGTGACGGTATGGATGTTGCTGTGAAGAGAGGACCACCAAGGGAAGCTGTTGAAGACTGGAAACAGGTATGCATTGCTTCCAAGTTAAATGAGGCTAAGCAGGATTTAGGTCCTCATTACGACCCTGGCGGTTGGTGATAAAGTGGCGGTAATACTGCCAACAGGCTGGCAGTTATTACCGCCAAATAATGACCATGGCAGTGATATCTCTAAAAGACAGCCAATGTACCACACCGACCGCAAGGGCAGAAACAACAGTCACCACAGCGGTAGCCGCCTACAGCTAGGCGGAAGACAAAGTTCCACCCACCCACCCAACATATTATGACATAGTAAACTGCCTGCCAACGCCATCAAAAGCCTGGCGGAAACGGAGCACAAAAGTCAAAGGACTCACTATTGGAGACACAGGGAAGAACCATGCCACCATGGAACCAGAAATGCAAGTCTTTTCAAATATTGCGTAGGCTCTCATTATTCTAATGAGACTACTGGATTTTGAGCAGCAAGATCACCCACGGTTATGGGAGACTGAGACTGAGTCTGATCCACTGTGGGTGACACCTGTCGCCCTAAATCTGGGTTTTGCTCCAGCTAACTAGCAGTGCCTCATCTCTACCAGAAGATAGGGATGATTGGGCAGCCGAGCGCATGACATATTAGGCTTCTCAGGGAAGTCGTGGTCACTCAGGTCACATCCAGTTCTCTCATTCACACTTCGATCTAATTTTTAAATGACAATAAAAAGCAGTATAAGTTTTAATGACTGGTTTAATAAAACAACTGCATTTTAGATAGCAAAGTGTGAGCTGCAATAACCAGGACGACACAACATAACAATAATAAAATAGTGATGAGGAGAGTGAAGCATAAGAATAACGCTATCATATTGTCACTAGGATTTATGGACTATTTCCTATCTAAGTCATAATCTGAGCACAGCATGTTAAGCTCTAATTCTGCCTTTAAGGTTCCCCCGGGAGGGCATCAACCCTCATACCTGAGCAAACGCAAAGGCCTGTAGCCTGCGTTAGCATCTGCAGCGAAGCATTCAGCAATCAGAATACAGTCGTGGTTCCCAGGCTGGAATCTCCCTCTTAACGTGTAATGGGACTGGGAAGTGTTCTATAATAACACAGCTGATGTTCTAAGAAAATGTCCCTACGTAAGGTTGTGTATTTCTATGAATGTTGGAGACTAAACTTCTACCACGTTCACGGGCAATGTACCAACTGTAGCCTTGACTGAAGCACAAAGTGATCAAGAATGTCTTGTTGGAGATCACAGTGCTGGGCTGAACAAAAACAGTTAGATAGATGAAAATAAAACAAGACCGTAAAACTGGTTATTGTAAAACTAACAATGCAAAGCCGAATAAAATATATCTAGGTCAAAGTGCACAGCGGCCTAGTTTGGTAAACTAACTTGCATGGAGCTATAACTAAAATGGCTACACAACTCCCTCCGCTTGTTGGTTGAAAGTGGTTCAACGCCAAAACCAAAATTTCATTGCTAAAAGCTCAACCTAAGATATATATAAGAACCAGGTCAATTTTGACAAGTTAAAAAACACACAAGCATACTACGTGGCAATTTTAAAACATGAGCATGTGACTTATAACCAAATTCAAAAGACATGTCAATTTAGAAAAGTTCCAAACTAAGTACGAGCCATGGAGAACAGGAGATCTTCCACTTCGGCAGGTGTCAGAACAGGAAAATCTGCGCCAAAAATGATCAAGGAGCAAGTGTGTTCCATAGCCCCAGTGTTAACCTAGGCGGGATCCTGTGGAGTGCCCATTGATGAGTTGTCAGCAACTTCCTCCAGGAAGGGTAACTCATAATTAGCTTCACGTAGCAAAAACAACCTCAGTGCGCATGTCTGGTAATGAACCCTCAGCTAGAACATCAACAGATCAGCATCTATTGCTGGGGGGCGCTGCTGTGAAAGACAAACTTCCAGTGCATGTTCGAAAGAGCACCAGAGGCACTGAAACACGGGCTGCACACAATACAGAACCGGTCTGAATGACAAAGACCAGACACACTCCAATTGCTCAAGGAGTGTTGCTCCAAAATATTGTATCATACGCTCACGACACAGCTGCGCTGATGGGAGTGCCGTCATTTCTCCAAGTTGTGGCGGGGCAGCCATTGCGCATAAACAACAGCAATAACAGGATGCCAGCTAAAAAAGCCAAAGTTAACTGAAATCCCCCAAAAATACTACCGAAAATTGAGTGGATAGCTGAAGGTATCAACCCGAATATGGAGGAGAAGGTGTGAACGAAACCAGAACCAACAGCTTTGAAAAAATGTGCGATTCCAGTTGTGCTGGATGCATTAAATATTCGTCCTACGAGTTCACCAAAGTGTCTCAGAAAGTTTGTATTTACCAGGGACTGTATTACTGCTGATGACCTTGCCACTTGAAGTGCATAGGACTCGCGTGCAGATGAAAGGGCCACATGCTTTTGAAACAGTAAAGCCTTGAATCTACTCAGCTTGTCAAAATTCACGTTTGAAGTATCAATGTAAGGCCAAATATCAGCTACCTCCTTAAATTTAGTGGGGGGAAACAGTACGTTCCCGCAGCATGTAACGACTATAGAGACCGAAATAGCGTAAACTATTCCGGCCCGCATGCCACAACAGCCTTCACTACTGAGAAGGACGTAGCTGCCATTTGAAAGCACCTGGAACGTGGGTCTAATCAAAGGGACTGGGACTCCCTTAAGATAACAAGCCAAGTTTGCAGCCGAGGCATTACACACCCCATGCAAGGACAGCTGTTTACAAATCATTGAATGGCTGACTGAAGTCTTGCATTCACTACCGCTAAGAAATACCTCCTTCATGCCATTGAAGCATTTGTAAGAGAAGGGAAGCTCCCACATCTCATAGATGTAAATATCTCCCAGCTTTTCATATCTGCCTACTGGAATGTGTTTTAAACAGGAGGTGAATTGTAGTGCAGAAATAGGCAGATTAATAACCCCATGTATTAACCACTCAGCCAATGGTATTTCGGCCACGGTAAAAGGCAACTTTTCTAATTTCTCGATGTTAAGCATGACATACATTGCTTCATTCTTAGCCATTAGTTGTTGTTGTCGTGTTAGATTAAAAAAAGAAAATATCTCCCTTGCACTGACGTGCTGCCATGGAACGCGACCCGCCTTCAATGTTTGAAGCGTCCAACCCAACTGCATAATGGACCTGATCTGACTCTGTCCATGGTGTAAGGAAGACATATAGGATTGTATAATGTCTATAGCAGAAGAGGCAATATTATTAATGGTATATATCCGGTTGGACAAGGTGTTAATCCCATTATTCACAACAGCTAATGCCTTTTTAGATTTTCCTGATCCATTTGCCTTAACCAGACAGCAGTATCTTGTTGGGAAAGTTTCCAAATCTCATTATATACTGCATATAAGAAACGCTTCCTACATGGTGTTCTGGGACCTGACAAGAAATCTTGTAAGTCAGTGGAGTTAGACAGGAGACTAAGGTGCTCTCTAACCGTAACGCCATTCCAACGCGCCATGCGGGCGCCTTATTTATGGAATGACGTTAGCCGGTGCTGCGGACTTGTGTGCGTCAAAAAAAATGACTCACACCAGGCAGCGCCGGCGTATGGGAAAATGGGGGTTGTGCGTCAAAAAATGGGGCAAGTCATGTCTGAGGCAACATTCAGGCCTCAAACCGGATTTGCGCCATTTTTTTTGACGCCCAACCTCCATTGACATGACTCCTGTCTTAGCAAAGACAGGAGTCATGCCCCCTTGCCCAATGGCCATGCCCAGGGGACTTATGTCCCCTGGGCATTGTCATTGGGCATAGTGGCATGTAGGGGGGCCCAAATCAGGCCCCCCTATGCCACAAAAAAATCTGAAAAAAATACTTACCCGAACTTACCTTTACTTCCCTGGGATGGGTCCCTCCATCCTTGGGTGTCCTCCTGGGGTGGGCAAGGGTGGCAGGGGGTGTCCCTGGGGGCAGGGGAGGGCACCTCTGGGCTCCTTCCGAGCCCACAGGTCCCTTAACGCCTGCCTTGACCCAGGCGTTAAAAAACGGCGCCCATCAGGCTGTGCGTCGTTTTTTAAGGCCCACCCCCTCCTGTGCGTCAAAATGACGTCAGAGTATAAATATGGGGCACAGGCCTTAAAGTCATTTTTGGAAGGGAACGCCTACCGTGCATATAATTAACGCAAGGCTGGTTCCCCCTTCCAAAAAATGACGCACATGGTGGAATTTTGACGCCCGCGGGGTCGGACTTCAAAGTATAAATATGGGGCAGGGTTTGCGCCGATTGTGCGTCAACATTTTTGACGCACATTCGGCGCAAACAGAGTATAAATATGCCCCTATATGTTGTAATTATACTCGCATGTTCTGATGATATAAAGCGAGGGCCTGGCCTACTCGGCCTATGACCCCCCTAGGAGTTAATAAAACATTGATGACACCCCTTGGTATCTATTGGCCACAATAACCACCCGCCTGGATGTGTCAGTGAAGGATTAAATGTACCATTCTGAACCCACTCATCGAGCTCATCCTCAGTTGCATTCATATATTTATGCCATTTGTGAAATTTTGAGAGGGCAGGTATACTGGGCATGTTTTATTCCCTGTTTGTTACTAAGCCTAAACAACTCGTGTGTTGCACTATTTCATTTAAAAAGATCATTTGTACAGGAATGAGACATGCTCTAAACAATGTTTCTTTTCCCTTCATTTGCCAATTTTTTGTTCCCCAGATACTTTTCAGATCAATTTATTTGTACTAATATTCATAGCTTTCTATCGATAACGGAGAAACAAAATATTCCTAATATACAAATTTCGTATTGGTCAATAACATGTGTATATCCTTAGTAGGTGGTACCTTAAAGTAATATGACTCAGCATTATTTTGATTGTGCCCAGAAAAATATGCAAACTTTTCTGCGTTAGCATCTGCAGCGAAGCATTCAGCAATCAGAATACAGTTGTGGTTCCCTGGCTGGAATCTCCCTCTTAACGTGTAATGGGACTGGAAAGTGTTCTATAATAACACAGCTGATGTTCTAAGAAAATGTCCCTACGTATAGTTGTGTATTTTCTATGAATGTTGGAGACTAAACTTCTACTACGTTCACCGGCAATGTACCAACTGTAGCCTTGACTGAAGCACAAAGTGATCAAGAATGTCTTGTTTGAGAACACAGTGCTGGGCTATGCAAAAACAGTTAGATAGATGAAAATAAAACAAGACCGTAAAACTGGTTATTGTAAAACTAACAATGCAAAGCTGAGTAAAATATATCTAGGTCAAAGTGCACAGCGGCCTAGTGTGTTAAACTAACGTGCATGGAGCTATAACTAAAATGGGCACACAACACGACGATCTTCTACGTCATGCTCCTCCACGAACACCATGCCGGCGAAGATGACAACAGAGAGTACAGCTGCCTTGCACACAAGGGAGGGGGGAGAAAAAAGACAGTGACACCCACACATGCACAACACACACCCCACACACACACGCCATACACACAACCAGCTGCACAAGAAAACTATTTGTCCCTGATAATTGGCTGAATAATACAAGGACAACAGAAACTGACAAAAGTGATTGTAATAAGATCAACATCAAACAAAATAAGTTGATGTGGCAATGCAACAGATATGTACAAATGTACAAAAAAGGGACACTGCCCAGTCCACAGTTCACAGGGGCCAGATGGCCACAGGGCAAAGTCCAAGGCACCACTCAATCTCTTCACCAATACAAAGAGAACACTGCAGGGGCATCAGTTGACATTTAGGCAGGCACCTCAGGTGGAGGGGGCACCTCAGCTGGATGCGCAAACAAGACCACTGGTTCTGGAGGGGGCAACATGCCCATTGCTTTGTCCTGGAGAGTACAAGGCCACAGTCTCTGGAGTGGGTGTCTTTCCCACTGGTTCGGGAGGGGGCAACATGCCCTGTGCTTGGTCCTGGGGAGTGTAAGGCCACAGTCTCTCCAGTGGGTGTCTTTCCCCCTGGTTCTGGAGGGGGCAACAAGCCCTGTGCTTGGTCCTGGGGAGTGCAAGGCCGCAGTCTCTGGAGTGGGTGTCTTCCCCACTGGTTCTGGAGGGGGCAACATTCCCTGTGCTTGGTCCTGGGGAGTGCAAGGCCACAGTCTCTCAGGTGAGTGAATACCCCACTGGTTCTGGTGACGGCTGCACTGTGGTGGTGGTGGTTGTGGGAGGCTCCTGCTCAGCCCCTGCACCCTCCGATGGTTGCACTGTGGTGGTGGTCGTGGGAGGCTCCTGCTCAGCCCCTGCACCCTCGGATGGCTGCACTGTGGTGGTGGTCGTGGGAGGCTCCTGCTCAGCCCCTGCACCCTCCAATGGCTGCACTGGGGTGGTGGTCGTGGGAGGCTTCTGCTCAGCCCCTGCACCCTCTGATGCCTGCACTGTGGTGGTGGTTGTGGGAGGCTCCTGCACAGCCCCTGCACTCTGATGGCTGCACAACCACGGCTGGCGGTGTGGTGCAAGCTCCTTCCCCTTCTTGGTGGCTGGTGCAGGTTCCTTACCCTTATTGCTGGCTGGTGCAGGCTACTTCACCTTCTTGCTGGCTGGTGCAGGCTCCTTTCCCTATTTGCTGGCTGGTGCAGGCTCCGTCCCCTTCAGTATCTGTGGCCTGGAATCCCTTCCAGCACGAGTAGGTGCTGCTGAAACTGGGCCCATGGAGTTTTTGGCTGAGGTGCTTGGCTGGGTCCTTGATACCCTGGCCATACATGCAGGATGGGGGGGAGGTGTAGGGAGGAGATCAATCTGGGAAAGGAAAAGCTTTTTAGGGACATTTGTGCAGGAAGACGGAGATGTAATGGGAGTGGAGGATGAGGGAGTGGTAGTTGGAGGTGTTTGCCTGCTGGATTTGGGTGCAGGTGCATGGGCTCTATGCTGTTGTGAGGTGGAAGGCTGTTGGGTGTCTGAGTGCTTGCATTTGTGTACTTTAGGAGGGGGGACCGACACGGTGGGAGAAGAGACGGGGACGTGTGCGTGGATGATGTGGAGGTGTCTGCCAGTGAGTTGTGTGTTCTGCATGGTGTGCTGATGATTCAGGTAGTGGATGATGATGTAGTGCATGCAGGTGTGAGTGTAGACGTAACTGGGCGGGAGGTGGAGGAGGAGGAGGGGCAGACAGTGGAAATAGTGGATGTTGTTGTGTCTGCAACTGGATGGTTTTTGTGTGAGTGCCTGCGGAATGAATGGTGGTGCTTGTGTTTGCCTGTGACACTCTTGGGTATTGTCTTGTGTGCATGCTCATCTGGCTGTGTGCTTGGGATGGGTTGGGGTTGAGGAGAATGGACCTGGGCAGTGGAAGTTGGAGGGGGGCCTGTTGAAACAGAGACAATGGCTGTCATCAGAGAGGAGACCAGAGCCCGGATTGATCTCTGTTGGGCCACCAATCCACTGTGAATGACCTCCAGGAATGCATTAGATTGCTGCATCAAGGCTGCCAGCCCCTGTATGGCATTCACAATGGTTGATTGCCCTACAGCGATGGATCTCAGGAGGTCAATAGCCTCCTCATTCAGGGTAGCAGGGCTCACTGGGGCAGGGCCTGAGGTGCCTGGGGTGAAGGAGATGCCCAACCTCCTGGATGAACGGGCATGGGCAACTCGCTGAGGGACTGCTGGGAGAGCCTGACAGATGGATCCCTGTGCTGCTCACCCAAGAAGGTCTGCCAGATAGGGGTGACATGCTGCATGTTTCACAACGTGGCCCTTTCCTGCAGGAGGAGAAGACTGGAAATGCCCCTGTGGCAGCAGTGGACCCTGTGGACAGTACGGATGAGGAGGCAGAGGATGAGGATGTGGACAATAGAACACCTGTAATCCTTCAGAACTTCCAATGTCATACAGGTGAGACAGTGCAACTTTACATTTCAATGACTTTGGTTGTATCCTGTGTGGCATTGGCATGCTGGTATTTCCCATTTCTGTGCCTACTTACTGTTACCTCTGGCTATTCATTTTGCAGATGTTTGTGATTTGACAAATACTCCTGATGTGATCACAACAGACAGCTACAGGTAATTGATTCTATGCTCATTCTATGTACAGTTCATTTGCACTGGTTGTACCTGTTTCAATCAATACATATCTGAAATATTTGGCATACTCAAAATCGATTTATATCAAAGGGTGTTTATTGTAGTGCTAACATACTGTATAGAGGGGGAAGTGCAATGGGATGGGGTGATGATGCAGGAAAGTCCAGGGTATTGTTCCAGTCTGTTCATAGCACAGGTGCATTGTCAAAGGGGACATAGGAAGGGGAGCAATGGGTGTTCAAGGTGTACAGGGTGACTGAGTGGGACACAATGGGGACAATTGGGAGAGTCTCATTTCCTGGCAGGGGTCTTGTTAATTGTCTCTGGCTTCTGTCTGGATCGTAGGGAACATTTTCAGGGTGGGTCACCTTCTGCAGGGGGAGGGGTGCTGGTGGCCTGTGAGTCCTGTGGTGGGGCCTCCGGGCCACTAGCGGCAGCAGAAGTGGAAGGCTGTTCAGATGACTGGCTAGTGGCATGGGCTTGCTGGTGTGACATTGCCTCCCTCATAATGTTGGCCATGTCTTCCAGCACCCCTGCTATGGAGATCAGGGTGTTGTTGATGGCCTGCAAGTCCTCCCTGATCCCCTGATACTGTCCCCCCTGCAGCCGCCTGTTCTCCTATACGTTGTCTAAGATCTGGCCCATCGTCTCCTGGGAATATTAATAGGCCCCCAGGATCTCAGAGAGCGCCTTCCGGAGAGTCAGTTCCCTGCTCCTGTCCTCCCTCTGGTGCACAGCAGTCCTCCCAGTGTCCCTTTTGGCCTGTGCCTCTGTCCCCTGAATGGTGTGCCCACTGACCCCAGGTCCCTGATTGTCTTGTGTGCGAAGTGTGGCCTTGGGTCCATGTACAGGTTAGACACACTGCTGATTGATGTGTCCTGGTGACACAGGTTTGGGTACGCTGAGTGGGTATTGTGGTGTTGTTTCCTGATGGGGGAGGCTCTGTGGTGGTCTGTGAATGGGCTTGGGTAACCGGCTGTCCAGTGGTCCTTGATGGGCCAGGTAGATCATCCAGATCCTGAAGACCAGAGTTACTGTCATCACTTTGGGCCTCTTCAGTTGGGGGACTGGATAGAGCTGGCACCTCCCCTACAGTGACATTGGCTGGGGTACCTGTGGGGATGTAAATGATGTATTATGTTTCATGTCTATGACATATTGTACATCCCTGGCTTCCCCTCTATGGTTGGTGTTGCCCTGCCAGATTTTACTTGTGTATGTTGGTGTACGGTGGGATTGTTAGTTTTCCTATGCTGTGCATGCTTTAGTGATGAGTGTCTATGCAGGGCTGTGAGTGGTGTCCATGCATTGGTACAGCATGCAGGGCTTGGCATTGTGATTAGAGAGATCTGATGGTGGAGTGTGTGGGATGTAGTGGAGTGATGGGAGTGAGGGTGAGGGTTTGTGTTGGCATGCAGGTTGGGGGGTGATAATTGTTGAAAGTTGACTTACCAGAGTCCAGTCTTCTGACTCCGGCCAGTCCCTCAGGATGAAGTATTGTCAAGACTTGCTCTTCCCATTCTGTGAGTTGTGGTGGAGGTCCACCGTTAGTCCTCTGTAAAGCGAGCTGGTGTCTTGCTGCAATGGAACGTACCTTCCACAGTAGGTCGTTCAACCTCTTCCTGATGTGGTCCCTTGTTCTGGGATGCTGTCCCACGGTGTTGACCCTGTCCAGGATTCTGCGCCATAGCTCTATCTTCCTGGCTATTGATATCTGCTGCACCTGTGCTCCAATAGCTGCGGCTCTCCACCATGACCCTTAACTCCTCTTCAGTGAAACGGGGGTGCCTTTATGGTGCCATGGGTTTTATGTGATGTGTGTTGGTGAGAGTGTGTTTGGTAATGTGTTGGGGTGAGTAAAGTGGGGTGCGTGAGGGATTTATGGGTGTATGTGGTGTGTGTTTGTAGTTGTGGCAGTAGTCTTGGTATCAGTCTTGTGCCAATAATTTGTAATCGTAAAGGGTTGTGGGTAATTTGGATGTGTGTTTTATAGTGGTGTGGGTGTGTGGTTGTGGTGTGTGTATGGGTGTCAAATGTGTGTTGTTTGAATTGTCCAATGTGGTGTTGTTTTGTCTGTGGGTGTCCATTGTGAGTGCGGCAGTATGTACTGCCAATGGTTTACCACTGTTGAATGTCCATGGTGATTCGTCAGTCATAATGTGGTGGGCGTTGGTCTGTTGGCGTAACGATGTGGGTTTTGATACCGCCACTTTATCACTGACCTTTGGACTCGCGGATTTTTGTCTGTGGCTGTATTATGTCGGATTGGTGTGTGTGTCATAATATGGTGAATGGATATCTGCCGCTGCTTCGGTAAGATTGTGGCCGTCATCGTGGCGGTAAGCAGGATTTACCGCCATGGTCATAATGAGGGCCTTAATCTGAAACGCCGGCTTTTATAGCCGGCTTGAACCACGTGCAAGGAAACGCATGGAGGAAGCATTGGAACTTAGTAGTCATTATTGTAATTGAACATGTTTCTCAACTGTCTTTTTTCCATTAGGAGGATCAATTAAAGAACCAGCAGTTGTCAACAGTTGACATGTGCTTCCTGGATCACCTGGTTCAGGCCCAGATGGTGATAGGCAGTTGACACGTGCTTCCTGGATTACTTGGATGAGGCCCAGTTGTTTAGAGATTATCTAGACAAAAAGCATTGGTCTAGATCTGCTTTAAACATTGTCATTATGTTAGTAATTGATGTGCCAAATTACACAAGATTTCAAAGACATAACATGATTCAAACTGGTACTGTGATGAAAGCTCACAGCTGGGATATGACAGTTGCCCTTTCCAAAGACCGACCAACAGGCCAAGGTTTAGTGTGGTTCAGAGCATAGAAACTTTGGATCAGATGAGGGGCATGGGCAAAGGAGGCTGGTTCCCAAGAGCTTTCAGAAGTGGGGTAACCCTTCCAATCAATCAAAAAATATATTTTTCCTCAAATGCATTTTGCATCTAGGGTATGTTGCACTTCATATTCTTTCTGATTTCCGACTACCACTGGGGGAGGATTATATCCTTTTACGTGTGTAGATGACTTTTATGCTGTGTTTTAGGTTTAACAATTAATCCTGGGTCTAAACTGTTTGTAGTGCCTTCTTAACTTCAGTCAAGAAAGTATCAGCTGTTGTCACTTCCACAATCTTTTCTGAAGGTACAGTACTAGGAGTTGGTTTAGAGTTTTCCTTGTCTTCTTTTTGCCCTAACCTAGACAAAATGGCTGATTTTATTTGCTTTGTTTGAGGACGATAAGTGATAAGGAAATCAAAATCACCAAAAAAGTGTAGCCAATGCATTTGGCGAGGAGTGAAAGCTTTTATTAAAGTAAAGAATTGTAATTTCTTATGATCTGTGAAAATTGTAATAGTTTGTTTAGCCCCAATAGGTAATGGCTCCATTCTGCAAAAACTGCCTTGATAGCCACCAACTCTCTCTCTGCCACTGTGTAGTTTTTGTCAGCAGGAAGTAGCTTTTGAGAATAATATGCTATAGGGTGCAGATGGTCGATGTTGGGATTTCTCTGAGATACCACACACCAATAGCTTTTTGAGAAGAATGGATGATCAGGATCTGGATGTGATAAAATGGGAGCTGTTGTGAATTTCTTCTTTAAGGTTTGAGAGGCCTGTTCAGCCGCTTCAGACCACAAGAATGTTTATCCTTTCTTTAATAACTGAGTAATTGGCACCACAATGTCCTGCAATAAATCTCTGATCAAAGTTGCAAAAACCAAGAACTCTCTGGAACTCTTTAACAGAAGCAGGCAACAGCCATAAAAATGGCTTCTACCTTTTCTTGGGGCCATTGTAATACACTTTGGGGACAGATGGTAACCCAAGAATTCCACTGACCAAGAGTGAAATGTACATTTATCTAATTTAGCATACAGAGAATTCGCTCTCAAACACTGAAGAATAGTTCTTACATGCAGACCATGATCCTGCTCAGTCTTCAAGAAAATCAAAATATTGTCTATATAAACAATTCCACAAACGTCTAAGAAGTCATGGAGTACCTTGTTAAAATACTGAAATGCTGCTGGGGCATTACAGAGACCAAAAGGCATTACAGTATACTCAAATAGGCCACATTTGTTTCTTGAGGCCTTTTTCCACTCATCTCCAGCTTTTACATGTATGAGGTGGTAAGCACTGTGTAGATCTAACTTTGTATAAATAGTGGAGCCACAAACCTGATCTAATAGCACAGGAATGAGTGGTAAGGAGTAAAGATTTTTAATCGTGGCTTTGTTAACTGAACAAAAAATGATGCAGGCCATAATTTCCCATTCTGTTTTGGGACAAAAAAGAGGGGCGGGGCAATGGGTGAGGTACAATGCCTTATGAATACTAGTTCTGGCCTTTCATCCAAATATTTATGCCAATGTTGGGTTTTTGGATTGGTAAGAGCATATATTCTACTGCATGGGAGTACTGTCCCAGGAATGAGATCGATTCTACAAGCATACACCCTGTGAGATGGTAACTGGGTAGCTCTGATAGGAATAAAGATGTTTGAAAAATCATGATATTCCTCAGGTAATGTGTTAGGGTGAGAATGATGTGCAACCACACAATGAATTGGTGTGACTGGTCTCTGAGCTTCTTGATAAAAAGTTGTCGTACAAAAGAGGGAATCCAAGGTTGTAGTTCTCAGGACCCAAACTGTCTTTGGATTGTGATGCTCTAACCATGTGATGCCTAAAATGACACCAAAAGTTGGTGTGTCAGTAGGATCAAAGATTACATGTTCTGTGTGACTGTTATCTCCAAAAAAGTTCAGGTGTGTGGTATTAAACCGTATCAGTCCCTAGGGAAGAGCTGACCGATCTACTGCTTTCCTAGGTTCTGGTTCTTATTTTACCACTCAGGAGATACCCAATTATTCAGCCAGGGATAGATCAAGGAAATGTCCAGGGGCCTCAGAGTCAATGAGAACAGAAACATTATCGGGCATATGTACAAGCCCCTTGCGCCACCCTAGCATAATTATTTTTATGCTAAGGGACAGTTAAGGAGCCCTTTCTCCTGTGCTATATTTACAAAGTGCTGTAATGCATGCATTGCACCACTTGGTAATTCCTTGCACCACATTATGCCTATGTCAGGCATGATGTATGCATGGAGGGCAATCTGACATAGGGAGGCCTGAAAAAATGGCACAGCAAAATTTACAACATTTCTTTTCTGATGATAAGGGCCTCTTGATGTTTTCAGGACTTCTACTCTTGTGTTATTATGTGGCTGCTCACTTCTACATGCACCTAGTCTATGATCCAGTTGAACAATGCAGATCAATTAATTTTGGGCAGATCTCAGGTAATTTTACAATATGTGTCAGTGAATCTCTTAAATCATCCTGAAGACCTCTATAAAACACAGATGTACGCTTTTCTTCAGGCCAATGTAGAAATAAGGCGATTAAATAGAGTAGTGTAGGTTAAAAGATCTTTAAAGCACTGTTGCAAATGTAATAGCTCATTGTTGCGGGACTGAATTAAAACATGTTGTGCAAAGAGGTTATTCATCACTGCCATAAAGGCTGTGAAATAGTATTGGATAGGGACATTAGATTCTATCAATGGAATGGCCCAATTAGTGGCCAAACCACCCAGATAAGAAATAACGAAGGTGACTTTGGCTGCATCAGAGTTAAAAATCTGGGACTTATAAATGAAATGTAATTGACACTGACTCATGAATACTGCAAACTGTGCACTATCTCCATTAAATCTTTCTGGGTTAGCCAGAGGAACCGGACTAGGAGTCATGACTTTAACATATAGGTTTTGGTTTGGGCGAGATGAGGGGGGTCGGTGCACTAATGGTTTTTAAGTATTACCAAATGTAGGTGGTCTTAAGACTGGGCGGTCCCCTTTCTGTGAAGTATCCCTCCACTGTGAGAATTTAGTTTTGCTTCTAGTTAACTCCTCCCTTAAACTCACATTTTCTTCTTTTAGGTGTTGTGCTTCTATCTGAAATGTGCACAGTATATCAGTTATCTGGGTAGTCTCAGATGGGGTCTCTGTTAACATTTGGAGTAAGGTGTCCATGGTGACATTGTCCCCCAGAGGCAACTCTATTTTTTGTGGCTTAGCCTTCTGTTGTGAGCCACTCACCTGAACTCCAGATGGTTCAGATGGGGCAACAATAGTTACCGAATCCCAATGAAAACTGACAGGGCAGCAATGAAGAACAGACTGCATCCTTAGGATTTTCCAAGGGGAAGGGGGGTTCGGATGAGAGAGGAAGAAATACCAGGACTTTTGCATATTCAGATTTCTCTACCTCAGTCACTGCTGGGCTCAAGAATATCAGATTCTGGTTCAGGATTCAGAATACTGGCATTCAAGATTATTGAGACACAAGGATCTGGAATCAGATTTCCCTGTAATGAAACCTCACTTTAAACAGGAAAAAACAAACAGACAGATCTTTGGCATTAACTAACATCAAATCAATATACCAATAATTCACACTAGAAACATTCCCCAGTGTGATTCAAGAATTATTCCGGAGTTATCATGAACTGGCATTATAATGTACAAGAATTCCCAGTGAGAAAAAATAACTGGGTGAATCACAGCAAAACTATTCTGTACTCTGCAGTGGTTCAAGAATGTCAAGCATTCAAGGTTGATATGCAAATATGCAATGGCAATCAGATTATAGTTTTTAATTGTTAGAATACCAACATACAATTCTGATCGAGAAAATATAGATTGAAAACCAAGTATGAGTACAAGATCCAGGAAGGCACAGCTATTACAAGAAATGCAACTTTTCTCTAACGTCTTTTCAGTCTCAAACTTGATCCTAATAATATTGCTGGTTATAGATAAGTTTGAGTAGTCAGCACTGATCAAGGTCCCAAAATAAACAGAAAAACTCATGTTATCTTAGTTGGGATGACTTGTATATTTTTGCCAGCTTAAGAAAGCACAATGCGAGAGATAATTTGCAAGCTGCCCGTCTTTTACCAGTACTGGAGTAACTGCAGAGAAGATCGAAAATACTAGGTAAAAACTCGGGAAGCACGTCGCTGTGAGGAGAAGCCTGTCACGGTGAAGGTGTGGATGCTGCTGTAAGGAGAGGACTGCCACTGCGAAGGGAAGGCTGCCGAAGAATGGAGACAGGTAAGCCTTGCTTCCAAGTTAAACGTGGCTAAGCAGGATTTAATTTTAGTTGACATACGGTCCTTGGATTACATGGGTCAGACTCATGTGTTCAGAAGTTAATTAGATAACAACCATTGGCCTAGATCTGCTTTAAATATTGTCATTATGTTAATAACTGAGTTTCAAAGGTACACAAGGTTTCAAAGGCATAACATTATTCAAACTGGTACTGTGATAAAAAGAAATACACAACATCTCTGATATCACTCATAAGAGGGGGAATAAGGCATGACTAAGGCATGATTAGACCTGCTCTCAGCTGTGACCATGACAACCAGGCTGCCTTGCTGGAGGTCAGAACTCTGCCTTGGTGGCAGGAAGTGTGGAAAAAGTTTGGGCTGCTCGAACAGAGCACAAAGGAAGGTGGCAAACAGGTGGGAAACCAGAAGTGTGCCACCTGGGTTTTTTGCCAGCTGACCCTCGATACACGATTTATGTTTGACACCAAACTCAACAAATCTAGGCTGTACCATAATAGAGCTAGCAGCCCTTGTCAACCAGGGCTTAAGTCCCATGTTATCATATTGACCAGCCTGCACTTCTAGTGTACATTAATGGAAAGGACACTATAAAGGTATTTAAGCTTGTGCTTACATACTTGCACCTCAAATATAATGCTCCCTGCCTCCTGGGCTGCAGAGGCCTTCTGTTAGAAATGGGGTCTCTGGTTGGCAGTTAGTTTGCACCCTGTCCAAGCAGGGATCCTCACTCTAGTCAGTATAAAGGAGAAACAAACCAGGGTAACCCCCACTCACCCCTTTGGAAGCCTGGCACGAGCAGAAAGGGTTAACCCCAGAAGCAATGTGTAAGGTATATCTACCAACACACACAGTAATACAGTGAAAGCACTACAAAATGGACACCACACCAGTTTAGAAAAATAGGTGATATTTATCTAAATCAAACAAGACCAAAACAACAACAATCCAACATACACAAGTCAAGATATTAATTCAAAAAGAACAAGAGTCTTAATCCTTAGAAAACAGTGAGAATGTTGTTGTTACACAAAAGTACCTGGTTAGCGTAAAAAATAAAGCTGCACAGGTGAGTGTACATCGTAAGTCAGCGAATCACCGGTTCCTTGCTCGCAAGACAGGCCACGTGTCATTTCCTTCTCTGATCGGGTCGACGATGCGTCGTGTTTTCTCCTTCGCAAAAAAGCGATGCATCCATTTCAGGAGGGGGCACCTCGGGTCCGGGTAGGCTTTGCATCGATCTTTCACACCAAGCGATGTTGCGTTGAAATCCGGTGGCATGGTGTCAGAAAACCGTGATGCGCGGGATTTGTGCCATTCTCAGCCTATGTAAGTGGTGCTCCTCTTTGTTTCTCCAGCTACGCTGCGTCAATCTCCCAGCCGTGATGCGGGGGGGCATCAACTTTAGCCACGAACCCGGAGGCGTGTCGTTTATCACCTGCATTGTGGAGGGTGGGTTGAAAATTTCCCTCCACTGAGGTGTTTGAAATGGATTTCAGTCCTTTTTCACCAGTTTCACCTTTCAGAGGCCCAGGGACAGGATGGAGCACCACTTGGCAGGGCAGGAGTCTCACCAGAGAGTCCAGGTGCTGGCAGAGAGAAGTCTTTGATGGCCCTGAGTCTTCAACAATAGGAGGTAAGCTCAACTAAAGCCCTTGGAGATTTTTCTCAAGAAGGAATACACAACAAAGTCCAGTCTTTGTCCCCTTTCACAGGCAGAAGCAGCAACTGCAGTATAGCCCAACAAAGCACAGTCACAGGCAGATGCAGCAAGTCTCCTCAGCTCTTCAGCTCTTGTCCTTGGCAGAGGTTCCTCTTGAATCCTTAAAGAAATCTAAAAATGTTGGGTTTTGGGTCCACTACTTATACATTTTAAGGGCAGCCCCCATGTTAACCTATGAGGGAGATAGACCTTGCAACAGCGAAAGCTGAGTGTATCAGTATTTCACTGTTAGGACATGTAAAACACATGAGTATATGTCCCACCCTTAACATACACTGCACCCTGCCAATGGGGCTATCTAGGGCCTACCTTAGGGGTGCCTTACATGTAGAAAAAGAGAAGGTTTAGGTGTGGCAAGTGGGCACACTTGCCAGGTCAAATTGGCAGCTTAGAACTGCATACACAGACACTGCAGCGGCAGGTCTGAGCCATGTTTACAGGGCTACTCTTGTGGGTGGCACAACCAGTGATGCAGGCCCACTAGTAGCATTTGATTTACAGGCCCTGGGCACCTCTAGTGCACTTTACTAGGGACTTACCAGTAAATCAAATATGTCAATCATGGATAAGCCAATTACACAGATAATATACATAGGAGTACTTGCACTTTGGCACTGTTCAGCAGTGGTAAAGTGCCCAGACTACCAACAACAGCAAAAACAGAGTACAGCACATAGTCAAGCTATGGGAAGCAGAGGCAAAAAAGGCAGGGGAGACCACGCCAAGGATGCCAGGTCTAACACCTTCCTTAGTGGTATCTGACATATATGTATGGCAGTGCATGGGACTGTGCCTTCATGGTGCGGTCATACTCATACTCGAACAGTTTGCACCGCTCTGGTAGTCTGCAATGGCAGACCTGCCATCAGTAGTTTGCATGGGTCACCTAAGGTGGCACAAACTTGTGCTGCATCTCTAGGGTGCACTTTACTACCTATGCTGTGAGTACCATTTACTAGGGGCTTACAAGGAGATAAAGTTTTGTCAATTAGGAATTCACTATGTTGACAACACAATTTAGAGAGAGAACACATACACTGGCACCTGGTTAGCAGGTTTCAGTGCACTATCAGATTAGAAAAACCAGGTTCTTTGGGTCCAAATGGGGGCAAAAAGTTGAGAGGCACCTGCAAAGAGCTCAGTTTTTTTACAACCACATAGAGGTACTGTTGTGAGATTTTAGGGCCGGATTTGGAGTTTGGCGGATGGGTTTACTCATCACAAACGTGTTGCATATCCCATCAGCCATATTACAATTCCATTCTATCCTATGGAAATCATAATATGGCAGACTGTATACTCATCACGTTTGTGACTAAGTAACCTGTCTGCCAAACTCTAAATCAGGCCCTTAGTTATGTCCCTGACCCTGCTGCTTAAAAACATACACAAATTAAAAACACGTTAAAATATTTACAAATGGCCCAATATATTGTTCTATGTGCCAGCGTTTGCCTTGTACAAGAATCTCACATGCAGAGATGAGCCTAAAGATACATGGCAGAAGATGAATTTGCTATATTATTGCTATTTATTTGTGCACGCAGTAAACCACCAAGTCATGTGGATTGAACGTGGTGCAAAGCACCATCTGGTTCCACTGGATGAGCTCTCATTGTGATTCATTTGGGCAAGCTCTGGTAGCGTTAAGGCATTAAGGCATTTCTGCTGCAGGAGTAGTGGTGAGTCGCTGCACCAAATCCTTGGGTGGCTGTGTTCTGGTGAGCTCTGGCCACTTATCTTGATTTGCGTCTCTGTCACATTCAGGATGCAGTGTCTGCCATGTCAATTTCTGCATGCTGGTCCTCTCTAGAGGCAGCCTTTGTCCTGGGTGGGACTATGTCATCAAGCTCTCCAGCATTATGCCAAGCATGTGGGCTGCAAATTATAGAATCTTTGTCATTAATTTTAAAGGTGATCATGAAAGAAATGAGCCAATGGTATATGTTCATGGACTGTCTCAAAGAGTCGGTAATTGGCCTCAGCTGATGGCATTGTAGCAAGGCTACTGGGGCTACGTTCTGGAAGAGGGAGCAGGTGCGGCCATGATATTGGATTTGGCAGCATTTAATACTTTACCTTATACTGAAAATTGTGAAAATATGTCAGAAACTTCTGTAGCACACATAGAAAGAGGAAAAAGCCTATCAGGATTGTTTTTGTGCAGAAAGGTGTCCCTTCCTGCACAAAAACAATCCTGCATGCAACACATGCACCATTGCACCATGGTGCAAGGGTGCCTGCATTGGTGCAAAGCAGCCAAAATGGATCCATCACAGGGGGAAAGAGCAAGAATGCACTGTATTGTATAAATACCACACATTCTTCCCCTTTCCCTCTGAGGCAGATCAGCGCAACAAGGTGACTTGCTGCAATGCCCTGCACCACAAAGACCTAAATACGGGCCCTAGTTTTGTCCTATCGCCTAGGACCCTTATGCATTGGTTTCTCCTCAAGCTGTTTTAAAGGTCGTCAAGGTAATGGTGTGATCCAGGAGAGTGTATGTTTTTTCTTTTAGGGGCATATTTACAATGCACCAGTTTCCTTGAGTCACCCTGGGCTCCCTAATGTCACCATGATAAAGATGTATTTAAATGACAGCGCATCATAGTGCACGTTAGGACAATAGTGTCAAACGTTTTGACACTATTGTGGTGCTTTGCTGGACTAGCACCAAAAATGTTGACGCAAGTCCAGCAGAGCACAGGGAGGCCAATAGGCTGATGCACTAACATCTGGGCAAGTGTTAAAAAATGATGCTAGAATGGCGCAGTGAAATTCTTTAGGTTTCACTGCACCATTTTCTGGGCCTCCCTGTGAGGGAACACCCTCATACATACATTATACCTGGCACAGGTATAATGTGACACAAGGGGTTACAAAGTGGCACAATGCTTGCATTTCACCACTTTGTAAATATGGTGCAGTGTGGAGGACTGGTTAGCCACACCTTATCATAAAAAAGAAATGCTGCTACGATGTCATTAAGGGCTTGTAAAGATGCCCCGTAGTGTCTCTCCTTGGATTTTCCCTTCCAGCTCCCTGGAGCCTGCTAAATCCACATTGGTCCTCAGAGTTACAATCTTCTCTCCAAAGTCGAGACTGGACACAGCGCTTCTTGGTGATATCCACCCTCAGCTCATCATGCGTCTCAGTTTTGAAGGCTTGCAAACTGTCCTATAGTTTGGCCTCTGTTGGAGCCATCTCCTTCTGTTCTCCAGCATTGGATACCTCCCCCTACTCTGCATTAATGAGCCCCTAAGAATCCTGTGACCTTCTTGTGGGTGTGTTTTGAGTTGGCATGAGCCCACCTCAGGGTGTCCCACCAGGTATGGTATGCTGCTGAAGTGTTCTTCTCATGGTCAACAGAGGAGCCAGGCCCAGGGATAATTGGAGATGTATAGCCTTGGGAATCCGAGTGGCAGGCCAAGCCACAGAGCAATGCATGGGCCTGCCAAATCCACATACCCCTTTCTCCAGGCCACCACTCATGTAAAGCACATTTTCTCCTCCGGGGGGCCATGAAGGGTAGCAGGCCTGCCCCCACCGTCCCTCAGTCCATGAGCCTCACCGCTCAGATGCCTTTATTTCCATCCTGGGCCATCATTCTTTCATCCCCACCATGGGCGGTTCTACTCCACCTCCCCCTGGAACCAGGGGCAGGCTGCTGCAACCCAGGTACCCGTGTTCCCATTGGGATTCCTGGGAACCATGCCCTAATCTTGCTGGGCCAGAGTGCATTGTGAGGAAAAAGGCCACAGTGCTGCCACCATTCAAGCAGGCAGATCACACCCAGAGATGCACCCCACCTCCATAAGGTCACAGGTAGATGGCAGAATCTCTGATATGTGATCTCAGCTACCAGGAAGCAAGGCCCACTGTTATGGCAGCCCTTTGGGGGCTCTAATCTTACTGCATCCCCTAGTGGGTGCCTTTTACTGAGCTCTAACGTGGCTCGGTCATCTTCATCTTGATGCAGCACTTTTTAAAGGCTTTATATAGTTAAAAATTTCATAATTGTAACTAACCCCTGAGAAAATCAATTTAAACATCTCACATGTTCCCTGTCTCAGGTATACAATAGAGCGGCTAAGTTTAGGGTTCAGAAAAGTGCTGTTCTGTAACAGCTACCCAGAGTCCTCTGTGCTGCTGCAAACAAACAAACATGGCAACATAGTGCTTCCACTAGATAATTTTTAGCACTCCTAAAACTTAACCAAAGTCCTGTTCACTCTTTCTTTTTAAAGATCAGACTATTCCCCCGCCCTTCAGGTTTAGTCACATCCAGCTTTTGTTAGAAAGGTTTCCATTGCAGCCAAAAGATGCCATCTATACATATGGAGTAAGTCTTCTTGACCCTTGTGTCAGGGAAATATGGTCTGCATATGACCAAGGGCCACAGGTATGAAATACAAAATTTGCGATTCTGTAATTGCAAATCCATGCTGATCACAATTACCGAATCACAAATTGGTATGTACGTAGACAGCCACCAGCTACTTTGTGATTCAGTGCTGGGTAATGAACCCTGAACCAGGAAGTGCCCCACAGGAGTCTGGGAGAAGTCTAACCAGCACACACCGCAGAAGCTCACCAAGCTGACAGGAGCAACTGCAGCCATGCCCAGCCAAACAAAGGGCAAAAACCCAGCAGGGAGGAAGAGGAATCTCTAATTTGCTGAAAATGAGTTGGAAGTCCTCACAGAGGAGTGCTGTCTGCACCATGATGTGCTGTTTGAGAGGGCAGTAATGACTGTACCTCGCTCCCAGGAAAAGAAGATATGGCAGGAAATACAGGCAAAAATAAATGCAATTGGAGTCAGCCACCGCTCAATTGATGAGATACATAAGAGGTAGTATGACCTCCGGTCATAGACCATAGAAAAAGTTGCAGAGTTACTGAAGGAGTCTTGTGGAACAGGTGGCAGACCATCCACAGTACTACCACCCACAGCAATTGAGAGCATGGTAGAGACCACATTGGAGTTGGAGTCTGTTGTGGGAATTGGGGACCTTGACAGTTCAGCACCAGGAACCTCAGAAAGTAAGTGACACATATTACCTTTTCACACATCTCAGGGAACAACTTCATGCACACAACCACAGATTCAAAAAGCATGCATCATTCAGAAATACTCAAGATTACAAGTCCAGTGCAAGTATAGTGCATTACGGGTAGTGTAGTCCAGTAGTTAGCTCAGGAATAAAATGTGACTTTATTGCACAAAACATCATATAAGTATTCACAATGTATCTCATATATTCCAAAGATCTCCCTCAGGTACAAATTGAGGACCCCAGTGCGGAGGAGTCAATGATGCCAACACAGCAGCTTTGGAGCCAGTCTCCATTGACACAGAAGAGTGCAACACACCACCCCATGTTTGCACTGATACTGTGTCTGCAGAGCCTCCAGAAATGGACAGTGAGAAAGTACCTCTGCCTCCTAGTCCTCAATCACAGTCAAATGTGAGTCAACCACAGTTAGTTGCAGGGCCTGGGTGCAGAAGGCTTCATGAGGTACGTGATGCTGTTGAGGATGGCAGCACACAATTGTTCATGGGACTCGAGGCATCAGTTATGCACAATCCACTCCTGCCAAACAAACAGTTGTGCATGATGAACAGAAACATACATCACAATCAGCAGACTTTAACACAGAGCTTTGACAGTAGGGGGACACATATGGCCACCATGAATAGCATCATAATCAGCCTCACCACTGCTGTTCAGGCCCTTTGTAGGGAAATGGTGGCAGACCGTGCACATATAAGATGCCATGAGTGCAGTGCTGCTGCACAGATGGTTCGCTGTTGAGCTGCTATAGACCACCCAGGCAGCAAGAGGCAATTGAGACACCCCTCAGGACAGTGAGGAGATATCAAGTGTGAGTACTAATTGGTCACATTGCTATTTGAGATTAGTGAATAGCTTTTGTACATGCCAAAATGCGATTTCCACTGGTGAAAATAGGTTTGCAACCAAATACCGACTCGGAAAACGTATGTACCAGTGGCTCCAACAGCCTTCCTTTATGTCCATTGTACTTGCAGATATTTGAAGCTAGGTAGTTGATCACAGAGCTCAAGGAAATACAGCTCACCAGGTGCAAGAATTAGGATGTGATCTAAAAGGAATCCTATAAAAATAAAATGAATTTACGTTTTACTAATACAATTGCTAATGTTCAAATAAAATTTGATAATTTAAAAAATGTAATTGAAAACAGATTTAATTTCATTATCAGATAGATCTACAGACTCTAACACCAATGTTAACCTTTTAAAAGAAATAAATAATATCTACTTCGTGCGTGTACATCAAGATAAATAATTACATATTTATAATTGACTCACCAATGTCTCACATATGCCAAGCTAAACACCGATGGCTTTGTAATAATGGAGAGGACAATTAGTGGAAATTAATTCAGAGTCTCATATTATACCTGAAATCGCAAAATCAGACCTACTGGGAAAATGCAAATAAGGAAACAATTTGAAAAACGATTTGCTGCAAATACCTCTGGGCCAGATTCACAAAGGTTAACTTAGATCTGAAGTCTGATTTTAGGCCTGAAGTCTAAGGGCACAAGTCACAAACTTAAACTTAGACCTGACGAATTCCACCACCTGAACCACTTGAAAACCCTAAGCGTTTCACATAATGGCACTGTTAAGAGATTTTAGTGATGTCCCAGAGCATGCTGCTCAAAACTTACACAAATTAACAACATTTCGAAATATTTACAAATAGCTCTATACATCATTTTATGTGCCAGAGTTTGCCTTGTATTATCACAATAATCCCTCATTCAGAGATGAGCCGACAGATACATGCAGAAGACACATTTGCTATTTTATAACTATTTTTATGTGCACAAAGTAAACCACCTATCTAACTTAATTGTCATTTTAATAGCAGCCTTCAAGAATATTATCAAACCTCAATTATTTAATTCAATGTTGTTAATGATACAAATGTGTGATTAACATATGGCGTTATTATTAGTACTGTAGGTATTCCATGTGGTCGTTGGCCATTGAGTGGTTGTCTTTTTACTCTTTCTGAAGTTTTGATAAATTGTTCCCCTTACATTTTGCTACTTTTTTCTCATCATATCACTGGTGTATTTTCAGTCAAATCTTCAACTAAATTAAAGTTACGTTCGAGACTGATTATGGAAATGTTGTTTGTAGTTTTTAAGTGATAGTACATACCGCCTCTCAAGTTACAATTCAATGGAGCAGCATTGTTTGATTATAGAAGAGATTAACGTAGGATCATATTAAATATATGTAGCTTCAAGGTGTGTCATATATTACAGCGGTCAAATTTCACCAGACAATCGGTGCACGTTAGTGCCACCATCATGCAGTAATGTCTGACATTTTGTTCAAGAAAATTAGACACTTCAGCTATTATTTCCATCACATTTGACTACTGCACATGATGTCTTGAGCAAATGCTTACTGTTCCTGACTACCAGTCCTAAAAGGCCAGTGTATAGAGTTAAATGTTATGTCAGATCACAAATGTCCGCATAATTTATCCACCATGATCACGGCATACTTCCCTATCCCAAATATTGAGTGTGATAAAATAATTAAAAGTTGAGTGGATAGCATGACACATCCTTTGATTTGCAGGAATAATATTTTTCTCACTGTCCCAATCTAAATGTTTACCAGCAGGTGTTTTGCAGACAGTTTGCCAGTGACATTCAAAACACTATCAGCTGTTCTCATTTCAGGCCCAATTCCTACCACTGACAATAGTATCCCCTTTACATAAGAAACTAGTAACTTTGGACCTGATTAGAGTTTGATGGATTGGATACTCCATCACAAGCATGACAGATATCCTGTCCAACGTATTACAATGTCCATAGGACTGGAATCATAACCCCATCCACCAAACTCTAAATCAGGTCCTTAGTTTCTGTTCAATTGCTTGCACCTCTTCCCACTGTTCTGGAGATAATTATTTAACATCTGGGATTATGATTTTTGGATTAGGACTTTCCAGATGTTCTCAGATGTATATACTTTACAAATTTATAGAGACTTGGGCCCTCAGTACAACCATGGCGGTCGGTGATAAAGCTGCAGTAATAATGCCAACAGGCCGGCGGTAAAAAAAAAGGAATCACGACCACGGCGGAAACCGCCAACACATACAGCCACTTTAACACTCCGACCGCCACGGCAGTAGCAACAGACACAGCGGCGGTAACCGCTAACAGGCAGGCGGAAGACAATGTACCACCCACCCTATTACAACACGCCCATCCGCCAGCTTTTCCTGGGCGGTACCAACGCATCAAAAGCACTGCGGAAACAGTACTTGGAAGGGAAACCACTCACCTCTTGACACTCAACGAAGAACTGGGAAGTCATGGAGCCCGAGCTGCAGGTCCGGCCCATTCTGGTCTGCCTTCTCATGCATCAGGAGTACCAACGGTGGCGACGACGACCACGGTGAGTACAGCACCTAGTAGGCAGGGAAGAGGGGAGGAAAAGGAAGTGACACACATGCAACACCCCCACCCTCACCCCCAACACCATACACACAAATACATGCAACAACACTACATATACACCCAGTAACCCTCTGGAAGAACGCAAGGACAAAAGGAATTGAGTCAAATAATTGTAATATTAGAATTCTAGATAAATACATTCAGATATAAATAAACAGTATGTAGAATATATACAATATATACAAAATGAGGGACACTGTCCACACAAAAATAGTCCGTGGCCCACTGTCCCTAAACACATAGGCAAAGCCCACACTGGACACCAGCCTCAAAATGGAGAGAACCCTGCAGGGGCATCAGGTCGGAAACACACAGGCACCTCAGGGGGACGGGGAAGGGGGGGGCACCAGAGCCGGAAGATGGAATAACGCCACTGCTCCTGGAGGGGGCTCCATGCCCACATCGATGTCCTGGGGAGTGCAAAGCCACAGTCTGTCAAGTCTCACCAGTGGGTGGTTTGCCCACTTCGTGGTCCTGGGGAGTGCAAAGCCACAATCTCTCAAGTGGGTGGTTTGCCCACTGTATGGTCCGGGGGAGTGCAAAGCCACCAACTCTCAAGTGGGTGGTTTGCCCACTGCTTGGTCCTGGGGAGTGCAAAGCCACAGTCACTCAAGTCTTACCAGTGGGTGGTTTGCCCACTGCTTGGTCCTGGGGAGTGCAGAGCCAAAGTCTCTCTTGTTGGTGGCTTGCCCACTGCTTGGTCCTGGAGAGTGCAACGCCACAGTCTTTCAAGTGGGTGGTTTGCCTACTGCTTGGTCCTGGGGAATGCAAAGCCACAGTTTCTCAAGTGGGTGGTTTGCCCACTGCTTGGTCCTGGGGAGTGCAAAGCCACAGTCTCTCTAGTCTCTCAAGTGGGTGGTTTGCTCACTGCTTGGTCCTGGGTAGTGCAAGGCCACAGTATCTCAAGTGGGTGGCTTCTTCCACTGGTCCTGGAGGGGGCTTTGTGCCCAGTGTGCTTCATCCTGCCAAGGATAGGGTGAGTGGATGCCTTTCTCCACTGGTTGTGGAGGGGGCTTTGTGCCTAGTGTGCTTCATCCTGCCAAGGATAGGGTGAGTGGATGCCTTTCTCCACTGGTTCTGGAGGGGGCTTTGTGCCCAGTCTGCTTCATCCTGCCAAGGATAGGGTGAGTGGATGCCTTTCTCCACTGGTTCTGGAGGGGGCTTTGTGCCCAGTCTGCTTCATCCTGCCAAGGATAGGGTAAGTGGATGCGTTCCTCCACTGGTTCTGGAGGGGGCTTTGTGCCTAGTGATAAAGCACTTGGAGGGTGCCAGGTCACAGTCCCTCACCTGGGTGTCAGAGCCACGAGAACTGCAGTGGTCAGGATGCATGATAGTCCATGGAGGCAAGGCTACAGTCCACCCGCCGGCGGCTACGGCTGCACAGTGGTGGTAGTGCCGCTGCTGGTGGGGGTGCTGCCAGTGGTGGGGGGAGGCTCCAGCCCTTCTCCTGCAGCCTTGGACAGCTGCCCACTTGGGCTGCTGCTGCTGCCAGTGGTGCTACTGTCAGTGGTGAAGGTGGCAGTGCTTGCTGCGGTGCAGGTGGCGGTGCTGGCCGCGGTGGAGGTGTTGGTGCTGCCAGTGGTGGAAAGAGGCTCCATTCCTTCCCCTGCAGCCTCAGACGGCTGCCCACTGGGGCTTCTGCTGCTGACAGTAGTGGTGCTTGCGGTGGTGCAGGTGGTGGTGCTGGCCACGGTGCAGGTAGCACTCGTGGCTGTTGTGCTGGTAGGCACCAGGCCTTCATCTGCAGGCTTGGATGGCTGAAGTCCCTTGGCTGGTGTTTTCTCCCTCTTCCTGCCCTTGCCAGATAGTGGTGTCACCTTGGGTCTGGCAGCTGGAGTCTTTGACGTGGCCTTGCTGGGTGGTTGTGGCTCCTTCCCCTTACTGGATGCTGTCCCCTTCTTCACCTTGCCAGGTGGAGGCATAGTCTTTGGCTTGGCAGGGGTTGGTGCCACACTGGCTGGCATGACGGGTGCCCCATTTGAGCCTATGACAGCTGCAGGAAACCCAGTGGACGTGGACTTGATGGCTGAGGTGCTGGGCTGGGTTCTAGCCACCCTAGCCTGAGGGGAAGGACGGGGGAGGGGTAGGGAACAGGTCAATGTTGGCTAGGGACCGCTTCTTAGCGACATTGGGGCTGGAAGAGGGTGAAGGTTTGGGAGTGGAGGGAGAGGGAGTGGTTGTAGGAGTTGTCCGTCTGCTGTGTTTGGGTGCAGGTGCATGAGCTGGATGCTGTTGTGAGGTGGATGGCTGTTGGGTGGGTGTGTGCTTGCGTTTGTGTACTTTGGGCGGGGGGTCACAGACACAGTGGGAGAGGACACAGGGGACGTGTGCATGGATATGGGGTGGTGACTGCCAGTGAGGGGTGTGTAGTGATGGGCGTGCTGGTGATGGCGGTAGTGGATGAGGATGTAGTGCATGCAGGTGTGAGTGGAGACGCTACTGGGAGGGAGGTGGACGACGAAGAGGAGGGGACACAGTGGAGGCAGTGGATGTTGGTGTGTCTGCATGGGGATGGTGCTTGTGTGAGTGACTGTGAGATGAAGTGTGATGCTTGTGTTTGCCTGAGCCACTTCTGTGTGTTGATTTGGGTGAATGCTGGTCTGAAGGTGTGCTTGGGATAGGATGAGGTTAAAGGGATTGGGAATGGGTAGAGGAAGTTGGAGGGGGGAGTGTAGGAAAGTCCTCCTTTTTGCCCTGGCCACCCCCAAACTTTGTGGACAGGTACTGGTGGTTACTGACTCTTGGCTGTGACCTGGATACTGCTTACCAGTCCCAGGGCCAGTGCTCTGTTTAAAGTGGATATGCAAATTAGGCTAATTATAATTGGCAAAATGAACCTACCTATAAGTCCCTAGTATACGGTAAGGCATGGAGGTTTAGGGACCCCAGGATAAGTAGTGCCCCCATAGGTGCACTGCTGAGGTGCCCAGTGTCATTTTAAAGGCAGGCCTGCCTTGCTGGCTGCTTTTAAATTAAAGTTACATGCAAATTCGACTTTGGAATTAAAAGAAGTTCCAAAGTATTAAACTACCTTAATTTTACATTTAAGTCAACCCTAAGGTGTGCCCTATGTGCCCCTAGGGCTGGGTGCCATGTAACTATAAGCAGGGAACTTATAAAATAGTTTTATAAGCCCTGGGGAGGTAAAACAGCCAAATTTGTTTTTCCCTCATTGTACTGAATAGCCTCCATAGGCTAGAATGGGGAGACTTTATTTTAATTTTTAAAATCCTCTTAAGTAACAGATACCAGAAGTTTGGTATCAAATTAGTTGTTATAATAAATCCCACAACTTCCAGTTGTGGGATTTAATATAACTTGTTCAGGTAAAGAGTTTTAAACTTTACCTGAAAAGTTGCCAACTTTAGCCCTGCAGTGTTTTTGCTGCTGTGCTCTGATTGGCTGAAGTGGCCTGGCTCAGCACAAAGAGATGTGCCTGAGGGAGGAGATCTCCCCTCAGCAGATGGGGAAGCAGGAAGGGGGAGGGCTGCCAAACTGGTCTCCAAAGGTAGAGAAGGATATTTGGAGCAACCCAGCAACACCCTCACATCCTGCAAACCCAGACAATTAGGTGCCCTCTTGATTAGATTAGGAGAGGGCAGGAGAGGGGTGTGTTTAGGATTTTTAGCCACATCAGTGGGTGGGCTCAGCCAGATGTAACCTCCAAAAATCACTTTCAGCCATGAATGTGCTCCCTGGGATTGATTTTTGCCACACTTCCCAGGAAGTGGTCATCACAGGGGGAAGGACACTGCTCCTGATTGGAGAACCAGGACCCCCCTGTTTTTCACCCAGGAGCAGGGATAAAACTGGCAGACCTGCACCCACACCTCAGATCCCCATCAGATTCCAACAAGGAAGAACTACAGGAGAAATAGGACTGCCCTGCTGGACCCCTGGCCTGCAACTTGACCCTGCACTCTGGAGGACTGCACCAGCTGCACTCTTGGGCTTCACCACAAGAAATACTTTGCCTGGCTTCAACTGGTTCAAGGAGGGACTCCCTGTTTGCTACAGGTGAAAACTTGCTAACCAGAGTCCCCTGCACCAACTCCTGAAGAAACCAACCAGCTGTTCATTGGCCAAAAAGGAGTTTGTGCCAGGTGCATTCTGGGAGTTGTAGTCCACACAGACAAGGAACATCTCAGAGCTTCTGGAACCTTGGGGTGAACTGTGGACCTCAAAAGAACCATAAAAGAACATCTGGAAGAAGATCCAGAAGTTTGGAGAACTTTGGAGAACTTTTGGAAAAAAAGCTCCATAGAGGGACCGACCCGCTGCGGCAACTCTAGCCGGCTTGCCTCAACCCAGACCCTACTTGCAGGTTCGTCCAGGTGGAGAAAATTTCAAAAAAAGAGACTAAATCCGAATGTAGGAAGTTGACCGGGACCCCCCCAGCCAGCGTATCCGAGAAGGGCTCCAATGACGTCGGATCAAGATCCCGCTTTGCCCCAGTCAGAGGATTTTCACCTAAAAAAACAACTAAGTACAAAGGCAAAAATCTCCATCGAGGGCTCTTGCGATGCGTATCTGAGGAAGAGTTACAGGAGATCGGATTGGACTGGCAGGTTCGTCCTGCTGAAGAAAATCTCCAGAAAAGCAACTAAATCCGAAGGTAAACTTTTGACCAAGGCCTCCCGCAGGCTGTAGCCGAGCCGGACTCCATCACGGTCGGCCTTAAACTTTGACTTTGCCCCGGTCGAGGTGCGACCTAATGACCAGATTGGCGCTTTTTGTTTCTATGCCCTAGAAAGCAATAATTCTTTAAAAAATCATATCTCTGGTCCCCCTTATCCAATTTTATTTGTTTTGGTGTCATTTTAAAGCTAAAAATATTCCCTATTTTTATACATTGATTGTGGATTTTTGAACTGTTTCCTGTGTTTTGTTTGATTACTGTTTTGTGATATTTGAATGCTTTACGCTTTGTCTCCTAAGTTAAGCCTTGTCGTTCATTGCCAAGCTGCCAAGGGTTGAGCTGGGTTTAATTTACTGAGACCTGACTGGACCTAAGTGGAGGTTAGTGGCCTATTGCTAAGTGTAGGTACTTACCTGCCCTTACCAATAACCCATTTTCCAACAGGGAGGCTGGAGACAGGGACAATGGCTGCCATCATTGCTGAGGCCAGAGCTTGAAATGCTCTCTTTTGGGCCACCACACCAGAGTAAATGCACTCCAGGTATGCATTTGTTTGTTGCAAATGCCTCTCGACACCCTGGATGGCATTCAGCATGGTTGACTGCCCAACAGTGAGGGATCTCAGGAGGTAAATAGCCTCCTCACTGAGGGCAGCAGAGCTGACTGGGGCAGGGCCTGAGGTGCCTGGGGTGAAGGAGATGCCGACCTTCCGGGGTGAGCGGGCACGGGAAACACGCTGAGGGGCTGCTAGGAGGGCGGTGCTGGTAGGGGTGGTGTCGGTTGTACCTGTTTTTGGGGTGGGCACAGAGGTGTCAGCCACCGCCAAGGAGCTTCCATCGGAGCAGGAGTCGCAGTCTGTGGTGTCCCCTCCTGTCCCCTTCGTGGTGCTCCCCTCGCCCTCCGTCCCACTGGTGCCCTCACCGTCAGTGGATTCGGCCTCCAGGCCCATGTGGGATGCAGCTCCCTTCATCGCCACTGCCTCTGCTCCTCCGCAGATGATGCTAATGCACACAAGGATAGGGTGACAAAACAAAAAGGGGGGGAGGGACAGAGGATACACTTGGTCAATACCAGCAACACCTCTACAGTTGCTGTACACAACACACAGGGAACAGCCCTATGCACTAGGCCATGCACTACCAGTTAAAAATGCTAGTCACCAGTCCATGGGGGACATAGCATAACACCATCAGCTGCACTCCTGGAACCCACAGGACCCTGCCCAGTGGTAGATGCCCACTAACACCATTGGGTTTGGAGTACTTCAGAGCCTGCCTAACAAGGGACCTACCCGGCCATGTTCGCCCTGGCCTAGGGGCACCCACAGCACACATCCCCCCACCCAGGTAACCCCTTAACACGTGTTAAGTCAAGAATCTGAATCTGTACTCACCCCCTTGTGGCTGCTGTTATGTCCTCAAGCGCCCATCCAACTCCAGATAGGCCACCGGCAGGATGCGGAACATCTGGGGGGTTAGGGTACGACGGGCACCCCTTCCTCATTGGGAGGCCAGCCCCAGCTGGGCCTCCGCTGTCTTCCTTGCCCAGCGGCGCCGGTCCTCCCACCGTTTGCGGCAGTGGGTGCTCCGCCTGTCAAAGACCCCAGGGTCCGCACCTCCTTGGCGATGGCATGCCAAATACCCTTTTTCTGATGGTCTCTGACCTGTAGGAAAAATAAAGCAGAGAACGGATTAGTAATACCGTCCGGACTGTCATACTCATGGCCCACCATTGCCCTCCCATCCACTATTGCACAAACATTGCCCACCATACATTCAGCACTCTGGCCAGGACCCCTCAGACCCACCTCTACACGGCTCTTACACACACAGTAATTCATACATTCATGGGCCACGCATCATGCTCACAGTGTACTCACCTGTTTGTCTGGAGGACCATAGAGTAAAGTATACCTGGCAGGACCCCATCCACAAGTCTCCTCAACTCCTCCGCAGTGGCGGCAGGGGCCCTTTCCCCAGACCCATGAGCCATTTTCGCTTCCAGACAGAGGTCACAGCAGCACTTGCAGTGTAGGTCCTCTACTGTTGAAGGTCAGGTAGCAAGTGAGTGAACAGATAGAAAATGGCAGTCACGTCCACGGTGGTGTGTACTGTCACCATCAACATACATCGCCATTGGCTCCTGGAACCCATAGGCCCCAATGTTAAGAAATGCGAAGTTGTGCGGCGGTCACAGGCCATGGCACCTAACTGCGTCACAGAAGACATTGGCACATCAACTGACTCTCTGTAAATGAAGAGATGCATCATTATTGCAGTAGATGTCTGAATATGACCCTCTGCTCACCGTTTTCCTCCCTAGGCATCGACCGCTGAGGTGAATATGAGATGGAGACATCCTCCAGTGTACAGACCCCTGGTGGACCAGTGAGGAAAGCCAGAACAAGGGCAGAGGAACATTCCAATGAGGCACATGGGTGAACAAGCAGGATAATTGAGTGAACCTTCGGCCCCTTGAAGTGAATGCCAGGTTCTGGTGCCTCCAGCTGACAGGTGGATCCCTATACTACTCACCCAAGAAGGTGTGCCAGATCATCGTTGCATGTTGCATGTTGCACAACCTGGCCTTGCGACGCCAAGTGCTTTTTCTGCAGGAGGATGAGCCGGGAGATGCTGTTGTGGCAGCGGTGGAGCCTGTGGACAGTGAGGAACAGGAGGCAGAGGAAGAAGATGTGGACAACAGAAGTAATATCATACAGCAGTACTTCCAGTGACACACAGGTAAGACACTGTAACTTCACTTTACTTTTCAGTTTTCTGTTGGACATTGTACATGGCAGCCTGATTTACCTATGCTTATGGACACTTACTGTACACTTTGGCACCTCTATTTTCAGATCTCTGTAGCCCACTCTGGCTCCTGGTATGTTTACTGCTGCCCACTAGGTCATACCAATGTATTATTACTATACATTTTAATTGCAATGTTTTCAGAATGTTGTACTAATACATATTTCAATCAATTGACAGACTTCCAGATTTGCGTTTGTTCCAAGGGTGTTTATTTAAGTGCTAATAAGTAGAGGGGGATGTACAATGGGCTGGGGTGATGGTGGAGGAATGTCCAGTTGGAGTTCAGTCTCTTGGTATCACAGGTGCATTGTTCAAGGGGGCATAGGAAGGGGAATAATGTCAGTTCAAGGTGGACAGGGTGACAGAGTGGGACAGAAGGGTGACAATCAAGAGAGTCTTATTTCCTGGCCGGGGGTCTTGGCAATGTTCTCTGTCTTCTGCCTGGATCGCAGGGACCGTTTGTGGGGTGGTTCTACTTCTGCAGGGGGTGGGGTGCTGGTGGCCTGTTGGTCCTGTGGCCGGGCCTCCTGTCCACTAGTGCTGGCGGAGGTGGAGGGCTGTTCATCGGTGTGGCTAGTGTCAGGGGCCCGTTATTGTGCCACTGCCTCCCTCATGGTGTTGACCATGTCCCTGCAATGGAGACCAGGATGGTGTAGATGTGTTTGAGGTCATCCCTGATCCCCAGGTACTGTCCCTCCTGCAGCCGCTAGGTCTCCTGTAACTTGGCCAGTATCTGGCCCATCGTCTCCTGGGAATGGTGATATGCTCCCAGGATGTTTGTGAGTGCATCCTGGAGAGTGGTTCACTGGGCCTGTCCTCCCCCTGTCGCACAACAGTCCTCCCAGCTTCCGTGTTGTCCTGCACCTCTGTCCCCTGAATTGTGTGCCCACTTCCACTGACCCCAGGTCCCTGATTTTCTTGGGTTTGTGGGGTTGCCTGGGGTCCCTGTAGTAGTGGACACACTGCTAATTGACATGTCCTGGGGACAGTGGTATGGGCCCGCTGGCTGGGTGCTGTGCTGGTGTTTACTGATGGGGGAGGCTCTGTGGTGGTATGGGACTGTGGCAGGACAACGGACTGTCCAGAGGTCCCTGATGGGCCAGGTTGGTCATCCTCATCCAGGCGTGCAGAGCCGCTGTCATCACTGTGGGCCTCTTCTGGGGGGGGGTGCTGGATGTAGCTGGCAACTCCTCTCCGGTGACATTGAGTATGGGTCCTGTGGGGATGCAAATGCAGTGTTATTGTATCTGCGTGTGCCATCATGTGCATGAGTGTGTATCCCTGTATGGTTGTGATTGCCCTGTCAGCGTTGCCTTGTGTGAGTGGTGATTTTGTGGGCTAGGTGATTCTCTCTAATGGGCTTGCGGTGGTGATGGGTGGCCATGCAGTCTGTGATGGGGGTCCATGCATTGGTGTGGCATGCAGGGCTTGGTATTGGGATGGGTGGGTTGTGATTTGAGGTGGTGGTGTGATGGGAGTGAGGGTAGGGTTAGGAGTTTGTGATGGCATGCAGAAAGGGTGGGGGATATAATAGTTAACATTTGACTTACCAGAGTCCAGTCCTCCTGCTACACCTGCGAGGCGCTCAGGATGCATGATCACCAAGACTTGCTCCTCTCATGTTGTTAGTTGTGGGGGAGGAGGTGGGGGTCCACTGCCAGTCCTCTGTACAGCTACCTGGTGTCTTGCAACCATGGAACGCACCTTCCTCCGTAGGTCGTTCCACCTCTTCCTGGTGTCATCCCTTGTTCTTGGGTGCTGTCCCACGGCGTCGACCATGTCCACGATCCACTGCCACAGCTCTGTGATCCGAATAGCTGTAGCTCTACCCAGATGATTTCCTCCACCATGACCCTGAGCTCATCCTCTCAAAACCTGGGGTGTCTTTAGGGTACCAAGGATGTGGTGAGTGTGATATGTGTGAGGATGTGTGGGGTGATGTCTTGTGGTGTGTGCTGTGAGGTGAGTAGATGGTGTATGGGTGATGGTGTTATGTGGCTCAGATTGGGTGGGTGCTCCTGGCTTGTCTCTCTCTCTCTGTTGACAATCTTTTTTTTGTTGAAAGGGTTGTTGGTAATGTGGGTGTGTGTTTTGTGTTGGATTGGGTGTGTGGGTGTTGTGTGTGTATGTGTTTCAGGTGTGTGTAGTTTGAATTGTCCAATGTAGTGTAGTTTTGTTAGTGTATGTGTATTTTGAGCACGGCAGTGTGTACTGCCAATGGTTTTCTGCGGTTGAAAGACCGCCACAGTGATTCGTGGGTCCTGATACTGTGGGCGTATTCCTGTTGGCATAATGGTGTGGGTTTTGGTGCTGCCAGTTTATCACTGACCTTTGGTCTGGCGGACTTGTGTGGGTGGCAGTATAGTGGTGGATTTTCTCGGTGTGGGTCTTAATACCCGCAGTGGTATACCGCTGTGGTCACGGTATGTTGGCGGCCTTTACCCCCAGAGTTGTAATGAGGGCCTTGGTGTTCCAATTCTAGGATCTACTTTTTGGGGAAATTTAATTTAGTTTTTTATCAAAGACAATCTCTTGAGAATTAATCATTCAATGTATCACTAATATCAGAGAAGAGCATAGCCATTTTTTGCCAAGTTCCTGAAAGCTTAATTGCCAAGAATTTCTTAAGACCCTTCCTTTTCAATACAATGAAAAAACTGTCCTGCCTCAAGTTATGCATATATTTTACAATTGTTTACAAATTTAGTCCTGGCTTGGCAAACCTTTCTAATGATTTACTTTGGAGTAGCAAAGCACAGACTTTTGATACTGATTCTCTTTCTCAAACCATAAAGTGTTGCTAGGAGTGACTCCTGATTATGCTCCAGTTTTCACTTCTATTTCACATCTTATCAATTACCATTCATGAGCATCAAAACATACTTTAAAAATTCTTCTTATATATCATTTGGCTGCAAAGCTTCATTGCCCATTTTTTAAATCTTTGAGATATGAATGTGATCACTGCTGGATTGTTGCTCTGTTCCCTCCCTCCCTTCTTGCAGAATTACCAGTTGTGTTTGTGCCCCATGTATGTGTTACAAGAACATTGGCTGTGTTGCCTTGCTACTCCACAGACTTCTCTAAGAAGAAGGATCTTCTGGCACCCAGCCTTCCCACTCCACCGCACTAATCCTCCTTTGGGGAGCTTAGAGACCAGAGGAGCGGAAACTGGGGTGAGGGTTAGTTCTTAAAGGATTACTAACAAATTGCTTTGGAGGGGCTCTTGTCATGTACTGCAAGGTTTATTCATTGTGAGAGGTAGGGATGAATGATTTCTTGTAGGTGTGCAAGCTTAGGTGATAATCATTAAAAAAGAGGGGGCAGCTGTAACACAGGTAAAAGTGACCGGCATATTTCTCAATGTACTCTATATAAAGGCAAAATAAATGGATTATATTGATTAATTGTTGATTCCTAGTGCCTGTACAACTTTCCAAACAATAAAGGGATTATTTTTTTCAGAAGCTGAACTATAATGCATGAATCTATGACATGCACATGCATCAAAGCCTTAAAAAAGCACTTTCCAAAAAATCTAATTCTTCTACTCTAAAGAAAGGTGGTGTTGCTTAGGAAATATTTTATTTCACACTTTAAAAGTCCAGGAGGTCTAACAGCTGTAAAGAGACATAATATGCTGGTCACTGCACAGATTGAGCTGAACCAAGGTAATATTATAAACAATTTTTACAATTCTAAGGTTTTGGATTCTAATCCTTCTAAATGAATGTGTATTTGGGATCAGTATGCTCCTTCATCAATGGAGGATATCCTCTCTAAAACAAGGTTTTCTTAGTCTTTGCTCTTATACCTAGATGTTCCTTGGTCTGCAGAAGGATCTTACAACTGAAAAGAGCACAAAAGGGAGATTAGAAAATAGTGATCAACTTAAGCTGGAAGAAATGTAAAGGTGAATGAAAAAAGGCTGATCAATAGCCTTCTTATAGAGAAAGAATTTAAAATGATATGTTATCTCCTGGCATGATAATTCTGGAATTGTTTCTCCTGACTGGAGGCATTGTTCCAAGTGTGAAATCAAGTTATTTCATCCATTTTGTCTTAATGGGTGAAATCACTTGCAAAGTCAGTCTATACACTGAGCATTGTAACACATATTAAAAGTATTAGTTAGTATGTCTGTAAAGCAAACCCTTAATAGTAAATTAAAAGCCTCCTTTCTTCCTCCATCGTCAACTTTTCTTCACCCAAGTAGGTATTGACTCCTTGACTCAAGATCATTTAGACCCACCAATTAGTTAAAAACGAGGTGAACGTACATAATTTAAAAAAAACATGAAAAACAAGCTTCAAAATAGAGAACTTCACCAGTCAGACACTGATCAGATATTCTCACTAAAATACTTATTTGAAGGAAACAATTACCCTGTCAAGAGAACTAACCGATTAGACAAGACTCTGTGTAACTAACCCTAAGACAGAAGTTCATGCATTTTTACTGTAAAAAATGGAAAACTGAAGGTTCAGGCTGCCACACTCAAGAAGAAGCATATGTGAAACCATTGTATAACATAAAGGCCAAATGCATCATAGATATGTAGCATCCTTCTAGCCTCCCCTTCTCAAGATTATCTTTCTCCTCCTGAGAACAATTCATCCCTAGACAAGAAGCAAATCGGCAAGTCTATTGCAATTCCCAAAAGTTACTTAAAAATGATGAGTTCAGGCTTTTTTTTATTCAATAGGGGATACAAAAGTTTCATTGTTGAATTAAATGGGACCAATATTGTTCATGCCCCAAAACAGAAGGTATGACACTATGAACAAAGTGCATGAAAACATCTACAATAACTATGCAAACATTAGAGGTGCACGAATAGCGATGTCAGTTTACCATATTGTCTATTTACAGAGTTATGACTCATTTTTGTTAGAATGTAGAGATTTGTTTCCAGACTCAGAAAATTATTTAAATCAGTCTCATCTTCTAAACATTACTTATGCTATTCCTCCTTCAAGATGATAAAGAATAATGATATGGCCAAAGTATTATTACTAAAAGAGTATACTTCGAGAGTGAAGCTGCACAAATACAGCACTAATTTGGAGTGTTTCCTTCAAATACAAATAAATGTACAAAGGCCGAGCTCACTCCACCTAACTGTTAAAAAATTGGCCTAAAAAATGTATGAACACAAATTATCTTCAAGCTTAAACCACACCTAACATATTTATACAGAACCTGAGCTGCTGCCAATTGATCTAGCAAATCATGGCCCATGAGCTGTACATCCAGTACAAGTAGAAAATTACTTAAAATACAACAAAAGAAAATATTTTTGGGACTGGCCATTTTAGAGTCAACATCATCTACTATAGCTTGAGAGCCCGCCATAGCAGTCTATACCAGCCATTGAAGGCCTGCTCAAGCATTAAAGGCCCGAGACAAAGGAGAGGGCCTTTAACAAGGGATCTGGACTTTAATGGCCTACATAGCCCAGCTAAGAAGGGCTATATGGCTATCACAACACTCCACCTTAGAGGGCAGACTATCTAATAAATAAAACAAAGGCCTCGCGGAACCTGAGGGCTCAATTAGGCCTTTGTTCACAACTATTGCATAAGCTGGAGGAATGGGTGACTTGGGCCCCCCCTGGGGGCCCCTGCACTTCCCATGCACTTGGCATGGGCAGTGCAGGGGCCCCCGTGCACAGCCCGTCACGCCCGTCACGCATTTCACTGCTACATTGCCGCCGGTGTCAATTTACAGGCCCTGCATTCAGCTGGGCTGGCTGGCGGAAATGCTGTTTCTGCCCGCCGGCGCAGCTGAATGCACATTGGACCCTGCACTGCCTATGCACTTAGCCTGGGGGGCCCCGTGCAAAGCCCCATTGCGCATTTCACTACGCAATTTACGGGCAGTGAAATGCGTGACGGGTGCTGCTGCACCCGCCGCACTGCTACATTACCGCCGGTGTCAATGTACAGGCCCAGCTAAATAAACATTATGTGGCCGGCGGGGTCTTCTGCATGCTGGCAGTCTTTTGTTGACTGCCAGCACTGAACTCAGCGGGTTTTCTCGCCGAGTTCATAATGAAGGCCTTTGTTTTTAAAACAATAGTCAGAATCCTGGAGCAGAATTTGAGGCACTCATTATGAACTCGGAGGGAAAACCCGCCGAGTTTGGCGCTGGCGGTCAACAGAAGACCGCCAGCATGCAGAACACCCCGCCAGCCACATAATGTTCATTCAGCTGGGCCTGTACATTGACACCGGCGGTAATGTAGCAGTGTGGCGGGTGCAGCAGCACCCATCGCGCATTTCACTGCCTGTAAATAGGGCAGTGAAAGGCGAAATGGGGCTGTGAACGGGGGCCCGGAGGCTAAGTGCATAGGCAGTGCAGGGCCCCCAGCTGGGCCCGAGGCACCCATTCCACCAGCCTTTGGCTGATGGAACCAGGAACATTATCTGGCAGATATGTAACTCTGCCATCACCAGGCTCCCTGGCGGTGGAAGCCTGGCGATGGCGGAGTTACCAAAGTGGATGTTTTGCCACAAATATTATATGGCGGTCTGGGCTGCCATGCCGGTGGTGGTAATTACCTCCACCGCCAGCACAGCAGCCCAGACCGCCATGTTCATAATGAGGGCCTTAATCCCAAAATGTACTTCATGTTTTAAACATGCCATTATTTTCCCGACTTGTGCAAAGACAGAATAACTATCCCAGTTTATAAGAAGAGGTCTGTGTTTAAATACAAAAAATATAGGGCAATATCTTTACAAGATAAAGTAGGTAAACTTTGCTCTGCCATGCCTGTATAACATCTCCAAGATCAGGTTAATAAAATAAAAATACTCCCAAAGGAACAGGTTGTATTTAAACACAAGTATGCCACTATGGATGGAACTGTAATTATACAGTTAAAATGTAAGAAGTATGTGGTAAAGAAAAAGCAACAAGTGTTTGTGACTTTGGTTTGATCTTACTACAGTTTTAGTAACGAATTGATAGAAGCACACTTTGGAGGAGGTTAGCTGCCCTGTTATTCTGGGACAAATTAATGATCAATTTAATTTCAGACATGGACATAGGTTTAATAGGGAATGAGTAGGACCTTTTTTTAACAAACACCCTTTCAAATGGACTAAAACAAAGGTACCTCCATGCTCTTCTTTTTTCTTCATCTTCACAACTTTTTCACTGTACTAGTTTCTTGTAATATATTTCCCCCAATCATTGCTAGAAAACCTCTTGATATTATTTTGTATGCTGATGATGTCATGATCCTTGATCAAACCCATTGTCTCTTCAACATGAATTAACAAATTCCCATGCTTCCCCAAGTCATCTTTTAAAAATAAACGGAAAAATCTTAGATCATGATCTTACAGTAACTTTCTTACCCGGTGAGCTTTAACTGGTATTTGGAATATGAGAAATAGAAAAGGCTTCATCATACAAATATCTAGTGGTAATACTAACATACAACCTAAATATTAAGCTTTACATATGATATTTAGAGGCCAAAGCTTTGTACCAGGCACCAAATATTTGTACAATTAAGAAACATTCAATAAAATACAAATGGGAAACACACAAAGTATATAATGGTAAGATTTCATCAAATTGTCTTTAGAAGTTTGACTGCATACCCTATCATAAGTTTAGATTCTTGGAGAAGGTGGAAGGGAAAATTCTGACATCTTTATTGTCTATATGGAAGAGTGTCCGAGCATATACAATTTACTTAGAACTTGGCTTCTCAGCAATAGAGTACAAATCTGTGGGGTGCCTTTGAGATTTCCTTTAGTGTTGAGACACAAGTTTATAAATGCAACCCTGACACTCTAAGAGGAAGCATTATGAATATATTGTATGTGATGCCTTGGGAGAGTATACATTAACAAAAGAAGAATATAATACATGCATCTAACTTTTTATGCATCCACAAAAGGTCACTATAAATGGAAATTATTTTAAAAACATGGAGGCTTGTACTCAGTCTTACTTCTATCAATACTATTTTGATTGGCCTCAAGTGAAAAGGATCTAACTCTATTTAGGCTCTCCAACTAGTCATAAATTGCACAGGTTCATTTTTTATTTAAGAGCAAATGCACACATTTTTGATGTACTGTCTCAAAATGAGACAAATCCAGGAAGCGGGAAGCCATTTGTCTCCTATGTAGATTATGTATTCAAGATGTGAATCATATTGTCTTTGCACACCCTGGTTTGCTTACCATAAGAAATTGCTTATAAATAGTTCATACTGAATAATGTACAAAATATAAAAAGTACATTTCCTTTGGTACATGATTCAAAGATCCAAACATTTGTTTATTGATTTTTTAATTTATATACTTTTTTATACTAACTGCATGCTCTACCTTTATTTTATCATTTTATGTGATTTTGGTTGTTGTTGGAGATGGACCCTTTTCATAGGGTCATACCCAGACTTTTTGCATTCCTCCTTCTCATTTTCTGACCTTGCTTTTGTTAGTTTTAGGATTCTGGGCACTTTACCACTGCGGACCAGTGCTAAAGTGCAGGTGCTCTTTACTCTAAACATGGTAACATTGGGATCTCCACAATTGGCATATTTATTTTACTTATAAGTCACTAGTGAAGCGTGCTATATGTGCCCAGGGCATCTTAATTAAATGCTACTAGTGGGCCTGCAGCATTGATTATACCACCCAATGCAATATCCTTTCAAACATGTTTCAGTCATGCCACTGCAGAGCCTGTGTGTGCAGTTTTAAACTGCAGGTCGACCTGGCAAGTGCATCCACTTGCCAGGCCCAAACCTTAATTTGTATTACATGCAGCTCACCCCTAAGGTAGGCTCTAGTGAGCCCCAAGGCCAGGATGCAGCATATTTAACAAGTTGGATACGTACCTTTGAGTTCAACCTGTTCATGTAGTGAAAAACTGCTAAATTAATTGTTCACTACTGCAAGGCCCATTTCTCTCATAGGTTAACAGTGGGGTTACCTAGACGGGGGCTTTAAGTGTAATTTCCAATTTGAAAGAGTGATATAAATTTGGAGTTGGGTGTCTCTGGACTCCAAATTTAAAATCACAACTTTATAGTGAAGTCGGATTTTATATTGTAAGTCTGAAAATGCCACTTTTCGAAAGTTGGCATTTTCTTACTTTAACCATTCTGTGCCTCTGCCTGCCTCTGAATACCCATCTGGAGTTGGTGACAGCTGGGCTTTGTGCATTTCCTCCCAACGGTCACACACAATGGGAGCTTAGATGTGACTCAATGGGCCATTAACTGGCTTGATGGGGGTGCAGCTTAACACTGCCTCACTTACATCTAAATAGGGTTGTGCCACTCCCTACAGAAAGGGCTGACTAATCCCCTGTAGAGTGTAGAAGGCATGGGCCTTGTGATCCTCAAAGGTCTCCCCCACTTCAAAGGCACTTTTGTTTATAGGTACTGGACCCCAAGCACCACCAAATCTGACCTCTACTGGAACCAAGGACAATCTGCCAGGAAGAAAGACTGCTGTGCTAACAGGAGGGACTGCCACTCTGCGACTGCATTGCTGTGTTGGCCTACTGCTTGCTGTGTGATCTGCTTTAGGAAAGACTGCTACTTTGCTACTTGTTTTGCTGTGTTGGCCTGATGCCTGCTGCTTCCTGTCATTAGTGAGAAGGATTGGACTTGTCCTCTACATCTAAGATTCTCCATGGGCATGTTGGCTTGCCCCCTGTTCTCCTGCAGTCTCAGGGACATAAAAGACTGCCTGCAGCTCTCCTGCTGCTACTGGACTCTGCAATCTGTGAGTCCTACCCATGCCCAAGGTGCCCACCTCCACTCCTTTGCCTCAAATGTGGGTTCTGCAGCAGATTTCTGTAAAAATTGACTCATTGCCTTGAGTCCTTTAACAATACTGATGCACTGTGCCCTAGACATTGATGATTTGCTCCATCTAAGCTACTGTTAAAGCAGGCCCTCCGTGAGTTTTGTAGCTGGACTGCCCTCCATTGCGGTTGGCCTGGATTCTGGATTTGCAACAGTCCCCTGCGAGCTCAAGCAACCTATTGACCAATAGTGATTTCAAAGCACTGTTTTCACATTTAGGGCCAGATTTACCCTTGCGCCCCTTAGCATCACATTTGCAGTAAATTCTTTGCACTACCATAGTGCCATATTTGCAAGGTGGCACAAGCTAAGTTTGTGCCACCTTGTAAACCCTTTGTGCCACATCATGCATAATATATGCAAAGGGAGCGTTGCCTTGTTAAAGAGTCACTAAAAACGGTGCAGTGGAAACTAAAAGATTCCGTTGACCTATTTCTACCGTCATTGTTAAAGCCTACTTAAAGCAGGCATTAAAATGAGGCTCTAATTGATTTCAATGGGCCTCTTAACACTAATCCAGTATAGCATTACAATAGCGTAAAACAATTACGCTATTGCCCCTAACATGCGACATAGTGCACTGTATTGTAGATACGGCAGTACCATGGTGGCGTTAGGGGACACAAGGCAGACGCAAGACAAGTGGCGCATCACTAGTGATGCACCACTCTCTTGTAAATATGGCCCTTCATTTTTAGAATTCATATCTCAGCTTCTACTGATTTAATTTTTGTAGTTTTGGTCTCATTTTACTCTGATAAATGTTCTCTGCTTTTCTAAATGTGTTGAGTCTTTTTGTGGTGTATTTCACTGTGATACTGTAATTAAGTGTTACACAACTACTTTACACATTTCCTCTGTGTCAAGCTAGCAGAGAGAGAGCAAAGGTTAATTTAGGGAATGTAACTGCCTCCCCCGATCAGGATTGTCATTTCTGCTTAGACTGGATAAAAAACCTTTACAGCTAGAGACCCAATTTCTAACAGTGGTGATCAGCTGTGAGGGTGGGCTTGTATTTGTGTAGTGCCTTACAGTAATTTGGTGTACACTACTATCCACATCTCAGACCATTGCAAGTTTTTCTTCTTTTTCTCTCAATTATAAAATTTTTTTCTAAATGTACTCTAGCTTCATCTTCTTGCACTGGGACTCTTGTTTTTACATCAGTGGCGCATCAACAGAATGGGGTCAATCCTTGATCCCAAACTCCTGGCATATTACAATAAGAGTGAGTTGAAGGGATTCTGCAAGCAGAGGAGGCTGAAGGTGTCTAGGAGATCCACAAGGCTGGATCTTCAGGACTCCCTGCATGTTTTTGAGGAGGCAATCTGGGGAAAGGCAACAGCAGAGGACTTTGTGAGGACTCCGAGGGGGAGGAGGACACATTTGGAATCCTAAAGAACCCAATACCCTGGAATCTCCAGGATCCAAACCAGAGGCCCAAGTGGGCAGTGGCCCTGAGAAGAATGAGGAAAAGGAGAAAAATGACTGAGCAGAGGCTCCAGTGGAGAGGGGGGACCCCACTGATAGGAAGTCCCTTGCTGGATCTATTGCCGGGAGTAGTGCCAACTTCCAAACCCTATCCCCAGAGAAGCTCAAGGACAGACAGGCTGGGAGGGGCCTGAGGCCACAACTGGCCCAACTGGCTGCAGAAGAGAGAAGAGCTGAGACTGACAAAGCCCTGGCAGATGCGAGGATGGCTGAAGCTGAAAGGGCCTGAGCCAGGGAAACACCATGAAAGAAAGGAAGATCTTGTGGGCTCATGAACTGAGTCTAAAGGAATTGGAATTAAAAGCAAAGCAAATAGAGTCAGTGGTGGCAGTGAAATTACCATTTCCAGTAGTGAAGGAAAGGTCCACACTTCCAGAGATTTAGTGACTGCTATCAGAGAGGGAGGTAACATAGACAGGTGGTTTGCCGTGAATGAGGGCACTCTAGTAGTGCAAAAGATCCCTGGAGAGGATTAGCGGGACTGTTGTAAGGAGGCATATACCTGGTGATGGGAAGGATACCCTACTGCTCTTAGGTGGGAGAGACTGGCTGAGGTATCTCACCATGAAGGAGAACATTGTCAAGAGATATGGCTTCATCCCAGAAAAGTGAAGGTTGAGATTTAGGGGCAGTAGGAATCTGTCACACCAGTCCTAGGGGATTTTGTGGGTCACATTTGCAGGGCATTGGATGGTTCGGTGAAGGGTAGCATGGTAAAAGCATGTAAATGACTGCACATTTTGATTGCTAATTAACACATGTTCAGCCACTGTTCTCCAGAGCTACACCAAAACCTGCTGGATTGTAAGTTCTCTCACCCCAGGAACCTTCAAAAGAGGCAGACCTCTGGGTGAGTACCAGAGTGTCTTGAATGACATTGGGGATTGATCCTACGAAGGGTGGCTCAGGTTCCCCATCAGATTGAGGGGAAGAAGCACAGTGACCCAGCCAGGTTCCAGCATAATAATGGTGGGAAAGGGTACAATGTCATTTCTGAGAGTAGGGAAATGGGGGGGCAGATGCCCAGGGCACCCTTTTCCAGCCCCAGTGCTTGGATTGCTCTCAGAGTGAGTACACACAGGGGGCCTGGTCTGTCCCAGGAGTCCATTCACTGAGGAGTGCTCCATAGTGTCAGTTGCACTGGATGGAGCAGATGCCACAATGGTCCTACCACTTCTGTTTTCTTGGGATACCACTCCACAAGGGAGGGTACACAGACCCAGATTGAAGGGCAGGAGCTGGAAACAGTCCACAGTGGGAGTACTAGTGGGCCGGAAGCTCTGAGTTCAGAGCAACCAAGACTGACGCTGGTGAGGCCCTATCTGGCCTGGGAGCACCATGCACTGTCACAGGGACAGAAGGCTGGGTCAGACTCTTACACAACACATGCAGAATATATTTCCCTTGTGGGGGGTAATTGTACTCCCTGGAAGTTCTGGTTTGCCAGATACATGTTCAGCCTAAGGGTACATACCCTGGGCTGAAGGACCAGTGCCAGGATACCACCTCTAAATTGGTTGAAGGGAGAGTGAAGAAAAATGCAAGGCACCTGGGGGTACTGCCCCCCACTCTGAGAAACATCAGGGAGCACTGGATGTCCCGGGGCCTGGCTCTTGACACTGACCGCTGTCAGTGGCCTCTGTTGGTTGCTGCCCTTATCAACAAACTTTCCTTGGGTTCGGGACAGATGTCAGACCCAAGGGGTGGAATGGGACACATCACTTTGTTAGCCATGGTGGTACTGGGATGCATCTGTGAGCAGAATAAAGTTGGGTGATTCACAGATGGGTTCCCCAGGTGAGGAGACGGAGTCCCCATGGGGTATCTTCGTGGTCTGAGAGTATAGACAGAGGGATCCAACTGGTTTCAGAGAGGTCTAGAACTCACAAGTGCCCCTACAGTAGTGGGCCATTGTCGATGTTCCATTGCCCTAAGCAGGGGAGCAAAACTAGGTATTGATTAGCCAGCCCTGGGTTCAGGCTGGAGGGGGTTGCCTTGGGATCCGCCTGCTGGGTTATCCCCAGACTTTTTGCCTTCCTCCTCCTTGTTTTCTGACCTTGTTCTGTTGATTTTAGGATTCTGGGCACTTTAGCACAGCTGACCAGTGCTAAGGTGCAGGTATTCTGTACTCTAAACAAGTTAACATTGGCTTCTCCACAATTGGCATATCTAATTTACTTATAAAGCCCTAGTACAGTGCTCTATATGTGCCCAGGGCATGTAAATTGAATGCTACTAGTGTGCCTGCAACACTGATTGTGCCACCCACTATAGTAGCCTTTCAAAAATTCCTCAGGCCTGCAACTGCAGAGCCTGTGTGTATAGTTTTAAACTGCCATTTCAACCTGCAAGTACATCCACGTGTCACCCCTAAGGTAGGACTTAGTTAGCCCCAAGGCAGGGTGCAGTGTAATAAAAAGTTGGACATGTACTTTTAAGTTCAACATGTCCGGGTAGGGAAAATTGCTCAATTATTTCTAAACTTCTGCAAGGCCTATCTCTCCCATAGGTGCGGCCTTAAAGTGTAGTGTAACTTACAACTGGAAAAAGATAGAAATTTGTAGTTTGGTGTCTCTGGGTTCCCAATTTAAAATCACAACTTATGATAAAGTCGGATTTTAAATTGTAGGTCTGAAAATGACACTTTTACAAAGTAGGTATTTTCTTACTTTGATTATAATGTGCCCCTTCCTGTCTCTGATTACACGCCTGGGGTTGACAGCTGCACTTTGTGCATTCCCTCTAGACAGAACTGCTGTGCTACCAGAAGGGACTGACACTCTGTTACAGTATTGCTGTGTTGGTCTACTGCTTGCTGTGTGTGGTTTTGTAGGAGGGACTGCCACTTTGCTACTTGCTTTGCTGTGTTGGCCTGATGTCTACTGCTTCTTGCCTGCAGTAAAAACAACTGGACTTGTTCTCAATGTCCTTGCACCCAAGATTCTTCTAAGGTTTATAGACATGCCCCTGTTTGCATGCACTCTCAGGGACTGCCTGCAACTCTTCTGGTGTTGCTGGACTCTGCCATCTGTGAGTCCTACCCTTATCTGAGATGCCTCCTCTAGTCCTGGACCTCAGAAGTGAGTGCTGTAGCTAATTTCAGCAAAAATTGACTCATCGCCACAGGTCCATAATAAATACTGACACATAACCTCGAGTTCATGGACAATATCAAAGCATCATACCTTCGACATCTACACTTTGCTCCACCAAAGGTACTGTTTCAGCGGGCCCTGTGTGGGTTCTGTAGCCGGCCTACCCATCATCATGGTTGGCCTGGATTTTGGATTTGCGCCGGTCCCTCACGACCTCAAGTAACATTTTGACCCCTAGTGATTTCTATGCTCTGTTTTCACATATAGGCCCTCATTTCGACCTCGGCGGTCTTTTTCAAAGACCGCCTAGATACCACTGTGCTGAAGACCACCAGTGCAGGCGGTTTTCCGCACGGTGTATTATGACTGCTGGCAGCCCTCCATCCTTTTTCGGATTGAAAGCCACCAGCAGCCATACTGGCAGTCAGCGGGGAAGTGGAGGCTGCTCCACCTCCACCGCCCGTCATCAGAACACCGCCCACCGAATCACATTCCATGATTCGGTGTGGCGGTGTTCTGGTGAGGGGGATCTGGCGGCAGAGCAGCCCCCATAGATTCCGTCCCCTCCCGGAGGATCAACGGACAAGGTAATTTGATCGTCCGTTAGGGGAGGGGGGTGATGTGTGTTGTGTGCGTGCATGGGCGTGTGCGTGTGAGTATGTAGAGGAGGTGTGTCAGTGCATGTATACATGCGGGGGGTGTTGTGTGTATGGGAAATGTGTGCGGGTCGGTCTATGTGCATGTCTGTTTGTATGTGTGCGGATATGTGTAGTAGTGTATGTGTTCATGTAGGGGTGTGTGTCTGTGCATGTTGGGGGTAGGGGTGGGGAGGGGTGTGTGTCAGTGCATGTTGCTGGTAGGGGTGGGGAGGGGGTATATGTTTGTGCATGTTGGGGGTAGGGGTGGGGGTGTGTGTCTGTGCATGTTGGGGGTAGGGGTGGGGAGAGGGGTCCTGCCACCTTTGGTGGGTGGCAGGGGGGTGAGAGGTGTGGGGGGAGGACTCAGGGTGGGGAGGAGTGTGGGGGAGACCCCTATCAGTGCCAGGGAAGGAATTCCCTGGCACTGATAGTGCCTACCGCCATGGATTTTGTGGTGGTTCCAAACCACCCGAAATCCATGGGGGTATGCAGGGTCCTGATACCGCCGGCGGTCTAGTGACTGCTGCTGGGCTGGAGACCAAAGTCTCCAGCCCAGTGGTCATCACCGCCCTGGCGTTCGGAGTGGAGAAGTGGCGGATGACCATGGCGGTAACCGGCATAGTCATAATCCCATTTTATTTCCGCTGGCCTGTTGAAGGTTTTACCGCCACATCTCCCCCGTCTGCCAGAGTCATAATGAGGGCCATAAACTTTAAAATTTCATAGCTCGATTTCTACTGATTATATTTTTTGTTATTTTGATTTCCTTTCACTCAGATAAATATTCTCTAGTTATCTAATCAGGTGTAGAATATTTTTGTGGTGTCTTTCACTGTGTTACTGTAATTAAGTGTTAATACTTTACACATTGCCTCTTAAATTAAGCCTGACTGCTCTGTGCCAAGTTACCAGAGACCGAGCACAGGTTAATCAGGGACTGTAACTGACATACCCTGAACAGCTCTAGTCCATGAGGAAACAAAGCAGATGTCACACAGTGGGACCCACATCTGTGAAATCGTAAGGGAAAGTGACAACTCAGTGACCACACACTGGGTGAAAACAACAGACAGTTGAGAGGTATTAGTGTTAAAGTACATGTAGTAAGCAGGTTTGTATTCTTACCTGTGTCTCACTGGAAATATTGCAGGATCACTGAGTTCCTGTTGTCGATGTCCTCTTCTTCTGCTTCCTCGTCTTCACTGTCCACAGGCTCCACAGCTGCAACAACACCGCCATCTGGACCATCCTCCTGCAGAAAAGGCACCTGTTGTCGCAAAGCTAAGTTGTGAAGCATACAGCAGGCCACGATGATCTGGCACACCTTCTTTGGTGAGTAGAATAGGGATCCTCTTGTCATATGGAGGCACCTGAACCTGGCCTTCAGGAGGCCGAAGGTCCTCTCTATAATACGCCGAGTTTGCCCATGGGCCTCATTGTAGCGTTCCTCTGCCCTCGTCCTGGTATTCCTCACTGGGGTCAGTAGCCATGACAGGATGGGGTAACCAGAGTCACCAGCAAATGGCAAGGGACAACTGTTAGACACACACTAACCTGTAGGGATATCCCCGGACCCCGACAACCATTCCAGGTGCTCACCTAATAGCCACACACAGTGCCTCTGGATTGGCCCCATCACATAAGGGATGCTGCTATTCCGCAGGATGTAAGCGTCATACACTGAGCCAGGGAATTTGGCATTAACATGGGAGATGTACTGGTCGGCCAAACACACCATCTGCACATTCATGGAATGATAACTCTTCCGGTTTCTGTACACCTGTTCACTCCTGCGGGGGTAACAAAGCCACATGTGTCCCATCAATGGCACCTATGATGTTGGGGATATGTCCCAGGGCATAGAAGTCACCTTTCACTGTAGGCAAATTCGATGTAGCTCCGCATGTATTTCAGCAGGGCAGACAACACTCTGGACAACACGTTGGAAAACATTGTCTGGGACATCCCTGATGCTATGGCCACTGTTGTTTGAAATTACCCACTTGCAAGGAAATGGAGTACTGACAGCACCTGCACTTGAGGGGGGATTCCTGTGGGATGGTGGATAGCTGACATCAGGTCTGGCTCCAGCTGGGCACACAGTTCCAGGTTTGTGGCACGATCAAGCCTGTAGGTGATGATTACATGTCTTTCCTCCATTGTCGACAGGTCCACCAGCGGTCTGTACACCGGAGGATGCCGCCATCTCCTCACATGTCCCACCGGACGGTGCCTATGAAGGTCAAAAGCGAGCACAGAGTCAATCAACTCAGATGTACGTACCCACAGCTTACACAGAACACTAATCATAATCAGAAATTTGGCCTGTATGAGTGTTGAGGCAAGGCCTAGGTATGTGTGATGCAGTTAAAAATTAAGCCATGTGGGCCCCTGAAATGGAGGCTGCCTGACCTGTAAAGTGGGACAATGAGATGTGAGGTAACTGCGCTGGCATTGTACACCATCGCGGTAGGCGGTCGAAGGCCACGGCGCAATTCTGCATTGGTTAACATTGGACCCTATGGGTCCCGGGAGCCAATGACGATGTATGCCAGCGGTGACGGTACGCACCGCTGGGGAAGTGACTGCCATTTTCTATCTGTTCAATCAATTGATACCTGACATTCGACAGGAGAGGACCTACACTGCAAGTGCTGCTGTGACCTCGGTCTGGAAGAGACAATGCCTTGTGCGTCTGGGGAAAGGGCCCCTGCCTTCACATCGGAGGATTTGGATAAACTTGTGGATGGGGTCCTCTCCTAGTACACGCTACTCTACGGTCCTCCAGACAAACAGGTAAGTACACCGTTACCATGCTGTATGGGCAATGCCTGTGTGGAGTGGGGTGGATGAAAGATGGGGGGGAAGATTGAGTCGTGCATGAAACGACGGTGAGTGCATGTGCCACATGGCAAGGGTAGGGATGGGGGCCAATGACTGTGACAGTGCAGTTGGTAATAACCTTTATTTTCCCCATATACAATTCATGTAGTTCAGGGCCCACCAGAAAAAGGATATTTGGCGTGCCATCGCCAAGGACGTCCGGACCCTGGGGGTCTACCACAGAAGGAGCACCACTGCCGTAAGAGATGGAAGGACATTCGCCGCTGGAGCAAGAAGACGACTAAGGCCCAGCTGGGGATGGCCTCCCAACGTGGGAGAGGTGCCCGTTGCACCATGACCCCCCTGATGTTCAGGATCCTGGCGGTGGTGTACCCGGAGTTGGATGGGTGCTTGAGGGCATCACAGCAGCCACAAGGGGGTGAGTACACTCTCATTCTGCTGATTTTGCGTGCAGTGGAGGTGTCTAGGTGGGGGTGGTGGGCTGTGGGTTTCGCTAGGCCAGGACGAGTGTGCTAGTTAGGTTCCCTTGTTCTGGCAGACCCTGTGGCACCCCACCACACCTGTGTAGAGTGCCAAGTACACCTAGTCAGGCTCCTGTGTCATCAATGTGTGCAGATGTCGGCCATAGCCTTGTAGGCCATGTCCCAGGGATTGAACAGTGGAGCCCAAGTGCGTGGCGTAGTGCAGGGGGCTTCTGTGCCTGTCGTGTCCACCAACGGTAGCAGTAATGTATGAACTCAACATGTCTTCCTTTTGTCATCCCCCCACTTTTTGTGGTCTCCCTATTCTTGTGTGCATTAGCATCATCAGGCGGAGGAGCATTGGCACCGGAGCAGGAGGGAGCTGCATCCCACATGGGCCTGGAGGGCGACACTATGGACTCGGAGTTCACCAGTGGGACGAAGGGCGAGGGGAGCTCCACAGCGGGGACAGGAGCTGAGACAAGTGATACTGGCTCATCCTCTGATGGGAGCTCCCTTGTGGTGGCAGCAACATCTGTGCCCAGCATCTACAGGTACAGCCGCCACCCCCCCTACCAACACCGCCCTCCCAGCAGTCCCTCAGCCTTTGCCCTGTGTCCGCTCATCCAGGAGGGTGGGCATCACCTTCGCCCCAGGCACCTCAGCCCCTGCCCCAGTCACCCCTGCTGCCCTCAGTGAGGAGGCCATTGACCTACTCAGGTCCCTCACTGTTGGGCAGTCTACCATTTTCAATGCCATCCAGGGTGTAGAAAGGCAGTTGCAACAAACAAATGCATTCCTGGAGGGCATTCATTCTGGTCAGGCAGCCCTTCAGCCATCCACCTCACGACAGCCTACAGCGCATGCACCTTCACCCAAAGTCACCAAACGAACACCTCCTACCACCACAACCTCTTCCTCCAAACCCCCTCCAGCTAACCGTCCCAGTGTTTCCAAGAAACTTTTCCTGTCCAAACTTGACCTCTTTCCCTCACCTCCCCCACCCCGTCAGTCTCCTAGGGCCCGACTCTCCTGGTCCCAAACTAGCACCTCAGCCACAATATCTCCGGGACCAGTGGTGCCTGTAGTCACCGGAATCTGGAGTGCTCCGGCCACCAGGGCAGCCAGTGTGGCACGGAGCCACAGCACGTACAGTCCCCCACCTGTCAAGCATCAAAAGTTGGCCAGTGCCCGGCGAGAGAGGGGGATGACTCCAGCCACCAAAGCTGCTCCCAGGGGCACAGGTGGGAGTGTGGAGTCAGCTTCGACACCTTCCAAGGTGGGGAAAGGCCACAAGAAAGTCAGCAAGTCTTGGAAGAACAGCACGGTGAGAAGACTGCTATCATCCCCACTGCCCAGGAGGCCACTGCCATCATCCCTGCTGCCCAGGAGGCCACCACCATCATCCCTGCTGCCCAGGAGGCCACTGCCATCTTCCCCGCTACCCAGGAGGCCACCGCCAGCACCAGCCCAGCTGCCCAGGAGGCCACCACCAGCCCAGCTGCCCAGGAGGCCACCGCAAGCACCAGCCCAGCTGCCCAGGAGGCCACCGCAAGCACCAGCCCAGCTGTCTAGGAGGCCACCGCCAGCACCAGCCCAGCTGCCCAGGAGGCCACTGCAAGCACCAGCCCAGCTGCCCAGGAGGCCACCGCCAGCACCAGTCCCGCTGGGCCAGACAGGACCGGCTGCACCAGTCCCGCTGGGCCAGACAGGACCGCCAGCACCAGCCCCGCTGGGCCAGACAGGACCGCCAGCAGCTGAGTCACTGGGCCAGACAGGACCGCCAGCAGCTGAGTCACTGCCAAGGACCCCGCCGCAACAAGCACCGCTGAACAGGACACCGCCGCCACAAGCACCGCTGCCAAGGACACCGCCACAACAAGCACCGCTGAACAGGGCACCACCGCCACAAGCACCGCTGAACAGGGCATCGCCGCCACAAGCACCGCTGAACAGGACACCGCCGCCACAAGCACCGCTGCCAAGGACACTGCTGCAACAAGCACCGCTGGCCCATGAGCGCTAAGGGCACTGACGCTACTGAGTCCGTCACGAGCAGGATGAAGCACTCTGGGCACAAGGCCCCCTCCAGAACCAGTGGAGAGATACATCCACTACCTCTGTCCTTGGCAGGATGAAGCACTCTGGGCACAAGGCCCCCTCCAGAACCAGTGGAAAGATACATCCACTACCTCTGTCCTTGGCAGGATGAAGCACTCTGGGCACAAGGCCCCCTCCAGAATCAGTGGAGAAAGGCATTCACCTGAGAGACCGTGGCTTTGCACTCCCCAGGATGAAGCAGTGGGCAACCCACCCACTGCAGAGACTTGAGAGATTGTGGCTTTGCACTCCCCAGGATGCAGCAGTGGGAAACCTACCCACTGTAGAGACTTGAGAAACTGTGGCTTTGCACTCTCCAGGATGGAACAGTGGGCAACCCACCCACTGTAGAGACTTGAGAGACTGTGGCTTTGCACTCCCCAGGATGGAACAGTGGGCAACCAACCCACTGTAGAGACTTGAGAGACTTTGGCTTTGCACTCCCCAGGATTGAACGTTGGGCATATGGCCCCCTCATGGATTTGGCATCGTGCACTCAACCGGCTGAGGTGCCCCCCCTTTCCCTTTCCCCTGAGGTGCCTGTTTTATTGCTATCTGCAGTGTTCTCTCCATCATGTTCGGGGATTGAGAATGGGCCTCACCCATGCCGTGTGGGCCCAGTGTTCCACGGACTTCAATGGAGCACTACCTGGACTACTATTCTTGGTGTATATATTTGTTTATGGTGTATATATATTTTTGCGTCCTGGATTTTAATAGATTACAATGGTTACACTCATTTGCTTTTGTCTTTGCATTCTTCCGGAGGGTTTGGGGAGTGTAACTGTGATGTATCATGATGTATTAGTGTGTGTGTTGTAGTGGGTGAGGGTGGGGGTAGAGGTGTTGCGTGTTACGTGTGTGTGTCTCTGTTTTTTCCTTCCCCCCTCCCCTGTGTCGTAGGTGCAGTACTCACCGTTGTCTTCGCCGCCGGTGTTCGTGCTCCTGGTAGAGGAGCAAGAAGATGAGGGTTGGCAGGATCTGGAGCTTGGGGTCCATGGCGTCCGGATTCCTCGTGAGGTGTGTAGAGGTGAGCGTTTTCCCTTCTAAGTCCTGTTTCTGCCGTGTTTTTGTCCGCAGTGAATCTGCCCAGGAAAAGGTGGCGGATTGGTAGGTTGTGATACTGTGGGCGGTACATTGTCCTGTCTATTGGCGGTGACCGCCAAGCTGTTTGTTTGTACCGCCGTGGTGGTCGGAGTGTTAAAATGGCTGTCTTTGTTGGCAGTTTCCGCCACGGTCGTAATTGCACATTTTTTAACGCCGGCCTGTTGGCGGTCTTACCGCTGCTTTAACACTGACCACCAGGGTTGTAATGACCACCTCAGTTTCTAATTGTTGTCCTCACTATTGTGGTTTTATCAAACAGTGAAAGATTTGATTTGAATTTGGAGACCGGAACAGTTGAAACTTTCTAAATCAACAATTGAAGAAGTTTTTCATTACTCATCAATCTATTGACGTGAACAATTTGGGTAGTGTGGCATGGTCGCTGCTCAGCTTCATGTCCAGTTTACAAAGTGAACCACTTATTTTCAATATTCATAGTTTTTGATTATTCACTCCACTGCCCTGCAAGTGCTATAAATGCAACATGCTTTTTAAAATAAAAAAAGTACCAACACATCATTCATTATTGTTGACTGAAAACTAGGAAAGCTCATCTTTTTGTTGGAAATTAGGTAAGTTCCCATTAGGTTGTTTTGAGGCATGTCTGCCATCACTAGTCAACAATTTCCTCCTCCGTTCAGACCTAATACACAGTTCAGATGATTTTGGGACTTGCATTATATTCTCAAAAATGCTTTGGACAATGCACCCCATCCCATTGTGTCTAGTTTTAATGCATGTCAATTAAATGGATTTGGTGTGTGTGAGTAGTAGACAAAACCATTTAAAACTGTTGCTCTTTTCTCATCACCCATTTAAACAAGGGTGCCTGTTTACTAAGACAGAAGATAAATTTGCAGATATTGTATGTAGTCCATTGTTACATAAATTAAGGCAACCGGCTCTTAGCCTTTACATGTTTCCAGAAATGTAGTAATTTCACCTAGACTAAAAATGGTATAGGTATGGGGAGGACATAACAGTGCTGTATTACATTACAGGTACAACATTAATAACCTCCAGATTTTTTCTCAACAGAATTTTGACATTTATCATATGTAGGAAGTCTTAAACTTAAAATATTGGTGTTGTGACACCCCTCGCGCACCCATTGGTCCCTTGCCTCCTGCCTCCCAGTTGCTCCTCCCTCCCACCTCCCCCTCTTAATGGCGGCCGCTGCGGAGACCCGTGTGACCACCTGACCTGTTTCTGGCCAGGAGTCCACTTGGCTCCACCAGACGCCTCCGTGCCCCTGATCCCCATCTGCTGCCTGGAATCAAGATCGAGGCCCTCCACCACCCGCAGGCACCCGCCTGCGCCTCATCCCTGGTGCCTAGTGGTAGGCTTACTGTGTCATTGCATTTAGCTTTTTCGTTGTTTAGAACTGCTATTTCGTTCACCGTACTGTTTGGAATTGCCATTGTGCCTTTGTTCTTGTCCGATTAGTTTTACTGTGCCTGTTTTTAGAGCCCGTGTCGGTGTCATTGCATTTAGCTTTTTCGTTGTTTAGAACTGTTATTTCATTCACCGTACTGTATGGAGTTGCCATTGTGCCTTTGTTTTTGCCCGATCCTTTTTGCTGTGCCTGTTTTTGGGGTCTGCCCGGCCCAGCCGGTTCTCACAGGTTTCCCCGCCCCCCCTCGAGCACCCGTTGGTCCCACCTCCCAGCTTCTCCTCCATTCCACCTTCACCTCTTAATGGCGGCCACTGTGCGGCCGCGTCGTTGGCGCGCCCGAGGCAAGCCCATCTGCACTCGTCCGCGCCAGGACCGCTCCCAGCGCCGGTCCCCCTGGTCCTCTCAACCCTGACCCCCCTAGACAACACTACTCAGCCACCACGCTCCACACCCTCAACCCAGGTCTGCACCCTACCTGCGGCCAAGCCAACCCCAAGCCCACACATGGACCTTTACATGCTACGCATGCCGGTTCTCCAGCACCCCCACAAACACCAAAAACACTCACACACTCCACGCCAACACGCCCTACACCAACACGCCCCACAACAACGCCAGCACGTTTTACAACAACACCAACACAACCCACAACAACATTAACACCCCCACAACAACACCACTAAGCACCACAACAACAACACCAAAAACACCCACAAGATCCACGCTAACCCCAACACGCCCTACCCGAACCCCAACACGCCCCACAACAATGCTAGCATGCTCTGCAACAACACCAACACCCCCCACAACAACACCATCACGCACCACAACAACAACAGCCCCCACAACCACTTTAACTGCATACTCCTAAACACCGGCTCCGTACACAAGCATGCCATCGAACTCTGGGACCTGATCACGTCACACTCCCTGGACATTTCCTTCCTCATGGAAACTTGGAAGAATCCCTCATCTCTGCCCAACATAGCCATAGCCATCCCAGAAGGCTAATAAATCTATCGTAGAGATCGTCTAAACAAACCAGGAGGTGGCATCGCCATTATACATAAAAACAGCATAAAGATCACCACCAACACACACAACACCCTAGACAGCACAGAACACCTAAACTTCCGAATTCACATAAACGCCAACACCACCCTCAGAGGAACCCTCATTTACAGACCACCAGGACCTCTCCCCCCTTCTGTGAAGCCATCGCTGACACCATCAGCCCCCACGCCTTCACTTCCACAAACTACATCCTCCTTGGTGACATTAACTTCCACCTGGAGAACCCCCACGACCACAACTCCACATCCCTACTAGACAACCTCACGAACCTAGGACTCAAACAACTAGTCACCTCACCCATGCACTCAGCAGGTCACACGCTAGATGCGATTTTCACCTCCAGCAACCACATAACCTTCACACACACCACCGAACTCCATTGGACCGACCACCACTGCGTCCACTTCTCCTTCTCGAAACCCCACACACACCACCACCAACACACCACACCCTACCGCATGTGGGACAAGATCCCCACAGAACACCTTAACGCCCAGCTCGCACATAACCCCCCAAACACCAACAACCCCAACATTGCTGCCCCTAACCTCACACAATGGATTACAACTTGCGCTGACTCACTCGCCCCTCTTAAAAGAAACATCACCACCCGCAACATCAAGAACACCCCTGGTTCACCACTGAACTCTAAGCCTCCAAGCGTGAATGCCACAAAACCGAGAAAGCTTGGCACCAGGAACACTCAATGACCAACTTCTCCACCCTCAAAACCACCATACGCAAACATCACCAACTCATACGGACTACCAAAAGGGCTTACTACAAGGAATGCATAGACAGTAACTCACATAACAGCAAGGAACTCTTTATCATCATCAAAGAGCTCACCAAACCCAAATCCTGCAACATCGACCCCACTAACACAAAAACCTCTGCAACTCCCTCTCCAACCACTTCCACCTCAAAAATATGGACATACACAACAGCTTCACACCACCAGCACCCACCACCTCCACCACCGACTCGACCAACAACACACACACCCTCCCCAAACTACTTCGCACGTGGGGCCCTACCAACGATGAAGAAACTGAAAAAAACATGAATTCCATCCACTCAGGCTCCCCCTCGGACCCCTGCCCCCACCGCATCTTCAACAAGGACAGCCCAACTATCGCTCCCAAGCTTTGCACCGTAATCAACAGCTCCTTCGACTCCGCCACCTTCCCAGACTCCTGGAAGCACGCAGAAGTAACCGCACTCCTGAAAAAACCCAAAGCAGACCCTGATGACCTCACGAACTACCGCCCAATTTCTCTTCTCCCCTTCCCCACCAAGGTCGCTGAAAAGTTAGCGCACGCCCGCCTGTCTCACCTCCTAGAGGAAAACAACGCGCTTGACGCCTCCCAGTCTGGATTCCGCAAGAACCACAGCACTGAGACCGCCCTCATTGCATGTACTGACGACATCAGAAACAGAGTCGACAAGGGCGAGACCATCGCACTCATTGTCCTGGACCTCTCTTCAGCCTTCGATACTGTCTGCCACCTAATACTCCGTACACGCCTCTACGACACAGGAATCCGACACAAGGCCCTGGACTGGCTCGCCTCTTTCCTCGCCGAAAGGACCCAGAAAGTCCACCTACCTCCCTTTCAATCCCCAGCAACCAAGATCATCTGCGGAGTTCCCCAAGGGTCCTCCCTCAGCCCCACCCTTTTCAACATTTACATGGCCCCGCTCGCCAACATTCTTCGCCCGCACGCAATCACCATCATATTCTACGCAGACGACACCCAACTCGTCATCTCCCTCACCAGAAACCCCACCACCGCCAAGACCAACCTCCACGCCGGACTCCTAGACACCATCAAACGGATGACAGCAAGCCACCTCAAACTAAACTCCAACAAAACCGAAATCATCATCTTCGGCCCCAACAAAACAATATGGTACAACTCCTGGTGGCCCACCAGCCTAGGATCACCCTCAACACCTGCCACCCACGCACGCAACCTCTGCATCATCTTAGATTCTTCTCTCTCCATGACCCAGCAAATCAACTCTATCACCTCCTCCTGTTTCAACACCTTCCGCATGCTGCGAAAAACCTTAAAATGGATACCCATAGAAACCAGAAAAACCATCACCCATGCATTCATCAGCAGCAGGCTAGACTACGGAAACGCCCTCTACTCTGGCACTACAGTCAAGCTTCAGCAGAAACTCCAGAGGATCCAGACCTCAGCTGCACGCCTCATCTTGAACCTCCCACGCCATGAACACATCTCCGCCCACCTCAGATCCCTTCACTGGCTTCCTATTGACACAAGGGTCATCTTCAAAGTCCTCATCCATTCACACAAATCCCTCCAAAACACTAGACCAGCCTACCTCAATGAAAGAGTGAACTTCCACATTCCCACTCGCCACCTCCGCTCCGCCAGCATCGCCCTCGCCACAGTCCCCTGCATCCAACGCACCAAATCCGGAGGCAGATCCTTATCCTACCTCACCCGCAAAGCCTGGAACTCCCTCCCCACCAACCTTCGCAAGATCCAGGACCTCCTGTCCTTCAGAAAACACCTCAAGACATGGCTTTTCGAACAGTAAAACGGCAGACCGCCCCCCACCCCTATTTTTCCCCCGCCTTGAGACCCTTACGGGTGAGTAGCGCACTCTATACATTTTTTTGATTGATTGATTGATAATAAATGAAATGCCTAGTAGTGATGGAAGTGTACTTTCTGCACCCCAGGGTATTTTGGGGTTATAGAAAGGTTGAGCACACTGCCCTTATCTGCACCCGGCAAGCTTTGTTAAAGGCTTCCCGTAGTGGAGTCTGGGACAGTGAGTCCTTTCCATAATACTGGCCCTGGTATTCTTGTTTCTTATTTTGGCCCTGGAATCATGCTGACAGAAGCATATGTGCAGATATCGAGGCCTGTTGGTCTGTTCCGTGCCCTGGAGGGGCTAACTGGCCTCATTACTCAGAGTGGACTACAGTTCCTGTTGTGAAAGCAGCTCATAGAATGGTGGTGGCAGTACACTGTGGTAAAGAGAAGTCATAGTATGACCGGACCTTTTTATGTGTGTTATTGGAGTTGAGGCCTGCTGCCCTCCGGCATAATACTTTGCTTCTATGTCCACACCTAAGCTCTTGCTCTGACATCCCGAGTGTGTGCTAAGGATATTTGCATGTGTAGCAAGTGTATTACGTGCAGTGTATGTTAGTGAGTCAAAGTAATGTAGGCTAGTGGAATCCTTTTTGGATATCCCTGGTCTGGCCTAGCACGAGATGAAGGGTGAGGACTGTACTTCCAGACACTGGGTATTGCTTTTTTTCCTTAGCCAGATGGAAGAAACTCAAACACTAAATTGAGGGGAATGGAGGCAGAACCACCTTTAGAATTTCTTTCGTCGGCTGGGAGTTTATGATTATTCTTCCCGAGCACAGTTGTTTAGTGGATGGTAAGGCATAGTGTTGGAAATTCAGTTCCTGGTTAGGAACTTAAATCAATATTTGAGGTCTGCTCTTTTTGATGTGCCTGATAATACCTTCAGTTGGGCTGATGACAGCAAAATGCAGAAACCACATACCTCTTTGTGCTTCTGTTCTTGGTGCCCTAAGACGGAGACAGTGCCACTATGAGAAGCATTACTCTACACAAAAGCTATGTCTGGAGAACAACACTTAAAAGGTGAAGTTACACCTTTATGCCACTTTGTAAAAATATGTGCTATTTGCAGTGAAAATGTACAGTGCAACTCACCATTCACTGTACACATTAACCAGTAATGCATGGGATGTACAGAACACAAGTGGATGTTGTTCATGGTTGTTTTGTTAAATTCATAATTTCACCAAAAAGTGATTCGATGATGCATTTTGTACCAAAATGTGGTGCCAAATCATGCATTTGAATTTCCATAATTACACATAATTTTGCTGAAATTTCACATAAATAGGCAAATTTCACTCACCACATTCTGGATCTACGTTTCCAATCCAGAAATTGTACATAAAAGTGGGACCCAAATCACCCCACTTTGGTCCAGTAACAAGTCCTTTATGACCAAGAAAGAGAGTGCTACACAGAGAACTCACAGGGCTGCCGTGCAAACATAGCTGGTATCTGCCTGACAGCCAGTTCCCTAAAGGTGAGAGGACATCACCTGAAGTACATCATCACAAGTCTGGACTTACAACTGGAAAATCTGTGAACCTACCCAGAGGTGCCTAGAGGCCTTCCTGACTGAAGAAGGACTGAAGCAGTTTGCCTGGCTCTGGATTAGGTCCTTGACATCAGGAGCAAACAACATCAATCTCCATGGTTGACACCTAGTACCTCCTGACTGCCCTGTAGACAACAGAACTGGGTCTGACAACTGGCGATGCTGACAAGCAGTACGTCTTAAAATATGTTCTATGTACATACTTAATGTGTGCAAGTGTTTGTCAGTGGCACCTCCAACACCTCTATGAGCAACAGACCTCTTTGGAGTTAGTCTCATGAAGACTCCCGAACCTCACGTTAATATATTACTCTCTGCTTGGGGCTTTCTGTCTCTCTTGAGGCTTGACCAGACTAAAGCATTGATATTTACATGCGTTGCATATCACTCGAGTGACACTGGGAGCATGCTGCATGTAAGTGTCCCATGCTACTGTGTTAGTGTTACATGTCCCGACGCACCTCGGCTAAGTCTCAGTGCAGTAGGCCAGACTGAGTTTAATTGTGAAATCTAGCAAGCCTGATTAACTATTATTATAAGCCATTATTAACCAAAGTGTACTCTGCTCCCCGTATCCACTCTACTCCACCTCGAAATTTCAAAATCTGCATCTTAAAAAACCTCTTCAGGTCTAGCTTTACATCGTAATGACCCTGTCCTTCATGGGACAAATTGTACATTCCACGCATTTAAATCTTATCCATTAAAAGTGCTGTTGTTGTGCACCTTTGCCAAACCGGGTACTTGAAATGCACCCTAACGCTCCCTTGCACATAATTAAGGAAACATATTTTTCAAATGTCCTTTCTCAGTGTTTTTATCTGTTGCTGGATTTATTTTTATTTTTACTGCTCACTTTCAGAAGAAGGGGGTTGTGCACATTAACAAGACATTTTTTTAGAGCTAGTATGGCAGAGCAGTGAGGAAGTGCAACTGGTGCTGAAACTGAATGAGACCTGTCAGTCAAAGATTCAAATCCCAGCCAACAAGTCATTTTTCTGGGGCGAATGCACTCAGAGGCCTATTTATACTCTGTTTGCACTGAATTAGCGTCATTTTTTTAACTCTAATTCAGTGCAAAACTAACTCCATATTTATACTTTGGTGCTAGACCCGTCTAGCCCCAAATTTGTGGAGTTAAAGTCATTTTTTGGAAGTGGAAACATATCATGCCTTAATGAAATGCAAGGTAGGTGTTCCCGTGCAAAAAGTGGCACTATTGCCTTAATGCCATATTTATACTCCCATGCAAAAATGGTGCACACGAGGGAGGAGGGGTCAAAAAAGGGTGCAAAGCTTGCTTTGCCCCATTTTTTAACACCTAGGTCAGGGCAGGCGTTAGGGGACCTGTGTGCCTATTTCCAAGTCCCAGGCCCCAGGAACACCCACACCAGAGGGACAGCGGAAGATGGGGGACCCCATCCCAGGTAAGTACAGGTAAGTTCAGGTAAGTATTTTATTTTATTTTTTAAAGTGCCATTGGGTGCCCTGAAATGGCCTACCCTACATGGCACTGGCTGGTCCCCTGCGCTGGCCATTGGGGTGTTGGGCATGATTCCTGTCTTTTCTAAGACAGGATACATGTGGTATAGATGGTTTTGCATCAGTAAATGACTCTAGGCAGTTTAGAGTCAATTTTATCACTCTAACCCACCTAACGTCATTTTTTGGTGCAAAAACCCCTTCTTCCATACAGGCAGCCCAACCTGACTAAATTATTTATTTTTTGCTGCTAGGCTACCCTTTGCACCGGTTTGTACCATTCCATAAATATGGTGCCTGGCTGGTGCACAGAAATGGTGCAAGCTGGTTCTAAACTTTTTGGTGCAAAACTGAGTTTGTGCAGTTTTGCACCAAAAAGTATACATCAGGGCCTCAGGCCCTGATGTATACTTTTTTGCACTGCATTACCATCATTTTTTGACACAAAAGAGGTGCAAACTTACAAAATACAATTGATGCAAAAGCGTCTCAAACTTACAAAATACAATTGTATTTTGTCAGTTTGCGCTGCTTTTGCGTAAAAAAATGACTGTAATGAGGCACAAAAAATTTAGAAATCAGGGCCTAAGTTGGGTAATAGTTACCCGTTGTTAAAATGGTAAGTTTAGTGTTATATTGGTGTGCCACTTTACAGCTTTTTCATTCCTACCGATACACTAATATTTCCTTCTAGTGTGATCTTGGTGAGTCACTTTGTTCTTTCAATCCCATCTCACCATGAAATTGATACTGACTCTTTTTGTGGGATAGGTGAGGTGGGGTAAATCTTTTTACCTCATTATCACTGTGGTACGGTACTGACTCTCGGTGTGATCTTCGTGAAGCCTGTAATCGTGTTCCTACGCTGCCTCTTTCACCGACGAATCTGATGCTAGTACCAAAGACAGTAGGCAGTGGCCATGATTCAGTGGACGATGCAAGTAGTGGAAGTGGACGGCAGATTCCTTAAAAAACTGATAGGTTTGATGAGGCACCTTAGATCCGAGGCCATGGCTTGGTTTTCAAGAGTGTTAGAGCGAGCCTTATCTCCTGTGTCCGGTTGAGGTTCCAGAGAATTTCGCAGCCTTTAGGAAGAATTTAACCTGCAGAAGGTACCGCAGTAAAGAAGCTGCTCCTGTTGCCTGCGGACGCAGTGGCTTCATTTTTGGAAGAAGCTTTTTCTTGCATTTTAAGTATGCAAAATAAGTGCCGCATTATTTTCAGACTTTAACAAGGTTTTGCATTTTTGCTGTTTGAGGCAGCTCAACTCCCAGTGCAATGGGATTTATGCAAAGCTTCTCCCAATATTGTATGCAGCCAAAATCATGAAATTATATTATGTAAATGTGAATGCCTAATTGAGAGCCAATGGTCAAATTTCCATAATGAAGATGCCAGATGCAATGTGTTCTTGGAGGCCTTTGGGAATGTAGCGGTTTTGTCTTGCATCCATGTTTATTATAAGAAAACAATATGAATGTGAGGCCTGCGAGCAATACAGTTTTTTTTCACAGCTCATCGCAATCGGCCTTTCAAATTCCCCAAATATTAACGCTGCATATCAGCGTAACCTGTATTTTGTCCTGTAAATCGTGTTTTCCGCGTTTGATTAATGACGTAATTGTTGCACATTTGGGCTGCTCAGATTCACTGACTGCAATTGTTATTTATTATGCAATAGAATGAAACGGCATCATTTCGCAAAAGGAATAGTGGAATTTTATACAATCTTGAACTATAGATTATTCCATTGACCAAGGACATTTTTTTCAGTATCCGAAACAAATAAGAACAAAGAAAACGAAAAAGCAAGATTTGAATAGCTAATGTAGTCTAAAACTGACCGATTTGTTACAGTAAGATGCCATAATCGTTCTGTGAGCGGAACAAAGGAGCGTGGCCACTGCCCAAATTAAATATTTCTCGATCTAATACTCTCCTTTAATTGTAATGAATCGACTCATTTGAAGATATGTTGCCCATTATCTGATTTCATGGAGCTCCGCCATGTCAGCTTGCTTTCGAAGTAATCTTTTCATTTCATCCAACTTTAAATCATATTAGTAATATTCAAGTGGTTGTTTGGCACCGGCATTATGAATGCAGCTGCTATTTACATGCACAAATCTAATACGTCAAGTTCATTCCAGTAAGTTTTAGGCATCCGTTATGAATTACAATTTTTTACAGATGTGCTCCATTTAAGAGCCAAATTGGAAAGATTGAAAGGGTTTATATATTCATGGAGGTTTTGCAGTACCATAGATAACACATCAAAACTTTTTACATTTACATTTTTAATACAAATATTCTTATAATACTAATCAGACACCCGTGACCTTGCAGTTTATCTCGAATACAACCTCTTCTGAGCTGTAATTGTACATTCACTACAAACATAGCTTTTAAAGTTAATTAGGGTATGCCAGATCAAAACACAAGTGTTGCATTTATTCAAAAATTTGTGAATGGTGCGCCGGCTTTATCTTAATTCCAGTTGTACATTCAGTGTCATTAGAAAAAATGAGGCTTCAAGGGCAGGGTTTGAACCCCTTCGCTGCCAGGTTTTTAAAGTATTACTGTAAAAGCAATAAAAAGTGTCTTAAGTTCTCCTAGAAACAACAAGTGTCTCTTGCAGGGCAAAGTACCTGGTTTGCGTTGAAAAATCCTGCAAGGGACCACAGAGGAGGAGATGCGTGGAAAATGGTGAGTATGCGTCGGTTTCGCTCCTTCGCACACGGACTTGCATTGCTATTTTCAAGGGGGAAGACTTGGCGTCAATTTCTGGCATGCGGACCTAGATCCTATTCGGGTTGCAGGGTTTTCAGATGCCCCAGGGGCGATGCGTGGAATCCTGGGCTTGTGGAGCGAAGTCACAGGGGCTGTGTCGATTCCGGTAGGCGATGCGTGGAATTTTCCTCCACACGGAAGGCGCTGCGTCGGTTCCTCTCAGGAAGTCCGGCTGTGACGTTCTAAGTCAGCTTGCATCGATCCAGTAGGGCTGTATGTTGAAGTTCCGGTTGCTGGCGCTGCGCCGATCTTCTGTCGTGAAGTCGGGCTTTGCTTTCCGGCCTCGGCGTGCAGTGAAATTTTCACCGCGAGCGGGCTGTGCATCGTTCTTGGCAGGCGGTGAGTCAAATTTTCGGCGCACGGGGATTTCAGCTGCAAGAGAGATGTCTTTTTGGTCCTGAGACTTCAGGGAACAGGAGGCAAGCTCTATCCAAGCCCTTAGAGAGCACTTCTGCAGGAAAACAAGAGAGCAGCAAGACAGCAAGGCAACAGCCAGGCAGCAGTTCTCTTCAGAAAGCAGTCAGGTGAGTCCTTTAGGCAGCAAGGCAGTTCTTCTTGTCAGAGTGCAGGTTCTGGTTCAGGTTTCTTCTCCAGGAAGTGTCTGAGGTGGTAGGGCAGAGGCCCTGTTTTTATAACCAAATGTGCCTTTGAGGTGGGGGAGACTTCAAACAGTGGCTTAGAAGTTCACCAGATCACCTTTCAGTTCACTCCTGTCTGCCAGGGTCCCAGTAGGGGGCATGGCAGTCCTTTGTATGAGAGCAGGCCCTCCACCCTCCCAGCCCAGGAAGACCCGTTCAAAATGCAGATGTATGCAAGTGAGGCTGAGTATCCTGTGTTTGGGGTGTGTCTGAGTGAATGCACAAGGAGCTGTCAACTAAGCCCAGCCAGACGTGAATTGTAAGGCACAGAAAATTTTTAGTGCAGAGAAATGCTCACTTTCTAAAAGTGGCATTTCTAAAATAGTAATATTAAATCCAACTTCACCAGTCAGCAGGATTTTGTATTAGCATCCTGGCCATACTCAATATGACCTTCCTACTCCTTTCAGATCAGCAGCTACCACTCAAACAATGTATGAGGGCAGTCCCAATGTTAGCCTATGAAGGGAGCAGGCCTCACAGTAGTATAAAAACAAATTTAGGAGTTTACACTACCAGGGCATGTAAACTACACAGGCACATGTCCTGCCTTTTGCCTACATAGCACCCTGCCCCAGGGGTTACCTAGGGCACACCTTAGGGGTCACTTATATGTAGAAAAAGGGGAGTTTTAGGCTTGGCAAGTACGTTTAAATGCCAAGTTGAATTGGCAGTGAAACTGCACGCACAGGCCTTGCAATGGCAGGCCTGAGACAAGGTTAAGGGGCTACTGAAGTCGGTGGCACAATCAGTGCTGCAGGCCCACTAGTAGCGTTTAATCTTCAGGCCCTGGACACATATAGTGCACTCTACTAGGGACTTAAAAGTAAATGACATAGCCCAATTGGGTGTGATACAATGTTACCATGTTTAAAGGGAGAGAACATATGCACTTTAGCACTGGTTAGCAGTGGTAAAGTGCACAGGGTCTAAAAACCAGCAAAAACAGGACAAAAGTGGAGGGAGGCAGGCAAAAAGTTAGGGGTGACCACTCTAAGGCTGTCAGGTCTAACAATATCTTCAGTTTTTTTTAGATCATCCTGTGATATAGAATTTGTACCCTGTAATTATAAAGGTTTGAGGAAAGAGCCAGATCAATCCATGGGAAATATAGGATTGATTCTCTAACGTGCCAACTTTGGCTATGTCCAGGGTGCATCTTTTTGTATAAGTGAGTAAACCCCTTTGCTATTAGAAACTGTTGTTTTTTAGGTTGCTAGAATACAATTTGTTTTTTAAGGTAACATTGAGGGGTTTATGATGCTCAGGATGACTGTAATCTTTCAAGAGAAGATGATAGAGATTGTGAATCTGACCTTGAGTAAGAGCAGATGAGGTTTTTAATCTTTTTCTCTGATAGAGAGTGTGACGATCTACACACATGTGGTTCTTTTATATTGTGCAGAGTAGATGTGGAATGCGTTTCAGCTAAGGTGATTAAGGGACAGGGTAGAAGAGGACATTTTAAGGAACTTTAAAGGAAGTGAACCATGTTCGAGATGTGGAAGATGGATTGTGATATCAGTGAAACTTGTAAAGAGAAGACACTAGATTTTTCAACAAGAATTTATATGGAGCGGTCTGGGTTAGGAAATATGTAATGAATGGAGTTAGGGTAAGTAGAGTCTGGGATGGGTGAATGCATGCTATCTGGGTGGAGACTTAGAAGAGTTTGAAATGAGGCAGCTCCCTGCCTTTGGCTCAAGGATGGAGCAGAGCAAGGGAAGTCATAGATGCAAAAGGTGATGCATGAGTAGTATGGACAATGGTTTGACTCACACTGGATAGTGCATTGTGAAGGAAAGGTGAAGGTGGGCTACTTAGAATGGGGCATCAAACAATCAGAGAAGATGTTTTCCTTAACTTGGTGTAGGGTGTGGAATTTGGCATTGAGCTGTGTAAAAGTTGTGTCATTCGATGCCTGGATAATTACCTTTCTGTTGTTAAAAATGGAGATTGATGCCTTTCTGCATATGAACTGGGATGGGATAATTGACAATTCAATAGTTAATGATTCCGCAAAGTAAAGGTTTAGCTTTGTTGATCATTTGGGTGTTTCTAACAATTTTCCTTCACTTTGCAAGGGATACGGGGAATAAGTCAAGGTTTGTTTTTTGTGGCGTGTTTAGAAAGGAAGTGTTAAACTATGTGAAAATTGAGGTGTAACTTGGAGAGGCTTTTGATAAGAGAGGATTTATCTGTCACAAAAAACACTACAAAGGTTATGTTCAGCAAGCAGTCTTTCAAGCAATTAACCTTTAATGCAGCCCATTTATTCAGTGAGGGGAGATGTTCCTGTAATTTGTGAAAGCCTTGTATATAAAATGGAGTTTTACAATTTAGACCTACTTTTCAACAGTTTCTTTGCCACAACTGCACTCCATCCATCTCCTATAGACCTGCACCAGTTGTGTAGGGTTTCCTCAAAAGGGAGTAGTCCACAATTTACTGGTCATTTGTCACAGAATTTGCACACACTTTAGCCATTACATCAAAGCCTTGAAGCAGTTAAAGTTTATTTAGTGTGTTAATAGAGTCCCCATAAAATCCCTCAAAGGGGGAGTTGCAACCCTACTCTGTCTTCTAGATGCTGCTGTTTTGAGCAGTGCAGGTCTGTAAAAGTCTATGTGCTACGTACGAGAAGGGATTCTACTACTAAGGCTATGACAATGAGGAATAATAAATGAGGGTTAAAAAGTGCCTAATTTAATTGTTAGTGAATTTTGAGATTTTGATATGGGAAATCAGCAAGGATGATGTATTATGAGCCAATCCATCCCATTGCTGCATTTGCTCCAAACCTATTTGCATTGGATGGAAAATTCACATTCCATTATCAGTGAAGAAGCAGTTGGTTTGGTCCACAGCTTAATTCTACATCCTGAGACAAGCTTTAGGTTGCAATCCAAAAACCTAAAAAAGGTACTATTCAGACAGAATTCAAAATGCTAAATGTACAAATAAATAGTTTTATAAACTCCTCAATACATTTCAAACACCTAAATGCACAGAAGTAACTCATCCAATTATTCCAGAATTCACTTACAAACTGGCAAATCATTTACATGTTGATGTCATTATTGTGAACCTGAATGCTGATATCTCTATTGTCAGGTATGTGATCTAATGTTGAAATTTGTTAATTGCTGATAAAGAACTATTAAAAAGACCCTGGCAAATCATTACATAAGCAAATCAGAAATGTTGGACTCCTATTTAAAACAAAGAAAAACCACCAGCACCAACCGATTTCCAAAAATCCCCTCCAAGAGTAGGCTGACCCACCCTCTCCCTTCCTTCAAACAATTATCACAAAGTGAATTTCTGGATCTGGTCAAAGCAAGCAGGGCAACAAGCTGCCCTTTTGTCTAACCTAAATCTTTAAAAACATTCTTTAAACTACCTTGGTTGCCATACCAGTAAGAAAAATCATAAATAATTCATTAACTACATGAAGATTTCCTGAAGACTTAATAAGGCATACATACACCCAGTATTAAAGAAAACAAACCCGGACCCGCATGATCTCAACAACTACAGACCAATTACAAATGGGCTTCTTCTGGGCAAACTGATACAAAGAGCAGCATTCTCCCAGATGTCACAATTCATTGCAGATAACTCAATACTTTTAGGCTGCAAAACAGTATTCCACCCAGGAAGAGGCACAGAATCTGTACTCATCGTCATCTGGGATTGTGTTAAAAACACATTGGACCCAAATGGGGTTGATGCACTACTTCTCTTGGACATCTTACTTGCCTTAGACACAGTTGACCATGACACTCTAATACAAATAATCTGTGAAGCTGGCACAGAAGGGACTGCTTTTGACTGGATCACGCTTTGCCTTCAAAACAGAACAAATGTATTCAATGTCATATATACTCCCCTTTCTCATGCAAATCGTACTTCAAAATAGCAGGGTCCCTCAAGGTCCTATCATCTTACCCATGCTTTAAAACCTCAGTATGAAGTCTTTATCAGCAATGAACAGTGACTTTCAGCTCACATGTTCTACCGATGCAGACGACACACAAATACTCCTGAAAATGTGAAGCCACAAAGACAGTCTTCAATTGCCTCAGAGCCATTGATTAGTGGATGACATGGAGCCATCTCAAATTGCTTCCAAAACTGAAATACACACATATAGTGATTGGAGAAATTATGACCCGTTCTGCACCTGGCATGATGATATGGGACCATCTAAGGAAGTAAGAAACCTTGGAATTGCCATGGACTCCAAGACATTAATGAATACCCAAGTGAACAAATTAGCAAGATCAAGCTTAATTACTATGGAGACTCTGCAACACATCTTCCTCAACTTGGGATTTCCATTCAAGGTCCAGGCTACAATCTCTCTTGTACTGCTTAAACTTGATTACGCCAATGCCCTCTACCACGGATCCTCATTATGAATTCTGAAAAACTATAATCAATTCAGAACTCTGCTGTCAGACTTCTTCTACATGTAAAGCCACAAGCCCAAATCTCCCCTGCTTTGAGGGTCCGGGCTGCCGGATGCCAGAAGATACACCTTCAGGCTGCTTTGTATCACCCAAAAAGGAATACACAGAACAGGACCTCTTTTCATCAGGAATATATCTATTATATATAAATCACAAAATACCTTCACTAAAGAAACCTCTGCTTCATATTGGCACCTCGCCTTAAAATCCTGCCATACAAGAAAAAGACTTAGGTGGAACATCTTTCTTTGGTCGAGGAGCCAAACTATGGAATTCATTTCCCCAACACACAAGATTCACTAATAACTATCTTATCTTCAGAAGATTACTCAAGAGTTGTCTCTTTTTAACATAACCACCGTACTCGAACACTAAAATACAGCAAATCCCTATGTTAATACACATTTACAATTTGATTATATGTTTGAATCTTGATATGTTTGTTTCCTTGTATAAATATGTATAATGATTACGGCTTAAACATATATAGATATTCTTTAGGTCTGCTGAGCAAATGTATGTATTACTTATGTTTATAGTCAAATCCTTAAAAGTCTAAAGGACACTGGTCAGCTGGGCTCTTTTTTGCAGGAGTTGATGGAACGGACTCTTGGTAGCTCCTTTGTACCTGTTGCTTACAGGTAGTCTATTCCTGGATCCTTAGAAGCAAGAAAAAGCCATTTTTGTGATGAAACCAAGAGCGTGCAGTGGGTGCAATCTTTCAGAATGCAGTCATTCTTGGTGCAGACCAGGGGTTCAGCAGGGCAGTCCTTCTTCTTCTGATTTATTCCAGCAGGGATCTAATTTACTAGACAACCCTATTATTTTTATTAAGGTTTCCGGGCTAGCAACTGGGAGGGTGCCACTTACTAATGGGGTACCTGGCGCCACCCTCTGTGATGACCACTTCCTGTGAAGTGTGACACATTTCTGTCAACTTCATAGAGTCAAAATCACATCATGGGCCACAGGTGCTGCGGTGCAGTCGAAGTTGGGTGTCACGGATATCGATGACACAGCACTCGAGACTCACACTGTAGCAGGACTTCGGAGGTGCTACAGTGGTGTTGGGGTTGTGGCATCAGTTTCAGTTGCTGCACTCAGACAGTGGCACCATTTCTGAAGTTGTTCTGGAGTCGATGTACTTGATTTCTTCTTGGTTACACCAGAACTCACTCCCAAGGGCCCAGGAACTGGATTTGGAACCACTTGACAAGTCAGACATCTAAGCAAGAGAGCCAAGCTGCTGGCAGATGATATCTTTGTTGCCCCTGAGACTTCTAATAGGAGACACGCTCAGTCCAAGCCCTTAGAGAACCTTTGGAAGCAGGATGTAGAAAGCAAAGTCCAGTCCTTTCTCTCCCAGGACAGAAGCAGCAAGCAGCAGGCCATCACAGCAAAGCAACAGGCAGAGTGGCTGTCCCTCCTACAGTATCTAGCTCCTCTTCCTAGCAGAATGTCCTCAGTCCATAAGTGTCCTAAAGTTGTGGTCTCTGTTTTTCTGCCTTTGAAGTAGGCAAACTTCTAAGGAAAGTCTTTGTAGTGCACACGACCCTGCCTTTCCTGCTCTGGCCTTAGGCATACTCCTGGGGGTTGGAGACTACTTTGGGTAAGGACAGGCACAGCCCGATTCAGGTGCAAGTGTCTTCTCCTCCCACCACTCTAGCCGAGGAAGACCCATCAGGATATGGAGGGTATACCTCATCTTCCATTGTGTGACTGTCTCGAGTGAATTCACACACATCCCAACTGTCATCCTGTCACAGACATGTATTCCACAGCCAGGCAGAGGCACAGAATGGTTAAGCAATAAAATGCCCACTTTCTAAAAGTGGCATGTTCAAACTTTAAAAGCCAACTTCACCAAAAGTTATTTTTAAATTGTGAGTTCAGAGACCCCAAACTCCATCTCTTTATCTGCTTCGAATGGGAAATTACACTTTAAGGTTATTTCAAGGCAATCCCCCTGTTGCCTTATGGGAGAGATAAGCATTGCAATAGTAAAATCCAAATTTAGTAGTATATCACTATCAGGACATGTAAAACACACCAGTACATGTCCTACCTTTTAAAGACGCTGCACCCTGGCAATGAGTCTGCCTTGGGCCTATCTTAGGGTTGCCTTACATGTAGTAAAAGGGAAAGTTTGGGCATGTCAAGTGAGTGCAATAGCCAGGTCGAACTGGCAGTAAAACCTGCGCACACAGACACTGAGGTGGTAGGCTTGAGACATGTTTGCAGGGCTACTCATGTGGGTGGCACAATCAGTGCTGCAGGTCCACTAGTATCATTTGATTACAGGCGCTGGACACACACTGTGCCTTGTACTAGGGACTTACTAGTAAATCAAATAGGCCAATGATCCTCCCAGTTGGAATTGAATATAGCTATATCATCAACTGTACCTAGGGCAATCTGCCAGTAGCCTTAGGTTAGATCAATTGCACTAAGATGCTTTGCAGCCCCAAACCTATCAATGAGCTCATCAGCTCTAGATATGGGGTGAGTGACAGTCTTGGCGACTCCCTTCAGACCTCGGTAGTCCACACAGAATCTTAACTTCTTCTCCCCTTGGGGATTAGGCTTGGGTACCAGTACCACTGGCTTGGCCCAGGGACTGTTTGAGGGCTCAATTACCCCTAGCTCCAGCACCTTGGCTACTTCAGCCTTGATGTTGGCCCTGACCTGGTCAGAGAACCTGTGCAGCTTGGTTTCAACAGGTAGGCTGTCACCAGTGTCAATGTCATGGACACACCAAGTGGTGAGTCGAGGGGTCCAGTAGAACAGTCCAGCAAATGTTTCAACACTTGTTAGCAGTTTTTATGCTGCTGCTCTGTCAGCTTCTCAAAGCGTACCACTCCCTCCACTGCCCTGTCTTGTACGTTGGTAGAGGGGAGATGTGACAGAGTCTCACTCTCCTATTCTCTTCCATCTTCTGTGACCATCAGCATTTTAGTGACTACTCTGTCTTGGTGGGGGTTCAGTCTATTGACATGCAGGATATGGCAGGGATTCCTGTAGGCTCCAAGGTCCCCCAAGTAACTGACCTCATCTTTTTTCTCCAATATGGGGTAGGGCCTAGTCCCTTTCTCCTGAAGAGCCCTGAGAGCCATATACTTCAACACCCACACCAACTTACCTAGATGGCATAGTAGCCTTCCGGTCATGCCAGAGATTCTTGACATCTTTCCTGGCCCCCACATTGCTGCTTGCCTTCCATGTGTACTCTGTCATGCATGACCTCAAGCCTATCACCTAGTCAAGCACATTCTACTTAGATTTCTTGAGAGGCTTCTCCCAGGGCTCTCACACCAAACCCCATGGCCCTATTACAGGGTGTCCAAACAGTAACTCCAAGGGGCTAAAGTAAACCCCCTTTGGTGAAACCTCTCTGTATGCAAACAACAGGCATGGGAGGAGAACATCCCATCTTCTCCTGAGTTTGTCAGACAAACCAATGATCATGCCTTTTAGGGTCATATTAATTATTTTCACCAGTCAATTGTTCTGGGGATGATATGGGGTGGTGAACCTTTAAGTAACACCACATTCTATCCACATCGACTTCAGATATGCAGACATAAAAGTTTGCCTCCACCCATGGTGCCATTTATCATCTTCTCCTGTGGCATAGAGAGGATTACTACAAAGACTTACTGACCCTGAAGGCTGCTCGTCTTAGGACTTAAATGGTTCTTCGGAAATTGTCACACAATATGGACATGGTTCAGTCTCAAATAGTCACAGTGGAATCCTCCCAGTCAGCTCTCCAAAAGGCAGTGAAAGCAAACAGCGCAGGGATCACTCCCAATAAAGGGCAGCTTACCACTCTATCGTCAAGGGTAGAAGGCTTATAGAACAGGTCCCGTCAAATCAACTTGATGGTTCTTGGGGTCCCTGAAAGAGCTGAGGGTGATGACCCCTTTGGTTTTATCAATTGCCTATTCTGCTAGGCTTTTCCTGCATTGAGTGACTGGATTATGGATTCTGGGATCCAGCGTGCACATTGCTTCTTTTTTCGACCTCCTGGCAACCCTTCCCGGTACCCCTGGGCTATAGTGATCTATACTGGGAATTTTCCAACAGGAGGTCTTTCGGACTGGAACCCCTAAATCTCTGATTAAAGCATGTGGTATTGAGTTCTTTGTTTGCTCAGATTTGTACCATCGACCTGTGGTGAGACACTGGGAGCTGCAGGAGCATATACCGGTGCTTCAGAAGCTGGGGGCCTATGTTTCCCTCTTGGAGCTTGCTACCCTAAGGATACAATAGGACGGCCAGACTTTCTTTTGCTATGATGGTCAAAAGGTTCAGGAACTGCCTACTAAGTGGAAACTGGGACTGTGAGGCTGCTCGTCTTATCGTTTTCTGGGTGCTCTTCTCACAGAAGTCTTTTATCTTTTGCTATATACTGTGGCTTTCTCTTGGGCCTGGAGAAGCAACTTTTGGAATTTGGTTGGGAGGGGGTGGATTCTGCCTGCCATCTGGTTTTGGGTCTCTGTGGTAGGGCTTGGGTAGGGTGGGTTGGTTCTTTTACTCTTACTTATGAACTGGTCTCTCTCACCTCTCTTTGGGATTGCATTATTTTTAGGTCAGTGGCATATTGATTTTCCCTTAATCTATTTGGTCCTTTTTTCTCGGTGGGTGGGGGATTGAGCTGCTCGATGATTTGGCAGTGAGCGTCTATGTCAAAGAGCTTCCCGATTGATGGGGTACTTACCCTTGGCCTTATAGGGCAATGAATGGAGGTGGTGGGTTTGGTTCAACCATGTGGGGGCCAGGGGTGGGGTCAGGTTCTGGGTACAGGATACTTTGGATTGGCTTCACTGGGATTTTTTACAGGTGACTTGGGGTAGCTTCTTTTGGATTGTGATCTTAAGCATGGCTCCTTAAGATAAAGGAATTGTGTACAACCTGGTTTGACATCATTTTCAGGGAACTGACACATTTCAGCCTGTTACGTGGAGGAGTAGCCCATGGGGATGGTGGTATAATGGCAATTGCTAGCAATGGCAGCAGCCCTGGTCAGCAGCTGCATACTCTTCCTTGAAATATCAATGAGATTAAGGGCCACATGTAAAAAAGCAAAAATATTGTGAGTCGGAAAAAGCATCTACATGCGAATCGCTATTTCCGACTCGCAAAATGGAATGTAAGAAAAAATTGTAAATCAATTTTGCGATTTGGTGCTGAGTCACATTGCAATTTGCGAAATAGCAAATTGCGATTTCCTGAATTGCACATGGGGGTGTAACCAAATCGCAAAATGCAACTGAGTCACAATTAGCAAATGGGTGCAAAAGAAAAGAAAAATTACACTTACTGGTGCTGGATGATGACCTCAGAACCAGGAAGTACCTCCCATGGAAGTGGGAGGAGTGTAGCCAGGACAGACAGAAAAGACACACCGAGATGAGAGGAGCAACTGCAGCCATGGCAAGCCAAACTAAGGAGGCAAACACTGCAGGGAGGAAGAGAAAGCTCAAATTCTCAGAAAAAGAGTTGGAGGTCCTCACTGAAGAGTGCTGCCTACACCATGAGGTCCTGTTTGGAAAGACAACAATGCGTGTCCATGACACACAAAAAAAAAAGATATGGCTGGACATACAAAGCAAGATTAATGCCATTGGAGTCAGTAACCGCTCCATCGAGGAGGTGCTCAAAAGATGGTTTGACTTCAGGTCAAGAGCAAAGGGAAGGGTTGCAGAGCAGTTGAAGGAGGTGCATGGAACAGGTGGGGGACCATCCACAGTGCCACCAACCACAGCAATTGAGAGCAGGGTGGAGACCACTCTGGAGCCAGAGGCTTTTGCTGGAATTTGGGACCTGGACAGTTCAGCACCTGGAACCTCCAACAGTAAGTATCAAATCTCACTTATTTACACTATTCAAGGCACCATGCACACAACCACAGTTCACAAAAGCATGCATCATCCATATTGTTCCATTCCAATATGTCCACTTCAAGTTCAGTGCATTATGGGTAATGTAGTACAGTAGTCCAAGTTCCGAAGAATATTTATTTAGATAAGCCACACATATGAGAGGCACTGACAGTGTATCCCCTGTGTTCGACAGGTCTCCCTCAAGTATCCACTGATGACCCTAGTGTGGAGGAAGATGATGATTCCACCATGACAGCAGATGAGGCAGTCAGCATCTCCGCAGGGGAGTGCAGCAACACACCAAGGGGGTCATTCTAATTCTGGTGGGCGGCGGAGGCTGCCCGCCAGAATTCCGCCCCCATAATACCGCTCCGCGGTCAGAAGACCGCGGAGGGTATTATGAGTTTTTCCCTGGGCTGGCGGGCGGTCTCCAAAAGACCGCCCGCCAGCCCAGGGAAAAACTCCCTTCCCACGAGGATGCCGGCTCGTAATCGAGCCGGCGGAGTGGGAAGGTGCGACGGGTGCAGTAGCACCCGTCGCGTATTTCAGTGTCTGCAAGGCAGACACTGAAATACCTTGCGGGATCCTCTTACGGGGGCCCCTGACGTGCCCATGCCATTGGCATGGGCACGGCAGGGGCCCCCAGGGGCCCGCGACCCCCCCTACCGCCATCCTGTTCATGGCGGCTTTCCCGCCATGAACAGGATGGCGGTAGGGGGGGTCAGAATCCCCCATGGCGGCGCAGCAAGCTGCGCCGCCATGGGGGATTCTGAGGGCAGCGGTAAACCGGCGGGAGACCGCCGGTTTACCCTTTCTGACCGCGGCCAAAGCGCCGCGGTCAGAATGCCCTGCGGGGCACCGCCGGTCTGTCGGCGGTGCTCCCGCCGACCCTCGCCGCCGGGGTTAGAATCAGGGCCCAAGTCTTCCCCATGCACATCAGACAACAGAGGAGACAGATGTTGACAATGAGGCAGTAAAACTCACAATGGGGCCAGAGATGGGTGAGAGTCGGCCATTGTGAGCAGCAGGGTCTGGGCATAGAAGGCGTCGTCTGACACATGATGCATGTGAGGAGGAGGTCACTAAACAACAATTCCTTGGACTGGAGGCATCTCTACTCAGCAGTCACGGCCTTCAAAATAAACACATGTGGATGATGAACCGGAACCTGCACCGACTGCAACAGACCCTCACACAGGGATTTTGAAACGTCGAAAACCAATTATCCACCATAAACACCAACATGGTCAACCTCACCTCTGCCATCAATGACCTATGTAGGGAAATGGTGGCGGATCAGGCCCATGTAAGGCACAATGACCGCAACATAGCTGCATGTTTGGACAGGCTCAATCAGTCCATTGGCCGCCTAGCCACCACAACTACCTGCCTGTCAAGGCGCACTGTCAAGCTCCAGGTTGAACTAGGGCATTTTGCTGAAGATGTGGCAAGGGGACTAGAGCGCATTACTGCTGCTGTTGACCTCATTCATACCTCCCAGGCAGCAAGAGGTACTGGTGACACCCCTCAGGATAGTGAGGACTTATCAGGTGTAAGCAACATTTTTGCCTCAGATGCCCACATCCTGTGTAACAGCAGTGCCCACCAGACATCTGTGGACCAACCATGGCACAGGCCATGGTGGTCGTAGCCATAGGAGGGTGTGATGTTCTCTCACTAGGTTTAGCCTGAGGCACATGAGTGGAATGTGTTTTGTTACATAAAACTTCTTTACTGCTTGCTTTATGCCACCATTTACTTTATGCACTCCTGACATTAAAGGATATTTTTGTTTTGCACAACCTGCCTAAATGTGTCTTACATTTGTGAGTGCTGTTATGGTAGGCATTTACCTGTCAAAATAATGAGTTGCTATGTGATCCCATCTCCATCTGCCCTCCGTTGCTATGCTACCATCCCCAGGCTGTCATTGTGGTGGCTCCTGCTCCTCATCCTCAGAATCTGTGTCATCTAGGATGAGATGTAGCCCACGTCTGGTTGCTATGTTGTGTAGGATGGCACATGGCACCACAATCTTGCATGCCATCCCTAGGGCATACTGGAGTGCCCCTCCACTTTTGTGCAGGCATCTAAAACGTGACTTCAACATGCCAAAGGTCCTCTCAATGACTGTTCTGGTTCGCCTATGTCCAGTGTTGTAGCGCCTCTCATTCTGATTTCCAGGTGTTAGGTATGGGGTGAATATCCATGGCCTTAGCGCATATGCACTGTCACCTGTGTAACAAAACAGCAGATATGAGCATGGCTTGACATGGTTATGCATTGAAATGTATTTCTGATATTGGTGTGTACTACACAGTACCTAATAAATTTCCATCATCAAACTCCCCACTTTCTAGGTGTTGGTGTATCTCACTGTTCCTGAATATGTACGCATCATGTGTGCTCCCTGGAAATTTTGCCACTATATCAGTAATGACATTATGGGCATCACATACCACCTGGATGTTGAGTGAGTGAGTACATTTCCTATTGGACACATATTCCAGATTTGCAGGAGGACATATCTGTCCTGTCCACACACCCTATTACATGGGGAAAGTTTGCAATTTTGTAGAAGTCCAATTTGGTGTTGTGTATTTCCTCCGCATTCCTGGGAAGGTAAATGTGTCTGGACATGTGTGCGAGTATGGCATCTCAGAACTGTCTAAAGAATCATGACAGGGCACTTTGGGACACCCCACCAGCAACAGCAATCACCCCCTGGTAGCTACCCAAGGCCAAGAGGTGCAGCGAGCACAGCACTTGCACATGTGTGGGGATGGAGCAGCTGCACACGATTTGGCATTCTCTCTAAGGTTTCAGCAGTTCAATAATCTCTAAGATGTCTGTGCTGCTCAGCATATATTCATCATATAATTTCCTCCTCAGTCTGTTGAAATATGGTCTTCCTGGTTCTGTATATTCTCTCCTGTCTCTGCCTCCTCCTCCCCTGCTGGGCATCCTGGACTCGCCTCCTCCATGCAATCACATAGAGTTCAGCCATTTTGAAAAATCCAGATGCCTTCTGGGTTTGCTTTTATACTTTGGTTCTGGTTACCACTTGTTTGGAATCAGTGCTAATTTGGGTGGGCAAAATGGTCTATTTGCGACTATTCGCAATTTGCGACTGCTTTGTACATTCAGTTTGCGTCTCACAAATTGCGATTTCTTAATTGCGAGCTGCAAACTTGAGTCGTAAATGTTTGCGATTCGGTAATTGGTCGCTTCGCTATTTGGGACTCCGAAATGGCATTTGTATATACCATTTCGTGTTTTGCACAGTCGCAAATAGCCCTGCGACCGATTTGTGAGTCGCAAAACATACGTATATGTGGCCCTAAGTCACCACAAAAGCACAAACCTGCATGGAAAGGATTACATATGCTTCGGCCACAAATTCTCTGTTTCCAGGAGATGCATCTTTCTCAGAGTGTTAAAGGAACTTGCGTATCAGACTCTATCCCTCTCTTGTTTCACTCACTTTCACACAGAGTGGGTTGAACTTTTGGCATGGGACAGAAGGTGGTGGGTCCTGCGGCAAAAGACAGATTCAGGGGGGCAGTGGCTGTTGGCGACCATACAGAGGAACAGGGATTGTCTCACTATCTGTGTCTTGCAAGGTATCCAAGTTTCATCTGTGGGGCCCACCCTACACCATCTGTGGTGAGTTTAATGTGATTTTGAGTCCCAGAATTGATACTGCATCTACTGAGATCTTTACAGGGAGGACAGTTTTCCGCCCACTGTGAAAACCTCCAGATTGATCATCAAGTGACACCTTTTCAGCTGTCTAAGCTGGAGGCACCTATTTCTTTTACTGAAGTAAAAGACGCCATTTGGTCCCTAGCTAGGGGGAAAACTACAGGCCCGGACCAGATACCATTAGAGTTTTTTCTTAGAGTCTGGTGTCTGTGCTAAGGGACCTGTTTAAAGCGTTTGATATGTGTGATAGGGTTCCAGAGTCTTGGAGGGTGACTAATATTATTATTTTTCCACAAAAGGGGAAGAATCCCACACTCTCTGTTTCAAACCGACCAATTTCGCTATTCAATACTATTTCTAAAATCTATATGTGGGACCTTCCCAATCGACTGGCTGCTGTCAGCTCAGAGCTGGTTGACTCAGAGCAGCATGGTTTCATAACGGGCCGGGAAAAAACATTGTGTGTTAATATGGCAATTATGGCTCTGGAGGTAGCTTTAGTTGATGGGGGTCAAAATGGTATAATTTGTTTGGATTCCGAGAAGGCCTTTGACTGGATCTCATGGCCCTTCCATTGGGAAGGTCATGGAGTCAGCTGGATTGGGCCCTGTCTTTGCCTCTAGAGTTAGGAGGCTCTATTTAGACTTTGAGGCGAAGATTCGTAGTGCGGGTGCTGTACTGGATCTTATTCCTATTCTCTGCGGTGACTGGCAGGGGTGCCCTCTCTCCTCTCAGCTATTTGTATTACACAGTGATCCATTTATTCGATCACTAAAGAGAAGGGATGAAATTCAACCCCTAGACTGCATCATTATGAAGTAAAAACCTTGGCTAGGTGGATGATATCACCGTTTAGACCCTGCCACGACTGGTGGTTTGCGGGCAGTGGTTGCTGTTGCACAGTCATTTGTTGCAGTAGCCAGGGAACAAGCTAAATTCAGATAAGACTAAGATCTTATCCAATCTGATACCACCCTAGCAGGATGAAAGAGGGTAACAGTCCTTGGTGTATCTCGGGGTCACCTTATCCATTAACATCTCTGAGATTTCAAAGGATAATTATGAGAAGCTGTACCAACACTCAGAGGATTTCTTTCTCAAATGGAATAATTTTCATCTTGGACTTATTGGTCGCTGTAATCTTTTTAGGATGCTCATCCTTCCACTGTACCTTTTTTTTTTGGGTTGTAACCCACTATGGTGGTCATTCTGACCCTGGCGGTCTTTGACCGCCAGGGCGGAGGACCGCGGGAGCACCGCCGACAGGCCGGCGGTGCTCCAATGGGGATTCCGACCGTGGCGGTAAAGCCGCGGTCGGACCGGCACCACTGGCGGGGTCCCGCCAGTGTACCGCGGCCCCATTGAATCCTCCGCGGCGGCGCAGCTTGCTGCACCGCCGCGGGGATTCCGACCCCCCCTACCGCCATCCAGATCCCGGCGGTCGGACCGCCGAGATCCGGATGGCGGTAGGGGGGGTCGCGGGGCCCCTGGGGGCCCCTGCAGTGCCCATGCCACTGGCATGGGCATTGCAGGGGCCCCCGTAAGAGGGCCCCTACATGTATTTCACTGTCTGCTGCGCAGACAGTGAAATACGCGACGGGTGCAACTGCACCCGTCGCACAGCTTCCACTCCGCCGGCTCGATTCCGAGCCGGCTTCATCGTGGAAGCCTCTTTCCCGCTGGGCTGGCTGGCGGTCTGAAGGCGACCGCCCGCCAGCCCAGCGGGAAAGTCAGAATTACCGCCGCGGTCTTTCGACCGCGGAACGGTAACCTGACGGCGGGACTTTGGCGGGCGGCCTCCGCCGCCCGCCAAGGTCAGAATGAGGGCCTATGTCTCCCTGTGGCTTTTTTCTTTACCAGCATTGAGGCATTGTGGCAGATTTTTAACTGAAGTTAATGGAAGCCTCACTGCAATATCCAGTTCTTGCAGCAGCCAAAGGAAGATGGCTCTCACTCTAGGTACCTAGGTTTTACTATCTGGCACCATTTTTGTTCCACCTCTGTAAGGTATTGGGGTGGAAGGAGTGGCAACTGGGTGATATGTTTACAGAGTTTCTTATATTGGGAGAATTGATCATTCCTGGGGTATATATATATATATTTAGGCGAACCCGCTTCAAGGCACTTTGGGGCATATTTATACTCTCTTTGCACAGAATTTGTGTCATTTTTTTTAATGCAAATTCAGTGCAAAACTAACTCCATATTTATATTATGATGTTAGACACATCTATCATCAAAATATAGGAGTTTGCACCATTTTTGTGGATGCGTGCACCTACCTTGCATCAATAAGATGCAAGGTAGGTGTTCCCATCTAAAAAATGATGCTATCCCCAGAGCCCCATATCTTTCCCCCGTGCTAAAATGAGGCACGGGAGGGAGGAGGGGCTAAATAATGGTGAAAAGCTTGCTTTGCATTATTATTTAATGCGTGGGTCAGACCAGGTGCTAGGGGGTCTAGGGACCCATTTCCATGGTTAAACACCATGGAATGGGTTTACAGGTGCCCTCCACAAGCCCCAGGAACACCCCAACCCACGCCAGAGGGACACCAAGGATGGGGACCCCCTTCCCAGGTAAGTATTGGTAAGTATTTTTACAAGTGCTATTGGGGGACCAAACTTGGAGTCCCCTGCATGACACAGGGTACTATGGCGATGCCCAGGGGACACGTCCCCTGTGCTGGCCATTGGGGTGGCGGGCATGACTCTTGTCATGACAGGAATCATGTTTTTGGTGGTTGTGTACCAGGAAATGGTGCTAGTCTGGTTAGAGGCATTTTTATTGCCTCTAACCAGACAAGCGTCATTTTTTGACACACAACCCACTCCTTCCCTAGTACCATCCCCACCTGGCTAGCATCTTTTTTTAAGACGCTAGCCCAATTTTAGTGGCAGCTTGCACCATTCCTTTAATATGGCACCCAGCTGGAGCGGTGGAATAGCGCAAGCTGGCGCTATACTTTTTGCCGCAAAACAGCATTTGTGGAGTTTTGCGGCAAAAATTATAAATCAGGCCCTGATGGCCTCATTTACGAGGCCCTAGCACCACCTGAGCATTACTTTTAGTGATGCTCTGGTGGTGTTGTGCCATATTCCATATTTAAAAAGTGGCGTTAAACCACTTTGCATGGCTTAACACCACCTTGTAAATATGGGCCTTCCGATGCAGTTTTCTGAGGCAGAGGGGCATGCAATGGGTGTTTCACTGCAACACCCATTGCATTTTGACACCACCCCTGATTTACGAGGAGTTGGAAACCTCAGCCCTTGGGATGGCAGTCACATGGTGAAACACAAAGAAATACTTTATGTCTCCTCAGTTGTGTGCTTTTTCTATGTGTGCTGCATATTGCAGCACACATAGAAAGTGTAAAACACCATTAATGATTGTTTTTGTGTAGGAATGAAACGTAGGCACCTTTGCACTACAGTGCAAGAATGCCTGCGTGGGTGCTAGGTGGCTACTTTTAGCACCAGTGTTAGGGAAAACATAGGGGTGTGCTGTATTGTTTTAAATATGGTGCATCCCTGCATTTCTGAAGTGAGGCATTGCGGTGCAGTCAGTTTTGGTGCAGCACCACACTGCGCTACTTTTAAGTAAATGAGGTTCTTGAAGTTTTCCATCTTATCTCGGACTTTTTTAAGAGAGTTTTTCCTGCCATCACCCCATTCAATCAGCTCACGTATCTGGGCTACAGCCCCAATCTCCCTAATAATATTTATTAAAGTTTTAGGGAGATTTGGGAAAGCACTAATCTGACTCTTGGCCAATTTTTGGATGGTGATGTTCTTTCTTTGTTTCTTAAACAAAAGGTGTCTCTTCCTCATACTGCATTTTTTGCTATTTGCAGGTGCAGCATTTCATCTTTTTTCTTAAAGAATATTATTTGAGTTGGTCTTATAACCCTTGTCTGGATCTCATTAAGCAGGCCCCACTAAAGAGACACATAGGGCTGGTCTTACTAATCCATACTTGCGCCCCCGCCATGCACAGTTTTTTCTTCAATAATTTAACTACTAATGTTTCATGGATTTTTCTATTGACATTATAAGAGTTGTCATGAGTGCAGCAGTATCTGGGGTAATTAGCAGTGCATGGTGAGGGCACGTTATAGTTACCTTAGGCCACAAGCTACAGTCACTTGAAATAACTCTAAATAAAACTGCATTAAATTCAGAGCCTAACTATAATGTCCCTGGAACCTTTATATTTTTTAGTGAATTTCTAAGTTTTTTTTCCATTCAATTCACTAACTATAACTTCCCTGTAAACTTTGTTTTTTCAGTGAATGATATGTTTGTATTAATGTAAAGTAATTTTCATTATTATATGTTGACTCAGTCACTACTGAGCACAGCATTTCTCCCCCCTAACAACCCAACCCCACACTGGACACAGCCTTTGACCATGCACAGCAGGAGTTGGCAACAGGGTCTGTCTCTCTGGGTGTGAGAATAGGTGAGTGAGGGTGTTTCTGAGTGTGAGAGTGGTGGCTGTGAGAGTGTCTATCTGGATGTGAGAATGGGTGTGAGGGGGTCTATGTGGGTGTGAGAGTGGGTGTGAGGGTGAGGGTGTCTGATTGTGCTCCAATAGATTAGAGATGCATTCATCTCCTCAAAGTATTTCAGATCATTTTTCAATATGGATTCACAGAGTAAATACACTTGTTTTGCCTTTGCCAAGCTCAGGTGTTAGGATCATTTGCCCTTCCAGAAGTGAAGCTTCAACTGGGGCACCTGCTATGTTTATATTTTTAGTGCTTCCTGTTGAGGTTTAAAATCTGTGAAGTGAGATTCATGGCCGGAATTGTTTATCCCACAGGAGTCCACAGTTTACACAAAATGTCTATCCAACTGGTGTATTTTTGAATGGCTTGTTAGTACATGCTACCTCATTGGTTTAATGGCCCGGGGGGACTCCTGAATGAGTTTGTCGCTGGGGTCCCATGAAATTGGACCCAGCCTTCAATAAATGGAGGAGGGGGGCTTGTGGCTGCCCTCCCCTGGCCAATTTTAGCCCTAGGGACCCCATGCCCACGGGTAGGGGGCCACATGCCCGATCAATTTTGGCCCCAGGGACCCCATTCCTCATGGCCCAGCCTTAATATAATTTTTTTGGGAGGGAGGCAGGGCCACGGGGCCCCCATCCCCCAGCTGATCTTGGCCCCTGGGTCCCCATTCCCCAGGGCCCGGCCATCTGTCCTCGGTGCCCCACAGGGCACCCAGTGTACAATGGGAGCACAGGAGGAGCCTGAACACCCCTGTATTCCTAGCCAACTCTCTGCCTCCCGCAGAGCAGACATTGCTTTTGCACACAGGCAGCTGCTAAAGATGAAGCTGCCTGTCTGCAAAAGCAATTGTTTCCTCTGTTTCCCAGCCCACATCCTTGTGGGCAGGGAAACAGGGAAAACCACGGCTTCCAGCAAGCAAGAGCTGTTTGACAGCTCTCATTTGCGGGAACCAGAATGTTTGGTATGAACTTGGTGGGAGCTGTCAAAGCTTCTGCCAAGTCAGAGAAAACAGCTATGTCCTGTGGGTGGGCACCCTGGGACACAGCATGAGCTCGCCCTGGGGCTTGGCAATCCACAGGGCCATCTGTGGCTCCATGAGGGGTCCCACATGGCTACCCCTTCCATGTTGAATTTGCCAAGGGGAGGGGGTGGTCCCTTTATTGCAGCCCTGGGGAGGTGATGGTCCCCGGGACTGCCCCCTCCTTAATTCTACTAACATGCCTTGGAGAGGTGGCGGAACCTGGAGCTGCAGGCAGCTGCCTGGGTCCCCCACACCAACTTGTTTAGCCCGGGGAGGTGGCGGTCCCTGGGGCTTTGGGAAAGGCCATACAGGCCTGCCCCATATAAAATAAACATTTTGCCCTGTGAAGGTGGTGGTCTCCAGTGCGTGGGGGGGGGGCACGTGGTCGCTACATATATTTGTGCAATTGCCCCGGGGAGGTGGTGCTCCCCAGGGTCAATATAAGCCCAAGGAGTGGGGCCCCATGTGCCCCCCTCCTTTTCCAATGCCCCCGGGACCTGGCCCATCTGGGGGTCAAAGAAAAGGGCAGGAGACTGCCCTTTTTATAAAACAAATCTCAGAATAATCGGTAGATTTTTCTGAGATTAAAAAAAAATGCTTTTTAGCCCTGGTGGGGTCTATAAAGAACCCCTAGACTAAGGATAAAGGCTTAGGATGACTCTACCCTAGCCCCTTTTTTTTACACTTTTTTCGTGGGACTAAGCTGAAGCTGAGTCCCAAGAAGGCTACAAACACGTCATTGTTGAAGTATTGACAGCCAATCAGATATCTATGTATTTAAACACTAATATCTATATATTTAAACACTAAACTACTGAAGAAATTTACAGCAAATCACAAAAAGAGTGCCTTCCAGACCATGAGCTAGCTTTCTGCCAAATTTGGTGTAATTCCATCCAGCAGTTCAGGCTGTAGTCATGTTCAAAAATTAGAAAAATCCCATTGACATAGAATGGGGGAAATAATTTTTGGGAACCCCCATTTTTCTTGGCCCCTACTTGATAGATCACCCTGAAACTTTTAGCAAAGCAGATGAACAGACAAAAGAAATATTTTTAAAATGTTGTGAAGATTTGTCAATCGGTGCCAAAGTTATTGGCAAAAAAATTGAACAAAAACACTCTGTCTATGGAAAAAATGGTCCTAACTACAACTACCTACTAGCCACCGCCCGTATATTATAAATATGGAGTTGCAATAATGGTCAGAACATATTACTTTATGGGTCAGATATATAGATGACCTTTTTGTATTTTGGAAAGGGGAAATTGTATCAGCCGAGGAGTTTGTAAACGTTTTAAATGATGACACACTAAATCTAACCTTTACTAGCCGTGTCAGTGATATAACTATTGACTTTTTAGATGTCAGACTAGTGATAGAGGAGCAAAAGATGACCACTACCATCTTCCGTAAAGAAACATCAGGCAACATTACCCTCCATGCAAGCAGTTAAAATCCAGTTCCTCTTGTTAGAAGTATACCATACAGGGAGCTGTTGCAGGCAAAACGCATCTGTAGCACAGATGATACATTTAATACCGCAAAGGAAGATATTATACCAGATTCAGAGTGAGGGGGTATCCAGAAGACACTTTACAGTTGGCATGTGATTGAATTTCTAAATGCACTTGGGAGATGGACCTTTTTGGCCCCAGGAGAGTGAGGAAGGAGAAGACACAGCAGAGTAGGTTCATCACTACGTATAATGATCAACCTAGGAAGTCCCTTTAGAATGATTCAAAAAGATCCAATCATTGGTACTGAGGTTGGTAGGAAACCATTGGTAACATATAGAAGGGTGACATCATTGAGGGATCGATTGTTTAACAATGTTATCAAAAGTAAGAAGGAAGATTGTTTGGAACCCAAACCAGGCTTTACTAGGTGTAACAGATGTAAAGCATGTGAGTATGGGGTGAACCTAAAAGAATTGGAAACTGGGAGAGTAGAAACCTTCAAAGTAAGATACCCATTAAACTGCAAAACAGAATTTGCGGTGTACGTCCTCTTTTGCCCAGGTCAAAAAATATATATTGGCAGTACTATACTTCCTGCACATAGATGTATATTAGAACATATTCAGACAATTAAGAACATGGCTGAGACTTACCGCACAGCTAGACATTTTAAAATAATGCTTGTAGCAGATCCAAGAAAATTGACATATGTTTCGCTAAATTGCATCCCAAAATCTCAGATAGGAGGGGACAGATAGCTAAAGTTGAGGAGACTTGATTTGAGGTATATTTTTAGATTTGACACAAAGGAGCCTAGGGGCCCTAATATAGACAATGCGTTGTACACCCATTTATGATACTTTTAATCATGGCATGCAATGTTTTAACCAATTTCACTTTGGGATGTTTTAATTGCGATATGTTTGTTTTTGTACTTACAGGGTCGCAGCCGGAGGATATGTAGACAGTGGTAGGAGAGGAATTTGTGCAGCCAGACCACCTGTTTTTCTTTTCTTTTGTTTTTCTTTAATAATTGCTGTACTTGTTGATACTATAGTAGCATATCTAATCAGTGTTGCTCAATTAGGCTCAATTTTGCCTCTGATCTGTTTTGGGGAATTAATTTTGATTTGAACAATTATAATATTTTATATGAAGAACATGTATGGAGTCAAGGAATGGAACTATGATGAAACTCAAAAATAATAATGCAATTAATGCTGCACACTCGGCCTTAATTATTTTATTTTTTTATGTTTTTTTTTTATTTGCTTCTGTGTAGGTATTTTTGATTTTCTTAATTGTAAGACTATATGTGTAGATTGTGTATGTGGTCAAGGCAGATAATCTAAGTATCAAACAAGGGAGAATGTTCAATATTTTAAAAATCATTGTAAGAAATAGGGGTAATATTCAGTAATGCGGGCACTAGATCAATATGCCGACTGCTAGGCGAAAGTGTGTGTGTCTTCCTTTGATGTCTGATTTTGTACTGGGGATTTAAATGTGTTGTTGTTTCTTGAAGTTAGTGTCATGAAAACGGCCAGTTTTGGCCAAAATACGTTGACGTTAGGTTTACCTGTTCGAGCTTGGTAATAAAATTATTGTTTCCACCAGAAGCACTGCCCCTGTTTCTTTGGAAGTGCATGAGTAACAGGACTATGGAGATATAAAATACCTGAACACCTGGGTGAAGGCGGATTAGCATGCACCCCCGGCGTTCAGGAGCCAGCTGAGTACGCATCCATGTTGGTAAATATATATGTATATATATATATATATATATATATATATATATATATATATATATATATGTGTATATATAAAATATATATTTATATATATATATATTACCTAGTGGCGGTCGGCACTAAGTAGTTGTAGCTAGGACTTAGTTTCTATTGAAAAAATTGAAAACGTGTTTTTTACTTGCCTATATCATTGGCGCCAAATGACAAATCTTCACAAAATGTTCATAAAAATTTGATGTTCATTTGAGTTTGGGGTGTTCCATCAAACAGGGTCACATTCATTTTTCTGTTGGGATTTTGAACAATGATAGTGCCCAAATTACTGGATGGCATTGCACCAAATTTGGCAGAAAGATAGGGCCTTTCTGTGATTTGGTGGAAATTTGCTCAGTAGTTTTAGAGAAATTAAACAAATCCAAATGTGTATATATAGGGACACAAAGGCTCTGCGAACCTTCCCAATCTGATTGGCTGCCGAAGTGTTGGCAGCCATGTTGGGACTTGGCTTCAGCTGGGTTACAAAAAAAAAGTTAAAAAATAAGAACAGGGGCCAGGCTAGGAACACCCTGACCCCTTAGCTCTGAAGCTAGGGTTTCATTCATTCACTTTCAATGCTGGGAGCTGCACAGTCCCCCACAGCCTGGGCACTGCCACGCCCCCAGGGCTTCATTCAAATTCCATGGGAGGGGCACGCAGCCATCCCCAGCCCTGGGGACTGCCACCTCCCCAATACTTCATTGAAATTAAATGCAGGGGAGGCTGTGTGTTCCCCCCCACGGCCCCAGGGACCATCACCACACTGGGGCTTCATTCACTTTCAATGTGAGGGGCATGCGCCCCTCCTGCTGCCCCAGGGCCACCACCTTCCCAGGGCCATAAACATTGGAGGGGGCATGCAGCCCCCCTTGTGGAACCAATAATGGCCCTGTGGACTTCCGCCCCCAGGGCTGGCTTTTGCTATGTCCTGGGGTGACCACTCCAAGGAAATACCTATTTGTTCTGACTTGGTGGGAGCTCCCACCAAGTAAAAGGAAAAACTCCGCTTGGATGAAGTGACAGCTGTCAAACAGCTTTCACTTTGTGAGAATGGAGGTTTCCTCTCTTTCCCAGCCTGCAGAGATACAGGCAGGGAAACATAGGAAACATTGCTCTCACAGAAAGGGAGCTGCTTTAGCAGCTCCTTCTCTGTGACAGCAATGCTGGCTCCCACAGGAGCTGGGGAGCCAGCTGGGATTGTGGGGACCCTCAGGCTCACCCACAGTCCCCAACATTGTGACTGGGTACCCTGGGGGGGCACCTAGGTCACATGGCAGGGCTCCTGGGGATGGTCCAGGTGTCAAGATCGGCCTAGGGAGGGGGTGGCACAGCCTCCTGCTCCAAAAAAGCTTAAATGTTTTGTCGGACCCTGGCAGATGGGGTCCCCACGGCTGATATTGCCCCAGGGAAGGGGGCTGCATGCGCCCCCTCCCCAAAAAAAGATAAATATTTAGGCCTGGCTTCTGGGGGCCCTGGAGCCATGATTGACCTTTGTGGGGGGGGCGTGCAACCACCCCTCCCCCCCAAAAATGTAAATGTTTAGGCTGGGGCCCGGGGCATTGGGGTCCCCAGAACTGAAATCAACCTGGTGTGAGGGGACATGCAGAGTTTGTTTGGTACAGGGGTTCACTGTAGGGACTGGCTGCAGGCATGGCTCTGCAGCCAACACTCACGTGCATAGCTAAAGGCTGTGCACAGTGCAGGGTTGCATAGTTATAGGGGTTGTCTACAGGGCCTGGCCATACTGCTAACACCCGCTGCCAAAGGCTGTGCGCAGTTTGGGGTTGGTTTCTTGTAAGGGTTGGCTGCAGGCTCTGTGGGCCGGCCATGTGCAATGGTAGTTGGATTAACGTATAATAATGGAAATTAGTTTACGTTAAAAAAACATAGAAATTCACTGAAAAAGCAAAGGTTTCAGGGATGTCATAGTTAGAAAATAGAATTGAAAAGAAAAAAGAAAGTTACTTAAAAAAAAAAAGATTACAGGGATGTTATAGTTAGGATCACATTTTAAACATACAGGGCCGTATTTATACTCCGTTTGCGCCGAATTTGCGTCGTTTTTTTCGACGCAAATTCGACGCTAAACTAACGCCAACTAACGCCATATTTATACTATGGCGTTAGAGGCGAATAGCGCCAAAGTTCCCGGAATGTGCGTCATTTTTTAGCGTGAACCCCTTCCTTGCGTTAATGATATGCAAGGGAGGCGTTCCCGTCTAAAAAATGACTCCCAGGCCTTTACGTGGTATTTATACTCCCGGGCAAAAGAGACGCCCGGGAGTGGGCGTGGCTAAAAACGGCGCATTTGCGCCGCTTTTTAACGCCTGGGTCAGGCATGGCGTTAAGGGACAAGTGGGCTCAAAATGAGCCCAGAGTGCCCTCCCCTGCCCCCAGGGACCCCCCCTGCCACCCTTGCCCACCCCAGGAGGACACCCAAGGCTGGAGGGACCCACCCCAGGGACATTCAGGTAAGTTCAGGTAAGTATTTTTTTTTTTTTTTTTTATAATTTTTTTTGGCATAGGGGGGCCTGATTTGTGCCCCCCTACATGCCACTATGCCCAATGACCATGCCCACGGGACAGAAGTCCCCTGGGCATGGCCATTGGGCAAGGGGGCATGACTCCTATCTTTACAATGATAGGAGTCATGTTGATGGGGGATGGGCGTCGTTAAAAAATGGCGCAAGTCGGGTTAAGACGATTTTTTCGACGTAACCTGACTTGCCCCATTTTAAGACGCCCATACGCCATTTTCCCCCTACGCCGGCGCTGTCTGGTCTACGTGGTTTTTTCCCACGCAAACCAGGCAGCGCCGGTCTGATTGCGCCGTCTAACGCCATTCCATAAATACGGCGCCCGCATGGCGCTTCAGAATGGCATTAGACGGCGCAAAACTTTTTGACGCTAAACTGCGTTAGCGCAGTTTAGCGTCAAAAAGTATAAATATGGGCCACAAAATCATAGAAATTCACCTGTGATATTTATAGTTATCTCACGTAACTATAACTTCTGCCCTAAGGTAACTATAACTTGTGCCCTTGCCATGCTCTGCTAATTACCCCACAAATAATAGCACTCATGATGTCTTTAATAACATCCTTGATAGTCTCACTGTAACAACTGCAATAAAATTATTGATCACATAACTGTGCATGACGAGGGTTCAAGTTATAGTTACCTTAGGGCAAGTTTTATAGTTGCTTGAAATAATGATAATAGGTGAATTTCCATGGTTTGGTACATTTGAAATGTGAGCATAACTATTACGTCTCTGTAACCTTTGTTTTTTAAGTAAATTTAAATATATATATATATATATACTTATAGACTTAGTTCCCATAGGAAAAGTGCTTTTTGTTTTTCCAAATAGCTTGGGCACTGTTTGATAAATCTTCATTTTCAAGAATATTTTGCTACTCACTTCAACTGCTTTATTGAATGTTTTGAAGGTTGTTCGCCAAGCAGGGCTGAGATACATGGGGGTCCCTAAATGCTTTTACCCTAAGCAATATATATATATAGAGATTGTTAGACACAACCACAGCCAGTTCCGAGGGATGGAATTACACCAAATTTGGCAGAATGGTAGCTTTTGGTCCAGAAAGATATTTTGGTGTAAATCTGTTTAGTAGGTTTTAAGATATTAAGGGAAAAATAAATGTGTATATCTGGGAAAAGCCTATGCACAGATCTTATGGCGATATCCGATTGGCTGTAAGCACTTTAACCAGAAAGTGCTGACAGCCAACTTGGAACCATTATACATGATACAGAGTATATTTTCTGTAACTGTGTACTATCTTTCTCAGCCATATGAGAATAAACACTGACCTTCTCAGTAAAAAATATACTTCCTACAGAAGCTGCCTGTCAATTGATTCCCTTGCATTCTACTGTAGGCTTCGAGTGTTCTGAAAAATGACTAGAGCACTAAGAGCCTTACATATGACAAATTGTGGCACACATAAAACCATCTTGAATGAATCAAACTGGTAAAACCTAAAACATGAATGTAGAAAGGAAGAAAATGAGGGCGTCCATTTTGTCATAGAAATTATAGTTAGTGCTGTGGAAAGAAAAAATAGAACACATTTTAAATGAGTTATCAAATATCTTCCTCTTCTATTTCATTAAAATATTCTGACATACAGACTGAAGTATATACTTTCAACACCTCAACTTCACAACAGTGTTCTAATGAGCAACTAGAGTGCTTCCATTCTGAATTCATACCAAAATTGAGAGCACGCATTATAGTTACCTTGGGGCACGGGTCATAGTCATTTCAAATAACTCTAACTATAAAAGCTGAATTTCTTTGTTTTTGTGCATGGAAAATCTGAACCTACCTATGAAGTCCCTGTATCCATTTTGGGCGGCTTTTAATGGCCTCATAAATATGGAGTAAAGCACTGCAAATTGCTACATTGGCTTACTCTGTAATACAGAGGCCTTCCATGGGTGTTTCAGTGGGTATTCCCATGCAACACCCATGCTTTTTTTTAACACACACCCTGATTTACAAGACCTTGTAAACCTGTGCATGTGCCAAAAGCTTACGCCTTCCCAGGGGAGGCAAAATGAGGAGACATATCACTACTTCTACTAAGGTGACTTGCTCTGCTACCCTGTGCCAAAATACCATAAATATGCTCCATAATCTATAAGGTATAACTTTAAATCTTGATTTATTATCTTCCTTATACATGTACACCCTCTCTATGCACACAAGTATCTATATATTTATAACTTTAGTCCTACTGTAGAAGAAAAAATATATCTTTGAATCTCTCTAATACATTACTCTAAGTGTCACCCTATACATCTCTCAATATATTCTCTAACTCTACTTTCTGACTCATCCCAAACCTCAGCCAACTACTAGATTCTCCATAATAACCCTTTCTAGACGCTTTCCTTCTCTAGCTTTTCTTGGATCAAAACATGTTTCACCACTATGATTTCTCAAACATCCCTTTCTAAATTCTTCCCTCATGTATCCTTCCTTTGACACATCCCAAACCTCACTTTACTACTATGATTTCCTAATCCATTTTTAAAGACTCTTCCCTCCTTCATCTCTCCTTTTACTCATCCCTAACCTCATTTTACTACTATAATCTCCAAAATATTACTTTCTAAACATTTCCTTCTTCTATCCCTCCGTTATCCTATTCAGTCCAACCAAGAGACTTGCAACTCCACAGCTCAAATTAACTAATTTTTCCTAATACTACTTCACCACTAATACTTTATCATTCTTGAGTAGTGTGCTATTTGCCAAAAGTACTTTGACATCTCATCAAAGGTAGTAAGGGCAATATAAACACAATGACAATTAAAATTCGATAAGTAAGTGGTTGAACTGGAAGAGGAACTATCTCTTCTTTGAGTGTCAAGAAAAATTGTCTTTGCCAACTTCTGGAGAGCACATTAGTGGATCTGAGTCTAGATCCATGTCATAACTATAGCTGCAGCCCCCACCATAATTCACCATCACCATCTCAAGACAGACCTGCTGCTAAAGCAATCACCCATAACAATATCACACTCTCCCAACAACCTATTTGAAAAGGTACAGGAAACTCTGAAATAGCAAACACCAACAACTGTCACAAAAATAAGATATTTCACAATTATTTGGGTGGCCAAACAGAAGTCAGCATTGGTCATAAGCCATTGACCTATTAGCATGGGAAAAGGGATCAGTGGCTAGAACTTAGCTTCAAAATATCTAACATGTTATTTAGTCAGTGTATTCTTTGAGCAGGTTTTCAGTGCAGCAGGTGCCATTGTTATGGTCCGAAGGACCTGTCTTTCTCCTAAAAATATTAAAAAACTGAAAAAATCTAAATTAATATACATTTTATGCTGAAAATGTATCCAGCTCCAAAGGATGCAACAGTGAATGAGATTCAGAACTGGCACCTTGCATTATTTAATAAACTGTAAAAATAATTAACGTACTATACAACAAAGTATCCAACAAAGTGATGTATGGAATGCTTAAATTAATCTCAGACACTGGTAAATATTTGGGCCAATATCCCAATCCATTGTTATTTTGCACACCCTGGTGCCTCAGTTTGTACCCAGCCATATGGAAATCAGTTTTGATCCTTCTCAAATAGGATTGTCTAGCCCAAACTGCCTGCCAGACAAAGTATTCCCTGAATCTGAACACAAGAAACTCAGATCGGTTTAAGCCTTTGTGGGACTCAACAGTCAGGTATAGCTTGGTTCAAGCAGCACAGGGTGCATGGGACCCACATTTGGGCATACCTCTTTACCTGGGGATTTGTACTGAGTTATACAAAAATGTAATGGGTAGAATGATTGAATTAAGCTCAGCCACTGGCAATTACTCAGGGCCTCATTCCAGTTCATCATTATTTTGTAAACCATAACACCTCAGTTTGAACCCAGCCGTTTGCAAATCAGTAATGACCCTGCGGCACTAGGAACAGTTCAGCCCGAACTGACAGGTCTGGTTGTCTAGAAAACTAGACAATGCATGAATGCTTTTCCAAACTGTTTTGCGTTCCATCCTAGTGTTTAGGAGTCTGTAGGCTGCTAACGAGTGTTTGAATAGATTAATTTGACTGGCATTTTTTTTTACTCTGACAGATATGCTGTGTGCATGAAGTAACTGAATGCTATGGTTGTCTTTCTGTCTCACTCTATTTTCCCTAATGTTCTCATCCATCATTTGATTTCCTCCATTACCTTCCTACATTCTCTCAATTGCAAGATCTATTGTGATCTGTTTCTAATATCAATACATCCCACATTAGGCGGGGCTAATATGGTTAACAAAACATTTATAAGAGAAGGATAAAAAAAGTGCAAAGTTATGTATACCATCCCTCTACACTGTATATGTTTTGATATTTCCTGGAGAGGTGAATATAATATAATATTCAGTGAAAGGGAAGGCACCAATTTCTTGCAACTGGTTGCAGAAGGCTGAGACCAGTGGACCTTGCCCTAGGCATGATTTGAGGCTCACCTCAATACGCTGTAATACAAATGCAGCAATCAGGTTCAACTCCGTCACAGACTTCACCTTAGGACTCGAACATAAGCCAAATTCTTCAGCAGGGCATCCTGTAGGGTGTAGCCAAAGAGGTCTCCAAAAGGCTGAATAGAATTTGGACATGCTCCCAGTGAAGATGTTGGCTTTTGGTGATAAAGCTCAGAAAAAAAGAAGTCTGAATTTCAAGCCCACGAAAGGTCCCTCACTGGATGGATACTTTGAACACCTTTTCCTGGTCAAGATATCTCCATTTGCACGTAGTTCGTTTTTTGGAGATTGGATTCTTCTGAAGGGGCAAGGCTGCAGACTTTAGATGAATAGGACTTCATCAGCCGAATGCCGTCCCTGCAAGGTCCTGTTCTAGCTGATTTGGCTCCGTACAGGGGAAACCTTAGGGCCTGATCTTTTGTATAGGTTTACTAGTTGTTTGCTATTCTCAAGCTACAATGTATTAGTAAGTTTATGACTGTGGAAACTCCGCAGTTGGGGCCGAGAACTTCACACATAAAAAGATAAGCCTGTCCAGCTGCAACAGCATTTGGTTGGGTCAGCTTGGAAGGCTTGCCCTACTCTACCACTCTACTAGGTACAAGAGGGAGCACTGCAGTCCTTCAGGTATTTGCTCAGATTTCAGATAGCAGGTCCAGTCCTCTTCTATTCTTCCTCAGATTCAGCAGTGTTCGTGCAAGGGTACTGGGGATGCCACATTTATGACTAGTACCAGCTTTTCGGTGGGGATTACTCCAGGCTACTCCTAACCAATGGGGTGTAAGTTTCCAGGGGTCACTCTACCTCTTTTTGCTGCATTTCCTGTGTACCCTAATGCATGCAATTCCACATTGCCCCTCTCTGCTTGAATATAACATGATGAAACCTTTCTACCCTTGTGCAGAGCCTGTGGGCCCAGCCCAGGGGGTGCTGTCAAGGTGGTTAGAACCCCTCCTCTGTGCTGAAATTAACCCTGTTATGGGAGTACATCAGGGATTGCTGTCTGTCTGGCTGGGGGATCAAAGGAAAGGGCCTGTGAAAGGGGATGCACCTTTGAAGTAATTAAAGTTTCTGCTCTCTGTCCAAATGGGCATTGTGTCAGAGGGACACAAACAACAGCCTACATCCAGGCTTTTGTCTCTGCTGTGTCAGCAGTTTTTACACTTCATTCAGGGCTTGGGCACTCAGCACACTGCGGCTGTAGAGTAATACAAATTAGCATCCAGAGGCTTTACACAGGGAAAACAAACTTTCTAAAATTAGCTTTCATTAATATTGACTAAAAATCAGATTTCACCATTGAATTGGGCTTTTATTCAATACTAAAGACGTTTTTGAATGATAATTCTTAGAACTATCTAGTCAAAGGTAGCATTATTAAATGTATTTGTGCTTCCCAGTGTTTCTCTATGAACACCTTTGCCTACCTGCTTTTTGTTCCCCTAGAGAAACGGGAGCCAAATCCAAGTTCCATCTCAGTCGGCCTTAAGGTTTGACTTTGACTCAGTCCAGCATGACAAGATAACTACAATTGGCCCTTTGTGCCTTCTGGTGCTATTTCTGCTGAAAATATAAAGAATTATAGGTAAAATAGTTATGTCAATTATGAGTATACCAATCACTAACCAGTGGTAAAGTGCTCACTCGCTCCCTTCCAATCATGGTAACATTGCTATATACCTGATTGGTACATTTAATTTACTTATAAGTCCCTAATATGTGCTACTACATGTACCCAGTTCCGAACATGGTAAAATTGGTATGTACCTGATTGGTACATTTAATTTACATATAAGTCCCTAATATGTGCTACTACATGTACCCAGTTCAAGTAAATTAATTGCTACTACTGGGCTGCACCACTCATTGTGTCATCCACTAACGTAGCACTAGAAACATATTTCATATGTGCCACTGCAGAATGTAGAGCAGTTTTAAACTGTCATTTCACGCTGCAAAATCAACCATATGCCAGGCTTAAACCTTCCTTTTTAATACTTATAAGTCACTCCTCACAAGTGCCCAAACAGACCCCCTGGTTGTCCATCCACATTTGGAGTTAGTGTCAAAATTGTGTGGGAACTTGGGAGAGAACATTTTAACAAATGTCACCATTTTTAGGTAGATAACTTCTACAGTGCTTTGTAATTGTTCAGGGAATTGGTGAAAGTGGACACTGCTGATTGTAGCACAATCCACTCTAACCATAAAGGTTACTCAAGAGAGCTTGTTTGTAAAAAACTTGAGAGGTGGCAATGCAGTGCTTTCATAGTGATGGACTTCTACCTGTGAAATATCCAGATAGGAAAGAGGTCTACATACTGACTACCATCCATAATGAATGTACTTCACCTGTGACTGTTTGGGGTCAGGTTGCTGAAGTGCGCAAACCTGTACGCATTTGGCTGTGAGTATACATGGGTGGGGTTTATAGAGAAGATCAGAGGTTGGAACCCTACACTGCTGTTTGTAAGGCTTACATTTGGAATAAGAAGTTGGCTATTCATCTTTTCCAGTTAGAAAACTTTCTTGTTTTTTTTGTATTTAAGGATTCTTCTCCAGAGTCGAAAATTACTTTTGTTCAGTTTCAGTAGCCTGCGAAAGGCAGCCTTGTGATAGTGGAACAGACAAGTGTTCCTAGAGTTAGAGTGGTGAAGGACGTGGATAGATTGAAAAATAGCCACTTTCCTGATCACCTTTCTCCCACGCTCAAAAAAGACTCTTTCAGTAGTATATGTAGAGTCTGTATGCGAAGAAGTGCGTGGAAGTAGAGTTGTATGTACTGCCCTGACTGTCCTTCTAAACCTGGACTTCATGTGCCCACTAGTTTTAGAATGTACCACATGCAAAATAATTTTTAAGACCTACTGTGAGCATAAAAATGAACTGCCTTTCTATATTGTGTTTTATTTTTTGTTCAGATTCACGGTTGGCATTAGTGTGATGTATTTATTTAGAGCTTTTGTGTTTGTAGTTTTGTATTTACTTACAATTAGTTTGTGGTTTAATTTTTGTTTAAAATATATAATTGTGGTGTGTATGGTCTGGCGCTTGGATGGTGATGTGAGTTTTTTGGCGCTTGGCTGGTGGTATTCATGGACTGGCGCTTGACTGGCAGTGTATGAGTAGTGGCCTCCTTCTGGTCACTACACAAACTGCTAGCCAAACAGTAGCCCACGCACTCTGTCAGCCAGTGTGGCTGCTGTGTCAGGCTTGTGGGCATATGAAAATGATGGGCCCTTGAATGGCACTGTCTGTTGATGTGAGTGTTGAAATGTGTTGGGCCCGCGACTGTAGCATGAATGGTGTTGTGTGTGGAAGGTGTGTGAATTGACTGTAAACAGTTGATGCCTTGACGTGGCTTTACAGCTAAGGAGCTGAGTAATTGGTTGATTTTTTTACCTCTTCAGTTATTAACAGTGAATTTCATTTTTGTGAAATCTCTTGTTAATAAAATGTTATATATCATTTGGGCAACATTAAACAGGTTCTTGGTCTTGCACTGGACTCGCCATGCAGTGACAATTTGCCTTCTACGTTCCCTCAAAGTTTTCCAAATAACCTTAGCCTGCTTACTGGGTCATGCCCCTTGAAAATACTAAAAGAAGCATGTCACCTGTTAGAAGTCTCTAGCCACATCCAGGAACCGCATAACAACGTTTCCTGGGAAAGATGTGAACCGAGGGAGAAGGGAGTGCTGGGAAAAAGTAGTCTGAAAAAGATCCATCACAGCTCTGAGCAGGATAAATCACCGAGATATGCGCACCCCAATATCAGGCCTAACAATCAGCCAACACACAAGACCTTACACACACCGTCTGGAAGGAGGGATAACCCCAAACTCAGATATTGCAATGTCAGAGGCAAACGGGGTCCACGGACAATTCTCTGACCCCCTCCGATTCACGACAGTTGAAGATAACAGATCATGTAAGACCAATTAAGAGAAGCCCAAAAATAGATGAAAAAGAGAATCTAGAGAAAGGGTGTAGTCAAGACACCTGGTGCCACTAGCGAGGGTCAGGTTGGACTCCACATGCTGGGATTAGAGAGGTATGCTTGTGAACTCAGGGCACACTGCGATCACCAAATAACATTCAGTTGTGACACACCTCCACTTATACAACATTCTTCACACATGTATGCCAAAGGACACTGCCCACACCAATGACAAAACTAGGATACTGGAGGGCTGGCGAAGCCCATAGAGTGATAGCTAATAACTAAAATCACCCACATGCTCATGAGATCACCCCATAAAAAATGGTTTGCCACTGTGCCCCCAGTCAGTCGGAGAGAGGGGAGAGGCTCAACAGCCAATAAAAATTAAAGAGTCCATGAACAGTAATCCACTTTTTTTACCCATTTTTTCAAAATAACTAGCCCGAATGGGGCCATGCTCTGGTGCCTCACTAAAATTGTGCAAATTAAAACACCCCAAAACGAGAGCACAGGTACCCCAAAAGAAATAACTGATGATCACTCATGCAAGAATGCAATGTTATCTAAAATAATACTGGCAAACCTAGCTCTTATCCATCAGGTCTGCAATCAAGCCTCCAAGTGCACCACCTTTACAGCGGACCATCACTTTTTTAGTGGCTACATCAATACTCCCAACAGGATCAAGAACCACAAACTGTACCATCAACTTTTTTAAGAACTGTTAAAACTAAGAAACTCCATCACCAGAGGTCTACAGGCGTCTCCCCAGTATTTACCACAAGATCTGCAATGCTCAGTACATTTTGTAGTGTTGCACATTTGTAACCCTGTGTTTTACATGGGTACTGCTACATCCATTCATTACCAAAGAACTGCCTAAGCTAATGGAGTTAATTCAGAAATTGTCACAGATGTTGTGTGGGGACTTCTCCCATGTCATCTATAGTTACACTACACCTAACACTAGCATTCCACATGCACCACAAAGCACCCTCTTATGCAATACATGGTGTCAGCACGTAACTACCATGGGTTCCGAGACATCAGTCAGGTGACGTTAAGTCATTTCACTAATACCGCATACAGAAAGCGAAGACAGGCTTTACTTGTCCCTATAGGTAGCCCCTGAAAAAGCTAAATGCCTTCTCCACCTATAGCTATATAGGATGAGGGCCAAGATACAACCCAACGGACTAGAACCCCATGAAGTAATAGTGAATATGACCCAGCATTAGACCAATCCTACAGCACAGTGCTTTTTCTCCGAGCCTAGTAATATTCAAACTGAGCTAGAGAGGATGAGCAGAAAGGATACCGTTTGGGGAAGATACTGTTTGGCCCATAGACTTTCTAGAAACAAGATTCTTAGAGGTAGCAAAACCACCAAACCAATGCACAAACACATCCGCTCCACTTCCGTCTGTGGTCCCAGGACGGCCCTTAACATATCTGGGGTTGTCTTCTTTAACAACAAGTTGATCCCAGACATGGAGTTTCAGTGTAGGGCCATCCACCTTGATGATACAAAGGAAAATGAGTCTCGTAGGGGAGGGATGAATAACAGCATAGATTCCTCATGTCACGTAATTCGGGATACTGAGGTAGATAGGTGTAAGTAGATAGAAATGAAGGGGCAACCCGTAATTGTATGGAAGCACATACTGTATTCCTTGTATCTCAGAGGTAAAGGAACAATTCCACTGGGATCAAATGAAAACTGTGGCACAATCCTGCACATTCCGAATATGCAATAGAGCACCTCCAAGCTGATGGACACTTACTGGCAATTCTGCAAGTTTACCTACACTCAGCTCATTCCCTGATGGTGTCTCCTTTGTCACCATTAACACACCCTTACCCTGGCCATTCCGAAAGAAGATCTATCAGAGTCGTATGAACAAGCATTATAGAAGAAGATGACTCTTTTGAATCAGGCTCGAGAAAAAAAGAACTACTGAATATTTTGGCTGGGCTCAGTACAAGGACCTTCCAGAAGAATTCAGACTATTCTCTAATGCACAAAAGTCAGCGGGAGGGTCCATACCTTTCTTCACTGTGCAGACAAAAGCGAATGCCCTCTGGTTACAAATAACTAGGTGGGAAATGCTCAATAATGATGAACAGCACTTGCTTGGCTTTAATTTGATCAAGAAGGAAGAACTGGGAGCAATCCGCCTCTTGGTGATGCAACATCGATTTGATTTGGACTTAATGACCGCAGTAGAGGGAGGCCTGTGTACTAATATCAGTGCCTTCTGCTGTACATTTATACCAGGCAATGCCATGGACAATGGGACTCTGACTCTTGCCATATAAGCATTGCACCATTTATAAAGAGACATGCGTGAGGAGGGAGATGCCCCTTAGCAGGGGTTCATGAACTGGTTCTTCTGGCTCCTCCAGTAGCTGATCTGTCTGTGCACATCATTCTTGCCTGTTTTCATACTATTGATGTTTTTGTGTGGTTTCCTGCAAGTGGGGGTTTCCTGTTGTAAAACCGTAGTCCTCAAATTGGGTAGAATGCAATTAACTAGGGAAGTGGTATTAGTCAAGACTGAAGAACAACAAGGGCCAGATGTACGAAGCCGTTTTCAAGGTGCAAACGACAAATCGGGCCGTTTGCAACTTGAAAAATGTTGTTTGGGATGTACAAAGTCCAAACTGCAATTCGGTGACTTGTTACCGAATCGCAGTTTGGGTTTTGCGATTCAGTATTAGGAAGGGGTGTGACAAGGGCGTCTCTTCCTAAAAACGAATCCAGATGGTATGTATGATTGTTTTGTGACCGCAAATGCAGTCGCAAAACAACCGCAGTTTGCACCAGTTTCAAACTGGTGCTAACCCATTCACAAAGGGGAAGAGGTCCTAATGGGACCCCTTCCCCTTTGTGAATGGTAGCAAAAATATCTTTTCAGAGCAGGCAGTGGTCCCACGGACCACTGCCTGCTCTGAAAAAAATGAAAAGAAAACTTTTCAGTTTTGATTTTGAAATGCATCTTGGTTTCTTTTAAGGAAAATGGGCGTCATTTCTTTAAAAAAATGCTGTATTTAAAAGCAGTTGCAGACATGGTGGTCTGCTATCTCCAGCCGGCCACCATCCCTGTAAGGGTGGCCATTCCCAATGGGGTTGTTAATTGCGTCCTACCCCATTTGAATATTCATGAGGTAGGGCATTGCGACCCCATTGGGAATTGCAAACAGTGTCATTGACACTGCTGTACATCAGGTTTTGCGACTTGCAAATTGCGAGTTGCTCTGGCTCGCAGTTTGCGAGTCGCAAAACCTGATTTTTTTACATATGGTCCCAAGTCCTTAATATTGTGACTGACATGAAGTATGGCTTAGATAGTGTAGTTGAAAATTCAACTAGAGGGGGGTTGTTAATATTGGAAAAGTTCACATATAAAAACAAAATCTCATCATTATTATTGAAGTCACCCATCATGAACTATCCATTCACCCCATCTTAGACGTAAGAGGTAAAGCAGACTCTGAAACCGAGGCCTGAGGTTACTGATTGACAGGTCACTGGCGGGACAGCACGTAGCCGGCAGGCAAATGTATGAACAGGAAACTCATATCAACTCCACATATAGGCGCAGCCACACCACAATGTTCCCAGGAGTCTTGCCCCAATAAAGCAGACATGGACAGAGGGGTGCACTCATTCCCAAAACACCTCAGATGCCACATGAAGTTAGGAATACTCAGGAAATCAGAGCACAGCGTGGACAGTAACACACTGCAATCATGAGCCCCTCATGCCGGACATCTGGACACGTCACCCGCTGGCCCTCATTGTGTCCAAGCAAGGTTGAGGTTCACCTGCATTTTTTATCAGCGACCTCATTTGTGACTCCAAGATAACTGCTCACATGATTTACCCAAAAAGGACTGTTGTAATTGTGTTATTGTACCCAACAAAATGTCAGAAACACCACCCAGATCAGGTTTATGTAACTGAAATTCCTGCTGTAATGTTTAGTTAAATTAACCATTACTGTTTCACCAAATGCCTCTTGTCTTTTGTTTTTTCAACTTAAATTCACATTCCAGCAACACATACATTTTCCGTCTGGCAGACTAACTTGGGAGAGAATGACAAAATAAGTACATAGGTTCACAATGAGGGAAATTTCAAGACAGTCGATTCACTGAAAGGCCAGGGGTAGCGGAAGTGAAATCATACGCCAGTTGACATTTATGTTCACTCATACACATGCTTACACATACACACACAATCACACATACACGCACTCTCTCACACATAAACACATACTCACCTGCACCCATGCACACAACATGCATTTAAAAGCATTTTTACTTACCTCTGCTGCCAGAGAGGGTCAAATTCCAACTAATTGTCCTTCTGTTTTTATTACATTATTAGTGAACAATACATAGGTATTTACTCTTAGTGTGTTAAATCAATTGACAGAAAAACAAGGAGCTCGGAGTCCCCAATTGAAGTCCATAAGGACAGGCTGTCCCTGATTTTTCTGCGTCTGAGGCCAGGGGTTGCAAATGCAGTGCCAGGGGTCGGAAGGGGCAAGCCAGGGATCCCAGCTGCGACTCCCGGTGAGCCCTAATTCAACTCCCTATTAATGCAAATGTATCTTGATTGAAAGATCTTCAAAATTTACTTTTGCACCTGAGAATTAGATGCTTTTGTCTAAAGCCTGATGAGTGTAATTGTCCATTACAGATTCTGGTCAGTTACACTCATCACCGGGGCTGAAAGTATCTGAAGCTATTCATTAAAATAATTTCTGAGAATCTGGATATATAACTGTCATGTCTTTGAAACTCTTAAATCAAGTGGTGCACATGAAGTCACCAATGGTTTAAAAGCTGAATGTTCACACTCTTTATTGGCCTTGTCAATCACCAGACTACAAGATCTTTCTAGACTGGTGTTCAAAGAAAAATATTAGGATGTGTTTTTATTGTTGATGAATATCCTCCAAATATATTACTGTCTGACCTATCTGTAATTAATACGTTTAAAAAGAAAGCATTATTTCCTTGCCTCATGGTACAAAGCAGACAGACATAATAATGTTCAGCTGTCTAGAGGATGACTAAATCCAAAACAATGTATATGCATTTATGAATGTAAACCATACTTAAAAAAGGGAATTGAAGATAATGTCTTACCTTAATGCAGGCCTAGGGTATTATGTACCACACTCTTTGCAAGAGCATACCAGTTAGCATTCCCTTGACCACAGAAAGAAACTGATATGTATGTGTTAGAAATGGGGTCTCTAGTTGGCAAAGGTATACACTCTTGTCCAGGTAGGGACCACAATCCTAGTCAGGGTAAATCACACACAATCCAAATTATCCTGTGCCCACACTCTGGTAGCTTGGCACTGAGCAGTCAGGCTTAACCTACAAGGCAATGTGTAAAGTATTTGTGCAATAAATCATGCAATGATACAGTGCGAACACTACAAAAAGACACCACACAGGTTTAGAAAAATATAAGATATTTATCTGATTAAATTAATGTTAAAACGATCAAGACTTGATAATCCCAAGTTGAAATATCACTGTTGCAATGATAAGAAGAGTCTTAAGTCTTTAGAAATCAACAAATGTCTCTTGCAAAAACAAAGTATCTGGTATGTGTCAAAATTACACGCATAAAGAGGAGATGCATGTAAAAAGGAGGGTGTGCGTCGGATTTCCGTGCGTGCACAGATGATGTGTTGATTCTTTTCCACACGGCAAGGGCTTTATGTCAAATTGTGGTGCACAGGCTTGAAACCTTTTTGTGAAGCGGGGACTTTTGATGCCCAGGGAAGATGCGTGGAAATCCTTGGCGTGCAGGACGAAATCACAGGTGCTGCGTCGATCCGGTGGGCAATGCATCAGAGTTTCTGTTGCATGCTGGGAGTTGCGTCGATTCCTCCTGCAGGAAGTTGGGCTGCGTCGTTCCAGCTCGGCAATGGGTTGATCTGGTGGGCTGCGCGTTGAAGTTCCATTCACAACACTAGTGCTGCGTCCATCACCACTCGGGGAGCCGGGCTGCGTTGATCCGGAGCGGCGATGCAGTGATTCTTTCACTGCTGGGCAGGCTGTGCATCAACTCCGGCAGACTGGGCGTCGATTTTCACTGCACAAGGACTTTCCTTGCAGAGAAGAAGTATTTTTTTGCCCTGAGACTTCACTAACAGGAGGCAAGCTCAATCCAAGCCCTTGGTGAGCACTTCTCAGCAGAGCCAGAGGCCAGCAAGGCAGCAGGGCAGCAGCAGGGCAGCAGCAAGGCAGCAGTGCTTTACAGCAAAGCAGTCCAGGTGGGTCCTTTGGGCAGCCAGGCAGCTCCCCTTGGCAGGTTGCAGGATTTGGTTCAGAGTGTCTGTCCCAGGAAGTGTCTGAGCTGGTAGGGTCACGGATCCAGTTTGTTTACCCCAAGGTGCCTTTGAAGTGGGGGAGACTGCAAAGAGTGGTTCTGAAGTTCACAAGGTCCCCTTTCAGTACAACCCTGTCTTCCAGGGTACAAGCAGTGGGTTTGGCAGGCCACTCTCCTTTGAAATGTAAGTGTCAGGCCCTCCATCTTTCCACCCAGAAGACACATTCAGTATGCAGCTGTGTGCAGATGTCACTGAGCATCCTGTGTTTGTGGTTGTCTGGGTGAAATGCACAAGGGAGCTTAAACCCAGCCCAGCCCAGATATGGATTGGAGACAGGCTGTATGGCACAGACGGAGTTTAAGTGCAGAAAAATGTTCACATTCCAAAAGTAGCATTTCTAAAATAGTAATATGAAATCCAACTTCACCCACCAATAAGCAATAAGCAAGATTTTGTATTACCATTCTGGCCATACTAAATATGACCTGTTCACCCCTTTCTGATCAGAATCTACCACTCAAACAGTACGTGAAGGTAGCCCTAATGTTAGCTTATGAAAGGAGCAGGTCTCCCAGTAGTGGAAAATGAATTTAATAGTTTTCCACTACCAGGACTTATAAAATGCCTAGGTATTTGTCCTGCCTCTTACCTACACAGCACCCTGCCCTATGGGTTACCTAGGACCTACCTTAGGGGTGACTTATATGTAGAAAAAGGGTAGATTAAGGCTTGACAAGTACTTTTAATTGCCAAGCCAAAGTGGCAGTGACACTGCACACCCAGGCCTTGCAATGGGAGGCCTGAGACATGGTTAAGGGCTACTTATGTGGGTGGCACAATCAGTGCTGCAGGCCCACTAGTAGCATTTAATGTACAGGCCCTCGGCAGATGTAGTGCATTGTACTAGGGACTTACAAATAAAGTAAATAGGCCAATTGGGTATGAGCCAATGTTACCATGTTACCATGTTTTAAGGAAGAGAGCATATGCACTTTAGCACTGGCTACCAGCAAAAACTGTTTCAAAAAGTGGAGGGAGGCAGGCAAAAAGTTGGGGGTGACCACCCTTAGGCTGTCAAGTCTAACAGTCTATATTGGTAAATTTACAACAATGCATGAGTTTAGATCTAATACTTTCTAGAAATTACAAACATTCCAAGGACTTTGCAAAGAAAGTGACATCAGGTGCATTTCATGTGATATCATACCTTCAGATTTAAGGACAGAGGTGGGGCGGTGTACTACAGATGCACTCAGCACAAAGGCTTCACTGAGTGAGGCAACTCCTTGATGCTCAATGGGAGTGTGCCTACTAATTGGAGGATCATTGTTTTTATTGAACAGACATGAGTTTGTGAGTGTTTTTGCTCTCTCTTTTACTACACCTTCCATTCGGGTGGGGGCCCTCTAAGACTTTTTTAAGGCAGGTTTAAGAGGCCTAATGCCTCCTTCTGCCACATTAGCATCCTTTTTCTTTAAGCTAATGTGGCCCAACAAGTCCAAAATTGCAGCACCAGTTTTACAAACTGGAGCAATACATGCATTGCACCACTTTGTAATCCCTTGCGCCACATTATGCCTGCACCAAGCATAATGTATGCAAGGGTGGTGTTCCCTATAAAAGGTAAAAGATTTCTTAGTGCCATTTATGGGGGCATTTTTAATGCCTGCCCATTAACCTCCAAGGCTAACCACAACTTAGAACGCCTCCCCTCCCCGCACTGAGTAGGATTTACAGCTGTAGATCTTCTCACATGTATATGGTTATACACTTACCAGGAAAAACTTGTGAATTCTTGGCAGACATAAAGAAGGTTTTCTAATTATATTTATAAGTAAAACTCCTAATTTGTAAATTGGTCCACTGTATTCTGCACTGGCCCGACATGTTTGATGCTACAATTGTACATAGATGCATGGGAGCAAACAGAATAAACCTATAAGGATGAAGTGCAGATTTTGAATAGAATATACCTTCAGTAGAAAATGGAAAATGTGAGTTTCTGTTTCTTTAGAATGGAGAGTACGATGGCTGGGAAAACAGTAAAAGAAATAATGACAGAAAATCAGCACACTGAATTGCACCACCAGATAACCGGCGTCCCAGAAGCAATATTATTTGGAGTACCAAATTCCATGTGTTTGCAACAAAATACAAACCAAATGTAAGCAAGAAGAACACGGTTGATATTGTTTGATTTTGAATATGTCAGCAAGAAAAAAAGTGATTAACTCTCTGTTAGATTCTCTAAAAGTTAGAGGTGAAAACAAATGCCAGGAGCTGCGAATAATACTTAATTCAGGAGAAAAATATGGAATACTAGAACGGTGTTTAAAGAACCAATCAGGGAAATAGATACTAACATATATTGGAGAATGGTTGTCTGATGCACAGCAGACACATGGGGAAATATTGAAGCCAATATTGTAAGAGAGGTTTGTGACAATATTTCTCTGTGAGAAATCTGGGTCAGAGGATTCCCACTGGGCCTTTCCCTCCTCGTATCCTTGGGCTGCTGTACTGATGACAGCCAAATGTGGAACAAAGCACACCTTTTAACACTTGACTTCCAGGGTATGGAGGTGCTGTGCTCCAGAGACCCAGAACTTAGCATAACAAATAAAACCCAAACATTGTCTAGTAGGGGTTTTTACTTTTAAAAAGAAAAGCACCTAATACACACATAACTAAGCACGAGACACACTATTACAAATATATTCTGAATGGCAGGTCGACATATCAGTGAGGATACTCTCCTTAGAGTCTCACAAACTACAGGTACGCATAACAAGGAGAAGTCACAGTCACCTAATAAACTCACAAATGAGGACTTGACACGTGTGCCAGAAGCACCCATAACAGATTGTATTCTAGCAGGCAAGAAGGCCCTCATTACTAGTGGCTCGGAAACTGGTGTTATCTTTATTGCAACTGATAAAATTCACAAGTAAAAATGTATTGGGTATGTTAACTACTACTCATGTAGAAGATTTAAGTAAGTAATCATATGCAGATGTTGCTGTTCACCGCACCATAATCTGCATATGATTACTTAAAATTCCAGACATTTTATTTGTTAACAAATACTGACAATGACTTGACAATTCTTATCACAGAACTCATAACTGCCATGTGAGCAGTAACAGGTGTTACAGAACATATTGCACTTAACCGGGGTGCTCATAAGAAGACATTTTCTCTCAAATCACCCATTTTTGCCTGAGACAGTCATTTTGCATCCCTTAATAAGAAAAAGTCAAGCCTACTGGTTTTGTCAAACAATGTCACAATACATTCAATGAAAAAACTAGAGACCCTTAATGACAAATATGCTTAGAATTGTTACCACGGTAAGCACTTATTTGGATTTTCACCATTATTAAGCCATACTTATGAGCTTGGCACAAACAACAGCACACAGTATAAAACAGAAAATACATATTTGAAAGTCTTGTCTTTGCAAAATTACAAGGGTGCCTAAAAACCACAGAAAACACAAAAAAACTAAAAAATTCAATGGGTTCCAAAGGCTCAAAGTATACTCCCAGCTCTGGTAGTTCTTACAACGAACTAGCAGAATTCTCCTGGGTCCTCGTCTCAGTGACCTGGGAGATGTACATTAGCACAATTCGAAAAAAAACTAAACAGGGGCTCTTTTGGGGACATGCACTGCTCCTTGAGGCTCCTGAAAACTATTAAGTAGTGGTGGGTCACCTGCAGCATTAGCAGTGAGAAAATCTCCCCAGGGGCCCCCCAGCATCTGAAAACGGTGCTTGGGGATGCCAATTCTTACTCGTACTTGCCAACTTACCATTGGAAAGCCGCCTGTGAAAAACTCTGGCATGCGGAGGTTTGCAGAATTTGGCCAGAAGCTGACGTTACAAGCTTAATGCAGAGTGGCCAAAATTCCACCAACTCTACCAGAGGAGTGGAATCTATTGCTCATTCCTATTTTCAGGTCATTTTGATGGTCCAGCTGTTTCTCCTGGGACACGATGCAATAGCATGCATATTTCCACTTTAGCAAAGGCTAATGGAGTGAACCCTTTGCCTAAAGCCATACTGATGAATCTTTCCTTTTTCTTATTGTTTTGCTTTTTTAAGGCACCCGCATAGCAGTGAGTACAGTGGGTTAAGGGACCTTATGTTAGTCTTTAAGCCCAAGTCATCATTCTGGTTTCTAACCCTGACTGGCACACTCATTGTTGTGTTGACAGAGAAGCCAGCTGCTCTGTGGTACCCCACTCTCTGGTTCCCTCTCAGTCAGTCCTGCTCCCCAGAAGTGAGTACAGGGAATGAGGCTGGAGTTCAGTAGTGCTTCGCCTACTGTAGAATCCGGCCTGCTTCACAAGGACATTAGGGCATGCCTGAGAGCTCCCAGGGGAAAGTATTTGCTTTTCTTTGATGCCTTCTAGTCATTAGGGCTAACATCCACTTGCCACACCTCATTGAGTGAAGGATAAAGTGTAGCACATTGATGCTCCTCTCCCATGCTCGGTTGGTCTCCCATGAGGGACCACTGGCAATAGACTCCTCAAGGTCAATTTAAATATACTGCCCAGGATCAAATGGTGTGCAGTGAGCCCAAGTCAGAGCACCACTATGGAGAAATGAAAATGGTGCACATGAACAGCTGTTTTAAATTTAACTATTTCAGTCCCCCAGTAGATATTTTGATTGGCAATTGTTTTCCCTAGTTTTTATTGGCGCTCTTCAACCATCATGAGCTCTGGTAAATGTATTGTCATGACCTTGTGTCTTCTGCACCCCATTGTCCTCAAGGAAAACTACCCTTTCTGCCTGCAATCTCCAACTGCCTCAGGCTTTTTGCCAAACCACAAGTCTATGTGTGTCCTACAGGAAGCTGAGGCATCACATCCTAGGGCACACTTATGGGACCACCTGCCAGAGGTCAGTGGGAATCCATTCTTAAAAGGTCCCAAGTAAGTCTGTTCTCTACTGTCCCTAAGTCAGAGGGGGTGAGTTAGGGCCACTGGTGCCAGAGACAGAGCCTAAAAAGAGTCCAAGCATGCAAATCCAGAGTGAGTCCTTCTACTCCAGACAGGGGTTAATCCATGCTGTATTTCTGTCTCCGTCCTCTGTAGTCATTCCACTCTTTTTTAAACCTCTTGCCCTGTGGTGCAGTCTAACAATGGAGGTGAACACCTTCAGAAAGTGAGAGTGTCTGCCAAATCCTGAGATGCCATATCACCCTTCATCCCTTGACACTTCCTGAGAGAAGTTCCATTCTAACAATCCTCCTGCACAGTTCAAGATGGCATACTCAACCAGGAATGAGTAAGACCTCTCCTCAAGACTTCTCCTCAGGTCATCAGAATTGATTTCCCCTTTGTAAGATTTGAAAGGATATCCCATGGGGTGACTAGAGCCAGATGTCCGCCTGAAGTTATTTTATAACTGGTTGAGTAGCCACTCAAGCCTGTCAGACAAATTCGGACCACACCAGGTATAAAAATAGGACCATCGGATTCACTCTTAAGTTCACTTTATGCGCCTGTGGAAGGATTCTCAGAGGACTGTCTGCTGATGTAGCCTGCTATGTACACCAAAAGACTGCTTTGCTGAAGTTAGAAGTACTTCTTTGCTGCCTGGGGCCTGCTTTGAACCCTCTGAGGCCTGCTCACTGTTGAGCCTTAATTCTTCACATGAACTCAGGACTACAAGAGTGACTCCAAGGGCTAATTTGCTGGGACATAAAAAGCTCACACCAACTTAAACCTGTACTTGGTCCCAACCTGTGTGAGTCCTAACTCCCCCCTAGTGATGTCCTCCAGCCCTGTACCCTTAGTGGTATTAAAAGTGCCCAGAAAGCCAAAATGGGTAGCCAACTATGTTCTTCCATACAGTAGCAAACCCTGTTCAGCAGTGACTCACCACCAGGGTTTTGGTCCTCCTGAAACTCTTGCCTGGAGGTGTCCTAGGAGACTACATGCTTGTGCCTTCTTACAGAGATTTTCATCTTCCAAAAAAGTTACAAAATCCAAACATAGAACTCTGCACCGCAACTTCATCCAGAGGCTCCCAATGATTGATGTTCTTTCCTCCACCTGCAGCCATGCCCCACTGAAATTTACATTATCTGAATATTTTACTTGAAAATGTTTCTTAGTCCAAAGATAAGGACAGACTGGGGCCAATCTAATTCTTGTATACAAACCAGTTTCCGTTGCATCTGTCATAACCAGTCTCGCATGACCAGATGTCTGCAGTTGACACCTTGATCTTTCACTAAAAACTTTAAAAATTTGTAACTCAGGTTCTACTGATTGGATTTCAGTTTCTCCTCTCCAAAACTTTATTCAGTACTTAGACCATCATAGATAATACCATGCATCATAGCACATAATTCATCACTCCATAACACATATAAAAAGTCTTACTATTAAAACTCAAAAAATGCACACATAAAAGAACTTTAAAAATTGAAATTAAATTGTTGTAAGATGCAGGATGCCAGTACACCAGAGATACCTACACATGATTTAACAAATGTTTCTACTAGACATCATGTGTCCCCCACTGATTGATCTTTCTGTGGGAAAAAGCCATGACAAGAATTCAATTCACCAGTATCATTCTAGTTGCCATTGGATAATAATTGCAAGAGTAAATGTAATGTAATACTCATTAATAATAACTCATACTAACTATTTTAGTTAATAAATACACCATTACAATAAATTAATAACTTATATAACTCCATGCAACAATATATCAATGTTAATCTCATCATCAGATTCACAGCTAGAATGACAATGTTAGTTATCCATAAAATACCCATACAAGAAGAAAAAACAAAATTTGAGAAAATAACTAAGACAGCTTTGATACCCATACCTTAAACTTCAGTCAAAGCACAATTATCAATAAGGTGCATACAGATAAAGTACTTCATACAAATAATAACTTTGTTTTCCATGTATCAAAATCAGAACACACAATACATTGATGTAAATTATTTCTTTAACTTCCCATGCTTTATCTAGACATTAAATAGAAAATCACTGACAGAAAATGCAACAGGAACAGACCTCAAGATACGCATGGCATCACTACAGTGGGCGATCTCTAGCTTTAAACATGATTTCTGTTGTTTTTGTGTAAAAAAAAAATATTTAAATGTACTCCATTTTTCAAAACTTATGTGCCATTTTTCTTGAGCAGTGTTTTCATATAATTACTGTTTGTGTGCTGCATAAATACTTAACACATTTCCTCTAAATTAAGCCGGATTGCTTTTTGTGCCATGCCATCCAGGGTTAAGCACAGCTTAATTTAGTGACTTTTTCTGGTTCATCCTGCTTTGAATTGGGGTTGTTGCTTCACCAGGGCTCACATTGAGGCATCCACCAACCCAGTTTCTTACAGTGACATGTTAGATGCACGGTAAAACAAACACACAGGTTTCTCTCCTGGATGTTACCAAGTGCGCTCAAGCAAAATTTGTGTGCTGGAATGTATAGCATTACATAATTTGGCTATGATAATCACAGTCAATTATTACCTATAGTGGGAACATGGATGGATATACTGATGTGTGACAGAGGGCATACACCAATTCTTTCACTTATAGAGCAATAGAAATGCTTTACAGACATTCAAAATACAAATGGTCTATATCATCCGTCTGCTCTGTGTGCTCATTCCTGGTATTTGTGCAGTGCTGAGTGCAGAAGTAGATGTGTTGGTAGGTGGCCAATGGACAACAACATGGGTCTGTAAAAGAAATTGACAAGTTCATTTGTGGTAATAAACATGAGCACATTTGTGGTAATAAACATGACAGCATGTTATAGTTAAGTAAATTAGGTAAAAGAAAATGTGTGGTCCAACAAATAAAAGCATACAAAGGTATGATTGTGAGTTTTATAGCACAGTGACATTCCTGTATGTGTCATAGGGATGTATTGAGAGACAGGCTTCTGTGCTGCCTTGCCAGATTAGGATGTATTCCAGGCCAAGCTGTAGCAAACAAATAACTTGTAATGGACACTGTATTAGATGGAGGAAGAGTAAAGGTAATTGACATGAACAGTATATTAGTTAAAGGATGTGAGTTAGAGTCCCTTTATTAGGGATATGTTTGTTATATCTGCATACCAGTGTAGGTTGAGGGAAGGACAGATTTGAACGAGTAGTTTATGAAAATGTGCTCCGCTGACGGTTATTGGAGGCAAACCTTTTTGTTGCTTGTAGTGTGTGATCACAAATTTTCCATTTGGGCTATCTACTCCTTATTGAAGTTCCTTTTCCTCCTAAGCATTGTGGTTTGCATTCAGGAGGCTAGATGTGGGTCCCATGGGCTGAAGGATTATGCAGTCGAAGAGGGAGGGGGCAGTGCATGTGGTGTTCGCTGTGTATATGTGCTTTTAAGTGAATTAGGGTCAGGTGTGTATTTTGGGCCAGTCCCTTCATCTGTGCCAAATAGCATATAGTTATAAAGGGCCATATGTATGAAAGCTTTTTCCCATAGACACAGAATGGGTAAAATCCTTTGGTACATCTGGCCCAAAGTTACTTGTAGTAACTTTATGGTCCTAAATTCCACCATTGGAGTCTCCATCCCCTCATTGGTGGAGGGGTAGAAGTGTAAAATCTTCACTTGGAAATACTGACTAGCAAAAACTTGGAGAGTTTCACTCAGCTGCAGAAGTGGATCAGACATACAAATGTGAAATTACCTTTGTGCATTTGGCCTTAAATGATGAAAACAGAAGGTGGAATAAAGCCTGGAACATTTTCGTTTGGCTTATATGGTTTGGTTAGATCTTGTGTGTGTGATTGATTGTAATTCTTGGATGTCCATTTGTTTTTTGAGTGGTGTTCTCCAATGACATGGGGATGATAACACCAAAGAAAATGTGTTTCCAATTGTTCTGGACTGGCAGGACTGGTGGATGATTTGGAAGATTTGTGAAAATCCAAATTCATTTTCTTCAGGCTGAGAGGTCAATTTGAGGGCAAAAAACTAACCAGAACCAGCTTACCTGACTGTCTATTAAAGGCCCAAGACAACCTGAAAATAGTGTTATAATCGTTGTACTGTTCCTCAAATTATACATAATCTGTCAAGCCATTAAAGCATATGAGACATATTGAGTGTAAAGAATAACCAGGGAAAAAATTGCAATGTAATTTTGTTTTTTAATCAATTTGTAAACAAATAAACAGCAGGTCCCAAGGTACATCAAGTAGTGCTGCTATATGTGCTTCAAAATGCAACTCATAAACCTCTGGCCTGATATCTTCTCCTGTGACTCTCATGTTTCCTGTACAGAGATCTCAGCCATGGTGGTGGAGGACTGTGCACAAACAGCCGTATGATTTGGTAGTACATGTGGGGGAATGGTTATAAAATGGTAATTGTGGGTACTTGGATGTCCCCTGCATGCATACAGGCATGTTTTCCTGACCTATGTACTATCTGGACTTTTATTATTTGTCCTGGTATCATGTGAATCAAGCATGTACACAGAGGCCTAGGCCTGTATATCTCTATGTAAGTTCAGGACCTTTACTAGGATGGAGAGGAATCCACTGAATAAACCCTCATAGTGGACAGAAGACTGCTGCCCCTGTCCTGGGTGCCCTCAATAAAGAGGTGGTGGAAATATACCAGTTTTGATTGCTATAGTGACCACACCTTGTTTATCTGAACCACTGAGTGTGTGGCCTACCAGTCCTCTCTTCTAAAGTTCTCATGTGAATGTTCAGAAATCTGCACCTAAATTGTGCATTTGTCAAGTGTGTGGGCTGCGTGTGGCAAAAGTAAGACTCTGTGTGTGCATGACTCTGACCACTGAAGCCAGGAAGCCTGCAGGATACATTTTGGATAGCCCTGCTTAGCATGGCATTAGGCGGGGAATTAAGACAGCTTCCCTGCAGAGTGGATGTGTATTGCCTTCATTTTCATGGCTGCACAGTGAATATCCAGACACAGAAGTGAGGGGAATGAATGCAAAGCTGTCTGAAGGGTGAAACAGCGGCTTCTGATGTTTAAGATAAAGAAGCTTCTGAATGATGCCTGCCCTTTTGTCTAGACCTGATTAATGCTTCACAGAGGCTGACGACAGCCACATGCAGAGACCATACAAGTCCTTGTTATCAGACTGTGGTTACCCCACTGCTGCCTGCTATGGAAAGCAGCACATTAGGCAAAGGCTGTATCTGGAGAACTGGCTGAGAAGGAATGTTAGAAGAGAACCACTCTATACTGGTTAAAACATGGCTTAAGTTTGAGACACTGGATCCGTATTCCTAGTCTAGAAAGTGTGTATAAAAATTGAATGCAAACCAGAGTAAGCAGAGTAAATTCATTGAAGTCCTGTTCCTGTTTTTATGTGAAATTGCTGAAATGTACACAATTATGCAAATTCACATAATTATGACTAATTTGGCACAAAAATGCTACAGCGTGAGCACAGGAACAATAAACTTAGTGAGCACAAGCAGTAACTGGCTCCTGCTGTTCTTGTTATCTTGCATTTAGGGCTTTCTACTTTCTTAGTGCAAAATGAAACATTAGGTCCTTTTTGGATGCAAGGCTGCATTTTGCACTAGGAACATAGGGCTAACTGCTGGGTTACAATCATTGTGTAATCAAATGTACTCTCACATACTTTTGCTATAATTTTGCTTAATTACACTACAGTAACTTTTGCAAATTAAGCCAACCCCTCACTAAAAGCCCAACATGTTCCTGGTCTGAAAAACACCTGAGAAAGCAGGCTGCCTGAAAATTCATCCAGGAATGACCCATACTGCAGAGAGTCTCTCAGTCTGCCCATGACTCCCAGTAAAAGGCACAAAAGCCTATGGGCCAGATTGTATGTTTGGCAGCCCATGGACCACCATGGCGGTGGCAGCAGTGTGACCGCCATCTATTTAGCAGTCAGAAACACATATTATGATACATGTAGTCCATAGAGGGAAGACTACCGTAGTTCCGCTGGCACCACCAGGCAGCACAGACCGAGGCGGTGGCGAGAAAGGCCAATTAGGCCAACGGAGCCAGTGTTTTCACTGGACACATTGTGATGTTGCCTTCCGCCAATGTGACTGTGGTGGGCCAACAGGAAGGAACTCACCTACAGGCAGCATCACATGTCCTGTGCTGCCATGGAGTCCATCAGAAATGAACTGCTGCTGCTCCTGGATGGAAGTCAAAATCCATGCCGCGGTGGACACATCTGATGGAAAGAACACACACCTACCTGTGTCACTATGCTCATAACATATCGTTGTGCCTTCATCTACATGATATGGGGGTCACGCTACATGGACCAAGCACACTTATCATTGTGCCTCAGGTATGTGTCATTCACATCGAATGACACATTCACAGCTATTAAGCGCCCCCTTTGGGCAGGTCACTGAAACTGCACCTCCACACTCCACAAAAACAAACATTTGCTCATCTTAGGCACAAGGACAGTGAAGTGTACAGAATATTTTGCCAACAACAGCAACACCACATCTACCAATTCAACTGACATCCTCACATTGCTCACATGCCATGGACTGTCATCAGGTTGAAGACACATATGTAAAGATGTGTAATAGAACACAAATACCCCTCCCATAAAACATCCCTGTAATGGGCCCACATATATCACCCATATTGCAACACAATGGAAGGTCAACGGGATACACAATATTTTGTGATACAACTATCCAATGCTCAAAATGCAAACAATACCTGTACATTGGGGAGGAGGGAATCAGGAGCACTCCTGGAACAATGCTGCCCTGAGACACATATTTTGCACATGCCCATAAACATCATTGGCATTGGAACTGGCCCTACATGTATCTGAGGGACAAATAATAGTAGAGCAAAGTGGCATGTCAATCTGCCAAATGTGTAATTGCAAGTCAAGTAAGCAAATACACCAGCAACAGCATGGGCCATACATGTAGATAAAGTAGCTGCAAGGTACACACATCAAAAGGAACAGTCAAATGTAAAGGAAAGTAGCACAATTGAACAACCTCCATGTGTTGGCAATCAAAACTCTAGGTCCCACACAAGAGACAAATGTACAATCCATATCAAGGATCCAACTCTAACACTGTACATGCTGACATTGGCCAACCCAAGATTAAATACTTACTATAGCAAACATAACACAGTGCAATGACACCCCAATTACCACTTGTATGTCCATACAGTGAACATCTACCCTTGTCCTAGTGACACCAGCACTGCCCACAAAGTCAGATTTTGCCAGTCACAAAAAATGGATCAGCAATCCAGGTGAAACACACACAACTGTAGGCATACAACACAAACGGTAGAAAAGTAATGGCAGGACAAAGGTTTACCCAAAAAACTAACAACTTGGTTTTATTGAATGCAAATGATTCAGATCAAAGGCCATTGGCCAGTCCATATTAGTCCATGCAGAATACTGTGCCAAAGCTTGACTCCAATCACTGCCAGGGAACCTCCACAGGAAGGGGCATCAAGTGGGCATGTAGGCAACTGAGGGATCATGCTTGGGTTGGGTGGGGTCAGATTTCCAATGAGTGAGTTTGGGTTTGAGAAGGGGTGTTTTCTTCATAAGTGTGATCTTCTTTTATGGGGCAAGGGCATCGGTGCTTGCAAAGGATGCAGGTGTGACAGGGGAGGATTTGGAGGATTTAGATGTGAAAGAGATGGGTTGGAGATGTGAGTGGGGGCCTCTTGGGTTTGGGAGGGGGATGGAGGTAACAGGGGAAAGGGCAAGGCCAAAAAGGAAACTTTCCTTGGGAAAACAGATAGAGCCATCAGAAGTGACTGGGGATTTGGAGGTTGGGGGGGTGGTGTACTTGTCTGTGGGTGTTGATGCCTTGGGTGGTGCATGTGAGAGGTATACTTGTGTTTGGGTGGTGTCTGTTGCATGTGTGAGTGTGGGCATTTGTGTGTCTTGGGGCAGTGAGATGGAGGTACTGGGTGATGTGGGAGTGGTGGATTTGTGTGTGTCTGTGGGTATGGTAGATGATGTGGATGTGTCTGTTTGTGTAAGGGTGGTGTCTGTGGGTGTGGTGTATGTTTTGGATCTGTCTGTGTGTGTTGGGGTAGTGTCTGTGGGTATGGTGGATCTGGTGGATGTGTTGTGTTTGTTGGGTGGTGTCTCAGGGTATGGTTGGTGTGTCTGTGGGCATTGTGATGAGTCTGGGTGTATGGTGTCAGGGGTGTGTGGGTCTGTGGGTAGTTAGGGGTTGCCTGACTATATATGGTGGGTGGGGTGAATGTGTCACTGGGTGTTGTGGTGGTATCTGTGGGTATGGTGGTTGTGGTGTGGGGGCCATTGGGGGGGTCTGTGAAAATGGTGGCTGTTGTGGTGTCTTCGGGTGACTATTGAGTTCCTGCATACCAGTGTTTCTTGTGGTGCTTGTGTCTATGTGAGCTGCTTGCGTGTGGAGGTGGGTGCATATCGATGTGTTTGTGGGCCTGGGACAGGTAGGGAAATAGGGAATTTGGTTTTGGAAGAGGGAGGTTGTGGGGTGGAGGATTGTGGGGGGTGGATGGCTGCCATCAGTGAGGAGGTCAGAGCCTGAAAAGATCTCTGTAGGTCAGACATGTCACTATGAATGCCTTCCAGGAAGGCATTTGTCTGCTGAAGTTGGCTTGCCAAACCCTGGATGGTATTCACATTGGCAGTCTGCCCACAGATATACCCCTCAGGAGGTCAATAGCCTCCTCACCCAGGGCATCAAGGGTAACAGGGTCTGGGGGTGAGGTGCCTGGGACGAAAGAGACGCCCACCCTCTTGGGTGTGTGGGAACAGCCAATGGGTAGGAGGCAACAGGGAGGGTGGTGATAGAATTGGGGGTGACGGACAGGGATGGTACAGTAAGCAGGTCCTGAACGGTCCACCACCACTAGGGTGTGGCCACTGGAGGTAAAATCTGAAGACAGCGAGCTGTATCCTGTGTCCTCAGTGGTATTCCCCTCACCCTCTGGGCCACTGGGTCCCTCCGTGTCGGTGGTGTCATGACTAGAGGTACCAATGCCAGATGCTTCCACACTTGGTTCCGCCCTGTCTCATTGCTTGCCTGGGATGATGCTCAAATTACAAAGAGAAATAGGGTAACTAAATGTTCCTGGTCAAATTTAAACAACTGTGTGATTACCATGATATCAAGTAGGCCCTAGCAACAAACTACATCAAACTGGTTCCTACATTTACCTCACCATATCCATGCATGCCACATGAACTGTCAACAGTTGCCCACAGGATAACCAGAATCTCAGACAACTCAAATTGCATGAAGTTGAAATGCCAAATAACATGCTATAATGGGTGAGGATATGTGTGAGCCACCAAACAATGGTGACACACTCCTGTCAGTGGCAATACCATGACATGTAGCCCCATGACATATGTCCAATTCCAAATTCATGTAGGCATGCACTTATATATGAGGGAATACAGAAATCATCCCATGAACACAGCTAGACCATGCATGAAACAGCAGTGAAAATAATTGATCATAAATAAAAGGAGCACATGGAAACATGTAGACACAAGGAATGTTGGCAACAGAGATGTAACGCAAATCATGTCAATGGACCTTCCCCACTTACCCAGGGAAAGCATTAAGCAGTAGCTGCACCCAAAGAACAATGTATGTTCTGTCACATGTATGATGGCCACCTTCACCAGTAGTGAGGCACCAGTACTCGTGACACATTGAAGACAAATGGCATCTGGAGGGCAGATGACATTTTACTCACTTGGGCAGGCACGTGGCTGAGGACAGTGATCTTTCATTTCATTTTGTTTGGGCTCCATCACTGATGAGCAGTGGACTGTTGCGTACAATTTACACCAACAACAACAAACAACATTACTTGAATGATAACTGTAAACATGTGTTGTCACTGGAGAGCATATTGTTTGTGGACTGTACTCGGTTGTGTCCTAGGTTCCTGGGCTAATAGGCAAGGCACATCAGTATGCACCAAATTTCTTACCTACACAGTTACTCCGCTTGTGTGTCACCATGGCCCGTCCCTAATCATCAGGGGAGACATGAGAACCTAACACATTAAGGCCTATATTTATACTTTTCTAGCGCCACATTTGTGCTATTTCTTGATGCAAAAGCGGCGCAAACGTACAAAATACAATTACATTTAGTAAATTTGTGCCACCTTTGTGTCAAAAAACGACGCAAATGCGGCGCTAAAAAAGTATAATATGGGACTAACTAGGCTATGGGACAGGCAGGAATAATCCCTGTACTCACCCCTTGTGGCTGCTGGGTACTCCTCAACTGGCCATCAGGTTCCAATGCGTGACCCCACCCACCATGGGGGGACAGCCCCAGCTGGACCTCTGTGATCTTCCGGGCCCAGCGGCTGAGGTCTTCCCTCCTCTTCCGACAGTGGGCGCTCTGCTGGCTATAGACCCCAGGGTCTGCACCTTCCGGGCAATACTCTCTAAATTCCCTTCTTCTGATGGTTGTTGACCTGTATGGATGCAAGAGATGAATCAAAAGATTACAAACTCAAGTTTTGGCCCAAATGGTTGTGTAACACACATGTCAGAAACACCAAGCACAAAATGTGCAATTTGTCAACACACCACAATTGTAAAGCACACATGCTGATAAGTACAGAGACATGAGCACACTTTTGGGGTTATCTGCAGACTTTCCCACTACCCTGCTCATGGCCTACAGTGACTAAGCAAGCCAACTGACATCAGGAGGCCAATGATCCAGCAACATGTACTGTGATTCGAGCCACAATGAAACATAATCCACTAATGTTGCTTCTGAAGGATAAACTCCTTAGGCCAGACTGGTGAAACATGTTTACACTAAGCAACATTAACTCAATGCACACAGTCCCTACAGGCAACTGCCATAGTACAGACTTCACCCTAAGACTTGAGTGACAATGAAAGGGTTGGCATAGTGGGTACGGAAAGTCTCTACCCTGTGCTATTGTGGACATGTGGCCTACAAAATTCTGATTCATGTTACTTCAGGGTAGGTTTCTGTGGTAAGTACCTGTACCACAGAACACACCTTCGAACATATGTAGCAAAACTACAGAGATGGCATCCAACAAACAAAGATATGTTTGACTCAATTTCTGCTATGTAGCCAAGCTACTGAGTTACATCTCATGGCCTCCCTGGAATCTACACACTATCTGCACTGTGGGATTGCTAATTGTGCAATACACTTGTACTGGACAAATATTACTAATATATAGAGGTGACAACAGAGCTGTGGGAGTGAGTGGCCTGTCATGAGTCAAAGATACACATTGACAATGATGCAAAATGCACATATGACTAGTTTATGGAGTTGCCTCAGTACCCATTAACAATCTAGTCAATGGACTGAGGCATTCAGGGGACGTTTTGCTACTAGAGCCTCATATCGGCCACATGACAGGATCTGCAGGTCTACAGGTAGTGCCACAGTTGCATAGCCACAGTGACTCCCCTAGAGTCTGGAGTATGTCCCATACTGGGAGATACATTTTACAGGCCCTGGTCTCTGCAAGCTAAGCATACAGAACCTTCATGATACTCACATTTTCCTCACTCCCATGCAGAAAGTACATCATGTGCCCATCAGCAATGTGGCTTGTGTGGCAACCTGAAGGTAACAGTGAGTCAAGATGTGCCTTCCACACAAGCAAGGCAAGATGTGGAGTGATTGATCCATGGTACAAAACATATTGCTTTCAGAGATCCTCAAATGACTCAGACAAAATGCAAACACAGCTCATGCTGTCATGTACAAACGTGTTGTCTAGCATTTGCAACCATCATAAACAAAGGAATGTCATTGTATGGTGGTAAAGTATCCTTGCCTAGTTATGTGTATCCAAAACAAGGAAGATCTAAGGCCTCAAAAAACATCACACAGCACTATGTGAATGTCCACTACATATAGTACTGGTCTCCAATACCTGCACCATGTACGTCCCGTTGATGCTACACAAACTGAAGACTAATTGGCATGCTGGAGCACATTGTAGCTTGTGAGGAGGGAAAGGATGGTGTTGAACAGAGTCAATTGTGCCTATGTGGTACTTAACGGCTCCTCTGGTGAGCCATAGAGCTGACCATACAGGGGAAGGATCTTGTTTACAAGCCTCTCTAGCTAAACTGGAGAGAGGGTATGGGGCCCTTTCACCTGGTGGACATGGCATGATTGCTCCCAGAAGCAGCCCATAGCAGCTGAAGTGGTGGAGGTGTTGCTGGCAGCCGTGCCATGAGTCAAGTGACTGATATTGCAAAACACAGCGTTCACGTATTCCACCTACGCGGTCACCACCGCAGACGGACACAGCCATTGGCCTACAACAGCCACAGGCAACATTAGCCTATGGCTGTGTCCGCTGTGGTTGGTACCGCCCACCACATGGACAACTTCCGCTGGCAGCCATGGGTGCTTCCTGTGTATGGCCCTGTTAAATGAGTCACAGCAACAACATATGTATAGGGTCATCACAGACATCCTAAATCTGTCTTGTTGTGTAGATCCTACTACACAACCACCAGTGTAATATGTTGCAGGGCAATGCACTGTCCACCACCACTGACAGTATTTTGGGTAGCCGGAAAAGAGTGTCATATTTTGAGGGGCAATAGAGCAGCAGACAGTTGGATGTCACCCAAATCCATGTTCTGGACACACATATTCACAACCATGAAGATCATTTTTGATCCCTGTGTGGTTGACCGCCATGATGTGTATTGGGTGTAATGTATTTCCAGTCAGAAATGATTTGTCACATTATTTTGTCAGTATGCATCATGTATGTTGGTGTAGATACTGTGACTAATGTTCCAAATCATGTTTTTTCACACATAGGTACCCTGGAAGAGGGAAGATGGGACAACCTCCTACCTACCGTCCATTGTCAGACCTCCAGGCCATGGAAGAATGCCACATTATCCAGCCCCACCTTCAGAATAAGCAAACAATGGTAGATGTATGCCATCAGTTGGAGCCAGGATTGTTGGCAGTTAATAGCAATCCATTCTGCATACCACCCATTGTTCAAGTCATGGCAGTATTGCACTTCCTGGCCACAGGGCCCTTCTAAAATACAGTATCTCCATCAGGTTGTATGTGCCAACCTATGTTCAGTCTGGTGATATATGCCAACCTATGTTCACTCTCAGCAATGTTGAAACACATTGACAGCTATGTCAGCTTCCACCGATGTGAGGATTTAGCCAACGTGAAGGCTCGCTTCTATGACTTTGCCCACCTTTCACATGTGGTGGGAGCCTCTGATGGCACACATGTTGCCTTGGTGCCACTGCAGGGCACTGAACAGGTTTATTGCAACAGAAAAAACTTCCATTCCATCAACATGCAAGTTGTCTGTTTGGCTGATCTTTACATATCAAATGTCTGTGCACATTTTCCCGGATCAGTCCATGATCCTTTTATATTGCGGAATGGCATCATACCTCAGCTGATGCCACAACTTCAACCACAGAGGGCCTGACTGGTTGGTAAGTCATGTCTGTCCTGATTGTGTGTGAGCAATGTCAGGTGCTACAGTCATGAAGTCAGTGACTTATTGTTGTACTTATGGCTCATTCCTTAACAGGAGACTCAGCATATCCAAACCGTCCTTGGTTAGTGACGCTGCTGAGGAACCCAACTACCCCAGGGGAAGTCTGCTTCAATGAGGCCCATGGAAGAACACGTCGTGCAATAGAGTAGGCTTTTGGGCTCCTGAAGGCCAGATTTCACTGTCCAGACAGGACTGGTGGAGCCCTCCTCTACTCACCTGGGAAAGTGTTTCATATCACTGTGGCATACTGCATGCTCCAGAACATCGCCCCGATGAGGAATATCCTGTACATCCCAGAGGAGGGGGAGCTTGCAGTGCCACCAGATGAGAATCCTGAAATGCCAATTGAAGATGACGGTGGTGAAGAGGAAGGTGCTGACTTGCGACAAGATCCCATCCAAATCTTCTTCTCATGAGAGTAAGCATGTCATGTGATGTCATGACTCTGATTGTACGATGAACTGAAGTTGTTAGAATGTGTTGAGTTGAGTTTTTTTAAACAGTTAGGGAGCTGATGCTCTGCAAAACTCAGCCAAAGACTGATTGAGGAGATAGCATTTGACACATCCCCACCTTGATGATGTTACTTTGTTTGTGTCAGATTTCTTGCAATGCACATTGTTTTCTAGATGCTTGCTATGTGATTTTTTTCATATGTATGGTTTCATGCCTACACTCTTTGTTTTGCTCTTTGTACAGGTCCCTTCACCATGACATCTTCATGTGGGTATTTCAGAGTGGTGACATTGGCAGGTATGAGATGCTGTTCTGACTTACAAAATGAACATGGGTTGTACCAGGTAAAGTAGGTTCTCAGAGTTTGGGTGTAGGAGACCTGTGCGAAGACAGCCTCCACAGAGTTTGAATGGAAGTTTAGAAATGTCCATTTGACTTTTTTGTGTCTTTTAGTGGGCATCATGTGTGTCATCATGTGGTCAGAAAATGTGTAGTCCTAGGCCATGACCATGCCAGTTCACCCTCACTTTGGTAAACACTCTTTCTGTATGACTTGTGTGTGACTGTAGATGTGTTTTATTATTGTAGGCCACAGTGCCTGTACCAAAACACTGACATATGTTTCTGTTATATCACCAAGGTTGACAGGCTATGTGCTGAACACTGCAATAAAATGTTTAGTTTGACCGAACACTTGTATGTATGTGTTTGTGTGAAATGGTTATAATCCTGAGATAGACACTGTGTGCATGCAACATTACCCATCTTCAACATGTACCTTGGATCATCATTGTGTTGCTCACATGGTCTGACATATCTACATGGCTAAATGTGAAAACAGCAGACAATGAGTCAGTGATGGGTGATTTTATTGTGAAGCTATGACTAACAGAAAATATATGTGACATGACTCGACATAAAAAGAAATATGAAGGGGTCAGTCATAGTGAATTAAATCATTGGAGTAGATGCCACACCAATGGAAATCCAAAGCCCAGAGTACTCCTCCCATTGAAAATGGAAGGTGGTTCAGGATCAGTCCACAGAGTGAATGTGTGACACACAAAGGAAAACCATAAGGAAAAGGATTATGGCTGGCATTTGTGGGTGTCTTGCCATCTGCACCTCCTGGATATGTTGCTGGATGTCCCCTTTTGCGAGACGGGGATAAGATGCTGCAGACACAGGGGTGTCTGTTGCTGTTTGTGCCTCTGTCAGGGCCTCCCTTCCTGTGTCTGTCACATATATAGTTTGGCATGATTTAGTTGCCACACAGGAAGGGGCAGATGTTGGAGGTAAAGTCCTGATCAGTGTGGTGTTAATTTCCTGCAGCACCCCTGTTTGGGTGCTCATTTAGGTGTTATAGGCATCCATTTTTTAATCATAACCCTTTGCAGCTGCTTAAATGTTCCGGAGTTAAGTCAACACCTGGCCCACCACGCCTTGGGACTCCTGATAGATCTCCACGACATGGCTGATGGTGTTCTGGCCGACAGCAACCCGAGTGGCCTCGCTTTGCAGGCCCATAGCATCCCTCCCATGCACCTTACCACCATGAGCCTGTGCCCTTGGCACAGTGTGTCCTCTCCAACTGGGTCCTGGAACCTCAGTGTCCGGAGTGCCATGTTGCACCTCAGGATCCAGGAATGGGGGTACAAGATGGTGGAAGCTGTGCTAGGTACACCGGTTAGGGAGTGCATCATTGTTTGGGATGTTGATGCAACAGGGCTGGGAGGTTACGCTGTGGCCACAGAGAGACTCACTGTATCCATCTGACCAGGTTGCTCACATGTGCCAAGACCTTCCTTCATGTCCACAAGTCCTGTAGTGTTGTCATCACTGAGGGCTTCATCCAGCGGGGTAGTGGTAGTCTGTTCTGTAGCCTCTGTGTATCCAGTGGCAGATCCACCTGTTGAGGAAAAATGTATATTGTTACTGGTTGAATTGTGGCATCTACCTTCAAAGTTTTTGTGTTACAGTAAGCAGAGACATTGGACATAGTTAAGTTGTCGGTAATCCTAATGTGCCAAGTTACTATGGCATTGGGTTATTTGACATAACATGTGTGAAGTATGCCAGACTTAAGCAGCTGATGAGATGTGCAGATCAGATGCCGCTTGAGGCCTTAGGAATACTTGTACACATTGGGTAAGGTATGATTCCTGTCCTCAATAGTTTCATCTTGGGTTAGCAGGTCAAGATGGAGCTAGGTAGACATACACATCTCTGAGTTAAGCATGATCTGTATCTTGGTCACTCCCAGGTGGTTTAATTTAAATTCAGAGTTAGCAAACAAGGGTATTTGTGCAAGTGCACACTGTGCTGGTGGTTGGAGTAACTGACACAGTGCCTCCTGGGGGTTGCAATCAGGCCACTCCCTCTACTTCCCAACACTTGACATATGATATCCTCCCAGGTGAGTAAACTTCATGTGGGAGTTTACTAATAGATATATTGGACTTAATGCATATAGGGCTGGTGTTTGGAGTTACAGAAACAGGGCCTCATGGGAGTGTCAGTCAGGTTGCTCCCTTTACTTTCCAACACTTGACATATGGTACCTCCCAGGTGAGTAAACTTCATGTGGGAGTTCACTAACAGATGTATTGGGCCAAGTGCACACTGGGCTTGTGTTTGAAATTACAAGAACATGGCCTCCTGGGAGTTGCAGTCAGGTCACTCCCTCTACGTCTCAACATTTGACAAATGGCATACTCCCAGGGTGTGAAGAGCATTAGAGAGATAACAAACAGGTGTATTGGGCCAAGTGCACACTGGGCCGGTGTTTGGAGTTAGAGAAACAGGGACTCCTGGGAGTTGCAGTCAGGTCACTCCTTTTACTTTTCAACACTTGACAAATGACATACTCCCAAATGAGTAAAGAGCATTAGAGAGATTACTAACAGGTATATGTGGGCAAGAGAACACTGGGCTTGTAGCTCTCTCTACCACACACACTATACAAATGGTATCCTCCCTGGTGAGTACACTTCATGAAGGAGTTTAGTAACAGATATGTTGGACCAAGTGAACACTGGGCAGGTGTTTTGAGGTACAGAAACAGGGCCTCCTGGGAGTTGCAGTCAGGTCACTCTCTCTGCTCCTCAACACTTGACACTTGGGTATTACATGTCTGTAATGTGGCTGCATTTAGGTTTCAGCAAACATTTATATTTTCGGACATACCATGAATCCTTGAATGTGTTTTTGGTATTGTGAGATTTACAGGCATCATTTGAACATATGGCATGTAATAGGCCTTGGTAGCTGTGATATTGTAACTTACTAGACTCTACTACCCCAGGTATTCCTGTCAAGCCTTCGTGATGCAGGATGGCCAAGACCTATTCCACCCTGGGAAAGAGTCTTAATGGGACACTGGGAGGGCCACCACCATTCTTCTTGGCCTCTATTAGTTCCTTGGAGACCAGGGAACGGACCTTGCCTCTGAGGTCATTCTACCTCCCCTTAATGTCCTCCCTTGTGTGCAGGGTGGTTCATCCAGACTTCCGCCTGTCAAACACACTGTCTCACACTTCAATTTTCCTAATGAGAGGAGTGTGCTTAACTTGGGCTTCAAACAATTGTGTCTCTCCTCTTTTCAATTCATCCATCATCACTCTCAACTCATCTTCTGAAAAATGGAAATTTTTGTAATGTGACATGGTAGACAAAAAAAGGGGGTTACAGGGACTTACCTAACAGCGAAGTGAAATAGGGAGTGAACGGACAAAAGTGTGTACAGGGTATTCTATGGGATGGTGGAAACAGGGGTGCCTAATCTATGAAAAAATCAATTAAGTGTGGTTGTGGTTTTTTGGCTCCCTGTGGAAATGCAAAAGATTGTGGTCTGTGAAGGCGTGTGTTAATATAATGTGATTTGCAGGTGTGTCCACTGGACCAATAAGTGTTAGCTGTGTTGTTTTTTTATTTCATCCAATGTGCTCTTGTTTGTTACTTTGCGGGATGCATACTGTGGAGGTCAACTGCAATTGGCTAACCACTGCAAGGAGACTGCCATGGAGACTGTGTGTTTGTAATAGGCTCAGGGTTTGGCTGTGGTGCTGAGAGTACTGGATGTTAGACCGCTTAGATAAAAGCCACTGTGCCGCTGCCGGTTTGCCTTTTTTGGTTGGTGGGTGGCAGTCCTGCCTGTTTGCAACCTTGTCTTGGGACCACCGGCGCAGCAGTCTTTTTGGGACTGCCAACATGGTGGTCTGGTATTCTGACCATCAAAGTCGTAATTGGGCCCTATGTAACTTGATGTAGTGGTCAGCCTATTCAGGACTGACACTGCCTCAGTGTACTGATCATCCCAGTCAGCACAGCAACTGCCTCAGTGTACTGATTGCCCAGGATGGGACTGTACTCCTTGGTGTACTGATTGACTCAGTCAGGGCTGCAACTGCTTTGTTGTGCTTATGGGCCCAATCAGGGTGCAGTTCCCAAGGTGGTTTGATGTACCTGGGTGGGCTGCACCTGCCTTTGTTTGCTGATTGGCTCAGCTTTGGCAGCAACTGCCTTGGTGTAATCACTGACTTTGGATAGAGCCACAGCTTCCTGAGTGGTTCTCCAGCGGCATGGGAACCTTTGTGGTAGTGCTGCTTGGGGCTGTTTTCAACTTTCTAGTCCCCGTGCTGTGGGACTCCTGTGTGCACTGCCTGGTCTTCTGTGGGCTCTCTGAGTTTCTGAGAGCCCCCTCTGACTCCCCCTCCTGGGTAGAGTCCACTTGGTCCTGGGCAGCGCCATTTTCGCTAACCGCAAGCTTTGCAGGTGCCAAGGCTTGTTAGCGGAATCTGACAACACAAACCCAAGTGCAATCCTCCATCCAGCATGGGATATCACTTGCACCCTCCAGAAACCCGACTTCGTCTTCTTGGGTGCAGAACTGACTTTTCTTCTCCACTGGTGGTTCTCCTTTTGCACCTTCATCCGGGTTAGCAGTAGCTCCTGCTCTTCCTGGACTCTTCTCTGCTTCTTGAACTTGGTCCCCTTCTTCCACAGGTATTCTTGTCCAAGAATCTACTGATGGTGTCCTGCAGTCTCTTCTGGGTTTTGCATAATTCTTCTTCTCGTTTCTGTGTGTGTTCTGGGAAAGTTACTGTGATTTACTCCTGCTTTCCTGGTCGCTGGGGTGAGTTGTGGTACTTACCTTTGGGTCTTTCTAGTGCTCCCAGCTCCCCTCTACACACTACACTTGCCTAGGTGGCAGACAGACTTTCGCATTCCACTTTCTTAGTATATGGTTTGTGCTCCCCCTAGACCCATTTCTAACTAGTGTGATTTTGACTAATTGCACTGTTTTCTGTTTTATGCCTATTTCTGCATACTAGTGTATATAATTTGTGTATTATTTACCTCCTAACAGAGTATAGTTTCTATGGTATTTTTGGTATTTGTGTCACTAAAATAAAATACCTTTATTTTTGTACCACTGAGTATTTTCTTTCATGTGTGTGAGTACTGTGTGACTACGGTGGTATTGCATGAGCTTTGCATGCCTCCTAGATAAGCTGTGGCTGATCATCTAAGGCTATCTCTAGAAAGCCTGGCTTCTATACACTGCTTACACTGCACTAATGAGGAATAACGGGACCTGGTATAAGGTGTAAGTACCATAGGTACCCACCACATACCAAGCTAGCCTCCTGCAAAATGGGGGACATTTTTTGCTGCCCATCATGTATTATATTGATATACAAAATTGTAATCCGTCTTGGTCTGATTTAGTCATAACATAGATACCAACTCAGAAATACTAGGCATTCATAACATGTTATTCAACAACCTCAATCATTTTGTCATGAAGGATCATAAGAAAAATTCCTACTTCACATGGGTGCTTTAGATATATTGTAAGGTGGTAAAGACTCTGCTTATTCCCACCATTAGCCAGGGAAATAAAGGCGAAATATGTGGATTTAGGGCAGCCTATATAAAAATACTTTTAGAACAGTGAAGTTGGAATGAGAGATTGGAATTTGGGAGGCTTTTTAAGAATCAGTTGAATTAGAAGACACAAAGATATTTTTGCATATAGTAGCCTACAGCTGGCATAATAAAGTTATGAAACCTGAGGTTCATACCCAACCTAGTGAGAGTGTACCACACATCAGAGCTGTCTATACCGCTGTTTCTCAAAATACTATAGCTGATGTTTTCATAATAGACTGCTAAGATCAGTATATGTTTAACAGTTGTTCTGTAATGTTTTCCCTGTCTGACACTCTAACACCTGTTCATGCCCTGAGAATAGAAGACACTACACCTAGATAAGATCACACCCAATCTCTTCAACTTGAGCCTCTAGTATAGCTCCCATAATGTCCTATCAAATGTCATTGCAGCAGATGCACCAGTTCGAGACTGATGGAAGGGAGCAGATATAGGGGGTCATTCTGACCCCGGCCGGCGGCGGAAGCCGGCGGCCTGGCTGGGACCGCCAGAATACCGCTGCGCGGTCAAAAGACCGCCGCGGGTATTCTGGGTTTCCCGCTGGGCTGGCGGGCGACCGTCAGAAGGCCGCCCGCCAGCCCAGCGGGAAACACCCTTCCATGAGGATGCCGGCTCCGAATGGAGCCGGCAGAGTGGAAGGGGTGCGACGGGTGCAGTTGCACCCGTCGCGATTTTCAGTGTCTGCACAGCAGACACTGAAAATCTTGGTGGGGCCCTGTTACGGGGGCCCCTGCAGTGCCCATGCCATTGGCACTGCAGGGGCCCCCAGGGGCCCCACGACACCCCATACCGCCATCCTGTGCCTGGCAGCCAAAACCGCCAGGAACAGGATGGCGGTATGGGGGTCGGAATCCCCATGGCGGCGCAGTAAGCTGCGCCGCCATGGAGGATTCCCCAGGGCAGCGGAAAACCGGCGGTACACCGCCGGTTTTCCGCTTATGACCGCGGCTGTACCGCCGCGGTCAGAATGCCCAAGGGAGCACCGCCAGCCTGTTGGCGGTGCTCCCGTGGTCGTTGGCCCTGGCGGGTTTTACCGCCAGGGTCAGAATGACCCCCATAATCCTTTAAAAAACAATTTTGTAATGTGCCTGATAACTACCTCCCAATTAGACAATTTAATAATTTACAAACAAAACTTGTAAAGTAGCCCTTGGTAAGCTAATGGGTTGAGATCTGAAAATGAAACCCTAAGCCACATCCATGCTGGATTTAGATGTAGAATCTGAATGACTGACAAGTACACATAGCCAGGTCAACCTTTTATTTGCCATTGTCAGTTTCTGGACTGCCTTTGACTTGGTCTTGAGAGTAAACCTATGGGAAGGGCTCTCCAGGGTAGGAGATCCTTCTGACCTGCTGAAGATAATTGTATGGCTTTATGCACAGGGCCAGTAGGGCTCAAATAGTAAACTCTAATGAGCACTGAAGTTAATAAAGGTGACCTCCATTCATTTGCTTCTTTTTGTTAATGACTGTGAGGACATTTATCCTTATGCGAGAACAGTGCACTGACATTTGCAAGCCAGAAAACACTGCTACCACCATTTGCATATGATATCATCTCTGCACTGTGGATTTCTAGCCCCAGCCTACCCAGCACCAGGGAAGGCAACAGTCGCCCCTGTGATGGGGAGGAAGAATGTTAGCCTATAACTCTTCAAAGTGGCAACAGTATTCCTGCTGCTCAGGGCGCATGCAGGATGCATGCTGGCTGCACCTTGGCAATGCTGGGACAAAGGCAGGCCCATTGGAACCCAAAGGTGGCAGGGCCACCCCACTTGGTTCTGCTTTTGCCAGGAACTGGTGCATTTAGCCATTCATGTTTTATTGTAATTTAATAGCGATTAGATTAAGCATTAGCAGAAGACATCGTATATTTAGCAACTATTGTGAACATTTGGCAGAATCTATTTTGTATTCATTTCAGCCATTTTCTCTGCCATGTGCTCGCCATGTGCTCTGTCCTACCTTTCTGTTAACTGCTCTTGAAAATCTGTCTAGTGACAAGTTATATTTAGCATCTCCCACTTTCGCACATGCCCAGTAAGATCTGCAGCTGTTAGTAATCAGTAACAGACAGTAATGTGTCAACTAGTCCTTGAAACTGTTAGCCCCTCCTACCTGTCGACTGTGCATTTCCATATGACCTTACATGTATGTAAGTCTTGCTTCTATAATTGAACCACCTCCTTTTATCCCCTGCTTGTGTATAAAAGGACCATGCTCTCTCACTTCAGTGTGCTATTTCAAACATTACTGAAGGGTGCTGTTTGTACTGTAGTACCACCTCATGAGGTTTAATAAACTTTGTCTTTTATTTCAGTTTCTGTGCCAACTTCTTTCTATATGGTCTGAGGACTTTGTGCAGAGAAGGGTGAACCCCTTGCAATAGTAGGCCTTGCTGAGGCTTACTTCAACAAATTGGCGCCCGAACAGGGACTCATCGGCGACTCGGACGCCCAACGGATTGGTCGCGACGAAGGATTGGGATCTCGCTGCGGACGATCAATGCCTGAGGAGACCCGAGTCTTGGCAACCACAGTGTTTTTCCCTTCTTTCTGATTTGACCATCCAGGTGGCGCCGGTCCTCGACTGAGATCCTTTTTGTTCATTCGTCATGCAGTGACCATTTGGTCAATTTTAGAACTTGGCAGTTGGAACCTGGACACCCTGTGATTGGTAAGAGCTGTTTTACGGCACTTGCTGTGGGTTTTGATGCCTTTGTTTGGTAATGAAGTTTAGCACTACTTACTGTGGCTCTCGTGTTTTGGGTGACTAGTCAATTTGTGTCCTTTGAATTGATATATAAATTGCAATTTATATAGGCAGGTAATGAGGAGAATTTTCTCCAATTTAATTTTGATTTGAACGGCACCTTAAGTGCTACTTTGATTATAATATTGCATATTCTGCACTATTTTTGGCATGCCTGTTTTTAGCGCACTTCGTAGAATGTGTTGCTTTTGTAATGGTACCAATTTGAGACTGGAAGAATCGCAACCGGCACCCCTAGAGGGGACAGACACCCAATAGAGATATGTATGTTAAACATGGTCTTTCTTCTATAATGTACAGCACATTATGGAATAAATACACTCATGCGGATCCTGAGTTACGTTGGCCTATGCATGGGTCATTTGAGTTGCGAAAGATTGAGTATGTGGAACAATGTATGTGTAAGCGAAAGTCTAGGCAAGATATGTTTGACTGTGTACGAATGTGGGAGAAAGAAGTGCGTGGACGAGTGAAATGTGAGCAAGCCTTGCTTGAGAAAGAGCAGCGGAAGAATGTATATGTGAAAGCATTGGAAATGAGAAATAAATAAATAAATGACTTAAAGGAGCTAGAAGAGAAAGAACGTAAATTACAGGTAACTGGCCAATACACAGTTAGGCAACCTCTCTATCCTATCTTTAATAAACCACACAATAATTTTTTGTTACTAGATCGCCCTCCACCTCTGTATGTCATTCCTTCTGCCCCTCGTGAGTTAGCTAAGACCTCCGGTTCGGAGCAACAGAAGATACGTGACAGTCGCTCTATGTTGCCTGCTGACCGTGCGTCTGAGCTTAGATCTATTGTTCGTAAAACAATTCGTAGCGTTGTCTCTGCTTCTGAACTTTTAGACAACATGAAAGGGTGGACGGAAAAGGAGGAGCTATATTTTACTGAGGCATTTGGCACATAAGTTATTGAAGTATATCGGAAATATTCTGATGAGTTAGAGCCCGATGATGTAGCAGCTGATCATAAGCAAATGCGTGATGGTCTTTTTGTTTTCTCCCAGGTGGCTGATGCGATCAGGCATTTGATGAAATTATGTGTTGTGGCAGTCCGTTTGCAAGAGGAGAAAAGGGCTGTGGATGTAGTTGCACGGACATCTCAGACCGGCGGGGTGCAAGACTATGATAGTTCACGCGAAACCAATGCGGGAGGCCGCGCCTTTGTATGTTCCTCCTAAAGGATTGGGTACAAGTGATGATAAAACTTCTGTTGATGCTAAGGGTTATTTTATTTATAATTGGGTGTATACTCCTTGGAATAGGGCAGATGTAATGGCACTTAAAACAGCATTACCTGACCCACGGAAAAATCCAGCCGCCTTTTATGAGGAAGTTGAGGGAGCAAATAGTTCTTGTACTATGACTTTCGCTGACATTGATTTATTTTTCAGATTTATATTACCGCCAGATATGTGGAGAGCTGTTTGTAAAATTGATGATCGTGTAGTTTTTGGGGCATCATGGAAAGAATTAGAACAGATGGACGGGGATAGGGAACCTGCGAAAAAGCCATATCAGTTGATTCTAGATCTTCCCGCAGCCATATTAGTTAAGTTAAAAACGATTATTCCCCCTAAAAAGATAGATTGGACTGTTTTAGCATCTTGTAAGCAAAAGGCAGATGAATCAGTCTCTGATTTCTTTACACGCTTTGAAGAAGCATTTCATGATTTTAGCGGCCAATTATTGTCAGATGATACGGCAGACATTTGTTTGTCGAAAAATATGACGCAAATCTGTTACCAGGAATAGCTAGTGAAAGTTCATGGACTACCTCTACTCTGGTTTCTCTTTTGATTATGGCTCAGTATTATGAACATCAGGAATTAGAAGCAAAAGGTAGCGAGGATAAAAAGATTAAAGAATTAAAGACAAAGGTTATGTTGGCTCAAGCTTATGGTCCGCCTTTTAGAGGTAGTGATAGAGGTGAACGTGGATCTTATGGTTCTTCTTACACTCGTTCGAATTTGTCTGTTGATCAGTGTGCGTAGTGTAAGAAATTTGGGCATTGGGCTGCCGACTGTCCAGCACTACGTGTTCAGCAGTGTTCACGTGGTCGGGGACAAATGAGAAATCACTCAGGATATTCAGGACCTAGAAGAAGCACGAATGATCATGCTACGGTTGATGCTAATGTACAAGGGCAGGATGGGTTTAACACTTTTGATAGACGCAACCAATACCAGATGTCTAACTATGTGCAGCCTGATTTCCACGATTCTGCTTATGCATAGGATTGCCTAGGATGGGGTAAGGAATCAGTTGAAGTTCCAGTAGATCAGAGGGGTCCCTATGTTACAGCACATGTTTTGGGTTCTACTGATCAGTTTCTGGTTGATACAGGAGCTACTCATAGCGCCTTGTCTAAAAAATTTATTCCAAGGGCTCCCCTGTCTGGCTTAACCATTACATCGATAGGTTTTGATGGAACACCTTCCCCTAGCCCATTGTCACAACCACTTGCATTCCATGTTGATAAATTTACTGCTCCATGTCCATTTTTGCTTTCTCCAACTACACCAGACAATATTGTGGGTCTTGATATGCTCAAGTATTTCAGGGCTACAATACGATGCTCTCCTGAAGGGGTGCGTGTTATTTTGAATGATAATCATCCTGTGATGGAAAGAGTTTGTCTTGTTAAAGAGGATATTGCATTAGCTTCACTCCCTAGTACTTTGTGGGCTACTTCAGATACTGATGTGGGACAAATGATTATTCCACCAGTACATATTAGTGTCAAGGAGGGAGCTATATTGCCACGTTTGCCTCAATACAAAATTTCACAGGAGGGCGAAGAAGCACTCACACGAATTGTGCATGATCTCATTGCAGTTGGAGTTGTTGATGAAGTTCTGTATAATGTTTGTAACAGTCCGATTCTTCCTATTCTTAAAAAGGATACTGATACTAGGATTTACTGATTCATTATTGATTTACAAGAAGTCAATAAGATTGTGATACCACAATATCCTGTGGTATCTGACATCACGACACTTCTTACTTTGCTTCCCCCGACAGCAACTACGTTCTCTGTGATAGACTTGAAGAATGCTTTCTTTTCGATCCCTATTCATCCTGACAGCCGATATTTGTTTGGTTTTACTTTGAATAAACAATCATGTAGATTTTGCAGAGTTCCTCAAGGCTATACTGAGAGTCTAAGTATTTATAGCCAAGCGTTAAAACGACAACTTGACAATTCTTTTGTTTTGCCTGAAGGTGTGGCTCTCATACAATATGTCGATGATATTTTGTTGGCAGCTGATACCCCTGAGCAATGTGAAAAGTGCACTTTGTCCTTACTTTCTGTTCTTGCTTCACACCATCATAAAGTGTCACGAAAGAAATTGCAATATTGTAGACCAAAGGTAACCTATTTAGGTCACCTTTTGTCTAAGGAGGGCCGTGCACTTACATCAGATCGTATTCAAGCAATTTTAGACACACCAGTACCCTCTACTCAGAAAGATGTTCGTGCATTCCTTGGTCTTACTTCTTTTTGTAGGCAATGGATGTAAGGGTTTTCACACATTGTTAAACCTTTGCTAGCACTTTTGACTAAAGATACTCCAATGCCCCTCCCATGGACTAATGAATGTGAGACTGCTTTCCGACAGCTACGACAAGCCCTTTGTTCAGCACCAGTGTTAGGTACTCCAGATTACATGAAGCCTTTTGCACTTTACGTACATGAGAAAGATGGATGTGCATTGTCAGTTTTAGTACAGACACATAGCGATAAGCAGCGTCCCTGTGCATATTTTTCAGCAGTACTTGATCCTGTCGCTCGAGCGTTGCCTGGGTGTTTTCGTTCAGTTGCCGCAACAGCTGTGTCAATACATCAGAGTGAAGGGATAGTTTTGTCACATAAGCTGTTGGTGTTAGTACCCCAGGCGGTTGATGCTCTTTTAAATCAAACAAAGACACAACATTTAACTAGCGCTCGCCTGACAGGATATGAATTGACATTGCTGGCTCCTCACATTACACTGAAGAGATGTGCAACACTAAATCCAGCCACTTTGTTGCCATATCCGGTGACTCAGCCTCAGTCACAAGAAACACATGATTGTATATTCCTTACCGAAGAACAGACAAAGGCTCGTATTGATTTACATGATACGCACATGTAGACGGGGAATTGTGGATTGATGGGTCTTGTTTGAAGTTGCCAGACGGTACGACCTCAGCTGCATATGCAATCACCACAATACACATGGTAGTGGAGACAGCTTGTATACCACAGAACTCAGCTCAAGCAGCTGAACTAATAGCTTTGACACGAGCATGTGAGCTTAGTACTGACTTATGTGTGAACATTTATACAGACAGCCCCTATGCTTTTGGAGTGGCTCATGATTTTGGTTTGCTTTGGAAGGAGAGAGGCTTTCTCACATCCCACGGGATGCAGATAATGCACGGAGAATTAGTTCATAACCTCTTGACTGCATTGACATATCAAAAGAAACTAGCTATTGTGAAATGTAGTGCACACAAGAAAGTGACCGATAAGATAGGGCAAGGTAATGCCCTTGCGGACCGCGTAGCACGTGAGACTGCAATGCAGCGAAGTACTACTTCTATGTATATAGTGAAGTCACAACCTGAACGTTGGCATAATGCTAGACAGGACGAATTAGATATACAGAAATCTGCTTCTGTGAAAGAATGTGAGCAATGGTCTGAAGAAGGAGAATTGGATGATGAGGACTGTTGGCGGAATAAGCAGATGGATAAATGGAAATTGCCTACAGCTTTTGTACAACCTATGGTTCAGATGGCACATGGGCTGGCACATGTTGGAGCTTCAACAATAACGAAGTTGCTCACGCAAGTTTGGGAGCATCCAGAAATTTCCAGTACAGCTAAGAGAGTAGTACAGTCTTGTTTGATCTGTTTATAATACAATCCTGGAAAAGGGACACGTACTCCTGCGGGAGGGTTTGCTACACCAACTGCACGTTTTGAAGTTCTACAAATGGATTATATTCAGCTTGAACGCTGCAACAATTTAAAGTATGTCTTGGTGGTGGTATGTGCCTTCAGTAAATGGATAGAGTCGTACCCAACAAAGGATAATACTGCCATTACCACAGCGAAGGTGCTTTTGAAAGAATTTTTCCCTAGGTTTGGTGTTTGCAGACTTTTATGGAATGATAACGGACCTCATTTTGTTGGGGAAGTTATTAAATATGTCCTGAAAGGATTAGGGATCAAACAGAAGTTCCATGCGGTTTTCCACCCACAATCAGCAGGGTTGGTGGAAAGGTATAATGCTACTTTGAAGCTGAAGTTAGCGAACATACAGGCTTCCACATCCTTAACTTGGCCGGATGCATTACCGTTGGCATTATTGTCTATTAGGTCAGTGCCACACTCTCAAATCGGCCTTACTCCTTACGAAATAGTGTTTGGTTCCTAAGCCAAATTCTGTATATGATGTACCTTGTGTCCTGATGAATGATTATTTGGCACAGTTAACCGACAATTTGGTTTCTATTCATTAACAGGTTCGAGAAGCAGTTCCTGACAGATCTACAGGTGAAGGCCATGAACTCCGACCTGGTGACCAGGTGATGATTAAGTCCTTTGAAAGATCAAGCAGCTTGGAACCAAGGTGGCGAGGCCCAGAACAGGTGCTCCTTGCGACAAGGACAGCAGTTCGAGTGACGAACCGAAAGAATTGGGTCCATAGTACTCACTGCAAGAGAGTGCTACCTACCTTGGTGGAACCTGCTGTGCTGACCAATCATTGAGAGATTTTGACTACGGAGAAAGGCCATGCTATATCACCTGACGAATCTGCGGAGTTCTTCCCGGACCATACAATTTCTGAAGTGTCGCAATATAATTTGAGACTGAGGAAAGACCCCGTAGTGCTGGAGAAAACTGGTTGAGCTACTGCCCTGGGTTAGTGAAACGGAGAGCCAATGTGGCAAGGGGGGGATCAGCCATGCATTAGAATAGTGACACCCGTCTTGGCCCGTGGTGAAGAAATCAGCGGCTGCCCAGGGATAAGAGCTCCAACAATTGTTTTTAATTAATTTCTGAAAGGGTCGATTATCACTGTTGCTAAAATGAATAACAAACTGATCATTAGTACTATGAGGTTTGTTGTTGTTTTGGTGGTTATAGCAATAATCACCTGGTTTGTTGAAAAGAAGGCTCCTGCTCGTGAGTTTTTTGTTGCCACTACTCCAGTACCAGAGGATCACTATTACTTTACTCTTCCCTATCAGGAGCAGAAGCACCGTCAATCGTACTTCAATAATACTTTCATTCAGATGTTGCATCATACTCATAATGCTACAAGTACTACTAACTGTTGGGTATGTGGAATGATACCTGCACATCAAAAGAAAGGAGGAACACCTTTCATTCCTCTTCCTTTTTCACACAATGGTTCTTGTCAAGCTTGGTATACGCTTTTGTTTGCATCTGGAAAACGTACAGAGGGCGGACTTATTTTTCGCCTTAATAAAGTATGCTACCAAGACAAAGATGGGTATCCCCAAGCCAAAGGAACTAAATGGGAATGGGAAGAGTATCAACCGGACAATGTTTCAATACCATATGTCTGCACAAATATAAGAGACTCTGACAAGAAAGAACAATTTGTGATTTCTGTTACAAAAACTAAAGCAGATTTATGTATACGTAGTATTGGGCAAATTCCAGTAAGGATAAGCGATTGTACCTTGATTTTAACTATTGAGGGTATATATAATAGTAGTTTTACAGCTTCACATAATATATATTTTGTTTGTGGTAACTATGGATATTACCAACTACCTGTTGGGTGGTCAGGTGTGTGTTATGTGTCTTTTCTATTACCCCCTGTGTTTTTGGCCCCTGCATCATATCACCGAGATTGTAAACTGTTCAATGACATCATTAAAAATAGATATAAAAGGACAATAAGTACAAATGAGGTAGACCAAACGGATACTAGCCTGCAACAATATGTTGATTTTAATTTAGGGTTGTTCCCCTTTGTGTGTGATGCGTTAAGCAGTAGGAAAGTGAGACGATTAACTAGGGTTGTGGAAGCTGTTACCAATCAGGCAGCTCTGGCACTTGGGAATATTACAGAGGAGCTCCAAATTGCGAGGATTGTAGCGCTCCAAAATCGTTTTGATAGTAGCTGATCGAGGTGATGCATGTCGCATCATCGGTAGTAGTTGCTGTGTTTTTATTCCAGATCACTCACCTTCAGTATATGATGCAATATCTAAATTTCATGAAATTGCTGCAGAAATCCACACAGAGACTGGTACTTGGACTTTTTCTGGATGGTTTTGGGCTCTTGTTTCCGCTTGGGGATGGAAACTACTAACTATCCTGTGTGTAATGATTGCAATATTTTTCACATGCTGTATCTGCATTCAGTGTGGTCCAATGTTCTGCTCCATGTGTATTACTGCTTGTATTCCTACCAAAAGAAATATTGCAGAAATTAAAGCACAACGCATGTTAGATAAGGAAATAGCTGAAATGATGAGCATAAATATACAAGATGAATACTTAGATTATCCCAGAAAGATGAATGTCTTCAGCTAATGCTGAAAGGGTCATCTGTTGTAATTTAATAGCAATTAGATTAAGCATTAGCAGAAGACATCTTGTATTTAGCAACTATTGTGAACATTTGGCGGAATCCATTTTGTATTCATGGCAGCCATTTTCTCTGCCATGTGCTCGCTCCTACCTTTCTGTTAACTACTCTTGAAAATCTGTCTAGTGACAAGTTATATTTAGCATCTCCCACTTTCGCACATGCCCAGTAAGATCTGCAGCTGTTAGTGATCAATAACAGACAGTAATGTGTCAACAAGTCCTTGAAACTGTTAGCCCCTCCTACCTGTCGACTGTGCATTTCCATAAGACCTTACATGTATGTAAGTCTTGCTTCTACAATTGTACCACCTTCTTTTAGCCCCTGCGTGGGTATAAAAGGACCATGCTCTCTTAGTTCAGTGTGCTACTTCAAACATTACCGAAGGGTGCTGTTTGAACTATAGTACCACCTCATGAGGTTTAATAAACGTTGTCTTTTATTTCAGTTTCTGTGCCAACTTCTTCCTATATGGTCTGAGGACTTTGTGCAGAGAAGGGCAAACCCCTTGCACTAGTAGGCCTTGCTGAGGCTTACTTCAAAGGTTTGTACCACCTTGCTTGGGTATGTATAGTTAATTGTACAAACGTACCCCTATTTGTTTAAAGCTACCTTTGTGTTATTATGAGGAAAACAAAAACACCTGGCATTCAGCTCACTACTGCCCCTTCAGTGGAAATGCACTTCAATCTACAGGATATTAGAAAGGGCCAAAGGAGTTATTAGCACCAATATTAACTTGACTGGAAGACAGCTCTCTCTGAATCTAGGTTCAGCCTCAGTGAATTCCGTTCCTGAGGCCATGGATCTACCATAGGACCTAACATCTGGCTTGATTTCCACTATCAGCACCCCAATAATTGTAGCAGATGATGCTTTATACTCCCAAATCATCAACTCATCGAATGATAACTCTTACGGTTCCTGTATACCTGTTCACTCCTGTGGGGGGGGAACCAGAGCTACATGGGTCCCATCAATAGCACCTATGATGTTGGGGATATGTCCAAGGGCATTGAAGTCACCTTTCACTGTAGCCAAATCTTCCACCTCAGGGAAAATGATGTATCTCGTTACGTGTTTCAGCAGGGCAGACAACACTCTGGACAACACATTGGAAAACATAGGCTGGGACATCCCTGATGCCATGGCTACAGTTGTCTGAAAAGATCCACTTGCAAGGAAATGGAGCACTGACAGCACCTGCACGTCAGGGGGGATTACAGTGGGATGGCGGATTGGTGAAATCAGGTCTGACTCCAACTGGGTACATAGTTCCTGGATAGTGGCACGGTCAAACCTGTAGGTGACGCGATTAAATGTCCACCAGCTGTCGGTACACCGGAGGATTCCGCCATCTTCTCAATTGTCCCAAATGACGGTGCCTAGGAAGGACAACAGCGACCACAGAGTCAACTATTTACCAGGTATGTACCCACAGTTACACAGAACACGACACCAAACACAAAACCCTTCCTGTATGTGTGTTGAGTGTAGGCCTAGCTATGTGTGATGCAGAAGTGAATTAAGCCATGTGGGCCCCTGAAATGGCAGCTGCCTGACCTCTAAACTGGGACAATGGGATTGTGGGGTGACTGCGTTGCCGTTGCACACCGTCGCGGTAGGCGGTCGTAGTCCGCGGCGCAATGCTGCATTGGTTAACATAGGACCCTATGGGTCCCAGGAGCCAATGAACAAGTGCGCCGCCGGTGATGATTCGCACCGCCGCGGACGTCACCGCCGCGGACGTCACCGCCATTTTCTATCTGTTCAATCACTACATACCTGATCTTCGACAGGAGAGAACCTACACTGCACGTGCTGCTGTGACCTCAGTCTGGAAGGGACAATGGCTGCTGCGTCTGGGGAAAGGGCCCCTGCCTTCACTGCTCAGGAGTTGGAGAAACTAGTAGACGGGGTCCTCCCCCAGTACACGCTACTCTACGGTACTCCAGACCAACAGGTTAGTATACAGGTAGCACGTTGTATGGGCTAGGCCTGGGTGGAGAGGGCTGGTTGTAAGAGGGAAGGGGGCAGAGTTCAGGTAACATTAATGCATCTGAATGAATGTGCCACATGGCTAGGGAAGGGAGGGGGGGCACTCACATCAACGGTGCAGTTGGTAATGACTTCTCTTCTTCCCTTGTGCATGTCATGTAGGTCATCGCCCACCAGAAGAAGGACATTTGGCGTGCCATCGCCAAGGACGTCCGGACCCTGGGGGTCCACCAGAGACAGGGAACCCACTGCCGGAAAAGATGGGAGGACATTCGCCGCTGGAGCAAGAAGACGGCGGAGGCTCAGCTGTGGACGGCCTCCCAATGAGGGAGGGGTGCCCGTCGCACCATGACCCCCCTGATGTTCGGGATCCTGGCGGTGGCCTACCCTGAGTTGGATGGGCACTTTAGGGCATCACAGCAGACACAAGGGGATGAGTACACTCTCATTCTGCAGACTTTGCGTGCAGTGGAGGGGTCTTGGTGGGGGAGGAGGCCTGTGGGTGTACCTAGGCCAGGCAGAAATACGTAGGCTAGGCCCCACCGTAATGCAGGCCATGTGGGACTCTACCCCACCGCAGTAGAGTGCCAAGTACAGGTATACATGCCCCTGTGGCATCCATGTGTGCAGAAGTCCAACAAAGCCATGTAGGCCAGATCCCAGAAATTGCATCTGTAGAGGCCAGGAGCACGGCGTAGTGCAGGGGGCTGCTGTGTCTGTATTGTCCGCCAACGGTAGCGGTATGCCATGCACTCAACCTGTCTTTCTTCTGTCCTCCCCCCCCCCTTTTGTGGTCTCCCTGTTCTTTTGTGCATCAGCATCATCAGGCGGAGGTACAGTGGCACCGGAGCACGAGGGAGCTGCATCCCACATGGCCATGGAGGGCCACACCACGGACTCAGAATGCACCAGTGGTACGGAGGGCGAAGGGAGCTTCACGTCGGCCACCGGATCACCAACCAGTGACACGGACTCGTCCGCCGATGGGGGCTCCCTTGTGGTGGCGGCACCATCTGTGCGCCCCATTTCTACAGGTACAGCTGCCACCTGCCCTACCAGCACCGCCCTCCCAGCAGCCCCTCAGCGTTCGTCCCGTGCCCGCTCACCCAGGAGGGTGGGCATCACCTCCGCCCCTGGCACCTCAGGCCCTGCCCCAGTCACCCCTGCTGCCCTCAGTGAGGAGGCCATTGACCTCCTCAGGTCCCTCACTGTTGGGCAGTCTACCATTGTGAATGCCATCCAGGGTGTAGAAAGGGAGTTGTAACACGGTAATGCATTCCTGGAGGGCATTCATTCTGGTCAGGCTGTCCTTCAGCAAACCCTGCAATCTTTGGACTCAGCACTGATGGCAGCCATTGTCCCTGTGTCTAGCCTCCCCCCTCCAACCTCCTCCACCCAGACCCAATCTCCTCTACCCCAGCCTATCCCAAGCACACCATCAGACCAGCATGCACACACCTCAACACACAAAAGTAGCTCAGGCAAACATAGGCACCACACAACCCACAGGCACACACACAAGCATCACCCACATGCAGACACAGCAACATCCACTGCCTCCACTGTGTCCCCCTCCTCGTCGTCTCCCTCCTCCCTCCCAGTCTCGTCTACACTCTCACCTACATGCACTACATCTATAGGCACCAGGACTCGCACCAGAACACCCAGCACCACACCCCGCTCACCTGCACTCCCATTTACACATCCCCTGTGTCCTCTCCCAGTGTGTCTGTGATGCCCCCTCCCAAAGTACACAAACGCAGGCACACACCCACCCAACAGCCATCCACCTTACTACAGCCTCCAGTACCTGCACCTGCACCCAAAACACCTAAAGTGACACCTCCTACAACCACCTCCTCTTCCTCCACTCCCAGACCCCTCCAGCTACCCATCCCAGTGTTCGTCAGAAACTGTCCCTCTGTAAAGTTGACGTTTTTGCCCCCACCCCCCCTCCACTTCATCAGTCCCGTCGTAACGCCTCAGCCAAAAATCCTCCTGTACCAGTGGTGCGTGTTCAAGGTGTGTGGAGTGCACTGGCCACCGGGGCAGGCAGTGTGACACGGAGACAAGACACTGCCAGTCCACCCACTGTAAAGGCTCTGATATTGGAAAGTGGCCAACGGGACCGTGTGAAGACTCCTGGAGGCAAAACAACTCACAGGGGTGCCAGGGGGATAGCCGAGTCAGCTGTGACTCCTCCAAAGGTGGGGAAGGGCCAGAAGAAGTCTGCACAGCCTGGTGTGAGCATCACTGCGGAGAAGGGCGGCATCCTTCCCGGTGGCCGGGATGCCACCGCCAGCACCGTCGTCACTGGTCCGGAGACCACCGCCACCGCCGGAGTCATTGCCCAGGAGAGCCCAAGTATCGTCACTGGTCAGGAGACCACCGCCACCGCCGGAGTCATTGCCCAGGAGGGCCCAAGTATCGTCACTGGTCATGAGACCACCGCCACCGCCGGAGTCATTGCCCAGGAGGGCCCAAGTATCGTCACTGGTCAGGAGACCACTGCCAGAGTCATTGCCCAGGAGGGCCCAAGTATCGTCAATGGTCAGGAGACCACCGCCACCGCCGGAGTCTGTGCCCAGGAGGGCCCAAGTATCGTCACTGGTCAGGAGACCACCGCCACCGCCGGAGTCATTGCCCAGGAGGGCCCAAGTATCGTCACTGGTCAGGAGACCACCGCCACCGCCGGAGTCATTGCCCAGGAGGGCCCAAGTATCGTCACTGGTCAGGAGACCACCGCCAGAGTCATTGCCCAGGAGGGCCCAAGTATCGTCAATGGTCAGGAGACCACCGCCACCGCCGGAGTCTGTGCCCAGGAGGGCCCAAGTATCGTCACTGGTCAGGAGACCACCGCCACCGCCGGAGTCATTCCCCAGGAGGGCCCAAGTATCGTCACTGGTCAGGAGACCACCGCCACCGCCGGAGTCATTGCCCAGGAGGGCCCAAGTATCGTCACTGGTTAGGAGACCACCACCAGAGTCATTGCCCAGGAGGGCCCAAGTATCGTCAATGGTCAGGAGACCACCGCCACCGCCGGAGTCAGTGCCCAGGAGGGCCCAAGTATCGTCAATGGTCAGGAGACCACCTCCACCGCCGGAGTCAGTGCCCAGGAGGGCCCAAGTATCGTCACTGGTCAGGAGACCACCGCCACTGCCGGAGTCAGTGCCCAGGAGGGCCCAAGTATTGTCACTGGTCAGGAGACCACCGCCACCGCCGGAGTCATTGCCCAGGAGGGCCCAAGTATCGTCACTGGTCAGGAGATCACCGCCAGAGTGATTGCCCAGGAGGGCCCAAGTATCGTCAATGGTCAGGAGACCACCGCCACCGCTGGAGTCAGTGCCCAGGAGGGCCCAAGTATCGTCACTGGTCAGGAGACCACCGCCACTGCCGGAGTCATTGCCCAGGAGGGCCCAAGTATCGTCACTGGTCAGGAAACCACCGCCACCGCCGGAGTCATTGCCCAGGAGGGCCCAAGTATCGTCACTGGTCAGGAGACCACCGCCAGAGTCATTGCCCAGGAGGGCCCAAGTATTGTCAATGGTCAGGAGACCACCGCCATCGCCGGAGTCAGTGCCCAGGAGGGCCCAAGTATCGTCACTGGTCAGGAGACCACCGCCACCGCCGGAGTCAGTGCCCAGGAGGGCCCAAGTATTGTCACTGGTCAGGAGACCACCGCCACCGCCGGAGTCATTGCCCAGGAGGGACCAAGTATCGTCACTGGTCAGGAGACCACCACCAGAGTCATTGCCCAGGAGGGCCCAAGTATCGTCAATGGTCAGGAGACCACCGCCACCGCTGGAGTCAGTGCCCAGGAGGGCCCAAGTATCGTCACTGGTCAGGAGACCACCGCCACCGCCGGAGTCATTGCCCAGGAGGGCCCAAGTATCGTCACTGGTCAGGAGACCACCGCCACCGCCGGAGTCATTGCCCAGGAGGGCCCAAGTATCGTCACTGGTCAGGAGACCACTGCCAGAGTCATTGCCCAGGAGGGCCCAAGTATCGTCAATGGTCAGGAGACCACCGCCACCGCCGGAGTCAGTGCACAGGAGGGCCCAAGTATCGTCACTGGTCAGGAGACCACCGCTACCGCCGGAGTCAGTGCCCAGGAGGGCCAAAGTATTGTCACTGGTCAGGAGACCACCGCCGGAGTCAGTGCCCAGGAGGGCCCAAGTATCGTCACTGGTCAGGAGACCACCGCCGGAGTCATTGCCCAGGAGGGCCCAAGTATCGTCACTGGTCAGGAGACCACCGCCACCGCCGGAGTCAGTGCCCAGGAGGGCCCAAGTATTGTCACTGGTCAGGAGGCCACCGCCGGAGTCAGTGCCCAGGAGGGCCCAAGTATTGTCACTGGTCAGGAGACCACCGCCAGAGTCATTGCCCAGGAGGGCCCAAGTATCGTCACTGGTCAGGACACCACCGCCACCGCCAGAGTCAGTGCCCAGGAGGGCCCAAGTATCGTCACTGGTCAGGAGACCACCGCCAGAGTCATTGCCCAGGAGGGCACAAGTATCGTCACTGGTCCGGAGACCACCACCAGAGTCATTGCCCAGGACGGCCCCGGCAGCCACAGCCCCGCTGGGCAATGAGGGACCGTCATGCCACACACCAATGTCCAGTCCAGAGAACGTCATGCCACACACCAATGTCCAGTCCAGAGCCGGCCATGACTAAGCACCGCTGAACAGTCCAGAACCGCCATGGCAAAGCACCGCTGAACAGTCCAGAGACCGCCATGGCTAAGCACCGCTGAACAGTCCAGAACCGCCATGGCTAAGCACCAGTGAACAGTCCAGAACTGCCATGGCTAAGCACTGCTGAACAGTCCCGAACCACCATGGGTAAGCACCGCTGAACAGTCCAGAGACCGCCATGGCAAAGCACCGCTGAACAGGGCATGCACTGCTGAAGAAGGAAAAGACCGCCACATCAAGCATCATTATCCCATGTGCAGCTGGGACAGTGACGGGACAGGAACTGTCACGGGGAGACTAATCCAGTCTGGGCACCAGTCCCCCTCCAGAACCAGTGGTGGCTGTTATCTACTTGAGAGACTGTGGCTTTGCACTCCCCAGGATGCTACAGTGGGCAAACCAACCACTGTAGAGACTTGTGAGACTGTGGCTTTGCACGCCCCAGGATGGTACAGTGGGAAAACCACCCACTGTAGAGACTTGTGAGACTGTGGCTTTGCACTCCCCAGGATGGTATAGTGGGAAAACCACCCACTGTAGAGACTTGTGAGACTGTGGCTTTGCACTCCCCAGGATACATCAATGGGCATGGAGCCCCGTCGTGGATCTGCCTTTGCACTCATCCGGCTGAGGTGCCCCCCCCTGCCCTTCCCCCTGAGGTGCCTGTTGTATTTCTCTCTGATGCCCCGGCAGTGTTCTCTCCGTTTGTGGACAGGTATCTTGTGTGGGCCTCACCCATGCATTTTTGGACTAGTGGTGCACGGACATTGATATGTGCATATCTGCACTGCTTCTCGTAATGTATATACTTTTGAATGATTTTATCATATTTCTGTATATATTTGAGACATGTATATTGAAACATTACAATGTTTGAACTGATTTCGTTTTGTGTTTGCATTCTTCCGGGGGGGTTGTGGGTTGTTACTGTGATGTTTGTGAATGCATTGGTGTGTGTGTTGTAGTGGGTGAGGGTGGGGGTGGGGGTGGGGGTGTTTCGTGTGTGTCCCCCTTACTTTTGCCTCCCCCCTCCCCTATGTCGTAGGTGCAGTACTCACCGTTGTCTTCGCCGGCGCTGGCGTTGCTCTTCGTAGATGAGTAGGAATACAAGGGCCGGTAGGATTTGTAATTACGGATCCATGGAGTCCTCCTTCCTCGTGGGATGTGTTCAGGTGAGCGTTTTCCCATTGCAGAAACTGTTTCCGCCGTATTTTTATCCACGGTGAATCCGCCCCGGAAAAGGTGGCGGATTGGCAGATTGTGATACTATGGGCGGTACATTGTCTTCCTCCTGTCTGTTGGCAGTGACCGCCGCGCTGCTTGTCTGTACCGCTGTGGCGGGCGGGGTGTTAAAGTGGCTGTCTTTATTGGCGGTTTCCACCAGGGTCATGATTCCCTTTTTTGGTCCGCCGGCCTGTTTGCGGTATTACCGCACCTTTAACACCGTCTGCCAGGGTTGTAATGACCACCTATGTCTAACCCACTACGGGTGACACCTGTCGCTCCAATCCGGGTTTTGCTCCGGCTTACTAGCAGTGCCTCATCTCTACCCAAGGATAGTGATGACTGGGCAGCCTAGCGCATTACATACTTGGCTTCTCAGTGAAGTTGTGGTCACTCAGGTCTCATCCATTTCTCTCATTTACAATTCAGTCTCATATATAAATGACAAACAGAAGCAGTATATATTTCAATAATGAGTTTAATAAAATGACTGCATCTTAGATAGCAAAGCGTGAGCTGCAATAACCAGGATGACACAACATGACAGTATTAAAATTGTGACAAGAAGAGTGAAGCATAAAAACAACGTTATCATATTGTCACTATTGTCGATGGACTAATTCCTACCTAGGTTATGATTGGGCAAAGCATGTTAAGCTCTTATTCTGCCCTTCAGGTTCCCCTGGGAAGACATCAACCCCCATACCTGAGCAATTCTCTGTAATTCTCCAGTGCCCTAACCAAGAAGAACAAGTATTCGCGTTATTGGTTTGTGGAGCCAGTGGGATGTTCCTAGATGAGAAATGGGCTAAGGAAAAAGGAATACTTCATGTTCCTAAAGAGATCCCTGAACATGTTCAAACAGTAGATGCCTCTCCTTTAACTTCCGGACCAGTGGTGGATACTACTCCTACCCTTTGCCTGCAATTTGGAAGACATAAGGAATACGTTGCCTTTGACTTGATATCTTCTCCTAACCATACTGTGATTCTGGGTATTCCTTGGCTAACACTACATAATCCATTTATTAATTGGGAAGCATGGACTAAATCACTCTCATCCCACTTTTATCAATTACATTGCTATTCCACAGATTCCTATTGGTCTCCGAAAGGGTCAATTTTCTCTTCCAATAAAGCAAGCAGTACTATTAATCTGATTCAAGGAATACCCAGATGCTATCAAGGATACTCCGATGTGTTCCAGAAACCTCAAAAACCCATTTTGCCTCCTCATCTGGATTATGACTGTGCTATTCCTTTGATACCTAGGGACGTAGTTCCATTCGGAAGAATGCATTCCTTATCAGAGCAGGAAAGAAAAGTACTTAAGGAATACATAGATGAAAACATGCAAAGCGGATTGATTGTTCCCTCTTCATCACTCCTGCCAGGGCCCATCTTTTCTCTGTACCAAAGGAGACTAAAGATATCCGCCCCTGTATTGACTTTCGAGAGTTGAATAAAATTACCATAAAGAATAGGTATTCCCTACCTCTTATTAATGATATTTTGGAAGCAGTCAAAGGAGGCAAGATATTCATTCACCAAGTTAGATCTACGGGGTGCTTATCATCTTTTATGGATTAAGGAAGGTGATGAATAGAAGACCGCTTTTCATTCTCCATTAGGCCATTTTGAATACCGCATCATGCCTTTCGGTCTGACTAATGCACTTTCCATATTTCAAAGATTTATAAATTTGGTTTTCTCTGATCTTTTGAACCAAACTGTTGTCATCTATCTAGACGACTTTCTGATATATTCTCGATGTCCTGAACACTATACTAAGCATGTTCTTCAGGTACTGGAAAGACTCTAACAAAACAATCTGAACTGTAAGCCTATAAGTGCGAGTTCAACAAGACCGAGGTTCAATATCTTGGTTTCCTTATCAACCAAGTGGGCATCGCCGTGGACCCAGAAAAGGTACAAGCTATCATAGATTGTCCTTCTCCTGCTTCTGTTAAGGACACACAGTGCTTTCTAGGGTTATCCAATTTCTATAGACAATTTGTAAAGGACTTTGCCCAACAACTAAGTCAGATAATCCAGACCATCATAAAAGAAAGTCTAAAGAAGGGTTTCATTTGGACAGAAGAAGCAGAAAGAGCCTTTCAGAGTCTAAAACTCCGATATTATGTCATCCTGACACTACAAAGAAATTTATAGTGGTCACTGATGCTGACGCGTGGGCTCTCATTATCCTAAATGAGACTACTGGATTTCTAGGTAGCAGGATCATTCACAGTGTGGGGGACTGAGTCGGACCCACTTGGAAGGACCTCTGTCACCCTAAATCTGGTTTTGCTCCGGCTAACTAGCAGTGCCTCATTTCTCCAAAAGGGAAGAGATGATTAGGCAGCCGAGCGCATGACATCTTTGGAACTTCTCAGGGAAGTCGTGGTCACTCAGATCCAAACCAACTCTCTCATTTACAGTATGATCTCATATACAAATGACAAAGGCAGTGTAAGTTTTATATAATGTTTTAATAAAACGACTGCATTTTAGATATTAAGGCGTGAGCCGCAATAACCAGAACCATACAACACAGTAGGATTGAAATAGTCACGAGGAGAGTGAAACATAAGAACAACGCTATCATGGTGTTTAACAATTTCTACTCTCCCTTAGCTAGTTCTATTTCGAGCACAGCATGTTAAGCTTCTAACTCACCTTTCTGAATCCCTGGGGAGACATCAGCCCTCATACCTGAGCAAAGGCCTGTGATCTGGTTCAGTATCTGCAACGAGGCAGTCAGCGTCTAGTTGTGGTTCCCTGGTCGGAATTTCCCTCTCTCGTGTATTGGGACAAGGAAGTGTTTTTATAACTAACATGTCAGCGTGATCACAAAATGTCCCTACGCAGGAATGCCAAAGACTAAACTCTTACCACGTCTATTGGCAATGTACCAGACTGTATCCTTGACTGAAGCACAGAGTGAACAGGAATGTGTTATGGAGAACTTCAGTGCTGAAGTAGTCTAAACAGTGTGATATGAAATATAAAACAAGACCGTAGAACTGGCTATTTGAAAAATAACAGTAGGAAGCCGAATAAAAGCATTTAGAGCAAAGTGCACAGAGGCTCTAGGCTGGGCACAAAGGCCTAAAGCCCGAAGCTAATGCGCAAAGGATACGTAAAACTGACCACACTACACCCTCCCCTTGTCGGTAGCAAGTGGTTCTAATGATATAAAAGTATGCCCCAGATATAAACAAGACATAAAATATACATTTCGACAAGGTCAGAGGACAACAAAGTCATAAATTTGGGAAGCATGTGACGATAAAGCCAAATTCAATATAATGTCAATTTTTCTTTTATTTAAAAAAAAAATCCAATCGTCAGACAGAAGCAACAGAAAGCAGGAGTTCCTCCACTTCGATATATGTCAATATCGGAAGATCCACGCCAAAACGTACCATGGAGCAGGTGTGTTCCAATGCCCCAAAATCATTCAGGGCGGCACCCCGTGCAGGGCCTATGAATGAGACAATACCATCTTCCTCCAGGAAGGGAATCTCATAAACTGCCTCACGAAGCAAATGCAACCGCAGTGCACAAGTCTGGGAATGAGCCCTTATCGGGAACATCAACAGATCAGCATCGACCACCGGGGGGCGCTGCAGTGAGAGACAAAGAGCCAGTGCATGTTCAAACGAGCACCAGAGGCACCGAAACACGGGTTGCACACAATCCAAAACCGGTCGGAATGTCAGAGACTAGTCACACTCCAATTTTTCAATATTTAACATAACATATGTCGCTTCCTTTTTAGCCATCAGCTGTTGTTGACGAGTCAAATTAAAGGAAATAAAAATCTCCCTGGTACGAATGTGCTGCCATGGAACGCGACCTGCCTTCAAGGTCTCTACAGTCCAACCCAGCTGCATGATGGACCGCGTCTGACTCTGCCCATGATATAAAGAAGACATATCCGATTTAATAATGTCTATAGCAGAGGAAACGATGTTGTCAATTGTATAAACACGGTCTGAAAGGGTATGCATCCCATTATCCACAACAGACAAAGCCTGTATCAAATTTTCCTGATCAATTTGTCTCAACCGGGCCGCTGCCGCTTGTTGTGAAAGTTTCCAAATTTCATTATATACTTCATATAGAAAACGCTTCTTCCGCGGCATTCGTGGTCCTGACAAAAAATCTTGTAAGTCAGTATCATTAGACAGTAACGTGAGATGTGACTTAACTGCATCCAGCGTGGATGATTTCAACCATTGCTGACAAAGCTTCCCCACGCTGTATGTAGTAATGATATCAGCATGTTCTGGTGATATGTAGCGAGGGTCTGCCCTACTAGTCCTGAACCCCCCTGAAGAGGTCACAAAACGCTGATGACACCCATTAGTGTCTATGGGCCATAATAACCACCCGCCCGGATGTATCAATGAAGTGTTAAGCGTACCATTCTGGACCCAGTGTGTAAGCTCACTAAATGTGGCATTAACATATCGCTGCCAATTGTTCAATTTGGAAGGGACAGGAATACCAGTCAAATTCAAATTTCCAATCGTTGCTAAGCCCAAACAACTAGTCTGTTGCACAGTGTCATTGAGGAAAATCATTTGGACAGGAATAATACATGCCCTAAATAAAGTGTCCCTGCCTCGCATTTGCCAATTTTTCGTTCCCCAGACACTTTTCAAGTCAACAGTCTTAGACCAATATTCATACCCCTCAACCGAAAGTTTAGATACAAACAAATTTGAATACAGTATCGGTCAACAACATTTGCTTATTAGCATACGGAGTAATTTTAAAATAGTAAGACTTAGCATTCTGTTGATTATGCCCAGAAAAATATGCAAATTTATCATAATACGTTTTAGAACTCCCCTGTGGAGGAGTCGGGCAATGTTCCCATTGCACATATTCAAATATCGATTTAGGGCTACTCGCTTTATGAATAAAGTGGTGTTTATAATAATTGTAGCAAAACATGTCACCATGATTATCTCTAAATAGGTAAGCATCTTCATCGTCATAGACAGTATAATATTGTAATTCTGTCAGCATAGAATCTACTGTCTTCACATCACAATCATCAGAAACAATGCCTGGTATAACGATATCATTCATTGATAACTTGAGAACATACGGTATTTGAATCAATTCAGTGGGACCATATATATCAAACATCACTTTATCCCACACAATCCCATCCGGAATCGGTATTGCAGAAATGTTCACATAGGACAAGTCTCTTCGAACCATATGAGACAAAAAATGTGGTCTCAACACCGTCTCCACGTGCTCAATGTCAGATCGTTCAGGAAGAAAATGACCATGTATTACCAAAAAAAAGGTAACCACAAATCCCAACCACAAGAAAATAGTCATTACAGTCATAAAAAGCCACAAATAGTTCCAAGGAAAAACAAAATATGTGCATTTAAGCCAACACAGCAGCTTACGTGGACCGTGGGCTGAAGATAGAGAGGACGTGGAGTCAGACCCGATAACATCAGTGTCGTTGAAGCAGCCAGAGGCAGTTCGTGCAAAAGGTGCAACCGTGAACAAAGAAGCAGATGGTGGCTCTCGCCTTGGCACACTATAAACCACATGTTCAGACATATCATTAGAACGTACAGCCACTTGATCAAAAGATTCCAAATTAATCGTCGTCTGTGGAACAATCGCAAGATCAGCTTCCACCCTCCCCAAGCTCGGAGAGGAAACAGCATCAGTGCAAATCACCTGCAGCGGGACTTCTTCCCCAGTAGTGAGAGGGATTCCGGAACTACTGGGTGTCCCTCTTGGTCTGCTGTGCAGAATCGGCCACATGTTGTAACTTGACATTATCAATGGAAACAAAGCGATTTCCTTTGGCCCCGTGCACCGGCGGTAAAATTACAGTTCTCGTGCCGCTAACCCCTAATACAGGGACTGGTGCTCAATAAGAAGGACCAAATTCTTTCTTAACTGCGACCTTTTCACGCACAAGATCCCCAATCCTGGGTATCCAACCAGTAGGCGTTACTGGCTCATCCTTAATTCCTGTGGAGGCAGCACTCGCAGAAGAGTTATCTTCACGGAATTGTTGTAAATCCTGCAAAACAGTGACATGATCATTTATGTCAAAGGGCGTATCTGCCGTCTCCACACCAGGACCATCTAGATCAGGAACATACATTTGTGTTCCAAACAGGCACTCATATGAAGTACGACCCCCCAGGGACCATCTAGGCAAGTTATTAAGTGCTCTCTGTACTCCATACAGGTGGGCTAGCCAACTACGACCCGTACCTATAACTCTGGCCGTTAAGGATTGATTTAAATCACGATTTAAACGCTCCACAACAGAATTTCCCTCAGGATGAAATTGAGACGAGAATTGGAGTTGGACCCCCAACAAAGCCATGGTGTCCCTGAATACCTTAGAGGCAAAAGCAGGGCCCTGCTCCAAATGAAAAGCCGCAACTGCAAATGTATCGACAAAGATGCGCAAATCTTTAATAACAGTCCGAGCGTCAGCTGAGCGCTGTGGCCAGACCCACACAAATCTGGAGCACGCATCTACAGCAACCAATATATATTTGTATGCACTATCTGGCGTCAGTGGACCACAATGATCCAGGTACACACACTGTAAAGGTTTATTTGAAATCAGAAGGGGCGTCTGCGGCGGGCGTCTAGCCGTTGAAACTTTAATTTATTGACAGACATCACAACAAAGGACATACTGCTTCGTCTCTTTATAGAGACCAGGCCACCAGTAACGAGCCTGTAAGAGCGAAATCGTGGCAGCCACACCAGCATGTGCAGATGCCGGCCCCTCATGTGCTGCAGATATTACTCGAGGTCTCTCAACTTTATTGGGCACTTCACGTACACCAACGCCTGGGATTTTAACTACAGCGTTTAGCATACCACCCATGCAGTAACTATATTTAGAAGGGAATCCTTTAGGAAATGGGGTGCCATCAGCCGTAGCCTTTATGGCAGCCGAAATCTCTGTGTCTGGTTTGGAACTCAAACGAGTCACTGCGGCCACAGTGGCAACCACCACTGCCGATTTCGCGGCTTCATCAGCCAAAGAATTTCCAGCAACGTGTATTCCAACGCACTGGTGCCCAAGTGTATGTACAACATGGACTTTAGGAAGCGTTATTTTCAGATTCGCAACCTTCCCCCACAGCAATTTGTGTTTAATGGTGTTGCCTTTAGAATCTCTGAAGCCATTCAACCTCCAGTAGTGTAAATATTCATTGAAAAACTGAACACAGTAGTAGGAGTCACAGACCAGCAAGGTTAGTATCACCGGATCCGCGTGTTCCAAGGCTTACAATAGAGCTTTGAGCTCAGCCAACTGTGCTGTACAATCACCCAAGGTCTGCGTATAAGTATGTTGGGGGCAGAACACTTCCCCCTCCATAGTGCCGCTCACCACCGCACATGCAGCAGAATACTGTTGTTTAGTCCCAACCGCTGGTTGCGCAGAGCCATCGGTGTACATGACCACCTGATATTGATCAATAGGCAATGTGCCAGCGGGAACTTGGTACTCCATTTCATAGTGAAGAAATTCTTGAGTCTGCAGTTTAGGGTCAAAGATGTAATCTACATCAGTGGCTGTCAAAGACGTAGCCCATTGTATCCATCGCAGGTGTAAAGCTTTCGAATTAGGAACACTCGCTTTAGTAACAGCCTCTAAGGCCGGAATCGGGGAAACGACAATGATGCGTTGGCCCTGGGCCAGAGGTCTTTCTTTAATCACAGCCATCTGTACAGCAGTTAGTATTTTCTCAGTTTGTGCAAATCGTTGTTCTGCAGCAGAATACAAGTGGGACTTGTATGCTATCGGGACTGTCTCACCCTCATTAAAGGTGACATATGTAAACCCAACGGCACCAGGTATCACCCTGATGACCAGATGCGTTTTATTGTCCCTAGTGTGTAAATGTTTAACAGCTAAGAGATCAGTTTGTAGATCTCGAAGAATATGTGTATGCTCAATCGTTCAAAACCTACTCGAAAAATTTGGGCGAATCAACTCGTATAAGGGTTTTATACTCATAGCATAATCAGGAATGTAAGTTCTGCCAAAATTCAGAAACCCGAACAATGACTGGAGCTTCCGAACCGTATTAGGAGGCTGCAATTGAGCACATTTCTCCAAAAAATGTGGCGCTAAGCTCTTGCCCTCATTCGACAACTCATATCCCAGGAAAATGACGCTGAGGAAGGCAATCTTCGATTTCTTAAAATTAAACTTATAGCCAATTTCAGCAAACCCCACAACAATGCGTGCTACACGCCTTAGATGTTGCAGAATTTCATCGTCTGTCAAACATATGTCATCAACATATGATAACGCTTCAGGGTCCAACTCGTGCAGAATTTCAGTTACACGAGCCGAAAATAGTCCTGGGCTATTCTTATACCCCTGAGGCAAACGACAAAACTTTTTCTGAGAGCCAAACACACTGAAACTGGTATAGTCCCGACTTTCGGGCGCTATATTTTGGCAGAAAAATCCATTCAAGATATCTAATGTTGTTTTGTATTTTTTACGCACAATATTATTCATAAGCGCTGTGCTGTGTGAATTCTGTATTGCATATGTGCGTGTATGTCCATTTAAGTGTCTGTAATCCACCACTATCCTATATGAATAGTCCGGTTTAGCAACTGGAAATAAGGGATTATTCATCGGCGAGACACAGGGTTCAATTACACCCTGGTACTCCAATTGTGTAAGAATTTTCCTAACCGATGCCCTTGCCTCAAATTTGATAGAATACTGCGGCTGCGGCTGAGGTTTGCCCTTTATTGGAATTACATGATATTGTGATTGTCTATCCCACCCCACATTATTTCTATATAGGGCGGGGGCCTGTGCTAGAGCCCATGATTTACTATAGGACTCCGCTAGTTCTCTCGGAACAAGTGGTGAGAACGAAGGTGTAATAACCTCCTCCCCAACCGGACAGTCGCGAACAAAGTCAGGCGGGCAATCTTGTTCGGCCAGCAGAACGTCATACAATTGTACCATATGGTCCCAACAGATGGCCTGTACAATGCGGTCAATGTCCCCTTCTAATTGCAAAGTTACTTTATATACTCTATCGGGATCAGAGACACGCATATCTGCCATTTCGACTTGTATGAAGTCATCAGCTCTAGAAGACTCTGGCGAACTATTGTGACCTCTGCCACGCTGTCTAACAGTGCTAATGCCCATGTCTTGTTCGTCAAGAGAACTCTCTTCTTGAGCGGCATGTCTAACTGAGACTGCTGCCACTTTCTTCTTTTTAAATTGTTGCTTTTGTTGGAGCGGTTTCTCTTCCTGTTTAACAGAAACCTCCGTTGAGCGTTGTGATTCCTGTCTCGGTTTCACGTACTCAGTTCTCCGCTCTGACCGCCCACCTCTCTCACTTCTTTTGTCCGAGGAGTCCTGAAAGGAACGAGATTGGCGTGTATCAGTATTTTGATATCTATCAGGCGTTTTCAAATTATCCCTATTCCTGAGATTATACCTATTCTGCGGGGTCTCTGGCTCTTTCTTAGGTGTCTGTTGCTTTTTCTCCCAGCGCTTCTTAGTACCCTCAGGCTGCTGATTTTTAGCATTATCTTTACTATTTTTACCCAGTAATTGGGGTTTTTGTGGTCTAGCCCCTAGGCTATCACGACCAATACTGGAATATGTTTCTGCTATTATTCTCTGGAGTTCCCGCTCTTGATTAAGTTGTGGAACGTCTCGAAGACGCAAACGCACGGCAAACGCCACTGCTTCTCCCTTGAGATTACTCAAAATAATAGAAGAAACTGCGGCAAAATTGCCCATCAGCTGCATGCCTAAATCTAAGGCTGGGGCAGCCCCATATTCATCTTGAATTTGTTTAAGCACTTCCGGTAGATTATTAGCCAATGTTGGTGTACCGTGTGCTGTAGTGTAGAGCGCGGCAAATACCGTGCCCCAGGTATTACAATGGTCCACTGTGGGAACCATTCCATACGGCAAACACATCGTCAATATTCTATGTTTATCCTGAGGTCCCGTATGGGGAAACACTGCTTCCCGCGTATTAATTTTTTGCGCCAGCCAAAATGGAGTTTCCTCACGTTTAGCCGGTACCTTACCCATAACTGAGTGTACAGTGGCCGGATTGATACCCAGAACCACTGCCTGTGGGTGTGCCGGAGCAGCACGCGCTGCATTAGTATTTAAAGTCTGCATTACAAACTGAACCAGTCTTCTGTATGTAGTTGCTAAGTCTATATATAAACAATGAACGTCAGCCACTGCCAAGTTAACAACCGCAGGATATGGTGTATATGTAGCCAATAAAGGCCAGGTAGGACCATCATTACTCAGTGGACCTAACCTAACTTGTGCTACTGTGTGTGGGAGGGCGCCATCAAGCCAATTATGGTGTTCTTGATAAGATAAAGGTATTTCTAAGTATGCATATGCCCTGTACTGACCAGGGACATTCGCAACAGCGTAATCGGGAAAAGTGTTGGTACCCCCATCAACTGCTGGAAATACGACCCAAGAATAAAAAAGCTATGTCCTATAGGCTGCATGGGCGTCCACCACAAATGTGACAGGACCCCCCTGGACCGTCAGTCCATGTGCTATCAGATGTCCCGTGAGCGGTTGGCGCATATTAAGCGCTATGTTTACTACTTGAGGATTCGCCATTATAAAATAGCACTAGGGCAGAGAAGGCACACCAATAACGGGGTTTTCCTTTCAAAGTTCAAGCTTGAACAACCAACCGCTATTAACAGGATCTACCTATATTGCGATGGCGGAAGTCCTCAGTGCCACGGACGTCTCCGTATACGAAACGAGGAGTCAATATATATATGAGACCGAGAGAGTCAGCCGGACCCGAAAATTAGAGCCAGACCAATCGTTGGCGGCACCATGTTGCGTGGGCTCTCATTATCCTAAATGAGACTACTGGATTTCTAGGTAGCAGGATCGTTCACAGTGTGGGGGACTGAGTCGGACCCACTTGGAAGGACCTCTGTCAACCTAAATCCGGCTTTGCTCCGGCTAACTAGCAGTGCCTCATTTCTCCAAAAGGGAAGAGATGATTAGGCAGCCGAGCGCATGACATCTTTGGAACTTCTCAGGGAAGTCGTGGTCACTCAGATCCAAACCAACTCTCTCATTTACAGTATGATCTCATATACAAATGACAAAGGCAGTGTAAGTTTTATATAATGTTTTAATAAAACGACTGCATTTTAGATATTAAGGCGTGAGCCGCAATAACCAGAACCATACAACACAGTAGGATTGAAATAGTCACAAGGAGAGTGAAACATAAGAACAACGCTATCATGGTGTTTAACAATTTCTACTCTCCCTTAGCTAGTTCTATTTCGAGCACAGCATGTTAAGCTTCTAACTTGCCTTTCTGAATCCCTGGGGAGACATCAGCCCTCATACCTGAGCAAAGGCCTGTGATCTGGTTCAGCATCTGCAACGAGGCAGTCAGCGTCTAGTTGTGGTTCCCTGGTCGGAATCTCCCTCTCTCGTGTATTGGGACAAGGAAGTGTTTTTATAACTAACATGTCAGCGTGATCACAAAATGTCCCTACGCAGGAATGCCAAAGACTAAACTCCTACCACGTCTATCGGCAATGTACCAGACTGTATCCTTGACTGAAGCACAGAGTGAACAGGAATGTGTTATGGAGAACTTCAGTGCTGAAGTAGTCTAAACAGTGTGATATGAAATATAAAACAAGACCGTAGAACTGGCTATTTGAAAAATAACAGTACGAAGCCGAATAAAAGCATTTAGAGCAAAGTGCACAGAGGCTCTAGGCTGCGAGCAAAGGAATAAAATACATCCAGGGCAAAATGCACAAAGGCCTAAAGCCCGAAGCTAATGCGCAAAGGATACGTAAAACTGACCACACTACAATGCATCAGATAGAGCTATTGGAGCCGTGTTACTACAAAGACAAGATGATGATGGCCTCGAACATCCTTTGTTTTATCTATCCCATGTGTCAGATGCTGAACAAAACTATTTTGTGTTGAAGAGGGAATTACTAGCATTAAAAGCTGCTTGCAAGGAATGGAGACATTTTCAAAGGGTTCACAGGAAACTTTTGAAGTTAGAACAGATCATCACAATCTACAATGCCTCCCCAGTTTTCAATGCCAGAACAGTCGGCAAGCCAGAAGGGCTTTCTTTTTTAGCCAGTACTATTTTCTAGTAACATACATACCTGGATCCCAAAATGTTGTAGCAGATGCTTTATCCCGCCGATATCCGGAGAGCACAAATACTACTTATCCACACAACATAGAGCCATGTCGAATAGTGGGAGTCGGGCAATCCTTTCTTGACCATGTGAAAGCAGAGTATCAAAATTTACCCATGGAAGAATGGAACACTTTAAGTTCCCACTTACAGAAGTATCAGGAGTATTACTATCATAAAAACACCTTCTTTTTGCCTACTAAGATTGTGCAAACTGAAGCCATGCAAATGTGTCACGACTCCCCTATTGCTGGACATCATGGAATTAGGAATACACAGGAACTGCTCCTTCACTCCTTTTGGTGGTGCCACATTGAAATCTGATGCTGAAACATATGTAAGATCTTGCCCAGTACGTGCTCGAACTAAGACACCTCGGACTAAGCCAGCAGGTTTATTCATGCCCTTGCCTGTGCCATCCGTTCTATAGCATACGTTGACCACAGATTTTATATGTTCATTGCCATCCCCTGCGGGTTATCAGGTCATAATGGTAACGGTTGACTCTTTTACTAAGATGGCTCATTTTTCTGCCCTAAAGAAATTACCCACCACTGAGGAAATTAGTCAAGTCTTTCTACAAGATATATTTCGATTGCATGGCCTCCCTCAAGTAATCATTTCGGATCGAGAACCTCAATATGTGTCCCATTTTTGGAGAACATTTTGTACGTTTTTATATATTCAGGTGGCTCTATCGTCCAGGTTCCATCCTCAGACCAGTGGTCAAACAGAATGCCTAAATTAAGGATTACAACAATATCTACGCCGCTTTTGTAATGCAATTAAAAGTAATTGGTCTTCATATCTACCACTGGCTGAATTTTCCTGTAATAATACAGTCCATAGTGCAACAAAGCCCACACCTTTTTTTGGACATATGGTTTACTGCTACGTACCAATCTCTCAGCTACAAAACGTTACATGAAGAAGATAGTTGATACTCGGCATAGTCCTGCACCATCTTACCAGCCTGGGAACAAGGTCTGGCTTTCTTCTAAGTTTTTGCCTTTTCACCTGAGCCAGAATAAGTTCGAACCCCGTTACTATGGCCCTTTTAGAATCCTGCAAGTATTAAACCCAGTCTCATTTCAACTTCGTCTACCAGTGTCTTGGAAGGTTCATCCTATTTTTCATGTAGCTCAACTCAAACCTTTTGTTCCTGGTCCCTACAAGAGAAATGCTGATTGTTCTCTGCCTCTTTTGGTTGATGTCCATCCTGAGTATGAAGTAGAAGAGATATGGGATTCTCAAATTTTTCGGAATCGTCTCCAATTCTTGATTCACTGGAAAGGATACCACATTAGTGATTGTTTATGGGAGGATGCTTCCTCAGTCCCTGTTCCTCGCTTTGTCCAAACATTTTTTCAGCATTTTCTAGACAAGCCTGAGACCGGCGGCCTCCCACTCGCATCTCGGACGGCTGTTTCTGCCACGGGCCGCATTTCCACCTGAAACTTTCTCTTTGGCCTCTGTTTCACACTGTGCCCACCTTTTACCCCCCTAGTTTTACTTACCTGTTTTTTTACTGTTTTTCTTCTTTTCTTCTTTTTTCTCTTTTTCTTTTTTTGTTTCTTCTTGGCCATATTTTCTCTTTCCCAGGAGTCTGTGTTTCCTTCCCTGCATGCCTTGCTCCCTACTTTTTATACTACGGCTATTTTTCCATTTGCATTAATGTTGCTTTTCCCAATCCAAGATGGTGCCTTCATTAATTCCTGCATGTAACTTTCTGTTTGTCACTATATCTTCTGTTTCTTTCATTGCAAACACTTGTGTTCCAGTTGTGCTCCTCAAGCCTGTATCATGTGACTTTGGACTTCACCTGCTCTTCCCTGTCTGCAGTTTTTGTTCCAGACTTTTTGTGCCTTAGTTTTTTTCTTTTATTTATATTTTTTTCAGGAGTTCCTTGATCTGAGGTTTTGCCCAAGTTTGTTTTTATTTCCTTTGGTACTCCTTCTGGAGGTTACGGCCTGCTTGGTGTTCTATTATCAGCAGTACCGGGGCTACTGGAAAGGGGCGCCCCTACCTTGATCAATCCAGAACAAGCTAAAAACCTGGTGGTGCACAGAGACTGGCAAATTACAGCAGTAAGAAGCGTTCAGGTCGTGACAGAGGGTGAGTGATGGTTCAATATATAAAATATTATTATCAAGAGATTTCACAAAAACGAAATGCACTGTTTATAATTGAAAGGTCAAAAAACTGTACCAATGACTCACAGCGCGTAAGCTGTAAAGTTGTGACAAGCACCAACCGCATTACAGGTCATTCACACTCCTTTCATACTTGACACACACAAGACCATTCACACCGCCAGGCAGGGGCCCAGCCCATTACAACATTCACAACAAGAGACAAATGTAGAGACAATGTACACCCTGGCAGAGAAAGACAATTATTACTGCACAACCATATATTCATCAAGGACACATACATACTGGTTGGATTTGGCACGAGGGTGAGTGATGGTTCAATATATAAAACTTTATTAACACGCGTTTTCACAAAAATGAAATGCACTGTTAATAGTTGAAAGGTCAAAAAACTAAGCCAATGTCATACAGTTGAGGGTTCTACATAGAGCATATTACTCTAGATCACTCTTGCATGGAATGGGCCGTACTGAATCTGACCTGTGTACACAAGTTTGTGACGCAGTGGGATCCTTTTTTCATACTATGTGGGGATGTTCGGTGATTCAGGATTATTGGAGAAAAGTGATAAAAACCATTGGTAAAGTAACCTGGGCTACACATACCACTTTAGGCAAAATGGTTGCTCCTGGGCATTACGGGAGACAAAGGGTGGCCTCAACATTCAAAGATTTGGCTACAATTAGCGGCTGGCATTGCTAAGCAAAATGTTGCACAGGGGTGGGGAGGGAGAGACCCTCCGTAAATTTCAGACTTGGAGAGGGACCTGGACTGGTGCCAAATGGCGGAACAGGTGATATATAAGAGCAGGGGATTTATTCAGAAATACGAGAAAATATGGTCAAAATGGGTGGCATACAGAGACACAGTAAGATAATAAAGGAGGAGCGGGTCACCATTCCAGACCCTTGGGAGGGGCAAGGGGAGAGGACAGGGGTCTTGTAATGTTGGCTAGTTTCCAAATATTATTGTGAACTAGGTATGAGCGTTTATTGAAACTAATTTGTGCTCCAACTGCATGATGAGATTTGTTTGTAATAAAAAAGAACTTAAAAAAAGAAAACTGAGCCAATGACTCACAGCTCATAAGCTGTAAAGCTGAGTCAAGGCTGCTTTACAGTCCATTCACAAACCTTTCATACCTGACACACACAAGACCATTCACGCCGCCTGCCATACGCCCAGCACATTTCAACACTCACATAAACAAACATCGCCATTCAAGGGTCTATCACTTTCATACACCTATATGCCTGACACAGAAATCGCACTGGCTGAGGGAGTGTGTGGACTGGGGTTTGGTTAGCAGTGTGTGTAGTGACCAGCAGCAAGTCACTACTCACACACTGCCAGCCAAGTACCAGCTCACACACACTGCCAGCCAAGTGCCAGTGCACGCACGCTGCCAGCCAGGCGCCAGTTCAAGCACACCGCGAGTCAAGCACCAGTTCACACACACAGCCAGCCAAGCTCAGCTACACAGACACCGCCAGCCAAGCACCAGTCCACACACACGGCCATCCCATTTTTTAAAGAAAAAATAAAACACAAACTAATTGTAAGTAAATAAAAAACAACAAACACAAAAGCTCTAACTAAATGCATGACATTAATGCCAACCTTGAACCTGAACAAAAAATATATAACAACAAACAACATACAACAGGCAATTCACTTTTATGCTCATGCTGGCTCCCAAAAATTATTTTGGGTGTGGTACATTCTGAAACAAGTGGGCACACACAGACTAGGATTAGAAGGACTGGGGCAGTCCATATGACTCTCCTTCCACACATCTCTTTGGATACAGACTACATCCCCTACTGGGAAAGTCTTTTTTGGGTATGGGAGGAATGTGATCAGGAAAGTGGTGATCTTTCAACCTAGTCACATCTTCCACTAATCCAACTCTAGGAATACTTGCCTGTTTCACCACAACAATGCTGCCTATCACATACTCCTGAATCTGAACAAATGTCATCTTGGACTCTGGAGAACAATCCTTAAATACTACAAACGTATTAATGGTACTTTAGTAGAAAAGATGGATAGCCAACTTCTTATACCAAATGCAAGCCTTACGAACAGCAGTGTAACGTTCCAATCTCCGATCTACTATATCAACACCACCCATGTGCCTATTATAGTCTAAAATGCACACAGGCTTGTGCACTTTAGCAACCTGATCCCAAACAGTCACAAGTGAAGTACTTTCATCATGGATGGTAGTCAGCATGTAGATATCTCTTCTGTCTGCAAATGTCACAGCTAGATGGTCATCGTTATGCAAAGCACTACATGTCCGCTCTCAAGTTTTTTTTTACAAACAAGCTCTCTTGGGTAACCAATACAGACCAGAATTTGCTACAAGCAATAGTGTCCACTTTGACTAATTCCAAGAACAATTGCACACCAGTGTAGAAGTTATCTACCTATAAACGATGACGTTTGTTAAAAAGTCCTCTACCAAGTTCCCACACAATCTTCTCACTAACTCCAAAAGCGGACGGACAATCAGGGGGTCAATACTAGAATCCCTACCAGTGTACATTGGGAAATTATAGAAATATCAAGTCCTACTCTCAGACAGCATATGCATCTTAATTTCATAGCGTTCTCTCATGTTAGGAATGTACTTCCTAAAAGCCAAACGGCCCTTGAACAGGACCTAAGACTCATCAACAACTATTTCTTTCCCTGGAACATAGATCTCTGAAAACCTGATCTAAAAGCTGGTCAAGGATGGGCTGAATCTCAAAAAGGTGGTCACAATCAGGGTGATCTATTGACAACAGTACAGCATTATCAACAAAATGCAGTATCTGATGCAGAAGCAAATACTGATCTCGACTCATGGTTGCAGGAGATATAGTCGTTGCCATCAAGGGACTAGTAGACCAATATGAAGACAGTGACAGCTTCCTTATGGAGCCTATCAAAAAAGTTAAACCCAAGAATTTCTTTAAGTCATCTAGATTTGTGGGAGTCCACTGGGTAGCTCTAGAGTGGGGCTTAAACCTGGAGCTGTTGTCCTTCAAATACTGTTTAGCATACAAATTAGTTTGCTCAACAAACTCATCCAAAGCTACATCATCCATAAACAACTGTAAGAAATTTATAGACAAAAAGTCTTCAGTATTCACTCTACACTTTGCGACACCAGTAAAGGCAGGCAACGCCAGCTGTACCATGTTTGAGGCAACCCAGAGTTCAGCTCTTCCAGTGGTGAAGCCTTGCAGCCCCAGGCTCCAATCCAGTTGCCTCTCTCTGCATTATTGACACATCAGTGTCCTCCTCTAAAAGAGGCACTTTCTCTAAACTGAGATTGGCCTCATCATCAGATGATTCCTCTTGGACATAAACTTTGCTGCCAGAATCGTGTGCTTCCTCATCTGTCTCAGATGCAGAGTCAGTCTCATAATCATGGTCAGAGGAAGATTAAAAAAGAATACCAACAACCAGCTGAGTGGTCATCTTCCGGCTAGCCATAATCCTTACTAATAAAAATTAATTGACAAATAAATCAACAACAACCAGCACAGTGTAAAATAAGTAATAAACAAAGTGTGGCTTTATCACAAAGACCGATATACTCAAAAACAATACCACTCACTTTCTAAAGACAGCTAGACTCACCAGCACCTACTCTGCACAGAAACAGCAAGCACCAACAATATCCCACTAGAAAGGAAAAACAAAACAAAATGGCACAAAGGACAACACAGTACACAGTGACAAACTCAAAGATAATTTCGCACACAATCAAACAGAAGCTAAATATGGTGTTATGATTACAGCATTTACAAAAAATGCATTTATAGAGGGCAATGATACTCATTTGGATTAAAGAGTACAAAAAAAGTTTTCTTACCAAACACATGCAACTGCAGATCAACTAGTGCCAGATCCACAAGCAGCAGTTGCAGCAAAGGAAAACAAAAGCTTTGCACTAGAAACATGGGAGAAATAAAACATAACAACTACAAATGATGACAAGAAATAAAACAGTTAACAATATAATATAGTCCAGATAACACACATACTCATGGTTTTCTGCCCCCCCCCTAAAAAATGGCAAATCTGCAAAATATGTTCTATCTGCCCCCAGAGGAGGCAGAAAATGGCAAAACCAATTCTCCAATAAAGGGGAGCAACCCTTGCCCAAGGTACCACTCCCCGACATACAACAATAAAATCCCTAGTGTCTAGTGGCTGTCTGCACCCTGTGGGGGCAGACGGGCATAACATTTTGGCCAATCTGCCCCCAGGGGAGGCAGAAAAATGTCAAAATGTTTCCCAATAAAGGGGAGTGACCTTTGCCCAAGGGGCCACTCTTCAACATACAATAATGAAATCCCTGGTGTCTAGTGGCCTTCCACTCCCCCAGATGTTAAAATACATTTAAAAAATGCCCCCCAAGGAGAGGAACCCTTGCCCAAGGGGTCGGTCCCTGCAATCAATAACAATATAAATGTGCCCTGGCTTCTAGTGAATTTTAGCCCCCCGGGTGGCTGAGTGGTCTAAAAATGGCCAAATCAGACCTGGGGGGCATGGGACAAAACTCAGATACATTTTTGCCCCTGGGGATAGACCCTTGCCTAAACGGTAGCTCCCCCAGATATCACAAAAGAAATCACTGATTGCCCAGTCCTGTGGATTCCTTCTCTGTGATCATGGTACAACTCACGATAGTGGAGCAGGAATGAACTGTTTACAAGTGCATGGGGAAAGACCTTTCCCCCCTGCATCTGTAAAACCTAACCCGCCCCACAGGAAAAGAAGTCACCTTTGTGTTCTCTCCCTGGATGTGCTCTTCACCGTTTACCTGGCTGCATGTGATGATGTTGGAGCACTGGGAGCGGGCCAACATCATCAGATTGCCGACAGGTGGTTGGGGGTGCCATCCCCTGTGGGGGGATGAAAGTGGACTACTCACAGTGGAGCATCAGCACTTCCCCCATGGGCAGATGCGAGAACAAATGGCTCCATCCTCAGTATACGCCAACCATTGCTCATGATGGAACCATTATATCATGAGCATTGAAAGGGTTAAATCTTCAGTATATTTCAGATTTGGCCAGGTTAGCTTCACTTATGCTCAAGCACAGTATTTGGACGAACCCAAAGGCTAGCTTGAGTAGGGATATCATCTTAGACTGCCTTAAACTTCGGAAAGGGTTTATGCAGTCCTTGGTTCAAATATGTCTTCAAAATTCTGAATGAACTGAGTTTGCCTGATATGTTTAAGATACCCACCAACCTCACTAAAAGTGATTAACTGAAAGTTAGTAAGGATGAGTCTGGAGCTTACTAAAAGCTCTGGGAAAGACTGTTATATCCATCTGGGTCCAGACAGCTTTGTAATATATTTAATTTTTGCTAGTTCCTGTTGGGAGAGATCTCTTTTGTTTCGTTTTACGGCAGGCATGGTGTTGTATCTTTTTGTGCTTTTACCAAGTCATATGGTACTCTATGCATTCAAGAGGCTTGTCTATGTGATGGGTTGTTCCAGCAAAAGCTACTGAAGTTTATTTTTTTTTGTAAATTGCTAGGTAGTGTTGATGTCTGCCATTGTGTTTGCTCATCCCTTAAAACAGCTGTCAGGAGACGAATATGCATGTAGGTTAGACTTCAGAAAGCAGTGTTGCAATTGCTGTATATTTTGATATATGTTGCTAGTCATCTGGGCATACTTGGCATCGTCATGTATACAGTGCTTACGGGACTGTAAAGTGATTGATATATTTATGCTTGTTGTTTTAAAACTAGCACTTTATAGCTCATTGCACTTCACATTGTTTATGCTACTATTTTGGATGTTATTTTTTACTGTGTGGTGTATTTATGATTCTTTTATGGCCTTCTTGAGCAGAATAAAGTATATTAATTGATTGAATATGATACCATGGGCCAGATGTAGCAACCGGTTTGCATGTCGCAAACTGCGAAAAAAGCAGTTTGCGACATGCAAAACGGCCATTGCGATGCTCATCCTCAAATTGCGAGTCGGTACCGACTCGCAATTTGAGGATGCGACTCGCAAATAGGAAGGGGTGTTCCCTTCCTATTTGCGACTCGCACCGCGATGTAGAATTGCTTTGTGACCGCGGAGCGGTCGCAAAGCAATTCGTAGTTAACACCCACTTGAAGTGGGTGGTAACTCATTTGCAAACGGGAAGGGGTCCTTTGTGAATGTCGCTGAAAATATTTTTTCAGAGCAGGCAGGGGTCCAATGGACCCCTGCCTACTCTGAAAAAATGAAACCAAATGATTTCATTATTTTTCTGAACAGCAACTCGTTTTCCTTTAAGGAAATCGGGCTGCAAAAAAAAAAAAAAAAAACTGCTTTATTAAAAAAGCAGTCACAGACATGGAGGTCTGCTGTCTTCAGCAGGCCACCATCCCTGTGAATGCATGGACTCGCTATGGGGTCGCAAAATGCGACCCACCTCATTAATATTCATGAGGTGGGTCTTTGCGACCCCATAGCGAGTCGCAGAAGGTGTCTGAGACACCTTTCTGCATACAATTTTGCGAGTTGCAAATTGCGAGTCGGTATGACTCGCAATTTGCAACTCAGCAAAAAATGTTTTGCTACATCTGGCCCCATGTTCATTAAAAAACAAAACACAGAGAGACCTTCAGATTTGAATGAAAGCATCCCTATATTTTGCAGCAAAATCATAGCTTTCAAATCTCATAACAACTACAGGGGTAAAATAACAGTGAGGGAAGCTGTCCGGGACAGAGTGGTGGAATTTGACTACCTAGAAAACTTTTGTTTGGTGCAAATTTCACAAAGAACAATTTTCCTGAATCATATATCATCAGCGATACTTTGATTTGTAAGACATGAACCCTGGAAATTGAAATTTAGAGACCCTGGGATGTTAGTGTCGCTTTGGATGATTCTGAGTTTATGGGACCTTACAACAGTGAGGCTCTTGGTAAGGCAGAGAATAACTCATTCCTGATAAGGAAATTCGAATTTAATTTCAATCATTCTTCAACTAGAACGCTGTATATGAAATCCAGATTGGACATTCTTGCATTAGCTTCCTTCGCTTGCATGTTTTCGGCTTCCACACCTGAAAGCAAGTACTACATTGCTTCCTCCCAAACTGAGGAATCAGCATGGCAGGTTTCGATGTTTACCAAAGCTTACTGTGGGCCGAGAGCTGGGAGGATTGTACCACAATGCTGTTCCCTGGGAATAAGGCACTATCAAGATGCAATGCAATATCTCTTTGGTATATCCTGTCTCGAAATATGTGTAGACAGATTGCTCTGAAACTGGGTGAGTCCTACAAGAATTGGCAGCTATGTAACACTGTTTGATAGTGAATTATTAACTTTTGGTTTTATTCAGTTTGATCATGTAAATGTTAGGTTTTTTAAGAAACGTAAGTTTTGATTTTATTGTGTGTGTGCTAATGGATTTTGCTATCATATCTGATAATACGTTTTAGAATAGGTCTTTGTGATTTAATGTAGCCCATTTTAAATGTCAAATTTGTTAACTAAATGAATGAGAAAAACGCTAGATTTTATTAGTTTTGATTGTAGCAATTTACCTTTTCTGCGGGGTTTCCGACTGACTTTCCACCTTTTACAGACATTATTTTGATGCTTTAACGACTCTGTGAACTGTAGCACGGCAATTCAGTGCCACAATGTATGTGTTCTGCCGCTACATTTGTAATTATCGAAACCCAATTAGATTATATACATTTCTGATAAGGCCATTTTTAATTTGGCAAAATAAATGCACCAGTGGTGTGAATTTAACCGTCAAGTATTATCTTCACTGCGTCTTTATACCACATACATTTAGCACTAAAGTACATGGCTCAAGAAAACAGCACCATTTTACTCTTGCTAGACTTAGAATTTAAAACCACTGCAGTGTCACATGTCAGCCGCAAGCAAAATAGTAATGGAAAATATGTCCCCACAGCGTGTAGGTGCAGAGAGCTTTTTGCCACGGTGTAGGTAAATCTAGATTTTCCATGAACAGGAATGGTTATTAAACATCTCATGCAATGGTGAAAGGAGAGTTTTCATAAGTTTAGTGGAAAAGCAACTTTCATAAACTGTACTTTGTGGTACCTGGGAACGAACTAGTTTGCACAAATGCCCTGTTCCAGAAACTGGCAAAGATATCCTAGTGTAGGTGTCAATGGCTGGTCTCTTGGAAGACAACAGAGTTGCCTCTGAGGGAAGAGAAGCTGTGTGGTGTCCACAATAATGACTTGACAGGGATCTTAGAGTGGAATAAAAACAGATGGCAACAGAAAGGGCTGATTTAGCTACCTTAACGTCTATCCCTTTAACAAGAACTCAAACTCCAAATGGGGATAGCTAGAAAGGAGGGAAAGGCTTTTGAAGCGGGAGAAACCCGGAGCCATTTTGGCTGATGGTTTTTAGTAAGTTGTGGTAAAAGTGCTAAAAAAGGAGATGCGGTTTCCATGGGAAAATTGGCATGATTAATTGTAGGAAATTCTAAATCATTGGCTAGGGCAAGCTATAAGACTAACTACTCATTGCAACCTTATCAAAATATTCATGATTCTTGGAAAAAAAACATTTAGGTAAAAAAAGATAATTCCTCCTGAATGGTGAGTAAAGGAGACTGAAACACTACTGACATATTTTGTCACCCAGTGAGTGGAACTATTCTTAAATAGTCAAGAGATTGCTGTTACAGAGACATATATGGCAGAGGGGCTCCATGCTCTAAAGAAGTTCAGAGCGACTGCTTGGAACCGGACAAGGAGCGTGTCTTGGATAGTTGCCAGAAGTCAGTTCTTTTTTTGTTGTTGTAATTATTTTTATTGGTAACAAAAACTCTAAAGGAAACCAATGGTGACAATGTCATGTAAGACTATCATGGGTACAAAAGAGTTGGAAGATCATTAAAGGCAAGGCATGCATCCCTAACAATCGGGAGTGTAACAAAGTTAACCATGTGGGGACGACATGAGTGATGGATGGCACAGACGGAGAAGACGAGAGAGAGAGAGAGAGTAGAGAGGGAAGAGGAAGGAGAGAGAAAAAATGGTGCAAGATCAGTGGAAAGAGGGGGAGGTCGGGGGCAGGGGACGGGTGGGCTGTGGGGGCAGGTGGTATGTGCAGATGACCAGGTGGGAAGGAGAGGACGAGAAAGAGAAAGGTGAAGCGTTCAGGAGGGAAGGAGAGGGAAGGAGGGATCGGACTCAAAGTACCTGAGGAGAAGGACAGGGCCTGATTAGTCCTCCCCCAGGAATGTGTACCATAGAAGGAGAAACAGGTTAGGTTTATCCATCAAGTGGTTGTAGATTATTCTTTCAAAGGAGGTGGTCTTATACATGACTGCGAGCCATTCACATTGCATTGGCAGTTGCAGTGAATGCCAATGTTACAGGATGCATACCTTGCCTGTCGCAAGGGAAGTGGTGAGTAGGCAGTGAGCATGATGTGCCAGCTGGGGAAGGTTCTTCATGTTGTGTAGGATCAGTGGGATCAGTGGGCCCAGGAGAGGCATAGGTACATCCTTGGATTCTCAAAACTTGGATCCCACTGTGGGGAGAATGGTGGGGCATTTGAATAGGATATGGACTATGCCACAGGACACTCTGTTGGACAAAGAGTCAGGTAGCAGTCCTGCTACAATGGTGTCCAGTGCCAACCATGGAGGATTTTAAAGAGTCTAAATTTATTTTAACACAAGCTTTGTTCGGTCGTAAACCATCAAAGCAAAGAGAAAACACATAGGCCCTCATTACAACCCTGGCAGTAAATCCCGCTGACTGCCGTGCCGACGACCGCCAACATACAGTGTCCGCAGCGGAAATCCACAACGGGTATTATGACCCACACTGAGAATTCTGCCACTATACAGACACCCACACAAGTCCGCCACACCAAAAGTCAGTGATGAACTGCTGATTGCAAAACCCACACCGTTATGCCATCAGGAATACGCCCACAGTATCACGACCCACGAATCAACGTGGCGGTCATTCAACCGCGGTAAACCATTGGCGGTACACACATGTTAGAAATGGGGTCTTTGGTTGACAGTCCGGTTAACCCCTGTTCAAGTAAGGACCCTCACTCTAGTCAGGGTAAAAGAAAATCACCCTCAGCTAACCCCTGCTTACCCTCTTGGTAGCTTGGCAGAGCAGTAGGCTTAACTTCAGAGTGCTAGGTGTAAAGTATTTGTACCAACACACACAGTAACTTAATGAAAACACTACAAAATGGCACAACACCAGTTTAGAAAAATAGGAAATATTTATGTAAACAAAACAAGACCAAAACGACAAAAATCCACCATACACAAGTCAAGTTATCAATAAAAATGCAAAAAGAGTAGCGTGAAATTGTAACTGGTGTGTGTCAAAAATAACCCCGCACTGGCGGGTGTGCGTCAAAAATAACCACGCACGGTGGTACGTGAGTCGGAAATCCAGCTGCACGGTGATCCAAAAACCCCACAGCGCAGGTTGTGATCTCCCAGCCTCCGTCAGGAATGCTGCATGTCGTTTCTCCTGCTCTGTGCGTCGATTCTTCGGTTGCGTTTCCTGCGAGCGTCGTTTCTCAGCTGCGGAGCCGGCGGTGCATCGTTTTTTCAACCGCAGATCGGAGTTGCGTTAATCTTTTCCCCGCACGGCGCTCTGTGCGTGGATTTCCTTGTCTTTAGGCTGCCAGCTTCTCCTTTCAGGGTCCCAGGAACTGGATGGGCACCACAGGGCAGAGTAGGAGTCTCTCAAGAGACTCTAGGTGCTGGCAGAGAGAAGTCTTTGCTGTCCCTGAGACTTCAAACAACAGGAGGCAAGCTCTAGATCAAGCCCTTGGAGATTTCTTCTCAAGATGGAAGGCACACAAAGTCCAGTCTTTGCCCTCTTACTCTGGCAGAAGCAGCAACTGCAGGATAGCTCCACAAAGCACAGTCACAGGCAGGGCAGCTCTTCTTCCTCAGCTCTTCAGCTCTTCTCCAGGCAGAGGTTCCTCTTGATTCCAGAAGTGTTTCTAAAGTCTGTGGTTTTGGGTGCCCTTCTTATACCCAATTTCTCCTTTGAAGTAGGCCTACTTCAAAGTAAAGTCTCTTTTGAATGTGAAATCCTGCCTTGCCCAGGCCAGCCCCCAGACACTCACCAGGGGGATGGAGACTGCATTGTGTGAGGGCAGGCACAGCCCTTTCAGGTGTGAGTGACCACTCCTCCCCTCCCTCCTAGCACAGATGGCTCATCAGGATATGCAGGCTACATCCCAGCTCCCTTTGTGTCACTGTCTAGTGTGAGGTGCAACCAGCCCAACTGTCAAACTGACCCAGACAGGGAATCCACAAACAGGCAGAGTCACAGAAATGGTATAAGCAAGAAAATGCTCACTTTCTAAAAGTGGCATTTTCAAACACACAATCTTAAAATCAACTTTACTAAAAGATATAGGGGGTCATTCTGACCGCGGCGGACGGCGGTCGCCGCCCGCCACGCGGTTCCCGCCGAAAGACCGCTCCGCGGTCAAAAGACCGCGGCGGTCATTCTGGCTTTCCCACTGGGCTGGCGGGCGACCGCCGAAAGTCCACCCGCCAGCCCAGCGGGAAACACCCTTCCCACGAGGACGCCAGCTCAGAATTGAGCTGGCGGTGTGGGAAGGTGCGACGGGTGCAGTTGCACCCGTCGCGAATCTCAGTGTCTGCTAGGCAGACACTGAAATTCTTTTTGGGGCCCTCTTACGGGGGCCCCTGCAGTGCCCATGCCACTGACATGGGCACTGCAGGGGCCCCCAGGGGCCCCGCGGCACCCCCTACCGCCATCCTGTTCCCGGCGGGAGAACCGCCAGGAACTGGATGGCGGTAGGGGGTGTCAGAATCCCCATGGCGGCGGAGCGCGCTCCGCCGCCATGGAGGATTCTCAAGGGCAGCGGAAAGTCGGCGGGACACCGCCGACTTTCCGTTTCTGCCCGCGGCTGAACCGCCGCGGTCAGAATGCCCAGCGGTGCACCGCCAGCCTGTTGGCGGTGCTACCGCCGACCTCCACCATGGCGGTAATTACCGCCAGGGTCAGAATGACCCCCATAGTTTTTAAATTGTGAACTCAGAGACCCCAAACTCCACATGTCTATCCGCTCCCAAAGGGAATCTGCACTTTAATCAGATTTATTGGGAGCCCCCATGTTAAGGTATCAGAGGGACAGGCCTTGCAACAGTGAAAAACGAATTTAGCAATATTTCACTGTCAGGACATATAAAACACTTTACTGTATGTCCTACCTTCACCATACACTGCACCCTGCCCTTGGGGCTACCTAGGGCCTACCTTAGGGGTGTCTGACATGTAAGAAAAGGGAAGGTTTAGGCCTGGCAAGTGGGTACACTTGCCAAGTCGAATTTACAGTTAATACTGCACACACAGACACTGCAGTGGCAGGTCTGAGACATGATTACAGAGCTACTTATGTGGGTGGAACAACCAGTGTTGTAGGCCCACTAGCAGCATTTGATTTACAGGCCCTGGCACCTCTAGTGCACTTTATCAGGGACTTACTAGTAAATCAAAATATGCCAATCATGGATAAACCAATCACATACAATTTTACACAGACAGCATATGCACTTTAGCACTGGTTGGCAGTGGTAAAGTGCTCAGAGTTGAAAAGCCAACAGCAACAGGTCAGAAAAAATAGAAGGCAGGGTGCAAAAAGACTGGGGATGACCCTGCAAAAAGGACCATTTCCAACAACACACACTTACAAAAATACACCAAATTGGACAATTCAAGATACACACACCTGACACACATACCCACACCACACCCACACACTCACACCACTATAAAACACACACCCACATTACCCACAACCCCTTACAACGATAGGTTTTGAAGAAGCAGAGAGAGAGAGAGAAAAGCGAAGACCACACCAGCATACAGAGGCACACAACACCATCACACATACACCATCCACGCACATCACACCACACACCCCAACACATCACCTCACACATCACTCACACCACATCATGGCACCTCAAAGGCACCTCAGGTTTTATGAGGAGGAGCTCAGGGTCATGGTGGAGGAAATCATCCGGGTAGAGCCACAGCTATTCGGATCACAGGTGAAGCAGATGTCCATTGCAAGGAAGATGAAGCTATGGCGGAGAACTGTCGACAGGGTCAACGCAATGGGACAGCATCCAAGAACAAGGGATGACATCAGAAAGAGGGGGAACGACCTACGGGGGAAGACACCAGGTAGCCGTACAGAGGACTGGCGGTGGACCCCCACCTCCTCCCCCACAATTAACAACATGGGAAGAGCAAGTCTTGGCAATAATGCATCCTGAGGTCCTCGCAGGAGTAGCAGGAGGTCTGGACTCTGGTAGGTCATATCTTTACTATTATATCCCCCACCCTACCTGCATGCCATCACTTACTCCCACCCTCACCCTTACTCCCATGACTCCACCATCTCCCACACACCCCACCATCACGCCCTACCACTCCCACAACCAAGCCCTGCATGCCACAACAATGCATGGACACCCATCACAGGCATGCAAGGACACCCATCACAAAAGCAAGTCCAATAGAGAGACTCACCGAGGGCACACAATCACCGCTCACACAAGAGCCAAGGCGATAGTGCAAGCACAGTAATAGAGGGAAACACACCCATTGCACAAGATGGCACACACAGATAACATAACAATGCATTTACACCCCAACAGGACTCCTACCCAATGTCAATGGACAGGAGGTGCCAGCTATATCCAGTCCCCCCACAGAAGAGGCCACAGTGATGACAGCATCTCTGCACGCTTGGATCAAGCTGACCAGCCTGGCCCATCAGGGACCTCTGAACAGTCGGTTCCCCTGCCACAGTCTCAAGCCACCATAGAACCTCCCCCCTCATGAAACACCACCACAGCACCCACCCAGCGGGCCCATGCCACTGTTCCCAGGACACGTCAATCAGCAGTGTGTCCACCACTACAGGGACCCCAGGCAACTCCAAAAACCCAGGACGATCAGGGACCTGGGGTCAGTGGCAGTGGTCACACGGTTCAGGGGACATAGGCACAGGACAACAGGGAAGCTGGGAGGACTGCTGTGAGACAGGGGGAGGACAGGCCCAGGGAACCGATCCTCCACGAGGCACTATCAAACATCATGGGGACATACCAGCATTTTCAGGAGTCCATGGGCACGGTATTGGCCAAGTTTCAGGAGACCCAGGGGCTGCAGGAGGGACAATACATGGGGATCAGGGAGGACCTCACCAACATATACATCATCTTGGTCACCATTGCAGGGGTGCTGGCTGACATAGACAAGACCACGAGGGAGGCAGTGGCACAACAAAGGGCCCCTGACACTAGCCAAACCGAGGAACAGCCGTCCAAGTCCACCGGCGCTAGTGGACAGGAGGCCCCACCACAGGAACAACAGCCCACCAGCACCCCATCCCCTGCAGGAGAACCACCCCACAAACGGTCCCTGCGATCCAGGCAGAAGACAGAGAACATTGCCAAGACCCACGCCAGGAAATAGGACCCTCCTGATTATCACCCTTCTGTCCCACTATGTCATCCTGTCCACCTTTAACTGCCATTCCTCCCCTTCCTATGCCCCATTGGACAATGCACCTGTGATATCAAGAGACTGGACTCTACCATGGATCTTCCTCCACTATCACCCAAGCCCCTTCCACATACCCCTATACACATTAGGTCCTAAATAAATACCCTTGAATCACACACCAATCTGGAGTCAGTCTGTTCTTTCACAAATGTATCATTACAACATCACCAACAAATATCTATGTAAATGTTCATTTGCTCATACCAATGTATGACAGTTGTTGGGCAGCAGTACATATAGCAGAAGGCAGAATGAGGTACTCGGATCTGTATAATGGAAAGCCAAAGTGAACTGTCAGTGTCCATAGACAGAGGTGAAGAGGCTGATTTATACAATGTCCTACAGTATACAGAAATGTGAGGAGCAGTGACAGTCTCTTACCTGTGTGTCACTGTAAGTACTGCATGATGATGTTCATTCGCTTGTCAATATCTTCTTCCTCTGCCTCCTCTTCCTCACTGTCCACAGGCTCCACCGCTGCCACAAGACCATCATCAGGCCCATCCTTCTGCAGAAAAGGCACCTGGCGTCGCAATGCCAGGTTGTGCAACATGCAACATGCCACGATAATCTGGCACACCTTCTTCGGTGAGTACTATAGAGCCATCTGTTAGATGTAGGCACCGGAATCTGGCCTTCAGGAGGCCGACCGTCCTCTCAATAATACACCTAGTTCACCCATGTGCCTCATTGTAGCGGTCCTCTGCCCTTGTCCTGAGATTGCGCACTGGGGTCAGTAGCCATGAAAGGTTGGGCTAACCAGAGTCACCTGCAAATATCGAGGGATACCTGTTAGACACACACTAACCCTTAGGACTACCCCATACCCAGACACTTACTCATACTGTGTGGGGACCTTGGGCTCACTTATTAGCCCCACCCGTTGCCTCTGGAATTGGCCCATCACATAAGGGATACTGCTATTCCTCAAAATGTAGGCGTCATGCACAGAGCCAGGATATTTGGCATTCACATGAGAGATGTACTGGTCCGCCAAACACACCATCTGCACATTCATCGAATGGTAGCTCTTTCGATTTCTGTACACTTGTTAATTTCTGGGGGAGGACAAATGCCACATGTGTACCATCAATGGCACCAATGACGTTGGGGATATGTCCCAGGGCATAAAAGTCAGCTTCCACTGTGGGCAAATCCTCCACCTGTGGAAACACGATGTAGCGGTGCATGTGTTCAGCAGGGCAGACAACACTCTGGTCAACACGTTAGAAAACATTGGCTGAGACATCCCAGATGCCATGGCCACTGTAGTTTGAAAGGAGCCACTTGCCAGGAAATGGAGCACTGACAGGACCTGCACTAGAGGGGAGATTTCTGTGGGATGGCGGATAGCTGACATCAGGTCTGGCTCCAATTGTGCACACAGGTCTTGGATTGTGGCACGATCAAGTTTGTAGGTGATAATGATGTGTCTGTCTTCCATTGTCGACAGGTCCGCCATCTCATCATCTACCCCAGCGGATTTGCCCTATGGAGGAGAATGGTGAGCAGAGTGTCATGTACCACATAGGTTGCACAAGTGTGTTTGCAGTAATGTGAGTAAATCAGTGTATTGCGTAGTTTGTCCGTATATCTGAAAAATTGTGCTGTGACGTAGTTAGGTGCCATGCCATGTGCCCCCCTGAAATGGCTGCTGCCTGACCTGCGAGGAGGGACAAGGGGAAATGAAGTAACTGCGCTGGCGTTGTACAGCGTCAAGGTAGGCAGTCGAAGACCACCGCGCAATTCAGCATTGGTTATCATTGGGCCCTATGGGTTCCAGGAGCCAATGACGATGTACACCGGCAGTGACGGTATGCACCGCCGCGGACGTGACTGCCATTTCCTATCTGTTCACTCACTTGATACCTGACCTTCAACAGGAGAGGACCTACACTGCAAGTGCTGCTGTGACCTGAGTCTGGAAGAGACAATGGCTCGAGTGTCTGGGGAAAGGGCCCCTGCCTTCACTGCTGAAGAGTTGGACAAACTGTTGGATCGGATCCTCCACCAGTACACGCTAATCTACGGTCATTATGCGTGGGCAATGCCTCTTTTGGAGTGGTGTGGATGGAAGATACATGTGGGCGGGGGGCCTGAGGCCTGCATGTGAGGATGGTGAGTGTATGTGCGTCAGGGCATGGGTGGGAACTGGTGGTCAATGAGTATGACGGTCCGGATGGGTGAGTAATTTCCTTTCCTCCTGTACCTTTCCTCTAGGTCAGCGCCCACCAGAAGAAAGGTATTTGGTGTGCCATCACCAAGGAAGTGCAGACCCTGGGGCCCTATTATAGACGGAGCACCCACTGCCGCAAGAGATGGCGAGGACCTGTGCTGCTGGAGCAAGAATACGGCGGAGGCCCAGCTGGGGCTGGCCTCCCAACATGGAAGGGGTGCCCGTTGCAACATGACCACCCTGATGTTCTGGATCCTGCCGGTGGCATATCCGGAGTTGGATGGGCGCTTAAGGCCATCACAGCAGCCATAAGGGGGTGAGTACAGTGTCATTAAGCTGACTCTGAGCGCTTTACGAAGTGTCTGGGTGGGGATGTGGGCTGTAGGTTCCCCTAGGCCAGGGTGAACTTGGTAGGGTAGGTCCCTTGTTGGGCAGGCTCTGAGGCACTCCAACCCCAATATTTTTAGTCGGCATCTATAACTGGGCGGGCTCCTGTGGGTTCCAGGTGTGCAGCAAATGGTGTAAGGCATAGTACCCCATGGGCTGGTGAATTTCATACTAACTGGTAGTGCATGGCCTAGTGCATAGGGCTGCTCCCTGTGTGTTGTGTTCGCCAACGGTAGTGGTGTTGCTGGCATTGATCATGTGTGTTTTCTGTCTTTCCCCCTTCATGTTTTGTCACCCTGTCCTTGTGTGCATTAGCATCATATGGCAGAGGAGCAGAGGCACCGTCGACGGAGGGAGCTGCATCCTACATGGCCCTGGAGGGCAAATCTACGGATGGTGAAGGCACCAGTGGGGCGGAGGGCAAGAGGAGCTCCACGACGGGGACAGGAGGGGATACCAGCGACAGCAACTCCTCCTCTGATGGAAGCTCCCTGGCGTGGCAGACACCTCTGTGCCCACCCTAACAACAGGTACAGCTGCCACCCCCTCTACCAGCACCGCCCTCCCAGCAGACCCTCAGCGTGTTTCCCGTGCCCGCTCACCCAGGAGGGTGGGCATCCCCTTCGCCCCAGGCACCTCAGGCCCTGCCACAGTCAGCCCTGCTGCCCTCAGTGAGGAGGCTATTGACCTCCTGAGATCCCTCACTGTTAGGCAGTCAACCATTCTGAATACCATCCAGAGTGTTGAGAGGCATTTGCAAAAAACAAATGCATACCTAGAGGGCATTCATTCTGGCGTGGTGGCCCAACAGAGAGCATTTCAGGCTCTGGCCTCAGCACTGATGGCAGCCACTGTCCCTGTGTCCAGCCTCCCCCTCCAACTTCCTCTACCCAGCCCCAATCCCCTCTACCTCAGCCTATCCCAAGCACACCATCAGACCAGTATGCACACACATCAACACACAAAAGTAGCTCAGGCAAACATAAGCACCACACATCCCACAGGCACTCACACAAGCACCATAGCCATGCACACATACCAACATCCACTTCCTCCACTGTGTCCCCCTCCTCCTCGTCATCCACCTCCCTCCCAGTCTCATCTCCACTCACACCTGCATGCATTACATCATCAGCCACTGCCTCCATCACCAGCACGCCCATCACTACACACCGCTCATGTGCAATCACCTGCCCCACTACCATTCACACATCCCCTGTGTCTTCTCCCAGTGTGTCAGTGAGCCCTCCTCCCAAAGTACACAAACTCTGGCACATACCCACTCAACAGCCATCCACCTCACAACAGCCTCCAACCCATGCACCTTCACCCAAACTCAGCAGACGTACACCTCCTACAACCACTTCCTCTTCCTCCACTCCCACACCACCTCCATCTTCCCATCCCAGTGTGTCAAAAAAACTTTTCCTCGCTAACATTAACCTCTTCCCTACACCCCCCCGTCCTTCCCGTAGGGCCAGGATGTCTAGATCCCAGCTCAGCACCTCAGCCACCAAATCTGTATCTGCTGTGGTCCCTGCTACTCCAGTACAATCTAAAGGGGCACCGTCAGAGCTGCCAGTGTGCCACCGACAGAAAAGAAGGACCACTCTATTCCACCATGTGCAAAGGTCAAAAAGGGGCCGGCTTCCAGCAGGGGACAGTCACACCACCCACCCAGCAAGGCCTCACCCAAACACCGAGTGGACAGTGCCAAGGTCCGTGCAGCGACTGTCAAGATGGGGAAGGGCCACAAGCCAAAGGGCACATAACCTCTGGGCACAATGTCTCCTGGCGAGGGGCTGGTGACCACAATGTCATCAGGGATGGCAGCCACATGCACCACAGTCACCACCGCCGCTCCAACCGCCACCTGCACCGCCACCTGCACCGCCCCCTGCACCGTCACCTGCACTGCCGCTGCCACAACGTCAGTCTGCAGCATCCTCCCCAAAGATCAGCCAGCCGAGGCTGCCGGAGACGTCATGGTGTCTCCATCCACCACAACAGTCACTTGCACCATGGCCAGCACTGGCAGCATCTCCGCTGCATACACCACCACCTGCACCAGCATCAGCACCGCCATGTGCCCAGCCGATGCCACTGTGACAGACGTAAGCCTCATCCCCAGTGTGCAGCCATCAGAGTCTGCAGGTGACTTACTGGGCCCTGGACACTCAACTTGAGACACCACATCCAGCACTGACACGAACCAGCAGTTGGCAGCCTAAGTCGCCGCAGGATGGAGTGCGGCTCTGCCTCCATGTAGTATCATGCTACCTGTTCCAGCTACATTGCGAGGCTGAGACACCCAGGTGAGACTAAGGGGGTCATTCCAACCCTGGCGGTCGGTGATAAAGCGGCGGCCAACCCGCCAACAGGCAGGCGGTCCAAAAAATGGAATTCTGACCCTGGCGGGAACCGCCAACACAGACCGCCACTTTAACACTCCGACCACCACGGCGGGACAGACAAACAGCGCGGCGGTCACCGCCAACAGGCAGGCGGCAGCCAATGTACCGCCCACCCTATCACAACTCACCAATCCGCCACCTTTTCCGGGGCGGGAGCCCCACCGATAAAAACACGGTGGAAACAGACTACGAACGGGAAAACGCTCACCTCTAAACACTCCACGAGGAATCTGGACAGCATGGAACCCAAATTAAACATCCTACCAGCCATTGTCTACCTGCTTATCTACCACGAGTACGAACGCCGGCACAGACGACAACGGTGAGTACTGCACCTACGACATAGGGGAGGGGGGAGGAGGAAGGGTTACGGGCACACGCATACGCGATACACCCACCCCCCCACCCCCCCTCCAAATACCTACACACCATTGCCGAGCAACAAGTCAGAGTCACATCCCCCAAACCCCCAGGAATAATGAAAAGTCAAAATATAATGAACGTTGAAATTGAAGTATTTAATAGCACAAATTAAGTAATGTGAAATATGAAATGAGAAAGATACAAAATAAGGAATGAACATAGTAAAAAATATTTACATATGCAATAAGTCCTGCCCATTCTGTCAAAGTTCCATAGTCCGTGGGCCAATGTGCACAAACACAGGGGCAAAGCCCACACAGGAGACACAAATCCATTGGAGAGAACACTGCTGGGGCATCAGATGACAAAACTACAGGCACCTCAGGGGGAAGGGAGGGGGGGCACCTCAGCCACATGAGTCCACGACGCCAGATCCACGAGGGGCCTCCATGCCCACTGCGCCATCCTGGGGAGTGCAAAGCCACAGTCTCACAAGTCTCTACAGTGGGTAGATTGCCCACTGCGCCATCCTGGGGAGTGCAAATCCACAGTCTCACAAGTCTCTACAGTGGGTGGATTGCCCACTGCGCCATCCTGGGGAGTGCAAAGCCACAGTCTCACAAGTCTCTACAGTGGGTGGATTGCCCACTGTGCCATCCTGGGGAGTGCAAAGCCACAGTCTCACAAGTCTCTACAGTGGGTGGATTGCCCACTGCGCCATCCTGGGGAGTGCAAAGCCACAGTCTCACATCCTGGGGAGAGCAAAGCCACAGTCTCACAAGTCTCTACAGTGGGTGGATTGCCCACTGCGCCATCCTGGGGAGTGCAAAGCCACAGTCTCACAAGTCTCTACAGTGGGTGGATTGCCCACTGCGCCATCCTGGGGAGTGCAAAGCCACAGTCTCACAAGTCTCTACAGTGGGTGGATTGCCCACTGCGCCATCCTGGGGCGTGCAAAGCCACAGTCTCACAAGTCTCTACAGTGGGTGGATTGCCCACTGTGCCATCCTGGGGAGTGCAAAGCCACAGTCTCACAAGTCTCTACAGTGGGTGGATTGCCCACTGCGCCATCCTGGGGCGTGCAAAGCCACAGGCCATCAGATGGATTATTGACTCCACTGTCAATGGAGGAGGCACGGTGCCCAGAGTGCTACGTGAAGCCCTGCTCGACACAGACCCGGCACTGTCAATGGGCCATCGGTGCTTGAGACGGCGTTGCCCAGCGGAGCGGTGCCTGAGACGGTGGTGGCCAGCGGAGCGGTGCTTGAGATGAAGGGCCCACCGGAGAGGTGCCTGAGACGGCGGTGGCCAGCGGAGCGGTGCTTGACAGGAAGGGCCCAGCGGAGAGGTGCTTGACAGGAAGGGCCCAGCGGAGCGGTGCTTGACAGGAAGGGCCCAGCGGAGCGGTGCCTGAGACGGCGGTGGCCAGCGGAGCGGTGCTTGACAGGAAGGGCCCAGCGGAGCGGTGCTTGACAGGAAGGGCCCAGCGGAGAGGTGCTTGAGATGAAGGGCCCAGCGGAGCGGGGCTTGAGATGAAGGGCCCAGCGGAGCAGTGCTTGACAGGAAGGGCCCAGCGGAGCGGTGCTTGACAGGAAGGGCTCGTGTTCAGCGGTTCTTCTCACTGCGGGCCCCTGTTCAGCGGTTCTTCTCACGGCGGGCCCCTGTTCAGCGGTGCTTCTCACGGCAGGCCCCTGTTCAGCGGTGCTTCTCACGGCGGGCCCCTATTCAGCGGTGCTTCTCACGGCGGGCCCCTATTCAGCGGTGCTTCTCACGGCGGGCCCCTGTTCAGCGGTTCTTCTCACGGCGGGCCCCTGTTCAGCGGTTCTTCTCACGGCGGGCCCCTGTTCAGCGGTTCTTCTCACGGCGGGCCCCTGTTCAGCGGTGCTTGTCCTGTGTTTCTAGGGAGCCAGACCTGGCCAAGACTCCCCGCTCACTCGGCATCCGACGGTGCGGTCGCGGGGCCCTCCTGTGATGGAGTCCTGGGCCCGTCGGTGTCGTCCGTCACACCCGGAATGGGGCTGGTGGGGCCCTCCTGGGCAGCTCAGCTGCTGCCTGACTCCTCCGCCCTGCTGCCCTTGACCTCCTTCGCCGAAGCTCTGTGGCCCTTGCCTCCCTTTGATGATGTGGCAGGTGACGGGGCATGGCTACTGTCCTTGGTGGCAGCCGTCTCAGGCTTGTCGCGCCGGCCCTTATTCTTTTTAGTCCTCTTCCCAGGGGGTGGGCTGGCTGTCCCCTTGCTGCTGGGCGATGTTCCTGCCCTAGGAGCTGGTGGACTCCAATAGCCCGGCACTATGGTCACAGTAGATGCAGGGCTGGTGGTGGCTGAGGTGCTCTTTGGACTCTTACCAGGTGGAGGGGGTGGATCAGGTGAGGCAAAGAGGTCAATTTTGGAGAGGAAAAGTTTTTTAGGAGCCATGGGAGGGGTAGGTGCAGTGGGTATGGTAGTGGAGGAAGAGGATGTGGTTGTAGGAGAGTCAAGTGTGCTGTCTTTGGGTGCAGGTGCTTGTGACGGAGGCTGTCGGGAGGTGGATGGCTGTTGGGTGGGTGGCTGCCTGCGTTTGTGTGTTTTGGAAGAGGGGTGACAGACACACTGGGAGAGGACACAGGGGACGTGTAAATGGCAGTGGGGGTGGTGATTGCACGTGTGCGGACTGTAATGGATGGTGTGCTGGTGATGGAAGTACTGGATGATGGTGGTGTGCATGCAGGTGTGAGTGGAGACGTCACAGGGAGGGAGGAGGGAGATGAGGAGGTGGGGGACACAGAGGTGGTAGTGACTGTTGGCATGTCTGCATCTGGATGTTGCTTGGGTGAATGGTTGTGGGATCTGTGGGGCTTATGTCTGGATGAGCTGCCCTTGGGTGTTGAGGTGTGTGCAGGCTGGTCTGATGGTGTGGATGGGACAGGCAGAGGAACAGGAGACTTGGACTGGGTGGAGGGAGTCAGAAGAGGGAGGCTGGAGACAGGGACAATGGCTGCCGTCAGTGCTGAGGCCAGAGCGTTGAACGATCGCTGATGGGCAGCCTGACCCGAATGAATGCCCTCCAGGTATGCATTGCTCCGATGCACCTCCCTTTCTACACCCTGGATGGCATTCAAAAGGGTAGACTGCCCAACAATGAGCGTCCTCAGGAGGTCAATGACCTCCTCACTGAGGGCAGCAGGGGTAACTGGGGCAGGGCCTGAGGTGCCTGGGGCGAAGGAGATGGCAGGCTTCCTGGCCGAGCGGTCACGGGGCGAACGCTGAGGGGCTGCTGGGAGGGCGGGGCTGGTGTGCTGGGTGGCGGCTGTACCTGTTGTTGCGGTGGGCACGGATGTTGCCGCCACCACAAGGGAGCTCCCTTCCGAGGAGGTGTCGGTGTCGCTGATGTCGCCACGGGTCCGCGTTGTGGAGCTCCCCTCGCCCTCCGTCTCACTGGTGTACTCGGATTCTGTTGCATGGCCCTCCGGGGCCATGTGAGATGCAGCTCCCTCGTGCGCCGATGCCACTTCTCCTCCGCCTGATGATGCTAATGCACACATGAACAGGAAGACAAAGAAAATGGGGGGGGGGGAGAAATGAAGACAGGTTGAGTGCCTGCATTGGCGGCACCGTTGGCGGAGAGGACAGACACAGAAGCCCCCTGCACTATGCCGCGCACTCGGGGTACACTACTCAGTTATTATGACTAGGCCTACAGGTCAATGGACGACAAATGCACACATGGATGAGGCCGGACCATGGATAGCTGTACTTGGCACCCTACAGAGGTGGGGGGCGGGGACACAGGGCCATGCCTAACGGAGGGACCTAGCCTACAGAATGCGCCCTGGCCCAGTGATAGCCCCAGCCCTCCTCCCCCACCCAGACACCTTCACTGCGCGCAAAGATAGCAGATTGTGCTAATACTCACCCCCTTGTGTCTGCTGTGATGTCCTCACGCGCCCATCCAAATCGGGGTAGGCCACCGCCAGGATCCGGGACATCAGGGGGGGTCAATTGGCGGCTGGCACCCCTCCTACGTTGGGAGGCCATCCCCAGCAGAGACTCTGCGGTCTTTCTGGTCCTGCGGCGGATGTCCTCCCGCCTCTTTCAGCAGTGGGTGCCCCATCTGTTGTGGACCCCCAGGGCCCGGACATCCTTGGTGATGGCACGCCAAATGTCGATCTTCTGATGGGCGCTGACCTATGTGACATGTACAGGGTTGAAACATAAAAATCATCACTTTTCTGCCTGGTCAATGTGAGTGGCCCCCCCCTCCCCAACCTTGCCATGTGGCACATGCTCTCATCTTTCGTGCGTTGCACTCCTCATTCGCTCCCATCCCCACCATCTTACATCCACCCCACTCAACACAGGCATAGCCCATTCAATGTGCACCCTGTGTACTAACCTGTTGGTCTGGAGGACCGTAGAGTAGCGCATACTGGGGGAGGACCCCATCAACAAGTTTCTCCAATTCTTCAGAAGTGAAGGCAGGGGACCTTTCCCCAGTCGCAGCAGCCATTGTATCTCCCAGACCGAGGTCACAGCAGCACTTGCAGTACAGGCCCTCTCCTGTGGATGATCAGGTCCCGAGTGATTAATCAGATAGAAAATGGCGGTCACGCCCGCAGCAGTGCGTACCACCGCGGTGTGTACCGCGACCGCCGGCGCACATCGTCATTGGCTACTGAAACCCATAGGGTTCAATGTTAACCAATGCGGCTTAACCCCGCGGTCTTCGACCGCCTACCGCCACGGTGTGCCACACCAGCGCATTGAACTCACATCCCACTGTCACACTTCACAGGTCAGGCAGCCGCCATTTCAAGGGCCCACATGGCTTGATTTCTACTGCGTCACACAGGCCTAGGCCTTGCATCAATACTCATACAAGCCTTTCAATGCATAGCAAATCGTGTACTGTGCAAGCTGTGTCAACGAACCTGTGGGTTGCTTGACTGTGTGCTCCATGTTGTCCTTCCTAGGCACCGTCCGCTGGGACTTGCGAGGAGAAGGAGGAATCCTCCCGTGTACCGACCGCTGGTGGACCTGTCGACAATGGAAGAACGACATATCATTCTTACATACCGGCTTGACAGAGCAACTATACATGAACTATGTGCCCAGCTGGAGCCAGACCTGATGTCTCCCATCCGCCAACCCACAGGGATTCCCCCTCTGGTGCAGGTTCTGTCAGTACTTCATTTTTTGGCAAGTGGGTCTTTTCAGACAACAGTGGCCATATCATCAGGGATGTCTCAGCCTATGTTTTCCAAGGTTTTGTCCAGAGTGTTGTCTGCCCTGATGAAATACATGCGGAGCTACATTATTTTCCCTGAGGTGGGCGAATTGGCTACAGTGAAGGGTAATTTCTATGCCCTTGGACATATCCCCAACATCATTGGTGCCATTGATGGGACCCATGTGGCTTTGGTTCCCCCCAGTGACAGTGAGCAGGTGTACAGGAACAGAAAAAGTTATCATTCGATGAATGTCCAGGTGGTCTGTTTGGCTGACCAGTACATCTCCCATGTAAATGCCAAGTTCCCTGGGTCAGTGCATGACGCGTATGTCATGCGAAATAGCAGCATCCCGTATCTGATGGAACAGCTACAGAGACACCGTGTGTGGCTAATAGGTGACTCTGGTTACCCCAACCTGTCGTGGCTACTGACCCCAGAGAGGAATCCCCGGACCAGGGCAGAGGAACGGTACAATGAGGCCCATGGGCGGACTCGGAGGATAATAGAAAGGACCTTCGGCCTCCTGAAGGCCAGGTTTAGGTGCCTGCATATGACAGGGGGATCCCTTATGTACTCACCAAAGAAGGTGTGCCATATCATCGTGGCCTGCTGTATGCTGCACAATCTTGCTTTGCGACGCCAGGTGCCTTTCCTACAGGAGGATGGTCCAGATGGTGGTGTTGTAGCAGCTGTGGAGCCTGTGGAGAGTGAAGAGGAGGAAGACGAAGAGGACGACACAGACAACAGGGATACAGTCATACAACAATATTTTCAGTAGCACACAGGTATGAATCAACCACGCCATTTTACATTTACTTAAGGCCTCATGCGTCTCTACTGTCTGTGTTTCCCCCCAGTTCCAGTTAACTGATTTGTGACTTTCCCTTCCCTTTTCAGAGCTGTATGACCCACTGCGTGACTTCTGCTTTGTTTTCCCATGGACTAAAGCTTATTGAAATTGGTATGTTGTCGTCACAAAGTTACTGGACATTATTGCACCGTTATGTGTAATACATTTGTTGAGAATACACGCAGACTCTTGTTAATTTAAGTGCAATAAGTGATTTATTTGAAGTGCTACATATTCGTACATGATTGTAAAACGGTGATGGGTGGGGGTGGAGTAATGTCCATGGCAGAGTCCTGTTCTCAGTCGCACAGGTGCATTGTCCATATGCCTGTGGAAGGATGGAGCAGGGGCAGTTCAAGGTTGGACAGGGTGACAATGTGGGACAGTGGGATGACATCAGGGGGTATCTTATGCTGGCGGGGGTCTTGGCATCCTACTCTGTCTTCTTGTGAGATCTCAGGTTCCGCTTGCGGGGTGGTTCTTCTTCAGCAGGAGGTGGGGTTCTGGTGGCCTGTTGTTGTGTGGGGGCCACCTGTCCACTAGCGCCGGTGGAGGTGGTAGGCTGTTCCTGGCCTGGGCTAGTGACAGGGGCCCTTTGTGGTGCCACATGGTCCCGCAATGTGGTGACTATCTGGTTAAGGGCCAGGACGATGGTCCCCATTGCGGAACCGATGTTCCTCAGTTCCTCTCTGAACCCCATGTACCGTTCCTCCTGCTGTGCCGGAATCTCCTGGAACCTGGCCAGTACCGTCGCCATCGTCTCCTGGGAGTGGTGGTAAGCTCCCATGATGGAGGAGAGGGCCTCTTGGAGAGTGGGTTCCCTGGGCCTGTCCCCCCCCTCTCGCACAGCAGCCCTCCCAGTTCCCCTCTGTTCCTGGGCCTCTGTCCCCTGGACGGTGTGCCCACTACCACTGCCCCCAGGTCCCTGTTGTTGTTGGGGTGGTGGGTCAACCGGGGTGCCCTGTAGTGGCAGACACACCGCTGATTGACGTGTCCTGGAGACAGAGGCATGGGCCCGCTAGGTGGGAGCTGTGCTGGTGTTCCCAGAGGGGGTTGGGTCTGGTGTAGCCTGTGGCTGTCTGTGGGGAACCGACTGTCCAGAGGTCCCAGATGGGCCGGGCTGCTCATCTGGGTCCAGGGAGACAGAGCTGCTGTCATCGCTGGGGGCCTCTTCTGGGGGTGGGATGGACATCTCTGTACCCTCCGTGGTGGTGTGGTGGCGTTCGGGTCCTGCAGGGGTATGAAGGTATGGTTATTGCTTCTGTGTGTGGCATTTCGTGTGATGGGTGGGTGTCCGTGTACCCAAGTGCAGACATTCCCTTGTGGGGGCTTTTGTGAGGGTGGATTGTGGGGGTGATGTGTGTGCGCAGTGGGCATGCTTTGGTGATGGGTGTCCATGGTTTGGGGACGCATGCAGGGCTAGGTTTCGGGATGGGTGGGTTGTGATGGTGAGCCATTTGCAAGGAGTTGGTGTGATGGGGGTGGGGGTGTGGGTGGGGGTATGATTTGGCATGCAGGTGGGGTGGGGGTGGGAAGAAGTAGTTAAAATTTGCCTTACCAGAGTCCATTCCTCTGCCTACTCCTGCGAGGCCCTCAGGATGCAGGATGTGCAAGACTTCCTCCTCCCATGCTGTGAATTCTGGGGGAGTAGGTGGGGGTCCGCCGCCAGTCTTCTGCACCGCGATGTTGTGCCTTGATACCATGGAACGCACCTTCCCCCATAGGTCGTTCCAGCGCTTCCTAATGTCATCCCGATTGCGTGGATGCTGTCCCACCGCGTTGACCCTGTCCACTATCCTTTGCCATAGCTCCATCTTCCTGGCAATTGTGGTATGCTGGACCTGTGCCCCGAAGAGCTGGCGCTCTACACGGACTATTTCCTCCACCATGACCCTGAGTTCTGCGTCACTGAACTTGGGATGTCTTTGGGGTGCCATGGGGTGGTGTGGATGAGATGTGGGGTGGCGTTTGTGGTGATGAGTGTGGTACGTGTGGTGGTGTGTGGTGTTTGGTGCGTGGATGTTGTGTGGGTGATGGTGTTGTGTGCCTCTGTGTTGTGTGATTGTCTATTCTGTGCTCTCTCTCTAGCCTTCGTCATTAATTTTGGGTCGTAGGGGTTTGTGGGTGATGTGGGTGTGTGTTTTGTATTGGGTGTGTGGGAGTGGTGTTAGTATGTTTGTCAGGTGTGTGTGTTTCAAACTGACCAATGTGGCTGAGTTTTCTATGTGTGTGTGTATTTTGACCGCGGCGGTGTGTACCGTACTTTTGTGGATGTCGGGTTTTTGGCGGTTTGGCAGTAGCGGGTCAGAATGACCGTGGCGGTTTACCGCGGCGGTGTTATGGCGGTCTTCTGACCGGCAGTTAGCGCCTTTTACCGCCGAGGTCAGAATGACCCCCTAAGTCAACTGCCACACCCCAGGTGCAGCATCACTGGGCAAAAAGGCACCTCCAGAACCAGTGGAGAGGTACATCCACTCACCCAGTCCTTGGCAGGATGAAGCACTCTGGGCACAAAGGCACCTCCAGAACCAGTGGAGAGATACATCCACTCACCCAATCCTTGGCAGGATGAGCAACTCTGGGCACAAAACCCCCTCCAGAACCAGTGGAGAAACTGTCGCTTTTCACTCCCCAGGACCAAGCAGTGGGCAGTGAACCCACTTGAGAGACTTGAGAGACTGTGGCTTTGCACTCCCCAGGACCAAGCAGTGGGCAAAGCACACACTTGAGAGACTTGAGAGACTGTGGCTTTGCACTCCCCAGGACCAAGCAGTGGGCATGGAGCCCCCTCAAGGAGCAGTGGCATTGTAACATCATCCGGCTGAGGTGCCCCCCCCTCCCCTTCCACCTGAGGTGCCTGTTTTTTCTTCCACCTGATGCCCTTGCAGTATTTTCTCCGTTTTGAGGCAGGTGTCATGTGTGGGCTTCGCCCATGCTTTTTGGGACCACTGGTCCACGGATATTTCATGGGACAGTGTACGGACTTGTGTACTTGCTGTAAATATTTGTGTATACTGATTATTTGCTGTTCTCTTGGTCTATCTGATTATTCGAATATTACACTGGTTAAACTCATTTTGTTTTGTCCTTGTGTTCTTCCAGGGGGTGACGGGGTGTATCTGTAATGTTATTGGATATGTGTGTGTGTATGTTATTGTGAGTGGGGGTGGGGGTGGGGGTGTTGCGTGCCTCATGTGTGTGTCACTCTCTTTTCCCTCCTCCCCTCCCCTGTGTGCTAGGTGCAGTACTCACCGTCATCGCCGCCGCCTTCTTTCCACTTCGTAGTGTATTAATAGATACAGAAACATGGGTAGGATCTGCAATTCGGGATCCATGGCGTCCTGGTTCTTCGTGGAATGTCGAGAGGTGAGTGGTTTCCCTTCAGAGTACTGTTTCCGCTGTGCTTTTGATGGCGTTGGTCCCGCCCCAGAAAAGATGGCGAGTTGGTGCCTTGTAATAGTGTGGGCGGTACATTGTCTTCCGCCTGTCTGTTGGCAGTTACCGCCACAGTGTTTGTTGTTACCACCGTGTCGGTCTGAGTATTAAAGTGGCTCTCTGTTTTGGCGGTTTCCGCCATGGTCGTGATTCAATTTTTTTTACCGCCGGCCTGTTGGCGGTATTACCGCCACTTTGACACCGACCGCCAGGGTTGTAATTAGGGCCATAATTCATATAAATACATGTACAGTAAAATCCATGAAAAATAAGTAACAACAATAAAACATTATTCATTATTAACAATAAAAAACAATAAAATCTATCAGAGCGTTACCCAGAGCATACCTAAAATAAAACTACAGCAGTTTTAAAAAAATGCATTTGTATATACCATGCAGCCTCAAGAAACTTGCTAACTGTATGAATCAGAGTAACAGAAGTATTGCTCTTTAAAATCCTGAGGACTGTGACAAATTGCCTAAAACCCAACGTCTGACAAGCTGGGCGAATCTACTTGCGACGAGGAAGGGTGTACGCTGAACAGAAGAATATAAAGGGGGTAATTCCAACTTCGGCGGGTGGCAGAGGCCGCCCGCCAATGTTCCCCCGCCAGAAGACCGCAAATGACCGCGGCGGTCATTCTGACTTTCCCGCTGGGCGGGTGGGCGACCGCCAAAAGGCCGCCCGCCCGCCCAGCGGGAAAGACCCAGCAACGATGAAGCCGGCTCCGAATGGAGCCAGCGGAGTTGCTGGGGTGCGACGGGTGCCACTGCAAGCAGACACTGAAAATCATTATGGGGCCCCCCTCATATGGCATGGGCAGTGCAGGGGCCCCCAGGGGCCCCACGACATCCGTTCCCGCCATCCTGTTCCTAGCGGTTAGAACCACCAGGAACTGGATGGCGGGAAGAGGGTCGGAATCTCCATGGCGGCGCTGCGTGCAGCGCCGCCATGGAGGATTCCTATGGCCAGGGGAAAACAGGCGGGAAACCGCCGGTTTCCCTTTTATGACCGCGGCTTTACCGCTGCGGTCAGAATTGGCCAGGAAGCACCGCCAGCCTGTTGGCGTGCTTCCGCGGTCGGGTCAGAATGACCCCCAAAATGTTCAACTGTTTCCGGAACAGTTTTACAACATGGGTATAATCTAGTTTCTGTCGATAGCCTCCTGCTATTAACAAAAGCCAGTAGCGGTAAACACCCATAACGAACATACAAACTCTTCCCCAAAATATTGGGGATGAGATCTAAAAAGGACTCAAACTCAGGGTACCATTTAAAACCAAGAAAGGTATTGGTCAATCGTCAGTGTGATAAAATGAAGATGTAATTATTTCTGGCATAAGACTAATATGTTTTTTTCAAAAACAATCTATGGGCCTTCTCTAAATCCTGTGGGTTCTCCCAATAATTCCTAAGTCCCAGGGTACAAAACCATTCAAAAACATGCCTGAACCATGGGATTGATGTCACATTGGGTCTGTTTAAAAGATCAGAAAGGGAATCCCTGTAGATAACTAGCTGCGGAATAGTCACAATTCTTACCCAAAAGAGTAGTGGTTTCAAAGCTATCACGTCAGAGATGCGATTGAAACCAAGATTTAAAAAAATGGGTATCAAGTGGGTACTGCCCGGGCACGCTAGTAATGCTCCGGCAAAATTGTTCTCACCCACTGCCAATTTAAAAGTCTTACAAGAGCCCCACACTTCAGCGCCATAAATAGCAGCCTTCTGTGCTTTGGCAATATAAATCTTAATGGCCGGACAAACCACTTTTGTAGTTATACTATTATAAAAATGCAGAATGGCCCCAGATCTATGTTGAAGAAGGGATACACTCTTGTTGATCTGATTTTCCCAAAGCAGTTTGTTAGAGATCCTCACACCCAGGTAATCTATTGAATTTACCTCCCCCAGAGGAGCCCCAGCTAAAGTAATAGTGCATCTCTTAGCTGAGCAAGATCTAAGTACCATTAATTTGGTCATACCAACGTTTAGTTCCAGCCCATAATCATTGCAGAAGGTCGTGAACTTGTCCACCAGGATCTGGAGACCCATTGGGGTCTTAGAAATAAGGAGAGAATCATCTGCAAAAAGCAATATAGGAATCTTCTGATTATTCAAGGATGGAGCGTCGTTTTGGCAAAAGGACACAGCTTGTACCACCTCATTTATATATAACGTAAATAAGGGGGGTGCCAAAACACACCCTTGGTAAACCCCCCGTTGAATAGCAATATGGTCTGTCAATTCACCCTGGTTTCCCCACCTCACCTGAGCATATGTGCCCTCATGTAATCTTTGTAAGAGATGGATTATGTTTGGTGGAGTTTTGTATAAAACATCCCATAATTTCCTTCTAGGGACCATATCAAAACAGACCGTAGATCTACGAAGGCAACATACAATTTTTGTTTGGCAAGCGTTACATATTTCCAATATAGGAGTGCCAACCTAAGAACCTGATCCATAGTGCTAGTTTTGGGGCGAAAGCCTGCCTGAAGTGGGGACATCTCGTAACAGGAATCAACCCAATCTGTAAGCCTTCCCAGAAGTTGATTAGCAAAATTATTTTGAAGGTTATCAATAAGGCTAATCGGTCTAAAGTTGCCAGGTGAACTCACCACTCCCTTTTTATAGATAGGAACTATTTCGGTCCCTTTCCATGAACTGGGTATTAAACACCCCCGCTGCTATTGCATTGCATAACATGTTTATATAACTAGACCAAATTACCGGCTCAGACTTACTTAGGTCCCCTGGTATCTTGTCTGGCCCTGGATCTTTAGAGGATTTCAAATAATTAAGTGCAGCTATTGTATCCTCTAAGGTAAAGATTATGCAGTCATCTTGTTTACACTCATCCATCCCCCGATTGCCAAATGTTGAATTCACTACAGCAAGCTGTTGGGAATGGAAATTACAAGGAGAAGAATCACATGGCATAGTAAAAAGTTTAGCAAAATGGTTGACCCAGCTCTCAGGTTGAATGTGTGTGCAAATTATATTCTTGCCCCCTCTCTGTCTATCAGACAGTACTTTCCAAAAGGACATGTTATTATTCAATCCGGCAGCATTCTATAAGTTCTGCCAAGTTAATTCGTCCTGACTTTTCTTGGCCTGTGCTATGGCTTTATAATAGGCTGATCTGGCTGTTCTAATCGCCCCTTGAGAGCGGGACACAATAGCTTGTTTCAATAGGTATTTGGCCTTTGAACAACCTTTGTTAAACCATTCTTTATTCTTTAATATGAGAGCAAATGATTTAGTGGAAGTTCTTTTGTAAAAAAAAAATGGTAGCTAATATATCAATACCTCATGGATGGTAAGAATTGGAATATCAGCAACCTTGTGTGCCTCATAATCTGCCATAACACCAATGAACAATTTATAAACCTCCCTGATCATATATGGGTTGGACAGAACTTTTGGCCAGCTAACACGGGTAAGACTACTGTTCAATTGTGGCTCAGGGACAACAGTATGATGGGTATTCAGAGACCTCCTGAAATCAACACTACATAAAGAATGAAGCAGAGGATTATGATCACTATCATGGCGGAATTCCACTTTCATATCCTCCAATGTTGGCCATAACCTAACGTCCAGTAGAAAATAATCAATAACCCTAGACGATTCCCCTCGTTTAAAGGTAAATGCAATGTCTGTATCAGAAGATGTTCGACCATTACAGTCCCTTAGACCATACTTAAAACACAATTAAGTCAGCTGTAAAGCCACACAAGAACGACTACAAAATTGCTCATTAACCAAGAGAGGAATACCCCATTGCTCGTCCTCTTCATCAGCTAGGTCACTACTTAAATAGGAGGGTTTGAATGTGCAGTTCATATCTCCTGCAACTACTACCTTAGTATTAGGTGTCAGGGTATCAAAATATTCAAATAACTGAGTTATAGTCTGAGATTCCTGTACCCGCGGCACAGACCTTGTGTAAACGTTAATTATCACAATCATAAGACCTCTGTTGAATGCCAGCTGCACACCTCCAGGGAATACATTTTTAAAAGCGAATGGCTGCACTGTAATCTCTTATTAAGAAGTACCAATAAACCTCCTTTGGCACGACCACTATTTCCATCCGCAGGTAGGGCCATCACTTGGTAAGATAGGAACACATCCAGGCAAACAGGGTCCATAGCCCATGTTTCCTGGAATAAGCATATATCCTGTTTCTTTATATAATTAGCTCAATCAGGATCCAGCGGTTTCCTACCCAGCCCAGCCAGATTCCAAGACATAATAGAAAGGCCAGCTTTGGTTCCCATATCGCTAAGCTCAAGGCCTTGAACTTCCCCATGGTCATCAGACTCAATACTCAAATCCTCAAACCAACCTGCTAAACCCCTACTAGGAGTGACCCAGTCAGAGCCAGGACACTGGGATTCCCCATGGCCGACTGAGTTATTACACACCCCCAGCCCACCCACCGAGCTCCAAGTAGATGTTATTATCTTGGTATCGGTGGATAGTCAGTACCCTAAATTAAATCCAAGTTTTTTCCTGTCTGAGTCGGATCACATCTGCGGCTAATGTTAGCCTTCCTGCCATTTGCATCTTCATAATTTGTGAGAGGGCCTACGGAGGGTGGAAAGGATTTGAGTCTAATACCAACTTCACTGGACTCTCTAAAATGACAAGTACGCAATTTGAAGTCAATAAGATTATTCACTAACAACCTGTCCACAAAACAAATAGAGATGAAATCAAATTGATCCAGGCTGACAACGTCGGTCAACCTCCACAATATCTGTACAGATAACAGAAAGACATTTCCACTGGACTCTCAACCACAACCAATATATAACCTTGTTTAACAGGGAATCCCAAGTTTCCACAACCCCTTTGAGACAGTTTGGATACTTTAACCAAAAACAATGTCTCTCCTTGGTTCCCAAAAGCTTGGACCTGCTTCTTGGGTGCAGCCCATTTCATCGCAACCGACTGTGAAGCATCATAAGGTAATTTTTAATGATGAGTTGTTGAAGTGACTGCTCCACTCAACCTGTGGGCCAGTTTCCCCTAATTGGTCCTTATTGTTATCATTAGATGTCATTTTACCAAAACTTCCAAGTCTTCTAGAACCCTGATCTTTAACATTAGTCACACGTTCATGCTGAATAACCGCGGGAAAAGCCTGTCATCCTTCAATATGTGGAGCTGGTGGAATAGAGGTGGAAATAAAGCTCGGTTGTAGAGATTGATTATCTACTTGAAGCCGAGGGTTACATTCAGCTGCAATAGTGGATGTGCCTCTCGTGACAGAATAGGGTGCATCCAATCTTGATTGAGGACAGTTACAACCACATGCCATCCTGGGATCCCTCATCAATAATTTGGTCGATGGCAGCATCAAATTCTTCACCTCATCTAATTCATGGTGAACAGAGGACAAGTCAAGGTTGTCATGCAGTCTCAACGAACTGTCCAAGGCCGGAGGTGGATTAGTACCAACACTGCCTTCCGTGCATGACCCGGTATATTTATGGGTAATAACATTACAGAGTCCTTCATTATTCCCCAGGGGCCCAAACCGATTAGAACATGAAATCATATGTATTACCACAACCTCAGGGCTCAGGGGTAAATGGGGAGCCTCGTCCCCTACTGTGAGGTCACCTGTAGTGTTCACCACTGTATCCGACCCACTACAGGGCATTAGGGGTGATTCCAACCCAGTTGTTGCGATAGTCCTTTTTGGTACAATATCCTTGGCGGAGTTAGGTTGCTGTTGCTTTTTCTTAAATATGTCTGGTATTTTTGTAACAGGGGGGCCTACAGTCTAAATTGCAACCGGGCTTCCTTAACCCTCCTGGCTAGGTTCTCCAGGAGCTCTGTCCAGTCCTCTTCGTCATACTCAAATTGCAGATGGGTATGTCAGGTCATCCTGATGCTCACTGTTTGTGGTTGGGAGTCCAGATGGTGAATCAGGAGGCTGTAGAGTCCTGTCATCCTGCCCTGGAGTTGACCCCAGGTACTGAGGAATGCAAGCACTGAGGAGTGGGGAATGGACCAGAGCTGCTGGCCAAGTTTGCCTGTCAGGCAATGGCGCAATTGTGAGTAACACCACTGCTGTGCAGACAGCAGACCAAATTCATCATGTCACGCCGCAAAGGTTTTAAGTTTGCCTCAAGACATCAGGTGAGCAAAGGTGTTGATCCTCACCGCTCATCAGGAACCCCAGTTGAGCATGTCCCCCAATGCAGATGGCATGATTGTTTCATATGGGTTATTTGTCATGCATCCATCGAGAGGAACTTGGAGGCTTACGCCCAAGTATTCTACATGGCCTGCAACAGGAGGTTTGGAGTCCCAACATTGGAGGCGTGGGGAAGACAGACGGAATAGAGTCCCGGTGGGCTTCCCACAAGTCGGTTCTCAATCGTGACCCACAAAGGGGGTTCCCATACCCGGGTATATATGTACACCAATTGTGCTAGGAGGAGGGCCATGCATAAATGTTCCACAGATGAGAGGCTCATACCTCCATGGAACTATGTGTATGGACCTTCCTGTAGGCCAGGCATGGCCTTATCAACCAGCATATTAAGTTGTTGATAGCTCTGTCTACTACGCGGAGCACTGAGAGAGGTGTCAACAATGGGAGCATGCCCAACACATATGCAAGGGTCACCATCTTCCCTGCCTCGGTCCAACGCCACAGTGAAAGGTTCAGATGGGACCACATCACCAAGTCCAGCTGCATGCCCTTGATGTGTGGGTCCAGATTGTCCGCCACCATGTGCTCAAGGCCCATGTTAACGGGGATGCCCAGGTATTTGAGATGAGTTGTTTTCCAATGGAATGGTTACTCGCCTATGGCTGCGCACGTAGTGACCCTCAATAGAGGGAGCATCTCACTTTTTCCCAGATGGCTTTGTAGCCTGATATGACTGCAAAAGCATTAATTATCTTCAGTACCACGGGGATAGAGGAGGGCAGGGCTGAGCGAGTGAGCAGAATATCATATGCATACAGGTACAATGTCAAGGGAACCCTGGGCATGGCCACAATCTTTTCCGAATGGCGCAAGGCTGCTGCCAGGAACTCCATGGAGAGTTGAAAGGGGGAGAGCAGACATCCCTGGTGTATGCCCCAGCGGACTGGGAAAGGGTCATAGAGGAAGCCAAAGCAGTTAACCTGCATCATGGGAGTGCCATAGAGCCATCATACTCTGGAAATGAAGGGCTCACTGAGGCCAAATCTCCTTAGCAAGGTGACAGATGTTCCCATTCTCTCCTGTCGAAGGCTGTCCAGAGACAGTGCCAAGTCCTCCTCCAACAGGTCTGTCACCATCCAGACTGCATGAGCCAGTGTCTGGATATGGTTACACGATGAGCTGCCCAGGAAGAACCCCACCTGTGTATGGTGGATAAGGGAGGAGAGGACTAATTTGAGAAGAGTCACCAGCATGCTGGCTAGAATCTTAACATTCCACTTAAGAAAAGAAATGGGGTGGAAAAAATTGGATAGGACAGAGTCCTTCCCCAGTCTGAGGAAGACCGATATCAGGGACTCTTTTAGAGAGAAGACCTAGGGAGCCTAAAGGGTCTGCAGCAGTGAAGGCATCTTGGAGGATGTTCACAACCTCGGAGTTAGTACACCTTTAGAATTCTGCTGGGAAGTCATCCCCTCCTGAAGCCTTGTGTTAGGGTGAGTTCAAGATGGCCTGGCCTGCGTGATCTCCTCCTTGGTTATTAATCCCTCAAGCAGTGCCAGTCCCTCATCATTGATGCAGGGTAAGTGAACGCTGCACAGGAAGGTGGCGATTTGTGCCACCTCAGAGCCTATTTTAGGGAGTAGGGAGCCCTATACTAGAAGTCAAAGGTGTCCACAATGCCCTTGGGCTTGGTGACCAGGACCCCCTGTGTCAGTGGTGATGGAGGGTATTACCATCCCCACTTCATGCTGTCTCAGCAGCACTGCCAAGAGCCTGTCCACCTTCTCCCTCTGCTAGTAGTGCCTGTACCTCAGTTTCTGCAGTGCATATTCTGCCTTGGAGGTAAAGAGGTAGCTGAGATACATGTGCACTCTCTATGCTGTATCTATCGGCATCAGTGGGGTTGGTTGTCTAGGCACGTGTGAGACAGGCTATGTCACCTTCCAATGCCTTTTGCCATTCCTCTCTTTGCTTTTTGGAGAGGGCAGCATCTTTTATCAACTGACCTCTGCTGGTTGCCTTCACCACCTCCCACAGGGTCAGGGCTGATCCTACCAAACCCTTATAATGTTCGCAGTGGGAGCAGAAGTGGGATTTGAGTGATTTGTGCATACTGGATGATTGTAGCAGAACAGATTAAGGCACTAGGGCTTCATGATTAGTTGTGCCAGTCCCAGGTCCACCTGCAAGTCGACAAGGGAGTGGTCCAAAAGGGTGTCCACCAGGATCAAGGCTTCACATACAAGGGGGATCAGTTGATGGGTCATCAGACGGGAGTCCAACCATGACTGGCTGCCATGACAAGGGACAGGTGTGTATATTCCCTGTCCATCGGGTGCTGGAGTCTCCCTACATCCTGAAGGCCATAGTCCATTCTAATGTTACCCAGGAGGGCCTGATCTGCATTATTGATCAGGTGAATGGGGCCAGTGCAGTCCAGAATAACATCCCAAGCCAGGTTCCAGTCGCCGTAAAACAAAAGCACAATGTTTACCTTTGTCAGGATCTGGGCCAGCTGCATGAAAAAGGTGCATTTAGGGTCCGTCTGAGCTTTAACAGAACCAAAGCAAATCACCTTCCTACCTACCTTCAGTTTTGAAAACACATATCTGACCTCATGGATGACCCATGTTTTCAGCACATGAGGCAGGGACCTACGTATCAGGATGGACATTTCAGGTTTCCATTTTGAGCCGTTTTCCACTTGGGGAGGGCAGCAACAATGAATACCCTTGCCCACCCAGTTGCCCCAGAGCTTCTCTGTCACTGTGAGGCGCATCTCCTGGAGGAGGGCTAAGCCTGCACGTTTGGAGTTGAGGTATGTTATTACTTTTTTGTGCTTCATATGATGCGTGAGGGCATTAACATTACAGGAGAAGATGTGGAGGGCTGAGTGTAGGAAAGTACCATCTTGCCTGGCATGTTACCCTCATTTTTACTTGTGTGTCAGTTTGTTTTTGCCTGTCTCACTGGGATCCTGCTAGCCAGGACCCCAGTGCTCATAGTTTGTGGCCTGAATGTGTTCCCTGTGTGGTGCCTAACTGTGTCACTGAGGCTCTGCTAATCAGAACCTCAGTGCTTATGCTCGCTCTGTCTTTAAAATTGTCACTGCAGGCTAGGGACAATTTTCACCAATTCTAATTGGCACACCGGAATACCCTAGTAATTCCCTAGTATATGGTACCTAGGTACCCCGGGTAATGGGGTTCCAGGAGATCCCTATGGGCTGCAGCATTTCTTTTGCCACCCATAGGGAGCTCAGACAATTCTTACACAGGACTGCCACTTCAGCCTGAGTGAAATAACGTTCACGTTATTTCACAGCCATTTTACACTGCACTTAAGTAACTTTTAAGTCACCTACATGTCTAACCCTCACTTGGTGAAGGTTAGGTGCAAAGTTACTAAGTGTGAGGGCACCCTGGCACTAGCCAAGGTGCCCCCACGTAGTTCAGGGCAATTTACCCGGACTTTGTGAGTGTGGGGACACCATTACACGCATGCCCTACATATAGGTCAATACCTATATATAGCTTGACAATGGTAACTCCGAATATGGCCATGTAACATGTCTAGGATCATGGACTTGTCCCCCCATGCCAAATATGGTATTGGGGTGCCAATCCCATGCATCCCCGGGGCTCCATCATGGACCCCGGGTACTGCCAAACCAGTTCTCTGGGTTTTTTACTGCAGCTACCCATTCTGCCAACCCACAGACAGGCTTCTGCCCTCCTGGGGTCTGGGCAGCCCAGTCCCAGGAAGGCAGAACAAAGAATGTCCTCTGAGAGAGGGTATTACACCCTCTCCCTTTGGAAATAAGTGTTAAGGGCCTGAGAGGAGTAGCCTCTCTTGGCCTATGGAACAGATGGTGCCCTCCTTGCATAAACCAGTCTACACAGGTTTCTGGATCCCCCAGCCCCTGCTCTGGTGCGAAACTGGACAAAGGAAAGGGGAGTGACCACTCCCCTGTCCATCACCACCGCAGGGGTGGTGCCCAGAGCTCCTCCAGTGTGTCCCAGACATCTGCCATCTTGAATCCAGAGGTGTGAGGGCACAATGGAGGCCTCTGAGTGGCCAGTGCCAGCAGGTGATGTCAGAGACCCTTCGTGATAGGTGCTTACCTCACTAGGTGGCCAATCCTCCTCTGAGGGCTACTTAGGGTCTCTCCTGTGGGCTTCTCTTCAGATAACTAATGTAAGAGCTCACTAGAGTTCCTCTGCATCTCCCTCTTTGACTTCTGCCAAGGATCGACCGCTGACTGCTCCAGGACGCCTGCAAAACTGCAACAAAGTAGCAAGAAGACTACCAGCAATATTGTAGCACCTAATCCTGCCGGCTTTCTCGACTGTTTCCTGGTGGTGCATGCTCTTGGGGTTGTCTGCCTTCACCCGGCACTGGAAGCCAAGAAGAAATCTCCTGTGGGTCGACGGAATCTTCCCCCTGCTAATGCAGGCACCAAACTTCTGCTTCACCGGTCATCTGGGTCCCCTCTCATCGTGACGAGCGTGGTCCCTGGAATACAGGTGCTGGATCCAAGTGACCCCGACAGTCCAGTGGTCCATCTGTCCAAATTTGGCAGAGGTAAGTCCTTGCCTCCCCTCGCCAGACAGTAATCCTGTGTACTGCGTGAACTGCAGCTACTAGGGATTCTGTGCAATTTTGCAATGAATCCTTCATGCACAGCATAGCCCGGGTCCCCAGCACTCCGTTCAGCATTGCTCAACTCACTGAGTTGACCACCGGCTCCATGGGACCCTCTTTTGTAGTGTTGAGATGATAGCTGTGCTCAGTTTTCTTGAACCTGTGTTCAAGTACCTCTGCAGGTGCTGCCTTCTTCTGCATGGGCTCTCTGTGTTGCTGAGTGCCCCCTCTGTCTCCTCTTCCAAGTGATGACCTCCTGGTCATTCCTGTGCCCAGACAGCACCCTTTTTCTTCAACCGCATCCTGTGCAGCTAGCAAGGCTTGTTTGTGGTCTTTTTCCAAAGAAACAGCCTTGCATCCTCCAGCATTCCGTGGGACATCTTCTGTGCAATGGAGAAGTTTCTGTTGTTGCAGAATCTTCAGCTTCTTCCACCCGGAGGCAGCCATTTTGCACCTTTGTCTGGGGTTTAGAGGGCTCCTGCCCCCCCCCCCCGGATGCTTGTGTGACTCTTGGACTTGGCCCCCTTCCTTTGCAGGTCCTCAGGTCCAGGAATCCGTCTTCAGTGCTTTGCAGTCAGTTGTGGTCTTTGCAGAATCTCCTATCACGACTTTAGTGTGTTTCTGGGGAAGTAGGGTCACATTACTCCTACTTTTCAGGGTCTTGGGGTGTGGTATCTTGGACACCCTTAGGCCCATATTTATATTTTTTTAGCGCCACATTTGCATCATTTTTTTACACAAAATCGTCACAAACCTACATAATACAATGGTATTTTGTAAATTTGCGCCGACTTTGCGTCAAAAAACTACGCAAATGAGGTGCTAAAAAAGTGTAAATATGGGCCTTAGTGTTTTCCGACACTCCCAGAGACCCTCTACACAATACACTAAGCCAGGGGTCCCTAAGTGGTTCGCATTCCACTTTCTTAGTATATGGTTTGTGTTGCTCCTAGGCCTATTGCATTCTACAGTGTTTGTACTACTTTTCTAACTGTTTACTTGCCTGATTTTGGTTTGTGTGTATATTTTGTGTATTTTATTTACCTCCTAATGGAGTATATCCTCTAAGATATTTTTGGTACATTGTCACTAAAATAAGGTACCTTTATTTTTAGTAACTCTGAGTATTGTGATTCTTATGATATAGTGCTATATGATATAAGTGATATAGTAGGAACTTTGCATGTCTCCTAGTTCAGCCTAAGCTGCTCTGCTATAGTTACCTCTATCAGCCTAAGCTGCTAGAACACTACTAATCTACTAATAAGGGATAACTGGACCTGGCACAAGGTGTAAGTACCATCAGGTACCCAGTATAAACCAGGCCAGCCTCCTACACTGAGCTAGAGTATATTGGCAGCTGCAGGGCCCAGAGGAGTGGGGCAAGGACCCACAAGGGACTTGGAGGATGAAGCCTGTCGGTCCCCACATCCTGACTCGGTGGGAATGAAACAATGAGGACTGAGGGGTGGGGCTCTCACTGGTTTTGGGTGTAGGGAAGAAAAGGCTGTTGTTGGAGGTCGGCGAGGGGGATGACATACCCATCCGAGGCTAGGTAAAGGGATGAGACTAGAGAAAGGATAGGAGAGGTGGGGGAGGGGAGGGGAAAATAAAATAGAGCCAGTCACACGTGGGCACAACAATGAAGATGAAAACCAAGAGCACTTGTAATATCTAAAGGCAATGCATTCTAAAACTGTAATCAATGGGTCTGAGCCTGGGGTCACCATATCTGCATCTGGAAGCCCAAGGTCACACAAAGAAGGAGAGAGAGCGAGGGAGGGAAGTGGCCGGAGGGGTCATCAGAGAGAAAGGTGGGGCAGTTAGCAGCAAGATGGGATCGAAGAAGAGGGAGTGAGAAGGGGAGAGCCTCGGCCAACAGCGGGAAGATAGGGCTGTATCAGGCCAGAGGGAGCAGACAGAGGAAAGAGAGGAGGTCAAGGGTAGTCCTACCCATAGCTGAGACAATGACAGGCAAGAGAGGATCTGTGGGGTTCTGCAAAACTGGTCACTAGTCTGCTGTTCACAAGGGATATAGAGGGGTTGCAGTGGTGTGCCTGGCAGTGTGACAGCGGGATGTGCAGCAGGGGAGATGGGGTGTGTGGTCCCTTATGGCAGCCCATGTTGCAGACAGGCAAGTCCTATCAACTAACAGCAAGCCATAAGACATTGAGTCAGCAACATCTATAACAAACATGAACATAATAAACATGTAGGCGTTACTCAGCCTTCAGGCCAGGGTTACACTGCCTAACATTTGGGATAGCATCCTTCAGTCAGTAGGTGGCCCCAGCTTCAGTGGTGAGTGAGATCTGTCACACCTAGCCCCCCTGTTTGAGTGTGCTCCACCACTGCTTTCAATGCATTCTCCCTGCCACTCTATATGTGGTGCACTGTGTCCTGATCCCAGGGTCTTGCATCAGAGTCCATGGATGTTGCATGAGAAGACCCACAGCAACACCCATGAAATGCCCCTTTCACACAGAGTAATTCTAGAAAGTGGGCCATATTTACAAGGGCATGAAAGGTCATGCAAGGTGGCTTTGCATGGCCTTGCAAATATGTGCCGGCACACTGAACCACCAGAGCGTCAAAAAAAGTGTTGCTCCGATGATGCTAAGGGCTTGTAAATATGCCCCCTGGAGTCAGACTGAAAGTAATACCCAAGAAAGAAATGGCTGCAGAGTCCTGATTGATGACCTGTACTCTAGGAGAAGTCGGAGACATAAGTAAGTCAGTAAGAACTGAGTGAAATGAAAGTAGGTGGAAGCATATTACACAATTTAGAAAGTAATGAAATTAAGTCTTAATAACAACCTTGCCCAAGAAATCACAATGTAGTTTGCCACATACCAACACAGACTGTGACAGTTGCAATTGACCAGAAATGAAACAAGAAGATTGCTCAGAAAAAAAAATATAATCTGAGGGTGATACTCTGATGCATATCTAGGGAGGACATCAACATGTTACTTGATAAGCAGTGGGAAATTAGTGAGGCTCCTAAACAAAACAAAACCCTGAAAAAACAATCTGTAGATGGATGTTGGGACTAAGGCCCTCATTATGAGTCAATGAAAACTTACACTGGCATTTATCACACCTAATGAAATCTGACACTGCTGGGTCAGAATTCATTGGATGCAATAATTGGCACCCAAATATAAATTTGTCCCAAATAATAGTCAATGACAGTCTGATTTTAGTGCTTACAGCATCAAAAATCATAATGTCCTGGCAATTACCTGATAAATTTCAACAGGTTTAACCTGCTGAAATTTCTCAGGGGGAACTGGGGAGTGTGGTGTTTGTATTTAACTTATAATTCTGGCACGTGGGATAACAGCTGTTAATGCACATACAAGAAATATCTTTGCCACTCATGAAGACTCAGCAGAAGAAGCTTACAACCCAGTACACAAGTGGGTATGCTGTGCCATATATTGTGGTTTTACCATATTAAAGTCCAGATGGTTGAACCTATAGTGGCACACACTTCCTTAAAACCCACGTTTGTCTTGACATGATAGGTATGGGTTGCATATTAAACAACCTACCTATACAAAGTGAAATGCCAGCTGATGAATATACAGGTAGCAATGTGCAACCACAAGAGGACAACACCAACACAGGCTATAATACAGACTCATAGGAGGAATGAATGAAGGACAGGAAATCATGCTGAGATTCTTTACTTGTAAGTAACATAAAGAGAGAGAAACCTTAGCTACTTGTATCACAGTGCAACTTTGGTATCTCTATGCTGTGGCACCTCAATATATCCATAGTAATAACAAAGTACAAAATGAGAAAGAAATAACCGATGAGTATAACATATGTTATGTTATGTTATGTTATGTTATGTTATGTTATGTTATGTTATGTTCTGTAGATTTGTAGAGCGCACTATCACCTGGGAAGATATCCTGGCACTGAGCAGGTATGAGCCTACTCACACCTACCACCTAATAGAACTAATGGAAAAGCCAGATCTTCTGCTTCTTGTGGAATTCCAGAAGTGAGGATGAGGCTCTTATGTGTAGCTGCAGGTAGTTCCATGCTTTAGGAGTTATGTATGCAGTTTGAATGCAGATCTGATTTTCCATATACAATACAGAGCATGCAGCTACTCAAACTGATTTTGCTCCCACTCAAGTTGGTTTTCCACTCGAGTAGCAGCCTTCTAGCTGCAAACAGTCTTGACAGCCTGTGTTACAAAAAAGTCACCAGATGTCCTCTTAGTGACTGGAAATCTCAATAGGGGTGACAAAATCTAGCTTGCACTCACCGACACAGGCTTCTGAAGCCACATGTGAGAAAAGATTACCCCATGCAGTAACTGCACATTACAAGGGCAACACAGAGTCACCAATTTTCAACCAATTCTGTGAGCAGAACGGAATGTACCACCCACCCTAATTTATATTTACTCATCGGAAGTAATTTTACCATCCATGTCACCTATGTCCACATCCTCAACTCTGCAGAGTAATGCTTGTGTCATTGCAGTGAGGCCTTCATAGGTGTCTGGTCTATCGTTTGTTGCCGTCGCCTGTTGCTAGTGCTGCCCTCCGGTTCTGTACAAGGTTTTCATAGGTTTGTCAATTTGTTTAGTGTCACACTTTGTAGTTTCATCCACTATTTCCTTAGTGGGTGCCATGGCTTTAATTTTTCCAAGGATTTCATTTCAGAGAGCAGGCCTACTTTGCAGGAACAATATTGGCCTACACAAAGTGTTTGTTTTGGTGTGTAGCACCTTCATTAATAAGCATGTAAGCCTATGATTTTGTATACATAATTGTATCCTCCCTGTCATCTCTGACCTCAACTTACTGGGTCCTTTTGTGTTCCGGTTTTCACTGGTTTTCAAAATCTGTCATTTTTTGATCCCTGACATGTTCTCTTCATTTAATCCATGTAGGAAAACAGTTCATCATACTTTTGACAGGGTGCAATCCCACAAACTTGTAATTCACACAGTGCAGGATTCTTTGCAAGTCTCCGGGCAATTTTATCAATGCCACGCAACACACAATAAATTTGGCTAAAATGTCAGTTTACCGAACTTGAGGGCGTATTTACCAGAAATGAATCATCATTGCATTGCATGAAAACAGCTTACAATGCCATGGATGTGTCATATTGGCAATACAGAGCACCATGGCATAGGGTCTCAAGGATGCCTCAGCTTCCGCCCAAAAAATGACGCATTGATGAATTTGGGCTTAGAACAAGTGCATCTTCAGCAATGTGTAAAAAAATAGGCACTGTGTCAGTTCTGACGGACGCAAGTACCCTAATGTGTGTGGCCCTATGTAATATACTGTAAAATGGTGGAATAGTCACCTTGTACACTATTACATTGTTCATGGATGTAATGCAGACAAGAATGGAATATAGCTATGTGTCATATAACAGTGCGCATAGACTACTTATGTGATGTAGTTACCTAAGTATGTGTGACATGTGAGTGAATACAGGTATATGATGTAATGTGAAGTGGCAATAATGTGTTTCCTACCTTATGTGTGTACTTATCTGTTGTTTGTTGGAGTATGCTTGGCTTGGGGATCCATTTATATATGGAGATGTGGCAATCTTGGCCTGTCCTTTCCATGGTGTAGACAGTGTCACATTGCATTGCTGCAGTAGATGATGATATCTCAGGTGCCATGGTCCTAGGTTGGTCAAGGGGTCCTAGTACAAAATTGTTACATGTGTAGGCCTCCTACTGGTTGAGGGGGTGTGATTTTATAAGTTATTACTGTGTATAAAGTGACTTCAGCTGGTCAGATTCCTATTAAAAAGCCACTGTGTCATTTTCTATTCCTGGGTTAAAGAGGCATAGGAATTTTGATGCATTCCAGACTAAAAGTGACAAATCTCAAAGATGAGTCACACATTGGAAATATCACAGTGTTAGTCCTAAGTGAGTTTTTACTAAGGGACGCCTAGACTGCATTCATTATAAACTGTGCGGCACAACTGGTTCCAATGCAGGTATTGTTTGACTCATGCCATCAAAAACTGACACATTGGGTCCAGTTCATCATATTGTAAATATGGGGCAACATGGAGCAGAGAATGTGCTGCCAACTCATTAAAAAATTATGCAACTGCGGCACAAGCTCCTTGTAAATATGCCCCTGGGTGTTTATGCCCCAGGAAGAGGTGGGCAGGCAAGTCAACAGATTAACAGGCAGAGACAAGCAAGAGCCGAACCAAGGGTCTGGCTTGAATCTTACAGCCCATGCATGAGCTGAGCCCTGAAAATATTTGCTATGTACCTCACGCAACAAACGACGTAAAACATGATAAAGTCTCTTCCACATTAAAAAAAAAGTGCTTTTCTTTAACATGTGAAAGCTTTGACACTAATGGGGCACATACATAGCACTGCACTGATAAGTATTTACTAAGCGTGTTATTTTTTTAATAAATGTATGTTTAAACTCATATTTTAAAGTGCTTTCATACACCCTAATGAAGGAAAAGAGCTTTAGTGAAATAAATGAGTTGCCTGACAACACAATATAAGCAAAAAAGACACGGTGTATCCAGGTTTTCTAGTGTTACTTTGTACAAATCAGCTAAACAATGGGTATTTCCTTATGCGAAGGCTTTGTTTTCCCCTCAGTGCACTTTTCAAAATATAGCACAAGCTCAACCGAAGGTTCTTGAGTCGCCCTATAAGAGCACCAGTTACTTTACACAAGGTCAGGTGCATTTTTTATGGGCATGGGAAGATAAAGTGATTTGCCCGGAATCACAGGATGTTGAGCAGATGAGAAACTCAAATTCTCGAACCTGGTTCCCCAGTTCCACAGCCAGCAGCTCTGGCCATAAGGCCACATTTTGGGTTCAGGAAGGCAGGAAGACACAACATGAAAGCTAGCTCATAATGGATATGGGCACCTGGTTCCAAAATGACCTCGAGCCAAACCAGAGCCAGGCTTTAGGCATAAGCCTGGCTCGAGCTTTCAGTGACTGTACCCCAGTTTGTATTCTCTGTTTACTAACTGATTAGAACTGGGCATTTAGGGCCAGATGTATCAAAGGGTTTTACCCATTCTGTGTCTATGGGAAATAGTGTTCATACATATGGCCGATAGTACAGTACAAGCATATAGTGGTAAGAATATTGTCTGATGAATATTGTGTCCTAAATATTATTTACCATAGAAAACACAGATTTTTAGGAACAGGAAATCTATACTCAAGGGGCAATATTTTTGGTGAATGATATTTAGAATATAATATTTATGTCAGAGGATATTTCTGTACACAATATTCAGCAATTTGTATTCCTCTCAGAGTATCCCCTTGTTCAGCCTAGGCATATCTGTGACATTCAGAAGTGTCAAGGACAGGGGGATAGCTTCAGGGGGTGTTTGTGGTGTTATACCCCTCTAATAAATGTGTTTTGTGATAGAAAGTTGGATACAGGTGCTTTCAATCAGGTATGGTGAGGTATCTGTTGAACTTCACCAGGCATTTGTACACACAGAGACAAAAACACATGCACACACTCTCCCTCTTTCTGATTGGAATGACTTCAAAAATGTTGGTTATTTCACAAAACAATATGCTTTCTCTTAGTACCTGTGAGAAATTGGGTTTCTGGTTTGCAGAGGTATGCTCCCTGTCCAAGCAGGAACCACAACCCTAGTCAGGAAAAGTCATAGACACACCATAAATAAATCTGTGTTCACCCTCCAGTAGCTTGGCACAAAGGAGGCAGGCTTAACTTAGGAGGCAAAGTGTAAAGTATTTATGTGAGAGCCTCAAAACAGTAGCGCAGTGAAAACACCAAAAAAAAACTCCACAGCAAGTTAGAAAAATGGGTTATGTTTTTGCGAGTAAAACAAGACAAAATTGACAAAAATCCAGTAAGTAGAAGTTGAGATATGAAGTTTTAAAGATTATCTGCAAATATAGTGCTTAGAAGCTTAAAGCATCAACCGTGGCTATCTGGTCATGCTGGACAGGGCCAAATCTGAAAAGTCAGTGACCAAGCTTCTCCCACTGTAAAAGTACCTTTAGATGGAGGATGCGTCTGCGTTGAAGACCTGATGAGAGGAGCAAAGGAGGTGATGCACAGGCAATACATCAGTTCTAATCCATGCAGTCAGGGATGCGTTGTGGGCGAGTCTTTTGGTGATGAAGGCAAAGCGTCATCATCGAGCCATGCAGCTGTGTGTCAATTCCGACTGGGGCAACAGTGGCAATGCTTGGATTTTGCTGGTTCAGTGCAGGGAAACAATCTTCCAAAGGCCCAGGACTGGATTGGCACCACTTGGCAGGGAGGACTCACAGTTGACAGAGGCCAGATGCTGGTGTAGAGTTGCTGGAAATCTGTGTCTTTGTCTTGGATGTCCCTGAGACTTCAGAAAAGGAGGCAGTCACTTTTGGTTCAAGTTGCGTAGGTGAAGTCCTTCTTACCCAGGTTGAGAGGGTAGCAGGCAGGCCAGCAGAGCAAAAAAGCAGTTCTCTCAGAGCAGCAGTCCAGCAGAGTTTCAGGCTAGGTAGCAGCATAGCAGTCCTTCCTGGCAAAGTGTCCACAGATCCAGAGGTGTACTGTTTTGGTAGGGTCAGATGTCCATTTCTTACACCCAGTGGTGACTTTGAAGTGGAGGAGCCTTCCTCCCCTGATTCCAGACACTCTACAAGGAGTTAAGCAGTCCTTTGTGTAGGAGGAGGACACTGCCTATTCAGGTGTGTCAGCTCCTTCCTCCTATCCTGACCAGGATGACTTATCAACATGCAGATGGCACTCAGTCACACCTACCATTCCTTTGTGTGGGGCTGTCTAGATGGAATGCAGAAAAACAGCTTTCACCCCCTCCCAGACATGTATTGGACATAGGCTGAAGGCACACAGAGCTAAGAGTAGGAAAATGCCAACTTTATAAACGTGGCATTTTCACAATCAAATCAAATCAAATCAAATCAAAAAACATTTATAAAGCGTGCTACTCACCCGTGAGGGTCTCAAGGCGCTAGGGGAAGGGGGTTACTGCTGCTCGAAGAGCCAGGTTTTGAGATGCCTCTGGAATGCAGGGTGGTCCTGGGTGGTCCTGAGGTTGGCGGGAGGGAGTTCCATGTCTTGGCCGCCAGGTAGGAGAAGGATTTCCCACCTGCCGTGGTGCGGCGGATTCGAGGGACGGCGGCGAGTGCGAGGTTGGCGGAGCGAAGTTGCCGGGTGGGCGTGCAGAAACTGAGGCGACGGTTGAAGTATTCGGGTCCCTTGTTGTGGAGGGCTTTGTGTGTGTGGGTGAGGAGCCAGAAGGTGATCCTTTTGCTGATGGGAAGCCAGTGCAGGTGTCTCAGGTGGGCGGAGATGTGGCAGTTGCGGGGTATGTCGAGAACGAGGCGGGCGGAGGCGTTTTGTATTCGCTGCAGACGTTTCTAGAGTTTAGCTGTGGTTCCTGCATATAGGGTGTTTCCGTAGTCCAGGCGGCTTGTGACGAGGGCGTGGGTCACAGTTTTTCTGGTGTCGGCGGGGATCCAGCGGAAGATCTTTCGGAGCATGTGGAGAGTGAGGAAGCAGGAAGATGATACGGCGTTGACTTGTTTGGTCATGGTGAGAAGCGGGTCCAGGATGAATCCGAGGTTGCGTGCGTGGTCTGAGGGGGTTGGTGCGGTGCCTAGGGGCGTGGGCCACCAAGAGTTGTCCCAGGTGGACGGGGTGTTTCTGAGGATGAGGACTTCAGTTTTTTCTGAGTTCAGTTTCAGATGGCTGAGTTTCATCCATTCCGCGACGTCTTTCATTCCATCTTGCAGGTTGGTTTTGGCGCCAGTGGGGTCCTTGGTGAGGGAAAGTATCAGCTGAGTGTCGTCGGCATAGGAGGTGATGTTGATGTTGTGTTTGCATACGATGTTGGCGAGGGGGCTCATGTAGACATTGAAGAGAGTCAGGCTGAGCGAGGAGCCTTATGGGATGCCGCAGATGATCTCGGTAGGGTCTGAGCGGAACGGAGGGAGGTAGACTCTTTGGGAGCGGTTAGAGAGGAAAGAGGTGATCCAGTCCAGGGCCAGTCCTTGGATACCGGTGGAGCGCAGGCGGGATGTTAGGGTTCGGTGGCAGATCAAATCAAATCACAAGCATTTATAAAGCGCGCTACTCACCCGTGCGGGTCTCAAGGCGCTAGGGGGATGGGGTTACTGCTGCTCGAAGAGCCAGGTCTTGAGTTGCCTCCAGAATGCAAGGTGGTCCTGGGTGGTCCTGAGGTTGGTGGGGAGGGAATTCCATGTCTTGGCCACCAGGTAGGAGAAGGATTTCCCACCTGCCGTGGTGCGGCGGATGCGAGGGACGGTGGCGAGCGAGAGGTTGGCGGAGCAAACTTGACGGGTGGGCGTGTAGAAGCTGAGGCGACGGTTGAGGTATTCGGGTCCCTTGTTGTGGAGGGCTTTGTGTGTGTGGGTGAGGAGTCGGAAGGTGATCCTTTTGTTGATGGGGAGCCAGTGCAGGTGTCTCAGGTGGGCCGAGATGTGGCTGTTGCGGGGTATGTCGAGGACGAGGCGGGCGGAGGCGTTTTGAATTCGCTGCAGACGTTTCTGGAGTTTAGCGGTGGTTCCTGCGTATAGGGTGTTGCCGTAGTCCAGGCGGCTCGTGACGAGGGCGTGGGTCACTGTCTTTCTGGTGTCGGCGGGGATCCAACGGAAGATCTTTCGCAGCATGCGAAGGGTGAGGAAGCAGGAGGATGATACGGCGTTGACTTGTTTGGTCATGGTGAGAAGTGGATCCAGGATGAATCCGAGGTTTCGTGCGTGGTCAGAGGGGGTTGGTGCGGTGCCAAGGGCTGAGGGCCACCAGGAGTCGTCCCAGGCGGACGGGGTGGTTCCGAGGATGAGGACTTCCGTTTTGTCCGAGTTCAGTTTCAGACGGCTGAGTTTCATCCATTCCGCGACGTCTTTCATTCCATCTTGCAGGTTGGTCTTGGCGCTGGTGGGGTCATTGGTGAGGGAGAGAATCAGCTGAGTGTCGTCGGCGTAGGAGGTGATGTTGATGTTGTGTTTGCGTACGATGTCGGCGAGGGGGCTCATGTAGATATTGAAGAGAGTCAGGCTGAGCGAAGAGCCTTGTGGGACGCCGCAGATGATCTCGGTGGGGTCTGAGCGGAAAGGTGGGAGGTAGACTCTTTTGGAGCGGTTGGAGAGGACGGAGGTGATCCAGTCCAAGGCCTGTCCTTGGATCCTGGTGGAGCGGAGGCGGGATATTAGGGTTCGGTGGCAGACGGTGTAGAAGGCAGCCGAATGGTCGAGGAGGATGAGGGCGACTGTTTTTCCGTTGTCCATCAGAGTTCTGATGTCGTCTGTGGCTCAGATGAGGGCGGTTTCTGTGCTGTGATTGGCTCGGAATCCGGACTGAGAGGGGTCGAGTAGGTTGTTGTCTTCAAGGAAGTTGGTAAGTTGCTTGTTGACGGTCTTCTCTATGACTTTGGCAGGGAAGGAGCGAGATGGGACGGAAGTTCTTCAGGTCGCTGGGGTCCGCCGTAGGTTTCTTCAGTAGGGCGTTGACTTCAGCGTGTTTCCAGCTCTCGGGGAAGGTGGCAGAGGCAAACGAGCTGTTGATGAAGGTCTGGAGATGCGGGGCGATGATGACGTCGGCTTTGTTGAAGATGAAGTGTGGGCAGGGATCTGAGGGGGCACTGGAGTGGATGGAGTTCATGGTGGCTTTGGTCTCTTCCGTGTTGATGTGAGTCCAGGCGTTGAGGGTGGTGGCTGGGGTTGCAGGTTCTGTGGTGGTTGGCTGGGTCTGGTGTCCGAAGCTGTCATGAAGGTCGGTGATCTTACGATGGAAGAAGGTGGCGAGGGAGTTGCAGAGGTCTTGTGAGGGCGTGATGGCGTTGGCGTTGGGGTTGGAGAGCTCTTTGACAATGTTGAAGAGTTCTTTGCTGTTGTGAGTGTTCTTGTCCAGTCTGTCTGTGAAGGAATTTCTTTTGGTGGAGCGGATCAGGTGGTGGTGTTCGTGGGTAGCGTTCTTGAGGGCAGACATGTTCTCTGCGGTGTGGTCCTTGCGCCAGGCTTTCTTGAGGGTGCGGCAGTTTTTTTTAGATTCCTTGAGGGTGTCTGTGAACCAGGGAGGTTTTTGGGTGTTAGTCTGTCTTGGGAGGTGTCTGAGGGGAGCGAGGTTGTCTGCGCAGTTGGTGATCCAATGCGTGAGGCTGAGGGCTGCGTCGTTGGGGTCGGTGGAGAAGGTGGGTTGGTTGTCGCTGAGAGTGGAGAGAAGCTGTTCCGCAGGGATTTTGTTCCAATGTCGGCGTGGGATGGATTGTGTGCGGAGGTGGCGAGTCTCGCGTTGGAAGGTGAAGTGGACACATCTGTGGTCGGTCCAGTGTATTACGGAGGAGTGGCTGAAGGATACGTGGTTGCTGGCGGAGAAGATGGGGTCGAGCGTGTGTCGAGCGATATGGGTGGGGGTGTTCACCAGTTGCTTTAGACCGAGGTTGGCGAGGTTGGCGAGGTTGTCGAGGAGGGCGGTGGTGTTGGGGTCGTTGTTCTGTTCCAGGTGGAAGTTGAGGTCACCGAGGAGGATGTAGTCCGGCGAGGCAAGGGCGTGCGGGGAAATGAAGTCAGTGATAGAGTCGCTGAAGAGGGCGCGTGGTCCAGGGGGTCTGTAGATGAGAGTTCCTCTGAGGGTGGTCCTGGGGTCGGTGTGGATCTGGAAGTGCAGGTGTTCGGCGGCGAGGGGGGTTTCTTCGGTGGAGGTGATGACGTTGATGGAGTCCTTGAAGACGATGGCGATTCCTCCACCGACTTGGTTGGAGCGGTCTCTCCTGGAGATCTTGTAGCCGTAGGGGATGGCTATGGCGATGTCGGGGCCGAAGAGGCGTTCATCCAGGTCTCAGTGATGAAAGCGACGTCCGGTGTAGTGGAGTCTAGGAGGTCCCATAGTTCAACGGCGTGCTTGTGGACGGAGCTTGCGTTGATCAGGATGCATTTGAGGTGGTTGTTGGCACGTGGGCTGGCGGCCGGGGTGGTTTCGCGGTGGAAGGTGAGTTTGCAGGCGAGGCATGCGAAGGGTCCATGGGTGCGTTTAGGGTTGGCTTGGAAGCAGGTACTGGAGCGCTCTGGGTTGAGGGCGTGGAGGGTGTAGGGGTCGTAGCGGTGCTGTGGGGATTGGGAGTGCTGGGGGCCAGGGATCGTGGCGCTGGGCGCGGTCCAGGCGCGGACGGGCGCAGACGGGCGGCCGCCATAAGAGGGAGGAGGGGGGGAGGAGGGGTCAGCTGGGGGTGGGGGGCAGGAGGGGGGCGACGAATGGGAGCAGGGGGGGGTGGGCCGGGCAGGAGGTGGCGGCGGGAAAGCGGATGGTGGGGGGGTCAGGTAGAGGGGAGGGGAGAAAAGATAGGGGAGGGGGGGTTAAAGGTGGAGGGGAGTAAGGAAGAAAGATAGGGGAGGGGGGTTAAAGGTGGAGGCGGGTAAGGAAGAAAGATAGGGGAGGTGGGGTTACAGAGGTGGAGGGGAGTAAGGAAGAACAGAGAGAAGAGTCAAGAACAGAAGAACAGAGGAACAGAAGAGAGAAGAGTCAAGAACAGAAGAGCAGAAGATAGAAGAGTCAAGAACAGAAGAGAGAAGAGCCAAGAAGAACGGTAAAGAAGAAGAGGAGAGAAGAGTCAAGAACAGAAGAACAGAGGAGAGAAGAGTCAAGAACAGAAGAGAGAAGAGCCAAGAAGAAGGGTAAAGAGGAAGAGGAGAGAAGAGTCAAGGAAGAGGAGTCAGGCAGCAGAGGAGAGACCAGAGAAGCAGAGGGGAAAGAAAGAACACGCAGGACGGGGTGCAGGAAGAAAGAAGAACACAGATGAAGAACACAGATGAAGAACACAGATGAAGAACACAGAAGAAGGACAAAGAAGAAGAGAAAACATGCAGGATGGGGTGCAGGGAAGAAGGAGGAATACAGATGAAGAACACAGATGAAGAACACAGAAGAAGGACAAAGAAGAAGAGAGAACACGCAGGACGGGGTGCAGGGAAGAAGGAGGAATACAGATGAAGAACACAGACGAAGAACACAGAAGAAGGACAAAGAAGAAGAGAGAACACGCAGGACGGGGTGCAGGGAAGAAAGAAGAACACAGATGAAGAACACAGATGAAGAAATAAGAAAGAACACGCAGGTCGGGGTGCAAAGGACAAAGAAGAACACAGGTGAAGAACACAGAGAAGAGCACAGAAGAAGACCAAAGATGAAGAAAGAAACAGGAAGAGAACGCGGTGAGGAAGAGGAGCGGGCCGAGGAAGAGCAGAACACGCAGCAAGAGGGCTGCAGAAGAGGAGCAGAGAGCGAAGGGAAGAGGGACAGCAGAGGTGCGGAGAGAGGTTGGAGGAGAGAGGGAAGGCAGAAGACAGAGGTACAGGAGAAGAGAGGTGAGTAGCGCGGGGCTGGGCGAGGGGCTGGGCAGGGGGAGTACTTACTGTTTTTAGCAGGTCTTGCTGGGAGGTGTCAGGAGCCTGGGCTGGTGGAGCTGCAGCGGCAGGGGGAGCGACCTACCCTGCAGACGGTGTCGAAGGCAGCCGAGAGGTCGCGGAGGATGAGGGCGACTGTTTCTCCGATGTCCATCAGAGTTCTGATGTCGTCTGTGACTGAGATGAGGGCGGTTTCTGTGCTGTGATTGGCTCGGAATCCGGACTGAGAGGGGTCGAGTAGGTTGTTGTCTTCAAGGAAATTGGTCAGTTGCTTGTTGACGGTCTTCTCTATGACTTTGGCAGGGAAGGGAGGAGCGAGATGGGGCGGAAGTTCTACAGGTCGCTGGGGTCTGCCGTAGGTTTCTTCAGGAGGGCGTTGACTTCCGTGTGTTTCCAGCTCTCGGGGAAGGTGGCAGAAGCAAACGAGCTGTTGATGATGGTCTGGAGATGTGGGGCGATGATGTCGTCGGCTTTGTTGAAGATGAAGTGTGGGCAGGGGTGCGAGGGGGCACCGGAGTGGATGGAGTTCATGGTAGCTTTGGTCTCCTCCGCGCTGATGTGAGTCCAGGCGTTGAGGGTGATGGCTAGGATAGTAGGTTCTGTGGTGGTTGGCTGGGTCTGGTGTCCGAAGCTGTCGTGTAGGTCGGTGATCTTACGATGGAAGAAAGTATTGAGGGAGTTGCAGAGGTCTTGTGAGGGCGTGATGGAGTTGGAGTTGGCGTTAGGATTGGAGAGCTCTTTGACGATGTTGAAGAGTTCTTTGCTGTTGTGAGTGTTCTTGTCCAGTCTGTCTGTGGAGGAAGTTCTTTTGGTGGCACGGATCAGCTGATGGTGTTCGAGGGTGGCGTTTTTGAGGGCAGACATGTTTTCTGCGGTGTGGTCCTTGCGCCAGGCTTTCTCGAGGGTACGGCAGGTTTTTTTGGATTACTTAAGGGTTTCTGTGAACCATTGAGGTTTCCTGGTGCTGGTCTGTCTTAGGAGGCGCCTGAGAGGTGCGAGGTTGTCCGCGCAGTTGGTGATCCAATGAGTGAGGCTGAGGGCTGCGTCGTTGGGGTCAGTGGAGAAGGTGGGTTGGTTGTCGCTGAGAGTGGAGTGAAGCTGTTGCGTGGGGATTTTTTTCCAATGTCTATGTGGGATGGGTTGTGTGCAGAGGTGGAGAGTCTTGCGTCTGAAGGTGAAGTGGACACATCTGTGGTCAGTCCAGTGTATTACGGAGGAGTGGCTGAAGGATACGTGGTTGCTGGTGGAGAAGATGGGGTCGAGCGTGTGTCCGGCGATGTGGGTGGGGGTGTTCACCAGTTGCTTGAGACCGAGGTTGGCGAGGTTGGCGAGGTTGGCGAGCAGGGTGGTGGTGTTGGGGTCGTTGTTCTGCTCCAGGTGGAAGTTGAGGTCACCGAGGAGGATGTAGTCCGGCAAGGCAAGGGCGTGCGGGGAGATGAAGTCTGCGATGGATTCGCTGAAGAGGGCGCGTGGTCCAGGGGGTCTGTAGATGAGAGTTCCTCTGAGGGTGGTCCTGGGGTCGGTGTGGATCTGGAAGTGCAGGTGTTCGGCGGCGAGGGGGGTGTCTTCGGTGGAGGTGGTGATGCTGATGGAGTCCTTGAAAACGATGGCGATTCCTCCACCGACTTGGTTGGTGCGGTCTCTCCTGGTGATCTTGTAGCCGTCGGGGATGGCTATGCGATGTCGGGGGCCGAGGAGGCGTTCATCCAGGTCTCAGAGATGAAGGCGACGTCCGGTGCGGTGGAGTCCAGGAGGTCCCATAGTTCAATGGCGTACTTGTGGACGGAGCGTGCATTGATCAGGATGCATTTGAGGTGGTTATTGGCACGTGGGCTGGCGGGCAGGGTGCAGTCGCGGTGGAAGGTGAGTTTGCAGGTGCGGCATGCGAAGGGTCCATGGGTGCGTTTAGGGTTGGCTTGGAAGCAGGTTCTGGAGCGGCCCGGGTTGAGAGCGTGGAGGGAGGTGGGGTCGTAGCGGTGCTGCGGGGTTTGGGAGTGCTGGGGGTCAGGGGTCGTGGTGCTGGGTGCGGTCCAGGCGCGGAAGAGCAGAAGAACACAGATGAAGAAAGAACACGCAGGACGGGGTGCAGAGGAGGAGAAGAGCACAGAAGAACACAGATGAAGAAAAGGAAGAAAAGAACACGCAGGACGGCGCGCAGAGGAAGTGCAGAACACGCAGCAAGTGGACTGCAGAAGAGGAGCAGAGAAAGATGGCTACCGGAAGCAGGAAGGAGGTGCAGGAAGCGAAGGGAAATGGGCAGCAGAGGTGCGGAGAGAGGTTGGAGGAGAGAGCGGAAGGCAGAAGACAGAAGTTCAGGGAAAGAGAGGTGAGTGGCGCGGGGCTGGGCGAGGGGCTGGGTGGGGGAGTACTTACGGTTTAGCTGGTCTTGCTGGGAGGTGTCAGGAGCCTGGGCAGGTGGAGCTGCAGTGGGGGAAGCAACCTACCCTATTGTAATAGTAAATCCGACTTTACAATTAAAGGGGATTTGCCACTACATTTCTGAAACATGGCAGGTCTACCTCTTCTCAATCAGGAATTAGACTTTATTAAATTCTGTTCACCTACGAAATGCCCTCTCCTGTTCTTCTGCATCGTGTACTACTCTGACACAAGTAGAGGCCAGGAGGGCACTGCTGCTGTTGAGGGCTGTTGCGAGTGGCGGCATGGCCTCCCTTTACGGAAGGCTTTTTTGTCTTGGTCGGCAATCCTAGCTCTCCGAGCACCGAGGCAATCAGCTATACCAGCCGGCCACGTTTGCCTGTGATAGCTCAACTCTGCCCTCAGCCAGCGCTGTACACAGTGCATCACATGCCATGTAAGGTAGATGTGTGTAGCATGCAGGCCAAGACTGCATACGATTCCTGCAGACCTTGAACAACGAGAACCACTGCTCTGGGTAATGAATTTAGAACTGACGAACCAGCGTGGTATGCACTGCAATAAAGCACGGAGCCACGTATAAGATAGATAGTTCTCTATGGACTTCCGTAATACACGCTGAGCCGGGGCTTGAAATATCACTTGGCCCGAGGAAGTACTTCCAGGCTACTTCAGACGTCAGAACTCTGTACGATTGTACTGCAGGATACGTCTGACATGTAGATCTGAAATTGATTTTTAGTGGGTGTTTCTGACATCACAGTGCAGCTATAATCACTTGATATGCCACTCTGACAAGAATCCCCTCCCCCCGAAATGATAAAAAGCATGTGGTGACGTCAAAAGTAAGCTGGCAAAATACGAGTCGATCTATAAACTAAAAGAATTGCCATGAATCTGTTCCGTTTTTGCTCTGCATCAAGTGGTTAACATTATTTAAACCGGGGAAACATTTCCGGAAGAGTGTTTTTGCTGGCCTCTGTTATAAATGAGGTGCTGGAGGGAAGGTCAAAAGGAGATTCAGTGAGCAGGGGTAGCTTCTTCATATTTCTAATCTATGTTACCTGCTGCTCAAGGACTAACTCAGAGAATTTCCGAGTTCGGGGTATGCTCTATGAACAGAGCAATGTCATTAAATAGCTGTACAGCTCTGACCTGCCCCAATACACATGTAAATGACACGGTAGGTGGAGAGGCAAACACTGCTCTCTCTAGTCGAGCTGTAGCATCTGCGGGTAAAGCACTTACTCTTAGATTTTTCAAGTTAATGATTGTGCTCTAGACTGGCCACTTGCAGGAAAAAAAAATACCGGGACCTGTTCTGAGTTGGCTCCCTGCACTGAATTGGGATAATACAGTCCCCGAATTGTACAAAGTATACAGTAATTTCCCTGTGACACGACAAATATAGGAGCTTTCAGTCATTATATAATGTACCACTTGGTGTGCATAGCTTATTTCCTCTACTACTTAACCGCTGTCTTGCACTTATCAGCATTACTTCAGGCGTGCTGTACATTTATTAAGTAACCTATACATTTATATGACGCAGGGCAAATGCAAATAAAATCCCAAGAATGGCAACTCGCTTATGATAGGTTAAACAGAGCTGTAGATTTCACTCACCCGTCTGCTATGGGAACTTTTACTGAGGAAGTTGAGGGTGGAAGAATTTAATTGTTCTGGGAGCATACCTGACAAACAGATGCAGTTCCACACCACAGTCCCACAATAATTCTTTTACCGGCACACCTAAAATGCTGTTACGTCAGTAGATGTTGTTTTTGTATGGATTACAGAAGTCCAGGATGAGGACGTCGGAAGTAGGGCGTTACTGATTGATAATCTCGCTTGCGACCTTTGCCCTCATGCAATGGATGAAGATAGATACTTCCTCATAGTTTGGCGTGGTTACTAAGCTTTGTTCTACGAATCTGTGTGGAGAAGCATAGAACGTCAAGGGCTGTACCACGATTGACTGTGCAGGCGCAAAGCATAGCCCCTGTTACATGCTCCTGCAATGTGTAAACTGAATTCATTTAACCGGCGGCGGCTCCTCTGCTATGGTCGAGGAGCATCACCCCTCCTCCCCCAGCCAGCAGCAGCAGCTGCAAACCTTTTACAATAAAATGATAAGAAACTATGTTTATTATTGTTTTATTGTAAAAGGGGCGGGCTATGGGGCGTGACAGGGACTGAGGAGGAGTGCACAGAACTCCCCTCAGTTTGCATGTATGTTTAGCCGGCTGTTTTGGGCCGGCAAACACACATGCTCAACCCGGGTTGGAGACAGCAGGTAGAGGCTCCCACTCAGCATCAAAGAGCAAAGCCTGGGCGCTCCAGCCAATCCTAACACTGCTTTAATGCTGCCAGCAACATGAAAGCAGCGTTAAGATTGGCCGGAGGGCAGGCTGGGAGCCTGTGCCTGCTGTGGGGACCGAGAAGCGGAGCGGCGCGTCAGAGGCAGCAAGGAAGGTAAGTTTTTATTTATAATTTTTTTAGTTTGTCCTCGCCCCCATGCGTAACGCCGCCCCTTTCCCCCATCAAGCCACGACTATCCTGCATTTAACCTGACATTTCTCTGAGTTAGTGCTTCATTTTCAGAAAGTGCAACTCTATAACAGTGAGCAAGGTCTGTCTCTTTCGATTCCTGAGCATTGTTGTCTGAAAATAAAGCCCAATGTCGGAGAAATACCGGATTCAATTAATTCACTTTACACCCTCCAGGCACATAAATCAGTGACTTGGCTCTGCACTGTGCCGAGAAAGCTCATCACGATAAGAACTCAAGTCTGTTTCCAACATTTAACACTATAGCCCATTTAATATAATTTTGGCCTAGTTGTGGTCCTTTCCTTGTATACCCTGCAAATCTATGCTACGAACACCTTGTGCAAACCTTTCATTTGTCCTCTATTGAATGGTCTTCCTTCTTCCAGAGAGCTGTTTTATAGCACATTGTGGAATACGCTGTGTCTAAATGAGTCCTAATTACAACAAGTAATTTAATATTGTCTATCATTTAGTTTTAATTATGTGAAATATTCTACAGCTTCTCTCATGAATAATTGTTGCTCGATGGCAACATATTGCAAAACTAATGAAATCGGAAATAAATAGTGAACGGTCTTCTAACTTCCAGAATGTTATCCCTTTTTTCGCCAGTTCACCAAATTTACAATTAATCTGACAATATTTAAAATAGCCATTGTGAAATAATAAATATTTAGTAGAATTTAAGTCTCTAGATGGCATTGCAGGCCCTGCCAAGGACCGTCATGCTAGTGGCCACACACATATTATAATGTTTACTAATGGCTCTCTGGAGGCCCCATATTTCCATGGCAACAAATGAACTATACTAGCGAGATTAATTATTTTTTCATTATCTGTGTACAGTTTGCAGTAAAGCAACATTTTGTTGTTTGGTAATTGCAAATCCGGCGTCGTCCTTCATTACGAGATGATTAGCATAAACACTTAGGACTATGAAGAATGCTTGTAAGAGAGGGGGAACATTGAACTTCATCAGTATAATATTAAAAACGATACCATCAGGGCAATACTCTTCAATCAGTAGAGCACTACACGTACTGTACTCCTTTTTTACATTGTGAGAACCATCAAAGAATAGCACAAATGATCTTTTGATTAATGAAGGGAGGATTGCAAACTGAACGAGGGCCCGTTGAAAATTATTCATATCTCCTCCTGAACAAAGAAGATTCATGTCAATTCCCCTTTCTCGAGAGACACATAGTTTGGAAAGCCTATTGGTGCTGCGAATGTGACACTACCCTTGATCTACACACGTTATCATTTTAACAATAAATATTCACCTTCTTTACACACACTACGTGCGCTGTTGCAGCACAGCAAAATGTCTGCTCAGATCTTAGCGGAGGCGCGGGAAGTCCTTTCTTTGCACGTCTTGAATATTAATGAGACCCTTTCCCATGCATAGTTCTGCAGCAGGTTATCCATTTGCAGCCCTGTCAAGAGGTGTAAATAAGAATTGAAAAATTGCCTGCAAGCATTTTCTTTCTATGCACCCACGTCCTGGAATCCCATATCCATCAGGAAAGCCCAACGCTGCTCCAATTCAGGGAAGAGTTGAAGATTCACCGCATTAAAGAACATTAATATAAGTAGAACCTCAACGGATACTCGTACAACAGTCAGTGCTAGCATAATGGCTCCTAACCGACGTGTCATCTTGCCACAATATCTTCATGCGGATAGTTGAATACTTTCTTTGACTTTACATTGCTTTACTTTCAGTACTATCACCAGCTCTTTGAACAAGATGTATACAAAAAAAGTCATAAATAGTTTGTATTGCATGAGGTCTGTAAAACCCTTGCCCAGTCTCAACATGTCTGTTTTAGCCTGTGCATACAGTACAGGAAAGCTAAAATTAGTGATGCTTGCTGTTATACAAGACTCATCTTCATTGAGTAGGATTAAAGAATCTATGTACTTGTGTTCTTTCAGTTCTATCTGTTAGCTCAATTGTCGGGGGAAACAGCCTTACCAAAGAAGGCTAAGCAACAAGATGCTTTTACAGGGAAAAAACCTTTACCACTGATGTCTTTTACCACAAAAATCATAGTAAATGTAAGTATTTTGCAGGTAAGTAAAAAGTATATATATATATATATCTATATATATATTTTTTGTCACTTCAAAAAACAAAGGTTACAGAGACGTTATAGTTAGGCACACATTTTAAATGTACAAAACCATAGAAATACACCTGTTTAGAAGTTATCTCAAGTAACTATAACTAGTGCCATAAGGGAACTATAACTCACACCCCGCAATGCTCAGTTTTTTGTCAAACATTTTACTGCAAATATTTCATTGATATTATCAATGATGTTATCAAAGATTTCACGAGTGCCATAATTTGTGGGGTAATTAGTAGTGTGTGGTGAGGGTGCGAGTTAAAGCTACCTTAGGTGAATTTGTATGTTTTTTTAGTTCTATTTCCCAACTATAACTTCCCTGTAACATTTGTTTGTTTCAGTGAATTTCTGTGTATTTTTTAATGTATAGTACTTTGTATTACTATACGTTACCCCAACCATCTATGCGCACAGCCAAAAGCAGTGCATGGCTGGGGTTGGCTGCAGGGCCTGGCCTATGGCAAGTCCAGGTGGCCAAACCCTATAACCACCCAACCCAGCAAGGCCCTCCCTCCTCAGGCCGATATCCACCAAGGGGACCCCAACCCCCTCCGGTTCAGCATAAATAATATTTTTTTTTGTGGGGGGCTGCATGCCACCACAGGCCGGTCTCAGCCTGGGGATCATAGCCCCCAGGGCCTGGGCTAAATGTTTCATTTTTTTGTGGGGGGCGTCGTGCCGCCTCCCACCCTAGGCTAATCTTGGCCTTGGGTACCCATTCCTGGGACCCAGGCTAATTTTGTTTTGGGCGGAGTGGGGCCACATGGTCCCCCATCCCGTGGCAGATCTCAGTCCCAGGGACCCCATCCCCCAGGGCCTGGCAATGTGACCTGGTAGCTCCCCAGGGCACCCAGTGACAATGTTGGGGATGGTGGGGAGAGCCGCAAGGTCCCACGGTCCCAGTCCGCTCCCCACCTCCTTTGGGAGCCATCATTGCTGTCACAGAGAGCAGTTACCTCTGTCTACCTGCCTGCATCGTTTCAGGCATGGAGACAGAGGAAACCTCTGTTTGCAGTGAGGGAGATCTGTTTTACATAGCAGGAGCCGGCCCTGTGGACTGGTGGTCCCCAGGTCCTATGTGGGCTCCACGAGGGGAGCCGAATGGCCCCCCTCCAACTAAAATAGCCACAGGGAGGTTGTGTTCCAGGGACTCGGGGGTCCACATCGGACCCCCTTCAGTTTTGTTTGTTTGCCCCCCGGATGAAGTGGTCCCCAGGACTGTGGTGGGCCATGTGCCCCCGCATTGTATAAGATTTTACCCTCAGGGAAGTGGTGGTTACCCGGGCTGTGCAGGGAGCTGTGCGCCCCCCTCCACAATCTATTTGAAAAGAGCCCCAGGGAGGTGGTGGTATCTGGGGCTGCTGGGAGGGCGGGCCTTCAGCAATCTAGTTGAAAAGTATCCGAGAAGGTCGTGGTCACTTGGCCTGCAGGGGGGCTGTGCAGCACCCCTCATTGTGTTAGTCATTAGCCCCTGGGAGGTGGGGGTACCTGGCCCACCCGGGAGCTTGTAAAAAACGCACACAGGAACAAACGCTTCCTATTTTTTTAAAAAAAATCCACTAAATTGTGATACTGGCACAAAATTGTGGCTAAAACTGAAAAAGGTGCTTTTTAGCCCGGGGGGTCCCTCTAGACTCCAGCACCAGGGCTAAGGGGCCAGGGGGAATTTACCTTGGCCCCTTGTCTTTTTAAAAAACATTTTTTGAGGAACTTTTCTGAATCTGAGTCCCAAGATGGCCACCAAGACTTTCTGGTTTGAAGTGTTGGCAACCAATCAGAGCTCTGCGCACAAGCTTTTATTATTTGTAAAGTAATCGACGAGGATCCGTGGCCGTAGATATATACATTTATTTTCCCTTTAATATCTCAAAACCTACTAGATGGGTTTACACCAAATAAGCAAAAGCACCATCCCCATACTGAAAGCTAGCTTTCTGACAAATTTGGTCTAGTTACGTAACATGGGAAACACAGCTTTTTGACTCCCCCACTTTTTCTTGGCCCCCACTTGATGGATCACCCTGAAACTTTCAGTGTGCAGCAATAATCAAGGCACATATTTTTGGGGAAAATGTCGTTAAGATTTGTCCAACAATTCTTAAGATATAGGCAAGTCAAAAATGCTTTTTCTATGGAAACATTGTCCGACCGCTGCTATGTTTTATGTGTATATATATATATATATATATATATAAAACTTGCACACCCATAATGCACTGCTTGTAACCCCCTCCTATGACATCACTCATGACATGGTCAGTGACATCATTATTACACCTAATGTAGGAAGTTGGCTCTGTATATACTATTTCAAAGTAAGAAATAGTGTACAGAGAGTCCAAGGGTTCCCCTTAGAGGTAAGATAGTGGCAAAAGTAGATAATTCTAATGCTCTATTCTGTGGTAGTGTGGTCAAGCAGTAGGCTTATCAGAGGGTAGTGTTAAGCATTTGTTGTAAACACACAGGCAATAAATGAGGAACACACACTCAAAGACTTACTCCAGGCCAATAGGTTTTTATATTGAAAAATATATTTTCTGAGTTTATTTTAAGAACCACAGGTTCAAGATTTACAGTTAATACTTTAAATGTAAGGTACTTCACTTAAGATACTTTAGGAACTTTGAATGAAAACAATATTATGTACAGTCTTTGTAAAGATGGCAATAAGCTATTTTCAAAGTGGACAGTGCAAACATCAACAGTTCCTGGGGGAGGTAAGTAAAGGTTAGATAAGGGGGTAAGTAAAACACTTACAAGTCTCAGTCCTGGGGCATAGGCAGCCCACCATTGGGGGTTCAAGGCAACCCCAAAGTTACCACACCAGCAGCTCAGGGCCGGTCAGGTACAGAGGTCAAAGAGGTGACCAAAACACATAGGCACCTATGGAGAATAGGAGTGCTCCGGTTCCAGTCTGCCAGCAGGTAAGTACCTGTGTCCTCGGGGTGCAGACCAGGGGGGTTTTGTAGAGCACTGGGGGGGACACAAGTAGGTACACAAAACAAACCCTCAGCGGCACAGGGGCAGCCGGGTGCAGTGAGCAAAGAAGGTGTCGGGTTTTGTATAGGTTTCAATGGAGGGACCCGGGGGTCACTCTAGTGGTGCAGGCAGGCACAGGGGGAGCTTCTCTGGACAGCCACCACCTGGGCAAGGCAGAGGGTCGCATGGGGGTCACTCCTGTGTCGAAGTTCGGGTCCTTCAGGTCCTGGGGGCTGCGGGTGCAGTGTTGGTTCCAGGCGTCGGGTCCCTTGTTACAGGCAGTCGCAGTCAGGCGGATCCTCTGTATTCTCTCTGCAGGTGTTGCTGTTGGGGCTCAGGGGGGTCGTCTCTGGTTACTCACAGGCTCGCAGTCGCTGGGGAGTCCTCCTTGAGGTGTTGGTTTTCTGCAGATCGAGCCGGGGGCGTCGGGTGCAGAGTGTAGAGTCTCACGCTTCCGGCGGGAAACGTGAAGTCCTTGGAAATTGCTTCTTTGTTGCGTCGCTGGAGCAGGTTTTCAAAGTTGGAGACAGGCCGGTAGGGCTGGGGCCAAATCAGTTGTCGTCTTCCTCCTTCTCTGCAGGCTTGTAGGTCAGCAGTCCTTTTTCTTTCTTCAGGTTGCAGGAATCTGATTTCCTGGGATATGAGGAGCCCCTAAATATTGAATTTAGGGGTGTGTTTAGGTCTGGGAGGGCATGGCTACTGTCCTTGAGGGTGGCTGCACCCTCTTCATGCCTCCTCCCTGCAGGGAGGGGGGCAAATCCCTAATTCCATTGGGGGAATCCTCCAAACTCAAGATGGAGGATTTCTCAAGACAGGGGTCACCTCCTCTCAGGACACCTTAGGGGCTGTCCTGACTGGTGGGTGACTCCTCCTTGTTTTTCTCATTATCTCTTCCAGCCTTGCCGCAAAAGTGGGGCAGTGGCCGGAGGGGCGGGCATCATCACTAGCTGGGATGCCCTGGGGCACTGCAACAAAAGGGGTGAGCCTTTGAGGCTCACCGCCAGGTGTTACAGTTCCTGCAGCGGGAGGTGAGAAGCACCTCCACCCAGTACAGGCTTTGTTCATGGCCACAGAGTGACAAAGGCACTCTCCCCATGTGGCCAGCAACATGTCTGGTGTGTGGCAGGCTGGCAGGAACTGGTCAGCCTACACTAGAAGTCGGGTAGGTATTCAGGGGGCATCTCTAAGATGCCCTCTGGGTATATGTTACAATAAATTGCACACTGGCATCAGTGTGCATTTATTGTGCTGAGAAGTTTGATACCAAACTTCCCAGTTTTCAGTGTAGCCATTATGGAACTGTGGAGTTTGTGTTTGCCAAACTCCCAGACCATATACTCTTATGGCTACCCTGCACTTGCAATGCCTGAGGTTTTACTTAGGCACTGTAGGGGCATAGTGCTCATGCACATATGCCCTCACCTGTGGTATAGTGCACCCTGCCTTTGGGCTGTAAGGCCTGCTAACGGGGTGACTTACCTATGTCACAGGCAGTGTGAGGTTGTCATGGCACTCTGAGGGGAGTGCCATGTCGACTTAGTAATTTTCTCCCCACCAGCACACACAATCTGTGAAGCAGTGTGAATATGCTGAGTGAGGGGACTCTAGGATGACATAAGACATGCTGCAGCCCTTAGAGACCTTCCCTGGCAACAGAGCCCTTGGTACCAGGGGTACCAGTTACAAGGGACTTACCCGAGTGCCAGGGTTGTGCCAATTGTGGAGACAAAGGTATAATTTAGGAAAAGAACACTGGTGTTGTGGCCCAGTTAGCAGGGTCCCAGCACACTTTCAAATCATGACTTAGCATGAGCAAAGGCAAAATGTTAGGGGGTAACCATGCCAAGGAGGCATTTCCTTACACCTAATATCTAGAAATAGAAGGTGCTTATTGGGGCCACATTTTACTCATAGATCAGAGAATTTTAAAGATAATGCATTTATTTTTAGTAATGGAGTATTAATGAGTCATAAAGCTGTGAGCAATATGACCTAAACTAATGCTGGATGTTAACATTTGATGACTAATTACATTTTAAATGTTTAGTTGAGGCGCTATGGTGTATTGAGTGTCTTTGCTGTTTTTGGGCACTTTACCACTGCTAACCAGTGCTAAAGTGCAAGTGCTCCTATGTAAAATGTATGTGTAAACGGCTATCCATGATTGACATATTTGATTTACTAATAAGTCCCTAGTAGAATGCACTAGAGGTGTGCAGGGCCTGTATGTCAAATGCTATTAGTGGGCCTGCAGCACTGGTGGTGCCACCCACATTAGTAGCCCTCTAATCATTGCCCGACCTGCCACTCCAGTGTCTGTCTGTGCAGTTTTAAACTGCCAATTTGACTTGGCAAGTGTACCTTCATAAGTAAGGCCACAAGGAAGGCCTTTGGTGCCCCTAAGGCAGGGTGCAGTGCAAGTTAAAGATGGGGCATGTACTGATGAGAGTTACGTGTCCTAACAGTGAAATACTGCTAAATTCAGTTTTCACTGTGCAAGGCCTATCTTTCTCATAGGCTAACATTGGGGTTGCCTATAAATATCATTAAAGTCAGTTTCCCTTTGAGAGCAGATAGAGATTTGGAGTTTGGGGTCTCTGAACTCACCATTTAATAATCATCTTTCAGTAAAGATGGCTTTTAGATTGTTAGTTTGAAAATGCCACTTTTAGAAAGTAGGCATTTTCTTGCTTAAACTATTCTGTGATGCTGCCTGTTTGTGGATTGCCTGCCTGGGTCAGTTTGATAGTTGGGCTGTTTGTGAATCCCCTTTAGACAGTGAGACTGGGTTGGGAGCTGGGTGTTGAGCCATCTGTGTTAGAGTGGAGGGAGAAATGGTCACTTACACTTGAATGGGCTGTGCCTGCCCTCTCACAATGCAGTCTCCAACCCCCTGGTGTGTGTCTGGGCCCTTACCTGGGCAAGGCAAGATCTTGTGAACAATAGAGACCTTCCTTTGAGGTACCAAGAGGAACCTCTGCCAAGGAGAAGAGCTGAAGAGGAGTGCTGTTCCTGCCTCTGACTGTGCTTTGTTGGGCTATTCTGCAGTTGCTGCTTCTGTCTGTGAAAGGGGAGATAGGCTGGACGTTGTGGTATATTCCTGCTTGTGAAGAATCTCCAAGGGCTTGAATTGAGCTTGCCTCCTGTTTTGAAGTTAAAGGGCCATCAAAGACTTCCTCTGCTAACATCTGGACTCTCTGCTGAGACTCCTGCCCTGCCAAGTGGTGTCCTATCCAGTCCCGGGGCACTTGAAAGGTGAATTTGTCAGGACAAGAGCTGAAAATCCATGCACACAATGCCGTACTGGGAAACATTCGACACACCATCTGCAGCACGCCTGAAAAATGAATTAGTGGCTAAAATTGATGCTCCACCTGTATTGTGGCTCGGAGATCGGTGCATCGTGGCTGGAGAAACGATGTTCAACACCAACTTGTGGCTGATGATAATGACGCAAACCCCATGCAGCGCAGTTTTTTAACACAGCGTAATCGGATTTTCCATGCATCGTTCCTGGGTGTCAAAGTCAACCTGACTCTGCGCTGATCCGAAGTGCCCCATCCGAAAATTGACCCATCGCTGTCTTGCGAGGGAGAAAAACTACATATCCCCGACCTGACCTTAGAAGAAACGATGCACCTCCTTCCTTGCGAGGAAGAAATCAACTCAGCACTGCCTTTTCCAACGCACGCTTGCCAATGCAGCTTTATTTTTGACAGTAACCAGGTACTTTGTCAGCGTTTCCATTGTTTTCTATTGAGTAAGACTCTTATTCTTTTGAAAATTTATATTTTAACTGGTGTATGTTGGGTTTTTGTCATTTTGGTCTTGTTTTATTTAGACAAAAAATTGCCTAGTTTTCTTAACTGGTGTTGTGTCCATTTTGTAGTGTTTTCACTGTAATACTGTTGTGTTGGTACAAAAACTTTACACATTGCTTCTGGGATAAGCCTGCCCCCTTGTGCCAAGCTACTAAGGTGGTGAGTGGAGGTTAACCAGGTGTGTTTCTCCTTTGCCCTGACTAGATTGAGGGTCCTTGCTTGGACAGGGGGTAACCTCACTGCCAACCGAAGACCCAATTTCTAACATTGGTGATCAGCTATGAGGATTGGACTTGTATTTGTACTTGACATACAGTGATTAAGGTCCTCATTTTAAGAACAGCGGTAAATACCGACTACCGCTGCAGCGACGACCATCAAAAGACCATCGCCGCAGCTACCAGCTGTCCACCATATTATGACCACAGCTGGATTCCTGCCGCAAGAATGACAGAAATCCGGCTGTGCCCATACTTGTGGTTGGTGGCAAGGTGGCGCTGCTACCACTAGCAGCGCTATGCCAGAAGACCGCCGCCAGCCGTATCATGACACAGGATACGGCCTGGCGGTGCTCTGCTGGCAGGCGCTGCTGGCGGTAGCAGCTCCCAGTCCTGTCTCCTGCCGGAGGAGCCCCTGGTTCCAGGTAAGTCGGGTCTCCGACAGGGGAGGGGGAGGGAGTGTTGTGTGTGTTTGTGGGGGGGTGAATGTATTTGTGTGCATGAATGAGGGTGTGTTTTGAGTGTTGAATGCGTGTGTGCATGTACGGACGTGTGAGTGTGTGTATGTTGTGAAATGTGTCTGCGTGTATATTTGGAAGTGTGTGCTGATGTGTATGTAATAGGATGTATGCATGCGTGTATGTATGTGTGAATGAGTGTGTGTATGTGTGTGTGTGTGAAGGGAGTGTGGATGTAGGGGGGTGGGGTGTTATCTGGAGAGGTGAGGAGGAGACCCCTATCAGTGACAGAGAAGGAATTCCCTGTCACTGACATGGCCTACCACCATGGTTTTTGTGGTGATACGAACGCCACAAAAACCATGGCGGTAGGCAGGGTCATAATCCCACAGGTGGCACAATGGCAGCCGCCGGGCTGGAGATTGATATCTCCAGCCCGGAGGCTATTACCGCCGTGGCAGTCGGAGTTGTACATTGGCGGGTTGGGTTTAGCCAACCGGCCAATGTCATAATGTGGCAGTAAGTACCGCCAGCCTGTTAGCTGTACTTATCGCCACATTATTGTCCACTGCCGGGGTCATAATGACCACCTAAGTGTACACTACTGTTTTCAGTGCAGATTATTATGTTACCACATACTACTTGTTTTGCTTTTGTTCTTTTTAGACATTTTCCTGCTTTCATAGTTTTGGTGATCTTTTTATTGATTCTTGAATTCTCACTAGGGGACTATTTTTTCTGCCTTGGAACTTTGCACTCATGTCTCAATCTGGAAATGCACCAGCTAGAGTTCTTTTTGAATTAGGGAAAATGGAAAGCTTTACAGTTGCTCAATTTAAACAGTTCTGTAAAGATCTTGTCTGTCCCATTAAGAGCTCCACCAGGAAGGAGGAGCTGCAAAATGCACAGAGGGCCTGGGTGACAGCACAAGAGGCTGGGGGGAACACCAAGGAGGCAAATGAGGATGAGGAGGTGCAGAGTATATACAATGGTGCAGTGGGTGGACCTCTTATGCCTGGGGGCGGGGTCTCCAGGGCAGGTAGCAGTGTGTCATCCAAGAGTCTGACTCCTGAAGAGTTACAGGACAGACAGGTGGAAAATGTTCACCAGTTAGAGGTGGAGAAGCTTAAAACGAAAATGGAGAGGGAAATGAAGGAGAGGAGAATGGCCATAGAAGAGAAAAAGTTACTCCTAGCTCATGAGCTCAGTTTGAGGGAGCTGGATCACAGGAGCTAGTCCAGTAGGCATTGTGGCAGCAGTAACTCAGTGTAGTCTGAGTGAAGCCTATGCATTCCTAAGGACTTAGTGAAGGACTATAAGAGGGAGGGTGACATATACTTGTGGTTCAAGGGGCATGAGCCTGCTTTCCATATGAACCTCGTCCCTGAGGCCCATTTCGGGGGGTCAGTGGAAGCACTTTGAGGTAGAGAGGAGGGACATTCTGATCTTTTCAGGATCCTCGGTGTTTCACCTACACCATAATGAAGAATGCCCTACTTACAAGATATGGTCTTGTCGTGTAGGTTCTCATTATCCTAATGAGACTACTGGATTTGAGAAGCAGAATCACCTGTACTACGGGGGACTGAGTCTGTTCTCACACCATGTGACGCCTGTCGGCCTAATCCGGGTTTGTTCCAGCTAACTAGCAGTGCCTCATCTCCACCTAAGAGCAGGGATGATTGGGGCAACCGGGCGCATGACATAAATGACTCCTCGGGGGAATCGTGGTCACTCAGATCTCATCCATTTCTCTCAGTTACATTAGTCTCACAAATGCAAGGACAATCAGAGGCAGAGTATAGTTCAATAGGGTTTTATTGAGGTAACTGCAACAGATAATGAAGCATGCATAATAACTAGGACGATGAAGCACAACAAGATTAAACGTGTGACAAGGAGAATAAAGCACAAGAATAACACTACCATATTGTCACAAGAGTTTGTAGAGATAGTTACTGCCTAGGCTTCGTTAGAGCACAGCATGTTGAGCTCTAATTCTGCCCTTCAGGTTACCCCTGAGAAGACATCATCCCTCATACCTGAGCATGAGGCCTGTAGTCTACATAACTAGCTTTAGCAAAGCAATCAGTAATCAGCATACAGTCGTGGTCTTCTAGCTGGAATCTTCCTCTAACATACATGGGTCAAAGTAGTGTTTTTACAATAAAACAGTTGATGTTCCAAAAAGGGATCCCCACTTAAGAGTGTGTATGTTTCTGTGAACATTGGAGACAAAATGTAACACTTTTGTCGACAACCTATCTTACTGCAGCCTTGAGAAAAGCACAGAGTGAAAGAAATGTCTTGTTTAAGAAAGTAGTGCTGACTTAGGCGAAGAACAGCTAGATAGAGAAAATAAAACTAATGTTAAAATAATATAACAAAGCTAAAATAAAACATATCTAGGTTAAAGTTAACAGCGGCAGGCCTAGTTTACTAAAATATCATGTATAAAATTATAGCTAAAATGGCTACACAACATCCTCCCCTTGCCGGTTCAAAGGTGGTTCAAAGCCTAATGATATATGTGAAAGCTACAAAAATTCATCCTAAGGTATATATATATATATGGGAATGTCAATAATGACAAGTTAAAAGACACTTTAGCATGTATTGAAAGGATAATTAAAATTGTTAATTGTGGCATCAAGAAAAGCCGAATTTCAAAAGTTAGAGTCATTTTTAAAATCGCCAATTGAATCCGGGGTAATTGAAGACAGGAACTCTTCCACTTCGGCAGGTGGTAAAATAGGAAGTTCATTGCCAAGGAAAACTAAGGAACATTCATGTGCCAAAGCCTAAGCTCCAGCTGAGGCAGCAGCATTCCGTGGTGTGTCCAACAGTGAGTTTAGAGCTGCTTGGTCCACAAAGGGCAACTCATAAACAGCTTCCCGTAGCAAACGCACCCTCAACGTGCATGTCTGTTAATGAGCCCTCACTGAGAACATCAACAGATCAGCATCCAATGAAAGCAAGTGCTGATTAGCAAGGCAAACTTTCGGTGCACATGCAAAAGGGCACCAGAGGCACTGAAACGCAGGCTGCACACAATGCAAAACCAGTCTGAATGACAGAGACCAGTCGCACTCCAATTGCTCCAGGAGTGGTGCTCCAAAGTACTGCATCATGCATTCACAACACAGCTGTGCTGGTGGAAGTGCTTTCGGTCCTCTTTGTTGTAACGGGACAGCCATTATGCATAAAAAGTAGCAATGGCAAGATGCCACCTATTATATCAAATCTCCAGAAAGTACTGGAAAATATTGAGTGAATGGCTGAAGGTAGTAAGCCAAATATAGAGAAGAAGTTGAAAACTAAACCAGAACCAACAGCTTTAAAGAAATTTGCGATCCCAGTAGTACTGGACGTGTTACATATCCGTCCCACGAGCTCACCAAAGTGTCTCAGAAAGTTAGTATTTAAAAGGGGCTGCATCTAAGGACAACCTGAGGCGCATAGGTCTCATGTGCAGATGTAAGCGCCACATGTTTTTGAAACAATTAAGCCTTGAGTCCGCTCAACATGTCAAAATTCACATGTGAAGTAGCAATATGGGGCAAATTTCAGCTACTTCCCTATGTCGTGTAGGAAGAAAAAGTCCATTCCAACAGCATGTAACAATTTTGGAGACCGAAACGACATAAACTATTTCGGCTCACATCCCACAAGAGCTCTCACTATTAAGGAGCACAGAGCTGCCATTCGAGAGCACCTGGAACGCAGGTCTAATCAAAGGTTCTGGGACTCCCTTCAGATAACAAGCCAAGTTTGCTGCCGAAGCGTTGCACGCCCCATGCAAGGACAGCTGTTTACAAACCATTGAATGTCTGACAGAAGTCTTGCATTCACTACCACTAAGAAACACCTCTTTCATGCCACTGAGACATTTATACGGGAATGGTAGCTCCCACACCTCGTGTATGTAACCATCTCCTAGCCTTTCATATCTGCCCACTGGAATGTGTTTTAAGCAGGATGTGAATTCAAGTGTTGAAATAGGCAAATTGATGAACCCATTTATTAACCACTTAGCAGATGGTATTTCAGCCACAGTAAAAAGCCACTTTTCTAATTTCTCAATATTTAACATGACATGAGTTGCTTCTTTTTCAGCCATTAGTTGTTGTTGTCACATTAAATTAAAAGTGGCAAATATGTCCCTCAGACTAACTTGTTGCCAGGGAACGCGACCTACCTTCAGTGTTTGTAGTGTCCAACATAACTGCATAATGGATTTAGTTGACTCTGTCCATGGTGTAAAGAGGACATGTCACTCTGTACCATGTTTATTGCAGAGGAAACAATGTTGTTTAAGGTGCATATTCTGTCGGACAGGGTATTAATCCCATTATCTACAACTAATGCCTTCTGTAAATTTTCCTGATCTTTTTGCCTTAACCGGGCAGCAGCCTCTTGTTGAGAAAGCTTCCAAATTTCATTAGAGATTTAGAGATTAGAGATTATAAGAAGTGTTTTCTGCATTGTTTTCTTTGGCCTAAAAGGAAATCCCTGTAAGTTAGCATTATTAGATAGGAGCCTAAGGTTTTATTTAACAGCATCTAGTGAGGAACCCTTCAACCATTGCTGGCATAGTTTCCCTACACTGTATGTTGTCACTATACCCTCGTGTTCAAATGACACATAGCGAGACTCAGGCCTACTTGTTCTAGATCCCCCTGAGTTTACAAAACGTTTATGACACCCATTGGTATCCACTGGCCAGAATAACCACCCACCAGGATGTGAAAGTTAAGCATTAAACGCACTGTTTTGGACCCATTCATCAAGCTGATCTTCTGTTGCATTGATAAACGTTTGCCATTTGTAAAATTTTGAGGGGCAGGAATACTTGCCGCACTCATATCCTTGATTTTTCCTAACCCTACACAACTTTTCTGTTGTACAGTTTCATTCAAAAATATCATTTGAACAGGTATTAGGATCGCCCTAAACAAAGATTCCTTTCCCCTTATTTGCCACTTTTTTGTTCACTGTACTCTTTTTAAGTCAATCGACTTCAACCAATATTCATAGCCTTCTATAGCCAACCAGGAAACAAAGGAATTGGAATAAATGAATTTTGTATCTGTCAATAGTATATGTACATTTTCCATCAATGGCAATTTGAAATAATATGACTCAGCATTTTCAACACTGTACCCAGAAAAAATGTTCAGAATATGTTTTAGAACTCCCTTGCGGTGGAGTCAGGCAATGCTCCCATTGTGTGTAATTAAAAATTGTTTTGGGGGTACTTGCTCTGTGAATGAAATGGTGTCCATAAGAATTATAGCAGAACATGGCTCCATAATTCTTTTTGATTGATAAACATCCTCACTTTCAAATACCATAAAATACTGCAACTCAGTCATCGTAGAATCAACTGTTTTCACATCCCAGTCATCAGAAACAACTCCTGATATTATTACATCATTCATACAAAGTTTAAACACAGATGGTATTTGAATGACCTGAATCAGGCCGTACATATCAAATGTGACTTTATTCCAAACAATCCCATCAGGTATTGGTATAGTGGAAATGCTCACGAATGATAAGTCTCTGCGGACCTTGTGAGAAGAAAAATTGGGTTTCAGGACCTCATCCAACAGTTCCACTGTTGAAAGTTCAGGAAGATAATGACCATGTATTAGTAGACAAGAGTAATAACAAAGCCAATCCAAAGGAGGAATGCTAATATAGTCAAGAAAAGCCGCAGATAGTTCTATGGGAAAACAAAGTAATTTGTTTTGAGTCAAATTATCAACTTCCCTGTTTTTGAGAGTTCAGATGCGGAAGAGGCAGATGAGTTCGAAAAGGTGTCAGTGATGTCGGCAAAGTATCCAGAAGCAGTTTGTGCAAAAACTGAAACCGTATTTTCAAGAGGAGAACCATCACTGGTCTCCCATGGTGGTTTGTAATAGATGATGCAATCTGTCCGTGTAGAATTTGAGAGTGATCGGTCAACACTTTCTGTGTTGCTTATTGTAAGAGATGTTAGTGAAACTAATGAAAAATTATTTTCCACCCTCCCCAAGCTCGGAGAGGTGTCAGCGTTGCTGCTCAAAACTTGTAGAGTGATATCTTGACCAGTAGAGAGAGGGATTAGGGTACTACTAGTTGTTCCTCTTGTCCTGCCTTGCAGGATCGGCCACATGGTGTAACCTGACATTGTCGATGGAGACAAAGCGGATTTCTTTAGAGCCAGGCAGCGGTGGTAGAACAACAGTTCTGCTACCGTGTATTCCCAGGACTGGAACCGGTGCATGATAGGAAGGACCAACCTCCTTTTTCACTGCAACCTTTTCACATACTAGATCCCCAACCTTTGGAATCCAGCCAGTAGACGTTATTGGTACATCCTTAATTCCTAAGGAGGCAGCACTAGCAGAAGCATTGTCATCACGGAACTGTTGTAATTCCTCCAAGACAGTGACACGTTCATTTATGTCACAAGGTGTTTCTGCAGCCTCCATGCCAGGACCATCAATATCTGGAACATACATTTGAGTTGCAAACAGGCACCCATATGAAGTACGACCCCCTAGGGACCTTCTAGGCAGATTATTAAGTGCTCTCTGAAATCCATACAGGTGATTAAGCCAACTACAACCCATACCTGATACTCTGGCTGTTAAGGATTGCTTTAAATCTTGCTTTTGTAGCTCCATGACACTATTTCCCTTGGGATGAAATGGAGATGAGCAATGGTGTTAGACCCCTAATGAAGCCATGGCATCCCTAAATGCCCTTGAGTCGAAAGCAGGGTCCTTATCCAAGTGGAAATGTGCATATGCATATGTGCCGACAACAACTTGCAACTCTTTAATAACAGTCCGAGTGTAAATCGAGCGTTGGGGCCACACCCATAGAAATCTGGAGCAGGAGTCAACAGCAGCTAATATGTATTTATATGCACTGTCAGGTGTCAGAGGACCGCGATGTTCCAAGTATACACATTGTGATGGTTTGTTAGAAATTAGTAGGGGTGTCTGCAGTGGGCGTTTGACAGTGTACCCCTTAATTTGTTGGCATATATCACAACAAAGGACATACTGTTCGGTCTGTTTATATAGACCTGGCCACCAATAATGAGCCTGCAGTAATGATATTGTAGCTGCCACACCTACATGGGCAGAAGCAACCCGCTCATGCGCTGCTTTCATCAACTCTGGTCTCAGGTCTTTATTGGGAATTACTCAAAGTCCCACGCCTGGTATTTTTACTTCTGTGTCAAGCATGCCTCCCATCCGGTAGGAATATTTAATGGGTATCCTTTAGGTAAGGGTGTGCCATCAGCCGAGACTTTCACGGCAGCCAGTATTTCATTGTCTGGTTTAGTTGTAGAACGAGTTACTGCAACAACAGAAACCGTAGCTACTGCTGATTTGGCTGCTTCATCAGCCAATGTATTTCCAGCAACTTGTATTCCAACGCACTGGTGTCCAAGTGTATGTACAACATGGACATTTGGTAGAGTTTCCTTCAGATCCGCTACTTTTCCCCGCAGAAGTCTGTGTTTGATGGATTTACCCTTGGAATCTCCGAACCCATTCTGGCGCCAATAATGCAGATATTCATTGAAGGACTGGGCATAATAGTAGGAATCACAGACAATCAGCGTTAGCAGGTCAGGATCCATATGTTCCAGTGCCATCACCAGAGCCTTTAGCTCTGGTAGTTGTGCAGTGCAATCCCATAGGGTTTGCATAAAGGTATGTTGTGGATAGAACTTACTACCTTCCATATAACCACTTACAGCTGCGCAAGCAGTGGAGTATTGATGCTTTGTGACTATAGCAGGTTGTGCTGCGCCATCGGTGTACATGATTCTTTGATATTGATCAATAGATAATGTATCTGCCAGAACTGGGTATTCTAGTTCATATTGTAAAAAGTCTTGAGTTTTTAACATTGGGTCAAAAATATAGTCAACATCAGTGGCTGTCAAATATGTTGCCCTTTGGATCCAAAGTGGATGTAATGCTTTAGCGTTTAGAACGCTGGCTTTGGTAACAGCCTCCAGGGCTGGGATTGGAGATACAACAACAATGTGTTTCCCCTGGGCTAATGGTCTTTCTTTAATGACAGCCATCTGAACAGCAGTGAGAAGTTTCTCAGTGGGAGCAAAACGTTGTTCTGCTGTCGAGTACAAACGTAATGTGTATGCAATCTGGACTGTCTCACCCTCATTGAATATTATTCTGCTGTCGAGTACAAATGTAATGTGTATGCAATATGGACTGTCTCACCCTCATTGAATGTTACGTAGGTGAAACCAATGGCACAGCAATTTCTGTGATGACCAGATGTTTTTCATTGTCCCTTGTGTGTAGGTGTTGTGCTGCAAGCATGTCTTGTTGCAATGCTCTGAGGATGCGTATGTGTTCAACTGTCCAGAATTTACTGGAAAATTCAGGACTTATCAAATCATATAAGGGTTTGATGTGTGATGCATAATCTGGAATATACGTTCTGCCAAAATGTGGAAAACCCAATAGTGATAGGAGTTTTTTAATGGTATTTTGAGGTTGTAACTGTGTGCATTTTTTAAGAATTGTAGCGGCAGGCTCTTTGCTCCACTTGATAATTTGTATCCCAGAAACAGGACACTAGGGAACGCTATTTTTGTTTTTTTTTAAAGTTAAATTTAAAGCCAAATTCGGCAAATCCTACAAAAATGTGGGCCACCCATCTTAGATTTTGCAGTAATTTATTGTCTGTAAGGTATATATCATCTACATAGGACAATGCTTCAGGGTCAATGTCATGCAATATTGAAGTCACACGAGCCGCGAACAGTCCTGGACTGTTCTTGTACCCCTGTGGTAAATGACAGAGACTAGTGCGCTGAAACTTGTTAAGTCTCTACTTTCAGGTGCTATATTTTGGCAGAAGAAGCCATTGGAAATATCCAATGTTGTTTTGTATTTTTTGCGCACCATGTTGTTCATAAGTTTTGTATAGCATATGTGTGTGTAGGACTGTTTAAGTGTCTGTAGTCTAAGACTATTCTGTATGAATGGTCCGGTTTAGCTACAGGGAATAAAGGATTATTTATTGGTGAGACACAGGGTTCCATTACACGCTGGTACTCTGGTTGCGTGAGGATTTCCCTCTTGGGTGCTTCAGCATCATGTTTTATTGGGTATTGGGGTTGAGGATGGGGTTGATATTTTATTGGAATTACATGATAGGTGGAATCATTATCCCACCCTATGTGGTTGCGATATAACACGGGTGCCTGCACCAGTGCCCAATTAGGATTCTGAGAGCTCATCGGGAATAATAGGTGAGAAAGAAGGTTAGATAACCTCTTCCCCATATGGGCAAGTATGGACAAATTCAGGTGGCCAATCCTTTTCTGCCAGTAAAATATCATAAATGTTAACAATCTGGTCCCAAAGGATTGAGTCAATTGTATGTTCAATGTCTCCTTTTAGCAATATTGTTACTTTGTACACCCTGTTAGGCGTGGAGACATGCATGTCCGCAGTTTCAACTTGTAAGAAGCCATCAGTTGCTTTCACCTCCAGATGCTCTTGAAGATTCCTGTGAACTATTGTGACCTCTGCTGCGCTGTCTAGCAGAGCTAGCGCCCAGGTCTTGTTCTTCAATAGAGCTCTATTCTTGAGTGGCATGGTGAATTGCAACTGCTGCCACTTTTTAAATTGGGGTTTGTGTTGGGTAAGTTTCTCTTCTTTTTTAACAGAAACTTCTGTAGAGTGTTATGATTCTTGTCTCAGTTTCACGTACTCACTTCTTCGCTCTGACCATCCACCTCTCTCACTGCCTTTTTCCTGTGAGTCCTAAAAGGAACGAGATTGGCGTGTATCCGTATATTGATATCCGTCAGGCATTTTTATATTATCTATATTTCTGAGTTTATATCTATTCTGAGGGGTCTCCGAGTACGGAGATTCTCCCCTTTCTTTTTAAAGTGTTTGTCCTTTTTTATTCCAGCGTTTTTTAGAACGCTCAGGTGCTTGCTTGGTAGAATCTTTATTAGATTTACCCTAAAACTGGGGGTTCGTGGGTCTAGCTCCCAGACTATCTTGACCAATACTAGAGTAGGTCTCAGTGATAATCTTTGCAGCTCACATTCTTGACCCTGTGGAGGAACGTCCTGGAGCCGCTAGTGCAACTGCTTCTGCTTTAAGTTTACTTAATATAATTGAAGATACAGTGGCAAAATTACCCATAAGTTACATCCCTAAATCTAGGGCCGGGGCAGCCCCATATTTATCTTGAATTTTTTTTACACTTCCGAAAGATTAGCAATTGTCAGTGTACTGTATGCGGTAGTATAGAGCGTGGCAAATACCATGCCCCAAGTATCACAGTTTTCTACAGTGGGAACCATCCCAAATGGAAAGCACATAGTTAGTATACTATGTTTATCCTAAGGTCTTGTATGGGGAAATTCTGCTTCCAGTGCATTTATTTGTTTAGCAAGGACAATCAGAGGCAGCGTATAGTTCAAGAGAGTTTTATTGAAGTACTGCATCTTAGATAATGAAGCTATTATCGCAATAACTAGGATGATGAAGCACAATAAGATTAAAAGTGTGACAAGGAGAGTAAAAGACAAGAATACCGCTACCATATTGTCACTAGAGTTTGTAGAGATAGCTCGTACCTAGGCTATGTTAGAGCACAGCATGTTAAGCTCTAATACTGCCCTTCAGGTTCCCCCTGGGAAAACATCATCCCTCATACCTGAGCAAGAGGCCTGTAGTCTACATAAGCAGCTGTAGCAAAGCAATCAGCAATCAGCAATCAGCATACAGTTGTGGTCATCTAGCTAGAATCTCCCACTAACGTCCATGGGTAAAATGTAGTGTTTTTATAATAAAAGAGTTGATGTTACAAGAAAGGATCCCCATGCAAGAGTGTGTATGTTTTTGTGAACATTGGAGATGAAATGTAGAACTTTTGTCGGCAACCTATCTTATTGCAGCCTTGAGAAAAGCAGAGAGTGAAAGAAATGTCTTGTTAAGAATGTAATGCTGACCTAGGCGAAGAACAGCTAGATAGAGAAAATAAAACAAGACCGCAAATGTGGCTAATGTTAAAGTAATATAACAAAGCTAAAATAAAACATATCTAGGTTAAAGTGCACAGCGGCAGGCCTAGTTTACTAAAATAACGTGTATAAAACCATAGCTAAAATGGCTACACAACAGTATGACCCCTGAGCAGTATAAGGACAAGTTTAGGTCCTACAAAAAAAAAATGCCCAAACTTGGTTGGAGTGTGTAGATTCCTTTTGCAGGTTACTGGATGGTTGGGTGAAGGGCAGCAAGCGTATGAGGGGCTTTACAATTTGATTGCTTGAGAGCACTTTTACAGTCTTCGTTTTCCAGATCTGCGCCAGCACCTGATTGACAGCAAGCTGACTGACCCCAGGAAGCTTACACAGGAAGCAGACCATTGGGAGAGCACGAAGGTCCACAAGAGGTATGAGGGAGACCACGCCAAGGGTAGTCAAGGTCCCTCTCAGAAGAAATGGAGGGTGAGGGTAAACAGGGGGAGTTCTCTTAAGGGCCCCAACCTAGTTTCCAGAGTAAGGATTCCCAGCCCCCCAGTGAGAAGAAGCCATGGTTCACAAAAGGGAAACCTGCAGAGGCGGGTCCCCGTAAATGTTATGCATGTGACCAGGTGGGTCACATGTGAGGGGATCCTAATGTCCCAAGGGGACACCGGCACCCACTGGTGCTCAGTCACAGGGTTTGGCCAGTGTAGCCCTTGGGGAGGAGTTGGTTCCAGGTGAGTGGGAGCCAGCTGAGATGACCTTTGTCTCACTAGGTGACAGTGTGATGGTCCAGAGAACCCTGGTGCCTGAAAACATTAAGATGTACAAGCAGTGGGTGACCATTATTGGACAGGGGGTGGAGGCTCTGAGAGACACAAAAGCCAGTGTGACTACAGTGAGGAATCACCTTCTCAAGAGCAGATAGATCCCTGTGTACTTCACCAAGTAGTTGCAGTGGACAACTCAGAGCGCCTGTGCAGAATGGCACAGGTTCCCTTTGAATGGAGGGCTTCTCAGGTCCCTTGAAAGTAGCTATGAGTCCAAACATGCCTGTGGATTGTTTGCTTGGCAATGACCTGGAGGATTCCGCTTGGAAGGAGGTGGAACACAGGTCACACTTGGAGATGTTGGGTCTGCCTCGGTGTGTGTGTGTGTCTACCCGGTCAAAGGGAGGCCTGCCTGGGTGGTCAGAAGCCTTTGGAGCCTGAAACAGTGGCCAAGGGGTCCCCCAGTAGGAGGAAGGGCAAGGGGCACGGGAAACTGGCCCCAGAAGTTCCCACGGTCCAGGAGGAGGCTGCGCCTGAGGGTGATGCCCCGGAGTCTACAGGGGAACAGGTGGCTGAGCTGGGGAAGGCCCCTGAGCTGTTACAATGGCAGCAGGAGGGGGGGACTAGGGAGGCATTCTGTGAGGCACAGTGAGTATGCCATATTCTGAAGAGTTAGCAGAAGCAGGCTGCAGACCAGGCGGCTGACAAGGAGCCAGGATCACATCTGATCTATTGGGAGGATGGGCTCCTATATATGAGCCTAACGTTGCTGAGCCTGGGTCTGCCCATATGATGGTGATACCCCAGTGCTTCAGAACCTTCCTACTAGTTCTGGCTCATGATGTGCCTTTAGCTGGACATTTGGGGCGGGACAAGCCCTTTGGGTAGCTTGTCACTCACTTTCACTGGTCACTAATGCACATGCACTTAGATTCACATTGTAGGTCCTGCCAAAACTTGTCAGGCAAGTGCCAAGAGTAGGGGAAAATGCAAGGTTCCCCTCCAACCTTTTCCTGTGGTTAGTACCCCCTTTGAGAGTGTTGGTATTGACATTGTGAGGCCTCAGGATCCCAAGACATCCATGGGCAACAATTTTATCCCGTTCTTTGTGGACCATGCCACCCGGTACCCAGAATCCATACCTCTGAGGTCAATCACCTCTGCTGTGGTGGGATGTGCTTTGATGGGGGTTTTTGCCCGCATGGGGGACCCCAAGGGAGTGGTATCTGATAGGGTACCAACTTCATATATACTTAAATGCAGTTTCTGTGGCAGGAGTGTGGAGTAACGTATAAGTTCACCACTCCTTACGACCCCCCAAAGCAATGGTCTGCCAGAGCCCTTGAGGCATGAGTGGGACATCCTCTTGCCATGCCTTCTGTTCGCATATAGGGAGGTACCTCAAAAAGGGCTTGGATTTAGAATAAACCCCTCCAGGATGTATTCAGTTACATGCTGGCTCTCAGGAACCAGACTGCCCACTTTAGGGCTCTTGCACATGAGAACCTAGAAGAGAGACAGGAAGACATAAAATGCTGGTATGACCAGAATGCCACTTTGGCCGAGTTTCAGCCTGACCAGAAAGTGTGGGTAATGGTGCCAGCAGAGCCTAGGTACCTCCAGGACAAGTGGATTGGGACATTTGAGGTGGTGGAGTGCAAGAGCAAAGTTAAGAACTAGGTGAACTTGCGGACTTCCAGGAACCCCTTAAGGGTCCAACATGTGAACTGCCTCAGGCCACACTTTGAGTGGACTGAATTGTCCATGCTCCTATCAACAGATGACGGGGTGGAGGAAGAGAGTGAGCCTCTTCCTGACCTCCTATCTGCTACAGAGAAGGATGGGTCAGTGAAGGGTATGAAACTCTCCCCCTCCCTGACCTCGGAACAACAGAGGGACTATCGCCAAGAGTTGGGTAAGTTTGCCTCCCTGTTCTCCTTCATTCCAGGGAGCACACGCTTGTGTACACATGAAGTGGACACTGGGGACAGTCCACCTGTAAAAACAGAAGGTTTACAGGGTGACTGATAAGGTCAGGACTAGCATCAAAGAGGAGGTATCAAAGATGTTAACCCGAGGGGTAATTAAGTTTTCCATTAGTCCTTGGGCCAGCCCAGTGGTCTTGGTACCAAAGGCTGCTGCTCCTGGTGCCACTCTGATTCTGTGTGGATTACTGGGGTCTCAATGCGGTCACTAAAACTGACTTTCACCCCATCCCCAGAGCTGATGAGCTCTTTGATCGATTGGGAGCTTCCAAATACCTTAGCACCTTTGACTTGAAGTCTGGATATTGGCAACCTGATTCAACTGAGGGGGCCAAGGGGAGGTCAGCATTTTCTATCCCAGATGGGCACTAACAGTTTAAAGTAATGCCTTTGGGATGAAAAATGCAACTTCCACCTTTCAGAGGTTGTAAACCAGGTCTTGGCTGGACTGGATGATTTCAGTGCAGCCTACCTGGACGACATTACTGTGTTCATCTTCATTAGGAGGAACACCTGTAGCACCTCTGCAAAGTGTTGGAGACCCTGCAAAAGGCAGGCCTCACTATTACAGCTACTAAGTGCCAAATAGTGCAGGGTTCGTAGGAGCATCCCAAAACCCATATAGGGTGAGTGCCTTTTTAGGCCTCACTGGCTATTGTAGAAGGTTTGCTAAGGGGTATGGCACCATTGAGCTCCCTTGAATGAGTTGACTTCCAAGAAGCAACCAAAGAAGGTGATCTGGACAGAGTCTTGCCAGACAGCTTTTGATGCCCTGAAGGCAGCCATGTGCACAGCACCTGTGCTGAAGGCACTTGATTTCTCCAAGGAGTTTGTTGTGCAAACTGATGCTTCAGAGCATAGCATAGGAACAGTCTTATCACACTTAAATGAAGAGGGCCTAGATCAACCTGTAGCCTTCATTAGCAGCAGGTTACTCCCTAGGGAACTTAGGTGGGATGTAATTGAGTGTGAAGCTTTTGCTGTGGTCTGGGTGCTGAAGAAGCTAAGACCCTACTTTTTTGGGACTCACTTTCGGGTTCAGACAGACCACAGGCCCCTCAGATGATTAATGCAGATAAGGGGTGTTAGAAATGGGGTCTTTGGTTGGCAGTCAGGTTACCCCCTGTCCAAGCAAGGACCCTCACTCTAGTCAGGGTAAAAGAGAATCACCCTCAGCTAACCCCTGCTTACCCCCTTGGTGGCTTGGCACGAGCAGTAGGTTTAAATTGAGAGTGCTAGGTGTAGAGTATTTGTACCAACACACACAGTAACTTAATGAAAACACTACAAAATGACACAACACAGGTTTAGAAAAATAGAAAATATTTATCTAAAAAAACAAGACGAAAATGACAAAAATCCACAATACACAAGTCAAGTTATCAATTAAAAAGCAAAAAGAGTCTTCATGTATTTTTAAACACACACTAACACTGTTAGCGTGAAAATGTACCTGGGGTTTGTCAAAAATAACCCCGTACGGGTGAGTGTGCTTCAAAAAGGGCTTGCGATGCGTCGATTTCACTCACGAGTGAGACCTTACAATGTTCCTCCTTTCTTCGGGTCAGGCGCGATATTTCTTCTCTCTGCAGGAGAGCGATGCGTCGATCCGGTCAGCACTATCGGTTCCAGGCAGGCCTTGTGTCGTTTTTACACGCCCAGCGGTACTTGTGTCAGAAATCAAGCAGCACGATGATCCGAAAACCACGCAGCGCGGGTTGCGATCTCCCAGCCTCCGTCAGCGATGCTGCATGTTGTTTCTCCAGCTCCGTGTGCCGATTCTTCGGTCGCGTTACAGGCGAGTGTCGATTTTCAGCTGAGAAGGCGGAGGCGCGTTGATTTCCCAGCCGCAGTTCGGAGTCGCGTTGATCTTTTCTCCACATGGCGTTCTGTGCATGGATTTCTTCCTCTTAGGCTGCCAGCTTCTCCTTTCAGGGTCCCAAGAACTGCATGGGCACCACAGGGCAGAGTAGGAGTCTCTGTCTCTCTAGAAGCTCCAGGTGCTGGCAGAGAGAAGTCTTTGCTGTCCCTGAGACTTCAAACAACAGGAGGCAAGCTCTAAATCAAGCTCTTGGAGATCTTCACCAGATGGAAGGCACACAAAGTCCAGTCTTTGCCCTCTTACTCTTACAGAAGCAGCAACTGCAGGATAGCTCCACAAAACATAGTCACAGGCAGGGCAACTCTTCTTCCTCAGCTCTTCAGCTCTTCTCCAGGCAGAGGTTCCTCTTGGTTTACAGAAGCCTTCTAAAGTCTATGATTTTGGGTGCCCTTTTTATAACCAATTTCTCCTTTGAAGTAGGCCTACTTCAAAACAAAGTCTCTCTTGAATGTGAAATACTGCCTTGCCCAGGCCAGCCCCCAGACATTCACCAGGGGGATGGAGACTGCATTGTGTGAGGGCAGGCACAGCCCTTTCAGGTGTGAGTGACCACTCCGCTCCTCCCTCCTAGCACTGATGGCTCATCAGGAAATGCAGGCTACACCCCAACTCCCTTTGTGTCACTGTCTAGTGTGAGGTGCAACCAGCCCAACTGTCAAACTGACCCAGACAGGGAATCCACAAACAGGCAGAGTCACAGAAATGGTATAAGCAAGAAAAGCTCACTTTCTAAAAGTGGCTTTTTCAAACACACAATCTTAAAATCAACTTTACTAAAATATGTATTTTTAAATTGTGAGCTCAGAGACTCCAACGTCCACATGCACATCTGCTCCCAAAGGAAATCTGCACTTAAATCAGGTTTAACGGTAGCCCCCATGTTATCCTATGAGAGGGACAGGCTTTGCAACAGTGAAAAATGAATTTAGCAATATTTCACTGTCGGGACATATAAAAAAACATTACTATTAGTCCTACCTTAACCATACACTGCACCCTGCCCTTAGGGCTACCTAGGACCTGCCTTAGTGGTGACTTACATGTATGAAAAGGGAAGGTTTAGGCCTGGCAAGTGGGTCCACTTGCCAAGTCGAATTTGAAGTTAAAAACTGCACACACAGACACTGCATTGGCAGGTCTGAGACATGATTACAGAGCTACTTATGTGGGTGGCACAATCAGTGCTGCAGGCCCACTAGTAGCATTTGATTTACCGGCCCTGGCACCACTAGTGCACTTTACTAGGGACTTACTAGTAAATCAAATATGCCAATCATGGATAAACCAATTACATACAATTTACACAGAGAGTATATGCACTTTAGCACTGGTTAGCAGTGGTAAAGTGCTCATAGTTCAAAAGCCAACAGCAACAGGTCAGAAAAAATAGGAGGTAGGAGGCAAAAAGATTGGGGATGACCCTGCATTAACTCAAAAGTCTAACAAGGGGTGAGAACCCAAAACAGTGGAGGTGGTCCAATTCCCTACAGGGGATGGACTGTACAGTGGAACACCACCCTGGCACAGCACATGCCAATGCTGATAATCTGTCCAGATTCTTCCACCTTAGTGATGAGAACTCTCATGAGGTTGGGTAGTTTCTCCCCACTTTGAGCTGGGGGACACAAGTGTTAGACTTTGCATCCTTGGCATGATCTACCCTAACTTTTTTGCCTCAGCTTCCCAGGTTGTTGATCTGTGCTGGACTCCGTTTTTGCTGTTTTTGATACACTGGGCACTTTACCACTGCTAACCAGTGCTAAAGTGCAAGTGGTCCTATGTAAAATGTATGTATTATTTTCTATCCATGATTGACATATTCGAATTACTAGTAAGTCCCTACTAGAGTGCACTAGAGGTGCCCAGGGCCTGTAAATCAAATGCTACTAGTGGGCCTGTAGCACCGGTGGTGCCACCCACATTAGTAGCCCTGTAAAAATTGCTCAGACCTGCCACTGCAGTGTCTGTGCAGTTTTAAACTGATAACTCAACTTGGGAAGCGTACCTACTTGCCAGGCCTAATCCTTCCCTTTTTATACATATAAGGCACCCCTAAGGTAGGCCCTAGGTAGCCCCATGGGCAGGGTGCAGTGTATGTTAAAGGTGGGACATGTACTGATGGGTGTTACATGTCCTAACAGTGAGCTGTGAACAATTTGTGTGCATATATGTATATTCAGATGATGTTGTATTTGTTAATGGAGCTTGGAGAGTAGTATGCTCACATTTTGTCCACAAAAGGTGGAGCCTGATGCTTACTATGCTTATGTTTGTGCCACAAAAGGTGGAGCAGGCATTCACTGCCTCACATATATTCCACAGAAGCTGGAGTCTGGCACTTACTAAGATTCCATACAAGTTGGAGGCTGGCACTTATTAACCTACGCTCACATATATGTATAAAGAAGAGTGCAGCAAGAACCAGGCCCTAACCTTTGTGACATAAATGTGTACACAGTTAACACCAGTTCCACTTTCTATGGATTAAATATGTATCTTAAGCGCTGTTAGAAATGGGGTTTTTGGTTGGCAGTCAGGTTACCCCCTGTCCAAGCAAAAGCCCTCACTCTAGTCAGGGTAAGTCACACACAATCCAAGATTATCCTGTGTCCACCCTCTGGTAGCTTGGCACGAGCAGTCAGGCTTAACTTAGAAGGCAATGTGTAAAGTATTTGTGCAATAAATCATACAATACCACCATATAGCACTACAAAAATACACCACACAGTGTTTAGAAAAATATATAATATTTATCAGGATAATTGTAGGTCAAAAAGAATAAAGTTGCAATGGAAAATTGTAGAGATATCACTGAAAAGTGATATAAAGGGGGTCATTCTGACCTCGGCGGTAAAAGGCCCTTACCGCCGGTCATAAGACCGCCATCATACCGCCACGGCCGCGGTAAACCGCCACGGTCATTCTGACCTCCAACTGCCAAACCGCCGAAAACCCGACATCCACGGAAGGCCGCCTCATCAGCGGGCAGCGAAAAACTGGAGATGACCAAACCTCCACCGCCACGCCAACACAAACACGCTCATGCCATTACGACCCACGAATCCACGCGGCGGTCTTTCAACCGCGGTATTCCATTGGCGGTACACACCGCCGCGGTCAAAATACACATACCCTTACAAAACACAGCCACATTGGACAATTCGAAATACACACACCTAATACACATACACACACCACTCCCACACACCCAATCCAATATAAAACACACACCCACATCACCCACAAACCCCCACATATCGAAATTCTGAGAGAAGGCGCAATACACAGATAGAGAGCACAGGGAACGCAAACCACTACACACACAGGAACCCAACATCATCAACCACACCACATCTACGCACACATCACCACACACCACCACTCACATCTCCACAAACACCACCCCACACCTCATCCACACCACCCCATGGCACCCCCAAGACACCCCAGGTTTTCGGACCAAGAACTCAGGGTCATGGTGGAGGAAATTATAAGGGTAGAGCCCCAGCTCTTCGGCACACAGGTGCAACACACCACAATAGCCAGGAAGGCGGAGCTATGGCAAAGGATCGTCGACAGGGTCAACGCTGTGGGACAGCATCCCAGAAACCGGGAAGACATCCGAAAGCGCTGGAACGACCTACGGGGGAAGGTACGGTCGATGGTCTCAAGACACAACATCGCTGTGCAGAAGACTGGCGGCGGACCCCCACCCACTCCACCCGAATTCACAGCATGGGAGCAAGAGGTCTTGAACATCCTGCATCATGCGGGCCTCGCTGGAGTAGGCGGAGGAATGGACTCTGGTAAGTCTAATCTCAACACCCCCCCCCAACCACCAGCATGCCAACCCACACCCCCACCCTTACCCCCAACCCCCCAGCACACATCCTCCCTGCCAATGTCTCACCAGCACAACCCACCCAACCCCAAACCAAACCCTGAATGCCAACACAAACCATGGACACACATCACCTATGCATGACCACTGCACATACCCATCCCCCCCCACAAACCACCCTCACAACTCCTCCCACAAGGGAATGCCAGCACTGGGGGACAAGGGCACCCACAAATCGCATGCCATGGAACACACAGAAGCAATAACCATACTCTTTTACCCCTGCAGGGCCCGAACGCCAACACACCGGCCAGGAGGGTCCAGATTTGTCCATCCCACCCCCAGAACAGTCCCCCAGTGAGGACAGCAGCTCTGTCGACCTAGAACCTGATGACCAGCCCGGACCATCGGGGACCTCTGGACAGTCGGTTCCCCACACACAGACACAGGCCACAGCAGACCTAACCCCCTCTGGGAATATCAGCACAGCTCCCACCCAGCGGGCCCATGGCTCTGTCTCCAGGACAGGTCAAGCAGCAGTGTGTCCGCCACTACAGGGCACCCAGGCTGACCCAACACCCCAACAACAACAGGGACCTGGGGGCAGTGGTAGTGGGCACACCGTCCAGGGGACAGAGGCCCGGGGAAACAGGGCAACTGGGAGGGCTGCAGTGCGACAGGGGGGGGAGGACAGGCCCAGGGAACCGACTCTCTAAGAGGCCCTCACCACCATCATGGGAGCATACCACCGCTCCCAGGAGACGATGGCGACGGTACTGGCCAGGATCCAGGAGATCCAGGCACAGCAGGAGGAACGGTACATGGGGTTCAGAGAGGAGCTCAGGAACATCGTCCTGGCCCTCAACCAAATAGTCACCACATTGCGGGACCATGTGGCACCCCAAAGGGCCCCTGTCATCAGCCTGGACCAGGAACAGCCTACCACCTCCGCCGGCGCAAGTGGACAGGAGGCCCCCACACAACGACAGGCCACCAGAACCCCACCTCCTGCTGAAGATCAACCACCCCGCAAGAGGAACCTGAGATCACAAAGGAAGACAGAGTAGGATGCCAAGACCCCCACCAGCATAAGATACCCCCTGATGTCATCCCACTGTCCCACATTGTCACCCTGTCCAACCTTGAACTGCCCCTGCTCCATCCTTCCACAGGCATATGGACAATGCACTTGTGCGACTGAGAACTGGACTCTGCCATGGACATTACTCCACCCCCACCCATCACCGTTTTACTATCATGGACCTGTATGTAGCACTTAAAATAAATCACTAATTGCACTTAAAAAACTCAGGAGTCTGCTTGTATTCTTAACAAATATATTACACATAACGGTTCAAAAATGTTCAGTTACATTGTGATGACAACATACCAATGACAATAAGCTGTAGTCTATGGGCAAACAAAGCAGAAGTCACGCTGTGGGTCATACAGCTCTGAAAAGGGAAGGGAAAGTCACAATTAAGTGTAAAGGAACTGGGGGGAAACACAGAAAGTAGAGATGCAGGAGGCCTGAAGTAAATGTAAAATGGCGTGGGGGATTCTTACCTGTGTGCTACTGAAAATACTGTTGTATAATTGTGTCCCTGTTGTCCGTGTCGTCCCCGTCGTCTTCCTCCTCTTCACTCTCCACAGGCTCCACAGCTGCTACAACACCACCATCTGGACCATCCTCCTGCAGGAAAGGCACCTGGCGTCGCAATGCAAGATTGTGAAGCATACAGCAGGCCACGATGATCTGGCACACCTTCTTTGGTGAGTACATTAGGGATCCACCTGTCATATGCAGGCACCTAAACCTGGCCTTCAGGAGGCCGAAGGTCCTTTCTATGATCCTCCTAGATCGCCCATGGGCCTCAATGTACCGTTCCTCTGCCCTGGTCAGGGGATTCCTCACTGGGGTCAGTAGCCACGGCAGGTTGGGGTAACCAGAGTCACCTATTAGCCACACACGCTGCCTCTGTAGCTGTTTCATCACATAAGGGATGCTGCTATTTCGCATAACATACGCGTCATGCACTGACCCAGGGAACTTGGCATTTACATGGGAGATGTACTGGTCTGCCAAACAGACCACCTGCACATTCATAGAATGGTAATTTTTTCTGTTTCTGTACACCTGCTCATCGTCTTTTGGGGGGACTAAGGCCACATGGGTCCCATCAATCGCACCAATGATGTTGGGGATATGTCCAAGGGAATAGAAATCACCCTTCACAGTGGCCAAATCACCCTCCTCAGGGAAAACAATGTAGCTCCGCATGTATTTCGTCAGGGCAGACAACACTCTGGACAAAATCTTGGAAAACATAGGCTGAGACATCCCTGATGACATGGACACTGTTGTCTGAAAAGACCCACTTGCCACAAAATGGAGTACTGACAGAACCTGCACCAGAGGGGGAATCCCTGTGGGTTGGCGGATGGGGGACATCAGGTCTGGCTCCAGCTGGGCACACAGTTCATGTATAGTGGTTCTGTCAAGTCGGTATCGCAGTATTATATGACGTTCCTCCATTGTCGACAGGTCCACCAGCAGTCGGTACACGGGAGGATTCCTCCTTCTCCTCGCAAGTCCCAGCGGACGGTGCCTAGGAAGGACAACATGGAGTACAGAGTCAAGCAACCCACAGGTACGTAACTACAGCTTGCACAGTACACGAATCGCTATGCATTGAATGGCTTGTATGAGTGGCAATGCAAGGCCTAGGCCTGTGTGACGCAGTAGAAATTAAGCCATGTGGGCCCTTGAAATGGCGGCTGCCTGACCTGAGAAGTGTGACAGTGGGATGTGAGGTCAATGCACTGGCGTGGCACACCGTGGCGGTAGGCGGTCGAAGACCGCGGCGCCAAGCCGCATTGGTTAACATTGAACCCTATGGGTTTCAGGAGCCAATGACGAGGTGCGCCGGCGGTCGCGGTACGCACAGCCGCGGTACGCACCGCCGCGGGCGTGACCGCCATTTTCTATCTGATTAATCACTCGAGACCTGATCATCCACAGGAGAGGACCTATACTGCAAGTGCTGCTGTGAACTCGGTCTGGAAGAGACAATGGCTGCTGCGACTGGGGAAAGGGCCCCTGCCTTCACTTCAGAAGAGTTGGAGAAACTTGTGGATGGGGTCCTGCCCCAGAATGCTCTACTCTACGGTCCTCCAGACCAACAGGTAAGTACACTGGGTGCACGTTGAATGGGCTATGCCTGGGTTTTGGATGGTGGATGTAAGATGGCGGGGTGGGGAGAGAATGAGGAGTGCAAGGCACGACAGATGAGAGCATGTGCCGCATGGCAAGGTTGGGGGGGGGCAATCAAATCTAACATGCAGAGAATTAATGATATTTACTTTTCCACCCTGTACATGTCAAATAGGTCAGCGCCCATCAGAAACTCGACATTTGGCGTGCCATCGCCAAGGACGTCCGGGACCTGGGGGCCCACAAAAGACGGGGCACCCACTGCCGAAAGAGGTGGGAGGACATCCGCCGCGGGACCAGGAAGACCGCCGAGTCTCTGCTGGGGATGGCCTCCCAACGTAGGAGGGGTGCCAGCAGACAATTGACCCCCCTGATGTCCCGGATCCTGGCGGTGTCCTACCCCGATTTGGATGGGCGCGTGAGGACATCACAGCAGACACAAGGGGGTGAGTACCAGTACATTCAGCTATCTTTACACGCAGTGGAGGCATCTGGGTGGGGGAGGAGGGCTGTGGGTGACATTAGGCCAGGGCACTTTCTGTAGTGTAGTCCCCTCCTTTAGGCATGGCCCTGTGCCCCGCCCCCAACCTCTGTAGGGTGCCAAGTACAGCAATCGATGGTCCAGCATTACCCATGTGCGCATTTGTTGTCCATTGACCTGTTGGCCTAGTCACAAGTACTGAGGAGTGTACCCCGATTGCGCGACGTAGTGCATGAGGCTACTGTATCTGTCCTCTCCGCCAACGGTGTTGACAATGCATGCACTCAACCTGTCTTTATGTCTCCCCCACCCTTTTTCTTTATCTTCTTGTGCATGTGTGCATTAGCATCATCAGGCGGAGGAGAATTGGCATCGGAGCACGAGGGAGCTGCAACTCACAAGGCCCCGGTGGGCCATGGTACAGACACCGAGGTCACCAGTGATACGGAGGGCGAGGGGAGCACCACAATGGGGACCCGTGGTGACACCAGCGACACCGACACGTCCTCGGATGGGAGCTCCCTAGCGGTGGTGGCAAAATCCGTGCCCCCCGCCTCAACAGGTACAGCCGCCACCCAGCGCACCAGCTCCGCCCTCCCAGCAGCCCCTCAGCCTTCGCTCCGTGCCCGCTCGCCCAAGAAGGCGGGCATCTCCTTCGCCCCAGGCACCTCAGCCCCTGCCCCTGTTACCCCTGCTGCCCTCAGTGAGGAGGTCATTGACCTCCTGAGGACCATCATTGTTGGGCAGCCTACCCTTTTGAATGCCATCCAGGGGGTAGAGAGGGAGGTGCATCGGAGCAATGCATACCTGGAGGGCATTCATTCGGGCCAGGCTGCCCATCAACGATCGTTCACTGCTCTGGCCTCAGCACTGACGGCAGCCATTGTCCCCGTTTCCAGCCTCCCTCTACTAACTGCCTCCTCCCTGTCTCTGTCTCCTGTTCCTCAGCCTATCCCATCCACACCATCTGACCAGCCTGCACACACCTCAACACCCAAGGGCAGCTCATCCAGACATAAGCACCACAGATCCCACAAGCATTCACCCAAGCAACACCCAGTTGCAGACATGGCAACAGTCACTACCACCTCTGTGTCCCCCTCCTCCTCGTCTCCCTCCTCCCTCCCTGTGACATCTCCACTCACACCTGCATGCACGCCACCATCAGCCAGTATTTCCACCACCAGGACACCCTCCAGTACAGTCCGCACACGTGCAGTCACCACCCCCACTGCCATTTACACGTCCCCTGTGTCCTGTCCCAGTGTGTCTGTCACCCCTCTTCCAAGACACACAAACGCAGGCAGCCACCCACCCAACAGCCAACCACCTCACCACAGCCTACGTTACAAGCACCTGCACCCACAGACAGCACACCTGACTCTCCTACAACCACATCCTCTTCCTCCACTCCCATAACCACTAAACCTACCCTTTACCTTGGTCCTAAAAAACTTTACCTCTCCACAGTTAACCTCTTTGCCCCACCTGACCCACCCCCTCCATCTGGGAAGAGTCCCAAGAGCACCTCAGCCACCACCAGCTCTGCTTCAAGTCTCAACATTGTGCATGGGTTTTGGAGTCCACCCTTTCCCAGCACTGACACTTCGGCCAGCAGCAAGGGGACAGCCAGCCACCCCCCCCTGGTAAGAGGACCCGTAAAGCCAAGGGCCACCGCGAGAAGGCTGACACGGCTGCCCCCAAGGAGCAAAGTCCTGGGCCGTCACCTGCCACAACATCCAGGGGAGGCAAGGGCCAGAGAGCCTCATCTAAGGAGGGCAAGGGCAGCAGGGCGGAGAAGTCAGCCAGCAGGGGCGCGGAGCAGGAGGGCCCCACAAGCCCCATTCCGGGTGTGACGGAGGACACCCACGGGCCCAGGACTCCGTCACAGAAGGGTCCAGCAACTGGACGGTCGGAGGGTGACTAAGCAGGGAGTCCTGGCCAGGTCAGGCTCCCTTGAAAGACACGACAAGCACCGCTGAAGAGGGCCCCGCCGTGAAGATAGGCACCGCTGAAGAGGGCCCCGCCGTGAAGATAGGCACCGCTGAACAGGGCCCCGCCGTGCAGAAGGGCACCGCTGAAGAGGGCCCCGCCGTGAAGATAGTCACCGCTGAAGAGGGCCCCGCCGTGAAGATAGTCACCACTGAAGAGGGCCCCGCCGTGAAGATAGGCACCGCTGAAGAGGGCCCCGCTGTGCAGAAGGGCACCGCTGAAGAGGGCCCCACCGTGAAGATAGGCACCGCTGAAGAGGGCCCCGCCGTGAAGATAGGCACTGCTGAAGAGGGCCCCGCCGTGCAGAAAGGCACCGCTGAAGAGGGCCCCGCCGTGAAGATAGGCACCGCTGAACAGGGCCCCGCCGTGAAGATAGGCACCGCTGAACAGGGCCCCGCCGAGCAGAAGGGCACCGCTGAAGAGTGCCCTGCCGTGAAGATAGGCACCGCTGAAGAGGGCCCCGCCGTGAAGATAGGCACCGCTGAACAGGGCCCCGCCGTCTCAAGCACCGCTCCGCTGGGCCCTTCCTGTCAAGCACTGCTCCGCTGGGCCCCGCTGTCTCAAGCACCGCTCCGCTGGGCCCTGACGTCTCAAGCACTGCTCCGCTGGGCCCTTCCTGTCAAGCACCGCTCCGCTGGGCCCTTCCTGTCAAGCACCGCTCCGCTGGGCCCCGCCGTCTCAAGCACCGCTCCGCTGGGCCCTGCCGTCTCAAGCACTGCTCCGCTGGGCCCTTCCTGTCAAGCACCGCTCCGCTGGGCCCCGCCGTCTCAAGCACCGCTCCGCTGGGCCCTGCCGTCTCAAGCACCGCTCCGTTGGGCCCTGCCGTCTCAAGCACCGCTCCGCTGGGCCCCGCCGTCTCAAGCACCGCTCCGCTGGGCCCTGCCGTCTCAAGCACCGCTCCGCTGGGCCCAGCCGTCTCAAGCACCGCTCCGCTGGGCCCTGCCGTCTCAAGCACTGCTCCGCTGGGCCCTTCCTGTCAAGCACCGCTCCGCTGGGCCCCGCCGTCTCAAGCACCGCTCCGCTGGGCCCTGCTGTCTCAAGCACTGCTCCGCTGGGCCCTTCCTGTCAAGCACCGCTCCGCTGGGCCGCGCCGTCTCAAGCACCGCTCCGCTGGGCCCTGCCGTCTCAAGCACCGCTCCGCTGGGCCCCGCCGTCTCAAGCACCGCTCCGCTGGGCCCCGCCGTCTCAAGCTCCGCTCCGCTGGGCCCTGCCGTCTCAAGCACCGCTCCGCTGGGCCCCGCCGTCTCAAGCACCGCTCCGCTGGGCCCTGCCATCTCAAGCACTGCTTCGCTGGGCCCTTCCTGTCACGCACCGCTCCGCTGGGCCCCGCCGTCTCAAGCACCGCTGGCCCATTGACAGTGCCGGATCCGTGTCGAGCTAGTGTTCACGCTGCACTCTGGGCACGATGCCTCCTCCAATACCTGTGGAGTCTGTAATCCACCTGATGGCCTATGTGTCTGCACTCCCCAGGATGGCACAGTGGGCAGCCCACCCACTGTAGAGCCTTGAGAGACTGTGGCTTTGCACTCCCCAGGATGGCACAGTGGGCAGCCCACCCACTGTAGAGACTTGAGAGACTGTGGCTTTGCACTCCCCAGGATGGAACAGTGGGCATGGTGGACCCTTCGTGGATCTGGCGTCGTGGACTCATGTGGCTGAGGTGACCCCCTTTCCATTGTGTCTTAAGTCTTTAGAATATAAACAAAGTCTCTTTCAAGCACAAGTACCTGGTTTAGCGTGTAAAAATCTCCTTAGAGGGCCACAAAAGAAGAGGTGCGTGGAAAAAGGGTGTGTGCGTCGATTTCTCCTCAGCACACACGGACTTGCGTCGTTATTTTCCACGCGGGGAAGTTGTGCGTCATTTTCCGGCGCGCGGACAGTCTCTTTCTGTGGATCGCGGGGATTACCAGATGTCCCGGGTCTGTGCGTGGATTTTCCTGCTTGTTTTCCGGCTGCGCGTTGTTCTGCGGGGCTGCACATTGAAATTACGATCTCACAGCAGGCATTGCGTCGATTTCTCCTCTAGAGGTCGGGCGGCGTTGTCCTTGCGAAGCCGTGCGTCGGATTTCCGGTCGTCCCCAGAGCGTCGCGTTGATCAGCGTCGGTGTGCGGCGTTTTTCTCGCCGCGGCACAAGCTGTGCGTCGAAATTTTCAGCGCACGGAGCGTCCAAGTGAAAAAGGGAAGTCTTTTTGGTCCTGAGACTTCAGGGAACAGGAGGCAAGCTCTATCCAAGCCCTTGGAGAGCACTTTCACAGCCAGACAAGAGTTCAGCAAGGCAGCAGGCCAACAGCAAGGCAGCAGTCCTTTGTAGAAAGCAGACAGGTGGGATGTCTTGCCTGGCATGTTACCCCCATTTTTCAATGTATATATGTTGTTTTAGTTGTATGTGTCACTGGGACCCTGGTAACCCAGGGCCCCAGTGCTCATAAGTGTGCCTGAATGTGTTACCTGTGTAGTGACTAACTGTCTCACTGAGGCTCTGCTAATCAGAACCTCAGTGGTTATGCTCTCTCATTTCTTTCCAAATTGTCACTAACAGGCTAGTGACCATTTTTACCAATTTACATTGGCTTACTGGAACACCCTTATAATTCCCTAGTATATGCTACTGAGGTACCCAGGGTATTGGGGTTCCAGGAGATCCCTATGGGCTGCAGCATTTCTTTTGCCACCCATAGGGAGCTCTGACAATTCTTACACAGGCCTGCCACTACAGCCTGAGTGAAATAACGTCCACGTTATTTCACAGCCATTTTACACTGCACTTAAGTAACTTATAAGTCACCTATATGTCTAACCTTTACCTAGTAAAGGTTGGGTGCAAAGTTACTTAGTGTGAGGGCACCCTGGCACTAGCCAAGGTGCCCCCACATTGTTCAGAGCCAATTCCCTGAACTTTGTCAGTGCGGGGACACCATTACACGCGTGCACTACATATAGGTCACTACCTATATGTAGCTTCACAATGGTAACTCCGAATATGGCCATGTAACATGTCTATGATCATGGAATTGCCCCCTCTATGCCATCCTGGCATAGTTGGCACAATCCCATGATCCCAGTGGTCTGTAGCACAGACCCTGGTACTGCCAAACTGCCCTTCCTGGGGTTTCACTGCAGCTGCTGCTGCTGCCAACCCCTCAGACAGGCAGCTGCCCTCCTGGGGTCCAGCCAGGCCTGGCCCAGGATGGCAGAACAAAGAACTTCCTCTGAGAGAGGGTGTGACACCCTCTCCCTTTGGAAAATGGTGTGAAGGCAGGGGAGGAGTAGCCTCCCCCAGCCTCTGGAAATGCTTTGTTGGGCACAGATGTGCCCAATTCTGCATAAGCCAGTCTACACCGGTTCAGGGACCCCTTAGCCCCTGCTCTGGCGCGAAACTGGACAAAGGAAAGGGGAGTGACCACTCCCCTGACCTGCACCTCCCCTGGGAGGTGTCCAGAGCTCCTCCAGTGTGCTCCAGACCTCTGCCATCTTGGAAACAGAGGTGCTGCTGGCACACTGGACTGCTCTGAGTGGCCAGTGCCACCAGGTGACGTCAGAGACTCCTGCTGATAGGCTCCTTCAGGTGTTAGTAGCCTATCCTCTCTCCTAGGTAGCCAAACCCTCTTTTCTGGCTATTTAGGGTCTCTGTCTCTGGGGAAACTTTAGATAACGAATGCAAGAGCTCATCCGAGTTCCTCTGCATCTCTCTCTTCACCTTCTGATAAGGAATCGACTGCTGACCGCGCTGGAAGCCTGCAAACCTGCAACATAGTAGCAAAGACGACTACTGCAACTCTGTAACGCTGATCCTGCCGCCTTCTCGACTGTTTTCCTGCTTGTGCATGCTGTGGGGGTAGCCTGCCTCCTCTCTGCACCAGAAGCTCCGAAGAAATCTCCCGTGGGTCGACGGATTCTTCCCCCTGCAACCGCAGGCACCAAAAAGCTGCATTACCGGTCCCTTGGGTCTCCTCTCAGCACGACGAGCGAGGTCCCTCGAATCCAGCGACTCTGTCCAAGTGACCCCCACAGTCCAGTGACTCTTCAGTCCAAGTTTGGTGGAGGTAAGTCCTTGCCTCACCTCGCTGGGCTGCATTGCTGGGAACCGCGACTTTGCAGCTACTCCGGCCCCTGTGCACTTCCGGCGGAAATCCTTTGTGCACAGCCAAGCCTGGGTCCACGGCACTCTAACCTGCCTTGCACGACTTTCTAAGTTGGTTTCCGGCGACGTGGGACTCCTTTGTGCAACTTCGGCGAGCACCGTTTCACGCATCCTCGTAGTGCCTGTTTCTGGCACTTCTCAGGGTGCTATCTGCTTCAGTGAGAGCTCTTTGTCTTGCTCGACGTCCCCTCTCTCTTCAGGTCCAATTTGCGACCTCCTGGTCCCTCCTGGGCCCCAGCAGCATCCAAAAACGCCAAACACACGATTTGCAACTAGCAAGGCTTGTTGGTGTCCTTCCGGCGGGAAAACACTTCTGCACAACTCTCCAAGGCAAGAGGGATCCGTCCACCAAAGGGGAAGTCTCTTGCCCTTTTCGTTCCTGCAGAAACCTCAGCTTCTTCTGTCCAGTCGAAGCTTCTTTGCACCCGCAGCTGGCATTTCCTGGGCATCTGCCCATCTCCGACTTGCTTGTGACTTTTGGACTTGGTCCCCTTGTTCCACAGGTACCCTAGATTGGAAATCCACAGTTGTTGCATTGCTGGTTTGTGTCTTTCCTGCATTATTCCTCTAACACGACTTCTTTCTCCTTAGGGGAACTTTAGTGCACTTTGCACTCACTTTTCAGGGTCTTGGGGAGGGTTATTTTTCTAACTCTCACTATTTTCTGATAGTCCCAGCGACCCTCTACAAGGTCACATAGGTTTGGGGTCCATTCGTGGTTCGCATTCCACTTTTGGAGTATATGGTTTGTGTTGCCCCTATCCCTCTGTTTCCCCATTGCATCCTATTGTAACTATACATTGTTTGCACTGTTTTCTAAGACTATACTGCATATTTTTTCTATTGTGTATATATATCTTGTGTATATTTCCTATCCTCTCACTGAGGGTACACTCTAAGATACTTTGGCATATTGTCATAAAAATAAAGTACCTTTATTTTTAGTATAACTGTGTATTGTGTTTTCTTATGATATTGTGCATATGACACTAAGTGGTACTGTAGTAGCTTCACACGTCTCCTAGTTCAGCCTAAGCTGCTCTGCTAAGCTACCATTATCTATCAGCCTAAGCTGCTAGACACCCTATACACTAATAAGGGATAACTGGGCCTGGTGCAAGGTGCAAGTACCCCTTGGTACTCACTACAAGCCAGTCCAGCCTCCTACATTGGTTGTGCAGTGGTGGGATAAGTGCTTGAGACTACTTACCACTCTTGTCATTGTACTTTTCATAAGAGAAAAATATACAAAACAAGGTCAGTGTATATACACATAGCCAAAAAGTTTTGCATTTCCTCTTTTCACTCTTTTCTAAGTGCTGAAAAGTACTCCTAAACTTTCAAAAAGTTCTTAAAAGTTAAAAAAGTTTTTTTCTGTCTTTTCCAAAAAGTTCTGAAAACTTTTTTCTCTTTTTCTATCACTTTAACTCTCTCTAAAAATGTCTGGCACAGGCCAAAGTGTTGATCTGTCCAAACTTGCATATGACAACCTTAGCTGGAAAAGAGCAAGGAGTCTCTGTATAGAGAGAGGTTTGAGTGTAGGGAAGAATCCTTCCTTGGAACTGTTACTTAACATGCTTAGAGAACAGGATAAGGCCATAGGTGCCCCATCTGTTGAAAAAGTACCTAATAGTTCCCAATCTGATTCAGGGACTCCCCCAGGAAAAGATTCAGGAAAGAAACTTCCTAGCCTGCCCATTACTAGACAATCTAGCATAGATGGTAATGATGATGAGCCACACCAAATAAATGGTGTTGTCTCACATCATAGCAAAAGCATATATTCTCACCATACTGGTAGTAATGTTTCTGTAAACCAAGCTGTTAGGGTGCCTTCTGTAAGGGACAGGTCTCCTTCTGTTCATTCCCATCATAGCTCTGTTTCTAGAAATGTCCCTCCCACCAACCCTGATGACAGAATGAGAGGAACTCAATAAGTTGAGGGTGGAACAAACCAGACTGAAGCTTAAAAAGCAACAGCTGGATTTGGATAGACAGTCTTTTGAATTAGAGAAGGAAAGACAGAAGTTGGGTTTAGATACCCATGGTGGCAGCAGCAGTATTCCCCATAGTCATCCTGCAAAAGAGCATGATTCCAGGAATCTGCACAAGATAGTTCCCCCTTATAAGGAGGGGGATGACATTAACAAGTGGTTTGCTGCACTTGAGAGGGCCTGTGTTGTACAGGATGTCCCTCAAAGGCAGTGGGCTGCTATCCTATGGCTATCATTTAGTGGAAAAGGTAGGGATAGGCTCCTTACTGTGAAAGAAAATGATGCTAATAATTTCCAAGTTCTTAAGAATGCACTCCTGGATGGTTATGGCTTAACCACTGAACAGTACAGGATAAAGTTCAGAGAGACCAAAAAGGAGTCTTCACAAGACTGGGTTGATTTCATTGACCAGGCAGTGAAGGCCTTGGAGGGGTGGTTACATGGCAGTAAAGTTACTGATTATGACAGCCTGTATAACTTGATCCTGAGAGAGCATATTCTTAATAATTGTGTGTCTGATTTGTTGCACCAGTACTTGGTGGACTCTGATCTGACCTCTCCCCAAGAATTGGGAAAGAAGGCAGACAAATGGGTCAGAACAAGAGTGAACAGAAAAGTTCATACAGGGGGTGACAAAGATGGCAACAAAAAGAAGGATGGTAAGTCTTCTGACAAGGGTGGGGACAAATCTAAAAATGAGTCTTCATCAGGCCCACAAAAACACTCTGGTGGGGGTGGTGGGTCCAAATCCTCCTTTAATCAGAACAAGGAAAAGAAACCATGGTGCTATTTATGTAAAATAAAAGGCCATTGGACAACAGATCCCAGTTGTCCAAAGAAAGGCACCACAGCTCCTACCACTACAACCCCTACTGCTACACCTAGTGTCCCTACTAATAGCAGTGGTGGTGGGAGCAAACCTACTAATAGCCAATCCAAGGGAGTAGCTGGGCTCACTTTTGGTAATTTAGTTGGGGTTGGTCTGATTAGGGAGACCACAGAGGCTACTTTAGTCTCAGAAGGGGCTATTGATTTAGCCACTTTGGTTGCTTGCCCCCATAACTTGGAGAAGTACAAGCAACTAACCCTAATAAATGGTGTTGAGGTCCAGGCCTACAGGGACACAGGTGCCAGTGTCACAATGGTGATTGAGAAACTGGTGCACCCTGAACAACACATACTTGGACACCAGTACCAAGTAACCGATGCTCACAACATAACACAAAGCCACCCCATGGCTGTTGTAAATCTCAACTGGGGGGGGGTAACTGGTCCAAAGAAAGTTGTGGTAGCTTCAGATTTACCTGTAGACTGTCTATTAGGGAATGATTTGGAGACATCAGCTTGGTCAGATGTGGATTTGGAGTCCCATGCAGCAATACTGGGCATCCCAGGGCATATTTTTGCTTTGACAAGGGCTCAGGCCAAAAAGCAAAAAGGACAGGGAAGCTTGGATCATGGAACAATGGACCAAGTGCTCCCTAAAGCTAGGGCTAGTAGAAGCAAACCACTTCCTACTACCCCTCCCTCTACAGTGGATTCTACTTCTGGGATATCCTTCTACCATGCCTCCTTTTTGCCTACAGGGAGGTACCCCAGAAAGGAGTGGGCTTCAGCCCCTTTGAACTTCTTTTTGGACACCCTGTTAGGGGTCCACTCACACTTGTAAAGGAGGGTTGGGAACAACCTTTAATAGCTCCTAAGCAGGATATTGTGGATTATGTACTTGGCCTCAGATCAAGGATGGCTGAGTACATGAAAAAGGCCAGTAAAAACCTTCAGGCCAGCCAAGAGCTCCAGAAGCAATGGCATGATCAGAAGGCTGTTTTGGTTCAGTACCAACCAGGGCAGAAAGTGTGGGTCTTGGAGCCTGTGGCCCCAAGAGCACTCCAAGATAAATGGAGTGGACCCCACACAATTGTTGAAAAGAAGGGTGAAGTCACCTACTTGGTTGACTTAGGCACTGCCAGGAGTCCCCTTATGGTGCTCCATGTCAACCGCCTGAAACCCTACTATGACAGGGCTGATCTCACCCTGCTCATGGCAACAGATGAGGGACAGGAAGAAGACAGTGATCCTCTACCTGATCTCTTCTCTTCCACAGATCAAGATGCTCTTGTGGAAGGTGTAGTTTTGGCTGATTGTCTTACTGCTGAGCAGAAAGACAATTGCATAAATCTCCTAGGACAATTTTCAGAACTCTTCTCTACTGTGCCAGGCACCACTTCTTGGTGTGAGCACACTATAGATACTGGAGACAGTTTACCTGTCAAAAGTAAGATCTATAGGCAGCCTGACCATGTCAGGGACTGCATAAAGCAAGAAGTTCAGAAAATGTTGGAACTAGGAGTGGTTGAGCACTCTGACAGTCCATGGGCTTCTCCTGTGGTACTGGTACCAAAACCCAATTCTAAAGATGGAAAGAAGGAAATGCGGTTTTGTGTAGACTATAGAGGTCTCAACTTGGTAACCAAAACTGATGCTCACCCTATACCCAGGGCAGATGAGATCATAGATACACTGGCATCTGCCAAGTATCTAAGCACTTTTGATTTGACTGCAGGGTATTGGCAGATCAAATTGTCAGAAGATGCTAAACCTAAGACTGCATTTTCTACCATTGGAGGACATTACCAGTTTACTGTAATGCCTTTTGGTTTGAAAAATGCACCTGCCACTTTTCAGAGGTTGGTGAACACAGTCCTGCAAGGTCTGGAAGCTTTCAGTGCAGCATATTTGGACGATATAGCTGTCTTTAGATCCAGCTGGGATGATCACCTGGTCCACCTATGGAAAGTTTTGGAGGCCCTGCAAAAGGCAGGCCTCACTATCAAGGCTTCAAAGTGCCAGATAGGGCAGGGTAAGGTGGTTTATCTGGGACACCTTGTTGGTGGGGAACAGATTGCACCACTTCAGGGGAAAATCCAAACTATTATTGATTGGGTTCCCCCTACCACTCAGACTCAGGTGAGAGCCTTCCTAGGCCTCACTGGGTATTACAGGAGGTTCATTAAGAACTATGGCTCCATTGCAGCCCCTCTCAATGACCTCACATCCAAGAAAATGCCTAAAAAGGTATTATGGACAGCAAACTGTCAGAAAGCTTTTGAGGAGCTGAAGCAGGCCATGTGCTCTGCACCTGTCCTGAAAAGCCCTTCTTACTCTAAAAAATTCTATGTCCAAACTGATGCATCTGAATTAGGAGTAGGGGCAGTCCTATCACAACTTAATTCTGAGGGCCAGGATCAACCTGTTGCTTTTATTAGTAGAAGGTTGACCCCTAGAGAAAAGCGTTGGTCTGCCATTGAGAGGGAGGCCTTTGCTGTGGTCTGGGCTCTGAAGAAGTTGAGGCCATACCTGTTTGGCACTCACTTCATTGTTCAGACAGACCACAAACCTCTACTTTGGCTAAAACAAATGAAAGGTGAAAATCCTAAATTGTTGAGGTGGTCCATATCCCTACAGGGAATGGACTATACAGTGGAACATAGACCTGGGAGTAGCCACTCCAATGCAGATGGACTCTCCAGATATTTCCACTTAGACAATGAAGACTCATCAGGTCATGGCTAGTCTTATTGTCCTTCGTTTGGGGGGGGGGTTGTGTAGGAAAGTACCATCTTGCCTGGCATGTTACCCCCATTTTTCACTGTATATATGTTGTTTTAGTTGTATGTGTCACTGGGACCCTGGTAACCCAGGGCCCCAGTGCTCATAAGTGTGCCTGAATGTGTTACCTGTGTAGTGACTAACTGTCTCACTGAGGCTCTGCTAATCAGAACCTCAGTGGTTATGCTCTCTCATTTCTTTCCAAATTGTCACTAACAGGCTAGTGACCATTTTTACCAATTTACATTGGCTTACTGGAACACCTTTATAATTCCCTAGTATATGGTACTGAGGTACCCAGGGTATTGGGGTTCCAGGAGATCCCTATGGGCTGCAGCATTTCTTTTGCCACCCATAGGGAGCTCTGACAATTCTTACACATGCCTGCCACTACAGCCTGAGTGAAATAACGTCCACGTTATTTCACAGCCATTTTACACTGCACTTAAGTAACTTATAAGTCACCTATATGTCTAACCTTTACCGGGTAAAGGTTGGGTGCAAAGTTACTTAGTGTGAGGGCACCCTGGCACTAGCCAAGGTGCCCCCACATTGTTCAGAGCCAATTCCCTGAACTTTGTGAGTGCGGGGACACCATTACACGCGTGCACTACATATAGGTCACTACCTATATGTAGCTTCACAATGGTAACTCCGAATATGGCCATGTAACATGTCTATGATCATGGAATTGCCCCCTCTATGCCATCCTGGCATAGTTGGCACAATCCCATGATCCCAGTGGTCTGTAGCACAGACCCTGGTACTGCCAAACTGCCCTTCCTGGGGTTTCACTGCAGCTGCTGCTGCTGCCAACCCCTCAGACAGGCAGCTGCCCTCCTGGGGTCCAGCCAGGCCTGGCCCAGGATGGCAGAACAAAGAACTTCCTCTGAGAGAGGGTGTGACACCCTCTCCCTTTGGAAAATGGTGTGAAGGCAGGGGAGGAGTAGTTCCCCCAGCCTCTGGAAATGCTTTGTTGGGCACAGATGTGCCCAATTCTGCATAAGCCAGTCTACACCGGTTCAGGGACCCCTTAGCCCCTGCTCTGGCGCGAAACTGGACAAAGGAAAGGGGAGTGACCACTCCCCTGACCTGCACCTCCCCTGGGAGGTGTCCAGAGCTCCTCCAGTGTGCTCCAGACCTCTGCCATCTTGGAAACAGAGGTGCTGCTGGCACACTGGACTGCTCTGAGTGGCCAGTGCCACCAGGTGACGTCAGAGACTCCTGCTGATAGGCTCCTTCAGGTGTTAGTAGCCTATCCTCTCTCCTAGGTAGCCAAACCCTCTTTTCTGGCTATTTAGGGTCTCTGTCTCTGGGGAAACTTTAGATAACGAATGCAAGAGCTCATCTGAGTTCCTCTGCATCTCTCTCTTCACCTTCTGATAAGGAATCGACTGCTGACCGCGCTGGAAGCCTGCAAACCTGCAACATAGTAGCAAAGACGACTACTGCAACTCTGTAACGCTGATCCTGCCGCCTTCTCGACTGTTTTCCTGCTTGTGCATGCTGTGGGGGTAGCCTGCCTCCTCTCTGCACCAGAAGCTCCGAAGAAATCTCCCGTGGGTCGACGGAATCTTCCCCCTGCAACCGCAGGCACCAAAAAGCTGCATTACCGGTCCCTTGGGTCTCCTCTCAGCACGACGAGCGAGGTCCCTCGAATCCAGCGACTCTGTCCAAGTGACCCCCACAGTCCAGTGACTCTTCAGTCCAAGTTTGGTGGAGGTAAGTCCTTGCCTCGCTTCGCTGGGCTGCATTGCTGGGAACCGCGACTTTGCAGCTACTCCGGCCCCTGTGCAATTCCGGCGGAAATCCTTTGTGCACAGCCAAGCCTGGGTCCACGGCACTCTAACCTGCATTGCACGACTTTCTAAGTTGGTCTCCGGCGACGTGGGACTCCTTTGTGCAACTTCGGCGAGCACTGTTTCACGCATCCTTGTAGTGCCTGTTTCTGGCACTTCTCCGGGTGCTACCTGCTTCAGTGAGGGCTCTTTGTCTTGCTCGACGTCTCTTCTCTCTTCAGGTCCAATTTGCGACCTCCTGGTCCCTCCTGGGCCCCAGCAGCGTCCAAAAACGCAAAACGCACGATTTGCAACTAGCAAGGCTTGTTGGCGTCCTTCCGGCGGGAAAACACTTCTGCACGACTCTCCAAGGCAAGAGGGATCCGTCCACCAAAGGGGAAGTCTCTAGCCCTTTTCGTTCCTGCAGAAACCTCAGCTTCTTCTGTCCAGTCGAAGCTTCTTTGCACCCGCAGCTGGCATTTCCTGGGCATCTGCCCATCTCCGACTTGCTTGTGACTTTTGGACTTGGTCCCCTTGTTCCACAGGTACCCTAGATTGGAAATCCACAGTTGTTGCATTGCTGGTTTGTGTCTTTCCTGCATTATTCCTCTAACACGACTTCTTTGTCCTTAGGGGAACTTTAGTGCACTTTGCACTCACTTTTCAGGGTCTTGGGGAGGGTTATTTTTCTAACTCTCACTATTTTCTGATAGTCCCAGCGACCCTCTACAAGGTCACATAGGTTTGGGGTCCATTCGTGGTTCGCATTCCACTTTTGGAGTATATGGTTTGTGTTGCCCCTATCCCTATGTTTCCCCATTGCATCCTATTGTAACTATACATTGTTTGCACTGTTTTCTAAGACTATACTGCATATTTTTTCTATTGTGTATATATATCTTGTGTATATTTCCTATCCTCTCACTGAGGGTACACTCTAAGATACTTTGGCATATTGTCATAAAAATAAAGTACCTTTATTTTTAGTATAACTGTGTATTGTGTTTTCTTATGATATTGTGCATATGACACTAAGTGGTACTGTAGTAGCTTCACACGTCTCCTAGTTCAGCCTAAGCTGCTCTGCTAAGCTACCATTATCTATCAGCCTAAGCTGCTAGACACCCTATACACTAATAAGGGATAACTGGGCCTGGTGCAAGGTGCAAGTACCCCTTGGTACTCACTACAAGCCAGTCCAGCCTCCTACAGGTGAGTCCTTTGAGCAGCCAGGCAGTTCTTCTTGGCAGGATGTAGTTTCTGGTTCAGGTTTCTTCTCCAGCAAGTGTCTGATGAGGTAGGGCAGAGGCCCTGTTTTATACCCAAATGTGCCTCTGAAGTGGGGGAGACTTCAAAGAGTGGCTAAGAAGTGCACCAGGTCCCCTTTCAGTTCAATCCTGTCTGCCAGGGTCCCAGTAGGGGGTGTGGTAGTCCTTTGTGTGAGAGCAGGCCCTCCACCCTCCCAGCCCAGGAAGACCCATTCAAAATGCAGATATATGCAAGTGAGGCTGAGTACCCTTTGTTTGGGGTGTGTCTGAGTGAATGCACAAGGAGCTGTCAACCAAGCCCAGCCAGACGTGGATTGTAAGGCACAGAAGGATTTAAGTGCAGAGAAATGCTCACTTTCTAAAAGTGGCATTTCTAGAATAGTAATATTAAATCCGACTTCACCAGTCAGCAGGATTTTGTATTACCATTCTGGCCATACTAAATACGACCTTCCTGCTCCTTTCAGATCAGCAGCTGCCACTTCAACAGTGTATGAGGGCAGCCCCAATGTTAGCCTATGAAGGGAGCAGGCCTCACAGTAGTGTAACAACGAATTTAGGAGTTTTACACTACCAGGACATATAACTACACAGGTACATGTCCTGCCTTTTACCCACACAGCACTCTGCTCTAGGGGTTACCTAGGGCACACATTAAGGGTGACTTATATGTAGAAAAAGGGGAGTTCTATGCTTGGCAAGTACTTTTAAATGCCAAGTCGAGGTGGCAGTGAAACTGCACCCACAGGCCTTGCAATGGCAGGCCTGAGACAAGGAAAAGGGTCTACTTAGGTGGGTGGCACAACCCGTGTTGCTGGCCCACTAGTAGTATTTAATTTACCAGCCCTATGCACATAAAGTGCACCTTACTAGGGACTTATAAGTAAATTAATAGTCCAATCAGGTATGATTCAAGGTTACCATGTTTTGAGGGAGAGAGCATATGCACTTTAGCACTGGTTAGCAGTGGTAAAGTGCGCAGAGTCTAAAAACCAGCAAAAACAGTGTCCACAAAGTGGAGGGAGGCAGGCAAAAAGTTAGGGGTGACTACCCTAAGGCTGTCAGGTCTAACATGTGTCCCCCCCAGCAGAAAGTGGGGAGAGCTACCCGACCTCCTGGGAGCTCTCATCGCTAAGGCGGAAGTACCTGGAGAGACCATCAGCATTGGCGTGGTCAACCCCTGGGCGATGTTCCACCGTTAAGTCTATCCCCTGTAGGGAAATGGACCACCTCAAGAGTTTTGGATTCTCACCCCTCATCTGCATGAGCCATCTGAGGGGCCTGTGGTCTGTCTGGACCCGGAAGTGAGTCCCAAACAGGTAGGGTCTTAGCTTCTTTAGTCCCCAGACCACAGCAAAAGCTTCTCTCTCAATAGCACTCCACCTCTGTTCCCGTGGTAATAGCCTTCTGCTAATAAAGACTACCAGTTGATCTCGGCCCTCCTCATTTAGCTGTGCTAGGACTGCCCCTATGCCATGCTCTGAAGCGTCTGTCTGCACCATAAATTCCTGGGAGTAGTCAGGGGCCTTGAGCACGGGGGCCGTGCACATGGCTTCCTTCAGGGCGTCAAAGGCTTTCTGACAAGCCTCTGTCCAATTCACCAACCTAGGTTGTTTCTTGGAAGTGAGCTCTGTCAAGGGTGATACAATGGTACCATAGCCCTTGACAAATCTGCGGTAGTATCCTGTGAGGCCTAAAAAGGCTCTCACCTCAGTCTGCGTTCGCGGTGGTTGCCAGGCCTTGATAGTTTCAATCTTGGCCTGGAGTGGCTGCACCTTGCCACCACCCACTAGGTGTCCCAAGTACACCACGGAACCCTGCCCAATCTGGCACTTACTAGCCTTGATGGTCAGGCCTGCCTGTTGCAGGGCCTGAAGCACCTCCTTGAGGTGAAGCAGGTGTTCCTCCCAGCTGGAACTGTAGACAGCTATGTCATCCAGGTAGGCTGCACAGAAGGCATCCTTGCCAGCTAGGACCCCGTTAACCAACCGTTGGAAGGTAGCGAGGGCATTTTTCAATCCAAACGGCATCACCCGGAACTGGTAATGGCCATCAGGGGTTGAAAATGCGGATCTTTCCTTAGCCCCCTCAGTCAGGGCGATCTGCCAGTACCCCGAAGTAAGATCAAACGTACTCAGGAACTTGGCAGCGCCCAGCCTGTCAACGAGCTCATCAGCTCGGGGGATGGGGTGAGCATCAGTCCGTGTGACTGAGTTGAGACCCCGGTAGTCCACACAGAACCGGAGTTCTGGCTTTGCACCTGGGGCAGTAGCCTTAGGGACCAACACCACTGGGCTGGCCCAGGGACTACTGGATTTCTCGATAACCCCTAGAGTCAACATCTTGGAGACCTCCTCCTTGATGCTGGCCTTCACCTTATCCGACAACCTGTAAATTTTGTTCTTCACAGGGAGACTGTCACCGGTGTCAATATCATGAACACAGAGGTGGGTCAGTCCAGGAGTAAGGGAGAACAGGGGGGAGAACTGCTCCAACAGCTCATAGCAGTCTCCTCTCTGGTTTAGAGTCAGGGAGTCAGAAAGAATGACCCCGCTTACTGACCCATCACCTTCTTGGGCAGAGAGGAGGTCGGAGAGAGGTTCACTCTCCTCTTCCATTCCTTCATCTGTGACCAGAAGCATGTTGATCTCCGACCTCTCACAGTGAGCCTTTAGTCGGTTCACATGGAGCACCCTTAGGGGATTCCTAGGGGTTTGGAGGTCCACTAGGTAAGTGGCCTCCCCTTTCCGCTCCTTGATTTCAAATGGGCCAGACCAGTGGTCCTGGAGAGCTCTAGGCTCTACTGGCTCCATTACCCACACTTTGTCTCCAGGTTGAAACTCTACCAGAGTGGCCTTCTGGTCATACCAGTGTTTCATTACCTCTTGACTGGCCTCAAGGTTACTTTGGACCTCTTTCCAGAAGCGGGTCATCTGGTTGAGGAGGGCCAACATGTAGCTGACCAAGTCCTGAGGGGGTGCCTTTGGAGCTTTCTCCAATCCCTCCTTGACAATGCTTAAGGGTCCCCTGACAGGGTACCCATAGAGAAGCTCAAAGGGACTGAACCCTACCCCCCTCTGGGGGACCTCTCTGTAAGCAAAGAGAAGGCATGGTAAGAGGACGTCCCACTTAAGCCTCATGGCCTGAGGGAAGCCACCAATCATGCCTTTCAGGGTCTTGTTGAATCTCTCCACAAGACCATTAGACTGGGGGTGATAGGGTGTGGTGAACTTGTAGGTTACACCACACGCATCCCACAGAGACTTCATGTATGCAGACATGAAGTTGGTGCCTCTGTCAGACACTATCTCCTTGGGGAATCCCACACGGGTAAATATCCCCATCAGAGTCCTGGTCACCACCGGTGCAGTTACGGTCCTCAGAGGGATTGCCTCTGGGTAACGGGTGGCATGGTCCACCAAAACCAGGATGAACCTGTTGCCTAAGGCAGTTTTGGGGTCCAAGGGACCAACAATGTCGATGCCCACCCTTTCAAAGTGGGTGCCAACGACAGGAAGTGGAATCAGGGGGCTTTTACCCCTTTTTCCTGCTTTACCACTGGCCTGGCAGGTAGGACAGGATCTGCAGAATTTATCTGAGTGTGTCCTCATTTTGGGCCAATAAAAGTGGGTGACAAGCCTGTTAAAGGTCTTGCCTTGCCCCAAATGTCCTGCCAGGGGAATGTCGTGAGCCAGACCCAGTAGGAAGGTTCGGTAACATTGGGGGACCACCAGCGTACGTACTGCCCCAAAGGCCGGAACCTTACGCTCACTGTAGAGGAGATCATTCTCCCAATATAGGTGGTGATCGCCAGAGGTGTCACCTGCCGCCTGGTTTGAGGCTTGTTTCCTCAGACCTTCTAGAGTGGGACATTCTTTCTGTGCCTTGCAGAATTCCTCCCTGGTGGGTCCACCCTCAACTTGCCAGCCAGCAAGCTCAGGTAAGTCACCTAGGGTGGCAATGTCTTCCCCAGTTGGCTCGGGAGCCTCCTCCTCAGGAGCCCCGTCAGCCACTGCGGGAGCTTCTGGGACCGGTTTCCGGTGCCCCTGGTCCCTCCTCTTGGCAGCTCTCTGGGCCATCGTTCCAGGCTCCAGATGCCCTTGACTTCCCTCTCGGTCAGCAATGGACCGTGTGGTCATGCAGACCCACTCAGGTAACCCTAACATCTCCAGGTGAGACTGGAGCTCCACTTCTTTCCAAGCAGTATGCTCAAGATCATTGCCTAACAGACAATCTACAGGCATGGCAGGACTCACAGCTACTTTCAGAGTACCAGAGACCCCCCCCCACTCAAAGGGAACCAGAGCCACCGGTAGGTGACTCTCGCGATTGTCAGCGACTATGACCTGGTGGAATGTATTAGGTACTATCTGCTCTGTGGACACCAGCTGACTCTTGATAGTAGTCATACTGGCTCCTGTGTCACGCAGAGCCTCCACCTTCTGCCCATCAATGGTGACCCACTGCCGGTACTTGGAAGTATTTTTGGGCATGTGGACCTTGGACACCATTTCTCCTTCTCCCAGGGACACTAGGGAAATCTCTACCTGTTCCCCAAAGCTATCTGGGTCCATCTCCCCCCCCGAGCGCTACACTAGTCAACCCAGGTGCCTGTCCGGTAGTGGACGGTGCCCTCTTGGGGCACTGGGGATCGCCTTTATAGTGATCATACTGGTAACACTCCATGAATTTGGGGTTAGGTTTCCCTGACCTGTCATATGTCCCTGGCTTTTTCCCAAATTTGGAAAAGGAAGGGTTGCCACCCCCTCCCTGGGGATTCTTTTGGGGGCCTTTGGAGAGTTCCTTATCTGCAAGTTTATCTCCCCCCTCTTTCTTCTGTTGGGAACCCTGACCACCTTTGTGGGAGTCCCCCCCAGGTACCTTCTTGGACACTCTGGTGCTAAGCCAGAGGTCCGCCTCCTCAGCAAGCTTCCTGGGATCAGTCAGCTTGCTATCCACTAAGTGCTGGCGCAACTCTGTATAAGTAGTATTAAGCATATGCTCTCTTAGAATCAAGTCATATAAACCTTTATAATCAGCTACTTTGTTGCCCCGCACCCATCCATTCAGTGCCTTACTGGAGAAGTCAAAGAAATCTACCCATGTTTGTGTGGTTTGTTTGGTGCTGTCCCTAAACCTCTGACGGTATCCCTCAGGGGTCAGCCCAAACTTGGCAAGTAAAATGGCTTTCTGAAGTGGGTATGTGTTTTGATCAGGTTGATCCAATGTGAGGAGTGTATCCCTCCCCAATGGCGGTACATAACCCCACACAGCTACCCCCCATTGCCCTTCAGGAACCTCATGAGCCCTTAGTGCAACTTCATAAGCAGCTAACCATTTATCTATGTCATCTCCCACCACAAAACTGGGCACTACATTTTTGGGTGTACAAACCTTCTTTTCTCCAGCAGGTCCTGTCAGTATGCTGCCACCATTATTGCTGGATTCAGACTGTCTTGCCTTGATCTCCAGCTCCTTGAGACTCAGTTCATGAGCCAACAATAGTTTCTTTTCAGCCAAAGCTCTTTCAGCTTCCACCTGTTTGGCTGCTCTTTCAGCTTCCGCTTGTTTGGCTGCCCTTTCAGCTTCTGCTTGAATCTGTTTAGCTGTTCTTTCAGCTTCAATCTGTTTGGCTGCTCTTTCAGCCTCAGCTTGTTTGGCTTCTCTTTCTGCCCTTCTCTCCTCCTGTTGAGCCTCAATTTTCAGTTTTGCCATTTGCAATTAGAACTCCCTTTCTTCTCTCCTTTCCTCTGCGGTCAGGCTTTGCAGAGAGACACTGCTCCCTGGTCTGGAAGGGTGCACAATTGCAGTGGTAACACCATCCACAGATAGTGAAAATTCCTCTGAGGGGCCATTTTCTGGCTCCTCTTCCTCATCATCCTCTAAATGGCCCTCAGCGCCACTTGAAAGTCCTCCTTTCTGGAGGCCCCTTGGGTGGGTACCCTCAATGCCCTGAAGAATCCTCTTAGTTGTTTGACCGTATATGCATCCAACTGGACTAGGTCAAAGTCCCCTGTCTGAGACCCAGTCAGAGACAGGTTGAGTGAGGATTTAGTTTTTGAAAATTGTCAGGAAAAAAAAACGGATTTGCAAAAAGAGATAAAAACCAAGTTGACCTTCAACTGTGGGTAGGTAGTGAAATACTTAGCTACTGTATGTCACTGCACACATACAAGTCCTATCCTCACCGCAGATCACCAATGTTAGAAATGGGGTTTTTGGTTGGCAGTCAGGTTACCCCCTGACCAAGCAAAAGCCCTCACTCTAGTCAGGGTAAGTCACACACAATCCAAGATTATCCTGTGCCCACCCTCTGGTAGCTTGGCACCAGCAGTCAGGCTTAACTTAGAAGGCAATGTGTAAAGTATTTGTGCAATAAATCATACAATACCACCATATAGCACTACAAAAATACACCACACAGTGTTTAGAAAAATATATAATATTTATCAGGATAATTGTAGGTCAAAAAGAATAAAGTTGCAATGGAAAATTGTAGAGATATCACTGAAAAGTTATATAAAGGGGGTGATTCTAAGTCTGGCGGGCGGCGGAGGCCGCCCGCCAGACTTCCCCCTCCAAAATACCGCTCCGCGGTCGGAAGACCGCTGAGGGTATTCTGGGTTTTGCACTGGGCTAGCGGGCGACCGCCAAAAGGCCGCCTGCCAGCCCAGTACAAAAATACCTTCCCACGAGGACGCCGGCTCCGAATGGAGCCGGCGGAGTGGGAAGGTGCGACGGGTGCAGTGGAACCCGTCGCGAATTTCACTGTCTGCAATGCAGACAGTGAAATTCTTTGTGGGGCCCTCTTACGGGGGCCCCTGCAGTGCCCATGCCACTGGCATGGGCACTGCAGGGGCCCCCAGGGGCCCCACGACAACCCATACCGCCATCCTGTTCCTGGCGGGCGAACCGCCAGGAACAGGATGGCGGTATGGGCTGTCAGAATCCCCCATGGCGGCACAGCGAGCTGCGCCGCCATGGGGGATTCAAATGGGCAGCGGAAAACCGGCGGGAGACCGCCGGTTTTCCACTTCTGACCGCGGTCAAACCGCCACCGTCAGAATGCCCAGCGGGGCACTGCCAGCCTGTTGGCGGTGCCCCCGTCATTTTAGCCCTGGCGGTCTTGGACCGCCAGGGTTAGAATGACCCCCAAAGTGTCTTAAGTCTTTAGAATATAAACAAAGTCTCTTTCAAGCACAAGTACCTGGTTTAGCGTGGAAAAATCTCGTTAGAGGGCCACAAAAGAAGAGGTGCGTGGAAAAAGGGTGTGTGCGTCGATTTCTCCTCAGCACACACGGACTTGCGTCGTTATTTTCCACGCGGGGAAGTCGTGCGTCATTTTCCGGCACGCGGCCAGTCTCTTTCTGTGGATCGCGGGGATTACCAGATGTCCCGGGTCTGTGCGTGGATTTTCCTGCTTGTTTTCCGGCTGCGCGTCGTTCTGCGGGGCTGCGCGTTGAAATTACGATCTCACGGCAGGCGTTGCGTCAATTTCTCCTCTAGAGGTCGGGTGGCGTTGTCCTTGCGAAGCCGTGCGTCGGATTTCCGGTCGTCCCCAGAGCGTCGCGTTGATCAGCGTCGGTGTGCGGCGTTTTTCTCGTCGCGGCACAAGCTGTGCGTCGAAATTTTCAGTGCACGGAGCGTCCAAGTGAAAAAGGGAAGTCTTTTTGGTCCTGAGACTTCAGGGAACAGGAGGCAAGCTCTATCCAAGCCCTTGGAGAGCACTTTCACAGCCAGACAAGAGTTCAGCAAGGCAGCAGGCCAACAACAAGGCAGCAGTCCTTTGTAGAAAGCAGACAGGTGAGTCCTTTGAGCAGCCAGGCAGTTCTTCTTGGCAGGATGTAGTTTCTGGTTCAGGTTTCTTCTCCAGCAAGTGTCTGATGAGGTAGGGCAGAGGCCCTGCTTTATACCCAAATGTGCCTTTGAAGTGGGGGAGACTTCAAAGAGTGGCTAAGAAGTGCACCAGGTCCCCTTTCAGTTCAATCCTGTCTGCCAGGGTCCCAGTAGGGGGTGTGGCAGTCCTTTGTGTGAGAGCAGGTCCTCCACCCTCCCAGCCCAGGAAGACCCATTCAAAATGCAGATGTATGCAAGTGAGGCTGAGTACCCTGTGTTTGGGGTGTGTCTGAGTGAATGCACAAGGAGCTGTCAACCAAGCCCAGCCAGACGTGGATTGTAAGGCACAGAAGGATTTAAGTGCAAAGAAATGCTCACTTTCTAAAAGTGGCATTTCTAGAATAGTAATATTAAATCCGGCTTCACCAGTCAGCAGGATTTTGTATTACCATTCTGGCCATACTAAATACGACCTTCCTGCTCCTTTCAGATCAGCAGCTGCCACTTCAACAGTGTATGAGGGCAGCCCCAATGTTAGCCTATGAAGGGAGCAGGCCTCACAGTAGTGTAACAACGAATTTAGGAGTTTTACACTACCAGGACATATAACTACACAGGTACATGTCCTGCCTTTTACCCACACAGCACCCTGCTCTAGGGGTTACCTAGGGCACACATTAAGGGTGACTTATATGTAGAAAAAGGGGAGTTCTAGGCTTGGCAAGTACTTTTAAATGCCAAGTCGAGGTGGCAGTGAAACTGCACCCACAGGCCTTGCAATGACAGGCCTGAGACAAGGAAAAGGGGCTACCTAGGTGGGTGGCACAACCAGTGCTGCAGGCCCACTAATAGTATTTAATTTACCAGCCCTATGCACATAAAGTGCACCTTACTAGGGACTTATAAGTAAATTAATAGTCCAATCAGGTATGATTCAAGGTTACCATGTTTTAAGGGAGAGAGCATATGCACTTTAGCACTGGTTAGCAGTGGTAAAGTGCGCAGAGTCTAAAAACCAGCAAAAACAGTGTCCACAAAGTGGAGGGAGGCAGGCAAAAAGTTAGGGGTGACTACCCTAAGGCTGTCAGGTCTAACAAGCACCATGCTATAAAATCCATGAAATAAATGTGATCACAATAAGCACCAAGCTCCACTTTCTCTGGAATAATTATGAGCACAGGAAGCACCGGGCTGCAAATTTCCAAACCCTAACTTCTGTGTAACAAATGTGAGCACAGTGAACACCAGGCTGCAATTTATGTGACACAAATGTAAGCACAGTTCAAGCCAGGCACCACCTTTGTGAAATAGATAGTGAGACTAGTAAGCGCCACCCTCTATATTCTGTGAAATAAATGTGAGCACAGATAGAGCCAGGCTCCAGTTTCTGTGGCTTAAATGTGAGGTTAGTAGACACCAAACTCTAGCTTCTGTGGAATGCCACAGAATGAGGAGCCAGGCACTTACTACGTTCACATTTATTCAACAAAACATGGAGCCTGCATTTACTTTACTCACATTTGTGTCACAAAGGTTGGGACCTGGTGCTTACTGTGCTCACACTTATACCACAAATTGTGGATCTGGGCTTTTACTGTACTTAAATTTATTCCACAGAAGTTTGAGACCAGCGCTTAGTGCCTCACTTTTATTCCACAGGAATTGCTCACTGCTGTTTTGCGTTCTGCAGCACACATAGAAACAGCAGATGACCACTGAAGATTGTCTTTATGCAGGAAGGTGTCCCTTCATGCACAAAAACAATCTCCCCTGCACTGCAGCCATCCTTGCACCATGGCACAAGGGTGGCTGTGCTGGCACTCGGAAGCAAATGTACCGCCTGCTCAGGGGGAACACAAGGGTGTACCACATTCTTTTTAATACAGAGCATTCCTGTGTTTCCATACTGGTGGAGAGCAGCACTGCTAGTTTTGGCAAAGCACTGTGCTACGCCAGTTTATTGGGAATCTGGCCGTTTGTGTTTTGTATGTGCTCAGGTTTAAGTGCACCGAACTTCCAGCACCACCGTGCACTGCACTGCTTTAGTCGCCTGTCCGTCTAAAAGTGATGTGCTGTATACCGGTTTTTACAAAATAGCCACTCCTAAAGGGTTCTAAAAAAAACACATTGTTCACTTACCTGTTATATGCCCTCTGTAAATAAGTGCATATGCACAATGTTCACCCCACATGGACACATAGTGTATCTTATAAATGCATGTGTCCACATTCATGAATAAACACATTGTGACTTGTTGTGTGCATATGTGTATCCCAGCATCAACGGGTTGTACCCCATGTGTGCCTATGTTTACATCTGCGTACAAATGTCTACCGATTTACGAGGTGCACGCCTTGCACTCACATATGCATAGCTGTACTCTGTTGCAGTTCTCATGTTCATGTGTGTACATATATCTACATGAACTGTTCACCTCCTGTATGCAACTGTGTGCACCACAGCGTACATTGCACACACACGCATTCACAGAGGAAGTGTCCCTCTTGTATGTTCATGTGTACTTCTGTTTATAAATACAATGCACCTTATTTACGTATGAGGGTACAAATGCAGTGCACATTGTGTGGTTGTGTCTACATATCTGGGTAATTCAGAATACATCGTGTATGTACGTGTGTACATCCGTGATTCTATTCAGAGGATCTCGTCTATTACATGTAATTTCTTATACTTAACAAAACATCTTGTGACTAAACGTGGTTTGTTCAGACAGCAGCTTCTGGGTGCTATAAACAGTATCTCAGTGAACTAGTACTCAGTTTATCGACTTCGAGATTAAGAAGGCTGACTAAACTGTACCTAGACCCCTGCTCATGACCTGTGGGTTGCCTGCAGGTCACACTAGGTGCAGAGAGAGCTCTCTCGTGGCCTACGTTTATAATGGTTCATTTTAAAAGAGCCCCTCCAGCGTGTACACGTGCTCACCGATGCCTAGTAGTACAAAGCCTTTGTTTGACTTTCTCTGCCTTTCTCTTTGTAGCCATGGTTGTGTGGGCTCGGCCTTCGTTTTAACATAAGGCATTTTTTCGTGTTCACGGTTTGGTACCCCAGTTTTGCCTTAAGCATTACACTGTATGCACACCTACAGGAGACAACGCCGCCTCATCTGTTCAAGAACATATTCACATAGACCAGCAATGCGTTCCATACACCCCCTTTACTTTATTTAAAAGTACAGACACATTTCCCTGCACGGATTTGCTCCTAGTCTGTAGCTGTATTCGGCTTTCCAAACAGCAGAACAATATTGCTGTAAAAAAGCAATAAAGCGCGCACATAAACCAGAAACGTGCTCTATGAAAACACGTCAACTATTAAAAGCAGAAGCATGACCTAGTAGATCACAGTGGTATGTGTGCTATATTTCATATGAATACCCTTTAAGCACAGGTCTAAAAAAGAGTGCAATTAATTGGCATTTAAACCAGAGAGGAAGAGTACAAACACGTATAGAATATATGCCATGGCCTTTCCATGCCATCTCGATGGGTTTTGTTGACATTACCAACAAGGCGACCTTCACAACAAACGTCACTATATTGCTTCATGGTAGCGCCTTACGAAGCAGCTATTTCATGCATAAAATCCATGTTTTCGAAACCTCTAAATGGCATTAGATTAAATTAGGTAAAGCCACGTACGTCAGTGATTACGCCTACTTTTATAATGCACACTGCTGTTCACTTTCCAGATGTACCTACAGCAAACATGTTTTTTGTTACCACACTGTGTAACTCATATTCTGAAATGTAATGAACATGTTTTTCAATAACACTGCTTTTCCTCACGCTCTAGTTTACAGGGATTACGGCACAATACTGCACACCCACACCCCATCATAATTCCACATTAGAAACCGTATGGCCCAAAGAGTTATTCTAAACGTTGTGCCCCATACAACATCGTAGAAGCACGGTTTCAACGCATTGTTTCAAGGGCAGGTTGCTGTAAACCCAGATATAGCATGGAAACTCTCCCTTTTGGAAGACGGGTCTCTCTTGAAATATACAGTAAGAAAATGAACACCAGCACCCCATGTCCTGCAGGCTGTTGGATTGTACACGCATTTGTGGGGTGGAGGTAGTCACGCAGATGTAACAGCACTTACACTGATTGCTCCTCTTAAAACCGGTCTGGTTGATTCCTAAAGTGTTGTTTTGCAAGATGGACGCTTCTTCAGCCAGTGTCCTTTTAACGCTCAGTCAGACCTTTTCTCTCAGTCAGACCCGTGGTTGGCTCTTGGTGCAGATGTGCAACGGATAGTAATATATAGCCTGGAGAGGTGTTCTTGCAATATTGCTTCCACTCTGCTGCAGAGTTGTTGCAGTTCCGGGACTCCTGCGTTGCACGACAGCGGTTTTCTTACTCACTATAATATATGATCTGATTTATGCTTTTTTCACTGTTTCTACCTCGTGCCCTTTGCTTGTGAGCAGTATTGAAACACATGCACATGATAAGCGTTTCACTCTTAATGTAAAACAAGCATTTACAATGCAAATGGTCTCGGGTTTGCTCATGTTAGAGCTAATCGCGTTGTAAACTCCTAACCAGACTTTTCACCTATCGGGCAAAAGTGCATTTGTGTACACAACCTGAAAAAGTGAAATTAACTATGTAAAGCGCTCGACTTCTGCCAAGCGAGATCCCGCTTGTAAATTAGAGAAAAAGAAGTCCACGAGCCCGATGGAAAACAGCGAGCCTCGCATGTTTTCTGTACTTGGTCGTTGCGCTCGAGGTGGGCTAGCCACCTGAAAAGGCATGAATTATGCTTGCCTTCGACTAATGAAAGCAAGCAGATTTTATTAGGCAAGCCCACGAACCAATAAAAAACACTGACGTGAAGTTGACAGGGCTCCGAGCCCTTTTCTAAATACAAAAGCGTCTCGCTGTGATACGCATGTGCGAGCGCATGCAACGCAGGCTTGACCCTAAAAATAGCTAGAGAAAAGACTGGAACATACTTTCCTAAGCCATCACTGGACGCTGCCACCTAACTATGAAATGCACTTTCCATTCACACAAATAGGATGGTCACACATTATTGTATTCTCATAGTAATATTTGTATAATTGCAATTCGAGCATTTTGCCTGCTTCCCTTTGTGGAACCCTGGACAGGTCACTCTTCTGGCCGCAGCATTTGGACCGGAATTTGGGGTCATATTTTAAGTTCTGCCAGAGATACGATTCACATCTAGTTTCGGGCCTCGATTACTTTGTGAACTGTGTAATGTCGCTGGCGCTGTGCCGAGCGACACTGAAACAAATGCACAGAGACATGGTAAGTGTTGCTGACTTACGCGCGTACATGTGCGCATCCTGTGGGCTTGAACACAGTGCACCTTTTCCTCTCCGTGCCGTCGTTCGCGCCCTCTGGACCCACGCATGGCCACACCTCCTTTATTTATACATCCAGCCCCGTAAACGTGGGCCGTACTATGATGACAGATAACACGGGTGAGTCAATTAGGAAATGGTTCAAGACACGCGGACAGGAACCACCCTGCGCTGCACCCCTCATCACTTGGGGGTGTCCGAGGGTCAGTTGCGTCACCAACCTAGGACACCGCAAACTGCCTATAGGAAATAAATAGAAAACCGAGTACAATGTTGTTAGTAAATGCGTCAAGTTAGCCTTTCGCGGCTGCACACAAGCATGCAGTGTGAACATACAAACACACATACTCTTGTTTCCTGCTTTCAAATAGTGAGATTTTAAATAGGAACATTGCTTGCAAAACAAGCACAATTACCAAGTACACCTGTAGTTCATGGATAACCAGCAGGAGAGTTGAATTTACACAACCCACTTTTACGTTTTTCCCATTACATAAACCTATTTTCCCCATTCTACTGGCCATAAGAATGTGCTAGGAGGCGGGCCCTGTGTGCCTGGCTCAGCTGGGGGCTTTAATATAACAAGTGCGGGAAAGCGCATTTGTTTTTTAAAAATTTTTGACCACAAATTCGCAACAACGTCGGGAATTCACAGTAAAATAAAATTAAAAGTGTTTTTTTTTTGCTCTTGTGGGGTCCCTCTGGGACCCTAGCACCAGAGCTGAGGGGGCAGAGAGACCGTTCCCTGGCCCCTTTTCCTTTTTTTGTGTTTTTTGTTGGGATTCGGCTGAAGTCAAGCCCCAAGATGGCTCCCAACACTTCCTGGTTGAAGTGTTGGCAGCCATTCAAAGCTGTGCATTTCCCTGAAGGAGCTCGTCATTATTCGTGCAATGGATTCACCGGTCCAGATACATACATTTGTTTTCCCTTTAATATCTCCAAATCTACTAGACAGATTTACACCAAATAAGCAAAAACCTAATCTGCGTATTGAAAGTTAGCTTTCTTTCAAATTTGGTGTAATGCCGTCCAGCAGTTCAGGCTGTAGTTATGTCTAAAGGTCAAATGGGAATTAACAAGAGAAACACATGCTTTTTTACTCCCCCCCTTTCCCAGTCCCCGCTTGTATTTCTGAGGTCATGACAACTTTGCGAAGATTAAAAGCTTGTGCACAGCAAATGCAGAGCTCTTATTGGCTGCCAATACTTCAAACCAGAAAGTGTTGGCAGACATTTTGGGACTTGGCTTCAGCCAAGTCCCACAAAAAAAGTTAAAAAAAAGAATAAGGTGCCAGGGTAGAGACACCCTGACCCTTAGCTCTGGTGCTGGGTCCCAGAGGCAAATTTGTGAAATTCACAGCAAAAAATTGAATAAAAGAAGCGCTGGGTACCATGCTTGTTTTTTAATGAGCCCCCTGGGTGGGTCAAGTCTGAGGGGCATTGTTATTTTTAAATGGAAGGTACTCCTGGACAAGGGCACGAGTTATAGTTACATTAGGGCACAAGTAATAGTTGCTTGAAAAAACACTAACTATAATTGCTGAATTTCTGTGGTTTTGTAGAAGTAAATTTAGAACCTATAACTATAACAATAACATCCCTGTAACCTTTGTTTTTTTTCAGTGACTATTTATATTTTCACTGAAAAAAACAAAGATTAAAGGGATGTTATAGTTAAGCTCTCATTTCAAATGTACAAAACCAGTGAAATTCAGCAGTTATAGTTAGCTCAGCTAACTACAACTTGCGCCCCCGCAATGCACTATTTATGACCTCACATATTACATCACTTATGACATGGTCACTGACATCAGCAATGACATCACTGATGACATCTCAAATGACAGCACTGATGACATCATCCAGTGAGTGTAAGTGGTTGTCCAGATGTGTGAGAGGGAGTGTGACTAGCTGTTCAGCTGACTGTGTGTTTCTTTGCTTGCATGGGTGACTGACGTAATGTGTTTGTGATTGCATCAGTGAGAAATTAAATGATTTAAAACTTGTACAGGAGAGTAAATGGATGTATAAGTAGCTTTTTGCATATGTCTGTGGATATGTGAGTGAATTTATAGGACAGTGAATGGATGTCAGAGTAGCTATTTCTGTTAGTAAGTGTATGTGTAAGTTTGTGCATTATTGAGTGAGTTGGTGTATGAGCTGCAGCATGGGTGAGTGAGTAGGTGTGTGAATGGTTGTATGGGTGACTTAGAGGATGTGTTATTTATTTTATTGTGTGTGAGTAGGTGAGTCAGTGACTGTATGGGTGTCTAAGTGGGTGTATGAGTGACTATATACATACTTGACAGCCTGCATAAGTGTCTCTGTGCGAGAGTAACTGGATGTGTGAGTAGATTTTAGTATGTGAGTTGGTGTGTCAGTGTCTGAATGAGTATCTGACTGTGTATCAGTCACAGTAGGGCTGAGTGAATATGTGTGGTACTTGTTCTAGAGGTGATGTACTGTGTGTGTTACTGTGTGATTTAGAGAGTGAATTGTTGCTTCTTTGACTAGATAATTCAGTGTGTGGGTGAGAAAGCGTAGCTTATATAATCTATATTAACATGAAATGTTTATGAATTAATGTGTGATCATGCCGCATAGAAACTGTAATAGTAAATTTTGCTTAAACGTGCACTTGAAATGTGACCACGGGGAGTGGCTGCCAATGTATACGTAGACTAATAATGATGACTAAAATGTTTACAAAATGTTATATTGAATAGGTTCTATACTAATTATTAATCATTGTATTATTGAATTTGTGCTGAAATCCTTGTAGGCCTTAAGTTAGCATGAGCCGAAGCTTAGCTGCTTGGCTCTCATATTAAATGTATTTTTCCTATCTTGCAGTGTGCTGCCTCCCAAAAGGACATGACCTCTTGTTTTCTTCAAACTAGAAGCCGAATGTACCCATACTAGATCCTTTCTCACGAATTCTTCATTGCTGGTAGGGTGATATTAAACAAAACGAAACAGTGTAGATTAATGTAATGTACAAGGTTGTTCAAACCGGTGAAGACAATGGAGCTACTGACCAAAAGATGTGCAAAGAATTACAGAAAGATGAAATCATACCGGACGTGCCACCGCTGAAGACATCGAACAGGAGAACCAATGAGAGACTTGTAAAATAATATGGGGTGAAAGATTAATGACCTAATGTATTTTCTGATAGGTTAAAGATAGTGGGGTATAAACACGGACCAATCAAATATTAGGGGAATGTACAACGATAAAGGGATAAAAACCCATGACACGGGGAGCCATTTAGGTGGGTTAGGGAATGCTATTGATTTTATCCAGAAACTTTGTCACTCTGTCTGGTGACTTATTGGTTTGCTTAGAACCATCCTCGTCCTTAGATTGCCCATTTTACACTTTACCTCCTTATGAGGGAAGTGCCCATTATTGCCCCGGAGATGAGCTCTGACTGATGGCGATTTGACTGATGTCCTGAAGACGATGACTGAACCTGTGCGCTGACCTAAACTTTGGAGGGTAATTATGACAATGCATTTGTGATTTGTCTGTTTGCTTTTCCTTTCTAGGTACCAACTGCTTACTTTTGACAGAGACCATAGTTAGATGTTTTCCAAAATGGTGTTCTAAATCGTTTTTCATGAAGCCCAACATGCTAATGCTAATCAGTGGTTAGGACAGGTGTTCACTAAATTGACGCAAATAGACAAACGACTGAATCTATGCTTTGTTGAAATGACGCGTTATTGACACTCTGCTAATTGATCTATGTTCATGCCGTGCTATGTTCTGATGTTTGTGATTCTCGCCTTAATGAAATCTTATCAAAGTTGCCATATCGTGACTATGCTATTATGTTTCTTGGTTTTGAGATTAACGCATCTGCTTTTAGAATTGTAATCAATAGGAAATAAACCTCATAAAATTCTACTAAACTGGTGTGGTTATTCATGACTGAGAGGTCATGGTAGTGTCTTGAATTAATTGATGACTTTGACTAAAGTGAAATGTATTGTTGTGATAAATATTGATGGCATTATTGACGTATTGATTGATGTATTGATTAGCTATCTCCTCCTAAGGTGTCTCTCAACTGGGTCAAAAGATTCATTTGCCTAAAACGAGTCCTGAGGTGTAATAAATTATCATAAAGGGAAGTGTTAACAGTTCTGGTAGCAGAGCGACGGTTTGGCCCTTTGGGGCCCTAGGACGGAGAACTATTGTTTAAATTGTTTTTCTGAGATTATGCAAATTGGAGGTATGATGTGTTTCTAAATTCACCATGACTTTCCTGGGATCTCGGAGCCTGCCTAAGTGAGTTGGTGATGTTCTCGGCGTTTTGGTATGTGTGGTGTAGGATTTGCGCTTGCTCAGCTTATACATTTTGCATGTGATTTGTGAAGATTGTGTGTATTTAGGCCAGGTAAATGTTGTTTTAGTAGGATTGGGCGTACTCCGCAATATGAGAGTAGGGAAGTCGGCGTACTTCATATGAGTGTGGCGCTTTGTGCTCAAAATTATCCACGTGGTTGGTTGTTAATGCACGGACCTGTCGTGGTCTAAGACTCTGGAGTATATTGATAAGTGTAGGAGACACTTGGGTTTATGTTGTAATTTGTGCGGTTTCATTAGGTCAATCGGGCGTGGTTGACAAGTCGAGTTTGAGTCAAATTGTATGTTTGAAACCTTCGATTGGAGATTTGGCAAGTTCTAAAGTGCACTAGAGCAAACCATTGACAAGTCGAGAGTAGGATTTGCGGGTCGAATTCTGCTTGCGTATGCGGGAACTGAGAACAAAAGAGTAGCGGCCAAGGCTTCAAGTGAAATCTCTGTAAAGTTCTGAAGCAAATGTGTTAACCTTCCTGTAGTAAACCGGCAAATTTGTGTTGTTGTTGGTATTAAAGGTGCTCGCAGTAATTTTGCATTAGTTTGGTATGAATCTAGTGAGGGGCGGACAAGCCGCAAGACTTTGTCAGCTGCATTGTGTGAGTGTGACGTCAGTAGTGCTGCGCTGAGATAGGTCAGTTGCCGAGAGGGGTCGCGCACGAATTGGCTGCCATCCGTGAGAGGCAATAGGTTGAGAAAGGTGGGTGAAGTGTGTCATGGGAATTAAAGTCACTTTCTGATTAAATACAACAAAAGGAAAGACGTAAAGATGAATTTTATCAAAGCTTTTAAGAGCGCTCTGAAAGGAGACGCATACATTATGGCGAGTGAAGGGGAGCCTACACTGCCTGAGGGTACTCCAGCTTATATAGTCATGGAGGAAAAAGGTGTTGCGCCTTGTTCATGGATGAAACAATGGCACAAGTTGATGGAAAAGGAGGGATGTTTGGCGTTTCCGGAACACGGAACGTTCAATACAAGAGTTCTAGAGAATTTGAGGTGGATGTTAAGTGTACAGAAGCCAACTCCGAGGCCAGCTCAGTATGAGGCTTTAGCAATTTGGGATTTAATGGCTATTAAACAGAGACAAGAAAAATTCCAAAGGAGAATAAAAAGGGCAGAAAAGACTTTAGCGGAAGCTAGGTGGGATAATGAGAGCAAAATGTGGAGATGGGGAATAGTTGACGGACTCAAATTATTCCCAGCAAGAGCACAGGGAGACGAGACGCAGGGGAAGAAAACCACCTGTAAGACAGACAAGGACTCTAATAAGCCTAAAGAGACCAAGAGGTCTTTGATAGACGAAGATGATTCAGACAAGGAAGAGTTCCTAAATCGGATATTGCATGATTGCCCGCCACCTTATGCAGTAAGCGACAATGTCCCGAGCACTAGTGCGGGTCCTGGGAACCAGACGCAGGAGAAGGGAGTTACTGATACAGCACAGACTAGTGATACGACATTGACACAAAATGGTGTCAGTGTACCCACTGCGCCAGACATGCAGATACAGTTGCAACCTCCACCGCAGATACAGAGAATCTATCCAGACGTCCCAGTACTAGAGATTACTACAAATCTGATACTGCCGCCAGACCCGATATATACAAAGTCGAGGTTAGTGCAGATTGAGCCAACTCCACAATTGCTGCCCCAGCTGCAGCAACAGCTGATACCAGGGTATTATCCAGCAGCAGGTCCTCTATTCGTACCTGCACCGGCTTCAGAGAATCAAACCTTTGGAGTTGCTGCTCCACGGAGTTTTGGACCAGGTCAGACACCTGCTCCCATATCGTTACCAATTACTGTTGGTCCACCGGTGCCATTATATACACAAGATAAGCCTGGTATGTGTGATCAGGAAGTAATGACCCAGGATGCAATAAGAGGAGGGTCCATAGGAACTCCCCAGTTAATGGCTCCGGGAGAACAAGCGGTCGAAAGACCAAGGTCTTTGTTAGACCTTAGCCCGGTTGAAGCACCGTTGGAGGCAATGAGACAGGCAGGGCTAGGTGTGCTAACCCCACAGACAATAAGTACGAATGCTTCACAGTTGTCAATGATGCATGCAGGGAATATTTCACTGCAAGGTTTTACGGTGCAACAAGTGAATGAGTGGATAGAAAAAACTTACGCTCCAAAAGCCGCAGCAACTGTTGAAAAGTTGGAAAGGTCTGAGAAGGATGAATACTTGAACTTTGTGAGACTGGGAGTGGAGGCTGCTGAATTAGTGGAAGAAACAATGGGGGTAAACAGATTAGAATCATACACTGAAGCAGAATTGAGGTATTTGTGTCCTAAGATCACTAAAGAAGTAGGTAAGGTACATCAGAGGTTGGCGAACCTGGCAGACAAATACCATATCGATATTGAGAATACTAAACATTTGAAAAGAAGCTACAGGTTAGACTTTGACTTAAAGGACTTTGAGCACATGAGGTCTGCCGGAATGAAAGCACATCTAAAAGAAATACTGCAAAGTGCTCAGATCTGGGGAGCTTTAGAAAAGTGGGAAGGCAGATGGGCAAAGAACAGAGATTAGGAGAAAAGTGACAGTCCGGGATCAAGTCAGGCTAAAGCTTCACCAGATACACGATCAGTAAAGATGTTATCCATGAGAGAAACAGTTGGTGGGATTTTAATCCATGTACCGTGGACTAGGGGAGACATACTGTCATTCACGAATGATTATCCCAGGTTGAGGGAGAAGCTGATAGAGTGGTATAAGCAAACAGATAGGTTTGTGAAACTTGCGAAATGTCTCTGGGAAGGTTTGAATACCTTGTTTGAGATCATTGTTCCGCCCGACTTATGGCTTGAGTGCAAGAGAGGTGTAGACTGGCTGACGCAGGAGCCAGCAAGGGATAAGGCGACCGGAGCACCTTCTGAAGAGGTGATGAAATACTATCATAAGGTGATTGAGTTTTTGAAGCAGAAGGTGTCGCCGAAAGTGACAGATTGGCAGAAAATAGTCCAGACCTCGCAGGGGCTTAAAGAATCGATCCATGCTTATGAGAGGCTAAAAGCGTTCAAACATTACAGTGGTACTGAGACTATTGTGCCGAAAGACATGAACCATCTTGTGTTCAGATTTGTTGAAGGTCTGAGACCAGAGGTTAGCCAGATGATTAAGAATCATTTGATCTGTTGGCAAGCAAAGCCGATTGATGAGGTGTTGCAGTATGCGAAATACTGTAGTGATGAGATTGAGCTGAAGCAGAGAAAACTGAAGGAGAAGGTGATGGTGATGCAGATAAGGGCAGCGCAAGCAGGTATGCAGGGAAATGGAATCCAGCAGATGATACAGCAAAAACCGCAAGGGAATGTCATGTTTCAGGCGCAACCAAGAGGCCGAGGTCGAGGTTTTGTGAATCGCGGTCCAGATTTGAATACTGTTGTGGTTCAAAATGATGCACAAGGGATGAAAAAGATGGCACCATGTCACGCGTGCGGGGGCGTGGGGCATTGGAAGCGGGAATGCCCAAATGTGGTGCAGGATGGTGTCGTTCAACAAAGCACTAATGTCGGCACATTACAAAATGTGAGACGTCCAAAATTGAGAAGTCAAAATCAAAACTTCCAGAATAACATGGTTCAGATGCAGGGGCTACAGCCCAAGCAGCAAATGCAAATGCTGCGTATTCAACCAGCGCAAATGCAGCAAGTACAACAGCAGGTTCCCATGGTACCTAGACAGCAAATGCAATTACCATTGGCTCCAATGGGACAGCAACAGATGATGCTTCCTCAGCAGGTCACAGGTCAGGTGATGAGCCAAAATAATACAGTACAGCAATTCCCATTGTGTGGTGAAGATGGAATGAATGAGGAATGGTCTGATGACAGTTCAGACAGTGAAGAGTGCAGGCTTGCAGCGTCCCTAGAAGTAGATCAGAGGGGACCCTATGTAGAGGGAAAGGTAATGGGTCATTAGGTTTCCTTTTTGGTTGACACCGGAGCTACACGCTCTACAGTCAGAAGCGCAGAGGTTCCGAAATTGCCACTTTCAGGACATACCATAAGAGTGGTAGGATTAGCAAACCAGTACTTGACAAATCCGATTACAGATCCAGTGCAAATTGAGATTGGCAATTTCCAGGGACTGCATCAGTTTGTAGTCTGCGATTCAAGTCCTGTGTCCCTACTGGGAAGAGACTTACTGTGCAAAACGAAATGTTCAGTTACCTGATCCAATGATGGAATTGAGGTGCAGACAAACAGTGATGATGAAGGGGATGATGGTCAGTTCTCAGAGTTAGAGACAGAGACTGCAAATGAGGATTACCTTTTGATAACCTTATTCCCGATGCTTACAGTGACTGACTTACCAGCTGAGTTACAAGGAACAGTGACAGAAAAAGTGTGGGACTTGACAAGAAAGGAAGTGGGACTGATAAAAGGAGTAGAACCAGTTAAAGTACATGTGAAACCAAATGTAGTGTTCCCCAGGTGCTGCAGTCCCATATGGCACAAGATGTCCTTATTCAGGTGTCGCAAATAATTGCAGGTTTTGTAAAGCAAGGGGTTCTGAAAGAGGTGTTGAGCAGCCCATGTAATTCACCAATAATGGGTCTGAAAAAGCCTTGTGGGAAGGTTCAAATTGTGCAGGACTTGAGGACAATAAACAAGATTGTGGTAAAATGTTGCCCCATAGTGCCAAATCCAGCAGTAATTATGTTCCAGGTTCCGTGTGATGCAGAATGGTTCACAGTTGTGGACTTGTCACAGGCATTCTTTTCGGTACCTCTTCATGAGGACAGCCAATATTTATTCAGTTTCAAATTCCTGGACAAGGTGTACAGTTGGTACAGAATTCCTCAAGGGTTTTCTGAGTCACCGTCCATCTTCAATCAGATATTGAAAAAGGACTTAGAATCCTTAGTACTGCCTTTTAGTTCGACTCTAGTGCAGTACATTGACGACTTACTGATTGCGTCCAGAACAAAAGATGACTGTAGGTATGACACAATTGCTTTACTGAATCATTTGGGAAAGAACGGACATAAGGTGTCCCCAAAGAAGTTGCAGTACTGTCAAAAAGAGGTGAAATATTTAGGACACTTCATTGAGAGAGGGTCCAGGAGAATATCGAAGGAAAGGGTGACAGCTATTTTGCAATTGAACCCCCGACAACAAAGAGAGATGTCAGGATGTTTTTGGAAATGGTGGGCTACTGTCACCAGTGGATACCCAACTTCTCGATTATCTCTAAACCATTTATAAAGCTGACAGGCAAAGAGACTAAGGACGAACCGTATACCATAACCCTGTCCAAGGAAGAACTTGAGTCATTCATGGAATTAAGAGAGTGCATATGCAGGGCACCAGCTTTGGGTATGCCTGATTACACGAAGCCTTTTCTACTGTTTTGTCATGAAAGTGATGCTTGTTCTGTGTCTTTCTGGACACAGGTCCATGGAGGTGCAAACGCCCTGTAGCCTATTTTTCAGCTACCTTGGACCCCATCGCAGCAGCCTTACCGGGTTTTTTGCGCGCAGTTGCAGCAGTTGGTCAAAGCCTCACGCAGTGTGAAGGCATAGTGATGGGCCATCTCTTGACAGTAATGGTTCCACATTCAGTTGAAATTCTGTTGACTCAAACTAAAACCCAGCACATGACAAATGCCCGACTTACCCGTTATGAGACAATCATTTTGGGGTTGCCTAATGTCTCATTGAAGCGATGTACTGTATTGAACCCGGCAACTCTGTTTCCTGTTGAGAGTACCGAGATTAATAATGAAGAGGAAGTGGAGCATGATTGTCTTGAGGTAACAGAACTATGTACCAAGCCCCGACCTGACATTCAAGATACACAGTTAAAGGAAAATGACTGCATTATGTTTGTTGACGGATCCTGTTTGAGAGACTCAGTCAGAATACTAAGAGCTGGTTATGCTGTGCGTAACATAGCTGGTATCATTGAAGCTTCCTGGCTCGAGAGAGTGTATTCCGCACAAGTGGCAGAATTAATTGTCCTTACTAAGGCATGCCACGCAGCTGAAAATCTAAAAGTCACTATCTATACTGACAGCAGATATGGATTTGGAATTGTACATGATTTTGGCCAATTGTGATCGCAGAGAGGTTTCATGACCTCTTCTGGTTCTCCAGTGAAAAATGGCGAACACATAAAGGACTTGTTACATGCGATTCAGTTACCTCTTGAAATTGCCGTGGTGAAATGCAATGCTCATGTTAAGTCACAAGACTTTGTGTCCAGGGGAAACGGCTATGCAGATCAAGTCGCAAGGTTTTGCGCATTGAACTGTATATCGTTCAAGGATCAGTGGGAATTGTTACCGCAAACTGAAAATGAAACATGTTTGAACTTTGCATTAAGGGTGGTTGATACACTAGATGAGCTAAAAAACACTACAGGGTCGTGCTAGCAGAGAGGAGAAACTCTCCTGGCAGAGAATGCAATGTGTACAGAGAGCTGACGACTTATGGGTCTCAGAGGAGGGGAAACTGGTTTTGCCAAACAGTCTTTTGTCACAATTTGCAAGGCTTTACCATGGACAGGCACATCTTGGGAGGGATGCAATGATCATGTCATTCAAGATTGACTGGTTTAACCCGAAATTCAGACAAGCTGCAGAGGTTACCTGTCACAGGTGCATCATCTGTCAACAGATGAATGCCGGAAAAGGGACTGTGGTAACTTTGAGCCACATAGGGAGAGCTGGTGGTCCATTTAGTAAGATGCAAATAGATTTCATTGAGATGCCTGTTTGTGGAGGATTGAGGTACCTGTTGGTGATTGTGTGTGTTTTCAGCCATTGGATTGAAGCTTACCTCACACGTAGAAATGACAGTCTCACAGTTGCAAAACTGTTGCTAAGAGAACTAATACCCAGGTTCGGTTTTCTGGTCTCTTTAGATTCAGATAGGGGCAGACACTTCAACAATGAGGTGATTAAGCTCTTGTGTGCCGCATTGGACATTGAACAAAAGCTGCATTGTAGTTACCGCCCTGAAGCCTCAGGACTAGTAGAACAGATGAATGGTACTTTGAAGTCGAGAATAGCAAAAATGTGCGAAGCCACCAATAAGAAATTGCCAGATGCATTACCTTTAGTGCTGATGTCAATGAGAAACACACCTGATAAGAAGACAGGACTATCACCCCATGAGATTCTCAAGGCCAGAGCTATGAGACTGCCAGCAGTACCCACAAATGCTCTTGTGAATATCACAGATGATATGGTGTTGGACTACTGCAAAAGTTTGGCTGATGTGGTTCGCTCTTTTTCTCACCAGGTGGAAGCCAACAAATTGCCACCGATCAGTGATCCAGGTCACACCCTGCAAACCGGTGACTGGGTGGTTGTCAAGAAGCACGTGAGAAAGTCGTGTTTGGAGCCGCGCTGGAAGGGGCCATATCAAGTAATACTGACAACCACTGCTGTGAAATGTACAGGCGTTCCAAACTGGATACATGCCAGTCACACAAAGAAGGTAACATGTCCGACTGATGAGGAACTTGAAGTTTCTGACTCAGCAGTTCAGGAGAAGGAAGTCTCAGGGCCAAAAAGTAGCCAAGGGGAAACTGAGACTGTAGGAGAGCTCACTGAGAACAGCCTAGTCCCTCAAACAATAAACGAGTTCGAGAGAGGTGACAATGAGCCTATCTCAGTAGAGGCAGCAGGAGAACTAAATCAAGGAGGGGTTCTCCCAGAAGTAGACAGATACGGGTTAGAGCTTGAACCTGTTACAGACCCAGAAGAAGAAGAAGGGGAAATAGTAGAGAGAGACCAAAGCACACCACATCCCCAGAGCCAGTTGCAGGTCCGTCAAGAGAAAACACCATAGCACAAGAGGAGGGTGCTGTTCAGCGTCCTGAAAAGACAAGCAGGAAGAAGACGCATAAAGGTGATAACTGGCCAGAGAAGCAGGCTGCGAAAGAAAAGATCATACCAGGTGAAACAATAACAGAAGAAACTGATACATCCTGGGTAGAGGATCTAACTGAAGGAGAATTGCAAAGCGAATGCAGGTTGAAAAGAAAGAGAACTGCAAATAGAAGGTACGCAGGTCGTGAATGGGCATATGCAACGACATCTGAATGGCAACAAGAATTGTTAGCGTTCTGTTTTGATCAAGAAGTACCAGGCCAATACTACGGTTCCTGAAATCAATCAGAGAAAGAGACTGTGTTAAAAACTGAAATTGAAGAAGAAAATTGAAAGACGAAAAGCTGAGAAAGAGACTTATAAACTACCGGATGTGACACTGATAACCTGAATTGACTTTGAAAACCCGATTTTGACAAGCTGCTAACCTGATTTGACAAAAGGGTCCTGAAGTGAGTGAAACGATGTAAATATAAGCAGAGAGAAAAAGACTTTGCTTCAAAAGAAGAAAAAAAAAAGAGCTTTTAAATTGCCCTCAAGTTGATTGTTTTTGCTTTGAGTTATTCTGCTATCTGATTCTTTACAGACAATGGCTTATAATAAAGGTAGTAACACAAATGGTAAGGTGTGTGGTTGGTTAAGCCTTATATTAGGTATTTTGTGAGCAATAATAATTGTAGGTGTGATTGTGGGAATGCCGTGGTTAGATTAGAAAGCGACTAACAATGCTTCAAAACCTGAGACTTCAACACTAACACCGTGGGAAAAGTTTGAGCAAGATACAAAACACTTGAATGAGGGAACTAACTCTAAAGGGGAACTCTCCACTAACGTCTTCTATCGCTTGCTGAATGAGTATGTTGAGACCATGGATGCGAAAAACTGTTATGTGTGCACAAAGATCCCTTCATCAGTACAAGAAGGGGTCACCTACCATAGTCTTCCTCTAACATACGGGATAAGTTGTAGTTTGTTACTAACACGATTCTATAATCAAGAGCATGTGCAATATTTTTATTCAAATTTGGATGTGGTGTTTTCTTTTGTGCCAGTGATTGAGTTTCTGAACAAGTTAGCTAAGGAGCATAGTATAAAATTAGTTAGAGGTTTCTTTGAACCTACACTTACATTTGGAACAGCTTATGCACACCGCAATAATCTGACTTGCTTATTAACACCTGTAGAGAAAAGATTCTTAGATCACACAGATGATAGACGCAAAGCATTAAAAGAAAGATTAGAAAAAGGGCTAGAGAAACGCACATATGCAAATGATTATGCTTACACTGCAATAAAGACCCAAGGCAAATTAGCTATAGATGCATTACATGTAGGAAGGGGTGGTATATATAGGTCGAAATCTGAACATAACACTTTATTTGTGGGAGTGAGTAAATGCAGGCATGTGTTTTTGTTTCAGAGTAAATGGACATTCATGTTAAATGGACAGGATCCAGCGATCTCTGGGATCTATTATATCTGTGGACTTAATGCTTATTACCGTCTCCCTAAGGGATGGCATGGGACATGTTATTTGGGGATAGTTTTCCCAAAGATTTACCAGATTGATGACTTAAAGCATATACCTAAAGCGTCTGAATTACAACATGCTAGACAAAAATGAGAGACAGCGGCTGCTGTCATTGGTGACATATTTGGAACCTAATTCCTTCAGTAGGGGTTATTCTAAACTCCACAAAGATTCAAAAGTTGTCTACTATTGTGGATAACATGCTGACAAATTTTACAGGGGCTATACTCCTGATGGATACTGAACTTGCTGCGGAAAGAGCTATGATTCTTCAAAATCGGCTTGCTTTAGACATTCTTTTAGCAAAGATCGGCGGAGTCTGCACTATGCTCAACGAGCGTCATTGTTGCTCATATATACCAGGTAATAGTAAAAAGATTAGAGGTATGCTTACTAACCTAACTAGAGATAGTGCAGATGTGAAGGATTTGAAGGAACCTGGAGTGTGGGAGAAAGTGGGAAAAGGAATTGCCAGAGTAGGGAGGTGGTTTAGCAATACTTGGAATGGGGTTCTTGCTAAAATACTAGGTGGTCTTTTAATTGTTCTGGCCTGTTTATTAGGTGTTTGGGGAGCATGCAAAATTAATGACAAAATTAAAAGAAATTGGACAAAGAGAAATAAGAAGAATGAAGAAAGTGAAAGGGAGAAAATGGTTAACGAAATTTGGGAAAGTTCACACAAAGGACAAGATGTTGAAATGCACATTATGCGTAAGGTGAAAAATTAAAAGTTAAAGGTTAAAGGGAAAGGTTTGTGTGATGACGAAGGTCATCAGAGGAGGGACTGAGAGAGTGTAGCTTATATAATCTATATTAACATGAAATGTTTATGAATTAATGTGTGATTATGCCACATAGAAACTGTAATAGTAAATTTTGCTTAAACGTGCACTTGAAATGTGACCACGGGGAGTGGCCGCCAATGTATACGTAGACTAATAATGATGACTAAAATGTTTACAAAATGTTATATTGAATAGGTTCTATACTAATTATTAATCATTGTATTTTGAATTTGTGCTGAAATCCTTGTAAACATTAAGTTAGCATGAGCCGAAGCTTAGCTGCTTGGCTCTCATATGAAATGTATTTTTCCTACCTTGCAGTGTGCTGACTCGCAAAAGGACATGACCTTTTGTTTTCTTCAAACTAGAAGCCGAATGTAACTATGCTAGATCCATTCTCACGAATTCTTCAGTGCTTGTAGGGTGATATTAAACAAAATGAAACAGTGTAGATTAATGAAATGTACAAGATCGTTCAAACCGGTGAAGACAATGGAGCTACTCACGAAAAGATGTGCAAAGAATTACAGAAAGAAGAAATCATACCAGACGTGCCACCTCTGAAGACATCGAATAGGAGAACCAATGAAAGACTTGTAAAATAATATGGGGTGAAAGATTACTGACCTAATGTATTTTCTGATAGGTCAAAGATAGTGGGGTATAAACACGGACCAGTCAAATATTAGGGGAATGTACAACGAAAAAGGGATAAAAACCCATGATACGCGGAGCCATTTAGGTGGGTTAGGGAATGCTATCGATTTTATCCAGAAACTTTGTCACTCTGTCTGGTGACTTATTGGTTTGCTTAGAACCATCCTTAGATTGCCCATTTTACGCTTTACCTCCTTATGAGGGAAGTGCCCATTATTGTCCCGGAGCTGAGTTCTGACTGATGGCGATTTGACTGATGTCCTGAAGACGAAGACTGAACCTGTGCGCTGACCTAAACTTTGGAGGGTAATTATGACAATGCATTTTTGATTTGTCTGTTTGCTTTTCCTTTCTAGGTACCAACTGCTTACTTTTGACAGAGACCATAGTTAGATGTTTTCCAAATTGGTGTTCTAAATCATTTTGCATGAAGCCCAACATGCTAATGCTAATCAGTGGTTAGGACAGGTGTTCACTAAATTGACGCAAATAGACAAACGACTGAATCTATGCTTTGTTGAACTGACGCGTTATTGACACTCTGCTAATTGATCTATGTTCACGCCGTGCTATGTTCTGATGTTTGTGATTCTCGAATTAATTAAATCTTATCAAAGTTGCCATATCGTGACTATGCTATTATGTTTCTTGGTTTTGAGATTAACGCATCTGCTTTTAGAATTGTAATCAATAGGAAATAAACCTCATAATATTCTACTAAACTGGTGTGGTTATTCATGACTAGGAGGTCATGGTAGTGTCTTGAATTAATTGATGACTGACTAAAGTGAAATGTATTGTTGTGATAAATATTGATGACATTATTGATGTATTGATTGACGTATTGATTAGCTATCTCGTCCTAAGGTGTCTCTCAACTGGGTCAAAAGATTCATTGGCCGAAAACGAGTCCAGATGTGTAATAAATTATCATAAAGGGACGCGTTATCATGGGTGTGTGACTGCTTCTATTGCTCTGTGAGTATATATATTAGAGGTGTGTAGCTATGTTATTTGTTTTTTAAGTGGTTATACAGGTGTTTGACCTGGAATTTGGGTTGTTTATGAAAGTGTGAATGAGTGTCTTTGTATGTGTATGAATAGCTGACTTAGGAATGTATGCCAAGTACGTCATTATGTTAGTGGGCACATGAATGAGCGTGTGAAAAGTTCTATGTAAGTGTTTCTATGGGTGTATAAGTGTTTGTATCACTTTTTTGGATGATGTTCTCAGTGATGTCATTTGAGATGTCATCAGTGATGTCATCGGTGATGTCAGTGACCATGTCAAGATTCATGTAATATGTGAGGTCATAAGCAGTGCATTATGGGGGCACAAGTTGTAGTTAGATGAGCTAATTATAACTGCTGAATTTCACTGGTTTTGTATGTGTGAAATGTCAGCGTGACTATAATGTCCCTCCAACCTTTGTTTTTTTCAGTGAATTTCTAATATTTTTTCAAATTCTATTTCCTAACTATAAAATCCTTGTAACCTTTTGTTTTTTTCCAGTAAATTTCTGTTTTTTTAATTCAATTTCCCAACTGCAACATACCTGTAACCTTTGCTTTTTCAGTGAATTACTAAGGTTTTTTTAACATATAGTAATTTTCATTATAAATATATATAAAATTTAGGGTTTTTCTCTCTGGGTGTGAGTATACATGTGAGAGGGTGTCTCTGTGTGTGAGTGGCTGTGATTGCGTCTGTCTGGATATGACAGTGGGTGTGAGAGGATTGTGTGTGTTTGTGGAATGTCAGTATGTCTTCATTTTTGACATGTAAGAAAAATGCACAGGAAGAGGAGTGTTGTATTTAGTAAATTAAAACATTTTCTCAAAGTAATCCTTACTTTAGTATTTCAGTGTCTTGCTGTACTAGCTTATGTTTATATGAGTAATTGAATACTGAATTTTGTTTTGCTACTTTTTAATTTAATCGCAGCGTCCTCATAGTGGTGTTCGTCACGATAACTCGTGAGTTTGGCATATTTATTAAAAGTTCCAATCAGTTGTAAACCGACTTTCTACTCAATCTGTGACATAAGTAGTTTATTATTCAGATATAGAAAATCATCTCTGTAGGTTGGATTTAACAAAAAAAAGATGTCTTTGTTTAATTGTAAAGTCTTCGGTCGTTGAGTTCATCGATATTAATCGTGACATTAGTGTGTTTTCAGGGAGTTTCAATTAGTTCTAAATTTTCTCTCTACTCAAAGTTTGACATGATTAGTTCATCATCATCATCACACATAAGCTTTATTCGGTCAAATTTAACCATCAAAGCAATACCATCACAGCTAAAATAACAGTAAGTGCATAATAAATACAGGATTGAGATAAGATTAAACGATTAATTAGTCATAAAAAGGAAAAAGAAAACATGTATGCTAAAAATTCTTAACGTACTTTCCCAGAAGCTATCTAATGGTCTATATAATGATAAGAAACTATCTCTCATTGTCATCCTATATGCAACTAACAATGGATCACGATAATCATAAAATTATTGTATAAAATCAATGTATAAATACATTTAAGAATTATAATCACTTAAGGATAGATCATTTTGGCTTTTTAAGAGGCGTATACGTATGTGCCATGCAGCCGCAAGGAACTAGCTGACCGCACATATTAAAAAGGCTGTGGTATCTCTCATCATCAGTCTTAATGCATCTTTACAATGTCTCATGCCCATATTCCTACAAGCTGGGCAAATCCACTTTCACCGAGCTATCCCATAGGCAGGACAAATGAACATGAAATGTACTAGAGTTTCCGAAGTACAGTTACAGCATAGATCAGTTGTCAATGCAGGTCGCCACATACTAGTAAAAGACCTCAGAGTTAAGCACCCATATCTGAAAAGGACATACAAGCTTTTGCTTAATAAATCAGGGATTAAATCCAAGAAGGGTTCAAAGTGAGGGTGCCACTTGAAGTCAAGAAATTGGGATGACAGTCGACCGTATGACGTACAGAGCGAATACCTGTTCCTGACGTAAGACCAATAGACTGATTTCAGATGATGTTTCTGGGCGTTCCTTAGATTGTGGGGTTGAAGTCCCTAAGTCCCAGAATATGAAACCATCTCACAATATGATTGAGACAGGGAATAGAAAGTGCATTAGGTCTCTCTAAGATGTCTTGTAGTGACTCCTTGTACACGGCTAATTCCGGGGTGGTCCAAATACGTACCCAAAAAAGTAAGGGTATTAGGGCTATTACGTCAGAAATACGGGAGAATCCAAGGTCCAGAAACATTGGAATCAATGGGGTATTACAAGGGCATGCCAAAGGGGATCTTATAAAGCTATTTTCCCCCACAGATAATTTACTAACATTTGAGAATCCCCAAATCTCTGCACCATAAGACGCTGCACCCTGGGCCGTCACTAGAAATATTTTGATAGCTGGAGAGACAGATTTCGCAGTAGTAGATTTATAAAACCACAAAATAGCCCCAGGTCTATGTTCTAAAAGTGCTGTGCTCTTGTCAACCTGGGCCTCCCATTGCATATTGTTACTTATTCTTACCCCCAGATAACCAATAGAGCTTACCTTGCTTAAGGGAGCCCCATTGGGTAAAATGGTACATCTTTTGTTGGGGCCACAACCAAAGATCATAAATTTGGTTTTGCTAGAGTTTAGTTCCAATCCATAATCTGCACAGAAAGCACTGAATCTATCCACTAGGACCTGCAGGCCCATAGGAGTTTTGGAAATTAAAAGTGAATCATCAGCAACTAACAGGATCGGAATTTTTTGGTTATTCAGGGATGGACCATCATGTTTACAGTCAGTTACAATTTCAACTACCTCATTGATGAACAAAGAAAAGAGAGGGGGAGCAAGGACACAGCCTTGGCGTACCCCCCTCCTAATATCTATTTGACCTGTAAGTACCCCCTCGCTACCCTATCTCACTCTTGCATAGGTATTCTCATGTAACCTTTGAATTAAATACACTAAATTCCCCGGGGCACCAATTCTATTCAAAACTTCCCATACCTTCCCTCTAGGGACAAGGTCGAAAGCGGATTTAAGTCCACAAAGGCAACATATCATTTTTGTTTTGCTAGAGTGACATATTTCCAATATAACAAAGAAAGCCTAAAGACCTGATCCATCATGCTAGTTTTTGAATGAAACCCAGCCTGAAGAGGGGATAAAGCCTGAGTGTCATGAACCCATTCCATGAGCCTATCTAAAACTTGCTTAGCAAAGATCTTTTGCAAATTATTGATAAGACTAATTGGTCTATAGTTGCCTGGTGAGCCTACATCACCTTTTTTTATATATTGGGATTATTTCTGCCCCGTGCCACGTGTCCGGGATAGGGCCACCTGCTGCTATGGCGTTCAATGGTGTGTTTATATACCACGTCCAGATAACAGGTTCAGATTTGAACAAGTCCCCCGGTATTTTATCAGGACCAGGAACTTTAGCTGGTCTCAACAAATTAATGGCTGCTGTAGTTTTAGCCAACGTGAAAACAATATCCTTCGCAGGGCCTTCATCAGAGAGTCTACATTTGTCGCCCCCATTACACATAAGGCCATGTTGTACAGGGGCAGCGTAAATCTCAGAAAAATGGGCCACCCATCTTTCTGGCTGAATGTGCATGGTAATTGTGTCACTGCCCCCTTTATACCTACTGGCCAGCAACCTCCAGAAGGAGCCATCATCTTGATTCTTGACTGCATCCAGCATCCTTTGCCAAATCTCATGTTCCCAAGTTTTTTTTGCTAGTTCCAGGGCCTTGGTATACCTGAGTCTGGCCTTTCTAATCTCCCGCTGTGAGTGCGTTTGGAGGGCTAATTTTAAATTGGACCTTGCATGGGTACAATCCCTATTGAACCATTCCCTAGATTGAGTTTGATCAGGGGTATGCCTAGAGTGGGTATTCTTATAACAAATGCCCTGTAGGGTACTTGCCATTTCTGCATGGATGCTCAGAATTAGGATGTTGTCAACCTCTTGCTCACAATAACTAGAGAGGAGTTTTAGAAAAGATGAATAGATTGCCTTGATCGTATATGGATTTGATATTACTTTTGGCCAGCTAACACGGGTTTGTCTATGATTCAAAAGAGGAATGGGGATGTCAGTAGTCTCTAAGTTCTGAACTCTTCTAAATACATTGTTGGATAGGGTAAGGCACAAAGGACTGTGGTCACTATCGTGATTAGTTTAGTATTCTTGTTTAGAAAACATTGTCTGTGGGTTCTTATTTAAATGAAAAACTTGGGGTTGGTTTGGTATGTTCAGTTGTGACATCGTTAGTCAATACAGTGCTTGCAATTAATCGGGTTCATCACAATTACCTTGTTATTTGTAACAGAGACGTGATCTCGAAATGAAGGTATTTTATTGGACTACACAGAATTCAGTTATATTTTAAGGAAGACCACACCCAGTCTTCCCATTTGGTTTCAACCTGCAGTGAGAGAGGAAGCCTAGGTCTGAGAGAGAGAGTGCATGACTCTCTGAGTGGCTCTGTGACTGGGTGCATCAGTGACTGAGAAGATTTGTGCACAGGTGCATGAGGGTCTTAGTGGGTATGTCAGCGGGTGCGTCAGTGACTGAGTAGGTCTGTGAGTTGGTGCATCAGTGTCTTAGTGGGTCTAAGAGTGGGTACATGAGGGTGTGAGTGCATCTATGAGTGACTGTGTGAGTGTATAAGTTGGTCTGTGAGTGGATGCATGAGGGTCTGAATGGGTCAGTGAGTGGGTGTATCAGTGCCTGAGTGCGTCTGTGAGTGGGTGCACCAGTGGCTGAGTGGGTCTGTAAGTGAGTGCATGAGTGCCTGAGTGGGTCTCGGAGTGGGTGCATAAGAGCCTAAGTGGATTTGTGAGCGGGTGTGTGAGAGTTGCAGTAGGTCTGTGAGAGGGTGTGTGAGGGTCTAAGTGGGTCTGTGAGCGACTGTGTGAGTTTCTGAATGGGTCTGTGACCTAGTGTCTGAGTGGGTCTGTGAGTGAGTGTATGAGTCCCTGAGTGGGTCTGTAACTGGGTGTGTCAGTGTCTGTGTGGGTCTCTGAGGCGGTGCATCAGTGTCTGAGTGGGTCTGTGAGTGGGTGCATCAGTGTCTGAGTGGGTCTGTGAGTGAGCGCATGAGGGTGTGAGTGGGTCTGTCAGTGAGTGCATGAGTATCTGAGTTGGTCTGTGAGTGGATGGAAGAGGGTCTGAGTGGGTCTCTGAGTGGGTACATAAGGGTCTGAATAGATTTGTGAGTGGGTACGTGAGGGTCTGAGTAGGTCTGTGAGTAGGTGCACAAGGGTCTGAGTGGGTCAGTGAGAGACTGTGTTAGTTTCTGAATGAGTCTGTGATGGGGTGTCGGAGTGGGTCTGTGAGAGGGTGTATGAGTCTCAGAGTGGGTCTGTGAATGGGTGCGTCAATGTCTGAGTGGGTCCATCAGTGTCTGAGTGGGCCTTTGAGGTGGTGCTTGAGTGTCTGAGTTGCTCTGTGAGTGGGTGGATGAGTGTCTGAGTGGGCCTGTGAGTGGGTGTGTCAGTGGCTGAGTGGGTATGTGAGTGGGTAGATATGTGTCTGAGTGGGTCTGTGTATGGGTGTGATTGTCTGATTCGGTCTGCAAGTTTGTGCATTAGACTGTGAAGGAGTCTGTGAGTGGGTGTGTCAGTGTCTGAATGGGTCTGTGAGTACGTACATGAGGGTGCGAGTGTGTCTGTGAGTGGGTGCATCAGTGTTTGAGTCAGTCTGTGAGCGGGTGGATGAGGGTCAGAACGGGTCTGTGAGTGGGTGTGCCAGCGTGTGAGTGGGTCTGTGAGTGGGTGCATCAGTGAGTGGGTGCATGAGTTGTGAGTGAGTCTGTGAATGGGTGTGTGATATTCTGAGTCAGCCTATGAGTGGGTGCATGAGATGAAGAATGGGCCTGTTAGTGGGAGTGTCAGTGTCAGTATGGGTCTGTGAGTGGGTGCTTGAAGGTCTGAATGAATTTGTGAGTGGGTGTGTTAGGGACTGAGTGGGTCTGAGAGTGGGTGCTTGAGGGTCTGAATGGGTGTTTAAGTGGCTGTCTGAGTGGGTGTGTGAATTGGTTCACCAGGGTCTGAATGGGTTTGTCAGTGGGTGCATCAATATCTCAGTGGATCTGTGACTGGGTGTGTCAGTGTCTGAGTAGATCTGTGAGTGGATGCATGAAGGTCTGAGTTGGTCTGTGAGTGGGAGCATGAGTATCTGAGTCAGTCTGTGCCTGGGTGTGTGAGGGTCTGAGTGGGTCTGTGAGTGGGAGCATCAGTGTCTGAGTAGGTATGTGAGAGGGTGTGTCAGTATTTGAGTGGATCTGTAACTGTATGTGTCAGTGTTTGAGGGGGTCTGTGAGTGGGTGCATGAGGGTCTGAGTGGAATTGTGAGTGTGTGCATCAGTGTCTGAGTGGGTCTGTGAGTGGGTGTGTCAGTGTCTGAGTGGGTCTGTGAGTAGGTGTATGAGGGTGTAGGTGTGTCTGTGAGTGGGTGCATCTGTGTCTGAGTCAGTCTGTGAGTGGGTGGATGAAGGTCTGAATGGGTCTGTGAGTGGGTGTGCCAGTGTCTGAGTGGGTCTGTGAGTGGGTGCATGAGTGAGTGGGTCTGTGAGTGAGTGCATGAGTTGTGAGTGAGTCTGTGAATCGGTGTGTGATTTTCTGAGTCAGTCTATGAGTGGGTGCATGAGATGCAAAATGGGCCTGTTCGTGGGTGTACCAGTGTCAGTGTGGATCTGTGAGTGGGTGCATGACAATCTGAATGAATTTGTGAGTGGGTGTGTGAGAGCCTGAGTGGGTCTGAGAGTGGGTGTTTCAGGGTCTGAAAGGGTGTTTAATTGGCTGTCTGAGTGGGTGTGTGAATTGGTTCATCAGGGTCTGAATGGGTTTGTCAGTGGGTGCATCAATATCTCAGTGGAACTGAGACTGGGTGTGTCAGTGTCTGAGTAGATCTGTGATTGGATGCATGAAGGTCTGAGTTGGTCTGTGAGTGAGAGCATGAGTGTCTGAGTCAGTCTGTGCCTGGGTGAGTGTGGGTCTGAGTGGGTCTGTAAGTGGGAGCATCAGTGTCTGAGTGGATTTGTTAGTGGGTGTATGAGTCTCGGAGTGGGACTGTGGGTTGGTGCATGAATATCTGAGTGGGTCTGTGACTGAGTGCATCAGTGACTGAGTGGGTCTTTGAGTGGTGCATGAGTTTCTGAGTGGGTCTGTAAGTGGGAACATCAGTGACTGAGTTGGTCTGTGAGTGGGTGCATGAGAGTCTGAGTGAGTCTGTGAGTGGGTGCATCAGAGTCTGAGTTGGTCTGTGATTGGGTCTGTAAGAGTCTCAGTGGATCTGTGAGTTGGTGAGTCACTGTGTGAGTGGATGACCATGTTTTTTATTGTCACTGATATTTGACTAAGGCATCACAACTTTCAAGAAGGGGGCCGTGCTCAGCGTAACGATTTATGCATGATTATCACAACACTTGACAAAAATATATATTTTAAAGTCATAATCAGATCTCCATAGTGTCCTATATAACAGACCTGGGATCATGGTAACTCCACTTTGACCCCTTGTGCCACTTTCCATCTCAAATTAAGATGACGGCGGTTGCAACGTTCTAGTCAGCTCAACACCAGCTTATCACAGTATCTCTGTTCTTGCGTGCATTTGTGAATACGTTGCGATCATTGAGAAATCGTCACAAGCCCATATATACAAATTTGTTATCCCTATAATATATCATAAAATACTGGGCCGATTTTCACCAAATAAGCAAAAGCATAATCTGCTTATCAAAAGCTAACTTTCTGCCAAATTTTGTAAAATTCATTCCAGTGGTTTGGGCTGTAGCCATGTTTAAAGTTCCTATGGAAATTAATATGGGAAATGCAACTTTTTTGAACCCCCTTTTTCTCAGCCCCTGCTGGATGGATCACCCCGAATCTTTCCGTGTGCAACAAGAATCAACAGGACACATTGTTTGTAAAACTTCATGAAGATTCGTCGAACAGTGCCAAAGATATAGGCAAGACAAAAAAGGTTTTTCTACAGAAACTCGGTCCTAGGTGACCGCCAGTAGTTCATATATATATATATATATATATATATATCTATATCTATATATCTATATCTATATATATATATATATATTTATAGTGTGGGTGTATAATATATACATACACAGACACACACGTGTGTGTATATATATATGTATATATATATATATATGTATATATATATATATATATATATATATATATATATGTAAATAAACTCTGGATCCATGCATACAAGGCATTACACAACATAGGACCGGCATACCTCAACCACTGCCCCAACAGACAACTCTGCTCTTTCCAGCTCACTCTCGCAGCGGTTCCTAAGATCTGAAAATGCACAGCAGGAGGAAGATCCTTCTCTTACCTTGCAGCCTGGACATGGAACACGCTACCTCTCAAACTCAGACAGACCGTATCACTGAAGCAGTTCAGAAAGGACCTCAAGACCTTGAGCAGCACGCCCCCAAACAGCACCTTGGGACCCTATGTGTGATTAGTCGTGCTTTAGAAATTACTTATTGATTGATTGGGTTTTTGGATGCTAAGGTGTTTTTAGGGTTTGCGCTGGGTATGGGAAATGGTTGGATTAATCTATAGTAATTTAAAATACTTTACGTTTAAAAAAATCATAGAAATTCACTGAAAAAATTAAGGTTACAGGTACGTTATAGTTAGGAAAAGAATTAAAAAAAAACATAGAAATTCACATTAAAAAAACAAAGGTTACAGAGACATTATACTTATGCTCCTATTTTAAACGTGCAAAACCATAGAAATGCAGCTAATATGGATAGAGTTATTTCAAGTAAATGGCACTTGTGTGGTTCTCAGCGGCGGGGACCTTGGTTATCCACTTTTAGCCTCCGGCTTCACTCAAGAGGCCAGTGGATATCTGGTGCTGGGCACAGCGCTATTATTGTGTTGCAGTGAAGGCTGAGGATTGTGATTGCTTATTATGATTGCTTTGATGGGAGTGCTTCTCCAGACTTTAGGAATTGCTACTGCTGTGTTGTTGTTTTCGCAGCAAGAATATCACTCAACAAGTATATGAAAAGTGTAACTCCTGGAAGTCACATGATATACATGAGTGCAAATGGCAATATACTGAGTACTGATTTTTTGCATTATTAATGCCAGATGACTCACACATTTTGTGAGCCATAATTGTCCTGGGACCTGTGGGCTGCAGCTTACACACATTGCAAGATGTGTCATTTTCTTCAAATGTTATATGCTTTTAATTTCCTCAGTCTTCGTGTGCGTGTCTCATTCTTGAAGGTGTTGGTAAGGTAGCTTGGGTACATATAAGTATATGTATATGTGTGTAAATATATATTGTTAGAAATTGGTTCTGTAGTTGACAGACGTATACACCCTTGTCCAAGCAGGGACAGCAATCCTAGTCAGGATCATAGTCAGGGTAAGTCACACAATCCAAATGATCCTGTGCCCACCCTCTAGTAGCTTGGCACTGAGGAGTCAGGCTTAACTTGCAAGGCAATGTGTAAAGTATTTGTGCAATAAATCATCCAATAACACATTGAAAATACCACAAAAATACACCACATTGCTTTAGAAAAATTTGGATATCTATCTGAGTAAATTAAGGTAAAAAAACAATCAAGATGTGATAAGCATACGTTGAAATATCACTTTTGCAATAATAATAAGAGTCTTAAGTCTTTAAGAATCAATAAATGCCTCTTGTATGCTCAAAGTACCTGGTATGGTTCAAAATTACATGCATGAAGACCACATAGGAGGAGATGCGTGGAAAAAGGAAGGTGTGCATCGGATTTCCTGATGCGCACAGATGATGCGTCAATTCTTCCCACGTAGCAAGTGCTTCGTGATGATTTCTTGTGCACAGTTTTGGATCCTCAAAGAGATGCGGGGTCTTTTCACGCCCAGGGACGATGTGTGGAATTCCTGGGAATGCAGGACGAAGGACTGCATCTATTTGGTATGGCGATGCGTCAGAGTTTCTATCACACAGTAGGCACTGTGTTCATTCCTCACACATGAAGTTGGGCTGCATTGTTCTTGCTCTGTGATGCGTTGATCCGGTAGGGCTGTGCATTTAAGATCCAGTTGCAATGCAGGTGAGCGTCAATCTTCACTTGGGGGTTCAGGCTGCATTGTTCTTGTTTGGCGATGCAGTGATTATTTCACCACTGGCCAGGCTTTGCATCGATGCTGGCAGGCTGTGAGTCGATTTTCACCTCACAAGGAGTTTACTTGAAGAATAGAAGTCTTTTTGACCTTGAGACTTCAGGAACAGGGGTCAAGCTCAATCCAAGCCCACGGAGAGCACTTCTCAGCTGAACCTGAGGCCAGCAAGGCAGCAGGGCAACAGCAAGGAAGCAGTCCTTCATAGCAAAGCAGTCCACGTCAGTCCTTTGGGCAGCTAGGCAGCTCCTCTTGGCAGGTTGCAGGATCTTGTGTCTGTCCTAGGAAGTGTCTGAGTTGGTGGGATCAGGGACCCAGGTTACAAACCAAAAGTGCCTGTGAAGTGGGGCAGACTTCAAAGATTGGTTCTGAAGTGCACAAGGTCCCCTTTCAGTACAGGCCTGTCTTCCATGGTCCCAGTAGGGGGTTTGGCAGCCCATTGTGTGAGGGAAGGCCACTAGCCTTTGAAATGTAAGTATCAGGCCCCTCCACCCTTCCAGCCCAGGAATACCCATTCAGTATGCAGATGAGTGCAGGTGTGACTGAGTACCCTGTGTTTGTGGTTGTCTGTGTAAAATGCACAAGTGAGCTGTCAGCCAGCCCAACCCACATGCTCACTTTCTAAAGGTGCAAACACTGATGGATTAAACCCAGATCTCCGACTGGGGTGAATGTTTGATTTGTTCTGCATTCTGTCCATCATCTGTTGTTTTTGCATTTGTTGCCCCAAGTGGGAAGGGTATGCCCAGATGTAGGTCACGTGCTTGCTATGCCACCAAATTCAAGCTAGCCTGGCTGATGAAGGGTGTTACACTGAACCCGGTCCCAGGATGCTTGTTTTTGATCCAGGGAGGACCTGGTCTGGCAGTTCAGGCTGGACTGTTCCCTTGCGGAACAAGGTCATGACTGATTTGCATGTGGCTGAGTCCAAACTGGGATGGCATGGCAAGCAAAAAAACTGATGGATTAAACCTAGATATGTGACCGTGGGTGAATATTTGATTTGTTCTGCATTCCGTTCATCATCTGTTGTTTTTGCAGTTTCTGAAAGTGGCATTTCTAAAATAGTAATATAAAATCCAGCTTCACCAATAAGCAGGGTTTTATATTATCATTCTTGCCATACTAAATATGGCCTGTTTACCCCTTTCTGATCAGAACCTACCACTCAAACAGTGTATGAGGGTAGCCCTAATGTTAGCCTAAGAAAGGAGTAGGCCTCACAGCAGTAGAAAACGTATTTAGTAGTTTTCCACTACCAGCACATATAAAACACACAGGTATCTGTCCTGCCTTTTATCTACATAGCACCCTGCCCTATGGGTTACCTAGGGTCTACCTTAGGCGTGACCTATATGTAGAAAAAGGGGAGTTTAAGGCTTGGTAAGTACTTTTAAATGCCAAGTCGAAGTGGCAATGAAACTGTACAGACAGGCCTTGCAATGGCAGGCCTGTGACATGGTTAAGGGGCTACTCACCTGCAGACTCACTAGTAGTATTCAATCTATAGCCCCTGGGCACAGGTATTGCACTTTACTTGGGACTTACAAGTAAATCAAATATGCCAGTTGGGTATCAACCAATGTTACCATGTTTTAAGGGAGAGGGCATGTGCACTTTAGCACTGGTTAGCAGTGGTAAAGTACTCAGAGTCCTAAAATCAGCACAAACAGTGTCAGAAAAGTGGAGAGAGGTAGGCAAAAAGTTGGGGGATGATCACTCTAAGGCTGTCAAGTCTAGCAAAGGTTGTCTGTGATGGACTGTGAGTCAAACACAGTGATCAAGTTTGTTCCACTGAAAAAGTTCCCTTCTCAAAGTCCAGTGTGAAAAGTCCAGTTCATGGTGACGAGCCCTTGAGGAGCAGACTAGGCCACGACAGGCATCGTGGATGGTGGTCACTATAGTGCAAAGATGCAGTCGAGTGTCATGGATGGTCATTGCTGGTGCTCAATGATGGTGGGCTGTTAATGTTATATAGAAAAGTGCAGATCTGGCATTGCCGGTTGTCCTTGGCAGTCAACGTTGCACAAAGATTCAGGTTCACAGGAACTTCACGCTGGCAATTGTCATAGATGGCAAGATCTTGGCATGAATGGGCAGTTGGGAAGATGCCAAAATTTCAGGATTGCTCTATTTCTACCATGAGGATCTCAAATGATGCCAAACCAAGGGCCAAGGGACAAGGACCAGCATGGCTAAGGAGGGTCCAGTTGCAGGTATAGGCACACCTAGTGCAGCCAGCCAACTGGGTAGTTACAGGGAGACCACTGGAGATTCTTATGTCTATGTAGCTCTGAACAGGAAGTCAGCCAGCTGACCCTTGCAGTAATTTCAGGTAGCCGGGGATGGCCTTTGTTGCTTGAATGAGAATTTACCTTTAAAGAGACAGGAGGTGTCTGGCAAAGAAGGAGCAGTTCCTTTAATTATACATTACAGCTAGGAGAACAGTTACCGAAACAGGTTCTGAGGTCTGTCTCAAAATACAGTGGTTCTGAGCGGTGTTTTATGCAATTCTCTGTTTACCATAAAACAATTACAGTCATAAATAAGGTCCTGATAACAAATTCAGTTGGGCCTGGACCTTGTGTGGACACAATGTTGGCCAGTGAGTATGTGCCAACATGTCCAGCCTCAGGGGCGCGTGGTCGCTGCACATTGCTGTGCAACTGTGTTTTGATTGGCCAAGTAAATTTCTAAATTCATGTGGTATCTGAATTCATGGTGTGTTTGGAATGTGCGCACCCCTCTGGCCAACCAACCTAAAATACTTAGGAACCTTGCTGCATCCTGGTCTTTTTAATACAGTATATGATAACTTGAATCCCCTGCTTGTTCAAATTCAACACAATATGAAGAAATGGTCTACTCCCAACCAATCACTATTGAATAAGGCACAAACTGTTCAAATTAATGTGGCACCCAGGGCCAGCTGTATGTTTGTGATGAGGCCCATAGTGAATCCAAAAATGATGATCACAGACCCCACCCGCATAATCAAATTGTTTTCCTGGGAGGGGAAGAAACCCCAGTGGAAAATAGACAAGTTGCACGCTAACAAATAATGTGGCAGTCTCATTACCACACCCAAATTCTACTGGCTATTGTTCCAGTTGACACAACTTCACTACATTTTTCATACTACTTTAGAAAACTTAATGGTACCATTATGGCATTGCTGCGCCTATCTGTGGGACTCATCTAGGATTCATGTTCACAGGTTTGTCCGCCGGATACACGCCACACCACCTGTGACCTGTCAATCTGTAACCTCCGACCTAGGTCTCAGAACCCGCCTGACCACATATTTTCATGTCAGGGTTGGTGGAGAGTTGGGGAAGTTTAATAGTGGTGATGCAACTTTGTTCTTATATGTAAATGTATCATTGTGTGCATTGGCATCGATTATTCCAATATTAACACCATGGATGAAGTAAGCAGTCTTCCTTCTCAGACAGTATGGCAGGTCTCAAGCAGCAGGGCATTCCTCTGGCAGGAGGGCAGTCCTTCTTCTGTAGTATTCACAGGTCCATGAGTGTGCTGTAGATTTGGTCTGAAAGTCCAGTATTTATACCTGGTACCAGATTTGAAGTGGGAAAAACTTTGAGCCTTTTTCCCACATCTGTTTCAGGAATTTCCTTCCTGTGCCTATCCTGGTCCCTGAATGTGCGGAGTCACAAAAGGCTAATGTGAAGTGTGTAGAGGCAGCTTTTTTAAAGTGGAAGTGTGGTAGGTGACAGCCCTACCCCTCCCATTAAGTCAGGTGATGCATCCTCCCAATACCCAGTCCCCCTTTGTGATACTGTCAGAGAGGAATACACAAAGGTCAACTGCCAACTACAACAAGCCATGTGACCCAGGACACAGGCTGAAGGCACCACATGGTTAGACCAACAAAAAGCCAACTTTCTGAAAGTGACATTTTCATAATGGTGACTTAAAATCTGACTTTGTCATTAAAGAGTGTTCTAAAATTACAAATCATTAGCAACCAAAAATGACGTTTCTATCTGTTTTAAAACAAAAGTTATCACTTGTTACATTTAATAGGATAGCACAATGTTATCATATAGTAAAGGCAGGCCTTAGATTAGAAAAAAGATTTTAGAGTTTTTCATTATCAGGACATATGAAAGTTTAAAGTGCATGTCCAACTATTTGATAAAATTAACCCTGCTGTATGGACTTCTTAGGACCTACCCTGCGGTTGACATATATATTAAAAAGGAAGTTTTGTCCGGGCACTAGATTTTTTTTTCACAGCTCATCTGAATGGCAATTTTAAACTGCACATAGGCTGCAATGGCAGGCCTCAGGCATGTTTTGAAGGGCTAGTTAAGTTGGTGGCACAATGAGTGCTGTAGGCCCATTAGTAGAATTTAATTTGCAGGCCATGGCTGGGACCTGCAAGTAAAGTAAATGTGCCAATTGGGTATAAGACAGTTTTGACATGATTAGAGGAGTGAATACAAGCACTGTCACACTGGTTAGGAGTGGTAAAGTACACAGAGCACTAAGGCCACCAAAAAGGAACTCAGCAAGCAGGTGAAGGGTAGACAAAAAGTTTTGGGGAACAACGCCAGGAATGTCATATCTAACACCTACCTACACGCACCCTTCTGTAATTCTTTGAAGAAGAGGGGATTATTCCATTATTCCAAACAGCACTTCCAATTACAATTGGTTCATTTTCAAATTCTGATAGGTAAAACCACCCACAATGGGCCAATGACATTTCAACAATCCTATGCTTACTACGTATTTGAAGGACAGCAGTCACTCTGTGCCCTCCTCTCTTTTGTTGTGAGATTTATCCCCTCTGAAATGACAGGAATTTGTGGCTCATGATGCACTAGATATTCAGATGGCCCACATCACCATGTTACAATAAAACACAATCAAGAGGAACACTTAGAACAACTCTCTGGAAAAATGTGATCTTAATGAGATCTGCTGTTCCCAATCAGGAAGATCCCTCATTAGACTAAACATAAGCAGTATAAGAGAGGAGAAAAGGCTGGACACCTGCTGGCTTACCAATTGAAGAAGCAGAAAAGCCTCCCACATAATCACAGCCACAAGGAAATAATTGAATGAAATTCCAACACATCCTACAGACATTTTACAAGTCGTACTCTCTCTCTTTTGTTTATAAAAGACTAAATACAGCAAAATGCTCTGTATCTACGCAGAAGGAGTTTCTCCTCAATTACCCATACCAAAACTGTCCCCTGAGATAACAGTTAACTGTTGGATGATAACACTGAAGAAGAGGTAGGCCAGGTTATAAACAACCTCCTACTTCCAAGGCCCCAGGAGTAGAGGGCATCCAGAAGATGTCAAAGTCAACAAGAAAGTATTTCTTCCCGTCTGTGTAAGGTGTTTAACAAACATCAGGAAGTATTCACTCTACTCACTGAAGCTAACAAAGTGAGAAAAGTAGATATACTCAAACCTGACAAAGACCCCCCATGACTGTATAACAGAGAGGGCAATTCCTATATTCCTAAGTGGACCTAACAATCCTAGCAAAGGTCCTATCTAACAAGTTGAAAGGACTATGGCCATCACTAATATACCCCGCCCAGATGGGATTCATTCCACATCGGTCATCAGCCTCTCATTTAAGAATATCAGCACATGCAGTCTGTCAAATAAGGGCTGACACAAGAGAGGTGGTAGTTTCCCTTGATGAAGAGAAGGCTTCTGACTGGGTTAAGTGGGGATACCTGTTTAGTTTATTGGATTCTATGTGTGCAGGTTAAAGATTTGTGACCACAGTGAGATGGCTCTAAACGGGCCTCAAAGCAGTGGTCTCCTGCACTTGGCATCTCACCCAACCCTTTGCAGTCAGCAGAAGAACATGGCACAAATGCCCATTCTTTCCACTTCTTTTCGTTCTCACACCGAGCTGCTTGTGTTAGCTATTAGAAGACACTGGATGCATGGTGTCCCACTCCAACTGGTGAGATAAAGGTAATAGTTTATTGTGAAAACATTCTACTGACTCTATTTATACAGCCAGCATCCTTGGCACAACTTATGATCCTGATTTCAAAATTCCTAACATTTTCTGGCTACTGTATTAACTGGGGGAAATGCAAAGCTATTCTGCTGACTCGCACCACCACCATTACCACATTGGGGCCCTATTCTTTCAGATGAAAACTAACAAACCTAAAATACTTAGGAAGCTTTCTGCATCAAGGTCTTTCTAATACATTAGAAGATAACTTGAATATCCTGCTTGTTAAAATCAACACAATATGGAGAAACAGTCTGCTCCCAACCATTCACTATGGAATAAGGCAAACTGTTAAAATGAATGTGACACACAGGGCCAGCTATATGTTGGTGATGAGGCCCATAGTGAATTAAAAAATGATGATCACTGACCTCACTCATATGATCAAATTATTTTCCTGGGAGGGGAAGAAACCCCATTGGAAAATAAACAAGTAGCATGCTAACAAAGAATGGGTATGGGGTCTCATTACCACACCCAGAATTCTACTGGCTATTGTTCCAGTTGGCACAACTTCACTACCTTTTTCATACTTCTTAAGAAAAACTGAGGTGTGTCTCTATTGAAGACAAACTTTGTGTAAAATTAGGGGTATGGGTAACCTATACTTGAAAGATTAAACTTGTCATACCACCCAGTTTTATGGGCCGCACTTTACACATGCATAAGGCACATCGTTGGTTGAAGGAATACAAAGGGTTGCATGTAAGTGCCTCACTATGAGAAAGTGGTAACAGTATAGGGCGTTGCAAGCCTATTTGTCTGGACTTTGTTGAGAAAGGGGTGACTAAAACAGACCAAGATCTCTCATGGAAGCACACACCATAGACACATGTTCACTACACCAGCCCTAGAGCTATCACCAGTTAACACACTCTGTCTGTAACCACGGGTCTGTGTCCCATCACTTTGTCGAAGTCTCCCCTGAGGTCTTACCTATAAACATCAGGAAACGTAGAAGGGGATGGTTTCAACGTGGTACAAAGTCCCAATCATTTTGATTTTCTTGTCCCCAACAGAGATTCAGCTCAAAATAGTTGGTCCACCAGAATGTACCTTAAATATACACTTGAGAACTGGTCAGAGCTTCTACTACATTGTGATAAATATCTTAGAGAGCCCAGACTGAAGCTGGGACACTACACAATCATAAAGTTAGCAGTGGCTCCCACATACACTGAGGCAGGCAGAGCTCTTTGGTAACTTAACCTGCTGGAGATGCCACCAAACCTATACTCATATCACTCACATAGTCTGGGAAAGTCAGATTTTGAGGTCCTATTGGGATGATGTCTGGTCAGAAATGAAACCCTCTGACCACAGGGGAACTGATGGAATCTGTAGTAATCCTTGATGAAATGTCACCATTCCCAGAGATCATCCCACAATCTGGTCATTGGATTGCCTCAGCCTTAGTGATTCCTTAAAAAAGTATCTTCAATGGCACCTTACAAGTGAGTAGTATACAAACTAGAAGACCGTTTACCTGTCTTTGACAACATTTTGGGCAACTGTCTTTGGACACAATGATGATTGATATAACATCAGAGTGGGTATATTAGGATGTTTAATAGTCCAACAAGCCCCTCATTGGTTTAGTGGTGGCAAGGGGCTAAGAGCTATTTGTTAAATGTACCACCACTCACCACACACTATGGGGGTCATTTTGACCCTGGCAGTATAAGACCGCCAGGGCTAAAATGACGGAAGCACCGCCAACAGGCTGGCGGTGCTTCCTGGGGTATTACAACTGCGGCGGATGCGCCGCGGTCGCACCACCGGGGCCAGCGGTATTCTGCCACATTTGCCCCAGCGGTGATAATCCGCCTGGGCAGCGCTGCTAGCAGCGCTGCCCAGGGGATTACGAGTACCCTACTGCCAGCCTTTTCCTGGCGGTTAAAAGGCTGGTGGTACAGGGAGTCATGGGGCCCCTGGGGGTACCTGCACTGCCGATGCCAGTGGCATGGGCAGTGCAGGGGCCCCCTGACAGGGCCCCATGCGGCTTTTCACTGTCTGCTCTGCAGACAGTGAAAAGTGCAACAGGTGCAACTGCACCCGTCGCACGGCCGCAACACGCCGGCTCCAATTGGAGGCGGCTCCTATGTTGCGGCCCAGCGGGGATCTCCCAATGACCGCGGCGGGGGTGCTGCTGCATTGGCGGCCGCACGGCGGTCAGATCTTGGCGGGCGGCTGTAGCCGCCCGCCAAGGTCCTAATGAGGGCCTATATTTTGAATTATGTAATCATGGATATTTCTATCGCTATGTCACCACTGAGCTGAGCTTCAGAGGTGTCAAATTAGTCTTACTATCTCTTATTGTTGAATATAGTGAGAAAAGGTGGGGAGAGACAGGTTGTGGATGGCAGGTGGGCTTGTGACTGTGCAGAGCTGTAGGTTACCAATGTAATGCTCGTTCTAACTAGGTTCATACGCTCATGTCTGTATTGATTCTATGACAATAATTCTTAGCTCAAGTATTTATTTCTGTCTCAAAGGCCAACCACCAGAGATTTCTTCTAAAATGTTTGATTCATTCCTTATATACTTACCATAAGACAGGTGGCTGCATCCGATGTCAAACAAAATTGTTGATTGCTGGTTTCTTAAGAGAGACATTATGGCCCTCATTACAACCCTGGCGGTAAATCCCGCTTACCGCCATGCAGAAGACCGCCAACATACCGCTGCTGCTGTGGAATTCTGCTACAGGTATTACGATCCACAGCCCGGAATCCGCCACAATAAAGACACCCACACAAGTCCGCCACACCAAAGGTCAGTGATAAACTGGCGATAACAAAACCGACACCGTCACGCCAACAAGAATACGCCCACGCTATCACGACCCACGAATCAATGCGGCGGCCTTTCAACTGCGGTATTCCATTGGCGGTACACACCGCTGCGCTCAAAATACACACACATATACAAAACACAACCACATTGGACAATTTGAAATACACACACCTGATACACATACACACACCACACCTACAGACCCAATCCAATATATAGCAAACACCCACATCACCCACAAACCCTTACTACCAGAAATTTGAAAGCAGAAAGAGACACTACCTAAAACAACACCAGCATCCACAGACACACAACACCATCACTTACACAACATCCACGCACCTCAAACAACACACACCAACACCCCCTCTCACACATCACAACAGACACCACCTCACACATCACCCACACCACATCATGACACCTCAACGAGACCCCAGGTTTTCTGAGGAGGAGCTCAGGGTCATGGTGGAGGAAATTGTCTGGGTAGAGCCACAGCTATTCGGATCACAGGTGCAGCAGACGTCCATTGCAAGGAAGTTGGAGCTATGGCACAGAATTGTCGACAGGGTAAACGTAGTGGGACAGCATCCAAGAACTAGGGATAACATCAAAAAGAGGTGGAACGACCTATGGGGGAAGGTGTGTTCCGTGGTCTCCAGACACCAGATTGCTGTACAGAGGACTGGCGGTGGACCCCCACCTCCTCCTCCACAACTAACAACATGGGAGGAGCAAGTCTTGGCAATACTGCATCCTGAGGGCCTCGTAGGAATAGCAGGAGGACTGGACTCTGGTAAGGCAAATCTTTACTACCTTATCCCCCCACCCCACTTGCATGCCATCACATACTCCCACCCTTACCCTCAAACCCATCACTCCAACAACCCACAGATACCCCACCAACACAACCCACACAGCCCACAGTGATGACAGCAGCTCTGCACGCCTGGATCAAGATGACCAGCTCGGCCCATCAGGGACCTCGGGACAGTCGGTTCCCCTGACACTGTCACAAGCCACCACAGAGCCTCCCCCGTCAGTAAACACCAGCACAGCACCCACCCAGCGGGCCCATCCCTCTGTCCCCAGGACACGTCAATCAGCAGTGTGTCCACCACTACAGGGAACCCAGGCAAACCCACCAACCCAAGAAAATCAGGGACCTGGGGGCAGTGGCAGTGGGCACACGGTTCAGGGGACAGAGGCACAGGATAACAGGGAAACTGGGAGGACTGCTGTGCGACAGGGGGAGGACAGGCCCAGAGAACCCACTCTCCACGTGGCACTCTCCAACATCATGGGAGCTTACCACCATTCCCAGGAGATGATGGCAACGGTACTTGCCAAGTTTCAGGAGACCCAGCGGCTGCAGGAGGAACACTACCTCAGGATCAGGGAGGACTTGAAGTCCATTAACACCACCCTGGTCACCATTGCAAGGGTGCTGGCAGACCTTGTCAACACCAGGAGGGACACAGTGGCACAACAAGGGGCCCCTGACACTAGCCTGGATGATGAACAGTCCTCCACCTCCGCAGGCGCTAGTGGACAGGTGGCACCGCCACAGGAACAACAGGACACCAGCACCCCACCCCCTGCAGATGGAGAACCACCCCGCAAACGGTCCCTGAGATCCAGGAACAAGACAGAGAACATTGCCAAGACCCCTGCCAGGAAATGAGACCCCCCTGAATGTCACCCTTCTGTCCCACTATGTCACCCTGTCCATCCTTAAACTGCCATTGCTCCACTTCCTATGCCCCTTTGGACAATGAACCTGTGAAACAAATAGACTGGATTCTGCCATGGACATTCCTCCACCATCCCCCCAGCCCATTTTCCAACCCCCTCCACTTATTAGCACAGGAAAAAACACACTTCAATCACAAAACAATCTGGAGTCAGTCTGTGCTTTCACAAATGTGTAATTGTAATAACTATGGAATATAGCAATGTCAATTTACTTGTTCACATACCAATGTAACACAGCTGTAGGCCAGCAGTAAACATTGCAGAGGACACAAAGTGGGACCCAGATCTGTGAAATGGAAAGTCAAAGTGACAAGTCAGTGTCCATACACTAAATTAAAATGACACACTTATGCTAGTTCCAACAATAGTATGAGATGTGGGAAGCAGTGACATCTTCTTACCTGTGTCTCACTGGAAGTATTGCATGATGATGTTGTTTCGGTTGTCGATATCCTCTTCTTCTGCCTCTTCTTCTTCACTGTCCAGAGGCTCCAGAGCTGCCACAAGACCACCATCTGGCCCATCCCCCTGCAGAAAAGGCACCTGGCATCGCAAAGCCAGGCTGTGCAGCATACAGCAGGCCACAATTATCTGGCACACCTTCTTCGGTGAGTAGTATAGGGAGCCACCTGTCAGATGGAGGCACCGGAATCTGGCCTTCAAGAGGCCGATGGTGCGTTCGATCACCCTCCTAGTTCGCCCATGTGCCTCATTGTAGTGTTCCTCTGCCCTTGTCCTGGTATTCCTCACTGGGGTCAGTAGCCATGACAGGTTTGGGTAACCAGAGTCACCTGCAAATGTTGAGGGACAACTGTTAGACACACACTAACCCTTAGGGACAGCCCCATATACAGACACCTATGTCAACTGTATTGGGACCTTGGCCTCACCTATTTGCCACACACAGTGCCTCTGGAGTTGGCCCATCACATAAGGGATGCTGCTATTCCTCAAAATGTAAGCGTCATGCACAGGGCCAGGATACTTGCCATTCACATGGGAGATGTACTGGTCTGCCAAACACACCATCTGCATATTCATAGAATGGTAGCTCTTCCAGTTTCTGTACACCTGTTCATTTCTGCGGGGGTACAAATGCCACATGTGTACCATCAATGGCACCAATGATGTTGGGGATATATCCCAGGGCATAAAAGTCACCTTTCACTGTGGGCAAATCCTCCACCTGAGGGAACACGATGTAGCTCCGCATGTGTTTCAGCAGGGTAGACAACACTTTGGACAACACGTTAGAGAACATTGGCTGGGACAACCCTGATGCCATGGCCACTGTTGTTTGAAAAGACCCACTTGCCAGGAAATGGAGTACAGACAGGACCTGCACTAGAGGGGGGATTCCTCTGGGATGGCAGATAGCTGACATCAGGTCTGGCTCCAACTGGGCACACAATTCCTAGATTGCTGCACGATCAAGTCTGTATGTGACCAGGATGTGTCTCTCTTCCATTGTCGACAGGTCCACCAGGGGTCTGTACACTGGAGGATGCCTCCATCTCATCACCTGCCCCAGCTGACGTGCCCTGTGGAGGAGAACAGCGAGCAGAGAGTCATCCAACACTGAGGTATCACAATGTCTTATTTTCAGAAACGTTATTAATCCGCAATGTGCCGGTATCTGTCTATATTCCCGGCCTAGATAGGTGTGACGCAGTTAACATCCATCCCATGTGGCCTCCTGAAATGGCGGCTGCCTGACCTATGCGGTGGGACAAGGGGATATGAGGTAACTGCGCTGCCGTTGTACACCGTCGCAGTGGGCGGCCGAAAACCGCGGCGCAATTGTGCATTGGTTAACATTGGGCCCTATGGGTCCCAGGAGCCAATGACGATGTAGGCCGGTGGTGACGGTACGCACCGTCGTGGACGTGACCGCCATTTTCTGTCTGTTCCCTCACTTGATACCTGACCTTCAACAGGAGAGCACCTACACTGCAAGTGCTGCTGTAACCTCAGTCGGCAAGCGACGATGGTTCATGTGTCTGGGTAAAGGGCCCTGCCTTCACATCAGAGGAGTTGGAGAAACTAGTGGATGGAGTCCTCCCCAGTACACGCAACTGTACAGTCCTCCAGAAAAACAGGTGAGTACACTGTGAGCATGCTGCATGGGCAATGCCTGTTTTGAGTGGTGTGGATGGAAGATACATGGGGGGGGTGAGGCCTGCATGTGCGGATGGTGAGTGTATGTGCGTCACGGCAAGGGTGGGAACTGGGGGGCAATGAGTATGGCGGTCTGGACGATAAGTAATTTCCTTTCCCCCTGTACCATTCCTCTAGGTCAGTGCCCTCCAGAAGAATGGTATTTGGCGTGTCATCGCCAAGGACGTCCGGACCCTGGGGGTCTACCACAGATGAAGCACCCACTGCCGGAAAAGATGTGAGGACCTGCACCGCTGGAGCAAGAAGACGGCGGAGGCCCAGCTGGGGATGGCCTCCCAACATGGGAGGGGTCCCCGTCACACCATGACCCCCCTGATGTTCCGGATCCTGGCGGTGGCCAATCTGGAGTTGGATGGGCGCTTGAGGGCATCACAGCAGCCACAAGGGGGTGAGTACACTCTTATTCAGCTGACTCTGGGCGCATTACGAGGTGTCTGGGTGGGGGAGGTGGGCAGTGGGTTTCCCCAGGCCAGGGCGAACTTGTTAGGCAAGGTTCCTTGTGAGGCAGGCTATGTGGCACCCCACCAGTGATGAGAGCCATCTACACCTAGTCAGGCTCCTGTGACTTCCAGGTGTCCAGCAATTGGTCTTAGGCCTCGTACCCCATGGTCAGCTGAAATTACTAGGAACTGTTAGCGGGAACAGGAGCAGACAGCAGTGACAGTGACTCCTCTGATGGGCGCTCCCTTGCGATGGTGGGCACCTCTGAGATCCCTCACTGTTTGGCAATCTACCATTGTGAATGCCATCCAGGGTGTAGAGAGGCATTAGCAACAAACAAATGCATACCTGGAGGGCATTCATTCTGGGCAGGCAGCCCAATCAGAGAGCATTTCAGGCTCTGGCCTCAGCACTGATGGCAGCCATTGTCCCTGTGTCCAGCCTCCCCCCTCCAACTTCCTCCACCCAGACCCAATCCCCTGTACCTCAGCCTATACGAAGCACACCATCAGACCAGCATGCACAATCATCGACACACAAGAGTGGCTCAGGCAAAAATAAGCACCACACATCCCACAGGCACTCACACAAGCACCACCCCCATGCAGACACAGCAACATCTACTGCCTCCACTGTGTCCCCCTCCTCCACGTCCTCCTCCTCCCTCCCTGTCTCATCTCCACTCACACCTGCATGCACTACATCCTCAGCCACTGCCTCCATCACCAGAACGCCCATCACCACACACTGCTCACGTGCACTCACCACCCCCACTACCATTCACACATCCCCAGTGTCCTCTCCCAGTGTGTCAGTGAGCCCTCCTCCCAAAGTACACAAACACAGGCACAACCAAATTCAGCAGACGTACACCTCATACAACCACTGCCTCTACCTCCACTCCCAAACCCCCTCCATCTTCCCGTCCCAGTGTGTCTAAAAAACTTTTCCTGGTAAACCTTGACCTCTTCCCTTCACCTCCCCCCTGTCCTTCCCCTAGGGCCAGGCTTTCAAGGTCCCAGCCTAGCACCTCAGCCAACAAATCCCCAGGCACAGTGGTGCCAGCAACTGGGGGGTCATCAAGTGCGCCACACATCAGGGCTGCCAGTGTGCCACGTAGTGAGGGCAAGGACATTCCACCACCTGCCAAGGTGAATAAGATGCCCACATCCCGGAGGGAGAAGACGAAAGTACCAGCAACCAAGGGCTCAGCAAAAAACAAAGGGGATAGTGGCAAGACAACTGCAGCACCATCAAAGATGGGGAAGGGCCAAAAGCTGAAGAGCAGGTCAGGAGAGGGCATGGTGGCACTGACTGAGGGACCAGTGTCACACTTTCTGTCCACGACCACGCCAACCTGTACGGCTGTGAACACCGCTAGCTGCCCCGCCATCACAACCGCCACCTGCACCGCCACCTGCACCGCCACCTGTACCGCCACCTGCATCGCCCCGGCATGCCTATAGCCTCAACGACAGTCCCCAGCCTATTCCCCAGTGGCAGCCGTCCGAGGCTGCAGGAGACGTCCTGCTGTGTACCTCTGCCGGTGCTGACCCATGCACCGCCGCCAGCACCGCCGCAACAGATACCGCCGCAAGCACTGCCACCGGCCCGCGGCGTCCTCGCATACAGGCACCACCGCTGACATGGCTACCATCCCCAGTGGTCAGTCGTCTGAGGCTGGAGGAGAGTTCCTGGACCCTGGGCAGCTTCCATGAGGCATTTCTTCCATCACTATTTACACCTGCAGGTGGAAGGTGCAGCCACAGCAGTGTGGGGTATGTTGCTGCCTCCGTGGCATACCATGCTACCTGAATCTCGCAAGTCTTGTGGCGCACACACCCAGGTGAGGGAATTGTACCGGCCACACTGCATGTGGAGCACTCTGGGCACCAAGCCCCCCCTTCAGAACCAGTGGAGAGATACATCCACTATCTCAGTCCTTTGCAGCATGAAGCACTTTGGGCACCAGGCCCCCTCCAGAACCAGTGGAGAGATACATCCACTACCCCAGTCCTTGGCAGGATGAAGCACTCTGGGCACCAGGCCTCCTCCAGAACCAGTGGAGAGATAAATCCACTACCTCAGTCCTTGGCAGGATGAAGCACTCTGGGCACAAAGCCCTTTCCAGAACCAGTGGAGACTGTTATCCACTTGAGAGACTATGGCTTTGCACTCCCCAGGATAAAGCAGTGGGCAAACCACCCGCTGGAGAGACTTGTGAGACTGTGGCGTTGCACTCCCAGCAAAAGCAGTGGCCAACCCACCCACTGGAGAGACTTGAGAGACTGTGGCTTCGCACTCCCCAGGATAAAGCAGTGGGCAAACCACCCACTGGAGAGACTTGAGAGTCTGTGGCTTTGCACTCTCCAGGATAAAGCAGTGGGCAAACCACCCACTGGAGAGACTTGAGAGACTGTGGCTTTGCACTCCCCAGGATAAAGCAGTGGATAACCCACCCACTGGAGAGACTTGAGAGACTGTGGCTTTGCACTCCTCAGGATACATTAATGGGCATGGAGCCCCCTCGTGCAGGAGTGGCGTCATGCGTTCATCAGGCTGAGGTGCCCCTCCTCCCCCTCCCCCTGAGGTGATAGTATATTTTCGATCTGATGCCCCAGCAGGGTTCTCTCAGTTTCCAGTCAGGTATCATATGTGGGCCTCGCCCATGCATTTTGGTCACAGTGGTCCACGGACAATGATTAGTACACTATCCGGACTTGTGTAGTTGGTGTACATATTTGTATATACTGAATTTTGACTTTTGACTAATGGATTTTTTATGATTACAATGGTTACAATCATATCCTTTTGTCCTTGCGTTCTTCCAGCTGGTGGAGGGGGTGTATATGTATGTTGCTTCATGTATTTGTGTGTATCTTGTTGTGTGTGAGGGTGAGGGAGGGGGTGTTGCGTGTGTGTGTCACTCTCTTTCCTCCCCCCCTCCCCTGTGTTGTAGGTGCAGTACTCACCATGGTTGCCGCCGCCGCCGCCGTTCATACTCCTGGTAGAAGGGGAGGTAAACCAACATGGGCAATACGTGTAGTTCGAGCTCCATGGCGTCCTGGTTCCTTGTTGGGTGTCAAGAGGTGAGTGTTTTCCCTTATGTGTACTGTTTCCACCGTGCTTTTGATAGTGTTGGTTCCGCCCTGGAAAAGATGGATGATAGGCCTCTTGTGATAAAGTGGGCGGTACTTTGTCTCCCGCCTGTCTGTTGGCGGTGTCCGCCGCGCTGTGTGTTTCTACCGCTGTGGCGGTCGGAGTGTTAAAGTGGCTGTCGATTTCCGCCACGGTCATAGTCCCATTTGTTTTCCGCCAGCCTGTTGGCGGCATTACCGCCGCTTTAACACCGACCGCCAGGGTTGTAATGATGGCCTATGTCCGTTTTGATACTCAATAACAAATTATATAAAAAATAGTTCAATTTCAGACAATTTCTCTTTACCCAAGATGCCACAGCAGAAAGCCCAGTTTAAAAGTAAGATTGCACAATTTGGAGCTAACTATCCTCTCATTCTATTACATGAGTGTTGTTTGCATAAGTCATTGGCTCTATATGAAATGAGTTAATACATTATTGTATTGAGAGCCCCTCTTATAGGTTATGGTGTCAGAAAGACTTGGAAACATACTAGAAATTAAGAAAGTAAGTCAACTGCAGACATAAAATCAATTTTAGGAGCTTGATCTATTTGATAGTTAAGGATCATAAATCCTCAAATAGATCGTGGTGGGATTCATTCCACATCGATCATCAGCCTCTCACTTAAGAACATTAGCACTTGTAGCCTGTCAAATTAGCGATGACAAAGAATAGAAGGTAGTAGTTTCCCTTAATGCAGAGAAGGCTTTTGACCGAGATGAGTGGGGATACCTATTACATTTTCTCAACTTAGTGGGTGTAGGTTAAAAATTCCTGACTACATTGAAATGGCTCTAAACTGGCCTCAAAACAGTGGTCTCCTACAATTGAAATACCTCCTAACCCTTTACAATTAGCATGAAAACAAGGCACGGATGTCCCTTATTTTCATTGCTTTTCATTCTGACACTCAAGCTGCTTGTGATAGCTAGTAGTAGACACCCAAAAATGAGGTTTTCCTACTGCCACTGGTGAGATAAAGGCAATAGTTTCTTCTGATGACATTCTACTGACTCTGTCTAGGCGAGCAGCATCCTTGACACAACGTATGACCCTGAATTCAAAATTCTCAACCTTTTCTGGCTACTGTACTATCTGAGGCAAATGCAAAGCCATGCTGCTGACCAACACCACCACCATTACCATAATGGGTCCCCATATTTTCAGATGGAAACCAACCTAAAATGCTAAGGAATCTTGCTGAATCGCGGTCTTTCTAATATTGTAGAAGATAATAAGAATCCTCTGCTTCCAACAATTTAACACAATATGGAGATATGGTCTACACTCAACCAATGACCGTGGAGTAAGATGCAAGTTGTTAAAATGAATGTGGCACCCTGGGCCAACTATGGGGCATATTTATACTCCGTCTGCGCCGATTGTGCGTCAAACTTTTTGACGCACAATCAGCACAAACATTGCCCCGTATTTAAACTTTGACGCCCGAGCCCGCGGACGACAAATTCAGCCATGTACGTCATTTTTTGGATGCGGCAACCCGCCTTGCGTTAATTATATGCAAGGTAGGCGTTCCCGTCCAAAAAATGGCTTAAAGGGCCATGCGTCGTATTTATGCTTTCGGGCAAAAATGACGCACGGCCGGGAGGCGGAGCCAGAGAATGATGCACAGCCTGATTTGCGTAAAAAATTAACGGGTCAGGGCAGGCGTTAAAATGGGGCAAACACACCTGTATTTAATCAGAACACACAGAACAAACAGAAGAGCAGCAGAGCAGCATCAGGGAGACATGGAGGTGATTCTAATCCAGCATGCACGCAGACGCAGAGCTCAGCAGCAACAACAGCAGCTACAACACCAGCAGGGACCCCAAAGGCAGCGCAGAAGGCAGGAGAGGATATTCCGCCCAAGAACAACCCTTCAGGGCCTCAGGGAACACGACATCATACAGAGGTACCGGTTGAACTAGCAGGCCATTCAGCAGCTGCTGCGAAACAGTGGCCCCCACTTTGGTGACACCCCGCACCATCCCAACAGAAACAAAGCTGCTTGCCGTACTTCACATGCTGGCAAGTGGCTATTTTGAAACAACTGGTGCCCTGGTTGGCGGAATATCACAACCATCATTCTCCGCCTTCTTGCCCAAAATACTGGACGCCATCATTCGACTGACACCCCGCCACATCTGCTTCCCTAACACACTGCAGAAGCAGCAGGAAACTAAACAGGGGTTCTACGCAATCAGTGGCTTCCCACACATCCTTGGTGCAATCGACTGCACACATGTATGCCTTGTGCCACCTGCTGCAACTGAACACCTCTACCGCAACAGGAAGCACACACATTCCATCAACGTGCAGGCCATAGTCGATCACCAAGGATTGTTTACCAACATCGTGGCTAAATATCCTGGGAGTGTACATGACTCATACATCTTCCGTCACTGCACCATAAATGAACACTTCCAGGATGGACGGTATGGCAATGGACTACTTGTTGGTAAGTACAAAAACCTACTTATTTACACACTGCACAGCAACCCTCTAGGACACACAACACATACACCACAACAGCAACATGTCGACAGGAACACACTGAGGTCGTGACATAGCTAGCCATGTTTCTTAAGTCACCATTGAACCTGTCACACATCGGAATTTACTGTACAGCCTAATGTGAAGACGTCAATGAGTGTGGTTGCCTAAATGTCACCTTGCAAATTGTAAGCGTCCCAATGACCTTTACATTAATACATTTCCTAAGTCTAAAGGTATGGGATGTCCAGGGTACTTTGATATGAACGTGTTAACAACACTTTCAATTTTAACTGTGCATGGAACTATCATCTCACCCCCAGTGAAGACACACGGACACCTGTATCACAAGTCACAATGCTAGGGAGGGCACACTGTACTGAAAATCCCAAAACATACTGCTGACAAACGGTTAGCAGACAAACACTTGTTCAGCCAAGGAAACAACACAATGCAGATGCTATAGCCTACAAGCATAGGATGTCACATTAGTACACAAAAGAGTCACAGACAACACAAGACAACTACTGCCATTAAAGATCTTTTCAATAGTGCCATCTACATCAACATGATCCCAATCATTTTCTCTTGCAGCTGATCAGGGGTATGGCATCCAGCCATGGATTATGACACCATTTGGCAACCCGAGTACAGCTGCAGAACGTGCATACAACGAGGCCCATAGGAGGACACGCAGCATTGTCGAGCGGACCTTCGGCATCCTCAAGTCAAGGTTCCGCTGCCTCGACATCACTGGTGGTAGCCTCCTATATTCCCCGAGATGGTCTGTAGGATCATCCTCACATGTGCAATATTGCACAACATTTGCATCAGAAGAAACATTCCCCTCCTGGAACCAGAGCCACACATGCCTGAAGAGGAGGAAGAGGAGGATGCTGACCTGCAACAGGAGGGGGAACTACAGAACACAGCTGCTGGTATACGCAGGCGGCAACAGATTGTAAATAATTTCTTCTGAATATGATCAACTTCACCACTTTAGTTAACTAATGTAAATAAATACCTATTATAATCACCATATCATGGTCTGGCTATTCCTTTTTACACACCTTCATCTCTACTTATCAGAATAAGAGTGTTTCCTCATGGAGCATTGCTGAGATACTTAGTAGGACACGGAACATCCCTGAGCTTATGTGATGCCTAACATACAATGGTCACATACACACACACTCTTAATGGCATATATCATGTCCATATCTCCTTTGAAGGCCTATAGCAGAGGACCACAACTATTTCACACATACATGTTGAAAGCAAGGTCCAACGCAGCATATGGCACACAACTATGACACCATCACTCAATAAGGGGAAAACAAGTCTCATACATGATGCAGTCAATGTGCTTTGGCATCACTAACAGGAATGTCTGACAAGACCCTTGACAGCAGTTAGTCCAACTGCATCCAATATTTGCAAGGAATATCTGTGACTAGAGTTCCATAGAAGCAGAACATAGACAGCACAAGTGCCACACATATGACATGCATTGCGCACATGACATTCCATGTACATGTCAGCCCATTTCCTAACTCCTGACACACCCATGCACCTGGTCACAACCCACCTGTCGGAAGAGGTCCCTGGAATACTAAGATGTGTACCCTGATAATACCTCCTCTACAAACACAGACCAACATTAGCAAACCAGTGTGCTACACCCTTTCCTAAGGTATGCCATTGTCAAAGAACATCTGACTGCAAGGACGTCAGGTCAATTAATACACTGTCTTCTAGTTTCAAAGCCCTGTTAGCACATGTAGATTGCTTCCCCTTGTGAAAATGTCTGTTGGCCCTTAGAATGCAAGTCTCACCTACAGGACTGGTGAGAAACAGATGCAGCCCACACCTGTGATCACCTCCATGCACACCACCCATTACAAAAAGCACTGCCCCTGATGATGCCTGGAACAGCATAGGAGTTGCCATTATGTCAAATACATCGTCAACCATTGACAGTAATTAAGCCGTGTAATTAAGCGCTTGGATTCATTTGTCACCTTCAAAAACACAGGACATAAACAGATTGACATGTCAACTGTCTAGTTTGTCCTCCAAACAGTCTCAGTCAGACCACTGATTATGTAACTTGTCCAGTAGCTGGCTCCTGAATCATCTTGCATTCTGTCAGCCTGACTGGCAACTGTCTGTGCGTCACACTAAAGTATCCCTGTGTCTACATTTTTACCACACTTGCGTTAGCAAACCTGCCATTCATCAGGGGGCATTGGGCATTGGCTTCTACCATGCATACACAAATACATTGTATAGCATCATCTGCCTTTTAACTGTACCATTTGAGTTAAATCCTCTTGGAAATGCAAAATTCATGGCCCGTCCCTTTTCTGGGTTGCATTTCTGCATGAATGACAAAGTGTGACAGTGTCCCAGGGTCATAGGCAGGGCTTGGGTACGGGGCTTTCAGCACAACCAGCAACCTCTGATAATGTACATGACTAATCCACAAATGTCAGAACCATGACAGTTCACACACAGCATCACAGTGCGCACAACATAGTGATGGGCCGTGTGTGATGAATAGCTGCAAGAATAAACAGCACAGAGGCTATGATGTTCCCAGATGCAGTGGGAAGTGCAGAGGCCAACCTGTGTACAAATGTTGTAATGACACCTGCCGGAACATGACAATTGAGACATTATCTCACTCAGCACACCAAGGTTGCCCTGTTGACTGTCTCATTACACGTCTTTAGTGACAGGGTGGGACCATCCACATGTTGGTTCACATGTCCACATCTACTTTACTCACATTGATCAACAAAGGATACTCAGTAGTTACAGGAATAGCTGCCACTGACTCATGATGAGTCCTGGTCCGAACTGTGACAAATTACATCCCAAAAAATCTACAGGATCATCATTGGACCACACACATGAACAAGACACCTATGTGCAAATGATCACTGGAAATATGTTGACACGTGCTGTCTTGTATGCTGGTCCACCACAGCCACTTGATAGTTGGGGCTTACTTCTATGGCCTCAACTGTGGTGTCATCATACATATGAGATTGACCCTTGTCTGTCTGTGCAAACAACATGGTACCCACTTCCTCAATGCATGTGTATGACTCACTGTGGGATTCATCAACTAGTGCCTAGGAAGCACTTACCAATACTCTAGGACATAGGATGTAGAAATTGTGGACCTTTGACATGAACATGTGTCTGCTATCCATCAGGTGCATGCTATGTCACATGTGGTGTCTACGTGACCCTAAAACTTGGAAGTATACTTTGCGGGTGTTGTTACATGTATGTCTAACACATGCCCTTGCTCATTCCAATTTTTACTTGCATCTTAGGGTTGGACACATGAACGTCACATTCATACAACCAAATGTACAATAATGCTTCATGTGATGTACACACACACCTGGTCAACCAACAAATTAGTTGTCAAAGCACACACTTTGAGCCAAAGGCAATTAGGTATTGTACATATGTGCGTCACATTGCTATTCTCTCCTTATGGCAAACATGAACAATTTGTGCCACACATATATGTAGGCCACACTTATGACCATCTATGACATCAGCCAACTGTAAACATACTGTGAAGGGTGTAGTGGATGATGTTCCGCTGCAGTATGATGTCACACATGTGAACATACACCATCAACACCATACTGTCTTCAATTAGCCAATCTCTGATGTGTTCCAAATGTAAAATAATCAAAAAACAAGTAAAAATACCCCAAACCAGTTAATGCACTGTAATTTTGACGTCCCTAGCGGTGTGCGTCCTTTTTTGTTTCCCAAAACTGTATTTGCGTAATTTTTTTTGACGCACAGGAGTGAAATATAGCCCGCATCCAGATATTTGTACAGTCCATGTATCATTATGTGGATGCGGGTAAATATTCACGTCTGTGCGTCAAAAAAAATAACGCGAAAAAGGCGGGACTTTTCATTCAGGAAGTGATGTAATAGGATATCCTGTTTACAGATCATGTACAGTGGATGTACTTTCACTTTCACTTTGCAGTCTATGATCCTTCTAGACTGTGTGGCTGTGTAGAGAGTGTTGTCCAGAGATTTTGTGCTGTATTTGTCCTGTGTGCTATCTGTAAAGTCCTTTTGTGAAATACATTTTGTTTGTGTATACTGTAGTAGTGTGTTTTGTCTACATTTGTCCATTTATCTTGTGTATTTCTTGTTTGTGGGAGTCTGTTGTGGGTAGTGTTAATTTGGGGATAGTTGGGCTCTTTTAGTGTTTAGGTTTACTTTTTTCTGTCTTTTTACCCCTACTTTCACCCATTTCACCTTTCTATTTCTTTTACCCCTATTCCTTCTCTTCAATTATAAGTATGTCTGGTAGGCCACGTCTTGGCAGGATGGGGGAAGAAGAGTTGGGGGGCTTCATCTGGCTGGTGACACATTTCTTGCCGCTCATGATCCAGGCAGGGGGCAGGGTCATACAGGGGTACCTGACAGAGGCGCGCAGAATCCGGTGGGGAAAGGTGCTGCATCACCTGCAGCGTGTGTATGCCAGCCAGAGGAGTGACCACCAGCTGAAGCACCGGTGGGCTGACCTTATCACCAGGGAGCAGGATCTCTTGGACCACCTGGGAATCATGATTGGTGGCACTGTTGGTGAGTACGACTATTGTTATTGTGCACAAATGAATGCTCTGTAGTGACATCAGTGGATTAGTGCAATGTCTGCCAGCTAACTTGATGACTGTGTGTAATTTTGGGGACACATAAGGGGATCATTGATGCACTATGGCAAGGATCACAATTGCTAGCTGTCAGGTAGCACGTGCTCAGCAAACTTACAAGTAACTTTACCATGAATGAAATTGGTGTGGCCTTTCTGTCAGCACAGCTAACAAAATAGGAGCCAATCATGTCTATATAGGGTATTATTGACAGAGAAGTACAGAGGTACCAACATTTAGGCCAACTATGTTGACGCAATTGCTAGACTGACTTTAGAATCACTACATGATGCTGAAAATAAGTGCTGCCTTCACAACAATTTATAACAGCAAAGTGGCTCAAACATTGGTCTCATGTGAGTCTGGTGAGTGTGGAAGGAAAGCGTTCACAGAAGTTCTATGAATGTGTGGGATTATTGTGTTTCTTAATCTTTTAGGATAAATGTCAGTTCATGATTTGAATACATCGTGTAAAGGTGTAAGGTGCTCTCAGCTAACATCGTAAGAGGTTTGTTGGAATCGGTTGAGCCACAATCCAAATATGGATGGCAGTCCAAGTGTATGCACATGGCTTTACATCCCCATGGTTGGTGCAAATCACCGTAGCTGGGCCACATCAATTGACTATACTGTAACAACAGGATGGCTTACAGGAGTCCCTGCCCCTCCCTCTGTACATTGGGCCTATGTGCACTAAATGTGTCATGGCCACAAGGCATGTTTGACTGGTAATGCAGTCCTCAAGTAACCAGGCGTTGGATGTTTCTCTTGGATGCACATGATGAGACGATTACACTCCATATTTTTTAGTGCTCACCAATTATGGGTCAAGTTTGCAACCACATGATAGTTAGGGCCAATGTATGTGTGCAGATATGTGTGTAACTGTCACAGGAGACCCATGCTATGTACAAGTTGGCCGTGAAATATCAGATGCAGTACCATCATGTCTGAATGGCTGCCATTTACTTATTCAGCCTACACATTGTAAATGATACTGAAAATGTTGCACTGTGCACAGATTTTGAGCACATTTCTTCCTTCCATATCTTACAGGTGGACCGGCGCCCTACACTGTGGGAGAGGTGGCGACATTTGAGGACCCCGACCACTACAGTAAGTGTTGATATGTCTGTTATGTGTTGTGTTTGATGGTTATGGACTCGTGTGAGTTGGACGCATAGCAAGGTGTGATGCTGTGGGCAAGTTTTTCACTTGTTCCATGAGTGGGAATGCAGTTTTCACATGTTTTGAGTTAGCCAATGCGTATCCAATGAGATCATGTAGGGATTGTAGGACATCCCTGTAGGCCCCACTGTGAGTACAGGGGATAGTCATGTCTCTGACACTTGTATCACCAAGAGTCGCAATGGAAGTCAGCCCCTATTTAGTCAGCCTGTCAGACCCACATTCTCTAAGATTGGTGGAGCTAATAGCTTCCCAATAGACATCTGCTTCACTATTTACCTACGTAATTTTGAAACAGTAGGTAGAACCTCCTAGCATCATGTACTTCCACATGTGGTGCATCAAGTCTGTGGAACCTGAGTGTAATGGCCTAGGTGTGCATGCAATTCATGATCATGGGTGTTCTAGCAACTCTGTGTCTGATGTAAGTGAGGCCTCACTGGAAGCATATTTTGTGTACTAAGTTCTGATTTTCCTGACATGTCTGACCCTATGAGTGTTCTAGGGTTTGCTGACTCCAAAATGTAGATAGACCTTAACTGTGGTGTGTCTGTAGAGACAAACATGTGTGGATTAGCCTATACACTCCTCGGTGTACATGTTGTTGGCAAATTATAGTTGTGTATCCACCGCCCCCCCTCAAACACGGCCATGGGTTTGTAAATGGGGTACCTAGTATTGATGCTACCAGTATGTTACACATACCTGTGAAGAAGTGACGGTTTGGTTGCATACTAGTATACACACTCAGGTTTGGCACTTGGTACCATACTGGAAAGTCCAGTTACAACTTGCAGACCATGTGGCTTTAGTTTTGCTTTCCGTACACTGACATTTGTAGCCCAGCTCTTGGTGGAGGATATGCAGCATGATTCTTAGATGTTAACTGTCAGAACTCAGATTGCAAGTCAAGGCCAGTTGTTACCCATCTTGTGAGTTATGAATGTGCTTTGTGTGATGTGACCTTTGTTGTCTGGCCTGCCATGTACTTCCTCAGGGACATTCGATGCTCTGTACCGTGATATGAGCTGTTAGAAGTACAGTAGATTTATTGTCTGATTAACTTGCTGTGCTGTTTCACACAATGCAGTTACTAATGTGGCATATCTGCATTTGTCTTCACAGCAGCTAACATGACTCCAGACCAGGTCTGTGAATTTCAGCGTCGGGCCATGCGATACCAGCACATCCTGCTGGTGGAGTCGGGGTTCCGGAGGATGGCCCGGCGATATCGCCATGAACGTGCCTCCGGGGCATGGCGAGGCTTCCCACAGGGTGGGCCTACTGTGCCCACCACAGCCACCACAGAAACAACCACCAATCTGAGCCAGGTGGCCCCACCCACAGCTGCCTCTGTTGAATCTACATCTGCTGGACTTCCTGGGCCCAGCATTGCCACCGGTGCAGGACAGCCCACACAGACCTCCTCCACCAGTACCCAGACTGCCACTGCTCCAGCTGTTGACCCTGCAGCCTTCAATAGACTTGAAAACAAGATGGACAAAGTGCTGCGCAAGGTGAGCCACCTGAGCCGGGAGGTACGGCACATTAAACGGCGGGTCAAGGATATCAAGGACCCTCCGGAGGGCCAACCTTTAGACAGTTGAATAGATGGACATGATACCCTCCCCTCCCTCCTCTTTCCTTGTTCTTATACTTAGTAGGCTTAGGGGGCTTAGTGTTAGGTTAGTATAGGCTGCTAGTTTAGTCAGTGTTAGTCGGTGGGGGGTAGGGGGTCCTGCTTGTTTCTTTTTTGACTTATTACATGTGTGGGTGGGGGGCTATGTTGGGGTTCTTGTATGTAAAAAAAATACATTTAAAAATAATTTACAAAAAAAATATATATTTGTTCAGGATAGTATAGTATGTGTTGTCCTCAATGTGTCCCGTCTCATAAGGGGGGTGGGCGGTGTATGTTAAGAACGTTTCGTTACATGTGATAAGTAAGTGTAGCTTAGGTTAGTTAGGGACAGTTGTGGGTAATGAGTAGTCAGGGTAGATTAGGGTAGGTAAGATTTTTCCCTCAGTTTCCTCATCTATGGTTAGCTTTTAATAAATATTTGGCTACCCCTTAATAGTATGTGTTGAATGGTACTTGATCGTGGGTTTGGATTCCGTGTACATCTTTTTTGTAGCATAACATCTGTGTCCAATGCTACAAACAAATCCCATCTGAGCTGTACGATTGGCAGCTAACCCAGAGCTACCTTGCAAAGTGTCTACCCTTTGTTGCAACCACCAATCACAGTTAATATGGATGACAATGTGTTTCTGTTGATAAGTGTGTTTTCAAAGTCACTAACAGTGCTTCCAGACTTGATATTGGGGAAACAGTTTTAGGTCTGACTGCAGTGTGATGATCATGCACACCCTTATAAGATGAGTTCTCATTGGCAATCTTGTATTCTTGTCTTCATGACCCTCATACATCATTTGTGACACAGTTCGGCATGATTACCTATTTGTATGTTAACTCAGACACATTCCTTTGTGCCTTTTTTTGTGTTTACTTAGATTAGTGTGGCATGTTTATTGTGTTATTTTTGCACGTTGACAACATTTAGCGGGCACTATTTGATGACTTAGATATCCCCTGACGAAGCATTCTTCTGTCTAACACAGCATGGTGGTGTATGGTTTCTCACTTCATCAGATTATTCCCTCAGGATGGGCAGAGTATGATGCAATCATGGTCACTGTGCAGATTTCTCTAACTACATAATATCTGGACAGTTGTATTGACAAGCTACGTTATTTGACAGTAGGGACATTTCAATTATCTACTGCGCAGTTGATATGTCACATTACCCAGAAACAGATTTGTTGTGTAAGTGCTATTTATTGAAAAGTGCTGTAGTGCTATATGTACATTGTCCATGATTGTGAGTCCATTATAGTGATATCTTCCATTGTGATCCAACACAAGGGTTTACCAAAATGCTTTGGTCATGCTGGGGTTGCTGTTTCAGACAGTGCAGAGGGACAGACTTAGCCAATGAGTAGGAGAGAGACAATCACTGGGCTGGGTGACAAGATATACAGTGGTTTGCAGAACAGTGCTTGAGTACAGTTGTTGCAAGACTGGCAAGTTACAAAGCGCAGGACCTTGGTAATAGTTGGACATGTGGCAGGGACTAGTGCTTCCGGGTCATTTTCCTTATGAATGTGATCTGTTCCATGTCTTCTTCTTCTGATGTGTGTGTTGCCTGCTTTGTCCTTGTTGTTGTTGGTTGTGAAGGGGCAACACACACCTCAGTGTTAGTAGACGTTGAGCCAGACATCCCGGTCGCTGCTCCCTGTGAAGGTCTTAAGGGCAGTACTGCTGCAAGGAAGGCCTGCTGGTTCTTGAGAATAGCAGCCACATCATGATGGTAGGCAGCCAGGTCGGCCCTGAGGGGTTCAATTTTGCATTTGTGCACGCGTTGACAGGATTGCTGTTGTAGGTGTTGGGTCAACTGTATTATAGCTGTGCTGATTTCCTTCTGGGTTTTCTGCAGTTCCTGCAAGATAAATGTTAGGGCTTGCATAGCTGCTGCCTGATCTGCAGATGACATCATGCACGAACGCACCCCCTCAAGGCTGGCTGCCATATTTTGCATCCCCACCCGCACCTCCTTGGCCAGCTCCCGCTGTACTCCAACTACAGTTCTCTCAAAGCTGGTGCCAGTGTCGTCTGAGTCCTCAGCTGTATTGGAGCTGGCAGGTCCTACAATTGGGGTGGTGGGCGGTTCCTTTGCGATGGCTGCTTGTTCTGTACTGCTCCTTGTGACAGAAGGTGGGGTCTGGAGGGTTTCAAGAACCTTTTGGATAGTCTCCTGGGGAATGTTTATCGGCTCGTCATCCATGTCATCAGGGAAATCTGGGACATGCATATCGGCAGAAGATCCATCTTCCTCTACAATGAAACAGGGTACAATTAGTGTGTCTGTGTTGTGACAATTTTGACGTGATGTGCCTGCCTTTTGATGAATTCACTTTGTGATCTTGTGTTGTATTAATATCTGCAGTCCTTCAGATGGGCATTGTTTCAGGCCTGTCACATGTATGTTATTGAGTTATCAGACTTGTCAACCTCATCGCCTCTAGGTGTTGGTTTATGCCAAATAGAGAATTGCCACCTTCTTGTCCTACTCAACCCTCCGTGTATATCCATTCTCATGGTGAGACCTTTCACTGGCTGTGGGTGTTCTGATGGCCCTGGCAGCACACTTAACTATCAGGACCTGCCCCAATCCCCGATCGTTCACATCAACTTAAATGTAATTGACATGTTGCATATCCTATGCATGGCAATGTTATGATCTGATATGGATGTTGACATTGTTAATGAGTCCTGCTGATGTTGGGTAATGTCTGTTACATTGGATTGCCCTGATAGTCGTATCAGTGTCCTATTTCGTCCTCTGACTGTGCAGGTGTATTTCAGTGACCAGTTACATGTGTCCCCTCCTCAATGCTGTTGTCTGAGCAGTATGACATTTGTGATGTTGCCTTGTTACCCAGGCACAGGATGGATCCTGACATATGCAGCATGGGTGTGTCCTTAGTGCTGTGTCGCTCCTTGTTTACTTTGGCTGATGTTTGTGACAACTATGGGCATTGACATTTGAGTGTACTGGGGCCTTTGTCTTGTTTCAGGAGATTGTTGCAGATGTCATCCTCACCCCCTAATTTAGGTATGTATGTTCCATGGGGAGGTTACTGCCATTGGCTACTTGAGCTGCACACAGATCAGAGGTGGTAGTGGCAACTGTTGTCGCAGTTACATTGCAGTTGTCGGTTTGGCTAGAGGATTGCTAATAGGGCCCTAGTTAATGTAGGAGGTATGTTGGCTGACGAGTGCCAGGATGTCAGTTTGACGTAGTGGCCTTCCCTCCTGTCGTGGCTTTCCCTTTGCTCCATCGTTGGCATGACAGCATGCCCCCATGGGACTGTTGTTGGTGTTGTGTAATGGTGTGCCCCAGGTCTTCTCAGAACGGGCCATGCCCCCCTGCCGTGCCCCTTTACCCATGCCACTCCATGTATATGATGACTTACATACAATGTGTAGTAGGTATTTCCCCCCCCGGTTGCAGTTGACATTAGTGCATTTCAATTCCCCATGCGACTTACCCTGCATGTGCGTTGTCTCCTGGTAGTCTGCGCTGTCCTGTCCTTGAATCCCTGTGACGATCTCCTCAGGGATGACGGCTGCGACCATCTCCTCCATGTGGTCCAGGGCCTCCTGGTGTGCAGGACTCCCACCTCCAGTCTGCAGTGCTGCCTTCCTGTTCCTGGCCATCTTTTCCTTGGTCCTGCGTTTGCAGTCATGCCAGCGTTTCTTGCACTCGATGACAGTTCTGCGTACTTCAGCCAAACTGTTAATCTTGTCGACAATTTGTTGCCATGTAGCCTCTCTCTTACTGATTGGCAACTTTGATGTGACAAACAGTTGGTGCTGGTGTTCCGTCACCTCTTTAACCAGGATTTCCTGCTCCTCTGCACTGAAGCGACACTTTCTTTTCTTCTTAAAAGTGTCCTGGTTCTTGTATGGGTCCTCCTGGCTGGTTCCTGGTCTGCTGTCACCTTCCTGGGGTCTGTAGTGGCATCTGGGATCCATTTTGGCTCTTCTCTGGTGAAATGGCTGTGTTCGCTATGTTTTTTGATGCTATTGCGTCAAAAAAAAACGGCGCATATCCGGTTTGCGGTGTCGTAAATCGACCCACAGTCATTTCCGCTGCGTTAATGTCGTTTTCCTTTACGACTTGACGCCACGGTGTGCGTCAAAAATAATGACTCCCACCTGTTGTTTGCGCCGACGTGCGTCAAAGTATAAATATGACGCCCGCACGGCGCACCAAAATGGCATTAGCCGGCGGTAATATTTTTGACGCAAAACTGCGCCGGCGCAGTTTTGCGTCAAAAAGTATAACTATGAGCCTATATTTTTGTGATGAGGCCCATAATGATTCCAAACATAATGCTCTCAGACATCACTCATATGACCACAGTGATTCTATACTTCGAGTGTCTGCATAAGCCATTACATGCAGACAAAGTAAGTTAACACATGTTATTAAATGGGTACCTAAATATATTGAGAGCCCCTGGTAAAGATTTTGGGGTCAGGGAGACTTGTAAACATGCTACAAATTAAGGAAGTAAACCAATCATAGATTGAAAATCCAATATTTTTGCCTCTGCTTCCCAGGTTGTTTCTGTGTGCTGGACCCTGTTTTTGCTTTTTTGTTTGTTCTGGACACTTTACCACTGCTGACCAGTGCTAAAGTGTAAGTGTTCTCAGTGTAAGTTATATGTGTAATGGGCTTTCCACGATTGGCATTTTTGACTTACTAATAAGTCCATAGTAAAGTGCACTAGAGGTGCCTAGGGCCTGTAAATCAAATGCTGCTAGTGGGCCTGCAGCACTAGTTGTGCCACCCACATGAGTAGTCATGTACACATGGCTCAGACCTGACTCTGCAGTGTCTATGTATGTAGTTTTAAACTGCCAATTCGACTTGGCAAGTGTACCCAGTTGCCACGCCTACACCTTCCCTTTTTCTACATGTAACACACCCCAAAGGTAGGTCTTAGGTAGCCCCATGGGCAGGGTGCAGAGTATGTTGAAGGTGGGACATGTACTGATGTGTGTTACATGTCATAGCAGTGAAATACTGCTAAATGTAGTCTCCACTGTTGCAAGGCCCATCTCTCTCAAAGGTTAACATGGGGGCTGCCTTTAAATATTATTATAGTTCAGATTCCCTTTGAGAACATCTTTTAGTGAAGTTGTTTTTTAGATTGTTAGTTTGAAAAAGCCACTTTTAGAAATGAGGCATTTTCTTGCTTAAAGCATTCTGTGACTCTGTCTCTTTGTGGATTGCCTCTCTGGGTCAGTTTGGCAGTTGAGCTGTTTGTGAATCCTCTCTAGACAGTGAGACAAAGTGAGTCCAGGTGTTGCCTGCATATGACATCTCTGCTAGAGTGGCGGGAGGAGTGGTCTCTTACACCTGAATGGGCTGTGCCTGCCCTCTCACAATGCAGTCTTCCACACCCTGGCATGTGTCAGGGCATGGCTTAGGCAAGGCAGGATCTTGTGTACAAAAAAGAGTCTTTGCTTTGAAGTAGGCCTACGTCAAAGGCAGTAGGGGTATAAGCATTGGACTCCAAACCTCTGAAAATTAGACTACTTCTGGAACCAAGAAGAAACTCTGCCAAGGAGAAGAGCTGGAGAAATGGAGGAGGAATACTGCCCCTTTGCCTGTGACTTTGCTTTGCTGGGTTGGCCTGCAGTAGCTGTTTCAGCCTTAAAGAGGACAAAGACTGACTTTTGTGTGACCTCTCGCTGGTGAAGAATCTCCAAGGGCCTGAACTGATCTTACCTCCTGTTGTTGAAGTCTCAGGGACATCAAATACTTTTCTCTGCCAGCACCCGGACTCTCTGCTGAGACACCTGCCCTGCCAAGTATTGCCCTTGAAAGGTAAAGCTGGTGGAAAAGGACAGAAATCCACAAATAGACTGCCGTGCGTGGAAACTATCGACACACAATCCGCAAAGCAGCTGATAAATGACGCGCTGCCAGCCTTGTGGCTAAAATCACCGCTCCACCTAAATCGCAGCTGAGAGAGCCACGCATCACGGCTGGAGAAATGATGTGCAACACCCTCTAGCAACTGCTGATAATGATGCAAGCCCCACACAGCACAGTTTCCTGACACCGTGCAACCGGATTTCAACGCAACATCGCTGGGTGTAAAAAATCAATGCAGAGCCTGCCTGGACCCGAGGTGCCATCTGGGAATCGATGCGTCACTCTCTTGCAGGAGAGAGGAAGCAATGCATGCCGACCCGACCAGAGAAGAAACACCGCACGGTCTCACTCACTAGTGACAAATCGACGCATCACTGGCCTTTTTTGATGCACGCTCATCCCCGCAGCTTTATTTTTTACGCTAACTTGAAGTGGATGGTAACCCAGTCGCAAACGGGAAGGGGTACCCATGGGACCCCTTCCCCTTTGTGACTGGAAACAAAAATATTTTTTCAGAGCAGGCAGTGGTCCAATTGGTAGGTCTGTGGTGGTCTGGGGTGGATATGTTCAAATTGAGGGTGTGGTCTGCCCAGGTAATAGCTGGTGGCTTATCAACTGTGATGTTTGCTGATTGAGGAGTAAATCAGGCCTAATAAGTGTCCAGTGGTGTGGGTGGGTTTGGTAGTATGCTGGGTGAGTCCAAGGTTTCCAAAGATTATTAGAAGGGCGGTAGTATTTGGGTCAGTGCAATGTTCTAGGTTGATGTTACTGTATCTGAGGACGATGAAATTGCTGGCGTTGATGATGAGGGGTACAATGAAGTCCATAATGTCATTGACAAAATAGTTGTGGGGTCCAGGTGGTCTTTTTAAGAGGGTTTCACCCATGAAGAGATTTGAGGAAGAAGAAGCATGTTGATGAGACCAACTCAATGTGGAGGACGCAGGATAACCAGAAGTCAATTGTGATGGCAAGATTTCAAGAAGAATTGGTTGGGGTTGGGGGGGAGCAACATTTCTACCACCAGTTGGGAGATTAAAGAAAAGTAGAACAACCAAACAGCAAGACCAAAATGTAATTGCTGTTAAATTTCGGACAGCTGGAAGATATCCATGATGCAATTGCTGAGAGACACGGATTAAATCGTCTTGGTTGTTGATGGTTAGTTTTAGATAGAGTAACAACCAGCTGGGTGTCATCGGCATATGATACTAATTTTGTGGCAAATGACTGAGCCAGTTTAGGAATGGTGGGTCATGTATCTGTTAAAAAGTCTTGGCCTCAAAGCAGAGCCTTGTGACCTCTAAAGTAAAGCTCATGGGACAAACAGATTACAAGCAAAAAATAATTTCTCCAGTTTCTTGCGACTCTGTAGAGTCCAGTGTTGGAACAGTATTGAAATCCACAAATAGGTTGAATACCATCAGGGCTGCTGACAATTATTCTTCAGCAGGGCTCAGATCACTTCCATTGCTGTCGATAACACTGTGTCAGCACTGTAGCATTTACAGAAGACAGATTGTGTGTCATCTAGCAGAGAACTGGTTTCTGAGAAAAAGAGGGTTGTCAGTTTATTTTTATTTCTGGGATCTTGATAGGCAAAAGGTAATAGTGTTATGGCCCACAAATTGGCCAGAACAGTTGTATCTCTCGTGGCTTTTTCAGTAGGGGAGTTATTGAAGCTAAATTTAAACATTGCCAATTATAGATAAGCTGTATTGCTGGTGCATTATGATATATTCACCAACATTTGAATTACACAATGGGATATCCTAGAGTCAACCTGCATACTTTAGATGACAAAAGGCCAGAAAAGGCCAGAGTGGTGGTGAGCTGTAAATGTGCTTGAGTAAACTTTCAGTTACCCAGTGTAAGTTGAGTCATTTCTGAAATTTACCACTATGGTTGATAAGTGAAAGTCTCAAAATCATGCAAATACGCCGGATCACATAATTACTCCATGTTTCACTGCAACCTCATAGTGCCAGAGCACAGAAACAACACAAACAACTAGGATAAAAGTGCCTGTAGCTCACAGAAAGTTGTTTTTTTAACTACTGTTTTAGCGTGAAAAGCATTCTTGTGTCAAAAATTTGTGTAAGGATGCTTTTTCTGAAAGCAGAATGGGTTAAATGACAGATTTGAATTTCAAGTAATTTCCCATAACTTTCTCCAACTTTCTAGTGACCATACAACAGCAAATTATGCACATTTCACTCACTCTAACTGCAAAGTCTGAGAACCATAAATGAGGTAGGGTGAGCTGAAGCATTGCAGCATTTACTTTTTGATGGTGGATAAGCAGTAGTCAAGTCCTGACATGTCCAAAGCCTATTTACATTTTATGATGATCTCCATGTCACTGGCAAAAGTAAAGCAAATTCAGTTTAATGACTTGATGAAGTACAATAGCTACGTGGTATAGAGGTTGAAGTGAAGTGCTGAGATGATAAAACCTTAAGGTACACCAGTGTCTGTGCCGGAAGGAGATGTGCAGGTGCCAGCAAGATGGAGTTAAACATGATATACAGATTACTTGTAGAGATCCAACATATGAAACTGCCTCAAGTTCCAAGTTCCAGAATGGATTCAAGAAAAATACAGGAATTCTGCCTTGGTTGACCCCCATTTCAAAGTCAGAGAGTAGACTGTGTCCTTCTATGAAACCAGAGATCTTAGTGAAATGGCTCTTTCTGTCAGTCTTTCTAAGAATGCTTCATTGCAGTACACTCAGAGGTTGGCTTCATCCTTTGGGCCAAGGTCCTTTCTTATGATTATGTCCTGGTGGATAAAGTTTTGCTAGAAAGGAAGATTCCAGAGCATGGAGAGTAGTTGAAGACTGTTCTTACTCTGCAGGTAGCAGCTGTGCAGAGAAGGATGTCAGTGAAGTGTATGTCAGAGACCTAGTTCCCTAAATTGGGACTTTGAGATTTGGTCAAAGGCAGCCTGAAGTGGTTGTTTGTGTTTGCCTTTTATATTGTTAATCCTAGTCTGTGTAAGTTATTTTGTTGGATGGCATAATTGAGGGCTTGAGACAAAGTTGTTTAAACAGCTTTACAGTGTCAAAGACTGGACTCTGAGAATGTCTGTTGAGTACTTTCCCTGAGTGTCCAAGGAAAGGGTGGCCTTTGGCAGTAGCTACGGTGATATCCATCACAGAATAATATACTCTAATTGAGTTAATGTCTCCTGAGGTGGTTATACCGTAGTAGGAAAACCCTATAGAGGGGGGAAAAACAATATGGGAATCTTGTAACTATTGATTAAAAATGAAATCAGGAATGAAGAACTTATCAAGACTCCAAACTCCTTCTGAGAAAAATTAGGGACAAAAAAATTCAATTAAAAAAGATACTCTGGTGCTTATGTTAATAATTCAAAGTTCAGCTAGCTTCTCTCAGGGGAAAGCTGAGACAGTGCATGCTAACTTGACCTCTCAGTTTAAATCATGGTGATCTTTTGAGTGTTTAAAGAGAGTATCATGCAGTGCCTCTGCTTAAAACCCATTACCACAGAAGCTCTGCCTGATCAATAATCATTTTGAGTTAAGAAATAAAATGGAGTATTTCAAGTAGAAATGCTAACAGCTGTTTCAAAGTTCTTCTGTCCAACATGTAGGAATTCTTCTAATCCGTCAGCAGAGATGAATGTACATGTTAGGGAAATCTTGTAGGAAATTAGTGGCTCCCTGCAGATTCTGGGACTTTCTGTTATGGAAATGTGAGAAAAATGAGGCCCAGATTTAAGAAGCACTAGCACCACATTCGTGTCATTTTTAAAATGCTAATCTGGGATTGGGCTTCAAAATTTGCCGCACAATATTTACAAAGTGGTGCAATGCATTGTGCAGCTTAGTAACCCTTTGCACCACATTATGCATGCACCATGCATAATGTATGCATAGGGGGCGTTCCCATGGTGGGGCACCACAAAAATTGTGCAGTGGAACCTAAGAGATTCCTTCTATTGCATCATTTTTTGCAGCTACTTTTACATGTTCCTGGCTAGTTTTAAAGTGCCAGTGGGCCAAGCAATGCTTTAAGATGATTACTATTTCTTTGGTAGTTGGTTCTATCTGTTATAGATTTCCAGACAAAGTAGAGTCTGATCAGTTAGAACATCTGATCAGACAAATGTATTCAACAAAACACTTGCAGAAACAAATCCAATGACTTTGAGGAAAGGACTCTCCATTGCCCTGCAAGTGTACCAGAACTAAAAACTATTATTTGAGATTCTATTTTGGGAATCTATAGGTAACATTGTGTTATCTTTTGTTGTTTATAGTGTATCGTATCTGCACAGAGATTCCTACTGATTCTGCCAGTTTTCATTGCAGAAATGTAAGGAAAATGTGTGTTTTTATGCAGTTTGTGTAAGAAAACCTTGTAGAATCCATGCCAGTCACTGTACCCTGCATTTGGCCTGGTGTCTAGTTTTCAATATTATGGCCCTCATTATGACCCTGGTGGTAAATCCCATTTACCGCCATGCTGACGGCCACCAACTTACAGCTGCGGTGGTGGATATCCATTCACCATATTCTGACACACACACCAATCTGACAGAATTCAGACACAAAACCGCCAGACCAAAGGTCAGTGATAAAGTGGCGGTATCAAAACCCACACCGTTACACCAACAGAACAATGCTTACCACATTATGGCCCACGAATCACCATGGCGGACATTCAAGGGCAGTAAACCATTGGCGTTACACACCAACACACTCACAATGGACACCCACAGACAAAACAACACCACATTGGACAATTCAAACAACACACACCTGACACCCATACAGACACCACACCACTATAAAACACACACCCACATTACCCACAACCCCTCACGAATACAAATCATTGGCATTAGACTGACACCAAGACCACTGCGACAACTACACACACGCACCACATACACCCATACATCCCTCACGCACCCCACTTCACGCATCCCAACACATTACCCAACACACCCTTATCAATACACATCACATAACACCCGTGGCACCACAAAGGCACCCCTGTTTCACTGAGGAGGAGTTAAGGGTCATGGTGTAGAAAATCATCAGAGTAGAGCCACAGCTCTTTGGAGCACAGGTGCAGCAGATATCAATAGCAAGGAAGATGGAGCTATGGCGGATAATCGTGGACAGGGTCGACGCCATGGGACAGCACCCAAGAGCAAGGGACGACATCAGGAAGAGGTGGAATGACCTACAGGGGAAGGTACGTTACATAACAGCAAGACACCAGCTTGCTATCCAGAGGACTGGCGGTGGACCCCTCACCCCCTCCCCCACAACGCAAGCATGGGAGGAGCAAGTCTTGGCAATACTGCATCCTGAGGACCTGGCCGGATTCGGAGGAGGACTGGACACTGGTAAGTCAACTTCCAACAATTATCACCCCCCATACCTGCATGCCATCACATACCCTCACCCCCGCCCCCATTAACTCCACTCCATCCCACACACTCCACCATCACATCCCACTAATCCCAATACCAAGCCCTGCATGCTATACCAATGCATGAACACCCCTCACAGCCCTGCATCAACACTCATCACTAAAGCATGCACAGCATAGAGAACTAACAATCCCAACATATACAAGTAAAAGCTGGCAGGGCAACACCAACCATAGAGGGGAAGCCAGGGATGTACAATATGTCATACACATTGAACATAACACATCATTTACATCCCGACAGGTACCCCAGCCAATGTCACCGGAGAAGAGATGCCAGCACTATCCAGTTTCTCAACAGAAGAGGCCCATAGTGATGACAGTAACTCTGGTCTTCAGGATCTGGACGATCTACCTGGCCCATCAGGGACCACTGGATAGCCAGTTACCCAAGCCCAGACGCAGATCACCACAGAGCCTCCCCCGTCAGGACACAACACCACAGCACCCAACCAGCATCCCCAAACCTCTGTCCCTAGGGCATGTCATTCAGCAGTCTGCCCACCTGTACAGGGACCCCAGGCCACACCTCGCACACAAGACAACCAGGGACCTGGGGTCAGTGGCAGTAGGCACACGGTTCAGGGGACAGAGGTACAGGCCACCAGGGACACTGGGAGGACTGCTGTGTGTCAGGAGCAGGAAAGGACCAGGGAATCGACTCTCCAGGATGCACTCTCCAAGATCCTGGGAGCATATCAACATTCCCAGGACACAATGGGCCAGATCCTAGACAAAGTGCAGGAAAACAGGTGGCTGCAGGAGGGACAATACCAGGGGATCGGGGAGGACTTGCAGGCCATCAACAACACCCTGATCTCCATAGCAGGGGTGCTGGCAGACATGGCCAACATTATGAGGGAGGCAGTCTCACACCAGCGGGTCCCTGCCACTAGCCAGTCATCTGAACAGCCTTCCACTTCCGCTGCCGCCAGTGGCCAGGTGGCCCCACCACAGGACTTACAAGCCACCAGGACCCCTCCGCCTGCAGAAGGTGAACCACCCCGCAAACGTTCCCTGGGATCCAGACAGAAGCCAGAGACACTTGCCAAGACCCCGCCAGGAAATGAGACTCTCCTGATCGTCCCCCTTCTGTCCGACTCAGTCACCCTGTCCAAGTTGAACTGCCATTGCTCCCCTTCCTATGTCCCCTTGGACAATGCACCTGTTCTACGAACAGACTGGAACAATACCCTGGACTTTCCTCCATCATCACCCCATCCCATTGCACTTTCCCCTCTATATATTAGCACTTCAATAAACACGCTTTGATAAAAATTGATTTCGAGTATGTCATGTATTAAAAAATGGATTGGTACAACCATTGCAAATGAACTGTACATAGTATAAGCATCAAATTAATGACCTGTAGCTGGCTGTTGTGTTCACACCAGGAGTATTTGTCAAATCACCAATATCTGCAAAATGAATAGCCAGACATAGAAGTGGATAATACCAGCATGCCAGTGCCAAACAGAATACAACCAAAGTCATTGAAATGGAAAGTTGTACTGTCTCACCTGTGGGTCATTGGAACTACTGACAGATGACAGATGTTCTGTTGTCTGCATCCTCATCCTCTGCCTCCGTATCCTCACTGTCCACAGGGTCCACTGTTGCCACAAATATAAATCCAGTCTCCTCCTTCTGCGGAAAAGGGACATGTCGTCTGAGTGTCAGGTTATGCAACATGCAGCATACCACCACTATCTGGCAGACCTTCTTGGGTGGGTAGGACAGGGATCCACCTGTTAGAAGGAGGCACCAGAACATGGCCTTCAGGAGGCCAAAGGTCCTTTCTGTGATCCTTCTGGTTCGGCCATGTGCCTATAACGTTATTCTGCCCTTGTCCTGGCATTCGTCACAGGGTTCAGCAGCCATGATAGGTTTGGGTAACCCGAGTCACCTGCAAATATTGAGGGACAACATTTAGCCGCACACTATCCTGTATGGCCCACACCATACCCATACACCAACATATACCCGGGTGGGAACCAGGGCTCACCTATTAGCCACACCCTCTGCCTCTGTAGATGGGCCATCACATTTGGGATGCTGCTATACCTCAAGACGAAGGCATCATGCACCGATGTAGGAGATATACTGGTCCATCAAGCACACCATCTGCAGATTCATAGAGTGGAAACTCTTACGATTCCTGAACACCTGTTCATTCTGGCAGGGGGGGACAAAATGCAACATTTGTTCCATTAATCACCCCAATTATATTGGGGACGTGTCCCATTGCATAAAACTCAGCCTTCACAGTGGGCAAATCCTCAACCTACGGGAATGCAATGTAGCTGCACATGTGTTTTATCAGGGCAGACAACACTCGTGTCAGCACTATTGAGAACATTGGCTGTGACATTCCTGCTGCAAAGCCCACTGTCACTTGGAAAGAACCACTGGCCAGGAAATGGAAAACTGATAGTACCTGCACAAGAGGGGGGAACCCAGTGGGATGACAGATAGCAGAAATCATGCCAGGCTCCAATTGGTCACACAGCTCTGTGATTGTGGACCTGTCCATTCTATAGGTGAGTATTATGTGCCTGTCCTTCAATGTAGCCAAATCCACCAGGGGTCTGTACATGGGGGTATGTCTCCATCTCTTATTCGTCTGCAGCAGTAGGAATCTAAGGGAAAAAAGAGTGAGGAGGCTGTCACAAACTGAACAATGGAGCCACAACAGTAGTCTCCAATCTGTAAACATGTAATGGGTCAGTGTGATTTGTCCAGCATGTGCCTATTTCTCCTGTGACACAGAATTATTTCATAGGCCTGCCCCCTCTGAAATGGCGTCTGCCTGCTCTGTGTGGAGGGACAGATGGAAGTGAGGTAATGCCACTGATGTTGTGTGACGTGGCGGGAGGCGGTCGGGAACCACCATGCAATTAATCATTGGTTAAAATTGAGCCATATGGGGTACAGTGGCCAATGGTGATCTACGTTGTCGGTGACGGTATGCACAGCCGCGGACTTGACCGCCATTTACTATCTGATTCCTCACTTGTTTCCTGACCTTCCACAGGAGAGGACCTACACTGCATGTGCTGCTGTGATCTGTGCCTGGAACCTTCCATGGCCTGTGTGACTGGGGAAAGGGCCCCAGCCTTCACTTCAGAGGAGTTGGTGCGACTGGTGGATGGGGTTCTACCCCAATACGGACTGCTGTATGGGCCTCCAGACCAACAGGTGAGTACACTTTGTGCACAATGCATGTGGCATGAATGTATGGAGGTATGTGTGAAGGCATCATGTAAGGGGGGAGGGATGTCCTCTTGGCTGGTTAAACGTTGAGTGCTGGGCTATGTGTGTGCTAATAGTGATGGAAACCAGTATGGTAGGCCATTCCTTTTACAAGCTGGACTGTTTGTCTAATAGTGTTCTCGTCTCTGCAAGACAGCACCCATCAAAAGAAGTGTATATGGCGTGCAATTGCCAAGGAGGTGCAGACCCTGGGTGTCTATGGCACGCGGAGCACCCACTGTCGCAAACGGTGGGAGGACCTGAGATGCTGGGCATGGAAGACCGCAGAGGCCCAGCTGGGGATGGACTCCCAATGAGAAAGGGGTGGTCGTCGAACCCTGAACCCCCTGATGGCCTGCATTCTGGCGGTGGGCTATACAGAGCTGGAGGGGCGCTTGAAGGCATCACAGCAGCCACAAGGGTGTGACTACCATGGTCATCATTGAAGGAAACGGCTGGAGGGTTGGTATCTGGGTGGTGGGTTTGTGTCAGTGGGTGCCCCTAGGCCAGGCCACACACATCAGCGTAGGTCCTCTGGTGGCTAAGGGTCTGAAGGGGAAATACTGCCTACCTAGCTTGGAAGCATCCACTACTGGTTAGGGCTGCCTGGATCCCAGGTGTGCTACAGTTGGCAGTTTGTGCTCCTTCTCATGCCTTGATGGCTAGCAATATCACTGGCTGTGCAATGCATAGTGCGTAGACCTGTTCCCTGTGTGTGATGGTGCTGTGAACACCAACTGTGGTATTGGTGCAGTCATTGAACCAGTGTATCCTTTGTCTCTCCATCCCCTTTCTTGTTTTGCCATCCCGTCCTTATATGCATTAGCATCATCTGGCGGAGTAGCAGAGGCACTGGTGACAGAGAGAGCTGCATCCCACAGGACCCTGGACGCTGAGTCCACCGACGCTGAGGGCACCAGTGGGACAGAGGGTGAGGGGAGCACCACGGTGGAGAGTGGAGGGAACAATACAGACTCTGATACCTCCTCTGAAGGGAGCTCCCTGGCTGCTAGCCCCATTTAAACACCGCTTTCTCAGCAGCCCCTCAGTGAGTTGCCTGTGCTCGCTCACCCAGTAGGGTGGGCATCTCCTTCGCCCCAGGCACCTCAGGCCCTGCCCCAGTGAGCCCTGCTGTCCTGGGTGAGGAGGCTATTGACCTCCTGAGATCCATCTCTGTAGGGCAATCAACCATTTTGAATGCAATCCAGGGGCTGGCAGCCCAGATGCAGCAAACTATTGCATTCCTGAATTGGTGGCCCAACAGAGATTGATCCAGGCTCTGGCCTTCTCTCTGATGGCAGCCATTGTCCCTGTTTCAACCGTACCCCTTGCAACTTCCACCTCCCAGTCCCATTCTCCTCAACCCTAACCCATCTGAAGCACACAGCCAGACGAGCATGTACACACAACACCCAAGAGTGTCACAGACAAACACAAGCACCACACTTCATCCCACAGACCCTGACACAAACACCATCCAGTTGCAGACAAAAGAAATCCACTATTTCCACTGTCTCCCCCTCCTCCTCTTCCATCTCCCATCCAGTTACATCAACACTCACACCTGCATGCACTACATCATCATCCACTACCTGCATCATCACCACACCAAGCAGAACACACACCTCACTGGCAGACACCTCTACAACATCCATGCACATGTACACTGTGTCCTCTCCCATTGTGTCTGCTCTCCCTCCTAAAGTACACAAATACAAGCACTCTGACACCCAACAGCCATCCAGCTCACAACAGCATTGAACCCATGCACCTGCACCCAAAACCAGCAGACAAATACCTCCAACATCCACTCCCTCATCCTCCACTCCCATTTCTTCTCCCTCTTCCCGCCCCTATGTCCCTAAAAAGCTTTTCCTTTCCACCATTGACCTCTTCCCTACCCCCCATCCTGCACATATGGCCATTGTATCAAGAACCCAGCCAAGCACCTCAGCCACACAGTCTACGGGCCCAGTTTCATCAGCACCTGCTCGTGGTGGAAAGGATTCCAGGCCACTGGGGAAGGAGCCTGCACCAGCCATCAAAAAGGGGAAGGAGCTTGCACCAGCCAGCAAGAAGGGGAAGGAGCCTGCACCAGCCTGTAAAAAGGGGAAGGAGCCTGCACCAGCCATCAAAAGGGGGAAGGAACCTGCGCCAGCCAGCAAAAAGGGGAAGGAGCCTGCACCAGCAGCTATCACAGAGCCCCCTCTGCCAACTGTGGTTGTGCAGCCATCAGTGAGTACAGGGGCTGAGCATAAGCCTCCCACAACCACCACCCCCACAGTGCAGCCATCGGAGGGTTCAGGGGCTGAGCAGGAGCCTCTCACAACCACCACCACCACAGTGCAGACATTGGAGGGTACAGAGGCTGAGCAGGAGCCTCCCACCACCACCACAGTACAGCCATCACCGCTGGCAGACCCTCCATGGGTTGCTGTGCGGCCTGCCCCCACCAGAACCAGTGGGCAAAACACCCACTCAAGAGACTGTGGCCTTGCAGTATCCAGGACAAAGCACAGGGCACGTTGCTCCCTGCAGAACCAGTGGGTGCGTCTCCCACTCGTGAAACTGTGGCACATCACTCCCCAGGACCAAGCACAGGGCATGTTGTCCCCTCCGGAACCAGTGGGCAAGTCACCCACTCGTGAAACTGTGGCCCATCACTCCTCTGGACCAAGCACAGGGCATGTTTCGCCCCATCAGAACCAGTGGGCAAATCACCCATTTGAGAGACTGTGGCCTTGCACTCCCCAAGACTGAGCACAGAGCATGTTGCCCCTCCAGAACCAGTGGACAAGTTACCCACTCATGAAACTGTGGCCCATCACTCCCCAGGACCAAGCACAGGGCATGTTGCCCCCTCCAGAACCAGTGGTCTTGTTTCCGCATCCGGCTGAGGTGCCCCCACCCCGCCTGAGGTACCTGTTTATTTGCCATCTGATGGCCCTGCAGTGTTCTCTCCACATTGGTGCAGGTGACAAGTTGGGCCTTGGACTTTACCCTGTGGCCATGTGACCCCTGTGAACTGAGGACTGGGCACTGCCCCTTTTTTGTACATGTGTACATATCTGTTGCATTGCCAAATCAAATTATTAATTTTGATGTTGATCTTATTACAATCACTTTAGTCAATTCCTGTTGTCCCTGCATTATTCAGCTGATTTACGGGGATAAATTGTTTTTTTGGGCAGATGGTTGTGTGTATGGTGTGTGTATCTGGGCTGTGTATGGTGTGTGTGTGCCACTTTCTGTCGTTCATTTTCCTCCTCCTCTCTTTTGTGTGCTCGGCGTCTGTACTCAAAGTCGTTGTCTTCACTGGTGTTGCTGTTCATGGTGGAGCATAACGTAGAAGATCATCGGAAAGACATTGCCGTTCTGGTTCCATGGCGGCATGGTTCTTCCCTGTGTGTCCAATGGTGAGTCCTTTCACTTCTGAGCTCTGTTTCCTCTGAGCTTTTGAAGGTGTTGGTAACACCCCGGAAAAGGCGGCAGTTTGGCATGTCATAATATGTTGGGCGGTACTTTGTCTTCACCTCGCTGTAGGCAACTACTGCTGTGGTGAAAGGCCAAGGGGCGCAACAAAAGTGGTGCTGCACTGGGTGCATTGTCACTTTTCCTAAAACTGTCCCTATGTGTTTTATCCAAAGTTTGAGGTTTGCAAGGGCTAGTGGGTGAAAATACCTAGTGGGAGCCACACAAGCCACCCCAACATAGAAGGCCCAAAATCCACAGGCATCCACATTGCAAAAAAGGGTCACTTTTCAGTGGAGAAATGTGATGTGTCCATGTTGTGTTTTGGGCCCTTTCCTGTTGTAGGCACTAGGCTTACCCACAGATTTGAGCTACCATTTCTATCGAGAGACTTAGGGTAATGCTGGGTTGTTTGAAATTTGAGGCATATAACAGATTTCAGAATTTGTCCTAAAAAATATGAGCAAAAGATTTGTTTTTACTTTAAGTGTGAGGTGTGCAAGGGCTTTTAGGTAAATAAACATGGGGAAAGACATGCAAGGCACCCCAACCAGGATTCCACTAGGAGTCTAGTTATTACAAATATAGAGGTTTTCTAGGTTTCCCTAGGTACTGGCTGAGCTTTGGCCCAAAATTCCAAGATACCCACATTACAAAAAAGGGCCAGTTTTCAATTGGAAAATATGATGCTATGTTTTGGGTCCTTTTATTGTCACAGGCATTAGGCCTACCCACACAAGTAAGGTACCGTACCATTTTTACCGGGAGACTTGGGGGAATACTGAGTGGAAAAATATTTAAGCTTTCACATCAAGAAATTTCCATTATATTAAGAACATTGAGGCAGGCATTGTGCTTCTCAATCTTCACTGCAAACTTTGAGAAGCCATTAAAAACAGTTAAAACACAAACTACATTTTCCACGGAATCAATCACCGAACAGGGTACACAGTCCCATATAACAGACTAAGCACTTAACAACTTCTCTTTCATTGCAAAATTCAGCAACAATCAGTCCATGAAATCAAATCTCTCTGAAAGTAACAAAATCAGACCCCAAATAGTTACCCTTTTCAACTGGGACCAGGAAAATTATCTGTAGACTCATGAAAAATGTAATCTGCACATCAGACCAGACCCTGCAAGGATAACTGTGCCAACTCCATTTCAATGTATTACCCCTGAGCATCAGCCCAGATGTCATTCAATCTTGTTTCTGCGTAGAACCTGCATAATAATGAATACACAGATAATCTCTACCAAAGGTGTAGGAGGCTGGCCTTGTTTGTAGTGGGTACCTTAGGTACTTACACCTTATACCAGGTCCAGTAATCTCTTATTAGAGAAATGTATTAGCGTTCTAGCAGCTTAGGCTGATAGAAGTAGCTATAAAAGAGCAGCTTAGGCTGAACTAAGAGACATGAAAAGCTCATGCAATACCACTTATACGGTACTTATACACAGGTAAAGACCATACTCAGTGTTACCAAAAATAAAGGTATTTATTTGGGTGACACAGTACCAAAAATATCTTAGAGACAATACTCCTTCTGGAGGTAAGTATTATACACAATATATACACTAGACACCAAAATTAGACAAGTAAATAGTCATAGAACAATGCAAACAATAGGAAATGCTATAGATTGCAATGGGGGGGAATAGGTCTAGGGGCAACACAAACCATATACTAAGAAAGTGGAATGCGAATCACAAATTAGTAAGAATACAGTAAAGGTAAGTAAATTACCCCACCTCAGAGCCCAGAAAAGCAGGAGTAAATTACTGCAAGTTTCCTTAGGACACACTACACCTCGTGATTGGGATTTTGCAGCAGCCACCTAAGTCTGCAAAGAACAACTGCTGGATTCCTGGGCCTGAAGACCTGCAAAGGAAGGGGACCAAGTCCTGAAGTCAAAAGAAGTTCCAGGAAGGACAGGAGCCCCTGCCAACCCAGAAGAGGATGCAAAAGAAGAGTCCACAGTTAGTTGAAGACTGCAGAAATGCATCCTAGGAAGATGCCAGTGGGTTACTGCATGATGCAAAGGATATTCCTCGGCGTGAGGATCATTGCAGACATGATTTTGTGTTGGAAGTCGCAAACAAGCCTTGGCTATGCCAAAAATGCATTTTGCAACAAAATACCGCTGGATGGACCCAGGAGGGACCTGGGGGCCTCAACTCTGTGTGAGGAGGAAGAGGGGGCTCTCAGAACTTAAGAGAGCCCTCAGGATGACAGCCAGCACCCCTGGAGGTCCCAGGACAGGGGGACAAAGGAGGTACAAAATGCAGTTGATGCAGCACAACAAAGGAACGTCCCACACCGCCAGAGAACAACTCAGCGAGTTTAGCATCACAGGATGGAGGGCTGAGGACCTGGGCCAGGCTGTGCATGAAGGAATTTAGCAAATAGGGCACAGAGACCTCAGGAGGTGAAGAAGACGCAATACGCAGGGGTATCGTCGCTCTCTGGCAAGGCAAGGTCTTACCTCCTCCAAATTGCATCAGCAGGACCTCAGGACAGTCTATGTTGAAGATGTCCACCCTCTGTGTCCTTAGGAGGACACTCATCACTTTGAGAGGAGTCCAAGGGTACCGGTCGTCATCTTGGAAGGTGACTGCTGGAGCAGGGGAGTGACGAGTGACTCCGTCACTCCACAGGAGATTTCTTCTGTCCTTCTGGTGCAGGATGAACACAGGGAGTCCTCAGAGCGTGCACACCATGGAAACTGTTGCAGTTGCTGACTTGTAGCTGAGGTTTCTGAAGAAAAGTACCTTTTTTTTTTTTTTTTTGTAAATATATTTTTATTAACTTTTCACTGTTTTACATATGCAATACATTTCGTGACGTTAACTGGTTTCCATTAAATTCACATTTGTAACTTGCAGCATTAAAGTCTCAGTATACTTGGTACTCTTATGATTCTTAGATGTTCACTCTTTTCGTGTGTGTGCTGGAAACCCAGTTTACTCTTGTGTCTATTAACAGTTTTAACTAACAAATTCTATTATTTTAACGTGGTGGCGCTATTGTGAGACGGTGCCCTCCATTGCTGGGATGAGTTCCTTTTTTTTTTTTTTTTTTTTTTCCCCATAGAGGTCGGGCCGGTGCCACCCCAAATTCCTCGTCTCTATCCACTAGGTCTTGGATAACTGTGCCCTGGAACGGGTCTGTCTATTCCCTACTGTGCAGTGTTACACCCGCCTGTCTCCTTCGCTTTTCCATCCCATGTGGTCCCCGATCTTCCTCCCACTTTCTTCCACCTCTAGTGTTACCTCCAACCCGCCCTGTTGCTTCATGTCCCGTATCACTAATTATTCTGATCCTTCCCCTATCTCCCCTCCTTCCCTTGTCCAATTGTCCCATTCTAATAATATTTCTTCCCACGCCGGAGCCATAGGGGTTTGGCGCAGGCCCCTCGCTTCCTCGCTCTTTAGCACTTGTAGTTCGGCTCTAGCCCATTTCGTCACGTCGCGCCTCCAATCACCCGTTGTTGGACGCCTGGGGGACTTCCAGCCCAGCATGATCCGTCTCTTATAAAGAGCCAATGCAAGGTCTAGAAAGCGCCCCCTCACCCTCCCGAGTGGGATACCCAATTTCACACCCAGTAAGCATATAGTTGGAGATAGGGTCAGCTCTACTTCCAATACTCGTGTTAGGTCCGCTAGCGCCGCAGCCCATGCCTGCTGGAGTTCTGGGCAGTTCAACACCATGTGATCAAAGTCTGCGCTTACGTCCTCACATCTGGGGCATGTCTTTGGGGTTCCACCGTAAATTAGAGTCAGTCGGTGCGGGGTGAGGTATGTTCTATGAATATAGTTGTACTGTATGTACCTCAGCCGGGTGTTTCGAGAGACCGTCCGGAGGTATGCTAGAGCCCTGCCGCATTCTGTGTCCGTTAATTCCCTGCCCACCGTCCTTTCCCATCTTTCTCTCTGGGATTGCAGTGCATCCAGTGCTTCCTCATTTTGGGCCCTATAAATGTTAGCAATTAAGTGGGATTCCCCCCCAGATACCAATAGGAGATGTAACACTCTATGTGTGGGGGGTTCTGCATTAATCGTCCCCCAGTGTTCTTTAAGTGTGTGTATTAGTTTCCGATGTTGGAGGAACTGTCCCTTTGGGACTCCCGCTTCTGTTAGTTCCGTGAAGGACCTCAGCACCCACTCTCTGAACAGTTCTCCAACCGTCACCACACCTGCCTTTTTCCATGATCCCAACCCCAAGCCCACCAGGTTCCTCTCATCTGTGTCTTCCCTCAGCACCGAAAGCGGCAGCGCCGGTGAGTATGGCTGTCCTACCCCTACTCGCACTTCTCTTCCAGCACGCTGCTGCTACTCTCGTCATCAGACTGTCTGCTTGCTTGGTCCTTTTCATGCTTATCATATAAGCAGTAATCCTCTCTGTTCCAAACTCTTCATGTGCGGTGTATCTGTCCAGTTGGCCCCTTCCGCTCAGCCATCCTGCAACCCATTTTAATTGGGAAGCTAAGTAATAGAATTCAAAGTCTGGGACTCCCAGACCCCCCAAGTGCACTGGCCTACAGAGTGTCGAGAGTGCCGTGCGCCTCCGGCCATCATCCCATATGAGTTCCCTGATCAGTGTGTTGAGTTCGCGGAACCACGTCGTTGGGATCAGTAGTGGTAAGTTTGCAAAGTAATAGAGGAGGCGGGGCAATATTATCATTTTAGTCAGTGAGACTCTCGCCATTATGGTTAGCCTCAGGGAATGCCAGAATCTCACAGAGGCACGTAGGGACCGGAGCGCCCCTCCAAGATTACCGTGACGCAGGTCCCCCACCTCATGAAACACTTGTATGCCCAGGTACCTAAAGGTCCTCGGCGCCCAGCCCACATCCATCGGGCACGAGACGGGGCGGTCACAGTTCGTCAGCATAGGGAAGACATATGTTTTGCCTCTATTGAGTCGCAGCCCCGACATGGTCCCGAAGTGCTCCAAAGCCTCCAGAGCCCAGGGGAGTCCCGTCTCTCCGTCCTTGAGGTAGATAAGTATATCATCTGCATAGAGGGAAACTATATGTTCTACCTGCCCCCATTGTATCCCTTTACCCGCACCGTCTCCTCGCAGCTGGGCCGCCAGTGGCTCGATGGCCAGGGCGAATAGTAAAGGCGACAGTGGGCATCCCTGCCTGGTGCCCCTGTGTACTGGGTAGGTGTCGGACACCGTCCTGCCTGTCCTCACCCTAGCCAGGGGGGACGCATATAGCAGATCCACCACCCATTTTACCCAACCCTCCCCCAACCCCATTTGCCTCATCACTGCTCTCAAGTAATCCCACCTGATCGAGTCAAAAGCCTTTTCAAAATCTACGGCAAGTAACACACCAGCCACAGGTTTTACTTCCCTGGGCACATGTAGGATAGCGAAGAGGCGCCTTAGATTGAGGGATGTGCTCCGGTTCGGGACAAACCCGTTCTGGTCCTCATGTATCAGTGTGGGTAAGTAGACGAGCAACCGGTTGGCCATGACTTTGCTGAGTATTTTGAAATCGTTGTTCAGCATTGACAGGGGGCGAAAGTCGGCAACCAACGCCTCTTTAGATTTGGTTTTGGGTAGGGGGATCACCAGTGCTTCTCTCAGCGTGGCCGGCAATTCGCCTCAGCTCAATGCCTCAGAATACATTTCCACCAATCGGGGGGCCAATAAGGTACGGTACTTCTTGTAAAAGTCCATGGGTAGGCCGTCCGTCCCTGGGGTCTTCCCGGGTGCTAGTTGCGATATAGCATCACACACCTCCTCCACTGTCACCGGGGCTCCCAGTCCCTCTCGTTCCTCATTTGTCAGCGTCGGCAAGTGGAGTCGTTGTAAAAATATATCAAGGGCGGGGCATTCAGTTCACCGGGTTTCCTATATAGGTGAGTATAGTATTCTTTGAAGGCGTCATTTATAGCGCCCGGACTATGTCTTCTCTCTCTGTCCATGGCTATCACCCTTGTGATAGGCTCGCCCTCCCCTCCCGGCCTTGCCAGCCACGCCAGCATTTTACCGGATCTACCCTCCTCTGAGTGTAGTGAGGCCAGGTATTTTTGCATATTGTGGCACCGGAGTTGTTCTTTAGTCTGGGAGTGGGCTCTCCTCTCCTGGGCATACCTCTCCTTTTCCTGTCCATCTATTCCCTGTCTCTGTTCCCCTTCATGCATTTCCTCCTCTAGTCTAGTCAATTCCCGTTCAAGTGTACGTCTCACCCCAGTTGTCTGTCCCATCCAATACCCCCTGGTTGTTACTTTAAGAGTCTCCCACTCTATGGATCTAGAGTCAGTGGATCCTTTATTAATTTTAATATGATCAGCTAGGTACATGCGAAGTTCGTCTCTATATGTCTGGTCCTCTAAAGCTCCAGGAGCCAGCCTCCACATCGGGATGGGGGGCCTATCCTCCTTCATTCTCCAGGTCACTAGTAGGGGGTTGTGATCAGACAGCATACGTCCCAGATACTCAGAGTGGACCATTCCTTGCATTAGCGTTGCTGTGCAGACCACTGTGTCTATTCTAGTGTGTACTCGGTGGAGTCCTGAATAGTATGAATAATCTTTTTCAGCAGGGTGCTGTTCACGCCATATGTCTAGTAGTCCCCATGTGTCTAGCCATTCTCTCAGCCTTTGGGCTACTTTACCTGTCATTGCTCCGGACAGTGGTGGGGTAGAACGGTCCAGGTCTGTGTCCATTACACTATTGAAATCCCCACCAATCAAGAGACCTCCCACCGCTCCCGCGTGAGTTGGCCTGATAACCGTGTCAAGAAAGGGACCTGCTCCTGATTAGGGGCGTATATGCAACTCAGGACAATCGGTATTCTGTGTAATCTTCCCTCTAAAACCACAAACCTGCCCTCGAGATCAATGTTGGTGGATTCTACTTCAAAGGGGACCCCAGCACGTACCCAGATCAGTACCCCCCTGGCAAACGCCGAGTATTCCGTGGCGAACACCTGTCCTCTCCATCTGCGCCTTAGCTTTACCACTTCCCCTTTTACCAAATGGGTCTCTTGTAGCAGCGGCACTTGAATACCCCTTCTTTTTAGGTAGGACAATATTTTATGTCTCTTGCTTGGCGTTCCCATCCCTCGCACATTCCATGTTAGTAGATTATACTCTGCCATGACGGAGGGACAGTCCCACCATTGCTTTCCCGTCTCGCCCCAGCGGTCGGCATCTCCTGGGTGACTAGATAACTAACCCAGACAAGCCACATCCCACAGCGCGCCACCAAACCAAACAAATATGTAACCCAACTCCCCTTCCCCAGGGCGCCTTTCAAACGGAGGGCTGCCCAAAAAATTGGGCAACCGTGCAACTCAATCAAACATTTAACTCTAGTTCTCGCCAGTCTGTCGGAATGGACGAGATTCTGGTTGGGGGGGCCATGCCCGGAGGGGCCTCATAATCGTGTTCCTTCCCCTCCTCGGGGTTCCGTTGTGTACTTCAGTATCAAAGTTCGTCCGCCGTCTGCAGGGTCACCCTCGGGGCCACCACCGAGCAGGCCGATCCCCCCACGGAAGACACCGCCGTGTCGTCTGATTCTCCATCTGAGTCCGCCAGGGGTGACTCTTCTCTGCTCATGGAGGCAGCTGCTTCTATAGCTGCCTTTTTCCCCATCTCCTTCTGTGACTGGGTTGGCGCCAAGCGGAGATGGTCTCTGTTTCGCCGTCTTCCCGAGCCCCGACGGGCTCGACCCCCACTCGGGCCCCCATTCACATGTCCCACCTGGGCCTCCCGAGCCTCCAGCCATTCCCACGCCTCCACGGGGTCTGGAAAGATGTAGTCTTACCGTCTATTGCCACTTTCAGTTTGGTCGGGAAGAGAAGCGAGTATTGGATTCCCTCATCCCTTAAGGCCCTCTTAACTGCCAGGAATGAAGCTCGCTTGGTCTGGACGTCCAATGTGAAGTCCGGGAACAGTGTCACCTCCCCATTTGCCACTTTAAAGGGGCCCACCTCTCTGGCTCTTTGTAGGAGAATGTCTCTGTCTCTGTAGTGTAATAGTCTGGCTATTACCACGCGAGGAGGCCGGCCCGGGGCCAGGGGTCTCGAGAGCACCCGGTGCGCCCGTTCCAGGGTGTAGAAGGGGGTCAGGCAGCCCGGCGCCACGACTGTGCGCAACCATTCCTCCAGGAATTTCATCATATTTGCACCCTCAGCCCCCTCCGGCAATCCCACCACTCGCACATTGTTCCTGCGGCTTCTTCCTTCTGCATCCTCTGCTCTTTGCTCCAGTCGTGCAACCCTGTCCGCAAGGTACGTCACCTCAGCCTTTAGGTCTTTTTGTTGTGATGCAATTTCGGCCAAAGTGTTCTCTGTTTCCTTTACTCTGTCCGCCAGGCTGTGGTGATCCGCCCTCAGTAGGCCGACTTTGACTGCGACCTGATTGATGTCGCGTTGTAGCGTGGATTTTGTATCTTCTATTGCGCCTAAGATCTTGTCTAAGGTGTCCTGTACCGTGGGTTGTGGAGGGTCCTGTGGCTCCCCTCCCCTGCGTTCAACGGGTGTTGTATTGTCCATGGTTCTACTTTTGTGGCGGTTCTTGGGTGACATTAGGCACTCAGGTGGGTGCGCCGTGCAGACCAGGGTGACTATTGTTATGTTCACTCTTCCGTTCGGGTCCTCCCCTCCTGGTCCAACCCGGATTGGGTTGTGTCCCCCGGTCTGTGCCTTCACCAACTGCCGAGAGGTCGCCTGTTCCGTTTCTTGCACTCTTGTGCTCTTGGGGTGTCCCGGATTCCCCCCACCAGTCGGTTGTTCACGCTCACCAGGGCTCAACAGAGGTCCGTATTTCCTGAGTTCTCCTCCACTCAGCGCAGGGTTCCGCTCCACTTGCCTTTGTTTAGGTTGCTTCTTTTTTTTTTTTTTTCGGGGGGGGGGGCTCTCCTGATCTTCCTCCTCGTCGTTATTTATTTATTTATTTTTTTTTCCCCCAGAGCTTTCCAAAGCTAAGGGGGCAGCGCGCAGGGGCCCCGAAACCGGGCGTCCACTGCTTCACCCAGTCATTGCTGCCTCCAAGGAGCCGGTATCTTCAGGTGCCCTCCTCCGCTCTCCCCCTGCTCCAGTTTATGTTATGGGCACCGGCTGCCCCTCGACCCAGGGGCCGCCGGCTCCCCTCGCTGCCAGCGCCGAATCCGGGCCGCATCCGGGGGCCCCCGGCACCGGCGCGCCCCCAGCTCACCTCAGGCTCGAGCAGCGCGCCGAAGCCGCTCCCCGGTCTTCCACCGCCATTCCCGACCGGCCGATGCCGCCTCCGTTCTCATCCGCGTAGGGGGCCCGTTTACAGCAGGTCGTGCGCCTACACGCAAGTCCCCGGCTTTTCAGGGCGGATCCGGCCTCTGGCTCCGGAGTCTCCGGCTCCTTCAGGATCTGCCCGTCAGCGTCCGGAACGGCTCCCCTTTGCCTTCTCAGGCTCCCTCGCTCTGTGGTTGCGGGATTCCCGAGGCTAAGTTCGGTATCCGTGGATAAGTTGCAGGCCCCTCCGGAGCTCCAGAATCAAGCGTGCGCCATCATCCTTCGCGTGGCCACGCCCCAAGAAAAGTACCTCTTGTGGATACTTTGTTGCAGTTACAGTATTTCTTGGAGCAGGCTGCAGTTGATCCAAGGTCAGAGGATGCTAAAGTTGTTGCAGAGGATTCCTGAAGGAAACTTGCAAGCAGAATCTGAAGAGAACCCACAGGAGAGACCCTAAATAGCCCTTAGAGGGGGATTGGCTACTTTATCAGGTATGGACCTATCTGGAGGGGTCTCTGATGTGACCTGCTGGCACTGGCCACTCAGCGCCCCCCAGAGTACCCCCACACCTTGCAAAGCAAGATGGCTGAAGTCTAGGACACACTGGAGGAGCTCTGGGCACCACCCCTAGGGTAATGATGGATAGGGGAGTGGTCACTCCCCTTTCCTTTATCCAGTTTCTCACAAGAGCAGGGGACAAGGGGTCCCTGAACCGGTGTAGACTGGCTTAAGCAAGGAGGGCACCACCTGTGCCCTTCAAAGCATTTCCAGAGGCTGGGGGAGGCTACCCCGCCTCAACCTGTAACACCTGTTTCCAAGGGGAGAGGGTGTAACACCCTGCTCTCAGAGGAAATGCTTTGTTCTGCCTTCCTGGGACTGGGCTGCTCAGACCCCAGGAGGGCAGAACCCTGTCTGTGAGGTGGCAGCCGCTGTAGCTGCATTGCAAGCCTCAGACAGCTGGTTTGGCAGCACTGGGGTCATTGGTGGAGCCCCCAGGATGCATGGAATTGGCTCCCCAATACCAGAATTGGAATGGGGGGACAATTCCGTGATCCTAGACATGTTACATGGCCATATTCGGAGTTACCATTGTGATGCTACATATAGGTATTGACCTACATGTAGTGCACACGTGTAATGGTGTCCCTGCACTCACAGAGTCTGGGGAAATGGCCCTGAACTATGTGGGGGCACCTTTGCTAGTGCAAGGGTGCCCTCCACTTAGTAACTTTGCACCTAACTTTCAGCAAGTGAAGGTTAGACATATAAGTGACATAAGTTACTTAAGTGCAGTGAAAATGACTGTGAAATAACGTATGCGTTATTTCACGCAGGCTAAAATGGCAGGCCTGTCCAAGGGTTTGTCTGAGCTCCCTATGAGTGGCAAAAGAAATGCTGCAGCCCATATGGATCTCCTGGAACCCCAGTGCCCTGGGTACCTAGGTACCATATACTAGGGACTTATAAGGGGGTCCAGTGTGCCAATTGAAATTGGTAAATGAAGTCACTAGCCTACAGTGACACATTTAAAAGCAGAGAAAGAGCATAAGCACTGAGGTTCTGATTATCAGAGCCTCAGTGACACAGTTAAGCACTACACAGACATACACATTATACCATAAACTATGAGCACTGGGGTCCTGACCAGCAGGATCCCAGTGAGACCGGCAAAAACATACTGACATACAGGTAAAATTGGGGGTAACATGCCAAGGAAGATGGTCCTTTCCTACACAAGGCAAAAACAGATATCAACAATAAGGAGGGCACATTACTTTTGAACATTACATATGAATAATAACATCAGTGCAGAAGAAAACAAAATCTGGATGAGATATTCCTTGCCTCTGTGTCCTAAATAGAATTGGATCTTCTTGATGAGAAAACTTAGAAATGTTTCATTCCATGTCAGGACCAGAAGCTCAGACGATGCTTCTTCAAAGCTTATCCTCCACAACTGCTGATACATTGGCAATAGGGTTATCATAAGTAGAATCGGAAGAGCAATCAACAGCCTTCATGATGTCCTCTTGATAAGACCCCATGCAGATTATTTAGATGCCATTGAACACTTATATCCCAGCCTGCCTTAGACAAGAGCTATCTGATCCATGGCTTCTGGAAAGCAACAAATAATTGACCACAGGTCTCACACTGACAATGCTGTGTAACAGCTTCCAAAACCTTAAGACATAGAACCATACACAAGTTATGATTGTCCAGAAAATGTGGACATGTAACATACCTTGAAAAAGTCTTAGCATGTCGAGTAAAGAGATCCCTTCAGGTGAAATCAACGTACCTGAAATGTCCAATACCTTCACATCTGACACCTGAATACCTGCAATAAAGTACAGAAGCATGGTCAACTTAATTGACAACTGTTTTAGGGACAAGTCAGAATTATCTGTCTATTTTTTAGTAAACCTTAGGACCACATTACTCCTCACAAGTGGGAATATTGAGGGAGAGGAGGATTCGAAATTCAGATACCTGTCACAACCTTACAGAGGAAAATATGTTTCCAGTAAAGCTTACCATCAATAGGGATATGGCCAGTCATAATGGATGACTGAAAGTTATGCACAGACCTATACACCAGGTCATCTACCTCTAGAAAGGAAAGAAAATTAATCACATACGGCAGATCACGCCCACAAGAATTACACAAACTGACCCACCAACTCTATGCCGAAGCAGAAATTGTGTGGGTTATGTTTGACCAATACTGGTGGATGATGAACTCAATCTTGTTCCAAAAGGCCAGACAATCTTCCGCAACACTTTGACATTTGCCAGACCATGAGTTGAAGAGAATTCTGCAGTACAAGATAATGAAGGTCCCCCATTGGATTCAAGAGGAGCTCTGGGAAGGCCAACGACTGGCTGTAGTAATGCAGAAGAGATCCATCAGGGTTGGGAACCACAACTTCACCCTCCAAAATGGAGAAACTAGAAGCAACCTCACTTTCTGTTTCCTCACCTGAGCATGTACCTGCAGGATCATCACAAATGGTGGAAATGCCTGTAGCAGGATGCGTCTCTAATCCGTCGGAAAAGTGGCCATCGTCAAAGTCAGATGGCTAGGCCTCCAACTGAAGGAGAGCAGAACTTGCTGCTGAGACAAGAATCAAAAACATTGACCTGACAGGGGGCGTCAAGTTGTTGGAGCTTCTGAAAAAGACTTGAGTGGAGCATCCAGTGACTGACATCCTGCAAAATGTGGAATTGCAGTTGATGATCCAATAGGACCACTTGGCAAGGTGTCCTGCTAACACCAAGTTCTGTCACTGAAGGCAACATTGCAAACATCTTTGGTAATCTCTGCCCGCACTAGATCTAAATCTAGATTCCCAATTTGCATACATACCAAACTGCCAAACCATTGTCCAGCCATAGGAGGATGCAGAAATCTGCCCTACGGGGGTAATAGGGTTTTGATGGCAAAGGATCAAACCAGAAACTCCAGGCAGTTGATGTGAAGTCTCAGTGCCTCCCCAGACCAACAGTTGGTGATGGAGATTGACCCACATCTGGTTCCTAAGCCCCAGCTGCTCACATCAGATCCAATTTTTATATCTGGTTGGTTGCCCAAAACCGCTCTGCTGTCCCATGTCTCCTTCTATTGTAGCAACCAAGTCATCTTGTCACTGGTCTCCTGAGACAAGAGGACATTGTCTGAGTAGGGCGAAGCTTTCTGTAAATGACTGATTTTGGAGAACTGTAGGGCCCGGAAATAGGCCTGAATGTAAGAGGCCAAAAGGCCTACCACTCAAGGCACTCTTCTCCGCAAGACCAGATCTTTGAAGAGGTGTTCTCCAACTCCCATTTTGACATTGCGGATCTTCTGGGCAGTAACAATAATTGAGCCATCACAGAATTGAACCAGAAACTCCACTGACTGATAAAGAATCACCATGGACTTCTTCTATTTCAGAAGAAACTCTAGCTATTGAAAAATGAAACCGTCTAAGAAAGATGAGTTATGAGCACTTCTCTGTCCTCAGCCATAAGGAGTAAATTATCCAAATAGATTATCAGGCGAACCCCACAAGAACCCCTCAGGAACTCCACCACTGGTCTCCTTAACTAGGTGAAGCAGCAGGGGACAAAGGACAGACCAAAAGGGAAGAGTAAAATATTGAACCATTAATTTCACCTCTGGAATTGGAGGACGCACAGGTGATTTGGGAAAATCGGCACAGTTAATATGCATCCTTCAAGTCCAGACAGATCACCCAGTCGTTCTCTTTGACTAAATCTATGGGTGGATGGATACCATCCATCTTCAAGTAGTGTTAAAGAACCTAGACATTGAACTTTTTCAAGTTCAGTACCAACCTGTAACCACCTCCTCACTTTGGGACCCACAAATATGGTGCTGCAAAGGCCATTTGAATGAGGATGGGAGGATTGCACCTTCTTTAGTAGGGCCTGATTCTCCCTGTATATGACGTTCTGCTCTGGAAGGGGAAAAAATGACCCAAAAATTATATCTGGTACCCTTGAACTGGCTCGAGAACCAAAGCATCTTGAGTGATCTGGGACCAATTGTGAAGAAACAGTTTGATTTGACTTCCCAGTGAAACCTCTGAATGAAGAATTAATCTCACCTGCAAGAGATAGTTGAGACAGTTGTATTCACCAGAGAAGGGTCTGCCCCTGTTGTGTCTGCCTCATCGATAGTGAGAACATGTTGGGAAGAAGGAGTCTCTACATCACTCTGTCCATTTTGAACAGCATTGATCATTGGCACATTGGTGTCCTGGTGAACGTTTCAGCTAGGCGATCGACCCTAATAGCTCCTGGGTCTGGCGATAAGGCCAGTGTAAAACAGCTTTTTGATGAAAGAATGGGATTTGTCAAGGGAAGGGAATGTGTTGACAAACTTCCCTATGTTTTTAATAAATGGGTGAAAAACAAATAACTATTAGCAGTGATCGCACCTCAGCCAAGGCTGGCTTTATTAACTGCGGACCAATCTTCATCAGTATAGACTTCCTGAGCTCAGAGGAGAGTGAGCAATGGTATTGCCAGATTGTCAGAAAGCTTGTTGAGTCCACCCAGTGAGTGTAACTGGATCAAAGGGGTTTCTTCAGCCTCTACTACTATTATGAGAAGTTTTGCCAGAGGAACAGAAACATTAAGCAGATGGTCCTGCCAAAGCCTTTCTTGTGATCTTTGAAAAGTTTTAAAGAAGGTATTCTTATTAGGCCCTACTGAAAGAATTGCAGAGACATTGCCCTCCAATGCTGGATATAGGAATTCAGTGTGAAGCCTAGCCTGTATGTATTTGTAGAAGCCTTTTAGTAATCTGGATATAGTTTGCAACTTTAGGTTGAAGAAGCCTGTTGGAAGAATGTGGGGGGGATTTATCTTATCCAGGCTGAAGGACAGAAAGCGTCATGATCAGCTGGTTTGGATAAGGGGCTAGGTGACAATGGCAAGAGTTTTATCCTTGGAGAGGTACTGTAGCTGTGATCTTTTATGAAGTAGTTGGATAGGAATGAAGCATGATAGGCCGTTGGAGTGGCAGCACTTGTCTGTGTCTCATTTGGGGATTCCTTCAAGGGGCCCATGGTAAGGTTAAGGAGGTCAGAAGGGATGTGGGAAGGATAGGGAAACTTTCAGCAATCATGCACACCTGTCTCGTAAAGGGCTGGAGGGGTAAAGCAAGGGCGTTAGTGACTGAGTGTTGAACTGCGCTATCAAGGCCTTGGCTAATTCCTCCCTCAGCTAGTTGCTCCCAAAATAGAACTCCTCTTCTTTATAGGGCTCATAGTGATCACAGGATTGAGAGAATGAATGTGTCATAGCTGAGTCAGAGTGTAAGACAGTAGACTCCGCAAGGAGTATTTAACCCAGGTCAGAGGAGAGAAGGCATACCAGGTACCCTCATGGGGGATCTACCCCAAAGGTCAAGTGTATGGATTGTCTAGAGGTAACAACACCTCATAATAGGCTCCTCAGGCGAGGCCTGAGGTTCCAAAAATCATTTATTCAACCACTGTGGACTCTTCCACAAGGGCTGTTGGTGACGAAATATAGAAAGCTCGAAAGCTCATCTTGAGAGTAATCACCACTAAAAGGGGTGAGGCTCCAATGGCAGGAGCTGTGCTGGGCACAGGCAGTTTTAATTCCATTCAGCTGCATGTGCCTACCACAACGCATTGAGGAAAACATATCTCACGCTGCAGCAGTAAAAAAAAAGGGGAGGAGTTGCCCACCACTTGGCCTATTACAGGGGTCTATGGGGCAAAAAATTTTGACGCACATTCAGCGCAAACCTTGCCCCATATTTAAACTTTGATGCCCGAGCCCGCGGACGTCAAAATCCCGCTGTGTGCGTCATTTTTTGGATGCGGCAACCCGCCTTGCATTAATCATATGCAAGGTAGGCGTTTCCGTCCAAAAAATGACTTAAAATGGCCGTGCGTCATATTTATGCTTTCAGGCAAAAATGACGCACGGCCGGGAGGCGGAGCCGGAAAATGACGCACAGCCCGATTTGCGTAAAAAATGTATGCCTGGATCAGGGCAGGCGTTAAAAATGGGGCAAACATACCTGCATTTAATCAGAACACACAGAAGCAACAGCAGAGCAGCAAAAGGGAGACATGGAGGTGCTTCTCATCCAGCGTGCATGCAGACGCAGAGCCCAGCAGCAACAACAGCAGCTACCACAACACCAGCAGCGACCCCAAAGGCAGTGCAGAAGGCAGGAGAGGATATTTCGCACCAGAACAACCCTTCATGGCCTCAGGGAATATGACATCATCCAGAGATACAGGTTGAACTGGCAGGCCATTCAGCAGCTGCTGCGAAACATAGAGCCATAGTTGGCACCCACCTTGCTGACACCCCGCACCATCCCAACAGAAACCAAGCTGCTTGCCGTACTTCACATGCTGGTAAGTGGCTCTTTTCAAACAACTGGTGCCCTGGTTGCTGGAATATCACATCCATCATGCTCTGCCTTTTTGCCCAAAGTAAGGGAAGCCATCATTGGACTCACACCCCGCCACATCTGCTTCCCTAACACACTGCAGAAGCAGCAGGAAACAAAACAGGGGTTCTACCTCATTAGAGGCTTCCCACATGTCCTTGGAGCAATCGACTGCACACATGTACGCCTTGTGCCACCTGCTGCAACTGAACACCTCTACCGCAACAGGAAGCACACACATTCCATCAATGTGCTGGCCATTGTCGATCACCAAGGATTGATCACCAACATCGTGGCAAAATATCCTGGGAGTGTCCATGACTCATTCATCTTCCGTCACAGCACCATCAATCAACACTTCCAGGATGGACGGTATGGCAATGGACTACTTGTTGGTAAGTACAAAAACCTACTTATATACACACTGCACCACAACCCTTCTAGGACACACAACACATACACCACAACAGCAACATATCGACAGGAACACACTGAGGCCGTGACACCACTAGCCATGTTTCATAGGTCACCATTGAACCTGTCATACATCTGAAATTAGTGTACAGTCTAATGTTAAGACGTCAATGATCACAATGTTTGGAGTTAGTTGCCTATTTGTCACCTTGCAAAATTTAAGCGTCACAATTATGTTTACATTAGTCCATTGCATAAGTCCAAAGGTATAGGATGTCCAGGGTACAGTGATGTGAACGTGTTAACAACACTGTCAAATTGAACCTGTCTGTGGAACTATCATCTCACACCCAGTGAAGACACAGGGACACCTGTATCACAAGTCACAATGCTAGGGAGTGCACACTGTACTGCAAATCCCAAAACATACTGCTGACAACCGGTCAGCAGCCAAACACTCGTTCAGCCAAGGAAACAACACAATGCAGATGGTACATCCTACAAGGCTAGGATGCAACACAATAACACAAAGAGTCACAGACAACACAAGACACCTACTGCCATGCAAGGTGATTTCAATGGGGCAAGCTACATCAACATGATCCCATTAATTTTCTCTTTCAGCTGATCAGGGGTATGGGATCCAGCCATACCACTGGTGGTAGCCTTCTATATTCCCCTGAAATGGTCTGTAAGATCATTCTAACATGTGCTATCTTGCACAACATTTGCATAAGAAGGAACATTCCCCTCTTGGAACCAGAGCTACACATGCCTGAAGAGGAGGAAGAGGAGGATGGTGGCCTGCAGCATGAGGTGGAACAACAGAACATGGATGCTGGATTGCGTAGGCGCCAACATATCATGAACAATTTCTTTTAAAAATAATCACCATCACCACTTTATTAACTAATGTAAATAAACACTGTTAATAATCACCATATCATGGTCTGGCTAATCATTTTTGCACACCTTAATCTCTAACTATCAAAATAAGAGTGTTGCCTCATGGAGCATTGCTGATATACCGATCAGGACACAGAAAAACCCAGAGCAATTGTGATGCGTATCATACAATGGTCACATACACACACACACTGTAAATGACATATATCCTGTACATTTCACCTTTGAAGGGCAATAGCAGAGGACCACACCTATTTCACACATACATGTTGGCAACATGGTTCATCGCAGCATATGGCACACAACTAAGACACCATTACTCAATAAGGGGAAAACAAGCCTCATACATGAGGCAGTTGATGTGCTATTGCATCGGTAAAAGGAATGTATGACCAGACCCTTGACAGCAGTAAGTCCAACTGCATCCAATCTTTGCAAGGACTATCTGTGACTAGAGTTCCATATAAGAAGAACTTAGACAGCACAAGTGTCACACCTATGACAAGCATTGCGCACATGACATTCCATGTACATGTCAGCCCATTTCCTAACTCCTGACACACCCATGCTCCAGGTCTCAACCCACCTGTCTGAAGAGGTCCCTGGAATGGTAATATGTCTACCCCGATATTCCCTCCTCTATACACACACAGACTAACAATAGCAATCCAGTGTGCTACACCCTTTCCTATGGTATACCATTGTCATAGTACATCTGACTGCATGGACGTCAGGTCAATTAATACACTGACTTGTAGTTTCTAAGCCCTGTTATCACCTGTAGATTGCTTCCCGTGTGAAAGGTACTGTTGGCCATTTGAATGCAAATCTCACCTACAGGACTTGTGATAAACTGATGCAGCACACACCTGTGATCACCTCAATGCACACCACCCATTTCAACATGCACTGCCCCTGCTGATGCCTGGAACAGCATAGAAGTTGCCATTTTGTCAAATACACAGTTATGCATTGCTAGTAATTAAGCCGTGAACACAGCCCTTGGGTTCATGTGTCACCTTTAAAAACACAGGACATACACAGTTTTACATGTTGACTGTCTTGTTCCTCCTCCAACCAGTCTTAGTCAGACCATTGATTATGTAACTTGTGAAATTGCTGGATCCTGATTGACCCTGCATCCTGTCAGCCTGACTGGCACCTGTCTGTGCGTTACCCTAAAGATTCCCTGTGGCCACACCTGCTTTACCAAACCTCTCATTCCTCAGAGGGTATTTTGTCATGTGCTTCATCAATGCATACCCAAATACATTGTATAGCATCATCTGCCTTTTAATTGTACCATATTTGTTAAATTGTCTTTGAATACCAAAATCAGGGCCCATCCCTTGTCTGGGTCTCATGTATGCATGAACGACAAAGTGTGACAGTGTCCCAGGGCCGTATGCAGGGATTAGGTACGGTGCCTCCAGCAGAACCAGCAACCTCTGATAATGTCCATGAAAAGTCCACACATGTTAGGACCCTGACAGTTCACACGCTGAATCACATTGCTCACAACATATTGATTGGCTGTGTGTGGTGAATAGCTGCAAGAATAATCAGCACAGAGGCTATGATGTTCCTACATGCAGTGGGAATTTCAGAGGCCAACCAGTGTACAAATGTTGTTATGACACCTGCCGGAACATGACACCTGAGACATTATCTCACTCAGCACACCAAGGTTGCCCTGTTGAGAGTCTCATTACACGTCTTCAGTGACAGGGTGGGACCATCCCCATGTAGGTTCTCATGTCCTCATTGACTTTACTCACATTGATCTCCGAAGTATACTCAGTAGATACAGGAATAGCTGCCACTGACTCATGATGAGACCTGGACATAACTGTGACAACATACACCCCTAAAAATATACAGGATCACACACATGAACAAGACACCTCTGCACAATTGATCACTGGAAAATTGTGGACACGTGCTGCCTCGTCTGCTGGTCCACCACAGCCACTGGAGAGTTGTAGCTCAGTTATATGACCTCAACTCTGGCGTCATAATACATTTGTGGTTCACCTTTGGCTGTCTGGGCCAATTACACAGTAACCACTTCGTCTATGCATGTGCTTGACTCACTGTGGGATTCACCAACAAGTGCCTAGGAAGCAGTTACCAAAAATCTAGGACATGGGATGGCGAAATTGTGGACCATTGACATGAACAAGCGTCTGCCATCTATCTGGTGCATTCTTTTCCATTTGTGGTGTCTACGTTACCCAAAATCTTGTAAGTGCACACAACGGATGTTGCTACATGTATGACTAACACATGTCCTCTCTCATTTCCACAATGACTTGGATCTAAGGTTTGTACACATTGACTTCACATTCATACAAGCATAGTTGCAATAATACATCTTGTGATGCACACACACTGGGTCAACAACTACATTAGTAGCCACTACACACACATTGAGCCATAGGCATTGAGGTATTGTACTCATGTGCGTCACCTTGCTATCCTCTCCTGATGCCAAACATGCCCATATTTTGCTATACATACATGTAGGCCACACATATGGCCATCTAGTGTGTCAGCCAAGTGTCAAAATCCTGTTAAGGAAGTAGCGGGTCATGGTCCGCTGCAGTAGGATGTCTCACATGTGAACATACACCATCAACACCAAAGTGGGTGCAATCAGCCTATCTCAGTTGTGTCCCAAATGTAACATAACATTAAAATGAAAAAATTCCCCAAAACCAGTTCATGCCCTGAAATTTTGATGTTTTCAGCGTTATGCGTCATATTTTTTCACTAAAAAACACATTGTGCATCATATTTTTTGACGCGCAGGTGTGAAAATTAGGCCGCATCCAAATAACTGTAAAGACTATTTACTATTATTTGGATGCGGCCTAATTTTTACTCCTGTGCGTCGACGCACAATCTGAATGCGTGAAAAAATATGACGCATAACGATAAAAACGGCGGCCATTTTATACAGGAAGTGATGTAATAGGATAGCCTGTTTACAGAATATGTACAGTGGGAGTACTTTCACTTTCACTTTACAGTCTGTGAATCTTCTAGGCTGTTTGGCTGTGTTCAGAGTGTTGTCCAGTGAATTTGTGCTTTTGTGTCGTGTGCTATCTTACTTGTTACTTTGTGTAATAAATATTGTTGTTGTATACTGTCTGAGTGTGTTTTGTTTACAATTGTCCGGTATTGTAGTGTATTTGTTGTTTGTGGGAGTCTGTTGTGGGCAGTGCTAGTTTGGGGATAATTGGGCTCTTTTAGTTGTTAAGTTTACTTCTTTTTTTGTACTCCTACTTTCCCCCTTTTCTCCTTTCTTCTTCATTATCCCCTATTCCCCTTTTCAGTGCTATGATGTTGGGTAGGCCACGTCTTGGCAGTATGGATGAGGAGGAGCTTGGGAGGTTTATATGGCTGGTGTGCCATTTCCTCCCACTCATGATCGAGGCAGGGGGCAGGGTGATACATGGGTATCACACTGAGGCGCGAAGATTCAGGTGGGGAAAGGTGCTGCATCACTTGCAGCGCGTGTATGGGAGCCAGAGGAATGACCACCAGCTGAAGCACCGCTGGGCTGACCTCACCACCAGGGAGCAAGATCTGCTGGACCACCTGGAATTAGTGATTGGTGGCCCTGTTGGTGAGTACAAATCATGTAAATCTGCACAATTAAAAGCTCTGTAGTGACATCAGATGATTTGTACAATATCTGCCGGCTATGTTGCTGACTGTGTGGAATGCTGCAGAAACATACAGGCTCATTGATGGACTATGTGAAGGACCAAAATTGGTAGCTGTCAGGAAGCATGTGCTCTGAAAACTTACAGAATACTTTTGCTTAATGTAATTTGGTGCCGCCTTTGTGTCAGACAGCAACACAAAATAGGAGCCAATCAAGTCTATATAGGTTACATTTGCCAGTGAAGTATAGATTTAATAAAATATTGGCAACCTTTGTTGACGCAATAGCTAGACTGACTTTAGAAACACTACATGATGCAGAAAATGAGTGCTGGCTTCACGTCAATTAATGATAGCAATGTGGCCAAGACAAAGGTCTCATGTGTGTCTGGTGAGTGTGTAAGGAAAGCGTTTTTGGAAGCTCTATGAATGTTAGGGATTATTGTGGTCCTTCATCTTTTTGGATACATGTCAGATCTGGATTTGAAAACAGTGGGAAAAGGTGTAAGGTGCCCTCAGTTAACATCTTAGACTGGTATTTGGAGTTTGTTGTGCCACATTCCAATTAGGGATGGCAGTAAAAAGGTATGCACATGGGTTCATATCTCTATGTTTGGTGCAAATCACCATTGCTGGGCCACATCAAATGAAGAAACTGTAACACCATGAGAGCTTACAAAAGTCCCTGCCCCTCTGTACATTGTACCTATGTGTCATAAATGTTTCATGGCCACATAGGCTGTTTGACTGGTAATGCAGTCCTCAAGTTACCAGGCTTTGGATGTCTCTCTTGGGTGCACACGATGAGACGATTACACACCATTATTATTTCTGCTCACTAATGAAGGAACATGTTTGCCACCACATGATAGTTAGGGCCACTGCATGTGTGTGGATATGTGTGTAATTGTCACAGAAGACCCATGCTATGTACATGTTGGCCGTGATATATCAGATGCAGTATCATCATGTCTGAATGGCTTTCATTACGTATGTCATCTGACACATTGTTTTTGTCTTTGAAATTGTTGGTCAGTGCACAGATTCTGAGCACATTTCTTCCTTCCATGCCTTACAGGTGGACCGGCACCCTACACTGTGGGAGAGGTGGCTACATTTGAGGACCCGACCACTCCAGTAGGTGTTGATATGTCTGTTATGTATTGTGTTTGCTGGTGATGTGTGATGGACTCCTGTGTGTTGGACACATAGTAAGGTGTGATGCGCTGGCCAATCATTCGTCTTGTTCCATAAGTGGGATGTCAGTTTCTCACCATTTTTGAGTTGGCCAATGCTTATCCTATTGTATTATCTAGGGATTGTAGGTCATTCCTGTAGGCCCCGCAATGAGAACTGGGGTGAGTCATGTGGATAACACTTGTATCAACAGGAGTCGCACTGGAACTCATCTCAGATTTAGTCTGCCTGTCAGTCCCAGATTGGGACTGCAAATCGCTTTCCAACAGACTTCTGCTTCCCTATTCACCAAAGTACTTATTAAAATGTAGGTTGAACTTCCTTGCAGCATGTAGTTCCACACGTAGTGCTACAAGTATGTGGCACTTGAGTGCAATGGCCTAGGTGTGCATGCAAATCATTATCATGGGTGTTCTTGCAACTCTGTGTCTGTTGTAAGTCATGCCTTACTGGAAGTATATGATGTGGAAAAAGGTCCGCATTTCCTGACATGTGTAGCACTAGGATTGGTGAAGGGTTTGCGGTCTCCTAATTGTTGATAGACCTTACCTGTGGTGTGTTTGTAGATCCAAACACATGTCGAGCTTTCTATAGACTCCAGGGTGTCCATGTTGTTTGGAATTGTTAGTTGTTTCTCCACCCCCCACCCTCAAACACAGGCATGGGTTTGTGAATAGGGTGCCTAGGACTGACGCTACCAGTATGTTACACATACATGTGAATAAGTGAATGTTTGGTCGGAACCTAGTATACACACTCAGGTATGGCACATGAGTACTATCCTTGCAAGTCCAATTACAACTTGCAGACCATGTGGCGTTAGATTTCCATCCCGTACACTGACATCTGTAGCCCAGGCATTGGCGGAGGATGTGCAGCATGACTGTTAGCTGACAACTGGCCGAACTCAGATGCCAAGTTAATGCCAGTTGTTACCCATCTTGTAGGGTTTGGATGTGCTATGTGTGATATGACCTTTGTATGCTGGCCTGCCATGTACTTCCTCAGGGACATTCAATGATCTGTATGGTGATATGAGCTGTTACAAGTACAGTAGATGTACTGTCTGATTTACTTTTTGTGCCATTTCACACAATGCAGTTCCTAATGTAAATTGTTTGCCTTTGTCTTCACAGCTGCAAATATGACACCCATCCAGGTCCGTGAGTTCCAGAGGCGGGCTATGAGGTACCAACATAACCTGCTGGTAGAGTCGGGGTTCAGATGGATGGCCCAAAGATACCGGAATGAACGGGCCTCCAGAGCATGGTGGGCTTTCTCATAGGGTGGTCCTACTTTGCCCATCACAGCCACCACCAGCACAACCACCACTTCCACACAGGTGGCATCACCCACAGCTGGGACTGTTGTCCCAACGTCTGGAGTTGCTCCAGGCCCCAGCAGTGGAACACCTTCAGGGCAAACCACAGGCATTGGCTCTACATGCCCACACAAATCTCTGCCGGTACCCAGACTTCCCCAGCTGCTACAGTTGACCCTGCAGCTTTTCAGACAATGGAACGTAAAATGGACCGTGTGCTATGGAAAATCAGTCACATGCAGCGTGATGTTCAACATATGAACAGGCGTGTGCGGTCCATAAAGCGGACCCTCCAGAGGGCCAACCTCTAGACTTTTGGATATGGACATGATTCCCTCCCCTCCCTCCTCTTTCCTTGTTCTCATTCTTAGCGGGCTTAGGGGGCTTAGTGTTAGGTTAGAATAGGCTGTTAGTTTAGATAGTGTTAGTGGGTGGGGGGTCCTGTATCTTTCTATTTTTACTTATTAAGTGTGCGGGTGGGTGGGGGGCTATGTTGGGGTTCTTGTGTGTTTAAAAAAAAGTATATAAAAAAATAAAAATATATTTGTTTAGGATAGTATAGTATGTGTTTAGGTTCGTATCTGTTGTCCTCCATGTGTCTTGTCTCATAAGGGGGTTGGGGGTTGATATTTAGAACGTTTCGTTACATGTGATATGTAAGTTTAGCTTAGGTTAGTTAGGGTCAGTTGTGGGTAATGAGTAGTTAGGGTAGATTAGGGTAGGTAAGACTTTTCCCTCAGTTTCCTCTTCTGTCATTACGTTTAATAAATATATAGTGAACCCCTTACAGTATGTGTTAAATGCTTGTTGATCATGGCCTTGGCATTAGTGTACAGGAATTTTGTTCTATTTCATTTGTGTCCTATGCTACAAACAAACCCCAACTGAGCTGTAAGATTGGCATCTACCCCAGAGCTCCCTTGCAAAGATTCCACCATTCGTTGTAACCACCAATCACAGTTCATATGGATCCCAACGTGTTTTTGTCAATAAGTGTGTTTTCAAAGTCACAAACTGTGCTTCCAGATTTGGTATTGGGGGAACTGTTTTAGGTCTGACTCCAGTGTGATGTTCAAGGACACCCTTATAAGGTGAGTTGTCGTAAGCACTCTTGTAGTATCGTCTTCATGACTCACATACATCATTTGTGACACTGTTCAGCATGATTACCTATTTGGATATAAACCCAGACACCTTCATTCATGCAATTTTTTGAGTGTTTGCTTAGATTTGTGTGCACTGTTATATGTGTTAGTATTGCATGGTGACAACATTTTGCTGCCACTATTTGATGACTTAGATATCCCTTGAGTAAGCATTATTCAGTTCAACACAGCATGATGGTGTATGGTTTCTCACTTCTTCAGATATCACCCTCAGGAAGGGCAGAGTATGATGCAATCCTGGCCAGTGTGCAAATTTATCTGACTACATAATTTCAGGACAGTTGTATTGACAAGCTACGTTATTTGACAGGAGGCACATTTCAGTTATCTACTGCACAGTTGATGTGCCACATTACACAGAGACAAAGTGGTTGGGTAAGTGCTATTTATTGAAAAGTGCTTTAGTGGTATATGTACATTGTCCATGATTGTGAGTCCATTATAGTGACATCTTCCATTGTGATCCTACACAAGTGGTAAAGGTAAATGCTTTTGACATGCTGGGGTGATGTGTCAGACAGTGCAGAGGGACAGGATTTGCCAATGAGTAAGAGGGAGACAAGCACTGGGCAGGATGACAAGATAGACAGTGGTTTGCAGAACAGTCATTGAGTACAGTTGTTGTAAGACTGGCATGTTACAAAGCGTTGGACCTTGGTAATAGTTGGCCATGTGGCAGGGACTAGTGCTTCCGGGTACCTTTCCGTGTGAATGTGATCTGTTCCATGTCTTCTCCTTCTCAGTGTTAGAACTCGTAGAGTCAGACATCCCGGTCACTGCTGCCTGTGAAGGTCTTAAGGGCAGTACTGCAGCAAGGAGGATCATCTGATCCTTAAGAATAGCAGCCACATCACGATGGTAGGCAGCCAGGTCGGCCCTGAGGGGGTCATGATTGCATTCATGCATGCAGTGGGAGGTTTGGGGTGCGAGGTGTTGTGGCAACTCCCTTACTGCAGTGGTGAATTCCTTGACAGTTTTGCGTCAAAAAGTATAAATATGGGCCTATGTGCCCTGCTTGGTGTGACATCCTCCAGCACAGTGAGGCATGCCCAGGGAGGGAAGGAGACCTCACGGGTGCAGGTACACATTTGAAAGAAATAAACAGTGATATAGGGCTGCTGCCGCTCCGGAGGATCGGGCCACATCAAAGGTGTATAAAATGGGAAAAAACATTAAAAAGTGAAACCACGTGGAGGGAGGACGTACTAAACTTACATCAACAATGTCAAATATCACAGACAATCAAATAGCAACGAATACAGTAGCACCAATCATGCACAAACAATACCATACAGAGGAAGAAGGAGAACATACCACAGCCTGCAGCAGTGAAGAAATAGGAGTTGTTGTTCTGTCCTTGGCCTAATATAGGGGACTGTGTGTCCTCATTGGTAATTGGTTTTATGGGAAATGTAGTTTGTGTTTTTACTTTTTTTTGGGTGCTAAAATTTGCAGTAGAGATTAAGAAGCATCATTTGAGCCACTTATCTTGACATAGAATTTGCAGCTGAAGTCCTCTGGGTATGCAGCTTTCTGAAGTTTTCATGTTTGCTACGTTTCCCTACATGCCGACTAAGCTAAGTCCCAAAGTTCACAGCTACCCACATTGCATTAAAGGATCAGTTTTCAGTGGAAAATTGTTATGAATCTATTCTCCATTTGGGCCCTTTACTGCCATGGGCACTAGGCCTAACCACACAAGTGAGGTATATCTTGTATCTGGAGACATGTGGAAACATGAAAAAATAGAACATTTGTTATGACCAATTGGATAAATTTGCATTTGTGTCATCCAAGTGTAAGCCAATATGTAAGAAAGAAGACATTTTGCAAAATGTCGTCTGAATGACATGCTTCTATGGGTACTCACAAACTCAGACCAGTACAAATAACCACTGATCCTAAGCTACACATATGTATATTTCAGAAATATAGAGATTTCCTTGATACCCATTTTTCGCTCTATATATCTCACCGTATGAATTGCTCTATATTCTGTATGCAATGAAAAACCATTGTAAGGTGCAGCTCAGTTGTTAGCTCTCAGTACCTCATGTTCTTGGAGAACCTGCAAACCATATGTATCCCGGCGACCAGAAAAACTTTTGCTTTTGTAAATCTGCCATCTTGACAAGAAGTTATTTATGAAAGCAGTCAGAAATTACAATTTTCTCCTTCCCACTTTCAATATTATTTTTTATTTTAACAATTAGGGCCATATTTAAACTTTTTGACGCAAAACTGCGCTAACGCAGTTTTGCGTCAAAAAAATTAGCGCCGGCTAACGCCATTCTGAAGCGCCATGCGGGCGCCGTATTTAATCAATGACGTTAGCCGGCGTTAGCCGGCGCGCTGCCTTGTGTGCGTGGAAAAAAACAACGTACACCAGGCAGCGCCGGCGTAGGGGGATATGGAGCTTGGCCGTAAAAAAATGGGGCAAGTCAGGCTGAGGCAAAATTTTCGCCTCAACCCGATTTGCGCCATTTTTTTCTACTCCCAAATCCCATAGAAATTACTCCTGTCTTAGCAAAGACAGGAGTCATGCCCCCTTGCCCAATGGCCATGCCCAGGGGACTTCTGTCCCCTGGGCATGGTCATTGGGCATAGTGGCATGTAGGGGGGCACAAATCAGGCCCCCCTATGCCACAAAAAAAAATAAAAAAAATACTTACCTGAACTTACCTTAATGTCCCTGGGATGGGTCCCTCCAGCCTTGGGTGTCCTCCTAGGGTGGGCAAGGGTGACAGGGGGTGTCCCTGGGGGCATGGGAGGGCACCTCTGGGCTCCTTCCGAGCCCACAGGTCCCTTAACGCCTGCCTTTTCCAGGCGCTAAAAAACGGCGCAAAAGCGGCCGTATGTCATTTTTTTTGACCCGCCCACTCCCGGGCGTGAATTTTGCCTGGGATTGTAAATACGGCGCACATGCCTCGGAGTCAATTTTTTAGACGGGAACGCCTACCTTGCATATCATTAACGCAAAGTAGGTGTCCACACAAAAAAATTACGCAAACTCCATGGACTTTGGCGCTAGACGCGTCTAACGCCAAAGTATAAATATGGAGTTAGTTTTGCGTCGGAATTGCGTCAAAAAAAACGACGCAATTCCGGCGCAAACAGAGTATAAATATGCCCCTTAGTTTCTTTGAGAATACCTTAAGGGATCTATACAAATGACCCCTTGAGGAATTCAAAATTTAGTCAACTTTTTAGAAATGTAGACTTTTCTGGCATCACCCATGGGTTTCACACTGGTTTCCACCACAAACTGGAAGTAGGTTGAAGGTCCAAAAATTAGGAAAAATGGGATAGCTCTTTAAACAAAACTAACACTGTAGTAAGAAAATATATATTTTTAATTCAGCTCGTCATGTTCTCAAATTCTGGAAAGATAGCGACTTTAGCACAGCAAACCTTTCATTGATGTCATAGTTAGGAAAAACAGACATTATTTAGAAGAGCACTTTTTCCTATTTTTTCTCCAAACAACTTAAAATGCAGCTATATTTTGACTATTTTCGCAGTCCCCTCCAGCGGAATACACAATCATTTGCAATGCCCTGAATGTAAGAAAAAAGGACACACATTTGGTGTGAATAATGTATTTGTCAAAAAGTTATGGAGGTCTTGGTGCAAAGTATCAAAGTAGCCGAAAATTGACTCGGCACTGGGGTGAAAAAGCCTCAGAAGTTAAGGGATTACAAATAAACATAAAGTATTGTTTAAAATATATAGGAATAGTCCATATTTTTACTTAAGTTTACCACATTTAATAACTATTTTGTATTTTTTTAAAACCGCTTTCAAATTATGCTTCCGGATATTAATGAACACAAAAATAAAGGGCAATGATTTATATCCTTTTGTCCTCATATCTTGATATTTTTACTGAACATCCCTATTGAGGTCTGATGATTTAAATAACATAATAATATATGACACAAATACAATCAGCTGTCTGTGAGCAGCATAAAATCTGGCTGTTATTAAAATAAAATATGTTTAAAATTCAAAATAGGTTAATACATATTTGTAATTAATAATTGCCTGCTGGGGGAAAGGTGTGATGAACTGTATCCTACTGAGCAGAGCCTGACAGGTAGAAGGGGCCTAAAACCCCTGGGAGACACTTTTTCTGTGCCCCCTACCAGCACATAACAACACCATGGTTGAGATCTATTTATAATACTGCGCACCGTGGCAGGCAGTAGCACAATAACATCAACATTTTTTATGGTATTGTTGCGCTTTGCTACTCTAGCATCAAAAATGTAGACACTAGTGTAGCAAAGTGCAAGGAGGCCCATAGATTTCAATGGATGCTCAATTTTAATGCCTGCTTTAAACAGGCATTAAAAATTACTCCAAAAAGGATACAGTGAAATCTGTTCATTTTCACCGGGTCATTTTTAAGGACCTCCTAGCGCTGGAAAACCCCCATGCATACATTATGCCTGACGCAGGCATAATGTGGTGCAAGGGATTACAAAGTGGAGCAAAGCATTGCACCACTTTGTATATAGGGAGCAGGGAAAAGGCCACCTTATCACCGCCTTTGCATAAAAAATGATGCTAAGTTGGCGAAGGGGCTCTTAAATATGCCCCTTAAGTTCTTCCCTGCTTCCGGACATAAGCTCAGACAGCTGCTATGTAAGAGAGGCTTTCCACAGAGTGCAGGGCTTGAGTCATCAAAGTGTTGAACGGAAATATGCTTATGAATCTAATTGCCTCAAGAAAGCTCAGGGAACTTCTTGGGGTCATGTCCTGCCCTGGCAAACCTGAGAGATATCTAAATAAGACCTCACTGAGACTGTTTTCCCAAACCAAGTTTAATAATGCTGCATCTACTTTTAGCAAGGATTATCCTGACTTCCATTTATTATTTCAATGTGTTTTCTTTAATTCGTCTTTGATGCTATACTCTGTTCTGAATACTCTTCTTGAAGCACATACATTATTCTAATTTACTGATTTATTTATTTTTATGTAACCCTTTTTGAATTATACATGTTGGATATTTAAATAATAAATGTTGAAATGTAAAATGCACATTTGTTCCTGTTATTATTCATTAGAATATGATTATCAAATCTGCTTGAATATATTCATTGTCTTTCATATGAATTAAACTTTCTGTTCTTGCAATTGTTTCAAATAAAGAACACAATTTCATGAAAGGTGACCATTTCACTTCCCATTTTCATTTATAAACAATAAGCACTGGTTGACTAAGTAAGTAAAAGTGTTACAAGGTCTTTTATGCTACTTGTGTAGTCTGAAAGATTCAACAATTATAAAATACCTTCTATAAACTGAGAACAAAGGCTCAGATTTAAGAAGCTCTATCCCCACATTAACATCATTTTTTGGATGCTAATGTGGCGTTAGGCTTCAAAAATTGCTGCACCATATTTACAAAGTGGCCCAATACATGCATTGAGCCACTCTATAATGGTGCAGGCATAATGTGGCACAAGGGGTGAAAAAATGGCACAATTAAATCTAAAATATTTCTTTGTGCCATTTTTAGCAGCATTTTTTAACACCTGCTCTGAGCAGGTGTTAAAAGGAGGCACACCATTTATTAAAATGGGCCTCTATGTACTTTTCAGGACTAGCACCAACATTTTTGTACATCAATAGTGTCAAAAATGTTGACGCTATTGCTCCTAGCCTGCACCATTGTGTGCTGTATAATAGATACAGGGCACACATGGTGGCGGTAGGTGGGGTGCTAAGGGATGCTAGAAAAGTGGCGCTGCACTGAATGTAGCACAACATTTCTTAACTATGCCTCAAACTGTCAAAAGACAAAGGGAAACTTCATATGAGAGACTAGAAACAGAGGCCATACAGAACTTAATTGGTTTCCTTTGCTGAAGGCTACCAGAAGGCACAACAGCCAGCCTGCTGACACAGAGAAGAATAGTAGATGCTGTTATTCTACTGAACATTGGATCTTTTGTTCAGAAGAGGTATTCAGGTGTGAACCATCATTGAAACTCAAAATAGGCCCCTTTTTTGGTGCTTGGTTTAGTTTAGTTGGCCGGGGAAATGAGGATGGGGTTGGAGATATTAGCATATTGTTTGCTAATCATCCTTTTTGTAAAATATCACTGCTACTATTCAGTTGAATTTTTAAATAATACTATTCCCATGGTGTGCACTAGGGTATGATTTTGTTTTTTTAAATACATCTTTATAATAAAATAATATATAATATATGAGACTATATGGCAAGGTATTGGACTGGTTAATTCTTACTTAACCAATGTCTCTCAAATGATAAAAAGCTTTAGATCATCTCAATCATTCAAGCTCTCCGAGTCCAGCAATGGCTAAACTCAACCCACAGCTTAGACCACACACCATCTATAACCGTGCATGCTAAATTAACAGGTTTTATACTGGACAATAGACTCAACCTTAGGAACCATTGAGATCCCATTACTCACTCTACAAAACGTAATAAAAAGTGTTCAAACTTGACTACTGAAATACCAGTCTTTGTGGAATTCCTAAAATCCAACCAGCCCTCTAAAAAACCTCCTTATATGCAGTAAATCAACTTATCTTGGGGGTTGGTAGCTTCAACCATATCAGTCCTGTACTGCACCTCAAGCCTGGCCCCGTTGTTGAAGTAAGCCTCAGCAAGGCCTACTAGTGCAAGGGGTTCACCTTTCTCTGCACAAAGTCCTCAGACCATGTAGGAAGAAGTTGGCACAGAAACTGAAATAAAAGACAAAGTTTACTAACCTCATGAGGTGGTACTACAGTTCAAACAGCACACTTCGGTAATGTTTGAAGTAGCACACTGAACTGAGAGAGCATGGTCCTTTTATACCCACGCAGGGGCTAAAAGGAGGTGGTACAATTATAGAAGCAAGACTTCTATACATACAAGGTCATGTGGAAATGCACAGTCAACAGGTAGGAGGAGCTAACAATTTTCAAGGACTAACAGCTGCAGACCTTACTGAGCATGTGCGAAAGTGGGAGATGCTAAATAAAACTTGTCACTAGGCAGATTTTCAAGAGTAGTTAACAGAAAGGTAGGACAGAGCACATGGTAAGCACATGGCAGCATGTGGCAGAGAAAATGGCTGCCATGAATACAAAATGGATTCCGCTAAATGTTCACAATAGTTACTAAATACAAGATGTCTTCTGCTAATGCTTAATCTAATCGCTACTAAACTACAACAACGTATTTATGGTAGCACAAAATATAACGTGGCATGCTTTATGTATAAGCTTCTACAAAAGATTAGTTTCATTATCTTACAACAAAGCTGAAGATTTTGAGTGTTTCCTCAGAACTCCTCAGTCCAGACAAAGTTCTCTTACAAACCACTGTATTAAAAAAAGCATTGGCAAAGCCAATAGCTCTCACCTATGCAAGAACTATTGGCTTTGCCAATGTATTTTAGCCATGTTATACACCAGCTTGTCTTCTGTTCTGCATGGCTAAAGGTTAGTATCATAAAGTAGAATCACATGGAGTGTGTTAGATTGGCATGGCAAAGAGTGGAGTAAAGTGTTGTAGAGGGGAGTGGCAGAGAGTGTTGTGTATTGGAGTGCATAGCGTGGAGTCACGTAGAGTTGAGTACACTGGAGTGGCATAAAGTAGAGTGGACTGGTGTAGAGTGCGTTGGCGTAGAGTGTTGTAGAGTTGAATGATATAGAGTGCAGTGGCATTAAGGGCAGTGGCATTGAATTTAGCGTTGTACAATGCAGCATCTTAGAATGCAGTGAACTAGATGAGAATGGTGCATAGTAGAGATCAGTGGTGCAGATTGGAGTGGCACAGACTGGAGTGGCACAGAAGGGAGTGGCAAAGAGTGGAGTGGTGCAGAGTAGAGTGGTGTAGAGTACAGTGGCATAGAGTACAGTGGTGTAGAGTAGTGCAGAATGGAGTGGCATGAGCTGAGTGATGCAGAGGGCAGTGGCATAGAGTGCAGTGGTGTACAGTGGTGCAGAATAGAGTATAGTGCCATATAGTGCAGTACCATAGAGTTCAGTGACATACAGTGGGGTAGCGCAGAGTTGAGTAGTGCACAGTAGAGTGGCACAGAGTTCAGTGTTGGAGACTGTAGTGTGGCAGAGTAGTGGCAGAGTGCAGTGGAGTAGAGTGGCATATAGAGCAGTGGCATAGAGTACAATGATGTAGAGTAGAGTACAGCAGCCTAGAGTGCAGTGACAAAAGTGCTTTTGTGTAGAGTGCATGGGCATAGAATGCAGTGGTGAAGAGTATAGATGCATAGAGAGCAGTGGCATAGAGTGGAATGGTTCAGAGTGGAGTAGAGTGTTGTAGAATGCAGTAGATTGTTTCAGAGTACAGTGAAGTGGTGTAGAGTGGAGAAGTGCAAGGTAGAGGGTGGTTGTGTTGCATGACATTGAGTGTAATGGTGCAGAATACAGTAGAGTAGAGTGCAGTGACACAGAGTGCAGTGGTATAGAGTAGATTAGAGTGGCATACAGTGGATTGACATAGAGTGAAGGGTATAGAGTTGAGTGTTACAGAGTAAAGTGCACTGGTATGGAATGTATTGCATAGAGTGCAGTGATGTAGAGTGGCGTTGAGTTGAGTTGTGCAGAATAGATTGGTGTGGCCTAAACTGGAGTGGTGTAAAATGCATGGCAAGGAGTACAGTGGTGTAGAGTAGAGTGGTGAACAGTGAGTGCATTGGCATAGAGAAGAGTGGTACAGGATAGGGTAGAGAGGTGTAGTGTGAAGTGGCATAAAGTGCAATGGTATAGAGTGGAGAGATGCAGAGTGCAGTGGTGAGGAATGGTATAAAGTGGATTTGTGCAGAGTACAGTGCAGTGGTGTTGTGTTTTGCAGAGTAGAGTGGAGTGGCATACAGGGAAGTATGCGTGGTATAGTAGCGCACTGCCATTACAGACAACACACTTTGAATTGAAATGACCATTACGTTTGCACAGACATACAGTTTTACTAATAAAACTATACAGTGTGCAATTTTTTTTTAATGTAAATAGCAATACCTAGTGTTTTGATTGTATTCAAGTTTTTATTTTCAACGCACTTCAGACAAAAATGTGCTTAATTTGTGTTCCTAAATCTGATGTATTATGACATATATGGACAGTTCATTTAAATGTTGTGTTATGCCAGAATCACATCTTCCCCACTCCCAGTAACCGGCAAGATTGTTGCATAAATCCTTTCACTTGGAAGTCAGAGAAAGAAAAGTAAACAAGTGCCCTCTGAAGACAGCTCCTGACATTTGACTTCAGTCTTTGAATGAACAGCAAATGTGACAAGATGAGAACAATATTTAAAGGCATGTTTACAGAGAATGAGTTTGTAAGGAATACAGTAAACATGGTTTAGGCAACAGAAGGGACAAATTGAACCTGGAGATCCTAAAGCAAATACATCCAGCAAAAAGAAAGCCAGACAATGTGAGTTACAAACCAGAAAGCCAATGGTAATCAAAGGGCAGAATGCATTTGTATATCAAGTTTCTGAAAGTCCCCAAGGTTTCTTTAGCAAACCTGACAGCTGCACTGTCTGATAGGCTGCGACCTAAAAATATACCTTGATCCAGCCTTTCTAGCTATCTGCTCTCAAAGTCTGGAATAGCATTCCACAGGCTGTCCCAATTATCTCCTATTTTTCTGCTTTTAAACAAGTATTGAAACACTTTCTTCTTGACCACTACTTTCTGCAAACTTCCACTTAGTACTCTGACTTCTGAAACTATCTTTTGTGAATGTGGTGTTATACTGTTTTTCAAGGGTCCTAGACGACTTTCATAGTCACCTGTTTGCCTGAGGTTAAGAGATGATGACTCATATAATTGTGGGCATTTGAACATTTGGACACAAAGTCAAGTTAGTTCTGGTTATGGTCAATTATGCCTTGTGTTTTTGGAGCGAGACAGAGACTAGTAGCAGGATTGCAGCTAGTAGTCGGTGTTCCAACACCCTTTGCTATCAGGAAGGAGGGGCTGACCACGCTATGCCTATGCTGCATGTAACATAGCACTTGTTCAGTGCCCACAAGATGCTTTTGGAGCGTGACAGAGACTGGGAGCAGGACTGCAGCAAGGGACTCGGTGTCCCAACATCCTATGCCATCAGGAAGGAGGAGCTGACTCCACTTTCCCCATGCCGCGTGTAACATAGTGCTTGTTCAGCTCTTGTGGCGCAGACACATGTGGGCCATGCTGGGACAAAGCCAGGTACAAGGGCAGGCCCATTTGTGCACATCTGTGACTAGAGGAGGCTGGGTTGGGACCTCTTGGTCCTTCAGTCCTGCAGCATATTTGCAGGAGTGGCCCCTAGGCGCTTCATTACATCCATCCATACTTCGGTGCTTGTGAGACTGATCCTACCATCCCTGTTGTCATCTGGAGGCTACAATGTAGATTACTGAGCTCCCAAACTTGCAAGCCTGTGAGTTATGTTGTCCCAGAGCAATAATATGTCTATAAGTTTGAATGTTTTTTTTAATCTGGGCTTGTCATACACATGAGCCGAGGTCAGCAGTGCAAAGGGTGTGGGTGGATCGTCCCAGGTAAAATTTGAATATGGGGAAAAAGAAACCTGGTGGTTGTGGATCTTCAGCCAATTCCCCTGTTAAAGCCATGTCTATTGACTGCATGCTGGAGCTTGCGGTGATCTCAATCAACACCGAGATTGCACTCACGGGAAAAGAGACTTTCTCTAAACTTTAGGGTGTGACTCCGTGACTGGGCCATGATCTCACCCATTTTAGACGCTACCCCAGCTCCTAACTGGGCACAGCCTGAAGTAGCGAATAGTCAAGTTATTGATACTGAAGACACTGGGAACCTCTCTGATTTTGTTTTGACACATTTCTCACGATTGTACAGTGGTTCAGCCTAATAAATCCAGACGTGGTGCCCAGCCTAAACACCTTAACAGTGCCTCTACCACATCACAGGTGGTATCTTAGCCAACAGCAGGTCCAACGGTCAGTGAATATTTGCCTCCATCCACCTCTTTAAGTAGTGAGGAGGGACCTCATGATTTGATCCACAATTTCACACCAATCACTCTAGAGAACATTTATGAGAAACTTTGCTCCTTTGTAAGGTCAGTGATTTCCCCGTTAGCATTGCAACTAACAGCTATTGGAGCCAAACTGGTGCCTTTGCAACACTGTATGAGTCCACCCACTGTAGGCCTCCAGCTACCTGTCCATATGTGACTGTTCTGACTGGTGTCCCTGTTCTTCATCAAGGACAATGGTAATCCTATGAGGAACTATTCAACAAGACGTTAGATTGGCTAGTGCAACACAGGAGCTTTTCATTTTTCCATGCTAAACATATATTGTTAGTGTAGAGGTGTGCGTGGATTGGGCTAAACCCAGTTGATAGGCAGGGGGACTGTCGGTTGTGAGCTTAAGATTTCCCTGGCTGGCCCATAATCTGTTGTTTCTTGGTAATTCACAGTCACTGTCAAAGAGTTCCATATCTTTGGTTACATTAGGGTACTTTTACAAATCCCCCTTTTCATCAGAGTCAGGTACATTCCCTTTCCTCAGCCCTTATGCAAAATAATGTAAATTCTTCTTCCAACCACAAAGAGGAGCTGCAATATCCATCTGAATTTCATTCGAATCTGGCCTTCCCAACAGGAATAACAGGTAGTTTGTCCACCTCAGAGCCATCAGCTCTCTTGGCGATCCCTGGTAGTTTACATCTGATTCAAGGAGCCAATAGATTTGAAGCCCATTGGGATTTAGATTGACCACCAGTGAGGGGCAATCCTGTACAAGGCTTGGATAAAAGAGATAAAAAGACGTGTGTTAAGGGCAAGGTCATTCCCTTGGACTTATGCAAGGTCCAATCTCTTTCAAAACTTAGCTGAAATGTGGCCGGTCTTAAAAGCAAGTTTGATAACCCAGAGTGGCAAGCGTTCATTTCAAAGCATTATATAATAGCTTTGCAGGAAACATGGTTTCTCTCCCCTATTTATGATGGATATGCTTGGTATACTAATCCAGCCACACCTGCTAGAAGTAGGGCAATGAATGGCCTTCTCAATATGGATGAGCATAAATCTTCATGTGAAGTTATAGTCATTGAGACCGATTCCCAGGCCATTTTAACTCTGAAAATATGCAATTTTTTGTTTTATATAATTCACTTTTATAATAATGACTTTACATCCTCCGTTTGTACTAATTTTACTCAATTGCCTAATTTTTGGTCTAATTTGCAATTGCGGCAAGGCAACAAACAAGTTTTGATATGCAGGGATCTCAATGCTAAGTTGGAGGTGTATAATTGGGGAATGGGTGACCCTCTGGAAGGGTGTAGCATTAACTGTGATGGTAGGGGGGGCTGTGTTGAGCAGATATTTGAACCCATATTTATGGATAAAATCCATAGCGCCTGCTAGCGCCATTCCATATCGCCAGCTGGGTGCCATATTTATTGAATAGCGCACAGTGCACAAAGGACAGGCTAGCGTCAAAAGAAAATACGCTAGCCGAGGGGGATGGGGAAAGGGGAAAAGGTGTTAGTGGGTAATTTTATGATGCAAGGCTGGTTAGCAGGCAATAATTATGCCACTAACCAGCTTAGTGTCATTTTATGACGCACTACCACCCAGAATTGACTCCTGTCTTAGTAAAGACAGGAGTCAAGCCCACCATCCCAATGGCCAGCCCAGTGGACCTGTGGCCCCTTGGCAAGGCCATAAACACAGTGCCAGGCATGGGGCCCCATATATGGGGCCCCCAATGGCACAATAAAAAATATATATACTTACCTATACTTATGCAGGATGGGGTCCCCCATCCTATGGCATCACTCTGTTCTGGGTGGGGTGTTCCTGGGGTTTGGGGTAGGCATCTGTGGGCCTATTCCATGGTGTTTAGACATGGAAATGTGTCCACAGGTCCCCTAATCCCTGGTCAGACCCAGGCGTTAAATAATAGTGCAAAGCAGGCTTTGTGCCATTATTTGGGTCCGCCTTCTCCATGCACGTCGATTTTGCGCCAGATTATAAAGACGGAAGTAGGGGGTTAGTGTGATAGTGTGGACAGGAATGCCTACCTTGCATCTAATTAGCGCAAGGTAGTTTGCTGCATCCACAATATGTTGCTAGCTCCTATATTTTGACGCTAGACGGGTCTAGCATCAAAATATAAATGTGGAGTTAAGGTTGCCCTGTTTTAGCGTCAAAATAAATGACGCTGAAACTGCGGTAACCAAGTATAATCATGCCCCTTGGTGTCATATGATTTAGTCGATTTACTTTGGGTATTTAATAAGGATAAAATATTACTGCTAATATTCAAAGGGGCTGGCCAGGCCTCAACTATTGACTATATGTTTGTGAATGCTGAGTTTTTAAAATTGGTTTTCTAAAGGGGATATCTTATTGACTGCGTGGGGAGACCACAACGCCCTTTGTGTTGGCCCAATTAACCTTAAGTAGACACCAACATGATGTTAATGTAACCTCAATCACCCAACATTCTACAGACGGCCTAAGGCTTGTTTGGCATCTAATAAACCCAAGCAAAACATTGAAAATGCTGATAAAAACATGTCAGGGGTTGTTCCTTAGCTGTTTGGCTGAAACCGGGTGCAAAGCTATGGCATGACTCAGCATGTTAAATCAGTCCTCCTCAAAACAGTTTGCCCTGACTAAGGTGCAGAGCGTTAGTGTGATAAGTATTTTTCAGCGGCTAATATGAGGCTGAGGAAGGCGTTGACTGCCACCCCAAGTAAATGGGATGAGGTCAGGGCTGCGCACTGAGGCCCATATTTATACTTTTTAGTGCTGCATTTGCACCGCCTTTTGATGCAAAAACGGCGCAAACTTACAAAATACAATTGTATTTTGTAAGTTTGTGCTGCTTTTGTGTCAAAAAATGACGCAAATGCGGCGCTAAAAAAGTATAAATATGGGCCTGAGAGTATAAACATGCTCCTAAGCTTAGGAAAGAGGAGTTATATAAAAAGGACTGGGAGCTGTTGGAAACAGTGGCCACAAGAAATGACAGTAAAATATTCTGGGGCCTAGTAAAGAAAGTGAGAACTAGGAATGTTTCAGAAAACCCTTTAATACAGTGTAACATCTTAGGTTCCAAGTGGGCTTCACATTTCACTGCTATTTATCATCTGGAAGAAAATCAAGATATGGCGTATGCCCTTTGTCAAAGCTGAAGCTTTCCCTGCCCTTTCTTGTCACCTTGCCTCAAGAAGAGTTGGCAATTCAGCAGAGTATGGGTGGGAAAGCGCTGGACACAGATGGGGTCCCAATCGACCTAATATAATGTATGGGGACCCCTCATTACCAATGTTTTCAATACCACACTTAGGGCCTGATTACAACTTTGGAGGAAGGTGTTAATCCGTCCCAAATGTGACGGATATACCACCAGCCGTATTACGATTCCATTATATCCTATGGAACTCGTAATACGGCTGGTGGTATATCCGTCACATTTGGGACGGATTAACACCTTCCTCCAAAGTTGTAATCAGGCCCTTAATGTGAACATCTCAATTTTTGTACTTGGTCCATTATAATTCTTGTGTTTAAAAAAAAAGATGGTATGTCCCCTAAATTCTACAAATCTATTTCACCCATTGATATTGCAATCACAATAATATGTAGAGTGTTTTATAATTGACTTGTCACCTGGGCCCAAGATAATGTAATTCTTTCGCCTTTCCAATTTGGCTTTCGCCCACGACTAATTTGATAAGTAAATATACTCATGCCAGGAGCTCACCTGTTTGTGTGGTGTTCATGGATTTGTCCACAGCATTTGATTCAGTCAACAGGACCAAGCTGTGGACAATACTCTTGGACCTAGCGGTAGACCTTCCCCTAGTAAACTTTTTGCATTCCATGCATACAGATCTAACAGCGAAAATGCGCATTAGCATCCATGGTGAAATATCTCCAGCGTTTCCCTTAAAGTGGGGGGTGCGCCAAGAGTGCATTTTGGTGCCCTTACTTTTTATTCTCTATATCAATGGCTTATGCCCCCATTTGATTTCCAACCCAATGCACACCCCAAGGATAGTGATTGTGCATGTGCCTGCATTACTCTTTGTTGGGGATGCGGTCTTGCGCGCCCCCACTCCTAACGCACTGAGGTCACTGTTTGAGCAACTTGTATTATTTGTGAGTAACACAGATTTAATGACCAACTACGGGAAATCACATATAATGGCATGTGGGCAATGTAAATCCACGCTAAATAAGCTACAATGAATGCCCAGACACTTACAAGTATTAGAGATTTTAGTTTTAGGCTTAATCTTTAGCTTTTCGGTGACCTGGCTGCGACAGTTTAAATGTTTGTGTCTTAAACTTAGTAGAGCAGCAGGCACAATAGGCAATTCTGTTATTTCAACAGGAAAAGAGACCATATCCCAGTCATAAAAGTGTACAATGTGCAGTCTATTACCGCTGCTGAGTACGAGGTTGGGATTTTGGGTTTTCATGACACATTTCTCCATCAGAGCAGAATTTGTGCTTGTTGTTTCTGGTGCTGAGCACCGGCAATTATTTTGAAGGCTGGGGTTTATTATTCTGCCTCAAGCACTTGCTGCGAGCAAAAGACACATATGGGAAAGACATAGGAAGGGAAAAACAAAAAAGCGTCACAAAGAGAGAAAGCTGCTAGAGTGAGCAGAATGAGCAGGGTGTGACTTTATATAGATTGAAGAGGCCCGAGATGGCTTTAAGATTAGGCTGCCTCAGTATTCCGTGTTCACACGTTTAATTGCAGCAGCCGTCCGTTTTACCCCTTCGCTGTCAGGCCTTTTCCCCTCCTGTGCCGAGGCTCTTTTTGGCTATTTGGGGCAGTTCGTACTTAGGCCCTCCTAACTTTTTCTCCACATAAGCTACCCATGCCAAAAATGTGTCCTTTTTTTCCAACATCCTAAGGATTCTAGAGGTACCCAGACTTTGTGGGTTCCCCTGAAGGAGACCAAGAAATTAGCCAAAATACAGTAAAAGTTTCATTTTTTTCAAGCAAATGGGAAAAAAGGGCTGCAGAAGAAGGCTTGTGTTTTTTCCCCTGAAAATAGCATCAACAATTAGTTTGCGGTGGTAAATAACCATCTTCCCGTTCAGGAACAGGCAGACTTCAATGAGAAAACCCATTTTCAACACAATGTTGACATTTTACTGGGACATAACCCATTTTTACTATTTTTTGTGCTTTCAGCTTCCTTCCAGTTAGTGACAGAAATGGGTGAGAAACCAATGCTGAATTGCAGAATGCTAAACATTTCTGAAACATAGACACACACAATCCTGAATTCAGCAAGGGATAATTTGTGTAGATCCTACAAGTGTTTCCTACAGAAAATAACAGCTGAAATAAAGGAATATTGAAATTGAGGTGAAAAAAACAGCCATTTTTCTCCACGTTTTACTCCGTAACCTTTTCCTGCGATGTCAGATTTTTGAAAACAATATAAATGTAGCACAACACTTATTTTGCTATTCTTTAATCCCACAAGTCTCCCGATAAAAATGTTACCTCACTTGTGTGAGTAAGCCTAATGCTCGCGACAGGAAACACAAAATGGACACATCACATTTTTACATTGAAATCTGACATGTTCTTTGCAAAGTGCCTATCTGTAGGTTTTGGCCTCTAGCTCACCCAGCACCTAGGGAAACCTAGCAAACCTGCACAGTTTTGGAAACTAGACGATTAGGGGAATCCAAGATAGGGTGACTTGTGGGGCTCTGACCACGTTCTGTAACCCAGAATCCTTTTCATACCTAAATATTTGGCCCAAAACACCTTTTTCCTCTCATTTCGGTGACAGAAAGTTCTGAAATCTGAAAGGAGCCACAAATTTCCTTCCACCCAGCATTCTCCCAAGTCTCCTGATAAAAATGGTACCTCACTTTTGTGGGTAGGCCTACTGCCCGTGAAAGGAAATGCCCCAAAACACTATCTGAACAAATCAAAATTATCAAATACAAATCAACCTGTTTTTGCGGGGGGCACCTGCATTGTTGGTCCCGGGCTCAGCAGCCATGTAGGGAAACCTACCAAACCCAGACATTTCTGAAAACTAGACACCCAAGGGAGTCCAGGGAGGTGTGACTTGCGTGGATCCCCCAATGTTTTCTTGCCCAGAATCACCAGCAAACCTACAATTTAGCTAAAAAAATCACATTTTCCCCACATTTCTATGTGGGATCATCGCACCGGGACAAATTTCATACTACCCAACGTTCCCCTCAGTCTCCTGATAAAAATGATACCTCATTTGTGTAGGTGGGCCAAGTGCTTGTGATAGGGAAGAGCCAAAAACATGTTGAAATTGAGGGGGAACCAAAGCGGGTCCAAAAGGGCAATTTGAAAAACAACATTTTTAGGCTGACAAGTGCAGCAGAATATTTATCGGTATAGATGAGGCAATGCTGGGTGGTAGGAATTTTGTGGATTCCTGCAGATTTTGGAAGGTTCCATCACAAAAATGTTGGGAAAAATGTGTGATTTCCAGCAAAGTTGGAAGTTTGCAGGGCATTGTGGGTAAGAAAATGGTGCGGGGTGCATGTGAAACCACCACCCTGAAATCACCCAGATGTTTAGATTTCAGATGTGTCATGGTCTTGTGGATTTTTCTACATGGCGACGTCCCAAAGTCCATAAAGTGCAGCCCTCACCATTCCAAGTGGCCCAAATGTAAAACCAAAACCCAAAATAATCAAATCCTGTTGCTTTCTGAGGGATAAGATGTGTTAGTGTGTGGGGGGAGAGCTGAAAGACTGTTACCCCCTTCAATTGGGGTGGGGGCATAACCAGGACCATACTGGTTGGTAGCCACCACCCCACTATTTTTTTTTTTAATTCCATGGAATCTAGTAGACTTTATGCCCTGGGGTGTGGATCAGGGGTAATTGCCCCATCTGCCCACTGGTAGGCAGAACAACTTTGCCTCATTTATTTGGGGTGGGGGTATGGTCATACCCTCACCCTCTTATTTTGGAGAAAAAAAACTTCACTGGTCTCCGGTGCGCTTTCTGCCTCCACCCCCTTGGGGGTAGATGGGCCTTAAAAAAATAGGCCAATATTCCCCCAAGGGGGGCAGATATGGCCAACAGTAATGTGCCCAAATGGTGAGCGACCCTTACCCAAGGGGCTGCCCCCTAAAGAATACACACACCAAACCCTGGTGCCTAAGTGGTTTCTGCCCCCCTTGGGGCAGATCGGCCTAATAGAAATACGCCGATCTACCCCCAAGAGGAGCAGAAATGGCCTAAAATAAATTTGCCCCACAAGGGGAGCAACCCTTGCCTAAGGGGTTGCTCCCCTTGCGGGAAATTGGCGCAAAAAAAAATCACCTGTGCCTAGTGGTTTCTGCCACCCCTGGGGGCAGATTGGCCTAACAAAAATCGGCCAATCTGCCCCCAAGGGGGGCAGAAATGGTCTAAATACAATTTGAACCCCCAGGGGAGCGACCCTTGCCTAAGGGGTCACTCCCCACCTCTAAAAAAAAAAAAAAACTAACAAAAATGATCCCTGCTGCCTAGAGGTTTCTATCCCCCCCCCCGGGGGCAGATCAGCCTAATAACAAGAGGTCAATCTGCCCCCAGAGGGGACAGAAAAGGCCTTGAAAGAAATTGCCACCCTGGGGAGCGACTCTTGCCCAAGGGGTTGCTCCCCTTATGCCAAATTCTAAATATAAAAGAAATCCCTGGTGTCTAGTGGGCATTTCAGAAATGCTCTGAGAGACATCAAAGGAAAATTCCTTTCCTTCCCTCAGGCCCCCATCACGTGATCGGAAGAGAAAAGCAGAGCATTTCTCATTCGATAGCGCAATTTGGAAGTGGCCTCTGATGAAGTCAGCGCGTGATCGCGTGCTGATGTCATCAGACGTCACTGTGGGAGTCGGGGGCAGGGGGGGTCTGGGGTGGAAGGGGAAGGGCTTCCCCTTCCATCCCTGCCTTGGGGGTGGGAGGGAAGCCCACAGAGGGAGCGCTAGCGCTCCCTCTGAGCTTCAGGCCAAGGGCTTAATAGATACGTCCTCTGTACAGGAGCACTGTACTTGTGGATGTAACCATTACGTCCCCGGCACAGAAGGAGTCAGGAGGAGGGCTTTGGGCAACAGCACCTTCTTATTTACAAATTAATCACTGCTTCAGAGAGAGGATAACTGAATACTTCAACGGCTATTGCACTTATCACCATCTACATCTAGCTTTACCCTTCATCAATTCATATCACAGATGAGGTGCATTGGGCAACTTTGCTGCTGTGGGTCAGTGTAAGGACTAACCCGGAAGGATCACTTCATCGATCCACAATTTTGGACTGTTCAAGTATGGAAAAGTGTCCTTACATACCATGTTTGAACTACATTCGGGAATCCTTGGACACTCTGAGCTTGTCTATTTTGTTTAAGAATCCTAGGAATATAAAAAATGGATAAATCAAAGGTTAAAAATGCTTTTGTTGAGTACCACGAGGTAGAGGGATTGAAAACTGTGTTACCGATACACACAGTGATTTTCTATGATAGATCATAAGCATCTGTGGAACCAGTCTTTTATCTAACTCTTGATCTTAGTCCCTGGGAGAGGTTGCATCTTTTTCGATTTAGAACTGGTATTGTTTGGAGTGCTATAAGCTTCCAGGGAGAATGTGACCTGGTGGGAGCAGTTGCACCGTCATGTCCATGTGACAAGGGTACTGAATAGTCACTTTTGCACTTTATTCTTTTCTGTAGTCTTTATAAATTCTCACAAAGCCAGTTTCTGTTGCCCGTATTGAATAAGTTAGGACATCACAGCTGTAGAGAAGAGCTGTTTCATTTACAACAGTTGAGCTTGCCTGAAATGTGTTTCTGGATGAGTTCTTTTTTAAAGTCTGCTATTAGAATTAGACAGTCATTGGTAAAGGAGTATTATTACTATGCTCTTTTATGAATCTGTGATGACCTTTGAGATAGAGTGTATGTACTGTGTTATTATTTCTTTTTAGCTGTTGGCTGGTAGTTTTGAAGTTTTTTATTTATGTATGTATATGTATTGAGGTATTTAAGAACTGTTATGTATACTGTCTTATTTATTATATGGTGTGTTTTGTATATTGCTGTCTTTTGTGGCCGAAACAGGTGGAATAAAGTTTTAATTACTTCCTCGTGTGTCAGTTTTTATTCTTGCTGTTGCAATCCAAGTTCTTTAAAACAATCAAGGCAAATTACTCAAAGGGTCTAATGCAAATGTAAATGTGAGATTCAAGACAGCTCCTTACCTGATTCATCTAAGATTCTTTCCAATGTTTCAGATCTTCTCTCCTGTTGATCCTTATCGCCATCAAACATTTTACAAAGAGAATAGTTAAATATCAGCCAAAATTCACAATTTCATATTTAGTCACACTTTGGGATTTACAGAGTAGGCAGAGCAAGTAGTCTTTTATTGCTTTTAGCACAGTCTGCAATATATCATCGTTGTATTCATAATATATTCTGCGAGATCTAAAATACCTTTGCTTCTCCTTTCCCTGATATTGCAAGTACCCCTGCAGAAGATCCTATCTGCATTTGGCTCCCTTTCTATTTCGTGTGTTTGGTTTTATTTCTGTACTTTTCATATGTGTTCATGAGTGGCAGATGGGCTTGTTTATCTGAAGAAGCCAAACTCTGAATCTGTAAACAAAGGCAGTGGGAGTAACAGGGAGCCACATTTCACAGAATAGTCATGAAAGTAAATATGGAAAGGCTCTCCTAAAATCAGAAATTTAGCATAAGGGACTGTCTTCCATGTGCGTAGTCATCCTAGGCCCCGTGGAGTCCCAGCAGTTGCTTTCATTTCATGAAAAGACCACTGCGCATTTTCCCTTTTGCACTGGCATTTGTGACACTTGAAAAGCTTTATTCTTTCACACTGTGTTCTGATTAAACCCGTTTGCTATGTCTGAAAAAAAGGAAATACATTTTTTGGGAAACAGTGTAGTTGTTAAACATTTTGTGCAGATGGATTATTGAATTATTTGAGGCTCAGAAATAAACCTCCGTGCTCTGCAAATAAAAAAAAACAGTTACTGTATATCACAGGGAAGGTTAGAACACTATGAGGTGTGTGTGTGTGTATGTGTGTGTGTGTGCGCATGCGTGCATGTGTGTGCGTGTGTATGCGTGCAAAAAACAGTAACCATTTTTTTACTTTTATCTATATGCATTTGTTTAGAGCAAATATTTTAAACCAGATAATGTAGTTTAAAATGAAGAAGTATATTTATGAGCCCCTGGTGCCACCAGAGCGTCAATTTACGTGACACCCCGGTGGCTCTATCCCCCGCGCTGTATTTTCAAGGTGGTGTCAAGCCACTTTTTGTGGCTTAATGCCACCTTGTAAATATGGCCCCTTCACACGCAGCACTTTGCGTGAAAGGGGCATGCAATGGGTGTTGCTGTGGCACTATTGAATTTTGATGCTTCCCGAGATTTACGTACTTTTATAAATCTGAGGCAGCATAAAAATCTAATGCCACCCCAGGGGTGACGTTAACAAGGCGCAACAGGGAGGAATTTGTTTGTTCCTCATTGTTTTCCGCTTTTTCTATGTGTGCTGCATTCTGCAGCATGCATAGAAAAAACAAAATGCCTGAAATTATTGTTTATGTGTGGGAAGGTGTCCCTTCCTGCACATAAACAATCTATAAAAATGATGCTTTGGCACTTCTGGAGTGCCAAATCGCCATTAGTGATTGTTCATTCACATTCATTCCCCTCAACACATCCTTGCACAACAGTGCAAGGATGCCTGCATTGGCGCTGCCAGCTAAATTTAGCACCAGCACAGGGGCAACCACAGGGCTGCATCATATTCTAATAAATATGGTGCAGCCCTGTGTTTCTAAAGTGATGCAGAGCAGTGCTGCCAATTTTGGCACAGCACCGCGCTGTGCCACATTTTAGTAAATCTGGCCCCAAATAATGTATATTCATAGGGACCTACATTTTCTCCAATCCTTTAGCAACTAAGGGACAGATGTACTAAATTTTTATGCATCGCAGTGCAGCAGCCAAAAATGCTGTGCTGCCCTTGTGAGAAAGAGAGAGCAGGACAGCACCATATTTACAGTGATATGGCTCTCTCCTCTCCCTAGCACAGGCACAACATATTGCTGCATAGTGCCACGCACACAACTTTGTGCCATGATGCAATGGTGGGTGTGAGTGCAGCATAGGTTTTGTACTGAAAGAGAACCATTCCAGTGAAAAATAATTGTGCCTAGACAACTTTTAATACTTTTTCTACTTTGTATGTGTACTATACTGTGAAGCACACATGCAAAGTGAGATAATATGGGAGAAATCAAAACTTTTCTCTTTTTAACTCCAGCTTTCAAATGGTGCCAGTTTTTGATACAAAACCCTGTCTTAATTTTTTGATAGATAGGGTGTTGTGTCAAAAACACATGGATGGTTGCATGTTTACATCCATGTACCACCCATCTAACACCCCATTGATGCTAAGTAATGCAAAGTAGCTCTTCACACTGGTTTTCATTACTTTTAGGCAACTTTCCAGTGCAAAACAAATATTCCACTGGAAAGTAAATAACAAAATAAAAGTTTTGTGCTGGTTTGTGTCACTTTCGTGAAAACGGTGGCTGGAACACAGAAACAATGCTAGAAGGCTTTACCACACACACTTTTTTTTTTCTACTGAGTAGGATTTTTGGGGGAGGACCTTTTTGAATTCGGGTGGATGTAACTGCCCATTATGGGGCAGTGTCAGTTTTCGGCAATCAGCAAGTAGGTTGTTGGAGCTACATCCACTGCTGCCTCCTCCTCCACAAACTGGTCCCCGAGATGGTGCAAAACCACTGTAAATGCCAGATTTTTTTCTTGCCACAGCAAGCAGTTCACTCTTGCCAACTCTCTCAACAGGGTCATCCTCCAGGGACAGACTTCTGATGGGAGAAACTGGTTGGTTTAAAGCAAGAAGAAAATTAATTAGGGCCACTGGAATTATGTGATTCTTCCTCCATGTATTTTTTTCATCATAATTACTCTTTGCTGTACTTCCCATTTGAAATCCACCACCACCCGAAAAGCTGAAAAATATTTTTTTGCTCAAATGGAAGAAAAGAAAATGAGGTCACCCCTTTACAAGACAACAGTTGTGTTTAAAAAAATTGCCAAACTGGATAGTTAAATTGCCACGGATAAAGGTGGTCTATTAATTTATATATTTATGTTTTCCTGTAATGTTCTTAATTGACCTAATCCACCTACATGATTTTGGACAGCTTTTGACAATTAACAATAGCTACTGTGACCTTAATCTTTCCTTATCCAATTCCCAAATTTCAACCCAACCACACCATCCCCCTTATAGGTACAACAAATATTGTTCTTATATTAAGGAGTAAGTGAGTAGGAGTAATGTTGACTTAAGGCTCAGGTTTAAGATTGGCAAGAGACATATTAAGTGATTAATGGAAGTTAGAAGATCGACCAGTGTAAGAGATTTCATGAGAGGAAACATAAGAAGAAAGCATGGGAGAAATGTAGCACATGCAAACATGAGTCAGGAGGAGGTGGATATGAGCTTGCAAAACAACCTTTTCAACCCACCTACTTATCTTGTGCCCTAAGATGACTATAACACGAGTTATAGTTACCATAGGGCACAAGTTACAATTACTTTAGCTAACTGTAACTGGTGAATTTCAGTGTTATTTTAGTTTAAAACATTATGGGGCTCATTCTGACCCCGGCGGTCTCAGACCGCCGGGGCCAGGGTCGGCGGGAGCACCGCCGACAGACCGGCGGTGCCCCGCAGGGCATTCTGACCGCGGCGGTTCGGCCGTGGTCAGACAAGGAAAACTGGCGGTCTCCCGCCGGTTTTCCGCTGCCCTTGGAATCCCCCATGGCGGCGCAGCTTGCTGCGCCGCCATGGGGGATTCTGACACCCCCTACCGCCATCCTGTTCCTGGCGGTTCGCCCGCCAGGAACAGGATGGCGGTAGGGGGTGCCGCGGGGCCCCTGAGGGCCCCTGCAGTGCCCATGCCAATGGCATGGGCACTGCAGGGGCCCCCGTAAGAGGGCCCCACTGTGTATTTCAGTGTCTGCAATGCAGACACGGAAATACGCAATGGGTGCAAACTGCACCTGTCGCACCCCTGCAACTACGCCGGCTCAATTCTGAGCCGGCGTCCTCGTTGCAGGGGCATTTCCTCTGGGCCGGCGGACGCTCTTTTGGAGAGCGCCCGCCGGCCCAGAGGAAATGTCTGAATGGCCGCCGCGGTCTTTTGACCGCGGTGCGGTCATTTGGCGGCTCCCTCCAGGCGGGCGGCTCCCGCCGCCCGCCGGGCTCAGAATGAGCCCCTATGTTGTCCTTGAAAGTTTCACCTAACCATACCATAACATTACTTTAACTTTTGATTTTTTCAGGACTTTAAAAAAAATATTTTATTACCATACATAAAGTCAACCATGCACCACATATAGTTTTTGGCCATGCATAGTGGGGGTTTATGGCCACACCCATACAAGCGTCCAATCCAATGCTGGTTATTGCGGTACAGTAAGCCAACCCATTCTTGCAGGCTCTCTTCCCAATTCACTTTTGGACCCTGGGAACCCCATCCCCCAAGACCTTTATTTTAAGGGGAGGAGACCCCAATACCACCTCTCCAAGCCACTTCGAGCCCTGAGAACCCATCTGCTGGGTACTTTTGTTTAATTAAGGAGAGGGAGGTTCACGGGCCCCCTCCTGAGTCAATAGGGGCCGCAATCACCCCATTCCCTGGCCCAAAAGATATGTGTAAAAGGATGGGGGCAATGGGCACCTTCTCCCAAGCCAAAGTGGCCCTTAGGAATCTATCCCCTGAAGCCTTTAAGGGGAGAGGGTGTGTGGCTCCCCTCCCTGAATCAGTAGAGGCCACAGGGTCCTCATCTTGGAGAGCCAAACATATTTATTAAGAAGATGAGGCACACAGTTCCCTCCCCAAGCCAACAGTGGCCCCATCCCCTGAGGACAAACATATGTTAAAGAAAGAGAGGTGTGTGGCCCCTCTCCATTTTACTGTGGCATTTAACCCCAGAAAATGGGTTCCCCTGAGCCTATTAAGGCTCAGCAAGTGGGGGTTGGGCTATGCACACCCTCTTTTATAATTGTGTTTGGACCCTTATTTTAAAAAACAACCCTGGGGGACGGGTTTCCCTGAGGTCTTATTAAGGCTCATCAAGGAGGGCCTTGTGCCCCCTCTCCTCCTCACCTTGTAATAAAAAGCACCCCAAGAGATGGTGTCCCTGGGTCCTGAAAAAGAGTTAAAGAGAGAGCCTTCAAGCACCCTGCCCATTAAAAAAAAAAATGTGCTGACCACCTGATCCCTGTCTTATCCTGGGGGTCTGTTTTAAAAAGGAGAGGTGCCACAGATCCTCCATAGATCTCCAGGACTGTTAAAAAAAAGAATATTGGCCCATGGGTACCTCTGGGGATACCCCGATGAGGCCTAGAGGGTGCAGGGTATCACCGTCGTGCCCCCATATGAACTTGTTTCATTTTAAACAGGGAACTGAGTCCACATGTCCTAAAATGGCAGCCATCACATCTTTGGTAATGTTGTGGCTGCTAATCAAATCACATCATTTGATATGTTAAAACCGCAAAAGAAATTATTAGAGTAGAGTCACAATTGTTTGGAAAACAAGTACAAAATACTACCATATCTCAGAAAAGGGAAATGTGGACAGAATAGTCAACAGAGTAAATGCTGTATCTAACAGTCTGCGCACAGGAGGATATTAGGAACAGGTGGAATGGCCTGTGGGGAAGAGTCCGTTCCCTGGCCTTCAGGCATCACCTGGAGGCCCAGTGGACTGGTGGGGGCTCTCACAGACCCATCATTTCCCTTAGAGGAGAAGGTTTTGCAGCTCCTACATCCTGAAGGCTTGATAGAAACCCCTAGCGGAGTGGAGACTGGTAAGTTATACCAATGTATGTCACACTTATCACAAATGAAGTCCGTACCCTTAACTTAGCTGTTCAGAATGTTTCTAGACACCTATCAAAACATATATATTTAAACTTTAGTTTCAAAAATATCTTGTGTTATACATTTAGTAGCATCATGGTTGTGTCTCTCTATTTAACGATGAACATTATGTATGGTCAGATTGCGTGTTGTTCTCCATGGTTCTGTTATGATTCTGTCCTCCCATCTCTAGGGGTAGCTGTAAACAGGCTATCTGTAGCCTCAGAATCACCATTAACACTCACCAGGAGTCCCTTTCTGGCTCTTGTTTGCTTCCCTTTTCATTGTGATATGCTATTGAAGACCTAAATTTACTTCCATGGACTTCAGGCCCCATAATGCACTGCCTGGTAGTCGGTAAGACCTGTAATCTGCTATCCATTGTTTCTTAAGGGAATAGTCCTGTTGTTCCTTTTTACTGGATTCTCTTCTGCAGGACTTGTGAGAGACTGGAACTGCACAGACCTGTGATAACTCTTGTGCAGCCCAGCCATGTGACTCAGCCCTGGGCTTGCTGCTGCCTGGAATTGCTTATAAGCTGCCATTTCCTGAAGCTCCTTGTCGTGCATTGGAGTTTGTTTCCTTGGTGTACCAGACCTCTTATTGGCTTGTGTTTCAGTCATGTTCCTGCTTTGCTTCAGCCTGAACCTGCTCTCTATTTCCCAGTCCTGTTCCTGCGTGTTCCAGCTCCCTGTGTTCCAGTCCTGTTCTTGCTTGCTTCAATCAGAGCCTGCTCTCTGCTTCCCAGCCTTGTTCCTGCTTGCTTCAGCCAGAGCCTGCTTCCTGTTTCTCAGCCTTTTTCCTGCTTGCATTGGCCAGAGCCTGCTCCCTGTTTTTCAGTCCTATTCCTGCTTTGCCTCAGCCTGAACCTGTTCCCTGTTCCTGCTTTTGCGTCTTAGTTTGTTATTTCTGTTTCTGTCTCCTCTTGGGTTATTGTGTCTGGTAAGTGTACCATCATTCCTCACCTGTGTATAGTGTTTTCCTTTGTACTGGGGTTGGCTCCTGGTTTCCAGGAGGCATTTCCTGCCCCATCCTTTGTCTAGTGTTGTATGTAGTCTTAAGTTCCTAACTGTGACAGTGTGTTATTGCTGTTTTCCAGAAATTGCCACTGTGTCTCCAGCTGGAGAGCTTGTCTTGTGTATGTAAGTACAATCCTTGTTTGTGCCCTAAGGGTCCAGCAACATAATCACTTCTGCTGCCTCCTTTCTATGGGGCTTGTGGGGTGACTATCTGCAAGAGTAATCTGCACAGAGGCATTGACGTTCCCTGTTGCTGTTGGAAGTTCTGATCCTTACCTGTGTACATCCTTAGTGGTGACCACAGTGTGGTTGTCAATTACTGATTAGTTTCCTGTTTTTTCACACTAAGATTGCTCTGCCTTCACTATACTGTTTCTATGCCTTACCATAGCTGTTCATTCCCAGGGTATTCATTTAGCTGCTTTTCTGCTTGTGTACACTACCCTCATAGGGAGATATTCTGTGATCTAAATGGCTGCCCTAAACAGAGTCCAGACAGAACCGCCCGGAACCATGACAGGTTCATCCCTTGCATTTACCTAGTCCATTGCTTAATCTCAATGTAGGTCATTGCGCTTCAAAAAACAGGTTCCAAAATCCATTCATGTGCACATGAAGGTATAATGCTTGCAAGTGATATTTTAACCTATTCACATTACACATATATATATCTGTACATATTGTAAATGTGTGTTCATTTTGACGTAGTAATTCATATAGGTATGTATTACTCACCCTTTCACATATGTTTACAAATGACTACAACTACCATGATGCCCTGCTTTTGTCTATGCAAAACAATAGTGCAATGTGATGTAGCTCATCCTCTCTTTCCTTTCACATATGCACAAAAGTAAAACTTTTATGTAGTTGTCACTCACCATTTCATGGTATGTATTAAATTTGTATCTGCTGTGTTGATCCAGTATGTTGTTACCTTCTTGTTTCTCCATTGAATTAATCTACTTGATTGCATAGTTCATAGTATGTGTATTCCAAGTTTTCCAATCATGTTTCTGAGGCATGCTGATTATAAGAAGTACAATACAGACCATTTTTTTGTAATTAATATTAGGACCAACACCCTGGGTCAATGGACAACCATCTACAAACGAACACACCTCCACTCCAGGCCAGGATCAAGCTTTCAGTGAGGACACAACTCCTGCAAATCTGGATGATGAGGGGATGCCTGGTCCATCTGGTCTGTTTGGGCAGATAGCCCCAGTGAGTCACACTCAGCTCCAACCTACACTTCCCACCCTAGCTACTACAACAATTCAGCCTATGGATACACTCACTTCCTGTGTCCAGAGGAACACAACTGCCCTCTTGTGCCCCTGTACCCCCAGTTGTGGCTACTGCTGAGCAGCTACCACCACCACTACCTACAGTTGTGCCAGGTTCCAGTGGGATGGGCCACACTGCTTCAGGGCACAAGGTGTAGTGGGGGCAGGGGAAATGGAAGGAAATCAGTGGACCAGAAAAGTGAGGCCACTAGTATCATTGTCATCTAGACCACCATTGACTGAGCCTTTGGGGCACAGCAGCAGTCCCAAGCCGTGATGGGCTAGGTCCTAACAGAGATCTGGGACCTTAAGCAGATGCAGAGGAAGCACATTCTTGAGCTGAAGAATCACAATTCCCATTTGTGCTCCATGACTGGGGTGAAGTTTAACATTGATTACCACATGTGCAGAGATTTTTCTATACCATCTACCCCTGTCTGTGGCCCTTCAACATTAGTACAAAATACACCTTCGTCAGCCACAGACAGTCCCTGCCACAACAGGATAATGAACCACCCACCCCAGTCCCTGTACCTGTGCACCCCAGGAAGAGATGTTCATCTGGACCACCAGCAAAGGATGGCAAAACCTCCACTACCCCATCCAAGAGACACCAAACCTAGTTTCCTCCAGTGTGTGTCTACCATTCCCTCTGTGCACTATTTCATGAACACACTTACCTTTTTTGAGGAAAGTTGTATTTTGTACATTGGACTCCAAATAACAACAAATTATTAGGGTCCTCATTTACAAGACCCTAGGGCCACCGGAGCATCACTTTTTGCAACATTCCAGTGGTGCTGTGCAGTGCACCATATGTACAAGGCAGCATTAAGCCACTTTTCCTGGCTTAATGCAGCCTTGTAGATATGGGCCACCCTGACACAGTTTTCCGCAGCTAAGGGACGTGCAATGGGTATTGCTGTATGCCTTTTGACACTGCCTCAGATTCATAAGAAAAAACAAACCTGAGGCAGTGGCAAAAACGTATAACCAGGGTAGGCATTAGAGTGGCACAATGAGGAAAAATACCTTGTTTTTTGCTCTTTCTATGTGTGCTGCATTCTGCACCACACATGGAAGGAGTAAATTACTGATAAAGATGTTTTTGTGGAGGAAGGTATCCCTTCCCGCACAAAACAATCTCCCCTGCAATGCAGCCATCCGTGCACCATGGCGCAAAGGTAGCTGCATTAGAACTAGGCAGTTGATTTAGTGCTGGGGAAAAACTGGGATTCACCGTATTATTTTAATTATTGCACATCCTTAAATTTTGGAAATGATGCAGCTCCACACAGCAAGATTGCTTGCGGCACCATGCTGTACCATTTCCTTGTAGATGAGGACCATAGTTTCATCCACCATGATGGACTTTAGTTTTTTGTTCTTGTTCTTTTTCATCCTGGTTTCAAATACATTGCACTCATTTTCCAAAAATACAAATTCACATAAAACAATGTCAAAGACAGATGTTGTATTTTTTGTGGCAATTCCCTGTCTATGTCCTCTGTACACCATCATTATTTAAACCTGTTAAACAATATTGTTCTAAAACAAACAATACCAACTTGGTAATATGTTTCACATTTAAAAACATATTGAAAAAGAAACAATGAAATCACAATGTATTGGTGCCATTTGTAGGTAACAATTCTGTGGCAAAATGGAATATACTTTTCATAGACCATGCAGAAGCCAGTCTGTGCCATTTAGAAGTTGACACTCCAGAACCTTGACACCATGGAAGAAAGGGAATATTTCATAAAACAAAATTAAATAGGCCAACTATTATTGATTCACTGGAGACAGATATCATGCCCCCACAACAGGAATCCTACATTATTAACACCAATAGTCTACATAGTAGCAGTTACAAAAAATTAGGCCATGTGACCATTTCAGGACATTGTGGTAGTATATCGTGCAATGTCAAAACCACCATTCAGTTCTGTGATAAAAAAAAGTTAATTTAACAAATGAGGCAACACATCAAAAGCTTTCTACATGGAATTAAATTTAAAGATATAGCCAATGTGAAGAGACACTAGTATGCTATTGCTTGGCATATGCATGTGGTTTAGCAAGTTAAGAAGCACATATTGCCTTGATGGCAACACCCAACAGAAAACAGGTCTGATATAACCTCAAGAACTTCCATTCAATCAAAGTGCAGGCTGTCTACATACACAGACTGTCCATCTGAAGTGGGTATCTGTCCCAGGATTAACCTACATTCACTTCATACTTTCCAACAATGACAAATCACTGCAAATGTCACAACTTTGAAATGTCCAAATGAAGATGACATGGTGAAGGATCCTAAAACAGAATAGCAAAGGAAATTTATGATTTCACATATTAAGTTTGACTCAAATGATAAGTTAGGAGGACACAAGTACTTAGCACAAGCAAAGTTAATCTATGCCAATAGTCACAGTAGTCAATGTAGGGAACTTTGATCCAGAAACAGTTTTGCCTTGGACTTTACCAAACTGACCATTCCCACCAAATTACCAGCACAGACTGATATGTTCTGTATTGTCACAGGTTTTTCGGACATTGGATGTTAAAATATTTAAGGTTAGACTTACACTCAGGTGAAGAAGTGGTCAATAACATCTTGACATCAGTCAATTCCTTGCTGTCTACTACTGTCCTCTTCATCAGGTATTTTGACATTCTGTGCAGGGAAGAGAAGTGACCTGCTGCTTGTGTGAGGAATACCGGCATAAGAGACTATGGCCCTCATTCCAACCGCGGCGGGCGGCGGTCGCCGCCCTCCGCGGTTGGAACCGCCATATGGCCGCTCCGCGGTCGAAAGACCGCTGGGGCCATTCTGACTTTCCTGCTGGGCCGGCGGGCGCTAGCCAAAATAGCGCCCGCCGGCCCAGCGGGAAAGAGGCCTGCAACACTGAAGCCGGCTCCGAATGGAGCCGGCGGTGTTGCAGGTGGTGCGACGGGTGCAGTTGCACCCGTCGCGCTTTTCACTGTCTGCTAGGCAGACAGTGAAAAGCATACTGGGGCCCTGTTAGGGGGCCCCTGGACACCCGTTCCCACCAGCCTGTTCCTGGCGGTAAAAACCGCCAGAAACAGGCTCGCGGGAAGGGGGTCAGAATCCCCATGGCGGCGTTCGCCCAGCCGGGGGAAATCCGGCGGGAAACCGCCGGACCCAGTTTTCCGACCGCGGCTTTACAGCCGCGGTCGGAATGGGCAATGAAGCACCGCCAGCCTGTTGGCGGTGCTTTAGTCGTCCGTGGCCCTGGCGGTCTTGGACCGCCAGGGTCAGAATGACCCCCTATCTGTCCCAGGGTACATAGGGCCATGAAAGGAGGCCCATTTCATCTGCAGCCCATTGGGGCTTTAAATTCAAGTTGGTGTTCCCCCTGTGTGGGAAGAGAAGTGACCTGTTACCAGCATAAGGGACTGCCTGTCCCAGGGTATCTAGTGCCGTGAGAGGATGCCCTTTCCATCTACAGCCCATCGAGTCTTTAAATCCAAGTTGGCATCTCTGCTGCACGGGAAGGACATAGGCCAAGCATGGGTGAAGGCCAGGCCAAGGGCAGGCCCATCCGCGCCCTTCAGTGCCAGGAAAAGGCAGGGCAGGGCCACCCCCTTGTCTGGATGTTTCAAACTTATATGTATGATTGTCTTTGTACTGGGAGAGCAACATCACATTGCTTTGCCTTTGTCATGCTGTACAGAAGCATTTCTCGGGGTTGAGATCGTGAAACGGAAAGCTTCAGAGCCTCTAAGTACCTCAAATGCCAAGGTAAAGCTGGCTAACAAACATGCTGCGGACAGATTGTGCATTCATTGATATTCACAATCTCATTGAAGAAGTGGAGGAAATCTTAAATTAGGAGGGAGAGCGAGCAGTGGCAAAGAACGGTGAAAATGGAAAAGCAAATTCCTGTTAAAAAGCCGAAAGCAAGCAACGTGCCCTGTCCACAACCCACAGGTTATAGTTCAGACCACTACTAGTGTCACAGAAAATGAATTAGTAACTGATTTGATAAGCCAGACTTTGCCTAGTAAGAATCATGTATCCTAGAAGGGTGGTGTGGATGCAGTGGATTCAGTGGGTATCAAAACGATGTATGAACCTGTTGTATTGTGTAATAATCACTTTTCCCCATTATCGAATCTGGAGGACGATTCTTCTTCTAAGCTTTGCCGTGAGGCACCGGCCCATATTAAATGCCCAGAGAATATTCTTTTAACTATAATTATTGACAGTTTGTGAAAGGGGCTATGTGACCGGAGGACCTCCCTTCAGAAGTGTAATCAAATGGTTTTATATGAAATAAACAGAGATCTGATGGGCGAACTTCGGAAAATCACGGATGTATTACAGAGCATTTGTTAGCATTAAGAGGGTGAACAAACTCACTCTGTACCCTCAATGACGATGACTCAGAGGCCTCAAACTAAATACTGGGTAGTGGAGGCACCAACATTCAACAGTAATTGTGGGTCAAATTCTGTTATTACTCCTTTGGTTCGTCCTAGTAGAACAAGGAATGACGCTGCTGCACCAGTGGGTTTAGATAAAGGGGTAGTGAGAATCTGGGGCTGCTGGTTGTACTGGGACATGTGGAAAGCTCTGGCCAGAAACATTTTGTTGGCAGCCATGAAGATGTTCCTTATGTAGTCCGTGAGAAAAACACAGAATTCTGTACCATCAGGCCGTAGAGGACTTATAGGTAGCCGGAGTTAAAACACTGTTCAGTCTATATGATTAAGGTGCCACTAGCTTCTAATGCCTTTAAGGAATCTCCGGACTTTCTGGTAAACAAAGTAATACATTGGATTAGAATACATAGGCAGTGGCTCTCAGTTGTGCACCTGGATATTTTTGACGCCCAGCGATTTCATCTCCCAGGGTTTTTAATGATGTCATAGATTTGCAGCTGAGGGATGCTAACTTGGTGGATGGCCCATACTTTTCCACCCCTGGGTTGTAAGATTACATTTAAAAGCCTAACACCTAACTACCAGGATGGGAGATATTATCTATCTACCCACCAATCTTTGCCCAGAATGGCTCAGAGGCAATAAGGGTGCATTGAGTCACAGAAGAAAGGACATAGAGTTGCTGCTGCCTGAGAGGAAACAGTAAGGTCCCCCTTAAATAATGTTGATTCACTGACTGTTTATCCAACTAATATCCTTAATGGTGTTGAGAGCCAGGAACCTCTGCCCGGCAATTCTGGTTATCCTAGATGTGGATCCCTTCTTAAAAGACAACATGTAGTAAAGGTGGTAGGAGTGAAGTTTAAGAACTCTCTAACACTATTAATAATAATCTGTCTGTAACAAGTTTTGACCTAGTGTTAGTAGACCCCAGCACTGCTGGAGCTGATGAAGGGAGGGTTGATGAGGGTACCCAGAGGCATGATACTGATGGTGTGTATGAACTATCATCTAATGTAACTGTAGAGAATTTATACTTTTTCCTTCCATGGAATGTAGCAGGATTATGAGGTAAACTGATGGACTCTGCTAGGGCTTCCTTTTTCAGGCTTTTTTACAGAATTTCACTGCCAGAAACCTGGTTATTAGGCAAGACGTTTATGGAGGGGTATTCCAACTATAATCTGGGAGTGGTACTTTCTAAGGTGAGTCCCCCGTCAGGAGGTTTATTGATTTGTGTGAAAATCATGCCAAACATTACTATAAAATAAAGTAAAATAGGTTGTAATGACATTCTTGGCCTGTGTATCAAGGGGCTAAAAGGAAATAGTGTATATGAATTTAGGGCCTCATTACAACATTGGCGAGCGGCAACCGCCGCCCGCCAAGTTGTAACCACTGTGCGGCCGCCAATGCGGCCGCACTCCCGCGGTGCCCATTTTGACATCCCCGCCGGCCCAGCGGGGATGTGGGCCGCAACATGGGAGCCAGCTCCAAATGGAGCTGGCGGTGTTGCGGCCTTGCGGCGGGTGCAGTTGCACCTGTCGCGCTTTTCACTGTCTGCAGAGTAGACAGTGAAAAGCCGCATGGGGGCCCAGGGGCCCCGTTACTCTCTGTAAAGGCTGGCAGCGCTGCCCTGCGGATTACAACCGCAATGGCCATTGTGGCGGAAAACCTCCGGACCCGGTGGTGCAACCGCGGCGCTTCAGCCGCGGTCGTAATGTCCCTGGAAGTACCGCAAGCCTGTTGGTGGTGCTTCCGTCATTTCAGCCCTGGCGGTCCCGTACCGCCAGGGTTGAAATGACCCCCTAAATATGTATAATCTCCCTATACTAAGGAACAATGAATCATCAACTTTGAAAATGGTAGCCCAGCATCTACATGAGTGCCCCAATAAACCTTTTATTATTTTGGCAGGTAATTTGAATGCTACATATGAGCCATTGTGTAGTTTATCGACTAGTACAGAAGGGGAAGATGGAATAAGGGGCATGCCACAGGTTGAGGCTAGTCCGCGAATGAACTGGTCACCATTTGCATTTCAATTGGTCTCCCTTACTTTGGCATACGGTCTACATGCCTGTAATCATAAATTTGCCTCAGACTCTAATCTTGCCCCTACATTTAAATGGAAATGCAGTGAGAGTCATATGGATTATATAATTTATTATATTTATTTGTGGCCCCTGCCCATGGACTTTGAGATACTTTACTGGAATGATAGCAATCACAATGCTCTAGTGCTGACCCTTGGGAAAAATCAATTTATCTCAGGAATTGATATAGCTCCTTATTCTCAGATTCCTAATTCTCTGTCAATTAATAGGAAAGCAATCAAATGGCAAAAGATTAGACTCTGTGTTCCCAAACTAACACAAATATATGTGCCTTTCAATTGTATTTTGAGACCTTTCTGTGATCAACCAATAAGCAAGATTTTAATGGATAAGTAACATGATGATTTGCTTCTGGTATTATATCAATTGTGCATGAAACAAATCTCTTCTACCTAGGAAAGAATAGTATACCAGCTCCAATCATGGTATTCAAGCAAATGCCATAAAGCTCAACTAACTGAGGTTATTAAGCAAGGTAATCGTGTAAAGATCAAGCAATGTCATATAGATTATAAAAAGCTAATAAAGAATAATACGCGAGAATAGATAGACACTAATTGGTTGGCTTTCTGAGATGCTTTGAAGAAGAGAGAACAAAATCCATTCTGGCAGATCTTTGGGCATAGTGACTCATTGACTTCTAGCCCACTGAATATTCAGTGCAGCCACAGCAGTGGGTGGAACAGTTCACAAACATATGTATGGCTCCCCCTAATACTGGTGAATTGAAAGTAAACAAGAGGGAGCCAGAGAGCATAGGAATTGAGTTTTCCCATCCCTTCTTAATTGAGAATACATACAAGGCAATATTGTTTCTCTGTTCCTGGTAAAGACCCTGGTCCAGACAAGATTCCTGGTTATCTTTATCGGATGGAACATGAGATCTGTGCCCATATATAAATGCTCTTTCAAATTCTATACTGAGAGGTGGTACCATTCCAGCCTCATGACTTTCAGGGAGGGTTCTATATGAAAGGAGAAAGACTACACATGGTTGATAACTTTGACTACTTGAGGGTACAGGTAGATAAAACTGTCAACGTCAGGACAGTACGCGCTCTACGGGCGACTAAAATGCAAAAACCCAGTCTTTATGCAAGAGCATAATTCATGCATTGTGTTTATATGCAGTATGTTAACCTTTTGCATTGCAGACTTTCACCTTGAAAAAAACACTATTAATGATGTTTGCAATAACTGTTCATTTGCAAGGTATTGCTGCAGGCTTACTGAGTGTGTTAGGGTGTGGTCCCTTTCTAGGACCTTCTAGAAGCTTTCCCTGCAGCATGACTGGGTGTGGTTTGTGGGCTGGGCCAGACTTTATATAAGGGAGCCAGCCCAGCTCCACGTGCTCACTATTCAGAGGTCCTGGTGCAGAGCAGCAGCAACTTCCTGAGCTCCTGTTCCGGAGGCCTACCTTGATGTTCCAGGCCTGCCCCGCATTATATTGGTGATCCTTGAGCAAGGTGGTATGGCGGAGGTCGGGCTGGGCCTCCGACCCCGTTCTCAAAGACTCTTGAGTTTTTGGGCCTACTGGTGAAACTTTCAGAGTGCGCGATTCATTGCTCTCATGTAAACCTTGGCATTCTGGTCGGCAACAGCTTGCACAATCATTTCATGGCATTTGCATATTCTTGTTTGAATTGGCAGTGTGCGCGATTCATTTCTTGCATGGAAACTTGATGTTCCGATCGGCAAACAGCTTGCATGAATATTTCATGGCATTCGCATAATCTTGTTCGAATCGGCAGTGTGCGCGATTCATTTCCCGCAGTTAAAACTTGATGTTCAGATCGGCAACAGTGTGCACAATCATTTCATGGCATTTGCATAATCTTGTTCGAATCGGCAGTGCACGCGATTCATTTCCCGCATTTAAAACTTGATGTTCAGATCGACAACAGTGTGCACGATCATTTCATGGCATTTGCATAATCTTGTTCGAATCGGCAGTGCACGCGATTCATTTCCCGCATTTAAAACTTGATGTTCAGATCGGCAACAGTGTGCACGATAATTTCATGGCATTTGCATAATCTTGTTCGAATCGGCAGTGTGCGCGATTCATTTCCCACATTTAAAACTTGATGTTCAGATCGGCAACAGTGTGCGCGATCATTTCATGGCATTTGCATAATCTTGTTTGAATCAGCAATGTGCGCGATTCATTTCTAGCATGTAAAATTTGACGTTTAGATCTGCAACAGTGTGCACATTCATTTCATGGCAATTAAAACTTTGGTGTGTTGTGTTTGTTGAGGTGCACAAATTTATCCCGAGCTTTTGGATTTCCTCTGAAGATGCTTAATTCAAAATGTGACATTCTTTGTGCATATTAAGTCCCTAGTACAATTCCAATTGTTTTCCAGGGAATGTTTCAGATAACCTTGTGTCTTCCTGTAAAAATGCAATGTTTGTTCTGAAACATTATTCTAGAAGGTTCTTGTATTCTAGACAGTATGTGATATTTCATGAAAAGCTCATATGAAACATTGTATTAACCCATTCTTGATTTTTCCAGGTACCTAGATTTTTTGAGTCCTAGTTGGAATCTAGTTATAGGCCATTCATGTTTCTTCAGTATAGATTGTTATTTCATGTTCCGAGTATCATTGAACTCTAGATTCAACAGAGTGTTATTTCATGTTCCGAGTATCATTGAACCCTAGATTCAACGGAGTGTTATTTCATGTTCCAAGTATCATTGAACCCTAGATTTAACAGAGTGTTATTTGATGTTCCGAGTATCATTGAACCCTAGATTCAACAGAGTTTTTATGAAAATGAATGTGATTACATCTTGATATTCTGTTGTTTAACCTTTTGCTTCCTACAGGTCTCCATCCCAGCTGTTCCCTACTCAATCCCCTTTTCCCCCACTTGGACTCTCTCAGGCTCTGTGATTTTTTCTATCGGAGCTTTGGAGCTGTCTGGTGGTGGACATGTTGGGAATGTGCGCAGGCCCCGAGGATCTGGTCTCCCTGACAAAAACTATGAGTTGGAAGTCACATATAATGAAATCAGAACTTACACTTTTGCATAGTGCTGCTTCCCTGGCTAAATCCTATAAAGCAACTACTCCCAAATCAATTTCCCCTGCTATAGAAATTATGACAAGGTGCACTCTGCTTCTTTGTATGCTGTGGAACTATGAGGGATGGGGAATCTCAAAGGGTTGACAGCTAAAGAGAATAGTTTTATTAAGTGTTTATTTAATCTCCCAAATAGTGCCCCAACTATTCTCCTTTTTGTTGATACTGGCTTGCATAGGATTAGGGATGTGGCAGGACTTAAGGCTTTATTGGATAAGGTTATGGTCAATATCCGAATTAGCCCCTTATAAACTAATTTGTCTGAAGTCATGGCCCATAGAAGAAGTTCTATAATTTCTCAGCTCCAGTTTATCAAAGAACATATGGGACTCATTGGTTTGGGCAATTATTAGACTGACTTATATATTAATTGACCAAAATGCTAAGTAACTAGTTCAAAAGAAATATTGGGAGTGGTTAAATGGCCAGAACACCAGACCGTGAGGCCTGCTAGAAATATTTCTGACCTTTAAACGTAGGCCTACATTTGAACCACATATGGATATGTATGGGGCGTGGCTAGCCGGCCATCATGGCCGACACGTAGCTCCACATATGCCCAAACTGAATCCTGTATACAGTACCCGCATTGGGCCCAATTGATCCCCCTTCCGGTGGAGTGCAGGGCAAGACTGGTGTCAGGCCCAGCCCATCAGCGGCACAGAGAGCGGTACTGGCCGTGATCGCTCACAGGGTCCCTGTGAGAGCCACAATGTTAATCAAGGGGCTGTTGCCAAATGGTCAGCCGGCTATGAAGCGAGTGCTACCAGGGGCTGATACGAGCAATGCCGGGGGGGGCTTTCATATGTTCAGTGAAAGCCTGCCGGCCCAAATGGTGCACTGCAAGCATGACTCTGCGCGCTGCCCAGCAGCCCCCCGGGGAGACAGAGAGGCCTGGCCAGGAGACGCAGTTGAAACAGCACATTGGAGCAGTGCAGGGGACCTCCCCTCATTCTGAGACCGTGGGGGCAGACAGACAAAGACGAGTGAGGCCTATCTGGTGCCTAGTGTGGCCTGTGTGCAGCACCAGGGATGCTGCTGACCAGGTCTTCCTCGTGGACGCCAAGGGATCATGGTGGCTGGCCCATGGCCTCACCGCACTGGAGAACAGAGGAGACCTATGGACGCACTGATAGTATGGTGTAACAGCTGGGTGGTGCTGTGTCCTCTCTGTATGTAGCCATGAGGGCCTGACTGGGGTATGGCCCTTTGGCCGTTACCCGGGTATGTATTGGTACACTTCACCTGGCTGGCCCAGATGTGGAACAAGAGGTCATCGGCCTGGCCTACCAGGAATCCCACCTACCAGGGATCATACGCGGGTTGGGGCTGACTGACACAAGGGGAGGCCCGATACGAGTCTTGGGGAACACAGAGGGATGTGTGGAGTTTCCACCCCTGCCCTGGACCCGGTGTGACTCATTACTGGTCTGGCGGTCTGCTCCTGAGTGTCCTGTGGGTACCCTCGCCTTGGGAGTCTAAGTGGTAGGGTGGAGGGAGTCAACTGAGCTCAGGCCGAGCGTGGTCGGGACTTGTGACTTGGTGAGGCCACTATTTCTGTGTCTTGCCCTCCCCTTGCCTGTGAACCAGTGGGGATCTGGCATCCAGGGGGGCCCACTGGTCCTTGGGCAGGGTAGCCAACATTGGTGGCAAATGGCTGTCCCCCTCTCTTGGCAGAAGGGAAGACTAAGATTGGTGGCAAGAGGCTGCACCCCCTGCTAACTGACCACTTGCCTGTCTCTAATTGAGCATTGAATAGCATGTCCCTCAGGCCGGGCATGGAGTGCTGGACCTGTGACTGGATGGGATTGATGACCAACCGGGACCCCGTCTGTTGAGTGTACCTGTCTCTCTGCCTTGCTGTCCTGCAGACCACGGCTGCTGGTGGAGGATGGCGTTTGCCAAACCCAGTGAAGAACAGACTGGGAGACCTGTGGGGAACCTCTGCTTATGTTACTGAGGACCACCAAGGGTAAACCGAGGGCTAAATCCCAAGGACAACGCCAGATGAATGTGCTAGACCAGCCAGAGGTGATGGAGCGGGAGACTGATGAGGAATCCCAGCAGTCCTCCTTACAGTGTACCCTGGATAAGATCCTAGGGACCATTGAGGACTCTAAGGTGCGAAATTGGCCAAGTGTCCATTGAACTGAGACTGCTGAGAGCCAACCACCAGAAACTGTCTGACAGGCTTCGGAATACTGAAAATACCATAGCCGACCTGAATCCTTCCCACCAAGCCATGAAAGCTCAACATACGCAGCTAACTGACCAGGTCCACCACTTGGAACGCAGGGTGGAGGACGCAGCTGCCACAATAATGTGCTTATAACTGGCCTTCCTGAGGGTAACAAAGGTATGAACATAGTGGCTTACTTGGAGCAGTGGTTGAACTAAGTGGTGGCACTGGTGCAACTTACCCCTTTTTTTGCATTAGAGTAGGCACACCATATGCCAGCCAGGCCTCCAGCCCCAGGCTGCCCAACCCGACCAGAGGTAGCAAAGCTACTATACTACAGAGACGTACTGCTGCAGCAAGAGAGGTGGGCCCCTCCAAGATGGGTAATGGACAAGTGACCCTATTCCCAGAATACACGGCTGAAGTCCAAACCTGATGGGCCTTTTACTAGGACGTGACGTGAGTACTCCGAGAGAAGGGTATCCGGTACTTGCTCATATTTTTGGCCAGACTAAAGGTGATCTTGGATGATCACACCCATGTTTACCAAACACCGGAGGATGTCTGGGCCTGCTTGGTGACTTATAAATGGGGCAAGGCTGACCCGGAGCATATGGAGAGGAAGCCCTTGTGGAACCGCAAAAAGCTCTGCAGATCGCACAGTTGGCTCTGCTCCCAACGGATGTCCAAGCTCACTCTGGCACAGAATGAGACAGATTGGAGAGTGACATTGAGAGCAGCGTTGATGCTGTAGGACCCTACACTGCTGGACGACAGCAGAGAAGGTGACTCCAAGCAACCGGAACTCTCCATTGATTTCAGACTCTCTCCAAGCTGATAAAGCTCCAGTGGTGACACCTCTAACGGCAGATGATATTGTGTAGTTACCGACTCCACGGCTCCTGCACTAGTAATTAGCCCTACGATGGAATCCTTTGCCAATCATTGGGCTGTAGTGGCCACTACTTCCCCCACCTTTTGCCACACTTCGCAGCTGATGGTGGGATTGCAACGTGACTTGACTCATTTGTTATGTTTTATTTCCATGGGTTATGCAACTGGCTGCTGCGGGTCTGCCCTGGGGTGGGGGTGTTGGTCCATTTGCTTGTTTGTAAGTTTGCACCTGTGTTTCCTTCCATTGTGAAATTGGTGGGGGGGAGGGGGATAGGAGACAGGGGGTTGAGGGCAGAGACCCCCATGCTACTATCTTATGCCGCTCTTCATGCCGTTACCCAGGCACTCGCTGACTATAAGCTGATGACATGAAATAACCAGGGCTTAGGGTCAGCTACAAAGTACCATAAGATTCTAGCTTACCTTAAAAGGCATGGCGTTCACATAACCATACTCTAAGAAACTCACATCACTGCACGAGAAGCCAAACGCCTGCGATGCTGGTGGAGGGGCCAAATATGCACCACTACGTATTCAGCATTTGCATGGAGTGCACTAATATGGGGGAGGACCGGGGTCCGTTTTGAGGCCATCATTACAGACATAGATGAAGAAGGCCGCTAAGACTTGGTGGAGGGCAGGTTCCATGGTAAACATGTGATTCTGGGTTGCATATGCACCAAATCAGGACCTAGTCCCATTCTTCCACACCCTATCGGACAGGCTAGCTCGATTTTCTGGGGGTTGCCACTTCTGCTGGGTGGGGATTTTAACTGTAACTAGATGTGGTTTTGGACCGCTACATGCCTCCATTACATGGAGCTGTGACCAATAAAACAGTGAAGGGCTTGACTGACTGGGTTGACCACTGGGATCTGGTGGACCCCTGGCATGTTCAGCACCCGCAGGATAGGGATTATTCCTACTATTTGGGACTATACCACATCTACACCAAATTAGATCACTTTATGTGCACTAAATCCCCTAGCTCAAATACTATACACACTGAATAGTTAGGGCACACCCTGTTGGACCGTAGTTGATTATTATTGACGTGGGGCTGTACGTATGATGGACCCTCCCATGCCCACATGGTGGCTTCAGCCCCTGACCCTGGAGGATGCCGCATTTCGAGACTCCCCTAAAACCCACCTACTGCAATGCATTACTACCAATTCCAAGACCTCTGCAACCCATAGTACACTGCATGAACCAGACTGTAGGAATCAGGGACACGCTTGAATGTTAACTAACACAGTTGGTGGCCGAGGTCCATGATAGAGACAATGAACATGGAACCAACCAGGAGGCCCCACTATGACTCCTAGATGCGTGAGAGGCATGTAATGTGACTTTGGAAAGAATGAGGAGTCATGACTATCGAAAATACCGGAATATGATACATGAGGAAGATGTAAAGTTAGACAGGTTACTAGTCTGGCTGGTTCATTCCGACAATGGGAACAACCCTATCACCAGCTTATATACGGCAGGTGGGACACATTTATATTACCTTAAAAGTATAAATACTGCATTTAAGACCTACTATATGTCCCTTTACAAACAACCAAAAGACCTGTTGTGGACAATGTTAGAGTGTCATCTGGAGGCCCTTCTGCTGTGATCTCTCGGGCAGGAGTTGGTGCCCATTGGGCAAACCAATTACCATAGAGGAGATCAGGACAGCCATTAAACAGTTGGCGCCTGGCAAAACGTCAGTATCCGATGAACTCCTCATGAAGTTCTATAAGACCTATTCTGAAGTACTGGAGCCCAAACTAATGTGCTTGTACGCGGAGGCATATGAGAGGGGCATACTCCCAGAGACAACAAAAGAGGCACTAGTGATACCCCTGCTTCAAACCAAATCTAAGGAGACCACGGTGACTGATTATCGATCACTATTCATACTGAACTGCGACTTCAAGTTACTGAGTAAGATTCTGGCAAACCGACTACTACCCCTACATGCAACAGCTCATACATGAAGACTAAAACAACTTAATTCCTACTCACAACACTGCCCTTAACCTCCAGGGGCAGTACTAACTCCTCTATGCTCCAAGGGACTTATAATATCCCAACGCAATGCTCATGTCAGTTGACTTGGAGAAAGTGTTTGATTCCCTGAGGTGGAGTTACCTGAAAGCAGTAATGAGCTGGCTGGGGCTGGGCACTTGATGGGTGCGATGGGTGGACCTACTATACTGCCACCCCATTGCATGGGTGAGGGCGGGAACAATGATATCTGATATTTATGAAGGATTTTGTGGCATCAAACAGGGCTGCTCCTTCTAGCCATTTTGTTTCACCATCCCCATCAAGCCTCTAGTGGCGCAGTTCTGAAAACATGGCCAGGACACTGGGGTGGTGGATAGCGATCCTAACTACATCATCTAATTTTAAGTGGACAACCTGTTGGTTTATTTATGCAATGGGGATATGGGGACCCTACTGGGCTCTACTATTACCTCAAGAACTTGGCTGCTCCTCAGGCTTAAAGGTGAATAGAAATAAAGCATGCCTGTTCCCTTGATTGCAGGGACTGTCTGTCCTGCTGCCTGCCCCCGACATACCTTGCTCCCATCATGCATTTAAATACCTGGGGATACAAATATTCCATGACCTTGTGGACCTCTGGAATGGAAATTTAGGTAAAGCTCTCAGTTCCTTGAAATCCAGTGTGGTGTTCTGGCACTCCCTCAAGCTCCATCTGATGGTGTAGATAGCACTTTCCAAAATGATCATGTTGCCCTTTCTACTATATTTTGTTGCTAATCTCCCAGCGAACGTCCCAGTGCACTTGTTTAAAGACCTTAATGCACTCCTTAGAGAATTGATATGGGACAAAGGTAGCAAAACAACATCCTTGTCCACTCGCTGTCGCCTCACGGAGGAGGGGGGATTAGGGGTGCCAGTCTTTGAATTATACAATTTAGCAGCCCGACTTCAATGGATAGCAAAGTGGTAAGCAGATAGAAACCTTCCTGAGCTGGACCCAGCGGGTGGAGAGACCGGCAGAGGCTTATTGATGACCATTCTATTAGATCACAGGATCTATACCCCTGCCCCACCCATGCTACTGACTGTTGCGTAGACCTGCTGGAGGAGGGGACTATGGCGCACTAGGGTGAGGGTCACGTATGTAGCTGGTCTGCCACTGGTGAGTGTTCCTCATAGTGCACGGATGGATGTCTTCATCACCAGAAAGATGGAACCCTAGACAGCAGTAGGGTTGGAGACATTGGTTGATTTCTTTCAATCTGGTATCCTTGTCCCATTCCGGGACCAGATGGAGCAGACCTGTCTCCCGATGGGGCAGTTCCTCAACTGTAATGCACTGACCAGTTCCGTGAGGGACCTGTGGGACACAGTGAATGCAGAACCCGCCATGTATCTCCTGATCAAGGGAGAAGGCTTGCATTTGGTCACTTGCCACTATATGACCTTAAATGAGGCAGCCATGAAGTAATTAGATGCACTTAGGACACGCTGTGAGACAGTTCTGGGTAGAGGGATCACAGGCTCTGAATGGAAGAAAGTCCTAGCTTATCCCCATAGGGTCTCTCGCAACTCTCGGTTTAAATACCTACAATAAACTACACCCACAGGACATACTTAACACCACATAGGCTCAATACCATCAACGGAGGTGAACCCAAAGGATTCCCCCAATGCAATGTTTTGGACCCAGACTTTTATCACATGACTTTGGATTGCCCCTTCTTGCAATACTTCTGGAATGTGGTCCTGGGAAGACTTAGGGGCATATTTATACTCTGTTTGCGCCGGATTTGCGTAATTTTTTTTTACGCAATTCCGGCGCAAAACTAACTCCATATTTATACTTTGGCGTTAGACCCGTCTAGCGCCAAAGATCTTGGAGTTTGCGTCATTTTTTAGCGTGGACACCTTCCTTGCGTTAATGATATGCAAGGTAGGCGTTCCCGTCTAAAAAATGACTCCGAGGCATGTGCGCCGTATTTATACTCCCGGGCAAAAATGACGCCCGGGAGTGGGCGGGTAAAAAAAAATGACATCCAGCCGCTTTTGCGTCATTTTTTAGCGCCTGGTCAGGGCAGGCGTTAAGGGACCTATGGGCTCGGAAGGAGCCCAGAGGTGCCCTCCCATGCCCCCAGGGACACCCCCTGCCACCCTTGCCCACCCCAGGAGGACGCCCAAGGATGGAGGGACCCATCCCAGGGAACTTAAGGTAAGTATTTTTTTTTATATTTTTTGTGGCATAGGGGGGCCTGATTTGTGCCCTCCTACATGCCACTATGCCCAATGACCATGCCCAGGGGACATAAGTCCCCTGGGCATGGCCATTGGGCAAGGGGGCATGACTCTTGTCTTTGCCTCAGACCGACTTGCTCCATTCTTTGACGCCCAAGCTCCATTTTCCCCTACGCCGGCGCTGCCTGGTGTGGGTCATTTTTTTTTACGCACGCCAGTCAGCTCCGCCGGCTAACGTCATTCCATAAATAAGGCGCCCACATGGTGCTTTGGAATGGCGTTAGCCGGCATTAAATTTTTTGATGCACAACTGCGTTGGCGCAGTTGTGCGCCATAAATACGGCCCTTAGTGACACCTTGGGCCAACCACTCATGAATAATCCCTCCTATTATCTACTGGGCCTGTTTCCCAGGCCGACCTCCAGGAAAGTTGGGAGTAGATTCCTAGACTTGGCCTTGGTGCTAGCTAAATGCTGGCTGCCATGGCCTGGAAGTCCGCCACAGGCCTGACACTTGAGGCGTGGGGAAGGGACATGTCGAAATAGACACAAGTTGAAGAGCCAGCATTACAGAGAGAAGAGGCATGTGGGGTACGAGCCTGCCCCATTGCCCCCCTGTGGACTGACGTGGTAGATGCCTGGGAACTAAGTGAGTGGGTCCCAGACCAGGCGGAAGAAGAAGAGATGTCCGCTGCAGACAGGGCCTGATCCAGCCCCTGGGCTGGGGGGAACCCTCATAGAGGGACCACCACATTGATACACCAGCAGTACACATCACAACGTCAGGTGAACATGGCGGACAAGCAGTAACCCTCCAAACCATGTTGCTTCCCAATATGACGGTAACTCCTGGAGGAGCTGGATGCTCCCCCTTCTGGAGAGACGTGGTGGCTTTTCGACCTGTGCAGACACCCTGGACCGACGCGATACCCCTCCGACACCAACTAACCCCTGCCATCATAACTATTCATACATTATCCTGAAATGATGGGACACACAGGTGCCATGTTCAGAGTTTATTTAGTTTAAAATGAATATTATGGTATGTAAGATATTTGGCATGCAAGTAATTCTGAACTACTCTGATCATGAGACTCTTCGAATGTGGGCCTATTTTTCCCACCAAGAGCACCTTGGGATAATGATCCTTCTCAGAATGGAGATATATTATTATATTACAAGCAAATAAGTTGTATGATGTATTATGCTTGAAAATGTAAATAAACAGAGTTAAAAAAAAAGAAATATGGATGTGTATGTCCCGCTACTAGCTCATACATTGCTAAAACATGAGGGTGGGAACACTGTTGGTCAATGCATTTACTGCTAAGTGGGATTGTAAACAACTAAATATACCTAAATGCTCACAATGTGGCTACGGAGTTGAATAATGTAGAACATCTGTTATTCTTCTGTCCCGCATATGCAAAACCTAGATGGCAATGGCTTAGGCCATTATGCATTTCTTTAGGCTCTACTCAATATAAAGAAGACTATCACATCCTGAGAACAGGCTGTAGTGCTAATGCAGCAATGAGCCTTGTCTACTATGTTCAGGCAATATGGAGGGTAAGAAAAAGAGCAGAATGATCACTCTAGTGCCACATGTACACAATGCTATGTGGAGGTACTTGGATGAACCATTGTTATCTATTTTAAGCACTGATTTTAATGTGACAAGTTATTTTGTGAATGTTGTAGGAGGCTGGCCTGGCTTGTAGTGGGTACCAGAGGTACTTACACCTTGTGCCATGTCCAGTTATCCCTTATTAGTGTAGAAGAGGTGTTTCTAGCAGCTTAGGCTGATAGAAGGTAGCTATGGCAAAGCATCTTAGGCTGAACTAGGAGACATGTAAAGCTCCTACTATACCACTGGTGTCATATGCGCAATAGCATAAGAAAAGAACAATACACAGAAGTACTAAAATAAAGGTACTTTATTTTTATGACAATATGCCAAAAGTATCTCAGTGAGTACCCTCAGTATGATGATAAGATATATACACAAGATATATGTACACAAACCAAAATTATGCAGGTAATAGCAAAAAAAAGTAATGCAAGCAGTGTAAAATTACAGTAGATTGTAATAGGAGCACATAGGTATAGGGGCAACACAAACCATATACTCCAAAAGTGGAATGCGAATCACGAATAGACCCCAAACCTATGTGAGCTTGTAGAGGGTCGCTGGGACTGTAAGAAAACAGTGAGGGTTAGAAAAATAGCCCACCCCAAGACCCTGAAAGGTGATTGTAAAGTGCAACTACTACCCCCAGAGAGCACAGAAGTCGTGATAGGGGGATTCTGCAGGAAGAACAAACACCAGCAATGCAACAACAGTGGATTTCCAGACCTAAGTACCTGTAAGACAATGGGACCAAGACCAATAGTCGCGACAGTGTCGAGAGTGGGCAGGAGTCCAGGAAATGCCAGCTGAGGGTGCAAGGAAGCTGCCACCTTTTGGAAGAAGCTTGGAGTTCTGCAAGAAAGAAAAGGACTAGTTACTTTTCCTTTGGAGGATGGGTGTCCCACGTCGCGATAAAGCTTACAGAGGTGTTCCCACGCAGAAAGTCTGCAAACAAGCCTTGCTAGCTGCAAAGGTTGCAGAAGAGGGTTTTGGATGCTGCTGTGGCCCAGGAGGGACCAGGATGTCGCCACATGGAGGAGGAGACAGAGGGGGTGCCCAGCAACTCAGGGAGCCCTCACAAAAGCAGGCAGCACCCACAGAAGTACCTGCACAGGCACTTGGAAGAAGAGTGACCCGGAGTCCATGCGAATTCACAAAAGGGAGTCCCAAGACGCCGGAGGACAACTCAGAAGGTTGTGCACTGCAGGTTAGAGTGTCGGGGACCCAGGCTTGGCTGTGCACGAAGGAAATCCTGGAAGAGTGCACAGGAGCCGGAGCAGCTGCAAATCACGCGGTACCCAGCAATGCAGTCTAGCATGGGGAGGCAAGGACTTACCTCCACCAAACTTGGACTGAAGAGTCACTGTACTGTGGGAGTCACTTAGACAGAGCTGCTGAGTTCCAGGAACCACGCTCGTTGTGCTGAGAGGAGACCCAGAGGACCAGTGATGCATTCTTTTGGTGCCTGCTGTTGCAGGGGTAAGATTCCGTCGACCCACGGGAGATTTCTTCAGAGCTCCTGGTGCAGAGAGGAGGCAGGCTACCCCCAGAGCATGCACCACCTGGAAACAGTCGAGAAAGCTGGCAGGATGAAGCGATAAAAGGTTGCTAGTAGTTGTCTTGCTACTTTGTTGCGGTTTTGCAGGCGTCCTGAGCAGTCAGCAGTTGATCCTTTGGCAGAAGGTGAAGAGGGAGATGCAGAGGAACTCTGATGAGCTTTTGCATTTGTTATCTGAAGAATTCCCCAAAGCAGAGACCCTAAATAGCCAGAAAAGGAGGTTTGGCTACCAAGGAAGGAGGATTGGCTACCAAGAGAGGTAAGAGCTTACCAGAAGGAGCCTCTGACGTCACCTGCTGGCACTCGCCACTCAGAGCAGTCCAGTGTGCCACAAACACCTCTGTTTCCAAGATGGCAGAGGTCTGGGACACACTGGAGGAGCTCTGGGCACCTCCCCTGGGAGGTGCAGGTCAGGGGAGTGGTCACTCCACTTTCCTTTGTCCATTTTCACGCCAGAGCAGGGCTGGGGGATCCCTGAACGGGTGTAGACTGGCTTATGCAGAGATATGCACCATATGTGCCCATCAAAGCATTTCCAGAGGCTGGGGGAGGCTACTCCCCACCAGCTCTCACACCTATTTCCAAAGGAGAGGGTGAAGTCCTTTGTTCTGCCTTCCTGGGCCAGGGCTGCCTGGACCCAAGGGGGGCAGAAACCTGTCTGAGGGGCTAGCAGCAGCAGCAGCTGCAGTGGAGACCCTGGAAAGGCAGTTTGGCAGTACCCGGGTTCTGTGCTAGAGACCTGGGGGATCATGGCCATGTTCGGAGTTACCATTGTGATGCTGTACATAGGTAGTGACCTATGTACAGTGCACGCGTGTAATGGTGTCCCCGCACTCACAAAGTCCGGGAAATTTGCCCTGAACGATATGGGGGCACCTTGGTTAGTGCCAGGGTGCCCGCACACTAAGTAACTTTGCCCCCAACCTTCACCAGGTGAAGGTTAGACATATAGGTGACTTATAAGTTACTTAAGTGCAGTGGTAAATGGCTGTGAAATTACGTGGACGTTATATCACTCAGGCTGCACTGGCAGGCCTGTGTAAGAATTGTCAGAGCTCCCTATGGGTGGCAACAGAAATGCTGCTGCCCATAGGGATCTCCTGGAACCCCATTACCCTGGGTACCTCAGTACCATACACTAGCGAATTATATGGGTGTACCAGTATGCCAATGTGAATTGGTAAATTTAGTCACTAGCCTGTTAGTGACAAATTTGGAAAGCAGAGAGAGCATAACCACTGAGGTTCTGGTTAGCAGAGCCTCAGTGAGACAGTTAGGCATCACATAGGGAACACATACAGGGCACATACTTATGAGCACTGGGGCCCTGCCAGGCAGGGTCACAGTGACACATAGACTAAAACAACATATATACAGTGAAATATGGGGGTAACATGCCAGGCAAGATGGTACTTTCCTACAAATGTATTTTAAATATTTATTTTATATACTGCTTTTATGTACAAGTTTTATGGGCTTTGCCCGAAATAAATCATCACTATGACCTATGACATCCTTACCCGGTGCCTCTTTACAGTCTCCTTCCTCTGTGATTGTTGGGATATTCCATCGCAGGGTGATGTGGTGCAGCATGTAGCAGACAACTGTGATTTGCCACACATTACTGGGTGAATAGATGAGGGCTCCACTGGTCTTGTCTAGACACCAAAATCTGGCCTTCAGAAGCCCAAACACCCACTCCACTGGTCTCTATGTTCTTCCATGGACCTCACTGAAGCAGACTTCCCCTGGCATTGTTGGATTCTTCAGCAGTGCCAACAACCATGGTCGGTTAGAATACGGTGAATCTTCTAGATGGAAGCAATACAATGATAGATTAAAATTATATCATGCCATTATTCATGCCTAAACTAGGATTAAAGCAAATGGTCCTCAAGTCATATTGTACTTACCAACAAGCCTGGCCCTGTCAGGTTGACGTTCTGACATTTGGAGGGGTATGGTGATTTCCCGTAGCACAAAGGAATCATGTGTTGACCCTGGAAAACAGTCACACACACAAAGATGTTGATGTATCTCATCACTAAAGCAAGGACTTCCTGAAGCACCCCATTGAAAGTTGGCTGTGACATGCCTCCAGGTACTGCCACAGTGCACTGAAAAGATCTAGTGGCCACAAAGTGAAATACTGACATGAGTTCCACTATTGGTGTTATTGCTGTTGTATTCCTATTGTGAAACAGCAGATAAGTCTCCAGCTGCTGACACAAATCTAGTATATTTTGCTTATTTAATCTGAACTTTTTTATTATGTCCCTTTCCTCCATGGTGGCAAGGGTGGAAATGATCTCAAGACCTGAGGACGTCTTCTTCTATCCATCACTGGTTTCGTATGTCTGCATGTAAGAAAAACATCACTTAAAATTGTCACACAAGACTTTCAAAATCAACACACATTTATGTTTTGGTTAGATTAGTGATCTTATTGTATCATATATATTCCCATAATTTCAAAACATTTTTTATACTGTACTTCAAACCTACATTCTTTTATGTGTCTGACATTTGTTACTAATAAAGTATAAATAATACATTTGAAATGATTTATTTTCACATTATTTTATATTTATTTATTTTAAAATGACTGTCAACAGAAGTATAACATACACCGTGGCACTATCGTTGTTAAATCCAGTAATGATTCACTTTTTTATGTGTCAAATTTTGGAAAAATTGTTGTAGTAATCTTAGATTGGTATACAAAGTAGCCACCATTTTTACTGCTCTTGACACACAAACAATTTAAAAATGCATGACTTCACTTCTTTAAATAGCAGGTGCCTGATCTTTCCATCAGGACATTGGCTGTAGTAGGTGAAACATTCCACAATAGACATTGCTATAGGCTAACATGTGTGACATGCTATGCATGAACGTCAATGGATGTGTTAGTCTCCATCACACAGTTAGTATACCGTGTACTTGTACATGGCATTTAGAAAAAAGCTCACTTGCCTCTTACCAGTGCAGCCAAGAACACCTCATAGACTTTTGCTGCTGTTACTGCTTTCTGGGAGCCAAGATGCCTGGCAAAGCAGGTTACAGGGCCCTATCTTCTCCCCTGAGTATTGGAGCTACTCACCAGGTAGATCCTGCCCCGTACTGCCAGCTATATGGGAGCAACGTTTGTCATAGTAACCTGCTGCTCCTTTGCACACAGGTTAATTTGTCCCTTTTTGTGAGTGAAGTGTTGTTATTGGACTGTAGTGAATGATTTCGCTGGGTATAGAATGCTTTTTGACAATGTTAAAAATGTCTGTACATTGAAATGAAAAGTCACCTGAAAGAATAAGCTCAATTTTCAATTCATGTTGCTCACAATTCCAGATTTCATAAGACAAACTGCAGGTCCCTTGCTTCCAGTGGGCAGTAGCCACTGTACAACTATAATAAGTGAAAAAATAAAGCCAACGTCAAAATGAGTGAAACGTAAAGTGTAAAAAGAATCTTCAAAGTAGTGGAGTTGTGTGATGCTGTCAACATGTCATGATGCCACATATGGGGAAAAGTATTTCCTGTGCTGTGAGTCTAAATGACACAGGCTCTCAATCATCCATACAAGCATGTTCTATTACTACACACATGTGTCCATACAACACCCAAAACCATGTACTCACTGACACATGGCAGGCCTTAGTCACTATGGGGGTCATTCCAAGCTTGGCGGGCGGCGGTCACTGCCCGCCAAGCGGGAACCGCCAGAAGACCGTACCGCGGTCAAAAGACCGCAGCGGTCATTCTGGGTTTCCCACTGGGCTGGCGGGCGATCGCCAAAAGGCCGCCCGCCAGCCCAGTGGGAAACACCCCTCCACGAGGAAGCCGGCTCCGAATGGAGCCGGCGGAGTGGAAGGTGTGCGACGGGTGCCGTCGCGAATTTCAGTGTCTGCTAAGCAGACACTGAAATTCAAAGTGGGGCCCTCTTACGGGGGCCCCTGCAGTGCCCATGCCATTGGCCCCCAGGGGAACAGGATGGCGGTGAGGGGGTCAGAATCCCCATGGCGGCCCTACTTTCCGTTTCTGGCCGCGGCTGTACCGCCGCGGTCAGAATGCCCAAAGGAGCACCGCCAGCCTGTTGGCGGTGCTCCTGCGGACCCCGGCCCTGGCGGTATTTACCGCCAGGGTCGGAATCACCCCCTATATGTGGTGCAAACCATAGTATCTGGTTCTTAGAAGATTAGGCATGAAGTCAATTCAGCTGTGGATGGCCTTATGTGTAAATAGAGTACAAGTTGTTTGGCTTTTAGTAGCTTGCAAAGATCTTATCTAATCATGAGTGGATCTCATTACAGGAAAGGTTTCCAGGCCCTGGGCTGAATGATGTTTCTGGCCTAGATTGTCAACATGAGGAGATACAAAGTGTGGAGGGAACTCAACAGATTACTGCAAATTAGTATTTTCTAGGAAATTTTAAATGTTTGAAAATAACGTGTACTGACTGTTTTGGGAATGTACGTCAGAGATGAAAAGAAATGTGTCACACCACTACAGACAAACACAATCACTCAAAACGTCTTTTGTTCTCATTTTTTCTCATCCATACAGGTCAACACCCATCAAAATGGAGACATATTGAAGGCCATTGCTACGAAGGTGTGGACCCTGGGGCTCCATAAGTTAGGCAGCCTGCATTGTAGGAAGAGGTGGAAGGACCTTCCAAGCTGGACCAGAATATCAGCAGAACTCCAGCTCAGCCTGTCTTCCCAACGAGGCAAGCAAGTGCACTGCACCCTGACACAACTTATGGCCTGCATCCTTGTGGTGGCCTACCCGGAGCTCGATGGGCAGTTGAGTACCCAAAAGCAGCATCAAGGTGGTGAATTATTATTTGTAACTATTCACATTGTTCAACCTTTTTCAGTTACAGCAATGTTGTATGGCATCAACATGATGGTTGACACACAATCATCACATGCCAGGATTTCTGGAGGTATAGGTTTATCAAATGGTGTCTGATGCTGTGTTTGGTGTATTGATTTGTGCTAAAGGTTGTCATTAAATTCCTCATCACAAGCCAAGTACTGTTTTTAGCAGACACATGGCTGCATGTGAAAAAAGAGATACCTGAATTTTTTCTCTGTTATGAGGGACAGTTGTTTCAGACTTTAAATTGGTAAGTTGGCTCAATGACCGAATACTAATGAGCATCTGGTCCAATAGGGCTAGAAACACATGTACAATGGCATCATTCCTTATCTGAAACATGAAAAAAATATGTTTTCACAGCAAGATTCAAGGCAGTTCATGTAGACAGTAGCAGATTGGCATGAAGCCTTAGCCCTTCACAAATGTGCATGTAAGCCAGGCTGTGTCAACTAACATACATTTTTATGTCAAACTGTATTATTTGAAACAGACAGGATTGTGTCCACGTTGGTGACAGAGTTATGTGGGACCCCAAACAGCCTTGTGTGTGTCCTTAGTTTCGTCCAGATGAGAACTCAATGATTGTAAGAAATGTGATACTTAAAGAGACATTTGCAAATGGAAGATTACTTCACTTAGATGTTTGAGTATCCCATCTTGTAGATTCAATATTAGGCCCAAAATATTACCCTTTTGGTAATGTGAATAAGTTTTTGCTCTGTACTGAAGTGGGTTAGTAATGTATCATGACCTATATATTTGTTCATGATGTTGAAGCAGTTTGTCAATTCACCACAAAAAGTTAGTTAACTTCAGCAGCATAGCTATGTAAATAGTGCAAAATACATTGCTAAGCTAGTTCAAAACAGACGCCACATGATATGTACAATTGAAATATGCTTTAGTTACGTGAAGTAAGCGTAACCAATGCGAAATTGTCTGACAAAGGAAACAGGCTTTCAGTCCATGGACATTTTGGTACAGCATTGAAGTATTTGTGGACACACATTGATACCTTTGTAACTTTTGGTGAATGTACCTGATGCTGATTATTTGACCTTTTAAACATGCAGTACAGGTGTATTTCTGGTTACTGTGAATTTTGGGTACATATGTTCAGTATTCTAAACAACAAAGCCCTAGCAATCAGAGGTGCGAAACAGTTCATGGAGAGAAATAAAAGTGGATAAGAATAAAAGACAAGGGTATACATGATATAGGAGTTAGCATAGAGGATATCTAGGCTGTGAGCAAATGGTTTGTGGAATTCTTCCCTAAGTGCATGAGATACTCATGATAATGCAGCCAAGTTTGAGAGCCTTAAAGCTGACTAAACATGTAGACTTGGCAAATGTTTTGTAATCAAAGTTCGTGTTCAGTTCTATATACACAGTCACACTCACACTGTTGCCTCTGTGTTTTCAGCATCATCTGGGCAAGGCAAAGGTGACATTGGCCACGTCGGTGGGGAAGAAGCTGTGGACTGTGGTTCCGGTGCAGATACCACCAACACCAAGGGACCCATTGCCACAGAGGGTGAGGGGACTGGCATAGAGGTCAACAGTGATTCATCATCATCTTTGTAGGCCTCCACAGAAGACGAGTTCCTAGTGGTTGCAGACCCTACTGCAACATTACCACCTGAATCGTTGCCCACCACCCAGGCTCCCACCTCCACCCTCCCTCTTGCTTTCCCAGTTGGCTGTACTCACCCCCGTAAAAGGTATGGTGACACCTTTTCTGGAGGCACCTCCCCGCTTTTACCTGCCTCCCAAGATGTGCTCAGTGAGCCGACTATTGAGCTATTGCGGACGATCTCTGCAGGCTAGACTGCACTACTGAATGCCATCCAAGCTCTTAGTGGGCATCTGACAAAAATGCTAGCTTACCTGGGTGGCATTCACAGTGCCATGTATGGCCTACAGAGTCATTCAAAGGTCTGGCCTCCTCACTGACCACAACCTCCCACCCAATCCCAAACTTGTGCCCCAACTCCCACCACTTCCCCATCCCAAATCCCTATTTCCAGCACTATGCAAAACACCTCATTTCTTTATATACACCAATAACAACACACACAACCAGCACATCTACATATACACATAAACACATCAAAAAACACAGACACACCCACAAACTTACGGATAACACACATTTCACTACTACCACACACATACCCCTCAGACACCAACATCCACCACCACACCCACATGCACAGTCACCACCACACCTGCAGACAACATGCCGCAGCACACAAACAAGCACATTCATCACCACACACGCCTGCAGACACAGCACCCACCTACACACAAACATTCACATCCACCACCACCACATCTGTAGACATGACACCCACAACACACAAACTTCCACAACCACCACCATCATAACCACAGACACCACACCCACCACACACAAACATGCACCAGCACATCCACAGGCACCACAACCACAAGGAGCACCTCCACAGTACACCTATCTACACACACATAAATTGGCCTTTTCTCAAAACTGTACACAAATTCCCAGGCACACCTGAACAAGACACACAGAAAGAAACACAAACCAAAACCTAGAGCACATACCCACAGGAAACAGACACATGTACATCATCCACTGCCACTCTCTCTACCTCTCAACTTGAAACTCCCTGCCAACCACCCTATATATTATTTTATGGAGAACCTTTTATTTGCCCTGGTCCTGATCTCTACCACATGCCAACCCATCCATCCTACACCCCAAACCACCCCTCCCACAATCCAACCCACCCCGCCCAAATCCAGTCCTCCCCCCAAATCTAAACTCACCCATCCAAAATCCATACCCTCCCCTCCCAAAACCAAGCACACCTCTCCCAATTCCAAAGACCACCCCCTCCAAAAAAGATCTCTGAGGTGCCTGCTCTCTGCCCAATTGATGCCCCATCCTGAGGAGGTTGTATTTATTAGCATATTTTTTATAATGCATGCATTTTTGTTGTACATTTGTGATGGACATGTTATTTTTAGTGCAAACATTCATCCTGTTGCTGGGCACTTTGTAGGAGGCTGGCCTGGTTTGTAGTGCGTACCTATGGTTCTTCCACCTAATACCAGGTCCAGTAATCCCTCATTAGTGAAATGGAGGCAGTGTTCCAGAAGCTTAGCCTGCCTAGAGGTAGCTGTAGCAGAGCAGCTTAGGATGAACTAGGAAACATGCAAAGCTCCTGTAGTACCACTATAGTTGTACAGTACTTATGCACAATAAAAGACAATACTCAATGTTAACTAAAATAAAGGCCTTGGTCAACGTAGGGGTACCTTTCCTAGTGCAAGGGTGCCCTCACAAACAGTAACTTTGCACCTAGACTTCAGTAAATGAAGGTTAGACATATAGGTAACTTATACTCTACTTGCATGCAGTGAATTTGGCTGTGAAAAATTGTGTGCACTATTTCACTCAGGCTGCAGTGGCAGTCTTGAAGAAAGGTGTGTCTGGGCTCCTTATGGGTGGCAATAGAAATGATGCAGCCCATAAGGATCTCCTGGAACCCAATGCCCTGGGTACCTAGGTACCACGTACTAGAGACTTATATATTGGTTCCAGTGTGCCAATTAAAATTGGAATGTGGAGTCACTAAACTATAGTGGCAAATTTGGTAAGTGGAGAGAGCATAAGTTCTGGTTAGCAGAACTTCAGTGACACAGTTAAGCATACTGACAACACACACATAGGCCACAAACTATGAGCACTGTGGCCCTGGGTAGCAGGATCAAAGTGAGACAGGCAAAACATACTGACAAACAGGCAGAAACTGGGGGTAGCATGCCAAGAAAGATGGTACTTTCCTACACATTTGCACCAAAATTGTACCTTTTTCTCTTAATTTGCCTAGAGAATGCATTTGTGTTTATTTTCTCAATAATGGGTTACTGATATACACATATGCTTTACACAGGGTAAATGACACTTTAGAGTTAAAACACATGTAATGTTTGGTATAAATTACACATACCAAGGGAACATGTGCACTTCATGCATCTATGACACATTTGGAGTTTCAAGCTAACATTGGTTGTACATTCTGTACACGCTCACTTGTATCATTGTGTAGTGCAATTGCTACGTTATATTGGGTTTATGTCGCTCAAATTAGGTGTCCTGTTTATGTACATGTTATGCCAGTTTTGGGTAAACTATTGAAACTTACCTGTATGGACAGATTTTGATTTGGGGTTGATGTGATTTTTGTGAAGGTGTCCATTTCCATGATTGCAGTTAGTACCAGATTGTCAGGTGTGTTTCTTTATTTGTATCAAGTGACGACTTTGCAGACATGTGCATTGAACATCATTGTACTATTGCTTACAATTATGTTTTATACATGCATGAGCCCAGTTCTATTGTACACCGAAAATTCAGAGGATGACAGGTAATGTAGTGACTTACCTTCTGTTCTAGCGAAAACAGGATTCATTTTCATCTTGGTCCAAGAGCAACATCAATGGCAGGACTTGTATGACCATGCTCACCGTGGCAGAAAATTAGAAAACTCAGAAAAGAGGTACATTTCATTCTTTTATCCCTCCCAATCTGCCAGCTCTGGTGTGGAGATTAGGCACCACACTTGCATCGGTGTGAAAGCACATCGTGACTCGCTTGGTGGTAAAACTGTCTGATGTCCTGCCGCTTTTGCCTATGGTGCCATCAAAGCGGGTGGAGATTCATAATGGTGATGGCGGGTCTCTGGCAGTCTTTCATCTGGGGACCCACCAAGATTTAAATAGAGCAGTCAGACCGCCAAAACGGTTGACAGGAACAAAATTGAGAGCAGGACCATTATCACAATGATATAAACCAAGCCCATAGTGTTGGGAGCCTTTCTCAGAGTCCAATAGTTTCTATTTCACCATCTCTAGAATCTCTAACACTAACAGCCTGATTTAGAGTTTGGCGGATGGGTTACTCCATCACAAATGTGACGCATATCCTGTTCATTGTATTAAGATTCCCATAGGATAAAATGGGATCATAATACAGAGTATTATAACACAAATGGAGAGTATCAGGAATAATCCAACCCCACACAGACACCCGTTTCATCAAGGAACTGCAAACACAAAAAGTGTGTGGGGGTATAGGGAATAGGTCTCTTGTAGCCTATTCAGTGTTCGCCGGTTAGACGCCGGCCTTAATGAACATAGAGCGTTGGGAATGGCAGTTAGGTGTGTGAGGGAGTTCCCTTTATGGACTAGGCGGTCTCACACACATTATAGTGTCATGGTTATCATATGACAACCTAGCCCCACCCAGGTAAGATGATACTACCTGGGCGGACTCAACCTCGTTGTTAAAGGAACTCAGAGGGAGTGCTGAGATTTTATCTTGCTGGATGAATCAAGGGATCCATTTGAAAACTGTGATAGATAATAAAATTGCCTTACAAATCACCTGTTCGATCTAAGAATTTAATATAGGTGTTTGTAGGTAAAGTTAAAAGAAATGTGGTGACACCTTTGAGTTTTATGACTCTAAGGGGGTTATTACAACTTTGGAGGAGGTGTTAATCCGTCCCAAATGTGACGGATATACCACCAGCCGTATTACGAGTTCCATAGGATATAATGGACTCGTAATACGGCTGGTGGTATATCCGTCACTTTACCATCACTTTTGGGACGGATTAACACCTCCTCCAAAGTTGTAATAACCCCCAAAGTGTCTAAAAAGTGGGGACCAACATGTTTCTGCCCGCACTAAGAGCCTCATCGGTCTGGGGCATTCTTCAGGGTCAAGGATCCCTAATACGTGTGGGGCTAGATTGATAAGCTAGCAATGAAAAGGTGTATATTCAAAAAGTACTAGGGGCCTACCTGGTAATGCTCTAGAGGTATGGTCCTATATAAACAAGGTGGGTAGCCTCTGGTCCGAGGACATGCGGAGGGGAGTTGCCCCTTGTAGTCACACTTACTCCAAAGGCGGCATCTTGATGCTTCGCCTACGTGGTCCACGTCCCAGCCTCTTGATCCATGTCCATGAAGGCAGTCGCCTAACCGTTGAACACTGAATAGGCTACATGACACCTATTCCCTATACCCCCCACACACCTTTTGTGTTTGCGCATCGTAATACAAAGGTCAGCTTATCTGTCACATTTGTGATGGAGTAACCCCAACCGCCAAACTCTAAATCTGGCCCTAATTCCTCATTGGACTCCTCAACTCCCAGTCCGATCCAATTATAGACAATGATGCCTTAGTTTCAACTGACCTATTTCCCTCACTCTACTTAGGAATGCTGATATATTGACTGGTAATTCTTCACTCAACAATTGTGTCACAGAGGTGTATAAAAATATATATATAAAAATTACATTTGTCAACACAATTTTATTTAGTCCCTCATCACTTGTTTTCTGCATTTATTCACCTCTACTAATGATATCAAACCTGTTTCACTATTTACATTTCACGCAAAGAGGCATATGAAAAACTGTAATTATTCATCACGACGAATAATAATTTACATCAACCTAGTTTCTCGATTTTCATTTCACTTAAGATGCACATGAAAAAATTCCCATTATCCCCCAATTTACATCTAGGGTTGCAGGTACGTCACCATGCAGGGAAGTTTCCTGACCCAACAATCTTAAATGTAATTTACAAAAATATTGTTCAATTGGAGTGTAGATTTTTTATTACTATCTACATTGGGGCGATATTCCCGTACTACATCTTGAATACAGTATTTATTTTAGGCAATATTCTAATAAAGATATTGTGGTACCTCGCCTCTGATGTGCAGCAGCACATCAAGTGAAAGGCTGCACTAGCACAAATCTAGAGCATGATCTCGCTTACTTGATCCTCATATTCTGCAAAGACCTTAAAATCCTATTTTTCTGTATCAACATCCTGGCATCCTGAAGTATTCACATAAGTAACTTGTCCAATCTGTAGAGACTATTTGGGTAAAAGGGCCATTGAATTATCAGACATCCACGCAAATAAATATATCAATGGTACTGAGAATCAATATCTAGTATGGAGTTCATCAAATTATGAAGACGTTTACGTCTACTTTTCTATGCACCCACTATGCTGCTCTGACCAGCAAGTGACATATGAGATGTAATCTCCATCCCATGTTCAATGTAAAGCTGTCCTTCGTGCTATACAGGGACCACAGTTAAAAATGAAATAAATAAAGTAAATAAAATTACTACATTTCTTAAATATCAATTTAATAAAATTCGCTATTTAAGAAATGCAAAACCACGGTGACTGATTATCGATCACTATCCATCCTGAACTGCGACTTCAAGTTACTGAGTAAGATTCTGGCAAACCGACTACTACCCCTACATGCAACAGCTCATACATGAAGACTAAAGCAACTTAATTCCTACTCACAACACTGCCCTTAACCTCCAGGGGCAGTACTAACTCCTCTATGCTCCAAGGGACTCATAGTATCCCAACGCAATGCTCATGTCAGTTGACTTAATGGAAGTGTTTGATTCCCTGAGGTGGAATTACCTGAAAGCAGTAATGAGCTGGCTGGGACTGGGCACTTGATGGGTGCAATGGGTGGACCTACTATTCTGCCACCCCATTGCGCGGGTGAGGGCGGGAAAAATTATCTCTGATATTTATGAAAGATTTTGTGGCATCAAACAGGGCTGCTCCTTCTCGCCATTTCGTTTCACCATCCCCATCAAGCCTCTAGTGGTGTAGTTCCGAAAACATGACCAGGACCCCGGGGTGGTGGATAGCGATCCTAACTACATCATCTAATTGTAAGTGGACAACCTGTTGGTTTATTTATGCAATGGGGATATGGGGACCCTCCTGGGCTCTACTATTACCTCAAGAACTTGGCTTCTCCTCAGGTTTAAAGGTGAATAGAAATAAAAAATGCCTGTTCCCTTGATTGCAGGGACTGTCTGTCCTGCTGCCTGCCCTCGACATACCTTGCTCTCATCATACATTTAAGTACCTGGGGATACAAATATTCCATGACCTGGTGGACCTCTGGGATGGAAATTTAGGTAAAGCTCTCAGATCCTTGAAATCCAGTGTGTTGTTCTGGTGCTCCCTCAAGCTCCATCTGATGGTGTAGATAGCACTTTCCAAAATGATCATGTTGCCCTTTCTACTATATTTTGTTGCTAATCTCCAAGTGAACGTCCCAGTGCACTTGTTTAAAGACCTTAATGCACTCCTTAGAGAATTAATATGGGACGAAGGTAGCAAAACAACATCCTTGTCCACTCTCTGTTGCCTCACGGAGGAGGGGGGATTAGGGGTGCCAGTCTTTGAATTATACAACTTAGCCCGACTTCAATGGATAGCAAAGTGGTTAGCGATAGAAACCTTCCTGAGCTTTACCCAGCGGGTGGAGAGACCGGCAGAGGCTTAATGATGACCATTCTATTAGATCACAGGATCTGTACCCTTGCCCCACCCATCCTACTGACTGTGGCGCTGACCTGCTGGAGGAGGGGACTATGGCGCATTAGGGTGAGGGTCAAGTATGCAGCTGGTCTGCCACTAGTGAGTGTTCCTCATAGGATGGATGTCTTCACCACCAGACAGATGGAACCCTAGACGGCAGTAGGGTTGGAGACATTGGTTGATTTCTTTCAATCTGGTATCCTTGTCCCATTCGGAGACCAGATGGAGCAGACCGGTCTCCTGATGGGGCAGTTCCTCAACTATAATGCACTGACCAGTTCCGTGAGGGACCTGTGGGATACAGTGAATGCAGAACCGGCCATGTATCTCCTGATCAAGGGAGAAGGCTTGCATTTGGTCACTTGGCTCTATATGACCTTAAATGAGGCAGCCAGGAAGTAATTAGATGCACTTAGGACACGCTGTGAGATAGTTCTGGGTAGAGGGATCACGGGCTCTGAGTGGAAGAAAGTCCTAGCTTATCCCGATAGGGTCTCTCGCAACTCTCAGTTTAAATACCTACAATACAACTACACCCACAGGACATACTTAACACCACATAGGCTCAATACCATCAACGGAGGTGAACCCACAGGATTCCCCCAATGCAATGTTTTGGACCCAGACTTTTATCACATGACTTTGGATTGCCTCTTCTTGCAATACTTCTGGAATGGGGTCCTGGGAAGTCTTAGTGACACCTTGGGCCAACCACTCATGAATAATCCCTCCTAAGATCTACTGGGCCTTTTTCCCAGGCCGACCTCTAGGAAAGTTGGGGGTAGATTCCTAGACTTGGCCTTGGTACTAGCTAAACTCCCCCACAGGCCCGACACTTAAGGCGTGGGGAAGGGACATGACGAAATAGACACAAGTTGAGGAGCCAGCATTACAGAGAGAAGAGGCATGTGGGGTACGAGCCTGCCCCATTGCCCCCCTGTGGACTGAAGTGGTAGATGCCTGCGAACTGAGTGAGTTTGTCCTGGACCGGGCAGAAAAAGAAGAGAGAGACGTCCACTGCAGACAGGGCCTGATCCAGCCCCTGGGCTGGGGGGAACCCTCATAGAGGGACCACCACATTGATACACCAGCAGTACACATCACAACGTCAGGTGAACATGGTAGACAAGCAGTAACCCTCCAAACCATGTTGCTTCCCAATATGACGGTAACTCCCGGAGGAGCTGGATGCTCCCCCTGCTGGAGAGACGTGGTGGCTTTTCAACCTGTGCAGACACCCTGGACCGACGCAATACCCCTCCGATACCAACTAACCCCTGCCATCATAACGATTCATACATTCTCCTGAAATGATGGGACACACATGTGCTTTGTTCAGAGTTTATTTAGTTTAAAATTAATATTATGGTACCTAAGATATTTGCATGCAGTTCTCCACTGAATGGTATGTAGGTGCATGTACAATATGCAAGTAATTCCGAACTACTCTGATCATGAGACTCTTCGGATGTGGGCCTATCTTTCCCAACAAGAGCACCTTGGGATAATGATCCTTCTCAGAATGAAGATCTACTATTATATTACAAGCAAATAAGTTGTATGATGTATTATGCTTGAAAATGTAAATAAACAGAGTTTGAAAACAAAAAAATATGGATGTGTATGTCCCGCTACTAGCTCATACATTGCTAAAAAAATGAGGGTGGAAACACTGTTGGTCAATGCATTTACTGCTAAGTGGGATTGTAAACAACTAAATATACCTAAATGCTCACAATGTGGCTACAGAGTTGAAAATGTAGAACATCTGTTATTCTTCTGTCCTGCATATGCAAAACCTAGATGTCAATGGCTTAGGCCATTATGCATTTCTTTAGGCTCTACTCAATATAAAGAAGACTATCACATCCTGAGAACAGGCTGTAGTGCTAATGCAGCAATGAGCCTTGGCTACTATGTTCAAGCAGTATGGAGGGTAAGAAAAAGAGCAGAATTATCACTCTAGTGCCACATGCACACAATGCTATGTGGAGGTACTTGGATGGACCATTGTTATCTATTTTAAGCACTGATTTTAATGTGACAAGTTATTTTGTGAATGTATTTTAAATATTTATTTTATATACTGCTTTTATGTACAAGTTTTATGGGCTTTGCCCGAAATAAATCATCACTACGACCTATGACATCCTTACCCGGTGCCTCTTTACAGTCTCCTTCCTCTGTGATTGTTGGGATATTCCATCGCAGGGTGATGTGGTGCAGCATGTAGCAGACATCTGTGATTTGCCACACATTACTGGGTGAGTAGATGAGGGCTCCACTGGTCTTGTCTAGACACCAAAATCTGGCCTTCAGAAGCCCAGGCGCCCACTCCACTGGTCTCTATGTTCTTCCATGGGCCTCACTGAAGCAGACTTCCCCTGGCATTATTGGATTCTTCAGCAGTGCCAACAACCATGGTCGGTTAGAATACGGTGAATCTGTTAGATGGAAGCAATACAATGATAGATTAAAATTATATCATGCCATTATTCATGCCTAAACTAGGATTAAAGCAAATGGTCCTCAAGTCATATTGTACTTACCAACAAGCCTGGCCCTGTCAGGTTGACGTTCTGACATTTGGAGGGGTATGGTGATTTCCCGTAGCACAAAGGAATCATGTGTTGACCCTGGAAAACAGTCACACACACAAAGATGTTGATGTATCTCATCACTAAAGCAAGGACTTCCTGAAGCACCCCATTGAAAGTTGGCTGTGACATGCCTCCAGGTACTGCCACAGTGCACTGAAAAGATCTAGTGGCCACAAAGTGAAATACTGACATGAGTTCCACTATTGGTGTTATTGCTGTTGTATTCCTATTGTGAAACAGCAGATAAGTCTCCAGCTGCTGACACAAATCTAGTATATTTTGCTTATTTAATCTGAACTTTTTTATTATGTCCCTTTCCTCCACGGTGGCAAGGGTGGAAATGATCTCAAGACCTGAGGACGTCTTCTTCTATCCATCACTGGTTTCGTATGTCTGCATGTAAGAAAAACATCACTTAAAATTGTCACACAAGACTTTCAAAATCAACACACATTTATGTTTTGGTTAGATTAGTGATCTTATTGTATCATATATATTCCCATAATTTCAAAACATTTTTTCTACTGTACTTCAAACCTACATTCTTTTATGTGTCTGACATTTGTTACTAATAAAGTATAAATAATACATTTGAAATGATTTATTTTCACATTATTTTATATTTATTTATTTTAAAATGACTGTCAACAGAAGTATAACATACACCGTGGCACTATTGTTGTTAAACCCAGTAATGATTCACTTTTTTATGTGTCAAATTTTGGAACAATTGTTGTAGTAATCTTAGATTGGTATACAAAGTAGCCACCATTTTTACTGTTGTTGACACACAAACAATTAAAAAATGCATGACTTCACTTCTTAAAATAGCAGGTGCCTGATCTTTCCATCAGGACATTGGCTGTAGTAGGTGAAACACTCCACAATAGACATTGCTATAGGCTAACCTGTGTGACAGCTATGCATGAAAGCCAATGGATGTGTTAGTCTCCATCACAGAGTTAGTACACCATGTACTTGTACATGGCATGTAGAAAAAAGCTCACTTGCCTCTTAACAGTGCAGCCAAGAAAACCTCCTAGACTTTTGCTGCTGTTACTGCTTTCTGGGAGCCAAGATACCTGGCAAAGCAGGTTACATGGCCCTATCTTCTCACCTGAGTATTGGAGCTACTCACCAGGTAGATCCTGTCCCCGTACTGCCAGCTATATGGGAGCAATGTTTGTCATAGTAACTTGCTGCTCCTTTGCACACAGGTTAATTTGTCCCTTTTTGTGAGTGAAGTGTTGTTATTGAACTGAAGTGAATCATTTCGCTGGGTATAGAATGTTTTTTGACAATGTTAAAAATGTCTGTACATTGAAATGAAAAGTCACCTGAAAGAATAAGCTCAATTTTCAATTCATGTTGCTCACAATTCCAGATTTCGTAAGACAAACTGCAGGTCCCTTGCTTCCAGTGGCCGGTAGCCACTGTACAACTATAATAAGTGAAAAAATAAAGCCAACGTCAAAATGAGTGAAATGTAAAGTGCAAAAAGAATCTTCAAAGTTGTGGAGTTGTGTGATGCTATCAACATGTCATGATGCCACATATGGGGAAAAGTATTTCCTGTGCTGTGAGTCTAAATGACACAGGCTCTCAATCATCCATACAAGCATGTTCTATTACTACACACATGTGTCCATACAGCACCCAAAACCATGTACTCACTGACACATGGCAGGCCTTAGTCACTATGGGGGTGATTCTGATGTTGGCGGGCGGCGGGAGCCGCCAGAAGACCGTACCGCGGTCGGTCATTCTGGGTTTCCCACTGGGCTGGCGGGCGACCGCCAAAAGGCCGCCCGCCAGCCCAGTGGGAAACAGCCTTCCCACAAGGACGCCGGCTCAGGATTGAGCCGGCGGAGTGGGAAGGTGCGACGGGTGCAGTGGCACCCGTCGCGTATTTCAGTGTCTGCAAAGCAGACACTGAAATACAAGGTGGGGCCCTCTTACGGGGGCCCCTGCAGTGCCCATGCCATTGGCATGGGCACTGCAGGGGCCCCCAGGGGCCCAGCGGCACCCCCTACCGCCATCCTGTTCCTGGCGGGGGGTGTCCGCTCCGCCGCCATGGAGGATTCTCAAGGGCAGCGGAAAGTCAGAGGTACACCGCCGACTTTCCGTTTCTGGCCGCGGCTGAACCGCCGCGGTCAGAATGCCCAGCGGTGCACCGCCAGCCTGTTGGCGGTGCTACCGTGGTCATTCGCCCTGGCGGTTTTTACCGCCAGGGTTAGAATGACCACCTATATGTGGTGCAAACCATAGTATCTGGTTCTTAGAAGATTAGGCATGAAGTCAATGCAGCTGTGCATGGCCTTATGTGTAAATAGGGTACAGGCTGTTTGCCTTTTAGTAGCTTGCAAAGATCTTAACTAATCATGAGTGGATCTCATTACAGGAAAGGTTTCCAGGCCCTGGGCTGAATGATGTTTGTGGCCTAGATTGTCAACATGAGGAGATACAAAGGGGCATATTTATACTCCGTTTGCGCCGATTGTGCGTAAAAAAAATTGACGCACAATCAGCGCAAACGTTGCCCCATATTTATACTCTGACGCCCGAGCCCGCGGACAAAAAAAATCCACTGTCTGCGTCATTTTTTGGATGCGGCAACCCGCCCTGCATTAATGATATGCAGGGTAGGCGTTCACGTCCAAAAAACAATGCAAACGACCGGGCGTCATATTTATGCTTCCGGGCAAAAATGACTCTCGGCCGGGAGGCGGAGCAAAAAAAGTCGCACAGCCCGATTTGCGTCAAACTTTAACGCCTGGGTCAGGGCAGGCGTTAAAATGGGGCAAACACACCTGTATTTAATCAGAACACACAGAACAAACAGCAGAGCAGCAGAGCAGCAACAGGGAGACATGGAGGTGATTTTTTTCCAGCGTGCACGTAGACGCAGAGCCCTGCAGCAACAACAGCAGCTACAGCAACAACAGCAGGGACCCCAAAGGCAGCGCAGAAGGCAGGAGAGGATATTCTGCCCAAGAACAACCCTGCATGGCCTCAGGGAACACAACATCATACAGAGGTACCGGTTGAACTGGCAGGCCATTCAGCAGCTGCTGCACAACATTGAACAGCAGTTGGCCCCCACTTTAGTGACACCCCGCACCATCCCAACAGAAACAAAGCTGCTTGCCGTACTTCACCTGCTGGCAACAGGCTCGTTTCAAACAACTGGTGTCCTGGTTGGCGGAATATCACAACCATCATTCTCCGCATTTCTGCCAAAAGGACTGGATGCCATCATTCAACTGACACCCCGTCACATCTGCTTCCCTAACACACTGCAGAAGCAGCAGGAAACAAAACAGGGGTTCTACGCCATCAGTGGCTTCCCACACGTCCTTGGTGCAATCGACTGCACACACGTACGCCTTGTGCCACCTGCTGCAACAGAACACCTCTACCACAACAGGAAGCACACACATTCCATCAACGGGCAGGCCATAGTCGATCACCAGGGATTGATCAGCAACATTGTGGCTAAATATCCTGGGAGTGTACATGACTCATTCATCTTCCGTCACAGCACCATCAACCAACACTTCCAGGATTGACGGTATGGCAATGGCCTACTTGTTGGTAAGTACAAAAACCTACTTATATACACACTGCACAGCAACCCTCTAGGACACACAACACATACACCACAACAGCAACATCTAGACAGGAACACACTGAGGTCCTTACATCACTAGCCATGTTTCTTAAGTCACCATTGAACCTGTCACACATCGGAATTTACTGTACAGCCTAATGTTAAGACATCAATGAGTGTGGTTGCCTAAATGAAACCTTGCAAATTGTAGGTGTCACAATGACCTTTACATTAATACATTGAATAAGTTTCAAGGTATGGGATGTACAGGGTACTTTGATATGAACGTGTTAACAACACTGACAATTTTAAATGTGCATGGAACTATCATCTCACCATCAGTGAAGACACACGGACACCTGTATCACAAGTCACAATGCTAGTGAGGGCACACTGTACTGCAAAAGCCAAAACATATTGATGACAAACGGTTAGCAGACAAACACTTGCTCAGCCAAGGAAACAACACAATGCAGATGGTATAGCCTACAAGAATAGGAAGTCACATCAGTACACAAAAGAGTCACAGACAACACAAGACAACTACTGCCATTAAAGGTCTTTTCAATAGTGCCAGCTACATCTACATTGACCCAATTCTGTGTTTTTCTTTCAGCTGATCAGGGGTATGGCATCCAGCCATGGCTAATGACACCATTTGGGAACCCGAGTACTGCTGCAGAGCGGGCATACAACGACGCCCATAAGAGGACACGCAGCATTGTCGAGCGCACCTTTGGGATCCTAAAGTCAAGGTTCCGCTGCCTTGACATCACTGGCGGTAGCCTACTATATTCCCCCGAGATGGTCTGTAGGATCATACTCACATGTGCAATATTGCACAACATTTGTGTAAAAAGGAACATTCCCCTCCTCGAACCAGAACCATACATGCCTGAAGACGATGAAGAGGAGGATGCTGGCCTGCAACAGGAGGGGGAACAACCAAACACGGCTGCTGGAGTGCGTAGGCGCAAACAGATTGTAAATAATTTCTTTTCATAATTATCACCATCACCACTTAATGCACTATTGTAAATAAACACTGACAACAAACACCACATCATGGTTTGGCCTATTCATTTCTGCCCACCTTTAGCTTGGAATATCTGAAGAAGAATGTCGTCTCATTGAGCAATAATTATATAACAATCATGACACAAAAATATACACCACAAATGTAATGGCCACCATACAATGGTCAAATACACACACAATGTAAATGACAGACATCCTGTACAGTTCACCTTTGAAAGGCAATAGCTGAGGACCACACATATGACTCACATACATGTAGGAAACATGGATCATCGCAGCAGATGGCACACAACTAAAACACCATCACTCAACTAGGGGAAAACAGGCCTCATACATCAGGCAGTTCACATGCTAATGCTTCAGGAACAGGATTGTAGGAATACACTCTTGCCAACAGTAATTCCAACTACTTACTATCATTGCAATGACTATCTGTTACTAGAGTTACACATAAGCAGAACATACACAGCACAAGTGCTACACCTACGACAAGCATCCAGCACATCACATCCCATCTATATGTCAGCCCTTTTCTAAAAACATTACACACACTTGCAGCTGCTTACACCCCACCTGTCTCAAGAGGTCCCTGGAATGCCGATTTGTGTACACTGAGATTCCCTCATCTACACACACACACACACTCACAACAGTCATCCAGTGTGCCACACCCTTTACTATGCCTCCCATTGTCATACTACCATCTCAATGCATGGAACTCAGCTCATATAATACACTGGCTTGGAGTTTATAAGGCCTGGTATCACCTGTAGATTGATTCTTCTGTGAAAGGTACTGTAGGCTATTTATCAGCAAATCCCAACTGACAGGACTAGTGAGACACAGATGGAGGCCACACCAGTGATCCCCTCCATGCACACCACCCAAATGTACATGCCCCCTCCCTGCTGATGCCTCCTATTCCATACATGTTGGAATTTGAGCTATTACATCATTAAGCTTTGACACTAATGTTGCCGTAGAAAACTTGATCAGGGTTCATGTGTCACCTTCAAAACAACACAGGACATACACAGTGTGACATCTCAACTGTCTACTGCTCCCTCTGACCAGTCCTAGTCAGAACACGTGATCATGTAATTACTGAAAGAACTTGCTCCTGATTGACCCAGCATCCTGTCAGCCTGACTGGCACCTGTCCGTGGGTCACTCTACAGATACCTGGGGTCCACCTAATGACCACATGTGCTGTCCAAAACCTCTTGTACCTCAGACACTAATTTGTCATTAGCCTAATCAATGTATACTCAAATACATAGTATTGCATCATCTGACTGTTATTTGTATCAGATTTGTGACAGTGCCCTTGAATAGCCAAATCTTGGCCCTTCCGTTGTCTGGCCCTCATTAATGCCTAAACTACAAAGTGTGACAGTGGACCAGGACCATACTGTATGATGGTGTAAATGGCCTCCATCAAAACCAGCAACCTCAGATAATGTCCATGAAAAGGTAACACATATGAGGACCCTGACTGTTCAAACGCTGAGTAACATTTTTCAAATGATAAAGATGAGTTGTGTGTTGAATACCAGACATTTACTTCTGCACAGAGGCTATGATGTTTCCTGATACATTACCATCCACAGAGGCCAACTGGAGTAGAAATGTTGCAATGACACATGCCGGATCCAGACACCTGAGACATTCTCTCACTCAGCACACCAAGGTTGCCCAGTTGAAAGTCTCATTACACGTTTTCAGTGACAGGGTGGGACCATCCATGTGTAGGTGACCATGTCCTCAATGGCTTCTCTCAAATTTTGCTACAAACAATACCCAATTGAAACAAGATTAGCTGCCACTAACTCATGCGGAGACCTGGAAGTTACAGTGACAACATACACCCTGACAGTTGACACTGGATCAATATTTGACCACACACATACACATGTACCATCCAATCAACAAATTATTTGCAAGCAGCCGATCACAGTAGTGTCCCAGTTGTAACCTAGCAGGAAGAATGAAACATGCCACTAAACCAGGTAATGCATAAAGGGCCACATACATCAACAACCTATTTGTCATCAGCACATGAGGAATGTTGAGATTTAGCCAAAAATATCAATGCAAAATGGTATGTCATCTTTCTCCCAAGAATCAATAGGGCAAACGTCAAATGGGCAAATGGGATTACAGAATGACGCACAATCTGTATGCGTGAAAAAATTACGCATAGCGGAAAAAAACTGCGGCAATTTTATGCAGGATGTGATGTAATAGGATATCCTGTTTACAGAATCTGTACAGTGGGTGTACTTTCACTTTCACTTTGCAGTCTCAGATTATTCTAGACTGTGTGGCTGTGTGGAAAGTGTTGTCCTGTGTATTAGTGCTTTTGTGTCCTGTGTAGCTTCTCAATTGTGCTTTTGTCATCATTGTCTTGTTGTTGAATACTGTCAGAGTCTGTGTTGTATTATTTTGTCAAGTCCAGTGTTTCTTTTATTGTCTGTGGGAGTCTGTTGTGGGTAGTGTAATATAGGGGTTAGTTGGGCTCTTCTTCTTAAGTTTTCTTTGTTTTTCACTACTCTACCTTTCCCCATTTCCCCCTTTTCCTTTTTCTCCAACTTTTTCACCTTTGTCAGTGCTGACATGTCTGGTAGGCCACGGCTTGCCAGGATGGGTGAGGAGGAATTGGGTGGATTTATATGGCTTGTTTGCCATTTCCTCCCACTCATGCTGGAGGCTGGGGGTAGGGTGATACAGGGGTATCACACGGAGGCCCGTAAAGTCCGGTGGGGGAAGGTGCGCCATCACTTGGTTCGTGTCTATGGTAGCCTGCGGAATGAACATCAACTTAAGCACCGCTGGGCTGATCTGATATCCAGGGAGCAAGATCTGCTTGACCACCTGGGAATCAGGATTTGTGGCCATGTTGGTGAGTACACATCAATTACATGTGCACAATTTAAAGCTGTGTGGCGACATGTGATGATTGTTACCCAATCTGCCAGATAAGTAGCTGACTGTGTGTAATGCTAGGGAATCCTACTGGGTAATTGATGCACAATGTGAAGGAAGACAAATGCTAGCAGTCAGGTAGCTCATGTTTTCTACACATACCGGTTGCCTATAGCAGTATGTAATGTAGTGCTGCCTTTGTGTCAGACAAGCAACATGTTAATGACTAAATTAGAACTCTACAGGTCACAATAGCCAGTGAAAAATGGATGTTGAAACATCATACCTACATATGTAGAGGCCATAGCTAAACTGACATTTGTAAACCCAATATGATGCTATAAATGAGTGCTGCCTTCACATCAATTGAAGTTAGCAATGTTGTCCACACATATGTCACATGTGTGTCTGGTTGGTGTGTGGAGAAAATGACCACATAGGCTGTTTGAGTTTGAGAGGTCATGCAGTCCTCAAGTAACCAGCTTTTGGATGTCTCCCTTGGATGCACATGATGAGATGAATGCACCCCTATATTGTTGGGGCATACTAATGGAGGTGCATCTTTGACACCACATGACTGTCCGGGCCACTGCATGTGTGTAGTAGGGTGTGTAACTGTAGCAGGACACTCATCCAAAGTAAATGTTGCTCAAGAATAATTCCATGCAGTATGAGCATGTGTGAAAGTGTTTCATTACGCATGTCATATTCTCACATTGTCTTTGTAATTGCAATTGTTTGTCAGTGCATGGATTCTGAGTATATTCTACCTTCCATGCTTTACAGGTGGACTTGCACCGTACACTGTGGGAGAGGTGGCTCATTTTGCGGACCCCGACACCTACAGTGAGTGTTGCATGTGTGCTATTTTTATTGTTTGCTGGTGATGCATGATGGACTACTGTGTGTTCAACAGAATTCAAGGTTTGATGCACTGCCCATTCATTAGTATTGTTCCATTAGTGGGATTTCCAATATCACTTCAGTTTGAGTAGACCTATGCTTATCCATTTCTCAGATTTTGGGTCTGTAGGCCATTCCAGTAGGGCCCGCTATGGGGAATGGGGTGAGTCATGAGGAATACACTGGTTAATGTAAGAGTTGCTCTGGGACTTGTCTCGGACTGAGTCTGCATTTCAGACTGACATTCACCCAGATAGCTTCTGCAGAAGGCTTGTCTGAAATATGCTGCTTCCCTAGTTAACGATGGACTGAGTACACTGTAGGTTGGATCTTCCGGGGGCATGTACTTCCACAAGTTGAACTAGAAGTGTGTGGGACTAGAGTGCAATGGCCTAGGTGTACATTCTACTCATGATCATGGGTGTTCTTGCTCCTCTGTGTGTGTGGTAAAATATGCCTCACTGGTAGTATGTGATGTTGGCCTAAGTCAGTACATTTTGACATGTGTGGACCTTGGATAGGACAAGGTTTAGCTGACTCCAATTTGTTGCTAGGCCTTCACTGGTGTTGTGTGTGTGGAGGCAAAAACTTGTTGAGCTTTCTAGACACTCCTGGGTGTGCATTGAATATGGGATTGTTTGGTTGTTCTTCCCACCCCACCCTCAAAGACTGCCATGTGTTTGGGAATAGGGTACCTAGGACTGTAGCAACCAGTATGTTACACATACTTGTGACCATTTGCAACTTTGTTTTGAACCTAGTGTTTACACTCGGTTATGGCACATGAGTTCTATGCTAGCAAAAACAATTACAAATGGCAGATATTGAGGGTTGTGATTGTTATCACATAGACTGACATATGTAGTGAAGGCAGTAGGCGGAGGAGGTGCAGCCATAATGTCAGCTGCATTACCAATTATTTGGATGAGAAGTTTAGGCTGAAGTCACCCATCATGCAGAGACATGGATATGCTAGGTGTGAGATGCCCTTCTGTATGCAGGCTTCCCATGTAATTCCTCTGAGACTTTCAATGATCTATGTGGTGAAATTAGCTGTTACAACAACAGTAAAAGTAATGTCCAATTGAGCCATTGTGCTATTCCACCCAATGCATTTCCTATGGTAAATAGTTGCCCTTTCTCTTCACAGCTGCAAACATGAGTGCCGCACAGATCCATGATTTTGAAAGGCGGGCAATGAGATACCGGCACATCCTGCAGGTGCAGTCGGGGTTCCGACAGATGGCCCGAAAATACCAGGCGGATCGGGCCTCTGGAGCATGGTGGGCCTCACCACAGGGTGGCCCAACGTTGCCCACTACAGCCACCACCACCACATCCACCAGTTCTCACCAAGTGGCCCCAGCAACGGCGGGGACAGTTGTCCCTGCCTCAGCAACACGACCTGGACCCAGCAAATTCAGAGCTGCAGGACAGTCCAGTGGGCTACCAACAACTCCCACACTGAGCTCCTCTGCAAGCACACAGACAGCAGCAGCACCTCCTATTGACCCTGCGGCATTCCAGGCTTTAGAGAGGAAAATGGACAAGTTCATTTGTAAGGTGGACAAGCTGAGCCAGGGTGTGGCGTACATTAAGAAGCGGGTTAGGTCCATCAGGCAGACCCTACAGAGGGCCAACCTCTAGGACTTATTTGATTCATTTAAATTCATTCCTCCCCTCTCTACTCTTTCCTTTTTATCATGATAGGTGGGTTTTGGGGATTAGTGTTAGGTTAGTATAGGTTGTTAGCTTAGTTAGTGTTAGGGAGGAGGGTGGGGGGTCCTTATTCTTTCTATTTTTCATTTCTGAGTGTGTGGGTGGGTGGGTGGTGGTCAATGTTGGGATTCCTGTCTGTTTAGATAAAAAAAAAAAATATATATATAAAAAATAAAATAAAAAAAATAACAAAAAAATATATGATTGTTTAGGATAGTATAGTATGTGTGTAGGTTAGTATGTGTTGTCCTGCATGTGTCCTGTATCATAATGGTGGGTGGGGGGTTGATGTTTAGATCGATTCGTTATATGTGTAGAGTAAGTTTAGATTAGGTTAGTTAGGGACAGTTGTGGGTTAGGAGTAGTCAGGTTAGATTAGTGTAGGTATGACTTTTCCCTTAGTTGCCTCTGGTGTGAATACATATGAATAAATATATAGTTAACCCTTTGCATTATGTGCTAACTGCTGCTTGATCATGGCTTTGACATCAGTGTAGGTGATTGTTTTTCTATGACATTTGTGTCCTATGCTACACACCGAAGAAAATAGAGGTTTTAAATGGCAGCTACCACTGTGCTAACTTGGTAAGTATCCACCATTTGATAGAACCACCATTAGTAGTTTACATGGATCACCAAGGAATTGTGTTGATGAGTATGTATTCTACATCACAAAGTGTGCTTCCAGAATTGGTATTGTGGGTAATTTATTAGGTCGGACTGCAGTGTGATGTTCAGGGACATCTTTGTAGATGAGGTGTTGTTGACAGTCTTGTCTTGTTGTCTTCATTGCTGACATACATCATGTGTGCAAAAATTCAGCATGACTTCCCTTCATGGAAGTATACTCTGAAAGGGTGATTGATGCTGTGTTTAGTTGTGTTTGCTTAGATTTTACTGCATAATTTCATGATTTAGTATTGCATGGTGCCTGCATTTATCAGCCATCATTAGTTGACTTTGATTGCTATAGATGGAGCATTATTCTGTCCAACACAGCATGATTGTGTATGGTTTGTCCCTTCATCAGTTATTCTCCCCAGGATGGTCAGGTTATGATGCAATCCTGGACACTGCGCAGATGTCTCAGACTACATGATGTCAGGACAGTTGTATTGACAAGCTGCATGGTTGTCACACAGGCACTTTAGAGTTATCTACTGCACAGTTGATGTGTCAAATAACACAGAGACATATTAGGTGTGCAAGTGCTATTTATTGATAGGTGCTGTTGTGCAAAATGTACATTGTCCATGTTTGCTGAGTCCGTTCTGGTGCATTCTTACATGGTGATCCTACAGAAGGGGTGTGGATGATGCTCCTGACATGCTGGGGTGATGTAACAGACGGTTCAGAGGGACAGGATTTGCCGATTAGTAGGAGAGAGACATTCACTGGCAATGCTGACAAGTCATACAGTGGTTAGCAGAACAGTCATTGAGTATAGTTGTAGTGAGACTGGCATTTGACAAAACGTAGGACCTTGGTCAAAGTAGGCCATGGTGCAGGGACTAGTGCTTCCGGGTACTCTTCCGTGTGAATGTAATCTGTTCCATGTCTTCTTCTTCTGATGTGTGTGTTGCCTGCTTTGTCCTTGTTGTTGTTGGTTGTGAAGGGGCAACACACACCTCAGTGTTAGAAGATGTGGAGTCAGACATCCCGGTGGCTGCTCCCAGTGAAGTTCTTAAGGGCAGTACTGCAGCAAGGAGGGCCTGCTGGTTTTTGAGAATAGCAGCTACATCACGATGGTAGGCAGCCAGGTCGGCCTTGAGGGAGTCATGATTGCATTCGTGCATGCAGTGGAAAGTTTGGGGTGCGAGGTGTTGTGGCAACTCCCTTACTGCAGTGGTGAATTCCTTTATAGTTTCTTGTAGTCCATGCAGTATGGATGTTAGGGCTTGCATAGCTGCTGCCTGATCTGCAGATGACATCATACACAAGCGCACCCCATCAAGGCTGGCTGCCATAGTTTGCATCCCCACCCGCACCTCCTTGACCAGCTCCCGCTGTACTTCAACTACAGTTCTTTCAAAGCTGGTGCCACTGTCGTCAGAGTCCTCAGCTGTGTAGGAACTGGCAGGTCTTGCAATTGGGGTGGTGGGTGGTTCTTCTGTGATGGCTGCTTGTTCTGTGCTCCTCCTTGTGACTGAAGGTGGGGTCTGGAGGGTTTTAAGGACCTTTTGGATGGTCTCCTGGGGAAAGTTTATGGGCTCGTCATCCATGTCATCAGGGAAATCAGGGACAGGCATATCGGCAGGAGATCGATGTTCCTCTGCAATGAAACAGGGTACAATTAGTGTATCTGTGTTGTGACAATTTTGCCGTAACATGCCAGCCTTTTGATGACTTCACTTTGTGATCTTGTTTGGTATTGGTATCTGCTGTCCTTCATATGGGCATTGTTAAAGGCCTATGGCCCACCTGTGTGTCACATGTATGATATAGAGTTATCAGACTTGTCTGCCTAATCGCCTATAGGTGTTGCTTTGTACCAAATAGGGAATAGCCATCTTTTTGTCCTACTTGACCCTCCGTGTATATCTATTCTTATGGTGAGACTTTTCACTGGCTGTGGGTGTTCTGATTGCCCTGGCAGCACACTTGCCTCTCAGGACCTGCCCCAATCCCTGATTGTTCACATTGACTTAATTGTAAATGACATGTGGCATATCCTATGCATGGCAATGTTATGATGTGATATGGATGTAGACATTGTTCATGTGTCCAGCTGATGTTGGGTAATGTGTGTTACATTGGATTGCCCTGTTTATCGTATCAATGTCTTATATGGTCCTCTGACTGTGCAGGTGTATTTAAGTGACCAGTTGCATGTGTCCCCTCCTCAATGCTGTTGTCTGAGCAGTCTGACATTTGTGATGTTGCCTTGTTAGCCAGGCACGTGAAGGACCCTGACATATGCAGCATGTGTGTGTCCTTAGTGCTGTGTGGCTCCTATTGCTGTTTACTTTGCCTGATGTATGTGACAACTATGGGCATTGACATACAGTATGAGTGTACTGGGGCCTTTGTCTTGTTTCAGGAGATTGTTGTAGATGTCATCCTCACCCCCTAATTTAGGTATGTATGTTCCATGGAGAGGTTACTGCCATTGGCTACTTGTGCTGCACAGAGATCAGAGGTGGTAGTGTCAACTGTTGTGGCAGTTACATTGCAGTTGTTGTTTTGGCTACTGGATTACTGATAGGGACCTAGTTGATGTAGGAGATATTTTGGCTGACGAGTGCCAGGATGTAAGTTTGAGGTAGTGGCCTTCCCACCTGTCGAGGCTTTCCCTTAGCTCCATTGTTGTCATGACAGGATGCCCCCATGGGACTGTTGTTGGTGTTGTGTAATGTCGTGCCCCAGCTTCTGTATGTGCAGGGCATGCCCCCATACCGTGCCCCTTTACCCATGCCACTCCATGTATATGCTGACTTACATGCAATGTGTAGTGGTATTTCCCCCCCTGCTTACAGACCACATTATTGCATTATAATTCCCCATGCGACTTACCCTACATGTGCGTTGTTTCCTGGTAGTCTGCGCTGTCCTGTCCTTGAATCCCTGTGATGATCTCCTCAGGGATGACGGCTGCGACCATCTCCTCCATGTGGTCCAGGGCCTCCTGGTGTGCTGGACTCCCACCTCCAGTCTGCAGTGCTGCCTTCCTGTTACTGGCCATTTTTTCCTTTGTCCTACGTTTGCAGTCATGCCAGCGTTTCTTACACTCAGTGACTGTTCTGCGTACTTCAGCCACACTGTTGATCTTGTCAACAATTTGTTGCCATATGGCCTCTCTCCTGCTGATTGGCAACTTAGAGATGATGAACAGTTGGTGCTGGTGTTCCGTCACCTCTTTAACCAGGATTTCCTGCTCCTCTGCACTGAAGCGACACTTTCTTTTTTTTCTATATATGTCCTGGTTCCTGTATGGATCATCCTGGCTGGTTCCTGGTCTGCTTTCATCTTCCTGGGGTCTGTAGTGGCATCTGGGATCCATTTTGGCTCTCCTCTGCTGAAAGGGCAGTGTTCACGGGTAATTTTGATGCTATTGCGTAAAACAAAACGGCGCTTTCCGGGTTGCGCTGTCATAAATCGACCCACAGTCATTTACGTCGCGTTAATATCGTTTTCCTTTACGACTTGACGCTGCGATGTGCGTAAAAAAAAATGACTCCCACCTGGTGGTTGCGCCGCTGTGCGCCAAAGTATTAATTTGACGCCTGCATGACGCATCGAAATGGCGTTAGCCGGTGGTAAAAATTTTGACGCAAAACTGCGCAGCGCAGCTTTGCGTCAAAAAGTATAAATATGCCCCAAAGGGGCATATTTATACTCCGTTTGCGCCGATTGTGCATCAAAAAATTTGACGCACAATTAGCGCAAACGTTGCCCCATATTTAAACTGTGACGCCAGAGCCCGCGGATGAAAAAAATCCACTGTGTGCGTCATTTTTTGGATGCGGCAACCGGCCCTGGTTTAATGATATGCAGGGTAGGCGTTCCCATCCAAAAAACGACGCAAACGACCGGCGTCGTATTTATGCTTCCGGGCAAAAATGACTCTCGGCCGGGAGACAGAGCAAAAAAATGACGCACAGCCCGATTTGCGTCAAAATTTAACGCCTGGGTCAGGGTAGGCGTTAAAATGGGGCAAAAACACCTGTATTTAATCAGAACACACAGAACAAACAGCAGAGCAGCAGAGCAGCAGAGCTGCAACAAGGAGACATGGAGGTGATTTTTTACCAGTGTGCACATAGACGCAGAGCCCTGCAGCAACAACAGCAGCTACAGCAACAACAGCAGGGACCCCAAAGGCAGCGCAGAAGGCAGGTGAGGATACTCCGCCCAAGAACAACCCTGCATGGCCTCAGGGAACACGACATCATACAGAGGTACCGGTTGAACTGGCAGGCCATTCAGCAGCTGCTGCGCAACATTGAACAGCAGTTGGCCCCCACTTTAGTGACACCCCCGCACCATCCCAACAGAAACAAAGCTGCTTGCCGTACTTCAGCTGCTGGCAAGTGGCTCGTTTCAAACAACTGGTGCCCTGGTTGGCGGAATATCACAACCATCATTCTCCGCATTTCTGCCAAAAGTACTGGATGCCATCGTTCAACTGACACCCCGTCACATCTGCTTCCCTAACACACTGCAGAAGCAGCAGGAAACAAAACAGGGGTTCTACGCCATCAGTGGCTTCCCACACGTCCTTGGTGCAATCGACTGCACACACGTACGCCTTGTGCCACCTGCTGCAACAGAACACCTCTACCGCAACAGGAAGCACTCACATTCCATCAACGTGCAGGCCATAGTCGATCACCAGGGATTGATCTGCAACATTGTGGCTAAATATCCTGGGAGTGTACATGACTCATTCATCTTCCGTCACAGCACCATCAACCAACACTTCCAGGATTGACGGTATGGCAATGGCCTACTTGTTGGTAAGTACAAAAACCTACTTATATACACACTGCACAGCAACCCTCTAGGACACACAACACATACACCACAACAGCAACATCTAGACAGGAACACACTGAGGTCCTTACATCACTAGCCATGTTTCTTAAGTCACCATTGAACCTGTCACACATCGGAATTTACTGTACAGCCTAATGTTAAGACATCAATGAGTGTGGTTGCCTAAATGACACCTTGCAAATTATAGGTGTCACAATGACCTTTACATTAATACATTGCATAAGTTTCAAGGTATGGGATGTACAGGGTACTTTGATATGAACGTGTTAACAACACTGACAATTTTAAATGTGCATGGAACTATCATCTCACCCTCAGTGAAGACACACGGACACCTGTATCACAAGTCACAATGCTAGTGAGGGCACACTGTACTGCAAAAGCCAAAACATATTGATGACAAACGGTTAGCAGACAAACACTTGCTCAGCCAAGGAAACAACACAATGCAGATGGTATAGCCTACAAGTATAGGATGTCACATCAGTACAAAAAAGAGTCACAGACAACACAAGACAACTACTGCCATTAAAGGTATTTTCAATAGTGCCAGCTACATCTACATTGACCCAATTCTGTGTTTTTCTTTCAGCTGATCAGGTGTATGGCATTCAGCCATGGCTAATGACACCATTTGGGAACCCGAGTACTGCTGCAGGGCGGGCATACGACACCCATAAGAGGACACGCAGCATTGTCGAGCGCACCTTTGGGATCCTAAAGTCAAGGTTCCGCTGCCTTGACATCACTGGCGGTAGCCTACTATATTCCCCTGAGATGGTCTGTAGGATCATTCTCACATGTGCAATATTGCACAACATTTGTGTAAAAAGCAACATTCCCCTCCTCGAACCAGACCCATACATGCCTGAAATCGACGAAGAGGAGGATGCTGGCCTGCAACAGGAGGGGGAACAACCAAACACGGCTGCTGGAGTGTGTAGGCGCCAACAGATTGTAAATAATTTCTTTTCATAATTATCACCATCACCACTTAATGCACTATTGTAAATAAACACTGATAACAAACACCACATCATGGTTTGGCCTATTCATTTCTGCCCACCTTTAGCTTGGAATATCTGAAGAAGAATGTCGTCTCATTGAGCAATAATTATATAACAATCATGACACAAAAATATACACCACAAATGTAATGGCCACCATACAATGGTCAAATACACACACAATGTAAATGACAGACATCCTGTACAGTTCACCTTTGGAGGGCAATAGCTGAGGACCACACATATGACTCACATACATGTAGGAAACATGGATCATCGCAGCAGATGGCTCACAACTAAAACACCATCATTCAACTAGGGGAAAACAGTCCTCATACATCAGGCAGTTCACATGCTAATGCTTCAGGAACAGGAATGTAGGAATACACTCTTGCCAACAGTAATTCCAACTACTTACTATCATTGCAATGACTATCTGTCACTAGAGTTACACATAAGCAGAACATACACAGCACAAGTGCTACACCTACGACAAGCATCCAGCACATCACATCCCATCTACATGTCAGCCCTTTTCTAAAAACATTACACACACTTGCAGCTGCTTACACCCCACCTGTCTCAAGAGGTCCCTGGAATGCCGATTTGTGTACACTGAGATTCCCTCATCTACGCACACACACTCACAAGAGTCATCCAGTGTGCCACACCCTTTACTATGCCTCCCATTGTCATACTACCATCTCAATGCATGGAACTCAGCTCATATAATACACTGGCTTGGAGTTTATAAGGCCTGGTATCACCTGTAGATTAATTCTTCTGTGAAAGGTACTGTAGGCTATTTATCAGCAAATCCCAACTGACAGGACTGGTGAGACACAGATGGAGGCCACACAAGTGATCCCCTCCATGCACACCAGCCAAATGTACATGCCCCCTCCCTGCAGATGCCTCCTACTCCATACATGTTGGAATTTGAGCTATTACATCATTAAGCTTTGACACTAATGTTGCCGTAGAAAACTTGATCAGGGTTCATGTGTCACCTTCAAAACAACACAGGACATGCACAGTGTGACATCTCAACTGTCTACTGCTCCCTCTGAACAGTCCTAGTCAGAACACGTGATCATGTAGTTACTGAAAGAACTTGCTCCTGATTGACCCAGCATCCTGTCAGCCTGACTGGCACCTGTCCGTGGGTCACTCTACAGATACCTGGGGTCCACCTATGGACCACACGTGCTGTCCAAAACCTCTTGTACCTCAGACACTAATTTGTCATTAGCCTAATCAATGTATACTCAAATACATAGTATTGCATCATTTGACTGTTATTTGTATCAGATTTGTGACAGTGCCCTTGAATAGCCAAATCTTGGCCCTTCTGTTGTCTGGCCCTCATTAATGCCTAAACTACAAAGTGTGACAGTGGACCAGGACCATACTGTATGATGGTGTAAATGGCCTCCATCAAAACCAGCAACCTCAGATAATGTCCATGAAAAGGTAACACATATGAGGACCCTGACTGTTCAAACGCTGAGTAACATTTTTCAAATGATAAAGATGAGTCGTGTGTTGAATATCAGCCATTTACTTCTGCACAGAGGCTATGATTTTTCCTGATACATTACCATCCACAGAGGCCAACTGGAGTAGAAATGTTGCAATGACACATGCCGGATCCAGACACCTGAGACATTCTCTCACTCAGCACACCAAGGTTGCCCAGTTGAAAGTCTCATTACACGTTTTCAGTGACAGGGTGGGACCATCCATGTGTAGGTGACCATGTCCTCAATGGCTTCTCTCAAATTTTGCTACAAACAATACCCAATTGAAACAAGATTAGCTGCCACTAACTCATGCGGAGACCTGGAAGTTACAGTGACAACATACACCCTGACAGTTGACACTGGATCAATATTTGACCACACACATACACATGTACCATCCAATCAACAAATTATTTGCAAGCAGCCGATCACAGTAGTGTCCCAGTTGTAACCTAGCAGGAAGAATGAAACATGCCACTAAACCAGGTAATGCATAAAGGGCCACATACATCAACAACCTATTTGCCCTCAGGAAATGAGCCAAAAATATAAATGCAAAATGGTATGTCATATTTCTCCCAAGAATCAATATGGCAAACGTCAAATGGGCAAATGGGATTACAGAATGGCAAACAGTGAATCATACCCTATTTGCTTCCATGAGCCTACTGCTGCAGGTTTAGCATTACTGAATTTGGGAATCCCTTGGATAAATTTGCAAGTCTGGAAGAGCAAACCCTAGGGTGCTGGGGGCCTAAGTCCACCTCTACTGCCCCCCAAATAGACATTATATATGCACATGTGAATCACACGCATGCATAAGGCGCATGTGTGCCCTACATGTCAAAAGGAAAACACATTGAAGATACATTAACTCGTAATTAGGACATGGTTACCCCCTTAAAAAGTGTTGGCGACAATTGCACTACCTATTTGGCCTTTATATAAGTTTGCTTACCGTGATAAATGTGGACATATTATAGCTAAGGTATACATCCTGGTATACCATTCATATTTTGAAATTAGCCATCAGCAATTACCCACATATGTGTACAATTATGAGTAATATCCATTCTGACCAATCATTACTATTGCACTGTGAATACCTTCTATACATCGTATAAGGGTCATTTGCCATAGCTAACCCCAAATGTGTATTACTTAGCACCGTTTGGTCATGACAAAATTATTTTCACAATTTGACAAATGAAAGACATATTTGTCATAATGCGTCATATTTCCACGCATAAAGCTTGTGCGTCATAATTTTTGACGCATAGGAGTGCAGATAAGGCTGAGTCAAAAAAATATCAGAAAAATAGATATAATACTATCCAGCATTACATGGCCACCATTTTTTACATAATGCGTCATATTTCCACGCATACAGCTTGTGCGTCATAATTTTTGACGCACAGGAGTGCAGATAATGCAGAGTCAAAATTCATTTTCATATTTAGATATCATAATTGCCAGCGGCTTAATTTTCAACTCTAGAACTGTAAAATAAGCCTCAAACATGTGGTGAAATTAGCTGTTACAACAACAGTAAAAGTAATGTCCAATTGAGCCATTGTGCTATTCCACCCAATGCATTTCCTATGGTAAATAGTTGCCCTTTCTCTTCACAGCTGCAAACATGAGTGCCGCACAGAGGCATGATTTTGAAAGGCGGGCAATGAGATACCGGCACATCGAGCAGGTGCAGTCGGGGTTCCGACGGATGACCCGAAAATACCAGGCGGATCGGGCCTCCGGAGCATGGTGGGCCTCACCACAGGGTGGCCCAACGTTGCCCACTACAGCCACCACCACCACATCCACCAGTTCTCCCCAAGTGGCCCCAGCAACGGCGGGGACAGTTGTCCCTGCCTCAGCAGCACGACCTGGACCCAGCAATTTCAGAGCTGCAGGACAGTCCAGTGGGCTACCAACAACTCCCACACCGAGCACCTCTGCCAGCACACAGACAGCAGCAGCACCTCCTATTGACCCTGCGGCATTCCAGGCTTTAGAGAGGAAAATGGACAAGTTCATTCGTAAGGTGGACAAGCTGAGCCAGGATGTGGCGTACATTAAGAAGCGGGTTAGGTCCATCAGGCGGACTCTACGGAGGGCCAAATTCTAGGACTTATTTGATTCATTTAAATGTATCCCTCCCCTCTCTCCTCTTTCCTTTTTATCATAATAGGTGGGTTTTGGGGATTAGTGTTAGGTTAGTATAGGTTGTTAGCTTAGTTAGTGTTAGGGAGGATGGTGGGGGTCCTTATTCTTTCTATTTTTCATTTTTGAGTGTGTGGGTGGATGGGTGGGTGTCAATGTTGGGATTCCTGTCTGTTTAGATAAAAAACAAATATATATATAAAAAATATATAAAAAAAATATATGATTGTTTAGGATAGTATAGTATGTGTGTAGGTTAGTATGTGTTGTCCTGCATGTGTCCTGTCTCATAATGGTGGGTGGGGGGTTGATGTTTAGATCGATTCGTTATATGTGTAGAGTAAGTTTAGATTAGGTTAGTTAGGGACAGTTGTGGATTAGGCGTAGTCAGCTTAGATTAGTGTAGGTATGACTTTTCCCTTAGTTGCCTCTGGTGTGAATACATATGAATAAATATATAGTTAACCCTTTGCATTATGTGTTAACTGCTACTTGATCATGGCCTTGACATCAGTGTAGGTGATTGTTTTTCTATGACATTTGAGTCCTATGCTACACACCGAAGAAAATAGAGGTTTTAAATGGCAGCTACCCCTGTGCTAACTTGGTAAGTATCCACCATTTGATAGAACCACCATTAGTAGTTTACATGGATCACCAAGGAATTGTGTTGATGAGTATGTATTCTACATCACAAAGTGTGCTTCCAGAATTGGTATTGTGGGTAATTTATTAGGTCGGACTGCAGTGTGATGTTCAGGGACATCTTTGTAGATGAGGTGTTGTTGACAGTCTTGTCTTGTTGTCTTCATTGCTGACATAGATCATGTGTGCAAAAATTCAGCATGACTTCCCTTCATGGAAGTATACTCTGAAAGGGTGATTGATGCTGTGTTTAGTTGTGTTTGCTTAGATTTTACTGCATAATTTCATGTTTTAGTATTGCATGGTGCCTACATTTATCAGCCACCATTAGTTGACTTTGATTGCTATAGATGGAGCATTATTCTGTCCAACACAGCATGATTGTGTGTGGTTTGTCCCTTCATCAGTTATTCTCCCCAGGATGGTCAGGCTATGATGCAATCCTGGACACTGCACAGATGTCTCAGACTACATGATGTCAGGACAGTTGTATTGACAAGCTGCATGGTTGTCACACAGGCACTTTAGAGTTATCTACTGCACAGTTGATGTGTCAAATAACACAGAGACATATTAGGTGTGCAAGTGCTATTTATTGATAGGTGCTGTTGTGCAAAATGTACATTGTCCATGTTTGCTGAGTCCATTCCGGTGCATTCTTACATGATGATCCTACAGAAGGGGTGTGGATGATGCTCCTGACAGGCTGGGGTGATGTAACAGACAGTGCAGAGGGACAGGGTTTGCCGATTAGTAGGAGAGAGACATTCACTGGCAATACTGACAAGTCATACAGTGGTTAGCAGAACAGTCATTGAGTATAGTTGTAGTGAGACTGGCATTTGACAAAACGTAGGACCTTGGTCAAAGTAGGCCATGGTGCAGGGACTAGTGCTTCCGGGTACTCTTCCGTGTGAATGTGATCTGTTCCATGTCTTCTTCTTCTGATGTGTGTGTTGCCTGCTTTGTCCTTGTTGTTGTTGGTTGTGAAGGGGCAACACACACCTCAGTGTTAGAAGATGTGGAGTCAGACATCCCGGTGGCTGCTCCCAGTGAAGTTCTTAAGGGCAGTACTGCAGCAAGAAGGGCCTGCTGGTTTTTGAGAATAGCAGCTACATCACGATGGTAGGCAGCCAGGTCGGCCCTGGGGGAGTCATGATTGCATTTGTGCATGCAGTGGAAAGTTTGGGGTGCGAGGTGTTGTGGCAACTCCCTTACTGCAGTGGTGAATTCCTTTATAGTTTCTTGTAGTTCATGCAGTATGGATGTTAGGACTTGCATAGCTGCTGCCTGATCTGCAGATGACATCATGCACAAGTGCACCCCCTCAAGGCTGGCTGCCATAGTTTGCATCCCCACCCGCACCTCCTTGGCCAGCTCCCGCTGTACTCCAACTACAGTTCTTTCAAAGCTGGTGCCAGTGTCGTCAGAGTCCTCAGCTGTGTAGGAGCTGGCAGGTCTTGCAATTGGGGTGGTGGGTGGTTCTTCTGTGATGGCTGCTTGTTCTGTGCTCCTCCTTGTGACTGAAGGTGGGGTCTGGAGGGTTTCAAGGACCTTTTGTTTGGTCTCCTGGGGAATGTTTATAGTCTCGTCATCCATGTCATCAGGGAAATCAGGGACAGGCATATCGGCAGGAGATCCATGTTCCTCTGCAATGAAACAGGGTACAATTAGTGTATCTGTGTTGTGACAATTTTGCCGTAACATGCCAGCCTTTTGATGACTTCACTTTGTGATCTTGTTTGGTATTGGTATCTGCTGTCCTTCATATGGGCATTGTTATAGGCCTATGGCCCACCTGTGTGTCACATGTATGATATAGAGTTATCAGACTTGTCTGCCTAATCGCCTCTAGGTGTTGCTTTGTACCAAATAGGGAATAGCCATCTTTTTGTCCTACTTGACCCTCCGTGTATATCTATTCTTATGGTGAGACCTTTCACTGGCTGTGGGTGTTCTGATTGCCCTGGCAGCACACTTGCCTCTCAGGACCTGCCCCAATCCCTGATTGTTCACATTGACTTAATTGTAAATGACATGTGGCATATCCTATGCATGGCAATGTTATGATGTGATATGGATGTAGACATTGTTCATGTGTCCAGCTGATGTTGGGTAATGTGTGTTACATTGGATTGCCCTGTTTATCGTATCAATGTCCTATATGGTCCTCTGACTGTGCAGGTGTATTTAAGTGACCAGTTGCATGTGTCCCCTCCACAATGCTGTTGTCTGAGCAGTCTGACATTTGTGATGTTGCCTTGTTAGCCATGCACGTGAAGGACCCTGACATATGCAGCATGTGTGTGTCCTTCGTGCTGTGTGGCTCCTATTGCTGTTTACTTTGGCTGATGTATGTGACAACTATGGGCATTGACATATGAGTGTACTGGGGCCTTGGTCTTGTTTCGGGAGATTGCTGCAGATGTCATCCTCACCCCCTAATTTAGGTATGCATGTTCCATGGGGAGGTTACTGCCATTGGCTACTTGTGCTGCACAGAGATCAGAGGTGGTAGTGTCAACTGTTGTGGCAGTTACATTGCAGTTGTTGTTTTGGCTACTGGATTACTGATAGGGACCTGGTTGATGTAGGAGATATTTTGGCTGACGAGTGCCAGGATGTAAGTTTGAGGTTGTGGCCTTCCCACCTGTCGAGGCTTTCCCTTAGCTCCATTGTTGTCATGACAGGATGCCCCCATGGGACTGTTGTTGGTGTTGTGTAATGTCGTGCCCCAGCTTCTGTATGTGCAGGGCATGCCCCCATACCGTGCCCCTTTACCCATGCCACTCCATGTATATGCTGACTTACATGCAATGTGTAGTGGTATTTCCCCCCCTGTTTACAGTCCACATTATTGCATTATAATTCCCCATGCGACTTACCATGCATGTGCTTTGTTTCCTGGTAGTCTGCTCTGTCCTGTCCTTGAATCCCTGTGACGATCTCCTCAGGGATGACGGCTGCGACCATCTCTTCCATGTGGTCCAGGGCCTCCTGGTGTGCTGGACTCCCACCTCCAGTCTGCAGTGCTGCCTTCCTGTTCCTGGCCATTTTTTCCTTTGTCCTACGTTTGCAGTCATGCCAGCGTTTCTTACACTTGGTGACTGTTCTGCGTACTTCAGCCACACTGTTGATCTTGTCAACAATTTGTTGCCATATGGCCTCTCTCCTGCTGATTGGCAACTTAGAGGTGATGAACAGTTGGTGCTGGTGTTCCGTCACCTCTTTAACCAGGATTTCCTGCTCCTCTGCACTGAAGCGACACTTTCTTTTTTTTCTGTATATGTCCTGGTTCCTGTATGGATCATCCTGGCTGGTTCCTGGTCTGCTGTCATCTTCCTGGGGTCTGTAGTGGCATCTGGGATCCATTTTGGCTCTCCTCTGCTGAAAGGGCAGTGTTCGTGGGTAATTTTGACACTATTGCGTCAAAAAAAACGGCGCTTTCCGGGTTGCGCTGTCGTAAATCGACCCACAGTCATTTACGTCGCGTTAAAGTCGTTTTCCTTTACGGCTTGACGCCGCGATGTGCGTAAAAAAAAATGACTCCCACCTGGTGGTTGCGCCACCGCGCGTCAAAGTATAAATTTGACGCCCGCACGGCGCATCGAAATGGCGTTAGCCGGCGGTAAAATTTTTGACGCAAAACTGTGCCGGCGCAGCTTTGCGCTAAAAAGTATAAATATGGCCCAAAGTGTGGAGGGACCTCAACAGATTACTGCAAATTAGTATTTTCTAGGAAATTTTAAATGTTTGAAAATAATGTGTACTGACTGTTTTGGGAATGTACATCAGAGATGAAAAGAAATGTGTCACACCACTACAGACAAACACAATCACTCAAAACATCTTTTGTTCTCATTTTTTCTCATCCATACAGGAGACATATTGTAGGCCATTGCTAGGAAGGTGTGGACCCTGGGGCTCCATAAGTTGGGCAGCCTGCATTGCAGGAAGAGGTGGAAGGACCTTCCAAGCTGGACCAGAATATCAGCAGAACTCCAGCTCAGCCTGTCTTCCCAAAGAGGCAAGCAAGTGCACTGCACCCTGACCCAACTTATGGCCTGCATCCTTGTGGTGGCCTACCCGGAGCTTGATGGGCAGTTGAGTACCCAAAAGCAGCATCAAGGTGGTGAGTTATTATTTGTAACTATTCATATTGTTCAACCTTTTTCAGTTACGGCAATGTTGTGTGGCATCAACATGATGGTTGATACACAATCATCACATGCCAGGATTTATGGAGGTATAGGTTTATCAAATGGTGTCTGATGCTCCGTTTGGAGTATTGATTTGTGCTAAAGGTTGTCACTAAATTCCTCATCACAAGCCAAGTACTGTTTTTAGCAGACACATGGCTGCATGTGAAAAAAGAGATACCGGCATTTTTTCTCTGTTATGAGGGACAGTTGTTTCAGACTTTACATTGGTAAGTTGGCTCAATGACCGAATAATAATGAGCATCTGGTTCAAAAGGACTAGAAACACATGTACAATGGCATCATTCCACATCTGAAGCATGAAAACAATATGGGGGTTATTCCAACTTTGGAGGAAGTGGTAATCCGTCCCAAAAGTGACGGTAAAGTGACGGATATACCACCAGCCGTATTACGAGTCAATTATATCCTATGGAACTCGTAATACGGCTGGTGGTAAATCCGTCACATTTGGGACGGATTACCACCTCCTCCAAAGTTGGAATATCCCCCTATGTTTTCACAGCAAGATTCAAGGCAGTTCATGTAGACAGTAGCAGATTGGCATGAAGCCTAAGCCCTTCACAAATGTGCATGTAAGCCAGGCTGTGTCAACTAACATACATTTTTATGTCAAACTGTATTCATTGAAACAGACAGGATTGTATCCACGTTGGTGACAGAGTTATGTGGGACCTTAAACAGCCTTGTGTGTGTCCTTAGTTTCGTCCAGATGAGAACTCAATGATTGTGAGACATGTGATACTTAAAGAGACATTTGCAAATGGAAGATTACTTCACTTAGATGTTTGAGTATCCCATCTTGTAGATTCAATATTAGGCACAAAATATTACCCTTTTGGTAATGTGAATAAGTTTCTGCTCTGTACTGAAGTGGGTTAGTGATGTATCATGGCCTATATATTTGTTCATGATGTTGAAGCAGTTTGTCAATTCACCACAAAAAGTTAGTTAACTTCAGCAGCATAGCTATGTATATAGTGCAAAATACATTGCTAGGCTAGTTCAAAACAGACACCACATGATATGTACAATTGAAATATACTTGAGTTACTTGAAGTAAGTGTAACCAATGTGAAATTGTCTGACAAAGGAAACAGGCTTTCAGTTCATAGACATTTTGGTACAGCATTGAAGTATTTGTGGACACACATTGATACCTTTGTAACTTTTGGTGAATGTACCTGATGCTGATTATTTGACCTTTTAAATATACAGTACAGGTGTATTTCTGGTTATTGTGAATTTTGGGGACATATGTTCAGTATTCTAAACAACAAAGCCCTAGCAATCAGAGGTGCGAAACAGTTCATGGAGAGAAATAAAAGTGGATAAGAATAAAAGACAAGGGTATACATGATAGAGGAGTTAGCAGAGGGGATTTCTAGGCTGTGAGCAAATGGTTTGTGGAATTCTTCCCTAAGTGCATGATATACTCATGATAATGCAGCCACGTTTGAGAGCCTGATAGCTGACTAAACATGTAGACTTGGCAAAGTTTTGTCATCAAAGTTCATGTTCAGTTCTATATACACAGTCACACTCAGACTGTTGCCTCTGTGTTTTCAGCATCATCTGGGCAAGGCAAAGGTGACATTGGCCACTTCGGTGGGGAAGAAGCTGTGGACTGTGGTTCCGGTGCAGATATCACCAACACCAGGGGACCCATTGCCACAGAGGGTGAGGGGACTGGCATAGAGGTCAACAGTGATTCATCATCATCTTTGTAGGCCTCCACAGAAGACGAGTTCCTAGTGGTTGCAGACCCTACTGCAACATTACCACCTGAATCGTTGCCCACCACCCAGGTTCCCACCTCCACCCTCCCTCTTGCTTTCCCAGTTGGCTGTACTCACCCCCGTAAAAGGTATGGTGACAACTTTGCTGGAGGCACCTCCCCCCTTTTACCTGCCTCCCAAGATGAGCTCAGTGAGCAGACTATTGAGCTATTGCGGACTATCTCTGCAGGCTAGACTGCACTACTGAATGCCATCCAAGCTCTTAGTGGGCATCTGACAAAAATGCTAGCTTACCTGGGTGGCATTCACAGTGCCATGTATGGCCTACAGAGTCATTCAAAGGTCTGGCCTCCTCACTGACCACAGCCTCCCACCCAATCCCAAACTCGTGCCCCAACTCCCACCACTTCCCCATCCCAAATCCCTATTTCCAGCCCTATCCAAAACACCTCATTTCTTTATATACACCAATAACAACACACACAACCAGCATATCTACATATACATACAAACACATAAAAAAACACAGACACACAAACACAAACTTACAGATAACACACATTTCACTACTACCACACACATACCCCTCAGACACCAACATCCACCACCACACCCACATCCACAGTCACCACCACACCTGCAGACACCATGCCGCCAGCACACAAACAAGCACATTCATCACCACACACGCCTGCAGACACAGCACCCACCTACACACAAACATGCACATCCACCACCACCACATCTGTAGACATGACACCCACAACACACAAACTTCCACAACCACCACCATCATAACCACAGACACCACACCCACCACACACAAACATGCACCAGCACATCCACAGGCACCACAACCGCACAGAGCACCTCCACAGTACACCCATCTACACACACATAAATTGGCCTTTTCCACAAATGCCCAGGCACACCTGAACAAAACACACAGAAAGAAACGCAAACCAAAACCTAGAGCACATACACCAGACCCACAGGAAACAGACACATGTATATCATCCACTGCCACTCTCTCTACATCTCAACTTGAAACTCCCTGCCAACCACACTATATATTATTTTATGGAGAACCTTTTATTTGCCCTGGTCCTGATCCCTACCACATGCCAACCCACCCATCCTACACCCCAAACCACCACTCCAACAATCCAACCCATCCCTCCCAAATCAAGTCGTCCCCCAAATCTAAACTCACCCCTCCAAAATCCATACCCACCCCTCCCAAAACCAAGCACACCTCTCCCAATTCCAAAGACCACCCCCTCCAAGAAAGATCTCTGAGGTGCCTGCTCTCTGCCCAATAGATGCCCCATCCTGAGGAGGTTGTATTTAGTAGCATATGTTTTATAATGCATGCATTTGTGTTGTACATTTGTGTTGGACATGTTATTTTTAGTGCAAACATTCATCCTGTTCCTGGGCACTTTGTAGGAGGCTGGCCTGGTTTGCAGTGCGTACCTAAGGTACTTCCACCTTATACCAGGTCCAGTAATCCCTCATTAGTGAAATGGAGGCAGTGTTCCAGCAGCTTAGGCTGCCTAAAGGTAGCTGTAGCAGAGCAGTTTAGGATGAATTAGGAAACATGCAAAGCTCCTGCAGTACCACTATAGTTGCACAGTACTTATGCACAATCAAAGGCAATACTCTGTGTTAACAAAAAATAAAGGTACTTTATTTTAGTGACACAAGGCCAAAAATATCTTAGAGGCAATACTCCTTCTGGAAGAAAGTATTATACACAATATATACACTAGTAACCAAAATCAGGTAAGTAAACAGTGATACAAATAGTGCAAACAGTAGAAAATGCAATAGAATAGTACCCCATCCCAGAGCCCAGGAGAGCAGGAGTGAAGTGCAGCACGTTTCCACAGGACACACTACAAGTCGTGATACAGGATTTTGCAAGAACCAAGCACGACTGCAATCCACAAACGATGGATTCCTGGACCTGAAGACCTACGGAGAGAGGAGACCAAGTCCAGAAGTCGAATAAGGGACTAGGAAGGACAGGAGCCCCATGTAACCTAGAAGATGGTGACAAAGTGGATTCTCCGGTAAGAAGAAAAGTACAGAAGAGCACCAAAGAACATGGCTGTGGGTTCCTGCTTGGTGCAGGTGATGTCTCACGCCAAGTTGTTGGGTGCACGATGTTTGCGTCACTGGATTCCGCCAACAAGCCTTGGTTCAAGCAAGTATGCAGTTTGCATCACAAATGAGCTGCCTGGACCCAGGAGGGACCTAGGGGCCTCAACTTAGACTGAGGAGACAGAGGGGGCTCTTCGCACTTCAGAGAGCCCTCAGAAGACCAGACGGGGACAAAGAAGATGCAAAGTGCATTCATCGCAGCACTACACAGGAAGGTCCCACGCCGCTGGAAAACAACTCAGCAACATGTGCGTCGCAGGATGGAGTGCTGGGGAGCTGGGCTACACTGTGCATGAAAGATTCTGGGAAGAAGTGCACAGAAGCCCAAGGAGCTGGAGAAGATGCAGTGCGAAGGGGTACTGTCGCAGAACGGGGAGGCAAGCTCTTAATTCCACCAAATTTGGATAGCTGGACCTTTGGACAGTCTGGGTCACTTCGGTCCACCACCTTTGTTCCAGGGAGCACACTTGTCATCAGCAGAGGAGTCCCAGAGTACCGTTCGTTGTCACAGAAGGGTGATTGCAGAAGCAGTGAAGTGACTCTGTCACTCCACGGGAGATTCCTTCGGTTCTTCTGGTGCAGGGTGAAAACAGGAAGTCCTCAGAGCATGCACACCTTTGAAACTGTTGCAAATGCTGGCTGTAGCTGAAGTTGAAGGTCACAGGAGTCATCCTAGATACTTTGTTGCAGTTACAGCGGTTCCTCGAGCAGTCTGCGGTTGACCGACAGGGGGAAGCTGAAGCAGAGGATTCCTGGAGGAGTCTTACAAGCTGAATCTGAGGAAACACCCAGAGGAGAGACCCTAAACAGCCCTGAGAGGGGGATTGGCTACCTACCCAGGTGTGTACTTATCAGGAGGGGTCTCTGACATCAGCTGCTGGCACTGGCCACTCAGAGGTCTCCAGAGTGTCCCCACACCTTGGAATCCAAGATGGCTAATGCCAGGGACACACTGGAGGAGCTCTGGGCACCACCCCTGGGGTGGTAATGAACACCGGTGTAGACTGGCTTATGCAAGGAGGGCACCATCTGTGCCCTTCAAAGCATTTCCAGAGGCTCTGGGAGGTTACCCCTTCCAAGCCTGTAATACCTATTTCCAAAGGGAGAGGGTGGAACACCCTCCTCCCAAACTAAATGCATGGTTCTGCCTTCCTGGGATTGAGCTGTTCAGTCCCCAGGAGGTCCCATCCCCCTCTGTGAGGTGGCAGCAGCTGGGGCTGCAATGAAACCTCAGAGCTGGTTTGGCAGTTCTGGGGGTCCATGGTGGAGCCCCCAGGGTGCATGGAATTGGCCCACCAATACCAGATTTGGAATGGGGACAATTCCATGATCTTAGACACCTCACATGGCCATATTCTTAGTTATCATTGTGAAGCTACATATATGTATTTACATATATGTGGTGCACATGTGTAATGGTATCCCCACACTCATGAAGTTCGGGGACTTGGCCCTGGTCAACGTAGGGGCACCCTTCCTATTGCAAGGGTGCCCTCACACACAGTAACTGCACATAGACATCAGTGAATGAAGGTTAGACATATAGGTAACTTATACATTACTTAAGTGCAGTGAAAATGGCTGTGAAATATTGTTTGCACTATTTCACTCAGGCTGCAGTGGCAGTCCTGAAGAAGGGTGTGTCTGAGCTCCTTATGGGTGGCAATGGAATTCATGCAGCCCATAAGGATCTCCTGGAACCCAATGCCCTGGGTACCTAGGTACCATGTACTAGGGACTTATACGTTGGGTCCAGTGTGCCAATTAGAATTGGAATGTGGAGTCACTAAACTATAGTGACAAATTTGGTAAGTGGAGAGAGCATCAGCATTGGAGTTCTGATTAGCAGAACTTCAGTAACACAGTTAAGCATACTGACAACACACACACGTAGGCCACAGACTATGAGCACTGTGGCCCTGGGTAGCAGGATCAAAGTGAACAGGCAAAACATACTGACAAACTGGCAGAAACTGGGGGTAGCATGCCAAGAAAGATGATACTTTCCTACACATTTGCACCAAAATTGTACCTTTTTCTCTTAATTTGCCTAGAGAATGCACATGTGTTTATTTTCACATAATGTGTTACTGATATACACATGTGCTTTACACAGGGTAAATGACCCTTTAGAGTTAAAACACATGTAATGTTTGGTATAAATTACGCATGCCAAGGGGACATGTGCACTTCATGCATCTCTGACACATTTGGAGTTTCAAGCTAATATTGGTTGTACATTCTGTGTACGCTCACTTGTATCATTGTGTGGTGCAATTGCAACGTTATATTGGGTTTATGTCGTTCAAATTAGGTATCCTGTTTATGTACATGTTATGCTAGTTTTGGGTAAACTATTGCACTTACCTGTATGGACAGATTTTGATTTGGGGTTGATGTGATTTTTGTGTAGGTGTCCATTTCCATGAAGGCAGTTAGTACCAGATTGTCGGGTGTGTTTCTTTATTTGTATCAATTGGCGACTTTTCAGACATGTGCATTCAACAACATTGTACTATTGCTTACAAATATGTTTTAAACATGCATGAGCCCAGTGCTAATGTACACCAACAATTCAGAGGATGTCAGGTAATGTAGTGACTTACCTTCTGTGCTAGCGACAACAGTATCCATTTTCATCTTGGTCCAAGAGCAACATCAATGGCAGGACTTGTATGACCATGCTCACTGTGGCGGAAAATTAGAAAACTCAGAAAAGAGGTACATTTCATCCTTTTATCCCTCCCAATCTGCCAGCTCTGGTGTGGAGATTAGGCACCACACTTGCATTGGTGTGAAGGCACATTGTGACTCGCTTGATGGTAAAACTGGCTGATGTCCTGCCGCTTTTGCCTACGGTGCCCTCAAAGCGGGTGGAGATTCATGATGGTGATGGCGGGTCTCCGGGAGCCTTTCATCTGGGGACCCACCAAGATTTAAATGGAGCAGTCAGACCGCCAAAACCACTGACAGGAACAAAATTGACAGCAGGACCATTATCACCATGATATAAACCAATCCCATAGTGTTGGGAGCCTTTCTCAGAGTCCAATAGTTTCTATTTTACTATCTCTAGAATCTCTAACACTAACTGCCTGATTTAGAGTTTGGCGGATAGGTTACTCCATCACATATGTGACGCATATCCTGTTCACTGTATTAAGATTCCCATAGAATATAATGGGATTGTAATACAGCATATTATAACAAAAAGGGAGAGTATCTGGAGTAATCCAACCCCACACAGACTCCCGTTTCATCAAGGAACTGCAAACACAAAAAGTGTGTGGGGGGTGTAGGGAATAGGTCTCTTGTAGCCTATTCAGTGTTCGCCGGTTAGGAGCCGGCCTTAATGGACATAGAGGATTGGGAGTGGCAGTTGGGTGTGTGAGGGAGTTCCCTTTACAAACTAGGTGGCCTCACACACATTATAGTGTGCTTCATCATATGACCACCTAGCCCCACCCAGTTAAGATGATACTACCTGGGCGGACTCAACCTCGTTGTTAAAAGAACTCAGAGGGAGTGCTGAGATTTTATCTTGCTGGATAAATCAAGGGATCCATTTGAAAGCTGTGATAGATAATAAAATTGCCTTACAAATCACCTGTTTGATCTAAGAATTCAATATAGGTGTTTGTAGGTAAAGTTAAAAGAAATGTGGTGACACCTTTGAGTTTAATGACTCGAAGTGTCTAAAAAGTGGGGACCAACATGTTTCTGCCTGCGCTAAGAGCCTAATCGGTCTGGGGCATTCTTCAGGGTTAAGGATCCCTAATACATGTGGGGCTAGATTGATAAGCTAGCAATGAAAAGGTGTATATTCAAAAAGTACGAGGGGCCTACCTGGAATTGCTCTAGAGGAAGGGCCCTATATAAACGAGGCAGGTAGCCTCTGGTCCGGGGACACGAGGAGGGGAGTTGCCCTTTGTAGTCACACTTACTCCAAAGGTGGCACCTTGATGCTTCATCTACGTGGTCCGCGTCCCTGCCGCTTGATCCATGTCCACGAAGGAAGTCGCCTAACCGGCGAACACTGAATAGGCTACAAGAGACCTATTCCCTATACCACCCCACACACCTTTTGTGTTTGTGCATCGTAATACAAAGGCCAGCATATCTGTCACATTTGTGATGGAGTAACCCCAACCGCCAAACTCTAAATCAGGCCCTAACTCCTCATAGGACTCCTCAACTCCCAGTCCGATCCAATTATAGACAATTATGTCTTAGTTTCAACTGACCTATTTCCCTCACTCTCATTAGGAATGCTGATATATTGACTAGTAATTCTTCACTCAACAATTGTGTCACACAGGTGTCTAAAAATATATATATCAAAATTTCATTCGTCAACCCAATTTTATTTAGTCTCTCATCACTTGTGTCCTGCATTTATTCACCTCTACTAATGATATCAAACCTGTTTCACTATTTACATTTCACGCAAAGAGGCATTTGAAAAACTGTAATTATTCATCACGACGAATAATAATTTACATCAACCTAGTTTCTCGATTTACATTTCACTTAAGATTTTTATGAAAAACTTCCCATTGTCCCCCAATTTACATCTAGGGTTGCAGGTACGTCACCATGCAGGGAAGTTTCCTGACCCAACAGTCTTAAATGTAATTCACAAAAATATTGTTCAGTTGGAGTGTAGATATTTTATTACTATCTACATTGGGGCGATATTCCCGTACTACATCTTGAATACAGTATTTATGTTAGGCAATATTCTAACAAAGATATTGTGGTACCTCGCCTCTATGTGCAGCAGCACATCCAATGAAAGGCTGCACCAGCACAAATCTAGAGCGTGATCTCGCTTCCTTGATCCTCATATTCTGTAAAGACCATATAATCCTATTTTTCTCTTTGAACATCCTGTCATCCTGAAGTATTCACATAAATAACATGTCCAATCTGTAGAGACTATTTGGGTAAAAGGGCCATTGAATTATCAGACATCCACGCGAATAAATGTTTCAATGGTACTGAGAATCAATATCTAGTATAGAGTTCATCAAATTATGAAGACGTTCACGTCTGCTTTTCTATGCAGCCACTATGCTGCTCTGACCAGCAAGTGGCATATGAGATGTAATCTCCATCTCATGTTCCATGTAAAGCTGTCCTTTGTGCTATACAGGGACCACAGGTAAAAATGAAGTAAATAAAGTAAATAAAATGTCAAAGCTCGAAGAAATCAAAATTACTATATGATGAATTGAAATGTAACATGATGAAATTACACACGAAGACAATAGAAAGAAATTAAGTAATGTCTGAGAAATGTAACTGTAATTTATATTGCTGGTTTTGGAATCAGTTCTGGGTACAACAATGCGTGGGTCTCCTTTTGCACCACTCTGCAACGTCTATACGGCATATAATCATTAAAGGTAAATGATTGGTTTGAGATTTTTTTTTCTTTGACCTTTAATGCTGGAGGGCGAATACCATAGTGGGTTGCTGCCAGAATCCATGGCAAATAATTGGTGACAGCAGAACAGATCTACTGCGATTAAAAAGGACAAAGGGGGTTGCATTTGACAAATGTTAGAAAACATTAAATAAAGAATAAACTCCAATCAAATGTCAAAGGGTTCCAGGAGGCTCGATCAATGGCATTAAAGAGAAAAGAGATGACTTGGAAATGTTAACCTGTCCTTTGAAGTACCTTTTAAAAACAGGAAAAGGATATGTGCCTTCTAATTTGTCAAATAGCTTGGAACACGTCAATAGTGTATGGTTGATGCAATAAATAATTTTATCAAGACGAAGGCAGACATACCCGGTAATTCATCTGAGTCTGTCATATCTCATTTGAGAAAAGTAACTGAAACCTATCCGTTGTATGCCTTGGTTAACTAAATACGTGCTGATGTGAGTGCTTTTTTCTTTTAGATCTAGCAAGGAGTCTAGGCATGTACATCACATAATGATAAAAGCAAACAAGGTGCATTTTAATCCTTTGCAAAGTATGAACAGTTGTTAAAAAAAGAAGCAAACACAATAATCATCCAAAATTCATCACAATATCATCAAATAAAGTATAAGTATTGTTCAAACTTTTATTATCAATCGTCTTAGACACCAATGACAGATATCACGCTCAGGATACAGTCACACATAGCATTATTATTTTTTTTCTGACTGAATTGATACCATTCAGTTTTACAGATACCGGTTTTGCTGGTGACTCAGAGGCACACATTATTTCGCTATAGACCCCGTTGCAATGAGAAATAAAAGGTGAAGACCAATTCTGCTCTCCGATTTCTGTACACAAATTGGGATTCCCTTTACCATGGCCGGCTTTAGCGCTGGTGATTCCTCGTATGACAATCTTTTTTGGCACCCCCCTCCCCAGCCATAACCTCCTCCTCGGCTTCCCTCACTACCACCCAGTAAAATTACAATTTAAAGTCAGATTGCACCAGAACTATACATTGGGACTTTAAGTGACAACTGAGCCCCCCTTTAGGCTTGTGAAGTTCAAGATAAGGCATTTGGGTTTCAGCAGGCATGGGGGATCCACACAAACAGCTACATGCTAGATGTGGTAAGTGACCTGCAAGAACTGCAGCAAACAGAATTTAAGAAGAGGAGACGGCACGCATATAATACACAGGTGCGGTTGCTAATATACTGGCAAGCGGAAGCACCAAAGACTTGCCCACACTTGCTCACAGAACACAAACATAAATATTACTTTAAACTCCATTTTTAAAAGATGCAAAGTGCTGAAATAACTTAAGGATATATATATATAATGGGTGGCTTAAAGGGAAACAGTTTGTGACCTTGGACAAAAAGACTGCCAAAGCTATAATGCGGAATGGATAGGTTGGGGGAGGCTGTGTGTGACTTTCAGACTAATGCTAAAGTAATACCAGAGACTTACAGTTTGAAAATAATTAAATCACATTTCCTTAATATCTGAAAAGACATTTGCCAAATCCAAAGGGACAGACCTATGCCATTCAACTCAAATGTAGCCTTAAAAGTAATAACAAAATTCTGCCTGCCTTCAGGTAAACCCATGGGATCTTTGTAAAAGAGATAATTGAATACAAGGACATTTCCATTATCCACGAGTCAATCCAGTCACTCATCAGGTACCTAACCAAACAGTTTTGGTCTTCTGGCTTCCAACGGCAGATCTCTCTTCCTGAACCTACTGGCTACTTACTTGCATAAGCTCTGTGTTTGGAAGATCACTCAGTGTGAAATGATGTATTCTATGGAACGCCCCCTTGCTTCTCAGCTGCTCTCCTCATACAAAGTCCTCATCTCCTGTAAACTGCTCCTTCTTCCCCTCACCTCCCACAGGAGGCCACTTCTAACTGTGTTCCTGATAGGCATTCACTTTCACAGGCCTCACTGCCACTCCTTGAGGTTTGGGATTATTTGTGTGAGAAGAGGCGCACATCATACTGTGCTTGCCCAGACTGGCCCATTGTCATTCTGCACATGTCAATGAGCCAGGTGTCTTTGTGAGCACAGTCAGACTGACTGTATGCACAACAACCTTAAGGCTGTTGCATCCTTTTGGGTTGTGCACCAGTGGCCACGGCAGCCCAAGCAAGAAGTCTATCCACATTAATAAAAACATCTCACCGGGTGGCCTGGTCATAGGCCTGTCAGTCAACTATGGATTCTCTGCCTTTTCTACTTGAATCGTGCCCTTTTTACGGCCTCCCAGCACTTAAGTCTTGCAGGGTGACAGCTACCCATTATCCCTTTGCAGTGATAATGGGTAGCATGTTTTGTGGTTTCATTCTATTACCAACTGCTCTGAATCAGTCTCTTTTAAAAGACATAGGTAGGCTGGCTAAATAAGGTGCTAATCTAGTATGATAAATATGGCATACATATTTGAGTTTCAATACCGTTATCACATCATGGAGTGAGATTTGACTCTTTCTATTGCAACCATTGGAGAGACAAGTTTCCAAAAAGAATAACATTTAAACAGTTGGAATTAAATAGTCTGAAACAGTAATTGTAAACAACAGTATCCACCGCAGATGCTGTCAATTAATCCCCTATTGCCCCTGACCTAAAGAATTATTTTTTTTCCTTTTGTAGAAAAATACTGTGGGACACGTTAAATAAATGTAGCAAAGAAATGTGAGACCATGTGGAGAAGTTTTGTGCCAGCTGAAGGCTTTTTGAGCAGAGAAACAATCACAGCTTGTTTTGTTTTTACATTGCTAGGAATGTATGAAACGGCAAGCAAGATAATCCAAATGGAGGTAATGGCAGGAGCTATCATCTCTAGATCTCAGGTCAAGATGCGTGCAGTGAAGGGTCACAGTGGGAGTGAGATTTAATAGAAAGCCTCTAAAAACTAAGGCTTTTTTTTACACTTTTTACTAGAAATAATGAGATTTTTTACCTCTTCTCTAGCCTCTTATGTTTTTGCTGATTCTGCCCACTTATATCCACCTTGCCCTTCCATGCTCTACTTACCACCTCATCTCCTGCCCAGCCTCCTACCTACTCTTGCTGCTTCAGACCCCTCTTATATCCATTTCACCCCTCCATTATCTCCTGTTCCTGTATTTCTCCACAAGCATTTTACATTCTCTCTGTGATTCTGCCAATCTTGCATCCATCTTTCCCCTCAATGTACTACTCCTTTCTTCTCATCTTTCTACCCAACCTCTCACTTGCTTTTGCCTCAACATTTTTGTTGGTTTTGACCCCTTTACATCAATTGCTCCCTTTCCCTCCACCTTTGTTTGCTGGCCCTGCCTCTCTTGCATCCACATCTGCTCTCCATTTTCTGCCTGCTCTTTACCACTTTTCTCCACTAGCCTCTTACCTTAATTCAGCTGTTCATTTCTTTTGCATCCATCTGTCCCCTTCCACTCTCACTCTCTCTCAATGTTTTTGTTACATATTTGCATGGATTCTTTTTCTTCTAACATTACTGTCTTTTGCATGCTATTATAGGTGGAAAGCCATTGAAAACCCAAGCCAGAGGCCTGGTTCTGTCAGTTCAAGTTGCTGTTGTAACTCAAGCCCAAAATGAGCCGAGCTTTCACAGGATGATATGTGGCCCAGTACCTACAGCTGCCCACCCTGCATCAAAGGGAACAAGACTTCAATCCCTGTCACGGCTCAGCTTCATGAGAATCCAGGCAAATCTTTGTGCTAGAAAAATATTACTGTAGTCTGTGTCTGTTGTGAAGTGCTCTTATGTTCATTGCCAACATTTGTGCTGTGTAAAACTGTCAAAAGTACAATGTGGACCCTATATGTCACCCAGACTCTAGTTTAATCTTCCAAGAATTAAAGATATTAAGCTTCAATGCCATAAAGAGATACCCATGTAGGGGCGAAATTGCCCAGTGAGAAACTGGAAAATCTAGAATCAATCCTGGCTTCCCTAGTTGACCAAATTGTGTGATCCTCGGCAAATGTTTTCTTTCACCAACCTCTATTTTGTTCATTATCAGACATCGGAACATATTCAAATATGTGCAGTCAGGGTGTGTGCTGTAAAGCACTTCATTTGTTTGATGTAATAGACTGAAATTTTGCTGGATGCTTAATAAGAATGTAGCTCACATACAGGGTACACATGAACCCTGACATGCCTCTTGGTCAGTGCCACTGGAACTATTTGCTTTTACAGTTGCAGCATTTTCCACATATTTATGGATGTGTTACATTTGCAGCACAAGCCATCTGCTCCATAAGCTGTAGCTTTTTGTTTTAGAAGAAAAATACTTTGGTTTCTAGCTCAAATATATTAAACATTACTAAAAACACAGCAACACTTGTTGCTGCACAGTGGAAAGTGCTTTCCAAAGGTTGAATGGTCTCCTTTCTATTGTTTATTGCTGTAATTGGATAATGATGAGGTAATGCTATCACAAAATGTGCTGCAATTTGCCACTTAATTTGCTTTTTCTTGCTGCATAAATTATAACCCCAGCCATCTAATTTGGCACTTCCTTACCACATAATTCTAATGGCCCTGCTCTTTTATCATTATTATTATCATCATCAGGGCAGGGCCTGCAATGTTTCTAAGTTTGTGTTAAAAAAATTCTAACTTTTACCAAATATATCTCAATTCAGTGATATAATCCCATGCACCAAGATAATTTGCTTCTGTGTGTTAAAGAAGTGTGTTCCCTTGGTAGGTAACAGTACATTTTTATTTATTTTGTTGTGACCCCGCCAGACACTTTGCTTTTCATTCATGCAAGGGCAGGGCTCACTTCACACCTAAGGGTCCAACTAATCGCTGTTATCATGCAGATGCAGCAGTTAGTTTTCTTATGCCCTTTCAGCCCATGGATTAGAGACCCAGAGAAAGGGACCCATCCTTTGCAGTGCTGAACCACTGCTGCTTCTTGAGCCCCGTAACTTTGATGTTTTCTATCATGAGGTGCGAGACACCCTAATTACGACCAGGTGTGAGGCCCTGGGCAGCTGACCACACTGCCCATGAGTAGCACCATCCCTGACTGCCAGAAAGCTGAATGCACAAGGAACTCTGCAACAAGTGCTTTTAAATTGTAAGTTATTGTTAAACACAGCACCCCCCCACACAAGGTCAGTGCCCCCCTTCCAGGTCAGCCCCCAGAGTGGCCACACCGGTCGAACCACCCTAAAGCAGGCCCTGCCCTTTACACTTTATTGGCACAAAGCCCTCTAGCTAAGACCTAAATAATTTGTCCCAGGTCAAACATGCACTATTGCCTGATCCACAAATAGTGGGCACAGGAAAACAGAACCATTTATAATTCCCATCAGGGTTAGCAACTTATTCCACTGTCCTCAAAGGAAGTGAAAGACCACTGGTAATGGGGTCATTACTTGAGTCTACGTAGTTTGGAAATGCCTAATACAGATTTATGGTCCTTCACAGGTTATAGCTGAGAAAAAAGTACACCTTTATATGAAACTTCTTTATGAATAATTAATAGGCTTCACATCATAACTGTTGTTGATTGTGTCTTTCCCTATTACGTGCCCCTTCTTGCCAAATCAGAATTCAAATGAGTTTGGTATTCTTAAAAGTTCTAGGCAGGGATTCTAGATAGAGCCTGGAGGCTCCACTAAATTTGTTTGATTTGTACATCACTCAGCAACATGCTAGTTTCAGTGATAGGTATCTTTTTTGTTGCTTTCAAAGGTTCTCGTTAAGAGCGGCTGGTTAATTATGAAATGTGCGATAATAGGTGTAACTGTGCTGGAGATTGCCTAGCATGGTGTGGGCTGTACGCTGCCCCCGATTACTGAATTGCGTGTGGCCTGTTTTTTCTCTTCTGTGTGTGTAGCGCTTTATCTACATTGAGGAGAAGCAAGGGCGGCCAGTGGAACTGTAAACCTCCAGGACGAGGGGAACTCCGACCAGGCAGGATCGCGGCCCAACAGAGGAGCTGCTCTGTGCTGAATGAACCCGGATTGTGTGGCAGACTTCTTGCACCTTTCACTGCAATCGCACCCAGTGGCCGCCACCTTGTCAGGAGCCCCTCCGCATAAGAACAGTTCTGACTGATGATGAGTGTGTGTTGGGAGCACCACATCCCCCCAGGAGCTCACCGGTCTGAGGAGGACCCGAGTGAGTCAGAGTGCTGGGCTTCATGCCATGTGGGGCCCCAGAGCCAGGAAGCTCACTGGTAATATCATACTTCCCAGAGAGGGAACCACCCCTCAATATCCTTAGTAGCCTTTTAGGATTCCCCATGCGGGGACCAAGCGAGGTCTCCCACCGACATTGGTGGTGCGTCTGCCCCCTTCCCATGTTTACACAAATCTTTAGGGGCATGCAGTAATTAGCTAGCAGGACAGGGTGGCAATCCTTGATGGAGGTCCCGATCCTGCTATTTCAACTTAAAATTACTGTATTAACTGTGGCAGCCACGCAGGTGCTCCAGTGCCCTACAGTTTCCCTGAAATTACAGTATGCACTGTAGTAGGCATGCAGGTGTCCCTGAAACCTATTGTTGGTGCTCGCAATACTGCTTAACATATAATAGATGTGCAGCTGTGCTGTAACTATGTCGTTATGAGCGTCATTCGCAATGAAGCTATTACTGATGACATGTGATGACAAAAGTGGTTATTTATGTACTATAGGGATGTTTTGGTAATTCATGTATTTTTCCTCCCTAACCTAACGGCTGCATTTCATGACCTCATGCTATGGTATGTCATTTTTACCCTCTCAGGATAACAAGCATGTATGCAATGGGATGGTGTCTTTTAATGACAGGTGCAAAAAAGAAACACCTCTGCGCTGTTGCACCCATTGGGATGTCTGACAATTGTCTGGTTGGAAAGGTAATCGCTGCTTTATGAGGTTTTGGTCTATGGTTTATGAAAAACATATTTTAAATCTTTACATATTATAGTGTGGAGTCTCTTTTGTGATGTATTTATTTTGTCACTGGAGTGTGTGTGTTGTGCAAGTGCTTTTCACATTGCCTCTGAGATAAGCCTGGCTGCGCATGCCAAGCTAACAAGGAGGTGAGCAGGTTTATCTTGGGTGCGTAGCTCTCTTACCCTGGGTGGAGTGGTGGGTTCTGCCTGTCTTAGGTGCACACCCTAGCCAACTAGAAACCCCATTTCTAACATTCAAATAATGAGCTAATCACATATAGGCAATCAAATGTAAAAAGAGACAATGGCAAGAAAGCATTTGATCTGCAAAGAACAATTTCATTGACAATACATGATCCCACATCATATTCCATGAATGGAGATGAACATAGACACATGCATGCACACACTCACACACACACATGACAGTACTGAGGCAGATAACTTACTATAGGAATTATATGACATCTGTGTACACATCCAACAGGCCCACTATCATTTAATTCACATCATACTGAATAATGACGTTTAGTCACAGGCAACCACTGCAAGAGTACTCTGACCATCAATGTCTTTAGAGTACACTTAAGGAATAATGTGATCAGGGGCGTGGCAATGCAGGCAACAAAGATAGTGACCTAATGTGGAGCTCCGACTGGGGTGGACTGTCCTACGACCCAGTGAGCTGCTCCGTGCATTCAATTCCCTCAAACGTTCAGGGTCAGATGAGCTGACCACTTTGAAACCTAGGGGCTGCCCAACACCATTTCTCCCTGTTGCACGGTCTGTTATATCATCCAAGGCTAAATTGGTCTCCTGGCCTCGAAGGTTTGGTAGTGAAAGAGGCTGCTTTTGAGCTTGGTGCCACCCCCCTTTGTCCACCATGTTGGGCGGGCGCTACTATGGCCTTACTGTAACAGAGGCCCTGAGGTGACTCTGACATCTTTGGGGCAGGACCTTACCCTACTGGCTGCGGTTTCAGACTACAGTGTGGCTCTGGTTTGTGACTTCTGCCTGACTGAGATCTCTATCATCAGAGACTCAAAGCTAAATAAGGCTGCGGATGTACCGTGGTCTGGCCTTCTGGCCCATCTGTTTTAATTAAGCAGGTAAAGCATGGAGCTATTTCCTGTTTTTGGCCCCACTGATTTCCTTTTGACAGACGTGGTCCCCTCAGTGGTGGAGGGAACCCAGAGGACGATGGAGTGAGACCAGCTCTGAACTTGTTCTCCTATTTCCTCCTCTCTCCTTAAATTTGATGTGTCAGTGCCCCTCTATGAGATCCTTCGAGGGAGTGACAGTTGCAATCCTCTGTACAGTTTACCTCAGAGGATGCCTGCCTACCTAATTGGACCTTGTGTGCACCCTGCCTGTACTGCCTTATCCCTCTTTTTAGGGTCCACCAGGAAGTCGACATTGGAGGTCTCTTAACTGGGTCCCTGACCTACACTCCTCAGCTATCTCTTTACAGTTTATGATAGACAAGGGTGACCCAAAACAGAGGAAGCTCTCCTTTGACTCCAAGAAGACACCACATCACACTGACTCCTACATTAGAATCACTGACCCTTCACAGGACACTGGGGATGAGTTCCCCCCAAAATTGTCACTATCGCAGGGAAAAATAAAGATCTGGAAATGAGCTCTAGGCACAATAATTGGGCATTGTTGAGTTGTCTAACATGAGTCGTACAGCAGCTTATGTAGAGACTTTGCTTGACTCACTCTTCAGCCATCAGGTTTTCTTTGAAGTATTCTTGGTGGAGCAAACACATAGGTTGCTTGGCCCCACCCACCTCCATAGGCTCCTCCAAGGCCAGTCATTGCCAGACTCCTCAACTTCCAGAACAGCACTAATGTCTAATCATTGGTTTGCCAGAAAAAAACGCTTAATCACCAAAGGTATGTAATTTCCATTTTCCCAGATTTTTACTGCAGCAGTTTAGGTGGTCTGTCACAAACATATGGAGGTGTGACACATGCTTTGGGGACACAACAGCCGATATTCCATGTTATACCCAGCATACCTAAAGGTGGAACTGAGGCCCTCATTTCTTTTCAGTCACTACCTGCACCTGGGTCCAAACCTGCATCCGAAGCTTACCTTGCGGGAAGTGGCCTTTTTGGTGGTCCAGACCAGGGCAGATGTTTATGATGACTGAGATGATGGACTGACGTGGTCCCTTTTTTCTCCATGTTATGACTAAGCATATTTATACTTTTTGGCGCACAACTGTGCCAACGCAGTTGTGCGTCAAAAAATTTAACGCCGGCTAACGCCATTCCAAAGCGCCATGCGGGCGCCTTATTTATGGAATGACGTTAGCTGGCGGAGCTGCCTGGTGTGCGTAAAAAAAAATGACTTACACCAGGCAGCGCCGGCGTAGGGGAAAATGGAGCTTGGGCGTCAAAAAATGGGGCAAGTCAGGCTGAGGCAAAATTTTCGCCTCAACCCAATTTGCGCCAATTTCTTTGACTCCCAACCCCCATTTAAATGACTCCTGTCTTAGCAAAGACAGGAGTCATGCCCCCTTGCCCAATGGCCATGCCCAGGGGACTTATGTCCCCTGGGCATGGTCATTCGGCATAGTGGCATGTAGGGGGGCACAAATCAGGCCCCCCTATGCCACCTAAAAAAAAAAAAAAAAAACTTTCCTGAACTTACCATAAGTTCCCTGGGATGGGTCCCTCCATCCTTGGGCGTCCTCCTGGGGTGGGCAAGGGTGGCAGGGGGTGTCCTTGGGGGCATGGGAGGGCACCTCTGGGCTCCTTCCGAGCCCACAGGTCCATTAACGCCTGCCCTGACCAGGCGTTAAAAAATTACGCTAAAGCGGCTGGACGTCATTTTTTTTGACCCGCCCACTCCCGGGCGTCATTTTTGCCCGGGAGTGTAAATACAGCGCACATGCCTCGGAGTCATTTTTTAGAAGGGAACGCCTACCTTGCATATCATTAACGCAAGGAAGGTGTCCACGCAAAAAAATGACGCAAACTCCAAGATCTTTGGCGCTAGACGGGTATAAATATGGAGTTAGTTTTGCGTCGGATTTGCGTAAAAAAAAACGACGAAAATCCGGCGCAAACAGAGTATAAATGTGCCCCTTTGCTTTTTGTGGGACTGATTAGGGTGCTCTCTTCTCTCTGTACCCACCAAGGGGGAGTTTGTGCTCTACATGATTCTTTTGGATGTGGTATCCCCACCTGCTCTTTTGCTATGTTATACTAGATGTTTGCTCAATCTTGCCTTGTAGTGGAGCTATGCCTCATGGTACGCATCACCTACCGTTTGATTTTGCCATCTCTATGGGTTCCTAGTTGGGTATTTACCTGTTTTGTGTCTAGAGGCTCCTATTTGATTCAAAGTGTCCACTGTATGGCAGTCTTAACATTTGGATTTCTTAAATTTCTATGCTGTTTAAAAAACGTGGTACTGAACTCTCCTAGGAACGCTCTCAAATGTCTCACCTGGAATGTCAGTGGACTTTTTGATAATTGTAAGACAAGTACGGTGCCTGCAAACCTAGATTGTTATGAGGTTTTTGCTGATTTTTCACCAGAGACCACCTGGCACTCAGACACCTGTGCTCCTTCACTCCAAAAGTGCCCTCTCATCATTCTTTTTCCTTCTAAAGCACACATTCTAGGGGAGTTTGCCGTTTGATGCACCGTCTTCTACCCTTTAAACTGTACCAGCTCCATGTTAATAACAATTGTAGATTCCTTATGTATAAAGGACACTCTAAAAAATGTTAAACTCATGGTGGTCAATGGTTGTGCACTAAACTCCGAGGACCCCCAGTTTTTCATGGATATATTCAGTAAATTATGTAACTCTCAGCTCCAAACCATTAAATGAGTGGACATCCGGAATTTAGCACCAAATGTATAATTAGACTGCTCAGAGACCAGGCGTTCCCACCATGCTCATGTACTGCAGATCCTGAATGATCCTATTGGCCTTTATAGATTGTCAGATCTGTGGTGGATGAAATACCCTCCAATAAAAGACTTCACCTTTCATTCCTTACCATATTGCTCATTTCCTAGACTTGATTACTAGCTGAACTCTCCTGAAAACCCCTCTACTGTCTTAGATGTAGGGCACCTGCTAGGCAGACTTCCAGACCACTCACCGGTTTTTCTGGTCCTATCCCTCCATTGTTCCCAATTCTCCCATACGTACTGGCACATTCTGGCAGCCTCACTGTTGGACTCAGGGTTCAAAGATGAGCTCTGTTTGGCCATTCTAAAATATTTTCAGATTAATGCAGGATAAGTTCTTAAGTTCACTTCACTTTGGGAGGACTTCAAAGCCTTTATCTTTGGACAAGCTATATTGAAGCATTCTGGGTATCTGTGGGACATTCATGGGCAAGTAGCTCATTTAGAGTTGGCTTTGCAGATGCTTGAAGGCAGGATTGATTTTATGCCCTTCATGGCTTTGCTGCGGGAGCAGCAATTAAGAGATTTGGTCAACAAGGAAGTTCAATACCTTGGGGAACATACTCTAGCCAAGCAGTATGGTGATTGGAAGAGGCCCAGTGGGCTTTAGCTTGGCTGCTTCAGAGAGAGAGGGAGGAATCACATATTGATAGATTGGATGGTCTGCGGGGGATGATGCTTAATACAAGCGATGACATACTTTTTGAGTTTGTACAATATTTTTCTAGGCTTGATTAAACTGGCAATGGTCTTTCCCATGCCAAAAATGCTTGTTAATTAGATGGAGTTGGGTTGCTGTGGCTTGGGGTTTGCCTTTGGCAGTTAATAAGCCATCCAATCTCTCTTGAGGAGGTCATTACTGCCCTTAATTCTCTAGCCAGATCCAAAGCTCTGGATGCTGATGGACTCACCACCAATTTTTATAAAGTATATAATCAGATCCTTACCCCTCATCTCATTGAGTTATACATGGAAGTGCCTCAGGATGGGAAATTACCCTCTCGATGTGTGAGGCACTCTGTGTTTCTGCTTCCTGAGCTGGAGAAAGATCCTATTAAATGTGCCTCCTACAGACCACCTTCATTGACAAATTGTGACAATAAGATACTAGTCAAGACACTTGACACCAGAACGTTCCTGCAACTAGAGCATACAGTAGCCCGAGCACAGTTTAGGTTTGTGCCACAGAGATGTAGGACATTAAACCTTCATATGGTCTTTGCAGTGCTTAATCAGATCAACAGCGAGGTCAAAGCTGCAGTTGGGCTGGTTGACGCTGAGAAGATGTTTGACTCCCTCTTCAGCTGGAGGCTCTTTGATGATGTGGTATGCCTAATGCTCTTTCTCCTCTTATTCTGCTATTAGATACACAACTGGTTGTTTGTGTCTCTGTCAATGACCTTATGTTTTATACATGTGCCTTGGTACAAGGTATGAGGCAGAGTTACCCTTTATCGCCTCTGTTTAATATAATGGCCATTAATCCTTTAGGCAACTTAGGCAACTTCAAGAAAAACACATGCATATGGGCCTTACTTTTCATCATGAACACCACCTGCTCACCATGTATGCTAATGTTGTGCCTTTGTTTGTAAAGAATCCGGGGGCTAATTCTATCCCGCTGATCAGTGAAATTATCATATCAGATTCTGTAACATTTCTAAGGTTTCTATTAACTGGCCTAAATCCAACTTCTTCCCAATCACCTATAATACTACATCATTCATCCAGGAATACCCTATTCACTGTATCACCGACTCCATTAAATAATCTGGTATCTCCCTACACAGGGAGCCGGAGAAAGTGGTCCAGCTAAATTATAGCCCAGTGATGGATAGCTTATTGTGGCATATGCACTTGTAGCTGCACAGATGAGTGGAGATTGGGGTGGTGAGGGCTATATAGGGTTAATGGAATGGTGGAGTATCGGGGTGTTCAGGAGCTTTAAGGGTTCACAGATGGGCAAATTATAGGTATGATGAAGGGTTTTTAAGGTTCTGTGATGGATAGAGATTTTGAGTGGTAAACATTTTAGGGCTAAGTTATGGGCAGAATTTTAGGGTTGTGAGGGTCAGAGATGGGCTGAGTTTAAAGCCAGCAAGAGTTTTAGGTTTCCGAAAGGGTAGAATTTAGGGTGATGCACCTCCGAAAAAATGTTTCTGAAATAATAAGCATGCACAAGCCAATTTCCAAATAAAATATATTTTATGAGTTTGTTTCTGTGAAATGGTAAATGCCACTTATTCAGCAAGTTCTTATTTAACAGTTTAAGTGAAAAGGTTTCTCAGTTATGGTATTATATAAAATCGTTTTTCTGTGAAATCACATACAATTTGGTAGCCAAGTATAAGTTAATGGATTGTTCATAGTGGGGAGACAGTGTTTCTACTATGCACCTTTGTTACAAAACCACATATAGGTGATTCAGAAGACTGAGGTATGTATTGGAGTCTGATTGATACCAGTGTGTTATGTTCAATAGCCCATGTACAGCATGGCTGAGATTTTGGAGCAAATGTATTCTTGGAAAGTGTTCCTCCATGTTCCTTGTGTTAATGTGTGGGGATATGGTCAGACTTTATTTAACACTAAACTTGGGTCTCAAATTTCCTGTTGGGGATGGCCTTCATTTAGGTTTAATTTATTAAAGGTAGGCACACGCTACCAAAACACAAGCACTCTTGCCTTGTCACTAGTGGGTAAATTAAGCACATATGCTACCAAATTGTTGATAGAAAATCTGGACAGGAGATAGAAGGTCACCATGCTTGGCTCCTTGAAACCTTTCCAGAGCTCGAACTGCAATCACTTGCAGTTCACTTGAAAACATGTCTCCAAATTAGTATTGCTAAAAGTCTGATGAATTGTAGGATCACGCATACAGCCATCATACAATAATTCTTCAATACCTTGGAAAGGAATTGAAACATGCTGACTGTTAATGGAGGCAGTGATGGCTGTGCTAGTGCGCCTGGTCCTTAATAAGTAAACTTTCAAGAGTACGTGCATAGGTCCATGAACCTTTTGATTTGCATGGAATATCCTAGCTATGATGTGACGGAAGTTCTCAGTAATCAATGCACAAAATTCAACAACCATTTATCAATAATCAATAACATCACACCATGACCTTTCAGTCATGAATAACCACAACTCGATATGCGTTTTAGTAATTTTATTTCCCTATTAGTTGCAATACTAAATCATGAGATTAATTTAACTCAATTCAATTCAATCAAAATCCGGTATTAATTTATTAGAAGGCGCCAAAAACATAACCTAACCAAAACTTGCATCAGAGTACATTCTAAAGCATTAGCATAAGTCAACAAATGAATCAAAGGCAATAAGTCAAATTGTGTCATGGAGTTCAGCAATTTAGTCTGTCAATCATTTATCTCTGTAATCTGTCAGCGTCTTGTAAGGAAACCTCATCTAACCCAGATTAGCATTAACATGTGGGACTTCATGCAAAAACAATTTTGAGAACAAGAATTTTTAGGAAAACATCTAGCTAGAAAACAGCACAGTTGGTACCTAGAAAGAAAAGGTACAATAATGTATTTCAGTCACATTGTCATATCTACCTATCCACTGTATAGGTCAGCAACAGAGTCAGTCTTCGTCCTCAAGTCATCAGTCGATCAGCATCACATCAGGCTCTCAGAGATTATGAGCCCAATGACAGAATGTTGAGTCACCTAGACAATCTTGCAGTATCGCTCCCCTAGCATCAATCATCTGAACTCTCTTCTCTATGTCATGTTGTTATATCGAAGTTACCCAGACTATCCCCCAATTTCCAATTGGTCCATTAATTACGAGTTATGACTCAACCCAATAGTTGTACTATTCCAAATCTATGTATTCTAATGTTTCACAGTTCACATGTCGTTGACTGGTTTGCTTTACGATGTTCTCATCATCCGGCTCGTCAGGTATCAAAAATGTTGCATCTTCTTCTCCAGTCAGTGTCTTCATAGTTCGAGTCCTGGGAAAGTATATCTCATGCACGTTACACATTATTAGTTACATTACTAGAGACATCATCTTCTGTCCGTCAGTTCTCACAGAAGCTCTATTTAAGCATTTTATTAAAACAATGAGCAGTTCACGGTCAGTTCATTTTGTCAGCATTTCCCATTAGACGTTAAGAAATTCAGCTTCTGCATGAGGCCTGGCAAGACTAGGCCAAGACACTCGCTAAGTTAAGGCCTAAAGTTATTGCAAGACATAGGTTATAACTCTCAATATGACATATTACTACATAAAACTAATACATTTTCAATATTTCATGTATATTAATCACTCATTTAGTACAATTTGTACAATTGTAGAACAATTTGTGAAACCTTGTGGCCATTCTTCGAGGTCACAATTTCAAACTTGCACATACATTTTCCACGTTAATCATTTTCTACCAATTTCATCTTTTCAAAATACATGAACATTCATTATTATTTTCTAATTAAGTCATATGCGTTAACAAATCCTCCTCTGATTACTAAATATGTCATCACACCACTTTCCCTTTTATCATTTCATAATTCAATTTCTTCAGCATTTTGTCTTCTTCTTAAATCTTCCCAATAGATTCTTTCCCTATTTCGTGCTTCCCTCCTCTGATTATTTTTAGACCTCTTCAATTTAATCTTTTGACACAATTTACATAATCTCCATATTCCTAATATGCAAGCAATTATGATCAATACTCCCTCTATGATTTTTTGTAGTACCCCATTTCAAATATTACTAAGCCAATTCCCTGCTGAAGCAAATCCTTTGCCAACCTTTTCCCAAACACCTGGTTCTTTCAATTCCTTCACATCACTACTTGAGTTAGTCAAGTTTGAAAGTAAGTCTCTTATCTCCTTACTACTGTTAGGAATGTCTGAACAGCAATGCCTAGAGTTAACCATTTTACAGACTCCACCATCCTTCACTAGAAGGATGTCTAAAGCAAGACAATTTTGAAGAGTTATAGCTCTATCCGCAGGCAATTCAGTATCTATCCGGAGTATTGCCTCTGTAAAATGTTATCTATAATAGTAGACAACTTTTGGTTCTTGATCGAGTTCAGGATGACTCCCAGTGAAGGAATCACCGCACCAAATATATCTCCCACCTTCGCAGAAGAGGATTCTGTAATGCAGTCACTTTCGGAAACTTTTTCAAGTCCTCTATCTGGTAAATCTTTGGAAACACTATTCCTAAATAACATGTCCCATACCACCCTCTTGGAAGACGGTAATAAGCATGAAGGCCCTCATTACAATCCTGGCAGTCGGTGTTAAAGCGGCAGTAATACCTCCAACAGGCCGGCAGTAAAAAAAAATGAGATCACGACCGTGGCGGAAACCACCAACATAGACAGCCACATTAACACTCCGACTGCCACAGCGGTAGAAACAAACACCCCGGCGGTAACCGCCAACAGACAGGCAGAAGACACCGTTTCCAGGGTGGTACCAACGCCATCAAAAGCACAGTGGAAACAGTCTGTGGAAGAGAAATCACTCACCTTTTAACACCCAACGAGGAACCAGGACACCATGGAGCCCGAGTTACAGGTCCTTCCCATGTTGGTTTACCTCCTCTTGTATCAGGAGCAACAAAGACTGCACCTAGCACACAGGAGGGGAGGAGGGAAAAGAGAGTGACACACACACGCAACACCCCCACCCCCACTCTCACCCACAACACTATACACACACATAGATGCAGCAACATTACATATACACCCCGTCACCCCCTGGAATAACGCAAGGACAAAATGAAATGATTGTAACAAGTGTAATCATTGAAAAATCAGATAGGCCAAATAAAAAAATCAGTATATACAAATATGTACACCAACTACACAAGTCCGGATAGTAATAAAATCATTGTACGTGGACCAGTGGTCCCAAAATGACTGGGAGAAGCCCACACAAGATACCTGACTCGAAACGGAGAGAACACTGCTGAGACATCAGATCGAAAATAAACAGGCACCTCAGGGGGAGGTGGAGGGGGGCACCTCAGCCGGTTGAACGGACGACGGCACTCCTCCACGAGGGGGCTCCATGCCCACAGTTTGGTCCTTGGGAGTGCAAAGCCACAGTCTCTCAAGTCTCTCCAGTGGGTGGTTTGCCCACTGCTTCATCCTGGGGAGTACAAAGCCACAGTCTCTATAGTCTTTCCAGTGGGTGGTTTGCCCACTGCTTCATCCTGGGGAGTGCAAAGCCACAGTCTCTCAAGTCTCTCCAGTGGGTGGTTTGCCCACTGCTTTATCCTGGGGAGTGCAAAGCCACAGTCTCTCAGGAGGATGCCTTTGTCCACTCGTTCTGGAGGGGGCATTGTGCCCAGAGTGCTTCATCCTGCCAAGGACTGAGGTTGTGGATGTGATACTCCAATGGTTCTTGAGGGGGCATTGTGCCCACAGTGCTTCATCCTGCCAAGGACTGAGGTAGTGGATGTGATAATCCACTGGTTCCTAAGGGGGCATTGAGCCAAGGGTGCTTCATCCTGCCATGGACTGAGGTAGTGGATGTAATACTCAACTGGTTCTGGAGGGGGCTTTGTGCCCAGAGTGCTTCATCCTGCCAAGGACTGAGATAGTGGATGTGGTACTCCACTGGTTCTGGAGGGGGCATTGTGCTCAGAGTGCTTCATCCTGCCAAGGACTGAGGTAGTGGATGTGATACTCCACTGGTTCTGGAGGGGGCTTTGTGCCCTGAGTGCTTCATCCTGCCAAGGACTGAGGTAGTGGAAGCCTTTCTCCACTGAAGGTGGTGCATCATGGAAGCTGCACAGGCTCCTGGAACTGACCACCAGGCTCGGACAACTGACCACTGGGGATGGCAGCCATGTCGGCGCTGGTGCCACTGGCTCAGGATGTCGCAGGCTGCTGGTGGTGCTTGTGACGGTCTCTGTGGCAGCGGTGCTTGCGGCGGGCTCTGTGGCATTGGTGCTGGAGGCAGACTCTGTGCAGTGGTGCTGGTGGTGGGCTCTGTGGCATCAGTGCTGGCGGCGGGCTCTGTGGCAGCGGTGCTGGCGGCGGACTCTGTGGCGGCAGTGCTGGTGGTGGGCTCAGTGACTGCGGTGCTGGTGGCGCGCTTAATGACAGCGGTGCTGGTGGCGGTGCATGTGACGGTGCAGGTGGCGGTCTTCTCCGCCATACAGGTTGGCATCGATGTGGACAGAAGGTGTGACACTGGTCCCATTGTCGGTGCCACCATGCCCTCTCCTGATCTGCCCTTTATTTTCTGGCCCTTCCCCACCTCGGATGGAGGCACAGCTGTCTTGCCACTATCCCCTTTCGTTTTCCCTGAGCCCTTGGTGGCAGGTGTTTTCGGCTTCTCCCTCTGGGATGTGGGCAACCTTTATACTTTAGCAGGTGGCGGAATGTCCTTGCCCTCGCTCCGGGGCACACTGGCAGCCCTGATGCTTGGCGCACTCCAATAGCCCGCAGTTGCTGGCACCACTGTGCCCGGTGATGTGGTGGCTGAGGTGCTGGGTTGGGACCTGGAATGCCTGGCCCTAGGGGACGGACGGGGGGGAGGTGTAGGGAAGAGGTCAATATTAGTCAAAAAAAGTTTTCTAGACACACTGGGATGGGTCGATGGAGTGGGTTTGGGAGTGGAGGAAGAGGTAGTGGTTGTAGGAGGTGTACGTTTGCTGAATTTGGGTGAAGGTGCATGGGCTGGAGGCTGTTGTGAGGTGGATGGTTGTTGGGTGGGTGTGTGCCTGCGTTTGTGTACTTTGGGAGGAGGGATCACAGACACACTGGTAAAGGACACAGGGGATGTGTGAATGGTAGTGGGGGTGGTGAGTGCACGTGAGCGGTGTGTGGAGATGGGCGTGCTGGTGATGGAGGTAGTGGCTGAAGATGTAGTGCATGCAGGTGTGAGTGGAGACGAGACAGGGAGGGAGGGAGGAGGAAGACGTGGAGGAGGGGGACACAGTGGAGGCAGTGGATGTTGGTATGTGTGCATGGGTATGATCCTTGTGTGAGTGCCTGTGGGATGTGTGGTGCTTATGTTTGCCAGAGCCACCCTTGTGTGTTGAGGTGTGTGCATGCTGGTCTGATGGTGTGCTTGGAATAGGCTGAGGTACAGGGAATTGGGTCTGGGTGGAGTAAGTTGGAGGGGGGAGGCTTGACACAGGGACAATGGCTGCCGTCAGTGCTGAGGCAAGAGCCTGAAATGCTCTTTGTTGGGCTGCCTGGCCAGAATGAATGCCCTCCAGGTATGCATTTGTTTGTTGCAAATGCCTCTCGACACCCTGGATGGCATTCACAATGGTAGACTGCCCAACAGTGAGGGATCTCAGGAGGTCAATAGCCTTCTCACTGAGGGCAACAGGGCTGACTGGGGCAGGGCCTGAGGTGCCTGGGGTGAAGGAGATGCCCACCCTCCTTGGTGAGCAGCCACGGGACACATGCTGAGGGGCTGCTGGGAGGGTGGTGCTGGTGGGGGGGTGGTGGCTGTACCTGTTGATGCGGGGCGCACAGAGGGGCCCGCCACCGCAAGGGAGCTCCCATCAGAGGAGGAGTCGCTGTCGCTGCTGTCACCTCCTGTCCCCGCCGTGGAGCTCCCCTCACCCTCCGTCCCACTGGTGGCTTCAGACTCTGTTGTCTCGCCCTCCAGGGCCAAGTGGGATGCAGCTCCCTCTTGCTCCAGTGCCACTGCTCCTCCACCTGATGATGCTATTGCACACCAGAACAGGGGGACCACAAAAAGGGCGGGGAACAGAAGAAAGACATGTTCAGTGCATGCAATACCACTACCGTTGGCAGACACTACAGACAAAGCAGCCCTCTGCACTACGCCATGCACTTATAGTTCCTAGATTAATCACATGCCCATGGGGTACAAGGCCTATGCCCGATTGCTGCACACATGGAAGTCACAGGAGCCTAACTCAGTGTAGATGGCTCTTACCACTGGTGGGGTTGGGGTGCCACATAGCCTGTCTCACAAAGGGTCCTTGGCTACAAGCCTCGCCCTGGCCAAGGGTAACCCACTGCCCACCTCTCCCACCCAGACACCTCATAATGCACGCAGAGTCAGATGGATGTGACGGTACTCACCCCCTTGTTGCCGCTGTGATGCCCTCAAGCGCCCATTCAACTCTGGATACTCCACCGCCAGGATCCAGTACATCAGGGGGGTCATGGTATGATAGGCACTCCTCCCACGCTGGGAGGCCATCCCCAGCTAGGCCTCCGCTGTCTTCTTGCTCCAGCGGCGAATGTCCTCCCATCTTTTCTGGCAGTGGGTGCTCCATCTGTGGTGGACCCCCAGGGTCCGGACATCCTAGGTGATGGCACGCAAAATATCCTTCTTCTGGTGGGCGCTGACCTAGAGGAATAGTACAGGGGAAAAGGAAAAACTTTAACCGTCCGGACTGTCACAGTCATTGGCCCACGTTCCCACCCTTTCCCTGCGCACATACACTCACCATCCGCTCATGCAGGGCTCATTCTACCCCCATATGTCTTCCATCCACAACACTCCAAAAAGGCATTGCCCATGCAGCATTCTCACAGTGTACTCACCTGTTTGCCTGGAGGACCGTAGAGTATCGTGTACTGGGGGAGGACCAAATCCACTAACTTCTCCAACTCCTCCGAAGTGAAGGCAGGGGCTCTTTCCCCAGACACATGAGCCATTGTCGCTTCCAGACTGAAGTCACAGCAGCACTTGCAGTGTAGGTCCTTTCCTGTCGAAGGTCAGGTATCAAGTGAGTGAACAGACAGAAAATGGCTGTCACGTCTGCGGCGGTGCATACCGTCACCATCGGCGTACATCGTCATTGGCTCCTGGGACCCATAGGGTCCAATGTTAACCAATGCAGGATTGCGCTGCGGTCTTCGACCACCTACCACGACAGTGTAGAACGGCAGTGCAGTTACATCACATCCCCTTGTCCCACCTTACAGGTCAGGCAGCCGCCATTTCAGGGGGCCACATGGCATTAATAATAACTGCGTCACACCTATCTAGTCCATGCATACACACAGTTACAGGCACATTGCGGATTGACAAATGTGTGCTAATGACTTTTTGTAATACCTCAGTGTTGGCTGACTCTATGCTCACTGTTCTCGTCCATAGGGCACGTCCACTGGGGCAGGTGATGAGATGCCGGCATCCTCCGGTGTACAGACCACTGGTGGACCTGTCGACAATGGGAGAGAAACACGTAATAGTCACCTACAGACTTGATCGCGCAACAATCCATGAACTGTGTGCCCAGTTGGAGCCAGACCTGATGTCAGCAATCCGCCATCCCACAGGGATCCCCTCTCTAGTGCAGGTCCTGTCAGTACTCCATTTCCTGGCAAGTGGGTCTTTTCAAACTACAGTGGCCATTGCATCAGGGATGTCCCAGCCTATGTTTTCAAACGTGTTGTCCAGAGTGTTGTCTGCCCTACTGAAACACATGCGCAGCTGCATCGTGTTCTCTCAGGTGGAGGATTTGCCTACAGTGAAAGGTGACTTCTATGCCCTGGGACATATCCCCAACATCATAGGTACATTTATGGGACACATGTGGCCTTGGTACCCCCTAGCAGGAGTGAAAAGGTATACAGAAACCGGAAGAGCTACCATTCTATGAATGTGCAGATGGTGTGTTTGGCCGACCAGTACATCTCCCATGTGAATGCCAAGTTTCCTGGCTCAGTGCATGACGCTTACATTCTGAGGAATAGCAGCATCCCTTATGTGATGGGGCAACTCCAGAGGCACTGTGTGTGGCTAATAGGTGGGAACAAGGACCCTATACCCTGTGAATAGTTGTCTGGGTCTGGGGTTGTCCCTAACAGTTAGTGTGAGTCTAACAGTTGTCCCTCGACATTTGCAGGTGACTCTGGGTACCCCAACCTGTCATGGCTACTGACCCCAGTGAGAAATCCCAGGACAAGGGCAGAGGAACGCTACAATGAGGCACATGAGTGAACTAAGAGAGTGATTAAAAGGACCTTCGGCCTCCTGAAGGCCAGGTTCCGGTGCCTCCATATGACAGGTGGTTGTCTCTACTACTCACCAAAGAAGGTGTGCCAGATCATCATGGCCTGCTGTATGCTGCACAACCTGGCTTTGCGACGACAGGTGCCTTTTCTGCAGGAGGATGGTCAGAAGGAGGTCTTGTGGCAGCTGTGGATCCTGTGGACAGTAAAGAAGAGGAGGCAGAAGAAGAGGATATCGACAACAGAAACAACGTTATCCAGCAATACTTACAGTGAGACACAGGTAAGAAGATGTCACTACCTCACACATCTCATACTATTGTTTGAGCTAGCATACGTCTGTCACCTTCACCGACTGTATGGACCCTGACTTGTCACTTTGCCTTTCCATTTCACAGATGTGGGTCCCACTGTGTTACCTCTGCTATATTACCTCATGGACTAGAGCTGTGTTACATCAGTATGTTGACAATACAATTAACATTGCTATATTCCATAGTTATTGCAAATACACATTTGTGAAAGCACTGACTGACTCCAGATTGTTTTGTGATTCAAGGGTGTTTATTTCAGTGCTAATTAGTGGAGGGGGTTGTAAAATGGGCAGGGGTGATGGTGGAGGAATGTCCATGGCAGAATCCAGTCTATTTGTTTCCCAGTGCATTGTCCAAAGGTGCATAGGAAGTGGAGCTAGGGCAGTTGATGGATGGACAGGGTGACAAAGTGGGACAGAAGGATGACATTCAGGGGGGTGTCATTTCCTGGTGGGGTCTTGGCATTGTTCTCTGTCTTTGTCCTGGATCTCAGGAACCGTTTGCGGGGTGGTTCTCCATCTGCAGGGGGTGGGGTGCTGGTGTCGTGTTCCTGTGGCGGTGCCTCCTGTCCACTAGCGCCGGCAGAGGTGGGCTGTTCATTATCCAGGCTAGTGTCAGGGGCCCCTTGTTGTGCCACAGTGTCCCTCCTGGTGTTCACAAGTTCCTTCAGCACCCCTACAATGGTGACCAGGGTGGTGTTGATGGACTTAAGTTCCTCCCTGATCCCCAGATACTGTTCCTCCTGCAGCCGCTGGGTTTCCTGAAAGTTGGCCAGTACCGTTGCCATCGTCTCCTGGGAATTATGGTATGCTCCCATGATGTTGGAGAGGGCCTCGTGGAGAGTGGGTTCCCTGGGCCTGTCCACCCCCTGTCGCACAGCAGTCCTCCCAGTTCCCCTGTTTTCCTGTGCCTCTGTCCCCTGAACCGTGTGCCCACTGCCACTGCCGCCAGGTCCCTGATTTTCCCTGTAGTGGTGGACACACTGCTGCATGACGTGTCCTGGGGACAGAGGGATGGGCCCACTGGGGGGGTGCTGTGCTGGTGTTTACTGAGGGGGAAGGCCCTGTGGTGGCATGTGCCAGTGTCAGGGGAACCAACTGTCCCGAGGTCCCAGATAGGCCGGGCTGGCCATCTTGATCCAGTTGGACAGAGCTGCTGTCATCACTGTGGGACTCTTCTGTGGGAGGAGTGGACATGCCTGGAACCTCCTGTCCGGTGGGGTCCCGCAGGGGTGTAAAGGCATGATTATTGCATCTGTGTGTGCCATCGTGTGCAATGGGCGGGTGACCCTGTACTCCAGCGCTTGCATTCTTGTCTAGGACCTTGTGTGATAATTGGTTTGGGGTCTGTTTGGGTATCTGTAGTGGACATGCTTTGGTGATGGGTGTCCATGCTTTGGTGTTGCATGCAGATCTTGGTGTTAGGATGGGTGGGTTGTGATAGTGGGACATTTGTGAGGTGTTGGAGTGATGGGGGTGAGGGTGGGGTATGTGATGTCATACAGGTAGGGTGGGAGATGTAATAGTTAAGATCTGACTTACCAGAGTCCATTCCTCCTGCTACTCCTGCGAGGCCCTTAGGATGCAGTATAGGCAAGACTTGCTCCTCCCATGTTGTCAGTTGTTGGGGAGGAGGTGGGGGTCCGCCGCCAGTCCTCTGCACTGCAATCTGGTGTCTTGAGACCACGGAACACACCTTCCTCCGCAGGTCGTTCCACCTCTTCCTGATGTCATCCTGTGTTCTTGGATGCTGTCCCACTGTGTTGACCCTGTCTACGATTCTGCACCATAGCTCCATCTTCCTTGCAACGGAGGTGTGCAGCACCTGTGATCCGAATAGCTGTGGCTCTACCCGGACGATTTCCTCCACCATGACCCTGAGCTCCTCCTCAGAGAACCCGGGGTATCGTTGAGGTGCCATGATGTGGTGTGGGTGATGTGTGAGGTGGTGTCGGTTGTGATGTGTGAGGGGATGTGTTTGTGTGTGTTGTCTGAGGTGTGTGGATGTTGTGTGTGTGATGGTGTTGCGTGCCTTTGGATTCTAGTGTTGTTTCTGGTGGTGTCTCTCTCTGGGCTTCTTTCTCAATTTTGGTCGTGAGGGTTTGTGGGTGTGTGTTTTATATTGGATTGGGTGTGTTGGAGTGGTGTGTGTATGTGTATCAGGTGTGTGTATTTCGAATTGTCCAATGTGGTTGTATTTAGTAAATGTGTGTGTATTTTTAGCGCGGCGGTGTGTACCGCCAATGGTTTACTGCGGTTGAAAGACCGCCATGTGGATTCGTTGATCATGATAGTGTAGGCGTATTTCTGTTGACGTGACAGTGGAGGTTTTGTCATCACCAGTTTATCACTGACCTTTGGTGTGGCAGACTTGTGTGGGTGTCTGGATTTTGGCGGATTCCGGGCTGTGGATCGTACTAGCTACTGTATAGCGGAATTCTGCCGCCACAGCGGTGTGTTGGCTGTCTTCTACATGGCGGTAAGCGGGATTTACCGCCAATGTTGTAATGAGGGCCTATATCTTTTCAGTGTTACATTTGGAGCACCTAAAATGCTTGTCTCATACCTTATCAGTCTGGCACCAGTCAAATACTTAGTTTTCGTCCTTGTCAGTAGAATCTCAACTGAGTGAGGGACCATTACCGTCAGGGGACATCCCATCACTACTCCCTCACTTTGTGAGAGACTTTGACCAACTGCGGCAACTGCACGCAAACATCCTGGTAAGGCTGCTGGAACTGGGTCCAAGGTAATTGAAAAGTAAGCTACTGTGTGATAACCACCTCAATGGACCTGTGTCAAAACAGACAAAGAACATGTATCACATTCATGACAAAATAATGTGAATGGTTTTGTGTAATCAGGCATACCCAATGCTTGAGCTCTGCACAAACCCTCACTCAACTCAGTGAACGCTTTCATTTGTTCCTGGTCTAATGTTATGCGATCAGTGACATCCTTATGTGTCAGTTTCTGCAATGGCTTCGAAACCTTAGCAAAATTTGGAATCCACCATTCCCAGGAACATCCTGGCATCCCTCTGTGAAGTCAGGGGACTTCTCTGAAATATCATTGTAATCCTTTCTCTGGAAATTCTCCTTGAACTTTCTCAATTTGGTGACCCAAATATTTCACTACCTTCTGATAGTACTGCAATTTCAATGCTGATACTTTATGATCAAACTTTCCCAAATGACTCAATAGGGCAATCAACTCATATTTACACTCGTCCCTTGTTTTAGATGCAATCAGAAAATCATCAATGTACTGCACCAGAGTCGATTGAAATGGCAATGACTCCAGGTTCTTTTTCAGAATCTGGTTAAACAAGGATGGTGACTCTGTGTACCCTTGAGCAAGTCTGCACCAACTGTAGACTCTGTCTATGAATTTGAAACTAAACAGAAACTGACTATCCTCATGAAGAGGCACAGAAAAGAAGGCTTGTTACAAGTCAATCACTGAACCATTCTACATCACATGGAATCTGGAACATTATTACTGC